>NC_138971.1:90215000-92715000 GCF_055761805.1 Camellia sinensis | reverse complement strand
TTTATACTTTTTCTTCGAACTTACACCTTTTGTGAAAGGCCAACTTAAACCTATTTCGGAAGTCACTTATACCTTTTGTGGAAAAAAAAATTCATCAAATTTACACCTTTTTCTTAACCTTATTCCTTTTCGTGGTAGTGCTTATATTTTTTTTTAAAAGCTACTCCTTTTGTGTAAGAATTTGTGGCATCAAGTTTATACTATTGTGGTTATATACTCTTTCACAAGAGGTGTAAGTTTGAAGATAAAGTATAAATCTTATGACAAAAATTATTTCACAAAAGGAGTAACTTTTCAAAAAAAATATAAGCACTTCCACGAGAGGGTCAAAATGTGTAAATTTGATGAATTTATCTTTTCACAAAAGGTATAAGTGACTTCCGACAAAGCTTTAAGTTGGCCTTCCACAAACGGTGTAAGTTCGAACAAAAGGTATAAAAGTTATGCCAAAAATTGTTACACAAAAGGAGTAACTTTTCAAAAAAATATAAGCACTTCCACGAAAAGGTATAAGCCTAAGCAAAAGGTGTAAATTTGATGAATTTATCTTTTCACAAAAAGGTATAATTGACTTCCGAAAAAGGTTTAAGTTGGCCTTCCACAAACGGTGTAAGTTCGAAAAAAGGTATAAATCTTATGCCAAAAATTGTTACACAAAAGGAGTAACTTTTCAAAAAAATATAAGCACTTCCACGAAAAGGTATAAGCCTAAGCAAAAGGTGTAAATTTGATGAATTTATCTTTTCACAAAAAGGTATAATTGACTTCCGAAAAAGGTTTAAGTTGGCCTTCCACAAACGGTGTAAGTTCGAAAAAAGGTATAAATCTTATGCCAAAAATTCTTACACAAAAAGAGTAACTTTTCGAAAAAAATATAAGCACTTCCACGAAAGGTGTAAGCTTACGCAAAGGGTGTAAATTTGATGAATTTATCTTTTCACAAAAGGTATAAGTGACTTCCGAAATGGGTTTAAGTTGGCCTTCCACAAACGGTGTAAGTTCGAAGAAAAGGTATAAATCTTATGCCAAAAATTCTTACACAAAAGGAGTAACTTTTCGAAAAAAATATAAGCACTTCGACGAAAGGTGTAAGCTTAAGCAAAAGGTGTAAATTTGATGAATTTATCTTTTCACAAAAGGTATAAGTGACTTCCGAAATGGGTTTAAGTTGGCCTTCCACAAACGGTGTAAGTTCGAAGAAAAGGTATAAATCTTATGCCAAAAATTCTTACACAAAAGGAGTAACTTTTCCAAAAAAATATAAGCACTTCCACGAAAAGGTATAAGCTTAAGCAAAAGGTGTAAATTGGATGAATTTATTTTTTCACAAATGGTATAACTGACTTCCAAAAAAGCTTTAAGTTGGACTTTCACAAAAGGTGTAAGTTCGGAGAAAACGTATAGATCTATGCCACAAAGAGATGTAAGTAACTTCGCAAAACGTCCAAGTTCCGTTTTTTTTGCAAGTTCCTAAAATCCAATCACACTGTATTTGTCTTGTTCAGATAATGGCAATGTGAGAGAGAAGGGCGTTTCGGAGGGCTTGGCCTTTCTCCCAGTAGAACTCCGTTTCATACAAGACGAGTCTGGGAAGGCTTCCAATAGCGACTCCGAGTCCAAATCCAACCAAGTATGTCAATGTAAACGAGAACCGTTTTTAATATAGAGCAACGGACAGAGAGAGAGAGAGAGAGATAGACTGAGATCAACAGACATAGAGACCTAGATGGACACTGATCGACAGAGGGACCGAGATCGACAGAGATCGACAGAGAAGACACCCACATGGACACCGACAGACCAAGATCGCTGGAGACAGACCGAGATAAACAGGGATCGACAGAGGGAGACCGACATCGACACAGAGAGTCCAAGATCGATAGCCAATCTTTCAAAAATTCTTTGATTTGCGGCGTCGGTGCAAGTGGAGTTGCCGATCTCAGAAGGCTGTGAGCACCGGAGCCCACCGCGCTTTGGGTGGTCAGCGGGGGTCACGAACCCTTTGATTTGTTCAGTGGTTCTCTCAATTGGTTTATGAACAATTCGAAATGTTACTCCTTCTGTGTTTACTACTCTGAGATGAACATATGTTACTCCTTCTGTGTTTACGAACATTTTGAAATGAACCCTTTGTTACTCCTTTTCTGGTTATCAACGCTTTGAAATGTTACTCCTTCATTAAAATATTTACACCATTTTGGAAAAGTTACTGCTTTTGTGTAAGAATTGTTGGCATAAGATTTATACTTTGGACTTTTTCTTCGAACTGACACCTTTTGTGAAAGCCCAACTTAAACCTATTTCGGAAGTCACTTATACCTTTTGTGAAAAAAAAAATCATTAATTTTGCACCTTTTGATTAAGCTTACACTTTTTACTGAAAATACTTACACCATTTTTGAAAAGTTATTCCTTTTGTGTAAGAATTTTTGGCATGACATTTATACTTTTGTGCTTATATACTCTTTCACAGAAGGTGTAAGTTTCAAGAAAAAGTATAAATCTTATGAGAAAAATTATTTCACAAAAGGAGTAACTTTTCAAGAACAATATAAGCAGTTTCACGAAAAGGTATAAGCCGAAGCAAAAGGTGTAAATTTGATGAATTTATTTTTTCACAAAAGGTATAACTGACTTGCGAAAAAGCTTTAAGTTGGGCATCCACAAAAGGTGTAAGTTCGAAGAAAAGGTATAAATCTTATGCCAAAAATTCTTACACAAAAGGAGTAACTTTTCGAAAAATATATAAGCACTTCCACGAAGGTATAAGCTTAAGCAAAAGGTGTAAATTTGATGAATTTATCTTTTCACAAAAGGTATAAGTGACTTCCGAAAAAGGTTTAAGTTAGCCTTCCACAAACGGTGTAAGTTCGAAGAAAAGGTATAAATCTTATGCCAAAAATTCTTACACAAAAGGAGTAACTTTTCAAAAAAAATATAACCACTTCCACGAAAAGGTATAAGCTTAAGCAAAAGGTGTAAGTTAATGAATTTATCTTTTCACAAAAGGTATAACTGACTTGCGAAAAAGGTTTAAGTTATCCTTCCACAAACGGTGTAAGTTCGAAGAAAAGGTATAATCTTATGCCAAAATTCTTACACAAAAGGAGTAACTTTTCAAAAAAATATAAGCACTTCCACAAAAAGGTAGAAGCTTAGGGAAAAGGTGTAAATTTGATGACTTTATTTTTCCACAAAAGGTATAACTGATCGACAGACTGTTATCGACAGATATAGATACCGTTTTTAGTATAGAGCAACGGACAGAGACATAGAGAGAGAGAGAGAGAGAGAGAGAGAGAGAGAGAGATAGACTGAGATCCACAGACATAGAGACCTAGATGGACACTGATCGACAGAGGGACCGAGATCGACAGAGATCGACAGAGAAGAGACCCACATGGACACCGACATACCAAGATCGCTGGAGACAGACCGAGATAAACAGGGATCGACAGAGAGAGACCGACATCGACACAGAGAGACCAAGATCGATAGCCAATCTTTCAAAAAACCTTTGATTTGCGGCGGCGGTGCCAGTGGAGGTGCCGATCTCAGAAGGCTGTGAGCACTGGAGCCCACCGACGCTTGGGTGGTCAGCGGTGGTCACGACCCTTTGATTTGTTCAGTGGTTGTCTCAATTGGGTTTATGAACACTTCGAAATGTTACTCCTTCTGTGTTTACTACTTTCAGATGAACATATGTTACTCCTTCTGTGTTTACGAACATTTTTAAATGAACCCTTTGTTACTCCTTTTCTCGTTATCAACGCTTTGAAATGTTACTCCGTCATACTTTTCGTGAAAATATTTACACCATTTTTCAAAAGTTACTGCTTTTGTGTAAGAATTGTTGGCATGAGATTTATACTTTTTCTTCGAACTTACACCTTTTGTGAAAGGCCAATTTAAACCTATTTCGGAAGTCACTTATACCTTTCGTGGAAAAAAAAATTCATCAAATTTACACCTTTTTCTTAACCTTATACCTTTTCGTGGAAGTGCTTATATATATTTTGAAAAGTTACTCCTTTTGTGTAAGAATTTTTGACTTCCGAAAAGCTTTAAGTTGGGCTTCCACAAAAGGTATAAATCTTATGCCAAAAATTCTTACACAAAATGAGTAAGTGTTCATAAAAGGTGTAAATGATTTATACTTTTCAGTAATCAGTTACGCCTTTTCTGAAATTCCTTACGCCTTTCTTGAGACCATTTACACCTTTAGTCATATAATATATTATTTTATTAATTTACCTGGAAACTGACCTGCTTAGCAGGTCACCAATGTGTAAGTTTCCAAATATTTTGATATAACCCAATACATATAAATGTGTAAATGCAAAATGGAAGGGTGTAACTGCCTTGCATACCATATGCAAGGCACACATGAGAAAAGTCCAAGAAAAAAAGAAAGTTTGGGCACATGCAATAGCAATTTCTTTTATTATAATAATAATAATAATGAGTAAATTATCTCAGAATCCTTCAACAATTATACTTATCAATTTATTATTATGTCTGTAAACTAAATTTTTGTTAAAATAACCCCCCCCCCCCCGCCCCCCCGCGGGGGTCAATTTAGCCTTTCTATTTAATTTTGTCAATTTTTTGGTAATTTAATACGTATATGATATAGGACCAATCTATAACATAAATTAATCATAAAATCCATTTTCTATAAAAAATAAAAAAATAAAAAAATCATTAATTGCTTTAGAAACTTGTGCAAAGAATGTTGGTTTTATGGTTTTGTTTTTGTTTTTTTTTTTTTTTTTGGTTTTGATATTAAGAAAAAAAATTATGATTAATTATACCAATTTTTTCTTTTGTTGGTTTCATATAATATATTTAACTGCCAAAAGTGGAGAGATATAACGAAGTTGAATCAATTTGGAAGCTAGAAGATTTAAGTGAAAATAATCAATAAGTTCGATTTTTCTCTTAAGATTATTATTGAGTTTTATCAATTTTCAATATGACAACTAAATCTTATTTTTCCATAAAATATTTCCAGATGTGTTTATTGCTCAATAATAGTGTATGCTATTTGAATTTTACCACTCATTTAATATGAACAACTTCATAAATATGTTTAATCTAAGTAAAATTATACTTTTTTAATTGTAAATATTATGATATTGTATTAAAAAAAATCTTAAACCACAATAGAACAATTACCAATAAGTTTTATTTTGTTTTAAAAATTACTATTGAGTTATACCAATAAGTCTCACTTTTTCTATATATAAATTGTTATCAAAAAAGTTTCAATTATTTTATTTTAATTTTATCTTTCTCATTAAAATATCAACAAAAAATTTCATAAATAATTTTAATTTATTTCAAATTTTATAATAAAAATATTTTTAATTGTTGAAATAAATGAATTTTCATAAACAAAAGACTAAGTATAAGATTCATCAATTATCTATGCACTGAAAAATACATAAATTTTCCATAATATTATTTTTCATAGCTCTTTACAATTTTAATGGAATTTTGCCTTTTTAGATTTTTTTTATACGAAGAAAAAATCATAATTTGAAATAACAAAAAAGAAAATACATTTTATACAATAATTGTTTCCATCCAATTGTTATTTATGTTTTCTTAATATGATATTAATAATGTATTGAATTAAAAAATTTAATTTTAATTAAGTTAAAATTGTTCAAAAAATTATTGTTTATATTAAATGAGAATGATAAAATTGGGATGAGATATATTATTATAAAGTAATGAACCCTTTAGAAACATTTTATGACAAATAGTATCTAGTTATTCATAATAAAACTTAATAAGACTCAACATAAATCTTGAGAATAAAATAAGATTATTTGTAATTTTTCCTAATTGTTTGATCAAAAATTTAGTTTAAGAGTTTAATAAAATAAAAAATTTAAAAAAAAATTACTCAAAAATCTCATTTAGAGGAATGTTATTATGTTTAGTCCTAGAAGTTTTCTTTTAAACCATTTGGTCATTTTTGTTTTTGGTATGTTATATTTATTTGATGTGGGGATTGGGAAGTTTACTTGTTTGCCATTGGGTGTGATTTTTGGTTTGATTTTTTCCTCATGTTTGGGGAGGGTTTGTTAAGGTAAGGCATTAGTTTTCTTTTTCTTTTTTCTTTTTTTGATGGGGATTTGGTAGAGTGATTTGTGGGATTGTATGATATTACCCAATTGTTGTGTTTCTCATGTGCAATCGTGGGTTGGTGATGGATTTTCAATAAATCGATTGTTGTGATTTGGTGCTGTAGGTCATGGTCGGTATTGTGTTATTGACATGTTGTGACACATTTTTGCAGGTGAGTTTCATATGTTGTGAATGTCATTGGATCAATATCGTTGAGCATGGGTGTCGATTATCGTGTCGGTATGTTGGTGTGTCATTGTTTATTTTGAATTTTGGGGTGTTGATTGATTGATTTTGTGCAAGATGGGTTGCCTTCTGTTTAGTCACTGTTGTCGTATGCGTCGTTGCAGGTCATGGTCAGTGTTGTTGTTGTGTTCATATAGGGAGACTGGTACGGTTGTCCGCCTCCATCAAACCTTCACATTTGCACAATTGATGGATGGTGTATGTGAGAAGTTTGATAGCTTAGTGCCGGAGTGTGTGGGTCTCTTGTTCACTGTACCCGGATACAAGAAGTTTGTGGTTTAGTGCGACGAAGATGTGCTAGACCATTTGGGCTTAATCACATTCACATTGATGTGCTAATTCAAAAGCAGAGTGAAGCGTGTGGCAGTGCGGGTCCTCCAAATGTTGGGGTGCATCACACCGTTGATGAGCGAGCAGGCAAAATGGGATATTTTTTTATTTTTAGTAATTTTTTTCAACTTTTAATCAATATTTTTTTTTTATTTTTTTAGATTTAATTTAGATACATTTGAAAAGTATTAAATTTGTGAAAAAAAGTCTTTTTATGAAAAAATCACTCAATACAAAAAAAAAAAACAAAAATTCAGTATTTTTATGTATTTATTGATTTTTTTATAAAAAAAAATTTCATAAATATTTTAGCCTGCGTTTGGTTGTGTTTTGTAAATGTGATTTGAGAGTATGAGTTGTATTTTGAATTTGTGAGTTGTAGAATTATGATTTGAGTGTAAAAAATTTGTTTGGTTATAGTTTTAAAATAGAGTGTTGAATTGTTTTTTGAAGATGTATTTTGAATTAAGTTTTGAAAGTTTGATGTGGCATGTGAAAGGTGGACAATTGTTTGGTGATGTGTTTTGAAAATAATTTTCAAAACTTAATTCAACTAATAATTTATCATCAAACACACAACTCATATATCGATATCCATATTTTTTATCAACAATAATAACCAAACTATTTTTAAAATACTGAAATTAAAAATTGATTTTTTTTGTCAATTATTTTTTTTTAGTAATTTTTTAGAATAATTGTTGTTTCGAAATAATTTTTTCATTTTAAAATAAACCGATGTCAATTTTTTTCTGCCAATTAATTTTTCTATCGATATTCATATTTTTTATTAACAATAATAACCAAACTATTTTTAAAATACTGACATTAAAAATACCATTTTTTTGTCAATTAATTTTTTTTCAAATCTTTTTTTTGAATAACTTTTTTTCAAATAATTTTGTCATTTTAAAATAAACCTATGTCAATTATTTTGTGTCAATTAATTTTTCTATCAATTTATTTTTTACGCCAGTACAAACATCTTATAAATTACATTTTTAATTTTTTTCTAAAATAATTGACAGAAAATCTAAATAAAATCTCACATTTCTGAACCTTTTGAACCTCACCTTTCTATAAAATAATTGATGCCAGTTCATCTTCAGAGAGGAGGACAACCGGCCGGTCATCCCCAAGGTTTGATACACAGATGAGGTTCACGTGAAACAGAGACGATGGAAGAGAAAGATGAGGTTCACGGGAAACAGAGACGATGGAAGAGAAGGACATGGAAGCTTTTCAAAAACGTTGAAAGTGGAGATACAAGCTGCCAAACGAATTTTCAAAATCTAATTTGAATTAACACGCTGAATCAACTTTTGAACATCCTATCCAAACGTGAAGCGGGAGTTCACGTGTAGAATCACGTTTTGAATTCACAACCAAACACAGCCTTACTTTTTAGATACATTTGGATTAATTGCATCTAAAATAAAAATTCACTAAAATATTTATAAAAAAAAGTTTCACTAAAGACAACAAAATACGAAAAATAAAAAATAAAAATTCAACATTCAAAAATTACTCTTGAAAATCAAAACCAAACGGATTGTTCACCATACTTTTTTTTATCATCCACATTGTAATGGTACAATTGCTGGCTAATTACTTATAACATTTTTAAACAACACATTTTATCTGAATTCAACTCACAGCATATCCCTCAAGGTCAAGACACTCCAAATTATGTAGATAATTATTCAAAATAACTCTGATAATCATATTTATAAAAGTAAATAAAAGAGAATTTTACAAACTAGTCAAAGCAAAGCCATTCACGATCAGAGGCGTGACCAAAAGCCGAACAGCAAGACCTACTAAAATTCCAACAATTACAAGATGTTATACAACATTTCCTGAGGGTCAGGTAAGAGATTCCATTGCATTCATTCTGCAAGAGAAGCCATCAAAGAAATCGAATCTCTCCACTTGGCGTGGCGAGTTAGGCCAACAAGTGCAGCTGTTTACACAAGCCAAATGTTTGATTTCACAGACCAATGTATATATGTATATCTGTTTCGGATTAACATAAATTTATAAGATCAAAAATGTAAAATTGAAATATCAAACATTCATACTAGAGAGGTTAATAGATAAGTTAAAAGGCTGACGTGAAAAAAAACTTGTAATTTATAAGTAAGCAACTGATTAAAATTCAAAGTAGATGAGATCCAAAGCAGAGATGTAAACCATTACCTTCTCTCAAATAATGTCTTGTGCAATCTTATTCAACGTGGAATTTCCAGCAGAAACTGATCCAGTGCAGATGTCGTCGATTTCGTGTATGAATATTTGAGGGGGCTCTTCTCTGTCATAGGCAAGGCGTGCACTTTTAGTTCATGTGGAATAATGGCTAATGTGTTAGGCTTAAGCACAAAAAAATTTATAAAAAAAAAAAACAAACAAACAAACTTCATGCATTCTATGATGAGGAACATGCATGGAGACTTAATTTATTTCATAATGTCACTTCTAATACTATGTTTACTTATAAATAATTAGGATATTAGGGATTTTTTAGGTTTCCAATAAATAAAGGACTAGTTTTCCTATTGTGATTAGGGTTTTTGACTTATAAATACTAGCATTTGCATTATATTGTTAACTTCAGAATATTATTTTGTTTAAAGCTATGGTCGTTTGCGTTAAGGTTGTGGCCCTCTTCTTCTCCTCTTTTCTCTCCGCTTTTCCCTACGGCATACTACATCATTTGGTATCACAGCCTAAGCTACGATTGCTGTTTTACTTATCTCTCCTCCCTCAGAGCTAAATCATCCAAAATAAAAAAATCCAAAACCTTACCCTTTAGGAGTCGCCGGAACCCTAGATCAAGTGTTGATCACCTTCTCCCGCACTCATCGCCAGCCATCACAACTCCAACCTCTTTGTGTCACTGTCGCGACCCAGCTCTTTGCGTCACTTTTGCTTCATAATAATGTTGCTAGTCGAATCTTTGTGATCACCACACCATCAACAGATATTGTCACTAAAGAAGACACACAACTCTTCCTTGACACGAGCTCACAGCGTCAATGCTGTGCATTGTTCAACCCAGGCCGACTCATCACCAGCGGTAGGTTTGCTCAATGCCTAAATCATGGAAGACAACGACTACTGTTTTGTTAGACTTGATTGCCAGACCCATTTTGAAAACCCAATACCCCAACCAAACCCTTGACCTAAGGCAGCGAAACGTGGAGTGAGAGCACAAGTGTGAGTCCATTCTTTGTTAAAATGCCTCAAGAGTGGGAGCGCCTCCAGAGTACTTACATAAATTTTAACATGTTTATATCCATTTTCTACGAAAAACTATTTAAGTTTTTATGCACTAATATCTTTTGTAAAAGAGAACTGTAGTTGATCGTAGAGGAGAAGAATGTATAAACTATATATAAATAAAAGAATTCCGAAAATACTAGAAAGTTCACTTGGTGGTTTATCGGTTGGGAGCCTGCTAGTGTTGGCTTCTCTTCCCTTCAGTCCCAAGTTCTCTATCTTTCATGACTGTCTTTTTCCCTACTCAAAAGGATGTGCAGGAATGTGCGCCTAAGACGCATGTTTTGTAAGCTTTCTAAAAGAACTCGTATATTCAAATTGTATTGTTTACAAAGAATGCATCAGTTATATAGCTCTAAACCTAAGCCTCAAAAGGAAATACAATCAGTTACAACTACGATCATTCCTAATATACACAATATATACAATATATTGTCACACCCTTGCTCAAACTCAAGGTGCTTCATCTGCTCATAAAAAACGGTATTATGGGCAATTTGAATAGCACTTCAGTTGTCGCAGTAGAGAGAAGTTGAAGAGGACTAAGTAACGCCCAAATCAAACAAGAGACAACAAAGGCATACAATCTCAGCAGTGGCATCATCGACCATAACAAACCAAACCAAACCAAGCCTTGAGTCCCACCAAATGGGGTCGGCTACACGAATCCTTCTTCTCCACGCGGCCCTATCAAAAGCCATTTCGTTAGTCAAATTAAGTAGATCCATATCTCTATTTACAACGTTAGTCAACGTTAATCTAGGCCTACCTCGTTCCCTAACACTCCCCTCTACCGTTACAGCATCGCATCTCTTCACTACTGCCTCTGTTGGTCTCCGTTGAATGTGACCAAACCATCTCAATCGATTCTCTCTCAACTTGCTTTCTATCGGTGCTACTCCTATCCATTCCCGAATACTCCTAATTCTGTCTTGTCTAGTCTTGCCACACATCCACCTTAGTATCCTCATCTCAACCACCCTCATCTTATCTACATGTTTCTTGGTTGCCAACACTCCGTCCCATACAACATCGCTGGTCTAATAGCCATTCTATAGAACTTACCTTTTAGTCTAGTGGGTATTCGTTTATCGCACAATACCCCAGACGCACTTCTCCACTTACACCATCCCGCCTTAATCCTATGCGCCACATCCGCATCAATCTCCCCCGCTGTTGTGATATTCGACCCTAAATAATGAAAATGTTCACTCTTAGGCAATCCTTGATTCTCAATCTCCACTTCTCCTCTACTTTCATTGTTACTGTTACTAAATTTACACTCCATATACCCTGTCTTAGTTCTTCTTATCTGGAATCCTTTCGATTCAAGAGCTTTTCTCCAAATCTCCAACTTTGTGTTAACTCCTTCTTTAGTCTCATCCACTAGCACGATATCGTCTGCAAAAAAGCATACACCATGGCACGTCATCCTGAATATTTCTCATCAACTCATCCATAACTAAAGCAAAAAGATAAGGGCTTAAGGTAGATCCTTGGTGTAACCCAACAATGATAGGAAATTCATTTGTCTCTCCAGGAGGCGATCCAATAATGGTCACCACCCTTCATACATGTCCCTGATCACATCAATGTAACATTTTGTCACCCCTTTCTTCTCTAACACCCACCATATTATATCTCGGGACACTCTATCATATGCTTTCTCAAGGTCGATAAACACCATATGAATGTCTCTTTTCTTTTCTCTGTACTTTTCTATTACTCTCCTCAAAAGATAAATCACTTACATTGTTAACCTGCCAGGCATAAACCGAAATTGATTCTCTGACACCTTTGTTATATCTCGTAATCGGCGTTCCATCACCCTCTCCCACACTTTCATTATATGACACATTAGCTTGATTTCTCTATCGTTGTTGCAATTCTGAACATCTCCTTTATTCTTATATATTGACACTAAAATACTCTTCATCCACTCATCTGGCATGTTCCTAGTCAACAAAATTTTGCTAAACAACCTAGTCAACCAAGCAACCCCTTTTTGACCCAAGCACTTCCAAACTTCAATAGGGATAGAATCGGGTCCTAAAGCCTTATTTGATTTCATTTTCTTAAGTGCAATCTCTACTTCAAGTTCCTAATCCTGCGATAAAACCTATAGTCTTGGTTTATCGTATTACTAGTCATTTCTTCCCCTATTGTCGTACCTCATGTTTCTCATTTAATAGTTTCTCAAAATAATTCTTCCGTCTTTCCTTAATCTCTTCATCCTTCACCAATACCTTAGAATCCTAACTCTTGATGCACTTAACTTTATTAAAATCTCTTGTTTTCCTCTCTCGTATCTTAGCAAGTTTGTATACCCTATTCTCTCTCTCTTTACTCTCCAGTTAGTGTATAGATCATCATAAGCTTTCAACTTCGCCTCACTCACTACTTTTTTGACCTCCTTATTAGCCAATTTATAGCTCTCAAGGTTTTCCTCACTTCTATCCTTCTGCTATTTTTTAAAGCACTCTTTTTTTGTCTTAACTACCGCTTGAACTTCTTCCCTCGACCACCAAGTTTCCCTAGAGCTGGGTCCCGTTCCTTTCGACTCTCCAAGCACTTCCCTTGAGATTCTCCTCATACAATTGGCCATCAAGTTCCACATAATATTAGTATCATCTTCCAAGTCTCAAGTACCTTCCTTATCCATTCTATTCTTAAATATTTCTAGTTTATCTCCTTTTAGGTCCCACCATCTCGTTCCACTACGCCCACCATCCTTCCTAGCTTGGTATTGCCCTCTAAAACATAAATCTAGTATTAAAATCCTATGTTGAGAGGTCAGGCTCTCTCCAGGAATCACCTTACAATCATTGCATTTTAGGCGGTCCACTTTTCTCACAAAGAAGTAATCTATTTGACTCTTAACTGACCCACTCTTAAAAGTTATCAAATGCTCCTCCCTCTTCTTATACATAGTATTGGCCACCACCAGGTCAAAAGCCAACACAAAATCTAAGATACTCTCTCCAACCTCATTTCTGTCACCAAAACCGTATCCACCATGCACCATTTCATAGCCTAGTTTATCTATGCCTACATGGCCATTAAAATTTCCACCTATAACCAAGTTCTCTCCTACGGGTATCTCTTGTAAGATCTCATCCGTTTGCTCCCAAAAATCCCTTAGTCTGATCATCTAACCCTACTTGAAGGGCGTATGCACTAATAACGTGCACTATATTCCCTCCAATAACTAGTTTAACTAACATAATCTTATCCCCTTTCTTAATGACTGCCACTACATTCTCCACCAGACCCTTGGCAATTATGATTCTTACCCCATTCCTGCGTCTGTCATTACCGCTATAATACAGTTTAAAACCGATATTCTCAATTTCCCTAGCTTTCTCACCCGTCCACTTAGTTTCTTGCACACAAGCTATACTAACCCTCCTCCTAACCATAACATCTACCAATTCCATCTTTTACCAGTTAAGGTTCCTATATTCCAAGTGGCTGCCCTAAACCTATATTCTTGAACTAGCTTCTTTACCCGCGCTCGTCCAAGAAAACACGGGAACATTTGCCCATTTTCCACCGCACCCAGACGTCGATGCGGCGCCCCTTGCTCACTTTTCGAAACACCCGGAGACAGGCACAACGCGTTACTTAAGGGTAACGACCTAGCATTTAAACGATTCAAAGTAGGATTCATTTTCATAAGGGATCCGAATGGCTTTTTTACATGCTGGTTGTCGGCTACCTAACACACAACCCTCTTCCTTAACCCGGGCTTGGGACCGGCAGAGTTGTTAACAACCTCGGCAGAGTTTCATCGACCATAACAATGTACTAAATTTTTGTAGTAGAACAAATAACAACGATATGTTTCTTGCTTTTCCAAGAAATAAACGAATCACCAAGAAACATACAGAAGCCAAAAGTGGACTGGCGATCATTGACATCACTAGCCCAATCAAAATTAGCATAGGTCACCAGGTCCAAGTAAGAAGTGGACAACAATAGCAAGTCCTAAAATATAGTACCTCAGAGATACTAGAGAATCTAAACCAATGTGGCCCAAAGCATGGAAAGCAGAGTAGAGACAAAGTGGCTGACCACATGAACAACATAGGCAAGATCAAGGCGAGTGACAATCAAATAGATCAAGCAACCTACAATCTTGCAATATGCGGTGGCATCATCTAGTGGAACACCATCAATATGATTAAGCTTTACATTAAGCTCAATTGGAGTATTAGAAATCTTAGTATTAGCAAGACTGACACGGTAAATAATTTCATTTGCATACTTGGCTTGAGACAAAAAAAATATCCCTTGGGAGAAAAAGCAACCTCAATACCAAGAAAACACCACAACGAGTCTAGATCCTTCAATTCAAAGGTGCAGAAGAAATACTACTTGACCATAGAGATAACAGAAGAGTCAGAGCCAGTAATGATTATGTCATCCACATAAAGCAACAGGGCAACAAAACCAACAGAAGTATGAAGAATAAACAAAGCAGAATCATAAGCATAAGAATGAAACTCAAGTTGAGTAACACCTATCTGAAAACATCCATAATAAGCACAAGGAGACTTTCAAACCATAAAGAGCACGACAAAGACGACACACCTGCCCAAAAGAGTGAGAAAGACCATGGGAAGGACGCATGTAGAACTCGACGAGATGGCCATTCAGAAAAGCATTCTTAACATCCACTTGATAGAGAAGCCAATGACGGACGGCAGCTACAAAAATCAAGGTACGAACAATAGTCATCTTAGCGACAAGGGAAAAAGTCTCCTCATAACCAAGACCATACTCTTGTGAGAAACCTTTGACAATCAGGCAAGCTTTGTAGCACTCGAGAGAACCATCAGAATGAGTTCTGACCTTATAGACCCATTTACAACTATAGAGGATAAAAATTAACCCATGTGAGATGGGCCCACGCAATGTCTACATGGAAATAGAATTAAGGCAACAAATAATAACTTGCAATGCAACTTGCTCTGACATTCATGTATCAGATGAGTTTTGGGCCATAAAAGTGGCTTATTTCTATTGGACCAAATTGGTGGCTTAAGCTCATTAGACAAAATGAGTGGCAAGTTAGCCTATATAAAGGGATGTATTCTTCAACTCCAAGGGAGGCATACCTAAACCATTCTTTTTACTTGTTCAATTTCACTTAGATATATGTTATCTAACTTGATCATCGGAGTGCCCTCTGGCCAACAACTGCCGATCAGGAGGCACTAATTGTTTCTCTTTTGCAGGTTCGGAATGGTGCAGCTCAATTCTTTGTTGATCTCTCAATTAATATGTAGGTCAATTTTTGCCTCCACAATTGGCGCCGTCAGTGGAAACAAAAGAGATTAACTAAGAAAATGACAAAACACCATTATGAATTTCTGCCGATCGTAGTATAGTGATTATAATCAATCATTGTTGCAAGTATAATATGACAAATTTAAGCTCATAACAACATCATGTTCTAGAGTCCTTAGTTGATGATAACAACTAAAAGATCTTAACGAGTTCTCTTTCCTTCTCAATAATTTAATTCTTTTAATTGTTATGTTTTTCTACGTTATATATATATATATATATATATGTGCATAATTTACAGACAAGAAGGATGTGGAAACTCTTTATATTTACACTTATTGGGTAGTTGCAATATAACTATCAAAAATCAGTGTTGTTCTAGGTTAGATCGGCAACTATGCAATCACAATATATGCATGATCAGCAAATAATACCCTGAAGCTTGACCATCTACCCAACAGCACCCCAATTCTCCGCATCGTCAGCAAGACAAAGCAAAGAGGAGCTGCTGATCAAAGGTTTCGACAAATCAAAAGCCAAAAAGAGTTGCCAACCAAAGGTTTCAGCAAATGAAAATCCAAGAGGAGTTGCCGACCAAGTGTTTCGGCAAGCCCAAGGAACCAAGCGGAGTTATCAATTAGGTATTTCGTCAAGCCAAAGTGGCTGACCAAACATCGCACTCGATATGCTCAGAACCATTCTTACGAGTTACTGCAAGTAAAAATCTAAAACACTTTAATTGTCGAAGCTTGAAGGGTGGTGATTTTGTTTCCTATAACATCAAACGTTAGTTGTTGACAAACCTACACCAACATAGACCACGCAAGGTCTATTTAAGAAATCTCCTTCTATGGAAAACAAGGCCCACGACTAGGCCTTCACATTTTTTCCTCTCTGCTTAAGCTTATTTTTGGAGTTCATTATTGATGTGTATATATATTGGTGCTTGCTAATTCTGTCAAAAACCTTTGGTGATTATCAATCTAGCTTTTTATATATATATAATTGAAAAAAAAAATAAAAAATAAAAAATAAAAAAACAAGTTTACATATCCACAATTGGGTCTTCACTTTCTAGAAGTGGCTTGGCAAGCCAAGAACAAAAGGGAGTTGCTCAACAAGTGTTCTCGGCAAGACAAAAACCAAGAGGGGATGCTGACCAAGAGTTCTCAGCAAGCAAAACAACAAAGCGACGAGCGAGAACAAAGCAACCAAGTTCAATAGCTCGGTAAAAACATATCTAGGAGGCAATCAATCGCAGTCTCGTTTAGCCGATCCAAATATCAAACGAGCTATTCTAGGGAAAGATTTTTGCTCTTATTTTAAATTTACTTGTATATAAAATTGAATATACATTCATTCATGGTCATACAGTGTTTATATGAATTACACATTTCCATGATTTAGTCTTTGCTTTCTCCCTCTGTGAAAGGTTATTTGCAAAGACAAATCAGCGTGGAAAGTCAATTGGCCGACAACCAATGTGCCGACCAAAGTTACGACCGGCATCTGATCAAGATGGAGACCGATCATTTGTTCAGAGATCTGAGACCTTTGCCGAAATGAATAAACATAGGGGAGTTCCTCATTTCTCACTTCAATAGCAACTTTAATGCAAAAATGAGCATATACATATATTTACTCAAAACTTGCTCAAGAAGAACTGACAAAGCTTTTCTTTCTCTCTAAAAGAATTGTTTCGGCAACTTTGATCGCCGAGGAGAGTGCTAAGAATAACGAACGTCGAAGGCCGGCCAAAGAATGTCGCAACATATGATCACAACATGGAGAGCCGGATTTTGCTCTTCATCAAATCACATGCTCAGCTACAAATCGGCCACTCAACGATTACTCATCTCGGCCCAAAAACCAAACCAAAAACCAAGAAGATTGCATGTCACATAAAGGAAAACTCTTGTTGCTACCAACTCTCTCTCTAAATATATATTTTCTTGAGTTTTTGAGCATGAACTCTTATTATATATGCTTAAAATTATAAAAACTGTGAAAATATTTTTCGCATGAGAACATCTTGGTACACTAACAACTTGATCATCTTTTTCTCTCTAAATTGTTGTTCGGCAAATAAGTGGATGTAGGTCCTTCGAGAAAGAACAAAGCTGATCACGGAAGTAATGGCAACCGAAAATATGATTGACAAAGATCAAGAAAATGGTCGACCAAATGCAATAAGATAAAAGATTAATCGGAAGAAGCGGCGATCGACCAAATGAGTAGACACCTAATCATAATCAACAACACTTTGAACATAACGGCCAAGATGGTTTGGCAACACCGTTGCCGCACAAGCATCCGTGCTAGCTTGGAGAACGAAGACCAAGTTAATTGTTCATTTGTAGCACTTAACTCAATCGTCCTTACCATCTTCGGCCTATTATTCAGCAAACTAAAATCAACCAAGTCACCACCGCGAGCTTCTCTACTACTGTTGCTGCTACCGGACCACCACCACAAACATCACCTAACTCCGTTACCACCTAAAAGGAGACAATGGAGAAGAAAGAAATAAATTTGGAGATAATTCTTACAATGTTCAAAGTTGGTTTTTGAACAACTTTCGGCATTTCGAAACTACCCATTCAAGGATAAGCAAGAAGGCAAGGTGGCGTAGCACGAAATACAAAGCAAGGTGAAGATAATGGTAAAAAAAAGGAGAAAAACCGTTAACAATCAAGAAAGTTATGGAGTTTGAAAAATTGCTCAAAGCAAAGACGGAAAAGCTGGAAAAAATCTGGGTTGCCCGCTGGTTTTAGGAGGAAGAAGCTGGATTTTATCCAGTGCTTCTTGGCCCTAGGTACTACGATCCATCCTAGTACATTCGGGTGGTCCGATGACTTCAGGGATAACCACCCTTAAGTTTTTCAACATGTCGAATCCATTTTTGGCGCCTGGTTCTATAAATTCTGAGTCCAACGCAATAATCAACAACCAACAAACTTGGAAGCATCAAATGGAAGTTCAATGGTGAGATCGTGCCCAATCAACAAGAAATTTTAGCAAGATGATCATGGAGCTAGGACGGACATATCCAGCGGCCAAAATCATAAACCATAATTAACAACCTAGCCATCGCAAGCAAGAGTCGCTCAGGAATACCTTGTAGACACGACTTTGTTGATTCAGCAGAATATGGTCCATGGAACTTCATCACAAGAAACTCAGAAGTTTTGTCGAAGGTGACCGTCTTCGTCATGCCCTAGCTTCGCAAGATGATCCGTAGATGAATGTCAAAATTGTTTGACAAACTTTTTCGACAATCCAGCAGCTCGATCGAACCTCATCCGAAGGGCCAAGCATCAATTTCCCTTACTCTCATGAAGCAAAGACAACAGTCCAAAGCAGGCATTTTGGGCCGACACTCAACTAGCCCAGCGAACTCTATCACGCCCATCTCCTCGGAGAAAACAACTTCGAGTCTCATCATACGTCCTGGCGACTTAGCAGTATAGTGTATGCAACATGCCATCCAGCAACAATTCAGGCTGAAAGGACCTGAGTCTCATGAAATCTCAACGAACAACTTACAACTCTTAAAATCTCTTAAAGAATGGTGCTGAACTTGTTGCAACCATGGCCGAATCTTATGGCTTTAAATTGGCAACTGATCACCGCCACTTCGCAGTTCAACGACAGTTTCTTGGCCATCATTGATTAGTTCATCAAGTGGGAATATGTCCACAACATCCAACTTTAGCAACTACAACTTTTGAAGTTGATCTATGTCAAACACAAATCGAACATCGTGCAACAACCAAAATGCTAATACAATTGTTTGCATCGCCCGACTAATGTCTCACCTCTAAAAAGCTATTCAACAATATCTCCTTGGCAAAAAACAAAGGCTGTTTGGCATCGCAATTGAGACAAAAGTAGATAATACTGAGAACATAAAGTTTTGTTGTGCATAAAAACTCCAATCTAAAGACCCATGCATAGAGGTTCAGGCACAAGCATTCAACCAAGTCACAATTCAAAAGAGCTCAATGAAGATACAGAACACCGAACCACAATGGCATCAAAGTACAAAAAACGATCGTTGTTGAGCCAACCTAGGATCGTTGGTCACAAGTACATGGAACAAGGCCATCTCAAGTAGAGTCATCCACAAGAAATACTTGCAGCATGATCTAAGCAATCCCTCTCACCCAACGAAATTATTAGCAATAATCTGCCTAATCTAGTTGAGTTAATAAAGAAGTGGGCTCTCACTAGCCCAATCTTTATTTCAATGCACCGCGTGCCAAAATCCAAGAAGTAATAGAATATCTCAACTATCAAGAAGTTTTATGATTACATCAGCACCAGGTGACGAAGATCAAGAGCTTAAGAACAACATGGTGTACAGAACTCTAAGCACAAATATTGGGCAGAAAGAATAAACTCTACATGTCAAAAATAAGCTTCGCCAAGATAAGCGAAAGCTATCAAAATTAAACATTCAGCTCATCCCAATACAATTTGTCAAAGTCATCATACCATGAAGAAAGTAATTGTGCCATGGCAAAATTTGCCATTTCCTTGTACTCAATACAACTCGCCATTGGCATACACTTGGCAAATTCCGCCATATGCCCTGGTCTTCTTGAACTTAGTGGCAAGAACAGATAAGCCCTAGTCATACTAGGCATCAAAAATTGAGTAAGCCTTAGCCGAGCGAAGCATCAGAAATTGAGTAAGCCCTAGTCTTACTAGCCATCGGAAATTGAGTAAGCCTTAGTCGAGCTAAGCATCAGAAATGAGTAAGCCTTAGCCAAGCTAAGCATCAGAAAGTGAGTAAGCCCTAGTCTTACTAGGCATCGGAAATTGAGTAAGCCTTAGCCGAGAGCATCAAAAATTGAGTAAACCTTAGACGAGCTAAGCATCGGAAAGTGAGTAACTAGACATCGGAAATTGAGTAAGCCTTAGCCGAGCTAAGCATCAGAAATTGAGTAAGCCCTAACCAAGCTAGGCATCGGAAATTGAGTAACCTTATCCAAGCTAAGCATCAGATCAAAAATTAAGTAAGCCCTAGTCGAGCTAGCCAATGAAAATTAAACCAGCCTTAGCCAAATTAAGCCTCGAAAAGAGAGAAAGCCCAAGTCTTACTAGGCATCGAACACAAAAGCCCTAGAGGCATTGAAAATTAAGTAAGCCTTAGTTGAGCTAAGCATTGGAAAGTGAATCAGCCCGAGTCTTACTAGGCATCAAACACTAAAACCCTAGCCAAGCTAGGCACATTGAGCAGTGTTATCAACACTAGTCTTCAAGCCACATTATCACATTATACATTATTCTTGTGCAACAACAATTGTACCAAGATCAAAGGAGCATGCTTTACTCTCATAAAAAGTCAACCTATCCAACAATCAGTCTGGACAACACATTCCATGTTTTTACAATTAAGAGGAGATTTGAAGTTGTTGAAATCGGTTTCTATGATAAGCCGTAAAGGTAGACTCAAGGAGCAAACGTCCAAGTAGTGAGAAACACGAAAACTGGACATATTTGGACATACTTCTCAGCAATGCAAAGCCCAGGGTTCGCTCAACATCATCTTTGCTCGACAACATATCCACTGTCGTCATAGTTGCTCGGCATCAAAACTAAACAACTTGACAGCATCTCGACAACTCGTACCAAGCTTAAAGAAGAGTTTTTGGCCATGGTCGAGTACCAAGAAATGAATTGAAAGCCCCCAAGCGTACAATAAGAACTTACATGATCAACAGAATGCTTAATAAGCTTCAAATCTATGAAGCACGAACACCTCTCCGAGGGCTCCGTACCAATGTCGAACACGGACACGGGTCAAACACGCGGTGGACACGTGTCCGACACGCAGCAAAGAGTGTACCATTTTTATTTTTATTTTTTTAACATCCGGACACGTTATGACACTGTCGGGACACATTTGGGGGTTAATTTCAAAATTTATAAAACTTCTTTGGGGTCGATTTGTAAAAAAAAAAAAAAAACTTAACAAATTTGCCCTAAATCGAAATCAAGTTAGACCAGAAGACAAAGAGAGAACAAAAGAGAAAGAGAGAAGATCTGGTCGCTCGTTGTCCATCATCCGTCATCATCTAAGGTACACCTTTGCAGCTCTGCTTCATTCTTCGTTCTTCTTCTTCTTCGATCTCTTATTTTTCTCATCTCTCTCTCTCTCTCTCTCTCTCTCTCTCTCTCTCGCAGTCACCCTCTATGTCTCATTTTATTTTTTTCTTTTCTTTTATTTTTTCTTTTATATAGTGAGTGACTAACATCCGCCTCTCTCTGTCTTCTATTTTTTTTTTCTTTTTTCTCCCTGTGCCTCTATTATTTGAGTACGTAAATTTATTTTTTTTTTGATTAGTTTTGTTAATGATATATATGATGTCAAATCAATTAAATGTTTATTTTTTATAATTTTAATAGTGTTATTTTGTATTTTTTATTACCTTTTAATGATTTTTTTTATAATTTTATGATATATAATAAATAAAATTAATTATATGTATTGAACGTGTCCTCAGCGTGTTGTGTCCCTTATTTTTTGAAAATTTGCGTGTCACCGTGTCCGTGTCGTGTCGCATGTCCGTACTTCATAGCTTCAAATCCAACCAAACAGTTGTCCTTGAATTATTTGAACAATCTGTCGAAATAATATCTTGTTAGAATAATATCACTGATAATTTCCTTAACTGTTATTTCCTTATTTGTGCTTCCAAGGCTTCCATTGTAAGTTACCTATTATCAATATAAAAGGGGATGACTATCTAATCATTCCCTAAGTTTGATTTTCCTTAAACAAACATGGTATCAAAGCTACCTAAACCCTAGCTTCTAACCTTCGTTTGCCCCTTACCAGTCAAGCACAGCACCACCCAACAACACCACTGAGCAGCCGGCACCAAAACAACCACTTCCGACGGCACCCATTCTTCTCCCGTCACTGCCCATCATCTGGCAGTGACTCGACACTGCCTTGCGACCCTCAGGGGACCTTCGCTGCTGACCTGCGACCCCCCCGGGGCCTATTGCATCTCCAGTTTGTCTCTGTAGGTGGTCTGTTCACCCTAAATACATCTAGAGCTTATTTGGCTCATTCTTGATGATGGGCTAGGACATTATGATGGGCTAGGACTTCGGCAGCCTTACTCCGGCTCGCCAGTCTCTTCTTCTCTGCCTAGAGGCTTCGAATCAAGCCTATGTGGTGATTAGCTCATCTGTTCATAGTTTGCTCCTTGCTACTAGTTTTTCTACTACAGTACTAAGTGTTCTTCAGGACCCTGTTTTCATCAAACCATTGTTCCTCAAGTCTAACAAGTTGCCTTATTTGAGAATAGCTTATCCCTTGTTTTGATTGGAGGTTCCTTTTCCATTTAGTTTATTTATTTTTTACGTCATTAAATGACCACATTACCCAGCTTTGACTGATTGGTATGCTCCTATCATGGTCTATAATTGATATTGCTTAGTCCAATTGATTTTATTCCCTCTTCCAGTATTTGTTATTAGTGCAGGTTGTTATTCGGTTTGTAGAGTATAAATGGCTGACCTTACTAGTGAATCCACCACTTGTCAACCACCTAGAGAGAAGAGTCCCATTATGACTACTACATCCGAAAACCTAAACCCTAGCCTAAAAATCACCACCTCTTTGTTTAATTGTCAAAATTATCTTGCTTGGTCACAATGTCTGACACTTTTCTTGAAGAGAAAAGGGAAGATAGGTTAGGTTGATAGGAAGATCAAGGCACCAGGAATCACCGATCCTAGTCATGACCAATGGGAGATTACCAATTCCTTAATTATAGGATGGCTTATTCATTCCATGGTACCTAATATATGGGAAGGCTACTTGTCTATGAATAGCGCCCAAGATATTTAGGATGCTATGGCCACTACCTATTCCCGGAAGGGGAATTTCTCACAGACTTCTAAGCTGCATTGTTCTATTGAGCGCTGAGTATAGGGGGAGATGACTGTCCTTCAATACTTTACTTTTCTTAACAATGGCTGGAAACGTCTTGATCATCCACAGGATTATAAGCCTGTTTGCACAACCGATTCAGTGGGTTACCGTAAGTTTATTGAACAGGAACGAGTCTTCAAATTTTTGGAAGGTCTCAACATAGAGTTTGATCCTGTTTGAAGTCGTGTCCTTGGTATGGATGTTCTTCCCTCCTTTCATGAGGTCTTTGCTTATGTACAGAATGAAGAGAGTCGTCGTTTTACTATGCTGCCACCTACCACTACAGAGCGCTCAGCCTTACTTTCTGCTCCTCCTAGAGACAGTTCTGGTCTGCCTCGTACTTCCACAAGTCCTTCAGAGAAGGATACACTGTTCTTTGATTATTGCCATCGGCCAAGACATACCCGCGAGACTTGTTGGAAGCTTTATGAGGTTCTTTCTGGTGGTCGTGGTGACCGTTCTGGTAGTCGTGGAGTTCGCTGTGGACGGTCTCGAGGACGAGGGTTTAATCCACGTGCACCTCATACTTGTGCAGTGGATACTCCCGGTGCCTCTTCAGTTGCTCTTCCAAGAGGGGATATATTTAGATTATCTTCTACTGAGTTAGAGGATGCTTTAAGCCACCTGTTGGATCGTTGCTCTTCTACTACTCCATCTGGTACATGCTCCTCGTCTTTTGCCCACTCAGGTAACTTAGCTACTTCTCCAAATGCTTTTCTATCTCATAAGTCTTTACCTTGGATTATTGATTCCGGTGCCTCAGATCACATGTCTGGGTCTTCTTATTTGTTCTCGGAATATAAGCCTTCTTGAAGTCGAGCCAAAGTTAGGATCGCTGATGGTATTGTTTCTTCTGTTTCGGGGAAAGGTTTAATCCATGCCACTCCTATCTCATTATCTTCAAGTTTGCATGTTCCCAATTTCTTTGTTAATCTTTTATCATTGAGTCGTCTTACTCATGACCTGAATTGTAGTGTGACTTTCTTTCCTGATCATTGTCTGTTTCAGGACCTTATCACGAGCAAGACGATTGGCAGTGGTAGAGTAGAACATGGTCTCTCTATATCCTGGATCAGGCGGACAAGCTGGCACTTCATTCCATCAAGTTTCCTACCACCAAGGAAGACCTGTGGTTGTGGCTGTAAGATTTCTAAATGAATCTTTATATTCGATTGTGTTCCAATACAATGTGTACATCTCATATATATAGCAATTCTAGATTTGATCCTAAATAGGAAACAAGAATAAACCCAAACCAAACCTAAATAGAAAAGAATAAACCTAAACCAATCCTAAATAGGAAACAATATTCACATAATATATACTATACTAATATTATTTTCACACCCCTTGCTCAAACTCAAGGTGTTTGGGCAAAAAACACTAAGAGTTTGCCAAGAACAAACTGAAACTGAGCAGTGGTGTGAGTCTTAGTAAAGAAGTCAATAAGCTGCAGAGCCAAAGAAACGAAAGGAAGTGAGATAGAGCTAGACTGCAGATGCCGACGAACAAACTGACAATCAATCTCAATGTGCTTTGTCCGCTCATGGAATACAATATGATATGCAATCTGAATAGCACTACGGTTGTCACAATAGAGGGAGGTTGGAGAAGACTGAGGGACACCCAAGTCAGAGAGAAGACAACGAAGCCAGACAACTTCAGCAATAGCATGAGCCATAGTACGATACTCAACTTCGACAGTAGAGCGAGCAACAACAGTTTGTTTCTTGCTTTTCCAAGAGATCAAGGAATCACCAACAAACATATAGAAACCAGAGGTGAATCTGCGATCATTAACATCACCAGCACAATCAGAATCAGCATAGGCTACAAAATCCAGAGAGGAAGTAGAGGATAATAGTAAACCCTGAAATATAGTACCTCGGAGATAGCGAAGAATAGGTACCAATGTAGCCCAATGTATGGAGAGAGGAGGAAAGACAAACTAGCTGACCACATGAATAGCATAGGCAAGATCAGGACGAATAACCGTCAGATAAACAAAGTAAACAAAGCAACCCACGAGCTCTCAACATAAAGTAGGATCATCCAAAAGAACACCATCAGTAGTGTTGAGCTTTACATTAAGCTCAATGGGGGTATCAAAAATCTAAGTGCCAGTAAGACCGGCACGATGAATGACCCCATTGGCATACTTGGCCTAAGAGAGAAAGTAGCCTTTGAAAGAAGAAACTACCTCAATACCAAGAAAATACCGCAAAGGGCCCAGATCCTTCATTACAAAGGTGCGGAAAAGATGCTGCTTGACCACAAATATAGCAGAAGAATCAGAACCAGTGGTGATCATATCATCCACATATAGTAATAACGCAATAAATAAAACAGAGGTGTGGAGAAGAAATAAAGTTGAGTCCTACGCACAAGGATGAAACCCAAGCTCAGTAACAGTAGTCTAAAAGCGATCATACCAAGCACGAGGAGACTGCTTCAGACCATACAGAGCACGCCAAAGGCGACAAACCTGTCCAAAGGAATGGTTAAGGCCAGGGGGAGAACGCATGTAAACCTCCTCAATGAAATGCCCATTAAGAAAAGCATTCTTAACATCCATCTGATAAAAAGGCCAAGTACGAACTCATTTGATACCAACCAGATTCTTACCAGCAGGCAAAGGAACCAACTCCCAAGTACTAGTTTTCTGTAAAGCAGACAACTCATCCTCCACAGCTTGATCCCAATGAGGATCCTGACAGGCCTTATTGTAAGACTGAGGTTCAGAAAAAGAGTGAATAGCAGACAAAAAAGTACGATAGGGAGTAGAAAAATATGTATTAGACCAACCTAACCTGTTTGGAGGATGACGCGCTCGAGTAGGATATCGGTGTGAAACAGGATCAAAGTCGTCAGTAGCAGGAGGATCAACAGTAGGGGCAGAGACAACCGGTGGAAGAAGAGCCTTTCGACAAGAATTAACTAACAACGGAGGAGGAGAAGAAACCGAAGGAGAAGCAGCCAAAGGTGAAGCAGCCAGAGGTGAAGCAGGAGGAGAATATGGAATAAGCTTAGAAGGAACTATAGAGATGTACTCATCAGACGAGACCTCCGAAGGAAACGGATCAATATGAACCAAATCCTCTTTGGAAACTGGGGCGGTGAGAGGAGGAAGCTGAAAGTAAGGTAGACGTTCGAGAAAGGCAACATGGCAAGAGACATAAAGGCGACGGGAAACAGGATCATAACAGCGATAACCTTTCTGAGTGAGACTATAACCCAAAGAGACACATAGGATAGAGCAGGCACTAAGTTTGGTCCTATCTTTACGGGATAAAAAGACAAAACAAACAGATCCAAACACACGAAGGAGGAAGTAATTAGGAAGTTGAGAAAACAAAGTCTCATAAGGAGACCAACCAGAAAGAAGGGGGGTAGGCATACGGTTGAGAAGAAAAGCAGCAGTGAGAATTGCCTCACCCCAAAACGGAACCGAAATGGAGGCAGAGAGAATGAGAGACCTAGTAGTCTCAAGGAGATGACGGTATTTACGCTCAACTCAACCATTTTGGGCAGGTGTACCAGTACAAGAAGCTTGGTGAATGGTACCCAATTTGGCAAAATATTCACAGAATTCAATTTTAAAATATTTCCTGCCCAAGTTAGACCGCAACAACTTAATAGTAGACCCAAACTGTGTAGTGATCATAGTTTGAAAAGTACAGTATATCTGGTAAAAGTTAGACTTATGAGTCTTAAGATAAACCCAAGTGTAACGGGTGCAGTCATCAATAAATGACACATAGTATGCAGAACCCCCTTTGGTGAGAACAGGAGGAGCCCCAAACATCAGTATGAACTAAAGAAAATGGTGTATCAGATATAAAAATGCTTTTATGAAAAGGTGAGGATGTCATTTTGGCAAGTTTACACCCCTGACATTCAGTAAGTTCACTAGGAGAAATTTTACCCAATATACCAGACTGAGCTAAGGACCGTAAGCGATCAGCAAACAAATGCCCTAATCTAAAATGCCATAAGTAGAAAGGACTACACAAAGAATCTAATTGAAAAAAGGAAAAGACAGTCAGAGAGGTTGCCATAGGCAGATACAAGCTCTCCACTATATTGAGGTCTCCAACTATACAGTCGGTCCCAATCTGCTACTTAGACATCCGATTCTGAACAAAACAGATAAAAGAAGAAAATATAACATCAAAACCAAAGGCATCAAGCTGACTGATTGATAATAAGCTGACAGATAATTGGAAAACATATAAGACTGATGGAATAGAGGCAACAGACACAGCAGATGGTAGGATAGACCCAACAGATATAACAGATATACCAGGCCCATTAGCAGCATTAACAATAATAGGAAAGGGAGGTGGAGTACAATTATGAAGTAATGAGAGATGAGGAGTCATATGATGAGAGGCACCAGAATCAAAAATCCAAACAGACAGAGATACCTGAAGAAGACTCAATCAAACCTGAATGAAGAGAGGAAACAATGGAGGTAGATGAAAATGGTTGGGAGGTAGACAATATATGCTGAAACTGACCAATCTGAGCACTCAAGGAAGCCAAGTCAGGATCAGGAGCCAGAGCAAATGCAACATAAGCAGTAGGAGGCAAAAAGTACTCTGAGAGGGAACTCGGAATGGTGGCTGAGACTGTTGAGAAGACAGAGCAAACGAACGTCCCTTCTTGGGGCAGTGCTACGTCCAATGACCCTTCTGATGGCATGCACACTCATCTGAAGCCAAGGGCCCCTTCTTGGACCTAACAGAATCCAAGAAGACATGGAGAATCGATTGACTGAATCTGATCATCCATCATCGTAATGAACCAAAAATAGCAAACCGATTGGGTGAAGTGTAATAAATTAAAATCTGATGGGGTCAAACTGTAATAACCCGAAACTATCTCTAGATGGGCAAACACTAGTCAACTAAGAACAGATAACCAAAGAGAGAGAGAGAGAGATCAGAGAATAGAGACCTGAGACGAAAGAGCTTCGTCAACAAAAACGAAGCAAAGAGCTTCGATCGACACAACCAACGAGATAGAACGGTCTCGCAATTGAAACTAAAGCCGAGAGAACCTGAAGCTGAAGCCGAAGCTGAAGATGAGAGAGAACCAGACGAAGTCTAGCGAGAGGCCAATCTAGATAGATGCCGCGAGAGAGAGAGAGAGAGAGAGAGATCCCTCGTATGAGCAGAGGGGTCAAACGTGTCTTTGGATTGTGATTTTGGTGGCAATTACGACTCCGATGAACACCCAATGGCAGCGAACCAGAGACTAAAGAACCAGATGAATCGCGATGTGAGAGAGAACTCACTAGGTTGACTTTGAACTAGACGAAAACGAACAGAGATGGCTGCTACTGTTTCGAATCCTTCAGATTAGGGTTTCGAACCAAGTTCTGATACCATGTAAGATTTCTGAATGAATCTATATATTTAGTTGTGTTTCAATACAACGTGTACATCTAATATATATAGCAATTCTAGACTTAATCCTAAATAGAAAACAAGAATAAATCTAAACCAAACCTAAATAGAAAAGAATAAACCTAAACCAATCCTAAATAGGAAACAATATTCACATAATATATACTATACTAATATTATTCTCACAATGGCATCAGCATCTTGGACACCCATCATTTCTATTACTTAAGCATTTATTTTCTTCTGTTTTTACAAACAATAATGTCTCTAAGTTTCATAGTGAATCTTGTCAACCTGGAAAACAACACAGAGCCTCTTTTGCTCCAAGCTTTAATAAAAGTTTAATACCTTTTTCCTTATTTCACACTGATATTTGGAGTCCATCTCGTGTTGTTTCTTTAAAAGGTCATAGATGGTTGTTACTTTAATCGATGATTTTTCTCGTACTACTTAGGTGTATCTTATGAAAGACAAAAGTGAGGTCTTTTCTGTGTTTTGTAATTTTCATAAAATGATATGTACTCAATTTGGGGTGATTGTCAAAATATTGCGTTCTAATAATGGGGTAAAGTATATTGATTCTGGTCTAGTTAATTATCAAAATATATATATATATTGATTTTGGTCTAGCAAGCTATTTTTCCACCCATGGCATTATTCATCAGACTTCTTGCACCAACCCTCCTAAACAAAATGGGGTCACGGAACGCAAGAATCGTCATCTTCTTGGTATAGCTTGTTGCATGTCATTTTCTGTGCATATGCCTCGGTCTCACTTGGGGGACGCAGTTCTCATTGCTGGCTACCTCACCAACCGTCTCACAACCCAAGTGTTGCACAAAAAATCTCCTCTGTAAGTTTTCTCGAGTTCTGAGTCTATGTTCTCTATTCCCCCCAAAGTCTTTGTGTGTGTCTGTTTTGTCCACAATCATACTTCTTCTTGTGGTAAATTTGATCCCTGCTCTCTAAAGTGTCTTTTTGGGTTACTCACCTACCCAAAAGGGTTATAAGTGTTACCATCGTCCGTCTCGTAAATGGTTTGTCTCCATAGATGTAACATTCTTTAAGTCACAGTCTTATTTCTTGTCACAGTCCTCCTCAGGATCCCAATCCTCCCTTCAGGGGGAGCCTTGGTGTGAAGGGATTCCAAGATCTATATCAGTTCCTGGCTCATCACTAGTGGTTGAGAACACAGAAGGGGAACTAATTACTAGTGGTGAAATTACAAAATCTAATGAATTGAAGGATGGAAAAGTCTATGTTAAGGACAAAGACAAATAGAAAGTTACTTCGATACAAGAGACCACTTCTAATCATCCACTGCTATCTTCTTCTGATAATAGTCCAGGTAACTCTGAAACCCTTATTTCTGCTAAGTATACTGATCTTCATATTCCTATTGCAAAACGAAAGGGTGTGGGGTCTTGTACTAAACATCCAATTTCTAATTTTGTGTCCTACTCTAATTTGTCTCCTTCTTATAGAGTCTTTGTGTCCAAAGTTTCTTCTGTTAGTATATACCTAATTATTTTCAGGATGCTTTTGCTACCCCTGAGTGGAAACATGCCATGATAGAAGAAATGAAAGCACTTCGTAAGAGTGGTACTTGGAAATTAACTAAGTTACCTAAGGATAGAAGAAATGTGGGACGCAAATGGATGTATACTATGAAACATAAAGCAGATGGTTCAATTGAGCGTTACAAGGCTCGACTAGTGGCAAAGGGCTTTACTCAAACTTATGGAGTAGACTATCAAGAGACCTTTGCACCAGTGGCTAAGATGAATTCAGTCAGAATACTTCTCTCTTACAACTAATCAGGATTCCACTTCATCAATTTGATGTAAAAAATGCTTTCTTACATGGTGATCTAGAAGAAGAGATGTATATGGACATCCCTCCTGGCTTTAAGGACCTTCAAACAAAGGGCAAAGTATGCTGACTTCGGAAGTCATTATATGCTCTCAAACAATCTCCAAGGGCTTGGTTTAAGGATTCATTCAGGCTATGTTTTGATATGGCTTCAAACAGAGTCAAGTTGATCACACTTTGTTTGTGATGCATTCCTCACATGGTAAAGACTGTAGCTCTCATTGTTTATGTGGATGACATAGTGCTTACAGGAGATGAGAGTGAGGAAATACCCCGGTTGAAGAAATATTTGGCAGGCGAATTTGAAATAAAAGACTTGGGAAATCTAAAATATTTCCTAGGTATTGAAGTTACCCGGTCCAAGGATGGAATTTTCGTCTGTCAGAGGAAATATGTTCATGCCCTATTAAAAGAAACCGGGATGCTTGGGTGTAAAGCTTGTGATACACTACTGGAGCCAAATCAGAAACTTAGTGATGATAGTGGGGAGAGCTATTGTTGACAGGGGGAGTTATCAGAGGCTAATGGGTAAGCTCATTTACTTGTCCCATTCTCGTCCTGGCATTGCCATGGCAGTTAGTGTGGTTAGGCAGTTCATGCACGCTTCTCATGAGACACACTTAGCTGCAGTAATGCGCATCCTTAGGTACATGAAATCTTCTCCAAGAAAGGCTCTTTATTTTTCCAAACGTGATCATCTTCGAGTGGAAGCTTATACAGATGCAGATTGGACAGGATCAATAACTGACTGAAGGTCCACATGTGGTTATTGTACCATTGTTGGAGGTAATTTGGTTACTTGGAGGCGCAAGAAACAGAATGTAGTCGCCCGATCTAGTGCAGAGGCTAAGTTTAGAGCCATAGCGCAAGATGTATATGAACTCTTATGGATCAAGTTGTCGCTAAGTGATCTGGGGATTAGTCATACTGACTCCATGCGACTTTACTGTGATAATAACGCTGCTATTAACATAGCTCACAATCCAGTTTAGCATAACCGAAGGAAACATGTGGAGATTGATCGACACTTTATTAAGGAGAAACTCACCAATGGCACTACATGTACTCCTATTGTGAAGTCAGCTGAACAACTGGCAGACATTCTAACCAAGGGAATTAGAAGCAAACCATTCTATGATGTGCTTGGCAAATTGGGCATGAAAGACATCTTCGCACCAGCTTGAGGAGGAGTGTCAGAATTATAATATCTTTGGTTATTGTGTATTGATTATTCCCTTAGCTGGTATTTCCTTATTTTGTTATTTCCTTATTTGTGCTTCCAAGGCTTCCATTGTAAGTTACCTATTATAAATGTAGAAGGGAATGATTGCCTAATCATTCCCTAAGTTAGATTTTCCCTAAACAAACACAATCATCTTCAATGAATCGTTGCTCAACTCTACTTTCTTGATTAGTCCAGTAACGGAGCTCTCGCATGCCAAAATAAGTTACCAATCAACCGCGGCAAAAAAGTTTGTTGATCACACCATTCAACTCAATCTCTTGGCGCTTGTAGATTGGAGACGAAGAACCGCAAATTTATTGTCTGGCAAGTATCAATTGCTTGAAGCCTCAAAGATTCTAAACTCATGTGTTCGACAAAAGCAAACAAACTGGCTATAAAACTCGGCCTTTAGATCCAGCTCAACCTTGTGCTACCTATTTGAGGCACACCAAACAGATTTGTTAGAACAGAGAATGAAAGAGACAAGATTTGTTTACTCTTGCTAAAGTGCCAGTGAGTTGGAGGTCAACGTTACAATCAACGGTGGCTTTGCCTACTACAGAGGTAGAGTATATGGCAGTAACAAAAGCCTTTAAGAAGGCTATTTGGCTACATAGACTGATTGAGGACCTAGGGATTGGTCAAGAGCACGTGGAGGTCTACTGTGACAGTCAAACTGCCATTTGTTTGGTAAAGAACCAGGTTCATCATTCTCGCACCAAGCACATTGATGTCCATTTCTATTTTGTCCAAGAAATAATGAATGAAGGGGATATTCTGCTTTAGAAGATTGGTACTGCAAATATGCTCACTAAGGTAGTATCTAGGATCAAGTTCCAACACTGCTTGGACTTGATCAACATCTCTCGAAACTAAGTACCTTCAGGTACAAAGCAGTGGTCACTAAGTTGGATGGAGAATCCTCACCAAGGTGAAGATTTGTTGTATTGAGTTGACTCATTCAATTGGCTCAAATTCCAAAAAGCCTTGCAAGTTGGCAAGTTGTAATTCTAGAAGCTTGCAAGTTGAAGCTAAATGTTGCACTGCAGCAACAACTTTCAAGCAAGTTCCCTGGCAAAGTTCCCAAAATGTCCCCAAAATAGTGTGTACAAATAGGGATGCAAGGAAGGGGCAAAAGGCAAGCAAGTGTAAAGCATTCAAGTGTTAGCAAAGAATGAGTGAGAGAGGTGAGGTTGAGAGTGAGGAATCAATCTTGTAATTTTCCTTGGTTTAGTGAAATCTGTTGTCGTGGACGTAGGCGAATTGTCGGACCATGTAAAACTTCTTGTGTTTTTTTTGCTTGTTTGGTGTTTGTTTCTAGCCCTGGGCACAACTCTCTCTCTCTCTCTCTCTCTCTCTGTGACTAGCTAAGGCAAGAAACTTGCGAGGAGGTGAAGGTGAAATGCTTCAGCAAACCCTCACCTCTAGCCAACAATCCTCGTAAACCCCAGAATCCTATAGTGCCAAGAATTTGCACTAGTAGTGCATCCTAGAGCTTGCCTTGACCTGAACAGTCCCATGGTGTTACTTAGTACTTCATTCCCAATAGACAATCAAGAAAGTGCCTTAACATGTCTCTCAAATTTCATGTTGTGGCATGGTCCTAAGAGGGATGTTGAGATGCCATGTTGTATCTTCAGCTTAACATGTCCCTCAAAAGTCTAGGTGCCCTATTCATTAGGCTAGCAAGTGACAATTCCCAATGACATGTCTAGTACACTTCATCAAGGAATCAAGTACTAGGTGCTTGTTTGGTGTAGTTTCTTAAAAGTTGAAAGTTGAAAATCATAAAGCAAAAGTTAAAAGCACTCTTTCCCCAACTTCCCAATTATCAACTTATATAAATGATTTCTACCTCAGAAGTTATAAGCTGAAGATACACCAAACACCACGGCACAAAATTCCAAAATGAATAAATATATATATATATATATATATAAGCAACCCCATAAGTTGTACCAAACGCGGCCTATGACAATTACTTACCAATATAAACAATATGTTAAAACCTATCACCTACTTCACCCACTAAACCTAACCCACTACACCACTACCACCTCACCTACTCCACTAAACCTAACCCACTACACCACTACCACCTCCACTTTACCTACTCCATCTACCACCTACTACCACCTACTCTTCTATATAAAGGAATCATTGTAACATTCAATACATCTATCAATAATACAATCAATATCTATACAATTCTCTATTTCTCTTTATACATTAAATTTTCTACATGGTATCAGAGTTTGAGTAATAGAATATAACAAAAAGAGATATATATATATATATATATAAAGTAAAGAAGGTGGGGAACAACATGATAAGGGTGTATTTTAAAATGATAAATAAAAGAAAGTTGAAGACAACATGATACCGGTGTGTATGGATGTGATAATGAGAGTGAAACAAACTTGGTGAGTGTGATTAAATAAATAAAAGAAGAATGGGTGTGCTTTCCTTAGTGCTCCTCTCTCTGCCTTCAAAGTCGAGATTGGTCTCTCCAAACGAAGGCTCAACATTCAAATCATTGTAGTCCTCTGAAAAGGTTCTAACCATGTGCCACAAAATTGGCCCCACCATTATTTGCCTGATAGATAGATGGCTGGAAGCCCTTGACAACACCAGCACCACATATGGACAAATGCATACACACACAATCACAGCGCTGGCACCACCGATGAGTATGGTGGATAGCCTCCTGTGGGCCATCTCTAACACCTCATCATCTCTATAACCAGATACTGATATTAAACAGAATGTTAATATAAATATCAGCAGCCCATAATCGTATCTTGCTTTCATTCTTGGAAAAAATCTTATGAATGTCACTACTGCAGCTAGTATGAAGACGAAAAGCCCAAGTAGTATGGGCTCACATATTTCTCCAGAAAAACTAGCAATTCGATGAGCTCCAACGCCAAGAGTACCAGCAAGCAGTGTTGCAAAACCCCTATTTACACCCCTTCCAAGTGTTGCACCCACAGAGAAGTCAAAGACAACAACAATAGTAAGAACAGCCCACATTGCAGAGACACCAAAACCATCATAGAGAGGGTCACAGTAGTAGAACTAAAAGGTTGAGAAGGTGGTGTAGAGAGAAACCGAAGAGAGAGTTGCCGAGAGAGGGAGGTTGGCCTCTTCATCTCAGAGAGAGATGAGAATGGTTGATCTTTGTATGTAGAGAAGTCGCCTCTGGTGGCGGCGAACTGGAAGCTATATGTATTGATAGAGATGACAGCGGAATAGGTTGAGGTCCGGCGGGCGGCTAAGGTGAGCTAAACTGTCCCGACATTGATTCCGGTTAGCTCCTTCATGGGTCCGACAAGACTCTGTAAACTGTCCCGACATTGATTCCGGTTAGCTCCTTTATGGGTCCGACAAGACTCTATAAACTGTCCCGACATTGATTCCGGTTAGTTTCTACAAGGGTCCAGCAAGACTCCGTAAACTGTCACAACAACTGTCACAACATTGTCTGCTACAACGGTCCGACATGACCCCATAAACTGTCTTCTACATCGGTCTGACACCGCCATCCAGTGTCCTCTACACCGTTATGACACCACCATACAGTGTCCTCTACAACGTTATGGCACCCCCATACAGTGTCCTCTACAACGTTATGACACCACCATCCAGTGTCTTCACCAATGGTCTGACACGACCATACAGTGTCTCCTATCCTCTTTTATTTTTATGTATTTTTCTTGTTTTGTTACTCTCTCCAAACTCAAGTTGGTTAGTTCCTATCCCCCTTGAGTTTGCGGGGGGCTGTTAAAACCTATCACCTACTTCACCCACTAAACCTAACCCACTACACCACTACCACCTCACCTACTCCACTAAACCTAACCCACTACACCACTACCACCTCCACTTTACCTACTCCATCTACCACCTACTACCACCTACTCTTCTATATATAGGAATCATTGTAACATTCAATACATCTATCAATAATACAATCAATATCTATACAATTCTCTATTTCTCTTTATACATTAAATTTTCTACACAATAGGACAATGATTATAATTACAAAACTTTTCACATTAAAAATGCATAATTAATAAAAATAAAAATAGCAAGAGCTGGGAGAGAATTCACTAACATTTCATTTGCTTCTGTGTATGTGTGGCTTGATGCAACGGCCAAAAGTTGCCCCCCATGGTTATATGATAAGGATGACACACTATTGGAGTATCTTGGAAACTGAAACTAAAAAGGGTTAGTCTATCACAAGAAATATAAAACACGAAGCAATTAATTGAAAGAAGAAAAAAATTAACGAAAAAAGAAAGAGAGAAAAAAAGATGTTCATCTGTTAGGGTAAAGAACATGATGTGCACTTTTCTTTGAAAAAATTAGTACAAAAGCAGATAGGAGAGATTTCATTAAACATTGCAGCTTCATACCAATCGTTAGCATGATGTTGTTAAACTTGATGAAAAGTACAGCAAGAACCAAAAACAATGAAAGACAAGCAAGATAAAAATCTAAATATTGTACTGCCAAACATGTAAATGAACCAAAAAACAACCATTTAGGGTTTTTTGCCAAACATTAGCATGTGGAATAAAAGGTGTAATAAATAAATTTATGTACCACTGTCCACTGGCATTGGACAATAAGAGCGCAAGATTACTAAAGCTTACATTCTGGTTTGAGTCTCCAAATTGAATTTGGTTGTATCAACTATCATGCACTAAGTTTGCATTTAGGGGCTTAAGAATCTTCACTTGAAAAGCATAGTTCATTGCAACTAATTTACCCTTGGGTCAACAGATTGAAATATCAAGCATTCCAGTAAATGTGATAACAGCAGGTGCAAAATCATATTAGCCTGAAATGAAAATACCTGTAGTAGTCTCTTCTTGCTTTGAGCATCCCATGAGGTAACATAACCCTCGTTGTTGCCAGTGACAAAAGCACCGGAGACACTATCAAAAAAATATAATAATAATAAATAAAAACTATTCAATCTTAAGTTTTCTCGTATCTATGATATTCAGCTGTCAATGACTGAAGACATACAATGGATTAAATGCAATGTCATTCACTGCTACAACTTGATGCCTTCCATCTTTTGACTTTGGATGACACCAAAAAACATATCTGCAAAATCAATCACGAACTATATTTGATATGTTGCATTACAGCAAGTTGTTAGGAAACCTGATACAGAAAAAAATGCTGGAAATACGAATCCTATCATGAGCTAAGAAGCTTCAATGAAATTTAATTATTAACTCTCAACTCTTGAGAACAAAACATATGCCAATTGTGATCCCAACCAAAACAAAGTAATCCAATCATATTATGTCAGATATCAGTAGTGAAGTTGCAAAAACAACTGGGTTTCACAAATGATCACTACTACCAAAACTACGCTCTGAGAGCGATTGAGAAGAAACAGGAAGAAACGACACTTAGAACTTTTAAAAGGTTTGGCTTTGACCCCCTGTAGAAAGATCACAACTTTTTTTTTTTAATCTAATTTCATCCAGCTTCATACCAATGTGTTCAAGTTGGATATATCATATATGGAATAACCTTAACACAGTGGGATATGTATATTGTCTAATTTGGCACACAAAATCTAGCATGAACCCTTGTAGTTAGCAATTGTAAGTTACTCAAATTTACTTTAATAACCTTAACATGTACAAAATGTTATTATTGGGCTCTATTTTAAAAGTACTTTCATAAATTTTTATTACTTCCTCCGTCTCAAAATAACAGTCCCTTTTGGGGAATCCAATTTTTTTTTTTGATACTACAATTATTGTACTTTAAAAATATTGATTTTCCAAAATTACCCTTTGATAGTACATTTTTTTGGGAATATCAATTGTCATAATTGTATTTTTTGTGTTATTAATCAATTTAAAAGAAGGGCAAAATAGGAAATTCACATCATTTTAGTCCTTGATTTTTGAAAATGAACTAATATTTTGGGACAATGAAAAATAAAATAAGGGACTAATGTTTTGGGACTGAGGGAGTATTGTTTATTGCTTAATCATAAAAAAGAAACTTAAGTTTTTTAACAATTACGACTAGAACCATGTTCCAAGCTCCAGCCAACAAATCTATGAACCACAAACCAGAACTGACCCTGTGTCACTTGAATTAAGATACTCCAACGCTATCCGTCCATCAATTGATCCTGCCACAAATCCTGCATGAACAGATACCCTATCTTGAAAATTGACAGAATAAATACAAGGAACTAAATACTTGGAACTGGAAGTACCCAATTCTCTTGGGTTAACTGTTGCTCAAAAGTTGCAATAATTTTTTACATGGCAAACATATACAACGATTTATAACAACTCTGACATCGTAACCAATCAAATAAAATTGTCAATGCTGTTGTGCGAGACCAGCTCCAAGAAAAATAACAACTAAATGGTGTTAGAAATGCAAATCACAACCAAGATGATGACAATGCTGTCATACTACCTTCATAATTAAGAATTGGCCGGACACATCTTATTTGAATGCCCAGACATAATTCCTTCACATAAACTGATTTGTTAAAGTTACGCAAGTCATATATGTTTACGGATGACCCAACAGCAACCATCAAATGAAACCCAGAGACCGCCATAGATTCCACATCTGCACCTGCAGTGTTCAAGCATCCAAGAGTGTTTGTTGAGCGCGTATCCCATGACATTATCTTTTTGTCCCAACCGCCACTGATTAGTTGACCTACAGCAGTAAAAAAATTTCAAAAAATTTCAAAAAATAATTCAAAATTATCTAATAAATAATGATTGTTACAGAAGAAGAAAGCATCATAGGAGTAGAAGATTGAAACACTAGCGAGCATATTGAGATTTGTGTTTGGGAAATAGACTGCTGTGCAGTCAAGTTGCTTTTGTATTAGTATATATGCCAAGATTCCTGATAGTTAAAAAGTATAACCTTGCAAAAATTCAGAGTACACGCACTAGCAAAGCATTGTTCTATATGCTTAGAAGGTTGTCCTAAATGCTTAGAAGGGTAGGTCTAATGACATATATATATACATATTTAATTTTCAGAAATTTTGGTGTCCATGAGGACCAAGACTAATGTTTCTCAACCAGAGGGTCATTTTATTCATGCAACTGTCAACAAATTCTGCCTAATATAGCAGTTGGCTACCCCAGTGTCCAAAAAGAGAGACCTTTGTTCGGTACCTAACTCTAGAGGTGGCAAATTGGCGATTTTGGGCAGGCCAAACGGGTTATGAATTTAAAACCCAACCCACATCCACCCATTGAATAAACAGGTTTAAAAGGGTTGGACTAAATTGGATACATGTTGGACAAATAAACCTGACCAACCCATTTACTTCATTGAAATTTTTCCCCAATAGATGGTGGAGGTGGAGTGCTAATAGAGGTCTAGGCGTAGGCGATGGCGGTGGCGGTGGAGGTGGAGGGGTAACAGCAATGGCAGCGGTGGTGGCCGTGGAGTGCTGGTGGCGATAGTGGTGGTGGTGGTGATGCGGTGGAGGTGGTGGAGCTGGCAGCAGTGGTTATTGGAAAAACCTTATCTTATCTCAAGTTAGTTATATGCAGGTTGTTTAAATTCACAGTAGGTATGTGAGGCCACCAATGTTATTAAAGGCGATAGGCGTGGACGCCAAGATCTTCTGGGGCATAGGCTCAAGGCGCAAGGCGAGATGCAGGCTTCACTGAAGTGAGGCACACTTTGTACGAAAAAAAATATATAATTTAATATAAGTAAATAATTTAGGGTTTAACATAAACAAAATAAAATGTTAAACATTTAGTATTTTTTGGACATTAGGAATTAGGGCTAATTTTCCTTCTATCATTGATTTGGGATTGAATGCCCAATGTATTTGCATCTGTAACAAGAGTAGAGATTTTCTATAACTACACCATATTAAATCAATGGTCAAATTTTAAACAAACCCAATTAAAAAAACAATAAAAAAGAGCCCTCAAGACACAAGTCTTGGGCTAGTCAAGCACCTTATCACAGTCGCCTGGCCTAAAACACTACAAGGCGCAACGCCTGGACGGGACTTGCGCGCCCATTATTGAAGTCACCTGGCCTGGAATACTACAAGGCGCAAACCTTGGGCCTAGGTGCACGCCTACGTAAGTGTCAGAACACATACGCTTTTTGGTCATCATTACAATTTCCCGCCCCTTCGTACGCTTCCTTCATTTAATGCGATTTAAAACTTTGTCCCTTCGAAAGTACGTTTTTTGAATATTCAAAATTTCTGATTCGCCATTCAGTATAACACCTACATTTCGCGACCTCTGCAACTTCCTCCCGTTTCTCATTGTCTTCTCCGCTTCTTGTAAGTTCTCTTCTCCCTCATTTCGAATCCCACTTCCTTGTTTGTTTTTAGTTTAGCATACTCCCTAAACTGGCTAGGATGGCCAAACATTTGAAAGCCCTTCTTTCTACGAATCGAGTTTCTGGTTTTCGACGCCATTTTGCCATTCCTCATGACGTCCACCTATCACTTGTGGCAGAGAGCACACTTGATATGGAGAGGATAGATGAGAGTACAATCATCTTTCCTCTCCTATCAATTGCTGAGGGCGGAGTCCGTTTCCCCCTTCACCCATTTTTAAAGGCTGTCCTCCGCCACTGGGGTCTAATCCCTTCCCAACCCAATGTAAATTTTTACCCAATCATAATGGGAATTGTAGAGTTGAACCGACGCCTTAGGATCAATCTTGGTATCCCTGCCATTCGGCATTGCTATGCCTTGGCCAAATCTTCTGGCCGGCAGAGCACTACTTTCCCAGGGCTAAGGATACCGACCATCATTTGGTGACTATGCTTGCCAGCTCTGGCAAGCAAGTTGACGATGTCATGGTAGTTATCCGAGGCAACTGGGAATTCGGCGAGGGTGAAGATCGCCTAGATCCTGTGCCTAGACGAAAAGGCGAACCAGGTGGCTGTATAGTTTCTTACATGAATTTGCTATATATTTACTCGGCTTTCCTTCCACGCACTTATCGTTTTATTTATGCAGGCAACGACTTGAAGAAAGTTCTGGTTTCAGCCGACGACGCTGTGCTTGCGGAAATCAAAACCGCACTCCAGTTCTTTGGCCGTCCAAACCTCCAGAAGCAAGGGAGGGCGGCCCATATACTTCTCAAATACGAGCCGATTTACGAACCCTTTTTGGCCGCAGGAAACATTCCGATTCCGAGGGGTGAACAGCAGCTCACAACTCTTATCTTCCCCAACTTCAAAAACCTCAGGCAGATTGGTTTTAAAGCTTCTAATTCGGAGCAGGCAGAAGAACAAGTAGCCAAAGAAGTCACCAAACAGCCGAATCAGTCCACTTTGGAAGCCGAAGAAGTTGACGAGGCTCTGAACTTGGCTTTTGAAGAAGCCGGCCTTAATCAATCCAACCCTCCATCCACTTTAGGCCGAGGGGACGTCCCCAACAAAAAGATATTTTTACCGACTTAGGGGACCTTCCCAGCGCGCACCCTGAGAACATGGCTGGGGAGTCACTCACGCAGCTGGCCAGGAGGAAAAATGCCGAACGGATGGCTGCCTAAAGGAGGGCCGAGACCAGCCGATTTGAACCTCCCCCTGTTGCCGTGACTGAGTCTTCTTCGCCGAATACTGAGACGGAGCAAGTTGAAACGGCTCAGGTTGAAACGGCCGAGACGGAGCAAATAAGCGAACAGTTGGATCAGGAGGCCGAGCAGAGGGGGGAAAAGCGTCCCGCCAAACGCGAAACCGACCCTGAGGAAATACTTACCAATAAACAGCCGCGCTTGGAGGAGTTGGACTCGGTTGTGCCGTTCATCTTCCAACCAAGGATAAAGAACGTGCCGATTGCGTCCGATGCGTAGACTCTGAGGGATCCGATTGTGGCCTTGAGCATGGCCGCCTCAATTTCCCAACCGGTTGACAGAGCGACTATTTGGGCGGAGCTCGATTTGATGTCAACAACTTTAGCCGCTCAATCGGCCATATTGGTACGTGACTTGAGCCTTATTTGCAATCTTCAGCCTATATATTTTTTATATTTTTTTTTAAACTATAATTTCTTGTTTTGTATACGGCGGGCAAGATAGCCGAGATCGGCCGCCGTCAAAATGATGCTATTCAACAGATCGGCATTTTGAAAACCGAAGTTGAAAATGAGAAGAGCAAGGCCGTGGAGGCCTCTCAAAGGGCCGAGTCTGAAGCGGCAAGAGCGGCGGAGTAGCGTGCAAGAGCCGACGCCAAGGCCGAAAAAGCGAAGAGTTCTGACCAGCTTAGGTTGGCCGCCGAAGAAAGGACAAACGCGAGCGAAGACGAGCTCAAGTTAGCCAAGGAGGTGATTGCCAAACTGAAAGGCGATTTGGAATAGTCAAAGAAGGCAAAGGAAATAGTCGACTCCAAGATTTCCAAAGCATTCCAAGCTGGGAAGGACGCCGCCTTGGAGAACTATGTGGAGGAAGAACCTAAATTCGAGAATCGAGACTTCAAACACGGCTGGCTCAAAGCCCTCACTGCCACTAATGTGACATTAGCACAACCGATTCCATACGGGCAGGTGGACGTTGAGCCGCTGGAGTCTGACCCTGAAGATTGACTAGGGTGACTTTTTGATTTTTGTTAGGCATCTTCCATGCATAGTTTTTTTGTAGATTTTTGGTTAGTAGATTTTTGTTTAGTAGATTTTTGCTTATTTACTTTGGTTAGAAGTTAAATATAGGGTAATTTTCATGTGTAAAATGATTACTCAGTAATCAATTTATTAATGAAAATTTCCTTTGATTTTCTGTCGGTTGCATGTGCTAGTTAACAATCTAGTAGGATGTAAGATCATGAGTAAATTAAACATCTGATTAAATAGATGCCGATTAGATAGTTGCGTATCTTTTCAATTTAGCCAAATAAATTAATGAATAAGCCCTTGCCCCAGCTAATGAATGAAATGGAACGCCGAATATCGGTGGTTCATGAATTGGCTGAGGCACATGAAATTATCGGCGCAAGGCCATGAAATATGGCCGATTAGATTGACGAATCCTTAGCCGCTAAGGTTAACGAATCTGCCCTTGCCCCAGTTAAGGAATGAACTAGAACGCTGAATATTGGTGGCTTATGAATTGGCTGAGGCACATGAACTTATTGGTGCAAGGCCTTGAAATTTGGCCGATTAGATTAACGAATCTTTAGCCGCTAAGATTAACGAATCTACCTTTGCCCCAGTTAAGGAATGAACTGGAACGCCGAATATCAGTAGTTCATGAATTGGCTGAGGCACATGAAATTATCGGCGCAAGGCCTTGAAATATGGCCGATTAGATTGACGAATCCTTAGCCGCTAAGATTAACGAATCAGCCCTTACCCCAGTTAAGGAATGAACTGGAACGGCAAATATCAGTGGTTCATGGAATGGCTGGGCCACATGAACTTATCAGCACAAGACCTTAAATGCGAGCATTGATGAGATCGCCTCGGGAGTGCTGCCCTCGTAATCAATAAATAGGGCGGGGGCTGCGTGCGCGAGGTGCTATTGTTGCGTTCAAATCCAACAAATTGGGAGAGGAAAAAAACAGTGTGGACAACTGTGGATGGCAAGAAGACTATTCTTCAACAGCAGAGGGGAAGGTAAGACATTGGCGGAACTGGACGCAGAGATGAATCGAGGTGGCGAGCCTACACGCACGGGGAGTAGGACGTTGAGGGAGCGTGAGAAGCGCTATTCCCCACGTCACCGAAGTAGGACACCCAGAAAGGAAAAACAACAATGAGGTAACTCCCCTCGCTCGAGAGGTGAAACCAGTGCGACACCGCCCCCGTTGAGTTTTTCGATTTTTCTTGGGAACAAACCGATGGCGGAAGCAGATTCCATCATCCACGACCCAAATGTAGCAGTCGAGTTCGCTCGACAAATTTTTCCTCCAGGAGTTCAACAGTCCATGGTCGGCCATGCTGATTCTGAAATTTTTCGAGAGGGAATTCATGTAGTAGTGAAGGGTTTGTATACCTCCTATGAAATCGGCATGCGTCTTTGTGCCGCACAAAGAGAGATAGAGCAAAGGGATGCTCGCATTCAGAGCTTGCAAGCCCGCACGAAGAAGGCCGAAAATGAGCTGACGAAAGCTAACACCTCTGAGACTCATTCAACGAGTCAAGTGAATCCGATTGTCGCAGAGCGAGTAAATCGCCGAATTCTGGATCACGCGATTGCCGACTGAGAGACGGCCAGTATGTTCACAATAGAATCTGCAAAGGCTAGGTCCTATGAAAAAGGCTCTCATCACGGCCGAAAAATTGGAATAGAGAAGACGAAGGAAAAACTAGATGAGGAAGTCTGTCGATGCGAAATCGCCGATTTAAGCATGGATAGATCAAGGCTCTTCAAGCCGCGGGTGTTGATCCAGTGTCACCCTTATATCAGAGTTATGCTTTTCCGTTCGAGGCTTTCGAAGCCGAGAAGACTGATGACAAGGGCGAAGTCGAATAATTTTTGATGTACATTTTGTTTTATTATTATTTTTTTTTTTTTTTATGTAGAGCATGTACACATGATTTATTGAATAAAAAATATTATTCTGAATGTTTATATGTTATTTCAGTCAATATTTGTAGATTAAGTTATATCTACTACTTTACGTCAATCACAATATCCACAAAAGGAGCTCCGAATTCGGAGGACTATTCGGCCCAAACGTGTCATTCATCCGAATTCGGCGGCTTTACGTCAATCGAAATATCCACAAAAGGAGCTCCGAATTCGGAGGAATATTCAACCTAAACGTATCATTCATCAAGGGCGCTCCGAATTTGGCGGCTTTTTTGTGTTTGGCCAATCATGATTGCCACGAAGGGCGCTCCGAATTCGGAGGCTTATTTCTGTTTGGCCAATTGTAATTGCCACGAACGGCGCTCCGAATTCGGAGGCTTATTCGGCCCAAATGTGTCATTCACGAAGGGCGCTCGGAATTCGGAGGCTTATTCGGCCCAGCGTGTCATTCACAAAGGGCGGCCGGAATCCGGAGGCTTTTTGTGTTTGCCAATCATGACTTCTACGAAGGGCGCCCCGAATTTGGAGGCTTATTCAGCCCACACGTGTCATTCACGACGGGCGCTCTGAATTCAAAAGCTTTTTTGTGTTGACCAATCGCGATTGCCACGAAGGGCACTCCGAATCCGGAGGCTTTTTGTGTTAGCCAATCATGACTTCCACGAAGGGCGCTCCGAATTCGGAGGCTTATTCGGCCCAAACGTGTCATTCACGAAGGGCACTCCGAATTCAGACGTTTTTTGTGTTGGCCAATCGTGATTTTCACCAAGGGCGCTCCGAATTCGGAGGCATATTCGGCCCAAATGTGTCATTCACGAAAGGCCCTCCGAATTCGAAGGCCTTTTATGTTGGCCAATCGTGACTTCCACGATGGACGCTCCGAATGAGTAGGCTTATTCGGGCCAAACGTGTCATTCACGAAGAGCGCTCCGAATTTGGAGGCTTTTAATGTTGGCCAATCGTGATTTCCACGAAGGGCGCTCCGAATTCGAAGGCTTTCTCACATAACCAGAACTCACTGGGCAAGAGAGAACATTGTACTGAAAAAAGAAAGATATACACGGCGTAGAATCAAAACAAGCTGTCGTGCCGTACAAGTTAACTTAATGATAAAATTTGCACAAGTGTGTGGAATTCCACAGACGCGGCAAGCTTCTTCCATCCATGTCTTTGAGCCGATATGCCTCTATCCCTGCGATAGAGTCAATCTAATAGGGGCCGTCCCAGTTAGGACCCAATTTTCCGTCAGCCAGATTCCTAGCAGCGGGAAGCACTTTCTTGAGGACCAACTCTCTAGGTGTATAACGGCATAGCTAAACACGTTGATTATACGACTTAGTAAGCTGCTGCTGGTACCGTGCCATGGAAGCAAGGGCACAGTCTCGGCATTCTTCAATCAGAGTCAAGTCCAAGGCCAACATCATCTCATTTTGATCCATGTCAAAAACCTTTGATTTCAAGGTTGGGAGGCCAATCTCCAGGGGAATGATTGCCTGGGTAACGAAGCATAGAGCAAACGACGTTTCCCAAGTCGATCGCCTCGAAGTAGTGCAATGAGCACACAACACACTGGGCAATTCTTCGACTCATCTACCTTTAGCTTTCTCTAAACTTTTCTTGATGCCGTCCAAAATAACCTTGTTGGTAGCCTCCGCTTGACCATTGCTTTGGGGGTAAGCCGGCGAGGAAAAGTAAGGGCGGATACCATAAGTGTTGCACAATTCTCGATACACGCCACAATCAAACTGGGTACCATTGTCAGAAACAAGTGCTCGTGGTATGTCGAACCTTGTTATGATGTTTTTCCATACAAAACGCTGAACGTCCGAATCTCGAATATGTGTTAGTGCCTCCGCTTCGACCCATTTTATGAAATAATCCGTCACAACAATTAGAAATCGCCTGTTGCCTGGGGCCCGTGGTAACGGTCCAACGATATCAAGCCCCCATTGAGCGAACGGCGAAGAACTAGTGATAACTTAGAAAATATGAGGAAGAAGAACTCTGAAAATATGAGGAAGAAGGAATATATTTCTGTTATATTCAAAACTTCTTATTTTACAAGACCAAATGACACTCCTTATATAGGAGATATTACAAACATCATTATAACCCATTATATGCCACTTACATATTATATATTACCACTATCTACCACTATCATATTATATACATGCCACTATCTACCACCAACACCACTATCATATTCTATACATGTCACTATCTACCACCAACACCACTATCATATTCTATACATGCCACTATCTACCACCAACACCACTATCATATGCCACTATCTTATTATATGCATTAGCACAAATTTCCAGCACTCCCCCTCAAGCTGGTTTGAAAATATCTTCCATAGCCAGCTTGCTAGTCAGCTTATCAAATTGCTTCTTGTGTAGTCCCTTCGTTAGCACATCAGCTAATTGTTCACCTGTTGGAAGGTAGGTCATACAGATTATGCCAGCATTGATTTTCTCCTTGATGAAATGTTTATCCACCTCTATATGTTTTGTGCGATCATGTAGAACTGGATTATGAGCTATAGATATAGCTGCTTTGTTGTCACAATAGACCTTCATAGGTGTCGGGTGAGAAAGCTTTAATTCTTCAAGAATTCTTTTAATCCACATTACTTCACAGATTCCATGGGCAACAGCTCTGAACTCTGCTTCTGCACTACTTCTAGCTACCACATTCTGTTTTTTACTCTGCCATGTAACTAGGTTCCCACCTACAAAGGAGCAGTATCCGGATGTTGATCTCCTGTCTGTAACACTTCCTGCCCAGTCTGCATCTGTGTATACTTCAACTTGAAGATGTCCATGTTTCTTGAACAGTAAGCCTCTCCCTGGAGTTCCTTTCAAATATCTTAAGATCTTATAAACGGCCTCAAAGTGCTCTGCCCCTGGTGAGTGAATGAACTGACTTACCATGCTGACTGCAAAGGCAATATCAGGCCGCGTATGAGACAAGTAAATCAATTTCCCGACAAGTCGCTGATATTGTTCTCTCTCTTTGACTTCTTCAGCCTTAGCAGCTTGTAACTTCAAGTTAGGCTCGATCGGAGTCTCCACCATCTTACAACCAAACATACCAGTTTCTCCAAGGAGATCAAGAACATATTTTCTCTGATTAACGAATATACCTTCCTTGGATCTTGCAAATTCCATTCCGAGGAAATACTTGAGGGCTCCCAGATCCTTAATGTGAAATTCTTTTGCGAGTTTCTCTTTGAGGGCTGCTAACTCTGCTTCATCATTACCAGTTAAAATGATGTCATCAACATAAACAATCAAAATTGCAATTTTATTGTTTTTTGAATGTTTAAAAAATATTGTGTGATCTGCTTGACTCTGCGAGAAGCCACAACTGATAACTGCCTTCCCAAAGCGTTCAAACCATGCTCTTGGTGATTGTTTGAGTCCGTATAATGACTTGTTCAATCTGCATACTCTGTCGCTTCCAAATCTCTGCTCAAATCCCGGCGGTAGGCTCATGAACACCTCCTCTTCAAGATCACCATTGAGAAATGCATTTTTAATGTCAAGTTGATGTAGAGGCCAATCTGAATTTACTGCAAGAGATAACAGTACTCTGATGGAATTTATTTTAGCAACAGGAGCAAACGTCTCCTGATAGTCGATCCCATAAGTTTGAGTGAAGCCTTTAGCCACCAGTCTCGCCTTGTATCTCTCAACGCTTCTATCTGCGTTACATTTTATAGTAAACACCCATTTACACCCAACTGTTTTCTTGTCTTTGGGTAGATCAACTATCTCCCAAGTACCACTTCTCCTTAAGCATTCATCTCCTCCATGACTGCTAATTTCCAATTCGGATCATCCAATGTTTCCTGTATATTCCTTGGAACAAACAAGTGTGAAATCCTAGATGTGAAAGCTCTATGGTTTTTAGACAGTCTTTGATAGGAGAGGTAATTTGCAATAGGATGTTTAATGCAATTTCGGACACCTTTCCTAATTGCTATAGGAACATCAAGGTCGGAAATAGAAGGAATAGGATTATCTAAAATTTCGATGCCAGAACTCGGGTGGACATTCGGGTCATTAGGATGGACATTCGGGTCATTATTCCTCAGATGAAATCGCTTCCTAGTATAAACCTGAAGCTCAGGATTTAGATCATTTTGTAGTACTTCTCCCCCTAAACAAGAATCTTCTTGACTAGGCACCATAGAACTTGGTTCTCCTAAGTGATCATTATCAGACAGATGTGGTTTTTGTGTAGGATAAATGACATTGGGGAGCGGGATAGAAATATCCCAAAAACGGTCTTCTACTCCACTTGTCTCCCCCTGAAGAGAAGTGTTGGGGAAATAGGATTTTGTTTCCACAAATGACACATCCATACTCACATGAAATTTCTTGGTTTGAGGATCGAAACACTTATACCCTTTTTGTTTGAGGAATAACCCAAAAAAACACATTTTATAGCACGGGGGTCAAGTTTTGAACGAAATTGACTAGGAACATGAACATAAGCAGTACATCCAAAAACTTTGACGGGTAAATCAGAAAACAACCTCGTGTCAAGAAAAAAAGTTTTGAGACAATCGAAAGGTGTTTTGTATGTTAACACCTTTGTAGGCATCCTGTTTATCAAATAAGAGGCTGTTAAAATTGCTTCACCCCATAAATATTTAGGAGCATGCATGTAAAACATTATAGCACGTGCTACATCAAGTAGATGTTTATTTTTTCGTTCTGCAATGCCATTTTGTTGAGGGGTATCCCGACATGTAGATTGATGAAAAATCCCCTTTTTTTCAAAAAACTCACCCAACTGCTCATTGAAATATTCTGTTCCATTATCAGAATGTAAAATACCAATTTTGGTTTGAAATTGGTTTTCAATCATATTGTAAAAATTTGTGAATAAATTTTTCACGTTAGATTTTTTATTCATCAAATAAATCCAACATAAGCGGGTATGGTCATCAATAAATGTAACAAACCATCTTTTACCAGAAAGAGTAGTGATTTTAGAAGGGCCCCAAACATCACTATGAATCAAATAAAAAGGTTTGAAAGCCTGGTAAGGTTTTGGCAAATAAGTAGAGCGATGAAATTTTGCAAAAATGCAACTTTCACAATGAAAAGAAGAACAATCAATCCCCTTAAATAATACTGGAAATAAATGTTTCAGATAAAGAAACTAGGATGTCCTAGCCTATAGTGCCATAGCATTATTTTTTCTCGAACAGAGATTGAACTAGTACTATTAAAGCTCTGAGCTTTTTTATTACTAACAGGTACTTCATCAAAGTAGTAAAGACCTTCAAGCATCCTAGCACGCCCAATCATCATCCCCGAGTTCTGGTCCTGAAATTCACAATGGGATTCAAAAAATGTAACACGACAATTAGAATCCTTAGATAGTTTACTGACAGACAAAAGGTTACAGGCTAAGTTGGGGACGTGAAGAACAGCATTGAGATTAATTTTCTCAGTTAGTTTAATAAATCCTTTTCTTGCAATAGGTGAAAAACTACCATCGGCTATTCTGATTTTGTCATGACCAGAACAAAGGAAATAGGTACTAAATAAATGGGAAAAACTAATCATGTGATCGGAGGCACCGGAATCTATGATCCACGGAGAGAAGTTTAGGCAAGAGAAGGCTTTAGGATTTCTACCTGTTTGTGCCAACAAAACACTAGGAGTACCGGATGAGGAGTTGGATTTTATCAGCTTTAAGAGTTGATCAATCTGCTCTTTGTTGAAGGGACCTGAATCGGCTTCATTAGCGGTAGGAAAGCCACGATTCTTCTCTCCTTGTTTGCTGCTTTTCCAGTTGACAGGTTTGCCATGGATCTTCCAACACGTTTCGCGTGTATGGCGAGGCTTGTTGCAAAAATCACACCAGACCCGTGGCTTATCATCAAACCTGCGCTGGTAATTTGCAGCTTTGTTGGCCGCAGCATCGCTAATTAAAGCAGAAATTTCAATTGATTCACCAGTACCTTTTTTCTTAAGCATGACGCTCCTTCGGCTCTCTTCCCTTCTGACTTCGGCAAATACTTCGCCAATGGATGGGAGAGGAGGACTGCCAATAATTCTTCCTCGCACTTCATCGAACTCAATGTTGAGGCCGGCAAGAAACTTGTAAATACGGCTATCTTCCACAGTTTTCTTGTGGTGGTTGCAATCGTCAACCGATTTCCATTCGTATGTGTTGAAAATGTCAAGATCCTGCCACAACCTTTTCAACAAATTGAAATATTTGGTGACGGAATCATCTCCTTGACGAATCTCTCCCAACTTCAAAGTTAATTCGAAAACTTGAGATTGATTTCCTAGGTCAGAATACATCTGACTAACATTATCCCACAATTCTTGTGCAGTAGGATAGCACATGTAATTAGAGCTTATATCCTCCACCATGGAATTGACCAACCATGTCATAACCATGGAATTTTCAACGTCCCAACTGTCGAACAGCGGATCATTAACAGCAGGAGCCTTCTTGTCACCAGTGATGTAACCGATCTTTCCTTGCCCACGGATATACATCCAGACAGATTGTGACCAGCGGAGAAAATTATCACCATTTAGGCGGATGGTGGTGATTTGGACAGAGTGAGAGTTTGACGTTTTCACCGAAATGGAAGCGGCAGGGGTTGAAGGGGTTTCGGACGTGACTTCCGACATGGCTATGACGGTTTTAGGGCTGCTGTGTTTTTTGTAGCTCTGATACCAACTTAGAAAATATGAGGAAAAAGAATTCCGAAAATATGAGGAAGAAGGAATATATTTCTGTTATATTCAAAACTTCTTATTTTACAAGACCAAATGACACTCCTTATATAGGAGATATTACAAACATCATTATAACCCATTATATGCCACTTACATATTATATATTACCACTATCTACCACTATCATATTATATACATGCCACTATCTACCACCAACACCACTATCATATTCTATACATGTCACTATCTACCACCAACACCACTATCATATTCTATACATGCCACTATCTACCACCAACACCACTATCATATGCCACTATCTTATCATATGCATTAACACAAATTTCCAGCAGAATTTAACTCCTCGGCTGGCAAACGAGTTAAGGGGGAAAACTTCTAGCATTGACCACATTTCTTGACATAACACTCGGCATCGGTTCGCATGGTCAGCAAATAGTAACCCTGCGATACGGCGCGATGAGCCAAGGAACGTCCGCCCGAATAGGCACCACAACTGCCTTTATGTATTTCAAACAAAAGTTCCTCGACTTTATCCGGGTGAACACACTCTAAGTACGGCCCGGAGAGGGATTTTTTGTAGAGCTTCCCCTGCGGATCCAAGTAGTATCAGAGGGCTTTGTTTCGCAGTTTGTATGCTTCTTTCTTATCCATCGGGAGCTGCTCTGAAGATAGGAATGTGGCGATAGGGTCCATCCAACTCGGACCCAGTTCAATAACATTGACCTGAACTGATTCTGAAGAGGCAATGCTTGGCTCAGGGACGAACCCTACTTCGATTGTCTGCTTAATTTCTGAGTTGATAGTAGACGCTAAGCAACCCAAGGCGTCTACATGCGAGTTCTGATCCCGGGTTATTTGATTCAGTTCGTGGTGATCAAATTTCGTAAGCAAAGAATTCGCCGTTTTCATATAGGCTGCCATGCGGACATTTTTGGCTGCATGTTCCCGTTTCAACTGGTTGATTACTAGCTTTGAGTCACAGAAAACAAGCAGACGCCGCGCACCGAGGTGAAGTGCATTTCGCAGGCCAGTTAACAGTTCTTCGTATTCTGCCTCATTATTCGATGCGTCGAATCCCAATTTGACAACCTATTCGATTATTGCCCCCTCGGGGGTCATGATTACTACGCCGGCCCCACTGCCACGCTGGTTGGATGACCCGTCGCAATACATCTGCCAAACGTCGCCAACATACATTCTCCAGTTGGGCGTAGTTTGCACTTTATCAAACTTAAAGTCGGCGACGGATCCTGTGAACTCAGCTACAAAGTTGGCACGCACTTGCCCTTTGATGGAAGTTCTGGGTGGATATCATACTCGCCGAGGACAAGAGCCCATTTCGAAACGCGCCCCGACGCTTCCACGCTGTGGAGCGCTGACCGGAGGGGATATTCCGTTAGTACCCCAATGGTATGCCCCTGAAAATAGTGCATCAGTTTTCTTGCAGCAATGACGAGAGCAAGGATAAACTTTTCTAATGGAAGGTAACGTGTTAAGGCATCGGCCATAGCTTTGCTCACATAGTAAACTGGTCGCTGCTCCCCAAGTTCTTCCCTTAACAGTACAGCGCTGACCGCCCAATCGGATACTGCTAGATACAAAATGAGCGAATCGCCGGCCGCAAGTGTTGCCAAGAGTGGTAATGATCGGAGATAAGACTTCAGGCCGTCCAAAGCGGCCTGGCACTCGGGGGTCTAATCAAATGCTCTGCCTTGCCGAAGTGTGTGAAAGAATTGTCAGCAGCAATCTGTGGAATGGCTGATAAACCTGTTGAGCGCGGCGGCCATTCCCAACAGTTTCTGAACCTCTTTGACTGACCAAGGGGATCCAAGCTCCAGAATTGTCGTGATTTACCTCGGATTGGCTTCGATTCCGCGGTGGTTAACGATGTAGCCAAGGAATTTGCCGGAACCGATGTCGAATGCACACTTAGAAGCGTTCAATTTCATCTTGTACTTTCGAAGGATATTGAATGTTTCTGACAAATTGGCAAGATGGGAGTGCTTTTCCTTAGATTTGACCACCATATCGTCGATGTATACTTCCATGGAACGGCCAAGTTGTTCCTTGAACATGGCAGTCACTAATCATTGATAAGTTGCCCCAGCATTCTTCAGTTCAAAAGGCATGACCTTATAGCAATAAGTTCCTCTTGGAGTGAGGAATGCGATTTTTTCTTGATCCTCTAGATGCATGGCAAATTGATGGTAGCCCCTGTAGGCATCCAAGAAGCTTATGCGTTGATGATGTGCCGTTGCATCTACGAGTTGATCTATTCTGGGCAAGAGAAAACAGTCCTTGGGATAGGCTTTGTTCAAGTCCATGAAATCCACACAGACACGCCAAGAGCCATTCTTCTTCTTTATGACCACAGTATTGGACAACCATGTAGGATAGGTTACTTCGCGAACCGCCTCGGCGTCAAGTAACCGATCTACTTCTTCAACAACGGCCAAAGTATGCTCCGAAGCTGACCGCCAACTTCTCTGAATAATTGGCATACATTTCGGATCAACGTTTAAGCGATGTTAGGCCACTGACGGATCCACTCCTGGCATCTTGTATGGGGACCATGCAAATACATCAATATTGCCGAGTAAGAAGGATACCAACTCCTTTCTTTCAACTTTATCCAAGGATGCGCCGATCATAAAGAACTTGTCAGGACTTCCGTCAATTTCGACCCGATGCAGGGGCTTCGGTTGCCTTTCCACTTGGGATCTTCCAATGTTTTCAAGGCTCTCCCTATCCAGTACCTCAATCGAATGCACTTCCAGTTCTCTTGGTCTCTTTGCAGCTAGAATGCAGCATGCCCGCGCCGATTTCTGAGAGCTGCAAATTTCTTCGATACCGTATTCAGTCGGAAAACGAAGTAGTGGGTGGTAGATGCTTGGCATGGCTTGCATCGTATGTAACCAAGTTCTGCCCATGATGAGATTATATGGCAAAGGAAGCTTGACAACCAGAAATTCTACGCCTACTGATCTGGTGCCGGCCTGTACTGGTAATGTAATTTTGCCCAAATGATAGTCCAGGTTAGCATTGAAGCCGAATAACGCGTAATCAGCCAGAAATAGGTCCGAGTCGGTAAAACCAAGTTTGACGAACGTTTTGTAATACATTATTTCCGAAGTGTTGCCCTGGTCAATGAGAACATGCTCAATGGTGAATCTATTTACGCATAGCTCGATGACGAGGGGATCTATGTGGGGGTGCGTCACTCCAATTAAATCACTATCATCGAAACTGATCCTTCCAGTGTCGTGGGGCCGTTTCGCTAGCGTCATTGGGCTATCGGAGCCAGATGGCAACTGGACTGTATGCACCTCAGGTGACGCCAACATGCTGTATATCATATGAATTACACCAAGAGGAGGTGACTCCGGCCGTAGAGTTACTATGCTTGTTGAATTGTTCTTTCGGACATGTTGCGTGAGACGACCGTCTTGCACCAATTCCTCAAGGTGATCTTTCAATGCATAACAACTATCGGTGTCGTAACCATGATCTTTATGATACTCACACCGTTTATCCTGTCTTCTCGCATCCGAAAGTCCCGTCATCTTGGGCGGCCACTTGAACAACAGAAGGTGTTGTACTTTCAATCGAATTTTATTGATCGGCTTTGTCAACTCCGTGTATTTCTTGCCCGAACGCCTTGTGCGCCTGCTATTCACTTGATACTGTTCATTAGCTCGATGTGAACATTGGTCGTTTAATCGACGCGAGTCACGCCTTTTGTCATGTTTAGGCCGATTCTGCCGCTCGGGGCTTCTTGATGGCACGACACTAATCGGCTGAACAGTTCCCAACGTGGCCGTCTCAACGGCTTTACGTCCGACTTTGACTCGAAAGGCATCGTCTTCCACTTTGCAGTATTCTTCGACCTTCTTCATTAATGCCCAAACGGTTTTGGGGGGTCGCCTGTTAATGAACTGCGGAAGGGGGTATCAGAATGCAATCCCATCTTAAAGGCGGTGATGGCCATGGAATCATTGCAAGCATCATCTACCAGATTAAGGCACTCCCAATAGCAGGCCAAGTATTCACTAAGAGTTTCTTCCGGTTTAATTTGCATGGCCCAGACAGAATAGGCTTGCTTCGGCTGGACCTCATTAGTGATGAATCTGGCTCTGAATGACTTTTGGAGTTGGTTAAAGCTCTTAATCGATGTCGGCTCCAGTTTATAGTACCACCTCACGGCCAGTGGTCCCAGACTACTTGGAAATATTCGACACATGAGGGCTTCATCGTCAGCATGGAGCGTCATCGCTTGCTTGTAATGACGAATAGGATTAGTGGGATCTGATTTTCCATCATAGAGGGTGAACGACGGTGCCTTGAACTTTTTGGGTAGCACAGCCCTGGCAATTCGTCGCACGAATGGGTCATGTTTATCTTCCTCATCCGAATCATCGCTTCTCCCTCGTCTATACCGTACATATGGACTTCCTTCAAATGAGCTGGATGCATCAACGCGCCCTGTCTTTCTGGGCTCCAGGGATGGTGAGTCTGAATCACTATCATATTGCGTTTCTGAAGTCGACGTTAGCGACCATCCTTCTTTCCCGAAGGTCGAACCCGGTCTTAGCATGCGGCTTGTTGGGATTTCGCCACCTCCAAGGCCAAATCCTAGCGCAGGCACTCATTCTCAGCCATCATGTTCTCCAGCCGCTGTTCATTTTGCTTTGCCTGATCCATAATCGTCTGCATTGTCTCATGCATTGAGGGTGAGGTCTGAGCTACTGAATCAAAGTTCAAGGCACGTCGCACGGCGATATTCTCCGATCCCAGCATGTTTCTTGGAGTGAGGTCGTCTCTTAGTGTAGTTTCGTCAGCGACCATCGAAGGATCTTCTGTGACGCTTGCCATGAATAAGCTTGAATATTCCCACAAACGGCACCAATTGTGGAAGTGTAGGTTTGGAAATACTGTAGGATCCTAAAAGTCGTCCCTGATCCTCTGATCGCCACCTGAAAAAGGAATTAACACTCCGGTCGGGAGTGCCGAAATTAGCACTCCGACGAACAAGTTAGTATAGGTCTCTTGTTTGCTTGAGTTTTAAGTTTCTTGGGTTTGTTCTCACATACCTTTCTTTGGTTGATATTCCTCTATTTATATTCGCTTTTGGGCTCCAAGGTCGGGCCCACTCTTAATCCATCGCGTGATTGTTTGTTCGGCCCCTTCTGTCGTATGCCAATTCACACTCGGCTTTTTGTTCAACTGGTTCTATGGCCGATTAGTCTATTCGGCTTCTTGATCATACAGGACGGAGCCAAATATAATATATATCCTGATTTTCTAAGTGATGATATTCGGCTATTCTGCATGAACCGATGTTTTGCTCCCATACCACTCATGTTTGTTACTAATATAATGTTGACACAGGAGATGATCAATAAAATATGATAAGCAAATGTGGTTATTAATGTTCTTAATATATATATATATATATATATATATATGTGTGGTTTAAGTTTATACACAAATTCTTCTTTTCTTTTTCTTTCTTTTGTTTATTCTCTCTAGTTATACAATCTTTTAGACAATAATTCAATATAAAGCATATATCCATGTCTTTTATTTCGTCTCAAATCTTATGCCTATTTATGTTCACAATTTGTTGACCAATCAAAAACTTATTTTATAACTAACTGCACAAATTAACCATAGAAAAACCAGACAAACAAGACTCTACGGGGAAAAGAAAAAAAAAAGTCCCATTTTATCATGCTAGTGATAAATACAAAATATATTTACACAAATTTTTGGATCCACATTTTGTTTTTTGAAACAATGATATTAATATATTAGATTTTTATTTTTTTTATTTATTATTTTTGGTGTTTGGTTGTGTGATTTGAAATGTCTAAACTACCAGATTTATAAAGTTTAAATTTTTTAATGTCTACCATGAAAAAAATTATTGGAGTCGCCACTACGGGGTGGTGGTGAGGTGGAGGCAATGATGGTGGTTGAAGAAGCGGTACCTATTTAAACGGGTTTAAACGGACATCCATGTCCAAACCATTTAAACCAGATCGTCGCTCATCCCTCGTGTCTTCTCCAGTGAAGTGATTAATCCCTATGGAAAAGAAAGGTGACTGAAAAAATGCAAACCATAAAAAAAAAAAAAAAAAAATGAATTTTTTTTATGGGATGCTAGCAAGGATGAACATGACGCGGTCTTATTACATTACTTATATTTTTTTAAAATTAAATTCACACATCTATGATCTATCTCAATCTCGTGGCAATTTCCTCTTCAAAGCACATCAAGATGACCTTTGAAGGAGTAGGAAAGGCTACTCTAGGAATTCGGATTATGGTGGGGGGGAAGAACCTTGATTGTGACGCCCTAATTTTCGGGGACATCATTAGATGAATTTAATCATAAACATTATAAGATTACGGGTGAGTCATAATATAACACACTTTGTTTCAATAACTCTATTCGATAATTAAAATAGAACATTGTAAAAACTCAATTCAATAATTAAAATAGAACATTGTTTCTGCAAGAAAAGTAAATAAAGCACTATTACATTCCATTCTTCAATGTTTGAACAACTAGAACTTAAATTTAAAAGACTACGTGCTAGGCTTGCTTCGGCTCTAAGTTAGCGATGGCTCATGGGATTGGTCGCCACTGCCGTAGTCTCTAGCGACTGCTACGTCATTCTCAAAACTTGAAACACCCTGAGCTGCAAAGCCCAACAGGATACAACAACCCAACACTACCCAAACCAAAAATATATCACAAGTAAAGCGAGCATAATAGACAGATATTCAAAGCAATAACAATACTTTCATTGTAGAAGCATTTAATTTTACAAGTGTTAAATTTCAATTCTTCCTATTGTGCTTTGGTCACGTTTGGTGTAACTGTCAAAGCAGATTATAGATTATGACTTTAATCAGAAATTGTTAATCTATTTGGTATAGCTGTTGAATTATAGATTTAAGTGGCTGAATAGTGTTTGTTAAATAAGCTGTGAAGTAACTTTTTCAATTAACTTCTATTTTTTGTTATTCACTACTTGTCTACATTTCTCATAAAAAATAATAATAATATTCTATAGTCCATTTGGATCTTTTTCTATTTTTAAAAAAATAAAAAAAATAAAAAAAAACCTAAGAGTACAACTGTAAATTAATATATCCACAGTAGAAGCTGATAATCAGAAGTAAGGGGTGAGCAGCTTCTCAGAATCAGCTTTTTTTACTTAAAATAAATTGTTAGAATCAGAAGCTGCTTGAAATAAATTTAACCAAACAGTCTAAAATAGTTTTTCAAAAGCGAGAAGTCATAAGTTGGCTCAAAAAAGCCCAAACAAACAACCCCTTTAACTACATTGATCCAAGCAACTCCCTATGAAGCACCCTTTCTACCCAATTGCTAAGTAATGGCAACGGGCAATTCAGACTTCTCCTTGGTCACATTTATAACCATTACCGCAGTAACTACCAACGATGCCTATGTACATAGTTACGTCCTCTAGTCATAACATTAATAATCTATCCCATGGGAACAATCTTCCAGGGATACTCTCCCTGATGTACCACATGCACACCCAACCTTATAACCCCCAATACCAATAAGAGCCAAAACACCTCTCATTCCACGTTAGGGTTTGAGCATACGACAAACAAAGCAAAATAAGACCAACAATCAATAATGACGCAATGCGTTACATTCATAGAGTCGACTATCATGAATAATTTCATAATTCATCTTAAAATGAGTTGACATAGATGTGAGTAACTGAGTGTGAAAGAAAATGAGGTAATGGAGAAAAAGATTCCATTCAGATTGTTTCAAAAGCAGGTTCTGCAATTTCCAGCGCAGGTTGTTTATGTTTCAAAAATAAAAAGGAATATCAAATGATATCGAAACCTCGTGATTCTGGATTCCTTTGTTTGTGAGTTTTCTATACTAGAATTTAACAAAATTCGCGGGGTCAACTAATAATAATAAAATACACATAAATAATAATTTATGGGCCTGGAGAATTCAACTCTCAAATCTCAAATAGAATTAGGCTCGCGTGCGCACGAAACGAGGCGATTGATGCATTGGGATTCCCATTTCATTAGGGTATCACTAAACTAACCAGTAATATTGCACAAGCATAAGGACATCTAATACCAAGTCTGGTGAGTCCATGTCTCAAATCTTGTGCCCAAGTGCACGCAAAACGAGGCACACTGATGCACACAAAATTAATAGACAGGTTCTCAACTAAAATGATTAGGGAAACTACTGGACTTAATTATAATTAATTAAACTTAATTACAGCTTGATCATATTAGTAAAAGCTTAAATTTTTTGTTAAAATCCACCTACTTTCCACCTACTTCACCCACTTAAACCTACTCCACTAAACCTAACCCACTACACCACTACCACCTCACCTACTCCACTAAACCTAACCCACTACACCACTACCACCTCCACTTCACCTACTCTTTACCTACTACACACTCAACCTCTTCTATATATAGGAATCATGAATCATTGTAACATATATCAAGATATATCAATCAATAATACATCAATATATACATAATTGATTCTCTCTCTCTTTCTCTATACATTGATTTTTACATGGTATCAGAGCAGGTTTAGAACCTAATATTTTCGCTTCACCGGCGGGCGGCAACCTCACCTTAGCCGCCCGCCGGACCTCATCCTATTCCGCTGTCCTCTCTATCAATACATATAGCTTCCAGTTCGCCGCCACCAGAGGCGACTTCTCTACATACAAAGATCAACCACTCTCGTGGGGTAACAAAGATATACATACATGGGTCTTTCTCTCTCTCTCCAAGATGGGAAGAAGAGGGCAGTTCATGGAAGTTTGGAGACCAAAACTAAAGCAGGCATCACTACTCTGGCTCCATGGTTTCACAGAAGCTCTCTCTCTCCACATCCATTGTACATATTCAGCTTTATTATAAGCAGCATGTGGTACAATGACATTGCTAAGTATGGTTTTCTTGCGAATGCAAAATCTGGAAATACTGTTACTGAGCTATCGAGCTCGCCGAAAGCAACTCAGACGGATAAACCTACTGACCTTGGGGGAGTCATGATTGGAATAGCTGAACAGGTCTATTCAGTCCTCCTCTTGAATGTATTCTTCCTAGAGTTTTTTGTTACAGGATACATACCTTATATTGGGAAGATGCTGAATTTCTTACTTCTTTCCTGGATGTATGCCTACTACTGCTTTGAGTACAAATGGAACTTCTCTGGACTGAGTTTGGACAAAAGACTTGATTTCTTTGAATCCAACTGGGCATTCTTTGCTGGTTTTGGAAATCCATGTATTCTGGCTATTTTCTTTTTCTCTCCTCTTGTGAGCTATGGGGTCATGGCTATACTCCATATGCAGCAACAAGATGGCCACGCCGCCCCTCCTCCTTCATCACCGGCGGTTGCGCCGCTCTTAACACAGACATCGTGGTCTCCCGACGCCTACCGCGACGAGGCGTGGCTGAGGCGGAAGGGAAACCACGACAGCCGCAGACGGCGGAGTATTGACCTAGGGTTCGGGTTCGGGTTCGCATCGCCGGAGATCGATCAACGGTTGTCCGATACTTTGCCTGCTTTAGGGCTCTATTACACTGTTCATAAGTAGTTTCATGAGAATTCGAAGTCCTCCACGACGGCGTCCGAGTGTGACTCGCCGTCGTCTTCCGTTGGTAACCACTCCATATTCGATCCCGGTGATAATCCTCAGACGGTGAAGACAAGGTTGCGACAATGGGCCCAAGTGGTGGCTTGTTCGGTGCGTCAATCTTCTAGCTGATCCAGATCATCTCATCAATGGCTTCAATCAAAGCAATCCAACCATGGTTTATTTATTATAAAAAAAAAAAATAATAATAATAATAATAATAATAATAATCATCAAAAGGCCACCCCATTCATTTTCTTATTATTCTTAGAGCACTGACTTGCACCCTCCTCGGGCCACCAACTTCACTTTTCTAATTATTATTATATATACTTTTTCATTTTCAAATATTCTCCCCCAAAATCATCATCACATTTTCCACCATTCTTTATCTTATATATATATCTATATATATTTTTTTTTCTTCTTTCCACCGCCCAACTTTTCTTGAACTTCAACTTAAAAAAAAAAAAACAAAAACAAAAACAAAAACAAAAACAAAAACAAAAACAAAAAAAACCCTATTATTCATTCCATCTGATTTTTCTGCTTAGTCTTGTTCCTTTAAGCCATACGAATTTGCACAATAAACTCATTTTATTCATATCGGGCCTTTGCCCTGATCCCCATTTTACACCACCAACACAACACCCAACAAAAAAAAAAAAAAAAAAAAAAAAAAAACCACAACCACACAAAACAAACAAAAAACACAACCACATCCATAGTGGGATTTTCCCTTCTCTACTCTGCCGCCTGTCTTTTTTTTCTTGCCTCCGTCCTGGGCGGCCCTTGACGGTGTTGCCTCAGTGCTTCCTAGTCCACCGAGCATGTTCACTCCCTGCTCCTCCACTGCAGCATATGGAGGCCCTCCAAATCGGAACATAACGGTGGCCTTCCGCTTCAGCTCCTTGTTTTCTGCCTTTAGCACACTTATCTCTGCTCGCGCATCCTTATACATGCGCTGGAGCAGAGCCAATTGGGCGTTTAACTGCTGCACCTCATTTGTCCTACTCTGCAGCCGGTGCGACAAGTTTGTGACCGCAGTCATGGTTTCCACGCATGACTTCAAAGTATACTGATTAGCCTCAATATCAGTTTGCACCGCCATTTTTTGCTCCACAGACCGCATCGGAAAGTTCAACGGAGCAAAACCAGAGGTGTTTGGTTGAGGTTCACTGGCCACCGCACTGGTTATCTCTCTTGTTGACTCGTTGAGGTCGGGAAAGAGAGTGAGCAGACCACGGGAAGATGAGGCCATGTTCTGGGTAGCTGAACGGGAAGAAGAGGCCATGTTTTTTGGGTTGCTGAGTGTTTCCGAGAAGGGTTGGATACAGAGTATTTACAGATTGTTTCAGAATGACAAGTTCAGAGGTTTCAGTCTGGTTTGGTTTCCACCGCCTCCGCATTGGTTTATAGTGACACTGACGACGCGGCCGACACGCCGCTCTGTCGCTCACGTGCCTCGCCGCGTCTCCGGCTCACCTTTTGATGGCTCGACGCTTTCTGTCGGGCACGACTTTTGATGAAGTGGGCGCGCCTTTTGAGGGCGCAACTTTTTGATGGCACGCCTTTTTTGACCGATTGGGCACACCTTTTGAGGGTGCGACTTTTTACGGGTCCGACAAGACTCTGTAAACTGTCCCGACATTGATTCCGGTTAGCTCCTTCATGGGTCCGACAAGACTCTGTAAACTGTCCCGACATTGATTTCGGTTAGCTCCTTCATGGGTCCGACAAGACTCTGTAAACTGTCCCGACATTGATTCCGGTTAGCTCCTTCATGGGTCCGACAAGACTCTGTAAACTGTCCCGACATTGATTCCGGTTAGTTTCTACAAGGGTCCAGCAAGACTCTGTAAACTGTCACAACAACTGTCACAACATTGTCTGCTACAACGGTCCGACATGACCCCATAAACTGTCTTCTACATCGGTCTGACACCGCCATCCAGTGTCCTCTACACCGTTATGACACCACCATACAGTGTCCTCTACATGGTTATGACACCCCCATACAGTGTCCTCTACAACGTTATGACACCACCATCCAGTGTCTTCACCAATGGTCTGACACGACCATACAGTGTCTCTTATCCTCTTTTATTTTTATGTATTTTCTTGTTTTGTTACTCTCTCCAAACTCAAGTTGGTTAGTTCCTATCCCCCTTGAGTTTGCGGGGGCTGTTAAAATCCACCTACTTTCCACCTACTTCACCCACTTAAACCTACTCCACTAAACCTAACCCACTACACCACTACCACCTCACCTACTCCACTAAACCTAACCCACTACACCACTACCACCTCCACTTCACCTACTCTTTACCTACTACACACTCAACCTCTTCTATATATAGGAATCATGAATCATTGTAACATATATCAAGATATATCAATCAATAATACATCAATATATACATAATTGATTCTCTCTCTCTTTCTCTATACATTGATTTTTACATTTTTCCTGGTCATTATAGCATCAAAGTGGAGGAGATGACCGCATTCATGAAGAAACACTCAAATCAAGTCCCAAATTGAAAAGTTCAATTCCAAATAAAAGGCAGCCATTGATACACATAAAAAGGAAGGTGTTATTCGAAGTGGGGGATCTTCTTTGGGTTGTATTGAGCAAGGAAAGGTACCCTCAAGGTTCTTACACAAAGTTGAGTTATCGAAAAGTGGGTCCATGTGGAGTGTTGGACAAAGGGGTTGTTTGGGAAGTGGGATTTTAGCCCAATTTAGGCTAAAATCCACAAAAAGACAAAATATGCTAAAATAGCTAATAAGACAAAATGTCATATCAAATCCATAATCATTTCACTTTTTGTCTCACAAACATTACATCCAACTACAAAAAAATCCAATCATCTTCCTAAGCACACAAATTTTAGCATACTAAAATAGCCAAAAACTAAAATAGCAACTTCCCAAACACCCACAAAGTCAATGACAATGCTTACCAAGTCCAATTACCTCCTCATTTGGGTATTTCCAACGCATCCAATGTGCAACATCTTGTGCCCCACTTGCCGGATTCTTCTTACACCAACACCACTTCCCTTCTTGTAAACTAGTTTCCTTATGGGATTTGTTTGTATTGTACTTGTCTAGTATAGTGTTTCATTTATTATGCATTGGTTGTTACTTTGTTTTCGTCTTCACTTGACAAGTTCTTTCGAGTGAAAGAATATGATGTAGGACACATGCCTAACATGTGAGTTAGTCAGTGAGTGAGTACGTGACTGAGTTAGTGTCCTATATCTAGAGAAGAAGAGATCATTTGTAACCAACTTAGATATATGATATTTGATTGATATTGAGATATTCTCTCTAGAACCCTTTAGGTTCCTCTCTCTTGTTCTTGGATCCCATCAATATGTATTAAGGAAATTTCATATGTCGTGCTAAGTTTTTTATAGCACTTAAAACCGGTATTCTCATGTTACTGCTTTGACTAAGCCACCTAGACGAGATGTACGGGAATGATTGATTCTAGAAAGAGAGGCCTTGCGAGGTCCGCCAATAGCTATTATGGCAATTCTTTATTCCTTTCCAATATTAATTGGGTTTGTAAGGGGCAACCCATTTATGAATTTGGAGGGGTTTTAAATGGGTTTAATTAGGCGACTTTATGGGCCGGAGTTGAGATTGCCACCTCTACCTAGCTAACTCATATCTTCAAGGAAGAATTTAAAAATTTAGTAACCTAACTTGTGTTCTATTCTTAAGTCTTGCCCACATTTGATGAATGAGTTCAGAAATGGGTTTGTCATGCTTGGGTTGCTAGCTTTGGAAATGCTTCATACAGTAGCATATTAGACGAAATAAGTGCAAGAATCTAAGAAAAGGATGGAAAGACCATTTAGGCTTCAAGTGTGCAATGTAGCATTCAGTTTTCGGCTATCAATTGTAAAACACGATTTTTGATTTTATTAACAATGCAAAACCAATTTAGGGCCCTTGTCATAAAATATATAACTTATAAGTAGAATCTCATCATTCTCAAGTGTTGAATTACTTCTTTTTTCTTTATTTTCTGGATAAACAACAGATTGCAATAAAAGTAACAAAAAATAGAAAGAAGATTCACAAGAAGTTGTTTGTCTACTGTTACATCCTCATCTCCGGATTGCTTACTCTTTGAACTATTTTTCAATCGATGTATGAAGGCACTGCTCCCTAAATCATGTTCAATCCATAAATTTCTTGCAGAATTCCTGAATTAATTGAGAAGGGTGTTTTGTACCATGTCCCACTAAAGCCACCCAAGTCCAACCATCATCCTTGTATCTACTATTAGAAAGAGAATGTGGATCAAGTCCACTTAAGGAATCTCTTCAAAATCAATCTTAACCGTGAATCCCAAATCCCTTCATGCCTAGTAAAGCTAGAAAAAGAAAATTCTTCACCACGAAATAGTTAAGAAAGTGGATTTTAGAGATTTTGCTCTACAACTTTGTATTGACCTCTTTTCAACAAGGAGTCATCAGCAGATCAATTAAAACAACGAAAATAAACTACATTTTGTCCCCTCAAGAAAATTGCATTTGACAATGTACATGACAACAAAACTGCAATGAAGCCTAAGAAAACTTGCTTACAAGCAAATACTTTACATGATCTTAGTAAAGGATATACAACAAATTTCAGTTCATATTGACATTCATCGCAATGTTAAAAACAAGACTATTGACCAAACTGAAAAAGGAACCGGGTCAAGAGTCACTGGTTCAAACCGTCGGGTCAACTGAAATTGAACTGTGCTATCATAATTACCTCACTATATATAATTTATACAAAAAACAAGTTGTCACGCCACACTTTTTATTACCCGGTTAAAATTACCAAAGCCATCATTATAGTCCATTTTCATTGATATAATACGGAACAAAATCCACTGATATCCATAAATACATAAAGGTTCCCTCAATCGTATATACATATTGAAATGCAAAACGAATTACAATTAAATAAATTGCCCGTAAGCTTACACTATTACATAAAAGAGAAAGGATTCAACCCTTTTACAACAACAGCGTTCCACTAATCAAATAAAAGGCCCTGTGGCTCAAGATTATCACATACATTTATTTAAATATTTTCACATTTTAATATATATATATGTATTTACATAAATACAGTCTAACAAATATATATGTTCATACATATATATATAAAATGAAAAAATAAGTAGTGGTAATTGTTTTGTAAGTGGGAAGTTATGTTTAAATTGGTTAAAAGTGCAACTAATGATGAAAAATCCATTGGCATTAGAAAATAAAGGCTTCAAGACACCAAGTCAAGCCTTGGCTCTACATGACAATATAGACATAGATAATATAGATATTGAATGTTTGGGGAAAAAATAATTATACTATGTACTTGAAATAAAATGTAAAGAATGTAGTAAAAAAAATACATTTACTAAATTTCAACAAGTTGGTAGCCTAGCGTAGTGGTTAACTTGTGACTATGTATTCATCAGTTTGCAAGTTCGAGCCTTTGCTGCATAAATTTTTTGTTTAAAAGCAACATGTGGAGCACGCGGCAACTTTTTCGAACTAGCTACCTGTGTGAATAGTTACCCGTGTGACACCCCAAAGAACGCCACATGTCGTAACTATTATTATCTATCCTTGAACACCCTAAGTCAAATTAACTATCTCAATACACAAAAGTACTTAAGATAAAGCTTAGAAACGAGTAGTTAGAAAGCCTTGAGAAAGAGAGCAAAAGAAGAAGAAACTTAAGGATACTTATGATTGATGAAAAACTTAAGATAGTAAATAGAACCTTAATATAGAAGTTGATATATGACATGGAGTTACGGGATTGATTTTTTAAATGAATACTGAACACTTAAATAATTTAGGAAAACCTAAGTGAGAAGCTTAATGATCTTAGTCTAATGAATAGAGTTTAACAAGTATTTAATTAAAAATTAAGCGGGATTAGCAAAAGTTAAACAAGATTAGCTTAACCCTCAATAAGGTTAATTAGACTAAACAAGATTAGGATTTAAGCATGATTAATTAGAACTAAGCCTAGTTAATTAGGCTACTGAAGTCATTAAGGAATTAACCTAATCTATTCCTACAAATAGTAGAAAGTAGGAGAATGATGGAGGAAACTAGAGAAGCTTGGAGCTCTTGGAGCTAAGGAAGAACAAGGAGAAAAAGAAGGAGAAAGGAAAGAAATTTAAAGAAAGATTTTAAATCAAGCCTAGAAATTCAATAAAAATCATAAGAAGGTAAGATATTCAATTCTCTACACAGTATTGCTAACTTAATCTAGCTACAAATTCATTTGGACTAAGATTTAAAAGAATTAAAATGAAGAAAAACAAGAAAGTTTAGAAACTAAGAAAGGGTTTGAAGATTTGGCACCAAGAACATGTTTTAATATGTTTTTACTTTGAATTCATAGCATACAAGTGTTTACCTTTCATTTCCCTATCACCTATTCTTGTTAGGAACCTTAAACAATGAGTTTTGTAGAGACTTGAGTGAAGAAAAATAAAGAACATGGAAAAGGAACCAAGTTAGTGAAATCTTAAATTAAACCTTGATTTTAACAAGTTCGAACTCGAAATATTCCCAAGTAAAAGAGTTTCTATACATTAGACATCATATTTACATGTTTTTAGACATTATATATCATGTTTTCAGAGTTAGAAATGAAGAAAACCGACATGGGAAGCCTTAGAACATGAAGAACAGCTTCAGCCTCAACCTGGGCATGTTGTCCACTCAAGCGGCCTTCATCGGGCGCTTGAGCATGCAGAATGCATTTTGCCTTGTCTAGACCAACCACTCGAGCAGCTCAACCACCACACGAGTGGTCAAGATGGGTGCACATGCGGCCAAATCTGTTACAGCTCATACCAACTTCAAATAAGCATATCTCTCTCATCTAGACTCGATTTTAAGTGATTCTTGAGTCTAAATTTAAGCCCCGGAAGTCTAGTTTCCACTAGTGGTGGTCTCACATCCAAATTCTAAATATACAAAAAAATGTTTAAATTAGTGAAGACAGCTCACTTTCCTCCTAACTGTTTCATGCTAATGCCTCTCCTAACTTAGTTTCCTTTCATTTCTGCCTATTTCTCTAAACCTTCAATATGTAAACATGATATTTTTCAATGCTTATTATATGAAATTGATGTAGAATACCTAGGGCCCTTCAACGTGTGTCTTTAACACACTCCAACATTCTTCAGGCCTTAATCACCTAGGATGCTTCTAGGCATGCATTTGACACTTGATATAGACTTGGAATAAGCTTAGAAATACTTTGAACAATCTAAGAAAATCAATAAGAAATATTAAGGTAAGTTTAGGCACTTGAATTGAAGTAGGAGCTTACAAGTTGAATTGTGTTCAATGTCTTGCTCGTGTTCTATGTAGGTCAAGCACTCGGAGGAGGAAACCCTTTGTTCAAGGAGCCATTTGTGAGTAGTAGTATAATAAAGTTATGTTTGCTAAAACTATGATTTGAAATGCAAAATCTATGCTATGTTTATGAAAGTTATATTATTGTTTTATTATGAATGAACATCATATCTTTTTGGCTCATGTATTAAGATGACATCTTGGAACTTGAATGTTATTAGAAATCTAGCCAATAACCTCTTGCTTACTAACTGAGCTCTTTGCCACTAGTTGTGGCCTCTTGACTCAAAGTGCGTTGAGAATGAACATCACTATGTATATGTCACAAGATAAGCATGTTTTGTTTGAAAAGTTATATTATGTTTGATATGAGCTTGTGCTTGGTTTTAATAATGTTTATCAGTGTTCATTCATTTACCACTTTACTGTATTACTATTGACTGGGCAATGGCTCACCCCTATCCCTATATATATATATGTAGGTGACAAAGAATTCAAGTATAGAGAGAACTCGGTTAGAAGCCAATCTTATAAGCTTGTGCTGGATTTGTAAAGTTGTGTTATAAGTGTTGTATTTTATTTTAACAATTTAAGTCATGTAATAAAGTAGATAATATTTCAAGAAGAATGTATGCTTTCATTTCCTATAAATACACACTACTCTGAATGTATGCTTTCATTTCATATAAATACACACTGTTCTGAATGGATGTTTTAAAATGGACTTAAAATAAGAAAATAATGGCTTCAACACTCACTACAAGAACTTTTGCCCCAATTATTTTAAGAGTCCAACTAGCTTTTGTCTAGTTAAGCCTTCGGTAGTCAAGTCTACTGGCCGATCACTACACCATCCTGTTTGGGGTGGGTTAGGGTCATGACAACCCAATTCGACCTCGGTACTGACCAGTTTAATGAAAATAAGTCAGTCTTTTGTTTAAAACAATGGTCGATGGTTCAACCAATTGAACCAGTCGATCCAGTCCGATCCGGTGCTTAAAATATTGATTCAATTGTTTGTTAAAGGTACTTATGTTAAATGTATAGATGAGAAGAAGAAGAAGAAGAAGAAGGAATAGAACAAGAGAAAGCTGCTGTAGATTATTGATTCAAAACTTAGGGTTTCCCCCTTACACACAACTACTTATACTAATAAGAATAATACATAAAGACCAAACTACCCCTAACACTTAACACTCCCCCTCAAGTTGGTACAAAGATGCTTCTCATGCCCAACTTGCAACAAATAGAGTGAAAGACTTTACTACTAAGACCCTTAGTAAAAACATCCGCCAGTTGATCTTCAGACTTAACAAAAGGCATACATATCACACCCTTATTCAATTTCTCCTTAATGAAATGTGTGTCAATCTCAATATGCTTAGTCCGGTCATGTTGAACAGGATTGCGTGCAATACTAATAGCAGCCTTGTTGTCGCAATACAAAGTCATGGAACCACTCCAATCAAGCCCTATATCACTCAACAAAGATTGAAGCCACATTAGTTCACATGTTCCATGTGCCATAGCCTTGTATTCAGCTTCAGCACTAGATCTAGAAACGACACCCTACTTCTTACTACGCCATGTGACTAGATTTCCCCCTACAAAAGCACAATAACCAGATGTAGAGCGTCGGTCATCTATAGAGCCTACCCAATCTGCATCTGTGAATGCTTCCAACCTCAAGTGACCATGATTAGAGAACAAAATTCCTTTTCCAGGGGCAGATTTAAGGTACCTCAAAATGCGATAGACTGCATCCAAATGAGGTACACGAGGATCATGCATAAACTGACTCACTATTCCAACTGCATAGGCAATATCTGGACGAGTATGAGAGAGATATATCAATCTTCCCACAAGTCTTTGGTACCTTTCCTTCTCCACAGGCTCACCAATTCCACTACAAAGATGATGATTAGTCTCAATTGGTGAATCAGTTGGTCTGCAGCCCAACATGCCCGTTTCCTCAAGAAGATCTAGAATGTACTTCCTTTGAGAAATAAAGATGCCTTTGTCAGATCTAGCAACTTCAATGCCAAGGAAGTATCTCAATGGACCAAGTTCTTTTATCTCAAACACCTTGGCTAACTGCATCTTGAGATGGGTCACCTCCTCCTCATCATTACCTGTCACAACTATGTCATCCACGTATACAATAAGCACTGTTACCTTATGTACATTACGTTTGACAAACAAGGTGTGATCCACATTGCTTTGCTGATACGCATCTCTTCTACCATAGCTACCTTCCACTTAGGATCATTGATGGCTTCTATCCAACCCTGCGGAATACACACAGAAGAAAGGGACGAAACAAAAGCACGATACGTAGAAGACAACGAATCATATGACACGAATTTAGAAATAGGGTGTTGAGTACAAGCTCTAACCCCCTTTCTGAGAGCAATAAGAAGACTCAAATCATCCGTAATGGGACCATCAACAACAGGTGAAGAAATGAGATGAGGATCATTACCTGAAGAGTTAGTGGAAACTAGGTATGGAACTGGCATAGGAGATGATGATTGACTTGGTGGCACAAGAGAAGCCGGCTCTTTCTGACGCCGTGAATAAGTCTTAAGATCAGCTCTGTCCAAACAACCACCGATATCCGACTCCTCATCAACAGAACTCCTAGGCTCCCCCTCACCACAAATAACAGCCCGTTAAGGAGGAAGGAAAAAAGACAACTCCTGCTGATATGATGCCGTCTCATCCGCAATCTCATCGATACCACGCTCCCCCTGAGGAGATGGCGGAGGACCAAGAAAAAAAGACTCAGATTCACGAAAGGTGACATCCATACTAACATACAACCTATGAGAGTGAGGGTCATAGCATTTGTAGCCTTTCTGAGTAGCAGAATAACCAAGAAAGACACACCGGACAGCCTTAGGATCAAGCTTCCCACGAGTCCGAGGTTGAAGATGAACAAAACAAACACTACCAAAAACCCGAGGCGGAAGAGAAGAAGTGGGATACGTCACAGGAAGAAGCGCAAGAGGAATCTGGAAGTGGAGGACACTAGAGGGCAAACGGTTAATAAGATAAGCCGCGATAAGAACCGCATCCCCCCAAAAGGACTTAAGAACGTTCATGGTAAACAAGAGAGAACGAGCAACCTCAAGTAGATGGCCATTCTTACGTTCAGCAACTCCATTCTGTTCAGGAGTGCCAACACAACTAGTCTGATAAAGAATGCCATGGTCGTCGAGGTATGCCCGGAAAGCGCCATCAACATACTCAGTCCCATTATCACTCCTAAGAATTTTGATAGTAGCATTAAAGAGATTGGATACCATTTTATGAAAACTTTTGAAGCATGAGAAAACTTCATTTTTTGTACGAAGTAAATAAAGCCAAGTCACACGGGAATAACAATCAATGAATGTGACAAACCATCGATAACCAGAGGTAGAAACAACAAGGGAAGGACCCCACACATCGGTATGAATAAGCATAAAAAGAAAAGTACTTCTTTTATTAATTGAAGGATAACAAGTACGTTTATGCTTAGCAAGCTCACAAGCATCACAAACAAAGTTATTCCTAGGACAATCACGAACTAATAAAGGAAAAAGTTTCTCTAAAATGCTAAGCCCCAAACGGCAATGCCACTGATGAAGGAGACGAAAGAAGGAGCCAGAAGTGCATTGAAGAGCCTGAGAGGACAAAGGTGAGGCAGGCATGGCATCCAAAAAATACAGACCACTTTGTGCTCTACCACTGCCAATCATTTTCCCCGTATGTTAAAACCTATCACCTACTTCACCCACTAAACCTAACCCACTACACCACTACCACCTCACCTACTCCACTAAACCTAACCCACTACACCACTACCACCTCCACTTTACCTACTCCATCTACCACCTACTACCACCTACTCTTCTATATATAGGAATCATTGTAACATTCAATAAATCATCAATCAATAATACAATTCTCTATTTCTCTTTATACATTAAATTTCTACATGGTATCAGAGCCATAAGATTTAGGCCCGTATTTTGTTTTCTCACCAGCGGGCAGCTGGCCGGCAACCTTACCTTCGCTGCCCGCTGGAATTTTGTACACATACCTTCACTTTCCTGCCTCTTCCAACTTTCTTACAACTGTTGTCCCATAGATGGGCTTCATATCTACCAGTCCATCTATGCCTTGTGACACCTCTATACTGTGAAGTCCTCTGTCCAAATGCATCAATGGACTTCCTATGGACAACCTGCTTCTGATCAAGCTTCTCAGACCCTCTTTTCTTCCCCTCCTTGAATGGTGTTTGGTACACCTCATGGCCTCTAAATGCATAGTAATCTGAGTATTGCTAGGCTAATAATGAAAGCCTCTCGAGCAACTGAGATGGGGCTTCATATTCCCTTGCCCATCCAGCATCCATAACCATCACTTTGTACCAGTCCATAAACAGAATCTTGCTGTGTTTCAGCATGACTCTCCCCAAGCACAGAAGCTGTCTCTGTCCCACACTCCAATTGTCTCCGCCATCACCCACTGATGCACTGAGTTTTTCAGGCTTTGCAGCCACAACATCTTTCAATTGGCAAGGTTACATCAACACCTGCTTTGCTCACACTGGCGAGGTTAACTCTGTCAAGGTTATTCGCAGTAAGCAGACTGGTCAGTCAGAGGGATATGGGTTTATTGAGTTCCTTTCTCACGCAGCAGCTGAGAAAGTTCTGCAGAGATTCAATGGTACTACAATGCCAAATACCGAGCAAACTTTCCGCCTAAATTGGGCAACCTTCAGCGCAGGTGCAGCGCCGCCAGCAAGAGTAGGGCGGAAGTAGCGTCATCTTCACAGCCTCAATTTCTCTCCTCGAAATCACAGTGAATTGGGGAGAGAGAGTGGTTGGGGAGAGAGAGTGGTAGTGGTACTGTTTTTGTGCGAAGGGACAGAAATCATCACATTTCTCACCTTTTTTTCTTTTATTTTGTCCTCCACTTTACAGCTCACATGCCTTCTCTCTGTCTACACAATAATTTTCCACCATCTCCCTCTTTTTCTACACAATATTTTTGTACCACCGCCCACTCCATGATACCAATATTATTATTATTATTATTATTATTATTTTCACAAAAAAAAAAATCATTCCAGTTGATTTTTCTGCATTACCACACCTACCATTCGAGTTTGCCAAACACACTTGCTTTATTCATTTCAGGGATCAACCCCGATCACAATTTTACACCAAAAAAAAAAAAAAAAAAACAACACCCACAGATTTGTTTTTCTTTTCTGCAACCGGCCACCCACCGCCCTCACTTCTTCGCCTATTCCGCCGGTCTTTTCTTCTTGCCTCCGTCCTGGGCGGCCCTTGACGGTGTTGCCTTCGTGTTTCCCACTCCACTGGGCACGATCACTTCTCCCTGCTCCTCCACTACAGCATATGGTGGACCTCCAAATCGGAACATCACGGTGGTCTTCCGCTTCAGCTCCTTGTTTTCTGTCTTTAGCACACTTATCTCTGCTCGCGCATCCTTATACATGCGTTGGAGCAGAGCCAGCTGGGAGTTTAACTGTTGCACCTCATTTGTCCTGCTCTGCAGCCGGTGCGACAAGTTTGTGACCGCAGTCATGGTTTCCACACATGACTTCAGAGTATACTGATTGGCCTCAATATCAGTTTGCACCGCCATTTTTTGCTCCACCGACCGCATCGAAAAGTTCAACGGAGCAAAACCAGCGGTGTTTGGTTGAGGTTCACTGGCCACCGCACCAGTTATTTCTCTTGTGGACTCGTTCAGTTCTGGAAAGAGCGTGAGCAGACCACGGGACGAGGAGGCCATGTTCTGGGTAGCTGGACGGGAAGAAGAGGCCATGTTGCTGAGTGTTTCAGAGACGGGGTGGTTACAGAGTATTACAGCGTTTCTCTCTCAGCAAAGGAAGAGTTTTTTCAGAGGATTTTCAGAAGTTTTTGTCTGCCTCAGCCTCAGCATCAACCTTGGTTAAATAGCCAAGGCAGCCACGCGCATCATGCGCCGCTCGGCGCTCGACGCCAACCTGGACACACCTTTTGATGGCACGCCTTTTGATGGCACGCCTTTTGATGAATTGGGCACGCCTTTTGATGGCACGCCTATTGAAAGATTGGGCACACCTTTTGAGGGTGCGACTTTTTAAGGGTCCGACAAGACTCTGTAAACTGTCCCGACATTGATTACGGTTAGCTCCTTCATGGGTCCGACAAGACTCTGTAAACTGTCCCGACATTGATTCCGGTTAGCTCCTTTATGGGTCCGACAAGACTCCGTCAACTGTCCCGACATTGGTTCCGGTTAGTTTCTACAAGGGTCCAGCAAGACTCCGTAAACTGTCTTCTACAACGGTCCGACATGACCCCATAAACTGTCTTCTACATCGGTCCGACACAAGCCAGTGTCTTCTACATCGGTCTGCCATAACCATACAGTCTTCTACAACGGTCTGACACGACCATACAGTGTCTCCTATCCATTTTTTATTTTTTCAGATTATTTTCTTGTTTTGTTACTCTCTCCAAACTCAAGTTGGTTAGTTCCTATCCCCCTTGAGTTTGCGGGGGGCTGTTAAAACCTATCACCTACTTCACCCACTAAACCTAGCCCACTACACCACTACCACCTCACCTACTCCACTAAACCTAACCCACTACACCACTACCACCTCCACTTTACCTACTCCATCTACCACCTACTCTTCTATATATAGGAATCATTGTAACATTCAATAAATCATCAATCAATAATACAATTCTCTATTTCTCTTTATACATTAAATTTCTACACCGTAGCCAGTTCCTGAAAGACACAATGAGTCGGAAAAAAAGTTACAGAGCAATTGAGAGCAGTAGTAAGGCTACTAACAGAAAGTAAGTTAGTTGAAAAATTAAGAACATGAAGAACAGATGAAAGCGAAAATAAAGAGGTGCAACGAACAGAACCCTTGCCGGAGATAGAAGATAAAGTGCCATCAGCCACTCTAACCTTATCTCGCCCAGAACTAGGTGAATAAGAATGGAAAAAACTAGAAGTACCTGTCATGTGATCGGTAGCACCGGAATAAATGATCCAAGGAGACGACGAAGAAGCACTGAGGGCACTAGCAGAAATACCTGTGTGAGCAAAGTTGGAAGAGGCAGAAGAGGAAGGAGCTAAGGCAGATGAAGAATCAAGTCGAGCCATCAAACGTCTGAGAGTGTGAAGCTCATCCGGGGAAATAGAACTAGCATCATTCGAGGCACTAGCAGTAGTCTCAGAAACATGTGCTTGAGGACGAACACCACCACCACCACCACCACGGCCTCGAGTAGGGCAGCCATGCAACTTCCAACAGTGTTCTTTATCATGTCTATCTTTCCCACAATACTCACACTTCAACCGGTCCCGATCAACCAATAGACCCTTACCACCACCTGGAGGCAGAAAAGGTGGAGTATCACGTGACTTGGGGCCGACAACCATCGCTGACCGATCCAGAACAGGAGCATGCACCACAGCACTACGACGACTCTCCTCCTGCTGAACCAGGGCATAAGCCTCACGCAATGTAGGAAACGGAGAGCGACCCAACACCTAAACCCGTATCTGATCATACTCCAAATTCAGACCAGCAAGAAAGTCATACACCCACTCCTTCTCCACAGCCTGCTAAAACATAGTGGCATTCTTGGAGCAAACTGGCAGGAAACTCTGGTAGAAATCTAGCTCTTGCCACAAACCACTCAACTCAGCATAGTAGACTGCCAGAGAGCGATCCTTCTGATCCAAACCCCTAATCGTCTTACGCAATTCATAGGCCTGTGTTGTGCATCATTCCCTTGTTGAGAATACATTTGAGAGGCAGCTATCCAGATCTTATGAGCAGTATCCATCAAGAGAAAAGTCCGACTAATGGTAGGCTCCATAGAATTGATGAGCCAAGTCATAACTAAAGCATTCTCAGAAATCCATTGAGCAGATAAAGTACTATCCTTAGTAGGTGGTTGGGTACTACTACCAGTAATATAGCCAGTCAAACACCGGGCAGCAATCGCAAGACTACAGGAGCGGGACCAAATCAAGTAATTAAGACCATTAAGTTTGACCGGACTAATCTGGAGAGAAGGACTATCACCGAGAGTCAGACCACGACTCAGTCCACTCTCCTCCTTGCCCTTAGAGTCCTGACCCAAGCTGTCAGCCATGAGATGAGAAAAGAGGGTGCAAAAAACACAAGCCGGATATCAAACAAGTTCACAAATCACCCAACCAGCACACCAAACACCTTCTAAGGCTAAAACAGTCCAAAAGAAGCCCAGAACAGAGCAACCAGATCAACTACAAATCAGAAAACCGAAGCAGAGCACCTGAACAGCGATAAAAATCCAAGATAGGGCCAAAATACATCAAACCAGGGACAAAAAACCCCTCTAGGGTTCCAGTCGGCTCCCAAGGATAGGAGAAGAGGGGACAAAACCAGAAAAAAAAAAAAAAAAAAAAAAAAAAAAAAAAAAGAGGGTCAAACAGGGATTTTCGAAAAATCACCCAATTTTGACGAAAAATTAGAAAATTCAATCAATAATGACCAAACAATCAAAATGAGATTATAGGGTGATTACCCATTAAATTTCGAGCATACTGTAATTTTTTTTTTTTTTTTTTTTGTGGCTATAACAGACGTACCAAGAACAATATGGGGCTCTAAGGAACAATCTTCAAGGAGGAAGATAGTGCTCTGATACCATGTTAAATGTATAGATGAGAAGAAGAAAAAGAAGAAGAAGGAATAGAACAAGAGAAAGCTGTTGTAGATTATTGATTCAAAACTTAGGGTTTCCCCCTTACACACAACTACTTATACTAATAAGAACAATACATAAAGACCAAACTACCCCTAACACTTAACAACTCTCTCAAACATGTGCCTAGAGTATTAGAATGAAATATTCATGGAATTTGTCTATCACAGAACACAAGACATACCCAACAATCTCCACCTTAGATTTAATTTTGTAAACCAACCTAAAGATTATGCCACTCACTACAAATCCAACATACTCGAACCAATATGGCCCGCACCTCCTCACCAAGGAGCCTACACCCCTTTCCTAGGTACCAGCTGATGTGGTTCCGCCTCTCCCACACGTGCACAATTGGAGAGATCACCACTACTAACCAAACACAGAGAGAGACTTGTTTTGTGACGGCTCAAGTCAAGACCCAACCATTTTGACATCATTGTATACTCTTATCAACTCTTTGAACTTGTCTATTGTCTATTCATTGTTGGGAATTGTTTTATTTCTTCTCCTGCCTCTTTGTTTTGAGTTTTTGGCTTGGTTGGAGATTTTTCCCAGCCTATTTGTTTAGAATTCTAGGTTGGCCATCTATCGCATTTGGGAGCGATCGATCGCTCTTCATTAGAAAACAAAGAGCTCCAACCGAAAGGGGATCGATCACACTTGGACGATCAATCGCCCATGGTAGTGCAATCAATCGCTCTGCCTAATTAATTTTGGTTGAAATTTTAGCAAAATGCTATGATCAATAGCTGATCGATCGCTCTTGTAAGTGCGATGTGACCAATTGCATTGACTAAAAATCATATTTAAACGTTTTCTCTCTTTCTTTCTTCCTCACTTCTCCTTTCTCTCTTCTTTGAAATTTCTTTCCCTCTCTCTCTAAAACCTTAACCATTTTACACAAAAGAAAATGCTATAGGCCCCAAATTTTCTACCAAACAAATAACCAAATGTCTCACACAGGTGTGGGGTCCATAAAACTGCAGATCCCACACCCATGTGAGACATTTGGTCATTTATTTGGTAGAAAATTTGATATCCCTAGCGTTACCCTTTCACAAAACCTTCGATCCACCATATTTAGAGTTAGAATCTCGCCTTGCTCCTTTGAATTAGAGTGTAGATCGCGTTGGGAGCATCATTTTGACCGGAGCCGATCATGATTTCGACACATTCGACTTTTAGGACTTTTCTCTTCCCCCTCTAATTTGAGGTAGGGATTCTATTGCCATTATATATTTGTTTTAAAATGTTTCAATGTGTATGTTTGCGTGCTATGTGTAGGTTGGACATTCGAGAAGTAATATTCGAGTCAAACCCAGTATGAGTAATGTCTTTGTAAAGATATTTTCATATAAATGATTTTAGAAATGACTATGTTATATGATGATTTATAAAATCCATGTTTTGTCTACGAAATATTCGATAAGATACGCTATGAATTTCCGATTGTTCATGATATGATAAGTTTTCCAAATAAGTACTTTTGAAATGATAAGATATGCTAAGAAATTCCGAAATACTTATGAATCATGATATGATGGGTTTTCCCGAAATTATATTCGTAAGTGTTTAATTTGAAACGTTATGAAATGTTGACCCCAATTGGTGTAGCTGTTAAAACAGATTATAGATTATAACTTTAATCAGAAGCTATTAATCTGTTTGGTGTAACTGTTGGATTATAGATTTAAGTTGCTAAGTAGTGTTTGTTAAATAAACTGTGAAGTAGTTTTTTCAATTAACTTTTATTTTTTGTTATTCATTACTTGTCTACAATTCTTATAAAAAATAATAATAATAATCTATAGTCGATTTGGGTCTTTTTCTATTTTTAAAAAAATAAAAAATAAAAAAATCTAAAAATATAATCACAAATTAACATGTCCATAGCAGAAGTTGAAAATCAGAAACAAGGGGTGAATAGCTTCTTAAAATCAGCTTTTTTGAGTTAAAATAAGTTATTAGAATCAGAAACTATTTGAAATAAGTTTAACCAAACAGTCCAAAATAGCTTTTTTAAACATAGAAGCTATAAGTTGGCTCAAAAAAATCCAAACAAATACCCCCGTTATGTTTTCTAAAATTCTGTTTTGCTATAAATGAATGAGTTTCCCATTTGATAATTTATCGTGGCATCCTTAAATGAATTCTCTATGAATTGTGTATTGGACCAGAGATCGTTCTGCTATATGTTGGACCAGAGGTCGTTCCGCTATATGTTGGACTAGAGTTCCGTATAGTTGTTGTATATTGGACCAGAGGTCGTTCTGTCATGTGTTGTCAAGTATTGGATCAGAGGTCGTTTTGTCAAGTTTAAATATGTTTAATGTTATTGGATGTACCACATAATTTGTTAAACTCTGAGAAGTTTAGATGAAACTTACGTACGATTTATCTCTAGACGATGTTTTGCATATGATAATAATGTTTTTATAAATATAGAACTCATTCATTTAACCTCTTTACATTGAGATTACTCATTGGGCTTCCAACTCACTCTTATATATATATATATATATATATGTGGGTATGCATCAGGAGGACCCACATTAGAGATTGCTTGCATTCAACCCTTTTTGTAAAGCCACCCGAGTTATGCCTCCGTGTTGAGGCTTTTGCTGATGCCTTTGGCCAAGCTTTGTATAGCTTAATTTTGTCAAGTCCCTATATGATATATGAATGATCTTGGGTTATGTATATGAGGTGAATGTTTGTAAATATTTTAAGTAAGTGAAGAAGTGTTTTGTTTGTTTCTGTTCATGTCATTCATGTACAGCTCAATGGACAAATTTATATTCTGTTTCTGCCTCGGGTCCTGATATTATTTAAATAATTTTGAAATTCTGTCTGAGGCCGTAAGTAATCTCATGATTATTGGTCGGTCACCACTCTAACCTCTAGGGACGGGGTTAGGATTATGACAAGAATCATGCACACTATTCGAATTGAAAACTCGCACACCTGTACACTCACACAGTATCCCCATACCTTTGTACCTATGTGTGCATCTATAATTGTAGCCCACCCTGTTCACCCATACGCACACCTACGTATGTCGTCCACCCATACCACTTGTCTAATGTTTGATAACCGCTCCACCTATCATAATACTATCCACAATCCCATATAGGTTGCCAATCGTCTATTTAGATCAAGAAAATGCCATCTGATTGACTGCACATACAACTAAAACTAGGGCTGTTTATGAGTTGGATCGGACCGGGTTTGACATACACCCATCACTCGAACCGATTATGTCAGGTTCGGCATATGCCCATCCGAGTTCGACTGATGCATTGTTCGAAATCAAACCACTCACACTATTCGGATTCACGGTCGGTGGCAGACGAGTCATGTTTTCTCAATTTGGGCTGCACACAATAAACAAGAAGAAGAAAGAACGAGAAGAAGAAAATTACATGTGTCAAAGATCAAATCCAAACTCATCCCAAACAAAACTAAAATCATACACACAAAAAAACATGAAAGAAAAAATCCAAACTTAACGCCTTACCAAATAAAGTAAAGTAAAATTACAAACTCATATCTCGATCTAGGCCTCCAATCTATTTGACTTGATACTTGTTGGATGTTGCAGATCTAGATCTAGCAGGTGCAACACCAAACAAACCCACCATCTACGATCACCTTCATCATCTGTGATTCTAACGTATTAGGGTTTTGGAAGGGAGTAAGGCTAGAAAAGGGATTTGGGGGAGATCGGGGGGGGGGGGGGGGGGGGGGGGGGGGATGGGAAGAGGATTATTAGAGTGGAAAAGGGTGCAAGATACGATTAAGAGTCTCTAGTAGATGAGAATGAGAGTGATAGAGAGATATGTTTTTACCAACTAAACTTCTTCAGCAAAGTATTGAAAGAGACGTGAAAAATGAAAAGTTAAAATTTGTAATGATGAAGTCCAGCTAAAGAGTTGAATAAGTCAAATGTATAATTATGACGTCTAGTTGAAAAGTTGAACAGGTTGTAGCAGTGATGTCTATTCCCTAGGTTATCTTGGCAGATGAAATAAAACTATAATAAATACCTTCTGTTAATAATATTTTAATATCTCCAACTAATAAAAAGCAAAAGCGTGGATAGAAGCATCGTTTAATACATCGGGCAAGTCGGGTTAATTGATTTTTTATTCTTTAAATCCGGCACTCGACCGCCAAAATGAAAATTTTTTGTAACTTCAACCACTGCCAACCGAAATTAGTGAAGAAACCATCCGTACATGGTCGGGTTGGATCAGATTGATCGCTTTAGGCGGGTCAGACAGATATTTGAACAGCCCTAACTAAAATCCAAGTTGCTCCTGTTGATGACTGGTCTTTCACCCCTAATTGAACCAATTTGCTCCCGATCACCCTTGATCACTTGCAATCAAACCCGATCCCCTTTGATCAATCATGATCTCTGTCGAATTTGTCCAATCTCGTCAAACTGTTCAGAATCTGAAAAATCTGAACCAACCAGTGAATCCACAATGCTAAAACACATTTAGAAACACCTATACATTGAATCTTTCTATTGCATATATTTTCATCTAACAGAAAAATTTGAAACTGTGAAATCAGAACATGTGTGGCACTAAATCACAACCCATTACAACCTCAACACAATAATCCTTTCGTGCACTAGCCTTCATTGTTTGTAAGCCTAATCTTTTTCTTTTTCATCATTTCATGCTATTAACCCAACTAACAGCAAAAGAAAAATGTCCAACAAACAAATAACACTCTTGTTCATTATGTCTGCATCCTTCACTGATTTCGATTTATTTTCAATTGATCAACCACTATGATATTCTCTTTTTGTGTGAATCAAAATTTTTGATCTTTTTGAACGAGACCAAAAAAAAATTCCCATGCTCTAAATCTCCATGATTTCAGGTTGACCACAATGACTCTAATACCACTTGTTGGGATTATTGCACATCCCACAACCACAAAAACAAGCACACCATGCACACACTGAAAAGAAAAATACACAGAATTTGCATGGTTCAGCCCAACCCTGCCTACGTCATTGAGTGAGAGACAATCCACTATAAACGGTAGTACATAAACATGAGACGAAAAACAACCAAGAAAAAACCGACACCAATACCCAATTCCTAGAACAACACCCATGTCCCCACTCAAGGATAACTGATACCCAAAAAGCAACACCATCTTCCCAGGTCACGCTCGATGCGCCCAGAATTTCTGTCTCCCCTACATCTCTACAAACCCTCTCAATCTCACAAGTTCCCCATTTATAGGCAAACCCAATAAATCCTAGTCCCATACAACTATTAAAACCTTTCATATAATGGATTCCGAGCAAATTCCAGACTTTACAACCTAATCCAAGTACATTTAAAAAATAATGATTGTATGGGTCTGGCAGAAAGCAAGAGACGTCCAACCAAGGTTTTAAAAAGCGGCCGCAACCGTTACGTAATGCCGTTACGTAACGGTTTTGGCGGTTACCGCTACCCGTTACGGCCGCTTTTGCAGTGTGATTGAGATTCACAGGTGTGTTGGCCGTAGCGGCTACCGTAACGGTCGTAATGGTGCCGTAACAGCCGTAACGACATATTACGTACCGTTCCGTAACGGATCCAAACTGTTTCTTTCGAAAAAACATACAAAAAAAAGCTGAAAATAGGAGAAGAGGGATAGAGATAAGAGGAAAGATAAAGAGAGAAAATTGAGGAGTAAGAGATAGAGAGAAGAGGGAAGACGAAGAACATGTTATTGATTTGTTGAAGTTGTAAGACCTATGCTATTCTCTTCAGCTCCTATCACTCAACCATTTTATTTATGTGTGTCTATCTAGATATTGTTTGAAAATAATAATAATAATAATAAGTGTGGTCATTATCTATTTGGCTTGGTTAAAATATGTATATATATATATATATATTTAGGCTCTTATTTATTCTCTTACTTTTATCATTATTTATCTTATATATAATAGTTAGTGATTGATTTTTTTTATAATATAAAGTCAATAATTATTAAAATAAAATGTAAAAAACTCAGTTTATAGTGATTTAAAAATATGAAATATATTAGATCATGCTTAAAAATTTACAAAAATTTATCAATATTTATTTTTAACCCAATAAATATGATCATGGAAAAAAAATATACGTATCGGTAAGTTTTTTTTAAATTGTGCGATAAATAAAAAAATTCACGGTTCCGGTTACCGCAACCGTTACACTACGGCCTTCACACCGCAACCGTTTTTCAGAACCTTGCGTCCAACAATTTGCAATATCCATCAATTTGTATTTCCCTCACCTTGATACATTGATATTATACACGATACTTTTTAACATTTATTAGCTTCCATATTTACTTGAAATGTGTTGATGCTTGGAAACATATCCACTGAAATTTCCATGTTTTTCAGGTTATGATATATCATTTTCATTGATATTTTATTCTTTTTTGACTTGAAGCAAGTAGTGATGACCAAAATGTGCCACGAATGCACTACTTAAGGATGATACTGATAATACATAGTTAAATGCTAAAGTTCTAAATTTCAAAGGATAAAATGTGTACCAAAAAGTAGAAAACGCCTAGTTTTACCTATTTAAACATGGCCATTTGCATACCTAAAATCACAATGCAGGTATAAGTTACACATCCCAACACTGACATGATAACTCACACACATGCACATGACATAAGAACTTAGGCAGTACCAGATCTTACGTGTTTCAGCAGAATATTCAACACAGCTCACTAAATCATCATGATTTCCAAGAGTATCATGAATTCCTGAATCCAAATCATACCTACAACAACAAAAAGGAGACATTAACTACTGTCTATTAATCACAACACGCAACGTCATGAAAATGTAGGCAATAAGCATATGAAAATTTGTTTGTCACGTTTAAAGATGTAGTATGAAACAAATAATGTCAAATGATTGAAGCCCTCTTCAATGAACAATAACTGGAATATATGGGAAGAGATGTTAGAGAGAGAATGTCATCAAGGAAGGCTACTAAGCCTATGCCATAAAAGGTGCTTGTGCTATAGAATGCACACCATAATGCAAGTTAAACATTTATTCATATGCATTAAACATACATACGTAAGTACATATACGTTACATGGATTCTTCTAAATTTGCTAAGTGTTCGTGTGGGACACTCAACACTTGGGTAAGGACATTCGATATGTGACACATATAATGCCTTTGAATAATTCTAAATTTGTGAAGTGTTCATGTTGGGCACTCAACACTTGGGTAAGGATATTCAATATGTGACACATACAATGCCTATGAATAAAGAATTAAGGGACAATTACCACCCAAAAAAAAAAAACTAGCGCTTGAGGCTTGCAACAAAATAGACCCTGAGTTTTTAATTTTGTCAATTTAAACCTCAATCTTTTGATTTGCTTTCAATCTAAACCATTTGCCAATTTTTGTAAAGTAAAATCAACAGCAAAAAGTATTTTAATTATTAAACTAAATGTAAGTATACATAAAATGTCCAAAATACCATTTTTCATTGAATTTAATGACTAAAATTCCATTTTTCCAATGATTTTACTTAACGAAAATAGGCAAATGGTTTAGATTGAAAATAAATCAAAAGTTTGTGGTTTAAATTGAGAAAATTAAAAACTTAGGGTTTAATTTGTTAAAAGGGTCAAACCCTAGGAGGTTTTTTTTTGTAATTTCCCCAAGAATTAATATAAGAAACATAAAATACCATCAAACAGGTAACAAGGTACAACATAACACGCAGACTTCATTTTCTTTTTTCTTTCGACCAAAGTATTTAAATATGTACATACCACATTTTCCCTTGCCTATTACAATTCCCAAATAACCACAAATATGGATTAGCTAGGAGATCAACACAACCAACACAAAGAATATAAACTATTCAAATCAATGCAGATTTAATTAAGAACTACTAACCTAGTTCTACAGATAAGATAAGAATCAATCCCATCATCAAAATTGCAAAATTAAACAAACAAACTAACAAGTGACGAGCAATTTTACCGTGGCCTCAATTCAAAAAAAACCACAGGCACAATGTCGGAGAATCAAACACTATAACCAAAATGAGTGATTTGCTTACAATCGGTTAGATGAACCCACATCACTCCCAGTGCTAGATCTCCTTGCCTAGAGTCACCTCGATAAAATCCAACAACAAACTCCCAAATTCCTTTGACAACCACCGAAGGACTTCCATGAGTAAGCTATGAATGGTTTGAAGTGTAATAGACCTTGAAGAGTTCAATCCATCACCACAAATCCATTGGTCTCTCAATTCTTCAAGAAATCTAAGTTCTTTCTCTCCATAACCTCAAAGATACTTTTCTTCCTTAGAAAGACAAACCCCTAGTCGGTTAGTTCTAAATCTGGATCAAAATGTTGGATTTTGGCTCAATGTCCACTCCCAAATTAATTTGGTTTTGAAGTAATTTGTTTACTATTGGGTTTGGATTCATGAGAGACCTATTTTGACTTGGTTTGGACTTCCTAAAACTTTGGTTTGGGTTTTTCCTTATTAATTTTGGATTAGTTTTAGGAAGGATTATTTGGCTATAAATATGTGAAGATTCTCACGTCTTTGGTTGGACTTTTTAGTTCTTTGGGAACCCCCCATGGGAGGGTTTTGTTGGTTGGCCTTTGGGTCTTTGTGTGGCCTTTGGGCACTTGGTCCTTTTCAATGGACCCATATTTGTTGATCTTGGAAGATTCGTATTCATTGATTTGAAGTAGATTCTATTCGTGAATATTCGATTGACGGTCTACTATAAATCTTGATGCAACTTCAGCATCCTAGTGGCCTCTGAGGTCTTGCTTTGGTGGTCTTCCATAGACTCTTGGCGGCTTCTTTGAAGTCTTGATTTGGTGAGATTTTATCACTTGTTCTTGTCTCTTTTGTTTGGGATCTTCATTTATGTTTGACTAGATCCATTGATGTCTACTTACGAGATATCTTTCTTAGTGTCTTTTGGTTGAAACTTCGGTTTTGTGAGACTTGTGTAAAAAGCATTTGGATTTGGTAAGAGAATTTTTTTAGGTGAATTGATAAGCCAACTTGTATTTTAGGCTTGGTGAGGTTAGTTATTTGTGAGAGATTGCTTTGTCACCATTGTAGCTCTTCAAAGCATTGTTCTCTTTGTGATTGCACGTGGAGGTAGGCTAAGGCTGAACCACATATATCTTGGTATCTTCTTAGTTTGTGTTTGTTTCTCTTAGATTTGTATGGTTCTTCGGCTCCATATTCAAAGCCATCAACTATCAAGGTGTGGTTGAATTTTCATAGGGCTCTCCTCACAACAATTGTGAAACAGATAGTGTTTAGACCAACCTTGAAAGCTTGAGTGCGCCCTTCATGGCTTGAGCAATGATTTCATTAACTCTACCCATGTGGCAGTCTTCATCACCTCAATACACTAAGCCTTAAGTTCAGGACATGAGGATTCATCATAATTAAGAACCACAACAGAACTTATAGACTGGAACAATTACAATTTAGTCAAAATTAAAGAATTACATACGAAAATTGTTTGTCCAAACGCAATAGCCAAAGAACTACCCAGAGTCAAATGGCATGTTTAATTTATCTCTCAAAACATGTTTTTGGAGAAAAAATTCCAAAAACATGTTTGGTCAAAAATTTTGGAGAACAAATTCCAAAATCACTTTTCTCTATACTATACATCAATCAATCACTTTTTCTCTCTCCTCTCTCCTATGAAGCATGGGTACTTCGAAAATGTTGCCATACTCGTACCGAATACTGGTACTAGTACTGATAGGGTTGCATGCATACCGAATACTCGAAATACATACCAGGTACTTTTTATACATTCTTTGGCAGTTGTACTCCATGGATACTTCATGGGTACAGGATTGGTACATCTAGAGTACACCAAACTACGGGACATTAGTGGAGATACATTTAATTTATTAGAGAGTTCTAATTTACTTGAAATTACAAATCCTTTATTTGATGTGCTAGAGATGAAAAATATATTATTCAATGATGAAGTTGATGGAAGCGAAAACTAAAGTTTCAAGTTTTCAAATTTCACGTAGCTTGCTTTTGGAATGAAACTTTATTTTGTAATTTTTCCTATTTAATGGCATTAAAACAGCTTATAGACTTTGCTTTGGTATTGGTATTGTTGAACTATGATTTCTCTTTTTGTTTTATAATTTCTTCTTTTAGATTTGATATAGAACTTTGATTTGTAGATTGAACCTCAAACTACAAATTACAAAAAATAAAAAATTTATTGATGTACCCCAACCAAACCCGTATCTTATTTTTTTAAGTCTTGTCGCATCGGCGTACCCGTATTGTACCCACACCTGTGCTTCATAGCCTCTCTCCTTCTCAATCACTTTTTCTCTCACACCCATCTATTTAACTACAAAAAAAATCAAATCATTCCAAACTCCAAAACTATTTTCAAAATATACAACTAAACAAATTTTCAAATTTTTTAAACTCTCCAAAAAATTATTTTTGAAATAATATCTCAAAACACAAACCAAACAAGGCCAAAGACTCTAGAAATAACAAACTCCCCCGTTCCTTATTCGTGACAAAACACATCTAAAAGCCGAGCCTAATCCCAAACCAAATCAAGACAAAAGAAATGTTGTGAAGTCCTCAGAGAAGCTGCAAAACAACTGTTAGACCAATGTAATAGATATAAAAGCAGATACATTAGATATAAGCCATAATAATAACCACTATACTCCCCTTTTTTTGATGTAGAATACAAAGTCGACAAAACAAGGTAGCAGCAGATAATAGGATATGACAGTATACGCAACCAACATAGGTACAAAAAAAAATTATTAATATCCAAATTATCCAACCATAGACAAAACTGAATCTAACTCAAAAATAAATAAAGTGAACTACTGGACACCCTAAAGAGGAAACAGGTGCTAAAGATAACTGGTGATAGTCTGAAGCTAATGAACAATGCTAGCAAGCTATTTGCGAGTCTCAACAAAGAACTAGGCACACAACTATGCTCATGACACTAAAATTGGGCCTCAAGACGATCCATCTGAGCACCCAAAGTCCTGCCACTCCAAGGTTGCTCCCTCACAACTCCTACCTCTGTAGCCTCAATGTCACGACTCTATCCCGTCCCAAACTGAGATGGAGTTGTGACAGGCCAGTAGTCATGGACTACCCAAGGCTTATCTAAACCAAACATATGGTACTCCTATGGAAATTGGGCCAGAACCCATTTTTAAGTAGTGGAAACTATTAAGTTCTATGATTTGATCATTTATAACACATCCACTCTGACCAAGTGCGCAAGTTTATGAAATCAAACATTTAGCATTTACATCTCTTAAACATTATGAGGAGTACTTCTAATATATGTACAAACTTCAAAAATCAAACTTGCACTTCAAAAGAGTCTTAGTGCATATATATATACAAGCTTCAACAAGCAAAACCCTTCATGCCACATATACGGGAGAAAGGTCAGCCAAAGCCCAATGAATAGTATTGTGACAAAGGAGTAAGATGAATGGATATCAATTCAGAACAATAGCATATATCAAAAGCTTTAATTAGCTCAAACCATATCTTAGCCACAAGCTTGCATTTCCAAATCATGATAATGCATATCCATTATAACAAGACAGGGAATAACTGATCCGAGTACCAATTAGATGACCCACCAGCAGATGACAAGGGAGATCTCAACTCAATCTACCGCTACTAGCACATTTACTGTCCCCTAGTGGTTAGGACTAATCCGAGAATGCCATCTTTATACATGTCATACATAAGCATAGGACATCCATTCATATCAACAGATTTCAATGTATTCCAAAACGTAGTACATTTTTAGTTCTAAAATAATAGTTTGAACATATCTTTGAAATAATACTTACTAACTCATCAATGGCTCCGACAAATGGGATGATCCACAAGGTTATGAACCTACAAGAGTACAAAGAACCAATGTCTATTGAAATACTATTCTAGCTACCATAAAATATAGGTTATTCGAGATTAATTCAAGTGTCACTCTTAATTCGATCCATGTCCCTTTAATACAAGTTTTAGGATACTATTTAGAGCCATTTTTAAGTCTCAAACCAAGTCCTAAAGGTTAGAAGTGATCCCAATAGGTCACAAATGATCCAAGAAAGATGGCCAAAACCCATGTGCCGGATGTGCAATGACCCAAGGCCACACGTGCAGAAAGCTCCAGAATCTTAATCTTGATTTTGGTCTGGGCCACACGTGCGGTGGCCTTGTGATGCACATTCAAAATTCTACAGATGCAACCACCTGTTTCTCCTTCAAACCATTTCAAAGCTAATTTCTATCATTCCAAAACCCAAAAACATGAAATTTCTCAATACAAAATCCTTCAAAAATCACATGAAACTTATAAATTTATAACTCCCTTACAAACTTTAGAATTTCCTTTCAAAAAGAGTGAATTCTTACCAATTCATTCCTTTAAAATAGCTTCTTCATTCTTCCTTTCAAATCTATTTCCAAAATGAGTTCTACCAGTTATGACGGTTATAAAATGAAGGGTTTATTACACTTTATACCCCTAAACTATCGTCAAATTGTGTATTTAGTCCATGAACTATCGATTGTGTCTACTATGTCCCTAAAGTATATAAATCAAAGTCTATTTAGCCCATAAACTATCAATTGAATCCATTAAGTTCCTAAAGTATTTAATTCAAACTTATTCAATCCCTAAAAAGATTACAAAATAAAATATAAACCCATAAATATTATAAATTAGTAAAAGACCCTATCTACTTAAAATTTTATTTCAAAAAAAATCTTAAACTTTTATTCTGTCATTGAAAAGTGAACGTCAATCCATATATTGAATTTCCCTTGTAAGGTTAAGCCTAATTATCTATAGTATTTTATTACTTATCTTCTACAATGGATACGTGCTTGCTTTTATCTAGTGTAATATGTCAAATTTTGTTTGTAATTTCTAATTGATTGTTTTTAAGTTTTTCGCTAAATTCTTTTTATTACTTAATTAATGTATTGTTTTGTTATATTACTATTTGTAGAGAAGTGTTATTATTTAAATTATCTAATTCTACATTTTCAATATATCTAATATTCATATAATTTATTAGCAAGACTGAAAAATCAAACTCTAATATTAATTTAAACAAATAACAAAATAAAATACCTTATAAAGACAAAATAAAAAAATTTAAAGATTTTTATGTAATAAAATCTTAATTTGGGAGTTTCTTTTACTAATTTATAATATTAATACGTATGAGCATATATTTTATTTTTGTAATTCTTGTAGGGACTAATAGACTTTGATTTATATAATTTAGGAACCTAGTAGACACAATCAATACTGCAGGAACTAAATAGACTTTGGTTTATATACTTTAGGGACTAAATATATTCAATCGATAGTTTAGGGACTAAATAGACAATTTGACGATAGTTTAGGGGTAGAAAGTGTAATAAACCCTAAAACGAAATGACTAGAAATTTTACCTTTAAACCAACTAGTGTTGATCTCCAAGTCAAAAACCCAAGCCCCTTTCTTTGCTTGCTCTCTTCTTCTTCTCTTCTCTTCTCTTCCTTTCTTCATTATTTTCTCTCCTCTCTTTTCTATTTTGCTCCAGTTGAAATTCTCTCTAAAAATTCATTTTTCTCTAGAGACACTGGTCCCATACCAATTCAACTTCATATTCCCAAGTAGGAGTGGTCAAGCCACTTGGTGACGTGTGCATGCTTCACCCTGTCACTAATCCTCCAATTAACTTAATTAATCAAGTTCAACTCTGATTAATCAAGGCTAAGCCTCTAATCTTAGTATGCCTACTTAACCCTAATTAAGCATAATTAATCTTACTTAATTATCACTAATCACATATATGCAAACCTTGAATATGCACAACTTGATTAGGACTTTCAAACACAGATATACAAACTAGTTGAATTTTGTAATAAGGCAATAAGGAGATGATAGAGACAAAAAAAAGAAAAGAAAGAATACAAAGATTTAACATGATTCAACCAATATTGGCCTACATCCACACACACAAAGCCCTATGGGCTACATCTTTCATTCACCCAACTTTATACTCTAGTTTACATAATAAGTAGGATATACAATCAAATCCCTTCAGTTAAGGAATTGAAATAAATCAAAGATACAAAAATTCATAATAAGCACAAATGATGGAATCTCCATATATTCTAATATCTTCTATATCTTCTGATATCTTTGACAATATAATCTTATCTCCAAAACTCCCCTTCAAGTTGGAACATGGAACAATTAAAGTGAAGTGTCCAACTTGAACTCGAAAATAGGATAATCATCACAAACAACTACAATGAAGTCCAAAAGACAACAATTGTAATAACTCCCTTCAATGACAACTTCAATGAACATAAGCAAGGAACCAACATCTTGCAACAGAGAAATGAACATTGAATCAATCATGATGGCAGTAAGAGAAACCAACTAAGAGAAAGAAAGCAACAAAGCCGAAGCAACAGCAAATCACCACAAACAGAAAGGCTAAAAAAAATTGCATCCCACAAAGAATAATACCGAACACATCGGTAGCCCAAAAAATAAAAAAGAAATAAATGTGTTTACTACATCAGCACAAGGACCCCAAAAGGGTAGAGAAGTAGCCGGAAAACTCGGTGTATCACATAACAATGCTACCATACAGACCAGCAACCCCGAAATAAGTAATAATTATAAAGTTTGCTTAACACATCAGCAAACTAGTGGTCAACATAAGGAATAAGGAAAAACACCTTGATAACAACAAATGTGAAGTGAGAAAGCAGACTATATAGAAACATGTTTAGGATTCAATCAATAGGCTTTGATACCAAGTTAAATTTTGTAATAAGGCAATAAGGTGAATATGGAGAGATAATAGAGATAGAAAAGAGAAAAGAAAGAACATAAAGATTTAACATGGTTCAACCAATATTGGCATACATCCACACACACAAAGCCCTATGGGCTACATCTTTCATTCACTCAACTTTATGCTCTTGTTTACATAATACACCATATATATAGAGTAGGAGATACAATCAAATCCCTTCAGTTAAGGAATTGAAATAAATCAAAGATACAAAAAATCATAATAAGCACAAATCGTGAAATCTCCATACATTCTAATATCTTCTATATCTTTTGATATCTTTGACAATAAAATCTTATCTCTAACAAAACTAAGTTCAAAAGAACACTATTTCGTTTATCCCCTAGCTATCAATAAATTTCTAAACCAAAGCATATCAAAGTTCAATCCAAGTATTTCATCTCAAAAGACTACCAATGCAATACAAAGCAATCAAACATAGATAAATACATGCTTATTTCTTGCAAGAATGTCTCGGGTGCTAATATTATCAAGCTCCTTTTTTGCCTCATAACAAGCCTAGACTAGCTCCTATGATCCTAGTGCGCTTGACTTGTGCATCACTCTGAACAAAAGTAATCTTAGATATAAGAAAAGACACACCTAAAAAGACATCCTCATCAAACTCAAGAACACCCATAGGCTTAAGAAACCTAGTGAGAAAGACACCATAAGGAAGAACAGATATTTTCTTAAACTTAGGAACTTTAAGCACGAGAGAATAGATAATCTGACTCAAATCAATATATTTGGATTGAGATAGACAAGATACGAGATAACTACCATTAAGATTAACATCATGTTTGTGAACAGAAGGAATTATATACAAATCATATTCGAAAAACAATACTCAGTAGTAAGCTCGTTTTATTTGATTAAAAAGGTTTTAAATAACGGTGGTGGTTACCATAACAGTAGCGGTAATGTTGATGCGGTTGCGGGGTGTAATGGCTGTAGTGTAACGATGGTGGCAACCAAAACCGTGAATTTTTAATTCTTCACACAACTTTAGGAAAACATACTGATACGCATGTTTTAATTTTAGAATCACATTTAGTGAGGTTCAAAATGATTTTTACTATTTTTGTGTAGTTTAAAAACATGATCCAATATATATACTAATTTTTATATTAGTTTAAAGTCGCTATGAAAAACTTTTCTATTGTTGGATTTATTTAATTTTCTTTACTTTACTAATAATTATGGATAACTTCTTCATTTTGTTAAGAAAAAAAAAATGAAGTACGTTTAATATTAAAAATATAGTTTCATAAACATAAATTCAAAATACAAAATGTCAACATAATAATGTAAAAGTACATAACATGAAATCTAAATTTTGTTCAATAAATTTAACATAAGACAAATAGATATAAGTTCATAGTCAAATATGAACTTGAAGATTGGACATTCAAAATATGTATAGATAAGATTTTTACTAAAGTTCTATGTAAATAGAAAATAAAAGCAATAAATACAAAATTTATATTAAAAAAATAGAAGTGTAACAGCCATAACAGTGCTATAGCGGCAATGCAACGGCTATTACGGCCTTTACGTAATGGTGGTGGTCATTACGGTTGTGAATTTATGTCACACTGCTATAGCAGCTGTAATGGGTAGCGGTAACCACCACAACCATTACGTAACGATTGCGACTGCATTTTAAAACCTTGCTAAATTAAGAGTGCAACTTGGGCGGGCTCAACCCGAGCAACCCAAACCCAGCCCGAATTTTTTTAAGACTTGGACAAAATATTTTTAAATTCGGTACGGGCTTGGGCAAAAATTCAGAAACCCGAATTAAATTTGGGCGGGCTTGGGTAAAGACGTCAAGCAACCCGAAGCCCGAATTATACATATATAGATATATAAAAATATTAAATATATATATATATATAAATTATTAGCCATTACATGATATTAAAATAATTTATATTATTAAATCATATTGAATATATATTATATATATAAATAACATAAAATCTTACTTTTTTTCTTTTTATTTTCACTCATAAATTGTAAGGACTACTATAGTGACATCTCTCTTACATTATATAAATTTTTTGTTTTGATGGTATTAATGATTTTCTATTTTTTTTTAAAAAATTGTATATAGAGTCAAATTTTAATAATTTAATAATGTAGCTGGGAAAAAAAAAACCTGAAATTCATTTACAATTCGGGCATCTCGGGCAATTCGAGTTTAACTCGGGTCGAGCTTGGACAGACAACCTTGGGTTACAATTCGGGCTTAGGCGGGCTTGGGCAGATCTCAGCACAACTTGGGCTGGGCTTGGACAACCTCCCAACCCGACCAAACCCGCCCGAGTTGCACCCCTATGCTAAACCATCACCACATGGACGGGACTCACCACATATGAGAGAAGCAATGACATCACAATCAAGATCAGACCAAATAGGACGAGACTCTTTAGGACTCTAAAACAGTGGAACTTGACTCAAACTTAAGGTAGATGCAATTTTAAACAATCAAACTCACAAGAGACAAGCAACTTTAACGTGGAAAACTTCAATTAAGAAAAAACCATGGGCACAACGTCAAAGAATCACACAATGGGAGTGTTTGAGAACTTGGGTTTGTGGCTTTTTTGGCTAAAATAGCCAATAAAGGCAAAATAGGCTAAAATATCCAATAAGACAAAAATGTCACATCCAAACTATAATTATTTCACTTTTTCTCTCATAACCATCAAATAAACTACAAAAAAGAAAAAATCAACTATCATTCCAAACTCAACTTTTTTAGCCAGGCTAAAATAATCAAATAGCCAAGTAAAATATCCAAGTTCCCAAACGGGCCCAATATAAACAATGAATCATTATAAGAGTTTCTTACAATCCCTCAAATGAATCCACATCACATGGATCTAAAAACATCTTTCCAAATCCACATTGATCTCCCTTGCCTTTAGTCACCTGGAATCCACCAATGATCTCCCAAATTGCCTTTCAGAACCACCAAAGGACTTCCAAGAGAAAGGTGCTGGAAATTTGTGTTAATGTATATAATAAGATAGTGGCATGTATATAATATGATAGTGGTGTTGGTGAAGGATAGTGGCATGTATAGAATATGATAGTGGTGTTGGTGGTAGATAGTGGCATGTATATAATATGATAGTGGTAGATAGTGGTAATATATAATATGTAAGTGGCATATAATGGGTTGTAATGATGTTTGTAATATCTCCTATATAAGGAGTGTCATTTGGTCTTGTAAGATAAGAAGTTTTGAATATAACAGAAATATATTCCTTCTTCCTCATATTTTCGGAGTTCTTCTTCCTCATATTTTCTAAGTTGGTATCAGAGCAACAAAAAACACAGCAGCCCTAAAACCGTCATAGCCATGTCGGAAGTCACATCCGAAACCACTTCAACCCCTGCCGCTGCCATTCCGGTGAAAACGTCCAACTCTCACTCTGTCCAAATCACCACCATCCGCCTAAATGGTGATAATTTTCTCCGCTGGTCACAATCTGTCCGGATGTATATCCGTGGGCAAGGAAAGATCGGTTACATCACTGGTGACAAGAAGGCTCCTGCTGTTAATGATCCGCTATTCGACAGTTGGGACGCTGAAAACTCCATGGTTATGACATGGTTGGTCAATTCCATGGAGGAGGATATAAGCTCTAATTACATGTGCTATACTACTGCACAAGAATTGTGGGATAATGTTAGTCAGATGTATTCTGACCTAGGAAATCAATCTCAAGTTTTCGAATTAACTTTGAAGTTGGGAGAGATTCGTCAAGGAGATGATTCCGTCACCAAATATTTCAATTCGTTGAAAAGGTTGTGGCAGGATCTTGACATCTTCAACACATACGAATGGAAATCGGTTGACGACTGCAACCACCACAAGAAAACTGTGGAAGACAGCCGTATTTACAAGTTTCTTGCCGGCCTCAACATTGAGTTCGATGAAATGCGAGGAAGAATTATTGGCAGACCTCCTCTCCCATCCATTGGCGAAGTATTTGCCGAAGTCAGAAGGGAAGAGAGCCGAAGGAGCGTCATGCTTAAGAAAAAAGGTACTGGTGAATCAATTGAAATTTCTGCTTTAATTAGCAATGTTGCGGCCAACAAGGCTGCAAATTACCAGCGCAGGTTTGATGATAAGCCACGGGTCTGGTGTGATTTTTGCAACAAGCCTCGCCATACAAGCGAAACGTGTTGGAAGATCCATGGCAAACCTGTCAACTGGAAAAGCAGCAAACAAGGAGAGAAAAATCGTGGCTTTCCTACCGCTAATGAAGCCGATTCAGGTCCCTTCAACAACGAGCAGATTGATCAACTCTTAAAGCTGATAAAATCCAACTCCTCATCCGGTACTCCTAGTGTTTTGTTGGCACAAACAGGTAGAAATCCTAAAGCCTTCTCTTGCCTAAACTTCTCTCCGTGGATCATAGATTCCGGTGCCTCCGATCACATGACTAGTTTTTCCCATTTATTTAGTACCTATTTTCCTTGTTCTGGTCATGACAAAATCAGAATAGCCGATTGTAGTTTTTCACCTATTGCAGGAAAATGATTTATTAAACTAACTGAGAAAATTAATCTCAATGCTGTTCTTCACGTCCCTAACTTAGCCTGTAACCTTTTGTCTGTCAGTAAACTATCTAAGGATTCTAATTGTCGTGTTACATTTTTTGAATCCCATTGTGAATTTCAGGACCAGAACTCGGGGATGATGATTGGGCGTGCTAGGATGCTTGAAGGTCTTTACTACTTTGATGAAGTACATGTTAGTAATAAAAAAGCTCAGAGCTTTAATAGTACTAGTTCAATCTCTGTTCAAGAAAAAATAATGCTATGGCACTATAGGCTAAGACATCCTAGTTTTCTTTATCTGAAACATTTATTTCCAGAATTATTTAAAGGGATTGATTGTTCTTCTTTTCATTGTGAAAGTTGCATTTTTGCAAAATTTCATCGCTCTACTTATTTGCCAAAACCTTACCAGGCTTCCAAACCTTTTTATTTGATTCATAGTGATGTTTGGGGCCCTTCTAAAATCACTACTCTTTCTGGTAAAAGATGGTTTGTTACATTTATTGATGACCATACCCGCTTATGTTGGATTTATTTGATGAATAAAAAATCTGACGTGAAAAATTTATTCACAAATTTTTACAATATGATTGAAAACCAATTTCAAACCAAAATTGGTATTTTACATTCTGATAATGGAACAGAATATTTCAATGAGCAGTTGGGTGAGCTTTTGGAAAAAAAGGAGATTTTTCATCAATCTACATGTCGGGATACCCCTCAACAAAATGGCATTACAGAACGAAAAAATAAACATCTACTTGAAGTAACACGTGCTATAATGTTTTACATGCATGTTCCTAAATATTTATGGGGTGAAGCAATTTTAACAGCCTCTTATTTGATAAACAGGATGCCTACAAAGGTGTTAACATACAAAACACCATTTGATTGTCTCAAAACTTTTTTTCCTGACACGAGGTTGTTTTCTGATTTACCCGCCAAAGTTTTTGGATGTACTGCCTATGTTCATGTTCCCAGTCAATTTCGTTCAAAACTTGACCCCCGTGCTATAAAATGTGTTTTTTTGGGTTATTCCTCAAACAAAAAAGGGTATAAGTGTTTCGATCCTCAAACCAAGAAATTTCATGTGAGTATGGATGTGTCATTTGTAGAAACAAAATCCTATTTCCCCAACACTTCTCTTCAGGGGGAGACAAGTGGAGTAGAAGACCGTTTTTGGGATATTTCTATCCCGCTCCCCAATGTCATTTATCCTACACAAAAACCACATCTGTCTGATAATGATCACTTAGGAGAACCAAGTTCTATGGTGCCTAGTCAAGAAGATTCTTGTTTAGGGGGAGAAGTACTACAAAATGATCTAAATCCTAAACTTCAAGTTTATACTAGGAAGCGATTTCATCTGAGGAATAATGACCCGAATGTCCATCCTAATGACCCAAATGTCCACCCGAGTTCTGGCATCGAAATTTTAGGTAATCCTATTCCTTCTATTTCCGACCTTGATGTTCCTATAGCAATTAGGAAAGGTGTCCGAAATTGCATTAAACATCCTATTGCAAATTACCTCTCCTATCAAAGACTGTCTAAAAACCATAGAGCTTTCACATCTAGGATTTCACACTTGTTTGTTCCAAGGAATATACAGGAAGCATTGGATGATCCGAATTGGAAATTAGCAGTCATGGAGGAGATGAATGCTTAAGGAGAAGTGGTACTTGGGAGATAGTTGATCTACCCAAAGACAAGAAAACAATTGGGTGTAAATGGGTGTTTACGATAAAATGTAACGCAGATGGAAGCGTTGAGAGATACAAGGCGAGACTGGTGGCTAAAGGCTTCACTCAAACTTATGGGATCGACTATCAGGAGACATTTGCTCCTGTTGCTAAAATAAATTTCATCAAAGTACTGTTATCTCTTGCAGTAAATTCAGATTGGCCTCTACATCAACTTGACATTAAAAATGCATTTCTCAATGGTGATCTTGAAGAGAAGGTGTTCATGAGCCTACCGCCGGGATTTGAGCAGAGACTTGGAAGCGACAGAGTATGCAGATTGAACAAGTCATTATACGGACTCAAACAATCACCAAGAGCGTGGTTTGAACGCTTTGGGAAGGCAGTTATCAGTTGTGGCTTCTCGCAGAGTCAAGCAGATCACACAATATTTTATAAACATTCAAAAAACAGTAAAATTGCAATTTTGATTGTTTATGTTGATGACATCATTTTAACTGGTAATGATGAAGCAGAGTTAGCAGCCCTCAAAGAGAAACTCGCAAAAGAATTTCACATTAAGGATCTGGGAGCCCTCAAGTATTTCCTCGGAATGGAATTTGCAAGATCCAAGGAAGGTATATTCGTTAATCAGAGAAAATATGTTCTTGATCTCCTTGGAGAAACAGGTATGCTTGGTTGTAAGATGGTGGAGACTCCGATCGAGCCTAACTTGAAGTTACAAGCTGCTAAGGCTGAAGAAGTCAAAGAGAGGGAACAATATCAGCGACTTGTAGGGAAATTGATTTACTTGTCTCATACGCGGCCTGATATTGCCTTTGCAGTCAGCATGGTAAGTCAGTTCATGCACTCACCAGGGGCAGAGCACTTTGAGACCGTTTATAAGATCTTAAGATATTTGAAAGGAACTCCAGGGAGAGGCTTACTGTTCAAGAAACATGGACATCTTCAAGTTGAAGTATACACAGATGCAGACTGGGCAGGAAGTGTTACAGACAGGAGATCAACATCCGAATACTGCTCCTTTGTAGGTGGGAACCTAGTTACATGGCGGAGTAAAAAACAGAATGTGGTAGCTAGAAATAGTGCAGAAGCAGAGTTCAGAGCTGTTGCCCATGGAATCTGTGAAGTAATGTGGATTAAAAGAATTCTTGAAGAATTAAAGCTTTCTCACCCGACACCTATGAAGGTCTATTGTGACAACAAAGCAGCTATATCTATAGCTCATAATCCAGTTCTACATGATCGCACAAAACATATAGAAGTGGATAAACATTTCATCAAGGAGAAAATCAATGCTGGCATAATCTGTATGACCTACCTTCCAACAGGTGAACAATTAGCTGATGTGCTAACGAAAGGACTACACAAGAAGCAATTTGATAAGCTAACTAGCAAACTGGCTATGGAAGATATCTTCAAACCAGCTTGAGGGGGAGTGCTGGAAATTTGTGTTAATGTATATAATAAGATAGTGGCATGTATATAATATGATAGTGGTGTTGGTGAAGGATAGTGGCATGTGTAGAATATGATAGTGGTGTTGGTGGTAGATAGTGGCATGTATATAATATGATAGTGGTGTTGGTGAAGGATAGTGGCATGTATAGAATATGATAGTGGTGTTGGTGGTAGATAGTGGCATGTATATAATATGATAGTGGTAGATAGTGGTAATATATAATATATAAGTGGCATATAATGGGTTATAATGATGTTTGTAATATCTCCTATATAAGGAGTGTCATTTGGTCTTGTAAGATAAGAAGTTTTGAATATAACAGAAATATATTCCTTCTTCCTCATATTTTCGGAGTTCTTCTTCCTCATATTTTCTAAGTAAAGGTATGAAAGGTTTGAAGTGTAATAGACCTTGAAGAGTTCAATCCATCACCATTGATCCATAGAGCTCACAATTTCTTCAAGTAATTTAAGTTCTCTCTCCAACTCAAATATAGTTTTCATCCTCAGATAGAGAAACCCTCAATCGGTTAGATTTGAATCTAGATTAGATTGTAAAATGAGAAGTGTTCAAACCAACCTTTACCACTCAAGCGCACATTTCACGACTAAGAGATAGTTTTCGTCCTTAGAGAGAGAAACCATAGTCGGTTAGATCTGTATCTGGATCAGATTGCAAAACAAAAAAGTGTTCAGACCGACCTTGACCACTCTAGTGCACAGTTCATGGCTTGAGTGCTGACTTCATTAACTCTACCTAAATGGCAGTCTTGATCACCTCAATAAACGGAGCCATAGATCCAGGGCATGAGGATTCATCATAACTAAGAACCAAAACAAAATCTATAGACTAGAACAATTACAATTTAATCAAAATTAAAGGATTACATTGGAAAAGTGTTTGTCTAAATGGAATTGCCAAACAACTTCCTAGACTCAAACTCTAGGACTAAGACATATTTTACCAATTTACCTTCAAATTTCATTTCTAGAATAAAGAATTGAAAATTAATGTCAACATCCTTGAAACAATTAACAACCCCTCTACCATGAATTTAATGAGGTACATAACAAAAACTCAATGTTGTAAAAGCATTTCGAACACCCTGAGTGATACTCAAGAACAATATGATACAAAAATAAATATTTATATTTTCATAACTTTAGTACAATTGTACAAGTGCGGCTCCAGCATGCCTCATATGCCAATTTTGTTCTTGATGGAGCTTTCTAATTCATTCTTGCCAATGCCTTATCAAGAGAGCAATTTTTTCAAGATAATATGCATCGGGTGTGAAAACGTTTTTTAAGCTAACCATCTTCCTGCAACAACCCTTTTCCTTCCTTCTCCTTTCTCTAAGTTTGAAGTAGTTAGAATTGTCAGCAATGTTTTTTGATTTAAGTTTATAGTGAGGGTTTTATTGTCATAGTGACATTAGTGTTTTTTATATAAATACGTGCTGGGTGAGGGTTTTTTCATTATGACCCAATAACCCATTCATCATATTCTCTTCTCTCCTCTCTTTCTTGATTATTTCTAGTCAGTGTTATTGAGATCTAGAGATAGTCTCGAGGTAGCTGGTGTCATCATCCGTATGATGACATTAGCGTGATGTCAGCATCTGTACAGACCCCATGATTGGGGGAACACTTTTTTTTTTTTTTTTTTTTTGAGCATCAACAAATAAGTTTATTAAAAGAAAATCATGTAGCAAAGAGAGGACAACGAGTCCTCATACAGTGAAAAGAAAACACTACAACAATCAACGGTGCACCCTAGAAAACAGTCCAACACCAAGAATAACACACAGCAGCACAATCCCCACAAATCAAAAAAAAAAATGAAAGCCCCTTAAATGGGGGAGACCCAAAGGCCCAAAATGAAGCCAAGTAACCCACCTTATTCCACAAAGATTCCACGTGCAACTCCTTCCCATAAAAAAATTCTTACATTTCTCTCCAATCAAATGGTCCAAAAGATGGCAAAAACGATGCAAGATCACAATGTTTTGGCTTTCCTATTGCCTCCAAACCCTTCAAAGTTGACAAGAAGCATGTGTGTGCATATCGCCAGAGCTGCCCACTGTATCTCACAGTCCAAAGAGCTGCTGCCACAAGATAAGAGCCACCGGTCAATGTAGAAATAAATGGTCTGTCGATTCCGCATTCCCCTTACACATTATGCACCATTGAGGACAAAGAAGGTGATCAAACCTTCTCCTTTGAAAGAGATCATTGGTCATGACACTTTTATGAGCTAAGGACAGCATAAAAAACTTCACTTTATGAGGAACAACTGCCTTCCAGATTTTCTTATGAAGTGGAAACAAAGGTGATTGGGCGAACACATAGATTGATTCATCTTGCCCTCCTAATCCTTATGGTGATTTTTGTGGATTTTTCGGAAGGCATTGACGTGAATTTTCATTTTTTCAAGTATTTTCATTTTTTTAGAATTTTTTTTTTTCCCATCTATTGCCTAAAACATTACCCGAAGTTTTTTTTTGCCCTGGAATATGCTCTACGGATGTCAACTAAAGTATCTGAATGGTTTCTTGAGGTTGTTTGGTTTGGTGAATTTTTTACCCTTACAGTAGTCAAACCTACTTGTAAAGGCTCCAACATTCTGGTTCGAAAGTCTACAAACATTGTTTTTGGTTTGTGTGGTGCTTCGTTGCCTTTGCCTAGGTGGTTTAGTGCGTGACAGTCTCATCTCTCTCTATTGAAGTTTTCTTCTTGTGCTATTATACACTTAGGCACCTATTTTTCCTATGGTTGAGGCAAAATCCATGACTAAAGCCAAATCCCCCATGCTTATTTGCCTGAATCCATTACTACAAAGAAACTGGATGGTCTAAAGTATATGGCTTGGGCCCATACTATCAAGATTTTTTCACGTAAGAAGAAACTTCTATTTGTTACAGAGCTTCCCCCCTTCCAGACGATAAGGCCTTTGATGGTTAGTCAAGTGGGGATTCTGTTGTGATGGGGCGGCCCTGGCATTGTTTAGAACCTGATATTGCGACTACTGTTAAATATTGTAAGACATCTAAGCAAATTTGGGATTCTCTCAATTGTTTTCCCATCAAAGTAATGTTTCTCATGTGTATGAATTGTATGAATGGATGTTTGCCTCTAAGCAGTCTGGAGTCCGTTGTCTAAATATTATAACAATCTAAAGAATTTGTGGGATCAACTATTACAGCAGAGATCCTTTACCATTGATTTGACATAGCACAAGCACAATTGGGAGGAGTTTATGATTTCATTGTTGCTTTCTGGTTTGGATTCAGACTTGCGAAGTTTTAAGGATCCAATTCTTGCTAGTGAGAGACTCCCTACAACTACTAATGCCTACTCTCACCTATTACATTCCTCGTTGGGACAGCGCTCCCTTATGATTGGTTCCGGTTCTGGTTCCCCCTCTCTCGCCTCTTCTGCTTTGGTGTCTAGTAGTGGCGGTCGCGGTTCTAATCATGGTAGTTATTATGGAGGTACTGATGCAACCTATGCAAAGTTATTCATATAATTCACATTTACCACTCAAGCCTCTTGAAGTTACATCTAAGTTTGCAGACTATGACTTGCTATCAATTTCACATATTACATAATGAAACCTATACTCCATTTTCCCAATAAGGATTGACCTTCTTTCCTTTTTCTACAAGTCCTACAATATATGATTTATGTACAAATTTAGGACATGAAACTTTTGTTACTTTCTCAATTCTCAGAAGACCTTGGCCATAAAATAAATTAATTGGTTTGTTCATTGGGCGCACATTAATTGGTCCAAACCAATGAGTAAAATTGCAAATTTGACAAAAAAGATAAGACAGGAATGAAATAACTACATCTAAAATTACAAGCCCTCAAAGCAGTCATCCATAAAATGATGTTGAGAGTAGTTTTTGGCAAATGTCTTCTTACTTACATATTGATTAAGGAAAAAGTATGAGGTGGTTCAGCACCATCAGCTTTCCATCGGAAGTGACAATCCTTTCAATAGTCATTAACACCCAGCAAATGAGGTCATGACAATAGTTAATGAGCATCGCCAATTCACAGTATGTTCCATCACTGCCAAAGCAAATCACTTGATGATGCAACATTTTGCCAGACAAGTAAATGGAGGCCCCTGCTGTTACTATATGATTTGGACATCTACAACTATTCAAGTAGCCTCCATTATTTAAGGAAACTTCCATTCAAATCTTGAGATTTCTTACCTCAAGAACTAGATTTTAAAAAAAAATTGTGTACGCGTAAATATTGCTTGATTGTACAGCTCAACTATGTTGATTCCAAAAATGCAGCTCAATTACCGATTAAATATAAATGCATGCATAAAAAAACGACAGTATAAAATTTGTTGGGGAAGTTTCAAAAACCTTCTAATGAAACTGTCAGAACCAGCGCCAAAAGCAACTGACTCATTCTGGAAACAACAATCAAGAAGTGCAGCTTCGGAGGGAGCCTCTACTCGGAGCATAAAGCTATCCAAATCATACAATCGAAGACTCTGCACACATTTTGCATGAACCACCACAATACATCAACATATATACTAGCGGGTGGCACACACAATGCATGTGTAATTCAGATAAATAAGAATAAAAATAAATAATAAAGAAATTAATATCATAATACATATGTTGTCGAAGTGGTAAGAGTGTTATTAATGAAACCCAAGTCTTGGGTTCAAACCTTGCTCACGCCTTTGAATAATAATTTTTTATTTTGAAAGAAGGATAAGCCATCAAACAATTAGACACCAAGTCCAATACCTGAACTAACTAAATAAAAAATATTCACAATTATTAAATAAAATGATTATAAAATTAAAATTTGTACCATAAACAACAACAACAAAAAAAAAAAAAAAAAATTGAAACATTTTTTTAGACAACACTTTACATCTAACTAAATAAAATTATTTATAATTAAGTATTAAATGAAATGATTACAAAAATAAAAATTGTGCCATAAACAAAGAAAAAAAAAATTGAACTACTGCTTTTATGTATTTTTTTAAAGACACTTTTTAGGCAACATATTACAATAACAAAATAAAAAAATATTTACAATTAAATATTAAATAAAATGATTATAAAAAATAAATATAATCACTGTTTGTATATTTTTTATTTTACATGTTAATGTCATGAAATAAAAATTTTATAAAAAAAATTATAAAGAAAAAAATTCATATAAGATTTTTTCTTTAGACTTGAATCACTCGAATATTTGTTCCTTTTTTGTAAGTTTTTTTTTTGGGAGAAAGAAGCTATTCAAAATATAAAATATTGTAAAAGGGTATAACGGTGCTGTAACAAACCGGTACAGCCGTTACAACACCATTTCGGCCATTATGTAACACAAAAACAACAGTTACACATATGAATTTTCGTCACACTACTATAACGGCCGTAACAGTTGTCAGTAATCACCACAACCGTTACATAACGGCGTTAAGTAATGGTTTTTACAACCTTGTCACATATACAATAGTATAAATAGATAGAAGATATATATATATACACATGAGTGAAATGAAATACATTACATAAGTAATTTTGACATAGATAGATGTAGAGTAAGGAATGCAGAAATGAAGAGAATACATACGGTGTCCCAGGAAGAGATGAGGAGATTGTTGGATTTGGGAGCGAATCTGATCCTGGTAATGGCGTCTCCAATTGGGTTTTGGAACTTCAAACGAGTTCCCTCATTCATTTTCTGAACCCAGAGGAGAAAGGGAGCTCAGGACATTCGATTCAGAAGGGGTGTATCGAATTGAGGTGTAATTTAACTGGGATTTTTGAACCCTAAAACTGGGGAAAACTTCAAACCCTAAATTTGGTCTCTGAAGTTCGATTTGTCCGAATCCACAGCTTCTTCCGGTGAACCACTGACATTAAAGTGGGTGTGTGTGGTCTTGTAGTGGTAGTAGCAGCAGTTTGTGAAAGTGCCAAGTGCAGTACAGAGAGAGAGACAGAGGGGGGCAGACAAGTAAAACGAAAGTTATTCAAATGTTTGACCTGAAATGTTCCCGCTCGGTGGCTTATATTGGAGTTGTTTGGCTACCACTAAAAAATTGTATTCATATTTTTTTTGGATCATATTTTTTTAGGGAAGGAGGAAATTGGTATAATTCCTAATTCGATTTGGTTCAATCTAATCCGATAGGTTTTGATTAATTTTTTGAATTCATGATTCAATTCTAGATTGAAAATTAAAAATTCGTAGGTCACGAATCGGTTCCGGATTAGAACCAATCCGGACCGTATACAAATATTTATACTATAGACCCTCTCATATAATATCATTTCTTATTCCATATAAAAGCTAAATCCTAACCCTAATTCAACATATCACACGCCACTGTCTCTTACACTCCCATCTCTCTCTTGGTACTCTTCCTCTCTTCTCTTTTTCAAACTAAAAGTTATCTCTAATTTTTGAATAACATGTTTGATAAGTATAAACAGTTTGAGACAATTGTTTCATCTTCCAATGAAATGGTTCATGAGGTAGATATCGTTAATCAATTAAACATTGGTGCAAGTGAGCACCAAGTGTCTCTCATGACAAAATTTCAAAAGCTTTTGAAGGAAGAAGAATGTGATGGAGGAAAGTCAAAAGTAAATAGTTAATTGGAAGAATCTTGTGAAAAGGAAACTGCAAACTTTGACATCTTCAGTTGGTGAAAGACAAATTCTTCAACATATAAAGTTTTCTCAAGTTGCAATGGATATTTTGGCCATTCTTGTCTCTATTGTTGCTTTCAAGTCTACTGTCAACACTAAAGGTCGTATCCTTGATCAATTTCGTAGTTCTCTTACTTCAAAGCTTGTTGAAAGTTTAATTTGTACATAAGATTTGTTGCGTGCTTCGCCATTGCCACATCAGATGGAAGAAAACTTCGTAGATTTGGAGGATATAGAAAGAGGTAATGGAATTTCAATATTCAATTTATCACATTCATGTTTTGTGTTATTTTTTAGTTTAAACTGACATAATTTTTTTTTGCAGCACTAACCAATGTCAACATTGCTGCTAGAAAGTGATTTGGCTTGTTGTGATGTGGAATTTGCTACTGCTATTGCTATTGTGTTGTTGCTATGCTACTGTTGTGCTTTTGTTTGTTGTTGCTGCTGTTGAGTTGCTGCTGTTATTCTTTTGTTTGTTTGTTGCTTCTATTCATGGAGTTTTGTTACTTTTGTTTATCTAAAACTAGTTTTCTTGTTGCTTTTGTTTAATACTATGTTTAGTTTTAATACAAAGGAGAACTCTGCTTTGTGTAATGTGTATCTAGTTTTATTACTTTTGTTTGTTGCTTTTGTTTATTGATTTTGGTTGATGCCATGTTTATGTTTTTATGAAATAAAAATGTTCTATATTTTTTTTTTGTTATTTAATTATGTGAATTTGTGGTCTTAAACCGATTCAATCCGTGTTTAAATGGATTAGTTCGGATTAGTTCCGTGATTTAAACGGATTGGATTGGTTCCAATTTATCAAGAATAATAGATAACGGATTGGTCCTAATTTTGTCCCAATCTAAACCAATCCAGACCATGCTCACCCCCTAGTATTTTTTTATTTTTTTACATATATATATATATATATATATATATTTGTAAAAAGTTAAAAAGGATACTAATCTAATACATTCCAAACAATCCCTTACTAGTGGTCCACGAAATTCTAAAAAAAAAGGATAAATTACACTAATGGTTCTTACATTTTATCTTTTGTGTCATTTTGGTTCTTACACTTTCAATTAGCTCAATTTTGATTCTTAATTTTAAATTTTGTATCAGTTTAATCCAATTGATAACATCGTTAGTGTTTTTTATGAAAAATTATACATAAATTGATTGAAATTAACTTACTGAGTTTAATAAGTTTATAATTTTCCCATTAAAAATATGACATGTGAAACTTATATGCATATTTTTCATAAAAAGATGTAAGAGTTGTAATCAATTAGACCAAATTAAGAGAAAATTATAAATTTAGAATCAAAATTGAGTCAATTGAAATTATAGGGATCAAAATAACACAAAAATCAAAGTACAAGGACTACCGTCATAATTTATTATAAAAAAAAATAAAGACAAATTACAACAATAGTTTTTGTATTTTTATTTTCATGTCATTTTGATTTTTCTAATTTTAATTAGGTTTGTTTTAAGGAAGTGGCTTATTTTCATTTTGTTTTTTAATAGGATCTGCAGCGATCCCAGTTTCGAGCCTTCTTTCATGTTTTGCCACTTTGACTGGGCAGGTCGGGGATCGAGGTTGCTTGTCCGCTTGAGCGGCCGTTTATGCACTCGAGCGGAGAATGTTTGGTTTCAGAAGTTTAACCTGTTTACAAAAGTACTGGGAAGGTGTATTTGATGCTCGAGCGAGGCTTTCCACGCTCGAGCAGAACATGTTATACCAATTCGTGAATCTGATATTTCAGATCACTTTTGTATATTTCTCTCTCTAAAAACATTTCCTCTCCCTTATCTCTACTTTTCCCTTCGCCAAATTGGATCAAAACCTTGATTTCTCAAGATCCATTAGAGTTCTGCCATAGGTTCTTCATCAAAGTTGGTTAACTTCTCGTGGGCTTCGTTGCAAAATAAATGGATGTTTGGAAATTTTCTTATTTATATTTATATAAATGATGAATTTCAGGGAATATGAGAATTGTTGTTCATTTTCGAAATTATTGTTCAAAACGTTGGAATAGTTTTGAAATGACTAATTGTTAAGGATACTTGAGAAGAGAGAATTGTGTTATTCCTTGGATAATGAATTAGAATAAAGTATTTATATTCATCTTGTGTTATTGGCATAACAATTCATTTGATTACATTAAAATTTGAAAGTTGATTTGAAAACTTGCATAGAGAAAAGAATGTTGAGAAACAAGTTTTCATGAAATGGTTTTGGGGTAAATACGTTGGTAAGTCTTGATAGGTAGTGTAGATGATATTGAATAAGTTGGCCTGAAAGTCCAGGGTGAAAGACCGAAAACCTGCGCGAACAGGTGTCAAGGCTTCTGGTTAATACGTGGGTAAGTATGACAATTTGGCAGCACTTGTATGGTCTACATGCAGACACAGACCTAGAGATTACCAGAGTTATATTTACCGCCCTTGAAATAAATTGTTAAGTTTTGAACAATTGAAATTGCATGATATCATTGAGCATGATGGATTTCAAATGATGAAAACGTGATTTATCTTCAAAAAGGGCATAACATGGCATGTGCATTTCATCTCTTGAGAGTTGTATAAAATGTATATACTTTGTTAAGGATTTCCTACTGGGCCTTATGCTCACCCTACGGGATTTTTGTGCAGGAAAAGATGTGGTGATCCCGCCTAACTAAAGGCGAGGAAATGTGTGTTGAGAGTACGAGACTCTCATTTTGCTGTGACTCTGTGTGTAAGCCAAGGGCTGTATGTGTGTGGATTTGAATAACTGTTTTGTGTAACTAGGCTCAAGCCTTGGAAACTTGTAAACCCTTGGAGGTATTTATTTGTTTATTTACTTGTTGTTGGATTAATATATTGTTGCATGAAGAACTATTGTATCATGTAATGTAAGTTTGGAGATTTATATTCGGTTTTCCTTGAAAGAGCCATGATTGTTGTATTATCATTTGGGCTAGAAATTTGGGGCGTTACGACTTGGTATTAGAGCTACCAGGTTTGAATACTTGGAGCTCGTGGGAAGTGGTTATTTAACCACAATGGGTTCATTTAGCATGCTTAGGAAGTGTTATGCATTTTGTGACTACGTGATAACATGCTTATGTGACTAAATGGGTATGAGACTGGACTTTTGGGATGTTGTTTACGCCTATTAAATTCCTTGAGGTCTCATTAGAAAGGTACTTGATCTATACTCGTTCTACTAAGAATTCTTGGTTTTTCGTGGGACGAATTTCATCGTAAAAAAATAGTCCGTATGTGTTTATATGACTAAGTGCTTAAGTGGAGTGAAACTTAATTGCTATATGGTAGAGAAATGTATAGAATTATTGTGATCAAATGTGTAAGGCAAGTTGCGGGCACGTGTGGGTTAGTGTGCTAAATTAATTCTATTGTCATTTATAGGATGTCAGGAAGAGGTCAAACCCATGGTGGTAGAGGCAGGAGGCGTGGTAGGGCTCACCGAGGTATGCATGAGGTACTGGTCCATGAGGTTCCGATGCAAGAGGAAGAGTCCGGCCAAGCTAATGTGGCCGAACAAGTGGGGCAGGCGAGAATCCCGGGACAAGCGGGTCAAACCACAATGGGGGCTCTAGCTTGAGAAATGGCAGGGGCTTTAAGGAAGTCTATGAACTTGTTGAGGGTGGAGAATCAAGCCCGAGAGAACACCACGGAGTCAAGGGCGAGTTTCCTTACTATAGAGTTCTTGCGGGCCAAACCGGATGAGTTCCATGGTGGTCCTGAGCCTAAGAAAGCGGATGAGTGGCTCGAACAAATTGTGAAGACATTTGAGATGCTTCACATTGAAGATAGTGAACTAAGAGTGACTCTAGCAAGTTACTACCTGTAGACGCGCCCGCGTGGGACCTCGCTACAGTTCGGACTCGCGATTTGTGTCACGGTTCTTAATCTGAACCAAAGAGTCCAAATCTGGCAAATCGTTTTGAGAAACAGATTTTTGAAAAAGTAGTGCCAAACATGGACTGCTTTGCCAGATACAGAGTCGCCACCTAAATATTTTTAAAATGGGGAAATTTAGGAAACCCTGACTCAGTGCCGAAGGCCACATGTCCGTCATCACCGGAGTTGTCTCGGCTCGGGAGCTTGGGTACGATCGGGGAAGGTCAGCTATGAGCACCCCCTTTCGCCCGGTCCGAAGACCGGCCTCTACTAACCGTGATATCCAATTTTGAAAACGTTATGTGTTCTTAATCCAGTTATTAGCCTAGAATTACTATGTTGTGCGCGCAGCAAACAAGTATAGACCAAATTGCCCAAATTGGAACAAAACATTCCCTGTTCATTTTGAAAATGGTTTGCTACTCCTAAATAGGCTAAAATGCAGATTTTACCACCCTCAAGTGTTTTTTTTGGAAAAGACGGTTTTGCCACTATCTAGTGGGCTTAAAACAAATATAGTTTTAACGCATTATCCCAATTTAAGCAATTTGACCTCCACCCACAGGCATTCAAGCAATTTAACACATAAACATCTAGCCACATGTTAAGCATGCTATTATGGCAACATTCACACGCATGCTGGATGCTAAAGCATAACCACTTACATTGTACTCCATGCCAAAACAATAAACTAGTTAGCAAATGTGCATGTCCTAGTTCATGTTATTTTGCCTAATGCAACACATACAAGATGCAATTTTAGTTAGGCTCGGTTAACCTAAATATGACATACGATATGCAACCAACTGATTCATGTATTCAATTTTGGAATTTGAAAATGCGAATGCGGTTAGTATGATGTACCGAGCCCGGTGCATGTCAACAGATGCATAAATGCACGCATGCACATCATAAGGTATGCTAATTTCAAAAAAATGCCCTAATCTACCATCATAAGCAGGTAAATAAAAGGGGAGAAAGAAATGGGGATTGGAAGACATACACACACTCACCCACACTTATTACATGTTTACCCTCACTCAGAGGGTTCGAATTAATATTACAGTCCCAAAATAATGAACAAATAAAATTATTACAAAATTTCCTAATTAATTAAAAGAAAGGAAGCAAAAGAATGAAGAGGGTGGCCACAGCCTCTGCCTCGGGGCGCGCAGATGATGCATGCTCGAATCCGTCCTACCCGGAAAACCCGTACTATACTCCTGTCGCCTCTGTTTGTACTGCCTTGTCTTTCTGAAAATTGCCAAAGTACTGGAGCAAGCTCCTTGCATCCTGCAGAGCACCACCGGCCAGACAGAATTGCCACCGGCACTTCACAATTACCATCGGCACTTTATTGGATTCATCGGCACTCCAGATAGTGCCGGTCGGCACTAAATTCTGCCGGTCGGCAGAAACTTCCTGCAGAAGACAATTTGACAGCAAACAGAGAACATACAGTGCATGGCATGGAGTTTTTAGACACATGTGAGCATGGTCATACTTCTTATCATATTTTGAACTCAAAGAAGCGTGACTTTCGATCCTTGAACCATCAATGGTACATGGCGGGTCAAAGGATCGAATTTGCCATTTGATATGAAGATGTATGCAACAAACAACATGAAAACCGGGGCCTTATCAAGTTGGAGTCAAAGGTCCCGATGACTGGGAATCGAGGCACATTGCATCACTTGAAGTATGAATGGTCCTTGATTCCCACACTTAGTTTGACACCCCAAACCAAGTAAATGCAATGCATGTAATGCTCAATAAGGCTCGAATGCATCATGCCACCAAGATGTAAAGCACAACAATCATTATGCAACCAACATGACAAATGTATAATACCAAGCATACAAGGTACAAACATGATGCAAACATGGACCAAATTGACCATGGGATTGATGTGCTACAAAGCTTAATGGAACAAATATGCAATAAACATGGAGCAAGCATGCAAGAGGGCTTAAAGTGGCAAAGGGGCAGGCCCTCACCCTTCTCAAAACAGTGGCCAAAAATGCTCAAAATGATAGACAATCAACCCATGTTAACAAGCAAACTTATGGTCCCAAAGTTAAGGCACAAAAGGAGACATTTCACCCTCATTAACATGACCACTCATGGCATGATTAAAGCAAAGCAAAAACAGAATTTGTGCATGCAAAATAGGACCCCAAAGACTCCTAATATGGCAGCTAAAATATCTCCCATGAAGCATATGCACTAAGGCTCATTCTTAGGCATAAGAGGACACACCCTCAAGGCATGAAAGAGGCCATGCATGCACACATACAAGAATGATTCTTGGACAAAAAAAAAGTCCTTAGATGATATTAAATCATGAGGGTAATCACAAACATACATGCTAGAGGCCATCATGCTCAAAGCTTTTAAGCCAAAATACAAAGCAACCTTAACACACATGTCAAGCATAACTAAATGGATAACCAACAAACTTTAAGCATGGAAAAACAACACTAGAAACTTCATGGAACTAAACCAATTCTCACAAGAATCATGGCCTAATCATGAGATGTATTTCTAAGCAAGATGGAGCAATATAAAGCAAGTATTACAAGCATACAAGAAGGCCCAAATCCGACCAAAAATAGAGGTTATATATGACCTAAGATGCCTAAAAAAATACTGAAATGAAGCCAAGAAACAACAAGCACACATGCTATCCTTTTGAGCCCAAAAAGCAAGGAAACAAGACCATAAAGGGAGAGGGGTGTCCCTCCCCTATGCAAGACTTCAAACCAACTTTTTTGACACTAAAATACACTGATTTTCAGTGGTCAAAAGACCAAAACACTGAAGTGAACAAAACCTTATGAAATGAGCAACAAAATGGATCAAACAAAGCCTATGAGGGTGAGTTTGCACTCAAACCACAAAGTGACATTAATGAAAGTGCTAGAGCAGGGAAATATGAGCCTTTTTTATGTTATACACAAGAGCTAAAACAGTAAACAAAATAGGTAGAAAACCAATGCAAGTTTGGGGAATAAAAAGGAAGATGCTCACCCTTGAAGAACCCTTGAAGAACAAGTGGTCTAGCCTCCTTCTTTGGATCAAAACCAGTCCAAAACTCAAGAAACAACTCCTCCAAGTCCCTCAATCTCGGAGTAAGGTGTAATGGTGTGTGTAATGGTGCAAAAGTAAGGTAAAACACACCTTTTGAGCCAAGAAACACACACAAGAAGGGAGAGGGAGAGAGGTATAGAGATAATATGTATCTATATTGCTAAGGGCTGGTTTTTGCTTCTGTTTTTCTAACCTAGAACCAAGAGGAAAGCTCCTCTCTTATAAGGATCCCTCTTGCAAAGCTTATTCAACAAGCTTGGCTAGAGGGAAATCCCTCCATACACGTGTATGGAGGGGGGGAGAGTTGGTGCCAGCTATCACAGTTGGCACAAAATATCTCCATAAAGTGGATGAACAGTGGTCGGCTGCCCAAAAATGCTATTCCGGCAAAAAACAGTGCCGACCGGCAACATATTATGCCGACCGGCAATAAAGTGTGCCGACCGGCAAACAAAAGTGCCGATGGAAGAGAAAGACCAGCCGGTGGCCTCCAGCCACTGCCGGTGGTGTGTGGGGATGCCTTACATGGCATTCCCTGCCTCTCAAAGGCAAGATGCAAGTGTTTGGTGCAAAACCCGACACTAAACGGTTGAGTTCGGAGATTCTGAGGCAGGGCACGCGAGCCGAGACCTCCGGGAACTCCAAACAAACACAAACATGGATAATCACCGAGTGTTCAAACGGTGACGTCCAGGTCTTGAGGACGGTCAAAAATGGGGTGTCTACACTACCTTAAGGGAGACGCGAGTCAAAGGTGGAATTATGCCAATGATAGAGTGGAGCCAACATGGGAAGCCTTTGCGGTTGTTTTCCAAGATAAGTACATATCTCCCACTGCTAGGTAGAGATTAAGGCAAGAGTTTAAAGACCTCAAACAACTTGACATGCCCGTGGTTGAGTTTGAGGTAGTCTTCTCTAGTTTGTCCAGATTTGCACCAGAGTTGGTGGCAACGGAATAACGTCGTTGCATTGAATTTGAAAAGAAATTGAAAACAAAAATTATGTTCAAGCTTGTCGGAAATATGATTCGGGAATATGATCGTCTTTTGGAGATAGCGACACACGTAGAAATTTCCATGCAAGTCGAGAATGAGAGGCTTCGGAGTTCGAGGTCTAGGGGCCAAGAGTCTCAATGAGACTATAGACAGAACAAGAAGAGCAAGAACACCTATCCATCCCAGTCCCAACCACAGCAGTGTAGATCCACTTTTCCTTTGCCTAGTGCGGGTCCGGGAAAAAGTGCATCGAGTAGCTTCTCATGTTTCAAGTGTGGCCAACCGGGTCACAAAGCCTTCTTATGCCCACCGAAGGGAGGAGGGCAGTTAATAGTACCACCACCTAACCGATCTCAAAGTCAGTCTCAGCCTCAGAATAAAGGTCAAGGGTTTAATTATTGTCAGTGTGGTTAGGCGGGGCATATGAAGAGAACTTGCCCACAGTTGGGAGGCGCATCTAGCGTATCAGGGTCGAGACTCAGAGCCAGCAGCAGGCTCAATCAGTCCAAGCTTCACTAGTTCATTAGGGAGCCACTTCGGCTCAGTCAGTACAATGGGTCTATACTCCGAGAGGGGAACAAGTCAATCAGGGGCCACAAAGGCGCATGTATGCTGTTACCGTGCCAGAGTAGTTGCTAGAATCCTCAGTTGTGAGAAGTATTTTTTTTGTGTGTAATTCTTTGGCTAATGTATTGATAAACACGGGTGCGTCTCATTCATTCATATCTACTGCATTTGCTTCTGCATTGGGGTTAAAGGTAGCACGGTTAGTGCCTCCACTCAGAGCAGAGTCACCTGTTGGGGGTACAGTTGATTTAGACCGGGGTTGTCGTGATTGTGAAATAGAAGTTATTGGGCGTCAACTTCCGTTTGCTTTTGTGTTGCTAGATATGTCGATTTTTGATGTCATTTTAGGTATAGACTGGTTGTGTTCTTATCAAGCTATGATAGATTGTTACCGTCAGAGATTTACGGTGTGCACTTCGGGTGGTGATCGTTTCTATTTTCTGGGGAACCAAGTTGATAGGGCCTTGTTGCCAATTGTTGACCTTCGTAGTAAGAGCAAGCTTAGTGGCCTTCTTGCAACTCTCTTGGATAGTGAGAGTGATAGGGCTCATGTTGAGTTACTGTAGACACCCCATTTTTAACCGTCCTCAAGACTTGGACGTCATCGTTTGAACACTCGATGATCATTCATGCTCGTGTTCGTTTTGAGTTCCTGAAAGTCTTAGCTGTGCGCCTTGCCTTGTAGCCGCCCAACTTGTCTCTTTTGTTCTTGGTTGTGGACCAAGAGCTTGTGGCTTTGTTTTTGAAGGAAAGGGGTGGCATGTTGGCCATCCCTACAACCCATCGGCCATCAGTGTTGGCCGGTCGACATCACTGATGGCCGGTCGGCACCTTTAATGGCCAGTCGACCATTTTTTTGGCCGAGGCTCCTTTTTCTACTTTTGCAGATATTTTTCTTCCAGCCGGTGTCAGCTGTTGGTCACTTTATGTATCCTCCATACATGTGTATGGATGGATTCACACAGGCTTTAGCTTGTCAAGGAAGCTTTAGCTTGTGTTTTTCTATATAAGGGGAGGCCCTTCCCCTTTTCGAGGGTTCTGAAATCTGGCATCAGAGAGATACATATCCCTTTCTCTCTATATTTCACTCTCTCTCTCTATATTGCGCTATTGTGAGCCTTAAAGTGTGGTTTCTCTTCACTTTTGCACTACAACACCTAGTAAAGCACCATTGCTTTGTTGCTAAGGTACTAGATGACCTTGTTTGGACTCTCAAAGTTTGTTTTCTTTGGCTCAGAAGTGCTGGTTTTCTGTGGTTCTTCTAGGGTGAGTTGTTACCCCCTTTAAGCCTTGTTTTGCTTAAGTGTTTGGCCCCCTTTGCATACTGTTTTAGGCCTTGCTTTCAACTATAAAAAGTTTTGTTTTGAGGTGTTTAAAATGGTTGTTTAAGGTTTTGTTTGAGTTAGGGGCGGTTTACCCCTTTTGGTGCCTTATTTGCTTTGCTTTGAGCTACCTTTTAAAGCCTTTAAAACCATATCTTTTTGGCCTTCCTACCACTGAATTCCAGGGGAATTTCAGTGGTGGAAGTGTGGTTTTGAGGCCTCAAATGGGTGGGGTTTGTCCCCCTTCCTCTTCTCTTGTGTACTTGTGTTGATGGCTCATCAAAGTAGCATGTCCTTCTAGCATGTTTTGGCTCCATCTCAGCATGTCTTAGGCCTTATTTTAACATGATATAGCTCTGTTTTGGCTTGGTTTGATTACCTCTTGCATGCTGCTTGCACTTGTAGTGCAATCCTCCCTATAGCGTTAACATGCATCATGCTTTGGACCATCATTTTAGCATGATTTTGGCTCCACTCTAGCAAGATTTTACTCATGTTTTGACGTGCTTAAGCTCTATTTTAAGTTGTTTTGATCATGCATGCCTTGCTTTTTATAGCCATAGTGCATTTTTGCCCACTAGCCTTGTGTTTTGAGTCCACTAGCATGCATTACTTGGGCTATTTGTATGATTTAGCATCATTTGATATATGATTTCAGTGCGTGAAATGTGGTTATACTCTCCCATGCTTCACTCTTTCAATGCTTTTGGAAGGTCATGCTTTATGCCTTAAACATCAGCCAATGTGTATGCCATCTTGCCTAAGCTTTAGGGCTACCATTTCAATGTGTTTTGAGCCTTATTTTGCCATGATGCAACTCTGTTTTTTGTTTGGATAGAGCATCCCTCATTTGCTTCTTACACTTGTAGTGTAACCATGTTCATTGGCCTAGCATACTTGGTGTTTTGGCTTACCATGCTAGCTTGTTTTGGTTTCATTCCATGCATGTTTTGGCATTGTTTTGACCTGCCTTGGGACTGTTTTGAGTCGCCTTGGCCCTTTGGGGCCTGCTTAATAGGGCTATGGTACCAGTGCCTTTGCTAGCCTTAAGCTTTGTGACTCCTAGCATGTTTTATTTGTGATATGTGCATGATTTGGCATCATTTCTTACATGATTTCAGAGCATATTTCATAGCTACACTCTCACATTTGTCACTTCTTAATTATTTTTGAGAATTGACCCTTATGCCTAGTTCATGGGCCAATGCATGAGCATGCATTTTCTTGCTTTTAATGCTAGCATTTCAGAGCATCTCAGCCACTGTTTTGGCATGCTTGAGGTCAGTTTGGGGCTGGTTTGGTCCATTGGGCATTGCATTACATAGCCCTTGTGTTGTGTCCTTCAATGCTTAAGGACTCCAACTTGCCATGCTCATGTTGTTACATTGCATGTTGTTGCATTGCATTATGTTTGCATGTTGTTGCATTACATTGTTGTTTGCATGTGTGTTGCATTGCATTGTGTTTGGATCGGATGTTGATCCAAACACGAGAAATGAGGGGCATTTCATACTTGAAGTGATGAAACGTGTCTCATTTCTTGGTCACCGGCACCTTTGATCATGCATGATAAGGTGGAGGTTCATCGAGTCCTCATGTGTTATTTGTGTGCATTCATTGGTATTGACTTGTGCAACTTGGTCTCTTTGGCCATCATGTATTGAGATGCGTGATTGATGGCCCGAGAGTCGAGTACCGCACTCCCTTGAGCTTGAGGAATGATAGAGAGGGTGGTTGTGCACACATACCTTGCAAATACATTGCCATGCCTCTGTTTGTGCTCTGTTGCAGCAAAAGGAGAAATTGCAGGATGCTTAGTTAACTAGAAATAATTAATTAGTTGGTTTGTAATAGTTAGCTTAATTAGCGTAGCTAGTTAGTTTTCATTTCATTTGGACCCTCCGTCGAGAAGACAACTGTTGCAATAAGGGTGCGTATGTGTGATGCATGTCTTCTAACCCTATTTCTTTCTCCCTTTTACTTATCAGTTTTCGATGGTTAGTTTAGGGCATATTTCGATTAGTATACCTTATGCTTGCATGCGTGCATCCATTCATCTGTCTTGCATGCACCGGGCTCGGCGCATCATACAAACTGCATTGTATTTCAATACCAATTTGAATACATGTTATCTAGTTGCATTCACATGACATTTTAGAATAGCCGAGCCTATCTTAGTTGCATTTTGCTTGTGTTGCATTAAGCATTGTTGACATAGTTAGGATCATGCATGATTACTAACTAGCTTTTGTTTTGGCTCGGAGTACTCAGTAAGTGTTTACGCTTTAGCATCCTTGCATGTGTGTAAGTGATTGCCATGATAGCATGCTTGCCATGAGGCTATGTGCTTATGTGTTTAAATGCATGAATGCCTGTGGATGAAGGTTTGATTGCCTGAATTGGAATAACTCGATGATTGTGAGTTTTAAGCCCACTTGAAGTGGCAAAATCATGTTTTTCTAAGCCCACTTGAGGATGGCAAATCCGCGTCTTAGCCTACTTGCGAGTAGTATCTTCAAACCATTTTCAAAAACAAACATGAGTTGTTTTGTTCCAATCTGCGTGATTGAGTCTATACTTGTATGTTGTGCGCATCACATAGTAAGCTAGCTAATAATCGGGATAAGAACACATGTGTTTTCAAAAAAAACATATCATGTTAGTAGAGGCCGATCCATTGATCGGGCGAGCGGGGGTGCTCATTTCAGGACCTTCCCCTCTCGTACCCAAGTTCCCGAGCCGAGGCAACTTTGGTGATGACGGACATGTGGCCTTAGGCACGAGTCAGGTTTTCCTAAATTTTCCAAAATAAAATATTTAGGTGGCGACTCTGAAATCTGGCAAAGCAGTCCATGTTTGGCACTTCTTGATTAAAATTGATTTTCCAAAATGATTTGCCAGATTTGGACTCTTTGGTGATATATCAGTCTTACATTGCACCTTGTGAGATTAGATTCAGAACCGTGATAGGAGTCCGAACTGTAGTAGCTAGAACTATAATTCGCGCCCTCGCGCACGGAGCGGAGTTCGAGCGGTCTACAGTTACCAAGGGTAGTTTGTGAATACCCGGATGTCTTTCCAGAAGATCTTACTAGTTTACCACCTCACCGGAAGATCGAGTTCTCTATTGAATTAGTGCCTGGCACGGCACCGATTTCCATGTCACCGTATAGATTTGCACCCACCGAATTGCATGAGTTGAAGATTCAACTCCAAGAACTTTTAGACAAGGGCTTCATTCGCCCTAGTACATCACCTAGGGGAGCGTCAACTCTCTTTGCGAAGAAGAAGGATGGGTCACTGCGGTTGTGTATTGATTACCGCAAGTTGAATAGAGTTACAGTTAAGAACATGTATCCTCTACCCAGAATAGATGATTTGTTTCACCAACTTAGAGGGTCTCGTTGCATCTCAAAAATAGATTTGAGGTCAGGGTACCATCAGTTGAGAGTCCGGGAGGAGGAAATTCAGAAGACGGCATTTCGTACTCGTTATGGCTACTATGAATTCCTTGTAATGCCATTTGGGTTGACCAATGCACCGGCTTCCTTTATGGATTTGACGAATAGAATTTTTCAGGAATACTTGGACCGTTTTGTGGTCGTCTTAGTGGACGACATCTTGATTTATTCAACCTCTGAAAAGGAACACAAGACTCACTTGCGGGTAGTGCTGGGTTTACTTGGTGAGCACCAATTGTATGCTAAATTTGAAAAATGCGAGTTTTGGTTAATAGAGTTGAAGTTTTTGGGGCATGTAGTGTCTAGAGAGGTAGTGATTGTGGACTCATCAAAGATAGATGCCGTACAGGATTGGGAACAACCCAAGAATGTTCTGGAGTTTCTTAGGATTAACGAGGTATTATCGACATTTTGTAAGGGACTTCTCTAGACTAGCTACACCTTTGACTAGGTTGACTAGAAAGGGTGTCAAATTTGTGTGGAGTGAGGCGAGTGAAAAGTCATTCTAAGAGCTCAAGACTAGATTGACTACTGCACCGGTTTTGATAATTTTGGAAAGTGGTTTGAATTACACTATCTATTGTGATGCGTCTGGGGAAGGACTTGGTTGTGTCTTGATGCAAGAGGGAAAAGTTGTGGCCTACAATTCACGACAATTGAAAACTCATGAGAAAAATTACTCTACCCATGATCTAGAATTAGCAGCGGTGATTTTTGCTTTGAAAATTTGGAGGCATTACTTGTACGGTGAGAAGTTTGAAGTCTTCTCCGATCATAAGAGTCTAAAGTATTTGTTTTCTCAAAAAGACTTGAACTTACAACAACGAAGGTGGATGGAATTTATGGAGGATTATGACTTTGAGTTACACTATCATCTAGGGAACGCCAATGTGGTGGCCGATGCTTTGAGTCGAAAATCTGTGAGTAATTTGGCAAGTGTGGCCATTCGGGAATGGGATATGCTTGATGTTATTGGCAAGTTTGATTTGCACTTGGGTGAGTCCGGAGAGAGTGTTACCTTGTTTACTTTGAATGCTCAACCTACCTTGGTTAGTAAGGTCATAGAGGCACAACAAGGAGACCGTGATGTGGAATCAACCCGTGTTAGGATTTCCAATAGAAAGGAAGAGAAAGGTTTGAACGTTCACTCGGTTCTGAGTGTACGTTACCTAGACCGTTTGTTTATTCCAGAATCTTGTAAAGAGGAAGTAGTTGTTCTTTTAAAATAATCTTATGGGTTTTGATCTTTGTTGATTGAAGAAAAGATGATTTTGGAAAATTATCTTTCAAAAGATTTGAGTTGTATAGTTTTGGTGAGAAAACCTAGAATGTGGAGATTTTTTTTAAGGAGACTGAAAATCCATGAATGACATTGTTATATTTATTTTGTGTGTCAAAATAAATGGATGTTTGGAAAATTTCTTATTTATATTCATATAAATGATGAATTTTTAGGGAATATGAGAATTATTATTCATTTTCGAAATTATTGTTCAAAACGTTGGAATAGTCTTGAAATGACTAATTATTAAGGATACTTGAGAAGAGGGAATTGTGTTATTCCTTGGATGATGAATTATAATAAAAGTATTTATATTAATCTTGTGTTATTGGCATAATAATTCATTTGATTACATTAAACTTTGAAAGTTGATTTGAAAACTTGTATTGAGAAAAGACTGTTGAGAAACAAGTTTTGATGAATTGGTTTTGGGGTGAATACGTTGGTAAGTCTTGATAGGTAGTGTAAATGATATTGAATAAGTTGGCCTGAGAGTCCGGGGTGAAAGACCGAAACCCCGCGCGGATAGGTGTCGAGCTTTTCGGTTAATACTGGTAAAAATGACAAATTGGTAGTACTTGTATAGTCTACTTGCAGACACCGACCTAGGGATTACCAGAGTCGTATTTACCATCCTTGAAATAAATTGCTAAGTTTTGAACAATTGAAATTGCATGACATCATTAAGCATGAGGGTTTTCAAAAGATGAAAACGTGATTTATCTTCATAAAGGGCATCGCATGGCATGTGCATTTCATCTCTTGAGAGTTGTATAAAATATATATACTTTGTTAAGGATTTCCTATTGGGCTTTATGCCCACCCTACGAGATTTTTGTGTAGGAAAAGATGTGGTGATCCCGCTTAACTAAAGGCGAGGAAATGTGTGTTGAGAGTACGAGACTCTCATTTTGCTGTGACTTTGTGTGTAAGCCAAGGGCTGTATGTGTGTTGGTTTGCATAACCGTTTTGTGTAACCAAGCTCAAGCCTTGAAAACTTGTAAACCCTCAGGGGTATTTATTTGTTTATTTACTTGTTGTTGGATTAATGTATTGTTGCATGAAGAACTATTGTATCATATAATGTAAGTTTGGAGATTCATATTCGGTTTTCCTTGAAATAGCAATAATTGTTGTATTATCATTTGGGCTAGAAATTTGGGGCATTACAATTTGACAACCATGAAAGTAAACCATCAATATTAACTATGTGGAGGCTTTAACTCTTAACGCTTTCAAATTTGCCATGGATATAGGTCACAAAGAAGTGCATTTTGAAGGTGATTACCTATGAATTGTTCATCCTCTAACAGATCTGCAATGTTTGGTGTTTTCATTGATGTGGCCTGCACTGCTTTCAATGAATTTTGATCTGTCAAGGTGTCATATGTCTTGAGGGATGGTGATTGTGTGGCTCATTGTATGGATAAGTTAGCAATAGAGATTGATGATTTACAAGTTTGGATGAATGATGACCCTTTATATCTTGTATGGTTAGTTAGTTGGCTTACAAGCTTCTTGTCTGGTATAACTCACGTTCTCCATTTAAATAATTGAAGTTAAATTTAAGTTTTCTTTTGGAAATAACATGTTTACCAAACACCGACATTTGCTTGAATAGGAATAAGCTAGGACTTTAGCGGTAGGTAAAGCATCTCCACAGTAAGCGGGAAGTTGCATTTTTTTTTTTTTTTTAATTCTCTCCCTCTACACTTGTTATATAGATAACTTTTTCTTGATATACTAAAGGAAATTATTATATGTATTAAATTTTATCTAATATTGTATTGCAATAAGTTTTATTTTAAGGTTATGTTTGGGAAATGACTAAATTAGCTAAAAGGTTAAAAAAGCTACTAAAAAAGTCAAAAAAAAAAAAAAAACTATTAATGAATAATCATTAATTTTTGCATAAACTACACTCACCTCCTTTGAGGTTTGGAAAAAACATAATTAGTCACACGCTTTTGACATAATTGCAATAGTCACTTTTGAGGTTTTAATTGCCATAATAGATAGACCATTATTATTAGTAATTAGTCAGTCGTATGAAATGAAAAAATATTATCATATATTTGCTACTAAATATTCATCTTTATTTATTTAAGTGTTTTAACCACCATTTGTATTAGTTTCGGTCCATTTAACTTTACTAAAAGAAAAAATCAATATAATTATTTTTAAAATATGGGACTAATTTTATTTTTTCTCAAATTTAAGGAGAGTTGAGTGCCTCCATTGAGGTTTGAAAAAAATACAATTTGCCCAACACTTTTGATATAATTACATTGACTTCCCTTTTAATTATGCTGTAGTGATTGAAATTAATGCAAGTGGTGGGTAAACATTGAAATAAACAAAGATAAATATACATTTTAGTAAAAAAGAGATGACAAATTATTTTCTTGAGAAATGCTAGAGACCCACACTTTTAGACGTACAAATCCACTTACAATGATGTGGCAAGACAATTAGGCCATATCTCATTGAGAGTGTAACAAATTAAAAGTGGCCACGTATAATACCACATCATTGTGGGTCAAATTGTAAGAGTTTTCTTGTGAGTCTACAACGTTTATTTATTTATTTATTCATAAATTAATAAATTGCTGATAAAAAAAGTCTAACTGTTATACGAATTAAATCTAAATAGAGATTAGAGAAATTATGTTAAAATGTGTGACTAATTGTATTATGGGCAAATTATGGCGGTGCCACTGTAGTTTCCCCGTTGTGTCATTTTAGTCCATACACTTCCAATTTCATTAATTTTGCCCCTGCAGTTTCGTTTTTGTCTTTATGTGGTCCAATAGTTAACACTCATTGGCTTTTTGGACGGAAAACAAACACATGCCTTGCATGCACAATACTTGCAAGAATAAATTTGTCATTCCAACCCCCCCATCCATTTTCCTGCCCAAATACCCATCCCACATTGGCGCTGTTTGGGAAGCCTCAACTGAGGCTATTGTAGCCTATTTTCAGAAAATAGCCCAAAAGCAACACTGTTGCCAACTTTTTCAAAAAAAAAAAATAGGGCTGAGCGCTGGACAGTGTAGGCACAGCCTACACTGTCACAGCCGGCAATTGTTACATCAACAGCTCAATTACCATTTTACCCCTTAGCCGAAAATTGAAAAATTATAATTGTAGGGATAAAATGGTCATTTTAATTACAAACATCTTTTCAACACATATTTTAATCACCAACTCAAAATAAAATTTAACCCAACTTCCCAAACACAAAACTAAAATAGCCTACTAAAATAGTCAAAAAGCCAAATAGCCAACTAAAATAGCCACTTCCCAAACGAGGCCATTATTTGTACAAATAAATTGGGGATTAGGGTTAAGAAAGAGAATAGATATTGGTCAGAACTGAACCACGAAATCAGAGGATTGTGAAGGAAATCTAAGACGTGAATCAAATCCATTGAAGAGTAGGAAAGCAACGAGCCAAATCAATGGCTCCAAGAGAGGCTTCGTCTGAGAGCCCTAAATATGGTATTTATTTTTTTGACCAACATTTGTTTCTTTACATACTAGTAGTCACCTATGCGATGCATGAAATTTTAAAGAGTCAATAATCACTAAAAAAGAAACTCTATTTGATTGTATTTTGTAATATGTAATTTATTTTTATTTAATTTGTGTATATAAACCTTAGTTCACATCATTAAAAAATTCGAATATTTCATGATATTGAAAATTTTTAGAAAACTATCATACATTAAGTAAATCATCATGTAAATAATAGCTAATTTGTTATATTGATTCATTAAACATAAATAAATTTGGAATGATTATATATAAAAAAAAAAGGGGGATTGAAAATGCATTAAAGTTGATTTGACAAACATAAAGAATAGAAATATGTAAATTATTCCAAAAAATGTAACATTTTTAATATGCGATCTCTTGGATTTGCTCAAACTCTGAATCTGAATAAAAATATTAAAAAAAAAGAGAAGAAATTTATAGTCTAGGTCTCAAAGGAAATGAGTTCTTGAAAATTAATTTAATCATGAATTATTTCAACAAGATAATCAACAATAAAAAATCAATTGATGAATACATTTAAAGTATAAATCCATATCCAATAAATTTTGATGTGTTCTTCATTTTCAATCAAACATTGTAGTGACCCAATTTTATTTTTTTAAATAGCTAGTGCATAATTTAATTGAGTAAATTTTTGAATTTGAGTGCTGTGTAAATTTTGTGCGAAAACAGTTCGGTTTTGTATTTTTTAAAAATAGTTCCCGATCTCATAAAATTATTAAATTGTTATATGTTGTTCCCATATGAGTCTAGCAAGTTGGATAAAAATTTCAGAATTAACTGATGAGTATTTATTTTTTGAAAATTCACGGACTGATTGGTATTCAGTTTAATTTATAGCAGAATTTTGTTATTTAATTTTTAATGTTTAGATCATGATTTGGATAGATTTGTTGGGTTTACTTTGATATGTAATTGAGCGATGTTTGGCTTATGGGTGTAAATTTAATTCAAGACCCATGATTTAGATTTAATTTAATTTGAGTTTTTTTAATTACTCATATTTAACTGTTTGGTCCTTTTTGATTATGTGATTGGTAGTAATCACCTTGGGAGTTGTTATTATTTATTATATAGGATAATAATAAATATTTGTTAGTTGATTTTATGGTGGGTACCATATGGTGAAAAATTATATATTTTTGTAATAAACATAATGTGTATATTTCGTAGTGAGTAAAATATTATATTTGTGGTGTACAAAAATATTATATTTTGTAGTGAGAAAAAAAATATATTATTTTGTAATTTATGTTACAAAATTTTGGAGTTACAATAGTTATATATTTTATATTATTTAGTATGATGTTTAGTTGGTGAGTTTCCATTGGGAGGTCAAACCCACCCCATGCCTCTCTTCCTTTCTTTCTTCTTTTGCTTTTCTTTTTCTTTTGCCTCAGTAGAGAGCCCAGCTCCCTATCTCTCTCTTTCACTATGTCTATTTGTCTGTCTCGCTCTCTCTCTCTCTCTCTCTTCTACATTGTTAACTTGAGCTTTAAGCTTAGAGTGAGAGTGTTTAGAGTGAGATTTTGCAAAAGTGTTGTAAATGAAAGTCGGAGAGCTCTACGTGATCTTCACAATGGTGTTCTAGGATTCATGATCGGGCGACGTTTGCATTTTCAGATTTGCTTTTCTTCATATTTGAGGTAGGGACTTTCTTCATATTCTTACATTAAAGCTATGTTACGGTTATTTTGAGAAAATATATCATTATAAGAGGTATTGCATATATATATATATATATATATTCAGATTTTTGTTTGGTAATTTTTGAAAGAAAAATTACGTTGAAATGGTAAGAATGTTGGCATTTTGAGGTTAATTTGAAAAAATCATTTTTGTGTTGATGATTTTGTAAAATAAATCTGAAAATAAAATTTAATAGTTGTATGGATTGTCTCTACATCATATTATGATTAGATGATTTATTTTGAGAAATATAAAGTTGAATTTTTTTTTTATCTTTGATTTGAAATTTATTTTTGAGAAAAATAAATTAATGTTGAGGAATATGAAGTAAATGCTTAAGTAGGAATTACAGAGTTACTTTTGGGATTAAAAACTCTAAAAATGTTATATTCATGATATTTTGTAAAAGATGATATGTTGATGATTAAGTTGTGCTTATTTTTATGAAAATAAAAATGTGAAATGTGGACTTTCAAACTCATAACCTTGAAAATGTTACTATTGGGCATATTTCATAATTTTTTATGTAAATATTATGTTGGTTAAGTAATTTGAGAAAAAAGTTGTTGTAACGCCCCGAAAATTGGGCAAGGTATATCCATTTATGCAACAAAACCCATCTGATAGACATGCTATTCATTTCCCATACATCTATTCATTTCCCATATATCTATTATACATATATATAACTAACTATCTCATACATCCATTTCCATTAAATCCCAAATGCCAAATACATGCTATTCACATCTCAATGCCCCATTTCCAATCCCAAGCATACATTTTACAACAAGTATGAAATGGAAGCCGAACAGACAATAAGTGCTCTACAGGCTTAAAAATTTATCCAAGAACATTCTTGGTTACACAGAATGGAGTTTCAACTCAACGCACATACATCCCTGGGCTTACATTCAACAAATAACAATAAAACAAAAATAAAGTCTCAGCTTCGAGTCCTCCCAAGTTAATGCCTTGCGCGAAGGCATAACACCTGTACATGAAATGGTTTCCTTTATAGGGTGAGCCACAACACAGTAGAGAACCATGACAAGACTAAAGAGGAGTATGTTCATGCTATGCTTATGATAAAACAGTTTATCTTTCTTTTTACAAAGCATGCAATGCTGAGATACAACAACAGATATAAAACCATTTCCATTTTAAACCATATCTGTTACATGAATATAGGCTCTGTGAATCTCTAGGTGAGTGTCTGCAAGTAGGGCCTAATGCACTACCACTGTCATTTTTACCAGTAAACTGGAAGGCTCGACACCTAACCGCGCGGTTCCACACCCCCTACCCAGATTCACCAAGTATTCATCTTTTCGCAAATAGATACATTTCCAAATATTTCTAAAAAATAGATACATTTCCAATGAAATGAATGTAATGCAATGTCAATGTGGTTCAATTTACCTAAGTCTCATACATTTCTACAACAATCATAGCTATCCTCCACCGATAGCCCAAAACAGATATTTCTAAATAGATATTTAAACAATTAAATTTCAAAAATTCTGATAAATACAATCTATTCCACATCTCATCAAATATGAACAACTACACTAGTTTTCATATCACAATCACATCCAGTAACCTCTCAAGGTCCATTTCTAACCGTGTTGGTTTTATTCCAACAGATATATTAAGCAAAATAATATCGTTAATGCCCAAGAAAACATCATTTTCTTTCCAAACTCATTCTCCAAGCATTATTCAACTATGACATCCTATTTTGATCAAAAGTCCCAAAAGTTAAACGTAATTCCTTTGTTTCTTTAAAAATGCTCTTTTGGTCGCAAAACGATAAAAATTTCAAAACCGATCGAATCAAAGTCCGTTTTTGTTCAAATTTAAAACATAGCTCTTTCATAACCTTACAAACATATTCCAAGTTTACACTTTGCAATTTGGGCATCAACTCTTTATTTTTCTCAAAATTTCTCTTTTAAGCAAATAAATGACAAATTTTTTTAAAATTGTAATTAAATTATATACAACTCTAAGCTCCATATAATCAAGTAAAAGTACATAAATTGTAACGCCCCAAATTTCTAGCCCAAATGATAATACAACAATCATGACTCTTTCAAGAAAAACCGAATATAAATCTCCAAACTTACATTACATGATACTATAGTTCTTCATGCAACAATACATTAATCCAGCAACAAGTAAATAAACAAATAAGTACCCCCAAGGGTTTACAAGTTTCCAAGGCTTGGGCCTGGTTACACAAAACGATTATTCAAACCCACACAAACACAGTCCTTGGCTTATACACAGAGTCACAGCAAAATGAGAGCATTGTACTTCCAACATACATACTTCTACGCCCCTAGTTGGGTATGATCACCACATCTTTTCCTACACAAAAATCCCGTAGGGTGAGCATAAAGCCCAGTAGGAAATCCTTAACAAAGTATATACATTTTATACAAGTCTCAAGAGATGAAATGCACATGCCATGCTATACTCTTTTTGAAGATAAATCACATTTTCATCTTTTGAAAACCATCATGCTCGATGATATCATGCAATCTCAATTGTTCAAAACTTAACAATTTATTTCAAGGGCAGTAAATACGACTCTGGTAATCCCTAGGTCGGTGTCTACAAGTAGACTATACAAGTACTACCAAATTGTTATTTTTACCGGTATTAACTGGAAGGCTTGACACCTGTAATGAGTTGAATCAAATTGAATTTATATTTTAATCTGAGTTGGGGATTTATTTTAAATTAATAAACTTCATTCATTTTGGACCTAATTGATTGAATCGTGACCCTTAGTAACCATGTAATATTATTGTGGTTTTATTATTATTATTTGATTACCATAAAAGAGTTGTGAATATTTATGATGTATACCATTAAATGAGAGTTATCTTTTGTGATAACAAAAATTAAACCATTTTATAATTTTATGTTATAAAATTTTATAATTTTGCTAAATCATAATTTTAATTGTAGATATTTATATCAATTTTGAGGAAAGAACCACGTGGGGTCTGCTTGCCATGCCTTGTTTGGGTGATTGGTTTGCCATTTGCTTAGCTTTTGTTTATATATACTTTTTTGATCAATTTCTCTGCCCACACAAGGCAGAGAAATAAGGAGACTTTTGATTGCTTTTGTTTGTTTCCGTCAAATGCCTCTCTCTCTCGATTATCTCTCTCATTTTGAAATTTTTTTCTTTGGTTATTTTTTTTTATTATATAAAATCCTTCATTCATCAAAACCTGTTAGGTTTTAAACCCTAGTTCCATAGATCAAATTGTAGATGGTTCCGAGGGCTCCGATTTAATCTGAACGAATCGAAATTTTGTTGCTGAACATTTTTATTTTCTTGGAAGCTTTTGGATTGAGGTAGGAATTTTTCCTACACTTGTTTATGTACTTTTTATTTGATTATATGGAGCTTAGAGATGTATATAATTTAATTAGAATTTTTGAAAAAATTGTGATTTATTTGCTTAAAAGGGAAAATTTGAGAAAAATAAAAAGTTGATACCCAAATTGCGAAAGTGTAAACTTGGAATATGTTTGTAAGGTTATGAAAGAGCTATGTTTTAAATTTGAATAAAAATGAACTTCGATTCAATTGGTTTTGAAATTTTTACTAGTTTGCGACCAAAAGAGCATTTTTAAAGAAAATAAAGGAATTATGTTTAACTTTTGGGGCTTTTATCAAAATAGGATGTCATAGTTAAATAATGCTTGGAGAATGAGTTTGGGAAGAAAATGTTGTTTTCTTGGGCATTAACAGTATTATTTTTCTTAATTTATCTGTTGGAGTAAAACTGACACGGTTAGAAATAGACCTTGAGAGATTACTGGACGTGATTGTGATATGAAAACTAATGTAGTTGTTCATATTTGATCAGATGAGGAATAGATTGTATTTATCATAATTTTTGAAATTTAATTGTTTAAATATCGGTTTAGAAATATCTGTTTTGAGCTATCGGTGGAGAATAGCCATGATTGTTGTAGAAATGCATGAGACTTAAGTAAATTGAACCACATTCCTCATTCGTTGCATTGGACATTGCGTTACATTCATTTCATTGGAAATGTATCTGTTTTTGAGAAATGTTTGAAAATGTATCTGTTTGCAAAAAGATAAATACTTTGTGAATCTAGGTAGGGGGTGTAGAACCGCGTGGTTAGGTGTCGAGCCTTCCAGTTTACTAGTAAAAATGACAGTGGTAGTGCATTAGGGTCTACTTGCAGACACTCACCTAGAGATTCACAGAGCTTATATTCATGTAATAGATATGGTTAAAATGGAAATGGTTTTATATTTGTCGTTGCATGTCAACATTGCATGCTTTATAAAAAGAGAGATGAACTGTTTTATCATGAGAATGGCATGAACATACTCTTCTTTAGTCTTGTCATGGTCCATATGTTGTGTAGTATATCTCTACTGGGCTATGGCTTACCTTATAAGAGAAACCATTTCAGGTGCAGGTGATGTGCCTCCGTCAAGGTACTAACTTGGGAGGACTTGGATCTGAGGCTTCATTTTTGTTTTATTGTTATTTGCTGAATGTAAGCCAGGGTTGTATTTGCGTTGAGTTGAAACTCCATTTTGTGTAACCAAGAATGTTCATGGATAAATTTGTAAGCCTGTAGGACACTTATTATCTATTTGGCTTCCATTTCATGCTTGTTGTAAAATGCATGCTTGGGATTGGAACTGGGGCATTGAGATGTGAACAACATATATTTGGCATTTGGGATTTAATGGAAATGGATGTGTGGAATAGTTAGCTATATATATATATGTGTGTTTGTCTATCAGGTGTGTTTTGTTGCATAAATAGATATTCCTTGCCCAATTTTTGAGGCGTTACAACACCTATCCCCGCGGGTTTTCTGTCTTTCACCTCGGACTCTCACGCCAACTTGTTCAATATCATCTACACCACCTATCAAGACTTACCAACGTATTTACCCCAAAACTATTCCATGAAGACTTGTTTCTCAACATTCTTTTCTCAGTGCAAGTTTTCAAATCAACTTTCAAAGTTTAATGTAATCAAATGAATTGATATGCCAATTTCACAAGATGAATATAAATACTTTTATTCCAATTTATCATCCAAGAAATAATGCAATTTCCTTTTCTCAAGTATCCTCAACAATTAGTTATTTCAAGACTCTTTCAACGTTTTGAACAATAATTTTCAAAATGAACAACAATTCTCATATTCCCTGAAATTTATCATTTATATAAATATAAATAAAAAATTTTTCAAACATCCATTTATTTTGATACACAAAATAAATATAACAATATCATTCATGGATTTTCAGTCTCCTTTAAAAAAAATCCCCAAATTCTAGGTTTTCTCACCAAAACTATACAACTCAAATCTTTTGAAAAATAACTATAGCGATCCCGGTATTCCCTGTTGCTGTTTAACTGTAATCTGGACTCAGTTCCGTAGATTCGTTGTTGTCTTATCCTCATTTCTATCCCTTACTCTTTGTCTTAGAGTTTTGGGTTGTGTTGGGCAAGTGGGGAATTTGTTGGTTGTGTTTTAAAGCTTTGAAATTTTGCCCAGGTTTTGGTCCCTACGCTCGAGCGGCGATTTTACGCTCGAGCGGGTTTTTTGTTGTTGCCTTTCCGCTCGAGCGGCAGTTGGGACGCTCGAGCGTGAATTTCCTTCTCTCAGCATTTTGGTCGTCTGCAGAAAATTCTGGAAGAGTGCATCCGGCGCTCGAGCGGATCTTTGGACGCTCGAGCGTGAACCTGTGTCTGACGCTCGAGCGGGGTGTTGTACGCTCGAGCGGACCTGTTTTATATCAGTTCGTGAAATCACCTTTTTGATCACTTTTTGATTTCCTTTCTCTCTCTTACTTTTTCAAAACCTCCATTGGAGAGCACCTCACTCTAAAACCGAAATTTCCTCTTAGGATTGATCTACCTAGAGTGTTTTCCTCACCTTGGGCCTTTGTAAGAAGTGTGTTGATCGTCGAGGGCTTCGTTGTGATCCAAGAAATTTGGGATTTGGAGCACTTTAATTTCGGGTCATCTTCTCCAATCGAGTTCTCTATTTGAGGTAGGGATTCTCCTTGTTCTTTTTCAATACTTCGTCTATAGATAGACATGTGGTAATTTTTGTATTGCATGAAAATTGTATCATGTTGGATTTTTGTATAAATTCATGAGGTTGAACTTTGGGTTAGTTGTTGGTTTTAGATCTATTATCATTAGATGAGTTTTGGGGCTAATTGGGTGTTAATTAGCATGTTGTTGTTGTAAGGAGAGGAAACCCTAATATTTATTTGGTTTAATAACTCAATAGAGGGGTTTTGATCATTGGGTAAATACTTGGGTATATTGGGATTTGATTTTGTGAAAAACAAAAGGGATAAAACCGGTTTTGAAAGATAAAGAGAGTTGGTTTGTGAAATGGGAAAGGTACTTTGAAATGAGTATGAATGTTGGATTGTTGTATCTTATACTACTATGTTAGTATTAGTGATGAGTTGAAGATCTCATGATATTTGAGTCTGTTAATAGATGTTCAATATACATGCATCTGGAGGTTTTGTCCATGGTCATCGGTGGAGGATGACATGGTTGTGTTGAATTGTTGTGTATACATTACACTTATGTGTGTATCTACCTTAACTCGTTGTTAGGTTCTTGTTGGTTATGTATATGAATTATACATGTTGGATATGCCTTGTTGCATGGTTGTTGTTGGCGTTATATGCCGCGCTTATAATCAGAGGTACCGTTACCTTCCAGCTAGCGCCTGGAGAACTGTATGCGCTGAGAATATAAGGTACCACACCCTTCCAGCTAGCGCCTGGTAAACTGGTATGTTGTTGTGAAGAGGTGTATCTTTGGCTTACTACGCACATAGCTGGTAGAGCGAAGTTGGTTGTGGTTATTTCAGTATATCTTTGGCTTACTATGCGCATAGCTAGTAGAGCAAAGTTTGTTGTTGATATTTCAGTATGTTTGGAAACATCATAGATTGTGTTGATTATGGTTTTGGCAAGCTGAGTTGCCTCATTGGTTTATCTTATGCATGTCGGTGAGTTGTTATTTTCTGTTATAACAGTGCATGATAGATTTGATTATATCGGGAAGAAGCCAAAATGTCATCTTTGTATTTTGGAAAGTGTGAAGGAAAACGGATTTTCTTTAAAGAAATTATAAATTTTGAGAAGGGGTATCTGTGTATGTTGGGAGAATGGAAGAGAGTAGTGGGCTTAGTGAATTAAATTCCTAAGGTATTGTTAATGTTATGAAAGAGTGGGAATGGGAATTAATGAAAGGAATAAGGAAAGGTGAATCGCTTATAGCGTTGAATGAAACGGTTGTTTTCAAGAAAAGGTTATATATATATATTTCGTATAAACTGTCACATTACTATTCTAGTATGAGAATGAGTGTTCATGATCATAGCTATCTGTAAGTTGTTATTGTTGAGGATCATGTTGAGTTCCCTACTGGACTATATGTTCATCCTACATTGTTGAATCTTTTCAGGTATTAAGCAGGTTGAGCTGCAAGATTTGGTTCTACTTATCAGTTGGCCACGGGGCCTTTCTTATGTGGGCGGAAAGCCATTGTGTAAAAGGGTTACACCCTTCTTCTTGTACCTTAAGTGTTGTAAGCCCAAGGGCAATTTATTAAGTATGTTCATGTAATGTTCACTTTGCATACGAATGAGAGTATTGTTTATCCCTTCTACGGATTGAATGTATGAGTTTATTTCCGCATGTTATCCTTGAAATTGAATTAAGTTAATGAATTCGGTAATGACTTCGAGTAATAAAAAGTGGGGCGTGACAATAACTTTCCAAAATCATATTTTCTTCAATCAACGAAGATCAAAACCCATAAGATCATTTTAAAAGAACAAGAGACAAACTCACTTTCAAAATCGCTCAACTCCTTGAATCAATAATCAATTTTCAAAGCCATTGAAAGATGATTTTGAAAATCATATAGATCTTGCAAAAAGATATATATAACTCTAAGAAAATCCCTATCTCAAGTTTTGAAGAAGAAATGAGATGAAACCCCTAAAATCAACGGTGTTGAAACTCGATCTTCACCGCACACAACGAAGCCCTCGAGAAGCTAACCAACTTTGATGAAGAACCTATGGCAGAACTCTAATGGGTCTTGAGAAATCAAGGTTTTGATCCAATTTGGCGTAGGAAAATGTAGAGAGAAAGGGTTTTTAGAGAGAGAGAGATATACAAAAGTGATTTGAAATATCAGATTCACGAACTGATATAACATGGTCCGCTCGAGCGTGAAAAGCCTCACTCGAGCGTCAAATACACTTTCCTAGTACTTTTGCAGACTGGTCAAACTTCTAGAACCAAACATTCTCCGCTCGAGCGCATAAATGGCCGCTCGAGCGGACAAACAACTTCTAATGCATTTTGCATTTTTGCTTTGGAGGCGTTGTCCCTCAACGCCGCCAGGGCGCTGCCCTAGGACCCGCCAAGGGGCGCTGCCCCCTAGACTCCCGCGAGCTGACCGGGCAGGTCAATCCCCGCCAGGGCGCTGCCCTTGGACCTGCCAAGGGGTGCTGCCCCCTGGACCCCCGCGAGCTAACCGGGCAACTCGATCCCCGACTTACTCAACGAAGTGGCAAAACTGGGATCGCTACATAAATAAGTGTAGGAAAAATCCCTATCTCAAGCCAAGAAGCTTTCAATTTTTTTGGCAACATAAATTAAATCTTCTTGGAGCTAAACGACGCATTTTCCGCTCTCTACGTTTTGATCCAAAGCACTAAGGATCAGAAATGACTTATACTAGATCAAACCCATGAAAAACCAACATTGGAACCCTTTTTTCTCTCTTTCTTTTCACGGCAAGAACCCAAAGTTGAACAAAACATCATATTTGGTCACTTATATATATATATATATATATATGTTTATTATAAACAAATATTTGACCATAAATATCTAACTATATATATACACCTATATATATATATATCAATCAAAAAGACATTTCAACATCTTTAATGACAAAAGTAAATATAATATTTTCTCACCACAAAATATATTTCGTTTAATGGTACACACCATAAATATTCACAACTCTTTTATGGTAGTCAAATAATAATAATAAAACCAAAACACTGTTACATGGTTACTAACGGGTCACAATCCAATCAATTGGGTCCAAAATAAATGGAGTTTAATAATTTAAAATAAATCCCCAACTGATTTATCTCAAATCATGGTCCGAACACCCAAAACTCAATTTTAAATTCTGTTATAAATTAAATTGAATACCAATCAGTTCGTGAATTTTCATAAAATAAACACTCATCATTAAATTTTAAAATTTTTATCCAACGTGATAGACTTATATGGGAACAACATATAAAAATTTCATAGTTTTCTGAGACCGGAAACTATTTTTAAAAAATTCAAAACTGAACTATTTTGGCACAGAATTTACACGGTAATCAAATTCAAAAATTTGCTCAATTAAATTATGCACTGGCTATTTAAAAAAAAAATGGGTCGTTACAGTTGTGAAATTGTTATTGGTAGAGAATTTGGTAAAAATATTACCTCGTTAAATAGTTTGGCATGAAAAATGGTTATGTTGAAATATAGTTATGTTTGAGGGATAAGGCATGTGAAGTTAGGTTTGGTATTATTGCTTTGAAATTTTTTGAATATAATAAACTTACTAATTTAATGGATTAAATTAGTTTTGGTTAAAAGGTTATATCCGTTATGGTTAAAAGTGTGTTATTAAGATTATACCATAACTTTTGACATAGTAGGATGGAAATGGTAACATTTAATAAGTGTATATATGTTTTTGCAAGATCTAGATGATTTTTCAAAATCATCATTTGATTTGTTTTTAAAATTGATTATTGACTCAAGAAGATGAGATATTATTTTTAAAAGTGGGTTTACTTTCTTGTTCCTTTTAAAATAGAAATTGAGGGTTTTGAACTATGAGAATTGAAGAGAAATGTTTTTGGTGACTTTTTTTCAATAAATAAAGATGAATGGTTTTGGTGAGAAAACCTAGAAATTTGGAATTTTTAAGAAAGATGTTGACAATCTTTGAAGATGTTGTTATATTTATTTTGTATGCCAAAATAAATGATGTTTGAAAAATTGTTTATTTGTTTACATATAAATGATGGTTTTCATGGAATATGAGAATTGTTGAAGTTTTGGAAATTGTTGTTCAAAATATTGATATAGTCTTGAAGTGACTAAATGGTTGAGATTATTCTAAGTGTAAGAATTATGTTGTCCCATAGGTGAATTGGAATAAAAGTATTTATATTCATCTTGAGAAATTATATTGAAATGAGAAATGAGAATTTTGATCACAATGAGAATATTGTGTGGAAGTATTGAAAGTGGAAGAAATATTGCATTGTATTATTAATCATTGCATTGGCATATCAATTCATTTGATAATTTGATTTGATAACTTTGCATTGAGAAAGGAATGTTGGGAAACAAGTTTTCATGAAATGATTTTGGGGTAAATACGGTGGTAAGTCTTGAAAGGTGGTGTAGATGATAGGTGTCAAGCCTTCCAGTTAATACTGGTAAAAATGACAGATTACAGGTGTCGAGCCTTCCAATTAATACTGGTAAAAATGAAATATTGGTAGTACTTGCATAGTCTACTTGCAGACACCAGCTTAGGGATTACCTGAGTCGTATTACCATCTTGGATTTTTTTTGAAATTGTTGGATTAATGTGTTTTCAAAATGGCATTGTGCGTAAGATTTTCAAAAAATGAGAAAAATATTTTGAGCATGACATGGCATATGTATTCATCTCATAAGACCGTATAAAATGGATTTGATGAATTGTTTAATTATTTGATTCAATTGATAATGAGATAATTGAATGAATTGAAAAGGATGTCATGTTGCTATTGAAACATGTTTATTTATTTAAGTTAACTTGTTGTGGTTAATTAAATAAATTGGATTTAAGAGATTATGTAATAAAATCATATGGTTTTAACATGATATGATTTTACGCATTTGTATGAGTATTTTGGTACCCGCATATCTTCTAATGTTTTAATATGAGGTTGCTTGGTAAGTTAGTGGTTACTCACCCCCTGCCTGTACATGTGTACATGGAATGATTTTTGGATTTGAAGATCAAACAATGAGTTTTATCATTTTATAAGTGTAATGTAGTGATAGATTGTACTACTTTATTTGTTGTTTGGCTGAGTGCTATTTTTTTTGTAAAGAGTAGTATCCTCTCTTTTATTGTAAGTCTCAGGGCATTTCTTTTATTTGTATATAAATGTCATTGTTGTATAACGAGAGGGAATATGTATATTTAATTATTCATCTTTTCATCCAAGGATAAAATGTTATTTGTAAATGAACTAAATTAATGAATATTGGTAAGGTTATCCGAGTAATAAAATACGGGGCATTACAAACGTCTGCACTAAAAAAAATTAAACACAAATAGTCAATAAGTGAGAGAGTTATAAATTGATAATAGTAGCACTTTAAAAAAAAAGAATAAAATTTCAATTAAATGACACATTATTAGTAAAAAAGAGAGAGAGAAAAAATATACAGATTGAAACAAAAAAAAAATATATATCTATTTACATAAACTCACTTTTTTACACGCACAATAGCTCATGCAAGTACACATTTCAAATGTAAAGCAAACCTTAAAGATTTTTAGACATTGAGAAGGGATTGGAAAAGGCTCAATGCTGATTGTTTTTCCCTTCAATCTCTTGTTTGTGGTTCCTTATACAGGAACATGTTTTTATATTGAAAAGATTCTTAGGTCAAAGATAGTATATGGAATTCAATTATATTTAAAATTAATATGGATAATTAATTGATAATCTTAAAAGATAAAATATTAAGTTCAACTTGAAGATAAATTTTAAAAAGATTAACTAAATTGTATGAGAATTCTACAACAAACTAACAAAAGATAAATATAGATCGTTAAAAAAATTATCATCTTTTTGGGATTTATATCTCAATCTTAATCCTTTTTATCTAAATATTTTGTTATCTTCTATTTCAATTTTCATTTTACAGTTCAAATATAAATAGTTATATTTTTATATGGATAATTAATTAATGATTTTAAAAGCTAAAATATTAAGTTCAACTTGAAGATAAACTTTAAAAAGATTAAGCTGAAATATATGTGAATTCTACAACAAACTAACAAAAGATAAATATAGATCATTAAAAAAATTATCATCTTTTAGGAATTTATATCTCAATCTTAATCTTTTTTATCTAAATATTTTGCTATCTTTTATTTGAATTTTCATTTTGTAGTTCAAATCTAAATAGTTATATTTTTATCTTTATTTTTTTTTTGTTGTTCATATATAAATAGTTAAATTTTTATTTTAAAATTTATTTGACTCCTAATCTTTTTTATTAAATATATATTTTAATTTTTTATTTGACTTTTTATCAATTCAAAATATGGAATTCTATTATATTGAAAATTTAATCTTTTTTATTAAATATATTTTTAAAATTTTTATTTGACTTTTTATCAATTCAAAATATGGAATTCTATTATATTTAAAATTTATAAGGATAATTAATTGATAATTTTAAAAGATAAAATAGTAAGTTCAACTTGAAGATAAACTTTAAAATGATTAAATTGAAATATATGGAAATTCTGAAACAAACTCACAGAAGATAAATATAGATGGTTAAAAACTTTATCATCTTTTTTGGGATTTATATCTCAATCTTAATATTTTTTATTTAAATATTTTGTTATCTTTTATTTGAATTTTCATTTTGCAGTTCAAATCTTTTTTTTATTTAAATAATTTTTAATCTTTTATTTGACTTTTTATTAATTCAAATCTCTATTTTTTATTGTTCATATATAAATAGTTATTTTTTTATTTTAAAAATTATTTGACTCGTAATACTTTTTATTTAATTATTTTTTTAATCTTTTATTTGACTTTTTATATGATTTTGTGATTGAAATTTGAATAGTTATTTTTTTGGGTGATGCACCAATAAATCCCAAATTAATAACTTATACACTGTTTAGTCCTAAAAGTTTTCTTATAGACTGAAAGGTCTCATTATAGGGAAATTGACCATAGAGGGCATATACATCAAACATCATCATCGTCAAAACAACATTATCATCATCAAAACAACATCAAACATCACAACATCATTATCAAAACAACATCAAACCTCATCATCAAAACAACATCAAACATCACAAACATAATCATCAAAACAACATAAAACATCATCAACATTATCATTATCAACATCAAACGTCATCAACATCAAACGTCATCACATCATCAACAACGCAACATCACAGTATCAAACATCACAACAACATCAAACGTCATCATCATAAAAAACAACACACATCATCGCCATTTAGAAATTCCCAAAGCGCCTCCAATTTCCTTATTCTCACTATCATTCGCATCAACTAAATTCGTATCAGTCCTCGTCGATGCATCCACATCTCGGAATCTGATCGTCCTGATCCTCTTCTGATACTCCAACCACACCAGAACCACATGCACCAAGCACTGCAGCGAGTAACCACAGATCCAAACCCTAATCGGCACTTTAGGCCTCTCCTCCACTGTGCAAATCAACATCACCACCGACACCACAACGAACGCCAGGTTCCACACCATGTCCAGCGCCACCACCGGCTTCGAGTACCCCCAGTCGGCGCGCCACTCATCCAGCTGTCGTGCTACCGTCTCTCGAACCAGCATCGAGGCTCCCTTTCGGCCCGTCGCACACCCTAACAGCGCCGCCAGCGTCGTCAGTTGCGTCGCTGCCGCCGCCGCAGAGTCCTGACGGTGCATAGAAGAAGAATCATGGATCTGTCTATTGGGGAGTCGATTAGGGCTCGTATTGATAGGGTCAGGGTTGAAGTTGTTGAAACGAGGCTTGTTGTTGGAACTGTTAGTGTATTTCCTCATATAAACCTTGTTGTTTTGATGATGATGACGACTAGCTTAAATTATTGCGTTCTCCCTAGTTGTTTTGATGATGATGTTTGATGTTGTTTGATGATGATGTTGTGATGTTATTAAATGGGACTAAATGGTACATAAGAAAACTTTTAGGACTAAATGGTTCAACTTTTCAGAAAATAGGATTCATGGGTAAATTTTCCTTTTTTTTTTAATTTTATATTTTTATCCCTGCCTCTTTGTTAAATATTTTTTGTTCATATCTAAATAGCTATCATTTTATTTAAATACACACACACACACACATATTCTTTTTGGCTTTTGAGATTTAGGTAATTGAGAAATAATTAGAAATTAGGAGAAGTGGGATGGAAGACTTGAGAGGTGACACATAGGAGAGATAATTTGTAAGAGTTTGGCATTAAGAGTTTGGAGAACTCTAATGCTCCACTACATTTGCTTATAGTATAGATAGATAGATATTGTTTTCTTCAGTTTTGTCATGTTTTATAGTGGTGGAATGGTGATTTATGTATATATACAGATTACTGACATTCACACTTTCATATGATAATGTATATATATGTGCAACTTGTGTTCTGTTCCCTCTTTTGTTGACACTATGGCACATGGGGAAAACTAATTAACCGCTTATATTTTTTGTTTTGTTTTATTAATCTCACAAATCCAGATAGTGAATACTCCACTTTAAAAATTCATCATGGGGGAACATTTGTATGTAATCCATATATGTTATATGTCAAGGGAAAAACAACATGCTTTGACTACTACAAAGCTGATTACATGAATATGTTATACATAGGGGATTTTGTGGAGAAATTGAATTGTACTACAAACATGTCACATTATTACAAGATGCCTGGTTTGGATCTTAGTAGTGGGTTAGTGTAACATTGCCTGAGGAGCACCTGTGTGCGTGAACAGTTCGGACCCTCGATTTCTTTGATCTAGTCTCACGAGTGCAATGTGAAACGTAGATCAGAGTCCAAATTTGGAAACTTTATAGAAATCCATTTTATTGCAAACATTTGCTAGAAATGGACTGCGTCATTAGATCTTAGAGTCGCCACCTAATATTTTAGAAAAATTAGGAAACCCGTGACTTGTGCTAAGGCCACTGTTCGTCATAACCAAGGATGCATGGCTCGGAACCTTAGGTATGAAGGGGAAAGGTCATTAATTGAGCACACCCGCTCACCCGATCAAAAGATCAGCCTCTACTAAGCCATAATATGATTTTTATTAACTTTATGTGTTCATATTCCGATTGTTAATAAATCCTAAAATTTACTATGTGAAACAAACAAATACAGACTGTGTCGTTCCTTTTGGAACAATTTAATTTCATTATTTCGAAAATGTTTTGAATAGTGCAATCATGAAAATCAATTTTTTTCCAAATTAAATAACACAACCTTTACCCACTGCCATGCAAAGAGTAATATCAGATAGCAAATAGTCACATGGTAGGAATGATATTCATAGTAAAAAGCACATACACAAGCGGGATGTTAAAGTACAAAAACATACATATTTACCAACATCCCGAAAGCATTTACAAAACAAATGCATGATCCCATATACAAGATCCTAATGCAATTTACTCATGAAATGCAACTAAAGATCCGACTTCTATAATATATGACATGTGAATCATCTTAAGACATAAGGTAACGCACAAAATCACATAATAACAGATCAAACCCACGGATGCAATTTTACTTGGATCTTAAGGCATGAAACAAGAAAGCAAAGCATGGATATGATGACAAGCATATTGTAGACGTCCCCGAACGTCCCGACAGGGAATCCCGTTCTGTTCATTTGGGCTCACTATAGTTCGGACTCTCAAATTGTCACGGTTCTTAATTTGAACCAAAGAGTCCATATCCGAAAAATCGTTTTGAGAAAAACATATTTTTAGAAAAGAAGTGTCAAACATGGACTGCTTTGCCAGATACAGAGTCGCCACCAAAATATTTTATTTTGGGAAAATTTAGGAAACCCTGACTCCTGCCTAAGGCCACGTGTTCGTCATCACCAAAGTTGCTTCGGCTCGGGAACTTGGGTACGATTGGGGAAGGTCAGCTATGAGCACCCCCGCTCACCCGATCAAAGATCGGCCTCTACTAACCATGATATCTAGTTTTTGAAAACACATGCGTTCTTATTCCGGTTAATTAGCTTAGAATTACTATGTGATGCGCGCAACAAAACAAGTATAGACTAGATCGCCTAATTTGGAACAAAGCATTGCACATCTGTTTGTTTGGAAAATGGTTTGAGATTTGCTACTCCCAAGTAGGCTAAAATACAAATTTCAATGAATTGTCCCAATTCAAGCAATCCAACCTTCACCCACAGGCATTCAGACAGTTATATTACATAAACAATTAGCCTCACGGAAAGCATGCTGTCATGGTAACACTCACACGCATGCAAGGATGCTAAAGCATAAGCACTTACCAAGTACTCCGAGCCAAAACAGAAACTAGTTAGTAATCAAATGCATGATCCTAGTTCATGTTAAGATGGCTAATGCAACACATGCGAGATGCAACTACAATAGGCTCGGCTATTCTAAGATGGCATATGATGATGCTACAACTAACACGTATTCAAATTGGAATTGAAATACAATGCAGTTAGTATGATGCGCCGAACTTGGTGCACGCAAGACAAATGTATGGATACACGCATGCATAGCATAAGGTATGCTAATTGAAACATGTCCTAATACTAACCATTGAAAGCAGGTAAGTAAAAGGGAGAAAGAAGTGGGGGTTGGAAGACATGCACACACGCACCCACACTTATTACAAATTCGCCCTCGCTCGGAGGAACCAAAAGAATATACAAATTAATTAACCTACAAACTAATTAATTATTACAGACCACTTAACCAGTACAAAGCAATAAACAGCCTCAAGAAGAGGGTCCGATGCATGCGTGCTCGAGTTTACTTGGAAATCCGTCGCCATGCACAAGTTGCCTCTGTTTTCCCTGCTTTGCTCCTCTGAAAATTGCACAAGTCCCAAGGTACACTCCATGGACACTGTGGAACACCACCGACCAAGGGGAATCACCACCGGCCAAAGGGAGTTGGTCATCGACCAATTATGGAGCTCTCGGCCACAAATATTTGGCCGGTCGGCAGTATAGATGGTCGGCCAGCCAAAGATTCCTGCAGAAACCTGTTTTGACAGCAGCAGAGGGCAAAACAGGCATGACAATGCATTTTAAGCAAATGTGTGCACCAACACACCCCTTATCATGTTTATGACTCAAAGGGGGATGGTACTCGATTCTCGGACCACCAATCGCGCATTTCGATACGTGATGGCCCAAGAAATCAAGTTGTGCATTTTGATTTCAAATGACATGCAAACCAAATAAATACATAAAGCCCAACCTCTAGCATACTCAATTCAAGAGGCAAAGCATGCATGCTCTATGCAATGCAACCTAGGCATGGAGGCTAAGTATGCAACATGAACATGAGGGTAAGCATGCAACAACATGCTAGAATGGTCTTAAACTAATTTGGGCAGCTCTCAACTAGGCTCAAAATAGTGGTCGAATGCTAAGGAAATGGGGGCCAAGTACACATACAATCATGCATGCAAATGGATCAACACTTAAGCATAAATGAGGGACTCTTAAGCACACTAAAAAGAGATGAACATGGACACATGGCATGCAAACTAAGCTTTGAAATTATGTTAGAAAAGGTGCCAAACCAACTAAACAAATCAAGCAAAACATGCACATGACTTTACGCACTCAAGGCCTACAAGCTAGAATGCAAAGAGACTATACAAAACATGTTAAGCATGACCAAAGCAACTGAAAACAGAGCTAAAGCATACTAAAACATGCATAAAAGCTTCGCAAAGCTTGGCCAAAATCATGCTAGAACAAGGGTCAAAGCCTAAAGCATGTTAAGGCAAATTTATGGCATTACAAGAGAAGTATGCAAGGCATGCATGGTGTGTCTAAACCAAGTAAAAAAAGTGTTATATCATTGCAAAATAAGCACAAATAACACTTAAGACATGGCCAACATGAACTTAAAAATGGTGTTCACACATGAGGCTAAAATGACATTTTTTGAAGACAACAAGGAGAAGGGATGGCCCTCTCCTTCTTAGGACCTAAGACACCATCCTCACCACTGAAATCCCTCAAGATTTCAGTGGTGAGGAGGCCCAAACAAGGTGGTCCCGAAGCTTACAAAAAAGGCACAAAAATGAGTCCAAACAAGGCCTAAGAGGGGGTAAACAACCCCAAACACAAAAGTGATCTTGAACAAACTTAAAAAGGAGCTCAAAAGAAGACTTTTTTTTTTTCAGTTTATGACAATGCTCAAAAATGCTTGCAAGTATGGCTAAAAGATGAAGGAAAATAAAGACCAAAAGAGAGTAAGGTGTGTTACCCTTGTAGCCAAAAGGGGACAACAGCTTCTTGGTCCAGAAAACCAGTCCCTTAGCCTCTGAAAATGGCCTCCAAGATCCTTAGGTTGGTGTTGGAGGTGTTAGGCTAAGAGGTGTAGTGTAAATGTGCAAGAACTACGGAGTTTGGAGTTTGGAATGTAGAGATGTGGAAGGAAGTGTATGTTTTTTGCCTTAGACAAATTTCTTGGAACCCTTGCAACAGAAGGAGAGGCTCTCTATTTATAGAGCAAGAAGGGTCCAAGCTTCTCTTAGAAGCTTGGAGTAAAGGGGCCAAGCTTCTATTAGAAGCTTGGAGCAAAAAGGGCTAAGAAGGCCAAGCTTCTTGGAGAAGCTAGACAAAAGGGCCAAGCTTCTTGGAGAAGGTAGGCAAAAGGTTCAAGCTTCTTGGAGAAGCTAGACAAAGGGTCAAGCTTCTTGGAGAAGCTAGGCAAAAGGTTCAAGCTTCTTGGAGAAGCTAGACAAAGGGTTCAAGCTTCTTGGAGAAGCTACAACAAAGATTCAAAAGGTTCAAGCTTCCTCAGGAAGCTAGAACCAAGAGTTCAAAAGGTTCAAACCCGCTCAAGAAAAGGTCTCGGCCAGAAAAAATGGCCGATTGACCAAAATTAGTGGCCGGCCGACCAAACACAATACCCACCGACCATCAATAGTGCCGACCGGCCATCACCAATGGCCGGTGGCAAGGAAACAAAGCCGGTGGCCTCAAGCCATGGCCGGTGAGGTGTGGGGATGGCCTACAAGCTATTTCCCACCCTCAGAAGCAAAACAACAAGTGTTTGATGCAAAACCAAACACAAATAAACAAGTTGAGAGGTCTTGATGTAAGGTGCGTAGCCGAAACCTCCGAGAACTCAAGACGAACACAAACAAGGGTAATCATCGAGTGTTCAAATGATGATGTCCAAGTCTTAAGGGCGGTCAAAAAGGGGGTATCTACAATTGCCCCTCTTTGACAGAACTCGAAAGTCATAAAAATGACGGGAGTGAATGTCAAAGCCCAGAGACGACCCATATTTGACAAGGCCGAAGACTTAGACAAAGCATACAAGCAGCAGACAAAGATATGCGCCTGAGGGCAGGGGCAAAATGCAAGACAATGTACCCAGCCGGGCATAACTTATGATCGTGCAAGAAACATAGAGACGTATCCCGGTGTTTCAAAAAGGTATAAGCATTGGAACGTATTCCAAATGCTCTTAACCAAAGAGGGAGAAACATAGGGACATATCCTGGTGTTTCGAAACGAAGGAGAAACATAGGGACGTATCCCAGTGTTTCAGAGTGGTTCAAGCACTGGAACGTTTTCCAAATGCTCTTAACCAAAGAGGGAGAAACATAGGGACGTTTCCCGGGTGTTTCGAAAAGGAGAAGAAACATAGGGACGTATCCTGGTGTTTCGGAATGAAGGAGAAACATAGGGACGTATCCCAGTATTTCGGAAAGAAGGAGAAACGTAGGGACGTATCCCGGTGTTTCGGAAAGAAGGGAGAAGAAACATCGGGACGTATCCCGGTATTTCGAAAAGGAATGAGAAACATAGGGACGTATCCCGGTGTTTCGGAAAAGAATAAGAAACATAGGGACGTGTCCCAGTGTTTCGGAAGGAATGAGAAACCTAGGGACGTATCCCGGTGTTTCGGAAAAGAAGAAGAAACATAGGGACGTGTCCCGGTGTTTCGGAAGGAATGAGAAACATAGGGATGTATCCCGATGTTTCGGAAGGAATGAGAAACATAGGGACGTGTCCCAGTGTTTTGGAAGGAAGGAGAAACATAGGGACGTATCCCGGTGTTTCGAAAAGATATAAGCATTGGAACGTATTCCAAATGCTCTTAACCAAAGAGGGAGAAACATAGGGACGTATCCCGGTGTTTAGGAATGGTGTGAGCATTGGAACGTATTCCAAATGCTCTTAACCAAAGGGGGAGAAACATAGGGACGTATCCCGGTGTTTAGGAATGGTGTGAGCATTGGAACGTATTCCAAATGCTCTTAACCAAAGGGGGAGAAACATAGGGACGTATCCCGGTGTTTAGGGACGTATCCCGGTGTTTAGAGACCTATCCTGGTGGTTAGGGACGTATCCCGGTGTTTCAGAAATGAAGGAGAAACGTAGGGACGTATCCCGGTGTTTCGGAAGGAAGGAGAATCATAAGGACGTATCTCGGTGTTTCGGAAGGAAGGAGAATCATAGGGACGTATCCCAGTGTTTCAGAAGGAAGGAGAAACGCAGGGACGTATCCCGGTGTTTTGGAAGGAAGGAGAAACGTAAGGACGTATCCCGGTGTTACGGAACTAAAGAGTGTGCATAACAATGCGATTAAAACGTGCATAACAATGCAAGTAGAACGTTCGTGATAACGTAAGTAAAGAGGTGCATGACAATGTAGCTAGAGTGTGCGTGACAGCGCAAGTAAAGAGTGTGCATGACAATGCAAGTAACGTGCGTAACAACGCAGGTTAAAGAGGTGTGCAAGACAATGCAATACAGGTACACAAGACAGGGCGATGTAGATTAAATGCACAAAACAGTGCGATGCAATGCACTAACAAGTACAGGTAAGGTGCGCAAGATAGCGCGATGCAATGCACTAACAAGTGCAGGTAAGGTGCGCAAGATAGCGCGAGTGAGGTGCACAAAAGGAAGTGCGATAAAATGCATTTTCTATGCAAGTATGGGGCATTAATCATGTACTCTGGTGCCTCCGATTTACCTCTCAGAGGACTTGGCAATACGCTCTGCTCAAAAGGGGACACCCTGTCTATATTGACGAGATAACATCTGCATGTGAAAACCACAGGTGCTGCTTGGACTGTCATTCTGACTTGAAGCAGGCTTACACTTGAGGTAGAGGCGCACTTATACTTCGGTGGCATTGACATGGCTTGACAAGGTACATCCGGAATACAATCACGGAATTTTCTGAAGTTGAAGCACACTCAGATGCTTCGATTTTTGCTCTTTTCTTTTGCTTTGCAGTCCGGACCTATATAGCTTCAGATTGGTCCTGGTTTTACTGTTCTCACATGACCTGGGTTGAACCCTGCAGTTTTATGAAAGAACAAATCTTGTTTTGCACAAATGTGGAGAAGAATGGCACAGCACTCCAGAGCACAAAATGATTTATTTAAGAAAAGGGTTTTTCAACAAGGTATTGAGCCTATAATTGACCACAGCCAAAACGACTCAAAAATGGAAAACAAAGGTAAAATAACCTAAACACAACGAGACACGCTCGGAACGACCAAAAACAAGATTTGAGACAAACAAAACAAAAGACACGACACTCAGACGTGCACAGGGAGCCTATTTCATCGGGTATTGTTTCCCACCCTTTCTCACTTGTGATTCTCACATCGCTTGGCACTCAATCTCTAGTTTTCTGAAAAAGCTCTTTTCTCACTTTTTTCTTTCAACGCACATCTCTCTATTCTTCAATCTCTCATTTTTTATCCCTCCCCTGGGTGGTTGATGGATAAATAGAAAGTTGCGGGGTTTTGCCCCTAGCATTCCGCTAGATTCTTCTTCTTGTTCACAACAGTGAGTTTCTCTCACAGAGGGGCTATGCTACAACTGGGTGTGTAGCAAATCTGCAGCTGACATCGGTTGACGATGCTCTGCTGGGGAGTTTGGACGTTATCAGATCTGTCCAGATGAGGGAGTGGAATATCTTGATCCATTTCAATTCGTGCTTAATACTTGGCTTGATACCTCGTTGCTTGGAGGATGTGAGAGCTTTTTGCCCTTTTGCGGTCGACTTCAGTGGTGCCCTTTTCTGGCGAATATGGTGCCCTTTCCGGTAAGCAGAGTGCCCTTTCTGGCAAGTGCGTTGATAAAGGGAAAAAGACAGAACACCTGACTCAACTGTGCCCCTAGTTCATCATTTTGACCATTTTTTGTTTTTGACGTTCTGCTAAAACAATTTTGACCAACATGAGAGTTAGATTAACATGCTTGTTCGATTTTCTGATTTAAAATCATGCAAGTTAGGTTATGAGCACTGAAAATTTTCCTTTTTTGGGTCCAAGAAATGGCCTAGTTTTTTAGAAAAATGGAATAATTTTCGAGAGAATCAGTTAACCTCAGTAAAAATTCTCAAAAATTGTTTTTGCAAACGGCCACTGCTCAACGAGCTCGAAACCTACTCTCGAGATGCACGACCTCAGATCCAAAACAATGGAAAACTGCCCCTTGTCTGAAGGACACTGCATGGCAACGGAAAGTTGCCCCTTGTTTGAATGGCAACACAGCGCATTGTATGGCAACGGAAAGTTGCCCCTTGTCTGGATAGCACCGCAGCGCATTGTAATCAGTCCTCAGAGTGACGATCACAACCGAACTCTCGGATACAGAGAAGGTAAAGATGATCAAAACCATTACATGGACACAATCGATTTTAGAGGTGTTTGTGGCTGGACTTCAGAATGAAGTTGCCTACGTATCCCAAACATGGGAATCAAGCCTTACGTAGTTCGGGTTTAGGTACACTCGTGTATTAACCCTCACTTTTTTACGCTCTAACTTTTGCTAAGGCCGCCCTTCTGGATTTTCAACCTTGCGAGCTTTGTTTTTCTTTTTCTTTTTTTCAATTCTTTTCATTTTTTCATTTTTTTCATCTTTTCTTTTTCATTCTTTGCGTTTTATTTCTTTTCTTTTTTTTGTTCTTTTTGTTCTTTTTTCCTTACTCTAACTTTTACCTGGGTCGCCCTTTCGGGTTTTCGGCCCAGCGAGCCTCTCAAGGGTAAAAGTATAGCTTTGTCCATGTCGAATGGTTTTGAGATCCTGAAGTCATCTGAATCCAGGAGAATGGCCGCTGTTTGCTGACGATGCAGGAGTCCATCCAATGGGGGGTTGAATTTGCCCCTAGTGTTGTGGATAGGAACTCGGTTGTCCTTCAGCAATGTCTTATTCTTTCCTCCCTTCTGGGGTTTGGCATTCTTGCCAACCTTCTTTGATTTGTGGAATGATCCATCTTTGGCTCTTCGAGCACATTCTGGCATCTTTTGCCCCTAGTTCAAGTGGTGCTTCTGATCTAGCTTTACAAGCTTCTTTTGGCGACATCTGATCTTCTTGATCTGACTTTCTTGCCCCTAGTTCAAGGGCTGCTTCAAATATGACCACACAGGCTTCCTTTGATGGTTGACCATCGAACATTCTGAATTTAAGTCCAAGGTTTGAAAATGAGGGGTCGAGTCTCGAGGCTGAGAGCGATCCAAGGCTGCACAATCTCAAGAGTGATTCCACACAAGTCTTTGCAGGACCGCGCAAAATATTTTTTGAAATCTTTTAAGAAAGCGACAAATCACTCGCGCTGAAGACAGTGTAGGACCAATTTGGATCAAGCCAGGATCCTTCCCAGTACTTACACTAACAAGCATGATCTCATTCATTAAGGGCTTAGCATACCTCTCTTTCTCTCAATTGATCAAACTTTGCAAAACCCGAGAAATTCCTCTCTCTTTGTTTTCACTGCAGTGCTCAAAAAGTTTTGAAAGAACTTAGGTCAATGCAACAATTTCAAGGCACAGAAGAGCAGGTGAAAAGTACTGCCGCTTTATTCAAACTTTCTGGCACAACTAGCGCAAGGCAGAAGCAAACACAAGAGTGTGAAAATCACTGTTGTTTCATTCAAAATCTGTTGGCACAACTGGCTCCCCGGCAGAAATAGACTCAAAAGAAAACAAAAGGACAAACACAAAACAAAATAGTGATATCCGAAGTAACACCCCCGAAATCACCCGAATTTTGTACAACAGGATTGACTCGATACAACAAGACAGATCCTTAATAAAAAAGACAGACTCAGAACAAAAAGACAGACTCAAAACAAAACGACAGAGCTGACTCAACACCTAAGTCAGAAGCTAGAAAAACCAGCATTTGCAAATGCTCAAAACAGTGCGTGCCACACGCCACATCTAGAGTAAACTGAGTGCCGCCCGCAGGTGGTTTATCCCCCGATCACATATTCGTACTATCCCCCAAGTTCACTAATCCAGTGGTGACAGACTTTGCTGAGCTGGTGCGGCAATGACCTCATTGTCAATCAGATTTTGTATCTCGTGATGAAGACGGACGCAACTATCAGTGTCATGATCGGTTTGTTGATGGAAAGCATAGTACTTATCCGGGTCATGCTTTGTAGGGAGAGGGTTGGGTAGAGGCCGTTGTTCTAACAGTTTCAGATGTCCTTTCCTGAGTAAGACCCCTAGGGCTTTAGACAAAGGCATATAAAGTGGGGTGAAAACCCTCTTGCCTTGGGGTAGATAGTCCGAAGTTTGGCGGTTTGGATTGGATGCACCAACAAATGGGGTGGCTGTTCTTGGTGTGGTGGTAGCAACCATGCCCACTTCGGAAGATCTTGCAGCTGCATCACCACTGGTCGTCGCTTTCGAACTGCGGTTGAATGCCCTCTTGGGCTACTCCCTGTCATTGTCAATCAAATCCTGCTTCAAGGCATCCTCAATCTGTACTCCCATCTCATGCAAATTTGAAAAGGTGGAGAAGGGAAGAACGATCATCTTCTGCATGAGCTTGGGTTGGAGGTTGCGCACAACCATCCGAATCTGATCTTTGTCAGTTGGCCTAATGGTCATCATTGAAGCCTTGGCCCTCCACCGGGTTACAAAATCAGAGAAACCCTCCTTTGGCTCCTGCTTAGTCGTCTCGAGATCACGGGTTGTAATCTCGATTTGTGTATTGTAGGAGTATTGATCGACGAAAGCCTCGGCCATCTCATCCCAATTCCTCTTAACATCGTCTTCCAGTTTTGCATACCAAATGGCTACTACACCCGACAGGGTCCGGCCAAATAAAGAAAGCTTTTGTAGTCTGGTGAGGCCCATCGACCTTAAGATGTCTGAAAACAACCGTAGATGCACCATGGGATCCCCAAATCCGTCAAAGCGGTCAACTTGTGGCATCTTGAATCTGTCCGGCAGCGTCACAGCTGCGTCGGTATACCCGTCGTCAATGTCTGGAATGGACTTCACACCTTGAGATTTCTTGAACAGCTTTTCAAGCTTGCTCACTTTTAACGCCGTGGGGTCCACCTCTAACTCGAAGGGAGAATCCGGTTGATTGATAGGAGTGGGTGCCTTGGATAGTTGAGGTAGAATCGGGGGCGGAGCCGGCCCCGTTGGGATGTCTGTATCCTCCTGGACATTCTGAACATTCGCCGTCTCCCCGGGTATTGGGACTCTTAGTGGAGGAGGAGCTTCGTGCGAAGCAGATGCCCCAGCTTGCTGCTGTAGCCTGGTGATTATCTCTGCCTATTGGGCTATGACCACGGTCTGTTGCTTGGCAAATTCTGCTTGACGGACAGCGTCTTGCTGCATGGCTTTCATACTATCCTGGAGTTGGCGCACCATCTCTTCCAGACCCAACATATTGTCCTGATCTAACTGAGCAACCGGTATATCTGTGTCTGCAGTAGGCTCGGAAATCTCAACCCAACTGCTCAAAGATCACTGATCTGGTAGTTGTTGTACTGGTGGTCTGTGCCTGACTAGCCTTCTCTGGCCCTGATTGTCCTTGAACTAAATCTCTGACCTGACAAAGTCTATCAGCACAAATCCAATGTACCCGGGAGATAGTGGAGCCTTCTAAAATATGATTCCAGGACTACCCCTAGCAAAAGAGAAAACAGACAACATCTTAGTCCAATTTCTGGAATAGATATGAGCATAGTAGGATGACTGTGCCCTCTACTGAATTCTGCCCCAAAATTCTGCCTGTAAACCGATACCCTCATGTAAACTGAATCCCAAAATACTGAACTGGTGCCTGCAGGCCTGATGCCCAAACTTGCAAATTGATACATGCATTCCCTGTAGAGGCCAACTCTAAAGCACAAAACAGATAAGTGAGAGCCAAAACACCCCTATGTTGGGGTAGGGTTTCCCTGTTCTATTTTGTCAGGAGCTAGGGTTTCACTACGCATGTAGCGGTTTCAAACAACCTACAATCGGGTAAGCAACCTGTCCTAGTTTGGAATGGTCACTATGGATTCTGAATATGCACTAGGTCGAATGGTCAAAGAGGGTGCCCTGGTAAAACCAGGGTTTGTGTTCCCATACTGGCAGAGCCCGCAACCGGTCAGCCTTATGGCACGCTTCTCAAAGCGAGCCTCCGGCAAATCGCTCAGGAATAGTAGATGGCCAACACGGTGTCCTAGGCGCACCAATGCACATGCAATGCAAAGAAACACATAAGTGTAGTCAAAACAAGATAACATGAGTTCGAGTCAAGTTCTCTAAATCCCCAGCAGAGTCGCCAGAAACTGTAGACGTCCCCGAACGTCCCGGGAGGGAATCCCGTTCAGTTCATTTGGGCTCACTACAGTTCGGACTCTCAAATTGTCACGGTTCTTAATTTGAACCAAAGAGTCCAAATCCGGCAAATCGTTTTGAGAAAAATAGATTTTTAGAAAAGAAGTGCCAAACATGGACTACTTTTCCAGATACAGAGTTGCCACCTAAATATTTTATTTTGGGGAAATTTAGGAAACCCTGACTCGTGCCTAAGGCCATGTGTCCGTCATCACCAAAGTTGCCTCGGCTCGAAAACTTGCGTACGATTCGGGAAGGTCAGCTATGAGCACCCCCGCTCCCCTGATCAAAGATCGGCCTCTACTAACCATGATATCTAGTTTTTGAAAACACATGCGTTCTTATTCCGGTTAATTAGCCTAGAATTACTATGTGATGCGCGCAACAAAACAAGTATAGACTAGATCGCCTAATTTGGAACAAAGCATTGCACATCCATTTGTTTGGAAAATGGTTTGAGGTTTGCTACTCGCAAGTAGGCTAAAATACAGATTTCAATGAATTGTCCCAATTCAAGCAATCCAACCTTCACCCACAGGCATTCAGACAGTTATATCACATAAACAATTAGCCTCATGGCAAGCATGCTGTCATGGCAACAATCACACGCATGCAAGGATGCTAAAGCATAAGCACTTACCGAGTACTCCGAGCCAAAACAGAAACTAGTTAGCAATCAAATGCATGATCCTAGTTCATGTTAAGATGGCTAATGCAACACATACGAGATGCAACTACAATAGGCTCGGCTATTCTAAGATGGCATATGATGATGCTACAACTAACATGTATTCAACTTGGAATTGAAATACAATGCAGTTAGTATGATGCGCCGAGCCCGGTGCATGCAAGACAAATGTATGGATGCACGCATGCATAGCATAAGGTATGCTAATTGAAACATGCCCTAATACTAACCATTGAAAGCAGGTAAGTAAAAGGGAGAAAGAAGTGGGGGTTGGAAGACATGCACACACGCACCCACACTTATTACAAATTCGCCCTCGCTCGGAGGAACCAAAAGAATATACAAATTAATTAACCTACAAACTAATTAATTATCATAGACCACCTAACTAGTAGAAAACAATAAACAGCCTCGGGAAGAGGGTCCGATGCATGCGTGCTCGAGTTTACTCGGAAATCCGTCACCATGCACAAGCTGCCTCTATTTTCCCTGCTCTGCTCCTCTAAAAATTGCACAAGTCCCAAGGTACACTCCATGGACACTGTGGAACACCACCGACCAAGGGGAATCACCACCGGCCAAAGGGAGTTGGTCATCGACCAATTATGGAGCTCTCGGCCACAAATATTTGGTCGGTCGGCAGTATAGATGATCGGCCAGCCAAAGATTCCTGTAGAAACCTGTTTTGACAGCAGCAGAGGGCAAAACAAGGCATGGCAATACATTTCAAGCAAATGTGTGCACCAACACACCCCTTATCATGTTTATGACTCAAAGGGGGATGGTACTCGATTCTTGGACTACCAATCGCGCATTTCAATGCGTGATGGCTATGAAATCAAGTTGTGCATTTTGATTTCAAATGACATGCAAACCAAATAAATACATAAAGCCTAACCTCTAGCATACTCAATTCAAGAGGCAAAGCATGCATGCTTTATGCAATGCAACCTAGGCATGGAGGCTAAGTATGCAACATGAACATGAGGGCAAGCATGCAACAACATGCTAGAATGGTCTTAAACTAATTTGGGCAGCTCTCAACTAGGCCCAAAACAGTGGCCGAATGCTAAGGAAATGGGGGCCAAGTACACATACAATCATGCATGTAAATGGACCAACACTTAAGCATAAATGAGGGACTCTTAAGCACACTAAAAAGAGATGAACATGGACACATGGCATGCAAACTAAGCTCTGAAATTATGTTAGAAAAGGTGCCAAACCAACTAAACAAATCAAGCAAAACATGCACATGACTTTACGCACTCAAGGCCTACAAGCTAGAATGCAAAGAGACTATACAAAACATGTTAAGCATGACCAAAGCAACTGAAAACAGAGCTAAATCATACTAAAACATGCATAAAAGCTTCGCAAAGCTTGGCTAAAATCATGCTAGAACAAGGGTCAAAGCCTAAAGCATGTTAAGGCAAATTCATGGCATTACAAGACAAGTATGCAAGGCATTCATGGTGTGTCTAAACCAAGTAAAAAAAGTGTTATATCATTGCAAAATAAGTACAAATAACACTTAAGACATGGCCAACATGAACTTAAAAATGGTGTTCACACATGAGGCTAAAATGGCACTTTTTGAAGACAACAAGGAGAAGGGATGGCCCTCTCCTTCTTAGGACCTTAATACACCATCCTCACCACTGAAATCCCTCAAGATTTTAGTGGTGAGAAGGCCCAAACAAGGTGGTCCCGAAGCTTACATAAAAGGCACAAAAATGAGGCCAGACAAGGCCTAAGAGGGGGTAAACAACCCCAAACACAAAAGTGATCTTGAACAAACTTAAAAAGAAGCTCAAAATAAGACTTTTTTCAGTTTATGAAAAAGCTCGAAAATGCTTTCAAGTATCGCTAAAAGATGAAGCAAAATAAAGACCAAAAGAGGGTAAGGTGTGTTACCCTTGTAGCCAAAAGGGGACAGCGGCTTCTTGGTCCAGAAAACCAGTCCCTTACCCTCTAAAAATGGCCTCCAAGATCCTTAGGTTGGTGTTGGAGGTGTTAGGCTAAGAGGTGTAGTGTAAATGTGCAAGAACTATGGAGTTTGGAGCTTGGAATGTAGAGATGTGGAGGGAAGTGTATGTTTTTTGCCTTAGACAAATTTTTTGGAACCCTTGCAATGGAAGGAGAGGCTCTTTATTTATAGAGCAAGAAGGGTCCAAGCTTCTTTTAGAAGCTTGGAGCAAAGGGGCCTAGCTTCTCTTAGAAGCTTGGAGCGAAAAGGGCTAAGAAAGCCAAGCTTCTTGGAGAAGCTAGACAAAAGGGCCAAGCTTCTTGGAGAAGCTAGGCAAAAGGTTCAAGCTTCTTGAAAAATCTAGACAAAGGGTCAAGCTTCTTGGAGAAGCTAGGCAAAAGGTTCAAGCTTCTTGGAGAAGCTAGACAAAGGGTTCAAGCTTCTTGGAGAAGCTAGAACAAAGATTCAAAAGGTTCGGGCTTCCTCAGGAAGTTAGAACCAAGGGTTCAAAAGGTTCAAGCTTCCTCAGGAAGCTAGAACCAATAGTTCAAAAGGTTCAAACCCCCTCAAGAAAAGGTCTCGGCCTGAAAAAGTGGCCAATTGACCAAAATCAGTGGCCAGCCGACCAAACACAATGCCGACCGACCATCACCAATGGCCGGTGGCAAGGAAACAAGGCCGGTGGCCTCAAGCCATGGCCGGTGAGGTGCGGGGATGGCCTACAAGCTATTTCCCACCCTTAGAAGCAAAACAACAAGTGTTTGATGCAAAACCAAACACAAAACAAACAAGTTGAGAGGTCTTGACGTAAGGCGCGTAGCCGAAACCTCCGAGAACTCAAGACGAATACAAACAAGGGTAATCATCGAGTGTTCAAATGATGACGTCCAAGTCATAAGGAGGTCAAAAATGGGGTGTCTACACATATGTACTACATATGTTCGAATAGGAAAGCAAATTAAAAAATGGGATAGAAATAAGCGAGACAGGGAATTATTACATCTTTGGAATATTACAAATCCGAATAAAAGGGAGAGGAAAAATATTACAACAAAATTAAATTCTCATAACTCTCTCTAATTAAAATAAAAACAATAAAATAGCAGCTCAATGGGGGCCTCGGAGACCATCAGAGACTGTTTTGCTCATTGCCTAGAGGCTGCTGGGTTCTGTCTAGGAGAAAGTGGCTGGTCGGCCAAAAAGTTGGCTAGCCGAAAACTCTATTTTGTTCAAGCACTAGGAAAACAAATAGAAAATATGCAAGTGGCTCAACTAACCACTTCTAGTTAGCTTACGACAGGTTTATAACATGAAATTGAAGCAAGAAAAGCAATACAAGAAAGAAAATGTAAGAAATACTAGAAAATGAAAAGTGTGCAAAATTCACATTCCAAAGAAGGATTTGATTTCTAAACTTCCTTTTGATCAATGCTTACTCTCTTTTGATTAATGCTCAAGAATATGGCTATAACAGAATTTATGGGCTTGGTTTGATATATTCAAAGGTGGTATATTAGTGTATCTCTAAGCTTATATGTAGCCATCCCGATTTTTACCCGGTCAACTTTGGGGGTTGAGCTCGCCGAAAGCAAAAATGCAAAATGCATTCGAAATTTCTTACGGGAAAGTGTATTTCACGCTCGAGCGACCTTGTTATATTTGTCCGTAAATTGGGGTTTCAGATCACTTTTTGCAGCCCCTCTCTCTCTAAAACTCTCCAAATTTCCAGATCTAGGGCTTCTCTCTCTAGAAGTCATCTTCTCTTTTTGATTTCTCCTAATCCATTGGGATTTAGGCCTAAGTTCTTCACCAAAGTTGGTTATCACCTCGAGGGCTTCATTGTGTGCGGTGGAGATCGAGTTTCGACACTGTAGATTTTGGGGTTTCATCTCAGATTCTCTTCAAAACTTGAGGCAGGGATTTTCTTTGAGTTATATATATATTTTTGCAAGATCTAGATGATTTTTGAAATTATCCTTTGATAGCTTCTGAAAATTGATTGTTGATTCAAGAAGTTGAGTGATTTTGAAAGTGGGTTTGTCTCTTTTTTTTTTTTTTTTTAAAATGATCTTATGAGTTTTGATCTTCGTTGATTGAAGAAAAGATGATTTTGGAAAGTTTTCTTTCAAAAGATTTGTGTTGTATAGTTTTGGTGAGAAAACTTAGAATTTGGGGATTTTCTTTAGAGACTGAAAATCCATAAATGATATTGTTATATTTATTTTGTGTGTCAAAATAAATGGATGTTTGCAGAATTTCTTATTTATATTTATATAAATGATGAATTTCAGGGAATATGAGAATTATTGTTCACTTTGAAAATTATTGTTCGAAACGTTGAAATAGTCTTGAAATGACTAATTGTTGAGGATACTTAAGAAGAGGAAATCGTACTATTCCTTGGATGATGAATTGGGATAAAAGTATTTATATTTCTCTTGTGAAATTACATTGAAATGAGAAACGAGAATTTTGATCACAATGGTAGTATTATGTGGAAGAACTGTTACATTGTATTGATTGTTGTTGCATTGACATATCAATTCATTTGATTGCATTAAACTTTGAAAGTCGATTTGAAAACTTGCATCGAGAAAAAAGGAATGTTGAGAAAACAAGTTTTCATAGAATGATTTTGGGATAAATACGTTGGTAAGTCTTGATAGGTGGTGTAGATGAAATTGAATAAGTTGGCCTGAGGGTCTGAGGTGAAAGATCGAAAACCCGCGCAGATAGGTGTTGAGCCTTCCGGTTAATACCGGTAAAAATGACAAATTGGTAGTACTAGTATAGTCTACTTGCAGACACCGACCTAGAGATTACCAGAGTCGTATTTACCGCCCTTGAAATAAATTGTTAAGTTTTGAACAATTGAAATTGCATGACATCATTGTGCATGATGGTTTTCAAAAGATGAAAATGTGATTTATTTTCAAAAAGGGCATAGCATGGTATGTGCATTTCATCTTTTGAGACTTGCATAAAATGTATATACTTTGTTAAGAATTTCCTACTGGGCACCTTACGGGATTTTTGTGCAGAAAAAGATGTGGTGATTCTACCCAACTAGGGGCATGGAAGTGTGTGTGTTGGGAGTACAATGCTCTCATTTTGCGTGACTCTCTTTTGTAAGCCAAGGGCTACATTTGTGTGGACTTGAATAACCGTTTTGTGTAACCGGGTTTAAGCCTTGGAAACTTGTAAACCCTTGAGGGTATCTATTTGTTTGTTTTATTTTGTTTTGAATTGAATGTATTATTGCATGAGAACTATTTGTGTCATGTAATGCAAGTATGAGAATTTATTTCGGTTTTCCTTTAAAGAACCATGATTGTTGTATCAACATTTGGGCTTAGAAATTGGGGCGTTACATTATAGCTTAATGTTCAAGACCTTTCTCTTTTTCTTTCTAACTCTCAATTCACTCTCTCAATTCAATTCCATCCCTTACATTCCAATCCTCTCTATCTCCATAAGCAATCAGGAAAGGCTATGAATTCAATAAGGTGGGAGACAAGGTGAGAGACATAGATGATGGGATGACAAGGGTGGTTGAAAATGGATGCCACATTTTGAGAAGAAGACAATCCTCCTTTTGACAATGGAGGCCAAAGGAGGATAATGAAAGGGGTGAGTGTGTACCTCGTGTATGAATATACCAACAAAGGATTTGAAATGGCATGACCCACACTCATTCAACAAGAATTTTGCCGAAACTGCCCTGCTCCTAGGCAAATTAGCCTGGTGGCGAATTTATTGGTTGGTCGGCCAAAAAACCTTGGCTAGCCGACCAAAAAAAGTTGGTCGTGGCTGACTATTTTGCACGAAACAGGATTTTTGACAAAATTATCATCCTTTCCTCCTATTTCCATATTATTTTTTGCTAGATTTCTTTACAAAAAGTTTTATTTTGAAGTTTAAAGTGAGCCTTGGAACACTACAAAAATATTCAGAATAAAGCATGGAAAGAAGGTTTCGAAAAAGAGTTTTGAACATGATTTGAACACTTGGCCAAAACAGGCTTAGGTTTGGAAATGAAGCCCAAATTCCATCTTTCTTCCTAAGAATTTTATGAGAAACACATTCTTGTTTTCATCATCGGGTAATCAAAAGAAAGCATCCAAGTTTTATGGCCGGTCAAAATGGGGTGTTTACAGTTAGTCGATGTAAAGAATGGTAACGAGGTGATAGGTATGCTGGAATTCTTGAATACAACTAGGCACGTTGATGTCTACATGGAACACCATCTTGAAACGCAGCCTAGTTCAGTAGTGATTGATGACATTGATGAATTGTTTGGACGTGAATATAAGTTTCATAGGTATATGGAAGTGGTAGAAGCTTAGTTCCGAAAGGATGGTGATGGAGGAGAAGCTGAGGTAGAGCAAGATAAAGGTGTACCAAAAGTTGAAGAAAAGCAAAATAGTGGATATGAAGAAGGTTCTGAGACAGAGTCTATAGAGTTTGAGGACTATGAGGATAGTGAAATTGATGAAAATGAAGGTGACATACTATATGAAACTCGTGTGGCTATGAATATGGAATGGGGTGGCTTAAGGAGGGATAATGTCACTAATGAAGCTGTTACTCATGAAGCTGGGGTTGGTTTAACTAGGAATCAACCATAAGTTAGTGACATATGGAAAGATGAGTTAGCTTTAGATATGTAACAATCTATTTTAGGAGATTGCTCAAGCGGTCAATCTGTCGCGCGAGCGGTGATGCGAAGCTACTAGTATCTTACTTGTTTGCAAGTGAGATCGCTCGAGCGGTAAAGTGGTCGCTTGAGCGTAGAAATGAGGCTCTCAATAATTTCACTATAGTTCTGCAAAACTTCTGAGACCTTGCGTTTACTGCTCGAGTGGTGGAAAGTTTGCTCGAGCGGTCTCTTTGATTTTGTGCACTTTGCTTAAGTGGTGGAAAGTTCGCTCGAGTAGTCTGTTCGGGACAACACATTTAAAAGTCAATCTAAACCCATTTCTCTCTCACTTTTTCACATCCTTTCTCTCTCTAACACTCTTTTTCGAAACCCTAACCCTAAAGCACTAGATTTCCCTTAGTTTTACCTAAGATCCACCTTAGATCTTCCAAAAGGCTTGATTTTAAAGTTCTATCGATTATTTCTCGTTTTCTTGAAGTTTAAAGTTGGGTTTTCATCTCTTGTCTTCAATCTTGAGGTAGGGGTACTTTTAACTTGTTATATCCTTAATTTGAAACACATATGTGGTATTTTCATTAAATATCTAGATGTATGAAATGCTTGTATGATATATAAGGGATTTAATCAAAAATGGACGATATCTTATGATTTTTTTGGAAGAGTTTAAGTATATTCTTGATGATTATTGTTATTGATGATGAAAATTGGTCTTTAAGTTGTGTAAAAGTGAAAAGCCCCAATTTTCCTAACATCCTAGTTTTCAAATTGGTTTAATAAAGGGGATTCTGTTCAATTGACTCTTGAATTTTGAAATTGGGTGTAGTGGCTTGACTTTGATATCGGAATATGAGATTTTGGAACGTCTTAACAAATAACCATGTGATGGTAATGATTGTGAGTTGGAAAATTCTTTCGATTGTGAATGTTTATAGTATTGGATTGTTGTGAATTGAAAACCATCTTAGAGAAATTAAGATTTGGAAATTCATGCATCATATGCATTTATAAATATACTTTGTGACCTTAAATGTTAATGTTTAGGAAGTGTTGAAATGGGGTAAATAGCGTATGAGTCCGAGTTATGAGTCGGGCTTTTGGTTTAAGTGGTGTATTGTATATTGGTACCCGTCCAGGGAGTCAAGGTGCTCAATTGCCATGTCTTATGCATTTCGCCGGACGAATATGGGAAAAGTTTTAGGGTGTCCACGAGTCTGTCATTTTTAGAGTCAGTAAATGTGGAAAACATGATTTTGGGTGTCCATGAGCCCGCCATTTCTGGAGTCGGCCAATGTGGAAAGGAAAGGTCTTGGGTGCCCATCGTCCTGTCGTTTTTAAAGTCAGCAAATGTGGGACTACTTACTCTAAAACAATCTATATATATATGTATGTGTGGTGTTGTGGCTTTAGCTTGGAATGTCATAGCTTATTTACATCCCATGTTTTGGTTGAGATTTGTTATTGGCATTTCACATTTTAGCATCATGGTTTTCAAAAGAAAGATACTTGTATTTTTTTATTTCTTGCATGGCATGATAATATGTACTTCGATTAACTGTAATTTGTTAATGTATTTTCTACTGGGTAATTGCTCACTCCAAAAACTAACAACCTTATAGAAGATGAAGTTAGGATGATACCAAAGTGATTAGCATTGAGATATATTTTTTGGATGGAAGCATGGAGGCTCCGTTATGTGCTATATGTTGAAACCTCGAGTTATTTTTGTATTGGAACATCCTTGAAAATATGTTTGGCTCAGGGTATTTATATTTTGTATTATCTCTTGTTCTTTGAACTGTTAATATTATTTAATGAATGTAATTGAATAATGATGTAACCACTTAAATAGTTCAATGGGGAAGAGATTATTTATGATGCATGGGATATATATATACATGTTCTATAATGTCTTCATATATTTTCAAGAAATCGGAGTATTAATGAATTCACACCGTAATTAATGGTTATATTTTTGGGGCGTTACAAGATAAGCTTAGAAGCATTGATTCATCAAGTGATGGTGAGGATGATGAAAAGAAGAAGAAAAGGTAGCCTTAATTTAATATACATACAGATGTGGTTGACCCCCAGTTTAAACTTGGGATGTTGTTTGGGAATCCAAAATCTTTAAAGATGCTGTAAGAAAGCTTGCTGTAAAGACTGGAAACCAATTAAGCCTTAGGGTTAGGGCCACCTATAAGCCTCTATGCAAATGGGTCCATTTTGCATCTAAGGTTCAAGTTGAAAATAGTTTTCAAATCAAAACCAACCACCCTATACACAACTTTAGCATAGTTTTCCACAAAAGACAAGTCAATTCAACTTGGATGTCCAAATAGTATGTGGAGACACTTAAGACCAACCCTACATGGCTATTGTCTTCTTTCCAGCAAGATATCGTAAGGAGTCGACTTTATAAGGCCTAGAGGAAAGCATAAGAATTGATTGAGGGCAATCATCAAGAACAATATGCAAAGTTGTGTGATTATTGTGAAGAAATTAGAAGATCAAATCCTAGGTCAACCATTATTATGTAGGTTCATGAGATTCAAGCAGAGGATGAGGATGAGGATGATGTACGGAAGTCTAGATTTGAATGGATTTATGTATGTTTGGGTGCTTCCAAGCATGGCTTCGTTGCAGGTTGCAGGCCCTCTGTTAGAGTAGATGCTTGCCATTTGAGAGGTTCCTACAAAGGGCAGTTACTTCAATCTGTTGTCGTTGATGCTAACAATAACACTTTTCCAGTGGCCTATGCTGTAGTGGAAGGGGAAACAAAATCCTCATGGAAGTGGTTTTTGGAGATATTACAAGAATATATAAGGATTGACAACCAAAAAGGGTTCACAATCATGTCTAATAAGCAAAAGATAAAGGGTTGTTATATATTAAGTTAGTTACTCTTTACTGCACAATGTAACTTGCTTTTGGTTTTTGTTTTGTTTTTTTTCTTTTCATAGGGATTGATTCCAACAGTTGCAGAGGTGCCTCCATATGTTGAGCACATATTTTATATTAGGCATTTCTACATTAACTTCAAAGGGTTGCATTTAAAAGACATATTGTTTGATGCAACCCAATCAGCATATGTTCAAAGGTTTGAATTTCATATGGAAGAGATGAAGAACACAAATGAAAAAGCTTTCATGTGGTTGACAGAGAAACTAGCTTGATTTTGGAGCGGGTCCCATTTCACAACATATAACAAGTGTGATGAATTGAACAATAACATGTGTGAGAGTTTCAACATTTTCATACTAGATGCAAGAGGTAAGACTATTTTGCCACTACTTGAGGATGTGAGATGCATTTTGATGAAGATGACACTTGTTCATCCAGAAAATAGGAGTTAACTGGCATACCATGTTGTCATACAATAGTAGCCATTTATGATAAACATGAGAACCCTGAAGACTATGTGGCACATTGGTTCAAGCAAGACACTTATATGGCCTTATGAGCCACTAATCTACCCTATCAATGGATTTGAAATGTGGCCTAAGTTAGGGTTAGATGCACCATTGTACCTTAAAATCAAAAGGTAACTAGGGACGCAAAAGAAATTGAGGAGGAAAGAGGCAAATGAACCCTAAAACCCTTACAAATTGAAGAGAAAACACACTACAACCACATATGCCACTTGTGGTCACCTTGGACACAATAAAAGAAGTTGCAAAGGGCAACCAATGGAAGGTAATGCTAGAAGGCAAAAACTGCCTGTAAGTGAAGTTATTCTCAATTTATTTTAGTCTTAATTACTAATTTCTTTTAGGCATTGATTATCTAATTATATTTCACCATGTTTGAAGGCGAGGAAGAACAATAGTGTGAAATCCGATATTTTTGAGGTATTAATATTTTATTGAGAAGTATTGGTGGTTTATTATAGTAGTTTAGTGGTGAGATTTAAATAAGAACCTAACTTATTTCCTTATATTTATTTTATCTCTTTATCTCTACCTCATTATTGTTCATCTCTTTTTGAAAACAGATTTTTTCCCCTATTTATCATTTTTCTTCCTTACCAAGAAAAAAGAAAAAGAAAAAAAAAGAGAAAAGGACAAGGCAAGCCATTCCTCCCATCTCTTCTAAATCTTGGCTTTGTTGGAGCATGTTTCCTACTCCCACTTGTCTCCTTTTTATTTTATTTTATTTGCCTATAAATTGACCACACCCATTCTTCTTCCATTCTTTCATCAAACTCCTTTATTATAGTGATCCTGATTTAGACCCGACCTATTTATTGCTTTTGAATTCGGGAAACCACATTCGTAGCGGTCGTTCTTCTTCCCTTTCATGTTTGGTTTTGCTTCTGGGGTTGACACCATGAGTTCCTGGGGTCGACACTAAGAGTTCCTGAGGTCGACACCACCTTGCTATTTAATTCTTGGTGTCTCTACTGGTTTTTGGGGTCGACACCAGTCTTCCTAGGGTCGACACCACCTTATTGCTGTGTTTTGGGTGTTGCTGCTATTTTTTGGAGTCGACACCACTGGTTATGGGGTCGACTTTCTTGTCTGCTGCAAACATAAGTGTCTCAACATTTCTTCTTGAGGGTCGACATCACTGCCTTGGGGGTCAACCCTTGCGACTTATTTCCAGAATTTTGGGTTCGGTTTGGGCCTACTTTTGGGGGTTTTTGGCTTATTCTTTTTATTGACTTTAAGGCTATTGTTCTACCACCATAAATAGACCTCAAACACACTTTCCTCATTTATTTCTTTTCTTCTTCTTGCACTTTTCCCTCTTTGAGCCATGAATCTCTCCCTTTCTCTCTAAACTCAACTTTTCTCACATAGATCTCTAGATCTACTCGGCTAGAGACCTCTTTTCACCTTGGTCCTTTGAGAAAGGTTGTGGATTTCGTCAAGGGCTTTCTTTTGATCCAAGAGCGTCGTGTTTTCGTCGACATTGGCCTTTGGGGCTTTTTGGCTTTCTCCTCTTCTGGAGTCGAGGTAGGATCTATTTCCTTAACTCCATATGAGTTTAGTAGCATATTTGTGGTATATTTATATTTGGTAGTCATTTGGTTGATTTGAAACGTTATTTTGGGCTTGATGGTTTTGTGAAATTTGGGGGTTTTGGGGCTATAATTATGCTACTATGGTTATTTTCAATATACAAATTGCATATAGATTTCTAAAAGTAGAAAAGCCCCAATTTGTAGAAAAATCCTAAATGATATTGTTTTGGGAGTTGGATTGATTTTTGGTAATGGTTTGGTTGGAATGAGATGGAAAGGAAATGGTTGTGAGATTTCGAAAATAAGTGTTGTTACTCTTTTGAATAAATATATCTGTATTGTTATCTATTAAGTATTGCATTAGAGATAACTGTTTTAGCTATCGGTGGAGGATAGCATTGCCGTGTATTAGAAATTGCATGTGAATTAGGCAATTTGAAATCATTCATATCATGGAGCATGTAATGGATTTTTTGAATTTGAAACCGAATGTTTGGAAAGAGGTTTTGGAAATTCTCGTATTTAGTTTTGGAACATTTTTATTGTTTTAAAAAATAATATTTTGAATCACACATATTGTGCTATTGGAAAATGGTGAATAAAGTGGTAAAGCTATGAGGGGGTGTTAAAGCAGAATTAAGTTGGCCTGTGTGTCTATGGTGAAAGACCTAAACCCGCGCAGTAGGTGTCAAGCCTTCTAGTTAGCACCGGTAAAAATGACCTTGTGATTTGTATAGTCACCCCTATGAACACTAGCCCTGGAGATTTACCCATTTTATTTACTATCGTTTTGGCTTGAAATGATGTTTTGGAAAAAGGTTTGAGCAATGTATTTGCTGTTGTTTAGCGATGTATTCACATTTGATTTAGCAATGTATTTCCTGGTTGGTATTGAGATACCTATATTGGTTTTTGGCAAGGGATTTTATATCAAACAGATGTTTTGAACTCAAAAAACGTTTTGATTAAACGTAAGATTTTGGTAATTGGAAATAAGAGATTTTGTTGAGATATCAGGTGGATTTGAAAATGCATTCGGGCATATTATATATATATGTATTGCATCATGATCATTTATGCAAATGTATAATTTCAAACTGTGAGTGTTACGTTTCTGAAATGTACACTAAGATTTTTTTTTATAATGTTTTTGTACGTATTACGTTGGAGTGTTACGCTTGGAATTACATTGAATAGAATGTTATGTTTAGAAAAAGCACGCTAAGAAATTTTTTTTATGTGTTACATTAGAGTGCTATGCTTGGGAAAAGTACAGTAATGAGTTTTTTTAGAGTGTTACATTGTTACATTTGGGAAATGTACACTAAGAAATTTTTTCGTGTGTTACATTGGAGTGTTGTATTTTTTGTTCGTAATATGAGATTTGTTCCAGAAGGAGGGAAAATTCAAAACCTTTGTAGTGCAGATTGTCCAAATGTGTAATTTCACATTTGGAGAAACCCACTTTTATCCTTCAAAAGCTAAACCCAAATGTGTAAATGACTACCTTTTGTGTAATTTCTACTTTTAATGGGACCTTTGGGTATATAAGAAAAAATGAAAGACCAAACAGTTCACAAGATCACATTTTGGGATTTATTGGTACTTCACCCTTTAAAATTTTATTTTATAATTTAATAAAGGATGCAAAAATTAAAGAATGAATATTGATCTTATTTTGGTAACATAATTTATGGAAGAATCTAATTAAATTTTTTATTTTAAGAATATAAAATTAATTTATAGATCAATCATATTGTGACACATATTAACAAAAAATAAAAATAAAAAAAAAAGAATTGCAACTTTCGGCTTTAATAAGAAGACAAAATTTCGCAATTATGATAGTATATAAATTTTGTATGAGGTTTTAAAATTCTCATAATATCTCTTCTTAAAAGTATTCTTTTGTAAAATATATAAATAATATCAATGTCACTATTATTGCTCAATAATGCAAAAATTATAAGTTAATTATGATAATTTTAAATTTATATTTAAAACTTATAAGTAATGAGATAGATCATTATAATTTTAAATTATATTGTGCTAATTTTAAATTTAAATTAATAGATTACTTTTCATATTTAATAACTCTTAAATTTGAATTTTGAAATAGATTAGTATAATTTTTTTTTTTAGATTTGATATACTTTTAATTTGAAAGTCATAAATCAAGGAATATTAAATTTTATTTTTTATTTTTTATTTTTTTTGCTTGAATAAGAGCTAGTCTATAAAAGATTTTTAAAATTTTTAAAAATTAAAAAATTATGAAATTTAAAAGTTAAAAATCTCCTCTTACATATATAATATATAGATAGATGTGAGAGGGTAATTCCACGTAGGCCAAACCATAATGGCCTTGGTTGGCAAAGGTTATTTATTAGGGTGCCTCTATTTATACACTATAATTTATCTCAAGGCAAACTACTTCTAAAAGCACACCTTTAATAATTTAGTAAATATATATTTTGCTCATCACACATCACAAATTTACATATTTATCCTCACTCATACACCTATCCACAACAATATACACTCAAACTCCCATATTTACCCTCACTCACTCACACACCCTCACACACCCACCTTCGTCCATCTTCCCCCCTCCATTCTCAGTTTCAACCGGCGAACATTGTGTTGGTGCTCAACACAGAGTGAAGCAGTGGTGAAGACGTCGTTGGTGCTTAAGTAAAGTAGTAGGTGAGTTCTCATTTCGCTTAGATTTTAGGGTTTTATGTATTTTTCACCATTGCCATGAATGAATCAGTTCCAAACCATTTGACACTGTAATTTCGAACGCCAAAAGCGGTACGGGCTCGTTCGACACTTGAATTTCGAACCAAATCAGTTTGTCCGACTTGTTATTGTCGAACTTGTTCGGACCTAGAATGTTGAACTATAATGCTTTGTTCGATTCTTTGCTGTCGAACAATATATGTTTTTTTTTCCCCTTAATTTCCCCCACATTGGGAAAGTTTCTAATAAATTAATATAATCAGTTTGTCTGCATGAAGTTTTCTTGCCGCCAAATTTAATTGATTTGAAGATAAAGAAAAGTGCTGTACCCAATTATATACAGTACCTATTTCCACCATTACAAAACTTTAAAAAAGGGTCTTGAGCTCTTTGACCACAGCCCCAAACCACCTCATTAGTAATAAATTGACTCGTGTAGTTAACAAGACCCCCAGATCCAATATTACTGCATTCCACGGATGCGCAGTTCTCAAAAAATGGAATTTTTTTTTATAACTGTTCGGCAGTACAGAGTCGAATTAAATGAAAAAGTTCGACTATAGTAATCCGAACAAGTGCAAGTTGTTCGGTTTAGATAGTCGAACAAATGTAAGTTTTTCAATTGTAGTTTGTCGAACATATGTAATTTGTTCGATTGTAGTTCGTCGAACAAATGTAAGTTGTTTGATTGTTGTTTGTCGAACAATGATATATTATTCACCTCTGGTTAACTGAACACCGATTTACCACTCATAAACAAAAACAAAGACAAAAATAACAAAAAAAAAAACCTTTTCATTGCTCCATTGTTCCGAATGAGAATTGTCAGATGCATCCTTCATTGAATCCAATCAAAATCTTCAATAATACTATATTTTTGATTATTTGTTGAAGGGTTTTTGATTTTGGTTTAGGGGTTTTGGATTATTGATAGAGAAGATGCGTAAAGAACAAGTTTGAAATTGATGATTTACATTATATTGATTCTTGTCCTTTATGGTAAATACACAAATGGTGTGTATCATAATTTGTCCTCTATAGTTATTTCATTTAAGGTTAAAATTGTAATAAAAAATAAATTAATTAAGGTTTGCCTTGAGAGAGAGGATGGTGTGTAAATAGAATGACCCTATTTATTACTTTTTGGCTAAAATTCACAAAAGATAAAATAATTTAAAATAGTCAACAAAAAAAATGTCATATCAAATTCATAATCATTTTATTTTTTTTCTCACAAATATCACATATAACTATAAAAAAAAATTTAATCAACTTCTAAAACACAAATATTTTAATATATTAAAATAATTAAAAATTAAAATAACCTATTAAAATAATTACGAGGTGGATATATAGATAGATAGGAAGGGGTAAGCGTTAGGCCAAAGACCCCAAATAAATTATTAAATTTTCTATTGAACATCTCATATAGGTGCAAAATCTACACACATGTGATTTGTATGATTCTTATATCCGCGAGAGATTTGATAAAAAATTTGATAATTTATTTGACATCCATAATATTTTATGAGTAATGCCACGTACGCCAAACCTTTGTTTAAAGTGGAATTTGTCCAATGAAATAAGCCCTAAACAACATCGATGAACTAGTAGGCAGGCAAAGAGCGGTTAAGCCAGAAGGGCACATGAATGAATGAATAGTAGAGAAAGAAAACGAAGAAGAGAGAAAGAGAAAAAGAGAGAGAAAAAAAAGTGTATTAATCAAAGAGCAGTGAATGGGGAGATGGAGAGCTTCCCTGATCCTGTCGAACATGGCGAGAATAATAACAATACCCAAATCCACTAACCCTAACATTTCTCCTCACCTTCTCAATCCTCTCCGTCTCTTGGTTTCTTCAAACTCCACAAATCGATTCTTTTCTGCACTCCCATCTCCATCACCCATTTATGACAATGATTTCTATTATAGGCTCCCTAATTTTGTTGCTCTGGACTCCAAGCAAGATCTGGATACCCCCAAAATCCCCATCAAAGCTTACTTTCTTTGCACCAGGTAATAATAATAATCTCCGTCAATCTGCTACGTACCTCATATATGCATATCTTTATTTATACTGCTGCTGGGTGTTTGTAATTTTACTTTTTCTTGTTTGGATTTAGAAAATTATTACAAATCAATGGTAAACTTTATAAATACTAATAATTACTTTTTCATGAATCTGCAATTATTTTTCTAAACTACCACTGTTCTGTAATTTCCCCATTATTTTATTTGATGACTGATGAAAATTGGAGTGGGAAAAACCGTTAAATTGTTATTGGATAGTTCAGTTGCTCGATGTGAAGGTATTCTTGGAATAAAAGGTTGGACAGCATTTGTAAATTTCTAGTTTTTGGATCATGGAATGCGGGTTGTATTTGTTGGTTTCTAAATTCTATATATATGTCATTAGACGCTTTATAAAATTTGTATTGTTCTAACTAAACTTACAAGTTGAGCTGTGATAAGCGCCCCCCTTTCACTGGGTCTATGTCTGTTAAGTACCTTGTACGTGTGCGATGGGAGACTTCATGTACTAGGGAACTAGTTGGAGCAACAATACGCTCGTTACCAAAGAAATAATTCTGTTGCTCAGCTGGAATTGGTGTGTAATTGCATATAGTGATGGGAAATTTGTACGTTAGTTATTATTTTTCCTTCTGTGATTGCATTTAGTTCCATTTGCATAATAAAAACATTTCTTTGATTTTATCCAGAAGGCGTACTGCCATATAGAGCGCATAAAGACCAACAAAGTCATTTTCAAGGATGTCATGTCAAAGTCAACGTACCCTTTTCTAATGGATGAACAAATACGAATGGATGATAAAACAATGGGTATTTAGTAAATCAAATTGTAATGTATGGAAATAAAAAAAAAGGACATATAAATGACACAACCCAGAACAGAAAAGAAGAATAGTAACAAACAAGGACAGTAAAAATTCAAGTCCTCAAATTGCCCCTTGTACTAGAATTTGAAAAGGATTATGTCTCTTTAGATAGAGATATGTTATTGGAGATAAAAGATAATGAAATCTCTTTAAAAGGAATAGAAACCGAAGCCCAAAAAGAGGATGAAAATCACACTCTACCCTGTAGAGAATCAGTTTCCTCAAATTTGTACTCAAAGATCCTGGCATTTCGCTCCAACCAAATAACCCATAAAAGTGAAAAGAAGACACCATTCCTCAAAGTCTTCTCAAAGACTTGGCTTTCTTATTGGTGCCAAATCTCTGAAGTCAATCAAAAGCAATTGAGTTCAAGAAGCTAGGGCCACCCAAACACGTATTTGCTAATTGAAATAACCGGTGCCATGAAGACAAGTCGAAGGTTGTTCTTTTTCAGCTGGTAATTCTATTAGTTGTTCTATGTTAGATGGGCTTGCAGCCTTGGAGAGTGTCAGGTATATATCTAGAGGTTGGATTTATCAAATCTCAAATTTAAGGGTGCATAAACTTGGCAAAAAATGGTCGTATTTTCGTATTTTTAATTTATTATGTGAGGAAAAATGATGTTAACATAATTTATAATTAAAAAAAAAAAATTGATGTTAACATACAGTGTCAAAAGGACATTTTGCTCATTTTTATAGCATTTGTACAACAATATATACATATAATGATAGTGTTAAATAGAAATATATAAGAAGTGTTTGATGGGAAGTATAAGACACATCCCACACCCTTGTCGAAGTGTTGGCCATTTGACATAGATATTTGTTTTATTTTGAATAGTCCATGTAATATAGATGTTGCACCTTATCGGATTGCTTGCAACCTTGCCTTGATGGCATATTGGAGCCTTACCAAATGTATTTTTATTAGTTGTGTGTTTTTGGGATAGAACAAACATACAAAGAACCACTAATATTCTACCTGTTAGTGTGATTGAAGGCCTTCTCTTGCAAAATTATGTGCTAAGATATCTACCGCATCCAATCCATCACTTCAACTGGGGAAAACCTTAGTTTGATGCAAATGCAGTGGAGCATTTCATGTCGTGATGGAATGATTACCATGCAGTGTTGATGCATAAGGATCCTTCATTTTTTTCTTATTGCTAATTGATGGCTGTAGGTATGTGGGCCCACGTGTCCACGAGGTGAGCTATGTCAGTTGCATTTCTCAGCATGTCATCTTCGTCATGAGCCTTGGTCCCATTTGTTAGTACCGTTAGTCGTGAGGTGGCATTTGGACCAATGAGATCTCTCCATGTGCCACCTATCTCCTTATGATAGACGTCGACTAGCCAAGACTAATGGACATGGTGTCTTAGCCTCAAGCCAAGTGCATTTTCCAAGGAGCTTCTTTGTCAAGTTTGACCGCCTTCCCTTAGTCGAGCAAACTCTCCATCACAGTGAGCCCATCTCTGCTTGCTTCAATATGTTTAGACTTCCATCGGCTCAACTGAGCATACTCTCATAGTTTACACTTGGTTATCTAATGGCACCCTAATGCTCTCATGAAAAAAGTTTTCAAAGGGGAAGGCGCAAGGCGAGGCGTAAGCCTCAAGGCATTGAGGCGTAAGCTTTTTGAGTTTTAGTTTTTTTTTTTACTTTTATAAAACATAAAGTTAATTAATTATAACACAGTTTTTTAAAATAATAAGCTATAAAAAAATGATCTTAAAAAGTGTGATTAATATTTTAAACACATAGACGTATGCATAAAATAAAAATGATGGTTATTAATTTCAAAAAAAGATAATATTAAAGGCCATTTTCTTTTAATAAATGATGAAGGTTCTGGTCAAGAAATTGGAAGTTGGCAAGATCCACTGAAAAGAGAGAGAGCTTTAAATAATAAATAAATAAAGGCCTTTATATTAGTCATTATCTTCTTCTATCATAAATGCCTCTCACCAACAAAGAAGAAGTTAGAGACTCCCATTCTTTACAACCAAAGATAACGGAGACAGAGAATAGAGAGAGAGAGAGAGAGAGAGAGAGAGAGAGAGAGAGAGAGAGAGATACTTGAAAACCCTAATCATCGAAGATCGCAGCTCAGATTTCCATGAATTTTGAATTGTTCATCAATCGTAAGAGCAAAAGACTTGTATCCCTTTGAATGTATCTTTGATTTGAAGCATATCAGCCAAGTTTCGTTTCTTTCTCAATTTTTTTAAATTTTTTTTGTAATCTAGTTAGGCACCACCTCCTTGGAAAAAACGTTCAGTGTGCAAGATGCGCACTTGAGGTGTTCTCCCTAGACCTAAATACCTACGCATAGCTGGTGTCAAGCATAATAAAGAGCGCCCCAGTGTGTTTTATCAACACCTCGCCTTAAAACACGCCTCAATGCATGCCCTAATTGTGCATTTGAAAACCTTGCTCATGAAAACCTAGGTTGAGGGTGATGCCTATGACCACCTTGAGGTTGATGCTATGGTCATCGGGCTCCCAAGCATTACCTTGTGATCCTCGCATCGTATCACTAGGTCTTCTGACTTGATGGCTCGAGTTTGAGGGTTCGTTGTGGGGTTCATATGACTCTTCTTCGATGGACTTGCAACTCGATCCATCTTAGAAAGAGACCTCATCAAAAAGACAATCATAGACCAAGACAATGACACATGCTGTGTTCTGTACGTTTTCATACTTGAGGTGCACGCTTGACTACCTTTAAATCCTTTGAGAATTTGGGGGCCATTATTAGTTGTGGCATTTACATCGAGGTTGTTGGCCTTGTGACCCAGGTGAGTTGGCCTCTATAGCTTGACCCTGTATAAATAGTGAGCCTCCACCTTCGCCTCCTATTAATCTTCACTCTCTGGTGAGAACGCTTTTGTTCTCCATCTCCAGGCTTCCATTACTACTTTTTCTCTTTCTAAGATCATTTCTGCTCTCACCCAGTCCACTTCCAGATGGTCTAGCACCATCTCAATGACCACTATACTTCCTAGAAGGCTTCTTCCAACCAGCCGACTCATCCTCCACTCTCCACAATGTCTCATAATGATCACACTCCTGTTGGGAAGTTTGGAGTCTACTTGACTGATTCTCATAAAAAGGAATCTATGAACTTATAGGGTTTGGCTTGAAGTTAGTGAACATGTGTCTTGGAGTTAAACTTGACAGATAATGGTGAAGTCTATGGATTTCTCACACATTTCGTATCGAACAAGAAAGTTGAATACATAAATTTTTAGAAGTTGTTGACTCTATTCTACCTGCCAGCATCCTTGTGTTGTGGTTCTTTACCGTGCATATTTGTCCTACCTCCTGTTCAATCAACATTGTGCTACTTCTGTGCTGACAGATTTGTTAAAAATTCATGGTACTCCAGTGGAACAAATAAAAATATGTCAGTTCTTACCTTCTTCACAAGTTGTTGTCTCTTGTGAGGTTAAATTGAAATACATTTCACTTAAAATTCTCTGTCCTTTTCTCTTAATTCACTTCTAATGATTATCTGACTGGAATTTCTAAACTTTGGTCAGTTTAAAGTTTAGTTCATTGAAGCTACCTTTGAGGAAAGTCTGATGTTGGGATGACTCAAGTGATATAAATCTGAAACACCACTTTCCTTTCTGCTTGCATATTTTAGTTGATGATTTAAATTAAAATTAATGAAATACCTCCTAAAGATGGGGATTCCTTGGAATCTGTTCTTGGTGTAAACTGTAACATGTGTAAGTTTCTTGTTTGATACCAACTATACAAATTCACTTACCCAAAAATAAATGAATGTTTTAGCCACTTTTTCCTCCCTTCTTATTGCATTGTTTTGTTTTGTGTATATTATTTGTGTAGGACTAACTACTTTTTTTTTATCTCTTGTATTGTTGATTTTATATGATTTTGTTTTGTTGTAAATTTTTTGGGTGTTTGGATGGTTAGTTTATTTGTGTTATCCTCTGCATGCTTTGTGTCTCAGGGCTCCCTCTGTCTCTCTCACCTTTCCTTGTTGCTCTGTTTTTGTTCTTTCTGATTTTGCTTTCTCAGATTCATGATTTTGGCAGTATTGATTTGAAGAGCATGCATGCCGAGAATTTGAGCAACGTTGTTCCTCCCACCTCTCGCTCATCAAATTATATTGCTCTCAGATTCTGCAATTTCCCTTCAAAAACTACTGTAAGAATAGTCAATCAACATTACATACATTATTATACAACGTCATTTGATTTTGTTTCTTCCTTTTCCTTTGTTTTTTTAACTGACTTCTCCTTTAAGTGGTCATATCCTATGATGTAATTGACTTACTTTTTATAGCGTAAAAGGGGAATGTGGTCCCACTTTTCGATTTGTCTTGTTTAGCTGGCTACAAAAATGACACTGAAACTTGTGTATTCTTGATCTAAGCTATAAAGCCTTGCTTGTTAAGAATCTTGCGTTTATGGAGGGTTCACATGTGCAGTAGATTGTGGGACCTTCGGGGGAATCATGGTAGGCACAAAGATGATACAAGATGACCAGACGTGGAGAGGGAGAGAGATGAGGCAGACTTAGAGACAGAGAGAGAGAGAGAGTGGCTGTAACAATGGAGTTGAAGCCTCTCAACGGGTCAGGGGCAAGGGAGATGACTCCATGAAGGAATGGTATGATCTCTCTTGGTGGGGGTGATCTCCCTTTAGATAGAGGGGGAAAAGGTTGTAAAGCAATGGAAAGCTGTACTAGGTGTGCTCACCCAAGTCCAATAAAGGTGTGAACTTGTTAACCCTTGCTGACTCTATGTGAGGTGAGTCTCTCTCGTTTTAGAATGGTTAGAGTGGGCCCACCTTGAACGGTGAGCAAGGCAGCTATGATGATACTCTCAACTTTAGCCGCTAATCCACAGGTCCTTGATGATCACGTGCAGGGTCATGGGTTGCTCAGACGTTCCATGACCTAAGCACCAACCTCGAGGTGCCCTAGGCCTTGTTCTCAGCCTAGGCAGGTTTTGTAGCATCAGGGTGCAACTATTGAGTCCAGTGGAGGGGGTATGGTTGTGGGAACCATACCCTTAGTGATGCTGACGTGGCAAGTTATATAGGACAGCTTGCTGGACTTTCAAAATAGAGGTTAGTTGACTGCCTAAACAGTGAGTAATTTAGGTTTTAATGATTAAATTGAAGGCTAATACGTAGGGTAAGGGATTAGAGTTGATTTGTGAATGGTTGAATAGGGTTTTGAGATTGAAAAGTGCACTTTTAGAGGGCTATAAATAGTAAACCGAGAATAGTAATTATGGTATGTGTGCATGAAAGAAAAAAGAGAAGAAGAAGATAAGTCTATGAATCATTCTTAGAATCCCTTAGGCATTACACCTAAGCTTTGATTGCATCACACAATTCATAAGAAAGTTTCAATGCTTTTCAAATTCTGTAAAATATCAACTCTATTAAATTTTGTTTTCTTAATAAATAATGTAGAAAGAGAGCATCAAGATGATGCGAACAAATCAAATAGCGTTATCAAGCCTACATCTAGACATATAAAGAATCAATAAACTCCACAAAAGAAAATAAATCCGGTGCCACTCTCCTCGGCACCCAACTATACAATACCACAAAAAACGTGTTTTTCAACCAAGGCAATAGAACCGTTAGCCCGTGAAAAGTTTGACAATTACGTTGCAACCATACTAACCACATTAAACACAAAGGCGCAAGATGCCAGGCCTTCCGACATCTTTTTCCCACCCGACCCCCCTCCAATTGCACAACACCTCCTTCAAATGCCATAGGGTAATGAAGTAGAAGATGTGAAGTGGATTTTTCATCCTAGCAACACATTCACAGACACACCTTGCTTGAGCGACTGCCTAAAAGAACCAAACACCCGCTGAAGAGGTGGGTTCACACGTAAATTAGTGCGGCCCAAGTCCCCCTTATCTCGTTGACCAAACCCATTGCTTTGCCCATTATGTAAAAACCTACCTTCTGTTGCCCCACACCAGCTCGCTGAAACCGACGTTGGCTGTCCCCCCTTCGGCCCAACCCAACCCCCATACCAAGAGGCCTAGTAGGATCCGACCTTTGAATGACCCAAACCTCTTTCTCGACCCAAGCCCAACCCCCTCTTGTCACATTAGCCCTCCATCCTAATGACTCTTTGCACAATTGTATGCCAAGATCACCCGTAGCCTTGATGATCTTGCCCCCAATCTCGCCTAAAACCTTGTGGCAAAAAATCTCGCCGCCCACACTGTCCCTTTTTCCCCATTTGTGGTGCCACCACTAGTGGCCTCACCTCACCATGAGTAACCGGCGTAGGTAATTGCCTACACCGAGCTCCACCGTTTGCCGATCTCGAATGACAACAAACCCATCCACCGCCGGGATTAAAACCTTCCAAAACCAATGCCAACTCTTCCCACTCATCCTCTGATTCGGGAATAAATACCTGTTGATGTTGAACCCCCATCGTGGTCACCACTTGTACTACTTGACCACCTTGCTTAGCTTGCACCCAACACGCCATGCTTCATCGTCCACCCCACAGACAACCCAAAAAAGTGCCTGACACGTCACTTGCCGCCACCAATCTCAGTCTGGAAACCAGCCACTGAACCTCACATCCGATCAAACCAACCTCCCTTTGCAATCCTTGGTCCCTTTTTACTATCGGCAATCAACTATGACCAATGCCATCCATCACCGCCTCATCAATCTCAAAAGACCATGGCCCCAAAAACAAAAGTCGCTGCCGATGACCTTTCTCTGGCCCCACTAATAGATTCTCAGGCCTTCCTCTCATTGTTCAATGCATAAGAAAAAGAATCGAAAGAAACAACACAAAAACCACCACCAACAATTTGAAAAACATGCACAAAGCTAAGAACCCACCAGCCAAGAAAACACTAGGTATAATCACAAATGACAGGTGAACCCATCAACAAAGTCGAACATAAGAAACGATGACCAAGAAGTCCCGAAAAATGAAACCAGAAAGCAGATCACAGACTCAGAAAATCATGAAAGCAGACTGCAGACTTCTCTAGAAATGGTCTCAACTTGTAGTCGATCCGTCGATCCACCGTATAAGACTCAAAATGTCCCTAAACAACCATTGGAGAAGTTTGCCAACCCTAGATGGCAATTGGAGTAGGAACGTGGGCCCTTGACGACCATTGGAGTAGAAGCGCGAGCCTCAGACAAACAAGGCTCGAAAACCCTAGATAACCACCAAAGATGGATCATGAACCCAAAACAATCACCAAAATAGTTTTGCAAACCCTAGCCGACCACCGGAGACTAGGAGATTTTGTAAACGATCTAGAACCAAAAAAAGAAATTACTAAAACTACTTTGACTTCCAAAACTAACTCAAGACCAAATAAGAAATACAAATAAAAATTAATTAAATAATTTGACTCACAAGACAATCCATGGGCTTATAGCCATGTCAGCAAATATGAAAATTACCAAAATTCCCTTGACCTAAAAATCCTAAAAAACATAAAAATAATCATAAAATAGGTCTCTAATAATACTAGAAACATAATTATAGTAAGTTTTTTGTTAAAATCATGCCAATGTCCAAATATTATCGTTTCTTTGAATTTAGCCTTCTTTGAGCTTCTTATACTTTGCATCATAAGTCTTGTGGGACCCGTTGGTTTTAATTGTCTTAACTTAACTTGAATAAATTGTCAAAATTATTTTATGAGTACAAATGTGGGTTATATTGCCATGTTTAGGTTATGGTACTAATATTTAGTACTCTTTCATAGCAATGGACAAGGCTTGAGATGTGAGTTAGTGCCCATTGACTATATTTTATGTGGGTACATTTTGAGTTGTAAATAGACTGTCAGCTCCAAAACCCTTATTTTAATTGGAAAGGTGTCTGTTTCATTGCCCTTTGCTTATGTGAAACTTTTTACTTCAGGGCATTAGAATTGAAGAAAATGTGAGCTGCTGCCATTATATGGTTGTATTTCAATATGGGTCTGCTGTCCTGTTTAATGTCGAGGATCATGAAATTGAATTTTATTTGGAAATTGTTAGAAGGCATGCTTCTGGATTGCTTCCAGAGATGAGGAAGGATGGTAAGTTTCTTTCCAAATACCTTTCTTTTGACAAAGGTGGTGAAAATGATTTCGACTTAAACTATGCCCTATTGTTTGCATCCACATTTGTAGTTTAATATTTTACTACATCTTTGAGTAGCATGAGAGTTACTATTTGACGTTTATTTCTTATCTTTCATATTATATATATCCTTATGGAGACTTATCCAAAAAACTGTTAAGTATAGATGTGACATAGAAAACAGCTCTGTCGGTGACACCTATGTATAGAAGACCACAAGACATTTTCTGGTTGTTCAAGATAATAAACTTGTCTATATTGCAGCATATTGTGGACTTTAGTTGGCCCTGTTAGTTATTTAATCAGTGAATTTTTTTTTTTTTGACAAGTGAAGATAAGTTGTATTAAAGAGTGCTGAAAGGGACGCCACATATGTACAAAATCCAAAGAGGTCAAAAGGGCTCAACATCAAAATTGAGCTCAATAGTAAAATCTACAAGAAGAATCAGTTTGTGCTCTTTCTAGACAACAAGGTATGGGGCCATGGGCAGATCGACATCAGACGATTGGCAGCAATTGTCCCCACTGGATTTTTTTAAAAAAGACACTATATCAACATGTGTTTTCCCCCCTAGAAGTGCTGCTAGTGGAGCAATTTGCACCTTCTTATTTTGTCTCAAAGTGGGCCAAGAATAATATTTCTCTTTTTGCCCATTCTTTCTCTTCTTGCTATAAAATATGCTATACTACTATTTTGTCAACACTACAAGATATATGAATTACTCATTAGGCCTGTTTGGTGCAACTTTTGACAAGCTAAAAGTTGATAATCTAAGTGAAGAAGGTAAAAAATCCCTTCACCAGTTTTCAATAATTATATATTTTTAGTGTATTTACGTTATTTTTGCCTCATAAGTTGTAAACAGAAGTTGCACCAAATGCTTGAACTTCCAAAATTAGAAAAGAAAGATAAACACCCTCCATAAGCTGCACCAAAAAAAGGCAATTTTATGTTGTCGTCTTTGAAAGGTGTGATCTCTTTCTTGCATTGATCCTTAGGTTTATTTCTTTCCATTGTCAATCAGGGGAAAAAAATTTAATATTCTTGAAATTGTTTAGTTGTTTTCATTCTAGCAAATCAAATGAGAAGATGAAAAAGTATCTCTCATTGTCTGCCATGTCATAATTTAGCTACCCATAGTTCAAGATCATAACTGCAGTTCAAAAATACTCTACATACTGGTTTTCCCTCCTTGTTATTACTTACACACATCTTCATTAATGTTGCATCTTGTTAATTCTGCAGTTCTATGATCATTCCATTTCCATAAGTTGCTATATTTGTTAAGATTTAAGATTAAAGTGTTCTTATTTAGCCCGAAAAAGGAAAAAAAAAATGTTCATATTATGTGTTTAGCCCTGTGTGCTCTGTTAAGCCTCATGCTCTCACTTTAAAGTTTTGAAAAGTAAGTTACAAGTTGTTTGTAAAAAAGGGTAGCTTATAAGTTGATTTATGCAAATTTTTGTTTTGCTTTCCACTTCCCCCCCAGATTATGCTGTAAAAGAGAAGCCAACGTTGATTGAGGATATGCAGGGAGGCCCAGACTACATTGTTCTGAAAAATCTGGACACAGATAGTATCCGCATTATTGGTAGTGTGCTTGGTCAAAGTATTGCTCTGGATTATTTTGTATCACAGGTATTTTTTTTTTGAAATTTCCATAATTTTAATTTTTTTAATAAAATTATCTGAGCTATTCAGTGAAAAAAATGAGATATGGAACCAAATGTAAACTGCTGTAGAATGGATTCTGAAATCCGTAACAGATATAGCCTAGAAAAAATTTTGGCCCAACCAATTCAAATTTCTGCCCCAAACAAAAATTTATCAACCAGTCGAAATTTCTGCCCAAATTAAATGAATAAGTTCAAACAAGAATTTACCAATTGAAATTTTGGCCCAAACTAAATTACGTTTGAGCAGTGTTAAGAAAATTAATCAAATAGGAAATTCAAGCTAGTAAATCATCCACCATTGTTGTATGTGTATGCCATAATAATCAAGATCAAACTACAAATAAATCAACCACAATATCATACACAAATTTACGTGGAGACCCTCAAGAGGGAAAAACTATGGGCACAATGCCTGCAATCAAATCCACTATTCATGAAGTAACTTGCAACAATTTACCTAGGATACATACTCAACTTCCAACCATAACACCACGGATTCTTGTGCGTTCTCCACCCCACGGTGGCTCCAATTGAATTGGATTGACGGAGAGTAAGGATGAGGAAATGAATAGTACTCAGCACAGCCTCTCTATTGTACATAGAATACATTCATACAATTTGCTTTTCTAGTCCAAAAACCTTAAACTCATATACCCTTTTGATACACATGCTAGATCAAATATAACCAATAAAATTTTCAGCCTCCATGTTCTCAAAGATCTTTTCTGTCTAAGTCACATGGGCAGAAGCTAAAATTCTCTTTTGGCCCATATGGAGTGTAAACTTTTATTTATGTATGTATGTATGTATATATACATTTATAGTCATGTTCAAGGAAGACCCATCCTTTCACAACTATTTGAATAATAACTCTTAACATTTTCTTAAATGTTTTTCTACAATTTGACTTAAAGCACATGGGAAAAAGTGAAGTCGCTGCACATCTCTTGCACAAGAGAGAGGCCCACCGTCTTTCTGAATCATTCATTAAACGCTAAACCTTTTGAATAAATAAAAACGACGACACTTTGGAAGTCTGTAATCTTAATAGATACACTTGAAAGGCATGGAAAACTTCATAATTTGGCGCTGAAGTGAGATGCACAAAATTCGGCATCATACAAAAACACTGTTTGACTGTTCGACCATTGTTCACTCGTTTGATCATTAGTCATAACATACTTGGATTTTATTTATTTTTGTTTTTTTGGACGAAATCAGCGCCATTGGAAAGTAGACTTTTGTAACTTTACAATGGTAGGTCATGGGCTCAAATTTGGCATTGGATGAGGGAGATATGTCTGTTTGAAGTTAACCCTGAAAATCCGTTGTGAATCAACACTGCACTTGCAAATGTTTGAGTGTTCTTCGCATGAGTGTCAAACATTAAACACTGGTCCTGGGCAAAGTAATGACTGAATGTCAAATGTTTAACCAATCTTTCTAACATAGAACTTCAAATGTTAAACACACGGGTGAACTTAATCCAACGTTCGAACGTTCAACCCCATCATTCGAATGTTTGGCATGATTTTGCTATGTTCCACAAAGATCAAACTTTTTCAAACATCTTTACAACTTCAAATATCTTGCAATATCAAATTACAAGATTATCCATCAATGTTTTGTCATGGAAAAGAGCCAACACAATTCTTTGTTCGACTGTTTGTTTTTTAAGTATCATAGATGTGTTTTGCTTGTCACTGCCATTGAATCATGGTTACTATTTATTGACACAGCATGCTATATTGGCAATTTAGTTTTGAAGGAAACTAAATCCAAATTTGGAGTTGTTCGTAATCTCTCTCTCTCTCTCTCTCTCTCTCTCTCTCTCTCTCTCAGGTTGATGGTATGGTTGAAGAATTTACAGATATAAATCGTGGTATGGAAAAAACTGGTACTTTCACAATGAAGAGGAAGAAGCTCTTTCAACTCGTTGGAAAGGCAAATTCAAATCTAGCTGATGTGATTCTCAAAGTTGGACTTTTTGACAGGTAATGTTTTATGTAATATAAAGTTGAGCCTCTATTTCATTTTACCCATGATTGAGTATGCTAAATTGGAAAATTTTTTTTTTATGCTTCTCATTCCATGTGCATAATTTGAGATAATTTTGAAGGATCTAGATTGGATACTATAGGCTCTTCTTCCTCTTTAGGTCAAAAAAGTTCAGTTGATAATAAAATTCAAAACATTTTCTCCTTTACAAATAAAATGTGTTCATTAGGATGTAAAGAAAAGTAGGGACACAATATGCCCATGAAGGTCTTGGAAAACAATTTTCCATTAAGGCTTTGTTTTGCCGTAAAATATTTTTCCCTAAAATATTTGACCTATTTTCCGTTGTTTGGTTGGCCAAAAAGTAAGTAAAATATTTTTTACGTCATATAGTGTAGATTTATTTACGTTTAAAAATTCCATAAGTTATTTTTTTTCTCTCATCATGGTTGATACTACTCGAAGTACGTATCAAGTTTCATTACTTTCATACACATTGAACGTTTTTGTTCTCTATCTCTCTCTCTCTCTCTCTACATATATATACCTATACCTATACATAAATTATGGTTGAGCAATTGATCGGAATTAGGTTTTGGAATTGTCATTTTTGTTACATTCAATCCTTGTCTTATTTTATTCTTTAGTAATGATATACAAACATAATTTGTATACAAACAGTTTATATATAATGATTTATTACATTCATATTCACTAATTGAAAGTTCAAATTTTCATTACTATATTTCATAAGTTGTAAGAATGACATTGCCATATCATTTGTGTTCAATTCTATATGAAAATTATGTATAAATATTAATTTTCTTTGTTCTTTTTAAAATTTACTTTATAATTGATTCTTTATTGAAATTTTTGTTGTAGAAAATATTTTAAATATTTTAAATGCTAATCAAACACAGGAAAACAAAAACAAAAATTTGTTTTTGGGCAAAATCATTTTACATGGTGTAAAATATTTTACGGTGAAATAGATGGAGCCTAAATTGATAATGCATTCTGATTTGGTGGGTAAAAGCTTTTTAGGTTGTACCGAGTACCTAGGTTCCAGTATCTTCTTGGTTTTGGTTGCCTTTGTCACCAGGTAATGTTAGAGACCCACATTTGAGACCCCCAAATGCACCCACAATCATATGGCAAGGAAGTAAAGCCCCACATGATTGAGTATGTGACAAATCAAAAGTTGACACCAATCATTCCACATCATTGTGGGGGTTTTATTAAGGGTCTCAAACACTTTGCCTTTGTCACCTGCTTTCTTATCTCTGTTTGTCACCAAGTCACCATATCTTACTCTTTTATATTCGAAGATAATCTTTATGTAGGATTGATCTGTGATGTGCCTATTCCAATATTGGGAAGGATGCTAGAGTATTTCTATGTTGGATAGGTGATAAATTCAAGAAACCTATATCTTACCTGGACAAAGTTTTTCCACCATGGGTTGGGATTAAGGGTGATGGGTGGGGGTTTTACCCGAGTAAATCCAAGCCCATCATGATTAAGGAGAGTCTTGGGGAAAAAAATGCTTATGGATGCAAGTCAGGTGTGTTCAACACAGTCCACCCAGGCAATGAAGTCCAACTTTATTTTTGTTTGGACCTGGATAAACTGGTCTGAGCATTTGATAGAGCTTGGCCTAAATATGATAAGCATAGATTAAGTTTGGGTTGGGCTTGGGCAGAGTTTCAAATGACCCAATTGACCCAGCCCAATTTCATGCATACAATGGTTCTCAAGGTAAAGTTGTAAGTTAAGATTAGATAACCTCCACATTGGATCAGCGCCTCTTTTTAAACAGTAAAACTTAATCACTCTCTCCATCAGCTGCACACTCACAGCATCCACCCTCTCCATTGGTAGCAACACCCCCCAGTTTCCAAGCAGCAACTCTTTACCATCACAACTCCACAAGCAGAGAGGGAAGGCTTGACTGCTAGCTCGTTTGTGCTTGATGGAGCTATTATGGAGGGAGCATTACATGAGGACCTTTCAAGTGGTAGAGGAGCCTTTATATAGACTTAAAATTTGTTTTATGGGCCATTTTGTATAGTTGGTGTTCGGGGATAGTTACTTACACCTAGCCTTGATTATTTTGTGAATTTTGTTGATTCTCTTAATTTGTAAGAATCCATAGGACAGTTTTTTTTCGTTCTTTTTTTGTTTTTGTTTGTGGTGGGGGGGAAGGAGTCTTTTTCATGCACCTTTTTTTGTATTGTGGGGTATAGGTTATCATGGTTTACCCTTTTGCACATGGGTAGAATCCCTTTTTGGTGCTCTTTTAATACAACTTGATTTTACTTATCAAAAACAAATTAAAAAATAAGGTGCACACCTAGGATGTAGAAACTCTGAATAGATTAGAAACAAAATTTCTTTTGTTTTTATCTTCGATTAGAAGAAATAAAACACAACACATTAAAAGGCCTAACTTTTGGAGTGATGGAGACATAAAAGGCTCACTGTGGTTGAACATACACTAAATGTGAGGGGCAAGGAATGTGTTTGGTTTCAGTTTTCTGAAAATTGTGTTTATTGTTTTTCATTTTTTTTTTGTTTTTAGTGAATATTTTTTAAATTTTAAGCAATTTTTTTTTTTAGTTTTTTAGCTGCACTTACATAGATGTATCTAAATAATAAAATATTTGTGAAAAAAGATTTTAAAAAATTAATAAATATACAAAAATATGAAAAATGTACTGAATTTTCGTATATATATATATATATTTGTATTTTTTGGTATTTAGTGAATTTTTTAAACATTTTTTTTTCATAAATATTATACTTTTTAAGTGTATTTATGTTAAGTGTGTCTAAAAATTAAAAAAAATTACTTAAAATATTAAAAAAATTCATTGAAAACATTAAAATACGGAAAGTAAAAAAGTAAAATTTTTTGAAAACAGTTTTTTGAAAACCAGAACCAAACAAGCTTAGTCACAAGGTAAGAAATGTGGAATCATGCTAGGGCCTTTAGGTCCAACTCCATATACAGAGCATGCCAAAATGACCTAACTTTGGAGGAGTGACGGGGAAACAATTATATTGAAATAATATCTTGCAGGTTAACTTTTTGCCACACTGTGTGGGGGTTGGGGGACTTTCTGTGGTCTGCAGTGGTGGTGGGGAGAGAGTCAATGTGGTCTGGGCTCAGGCTCATTAACATGTAGTTACGCCATGCTCTGAGAACTTCTTGGCCACTTAAGATTACTTGCTTTGGTTGAATATTTCTGCTTTAGTTTGCCTTACATGCGCATCATGGGATCAAACCAAATTTGAAGCCTAGGAATTGTAGACTTATTTGCTAGATTAGAAAAGAAGTAGAAGTCATACATTTAAAAAATGGATACATTTGAAATATGAAATGGCATTTATTGTTTATTATGTATAACTCATATATGTGTACGATACTTGCAAATATACAAGCAATTGCATACTTCTATTTTATTTATTTGTTTATTTTTTGTTTGGGTTCATCTGGAAGTTTATAGCTCTGATATGTTAAACTGCATTAACATTCCATTTATGTCTTCTAGTCCTAAGTCAATAGACCACTTATCAAGAATTTTATGTTTTTCCTTATCTATCCAGTTGATGTATCTGTGATGATGTTGCCCCTGCATTTAATTTTAAGTCTAGTTGATTAATTCAAACTCTGAAATCCTATGAACTTTTTAGATTTTTTTTTCTTCCTATTTTTGCTTTCTTTAATTTTGAACAAATGAGTTTATTCCTATGCTTGTAGCAGCCTCTGAATTAATTTGTGTGTTCATTATATAGGTCAGAAATTGCTTGGAGAGATGCAAAATATGGTCAAATATTTGAGTACCTTCGGGATGAGTATGAGGTCACTCAGCGATTTGGAAACCTTGATTTTAAATTGAAATTTGTGGAGGTATATTTCAGCCTCTTGTATATTTCCTAATATGGATGTTTAGGTTGGTTCTTGTTGGATATTAACATTTGAGTATTCTTTAGCATCATATGATATTATATAGTTGAAGGGCGCACAGCAGTGATGATAAAATGCTAAAAGTAACCAGTATTATATGAACAAATGTGGAAGTAAAAACCACACCACACCCTTAGGCTGTGTTTGCATCATGGATTTGCATAGAGATTTGGAAAGGAAAAGGAAAAGGTGAGGGAAACAGAGAAAAAAATGAGCTTATATTTCATTCACATTTCCCTCACCTTTTCCATTCCCTTCCAAACCCCTACCCAAGTGCATGATTCAAACACAACCTGGGTTTAGTTGGCTAGTGCATGGTTGAGTTGGAGGAAAAAAGACATGCTGACATTGACTTAGTTCTGCATCATGAGAGTAGCAGCTATTGTGATGTCATATGGTCTAGAGCTCCAGCATGTGTGTTTGTATGTGTATGACAATTTATATAACTTTTGGTTTTAGCTATTTGTTTTCCTTTTCCTTTCTTTATTTTTTTTTGGATGAAGTTTTTACCGGTGTTCAATATGTTCCAAAAAAAAAAAAAAAATTTATATGCTACTAAACAAAACAGTTTACTGGTCTTCGGTGCTCCTGAGGCATCAACTAACTTGGTGGAAATTCAAGTCTTTGCCCTCATATTTAGGCATTGTTTGGCGTGATCCAAAAAAGTTAAAAAGTCAAAAAGTCACTATCCTATTTAAGTCACATTATCTTATTTAAGTCACATCACCTCTCTAACACATCGCTTTTAACCCAACCCATCTTTCATAAAAAGTTAAAAAGTGCACTTATTTAGATCATCCCAAACCATCCTTTAGTATTAAAATTTTCACTAAAATCATTGCAAAGGACCGACTTGCGGCCAAATCCTCCTTCAAGTTGTTCAACACAATTTGGCTCTTATTCTCACAATCTGCAGGCTCAGAGAGAATTCAGCTCTAGTCCACCATTCTATAGATTGGTTGGGGATCCACTATTTCTTGTGCGGATTGGGTACCTAGAAGAGCAACGTGGTTCATGTGTGTAAACTAGCATCAGGATTTTTATAGTTATAGGCCTACTTGCATCAGGATTTTTATGACAAATTTATCTCATGTCTCTATCACTTAAATATTTTTGGCCATGTCTAAAGGTCATCACCTTCATGTTTCCATATATGTTACTATTATAGTAAATAATTTTATAAAAAAGTGTCTGTTAACTGGTAAAAACTTTGCCTTTCTTTTTGGCAGCACAACATTCACTTTCTTCAGGAAGTCCTCCAAAACAGAAGGTCGGATCTCCTGGAATGGTGCATCATATTCTTGTTGAGTATCGAAAATATTATATCAGTATACGAGATTGTTCGTGAATCAACTGTAGTTCCAATGTGATCAGAAGGTACACAATATTCGTATTCAACAGCAAATAAATATCACTGTATTAAAATTCAGCCATACAGTTCAAGCAAAGCAACACTTGTTTTGTATTCATTGACCTTGGTATTTCTGGCAATAGTTGGGTAAGGTTTAAGTTTCATTAAGAAGATGGCCTTCTAAATTGATGGCTTGAGCAGAGGAAATTTTTTATTTATTTTTTGATATGTAATGAGATACGCAGAAAAACCTCATCATTATGTAATGTTTATAATTGGATTTCATTGTGAGGTATTTGGGTACTTTGTGATAATTGAACAAGATCTTCATTTTGTACATAATATTGACAATTAGTTCATAGAGTGCTTGCTTGGTTGCACTTACTATGTCATTTTGTAAGTTGGTTCATCTTGAAATCATATACTGTTTGGGTGGTCCAAGGAAAAAAATGCGTCCCTTCCAAATTGACCAATTTTAAGATGTTTGGTAGTAAAAATTTGAATTGATAGAACATTGAACTGAGTAGGTGTAGGACACTAGATTGAAATATTCATTGTTGCCAGCTGAAGTCCTAATATTGCAAACATATATATTTCCATACAGACACTTGTAATATTTCTGAATAAACTCATATATTCAATTGCGTTTGTAATACAAGAGTACATCGGTTTATATAACAATCTAACTTAGGACTGAAAAAGAAATTAAGAATATCTACTCAATCCCGAATATATACAAAATATATATACTATTATATATACATAAAATCGAATATTCTCACACTCTTGCTCAAACTCAAGGTGTTTTAGCAGAAAACACTGAGACTTTGCTAATAAGAAGTTGAAACTAAGCAGTGATATGAGTCTTAGTAAAGAAGTCAACAAATTGTAGAGCTGAAGAGACGAAAAGAAGCGAGATAGAGCCAAATTGCAGATGTTGACGGACAAAGTGACAATCAATTTCAATATGCTTCGTTCGCTCATGGAATACAGTGTTATGGGCAATTTGAATAACACTGTAGTTGTCTCAGTAGAGAGAGGTCGGAGAAGACTGTGGGACACCCAAATTAGACAAGAGACAACGAAGCCAATCAATCGTAGCAGTAGCATGAGTCATGGCATAACACTCAAGCTTCAATAGTAAAGTGAGTAACAACATTTTGTTTATTGCTTTTCCAAGAAATCAATGAATTGCCAAGAAATGTATAGAAATCAGACGTCGACTTGCGATCAGTTACATCACCAGCCCAATCAGAACCATCATAGGCTATCAAATTCAAAGAGGAAGTAGAGGATAATAGTAAATCTTGAAATATAGTATCTCGTAGATAGTAAAGAATCCGAACCAATGCAGCCCAATATGTGGAGCGAGGAGCAGAAATAAACTGGCTAACCACATGAACAACATACTCAAGATCAAGACGAGTAACCGTCAGATAGACTAAAAAACTCATAAGCTCTTGATATAAAGTAGGATCATTCAGCGGAACACCATCAGCAGTGTTGAGCTTCACATTAAGCTCAATGGGGGTATCAGAAGTCTTAGTGTTAGTAAGATCGACACGATGAATAATCTCATTCGCATACTTGGCCTGAGACAGAAAGTAGCCCTTGGGAGAAGAAGCTACCTCAATACTAAGAAAATACTGTAATGGGCCTAGATCCTTCATTTTAAAAGCGTGAAAAATATGCTGCTTGATTTCAGAGATAGCAGAACAGTCAGAGCCAGTGATGATCATATCATCCACATATAGTAGTAAGGCAACAGAACTAGCAGATGTGTGGAGGAGAAATAAAGCGGAATCCTGGGCACAAGGATGAAACCCAAGCTCACTAATAGCTGTTTGAAAGCGATCATACCAAACCCGAGGAGATTGCTTCAAACCATATAGAGTATGCCGAAGACAATAAACTTGTCTAGAGGAGTGAGGAAGACCAGGGAGAGGACGCATGTAAACCTCCTCAACGAGATGACCATTAAGAAAAGCATTCTTAACATCCATCTGATAAAGAGGCCAATGACGAAAAACAGTGACAAAGATTAAAGTACGGACAGTAGTTATCTTGACAACATGGGCAAAGGTTTCCGAATAATCAAATACCATACTCTTGTGAAAAACTTTTGGCAACTAGACGAGTTTTGTAGCGCTCAAGAGAACCATCAGAATGAGTCTTGACTTTATAACCAACTAGATTCTTACTAGAAGCAAAGAAACCAACTCCCAAGTACTAATTTTCTGCAAAGCATACAACTCATCTTCTGTAGTTTGAATATAATGAGGATCTTGATAGGCTTTCTTGTAAGTATGAATAACAGGCAAAACATGCAGTATAAAGAAGAAAAATATGTTTTAGTAAAACCAAGTTTGACTACCTATTTACAGATGTGAAGGGGATACTTACAGTTCGCAAGATTAGAGTCGTCAGAAGCAGGAGGATTAGTAGGGGCAGAGACAACTAGTGGAGGGAGAGCCTTGTGACGACAATAGACTAACAATGGAAGAGGATAAAGAGCAGGCGGAAGAAAAAGATGAGGAGAAGAGGGAACATACTCATGGGGGTTAGTAGAGAGGGACTCATTAGAAGGGGTAGTACGAGGAGAAAAGGGAGCAAGTTCATGGGGAATAGCAGAGATGTACTCATCAGGAGGGATCTCGGAAGGAAATGGATCAATATGACCTAAATCCTCTTTAGAAACTGGGGTTGTGAGAGGAGGAAGCTGAAAGTAAGGTAGACGTTTGAGAAAGGTGACATGGCAGGAGACATAAAGGTGACGGGAAATAGGGTCATAACAGTGATAACCTTTATGAGTGAAACTGTAACCCAAAAAGACACATAAAACAGATCGGACACTAAATTTAGTCCTATTTTTATGGGGTAAAAGGACAAAATAAACAGATCCAAACACACGAAGAAGGGTGTAATTGGTAAGTTGAGAAAGCAGAGCCTCATAAGGAGACTGATCAGAGAGAAGAGGAGTAGACATACGGTTGAGAAGAAAAACAGCAGTAAGAATTGTCACCCCAAAACAGAGTCAGAATAGCGGCAGAGAGGAGAGACCTAGTTGTCTCAAGGAAATGACGGTGTTTACACTCAGGTTGACCATTTTGGACAGGTGTATCAGTACATGAAGTTTGGTGAATGGTATCCAAATTGGCCAAATACTCATAGAACTCAGTTTTAAAATATTCTTCACCCAAATCAGATTGTAATAATTTAATAGTATATCTAAATTGTGTAGTGACCATAGACTGAAATGTATGGCATATCTGGTAGAATTAGACTTATAAGTTATAAGATAAACTCAAATATAATGGGTGCAATCATTAACAAATGAAACATAATATGTAGAATCCCCTTTAGTAAAAACAGGAGAAAGCTCCCAGACATCAGTATGAACTAAAGAAAACGATATATTAGATATATAAGTACTTTTACGGAAAGGTAAGGCTGTCGTTTTAGCAAGTTTACACTCCCAACACTCGATGAGTTGACTAAGAAAAACTTTACCCAATATACATGACTGAGTTAAAGACCGTAAACAGTCAGTAGACAAATGCTGTAATTTGGAATGTCACAAATAGAAAGGGCTTGACAGAGAATCTAACTAAAAAGAGAAAAAGGCAGTTAAAGAGGTAGTCACAGGCAGATGTAATCTCTTCACCCCATAGGGGTCTTCAACTCTACGACCAATCCTAATTTCCTGCTTGGACACCTGATCTTGCACAGAAAGGATAGAAGAAGAAAAGATAACATCAAAACCAGAGGCATCGAGCTGACTGATAGATAATAAACTGACAAATAATTGAGGAACATAAAAGATAGATGGAATAAAGACAACAAACATGGTAGGCGTTAGGATAGACCCAATAGATATAACAGACATACCATACCCATTAGCAACATTAATAGTAGTAGGAAAGGGAAGGGGAGTACAATTCTGAAGTAAAGAGAGATGAAGAGTCATATGATGAAAGTCACCAAAGTCAAAGAGCCAGGCAGACGAAGAGATACTTGAACAAGAACCAAGCAAACCTGAATGAAGAGAGAAAAAAACAAAGGCAGGCGAGAATGACTGTGAGGTAGACAGTATATACTGATGCTGACTAATCTAAGCACTTGAAGGAAGCCAAGTCGGGATTAAGAGCTAGAACAGATGCAGTATAAGCGGTGGAAGGAGCACGTAACTGGTTCTGAGGCTGTTGAGAAGATGAGGTAGGCAGACGCCCATTCTTGGGATAGTAGTACTTCTAATGGCCCCTGTGATGGCATAATGCACACTCATCTGAAGTTAGTGGCCCTTTCTTAGGCTTTGTAAAAGGCTGAAGCTGATGGATATCCAACATCGCAATGAACCAAAACTAGAACCAATTGGGCGAAGTGTAATAAACAGAAAATTGATGGGTCAAATTGTAATAACCCAAAGCTAGCACTAGATGGGTCAAAATGTAATATCTAGAACCTTCTCTTGTCCAAAGAAGAATAAGGAGAACTATGGTCAGCCGAAGAATAACACCCAGGTCACAAGACTCAGAACAAGAGAGAGAGAGAGAGAGAGAGAGAGAGAGAGAGAGAGATGTCGTGATGCAACGGGTCGCGACTGTGACAGATGCGACTGATGTCGCAAATCTAGCAACAGATGAAGACGAAGTCGAAGCCGAAGAACTGATGCTGCGATTCCAACAAACGAAGTTGACCAAAGAAGTTCAAACTAGATGACCAGACTAAGCAGGCGAACAAGAGAGGGTTGCGAATCGAAGGTGAGACGACGCAACGATGGGTCACGATGATGCAGCTGATAGGTTGCAATGCAAGGACAGACGGGTTGCGACACTCAAGAGACCAAGTCGTGAGAGACAACGTTGCGATTCTAGTGAGAAAACTTGATTCCGATGGTCATCCATAGGCCTTGAATCAGATACGTTTCGAGATCAGAAGAGTTGTAAAAAACCTGACGAGGCAGAAGGTGATCTGATGACTCGAACTTGATCGAATCCAAAGAGCAAAACCAAAGATGATTTCAAACTAGAGGGAACCTTCAAATTGAAGGAAGAACTTCAAACCAATCAGAGGTGAGAACTAGGGTTTCGGACAAGGCTCTGATATCATGAAAGATTTCTGAAGAAACTCATTTATTCAATTGTGTTTGTAATATAAGAGTACATCGGTTTATATAACAATCTAATCTACAACTGAGAAAGGAAATAAGAATATTTACTCAATCCTTAATATATACAAAATATATGTATTACCATATATACATAAAATCAAATATTCTCACAACACCAACACATATACTTGTATGTACATACAAAATAGGCCTTTTTTTGGGGGCCAAATTAAATCTTTGAATACATGTACATATACTTATCTACACTCATATACATATAAATTATTGTTATTATTATTTGTTTTATTTTGTTCTTTTTGCAAAATTTATTAGGTAAGCAGCTAGTTTTGTATGTGGATTGTCTTAGGTCTAGTTTTGGAAAGTCAGACTACGTATAGTACTTTTCAAAGAAAAAAAAGTGTAATTTTTTATATTTTAAGTTTGGACTTCATCAGTTTGTGGAATGTCATCTTTTACATAGTAACCATGCATGGGATGCCACCGCATTCTAACCCTCTTTGTCCATGAATGCTTTTGCCTTTACAAATGCCTTCTTCAAATATCCCCTAAACCTAGTCAAATTCAATCTTACATTTTGCTTCTTCAAATAAGTCTCCACAGTGCCACTAGACCAACCCCCCTTCTTCTTCAGAAAAGCCTCTGCGTCCCTTAGTACCATAGCATCCTTCCCATACTCGTCCACCAAGCTGCTCTCCTCCACCCCAATCTTATACTCCATGTACTTCAACCCCATGTCCCTAGCCAAATTCCCGAAACACACTTCCGCTAGCTGTTCCGTTCCGATTGGCACCACCTGCATGAAAACCGACCCTGGCTGGAGAAACAAGAAGTGAGTGAGTGCTGCACCATGCACCCCTACCATTACATGGCTTGAACTCACTAATGCGTATGCTTCCCGCAATGGTGTTGCATATTTTGGTTCAAACTCAATGACATCAAAACCCTCCTCCTCTGCCACCTCTTTCACCTTCGCTCGGTTCATGATCACGCGTCCAATGGCACTGTTCCGCCCAGCTAACACCATCTGTGGACGGGATTTTAGGGAGGTAGGGTTGGAAGGATGGTTATGAGCATAGGTTTTATCTAGCAGTGCATGGAAATGCGAGATGGTTTTTGAGTTTGGTCTTGGTTTTGGGTCAGCACTCATTAGGTCAAGTGAGATGAGGCCTATTGTGACTGAAGGAAAACAATGGGTGGTAGTGTCGTTGTCAAGGTTTATAATCGGGTACTTGCTGAAAGTCTGTAGCAAATCTGCGTATCTCCTCGTCCACCAATCATGTGCATTTGAGATCACAAGGACAAGGTCCTCACTGGAGTAGATTGAATTGATGGTGATGAAGAGTGGAATGAATTCATCACTGAAGTCGGTAAAGAAATCTCCACTGTACCCTCCAGCACTGAATAACAGGGCTGGGGCATTGTGTTGGACCATGCATGGTGCCCTTGGTGGACCTGAGGCGAGAGTGACTTCTGTGATTTGGGACATCCTAAATATATCCCATTTTCGAGGGTAAGGTTTTACTTTTTCCACCTGAGTTGTTGAACTGGTGTGGCCAATAGCATAGAAGGTGGACACTTTGGGGTCCAAGATAGTTGGGCCGTTGATTGAGCAGATATCATAACTACGATGAGAGCGGTTGCAAATAATTGGACCGGCTGAGTCTGAGTGAGCATGTTCTTGGGATTGCGGGTCCAAAAACACTGAAAATGTTGTTCCTGCTACCGAAGTTATGATAATTAATAAAATGTAATCAAGATTTATATAGATAAATAAAATAAAATTCATATGTATATTGAAGTTTTAGATGATAACTACTTTTTATGAATAAAATTAATGTTAGGGCTATAAAGCAGACTGAGTTACTTGAGGTTGACTCATGTTCAATAAAAGTTCGTTCGAAATTGATTTGTTATGTGAAAGCAAGTTAAATTTAAACACATTTTGAACATCATTAATTTTCTAAAATTGGCTTGAGTAACTTAGATGCACTCTAAATTTGTATAAAAAACCTATACGTGAGCTTGATTCAAAACGTAAACAAACCAAAGTTGAACTGAACATTTCATGACAAACTTAAAAAAGCCAATACTCATCTCAAGTTGGCTCGTATATATCTATCTATATAAGAATAGCTTGAGTATAGGAGGCTTGTATTTTGTTTCCTATTTTGCCATTCAGCTTCTTGTTGAATTTCCTACCATACCTTTAGTTTGGTTGGTAGAATTAATTTGAGTGGAGGGCAATTTAGAATTAGCCTAATAGTCCAAAAATTGGGTTTGACTAATTAGCCTAATAGTCAAAGTTTTGATTTTTTGGAGAGTATTTATTTATTTATTTTAAGTGATGTTAGAGTGATTATTTGTATGATTCTTATATTCTTAACTTTTGATTACTGAACCTTCAAATAGAGTACCCTTAAGTCGGGCATACTATATGTACTCTATCAAACACCACCAAACTGAGGTGCTAATAAAACTGAAAACTAAAAAAGGAAAATTAAGTACTAAAAATTAAATGTTAAGTTTTTTAGCTAAAAAGTTATTTAAGAAAAATATAAGGGCTGAAGTAAAATAAATTGTTTGATATATATGATATTAAATTTAAATTTTATTATTTTAAAATTTTATATTGTGATGATGAATTGGTGGTGGTGGAAGCAACTATGGTGCCTATAGTGCCAATGACAATGATGGTGCAAATAGAGAGACAACAATTGTGATGATGATGGAGGGGTAATAATGGGTAGCGGCGTTGGTGTAATGATGGTGGTTATTGTGGAGGTAGAATGATGGTGGTGGTTATGACAATGGTAATAATGGTTGCGGATGTGAAGTGTTGTAGTAGCTATTGTAGTGGTGGTAGTAATGACAATGACGACTATAGTAGTGGTACTGAAATAATGATGGTGTTCATGGAAACAATGATAGTGGTAAAGAAGGTGGTGATCGTGGAAGAGTGGTGGGTGGTGGTGGAGGTAGCAACGGTAATGGTAGTGGTAGCAATAGCGATGGCCGTAATGGCAGAGATTGTGAGGTTATAACAATGTATGTTGATACTAATGTATAAGTATTTATAAATTCAATTAGAATTAAATAAGTTTTCTTAGACAAAATGTAGTTGATCATGTACAAATGTCAATCCCAACTTGGCTTCTATGGTACATTTAATGTTTAACTCAATTATAACACTCGCCGTAATGACGGAGGTTGTGAGGTTATAACAATGTATGTTAATACTAATGTATAAGTATTTATAAATTCAATTAGAATTAAATAAGTTTTCTTAGACAAAATGTAGTTAATTATGTACAAATGTCAACCCCAACTCGGCTTCTATGGTACATTTAATGTTTAACACAATTATAACACTCCCAAGCTAGCCCATGCCCATAACAACTTGATAAACTATAACATAATTTAAAATACATGGGCTAAATAACTTATGAGTTTAATATGAATGAAGACAATTCCTCAAAATAGACTTGGGTCAAGAAATATTAGCATAAAAATCAACCCGAACTCGGTTTCTACGCTCCATTTAACATTGAATTCAATTATAGCAGGCCCAAGTTAGCCCATTGTCATGTCCCGCCAAAAGTTCCTAGGAAAATGCTACAAAAATTTGAGGCTAATGGAAGAATCTAGAATTATCTAGAACAATCAAGAGATTCGTAGAACATTGTACATAATTCTAGAAAATAAAAAATAAAAAATAAAAAAATAATTATAGATGTGTGTATACTATTCTTGTAATTCTAAAGTAAGACATTTGAGGTGTAAGCAGGATCTAGAATCCTCTCCATCCTTGTATTTCTAGAATTATCCTTGTAGCCTATAAAAAGGGTGGACCTCATCTGTTGAAACCGTCTTAGTGAATACAAGCAAAACATTTTCCAAGAGTTTCTCTATCTACAAAGTGTTTCTCTATCTAGAATTCCTTGTGTATGAATCTTTCTTAATTCTCTTCCAAGAAACTTACGCTCAGCCTGACTTTGAGAAATATGGATTAGAATTGTGCCGAAAGTAGGCAAACCTAATAACCCGATCCACCCCAATTTTTTAATATATATATATTTTTTGTAGTTGTTATTTTTAATTTCAAAGTAGAATTGAGTCTCTCGTACATAGTATGGGTTTTATGCTAGTATATACATATGCTTGCTCTTGCTACTCTGCATGTCAAACATTTTAGATGGTTAGGAAAAACTTGAAAACCCATACCTTCATCCATACAAGTAGAAATAGTTGCAATTAGTTTATTGGAGATTGATGAGATCCTCATCTGAGATACAAGGAAGAGTACGAAGAACAAGAGACATGCTATCACTGTGCTTAAGTTGCATTTCTTCATTGTTTCAACCTCCATCACGTACGTCGATTGACTTGAGTACCCTAAAATCCAACCCTCTTTGTATATCTAGAACTTTTGGCATCAGATGCTACAAAACTCTTCACTCTTGTTGATTTTAAGCTTTCTCCTAAAGATTTCCACAAGAGAACTAGGAAAAAAATGTCACAACAATGACGTCTCATTACAAAATTAAATAACATCATTATTTACTGTAGATGAAGAGACTTGTCATATTTTAGAAATAAAAGTTAGAAGCCAAAAACAAACATGCACAAATATATATGTGGATTCCATACAAATAACACCCCAATTAAGATAATAATGCTTGAGCTGTAGTTGATGCAACTTTAAATTAATTTTTGTTTGACGTTTTCAATTGCATTAAAGATTTTTAATGAAAGTTTTCAAAACCCTATTAATGGCTAGGTTTAGTGACCGCATGTGTCCAATTTAAACAATCTCATGAAATAGCTAGTATTTATTAACTAGATTAGTAGGTTACCAATACACCTAGCTTGTCAAGATAACACTTATGGCTTTATTAATAGAAGTTAATATTTGTTTTATTTATGTTGATTTTGAATCGAAATTAAAACTTGTAACCATATCTGTGAATTATGATTTCCTTGTGTTAGAGATATGTGGCTTTTATATCAAATAACACATAGATGTAATATAATATCATTTGACTTTTAATCCATTGGTTGTGGCTCTTAACAGTGCTTTGTAATTGTTGCTACATATTGATAAAATGTATCATTTTCTGCATTTCATTGTGTTCTTTTATCTCGGTTGTTCATATGAAGGCTCGAAATTGGAGATTCCAAATGATATAATTCGTGTTTGTTAGCAATGTAATAAAAACACTTGACATTGTTAAAGGCTAGCATCTAACAAGTAATAATAAGACAAGAAAACACCAAAATCCTTCATTTTGATTTGTTTTTTGTTTTTTGGTTTTTTGTAACTCAGAAGTGGCTAAAATAGAGTTAAGAAAAATAGTATTCTTTTTCTACAAAAGAATATAAGAACTTTCTCCATTTTTTTTTTTTGGGTGTGATGGCAACTAGCAACAAAAACTGAAAACAAAGTATAACGCAGCGGAATAAAAATTATGGTCATACATTTCAAACAGAGTCTAAATTGAAGGATCTCGTGGGTAAATCACGTGCTTCCTGAATCTGATCAATCAACCTAGCAATGGGGTGATATTACAATAGTGAATAACACCCACACAAACCACAGTGCAAATGGCTTTGATCGTTGTTTTTGGGAGAGAATCAGTATATGGGAAAAACTCAAACATACGTTCTTTTTCACTTAATCACCCATATCCCATATATCAGATATATAATCTATTTATCTCATTTATCCATATTTGTTATATGAGATAATATCTGATATCTATATCATCTATCCATATCATGATATGATAGATATATATCCTGAGTGGCTATCCAAATAGGTTTAAATTCAAATTCAAAACCCATTTGGATAAGGTTCAAAAGGTTCAGATTCAAAAGGTTCTGAGGGTCATGCCACATGGGCGCCCAAATTCTAACATCTCCCACTCGGACATGAGTTGGCATGACACTGCCATGTCTCTATCTCAATCTCCTCAAAAAATAAACAATCTCATACTAGCCACTGCACCGTGCGACTGCTGACAACACCTGCATGTGGGAGCTCTATACTAGAAACTCAAAATGAGCCAGCATAGAGACATCAACCCAAAAAGAACAGAAATAGTGTCTCATATACCCCAGACCCATCTAATTACACCGGTCCAAAAAACATGTCTAATCCCTCAAAAAGAGCATGTTTGACCCTCTCAATTCTTGCAATATATTCACACTCAATTCGCCTCTCATACAGAGCGATGTGAGTTGCCGGCAGTGAATATACAACAGTGGTGTAATACTAGATGATCTTCCCTTTGCATTCATGCCATTTAGTTTAGGATTGACTGCTTTCCCAGTGATGTCCCTGAAGGCCGAATCATGCATGACCGCAGGCAACATACCAAAGTAGCAGAATATCAACCCCTTACCTTATGACATAGTCAAAAGTCATAAAAGGGTACATAAATGAAAGTCATATCAATAATGACGCGTAAGACTCACACGGTGAGGAAATAGGGATCCATTCTCTCACCTCATTACTCGGTCGCCAAGCACATATAGTATGAATACATGCTATGGTGGAGTAACTCTTCCATAAAGAGTGACGTCATACTTGATACACCGTACATATATTAGTCTAGTCGCTTTCTAGCGCCTAACCTGAATTCTCTATTTGCGCGCCTTCTAGGCGCCAAATGAGATCTTGCATCTGGCTAATCATAACAGGCACAACATGGAAAATGGGTACTAACATCCATGTTTGGTCCTTAACACGACCTCATCTTGGTTGTAACCAAGGCGACATGCATAGTGGATTATTTAAGCCTCTCTTGGCTCCAAATAAAAATATCACTAGTCTCATCCTTGCTCGCTCCCAAGCGCCAAGGGTGATTGCTCGTGTGAGTGAGCTAATCTTGCCTGCTGACATCATCATCTGCTAATCATTATGATACAAATCATAATAGTGTCAACATCCCATCATCTCAAAATAAGTGATTGATTTAAAAAAAAAAAAAAAGACCACAGCTTGCGCAATTATAGATTCCAAACATAAGTCTTATCAGCACCTCTTGCGATAAGTATATACAACGGAATCCACCATGTGCGCCTCACATGAAGTAATTTAAGATCACTACCTCTTGTGCAATAACCTCTCTAAAGATATTTTGGTGACCAATTTGCGTTCATTCTTAATGTGCCCAACTAGCACAGATGCGCCCAACTAGCGCATTGAATCTTACAAGGAGCAAATTAATATACTACTAGTAAAGCATTTTATCCACAGTCAAATGAGCAAGGTCAATGTGTAAACAACTCAGTTGACCATTTACCAAAGATAACACTTATCAAGCCGAATACGCCCATATAGCGTACTTTAGGCTCCCACAACAAAGAAAAGATCAAGGAATATTGGTCATCTGTTTCTCCCAAAGACAATCCGAGGATTCACTCAATAGCTAAGGCTCTGGCTTTTACCAATAGGTAAGTCAATGGGTTTGCAATTTTGCATCTAGAATCGTTCTAGGATATTCCTTCTGTAAGTCATCGAAGACAAAACATGAATTCTCCCAAAGCAATCCCTAAGGATCATACATCCGAGCATATAAATTACATCACCCATGTCCATCATATCAAAAATAGAGAACTGCCCACCCTAGGTGGCGACAACCTTATAAATTCCTGGCTCATAATGACTAAGTAAGGAAAAAACTTCTTTTTGGACCATTGATCATGCCTCAGTGGTCTTCATCGATCATCGTTGGCCTATCATGGCTTGACGAAATCTAAGAACCACTGTTTGGATAACTGCTTTAGGCTGTAAAAGATTTATTGGAACTAGCAACCTTTTTGTGCTCCTAACTTTTCACCATAAAAACAGAAGGTAAATCCATACGGATCTACTTATCCAATTCTCTAACGAGAAAGTTGGGTCACAATGTCCACAAATCAATGTTCCGAACTTATGTCAATCATAGCCTAAGTCAAAATAACCTCACTCCCCAGGAGGAAGTCTTCTTATGGTCTACACTTTCCTCAATGGTGCGACTTTTCGGTATCTAGCGAGCCTTATGCCTCAACAATGACTATCCAAATTACGCATAACTTTAGAACAGTTTCGCGTCATAATGGAAAGTCAACCAAATTATAGAAATGGTTAATCCTCAAAGACTTTGTCTTAAACTGTGCAACATTGATCCACTTTCTAAAAACAGGGAACTAGAGCCTTTGGCATTATCCTAGGCTCTTTATCATCTTGCGGAACAATCATGAATGTTTCCCTCTTAATCACCCAGTGATGACGTGAAAAATTTTCACATTTGCTACCACGTAACTAAGAATGTAGAGTATTCTTCTCTAATGGAGTAATCCATTAGTAGGCACATCGCTCCCACTGTCCCTAGGATATTGGAAATTTTTTTCCATTCTCAACTAGGCTACATAGAGCGCTATGCTTAGAATTCTCTATCTTATAGAGTTCCAAAAACTCTATTCACGTCACCTTTACTAATAAAACTTTATGTGACTTAGTTACACTACCACAAAGCTGCTTACCTATATGCACATGACCCGGAGGGTTTGCATGACCGCATACAATAATGCGCCACACGACCCTTTGTGTTTACAAGACAACATACAATAATGCGCTATAGAACCCTAGGTTTTAACTTCGCAATCTTATGAGAAGTAAAATAAAGATAAGCTGCTTAACGGTTACAGATCGCCTATAGATGGCTCTCCGCTAACCTATTACTCAAAATGGAGTGTAAAATCTGATATGGAGGGCACTTAGTTAGGGATATAGGCAACAAACTAGTGCAATTTCCAATTGAAAAACATTTTGCTCCATTATCCACCTAACATTAACAATATTTAATTCCTTATCTCTACTACACCATTGTGTTGTTGAGTACTAGGAATAATCAATTTTCTAAGCATCCATCTCTCTTCACAGAGTTTTGTAAAAATAACTCAAATAAATACTCGCCACCTTGGTCAAAACTAAAAGCACGAAAGCTGTTATCTAATTGATCTCAACCTCATATGTGCAATGTCAAAAATCATCTCAAAGCTTTTGACTTATGGGAGATCAAATAGTCTTGACTCAGATGCGTATCGTAATCTATAAATGTGTCAAGATTGAGGCTTAGTTATCATACCCTCATACATATCTAGTCACGAATATCATAGTGGACTAAATGCGCCAATACAAATGACCTTCTATGGCTTTCCTACTTACTTGTGCGCACCCATTGCGAACAAAGTTACACATTCATATGAGAGCAGGATGTCATAAGCGAGTGGGCCCGAGAAGGCCTACTCAATCCATCGTGTCATTATCTCATTAATGTGATTAAGTATAATAAGCCACTGGTTCATGACCAATGTCATAAACTAATTCCAATCATCTTAATGTGTGAGTTCTCGAAGACAAGTTTTAAAGGTTTAGGCCCAACTAGGTAATGACTCACGACTAAGTCATATTCACTAGATCATAAAAAGGATGTCATGGAGATATCAAGTGCGCCTAAGTCACAAATTTAACTAGTAAGTGTTAATCCCTTGCACCTTCAAGTCAATTTTATTCTCCATACACTTTACTGCATCTAGTTGAAAGATGACGATACTCCTCTTGCCATATTTATTTCTCGCTTCATAGTTATTTGCAATTAATTCTACTATCCACAAGAAGGAGAGAATAAGCTATCAACTATGACAGCTCCTAAAGTAACTTAAGCGCGAATTAGGCCAAAGAGTCTAATTCAACACAATGCTCTCACAAGCGATGCGTCAAATTCTTAGAGTCATAACAACCTTGTCGGTCTTGACCTTTTCATCACTATGCCGCAACGTTTGCGCTTAGTGCTAAACGTTATTCAAAAAAAAAAAACGTTAGCCTAGCTAAGGAATCATACAAAGAAGCCCTTCCTCATGTCTCACACTCAAGTGTGAAAACAGTAAGTGTCCAGACTTAGACAAGTTGGCAATGCTAATAGATTTTGCAGCTTCTAAGCGCTAATCTTTTTACTTAGTATTAATAGATTTTGCAGCTTCTAAGCGCTAATCTTTTAACTTCATGTGATATTTCAACGCACACTATTATAGTGCATAAAATTTTGCTCCATCCACTCCCAATAATTGGGTAGAGAGCAAAACACTGCTCAAACTGGCTACTCGTCTTACACTTAATGACTAATTTATTTAAGCTCGCATTTCTTGGATGACGTGACTCTTGAATGTTACTTCATCCAATGATGTAACATTATTTACAAGTCAAATTACAAAGTCAATCCGCGCAGCTCAATAGTCAAGATCATATACAGATCTATTGAGGGCTTACTAATTTCATAACTCCAAAACTCGCCAACCAAAACTACGTAGCATGCCGCTAACCATAGCGCACACATTAGTTTTTATTGTGCCAAACAAGGCAACAAAAACACGGTGACTTTGAGTCATGTTTCCTTACTTTGGCTCAATTAAGACTTGACCTAAAGTCTCCAAGACTTTTGCTCATCTAAAGAATGGGATTACATTGTTCACATTTGAACATCTTTACTAAATCTAGGTCAACCAATTGACTTCCATAAGCTAAGTCAATTTAGATAGAAATTCGCATTGGGATTAATTTGATTAGCATAATATAATTTTGCCACAAAAATCTAAATTAAATAGTGACAATATTATACAAGTCGCAAGATCGAAAATTCGCTATGCTCGTAATCATCTCTTGCGCCACAGGTGACAATTATCCAAAATTTAATTTAATTTATGCGCAAATATTGGTTTTCAGGAGTAAATCTACAAAGATTTCTCTCAACCGAACAACCTCCCACTGACTATGGCATGTCAAAGCATGATAAATTCCATACAATAGCATCTTAATGTAAATTTACAAATAACTCATGCTATATTCATTTAATAATGGAATTCAAATAAATAAATAAATAAATAACTAATCATACTTTTCTAATTACAACATATTAGAAACTCTAAAAAAAATATGCTGTATTAAATATTCAAATTATGCCATAACAGAAAGTACATCATCCTGAAATTTTCTGGAATTTTTCTGAATTTTTTTGGAATTTTAAATAACTAATAAACACACATAAAATTAAAAATAAATATTCCAGAATCTGGTAAAATGCTACAATTATACCAGTAAACAGTAAACCATAACAGTAGTCTACAATAAAAAATTCAGCCCCAGAAACTTAATCATGCAACACCAGATGCATTTTAAACCAGAAATAATGAATTATTATTTCAGGAAAAATATTTTTTATTTTTATAAAATTTTCAAAATTTTACAGAAGATAAAAAATTTAATTCTGAGTCTAACGGTACCAACCATGCTTAAAACAAATCTATAACGAATTAACTATGGCAATTTAACGCGATTCAGAATTAAAAATAAAACAAATAGCGCCTAATACATCAGTAGCCAAGCCAGCCGAGCCGGCGGAGGAAAACGGCGCGGCTCAGCGAGCCCGGCTCAATGAGCGGCACGGCGCGGCTCAGAGTGCGGCTCGGAGCGCGGCTCAGCCCGCGGCTCAGGGCACGGCGCGCGCGCGTGGCGCGGAGGGCGCGCGCGTGGACAGCGCCGCTAACGCGTGCGTGAGGGCGCGTGCAGGCGCGTCGGCTGGGCAGCTGGCGCATGGCAGTGCGTGGGAGTAGCTCACGGCGTCAGGTGGCGCGTGCAGACCACGCGCCGCCTTCCAGGGTGTTTTCTGGTCCGATTTTTGTACTGCCGGACTCATTTTTTCAAAATAAAACCATTTATGGTATTAAAAAAGACATTAATGAACATAAAAAAAAATATTTATGCTCTTAATCTAATAAAAGTAGATTTTTTTTCTCCTTTACAAACATTCATGTATATAATGTATACATATACATATAAAAATATACACATGATTAAAGGAAACACGAAAATATCCATCATCGCTCTGATACCAATGAAAACAAAGTATAACGCAGCGGAATAAAAATTATGGTCATACCTTTCAAACAGAGTCTGAATTGAAGGATCTCGTGGGTAAATCACGTGCTTCCTGAGTCTGGTCAATCAACCCAGCAATGGGGTGATATTACAATAGTGAATAACACCCACACAAACCACAGTGCAAATGGCTTTGATCGTTGTTTTTGGGAGAGAGTCAGTATATGGGAAAAACTCAAACATACGTTCTTTTTCACTTAATCACCCATATCCCATATATCAGATATATAATCTATTTATCTCATTTATCCATATTTGTTATATGAGATAATATCTGATATCTATATCATCTATCCATATCATGATATGATAGATATATATCCTGAGTGGCTATCCAAATAGGTTTGAATTCAAATTCAAAACCCATTTGGATAAGGTTCAAAAGGTTCAAGTTCAAAAGGTTCTGAGGGTCATACCACATGGGCGCCCAAATTCTAACAAAAACCTATGAGACAAAGGAACACACGAGAAGCATACGCCCAGAAGCACATAGAGGAGCAAGAGCAATCCAAAACCCTTTACACATGGCTCTAAAATGTTATGAATTTATCAACAAACCTACGAAAACTTCAATGCATATGAACCAAGCCAAAAACTATGTTAGGAATCTAAAAGGATAAAAGTTTGGGGAAAAAGAAAAAGAGGGAGAGTTGCTAAATATGAGAGGAAGAGGATGAAGAAAGAACCTTGAAGAAGCTAAACTCTTTCTCCCCACAATCTGCTGTAAAATGCATCTTGCGATTTTTTGACTCCTGCCGTTTCATTAAAGTGGAGTTTTTCAAACCACCTCATTCAATGCTTAGGACTAATTACTATGCTGTTCAATCTGTAATCCTATGAGTAATTCAAATAGTCATTAAATATGTAGAATTTATTTATATGTACTATCCATTTAGAAATTTAACATGTGCAATATGTGCTATTGCTCTCTTTGTTCTTTCTCCCATTAGATAGAAAGCATTTTTAGATAGGGTAGTGCTATATAAACAAAACAAAAAACATAAGTTTCATTCAGATTGATGTGGCTTATTTACACCTGTTCACTGGGAAAAAAGAAACCTATTGCTGTTTTCCATAATAGTTAATGTGCTATTGTGACATTTCATATGCTTGGCATTTTCCTTTTAGAGTCAGACTTTAGATGAAATTATGTGATTGTCAACAAGTCCCTTAGGTTAGAGATTTTTGGGGCTAACAATTTTCAAACTTCTTTCTCTTGTTCTTCTCTTTTTCCCTTTTAGGGTAGTTTAAAGGTTAGGATTTTGTGCCTAAGAATGGTAGGAATTGCTAGATATGTTATTTTCTTTTCCTGTAGAAATTTAAAAGCATATTATTGGTAGAAAACAAAACCTAATTGTTCACAATAATAAAATTGATTTTCATATGGTTTTAGCTTTAGCAATTACGGCCTCTACAGATGTTTTAAAATAACTACCTGAAAACTACAGTCCAATACTTTGAATTCTTGAAGTAGTTTGAATTACACCATGTAGGTTCTCCTTAGGGCACTACTTGGATAAATTGAAAGTACCCTTCTATGTTGTGAAAAAACCATGGAAATTTTTCTTCCAGCTGTTATCATCTCTCTACTTTATCTGATACACTTGGTATGGTCACATGAGAACTATTATGAATGTTGATTTGCCCATGAATTTTTTTTAAGAAATTGATATTTGATAGAACCAGAGTCTTATCTCTCACATGTTGCGGTGCACCCATGTGGGAGAGAAGACTAGATGCATCAAGAAGGGTTGTGGATTTAGTGCTGCCCAAAATCTATTCATTGCTGGAAAGTTTACATTTAGTGGCGTTTAAAAAATGCTGCTAAAAGTATAAAAAATGTCGCTAATTCTTTTTGTGACGTTTAGTATCAAACGTCAAAGATGCGGCCGTCGCTGTAACATTATGACGCTTTAAAAACGTCGCTAAATTAATATAGGCGGCGTTTTTAAAAACGTCGCTAAATGCCATAAATAATGGTAAAATGACGTCATCCAATATTTAGCGACGTTTTAAAAACGCCGTGATAGATTTTTTTCTATTTTAAAAATATGACCGTTGGCACCGTAGTGGCGTTTTGGAAAAACGCCGTTATAGCACTTTTTTTTTTTTTTTGAAATTGTGCTAAATCTGTTATATTTAACTAAAAAACATACCTGTAGTAAAGCTGAAAAATAACAATAATATGAATAAAATTTTACAGCTATTTCAATATATTGACTAAATAAACATTACATGATTATTTCCAAACCAAAATCAAACAACAAACACAATCAAAAAATAAAAAGAAAAAAATATATCGAACTCCAGATGTATGCTTTGATCAGACTCGTGTTTGTGAAGTTTTCTCTAAATAGCAACATCAACTCTTCAGGCAATACAAAACACTTAAAGGCCGGTAAAAAAATAAATAGTAATAATAATGACAAAAAAAAAAACTCTACCCTTAGTATCTATGTACATCCGCTCAAGCTATAAAAATCAGAATTGAATATATGAACCTTGCTATTCTCCAAAACAAATTTGGATTTTGCTTGTGTCACCAAATCAAGTTTAGCTTTTGCAGTGTAACTTAGTCACTAAGTTCTTCACTGCATCATCCTGAAATTCCAAAGACAAATGAAACACTGAAACTCCATAATAGCCAAAAGGATCATGAAATGATATGTCCATACCACATTTTCTAAACCCTTAAATATGTTCAAAAGTTTAGACCAAAATCAGTGGAACATAAATATACTTGTGCCCAAGACATAACATAGAGATATATGGTGAATTGTCCAAGCCACATCCACATAAGCAAGCAACGGAGCAAGAGAAGCATTATCTAGTGAAAATATTCTAAATGATGGAGAAACCTCCCTTCAGGTAGAAACACTCATGCAAAATACAATCACATGACATGACCAACCAATAGTGCTTGGGATATAATCATAGACATAAACAAAGGTACACAACAATAATGTGATCAATTATTTATTACTTCAGTTTTTCTTTTTCTTGTTTTCCCTATAATTTGGAAGGTTTGGGAGGAGTTCAGTTCATGCTAATGAAAATAGCTAAGAAAAGAAAAAAGTGGGGCGCGGGATTTAATAACAAACAAACAGGGGGAAAGACTTATGGAAATTCATTTTCTAATTAGTTCTCTTCACTTGTAAACATCAAAATCTTCAGGTCTATATAATATTATCAAACGTCTGAAATATTTCTTGAGGTTCTCACTACACTCATCCAAGGCCTATATTTGGTGAAAAGCAAAAGGAAGAGATCACACAATTCACTTACTACCAAGAGCAAAATTGAGTAGCTGCTCAAAGCTCATCATTTCCATAACAAGGATTGAAAAACATCATCTGATGCCATCATTTATTGAAAGCATCTTCCTAATTTGATCTATCTTCTACTTTCCTCATCTTCCTAATTTGATCATGCTATGAGAAAAAACCAGAAATTTTAGATATTAAACAGAAAAATAAAGTTAAAAGCAGGAAAAAAAATATAGAAAGCCAATAATTCCGAAAATATCATGCAAGTAAGAACTCAATCCTCCCTCCCGTATTAGCCCGTATTAGCTCTATCTTCATTCTTTTCTTGAACCTCCTTTGCTCCTTTCTTGAGATCTATAAAGCATTTGGTAAATAGAAAAAAGTCAGCAAACAAAGATCCACTTAATTTACCAGTTGCAGTTCCTATTCCCATTAGAGATGACCCTGCATTTTCCATGATAGCTTGCACATTTGCAAAGTCAACATTAACCAAACCTGGGACCTGCAGTTGAAGTAACCTACCACCAATTAGAAAAATAAAACATTTTTAAAATGTAGAAGCTGACAAATGGGAAACCTTTGACAAGAAAACCCCAACATTTGAAAAATATATGAACCCAAGACCATCCTTCAAAGTTATCAAGTACATATCCCACCACACAAGAAAATCATGAGAGTCAATGATTTTCTTTCATGATTAGCTAAAATACTAATACATTTAATGGTAACCTACAGAAATCAAATAAATTTCAAATACTCACAGACTAACCAGCAAAGAGACATAAACACAATGTAACAATGAGATGATGTAATAAATGTCTGTTACCTTTGTTTTCTATCATTATCTAGAGGCACTGAACTGCTCATTTCCTTTCCAACACGCTTGTCAGGCAGGGTTTGCTTATGTTCACTATCAGATGTGTCCTCATTTCTAGAATCCTTGTTAATCAAGGCATACAACCTCTCTCCCAAGGAAGCCCTATTCGCATTGGTGTTAGACTTCCCAACTTTTGTTGCAGATCCACTCACTGTTCACAATGAAGAAGATCAAGAAGATCAAGAAGAGCGGCTAGAAACAAAAGGTGGAGAAGATCAAGAAGAGCTGCTAGAAACAAAAGAGCACTTACAAGCAATATATCAAAATACGGTTTGGAATAAGACCTTCCCAAGCCCTTTGTACGATGCCTTGATCCTCATCATCTTCAAAAACAATCTTCCTGATCAAAGTAAAGCAAGCATCAACAGCTACAAAATAGTAGCTAAATTTATACAAGAAGATTTCATGATGACGTTCAAAAATAAAATAAAAAAAGGGTAAAAGAAAACAGTAAAAGATAATGCTTTTGAGAAATGTATAACACAAATTAAGCATGTACATATAAAGGAATTTACACCCCACCACAGAAAAAATCAATGCTTACAAAATTTAAGCAATCGAGCAATTCCTGAGGATACTTTCAACATTATATGTTTAATTGGCAAATCAATATATGAAATCACTAGGTTTTGGAGTTACCATTTCCAGAACAGGACAAATTGCAAGGTTTGACTAGGATGTACTAGTTATCCCAAAAGTTCCGTAGTTGTGACATGTGCAAAAGAAGCTCGTCTCTGCCCCAACTAGTGTTACTGCTGGTCATTATCCATGCAGGATGTTCCCGGTAATTTTCTCTCATCAGCTCTTGAAAATTTTTGATGTTCTCATCAGGCCTTTTCCCCTTACCCTTCATCTTGTCGCATTTTGTGAAAACAAAAGTCATTGGTATCTGAAAGATGAAGGCACAAAAAGGCATAAAAGTCAAGGGAAAGGACAGGATTTAGCCTCATACCATTGATAGTATTGCTGACAGAAAGAGGATCGGAAAGTAGCTAAAAATTAGATAAGAGCATACATTGTTCCGTCCAAGCCAATTAGCACAGTTAAGGTCGATCTTCTGAGGTGGTACACTCGCATCAATTAGAAGTAGGACGGCAACCAGAGTTTCTCTATTCAAGAAGTAGCCCTTGGTGAATGCGGACCAATCCATTCGAGCAGATTCTGGGGCATTAGCAAAGCTGTAAACAAAGTGAAATCTAATAAGATTTAGAGCTAACTTGCATGGCATCAACTCAACTGCAAGTATTCCATGATGCCACAAGGAATCAATAAGTTAATTTAGAGGTGTTAATGGCAAAAAGGGGTAAAACTAATTGCCCTTATCAGATCTTTACCCCTCCCTTAAAACTTAAACCATTGCTACTAAACTGACTAAAAATTATTCTAATTGCTGACCTGCAGAACTTACATAAGAAATCATACAAGATTACAAATTAAACAAAATTACACAAAATGAATATCATAAGATCATCATGTTTACAACTTATTAACTACTAAACTTGACAGTCCAAATAATGTAACAGTGTGCTGGAGCATCAATTTCTGTGTCATCATCCACAAAATAAATTAACTCTGTTCCATTATAAATAGGGCATGATAGATTTCCAGAATATAAATAAAGGTTTTCTATTTTCTATATTTTAAAAAAAAAATTAGTCACAAGATAAATAGTTACCGAACAGAACCCCAACAAGAGTATTTGCACACTTACCCTGGGAAGGACTGCACTAAGTAGGAGAACTACTAAATTTAACTGCCACTAAGCCACAGGCATAAAACTGATCTCATCTTTTACAAAATCAATCCCCTTTTGACTGTACAAGACTATAAAAACAAGACAAACAGTCCAATTACATTTCCACTTGCAGATTGACCCATTAATTTGTGGTGGGTTGTAAATTTTGTCCCCCTTCTCTCCTTCCATTTTCTTCCTAAATCATGCTACATTCTTGTATAAGATGAAGGAACAAAATAGTAAAAGAAAAACCAGTATAAAAACCTTAAGCCATGATTAACCCCGTGAGCATCCCTCAGACCGTCTACACAAAATTGATTGATCAACTGACAAAGTACAACCAGTTCTCAGATGCAAACAATGGGATAACCATATAGCAATCCCAATCAGAACTTAAAAGTTAAACTTCTAGCGCGTTTGGATAAAATAATTTCCAAAACTTATGGAAAACTGCTAAAGTCGATAATCTGAGAAAAAAGAGGATGCCATTTATTCCTCCCTAGATTTCAAGGCAGTAGCATTATCTAGGAGCAATTATTATCAATAAAGGAAGTTCTTCATCGGATAGTGTTTAATACTAAACTTACTAATAAGCCTCATATAAAGATATAGATGGATTGTTGATTGAGCCCTTATGGGAGTCAACACTTAAACAATGATCAGATTTAAAACACAACTTTTTTTTTGATCGGCAATGAAAAATTTTATTGACTAGCAAAAACAAACTACAAAGAGAGGACAAGAAATCTGCTCCAAAAACCAACAGCCATTACATCAAAACAAAAACACCATTTAGATTTCAAAACACATTTATGTTGAAATCTGAAGACTAGCAATCCTCAAGTAGGCATGTGTGTAATCTCAAGGAATCATACGAGTACACACTTCTACACTAACCAAGCATTACACACTTCTACACTGTCAATTTTCTAATGATGCCTCTTACTTTGTTGGAAAAATCTCATGTAAGTGATTCTATGACTGACTTTGATAAAGTCTATTTTGATTGAGAACATTTAGTCTTATCTTAGACATAAAAAGCTCAAAAGTGGAAGTGAATTCATGATGTTAAATGCCATGACTACATATTTGTTTCAACTTTTAAAGGTTAATCATATGAATAATCTCTCAATTATTATTGACTATTATTTTACTTTTTTAATTTTAAAATTGTGTATTTAAATCCTTTTAATTATAAAATTGTATCAGCAGCTCAAACAACAACAAACAACAAACACATAAATATACAAATCTTGGATATGTGGATATACATATACATATATATATATATATATATATAGAGAGAGAGAGAGAGAGAGAGAGAGAGAGAGAGAGAGAATAGAAACATAAAACTTGACCATTGTTGTTGGTGAGATTTATAGAATTCAAGAAACAAAGGGGGAAAATCAAGAACACTACAGCCTCTTCTTCAACACTTTCTCACACACACATATACATACATATACAGAAGTTGATGGAAAGAGGTTTTTACTGAAAACGGAAGGATTCGAAGGAGCTTACCAATATATCTGATTCGAAACCCCCATATTTGGATCAGGTGTTCTTTGAAACCTTCAGATTTGGCTTTAATTAGTTCGAAATCCTTCAGATCTCGTCTCTTGTTCTTTTCTTCAACGAGCACCACCACCGCCATCCTCTTCCACCACTGTAGCTGTCGATCTGAGGCGATAATGAGAAGATAGCAGCAGCGGTGAGTGTGGATGAGATCGGCAGAGGGAAGAGAGAGAGAGAGAGAGAGAGAGAGAGAGATGAGTCTGGTGACAGAGAAGAGTGAAAATGAGCGAGAGAGAGAAAAAATGAAATTGAAATCAAAATCACTGAGCTTGATACAGATAGGTTTACCTCTCAGTAAATGAAATCAATTCTGAAGCTTGATGTAGATAGGCTTACCTCTCAGTGATTTCTATGTAAATGGAATAGGTAAACAAATCAAATCACCGAGATGATTCCAATCGATTCCTATTCTGAAATCACTCTGAAATTTAAGGGATCACCGAGCTGAAGCGAGAGAGTGAGCGAGAGATTTGAGGCATCTTCTTTCTGAGACTGAAGAGTAAAGAATGAGAGTCTCAAGAGGGAGAGAGAGGGTGTGAGAGATTATAACACATTCGGAGGCGTTTTCTATCAGCTAAACGGTGCCGTTTTGGTTAGCACAAAAGGCGACGTTTATAAAACGCTGTTGAATATTAAAAAAGACGACGTTTAAGAAAACGCTATTACTTAAATGCCGTTGAAACAAACATTTCCTGTAGTGATTCCACAATTTGGAGTAGATCTTAATTTTCAAGTCAAATGAATTGGACACATTGACAAGGACACCATTGAGTAATGTTCTTATCAGCTAAAACTCATTCAATCAAGCTTAAGCTCTTTGGAGATGTACATTCATTTTGTTCAAGCATGGCAGCATAAGGGTTGATTGAGTTCACATTGGCTAAATTTGTATATATGTATATGAATGTCTCTATTCTGCGATTCATTATGTGATTTGATTCATGTGCAACTAAACTCTCTCTATTAGAATATTTTGTATATGATGTAAGTAAATGGCTAGCTTTTGGGTACTAAATACTCCGGGGAGCTTGTCATGCAGTGTATAAACTTCAAAGTTGGAGAAAAGCATATGCTTAGAGTCCCATGCTCATACACACTATTACAAATCACTGCATTTTCTAATCACAAAGCATGATTCGAAATTTATTATACATCAAAAAGAGTCTTATTTATAAATTATGATGATCCATGGGTGTGCTTGAATTCGACAATTGGAGTTACAAAAGGGTAGTTTAGAAATAAAAAAAGCTGTGACGAACGTGTTCATACCAAGTTTACTGTATATTTTATAAAATAGTAGAGATAGTGTGAATATATGTATATATGGAGAGAGAGAGAGAGAGAGTGCAAGTCCACATCTTGCTATGTAAAAGCTGTCAATTAGGGTATCATAAACACACTAACCCTCATTGTTTGTTTGTTTTTTTTTTTTTTTGATAAGTCACACTAACCCTCATTGTGCATGAGTATCTTTGCCTTTTCGTATGCTTTCTTTAAATACTCTCTAAATCTAACCATATCCAATTTCACATTTTGTTGCCTCAAATACACTTCCATTATTGCATCATACCACTCCACTTGAAGAGCCTTTGAATCCTTCACAATTGCATCATCTTTGCCATACCTATCTACCAAGCTACTTTCATCCACTCCAATCTTGTACTCCATGTACTCCAACTTCATGTCCCTATAGCAACTCCCGAAGCACAACTCTGCCACGTTGTCCAGTCCGAGCCCCACCACCTGCATGAGCACTGAGCCTGGCCGGAGAAACAACCCATAAGTGAGTGCTGCACCATGAACCCCTACCATTGCATGGCTTGAACTTACTAACTCGCATGCTTCACGCAGCGGAGTCTCATGTTTTGGCTCAAATTCGATGACATCGAAACCCTCCTCCTCCGCCACTCTTTTCATGTCGTCTTGGTTCATGATCACGCGTCCTAGTCCGCCAGTGCGAGTGACTAGGATGAGCCTCGGCCGCGACTGGGTTTTTAGGGAAAGACGGTCATGGCAATAGGTTTGCTCTAGAATTGCATGGAATTGTAGAATAGTTTTTGAGTTGGGCAATTGTTTTGGGTCTATGGTCATGAAACCATGTGATATTAAGCCCACCGTGGCCGAAGGAAAACAATGGGTGGAAGTATCATTTTCGAGTATTATTATCGGGTGTTTGCTAAAGCTGTGAAACAAGTCTGCGTACTTGCGAACCCACCAATCCTCGGAGTTGGTGATAACGAGGACGAGGTCTTGGTCAGCGAACATCGAATTGACGGTGATGAAGAGTGGGATGAACCCATCAATGAAGGTATGGAAGAAATTCCAAGTGTAACCTCCAACACTGAATACTAGGGCTCGTGCATTGTGTTTGATCATGCATTGTGGGCTTGGCGGGCCTGAGGTGAGAGTGATCTCTTTGATCCGGTCCATTGTTTGACTCGAGTTCTTTTGCGGGTAAGGCCTGACCTTTTCCACGATGAGCGTTGATGATGTCGGGCCCATGACATAGAAGGTGGAAACCGTTGGGTCCAAGACTGTTGGGCCATTGATTGAGCATAGATCATAGTTTGCATGAGAGCGGTCACAGCTGATTGGGCTGGACCAATGAGAGTTGCCAGGTGATGCAAAGTGTGGTCCTGCAGCACTGAAAGTATTGTTCATGCTACCATAAGATTATGACAATGTTTAAAGATGGAAAGGTTAGGGAGGGTGGACAGAATTGTTTTGGAGACAAATAAGTAAACTTTACTAAAAATTTAAGAGTAATCGTGTAAAAATAAAAAATAAAAAATAAAAAATTTGTACATAATGATTTGGCAGATTTGTATTCATTATAAAGTTTTTAAATCATTTTCCAAAGTTTAAAGCTAATTTTATGCAGAATAAAAAATTTCTTAGGAATTTTATGTTAATTGATGGTGCGGAACTAAGTCCTATCACTTTAGGTCAAAAGGCCCATAAAAAAAGATTTGTGATTTTGAAAAATGTTAATTTCATATCATTTTGAATGAGAATCTTGTATATTTAGAATTTTTTTAATTTAATAAATAGATTAACAAAGAGAATATTTATTCTTTAATATTCCTTAGATCAAATGTGATATGTAAAGTAAACCACTATGTTTGTATAGCTTCTTTGATGTAATCTGATTTTATGCTTACTTTGTATCTTGTTCATATTGCACCAATAAATTTACTTTTTATTCATAAAAAATAATAAAAAAATTGTTTGTATAAAAATATATAGTACCGTGAGCAAAATGCTAAGTAAATCATACAAAAATATTTATCTAAAATGAGGAGACAATGTCATTTGTAAAATTAGGCGGAGTGATCGTGGATCGGATTGGATCGGGTGGCATCTCATCCGCCATTTGTCCAAAATTAGGCAGATTAGAAAAAATCAATCCGCAGCTGTCCACCGGTTTGACGGATGCGGATTGAGTGGGTTGTGTGGGTTGGCGGATGGATGTGATCGGTTTGGCGGTTTGGACTTTAAAATTTTTTGGCATTTTTTTGAATTATAATTCATAACTTTTACAATCTCTAATAATTAGTAATCTGAAAAAATATGTATTATTTGTCTATAATAGGTCATGGCACCACGCATGCATATTTTTAAGGTATTGTTTTCTATTTTACAAAAATATATATTTTAGTATTTCTACTCTATGTTGTTACTTGTTAGCAATATCTTTCTTTCTTTTTATTTATTTATTTATTTTTAACTTTATCCAAGGGCGGATCGGGTTCATGCGAGTGTGGGATGGTTGATTCATCATTCGAACCGTATCTGTGGATTTTGAAATACTTTATCTGTATTCGTCCGCCGAAAGACACATATCCGTCCAAAATCAATCAGGTTCGGTCGAGTTGAACGGGTTGGACGAAGCCATGATCACCCCTATTATAAACTATGGTGATAAGGCTTTTATTTTCATGTGATATCATTTCATATGAAAATTTATATAGAAGTTCTACTTGTATAGGATTCAACATTTGGTAGTAACTTGCTATGAAAAGTTTTGTTGTATAAGAACTACAATCACTATAAATAAGATATAGTCAAATGATAGTAATGAAGCAAAATATCCTCAATCCGCTAGTTCTAATAAAAATAAAAATAAAAAGGGAACAAGGGTAAGCCATATTTCCATGGTAACTTTAGGTTCATTTACTAAATTGTCAGTTCCATTAAATAATTGGGGATGTTACAGTAAATTATGAAAATTTATGATTTTAGTTACGAATGTGTGTATTATAAATAAAAGTGAAGTTACGAGATTTTATGGTTGGTTAATTTTGAACTTTTGGTTCATTATTAGGAACATTTTACGGTGATTTGTTGTGAGTTTTGTGATATTTTACTTATGCATTTTGTGGAGTTAGTTACAAAAGTGTATATTGTACGCCAAAAAAGGGTACGTGGACATTTCCCTAAATAATTTACAAAATACAAGGCATTATCTTTTTTCATAAGAAAAAATTGTGGCATTTTTACCCAACTAATGAGTGAAATTTAATAGTAATTGATTAATGTTTTATCTCTTAAAGACCTATTTGGTTGTCCCAATATGAATTTGGGCAGCTCTGAGATTGCATCATGTAAAATTAGATGGGTAGATGTGTTTCTCAATATAGAAATGAAACAAATTGCAAATGTATAATTTTATTTTATTTTTATTTTATTTTATTTTTTGTTTCTTTATAAATTTAAAATCTAAAGGCAACATAAGTGAATGCCTTATAAATTAAGAAAATTAAAGAAAACAATCCAAAAAGAACAAGTTAAAAAAAAAACAAAACAAAAGAGTATGGAAGATGGAGAGAGAAAATTACCTTGATGGGTCCAAGGTGTTGAAATGGCTGAAAATAGGGTAGAGATTGAAGAGAGTTGGGTCTGAGATAGGAAGAATAATGAGAAGATTAGGGCACACATTGTGGTTACACTGCTAATTGGATTGCATTTCTTTATGTTTCCACCAATGCATACACAACCTTCCTTATAATATTGCTTCACTCTTTGCAAAACTACCATCCTCATTGTTTTTTGATTTCTCGTCAGGATCTCTATCTCCAATCTAAATACAACAAACCAAAATAAATAAATAAATAAATAAATAAATAAAAATGTCATAAACAATCAAGTATTTATGACCTATTCACCCCCCCCCCCCCCCAAAAAAAAAAAAAAAAAAACTATCAAGTATAAACACCATTAATGTATATATGAATCAAATTATTACTGTGGCACTTACACATCTATGTATTTTTCTTAGTACATAATATTTCTTCTCTCTCTATATATATACTAGAGATGTTGGCATACACTACGTACGTGAATCAATTAGATCGACAGTTACTAATTAAAACTATTAGATCAATTCAAAGATTCCAGGGTTGGGTTTATATAATGCAATATATATATATATATATATGTATGAATGTATGTATGTAGAATGGAGTGATGGTTTTATGGGTGTGGTGAGCGTTAAGAATTAAAACATAAGAAAAATGGATACGAAGTACTTGACATGGGAGTGACTTTTGAGGAGAGAGAGAGAGAGAGAGCACCAGCAAAGAGAAACTTGGAGTTGGAGATGATCTTTTTGTTTTGAGTCTTGGGTTTTCAAGTTTGGGAAAAGAAATGGAGGAGAGACAATGGCATTTTCGTTTTTATCTTTTTAAGTTAAACGGGTAGTATATAAAATTAAATAAGTCTATTTGTATGTATGGGATCTACCTAACAATTAATAGGCCCCAATTTAATACATATTAATTAAGCATCTTTAACTGTATTATTTTGGATGAATAACATCTTTTAACTGTTACTCTCTTTAAACTTGCTGTTGGGCTCGTGGAGTTCATCACGGATCCCGTTTTGACAATCTGAATCATCAATTTGTAGAATTCGTTAAGTACTACATGCCTGTAAAACATGACGTTAATCGGATATCAGTAACTACGTAATCAAATCAGTTTTGTGTAAAAAATTGGGCGGTGAAAAAATAAACAATTGACGAAAATTTGATCCGATGAAATAACTATCGATATCTGATCAACGTGATTGTTTACAGGCATATAATATTTAATGAGTTCTACACATTGAATGATTCGACTTAACGAAACGAGACCCGTGGTGGGCCTTCACGAATCCAACAATACCCTTCAGTCCGATCATAGATTGGAAGCCAATCCCAAAAATTAAACCTATTGGGTCCGAGGCTTTATTTCCATGGCTAACTTGATAGCTTCCCAAATCTCCTTCTTTGAAAATGCTTCTTCAAGCATATCTGAATCCAACGAGGACAAACATTGATTCCAACGATAACCCAATAGTTTAGGTCTTACTTCTCCCACTGCTCAAAGAACAAACACTCGAATGGATAAGAGACCTCATCTTTGATCGCCTTTCGTTATTCCAAAACAACCCTATCAGCTTTAATAGAATTCAGCATACTATTTTCTGTCTACAACTTGCAAAAAGATGATAACAAAAAAAAAAAAGATTAAAAATTCTATTTATATGACAATGCTTAAATTTGTTTTATTTAATCTAAAGAAGAAGGTTTTTAGTATTGGGAGCCATTATTGCAATTGGATCTACACATTTTGGCAGGCTTTGGTAGGATTAGTATACCTTTTCCGAAACGAAGTCAAATTTTATTTTTAAATTTTTTATTTTTTATTTTCAGACACTTAACAAAAGATTTTGTATAAACATAGGTTTCGTGTCATTATTTTCTGAAAATAATAAATAATATAGAGGGCAAAAATTCACTTAACCCCCTTATGATTTGAGTTCGGAATACTTTACCCAACCGATAGTTCAACTATATGCAAAAAGACTCCTCGTGGTTTTGGATTAAACTGTAACCGTTATATTTTCCATCTAAATTGATGGAAGGTGTACTACACTTGCCAATTTTGAGAGTGGGCATACTTTTTTTAAAAAAAATTAAAGTAAAATCAAAATGCAGAAAGTCATTTCTACCCTTCATCTTCTATCCTTAAACCCTAACCCTTATCCTTCCCCCACCCCTAACCATCTCCTCGCCTCCACCACCTCCCTCCTCACCTACCTTGCTCACCATCCTGACTTCTTCCCTCACCTCCCCCAGATGTCCCTAACCTGCCTCCACCGCCCCCTCCCAGCCGCCCGGTAACTTTCAGTGGCTTCAATTGGGCTAAGCCCTATGATCTTAATCAACATAGTTAGCAACAAAAGATTTGGAACAAGTTTTGGGCTAAGCAAATTTCAAACGCTTTATCGAAGAAGATTTGAAACAAGATTGAGCATTAACAATTTCAAATTTATGAAATCCAACAGTCTGTATATATATATATTTTATCAATCAAAAGACAACCTTTATTGATGAAACATTCAATACAAAGTAAACGGGCCTGTATATATATGAACAACTTAACCTCTGCTATACGTATATGTATACAAATGTACATACCTGTGTTTATATATGTATAATGTGTAACTTAAATAATTAAATTATAAATGAAATTAAAATGTTGGAAAAATCATTTTTCAAAAAAATTAGACCCTGTTAAAAACAAAGAAAGGTGTATTTATTATTGGATCAGTCATGGATTAGATCAGTCATGGCAATTCAACTGGGTTAGCATTCAATTCTTCTTTACTAGTTTGACTTAATTATATATACCAGTATGCTGATTAGTTTTGGGATTAGAGAATATTGGGTTATAGATGCAGAGACGATGGAGCAAAGAGACCAGTTGATGATTTGGATTTGATGTGTTATATTGTCATTACATTAGAGGGGGGAAACAAAGGGCACTATTGTCTTTTTATCACTAACGTTAATAGATTAAGTGTTGCAATTTGGTCCAAAATCACAAAGAATCTCTTCGCATATATTTGAACTATAAGGGGGTAAAGTATTTCGGGCTCTAACCACAAAGGGGTTAAATGAATTTTTCCCTAATATAAATTATCACAAAATGAATTTTATCTGTTTTTTCACCTCCTATTTGAATTCACAAAACAAATACACTATTCAGGTCCAAAAATTAGATCAACTTTCTAGATTTAGTGATGTACAAGAAGATGATTGGTTGATATTCTCTAATTATCAACCAATCATCTTCTTGATACATCACTGGGTCTAAAAAATAGGTCAAAAAATATACTTTATATCATTTTCTAATATATAAGCATTTGTGTTTCAGCGGTGTAAAGTAAGGAAAATGATATACAAGCTCATTTTCTGGATTTATTTTCTAGATTTAATGATATGTAAGTAATATGACTAGTTGATGATTGAGAAAACAAGAGAGAATGTCTTACTTTAGATGTTCTAATTGATTGTTACATCATTGAATTTGAAATTAGATATAATTTTTAAACTTGTATAACAATGCTAGTAAAGTAAATATGTTGCTGCCAAATTCTCGAAAGGGACATATTTCAATTCCCAAATATACAATTATTACCCACACAAAAAATCTGTCTCTTTCTCCCCAGTCCCTCCAAAACTATGCTTCTATAACATTTTGTAAGTAAATTTTGGGCAAATTATATATCGGCATGCAAACTTTGTTTGTTCATGAACATCTCAGCCTTTTCATAAGCTCTCTTCATATACCTCTTAAACCTAACCACATCTATCTTCACATCTTGCTCCATATATCTATACCAATTTGTCAAATTCCCCATCAATGTCGAAGCTGGATCGTGCGGATCCAAGAACTCCTTCAGAGCAAATTCATCAGCCTCTAGGCTACTCTCATGTATCCCAACTTCATAATTTATGTACTCTAACCCCAATCGAACTGCCAACTTCGCATAACACATGTCGGCCAACCACCCCGTGTTGATCGGCACAATCTGCACCAACACCGCCCCTGGCCGCAAAAACAGCTGGTGTGTCAGTCCTGCTCCATGGACCCCCACCATTGCATGGCTTCTGTCAATCAGCTTGAACAGCTGTCGCATCGAGGTTCCAGCCGTTACCTCAAAAACTGCCACCTCAAACCCCACCTCCTCCGCGGCCTGCCGGACTTCCTCGGCGTTTTGTAGCCTCCGGGTGTCCTGGCGGCTCAAAAACGCCAGCTTCGGCCGAGGTCCTGATGAGAAAGTTGGCAGTACGTGGCCTGCATGGCTTGAATGACTTGGATTATTATTATTATTATTGTATGCATTTGCTAAGAGGGCTCGAAAATCGTGCATTGTCTTCCGGTGGGGCCTTCGTTGCAATGTGGGGTCCAGTATCATGACGCCGTGTGTTTTGAGCCCTACGATCGCTGATGGGAAGCAATGGGTGGCGGTTTCTTTGTCAAGGTTGATGATGGGGTGGCGCGTGAAGTGTGAGAAAAGCTCGGCGTACTTGATCAGCCACCAATCACTGCAGTTGATGATCCCGAGGATGACATCGCGGTCGATGAAGTGTTCATCAACGGTGAGGAAGAGAGGAATCCAACCCTCATTGAAGTCATGGAAGACATTTCCAGTGAAGCCGCCCGCACTGAATACTAGGGCTGGGGTAGTGTGTGTGATGGCACAGGTAGTATTGAGTGGGGTTGTGGTGAGTTTAAGCTCCTTGGTTTTTTGCATGGCCTCGGGTTGACCTTTACGAGGATAGGGGCGGATCTTTATCACTGTTGGTGGGGTCATGTTTGTGGGGTCCACAGAAGACAAGGTTGCAGCCGTTGGATCCACCACAGTTGGACGGTTGAGATAACAGAGATCATACTCAAAATGGGCAGTATCACATGTGATTGACCAGCTGGGCTCAGGGCTCTCCCATACTCGTGTCCAGAGTTTTTCTTCCATGTATGTTTGTCTGTATGTATCTACATATACACACACAAGTATGCCAAAACAAAACCAAATAAATAAATAAAGTGAAAAAAAAAGAAGAAAGAATGTTAGTTTACAAAGCAAAAGTAAAACAACAGTTTCAAAAAATTCTTGGTTTGATTTTTCAAAAATTATTTTTAGATGAGTTTTCTATTTTTATTGATTTTTTTAAATATTTTAATCATTTTTTAAAATATTTTTTAGACGCACTTAATCAAGATACATCTAAAAAGTAAAACAAATTGACTAAAAATATTTATAAAAAAAAAAAACACTAAAAACAAACAAAAATTTAAACAAAATCTATATGCATTTTTGATCAAATTTTTGTTTATTTTTAATGATATTCTTTTTATATTTCAATTACTTTTTTCTATGTGTAATACTATTTTCTCTATGTTGGCAGCATTATTGCTAGGACTTGTCTCTAGTCATGCAAATGGATTGGATAATCCAGTGTGATTTTGTCAGTCCAGCATAACACCTACTTTGATGAACACCTTACTTGATTCATGTGTGTAGATGGATCATTCATAAAAAGGAAAGGCATATTAATATAATAATCATATCCCTCCCTACACAATTTCATCCTCTATTTTGCAAATATTTGTTAAAATCACACGCCGTTTATTTATTTGATGATAAATTAAATAATTACGATTATCTGATCAAATTAAAAAAATATACAGTGTAAACTAAATCATCAAAAGTAGACCCTAAGACAAGCCAGTCCTATAATTGTTAACCTAAACATAAACTAATTAGAACAAAGATTAAAAGTACATGAAATAAATTAAACCTGGAGTGGTGGTGGTGGTGGTGGTTGATGATGACAATGTGGTGTATGATTTAGAGATAATGTGGGCAATGTTGACGAGGAAGAAGAGTGCAACAATGTTGACAAGGTAGAAAAACAAAAGCAACACCAAAGATATTGCAAATATTGTCGATACTTTCTTCTTCTTCATAGCTTGTGTGTATGGAGCTTGAATCATCATCACTACTGATGGATATGTTGCTGCTCCACTAGTATGCACCATCAAGTTCTTTTATCAAAACCCTCAATTACATTACCATATCTGCAGTGGTTGAATGAGAAAATTAATTCAAATGCAGCAACTATTAATCGCAATCTTAATAAAATAATAACTTTTGTGAAGCATGAAAACTTTATAAAAGTTTACTATTGATGGTAAGAAATTAAAATTCCTGATTTTAGCACAAATCGCCGCCACAAATGAAAATTCTTAATTTCAACATATCAAAATCTCTAATCTTAGTTCAAATAATCACAAATCAAAATTTTAAATTTAGCAAATCAAAACACATTATTTTTAGCATAAATAAATCATAATAAAAGAATTACAAACTGAGGGGGACATACCCTTGACTCCTTTGTGCCTCCGCCCTGCATACATGTAAACGTTTTGTACCAATTAATAAAAGCTGATTATGCTAAGTAAACATATAAAATGACTAAAATATAAATGAACAAAAAGGCATTGAAATTTCTTAAAAAATGAGCAAAATACTTTGGCAGTTTGGATCTCAGAAAAGAGTTTATATTTCATTTGTAATCCTTTCTTCTTCTTTATTTTTTTAATTATGGAGAATTACATTTTTTGTGAATATTATTATCTTTAGAGACACTTCTTGTGTCTTTGGTAAAATGAAAAAAAAAAGAAAGTTACAGAACCAAAAAAGAAAAAGAAAAAGAAAATATAATCGAAAAGTGGTTAGAAAATAAAATGTATTGTGTAAATTCATATTTAGTATGATGTGAGTCACACTCAAAATGGATTTGGTAATTTTTTAAGCTAATTTTTCTGAATCTATAGCATTGTTGTTGGTGATATATTTATTAAACAACATATTGTAGTATAGATCTAAAGCATTACAATGAGAAGCAAAAGATTGGAGCTGATTAACATAAAAAGCCCAAATGAATAATGTAAATCCAATCCTCACCTTTCGACCCTATGCTCAAAAAAGAAAAGAAAAAAAGACTAACCTGACTGGATTGCATGAAAATGGCAAAAGGATAGGAATGCCTGAGCTGTAATCGATGCAACTTTGAAGCTATTTTTACCTTCGTTCACTTACTGTTCATTAAAGACGAAAGTTTTAATTTCATTTACTTATTGAATTCAGAGTTTAATGCCTAAGTTGTTTCAAATTAAATCATCTTATTAAATAGACGGGATTCACTACTGCTAAGTTACTTTAAATGGTAAATCCACGCTCATTTATGTTGAACAAAAAATTAGGTGCGTTATATTAAATATTTTCCAAGGACTTCCTTGGCCAGGGGATAATAATCTGTAATGTAATTTTTTTGATTTTGGCACTTCATTGAGGGAAAGAGAATCTTGAAAAGTATTTTGAAAATTATATGTAGACCAAATTTATTTTGGATGTGTACATCGACCTTTTTTTTTTTTTTTTTTTTTGTTTGATACACTTCATTTTTAAAGCACTTTATAGTTTCTCAGATCAAAATTCATATTTCTTGTAGATTTTTTGTACGTAAAATAATTTACAATGAGGCGATTAATTTTTAAAGCACTTAATGAGTGTGCTTTTATTGGTTATAAATTTTGATCTGAACATAAATTTCATTAGTTATAGAAGGTTATAAATTTTAAAGCACTTCATTAGTTAAAGCACTTCATTTTTAAAGCACTTAATGAGTGTGCTTTTATTGGTTATAAATTTTGATCTCAATATAAATTTCATTAGTTATAGAAGGTTTTGATCTAGAAATATATATATATATATATATATAATAAAAATACCTAATGTGGGGATATATTCTCTGAGTACCAACACGTGGTCAAGGTGATGTCGATGTATCAGCCGAGGTGCCACGTGTCCCGGTCGTGATGCCGAGGTTATCTCGGCTAGGCCGAGGTTACCTTCGAAGATATCGGAATCCGAGAAAAGCGGATAAGGCACAAGAGTCCTAGAATGAAGAAGGATCTCAGCTTAGATAAGGATAAAGCTCTTAGAGAGTTTATCTTTATCCGTTGGAGAGTCCGGGATGAGCATTGAGCTAAAAGTCCATGGAAGCTAGGCTTCTATTAAGACTAGGATTGAGTTGACTATAAAAGAGAGGCACCCCCATGGGTCTGAGGTACGTAATTTATATTCTGAACAGTGAGATTAGCACTATTGATTATCTTTGAGATATACTGACTTGATTGTCGGAGTGCCCCCGGGTGGACGAACCACCGTCGGAATCTTCTCTTTTTGTTGCAGGTCAGTCAAGTGCCATCTATTCTGCCAGTGCTTTCCAGCTGAATACTGAGTTTGGCAGTGTGGTCAGAAATTCACCCACACAATTTGGCGCCGTCTGTGGGAAAGAAAAGAGAATAGATGGCCAGTGACGGACAGAAGGATAAGGTTGGGGACGAAATCCCTGTTGGGAGTGGTAAACACGTTGACCCAAATGTGGAGGAAGATGGTTGCAATGAGGAGACTCAGAACCAGAATCACGGCAGGAAAGACGTCGGCCAGGATGACGACGTGCCAAAGAAACCAGATCGAAACGGATACTACAACGAGGACGACCTCTAGGTATGGAAAGATAGATGCCTGCGGAGGGACGAAGAGGTGAAAGAGATGGCAAAAAAGTTGGCAGACCTGCAATCGGTCGTCAATTTTATGATGTAAAATAACATCATGCAGCCACCATTCCCGCTGCAGGACACGTCGATTCCAGTGGCCAATGCCCAGAAGGGAGGGCAGAAACCAATCCCAATAGCCCTTCAGCACACCAGAAGCGAAAAACACTCTCACCGGCCTTCCAGGGAGGTCGGACGAGGAGAGAAGAGTCACGAAGGACACATCGCACTAAAGAAGCAGACCCCAGAGAACATTGGCATGTTCAAAGGCAGGAGCCGTGCTTCGACACAACTCATGGAGAAAGGTCGAAAAAGGGCCCACAACGAAGCTGAGAGTAGTATGCCGAAAAGACTGAAGTCGGGAGATAGCCGAGCTCCTGAGCGGAGCAAGGAAGACTTGAGAGATTACCTCAAGAGAAAACAACATAATGCCGATGCCAAGGTAACTTCACCTGTTAAGCCGAGAACACCATTCTCAGTGGAATTGGACAAATTTGAGGCTCCAAAGAGATTCAGTATGCCGAGGTTCTAAATATACGACGATAAGTCGGACCCTAACTTCCACGTTAGATTATACCTGAACTCAATGGCATTGTACAGTGGGAACGAGCCGTTGCTCTGCAAAGTGTTCCCCTCATCCTTCGGGGAGATTGCATCGGATTGGTTTCACAAACTGCCAAAGGGTAGTGTGAAGACCTGGGAAGGCCTGACTGAGATGTTTGTGGCCAGGTTCGTAACAAACAAGCTACATCCATTAAGGGTGGACGCATTGATGGCTTTGAGAATCAGTAAGGATGAAGGCCTAAGGGCCTACGCAAAAAGGTACTACGAGGTGTTCAACCGAATACCCGAGTGCAACCAAGAGGTGGCGGTCGTATCTTTCAAGAACGGCCTAAAAGACGACTGTCCACTACGAAAGTCTTTAGCAAAGACATTGCCAAAAAGCATGGAAGAGCTCATGTCCAGAATCAAGAAGTATGCCAAAGCCGAGGAAGACACGTTAGGAACTAAAGAGACAAAGCAAGAGAAAGGTAACGGCTCGCCGAAGCGAGGCCGAGGTAACAACGGGTCCAACAAAGAGATAGGGCTGAGGGCTACACAGGCAGTCACAACTGTGTTCCGAATCCCAATTCATAAAGTCCTAGACAAAATCCGATCCCAGCCCTATTTTAGAGCAGCAGCCAGGGTGTCAGGAGAATTTATGGGAAGAAGCCATGGTAAGCATTGTGCTTACCATAACGAAGATGGGCATATGACTCAGGGTTGCAGAGCCCTGAAAGCACACCTGGAAGACCTAGTAAGGCAAGGCCATTTAAGGGACCTTATAGACGAGGCCAGGACACGGGAAGAACAAGCAAGATTGCCTCAAGCACTAGCAACTCCACCCCCCCAGCACAACAACCGTAGGCAGGCGGACCTCGGGTAATTAATGTAATTCGCTCAAAGGTGAACGAAATGAAATACGGAGGGAGACCTAGAGGGTAAAACACTTGCAGCACGTGTACCAGGTCGGGAAAAAATGACATCGGGCCGAGGTGTACCACGGACCAACAGTGTCCTTTACTGAAGCCGACCTTGAGATGGTCCAACATTCCCACAATGATGCCTTGGTAGTATCGCTCTAGGTCGGGGAGTGCCAAGTGAAGCGCATCCTAATTGACCAAGGCAGCTCTTGTGACATCATGTACGTCAGGTGTTACAAGGAGCTTGGCCTTCACCCAAACGATTTGGAGCAATCCAATGGCCCAATGGTCGGGTTCAATGGAACGCCGATGTGGCCACTGGGAACAACGAGCTTGGAGGTGCAGGCTGGCACTAAGAAGATACAGATACAGTTCACCGTAATCGACACACCCTCCCCTTATAATGCAATTCTGGAAGGGCCATGGCTGCACGCAATGAGGGCTATTCCCTCAACATTGCACCAACTACTACGGTTCCCAACAGAGCATGGAATAGAAGAAGTCAGAGGAGATCAGTTGCAGGCAAAGCATTACTCTATGGCAGCAATGAAATCTACCTGTAGCATACGAGAACCAGAGAAGGCAGAAATCGAAAACGAGGACGTGGAAGTCCTAGAAGATGTCGACAAAGAGCCAGCCGAGAAGAGTGAAGAATCACTGAAGAAAATCCTCGTCCAGCAGGGGGATGAAGAATGCTTCTTCCTTCTCGGCTCGGGCTTAGCCGAAGAAGAGGAAAAAGAGTTGGAGGCTTTCTTGAGAGCAAACATTGAAGTGTTTGCCTGAACGCCCTATGAAATGCCTGGCATTGATCCCGAGGTCACTTGCCATAAACTGAACGTTGACAGGTCGGCCAAAACTGTTATCCAACAAGCAAGAAGATCGACGTTGATGCACGTCGAGGCAGTGGAAGAAGAAGTAGACAGACTTCTAGAGGCCAGGGCCATTCGAGAGGTAAACTACCCGACATGGCTATCTAACACAATAGTGGTGAAGAAAAAGACTAGTAAATGGAGGGTCTGCGTAGACTTTACCAGCCTAAACAAGGCCTGTCCCAAAGACAGTTTTCCTTTATCCAAGATTGACCAGCTGGTGGATGCCACTTCAGGGCATGGAAGGATGGGCTTCCTGGATGTCTACAGGGGGTACCATCAGATAGCCATGTACCCCCCAGATGAAGAAAAGACCGCATTTATCACCCCAAAAGGGCTGTATTGCTACAGAATGATGCCCTTTGGGTTGAAAAACGCATGAGCAACTTACCAAAGATTGGTAACCAAGATGTTCAGACACCTGATTGGCCGAACGGTGGAAGTTTACATCGACGACATGGTCGTGAAGACCAAGGAACCTGAGGGTCATTTGGCCGACCTAAAAGTAGTCTTTGAAATCCTTAAAACATATTGTAGACACCCCATTTTTGACCGTCCTCAAGACTTGGACGTCACTGTTTGAACACACGGTGATCTCCCATGATTGTGTTCGTTTGGAGTTCCCGGAGGTCTCGGCTCGCGCGCCTTGCCTCAGGATCCCCGAACTCGACTGTTTAGTGTCTGGTTTCGCACCAAACACTTTTGTTTTGCCTTAGAAGGGCAGGGAATGCCTTGTGAGACATCCCCGTACACCACCGGCAGCGGCTGGAGGCCACCGGCTGGTCTTTTTCTTCCATCGGCAATTTTGTTTGCCGGTCGGCACACTTTATTGCCGGTCGGCATAATATGTTGCCGGTCGGCACTGTTTTTTGCCGGAATAGCATTTTTGGGCAGCCGACCACTGTTCCTCCACTTTATGGAGATATTTTGTGCCAGCTGTGATAGCTGGCACCAACTCCTTTCCCCTCCATACACGTGTATGGAGGGATTTCCCTCTAGCCAAGCTTGTTGAATAAGCTTTGCAAGAGGGAGTCCTATAAGAGAGAGGCTTTCCTCTTGGTTCTAGGTTAGAAAAACAGAAGCAAAAATCAGCCTTTAGAGATATAGATACATATTATCTATATACCTCTCTCCCTCTCCCTTCTTGTGTGTGTTTCTTGGCCCAAAAGGTGTGTTTTACCTTACTTTTGCACCATTACACACACCATTACACCTTATTCCGAGATTGAGGGACTTAGAGGAGTTGTTTCTTGAGTTTTGGACTGGTTTTGATCCAAAGAAGGAGGCTAGACCATTTGTTCTTCAAGGGTTCTTCAAGGGTGAGCATCTTCCCTTTTATTCCCCAAACTTGCATTGGTTTTCTACCTATTTTGTTTATTGTTTTGGCTCTTGTGTATAACATAAAAAAGGCTCATATTTTCCTGCTCTAACACTTTCATTAAGGTCACTTTGTGGTTAGATAGCAAACTCACCCTCATAGGCCTTGTTTGGCCTATTTTGGTGCCTCTTTGATAAGGTTTTGTTCACTTCAGCATTTTGATCTTTTCATCACTAAAAATCAGTGTATTTTAGTGTCAAAAAAGTTGGTTTGAAGTCTTGCATAGGGGAGGGACACCCCTCTCCCTTTATGGTTTTGTTTCTTTGCTTTTTGGGCTCAAGAGGGTAGCATGTGTGCTTGATGTTTCTTGGCTTCATTCCAGCATTTTTTTTAGGCATCTTAGGTCATATATAATCTCTGTTTTTGGTCAAACTTGTGCCTCCTTGCATGCTTGTAATACTTGTTTTGTATTGTTCGACTTTGCTTAGAAGTGCACATCATGGTTAGGCCATGATTCTTGTGAGAGTTGGCTTAGTTCCATGAAGTTCTTGGTGATGTTTTTCCATGCTTAAGGTTTATTGGTTATTCATTTAGCCATGCTTGACATGTTTGTTAGGGTTGCTTTGTATTTTTAGCTTAAAAGCTTTGAGCATGATGGCCTCTAGCATATATGTTTGTGACTACCCTCTTGGTTTAATATCATCTAAGGACTTTCTTTTTAGTCCAAGAATCATGCTTACATGTGTGCATGCATGGCCTTTTTCATCTCTTGAGGGTGTGTCCTCTTATGCCTAAGAATGAGCCTTAGTGTATTTGCTTCATGGGGGATATCTTAGTTGCCATATTAGGAGTTTTTGGGGTCCTATTTTGCATGCATAGATTCTGTTTTTACTTGTTTTGATCATGCCATGAGTGGTCATGTCAATGAAGGTAAGTTGTCTCCTTGTGTGCCTTAGCTTTGGGACCATGAATTTGCTTGTTAACATGAGTTGATTGTCTATCATTTTGAGCACTTTTGGCCACTGTTTTGAGAAGGGTGAGGGCCTGCCCTTTTGCCATTTTTAAGCCCTCTTGCATGTTTGCTCCATGTTTGTTGCATAGTTGTTCCATTAAGCTTTGTAGCACATCAATCCCATAGTCAATTTGGTCCATGTTTATATCATGTTTGTACCTTGTATACTTGATATTATACATTTATCATGTTGGTTGCATAATGCTTGTTGTGCTTTACATCTTGATGGCATGATCCATTTGAGCCTTGTTGAGTATTACATGCATTGCATTTACTTGGTTTGGGGTGTCAAACTAAGTGTGGGAGTCAAGGACCATTCATACTTCAAGTGATGCAATGTGCCTCGATTCCCGGTCATCGGGACCTTTGACTCCACCTTGATAATATCAAATGGCAAATTCGATCCTTTGACTCACCATGTACCATTGATGGTTCAAGGATCGAAAGTCATGCTTCTTTGAGTTCAAAATATGATAAGAAGTAGGACCATGCTTACATGTGTCCAAAAACTCCATGCTATGCACTGTCTGTTCTCTGTTTGCTGTCAGATTGTCTTCTGCAGGAAGTTTCTGCCGACCGGCAGAATTTAGTGCCGACCGGCACTATCTGGAATGCCGATGAATCCGATAAAGTGCCGATGAGAATTTTGAAGTGCCGGTGGAAATTCTGTCTGGCCGGTGGTGCTCTGCAGGATGCAAGGAGCTTGTTCCAGTACTTTGGCAATTTTTAGAAGGACAAGGCAGTACAAACAGAGGCGACAAGAGTATAGTACGGGTTTTCCGGGCAGGACGGACTCGAGCATGCATCATCCGCGCACCCCGAGGCAAAGGCTGTGGCTACCCTCTTCCTTCCTTTTGCTCTTTTTTTTTTAATTAATTAGAGAAATTTTGTAATAATTTTATTTGTTCATTATTTTGGGACTGTAATATTAATTCGAACCCTCTGAGTGAGGGTAAACATGTAATAAGTGTGGGTGAGTGTGTGTATGTCTTCCAATCCCCATTTCTTTCTTCCCTTTTATTTATCTGCTTATAATGGTAGATTAGGGCATTTTTGAGATTAGCACACCTTATGCTATGCATGCGTGCATCCATGCATTTGTACTGCATGCATTAGGCTCGGTACATCACGCTAACTGCATTCGTACTTCAATTCAAAAATTGACTATGTGATAGTTGATCGCATTTCATATGCCATGCTTAGGTTAGCCGAGCCTGCCTAGATTGCATTTTTGCATGTGATGCATTAGCCATTTTTTTAACATGAACTAGGACATGCATGTTTGCTAACTAGTTTATTATTTTGGCACGGAGTACGATGTAAGTGTTTTTGCTTTAGCATCCAGCATGCGTGTGAGTGTTGCCATGACAGTATGCTTGCCATGCGGCTAAGTGCTTACATGAGATAAACTGCTTGAATGCCTGTGGGTGGAGGTCAAATTGCTTAAATTGGGATAATGCGTTAAAACTGCGATTTTTAAGCCCACTAGATAGTGGCAAAACCATCTTTTCCAAAAGCCCACTTGAAGGTGGCAAAACCTGCATTTTAGCCTACTTACGAGTAGCAAACCATTTTCAAAACGAACATAAAATGTTTTATTTCCAATTTGGGCGATTCGGTCTATACTTGTTTGCCGCGCGCATAACATAGTAATTCTAGGCTAACAATTGGTTTAAGAACACATAAAGTTTTCAAAAACGGATATCACGGTTAGTAGAGGCCGGTCTTCGGACCGGGCGAAAGGGGGTGCTCATAGCTGACCTTCCCCGATCGTACCCAAGCTCCCGAGCCGAGACAACTCCGGTGATGACGGACATGTGGCCTTCGGCACCGAGTCAGGGTTTCCTAAATTCTCCCATAAAAAATATTTAGGTGGCGACTCTGTATCTGGCAAAGCAGTCCATGTTTGGCACTACTTTTTCAAAAATCTGTTTCTCAAAACGATTTGCCAGATTTGGACTCTTTGGTTCAGATTAAGAACCGTGACACAAATTGAGTCCGAACTGTAGCATTGAGGCCCACGGGCGCGTCTACAGTTTCTGGCGACTCTGCTGGGGAAATTTAGAGAGCTTGACTCAAACTCGTGATATCCTGTTTTGATCTCGTTTATGTGTTTGTTTGCATTGCATGTGCATTGGTGCGCCTAGGAACACAGTGTTTGCCATCTGCCATTCCTGAACGGTTTGCCGGAGGCTTGCCTTGTCAAGGCATGTCCATAAGGCTGACCGGCTATGGGCTCTGACAGTATGGGAACACAAACCCCGGTTTTACCGGGGCACCCTTTTTGACCATTCGACCTAGTGCATATTCGGAACCATAGTGACTATTCCAAGCTAGGACAGGTTGCTTACCCGATGCTAAGTTGTTTGAAACCGCTGCGTGCGTAGTGAAACCCTAGCTCCTGACAAAATAGGACAGGGAAACCCTACCCCAACATAGGGGTGTTTTGGCTCTCTTTACTTGCTATGTGCTTTCAAAATGTATTTCTGCAGGGAAAAGAACACATCAGTTTGTAAGTTTGGGCATCAGGCCTGAGGGCATCAGTATCAGTTTTAAGAGAATCGGTTATCTGCGGGTATCAGGGTTCAGTATTGGGAATAGAGATTTTTGAGGACAGTGATCAGTATCGGGGAACCGTGTGCTCGGCTTATCGACTATGTGTTTTGAAAATCCAACTGTATATTATTTGTTTATTTTATGCTGTTGTGCTGTCCGGTTGTTGGTTTATTTATTGCTTTATTTATCTTTTTGCTAGGTAGTTTAGCATCATTGCGTCTAACCCAGTAGACATTCCCCAAGCACTCTGGATCAGAGGTCGCCGGCTCCATCGATCTGAGGATCTGATAGAAGGACAACCAGTGTACCATTCTCTACCCCCGGTTACTAAACGGAAAGCAACTAGGCAGAGGATATCGGTTCAACAGTCGGTACAAAGGGCTTCGTCTACCCCACCTGTGTACAGTAGGGATCAGGATCCCGTTTCACCCACAGAGAGGGAACGCATACCAGCAATTCAACCAGAGCAGAACAGTATGGCTAGCTTAGAGGAGATGGTGCGCCAACTTCAGGAAAGCATGAAAATGATGCAGCAAGATGCTGCCCGCCAGGCAGAATTTGCCAGGCAACAGGCTACCGTTATGAGTGAGCAAGCGGATTTAATTGGGAGATTGCAACAACAAACTGGGGCATCACCTTCGCAGCAAACCCCTCCTCCATTAAGGGTTCCCATACCCGAAGAAACACCAAACGCCCGGAATGTCCAAGAAGATACAGACATCCCAACGGGGCCGGCTCTACCTCCGATTCCGCCTCAACAATCCAAGGCACCCACTCCCATTAATATATCGGATTCTCCCTTTGAGTCTGAGGTAGACCCCATGACGTTAAAAATGCACAAGCTTGAAAAGCTGTTCAAGAAATCTCAAGGTGCGAAGTCCATTCCGGACATTGGAGATGGATACATCGACACAGCCGTGACGCTGCCAGATCGATTTAAGATGCCCCAAATTGATCGTTTTGACGGGTCTGAGGATCCCATGGTACACCTGCGACTGTTTTCAGACGTCCTAAGGCCAATGGGCCTCACCAGATTGCAGAAACTATCTTTATTCGGCCGGACCTTGTTAGGTGTGGCGTCCGCATGGTATGCTAAGTTGGGGGACGACGTCAAGAGAAACTGGGACGAGATGGCTGAGGCCTTCATCCTGCAGTACTCGTATAACACACAAATCGAGATCACTACCCGGGATCTCGAGACAACGAGGCAAGAACCCAAGGAAAGCTTCTCAGAGTTTGTAACTAGATGGCGGGCTAAGGCTTCAATGATGACCTTGAGACCCACAGACAAAGACCAGATTCGGATGATTGTGCGCAATCTTCAGCCGAAGCTAATGCAAAAGATGATTGTAGTCCCCTTTCCCACCTTTGCTGATTTGCATGAAATGGGGGTGCAGATCAAGGACGCCTTGAGATAAGGTTGGATTGATAATGATCGGGATCAACCCCGCAGAAATTTCAATCGTAGTACTAATGCAGGCCCGAGTGGCGCTGCGACTGCCAGGACCTCCGAAGTAAGTATGGTCACCACTAACCCTTCCCCGAGAAATATAGCAGCCACACCATTCTCCGGCGCGTCCGGAAGCAACTCGCAAACAGCCAAATACCCTCCCAGAAACACCAGAACCTTCGCTCCACTTTATATGCCCTTGTCCAAAGCTTTGGGGGTTTTGATCAGAAAAGGGCATCTGAAGCCCCTAGAGCCGCGGCCCTTACCTGAAAGACTACCCGCCACCCACAACCCAGCCAAATATTGTGCGTTCCACCAGCAGCATGGTCATGACACTGACCTATGCTTTCGTTTACGTCATGAGATTCAAGATCTCATTGATAATGGGGTGATTCTCCCCCCTGAGAAACCTAATGTTACCACAAATCCTCTCCCCGCACATAATCAAGTTCCACCACCCAAAAGAGTCAACTTCATCTACACTGGGGTCGCATCCTACGATCCTAGTATCTACATCACAACCTCCTACCTGCCTAAACCTAAAGTTTTCCTCCCCGATTGCACCGATTTGTGCATGACGGACGTCTCCATAACCCAACCCAAGCCAGTGGTGGTGACCATCGAGAACAGGAAAGAGGTTGTCAAACCAGGGTCCGTGGAGCCTGAGAATGATGTTGGGAATGCTTACAGTCCGAATGACTACATTTCACCGGTTGGCCAGAATAGACCAAATGTCGAACTTCCAGTCGGGGGAGAGCTGTGTGTAATCCGAGGGGACAATTCAGGACAGGGAATGGATGATTTGACAGCCGTGGAAAAGGATGTTGTCAAGTCCCAATTTCATGATGACCAAGACTCAGCCATCAACTGGTATGATAATGAAGAATCAGCAGAGGCCACGGGGTGGTTAGACGATCAGCCGGATGTAACAGGGGAGTTCCAGTCAGAACAAGGCCCGGCAGGGGCAGGAATGTCAACAACGGCCGGGAGTGTCGAAAAGCAGAATACATCGCCGGAGAGCGCCGGCGTCGAGAGTTTCACTCGGGAATGGAGCATTTTAAGTACAGGGATCAGTGAGCAATCTACTGCATTGACACAGTCAGAACAAGAGAGATTCGAGGATTCTGAGAGGATCAGAAAAGCAAAAGGCCACGTGGGGGTCGAAACCGCCACAAGTACGGAAATGGAGAATGCTGCGAGCATAGGGATGAAAGGTACTGTGAGTATCGGGACAGTTGTGTCAGAACCAGGCGGGTGCTTGTCAGTCGCAGATGGTATGTGGTGGGAAGACGACGATCTATGTCTTGCCCACACGGACGAGGATTGGAAAGGTAACCAGCTAGATGATACCTGGTATATCGGCGAAGTCGATCACATGACTAGGAGTGGACGGTATTTCAAGCCTCCACACCTAGATCAGCCGGAGGCGTCTGGGAAAGATAAAGAAGCAGAGAAACAAAAGGAGAAGCAACTCGAAGATGAGGCCGTATTGAGACAATTGAAAAAGATACAAGCAGACATCTCCATCTGGGGACTGCTTATGGCTTCTCGAGTACATAGACAAGCCGTCCTTACAGCCATGGACAAGGCCAAGCTGTCCATAGACACCATGCCCGAGCAGCTGGTGGGTTTAGTCTTTTCAGGAGGAAATTCCCCAGCATTGAGTTTTTCTGACAAATAGCTGCCACCCGAGGGTGCGAACCATAACAAGCCGCTCTACATCTCTGTCGAGTGCAGGGATAAATGGATACCTGTGGTGCTTGTCGACACGGGGTCCGCCATCAACGTCTACCCGGCAAGGACAGCTTATGCGATTGGTTTGAAAGTCGCGGATTTTGTGCCAACGGCCCAAGTGATTCGGGCGTATGACAACACAAGCCGGGAAGTAATGGGAACAATTAAGATTCAAACAAAGGTCGGGCCAGGACAGCACGAGATAGATTTCCATGTCTTGGAGGTACCCGCAACGTTCAACTTGCTTCTGGGACGGCCGTGGCTGCATCAGGTAAAGGCGGTCTCCTCTACCTTACATCAAGTGGTGAAATACCCCTATGGGAAGGGAGTAGCCATTGTCTCTGGAAACTCATCAATTCATCCACCACCAGAGGTGTCTACGCCTGTTCTAGAAATTGAGCACGGTATATAAGATGTGTTCATATCAGGTTTTACCTTGGCCGAGGCTCGGGTTGTACAGAACATCATGGCAGCCAACGAAAGGGTATATGTCAGTGCCCAAGCAGTTTATCTCATGAACAAACTCCAGCACATCCCCGGGATGGGATTAGGCAAGAGCGGTAGGAAAGGTGCCGCAACATCGACCGAAGTGCCACATAACCCCCATACCTTTGGTTTGGGCTACCTACCCACCAAAGAGGATTGGATAAGGAAAGGAAAGGAAATGGCCGGAAGGGCCAGGGCGAAACAGATGGGGAAGCCCTTTGACTTGATGCACCAGCCCATCGGGGGACCCTGAACGGACGTTTCGTCCGGGAGGGGGAGGACTTTCCGTTCTGTGGCTTCCCGGAGCCGTGGCTCAATGCGGAGAAGAAGCGCGTACCGGGATTTGAAATTTTCTTTGATTTACAGTTACCTGAGGATGACATCGCCGAAGGGCAGGCAGATCTATCGGCTGAGGCCGAGCAAAGTAAGGAGGTATAGTCCGAGGACGCCGAAAATGAAATGGGGGCAGCGCTGGCGTGTCTGCTGTCAGATCCTCCGATCGAACAGAGGTGCTTGGGGGATAGCTCCTCGGTATGTGTGATTGGGAATGAAGCGGCTGCGGGCCTACCATCAGCTATTTTGGATGCATCCATCGCACCTTCTCTCATCTGGCAATATGAAGAAGGCTTTTTATCAAGCAGCACCGGGTCAGGTAGTGAGCCGGGATCTGATTCTACCGAATCTTGTACGTCGGAATCAGATTCCAGCTCAACCGAGTCTGAGTCCGGTATTCCCGGGGGTGATAACCCGAATACCATAGTCCTGTCTAGATCGTCTTTTTCATTTTCTTTTGAGTCTGTTGTAATAGAAGAATCCGACGGCTCGGAAGTATTTAATGAGAACGACGTGGATGTGGTTTCGGAGTATTTTTCTGTGCCTTTGATTTATTGCTTAAATCAGGATTTTCAAAATTTTGATGAAAACGACGAGGAAGAAATTCCTCCGGTTTTGCAACGGTTAATTGATCAAGAGCAGGAAAGATTTGTTAAACCTTTAATGGATGAAATCACTACTGTGAATGTTGGTACTGAGAAGGACCCGCGGCTGGTCCAGATCGGGTCCACGTTGTCTTCTGAGGAACGCGAGCGCTTAGTCGCTTTGTTAAAAGATTTCAAAGATGTTTTCGCGTGGTCCTACGAAGACATGCCTGGAATCGATCCTGAGATTGTACAGCACCGGATCCCTCTTGATCCCGAGGCCCGACCTGTCAAACAGAAGCTCAGAAGGATCCGCCCTGATTGGGCCATTAAGATCAAGGAAGAGGTCACCAAGCAGATTGATGCAGGCTTCCTGCTGGTGTCTGAGTACCCGACTTGGTTGGCCAACATTGTTCCGGTGCCGAAGAAAGACGGCAGAATTCGGGTCTGTGTAGACTTCAGAGATTTGAACAGGGCCAGTCCGAAGGACGACTTTCCCTTGCCACACATTGATGAACTGGTAGATTTCACGGCAGGACATGCCTTGCTTTCGTTTATGGATGGTTTCTCAGGCTATAATCAGATAGTAATGGCGCCCGAGGACCGGGAGAAGACTGCATTCACTACCCCGTGGGGTACATATTGTTATCGAGTGATGCCATTTGGGCTGAAAAACGTGGGAGCTACCTATCAGCGGGCAGCAACTACGATATTGCATGATATGATTCATAAAGAGGTCGAGGTGTATGTGGACGACATGATTGTCAAGTCCAAAGAAAGAGAGGGCCACTACACCGCCTTACAAAAGTTTTTTCAAAGGATCAGAGAATTTCGGCTGCGGCTAAATCCCCAGAAGTGTACTTTTGGTGTTACAGCAGGAAAGATGCTAGGGTTTCTGATAACGCAAAGGGGCATCGAGGTCGACCCTTCCAAAATCAAGGCCATCTTAGAAATGCCACCACCAAGGACTGAAAAGGAGGTGCGAGGCTTTCTAGGTAAAGTGCAATTCATAAGGCAGTTTATCTCTAAACTAACCTTGACTTGTGAACCACTTTTTGGCCTCCTGAAGAAAGGAAAGAAATTCCAATGGGACGGCCGATGTCAAGCAGCTTTTGAGCAGATCAAAGAATATTTACAGAACCCGCCTGTATTGTCACCGCCAGAACCGGGGAGACCGTTGATACTGTATCTTTCGGTAACTGAGACCACCATGGGTTGCATGCTCGCAAGAAGACAAAGTGGAAAGGGCTATCTACTATCTGAGCAAGAAGATGCTGGATTACGAGACCCGCTATACACCACTGGAGAAGGCTTGTTTGGCCTTGGTATGGGCTACCCGGAAGCTGCGGCACTACCTGTTAGCTCACTCTGTAATGTTGGTTTCACGTTTGGATCCCATCAAATATCTTTTCGAGAAACCAGCACTTACAGGTAGGCTAGCTCGTTGGTTGCTATTGCTTTCCGAATTTGACTTGAAGTATGTAACACGCAAGTCGGTGAAAGGGAGAGCGGTAGCGGAGTTCCTTGCCGACCACCCGGTTGAGGGGGATGAAGCGGTTGAGTACCTATTCCCAGATGAAGCGATTCTGCATATCGAGGATGAAACTTGGACGATGTACTTTGACGGAGCGTCAAACCAGTATGGGTATGGGATAGGGGTGTTGCTGATAGCGCCTGACGATTCCCGTATCCCTTTGGCATTCAAGCTCCAGTTCAGAGTCTCGAACAATGAGGCAGAGTATGAGGCATGTATTGCTGGTCTGGAAGCAGCCCTAGAGCTAGGGGTAAGACGTTTGGACGTCATTGGGGACTCAAATCTTGTTGTGTCTCAAGCAAAAGGAGACTGGAAGGTCAAGGAGGAAAGGATGATAATTTACCACCAAACCTTGGATTTGTTAATTCCTCGGTTCGAGAAACTAAATTTCACCCACCTCGTAAGAGAGAACAATAGGTTTGCAGATTCGTTAGCAACTCTATCTTCCATGATAGACATCCCGTCGGGAGTCCGAATGCGTCCAGTCATCATTGATCAGAAGTTTGCGCCAGCATACGAGTCAATTTCCGCCATAGACGAGGCCCAAGACGACAACCCCTGGTATTACAATATTTGGAACTTCTTGGAAAAGGAGACGTATCCGATAGGGGCAAGCGCCAAGGATAAAAGGGCCATTAGAAGAATGGCTATTCAGTTCATCATCTGCGGAGGTAAGCTGTACAAAAGAGGTCATCTGGGAATGCATAAGCTCTGTGTAGAAGCTGAAGAGTCGAAGCGCCTAATGGAGGCCATCCATGGAGGAGAGTGCGGTGCACACATGAATGGAGTAATGTTGGCCAGAAAGATCCTTAGGCAGGGTTACTATTGGTCGACCATGGAAGAGGATTGTATCGGCTTTGTTCGGCGGTGCCACAAATGCCAGATCCACGCAAACCGTATGAATATCCCACCATCCAAGTTGTACAACATGACTTCCCCGTGGCCGTTTTCCGTGTGGGGGATCGATGTGATCGGAGCTGTTACCCCGAAGGGGTCGAACGGACATGAGTATATCCTGGTAGCAATAGATTATTTCACAAAGTGGGTCGAGGCCCAATCATACGCAGTGCTGAAAGCATCGCACGTCGCAAAGTTCATCAGGAACAACATCATTTGTCGCTACGGGGTGCCAAATGAGATCATCTCGGATAATGGATCCCACTTTAAGAAAGAAGTAATCGACTTGTTGGAAAAGTATAACGTGGCTTTTCATAAGTCATCTACGTATCGGCCGCAAACCAACGGAGCAGTTGAGGCCGCCAACAAGAACATCAAGCATATACTGCGAAAAATGGTGGAGATCTATCGAGATTGGCCAGATAAGTTGCCGTTTGCTCTGTGGGGCTACAGAACTTCGATTAGAACTTCTACTGGAGCAACTCCGTATTCGTTAGTTTATGGAATGGAGGCTGTTCTACCTATTGAAATTGAAGTTCCGTCTTTACGGGTATTGGCCGAGTGTCAGATAGCTGAGGCAGATTGGCAGCAGAGCAGGTTCGAGGAACTAATGCTCTTTGATGAAAGAAGACTGAAAGCACTGTACCACATTCAGAGTTATCAGCGCAGGATTGCTCGAGCTTTTAACAAGAGGGTTAAGTCCAGAAATCTAAAGGAAGGGGATTTGGTACTCAAAGACAACCGAGCTCCCATCCACGACCCGAGGGGCAAGTTCAGACCCAATTGGACTGGTCCCTACATCATCAAAGCTATCTGGTCAGGAGGAGCTGTGGTTCTGATGGACTTAGATGGCTTAGAATTCTCTCAACCGATCAATATGGACAAGTTGAAGAAATGCTATCCTTGAGAGGCTCGCTAGGCCGAAAACCCGAAAGGGCGACCTAGGCAAAAGTTAGAGCATAAAAAATTAGAAAATATAAAAAATGAGCTTGCAAGGCTGAAAACCCGCAAAGGGCGGCCTTGGCAAAAGTTAGAGCACAAAAGGAGAGTGAAAATACTCGAGCGAACCCAAGCCGGAACTACGTAAGGCTTGATTCCCATGTTTGGGATACGTAGGCAGCTTCATCCTGAAGTTCAGCCATAACACTTCCCCGATCAACTTTGTCCATTTGATCATCTCAGCCATCTTTGTCCATCAGCATTCGTTGGAATCTCCGGTGCAGTGCCACTCAGACTAGGGGCAACTTTCCGTTGCTATGCAGTGCTACGAGGCTCTTCAGACTAGGGGCAACTTTCTAGTTGCAGGAATCTGGGGTTGTGCATCTCAAGTGACAGATCTCAGGCGTGTCCATTTCTGATCCACATCAAAAATGTTTTTGAAAAGTTTTAATATGAGCTGGCTTTGTTCAAATAATCTTTTTACAACTTCGACATTTTCGGACCAAAGTGGAAAATTCTTAGTACCAGAACTTTCAATTTCATTGATTTCAAAACAGAGTTCTCCTGCTCTTACAAACAATTGAAGTTGCTTTTTATTACATTCAGGAAAGAAAACTTGAAAGTACTAATAAAGCAATAAATCTAGGGCATGGTCAAATCAGGTGTTCCTGTGCCCCCTCCCAGAGCTGGTCGAAGCCTCTGATGCCAAGCTGGGCCCGATCTGTGCTTCTTCATTGAGCCAATCTATGCACTCGTCAGATAAAGTGCAACTGAAAGTAGGAGCGGGGGCCAGGAGTTCTCTCATCCTCCACGCAGTGGCCTGCCAAGCAAGTTGCGCACCCCGGGCTGGGAATGCAGCAGGATACTCTATCCCCTCTGGCGGGCAGGTCTGATCATGGCCAAATTGGCGTCGAATCCGAAATGGGAAATAGAATACACAATGAGTGAGACCGACCAGTTGAATCCCAGTCTGCCGAGGCATATTGTAACTCATTGCCGGAAGGTTCAACCAAGGGCACCGCCAAGCAATACGGTCTGCGGACAAGTGGCACATCCAAGCGAACCACCATTCCTCATCCAAGGCATTGACTAGACGATGCCGGAAGAAGTAGCCGCGAGCTGAATATGCTGGGCAGGAGTCCACAACCTGCAATTTATCCATCAACCACACCTGGGGAGGGATTGAAAAATGAGAGATTAAAGAATAGAGAGATGTACGAGGAGAGAAAAGTGAGAATGGGGTTTTGTGAGAAAAGACTGAGCTCGAGGGCCGAGTGATGTGAGCAATACAGAAATGCGAGATTGGGTGGGAAATATTACCTGTAGCAGTAGTGGACTCCCTGCCAACCTAGTCGTCTCATGACGATAAAAGGCGTCTAAGCCCATTAACGTCTCGGCCAGAGCCATGGCAATACAGCTCTTGCCCTCTCTCAAGCCTTGGGCAACCTCAATCAGCCGGGCACTAGCCCCTCCAGAGCCCGAGACAAATAGAAAATGGGATAGCATGCACAAACAGAGGGCATGTTGCCGGAAGCCTTGCCAGTGATGGTTGTTGCGATCACCAGCATTAGAAAATCGATTGGCCAAACTCGGAATGTCCAACATCCCGTCACAAATTAGGGACCGGGCATCGCGCATGTTGAGTCCACACATGCGCCCTAAGGATTGGGCATGGCCAAAATTAAGTTGGGGTAGGAGCTCCTCGTCGCGCTCGGACTCCATTAAGGCTCGAAAGTCTTCAAAGGTAGGACATATCTCTTGCCCGGCGAAGCTAAAGACATGTGTCACCGGATTCCAAAACCTTGCCGCGGCATGAAGAAACGGGAGACGCAACGGGGTACGACCCAAAGTGAATAGTGCATTTATGCCGAAACCCCGGAAATTCACCTTTTTCGAGCCATCCAAGCTAGCAATCCAAGCTGTGAGATTTTGAGCAAGAAACTCTTCCATTGGAGCAAATCAGTGTGAAAATGAGGAAAACTACGAAGCTGGGATCTTTTGTAGGAGATAAGGTTGAGTGGGGGGACAGGTGTCAACATTCTGGTGGTTCCCCTCGTTTAGTGCCGACCGGCCAAAAATATATGCCGACCGGCCAGAAAAATATGCCGACCGGCCATTTCAGTTTGCCGACAAAACAGACATACGGCCGGTAGCCACTCCTTACAGCCGGTGGTCCCTACACCGTGCCGGTGGGCTTCCTCCTAGTTTCCTGAGCTGTTTATGCTAAGAATTGGGGAACTTCAACACCTCCAACCCCCTTCCCGGCGGTAGACTCTTGCGGAACCACACCTGTCTGCTTGTCGAGTTTTTGAACATTTGCTTATCGAGTTGTATTTCGCTCTCTTCGAGCTCTTGATTTGTTTATCGAGTTGTATTCACACTTGTTTGATTGTGTCGTGGCTTTGTTTTGCTTATCGAGTTGTAAGTCGGTTCACTACCTGATTATTACGATGACGAATTTCCAAAATGAGTTCAATTTCGTTCACATTGTGGTGTGAAACCCTGCGATGCGATGCACAGAAGATCCACAAATGCAACATCTTTTGAATAAAACAATTCGTTTCGTTCCCCATCGCATGTTTTGCAAAGTGTGTGAATTTTGAGAAAGAAAATAAACCTGCCTGAGGCAGTGCAATGTGCTTAAACTACTAGTAAAAAAGGGAAATAAAACGTAGAATGGCAGGGTAGCCAAGTATCAGAACTGATACCGGTGAAACTCCCCTTGCGGTTAACGCACCTTCCGCGTCTTTGTTCGGGTCAGCCGCGTTGTTGGACGCCCTCACAATACGGGAAATCACACCTTTGAAACGTGAACCTTTGAGTTGACCTCAGGCCACAACTTCTGCAAGCAACGCTCGATGCGTGCGAAGAATGTCCCGCCCCGTATCCTTTTCATGCTTTGTGAGCCCCGCAAATTGTTTCGACTATGCTGTGTAATAGTACGTTCCTTTACTTGCGTAGACCGCATGTTAAATTCCATTACCTGCGTAGACCGCATGTTTTGATTGCGTAGACCGCATGTTTAATTCCATTACCTGCGTAGACCGCATGTTTTGATTGCGTAGACCGCATGTTTAATTCCATTACCTGCGTAGACCGCATGTTTTGATTGCGTAGACCGCATGTTTAATTCCATTACCTGCGTAGACCGCATGTTTTGATTGCGTAGACCGCATGTTTAATTCCATTACCTGCGTAGACCGCATGTTTTGATTGCGTAGACCGCATGTTTAATTTCGTCACCTGCGTAGACCGCATGCTTATGATCAATTTCGTCGCCTGCGTAGACCGCTTGCCCCGCTTGCCTAGTTGTATTTCAATATGCATTGTCATGCTCTCTACTTACTTTGCGCTGTCACGCATTTCGAGTACACCACTATTCTTGCATTGTCATGCATGTCGCTAACAATATTGTACCTGTTAAGTTTGTTTTCTTTGCAGGCACGATATTGTATGTACGGTTCATTTGAGGCTGGTGCAACCAGACGAACCGGACAGGTATTGTATCTCCCGAGTGAGACATATTGAGAATTCCATAATCCTCTTACATCCTTTCTGCATTGTAGTGTAGTTTGGTATGCTAGCTTAAAATTGTCGCATGTTTGCTTCATTACAGCTTTCTTTGCATGATCATAAGTATGCTCGGCTTCGTGCATTGTCTTGCATTTTGCCCCTGCCTCCGGGCGCATACCTTGTTTGTCTTACATGTTTGTCTAAGTCTTCGGCCTTGTCAAAAATGGGTCGTCTCTGGGCTTTGACATTCACTCCCGTCATTGTTATGACTTTCGAGTTCTGTCAAAGAGGGGCAACTGTAGACACCCCATTTTTGACCGTCCTCAAGACTTGGACGTCACTGTTTGAACACACGGTGATCTCCCATGATTGTGTTCGTTTGGAGTTCCCGGAGGTCTCGGCTCGCGCGCCTTGCCTCAGGATCCCCGAACTCGACTGTTTAGTGTCTGGTTTCGCACCAAACACTTTTGTTTTGCCTTAGAAGGGCAGGGAATGCCTTGTGAGACATCCCCGTACACCACCGGCAGTGGCTGGAGGCCACCGGCTGGTCTTTTTCTTCCATCGGCAATTTTGTTTGCCGGTCGGCACACTTTATTGCCGGTCGGCATAATATGTTGCCGGTCGGCACTGTTTTTTGCCGGAATAGCATTTTTGGGCAGCCGACCACTGTTCCTCCACTTTATGGAGATATTTTGTGCCAGCTGTGATAGCTGGCACCAACTCCTTTCCCCTCCATACACGTGTATGGAGGGATTTCCCTCTAGCCAAGCTTGTTGAATAAGCTTTGCAAGAGGGAGTCCTATAAGAGAGAGGCTTTCCTCTTGGTTCTAGGTTAGAAAAACAGAAGCAAAAATCAGCCTTTAGAGATATAGATACATATTATCTATATACCTCTCTCACTCTCCCTTCTTGTGTGTGTTTCTTGGCCCAAAAGGTGTGTTTTACCTTACTTTTGCACCATTACACACACCATTACACCTTATTCTGAGATTGAGGGACTTAGAGGAGTTGTTTCTTGAGTTTTGGACTGGTTTTGATCCAAAGAAGGAGGCTAGACCATTTGTTCTTCAAGGGTTCTTCAAGGGTGAGCATCTTCCCTTTTATTCCCCAAACTTGCATTGGTTTTCTACCTATTTTGTTTATTGTTTTGGCTCTTGTGTATAACATAAAAAAGGCTCATATTTTCCTGCTCTAACACTTTCATTAAGGTCACTTTGTGGTTAGATCGCAAACTCACCCTCATAGGCCTTGTTTGGCCTATTTTGGTGCCTCTTTGATAAGGTTTTGTTCACTTCAGCATTTTGATCTTTTCATCACTAAAAATCAGTGTATTTTAGTGTCAAAAAAGTTGGTTTGAAGTCTTGCATAGGGGAGGGACACCCCTCTCCCTTTATGGTTTTGTTTCTTTGCTTTTTGGGCTCAAGAGGGTAGCATGTGTGCTTGATGTTTCTTGGCTTCATTCCAGCATTTTTTTTAGGCATCTTAGGTCATATATAATCTCTGTTTTTGGTCAAACTTGTGCCTCCTTGCATGCTTGTAATACTTGTTTTGTATTGTTCGACTTTGCTTAGAAGTGCACATCATGGTTAGGCCATGATTCTTGTGAGAGTTGGCTTAGTTCCATGAAGTTCTTGGTGATGTTTTTCCATGCTTAAGGTTTATTGGTTATTCATTTAGCCATGCTTGACATGTTTGTTAGGGTTGCTTTGTATTTTTAGCTTAAAAGCTTTGAGCATGATGGCCTCTAGCATATATGTTTGTGACTACCCTCTTGGTTTAATATCATCTAAGGACTTTCTTTTTAGTCCAAGAATCATGCTTACATGTGTGCATGCATGGCCTTTTTCATCTCTTGAGGGTGTGTCCTCTTATGCCTAAGAATGAGCCTTAGTGTATTTGCTTCATGGGGGATATCTTAGTTGCCATATTAGGAGTTTTTGGGGTCCTATTTTGCATGCATAGATTCTGTTTTTACTTGTTTTGATCATGCCATGAGTGGTCATGTCAATGAAGGTAAGTTGTCTCCTTGTGTGCCTTAGCTTTGGGACCATGAATTTGCTTGTTAACATGAGTTGATTGTCTATCATTTTGAGCACTTTTGGCCACTGTTTTGAGAAGGGTGAGGGCCTGCCCTTTTGCCATTTTTAAGCCCTCTTGCATGTTTGCTCCATGTTTGTTGCATAGTTGTTCCATTAAGCTTTGTAGCACATCAATCCCATAGTCAATTTGGTCCATGTTTATATCATGTTTGTACCTTGTATACTTGATATTATACATTTATCATGTTGGTTGCATAATGCTTGTTGTGCTTTACATCTTGATGGCATGATCCATTTGAGCCTTGTTGAGTATTACATGCATTGCATTTACTTGGTTTGGGGTGTCAAACTAAGTGTGGGAGTCAAGGACCATTCATACTTCAAGTGATGCAATGTGCCTCGATTCCCGGTTATCGGGACCTTTGACTCCACCTTGATAATATCAAATGGAAAATTCGATCCTTTGACTCACCATGTACCATTGATGGTTCAAGGATCGAAAGTCATGCTTCTTTGAGTTCAAAATATGATAAGAAGTAGGACCATGCTTACATGTGTCCAAAAACTCCATGCTATGCACTGTCTGTTCTCTGTTTGCTGTCAGATTGTCTTCTGCAGGAAGTTTCTGCCGACCGGCAGAATTTAGTGCCGACCGGCACTATCTGGAATGCCGATGAATCCGATAAAGTGCCGATGAGAATTTTGAAGTGCCGGTGGAAATTCTGTCTGGCCGGTGGTGCTCTGCAGGATGCAAGGAGCTTGTTCCAGTACTTTGGCAATTTTTAGAAGGACAAGGCAGTACAAACAGAGGCGACAAGAGTATAGTACGGGTTTTCCGGGCAGGACGGACTCGAGCATGCATCATCCGCGCACCCCGAGGCAAAGGCTGTGGCTACCCTCTTCCTTCCTTTTGCTCTTTTTTTTTTAATTAATTAGAGAAATTTTGTAATAATTTTATTTGTTCATTATTTTGGGACTGTAATATTAATTCGAACCCTCTGAGTGAGGGTAAACATGTAATAAGTGTGGGTGAGTGTGTGTATGTCTTCCAATCCCCATTTCTTTCTTCCCTTTTATTTATCTGCTTATAATGGTAGATTAGGGCATTTTTGAGATTAGCACACCTTATGCTATGCATGCGTGCATCCATGCATTTGTACTGCATGCATTAGGCTCGGTACATCACGCTAACTGCATTCGTACTTCAATTCAAAAATTGACTATGTGATAGTTGATCGCATTTCATATGCCATGCTTAGGTTAGCCGAGCCTGCCTAGATTGCATTTTTGCATGTGATGCATTAGCCATTTTTTTAACATGAACTAGGACATGCATGTTTGCTAACTAGTTTATTATTTTGGCACGGAGTACGATGTAAGTGTTTTTGCTTTAGCATCCAGCATGCGTGTGAGTGTTGCCATGACAGTATGCTTGCCATGCGGCTAAGTGCTTACATGAGATAAACTGCTTGAATGCCTGTGGGTGGAGGTCAAATTGCTTAAATTGGGATAATGCGTTAAAACTGCGATTTTTAAGCCCACTAGATAGTGGCAAAACCATCTTTTCCAAAAGCCCACTTGAAGGTGGCAAAACCTGCATTTTAGCCTACTTACGAGTAGCAAACCATTTTCAAAACGAACATAAAATGTTTTATTTCCAATTTGGGCGATTCGGTCTATACTTGTTTGCCGCGCGCATAACATAGTAATTCTAGGCTAACAATTGGTTTAAGAACACATAAAGTTTTCAAAAACGGATATCACGGTTAGTAGAGGCCGGTCTTCGGACCGGGCGAAAGGGGGTGCTCATAGCTGACCTTCCCCGATCGTACCCAAGCTCCCGAGCCGAGACAACTCCGGTGATGACGGACATGTGGCCTTCGGCACCGAGTCAGGGTTTCCTAAATTCTCCCATAAAAAATATTTAGGTGGCGACTCTGTATCTGGCAAAGCAGTCCATGTTTGGCACTACTTTTTCAAAAATCTGTTTCTCAAAACGATTTGCCAGATTTGGACTCTTTGGTTCAGATTAAGAACCGTGACACAAATTGAGTCCGAACTGTAGCATGAGGCCCACTGGGGCGCGTCTACACATATCGGCTCCGACTCAATGCATCGAAGTGTGCATTTGGAGTTGGATCTGGTAAGTTCTTGGGGTACCTGGTGACCAGAAGGGGCATTGAGGCCAGTTATCACGACCCAAACCCGCCCCTATGGGTTTAGCACCGTAACCGGCCAATAATCTGAGATTACCGAAGGTCTGCTTAACAGTAGAATAGTAATATAGAGTACAGGGGCTGGCGGAAGCCAATATAATAATTAAAGTTGTCCAATAAGCTGTGACAGTCTGTATGCAAAAGACTTTTCATACATGTATACAATCAGTACCAAACAGTATGCACAATATTTACAATCTTTCAGGACAGGGACTTAATCCCTATGAAAACAGTACAGTTCAAAAACATTCAGTCTATACAGTATTACAAAACAGTGACAGTTGGGTGAAACTAAGACACCCCATAAGCAGCCTAAGCTTGATCACACTTGGAACCTCGCAGTGAGGCACAATGGTTAGCTGACAAAACAAGAGCCTGCCTGACACCCCTAGCAATGGTCTGGTGCCTGAACACCTACATATATATATGAGCAGTGAGCTAAGGCCCAGTGAATAACATATGCGTAAAGAGGTTAAGAATGAATGCCCTTTCAGTATTGAAAACAGTCAATTAAACAGTATATCAGTCATTCAGTTTATGGCTAATATTTCATGCCAACAGTCATTTAGAAACTATAATAGTCGTATGTGGTACATCCAATAGCAAAACAGTACAGTAGGTCTTATAGACCGAACAGTCAGTTGATGACCATCATATCAGTAAACAGTAGTGGTTCCAACATGGGAACTGACAGAGATCTCTGTGACAGTAGCAGTACAGTACGGTAACAGTAGGTTGATATGGATGCCACAAATACAGTTCACAAATAGGACATCATTCATTCAGTAACAGTATCATTTCAGAAAACAGTACAGTTCAGTTGTTCAGAAGATAATCATTATTGAATATATCTTTACAACATTGTTACTCATACAGTTCTGGGCTACAGATAAGCTAGTACGCGTCTCCAGATGCCAACCCTGCACAGTTACAGAGTGAACACACACTAAGCTACACAGTTGGGAAAATAATAACTTAATCCCTATCTTGACTCGGTGTGGTTCTATATCAATATCCTCATTAAGATGTCTGAAACTAGGCCTAAGAATGCCTAGGGTGGAATGAGAATGCAAAGATGCACTTTAAAAACATTTTCAGAAAACAGGGGTCCTGCTCGAGCATGTCTATATCCGCTCGAGCGGAAATGCAGACAAGGGTCTCCGCTCGAGCGTGAATCAATCCGCTCGAGCGGAATTCAAGCTACAGTAAAAGTACTGGATATGTGAAAATCACGCTCGATTGGGCGCTCGATACCCACTCGAGCGTGTGACACAAGTCCTCGCTCGAGCGTCCAATACCCCGCTCGAGCGGACTGTAAAATAGATGAAAGTGCTGGGAACACGATTTTGCCGCTCGAGCGCCAGTAACCCCGCTTGAGCGGAAGTCCAAATTCTGGAAATTCCAGATTCGAACCTTAAACTCAAAACCAAGTTTTAAAACACCAAATTCGATCCTCTTGGGCCAATTTTTTGGAAAATACTTCAAAACCCATAGTATAACATGTTTCAAAGATCAATTTTAGAAATCAAGGCCCAAAGGTAGTTCAATTAAACTCAGTTTCAAACTAATTTCCAAGAACATAACTCAAACATGACGTGCATGAGTTTAAACCAATTCAAAGCTTCAATTACATGCTCTAATGAGCTAATTCTTCCAAAAACATGGTAAAATCATGAACTATACTCAAAATATGAACATGCATGTGGCAAATTTGTGAAGAACAACTTCAAAATGCAAGAATATGCCCATGCATACAAAGATTAAGCTTTGATTCAACAAATTAAGCTAATTCATGACCTTAATCACTAGACTTCCATAAACCATGCAACATATAACTTGAATACATGAACAAGAAGGTATAATCTCTACCTTAAGTCTCCAATTCTAGGTGTAGGAGTCCAATTTGCAAATCTTCTACCAATTCTGCAAGTCTCTAAGCCAATTTGAGATGGAAACAAGCTCTCTCCTATCTCTCTCTCTCTAGTCGACTATGAACACAAGAATAGGCTGAAGAAATGTTGTGTTTGCATGTAATAAAGCTCAACATGTATTGCCTAAATGGTCCACCAACATGGCAATATGGTAAATAAGGCAACTTGTGTAATTTAACTTATTTTAATCTAATTTAATCATATCAAATCCAGATTCAAGTAATTATACCATAAAATCACATAAATTATGATTAACACATATCACTAATCAATTTCAGATTCGGCCACTGATAAAGCCTTCCATTTGCAGTTTAAAACATAAAACATGAACAGATAATTTAACAGTTGAATAGATAGAGATGCACTTAAATAGACACAGACAATTAATTAGTTCCAGATTTCAGTCAGTCAGTCAATTAACATATTTAGTCTCAGTTTAGTAGTAATCAGCGATTAATCAGTAAACAGTGGTAAGGGTTGTCACACCAGGCCAGATTAGATCAAGGCCATCCTGGAATTAAAGAGCCCGACGTCGGCAAAACAGGTACAAATGCTGACTGGAAGGGCGGCAGCCCTGAACAGGTTCATAAGCAGAAGCTTAGATAAGTGCAAACCTTTCTTCAACTTAGTGAAGAAAGTCACAGACTTCTTATGGATCGAGGATTGCGAAGCCGCCTTGGCCAACTTGAAGAAGTATCTGACCATAGCTCCAGTTCTTTCAAATCCAGAACCTGGAGAGGAGCTGTTCCTGTACCTAGCAGTTTCAAAACATGCGGTAAGTGCAGTGGTAATCCGAGAAGAAAAAGGAAAACAAAGGGCTGTTTACTATGTAAGCAAAACCCTGGCTAACGCAGAAACCAGGTATTTACCCCTAGAGAAGTTGGTGCTGGCATTAGTAATGGCTTCAAAGAAGCTGAACCATTACATCCAAGCCTACAAAATTGTGGTGTTAACAGAACACCCATTGAAGTCCCTGTTGCAGCAGGGAGACTTGACAGGGAGAATAGCCAGATGGGCAGTGGCCTTGGGCTAGTATGACCTAGAGTTCAGACCCAAAACAACAATCAAAGGCCAGGTTTTGGCCGACTTCGTGGCCGAGTTCACGCCTGAATCCATCATACATCGGGCTCCGTTGAGCCGACGTGAACGATGTCCAAACCAGCAAAGAGGAGCCCAGCCGAAGGCAACGAAACAAAGGAAGGAAGAAAAACTCAGACCCTACAGCATTTACATCGGCGACTCCTTCCGACTGTTTATTAATGGGAGTTCAAACCGACAAGGAGCGGGGCATGAGTAGTTCTGGTATTTTCAGATGGACAGATATTAGAACAATCCATTCGTTTGGGGTTTAAGGCCTTAAACAATGAAGCAAAGTATGAAGCATTGATTGCAGGACTAAAGCTGGCAGTAGCAGTAGAAGCAGATGAGGTAATAGTTTTCTGTGATTCGCAGTTCATAGTCAACCAGACAACAGGTAAGTTCGTAGCCCGAGATGAAAGGATGTCGGCCTACGCAAAGGAAGTCAACTGGTTGGTAGCCTTGTTTCAGAATTGCCGACTACATCAGGTAAGCCGAGATGATAACAGTCACACCGATGCACTGGCCAACCTGGCTAGTGCAATACAACCTGGAAAAGCAAGGACAATTATAGTTGACTACTTGTCGGACCCTGGCATCGAGCCACTGACCACAGAGCATGAAGCAATGTGTGTGGATATGGGACCAAGCTGAATGGATGCAATTGTAGCATTCTTGAAGGAATGGAAGCTACCAGATGACCACAAAGAGGCACACATGATCAGATTAAAGTCGACAAGATTCAGCCTGACAGTAGAAGGACATCTCTACAGAAGATCCTTCACTGAACCTGTTTTAAGGTGTGTACACCCTTCATAAGTCGAAGATTTTTTATATGAAATACATGAAGGAATTTGTGGAAGCCACGTTGGGAGCAGATCGCTAGCTCATAGGGCCATCACCTAGGGTTATTGGTGGCCCTACATGCAGAAGGATGCAGAGGCCTATGTCAAGAAGTGTGAAAAGTGCCAATGGTTTGCGCCACTGATACACCAACCAGCAGCAGACCTGAACCCAGTATCCATTCCTTGGCCGTTTGTCCAATGGGACATGGATCTCGTTGGGCAACTGCCCCAGGCAACTGGATAAAGGAAGTACCTGCTGGTAGCAACAGATTACTTCACCAAGTGGATAGAAGCTGAGCCTCTAGCCAAGATCCGAGATGTGGACGTGAAGAACTTCATATGGAGGAACATCATCACCAGATTTGGGATTCCAAGAGCAATAGTTGCCGACAATGGAACACAATTTGACAGTAAGCTAATCAAGAGCTTTTGTGCAAAATTCAAGATCAAAAATTATTTTTCAACCCCAAGCTTTCCTCAAAGAAATGGACAAGCAGAAGCATCCAACAAAGTTATCCTAGATGGGATAAAAAAGAGGCTGCAGGCAGCGAAAGGAAAGTGGGTGGATGAACTGTCAAGTGTACTCTGGGCATATCGGACTACGCCGAGAAGATCAATTGGGGAATCCCCATTTGCCATGGCTTATGGCATAGAAGCAGTCATTCCTCTGGAGGTCGGCATCCCAGGGATCAGAACCCAAGGAGCAGAGAATGAGACCAATGATGTATTATTAGGCCGAGATCTGGATCTACTAGAAGAAAGAAGGGAAAGAGCTGCAATTCAGTTGGCAGCATACCAGCAGCAGCTTGCCAGGGCTTATAATAAGAAGGTTAACCCAAGGGAGTTCCAAGTTAGCGACCTGGTCTTGAGAAAAGTCGTCGGCAACAAAAAGGATCCCAAAGAGGGTAAGCTTGGCCCAAATTGGGAGGGACCTTACAGAATCACTTCGGTATTGGGCAATGGGGCATATCGGCTTGAAGATAATGAAGGCAAAGAGTTGCCAAGACCTTGGAATACTTGCAATTTAAAATTGTTCTATCATTAGACTTTTTTGTTCTTTGTTATTTGCCGAAGTAAATAAATAAAGTTTTAGCTTGACTTCTTACAATTATATACTTGCCGATGTTCCTGAAATGCATGCATAATGAGAACCCAAGTGGAACTTAAGTTCACAGTAGGGGGCAAAGAATTGGAAAATGGTTCATGGAAAGATAGAATATACAAGCTAAAATTAGTCTAACACTTGTTGAAATTTGAGAAAAATTTACAAGTTGAAGTTAGGCCGAGATCATATTTAACACTTGTTGAAATTTGGAAAAAATTTACAAGTTGAAGTTAAACTGAGGTTATGTCTAACACTTGTTGAAATTTGTGAAAAATTTACAAGTTGAAGTTAGGCTGAGATCATGTTTAACACTTGTTGAAATTTATGAAAAATTTACAAGTTGAAGTTAAACTGAGATTATGTCTAACTCTTGTTGAAATTTGAGAAAAATTTACAAGTTGAAGTTAGACCGAGATCATAACACTTGTTGAAATTTGGAAAAAATTTACAAGTTGAAGTTAAACTGAGGTTATGTCTAACACTTGTTGAAATTTGTGAAAAATTTACAAGTTGAAGTTAGGCCGAGATCATGTTTAACATTTGTTGAAATTTATGAAAAATTTACAAGTTGAAGTTAAACTGAGATTATGTCTAACACTTGTTGAAATTTGAAAAAAATTTACAAGTTGAAGTTAGGCCGAGATCATGTTTAACATTTGTTAAAATTTGGAAAAAATTTACAAGTTGAAGTTAAACTGAGGTTATGTCTAACACTTATTGAAATTTGTGAAAAATTTACAAGTTGAAGTTAGCCGAGATTATGTCTAACACTTGTTGAAATTTGTGAAAAATTTACAAGTTGAAGTTAAACTGAGATTATGTTTAACACTTGTTGAAATTTGTGAAAAATTTACAAGTTGAAGTTAAACTGAGATTATGTCTAACACTTGTTGAAATTTATGAAAAATTTACAAGTTGAAGTTAAACCGCGATCATGCTTAACACACTTGCTGAAATTTGTAAAAAATTTACAAGTTGAGGTTAAGGATGTATTAAACTGAGTACTTATGTACTTGCCGATGTGAAGCATTGGTGGATATAGCCGAGGAATTTCACCCCGAGAAAATTACACAGTTAAAGTGTGCATTGTAGATATGCTAAATATTCTGAGAATGGAATCATACAAAGCAGTAAAAAGAGGACAAAAATACAAGCATTTAGAAAAAGAAGCTGTATTAACATTCAAAAGAAGTCATGTCGGCCAAAGCTTACAATTGTCCCAAAAGAAGAAAAACAAAAGTACAAAGTATAAAGGAAAGGGACATCGAAATTAAGACTCTTTAGCAACAGTAGATAGTTGGGTTTGAAGTTCAGAAGACTGCTGGGAAGACATCTCGGCAGCCTTCTCAGCCGCGAGCTCGACATCTATTTCCTGCAGGGTTTGATCAAGGCTCTTGTCGGCAATAGGCACGTCCGATATTGTCTTTTGAGGTGCAGCTTCTGTGGGAACCTTCTCACCCTCCTCATCTTGAGTCAAGTCCAGGACTTGCTCATTTTGAGAAGGGGATTTGGCCCCAACAACGTCTTTTGGCTTCCTCACCAAAACCTTCTCCTCAGATTCAGAGTCGTCGTCGGATTGGCTTGGAGTTGGGAGGAATGGCAGAGGAAGGACGTCGGTATTCCTGAGTGGGGAGTCATCGGGGATTTCGAGCTTTTTAAGTAAAGACATCCAACCAAGGGTGAAACCCTTGTTGCATGCCTACTTTACTTGTTTCTCGTAATTCGCCGTGACGTCGGCCACCCCCTCACTGTATCCCTTCTCGTCGGTGGCCTTGACTTCAGCCTCTTTCGTGGCCAGGGCTTCTTGATGTTCCTTCTAGGCCTGGGTTATCTTTTCCTTGGCCTCTCTCTTTTCGGCTTCGAGAACTTTCTTGATGGCCTCAGCGGATTCTGCTTTTTTCTCGGTATCATCCTTAGCCTTGATAGTAGCCTCGGCTTGATCCTCCAAGGTCTTCATCTTTGATTGCAAGTTTTTATTAGTCTTCTGTAGACTAACAGCCTCCCTCTTCTTGTCGGCCAGCTCCTTCTGATTATCAAACGCTTGTAGTGAGAAAGAATGAGCATGCTGGATGGCTCGAAAGTGAACAGAGCAGAAGTTATTAGAAAATTTTCTAAGTACAAAAAAGAAAGAAAGAAAGACACCAAGTATGAAGACTTACTTGAACAGAGTGTTGGAGCATCAGGGCAAAATTTTCATACTCGCTCATATCGGCGTTCCGAATGAGATCGCCAAGAATAAGCAGAGCGGTACTAAGGGCGACGCCGATATTAACATCGTCGGCGCTATCGCCAGCTCTGACTGGCTTGTCCTCCAATGTGATCTGGGGGGCCCAGAAGGAATCATGCTTCAAAGACCCCGAGGTAGTTGCAGAGGATAACCTCGGCCTCTTTGATCTAGCAGACTTGGATGGTTGGGTTTTGGCAGGCCTCTTTTCAGCAGCAGAATTGGACTTGTCACTCTTAGTCAATTTGGAGATTGGCAAGATGTCCTCAGTGTCAATCTGGGTCACCTTTGCCTATGGATGAGCTTTCTTAATTCTTTTTTTCGGCTTTTGTTGAGATGATGTTGGTGCAGTATCAATAGTAGCCGGGATATTCGCCAAGAGGTCCTTTGCGACTGTTTTTTGGTGACCCATCTCAGCAGCAAAAACGGTTCATCGCCGACGTTGGTGCTGGGATATTGGGATCAGATATGGCACCGAAGTTGACGGCTGCTCTGCTGGATCAGAAGTCGATCCTTGATCTGGCTGAGATGTGGAGGTGGCTTGAGGAGTTGTGGCGGAAGGAGGAGACAGACTCTTCTTTTTCTGCTTCTTTGGAATGTCAGGGAGCACCGACTTGTAGGTCGGGATAAAATTGAGCAGTAAAGGGGCTCTTTTCTTGTGGACTGGCAGATCCAGTAGTTTCTTCTAGTCTTTGCTGGGAAAGAAAGACTGGCGGAAGCCCTTTGGTGGCTGAGGAAGAACTGTAAAAACAATAGCACAGACATTAGAACAAGGTATTGGAGATTTCAGAAGAAGAAAAAACAAGTAAGTATAAACACAGGGCTCTTACCATTACCCTCTACAAAAATTGTTCGAGGAAGAGGGTAGAGGTGGAGGTCCTCATCTGGAGCGAACTCCCAGTTCCCCGAGGTAATGAAGTAATCATCCCCAGCTCCCTTGTTAGAGTCTAGGAGGTCGACAACAATTTTATACTTTGTGGACCTTGGCTTGAGGTAGTAAATATAACCTTTCTCTTTCAGTGAAAGGCCGCACATAGTATAACAGTATTGGATGTCGGCTAAGGTAACCCTAGCATTCTCTTGTCGGGCTAAGGCTATTATGCCATTGATGACTCGGTAGGAATTGATGGCGAGCTGCATCGGGTTCAACTTATAGTAATGGAGGACTTCTCAAAAAAGGATGTTGAGTGGGAGCCTAAGTGTAACAAGCCCGCGGGGGGACCTCGCTACAGCTCGGACTCGACTTTGTAGTCACGGTTCTAAGTCTGAACCAAAGAGTCCAAATCCAGCAAATCGTTTTGAGAAAACAGATTTTTGAAAGAAGTGCCAAACATGGACTGCTTTGCCAGATACAGAGTCGCCACCTAAATATTTTATTTTGGGAAATTTAGGAAACCCTAACTCGGTGCCAAAAGGCCACGTGTCCGTCATCACCAAAGTTGCCTCGGCTCGGGAACTTGGGTACGATTGGGGAAGGTCACTTCGTGAGCACCCCTGCTCGCCCGATCAAAGATCGGCCTCTACTAACCATGATATCAATTTTTGAAAACTTTGTGTGTCCTTATTCCGGTTATTAGCCTAGGTCACTATGTGATGTACACAGCATATAAGTATAGACCGGGTTGCCTGAATTGGAACAAAACATTTCATGTTTGTTTATTTGAAAGTGGTTTGATGGTGCTACCCGTAAGTAGGCTAAGACGTGGATTTGCCACCCTCGGGTGGGCTTAGAAAACATGATTTTGCCACTATCTAGTGGGCTTAAAACACACATTTGATGAATTATTCCAATTCAAATAACCCAACCTTTACACACAGGCATTCAGGTAGTTATATCACATAAGCACATAGCCTCATGGTAAGCATGCTATTCATGGCAGTCACTCACACGCATGCGAGGATGCTAAAGCATAGAACTTACCGAGTACTCCAAGCCAAAATAGGAACTACATTAGAAATCATGCATGATCCTAAGTATACAAAAATGCTTAATGCAACACATGCAAAAATGCAAACTATAGTAGGCTCGGCTATTCTAAACATGGTATATGAAATGCTACAACTATCATGTATTCAGTTTGGAATTGAAAGTACAATGCAGTTAGTATGATGCGCCGAGCCTGGTGCATGCAATACAGATGAATGATGCAAACATGCTGTCATACTGTATGCTAATTTAAATATGCCCTAATCTAACCATCATAAGCAGATAAATAAAAGGGAAGAAAGACGTGGGGTTGGAAGACATACATCACACTCACGCACACTTATTACAGTTATGCCCTCGCGCAAAGGGTCCAAATAAATATACAGTCCCGAATAAAAGAATATTACAGTCCAAATATTACAGTCCGAATAATATACAAATTCCTAATTAATTAACAAATTAACTAAGAAAATAAATAAAACTGGCATGCAAGCCAGGGACTGCCTTGCTTCTGATGGATGATGCATGTCCGGGTTGTCTTGCGCGGAAATCCACCGGGATGCCCCAATTAGCCTCTGTTTAGCAGTTATTCTTGGAAAGCGTGCCAAGCTCCGAAAAGTTGCTGATTCTTCATTTTGCTGCAACAGAGAGCAGGAAAGGGGCATAGCAATGTATTTTCACAGATATATGCATGCCTCGATCCTCGTGCCACCAATCACGCATATCGATGCATGATGGCAGAGGGGTCGAAATGTGCAATTCAATATAGGATGAATACACATGAAAACACAGCTAAAACCTAACTCCATCATGGGTAATCCGGAGTGTCGGTGACTTGGAATTGAGACACGTTCCGTCACTCGGAGTACGAAATGCACCTCGTTTCCCGTGCCCGGGCTAACTCCTATCCCGAACACGATGCAATATGCATGATATGCATGAATGCAACTAAGATACAGCCTAGCATACACAATGCTATGAAAATGAGATGTCTCGAAATGCGTGCACACAGGCACGCAAACCGAGAAAATGCATACGCAATGCAAATGATATGGAAATAGGATATGGGCTTACAATAACATGAGAGAGCCTCAGCCACACTCACATAAGAGGCCGGTGGATGAAAATGAAGTGCCTCGAAGTGCGTGCACGCAAGCACGCAAACCGAGGCAATGGCATATGCAATGCAATGGCATGGAAATGGCATATAGAACGTAACATGGACTTATACTAACATGAGAGAGCCTCAGCCACACTCACATAAGAGGCCGATGGATGAAAATGAAGTGCCTCGAAATGCGTGCACACGGGCACGCAAACCGAGGCAATAGCATACGCAATGCAATGGCATGGAAATGGCATATAGAATGCAACATGGACTTATACTAACATGAGAGAGCCTCAGCCACACTCACATAAGAGGCCGATGGATGAAAATGAAGTGCCTCGAAATGCGTGCACACGGGCACGCAAACCGAGGCGATGGCATACGCAATGCAATATGGCAAAAATGGCATATAGAATGCAACATGGACTTATACTAACATGAGAGAGCCTCAGCCACACTCACATAAGAGGCCGATGGATGAAAATGAAGTGCCTCGAAATGCGTGCACACAGACACGCAAACCGAGGCAATGACATACGCAATGCAATGGCATGGAAATGGCATATAGAATGCAACATGGACTTATACTAACATGAGAGAGCCTTAGCCGCACTCACATAAGAGGCCGATGGATGAAAATGAAGTGCCTCGAAATGCGTGCACACGGGCACGCAAACCGAGGCGATGGCATACGAAATGCAATATGGCAAAAATGGCATATAGAATGCAACATGGACTTATACTAACATGAGAGAGCCTCAGCCACACTCACATAAGAGGCCGATGGATGAAAATGAAGTGCCTCGAAATGCGTGCACACGGGCACGCAAACCGAGGCGATGGCATACGCAATGCAATGGCATGAAAATGGCATATAGAATGCAACATGGACTTATACTAACATGATAGAGCCTCAGCCACACTCACATAAGAGGCCGATGGATGAAAATGAAGTGCCTCGAAATGCGTGCACACGGGCACGCAAACCGAGACGATGCAAAAAATGCGAACTATGGCATGGGAAATGATATGCAAACATGCTAATGGGATTTCATCACTGAAAAGTGGGGGAAAACAGCCCCGAAATGAGGCGAAAACACACCCGATGTATGGAATAGTCCCGAAATATGAATTTTGGCACCCGAAATGGCCTATAGCTATGCAATGCATGCACAATATGGACATGAAGTGTAAAGACAGAAGCTAGGCAGTCCCAAAATTAGCATTTTACCAGTACAAATCATGGCTAAACAGCAAACCAAGATAGGGCAAAAATAGCAGGCAAGAAATGGCCCTAAACATGAGATTAAGAAGAAGCTCATAGCTGCTGGCCCCAAACAGGTTAGGGTCCTTCAACAATGTTGAAGAGGGACCCAAAATAAGCACTTTCACAGAACTGTAAAAACCTCAAAAACAAACATAGATAAGGCTAAGCTTTTATGCAAGAAAACGGACCAAAAGGTGGCCAAAGAGGCAAGTGGTATATACACAGCCCAAATTGAAAAATTCCCTTCTACAACATTGAAGAGGGACCAAAAATAAGCATGTTTACAGAACTGTAAAAACCCAAAAACAGTATACAAACATGCTAGAAATGCAATGCAAAGTAAGGCTCAAAAGAGGCTATAACATGAAGTATGAAAAATATTCACCAAACAGTCAAAGACCCTTAATGAAACATGTTAAGAAGGTCAAAATGAGGCCATCTCTAGGCCTGTAAATCGTCCAAAAATGGAATCATGATAGGCTGCCAAAGCATGCAAGAAAACGGTATTTAAGGAGGATATTGAAGCAAGTGAAATATGGAGGGCTCAAACAGGGTTGAGCCCTTAATGAAACAAGAAAATGAGCTCAAAATAAGGCCACTTTCAGTTATGGCCGGAGCTCAAAGAAAAAAGCATAGATGGCTTACAAAAGATACAAGAAATGGGCCAAAAAGGGAAAGATGCAACTCACCCTTGAAGATCAATACTTTTGTTGCTTCTTGGACCAAATTTGTTGCCTCTTAGCTGCTGGAATTCCTCTCCTTGCTGCTGGAATGGAGTGGTGGTGGTAGAGCTTGGTGGTGATGAAGAAAATGAGGTGTAGAGCTTGAAGGTTTTCAAGGAAATGAGGGAGATGGAGAGGGATTTTTGTATGCAAGTTTGAAGATGAAATTTTCCAACCCCCAAAATAAACAATGGCAGCTGGTTATAAGGACCAAAAGGAGGGTGTAAAGGTGGGGCAAAAAGGAGGTAAGCTTTCCCCCACAAAATATCCCCCGGATTGGGATATTTTCTGGGGGAAACAGCTGCACAGCTGTAAAGTACCAAGCATGAGGAACATGGCCGGCCCCTTACTTTTGCTGCAGGTGGCCGGCCGGCCACCCCCCCAGCCGGCCAGCTAGGGGTCAAAAAGGTCAACTTGAAATAGTGGCCGGCCACCACATATTGGTGGCCTCCCAGGTCTCCTCTTCACAACCCTGTGGTTCGAATTTGGAAACTCTAAAACAGGAGAGAGAACAAGCCAATTTTAGGAGGGGTTCAAAAGGGTCAAAAGGAAATAGTGGCCGGCCAAATGATATTAGGATCCTCCCATGTGTGTACAACACAAATATGTGGTTGAAAGTTCAAGAAAGTGGCCCCAAGGTGTTCAACATTGGCCCGGAAGGAGGGGTTCAAAGGGTCAATTGGAATTAGTGGCCGGCCATATGATATTAGGATCCTCCCATGTGTGTACAACACAAATATGTGGTTGAAAGTTCAAGAAAGTGGCCCCAAGGTGTTCAACATTGGCCCGGAAGGAGGGGTTCAAAAGGGTCAATTGGAATTAGTGGCCGGCCATATGATATTAGGATCCTCCCATGTGTGTACAACACAAATATGTGGTTGAAAGTTTAAGAAAGTGGCCCCAAGGTGTTCAACATTGGCCCGGAAGGGCGAAAAACGGGTGTCGGAGGGCGCCGGAGGAGTAAAAACTGGTTGTTGAAACAATTGCCGGCCTCCCACCCTTCCATGACCTTCCTAGTGATGAAACAGAGGTACCTGCCAAAAATGAACGAAAACCGTTGCAAAACGAATGCTCGGGGGCCAAAACACGCAGTTTGGGGTCCCAAAAATGGGCTGCCAAGCACTGAAAGTGGCGTTCGGCCACGAAGTGGGTTTCTCAGGCCCCAATGTCCCTTGAAAGGGAGAAAATAAGATGTATGCCAAAAATCAGAGCAAACGGAGATGGTTAGGCGGTCCCGAACCGAGGCACACGGCCAACGATCCCGAAAAACCGGAAATCGGACTCTGAAATGGGAAAAATGGCCTACGGCCACAAAATGTAGCCCACGGCCACTGAGAGATGGTCTACAGGACCTCTCTCTCCCCTCAGGAAAAGAAACAAAGAAAACTGAGCCTGGTTCGCAAACCGAGGCAAGGCACAGAAGAGGGTTCGGAAATCCGAAGGCAGGGCTCACGGCCGCGACTCTGAAACTTCTGAACGAGCGCGATATGCAACATCATCAAGCGCTCAACTGGTGACGTCTAAGTCTTAAGGTCGGTCAAAAATGGGGTGTCTACACTAAGTCCACACTCGATAAAAGCTATAACAGGGAAGGGCATAGAACCAGTTGTAGGCATGATAGAGTCATCCTCCCCAGCCAACCTCAGATGAACGTCGGCCGGGATGTCAAACTCCTGCCTAAAGTGCTCTAATTTGGTTGGGGTGTCTACCCTATGCTTCCACATTCCCATGACATCGGCTAGAGGGGAAGGTGTATAAATTGGAAATTGCTATGTAAGGGCTCAAAATACCTTGGCAAATCCTAAAGTTCGCACTGGGGTAAGAATTTGTGAAGATCAGAGGGGGATTTGTTCCAGTTTTCCCTAAGATTTGTGGGCTCTATAAACAAACCCCAAAACCTAGATCTAGGCAAACGAAGATTGGAGGCACGAATCTGGGAAAAACCCAGCAAATAGAAACAGGAATGTGATTCAGAGTCAAGAATAGTGATGGATCATCAAGAAACACAAGGTAAAAATTTTCATAGGTGTGTCAGGCCAAGAACAGTGGCAACAATCAACAAGTGTGTGAACAATGTGTATTCAAGAAACGAATGGGGCAAAAAACAGAATCATGAAACGAACATGTGGTGGAAAACAAGATACAGATTGAAATATCAAAGATATGAACAAGATTGCAATAGCAGAGCAGTAGAGTTCAGAAAAGCAAAACAAAAAAACTGAAAATGAGAAGTTAAATCGGGAGGAAACAGTAACTCACTGAGGGGAAACTGGTGTTGAGATCGCCGAAGTCAGACGAACGGTGGCAGCAAAAAAAGAGCCTCGCCGGAAGAGGTGAACAGCGGTGGCAGCAGAGCTTCAGAGCTTGGAACAATGGAGGATTAGAGAAAGTGAGAGAGAGAAAGAGTTTGAACAAAGACGATGTAAAGTGAAAAGATGAAAGGAGAAAGAAGTTTTGTCAAAACTCGAAACGGCGGCAAAAAGGTAATTAATGCGCCTAAAACAACGTGTGCGTCAGACAGCGCACGCAGGCGTGAGACGATTTACAAATGCATATCAAGTATGATCCAGTAAGGGGAAGACGCGTGGCTAAAATGGTTGAGTTATTGTTCACGATAGCTCATACGCGTGAAGGAGCTCTTGAAATTCATGTTCTTTAAAAAAGACATGTCGGCCTGTATGATGATCTCGGCTAAAGAAATTTTAAGCCGACGTACTAGAAGGAAGTTCTGGTATAGGTTCCATTACCTCAGATTGCCGAGGTTATAGAACCTAGGGAGCAATTGTGGGGATATATTCTCTGAGTACCAACACGTAGCCAAGGCGACGCCGATGTATCAGCCGAGGTGCCACGTGTCCCGGTCATGATGCTGAGGTTATCTCGGCTAGGCCGAGGTTACCTCCGAAGATATCGGAATCTGAGAAAAGCGGATAAGGCACAAGAGTCCTAGAATGAAGAATGATCTCAGCTTAGATAAGGATAAAGCTCTTAGAGAGTTTATCTTTATCCGTTGGAGAGTCCAGGATGAGCATTGAGCTAAAAGTCCATGGAAGGTAGGCTTCTATTAGGACTAGGATTGAGTTGGCTATAAAAGAGAGGCACCCCCATAGGTCTGAGGTACGCAATTTATATTCTGAATAGTGAGATTAGCACTATTGATTATCTTTGAGATATACTGACTTGATCGTCGGAGTGCCCCCGGGTGGATGAACCACTGCCGGAATCTTCTCTTTCTGTTGCAGGTCAGTCAAGTGCCATTTATTCTGCCAGTGCTCTCTAGCTGAATACTGAGTTTGGCAGTGTGGTCAGAAATTCACCCACACACCTAACATTGCCTGTCTTTGTATTTTTACCTCCGAAGATATCGGAATCCGAAAAAAGCGGATAAGGCACAAGAGTTCTAGAATGAAGAATGATCTCAACTTAGATAAGGATAAAGCTCTTAGAGAGTTTATCTTTATCCGTTGGAGAGTCCAGGATGAGCATTGAGCTAAAAGTCCATGGAAGGTAAGCTTCTATTAGGACTAGGATTGAGTTGGCTATAAAAGAGAGGCACCCCCATGGGTCTGAGGTACGCAATTTATATTCTGAATAGTGAGATTAGCACTATTGATTATCTTTGAGATATACTGACTTGATCGTCGGAGTGCCCCCGGGTGGATGAACCACTGCTGGAATCTTCTCTTTCTGTTGCAGGTCAGTCAAGTGCCATTTATTCTGCCAGTGCTCTCCAGCTGAATACTGAGTTTGGCAGTGTGGTCAGAAATTCACCCACACACCTAACACTGCCTATTTTTGTATTTTTACTTCAACAATAGTTGGAGGAGAAAAAAGTACTTTTGAAAAGAAAAAAAAATAGTGAAACTCTTGGGGGGAGAGGAATAGAAAGAGTTCCTATAGTGGCATATGAGCTACTAGGGATATAAAAATGGCTCGTGAGCCGTCCGAAACCTACCCGTAGCCCTAGCTTACTAAGCCTGGCTAGGCTGGGAGCTTGGGCCCGAGCCTAGTCTAGCCTAGCCTAGGACTTTGGGCTTGAGCCGTGTGGTTTGGAGCCTAGCCTAGCTTGGCCTACCTAGCCTGTTCCATCGGCTTTCTCAAGGCCCACTCAAAGCCTAGCTTGGGGCCTAGCCCGGCCCGGCAGAGGCCCAGTGTTATTTTTAGTGGAAAAAAAAATAAATTTTTGATGAAAAAATAGAAACAAAAATGTGGAGGCCCGCTTAGGCTAGCTGGCCCAGCCTACCAGCCCGTCCAAGGCCCGAATACCTCTTGGGCATGGGCCTAATTTTTTGGCCCGTGGCTAGCCCAGGCCCGAACCGACCCGAATTTTGGCAGGAGCCCGCGTGGTCTAACATGGGTTTACCTAAGCCCAGGCCGATCTAAATTTACACTCCTATGAGCCACCACGTGGCCTGATATATTTACGATGTGATGGAAAAGAAAAATAGATGTTAAAATTATGTAGATCTTGTAAATTATTTTAGGAATAAAAATTGTGAGAGAAATAAAGTGTCAACACCAACTATAGTGTTCTCATATATAATAGAAGGGTTATTGTATAGTACACACCAATACAAGTTATGATATTTATGTCATAATTAAAAATAAAATAATGAGTTATAATTAAGCACCACACAAAGTATAACTAAAGACTTTCGATCATAACCAAAATAATAATTATAATAAATCATAATCAATAATTAAAATTAATATCATAAACAGTCATAATTAAGTAATAACTAATATTATAATAGGTTATAACTAAATATCACAAACGTCAAATTTTCTTATAATAGAATAGAAGATATATGTACTTTATGATTAGTACATATCAAGTGTGATTTCAAAGGCAAAAGTTCTCTCATACAGAGGTCTAAAACGTATTTAAACTATGCTCATATTTGTTGGAACAAATCCTTACATATATTATGTGAAACATGTAATAATCACACCGAAAATATAATCAAATTATATAAAAATATAAGTTGAAAACAATGTAATTTGTTTGGGTAAAACCAAATCAAAATACTCATAAAGAAATAGAAAACTTACAAACAGATTGCAAAAACTTGGAACAAAAAATAGTTTGATCGAGGGTTGTGTTAGATACAATTTTCTTAAGATGAATTTTGCCCCTCGCTCTGGTGCTCACAAGTTTGAATGGGCATGTATCCCCCAGGATACAACGATCGAAAACCTTGCAGAAGCAACACTTTAATCTGCAAGTCTGGTGAATGTTGTTGTGCATATACTATGTCTGTTAAACTCGACCTAACGTATAAGGTATAAATCCTAAAATTCCTCTCCAAATGAATGTCATGGGATGGTATTTATAGTAGTATTGGTGACTATTTTGAAAGGGTATGACTGTTCTAAAATGAGTTATACCTTTTCATCCAAATAGACACCATGAAGAGTCATACCCTTCCAACTTTAATGGAGTTAAATTTCCATTCATACTAAAATATCCAACGATCCCCCACATGAATGAAATTGACGACATTGCAAATGAAATGCAAACACTGATGAAGAGAGTACAAAATGAAAATATCCTGTATCAGGATAGATAACTTTTGGCTTTGAGCCTTTCTTAGTGAAAGATTATCGGATGTTATAGCTAATCAGTGGATGTGATGCCATAAACTATTTAGCCGTTTGTGTAAGTCAAAACAATATAATTCACACAAAATATCTATGAACACAGTTAAGTTCTCATGGTTGTGTCCGTTTTAGCCTTGGGCATGTCCTAGTTTTCATGAGTGCTTTAGAGAATTTAGCCTTATCAATTCTTATAGAAATAACCATTCACACGCATATAGGTGATACTTATTTCCTGTCTCTTAAATACTCCACTTGAAAGATTCCCCTCTAGGTTTTTCAAGACGTAAGTGATCATTAAAAGCATAACTTATCCTAAGTCCGCTGCACACAACACATATTGCAGATATCACTCTTATGATAGGAATGGTTAGTAGATAGACTATGACTACCCTCACATGCATATCATTTTTGCATAATATTTTATTGAGAACATTTGCATAATAATGTATTTTGCTTTGTGTTTATCTATTCATTCATAGAATATCTGTTTGAATGCTTATTTCGAATCTAAAATTGAAAGTCTAAACAGATTCAGAAACTACAATTGACTAATTCAATAGGCTAATTAGAACAGTTGGAATCATATGATGTTTGATTAAAATTTGATTTAGATAAAAATAATTAGAATAAACCAACTAGAATTGATTAGGAATAGTTAGACTTAAGTTAGATTAATTAGCCTAACCTAATCTACCCTATATATATGCTCTAAGCTTAATTAAACTAATTTTCTTCATCAAAATTGGTTGAAAATTTGTAGAGAGAATCAAGAGCTCAAGTTTTATAAAGAGGGAGAGAAAGAATTGTAGAGATTGAAGGGGAATTAAAGAAATTAGACTTACAACTCTCAGATTCAAGTTCTAGGTATGAATTACAACCATAATTCTTGTCAATAATCCTCATAGATATTGAGTTCATGATGTATATAGGATTAATAGCATGAAATTGAAAAGGAATGGTTAGAATCACTTAGAATTTAGTAAAAATGGGTTGAATTGGGACATGCATGCATATATCATCATTCTTAGGCTTGACTTTCTACCAAATCTTTATATGTATGAAGTTATACTTGTTATTTTGAAGAGTCTTCATAATTTCACACTCACCAGCTCATATAATCTTGTTTTGAAAGGAAAATAATTGAATTCATACATGCATGTTGAAGTCATGAAGTTTTTGAAAATTGAAAGAGATTTTGAAACTATGGTTTGAAAATGATCATGTATCTAAGAGTTATGGAGTGTTTCTTCATGTTTTTACCAGCCATGCAAGCCTTTGGTATGAAACTTGTGCTTTGGAACTCAAAATTAAATTATGGAAAATCCAGAATTCAACCATTTCATTGGAGCAACGAATTTGTCACTCAAGCGTACTTTGCATGCTTCTAGTATTTTTGCAGAACTTTGCAGTTGGCTCGAGCGATCAAGTATGTGCTCGAGCAAACTTAACTTTGCATTACACTTGGCTCGAGCGACCGAGTTATGGCTTGAGCCCACTTTAGCACCATCTAGTACTTTTGTAGAACATGTAGTCCACTTGAGCGGTCTATAGTGCGCTCGAGCGAACACTTTTTTTTCAGCCACTTTTGAAAAACACATCTTCATGTTCTTTTAGGCAACTTTGGGCATTGTTTAGACATCCTTAATGATGGAATAAGTTAGAAACACACGTAAAAGAATCGAATTAAGATACAATACTTATTTAGTACATGTATTTCAATGTATATTTTTGTTATGTATTCTGTGTAGGTGGTCACCCAAAGCATAATACCTGTACCAGTTATAGCGTTTCTGGTTTAGACCTGACCCAATTAATATTCTGGAATCAAGTTTCATGGTTTCGTATTATTGTTCATATCTTACGTCTCTAATATTTCCTTGAGTTTGGCTATTGGATTGTATTGGTTGTGTTTGGAACAGGTTGGTAGTTTGGTTTTCAAACTTTTGTTACCTATAATTTTTCTCCTTCGCTCGAGCGTCACTTCTTGCGCTCAAGTGGGCTTTGTGAACTGTCAGTACTTTTGTACGTTTGCAAAACTACTGAAAGAGTGTATTCTGCACTCGAGTGGTTCTTTTTGCACTCGAGCGATCTCAGCTCGAGAGGCCTTTCTTGTGTTTGAGCGTTGGTCTGCTGTCTGCAAAACTACTCGAAGTGTGTAATCTGCGCTCAAGCGGCACTTATTGCGCTCGAGCAGAACAACTTGTTGTGTCTGGACGCTCGAGCGTCACTTATTGCGCTTGAGCGGACTGTGCGTATATCAGTTCGTGATCAGGCCATTTCGCTTCACTTTTCCATCTCTTTCTCTCTCTAAAACATTTCAAAACCCTAGATCTAGAGCTTCTCTCTCTAAAACTCCCTCTCTCTCTCTCTCTACATTTTCACCTAGAATTAGTGGTTTCTCTACCCTACTTCTTTTGTTAAAAAGGCAGAGCTCACCTGGAGCTTCGTTTTCATCCGATTAAAGTCGAGTTTCAGCGTTGTTGAAGTTCCTTCACTGTCTCAATCATTTTCTAGCTTTGAGGTAGGGATTCTCTACACCTTATGATTTTTAACTTAGCTATTTATTTTTCATAAATAATATTGTGATTTGGAGGATTTTGAACAAAACTAAGGTTTTAGTTTAAAATTCAAAAGAGGGATTTTTAAATGGTTGTATGGAAAATTGTTGGGGAAGTATAAATGAGATTGAGTTATGAGAAAATTGTTGATTTTGGTACTTTGAATGGACTTTGGAGAAAAATGGGTTTTTGCCCTAAACGTCTCAATATTTATTTTATATAAATAAATGAAATTAATGATTGGGAATGTGAAATTGGATGTATATTGATATAGATTGTGGAGTTGGATATGTATTATTGCTCGCATCTCGAATTTTGAAAAGTTTATCTGTATTGAAGATTTTATATCTGCTTAGAAATAAATGTTTTGGGCTATTGGTGAAGGATAGCAATGATTGTTGTAGAAATTGCATGAGGATTAGGTAAATTGAAACTAATTTCTTATCCGTGTGCATTGAACATTGTTGCTCATATAATACATTGCAAATGTATATGATTTTGATAAAAATGGGTGAATATCGGAAAGAGGTGTGTATTACCAAATTAAGTTAGCCTGTGTGTTCATGGTGAAAGTCTTGAAAAACGCGTGTATACATGGGTGCCGGTTCTCACGAACGAAATATCCTTAAAATAGCAATAGCAGCGCTTGTATAGGCTACGTTTACGTGGGTGTCGTTTGATAGTTTCCCGCGGACAAAATATTCGTGAAAGGTTGTATCAATTGAGAATCCCCATTGTTTTCTATTCTAAAGGATACGAATTGAGAATCATGATATAAATTGAGCATAGCATGATTTTGAGAAAGAAATACAAACCGTTTTGTCATGAGTATTGCATATGCATTTTATCCTTATATCTTTGTTAAGATTTATACATTGTGTTAGATTATCTATACTGACCTTTGGCTCACCCTATGTGGGAAAAACATTTCAGGGGCTGATGATATGCCTCCGCCAAGGCACTAGCTTGGGAGGATCTGGAGCAAGAGCTTATTTTGTCGTGTTTGTTTTGTATAGCCAAGGGCTTTAAATGTATTAGACTTAAAGTTCACTTTTGTTATAACCAAGCCTTATCTTGGAAATATGTAAGCCCTCAGGGCATTTATATCTGTTTATCTTCCTTCCTCTCTTTTAACTTGCAACATATGCTATAGATTCAAGACTAGGCTTTATGAATGTATGATGTATATGTTTCTCTTTTGTATATCATTTTGGAGTTAATGGAAGATACCATTATTGTTGTTGTCATATATTGAATATTGTAGATGGATTATTGTAATTATTTTGGGGTGTTACACTAGCCCACTGTGAATAGTATCTTAATAAAGATATGTTGGGAAGTATTTCAATTCATTACTTGCATGTTATTTCGAAATGTTATTTTATATGAATGAATGAATATCCATTTTTGTAAAGTATTCGTGACATTTCTTAGCGAGGCCCTTGCTTGGGGGAAACAATACCATCGCCCTTTGTTATTCGAATTACAAAGATCTCTGATAGATGACCCTTGTGGTCCCTTTACTAGACCTTTGTGGTCCCTTTATATAGATCCCCGTGGTCCCTTTGCTTGACCTTATGGTCCCTTTGATTGGGCCTTTGGGTCCCTTTGTTACGCTAATAGATGTATCACATATGACATTTGTTTATTGGGTTTGATACGATACATGTTCGATTTGATTTTGTTATTCGATATATGAAAATACAAAGCACGATTTGTAATGTTTGGGATTTCATTCATTTAACCCTTTATTCTAATATTGCTCGCTGGGTTTTAACTCACCCCTCTTCCTTATATTTATGTAGGTGAGTAGGTAGAACGCCAAGTTTAGAGATGCCTCGGGAGTCCACCCTCTTATGAAGCTGTTTTTGATGTGCCTCTGCGATGGGGTGTGTTTGGACTTAAGTGGTGCCAAGCTTTGTCTACCGTTTTTCTTTTGTTTGGTTTTATTTTGTTATTTGGAGTTTTTGTTGAAGTTTGTGGTTGTGTACCTATATATAAAGAGTGAAGTTTTAAATATTTATGAAATTTGCCATATATGCACCGCTCAATGGATTTATCTTTATTTTAATATTGTTTCCACTAAGCCCTGATATTAATTATCGATTGATTGTTTGTCTTTGAGGTTGGGTAATATGGGATTACTGGTCGGTCATGGTCTAAATCTCTAGGGACATGTTTGGGTCATGATAGAGTAGTATCAGAGCATGAGTTATTATCTCATTCAGTTGTCCATTTGAGCAATAGGTGTCTAGAAAAGACTTAAGGATTGCATACATATACATTTAAATGACCTTTGTAATTGTATATGTGAAAATGTGTGCATACATTTGTATTTGTCATAATACAAGGTTCATATAGATAATGGTAAGAACAAGAGCGGATGAACTGGAGGAGTCTTCCTCCTCACGAGTGGACATGATGGAAATGATGATACATGATATCGCTGAAACTCTAAGACAACAACAATGGCAATAACAACAACCACCACCCCCACATCCAATGCCCGTACCACCATCGTTGCATGATCACCAAGCTAATGACCGAACAATCGCCCTTACCAAAGAGTTCAAAAAGATGAAGCCACCCTTGTTCTATGGGAGGAATAGACCCACTAATGGCTAAAGCTTGGGTCTTGGAAATTGAGAAGTTATTTGAAGTGTTTCCATGTACAGAAGTACAAAAAATCATGTTGGCTGCATTCAGTCTAGGGAGGAGGCAAGAAGAAAGTGGATGTTGATCCGTGATAATAATATAGAGATGGGTTGGGCTCGATTCGTAGAAATATTTTTTGAGAAGTATTTTCCACAGTGTATCCGGGATAGAAAAGTATTCGAGTTTGAGAGATTGAAGTAAGGAAACAAGACTGTGGCAGAATGTGAAGCCCAATTTACAGAGTTGGCACGTTTTGCACCACATACGATTGACACAGATTACAAGAAAGCTAGAAAATTTGAGGGAGGTCTTCATGACTCAATTTTAGAGAGGATTAATGTACTAAAGCTACCGAAGTATGTTGATGTTCTAGATAGAGCATTGATGTCAGAAGCAAACATAATAGGAATTTTTAATGGAGGGGTAAAAGACAGAATTTGAATATGAACAAAAGGGAAATATCAATAATGAATAAGAAGGAAAAATAGGGAAATTCTAGCAACTCAAATCAAAGTGGTAACTCAGTGCCTATTTTCCCAGATTGTGGGAAAAATCATCGAGGAATCTGTTACCGAACTACTGGGGCTTGTTTTCATTGTGAAAAGGTAGGTCATATGGTGAGGGATTGTCCGCAACCACAACAAAGTGGTAATCGAGGTGCTACAAGTTCAATCGGATCAGTCCCAACGACAAGATCAAATGCAACACCTACGACAATAAGAAATGATTTAAGGCAAGGGAGAGTCTTCACACTTGTTCTAGGGGATACCCAAAACACAGAGGCTGTGGTGTTAGGTACACTTTTTGTTTGTGGACAAAATGCTTATGTACTAATCAACTCAGGTTCCAATCACTCATTGGTTTCTATGATATTTGCTCGTAAACTGAATAGACCATTGGAAACCTTAAGATATATATTGTGCGTGTGTCATCACCATCGGGGGGATCTATGTTAAGTTCATCTGTTTACCATGCATGCAAAATTTTGCTTGGAAATACTATCTTGTGTGTTAATTTATTGCCTTTGGACATGACTCATTTTGATATTATTTTGAGTATGGACTGGTTATCTAAATACTATACAACTATTGATTGTGCTTCTAAACAAGTAATATTCTGACCCCTGGGTTAAGATGAATTTTATTTTGAAGGGAAATGTGTAGTGCCCCATCGTACTTAATCTCTGCAGTAAAGGCTCGTAAGTTGATTAACTAAGGATGTCAAGAGTACTTATGTAGTGTGTTGAATGTCCAAACTACAAATGCTAACTTTGATAACATTTCAGTAGTGAAAGATTTTCCTGATGTATTTTGAAAAGAGTTGCCGGAACACTTGATTGATCGAGAGATTGAGTTTGTAATTGATGTTGTACCGGGTACTCAATCAATATCTAAGACTCCATATCGCATGTTAACCGTTGAAATGAAAGAATTGAAAGTTCAGTTGCAGGAGTTGCTTGATAAAGGGTTCATTTGGCTAAGTACATCACCATAGGGCGCACCTGTATTATTTGTGAAAAATAAGGATGACACATTTTGCCTGTGCATTGACTACTGAGAATTTAACAAGGTAACCATTAAGAATAAATATCCTTTGCCTCAAATTAATGATTTGTTTGATCAGTTACAGGGGGCCCAAGTGTTTTCAAAGATTGACTTGAGATTGGGATACAATCGGTTGAAGGTTAAAGCCGAGAACATTAAGAAAATTATTTTTCGAACTAGGTATGGACATTATGAATTTTTAGTCATACTTTTTGGAGTTACCAATGCACCTGCAACTTTCATGGATTTGATGAATCGGATCCTTAATCCAGTTTTAGATGAATTTGTTATTGTATTCATTGATGATATCTTAGTATATTCAAGAAGTAGAGATGACCATGAACAACATTTGAGACTAATCTTTCGGACACTTAGGGAGAAACAATTGTATGGGAAAGTTTCAAAATGTGAATTTTGGTTGAATGAAATTACATTTTTGGGTCATGTTATTAACAGAGGTGGTATATCCATAGATCCATAGAAAGTTGAAACAATTGTGAATTGGCCTATCTTGACTAACGTAATAGAGGTTCGAAGTTTTATGGGATTGGTAGGGTATTATCGGAGGTTTGTCAAAGACATTTCAAAGATTGTTGTACCGTTGACTTAACTAACCCAAAATAGGGAACCGTTCGAGTGGACAAACCAAAGAGAATTTACATTTCAAGAGTTGAAGACAAGACTAACCACAGCTCCAATCCTCACTTTACCATAAATTACCCAGTGGTTTGTGATTTTTAGTGATGCATCTTACAAAGGTTTGGGTTGTGTCTTAATGCAGAATGACAATGTAATAGCTTATGCATCCCGACAATTGAAACCACATGAGAAGAACTAACCAACACAAGCTTTGGAACTCGCTATTGTTGTGTTTGCATTGAAAATTTGACGCCATTACCTTTTCGGAACTAAATGTGAAGTGCATACGGATCATAAAAGCTTAAAGTACTTCTTTTCACAGAAAGAATTGAACATGTGACAAAGGAGATGGCTTGAGCTGATTAAAGACTAGATTTAAAAATTCAGTATCATCTGAGTAAGGCTAACACCGTAGCTGACACTCTTAGTCGAAAGAATGTGGGGACCTTAGCATGTTTGCTTACAGACCGAAGGGAACTTTTGCAAGACTTGGGCAAGCTTGAAATAGAAATTGTGTATCATGGCAAGACAGTGTATTGGCCGCAATGTTCGCACAACCAACAATCATTGAAGAAATCAAGCAAAAGTAAAGAGAAGATGAGTTTTTCAAGAAAGTGCGTGATGAGTTTGAGACCAAGCCCAGGCTGGGGTTCATAATTGACGATCAAGTATTGAAATTTCAGGGAAGGCTTTGTATTCCTAATGATGCGGATATGAAAAGAAGAATTTTGGAGGAAGCTCACAAATCAATTTTTTCTATGCATCTCGGAAATACCAAGATGTACCAAGACTTGAAATAAGTGTATTCATGGCCAAACATGAAGAGAGAGAGAGAGAGAGAGAGAGAGAGAGAGAGATTACCGATTTCAATTCCAAATGCCTCTAGTGCCAACAAGTTAAAGCAGAACACCAAAAACTGGTAGGCTTACTTCAATCCCTTCCTATTCTGAAATGGAAATATATAACCATGGACTTCATCATTGGTCTACCTTAAACATCTACAGGTATGAATGTGATTTGGGTTATTGTAGCTAGATTGACAAAGTCTGATCACTTTCTTACTGTGAAAACTTCTTTCAATGCTTATAGACTTGTTACTATCTATATTGATGAAATCATCTGATTACATGGAGTTCCAGTATTTATTGTTTCGGATAGGGATACTAAATTTGTTTCTAGATTTTCGCAAAGTCTTCATAATGCAATAGGAATGGAGTAGAGATTCAGCATTGCCTTTCATCGCAAACTGACGAGCAAACCGAGAGAACTATCCAAACTTTAGAATATATGCTTCGTATGTGTGTCCTAGATTTCCAAGGCAGTTGGGAAACTTATTTACTATTGGCTGGGTTTGCATACAACAACAGTTTCCAAGCTAGTATCGGCATGGCACTATATGAGGCATTATATGGTAGGAAATGTAGGTCATCGATTTGCTGGACAGAAGTTGAGGATAGAGCTTTGTATGGATCAAAACTTGTGCGTGTGACAACTAAAAAGATAAAGAGTATTCAACAATGACTTAAGACTGCCTAGAGCCAACGAAAAAGTTATGTGAATAAGAGAAGAATAGGTTTAGAACATGAGGCAGGTGATCATGTATTCATCAGAGTAACACCAATGAAAAGGCAAACGAGGTTTGGTAGGAAAGGGAAGTTGGCTCTTCGCTACATCGGACCATTTCAGATTGTAGAGAGACTTGGCCCCATTGCTTACCAGATAGCCTTACCACTGGGAATGGAACAAATGCATAATGTATTTCACGCGTCAATGCTTAGGGGTTGTCTAAGATTCCTTTCTTGTCATAGATTACCATCGAATAGCCTTAGACGATGATATGAAATACGAAGAATGACGGGTACAAATTATTAATCGACAAGTGAAGTAAGTAAGGAATAGGTCGATTCTTATGGTAAAGGTGGAATGGAGAGAACATTATGGGAAGAAGGCTACTTGAGAGAAAGATGATGAGATGCGACAACAGTGTCCGCATCTATTTTCAAATGAAGGCAACTTAAGTTTAGAGGACCAAACTTTATAAGGGGGAGAGATTGTGACGACCCCAACGTGCATATCATTTTTGTATAATATTTTATTGAGAATATTTGCATAATTATGTGTTTTGTTTCGTGTTTTTCTGTTCATTCATGGAATATCTGTTTGAATGCTTACTTCGAGTCTGAAATTGAAAGCCCAAATGGATTCAGAAATCGTAATTGACTAGTTCAATAGGCTTAGAATATTTGGAATCATATGGTAAGTTTGATTAAAATTTGATTTAGATCAAAATAATTAGAATAAACCAATTAGAATTGATTAGGATTAGTTAGACTTAAGTTAGATTAATTGGCTTAACCTAATCTATTCTATATATATGTTCTAAGCTTAATTAAATTAATTTTCTTTATCAAAATTGGTTGAAAATTTGTAGAGAGAATTGAGAGCTCAAGTTTTAGAGAGAAGGAGAGAAAGAATTGTAGAGATTGAAGGGGAATTGAAGAAATTAGACTTACAACTCTCAAATTCAAGCTATAGGTATGAATTACAACCATAATTCTTGTAGATAATCCTCACAGATATTGAGTTCATGATGTATGTAGGATTAATAGCATGAAATTGAAAAGGAATGGTTAGAATGACTTTGAATTTAGTAAAAATGGGTTAAATTGGGACATGCATGCATATATCATCATTCTTAGGCTTGACTTTCTACCAAATCTTTATATGCATAAAGTTATACCTATTATTTTGAAGAGTCTTCATAATTTCACACTCACCATCTCATATGATCTTGTTTTGAAAGGAAAAGAATTGAATTCATACATGCATAGTGAAGTCATGAAGTTTTTGAAAATTGAAAGAGATTTTAAAGCTATGGTTTGAAAATGATCATGTATCTAAGAGTTATAGAGTGTTTCTTCATGTTTTTACTAGCCATGCAAGCCATTGGTATGAAACTTGAGCTTTGGAACTCAAAATTGAATTCTGGAAAACCCAGAATTCGACCACTTCGCTTGAGTAATGAATCCATTGCTTGAGTGCACTTTGGATACTTATAGTATTTCGCAGAACTTTACAGTTGGCTCGAGCGACCAAGTATGAGCTCGTGCGAACTCAACTTTGCATTACACTTTGCTTGAGCGACTGAGTTATGGCTCGAGCCCACTTTAACACCATCCAATACTTTTGCAGACCATGTGGTCTGCTCAAGTGACCTATAGTGCGCTCGCGCGAACACTCTGTTTTCAGTCAGTTTTGAAAAATACTCTCATGTGTATATATATACATTCTCATGTTCTTTTAGGTAACTTTGGGCATTGTTTAGACATCCTTAATGATGGAATAAGCTGTTGGCCAATCTTCACTGTATTAAAATAGATTAAATTCTGTTGTGTACTAAACAACAACAAGAATATAAAGAAATAAAGGAAATGAGAGAATTTGCTTGATTACAAAAATCAAACTAGAAATAAATAAATAAATAAATAAAAACAGATTTTATTTTGTTACAAAAATAAAATTAAAATCCGATTTAATAAACAAATAAAACAGAATAATAAATTAAACAACTTACTTGATTAATTTCTTCTAATAAATATCTAATCAAGTCCAGTGTTTGACACTGTGTCCTTAAGACAGATTCGTCCTCTCCTCGGTGCCTTCAGAATATGGACGTCTATCTCCCAGGATGAAATGATCAACTACATCAATAGCAGCACTACAAATTGTTTGCCCAACGAACACACTAAGTGTTTATACTCTCTCTTACAAAAATTAAATGCAGCAAAATAAAGAATAAATTTGCAGAGGTGAAGTACGAAATTTCTGAACTTTTAAACATCAAATGAGGGCTGTCCTATTTATAGATGTAGTGGTGGCTGGAGGTTTTGAATTAAACAGGTGCAAACCTATTTGAACAGGTATGAAACCTATTTGGTTTTGAATTTAAACAGATTTGAATCTGTTGGGTTCAAAAATTCAAACAAATAAAAAACGGGAAGGGCCCTGTTTGAGTGTACAGTAAAACCGGACCAGTTTATTTTCCGAAATTAATTTGAATTTTGGATTTTATTTTTCAAAAAATAAAATTCAATTCAAATGTTTTTGACCTAAAAAGAAAGGTATTGGGCCGGACAAGCCCAACCCAACCTTACACCACGCACCAATGCCTAAGCCTAGCCTGACCGGACGGACGGCGGCGCGCGCATGTGTTTATTTTTGGGTCCAATGGGTCTAGCCCATTTTGCCCATAACCTCTCTAAAACACTTGGGTACCCCTTGGGGCACACCCCAAGTTCCAATCCTATGCCTTATAAACCCATTCAAAACTTCCCACCAAATCAATGTGGGACAAGCCTTATTCAAACCTTTAAGGATTTTCCACAAAAACTCCATTTCCATGGAGCATACTTTGGCTTCAATTGCCCATTCACTCGGTAATGGTTTTGAGCAACCAAATATACCATGTGAATCACAACACGGCGTAGAACGCATTACCACTTTGACCCGCGAAAATCGACGCACGGGGATGTAGACACCCCATTTTTGACCGTCCTCAAGACTTGGACGTCACCGTTTGAACACTCGGTGATCATCCATGTTTGTGTTCGTTTGGAGTTCCCGGAGGCCTCGGCTACGCGCCTTGCCTCAGGATCTCCGAACTCGACCGTTTAGTGTCTGGTTTTGCACCAAACACTGACATCTTGCCTTTGAGAGGCAGGGTAGGGCTTGTAGACCATCCCCACCCACCACCGGCAGTGGCTAGAGGCCACTGGCTGATTTTTGCTTCCATCGGCACTTTTTATTGCCGGCTGGCACTATTTGTTGCCGGTCAGCACTATTTAGTGCCGGTCGGCACTCTTTTTGGCCAAGATGGCATTTTTGGCCGGCCGACTACTGTGCATCTGCTTTTGCAGATATCTTAAGACAGCTGTTTTGCTTTTGCTCCCCTCCATACACGTGTATGGAGGGATCTCCCTCTTATGAAGCTTGTCTTGTAAGCTTTACAAGACAAAAAGCTTCTATATAGAGAGGGGCTCTCTCTTGTTGCAAGGGTTAGAGAGTTTAGACATTTTAGGAAGAGAAAAACACAGACCAAGCTCTGGTTCTAGGGTTTTAGTTACATACACATCCTATCTCTATATTACTCTTGTGTGTGTTTTAGTCCATACTATTGCACACAAGCACCTAGTGTTTCACCTTCCTCTTGAAACTGAGGTTCTAAGGGACTGATTTTGAATTTTTGGTGTTGGATTCAAGCCAAGGAGGGCCATTGGAGCATCATTTGTGAAGGGGTCTTCAAGGGTAAGAATCTAGCCTTTTTATTCCCCAATCTTGCATTGTATTTCTACCTATCTTAAAATCGTTTTTGAGCTTAGTGTATAATACAAAAAAGTTCTGTTTTTAGGCCCTCTTGATTGTTTATTAAGAGTGTTTTGTGGTTTGGAGGTGTTTGACCCCTCTTAGGCCTTGAAAGGCCTCATTTTGTGCTATTTTGTGCTAGTTTCGAGACTTTGGTGTTTGGGCCTCTTCACCACTGAAATCTTGAGGGATTTCAGTGGTGAAGATGGTGCCTTGAAGTCTCCAAAAGGGGAGGGCCACCCCCTCTCCTTGTTGTCCTTGAAATGGACCCATTTTGGCCTCTTGAGGCAGCCTATGTTTGAGTGTGTATTGAGCATGTATAGACTGCTTTTCATGCTTATATTTCCATAATATAACATGCTTTTAAATTGGTTTTGGTACACCATGCATGCTTAGCATACCTACCATGTAATGCCATGTTATTGCCTCAATGTGCCTTAGGTTGTTAGCCCTTGTTGGAGCATGTTTTAGGCTTAGTCTTGTGAAGCTTTTGTGCATGTTTTGCCATGTTTTAGGTCTGTCCTAGGTTGTTCGGGTCGGATTTGGCATGCTTAGTATAGCTCCTTTGTATTCGGGCTTGTTGGCCTCAAGTATGTGGATGTGTAGTATGCGTTGCTTGCATCATTTCGGTGGTTTGGAACCACCCCACGTGTTATTTCAGTCCTTTTAGCATGCCTAAATGTTTGCATTTTGTGGCCCTTTTGTTGCTTCAAGAGTTGATGCCCCATGCTTCATATTTGTGCCATGATGTATACCTCTAGGATTAGGTTGCTTAGATGCCATCTAAGTAATTCTTGAGGCTTGTTTTTGCATGATTTGGGACTGTTTTGACCCAATTTGGTCATTTGCTTCATAAGTCATATGATCATGCTTTAGGTCCTTGGGCCTCGTTGTATGTATAGCTTGCATGAGTAGGTTAATTTGGCATCATTTCCTACATGTTTTCAAGGCTTATAATGTATGCTAATTAGTCCATGATTCCCCCTTTCAAGTGTGCTTGAGGGTTGCCTAACTTGTGCCTAAGTGTTAGCCCTTAATCACATGTATGTGTGCACGTGTTTTGGTCCTTTGTTTTGGTCATTTTGGCTACTGTTTTGGGCCTTATTAGAGCTGCCCAAATCTTGTGTAAGTCCATCTCTTCATCCATTTGCATTGCCACATGTTTGCTTGCATGCTTGCATAAGTGCCTTGCCATGCCATGTTGCATCCTTAGCTTGTATGCCTAGGTTGCATTGCATCTTGCATGCATGCCCTGTTCCTTGAGTTGGTGATGGGAATTGGGCCTTGGTTTGTTTGTATGGTTTGCATTTCATTTGACATGAAAGTTGCATACTTGATCCCTTGGGCCATCATGCATGGAAATGCGTGATTGGTGGTCCGAGAATCGAGACACATGCCCCTTTGAGTCACAAACATGATAGGGGACATGAATGGTGCATATATGCTTTGAATTGTACTGCCATGCTTTGCCTTGCCCTCTGTTGCTGTCATTTGCAGATTCTGCAGGAACACTCTGCCGACCGGCAGTGTAAAGTGTCGACCGGCAATACTTTCACTGCCGATAGCTTCATCAATGGCCGGTGGACATATGCCACTGCCGGTGGCAATTCCATGCAGCCGGTGATGTCTCCCAGCATCCAAGGAATCAGTCCTGAGGTTTTGGCAGCCTCCAGAGGAGTGAAGGAAGGAAAACAGAGGCAGACTATGCATGGCGGTGCGATTCCGAGCAAGATCCAAGCATGCGCTGCATTTGGCCCTCCCCCCGAGGCGGTTTACTGCTTTTCTTAGCTTATTTAATTTGCTTAATTAATTAGGCAATTTGTAATATTTAATTAGCTTGCGTAGTTAATTAATTTGTATTATTTATTCGGTCCCTCCGAGCGAGGGCAAATCTGTAATAAGTGTGTGTGAGTGGTGTGTATGTCTTCCAATCCCCACTTCTTTCTTCCCTTTTACTTACCTACTTTGTTGGTTAGTATTAGGGCACGTAATTTAGCATACCTTATGCTATGCATGCGTGCATTCATGCATTTGTATTGCATGCACTAGGCTCGGTACATCACGCTAACTGCATTTGTACTTCAATTCCAAATTGAATACGTGCATCAATTGAATGGCTGCATTTCACATACCATGTTTAGGGTTAGCCGAGCCTATCTAATTGCATCCTGTATGTGTTGCATTAGACAATTTAACATGAACTAGGACACGCATGTTTGCTAACTAGTTTATTGTTTTGGCACGGAGTACGATGTAAGTATTTACGCTTTAGTATCCCGCATGCGTGTGAATGTTGCCATAAACAGTATGCTTGCCATGCGGCTAAATGCTTATATGATAAACTGTTTGAATGCCTGTGGGTGAAGGTTGGATTGTTTGAGTTGGGAAAACTCGTTGAAATCCGTGCTTTAGCCTACTTGCGAGTAGCAAAATCCGAAACATTTTCCAAAACAAACGGATATGCAATGCTTATTTCCAAATTAGGCAATCTAGTCTATACTTGTTTGCTGCGCGCATAACATAGTAATTCTAGGCTAATAAATGGAATAAGAACACATAACGTCTTCAAAATCGGATATCATGGTTAGTAGAGGTCGGTCTTCGGACCGGGCGAAAGGGGGTGCTCATAGCTGACCTTCCCCGATCGTACCCAAGCTCCCGAGCCGAGACAACTCCGGTGATGACGGACATGTGGCCTTCGGCACCGAGTCAGGGTTTCCTAAATTTCCCCATTAAAAAATATTTAGGTGGCGACTCTGTATCTGGCAAAGCAGTCCATGTTTGGCACTACTTTTTTAAAAATCTGTTTCTCAAAACGATTTGCCAGATTTGGACTCTTTGGTTCAAGATTAAGAACCGCGACAGCAAAATCGAGTCCGAACTGTAGTAGCGAAGGCCCTCACGCGGGCGCGTCTACAGGGGACCATCTAAAAAATAGACCAAATTTTGAAAAAAATTCTGTTATCAACCCAGAATTTCTAAACCATTTCCAACATAAGTTAGAAACACACGTAAAAGAATCGAATTAAGATACAATACTTCTTAAGTACATGTATTTTAATGTGTATCTTTGTTATGTGTTCTATGTATGTGGTCACCCGAAGCATAATACCTATACCAGCCCACTGTGAGCAGTGACAGAGGAAGGTAAGGCCCAGGGGGGTCATGTGCCTCCCCGGATTTTGGGATTTTTTTTTTTAATTTTACAAACATAAAGAAAATATTTTAAATAAAAAGAATTACAAAAAATATTATTAGAGTGAAATGTCAATGACATTTTAAAAATTATGAGAACAATAATGGTTGTTTTAATTGAAAATGAAAAGACTACTATAAACTATACTATCTATGAAATTTTTTGAATGTAATGGTGATGTCATTATTATTGACATACAAGTATAAGTAATCTCATTATAAAGATATGAAATTTATTGGATTGTTAGTTACATTTGACATGTGAGGTTCACTCTCTATGTGTTTATGTACTATTAGTTGGTGATATAACATATCAATGATGGCGTGGTATTATTATTATATTAAATTTTTAATCAAATTTTGTATAAAAAAAAAATTTATCGTTATATAATTTATTTTAAGACTTATATCCATATTTTTTTTGTATTATCCATGATACACTAGTTACAAATAACATTATTTTTCTAATGTTTATCGAAATCAATCGTAAAAACTTGCGTGAAACATTTTTGTAAATTTTTTTGATATTGTAATTAATAAGTGCCCCCTTTAATTTAATTTCCTGGCTTCGCCACTGATTGTGAGTAGTATCTTAATAAAGATATGTTGGAAAGTATTTCGATTCATTACTTGAATGTTATTTCGAAATTCTATTTTATATGCATGCATGAATGAATGAATATCCATTTTTGTAAAGTATTTGTGACATTCTTAGTGAGGCCCTCGCTTGGGGGAAACAATACCATGACCCTTTGTTATTCGAATTACAAAGATCTCTGATAGATGTCTCTTATGGTCCTTTGCTAAACCTTTGTGGTCCCTTTGTATGGACCTTCAGATCTTGGAATCTCCAGTCAGCTAGGTTAAATTGCCATTTTGAAAACTTGAAATTAATAGGTTTTAATTACATTCCACTTGATGAACTTTCCCTAATTTTCTCTCTAATCAAACCTTTTGTTAGCGGCCGTTATTTTTTTGTTTAACCTTCACCTTTATATATTATTGAGTAGTTAGTGGATCCACTATATCGTTCTCAAACAATACTCACAACTGGGAGCAAATGTCTTATGGTATTAAATCTTTAAATAAGTCGAGACTTACTGTTACTCTATGTCACTTTTATATCTAAAATCAATTAATAGACATAGAGATGTTCCCGAGGAGTTAACAAAGTCATTTTTGTTTCTCCTCCAACTTTCTCTTGGACAAAGAATTGAGAACCATTACTTTAGTAAAATCCTCTAAGCACACCTACATTTTAAGTACTTTAAGAAAAATTAATTTATTTGTTAGGATATTACCACAAAAAATTATCAATACACCCCCACAATTCTGATATAAATCAAAATATGACATCCATCACTTGTTGACTATGGAGTGCTTGAATAACAAAATTCTAAATCAAATTTATTAAATAGAAAATTCAGAATAATTATAACCACACAAGTCAAAATTAATGATTAAACAAAATCATATCCTTATAAAGAGTTTTCCTAATAACCCCAATAACCAAACAATTCAAAAATCTCATTTGATTGTATAAATCTTTGAAATGCATTCAAGGAATAGCTTGTACCTCTACATTAAAAAATTAATTCTCGAATTTGAGTACTTCTTGTTTGAGTTTCTATGGATAACTTGTCTTTAATCATGATTAGCAGACGACTCTGCTTCTCTGTCCTACATTTGTGGTAATACAAAAATTAGCACAAAAAACATAATTCATTTTCAAACAAGTGCCACTATCACAACTATCAACTAATATTCATGACAAGTGTGTATATGATGCATGACTGTAGACATCCCCGAACATCCCAGGAGGGAATCCCGTTCTGTTCGTTCTGGGCTCACTACAGTTCAGGACTCAAATTGTCATGGTTCTTAATCTGATCTCACAATGTGCAATGTGAGATTGATAAATCATCAAAGAGGCTAAATCCGACAAATCGTTTTGAAAAATAAATTTTTAGAAAGAAGTGCCAAACATGGACTGCTTTGCCAGATACAGAGTCGCCACCTAAATATTTATTTTTGGGGAAATTTAGGAAACCCTGATTCGTTGCCTAAGGCCACGTGTCCATCATCACTAAAGTTGCCTCGGCTCAGGAACTTGGGTACGATTGGGGAAGGTCAGCTATGAGCACCCCCGCTCGCCTGATCAAAGATCGGTCTCTACTAACCATGATATCGATTTTTTTAAAACATTATGTGCTCGTATTCCTGTTTATTAGCCTAGAATTACTACGTGATGCGCACAACATACAAGTATAGACTGGATTGCCTAAGTTGGAACAAAGCATTGTATATCCGTTTGTTTTGAAAAAATGGATTGAAGTTTGCTACTCGCAAGTAGGCTAAAATATGGGTTTCGACGAATTATTCCAACTTAAGCAGCCCAACCTTCAGCCACAAGCATTCAGGCAGTTATATCACATAAGCACATAGCCTCATGGTAAGCATGCTATCATGGCAGTCACTCACATACATGCAAGGATGCTAAAGCATAAAAGCTTACCGAGTACTCCAAGCCAAAAGAGAAGCTAATTAGAAATCATGCATGAATCCTAACTATGCTGAGATGCCTAATGCAACACATGCAAAAATGCAACTTAAGATAGGCTCGACTACTCTAAGATGGCATATGAGATGCAACAAATAACATGTATTCAATTTGGAATTGAAATACAATGCAGTTAGCATGATGCGCCGAGCTTGGTGCATGCAAAACAGATGAATGAATGCAAACATGCGAGCATAAGTATGCTAATTGAAATATGCCCTAAACTAACCATCATAAGCTAGTAAATAAAATGGAGAAAGAAGTGGGGGTTGGAAGACATGAATCACACATACGCACGCTTATTACATAATTTGCCCTCTCTCAGAGGGATCGAATGAATAATACAAATTAATTAACTAACAAGCTAATTAATTAATTACAAAACCACATAACTAATTGACAAATTAATTAAGCTACTGAAAGCAATAAAATAACCTCGGGAAAAGGGATGAATGTATGCATGCTCGGTTCCGCTCGGAAATCCATCGCCATGCCACAGTTGCCTCTGTTTGTAATGCTTTATGCCTCTGAAAATTGTATGAGTCCCAAGGTCGGTTCTGGAACACTCCTTGAACACTATGAGAGGTCACCGGCCAAGAGGAATGGTCACCGGCCATGGAAAAGTGGTCATCGACCAGTTGTGAGGCTCTCGGCCAACAATGGATAGCCGACCGACACTGAAGATGGCCAACCGGCCATCTCTTCCTGCAGAATTCTGTTTGACAGCAACAGAGGGCAAACAGAGCATGGTGTAGACGCGCCCGTGGGCCTCATGCTACAGTTCGGACTCGATTTGTGTCACGGTTCTTAATCTGAACCAAAGAGTCCAAATCTGGCAAATCGTTTTGAGAAACAGATTTTTGAAAAAGTAGTGCCAAACATGGACTGCTTTGCCAGATACAGAGTCGCCACCTAAATATTTTTTATGGGAGAATTTAGGAAACCCTGACTCGGTGCCGAAGGCCACATGTCCGTCATCACCGGAGTTGTCTCGGCTCGGGAGCTTGGGTACGATCGGGGAAGGTCAGCTATGAGCACCCCCTTTCGCCCGGTCCGAAGACCGGCCTCTACTAACCGTGATATCCGTTTTTGAAAACTTTATGTGTTCTTAAACCAATTGTTAGCCTAGAATTACTATGTTATGCGCGCAACAAACAAGTATAGACCAAATCGCCCAAATTGGAACAAAACATTTCATGTTTGTTTTGAAAATGGTTTGCTACTCGCAAGTAGGCTAAAATGCAGATTTTGCCACCCTCAAGTGGGTTTTTAGAAAAGATGATTTTGCCACTATCTAGTGGGCTTAAAACTCACAGTTTTAATGCATTATTCCAATTTAGGTAATTCAACCTCCATCCACAGGCATTCAAGCAGTTATATCACATAAGCATCTAGCCTTATGGTAATCATACTGTCATGGCAACACTCACACGCATGCGATATGCTAAAGCATAAAAGCTTATCTAGTACTCCGAGCCAAAACAGAAACTAGTCAGTAATCATATGCATGATCCTAGTTCATGTTAAAAATGGCTAATGCAACACATGCAAAGATACAATCTAAACAGGCTCGGCTATCCTAAAGATGGCAGGTGAAATGCTGCAACTAACAAGTTCTCAACTTGGAATTGAAATACAAGTGCAGTTAGCATGATGTGCCGAGCCCGGTGCATGTAAGACAGATGTATGGATGCACGTATGCTATCATACTGTTATGCTAATTTAAATATGCCCTAGTCTACCATCATAAGCGGGTAAATAAAAAGGGAGAAAGAAATGGGGGTTGGAAGACACGCACCCACGCACCCACACTTATTACAAGTTTGCCCTCGCTCGGAGGGACCAAAAGAATAATACAGTCCGAATAATAAATCGACTATCCTAGCTAATTAATTATTACAGACCCTTAATTAATTAACAAAATAAATACAGCAAGAAGGTGGCCGCAGCCCTGCCTTGGGATACGTGAGCAATGCATGCTTGATCCGCCTTGCCCGGAAACTCGCTGCCATAGCATTGCTGCCTCTGTTTACACTGCCCTACTTCTCTGAAAAGTGCCAAAGTTCTGGGGAAGGCTTGTTGCATACTGCAGAGTGCCACCGGCTGGGGGAAATGCCCACCGGCAGTTCATAATTTCCATCGGCAGGTGATGTAGTTATCGGCCAGCAACTAATTGCCAGTCGGCACAAAATGGTGCCGGTCGGCAGAAACTCCCTGCAGAAGATAGTTTTGACAGCAACAGAGGGCAAGCAGTGTATGGCGTGAAATTTTTAGGCAAATGTATGCATGGACACACTCCCTATCATGTAATGGACTCAAGGGAGCATGGCCCTCGACCCTCGGGCCACCAATCACGCATTTCGATGCATGATAGCCAAAGAGTCAAGTATGCATCTCAATGTCAAATGCAATGCACACAAAACATACAAGGGACCCAACCTCAATCATGATTGGTCAAGAGGCGAGGCAATGCACAACAATGCACATGCGACCTAAACATGCAAGCAAACATACAAACATGCTATACAACTACATGGCACACACAATGCTAACAACATAACATGCACAACGCATTGAAACATGACATACATAATGCAAGATGGACTTACACCAATGTGAGTGGACCTCAGCCGCACCCACATCAGTGGCCATTAGATAAAAATGAGATTCACGAAGTACGTGCACACGTGCACGCAAACCGAGGACCGGCCCTAAGGCACCAAATGCCACTCTAACAAGACATGGCAAGATGATATGCTAGCATGCAAATTTCAGAAGCTAAACATGACCCGAAACAGCCCCGAATCATGGCAAAATGGCACCCGATGCATGACATGCGACCCGAAATGCAAAATTAGGCATACGCAATGGCCTACAGCTATACAAAGCATACATTATTTGATCATGAAATGTGAAGACAGATTCAAGGCAGCCCCAAAAAAAGCATGTTTTCAGTTTTAAGCAGGGCCAAACAACAAACACAAGTAGGGGAAAACTAGCATGCAAAAATGGCCCCAAAAGCAAGCTAATGAAGCAAGTCACACCTGCAGGCCTCAAACAGCCGAGGGTCCTTCAACAATGTTTAAGAGGGACCCAAAATATGACATTTTACAGAACTGTAAAAACCCCAAAAACAAACATAGGTATGGCTAAGCTCTTATGCAAGAATTGGACCGAAAAATGGACAAAGAAGCAAGTGGTAGATGCAAAGCCCAAACAGAAAAAGACTCTTCTACAACACTGAAGAGGGGCCAAGAATATGACCATTTACAGTTTATGGAAGCCCCAAAAACGGTATATAAATACACTCAAAATTGTCATGCAAGATAAGGCTCAAAAGAGGCTATAACACAAAGTATACAAAATATTCAACAAACAGCCAAAGACCCTTAATGAAACATGAAGAATGGGTCAAAATGAGGCTGTTTTGAGTTCGGACCTCAGTCCAAAAACAGCAACATCAGGGGCTGCTAAGGCATGCAAAAATGGGACCAAAAAGAGAATATAAAGGCAAGTATAACATGGAGGTCCCAAACAGTGTTGAGCCCTTCTTCAATGTTGAAGAAGGACTCAAAAGAAGCAACTTCACAGTTTATAACATGCCTCAAAACAGATCACACGCAAGCCAAAAATATTATGCAAAATTATGGCATAAAGAGGGCTAATGAAGGAAGTGCTAGCTACTGTCCTCAAACAGCAAGAGGTCCTAATCAAACATGAAGAGGACCTCAAAATATGATGATTTACAGTTTGGGTCGGAGTCCAAAAATGCAAGCAACTATGGCTTAGATATGAAGCAAGAAAAGACTAGAAAAGGGAAGAGAAGGACTCACCCTTGAAGACCAGCAAACCAGCACCTCTTGGACCAAGTTTTGGTGCTCCTAAGCTTTGAAGAACAGCCTCAAGTCGCTGCAATGGAGTAAGGATGCCTTGTGCTATGAGTTGATGAAGAAATGGCCCAAGAACAAGGGTGTTTGATGGTTGCATGGGAGAGATATAGTGAGAGATGAAGAGACATATGCATGTATATATCAGGTATATCTATATATCTCTGGTTTTTTTGTTCCAAACATCCAACCTCAACAATGGAGGAGGAGAGGCCCCTTATATAGGCAAGACTAAGCTTCTAAGACAAGCTACAAAGGGTCAAAGGGTTTTGAGGGGAGGTCAAGGCTTATTGGAGAAGCTAGGACAGCTGGTAAGCTTCTTGGGGAAGCCAAGACAAGGGGTCAAGGCTTCCTCAAGAAGCCTTGAGCAAAGGGTGCAAGAAAAGGGGTCAAAGGGTGTGCAAAGGGTGCAAAACAGCCACACACGTGCATGGGGAGCAGGGTCTGTGCATTCCAGCTGCCACAGCTGGCATCCATTCAATCTGTAGAATACTCCGGAAGGTCATCGGCTAGCAAACTTGGTCGGTCGGCTACTTTAATCTGCCGGTCGGCAATCTATTTGGCCAGTCGGCCATATGTTCTGGCCGGTCGGCCATCTATTTGGCCGGTCGGCCATATATTTGGTCGGTCGGCAGGAAAAATCTGCTCTGCAGGTCCAACTTCAAACGGGCATAACTTCTTCATATGAACTCCTTTTTAGGTCAATCTTGTGTCCGAATTGAAGCCCCGGAAGTAAGCTTTCCAATGGCACCAGACTTGAATCAAAATTCCAACTATGTAAAACGTTATGCTTGTTTTGGTGAAGGCTGCTCAGTTTCAGCTCAACCGGGATGATGCCCAACTTCAACCAATCATATCTCCGCCCTCCGGACTCGGATTTAAGAGATTCTTGAGTGAAAAATGAAGCCCCGGAAGTCTTCTTTCCAATGGTGGTGACCTCATAACTAAAATCCAAGTGTACAGAAAGATAAGCCCGATTCAGCGAGGGCTGCTCGACTCGCTTCTACCCGGATTCATGCCGAACTTCTCCCAAACTAGTTTTCTCCTCTCCTTTCCTCTCTTCTTCAACTCCAAACCCCTAAACAAAGTGTTTTGAAGGATTTACCTCTCTCCTTGCCGAAGAAACTGAACATTTGCCCTGCACACCTTTCTCCGCCAAGCAAAACATCAGTGGTGCCGAAGTCTTAAGGGCGGTCAAAAATGGGGTGTCTACACATGGCAATGCATTTTCAAAGCAATGTATGCACAACCACCCTTCCTATCATGTTTAAGACTCAAGGAAGTATGGTACTCGACTCTCGGGCCACCAATCACGTATTTCCATGCATGATGGCCAAAGAGTCAAGTGTGCAGTTCAATATGGAATGAAATGCACAAAACACATAAAGGGCCCCAACCTCTATCATGATTGATCAAGAGGCAAGGGATGCACGCTCAATGCTATGCAACCTAAGCACGCAAACAAACTAATGCAAAATGAGTATGCTAGCAAGCAATATGCAATAGGCATACAACCTAAATATGCAAACATGCAACCTAGCATACACAATGCTATGGACTATATGGCACACACAATGCTATATGAACTATGGCATGCTCAATGCAACTAACCATCTAGCATACACAATGCAAGGAGTAACATGGCATACACAATGCTAACAACATAACATGCACAACACATTGTAACATGGCATACAAGCACAACTCTCAATAGCACTTAAAACATGGAAAACATGGGAGTATGGCACAAGTATAAGCTCCGAAATATCATACCCAATTATGCCAAAACATGCAAACACCTCAATATAAGCATGCAATAGGCTTCAAAACTCAAGACTAGGCATGACTATTACACTACAAGCATACATGGAAAGTACCATTCGACCATGGGACATAAAAACAGAGCTAAGGTAGCCCAAAACATGCACAAAATGAGTTTAAGGCATGGCCAAAATATGCTAGAATGGAGGGCCAAAATAACATGCAATGTAAGCTAGTAAGCATGGTTTACACTGCAAGCATATGGAGCATATGAGGGACCACCAAACCTGGCATGCCAAAATATGACCAAATACCCACTGAAATGTGTCTAATACATGCAAGAATGAGGTGCTCATTTGAAAGGCCATGAAAGGAGTTGTTCTACACATGCAAGAAGGACATCTAATATGGCAAAACCAGCTCTGGACAGAGCTTATGCAGGTCCTAAAACTCACCAAAAAGGACCTGAACCAAGCTTGGGATGTATGCAAATATGGGCTCCTTTGTAAGGCCAAAAATGCAAGTAAACAAGGCAATAAGGAGAGGGGATGGCCCTCTCCTTCTTAGGATCTCAAAACATCATCCCCACCACTGAAATCCCTCTGGATTTTAGTGGTGAGAAGGCCAATACAAGGTGGTCCCGAAGCTCACAAAAAAGGCACAAAAATGAGGCCAAACAAGGCCTAAAAGGGGGTAGACAACCCCAAATACAAAAGTGGTCTTAAACAAACTTCAAAAGGAGCTCAAAATAAGACTTTTTTTTTCAGTTTATGACAAAGCTCAAAAATGCTTGAAAGTATGGCTAAAAGATGAAGCAAAATAAGACCAAAAGAGGGTAAAGTGTGTTACCCTTGTAGCTTCAGCAAAACCGGCAGCTTTGAGACCAAAAAACCAGACCTTCAACCTCTGAAAATGGCCTCCAACATCCTTAGGTTGATGATGGAGGTGTTAGGCTAAGAGTTGGTGTGCAAAGGGGCCAACAGCTTCACTCTTTCTAAGCCTAAGTGTAGAGACAAAGAGAGATATATGTGTATGCCTTAGCAAAATTTCTTGGAACCTTTTCTAATAAGGGAGAGGCTCTCTCTTATAGAGGAACAAAGGTCCAAGCTTCTCTTAGAAGCTTGGAGTGAAAGGGCCAAGCTTCTCTTAGAAGCTAAAGCAAAAAGTGTCAAACTTCTTGAGGAAGCTAGAGCAAAGGGGTCAAGCTTCCTCAAGAAGCTAAGAAAGGTTCAAGCTTCTCTTAGAAGCTTGGAGCAAAAGGGTCAACCTTCTTGAAAAAGCTAGGCAAAGGTTCAAGCTTCTTCAAGAAGCTAAAACAAAGGTTCAAAAGGTTCAAGCTTCCGCAGGAAGCTAAAATGAGGGGTTCAAAAGGTTTAAGCTTCCTCAAGAAGCTAAAACAATGGGTTCAAAAGGTTCAAGCTTCCTCAAGAAGCTAAAACAAGGGTTCAAAAGGTTCAAACCTCCTCAAGAAAAGGTCTAGGCTAGAAAAAACAATGGCCGGCCGACCAAAAACATTGCCGACCGGCCAACACATTTGGCCGGTAGCAAGAAAACAGGGCCGGTGGCCTCAAGCCATGGCCGGTGAGGTGTGGGGATGGCCAACAAGCTATTTCCCACCCTCAGAAGCAAAACAACAAGTGTTTGGTGCAAAACCAAACACAAAACAAACGAGTCGAGTGGTCTTGAGGCAAGGCGCGTAGCCGAAACCTCCGAGAACTCAAGACGAACACAAACATGGCTGATCATCGAGTGTTCAAACGATGACGTCCAAGTCTTGAGGACGGTCAAAAATGGAGTGTCTACAATGACATACATTTTATATCATTCCATAACTTTGGAATGCAGTAATAAACCCCCACAAAGAGTAACTACTCATTTTTAAATTATAGGTTTCTATTAAACAAAATAAGCACTATGTATACTGTCAAAATAGTTGAAAACCTATCATAACATATAAAAATAATTGTAACAACACAAGTTGCAATCTCAATCTAATTTGTCTAAAATACTATTAGATTTTATGGCTTACTTTGCAGTACAACCAATTAAGCCACAACACTTTTGTCAAATACTATTTATTTCACCATGCATTCTTCCACATTGTTTACTACAACCGGTATTCCGATTCTAACATGGAATACAAAACATCACTGTTTGAATCATCATATTTAAATTTTTCAGTGACGTTATTATCACTTTATATATAAATAACTTTTAAATAATAATCAACACAAAATATTCCTCAATCTATTTCTAATTAAATGGAACAACACCACTATTTGAATCATCATATTTAAATTTCTCTAATGTTAATGATTACTTTGATATTGCAAGAATACTACTATCAAACGGAAAGTTATTTACACATAAAATATGCTTTTACACGCAATACTCCAAAAGAGATCCATTGGTGATGTCATCATCACAATCACAATCACGAATTAATTAAAAATTCCACAAACTTTAATAAAATATTATTTAAATTCCAAACATAGCATTGGAAATAAACCAGTCAAAAAAAAAAAAAACATATCACACTTTTTTTTCCATAAAAAATTTCGTGGCAACATATAATGCCATAGAAACTCAAATTAATTAATAATATTAAAATTAACACGCTCATGTAAATGACATCAATAATATGTCAATATGTCTATTTATCATTTCTAATGACCTGAAATTATTTTTTAAAGAAAAATAACAAGAGTTGACATCTATACATGCATATGATAGGAATCATAAAAAAGAATAAGTTGTATGAATAAATTAACATATATAAATTTATCATGCACCAAACCACAAATTGAGATAAAAAGATTCTCAAAGCATAAATTGAATTATTAATTGAATCAATACACATGGTAAAACAAAAACAGAAAACCAATTTCTTATGTATAATCCAAATTTATACGAGTTTATATCCAGTGAGATAAAACAGCAAAAAGAAAACCAAAGCAAATCTGGATGTAGATCTATACATCACAATTAAGATTTGTACGATTCATAAAGCATAACTCAAAATAAAGATCAAAGATATGTAGCAAACTAGATAGTATGATTCACATATTTTATCGTTTTAAAACCAATGGGTACAATCTTGAATTTATCAATGCAAATTTGCAATATATAGCAAAAATAGATACCCAATTATCATCAACTATTAAATGAAAGATGTATTCCAATAATATAAAAATATTTCTATCCACTTCCAAGAGCAATTCATATCAAGCATCAATTAATTAATAAAACATGCAATAGTTTGATTTCTTCATGTTGTATGTAAATACATCTATGAAGATGCCATAGCAGTGTGTTAACTTACACATCCGGTTTTATTTATATTACACCTCTAATTAAACATAATACAGAATAAAAATTTATATTTTATTGTCAATATGTAATACAATCTGACTCAAACACACATTCGGCTAAAAGTACACAGTGATAACCATAATACAAAAGAAACATTTTGTAACTAACCAAAATTATGAAATCTGTAAATACAGATTTCGTCGAAAATTCGTCTTAAAATTATTGGAACAAATCCTTATGTGTACTGTGTGAAACAAGTAATAATCATACCGAATATATATAATCAAATTATATAAAAATATAAGTTAAAAACAACATAATTTGTTTGGGTAAAACCAAATCAAAATACTCATAAAGAAGTAGAAAACTTGCAATTAGATTGCGAAAATCTAGAACCAAAAATAGTTTGATAGAGGCTTGTGTTGGACACTTTCTTAAGACAAATTTCGCCCCTCGCTCTGGTGCTCACAAGTTTGAATAGGCATCCATCTCCTAAGATACAACGATCAAAAACCTTGCAGAAGCAGCACTTCAATCTGCAACTCTGGCAAAAGTTGCTATGCATGTACTCTCTTTGTTAAACTCGACCTAACGTATAATGTATAAATCCTAAAATTCCTCTCCAAATAAATGCCATGGGAATGGTATTTATAGTAGTATTGGTGACTATTCTGAAAGGTTGTGACTTTTCTAAAAGGAGGTATACCTTTCTATTTGAATAGAAACCATGAAGAATCACACCCTTCTAACTTTAATGGAGTTAAATTTCCATTCATACTAAAATATTCAACAATATTATCTCTTTACAAAAATTATTTGTATGCAAAATGAGCAAAATTAGTGTGTTAATAATAGGTGATTGAGGGATAATAAAATTGTTCTTCTCTCTAACATATTAAACTTTTAGATGAATTGGTCATCAACGATATTTAGTGTGGTATTAGAACAAGTAATAAATCTTGTGTTCAAAATTTACCACCTACCTAAGTGCTGCAGTGCGAGCCACCTCTAGAATCCGTACGAGCCACCTCTTGAGTTCATACATATGTGAATTGAGGCCTATGGCTGTTTTGTGAAAGTTATGAGGCTTATGGCCGTTCTGTGACGTATGTGAGGCCTATGGCCAATCTGTGATGTATGTGAGGCCTATGGCCATTCTGTATGATCTGTTAGTATGAAACAAAGTGCTGCATGGAACTAAGTGCTGCCATGCAAGTCACCTCTAGAGTCCGTGCGAGCCATCTCTTGAATTCATACATACATGAAGAGGGCTTAATGCCATTCTGATAAGGGCTGTATGCCATTCTGATAAGGGCTTAATGCCGTTTTGTTAAAGGGCTCAATGCCACTCGGTTCAAGGGCTTAAAGCCATTCTGGTTAAAAAAGGGGCCTAAGGCCGTTCCGAAATTAGTACAGAATCAGATTAACTACCTGTCTTTTACATTATATACGCTTTACTCTGCATTATAATTCAAGTTGAACATTGAGTTATTAAAGTACTATTATTCACTGAGATTGTCTCACTCTGTATTTTGTCCGATTCCGTAGGTAATAAGTCTGGAGGTTAGCCATAACCCTCGATGCTCGTCTCCCTTTGTCGGCCTCTGTGTGCCCAAGCATTAGGGTGAAGCCTACCCGTTTTGTAAAGTTTTGCTAAGTTTTGGCGTATATTCTGGTTGTCTATAATATGTTGAAGTTTCCAATGTTTTTGTTATACGCCCAAACAAGGGGCGGGGTTGTATATGTGTATGTAAATATTATTATCTGATGCACTGTTGTGATCTTGGCATGATAGTGGTCGCTCAATTAATGTATTGCATTAATTTACCCTTGTTTTGCATGTAAAATGTGTTGGTGTTGTTGATTTTGGAGTTGAAATCGGGCTGCCCAAAACAGGGGCCACGCCGCACGTGCGGAGGTCATGGCTGCACGTGCGGACAAGAGGGAAAAAAATGGGAATTACATTATGCTTTTGGCCGCTCGTGCGGAGAAGGGGGACCGCACGTACGGCCCATGTCCGCTCGTGCGGAGGGGACGGCCGCACGTGCGGCCCAGACCGGAAAAAAATGTCTGCTCAGTTTTGCATGCTCGACCCTCTGATATTTTTAGAATAAGTTTTCGATGATCTTAAGATGGTTGTAAATTCGTGCGAAACGTAATGACTCAGGAAATGATTTAACAAGAAAAAGGAAACTAATGTGTGAGTTATGAATGTGTGTAGGACACACTCCGGGAGGGACGAACGCTCCGCCACAAAACAGTGAGTAGTAGTACAGTAGACGTACATCTTACTTACCGTTAATAATTAATGTTATTAACGTTCTGTGCTTCGCAAGTGATTACGTTAACATGTATATAAATTGTCGAGAACGACATATACTATGAATGTTGCACTCTGATTGAATTAATGAATACGACGAAATGATGACATGAACGATGAAACAAATGTGTATAATGAATAAAAGGGAACTTATGCTCATTCTTGAATAACGGTTTTAGTGTAACTATGAAAGTAGACCGTTTTGCTACTAATGGGCCTGAGGCCGTTCAGCTATAACTCATTGAGTATGGATATTTCTGAAGGATCAGAATAATTAGATAAGCTATGTGCATCCGAATGAATCTAAAATAGTTCTGTTGCGTTACATATGAACCCGAGGTCATTTAGAACCTATGATATGAATGCAAAGGTTTAACGTTATTATGTGCTCTCTGTAATATTCTTATTCTGCTATACGCGAGACAACTGTGTTAATCTGTAACTAAGTCATGAGAAATTATGTGCACTATCCCATAATGGTATTCTTAAGGAACTGAGGTTATTCTATTTCTGTTTATCCGTTTCGGTTATGCTATGTTATGACATAATATGCATTGTTTGGTCTTTAAGACCTAATGATTTCTGGTATGGAACAAAGTGCTGTACGGAACTAAGTGCTGCAGTGCGAGCCACCTCTAGAATCCGTATGAGTCACCTCTTGAGTTCATACATATGTGAATTGAGGCCTATGGCCGTTTTGTGAAAGTTATGAGGCTTATGGCCGTTCTGTGACGTATGTGAGGCCTATAGCCAATCTGTGACGTATGTGAGGCCTATGGTCATTCTGTATGATCTGTTAGTATGAAACAAAGTGCTGCACGGATCTAAGTGCTGCCATGCGAGTCACCTCTGGAGTCCGTGCGAGCCACCTCTTGAATTCATACATACATGAAGAGGGCTTAATGCCATTCTGATAACGGCTGTATGCCATTCTGATAAGGGCTTAATGCCATTCTGATAAGGGCTTAATGCCGTTCTGTTAAAGGGCTTAATGCCACTCGGTTCAAGGGCTTAAACCCATTCTGTTTAAAAAAAGGGGCCTAAGGCCGTTCCGAAATTAGTACAGAATCAGATTAACTACTTGTCTTTTACATTATATACGCTTTGCTCTGCATTATAATTCAAGTTGAACATTGAGTTATTAAAGTACTATTATTCACTGAGATTGTCTCACTCTGTATTTTGTCTGATTCCGTAGGTAATAAGTCTGGAGGTCAGCCATAACCCTCGATGCTCGTCTCCCTTTGTCGTCCTCTGTGTGTCCAAGCATTTGGGTGAAGACTACCCGTTTTGTGAAGTTTTGCTAAGTTTTGGCGTATATTCTGATTGTCTATAATATGTTGAAGTTTCCAATGTTTTTGTTATATGCCCAAACAAGGGGCAGGGTTGTATATGTGTATGTAAATATTATTATTTGATGCACTGTTGTGATCCTGGCATGATAGTGGTCGCTCAATGGATGTAGTTTCTTTTATTTCATGTTATTTTATAAAATTTATGCTTCCGCTCAGGCCCATATGTTATGTATAACAGGTTAAGTGTCCGTTTTTGAAGTGGTCATGCCCAAACTTTTAGGGGCGGGTTTGGGGTGTGACAATCTTGGAACCACTTTGGTTGACCTCCACCTTCACCCTGGCATATTGGCCGAGATGTCATTATCTAGGCCGAGATGTTCATCACCAAGGCCGAGATGTGTATTATCTAGGCCGAGATGTTATCCTTGCACCTAAGTGATCTTGTTCCTGGACTGGTATGACCTAGACCGAGGTGTGGCACAGCTAGGCCAAGTGTTATCCTTCCTAGCCGAGATCATTGAGACCTTACTTGCCGAAGCCTATGTCTTGATCCGAGGTCATTACTTGCCGGAGTGCCCATGTCACCTTGTTATACACACTTTGTTATGCTCTTGTCTTGTCATTCAGTCACCTTTTTGAGGAAACCCAATCCGGTGGTGCCACGTGTCCCAACAGAGGGTTAAGTCTGCTGGTAGTAGAGAAAACATATCATTTTGTCATATCTTTTGCATGGTAGAGATAGAAGCTTTAGGAAGAGAGGAAGAGGAGTTCTTGAGAGAGAAGTAGATTTCCAAGCTTGATCCTTAGAGTCTAAACCATTTGATCCGAGTGTTGAGGTTAGATTCTTGATTTATTCTTGTTAATCTTTATGTTTATTCGATCGCATTACATGATCTAGCATGATTCATGAGCCATGTATTGGTTTAAAGTTGTTTTAGAAAGAGAAAATGGTGTTCTTGTGTTCTTGAAATAAAACCATGTTTTGATTCGAAAGTTTGTATCAAGATCTATGCTTTTGTGTTTGTTTTCATAAAATCTTCAAGTAGGGGTACCCAGGTCCATGTTTTCGAACTCATAGCATGAAATCTCAGATTTTGTGGTAACAAGTTATGATTTTAGCATTCATGTTCTTTATGTTTTTCATGTTCATGTTCTTCATGATCTTCAAGGAAGGAAACCCAGATTTCCAGACTTCACTTTTCCCTAGGTGTGGTCATTGAGACCACTCTTGCCTAGATCTCACACTTAGGCCAAGCATCGTATCTCACATGGCCTACCTTGCATGATCACTTGCACCATTAGTCTGTCTTGCATGAGCACCTCGGCAGTCAGCCGTTCGCCAAAGCCTTGGTGACCACACCTCGGCCAAGAGGTGTGGGACCTCGGCGAAGACCTGGTTGGTACCCAACATGTTTTTCCCGAGATGAAAAATAGTGTTTTAACTTCCAGCACATTTTACTTTGTCTTGACTTGGGATGAACTTGGTTCATCCCTTTGATTTGTAAAGTTATGATATGTATTGTTTTGGAAAAGATTTCGGATATCATTCATTCAAACCTTTATTACTTATACCATTCACTGAGTATCCAAGCTCACTTTCCCCTTTATATATATGTAGGTGGCAAGCAAGAAGGCGGTGACGCCTAAGATGTTATTTGCAAGTTGTTTTGGATTCATTTTGCTAACCTCTTGAAGATTATGTTTCTTAATTTTAATTCACTTTTTTTTGTATATGTTGGCTTGAGAAGCCTTTTGATCAAGATGTAACATGTACTTTATTTTATTTGTGTTCAAGTTGTAAACCATGTTAAGATGTATGTCATTTCATTTGATCTATACACAGCTCTTATGGACTACTTAGATTTAAATTTATTGCTTCCGCACATGTAAGCCCCATATGTATACTTTGATTGTGTGTGAATCTTTGTAAGTTGGCCTTTGGTAATCTCGGATTACTGGCCATCATGACACTATTCTACTAGGGGCGGAATGGGGTCGTGACAGATTGGTATCAGAGCACGAGTTTCTCATAGTGCGTTATTTACACACTTTTAGTCCTACAGAGCATAGGATGTCCCTTAGAATGATGTTAGGATTGCATCATATTGCTTGCTACTTGACAAGCTGTGCATCATCTCGGCATGATCATTTGTTACTTGCATACATGTCTATTTGTTCATTTTGTTTTAAAGTCACATTTTGCATACTCCTAGCATCATGAGAAGGGGTAGACCTCCAGTTAGCCGAGATCAATCCGAGGACAGGTTGGACAGATTATAAAGGATGGTAGAGGGTTTGGCCCATGAGTTGAGGCAAGCAAGACAACAAAACACTAGCACTACATCTACTCAGGCCGAGCAGACAGATGGCCGACGTGCAGTTCCACCTCCACCTCCTCCGGTACCACAAGTGCCTTCGCAGCCAGCTTTGTATGGAGATGGCACATTGACCTTGATCAAAGAATTCAAGAAGATGAATCTGCCGAAATTCCAAGGAGGTATAGAGTCGATGAAGGTAGAAGCATGGGTTCTTGAGATGGAGAAGTTGTTCAAGGTTTTTCCCAGCACCGACGCTTAGAAGGTGTCATTGGCAGCATTCATATTGGATGACGACGCTCGTAGATGGTGGATGATGATCCGAGAAGGCAACCCAGGTTTGACTTGGGCCAGATTTTTGGAGTTGTTCTACGACAAGCACCTTCTCCTCAGTGTCCGAGATCGCAAGACCACAGAATTCCAGATGTTGACACAGGGTAACAAAACAGTGGCTAAATATGATCGTGCTTTCACCGAGTTGGCAAGGTATGCACCCCACATGGTCAACAACGAATGCAGGAAAGCTAGGAAGTTTGAGAGTGGACTTCGGGGCCCAATACAAGATCGGGTTAATATGCTCAACATGCCGACGTATGCCAGAGTGTTAGATAAAGCCATCCTGGCAGAAGCTAACTTGAACAGAAGTCAGAATTCAGGGGAAAATTAGAGAAAGAGGCAGGATTATGACAATCGCCAAGCACCGTCCGATGTCAATAAGAAGGTAAATGTGGGCAGTGCCAACAACGTGAATCAGGAAGGTGACACTAGGCCGACATGTGCAAGTTGCGGGAAGCCACATTCTGGGGTATGTTATCGGGTGTCTGGAGCATGTTTTGAATGCGGTGAGATGGGTCATCATATTAAGGAGTCCTAAGGTAAAGGCTAGGGATGATAAGAAGAAAGGAGAATCCGACATCCGGAGTTATTTTGGGGACAAAGTAAGGAGAACATGAATGCTAAAATTATAACTTCTAATTCAAAATCTGAGATTTCATGTTATGAGTTTAAAAACATGGACCTAAGTACCCATAGTTGAAGATTTCATGAAAACAAACACAAAAACATAGAACTTGTTACAAACTTTCGGATCAAAACAAGGCTTTTCTTGAAGAACACAAGAACATCATTTTCTCTTTCTAAAACCAAACTTTAAATTAATGCATGGCTCATGAATCATGCTAGATCATGTAATGTGATCATATCAATGTAAAGAACAACAAGAGTAGATCAAGAATCTTACCTCAAAACACGGATCAAACGGTTCAAACTCTAAGGATCAAGCTTAGAAATCTAGTTCTCACTCTAAGAACTCCTTCTTCCTCTTTCCTAGAGCTTCTCTCTCTTCTAGGGCAAAGATATAGCAAATGATATGTTTTCTCAATAGCTCACTGACTAAAGCCTACTGCTGGGACACATGGCATAATCTGATTGAATCTCCTCAAAAAGGTGCCAGAATGACAAGACAAGAGTATGAAAAAGTGTGTATAACAAGTGAGGTGACAAGGCAAGGATCTCGGATTAAGACATAGGCTTCGGACAAGAAGGTTTCAATGATCTCGGCTAGGAAGGATAACACTTGACCTAGGTGTGCCACACCTTGGCCTAGGTGTGCCACACCTCCGCCTAGGTCATACCAGTTCCGGAATAAAAGGTTGCTAGGTTCAAGGATCAAGGATCTAGGACGCCTAGATGATTAATATCTCGGCCTAGATGATACACACCTCGGCTTAGATGATGCACACCTTAGCCTAGGTGATGCACATCTCGGCTAATATGCCTAGGTGATGGTGGAGGTCAACCAAGGTGGTTCCGGGATGGTCCTAGGTGTTGGCGCTCAACGGCCTAGGTGTAAGAGGTTCAAAGATGTGACCTAGACTTGAGACAACAAGGATAGATGACCTAGGCTTAACACACCAAGCAAGGAACAAAGCATGCATATAACACTTAGGCAAAACATGATAGCATCAAGACAAGACAAGGACCTTTACCTAGGCAAAACAAGTCTAAGTCTACAAATGCAAGCTTAACAAGACAAAATCATGCGAATGTGACTAAGACAAGATGAGAGTTATTACAGATATGATGTTAGAAGTTTTTTCGAAAAAGTATATTAGTATAATTTCTACCCACTGAACCATTAGCCAGCCAAAAGTAAGGCCCGTGGTGGAGGTTTTTAGAGAGAGAGAGAGAGAGAGAGAGAGAGAGAGAGAGAGAGGGGTTTTAAGAGAGATATGATGTTAGAAGTTTTTTCGAAAAAGTATATCATTATAATTTCTACCCACTAAACCATTACCTTACCAGTTAAAAAAAAAAAAAAAAAAGTTACCTTGTAAGAATTATGATTGTAAATGTCGCTATAAAAATAAATGTTACCCAAACAAAATCTTTATATTGAATTTCTTTACACAATCCTTGGTTCTTATTTTTTAGCCCAAAATATAAAAATATTTATTCTTGTACTTTGCTCGCAGTACACAAACCGAATGAGAGGGAGAAAAAGAGTGAATAAATTATTTTATTCTTAATTTTCAATCAATTTGTTAATTCATTATCAATTAAACTAAATTAATACTTAAAAAATTAAAAATTAATTGATACAAAAATTAAAAATTTAAAAATACATAGACTATCAGTATAATGGGATTTTTAACTCGGACCATTTAGCGTTATTTATATTCTTATATATATTCTAACCAAAATACCTCACAATAAATATACTTCTTCTGTCTTAAAATATTAATTCCTTACTTTATATTTTATTATCCCAAAATATTAATCTATTTTTATAAATCAAAAATTAAAATAATATGAATTTTCTATTTTGAAGTGTAATGATTGTAGTATCAAAGGTAATTTTAAAAAGTTAATATTTTTAAAATATAATAATTCTACTATTAAAAAAATTAAATTTTTTAAAAGAAATTATTATTTTCAGACGAAGAAAGTAGTAGAATTGACATCTCAGTAACATAAATCAGAGATTGAGGTTTGAGCTCTGTATTGCCTATTGGAGGGTCTTCATTGCCGAGTCCGGATCGTCGGCTGCACTATTTTGCGGCCCTCCCTGCCGCGCTTCAAAAATGGCGTCGTTTTAAATTTTTTTTTTCCAACCCATTTTCGTTTACCTATACCCACCCATTACCCCTCAGCTCCACCATCCCCTTCCCCCAACCTTCTCTCTCTCTCTCAACAAACACCAAATCAAAGTCCAAACTTCAGAGCGAGGGACTCACAAATAACTCTCCATACCCACATCGTCTGTCTACATTCCACTATCAACCCTCTCTCTCTCTCTCTCTCTCTCTCTCCCGCTTTCTATTGGTAATAGCAGAGGAGAGAGACGAAGCTCAAGATAAATGTCACAAAGTCTTCTTAGATCAACTTTTAGCTCCAATTTCTGGAATTTCAAGCATTGAGGACGAATCCAGAAGAGGAGGAAAAAGCTTTTCAATAGAAAATCCTTGTAAGTAGGAAGGAAATGAATCTTTCAAATCATTCATGTCATGACCCAAACCTGGCCCTATGGGTTAAGGCCATAACCGGCCAGTAATCACGAGATTACCTACGGCCTCAAACCAAATGAGACAAAACTCATCAGAGTAAAGGGGCCAAACGGAAGCAAATTTAAAACTTTGTCCATAGAGTCGTGCTTATATGCACATCATAACATTTCATACATACGTATGTTAATAACTCACAATAGAAAGTATAGTAACATAAAGTTCTATACAAACAGGATCATTCAAATCTAAGTCAGCCAAAACAAAGCTATATACAGACATACACCAAAGTCCTCGCCAACATGACAAAATAACATAGAATGACAGAAGGGCGAAGACGTGTCTCGTGCGTGAGACGCAAGGGCTGACTCTTCAAAACCTTAGTTGTTCCATACAAACTTCACTGGGGCTGGGTTTGGACTTCTCTTGGTTCACCTACAAACACATGAATGAGCGTGAGCGAAAGCCCAGTGAATAATATCAAATAAAGAATACATATTGGAACAATATACACCAAACGGCCGTGGGCCAATTTATATTTCTACTAATACATACATACGTAGACATATGTAAGTTAAGTAACTGTGGTTCCAAACACATCATACGGCCTTGGGCCCAATTCATTATTGTCAAACTGTTATTCGTGTCAAACTGGCCTTTGGCCTTTTCAAACTTTCATATCAAACTGGCCTTTAGGCCTTTCAAACTTTCATTTCAAACTGGCCTCTGGCCCATTCATGCATGTCAAACTTTCATTTGTGTCAAAACGGCCTTTGGCCCAACCATTTATGTCAATCGGCCTTCGGCCCAATCATTTATGTCAATCGGCCTTCGCCCCAATCATTCATGTCAATCGGCCTTCGGCCCAATCATTCATTTAGTATAACAACCATTGTCCACCAAACGAATCAATGAACTTATAAAACTTACATAGAAGTAAGCAATTTGGACAACAACATATTTCAGATATCAGATATTATTCACAGCGATCGGCTCGTGGATTTGCCCTGGAGCTTGACCCTACACATCATATAACACATATGGGTCACAAACGATTCAATCCGTTGTTTAATTCACATATTCCTCTTTAGGCTTCATTCTTATCTCTTTAACTCAATTACAATGTTTAATGCATGCCTAAGAGTGCTTGCAAGTGAAAGAGAACGAAAAACAAAACACAGAACGATCACACAAAATTTTCAGAAACAGGGTCCCCGCTCGAGCGTGAACTTACCCGCTCGAGCGGAGCCATGTGGTCTGCAAAAGTACTGGTTATGTCATTTTTACGCTCGAGCGGAAGTCCATCTTACATAGCTCCCCGCTCGAGCGGATATCATGGTTTGCAGAAAATACTGGGAGCACGAAATTCACGCTCGAGCGGCAGTTTCCCTGCTCGAGTGGACATCAAATTTCTGGGTTTTCCAGAATGTGTTCTTGAGCTCAAATTCGACATTCCAACCACATTCCTTGCATATTATGGCTCCAATTTCACATATACTTGTATTAACATGGTACCAACACTAAAACACATCAACATGGAGCTCAATTTCATGACTCAAACACATGCATGGCTCATTTTTCACCAAACTCATTACCAATATAACAATTTCATGCATTCAATACTTACACCCTTGTAATTTGCACATGCACGTGGTATATTATTCTCATTCTCAACTTATATGATGAAGAGGTGGTCAAGAACATAATCTTTAACTAAAAACTCACATAGATCATGCATTTGGTGCTCAAATACGCAAATTCAAAGCAACTGCATACATGCATGCAACATTGACCTTCAATTCAACATGATCAACTCAATTTCATTTCAATTCTTGTTCTTGACCATTAATCAACTTTGAACACACAAGATTACACATTACACTCATGAATTCAAGAATCAATTGCTTACCTAGTGGCTCAATTTTTCCAATCAATAGCAAATTCTTGAATAATCTTCAAGATCACCAAGCTTTGAGCTAAATTGCACAATTCTCTCCCTTTCTCTCTCTCTACAGCCGACTCTCCCTCTCTCTCTTGGAGCCAAAATCAGCCAAATGATAAGAATGAGGGATTTTGAGTGTATAGTGCCTTTCTACAACACTCTCCACTAATTTCATTATAATAATAATAATAATTGGGCACTAATTCATTAATTTAATCAACTTAATCTGGTCTGAATCAATTTTTCAATTAAACTTCACCGTAGGCTCTAAAAATTATGCCAATCACAATGGTGCAATCAATTTCGGGTTCTATGGCCGATAAGGCCTTCAATTTAATTCCCAAAGCAGATAAGCAAACAGATATTCCTACGGTGAACAGATAGAAATTCAAAATCACACATTTTCACATAATGGCACACAAAATCATATTAAACATATAAGCAAACTCATAATAAGGACCAATTAGCTAATTACGGAACAGGGTTATCACAGTCTTCCCCTATTTAGGAAGTTTGGTCCTCCAAACTTATTTCACCTTTAGTCGAAAACAATTCGTAACGCTTTTCATTCAACGGTTCCAATCCTTTTTGATAGTCATTTACTGCTTAGTCTCAAAATGAAGCAACACTCTGTTCTCCATCAGTCAGAGACTTACCTTTCCCGCCATACAAGGCTTGTATGGTGCCATGCCGAAACTAGAGTGTAAGCCGTTGTTGTAAGCAAAGTCTGCCAACGATGGATAGATTTTTCCAATTCCCCGAAAATTTAAAGTACACATTTGGAGCATTCCTCCCAGAGTCTAGATAGTTCTTTCTGATTATACATATATTAGCGGATGAAAGGTAGCGCTGACTCACAATCCAGTTCTCATCGCCTCTTGAAGGCTTGTCAGAATTCAAACACATTTTAGGATCCTTGTCCAAATAGTAGATACTAGGGTCCCGTGCAAACGAGCAATCTTGTCGATGTAAACAGTTGTTAGTCTATAAGCATCACACGAAGATTTTACAAGGAGGATATGAACAAACTTAGTAATCCTATATACAATAACCCAAACGAGACTTATACCCTGGGTGTCCAAGGTAGCCCCACAATAAAATTCGTAGTCACATATCCCTATTTCCATTCCGAAATAGAGAGATGTCGAAGTAGTTCCGCCAATATCTGATATTCGACTTTGACTTGTTAGCACCGAAAATATTTAGACACAATTTCACCAATTGCCCTCTTCAAGGTAGGTTACCAACATATTTATTTCGGATGCTAGCTACCTTTATCACAGAAGTTCGGTCTATTCCCTTGTCACAAAAGTTCAATTTATTCTTCAATAATTCCACAATTCACAATCTGATTCGGTATTTAGTTCAGTGACTCATCACAGTTATCCAAGGTTAACCAAAAGTCTTTAGGAATATGAAGTGGATCTAGATACGGATTCCCGAATCAACAAAGGTAGCATGGAAGCAATCAATTTCTAGCACAATACACGTGTCCTCAATTCATTCAACAGTTTACGGTTTACAATTCAATCCACATTCAATCCCCTGTTCTATCGAGTCTGTCCATATTATCTGATAATTGTCAAAAGCATAAGGCAATGCATATACAAATCCCCATGATGTCAAGGACAATATCAAAGGAGTCAATCACATATTAAGCACAATTTACACATCCCCAGTGCCCCAATTACAGAATATAATGGCACTGAGTAGTTATTTACACAGAGCGTACTGAATTCACACACTTTCGAATAATCAGGGTTTTTCCAAAGCTCCTTTGATGCTAATAACATCCACATAATACCAAAGGATGACATTCCAGACATAACAAAGGAATAATTGTCTCGAAATCAAAGCACACCCGTTCACGACCGTCGGTGGCCGACTCGAGATCGATTAAACAAACCCACCTGTACAAAACCGTCGGTGGCAAAAGGGTTGACTCAACAAAGGTGCTACATAGGCTTAACGTCCCCTAGCACGAAAGGACGCCCCAAGAATGTCATCAAAACAAACATAATACCACTCACCATAACCTGATTTCCCAAAATCCGATAACACTGAAGTAACTACCCTCCCATACAAAACATATTCTGATCAGTCAAGGATAAATGTTCAGTACTGCTTATAGTCAAATCAATCTGCCGCCATCGGTTCTCATAGCGTCAAACAAACAAGAATGTGATAATACACAAGCATTATTCCTTAAAACTCCCGATCACTGGATTTGCTCAATCCCGTTTACTTGTAACAAGTATGTCTTCAACAACTATAGGTCGGTTCTTCATAGTGTTCATGGTTAGATCGGTCTGTTGATAGCCTACAAAAGGTCTTTCAAATGAGTCAAGTATTCCAAACGGATTCAAATTTTTGGGTCTATCAGTTATTCTACCAAGAATAATCTGGCTATTTATTTACAAGCAATCCTTAATCCCCCTCTACAAAATCAAATTAGATAGAGGGTTTTACCAAATCAATCCAGGCAAAGGTCTTGTCAAATTAAATCAAACAAAGGTCCCCTCAAATCATATCCAATGAGGGTTCTATCAAGGCAATATCAGACAAAGGTTCTATCGGATCGAATCAGATAAAAGTCTTTCCAAATAGGGTACATGGTTGATAGTTTCACAACTGTCCTAAGTTCATCACAACTGGTCATAACAAGGTATCTCAAGTCAGGTACAATATGGCATTGTCCACATAAGTTCCGATGTAGTTACATATATGTGCAATTATTCATATTAGATGGTATATATCATAATCAATATAGCAGTTCTCAAATAAGTCTTAGATGCAAGCACATGGTACACAGTAACACATTAAACAAAGTTCTTCGATTACTCATAATATAGGATTTGTCACACAGAGGTTTCAAATCAGTCACAAAACATAGGTTGACGTGTCAAGCTTAATGTAGTCACATAGTCCAGTCAATTTTCTACCAATCAGAATACATGATCTCGCAATTTCAGAGTTCGTCCTTTAGGTTGCTCAACTCGGTCACACAATCACAGAGTCAATCAATATCCCAATACGTATTTCACAATTTGCCAAATGGCGCACATATATATTCAATAAATACAGTCTCGATCTTGTGGGTCTGACCAATTCAAACACACAGGCAGCAATTATGAAAGGGCATGCTGATCCGAATCAAACAATACCCCAAGCAAAGGTATACACATGCACTAATTCAGAATCAATCACATATAGGCATTCGTTTATAAACAGTATAGATACCTGGAATAACGTTTGCAGCATTCTGAGTACTTTCTGAGACGAGTGCAATTACTGTATCTCGACTAGCAATTCCTACCATTGGTACGAATCTAGCTGAGGCAAAAGATTTATTCACATTTTGTTCAGTTCGGGGATAGTTCCTTACCATATGGTCCACTTTACCATACCTATAACGAGCCCCAGAGATCTGATAACAAACTCCTCGGTGTTTCTTACACTGGTGGTGGCAAGGTTCTTGCCGTAGTGGTAACTGACGTTGTTGTCTTAAGATCTCTGCCATTTCTTGTACTATTCCTTCCAGACTATCAAGTTGGGCTATGAAAGAGTCTACCAACTCGTATGCCCTTACTTTATCCATGTTCTACACAAACTCTTATTAAGCCTTGCCAAACACTGGAATGCCCAATACAAAATTAAACACAGATACACATGCGTACATTCGCACATAGGCACATTTAATCACATACGTAACAGATGATTGCACACTTATCAGATATCGCATGTTGAACATTTACTAAGTAGTTATATACTCAAATCATGTTCATATTTCACATAGACACCCATTTGCAGAGTTGAATGCACATAGGCAACTTTTCATGATTCATATGTTCATGTATGTGCATTATAATAAAACAAACTTGTTATACACGTTAGTGCAACAATTTATATCTCATATAATCACATGTTTTCAACATTTGATTAAACTTGCATTATGCTTTATACAAAAGATTCACAAGTATGCATATACAAAGGAGCATACGCATTCAAATATTTTGCAATGCAAGCAATTCACTAACTTATAGCACATAATCATTCATATCAAAATAGTTAGGCATATTCTCGATGCTTCCAAATTCATACTTACCATATGAATGCATCCTAGATCTTCTCTAGACGCTTATTGCTCTTTTGGACAAGTGTGTGAGCTATTAACTCATGCTCTGATACTACTCTGTCACGACCCGAACCCGCCCCTATGGGTTAAGGCCATAACTGGCCAGTAATCACGAGATTACCTACGACTTCAAACCAAATGAGACAAAACTCATCAGAGTAAAGGGCCAAACGGAAGCAAATTTAAAACTTTGTCCATAGAGCCGTGCTTATATGCACATCATAACATTTCATACATATGTATGTTAATAACTCACAACAGAAAGTATAGTAACATAAAGTTCTAGACAGACAGGATCATTCAAATCTAAGTCAGCCAAAACAAAGCTATATACAGACGTACATCAAAGTCCTCGCCAACATGACAAAATAACATAGAATGGCAGAAGGGCGAAGACGTGTCTCGTGCGTGAGACGCAAGGGCTGACTCTTCAAAACCTTAATTGTTCTATACAGACTTCACTGGGGCTGGGTTTGGACTTCTCTTGGCTCACCTACAAACACATGAATGAGCGTGAGCGAAAGCCCAGTGAATAATATCAAATAAAGAATACACATTGGAACAATATACACCAAACGGCCTTGGGCCCAATTTATATTTCTACTAATACATACATACGTAGACATATGTAAGTTAAGTAACTGCGGTTCCAAACACATCATATGGCCTTGGGCCCAATTCATTAGTGTCAAACTGTTATTCGTGTTAAACTGGCCTTTGGCCTTTTCAAACTTCCATATCAAACTGGCCTTTAGGCCTTTCAAACTTTCATTTCAAACTGGCCTCTGGCCCATTCATGCATGTCAAACTGGCCTCTGGCCCATTCATGCATGTCAAACTTTTATTTGTGTCAAAACGGCCTTTGGCCCAACCATTTATGTCAATCGGCCTTCGGCCCAATCATTTATGTCAATCGGCCTTCGGCCCAATCATTCATGTCAATTGGCCTTCGGCCCAATCATTCATTTAGTATAACAACCATTGTCCACGAAACGAATCAATGAACTTATAAAACTTACATAGAAGTAAGCAATTTGGACAACAACATATTTCAGATATCAGATATTACTCACAGTGATCAGCTCGTGGATTTGCCATGGAGCTTGACCCTACACATCAAATAATACATATGGGTCACAAACGATTCAATCCGTTCTTTAATTCAAATATTCCTCTTTAGGCTTCATTCTTATCTCTTTAACTCAATTACAATGCTTAATGCATGCCTAAGAGTGCTTGCAAGTGAAAGAGAACGGAAAACGAAACACAGAACGATTACACAAAATTTTTAGAAACAGGGTCCCCGCTAGAGCGTGAACTTACCCGCTCGAGCGGACCCATGAGGTCTGCAAAAGTACTGGTTATGTCATTTTTATGCTTGAGCGTGGAACTTGGACGCTCGAGCGGAAGTCCATCTTACATAGCTCCCCGCTCGAGCGTGGACTTCCCCGCTCGAGCGGATATCATGGTCTGTAGAAAATACTGGGAGCACGAAATTCACGCTCGAGTGGCGGTTTCCTCGCTCGAGCGGACATCAAATTTCTGGGTTTTCCAGAATGTGTTCTTGAGCTCAAATTCGACATTCCAACCATATTCCTTGCATATTATGGCTCCAATTTCACATATACTTGTATTAACATGGTACCAACACTAAAACACATCAACATGGAGCTCAATTTCATGACTCAAACACATGCATGGCTCATTTTCCACCAAACTCATTACCAATATAACAATTTCATGCATTCAACATTTACGCCCTTGTAATTTGCACATGCATGTGGTATATTATTCTTATTCTCAACTTATAAGATAAAGAGGTGGCCAAGGACATAATCTTCAACTAAAAACTCACATAGATCATGCATTTGGTGCTCAAATACGCAAATTCAAAGCAACTGCATACATGCATGCAACATTGACCTTCAATTCAACATGATCAACTCAATTTCATTTCAATTCTTGTTCTTGACCATTAATCAACTTTGAACACACAAGATTACACATTACACTCATGAATTCAAGAATCAATTGCTTACCTAGTGGCTCAATTTTTCCAATCAATAGCAAATTCTTGAATAATCTTCAAGATCACCAAGCTTTGAGCTAAATTGCACAATTCTCTCCCTTTCTCTCTCTCTACAGCCGACTCTCCCTCCCTTTCTTGGAGCCAAAATCAGCCAAATGATAAGAATGAGGGATTTTGAGTGTATAGTGCCTTTCTACAACACTCTCCACTAATTTCATTATAATCATAATAACAATTGGGCACTAATTCATTAATTTAATCAACTTAATCTGGTCTGAATCAATTTTTCAATTAAACTTCACTGTAGGCTCTAAAAATTATGCCAATCACAATGGTGTAATCAATTTCGGGTTCTGTGGCCGATAAGGCCTTCAATTTAATTCCCAAAGCAGATAAGCAAACAGATATTCCTACGGTGAACAGATAGAAATTCAAAATCATACATTTTCACATAATGGCACACAAAATCATATTAAACATATAATCAAACTCATAATAAGAACCAATTAGCTAATTACGGAACAGGGTTATCACAATTCACATGTAAGACAATTTGTAAAATAAAATATCGTATTTCAAATAAAAAAATTAAACAAACACTAGGTGAAAAAAAAAAAACAAAAGAAAACAGAACAACTTTTCTAAAACATATATTTGTACAAGTGCTAGATTAGTTTGAATACCCAACTCACAGTAACTTCTTCACTAAATTCAATTACTAGAAAGAAATGCTAAGTATAATTCTGTAACTCCATAGATCACTAACAGTGGGTAGTCAATGGTGCTTATTAGTCTCATTTAAAGAATCGGTGCCTTCATAGAAAACCCTTTTCTCCATCCCCTCGCCTCGCTTTGCCTTGCCTCCGTCGCCTCTCTGTTCATCGCCTCTCTCTCTCGTCTAGTTCGTCGTCTTTCAGTTCATTTCTGTCTCCGTCTTTGCAGATCATCTCTCCGTCCGCAGATCGTCTCTCCGCCTCTCTCTCTCTCTGTGTCCAGCTATATCTCTTGTCTCTGTTAGGGCTAAACAGAGATGAAGATGAAAGTGAAAAGAAAAGACAGGCAAACTCAAATTTTGAAGAAGAAGAAGAAAAAAAAAACACTAAACAAAACGACGTCATTTTTTCTAAAACGACGTTGTTTTGGCGAGGGCGGCAGAGAGGGCCGCAGGGAAGTGCGGCCAAGGATCTGGACTCCGTCATTGCCTACATATCGTCGTCATTGATGATGGTTTTGGTGTTGAAGCCTCCACTAATTTCATACGTGTATTCTTATTTGTTTAATATTTTTTGGAACTTTTTTTCAATAGAAGATGGGTTGATTTTAGATATATCCCTGAAATATATCTTGGATGTATACTATAACAACCTTTATCTTGTCTTAGTCGCATTCATGAGTGTTTACATGATTCTGCTTTGATAAACTTGCATCATTAGACTTTGATTCGTTTTGCCTATGTAAAGGTTCTTGTTTTGTTTTAATGCTATCATGTTTGCCTAAGTGTTATATGCATGCTTTGTTCCTCGCTTAGCGAGTTAAGCCTAGGTCATCTATCTTTGCTGTCTCAAGCCTAGGTAACACCTTTGAACCTCTTACACCTAGGCTGTTGAGCGCCAACACTTAGGACCATTTTGGAACCACCTTGGTTGACCTCCACCGTCACCCAGACATATTAGCCGAGATGTGCATCACCTAGGCCGAGATGTTAATCATCTAGGTGTCCTAGATCTTTGATCCATGCACCTAGTAATCTTGTTCCGGGACTGGTATGACCTAGACCGAGGTGTGGTACATCTAGGCCAAGGTATGACACAACTAGGTCAAGTGTTATCCTTCCTAGTCGAGATCATTGAAACCTTCTTGTCCGAAGCCTATGTCCTAATATGAGATCATTGCCTTGTCAGAGTGCCCATGCCACCTTACTTGTTATACACACTTTGTCATACTCTTGTCTTTTCATTCTGGCACCTTTTTGAGGAGATCCAATCCTGCGATGCCACGTGTCCCAGTAGAGGGTTAAGTCAGATTGTAGCTGAGAAACCCATATCACTTTCCATATCTTTGCCTTATAGAGAGAGAAGCTTTAGGAAGGAGAAGAAGGAGTTCTTGAGAGAGAGCTAGATTTCCAAGCTTGATCCTTAGAGCTTGAACCGTTGGATTTACATTTTGAGGTTAGATTCTTGATCTACTCTTTTTGTTCTTTATGTTAATCTGATCGCATTGCATGATCTAGCATGATTCATGAGCCATGCATTGATTTAAAGTTTGTTTTAGAAAGAGAAAGTGAAGTTCTTGTGTTCTTGAAAGAAAACCATGTTTTGATTCGAAAGTTTGTATCAAGTTCCATGTTTTTGTGTTTGTTTTCATGAAATTTTCAAGTATGGGTACCCAGGTCCATGTTTTTGAACTCATATCATGAAATCTCAGATTTTGAATAAGAATTTATGATTTTAGCATTCATGTTCTTCATGTTCATATTCTTCATGTTGTAGACACCCCATTTTTGACTGTCCTCAAGACTTGGACGTCACCGTTCGAACGCTGGGTAATCATCCTTGTTCGTGTTCGTTTTGAGTTTCCGGAGGCCTCGGCCGCGCATCTTGTCTCAGGATCTCTTAACTTGCCTGTTCTGTGCTTGGTTTTGCACCAGGGACTTGTGTTTTGTGCTTCTGAGGGTGAAAAGAGGCTTGTTAGCCACCCCTGAAACCCACCGGCCGTGGCATGAAGCCACCGGCCTTTCTTTTTTTCCTACCGACCAAATTTTTGGTCGGTCGGCACTTATCTGAGGTTTATCGACATTTTGTGTGGTTGGCCAACCATGCATTTGGTTGGTGGTCTCCTTTTCTGGCTGGTACCACCTTTTTGCCTTTTTTAGGCATTATGCATGCCAGCTGTGCCAGCTGGAGTGCACGGACCTATCCTCCATACACGTGTATGGAGGAATTTACACCCTTTGCATCCTTTTGGTCTAGCTTCTTGGGGAAGCTTGGACCTTTGTCTTAGCTTCCTCAAGAAACTTGGACACCTGTCTCAGCTTCCTAAGGAAGCCTTGGCCCCTTTGCCTTAGCTTCTTTAGGAAGCCTTGACCCCTTTTGTTAGCTTCTCTTGGAAGCTTAACACTTTGCATTGTCTATTTAAGGAGACCTTCCTCCTCCTTTGAAGGGGTTGTTCATCAAAACCAGAGATAATACATATATATCTGATATATACTCCACTCACTCTTTATATCTCCCTCTCTCTCTTCATTTGTGTGTGTTTGAGGGCCAAAAAGTATGTTTTGTTCTTAGTTTTGCACTAAGTCACCTAGCATTACACCATACTTCGACTTTGGAGGTGTTGAGGGTTTGTTCTTGAAGTTTTGAGCTGGTTTTGATCAGAAGAAGGGGGCTGGACTTGCTATTCTTGAAGTGTTCTTCAAGGGTAACACTATTGCTTTATATTCTCCAATCTTGCATTAGCTTTTACCCCCCCTTTGCATGCTGTTTTGAACATTGTGTATAACTGAAAAAAGTCTTGTATTTGCATGCTTAAGATGTTTCATTAAGGTCATTTTGGTGTTGGGGGTCGACCTCCCTCTCTTAGGCCTTGTTTGGCCCTTTTGTGCCTTCTTTGGTCGAGCTTTGAATACCTTCGTGTGTTGGTCTTCTCACCACTGAAATCCAGAGGATTTTCAATGGTCAAGAAGAGGTTTTGAGGTCTTGCATAGGGGAGGGACACCCCTCTCCCTTTGTGTCTCTTTTGTCCATGTTTTTGGCTCATAATAGTAGCATGCATGAGTAGTTGTCTTTGACTCCATTTCAGAGGTTTTTGGGTGTTGTTAGGTCATAATATGCCTTTGTTTTTGGTCAGATTAATGGTCCATTTCATGTATTATACACTTGCCTTGTATTCCCCCATTTTGCCTAGAAGTGCATCTTGCCATTAGACCATCATGCTTGCATGTTTTTGCCTAGCTTTGTGAAGCTTTTGGTCATGTTTCATCATGCTTGAGGTCTGTTGGGTGTTGATTTGGTCATGCCTTTCATGCTTTGTATAGTCTCTTTGCATTCTAGCATGTTGGCATCGGGTGTGTGAGTCATTAGCATGCATTATCTTGGCTATTTTAGTGATTTGGAATCACTTATTAGGTCGTTTCAGTCCATATTTTATGCGTACATGTTTGCATTTTGTTATCCTTTCAATGCTTTGAAGAGATGTGATCCTATGCTCCATATATAAGCCATTGTGCATGCTTATGTGCTTAAGTCTTTGGGGCTGCCATATCAGTGGGTTTTGGGGCATATTTTGATGCATAGAAACTCTGTTTTTGGTTACTTAGTCCATGCCATGAGTGGTCATGATAGTTGTAGTAGAATGCTCCTTTTTATGCCTTAGTCTTAGGCCCATTGGTATGCATGTTTGCATGAGCATTTGTCCACCATTTCCACCACTTTTGGCCACTGTTTTGCGGCATGGCTGAGGTCTCTCATTTCAGTTTAAGACCACCCTTGTATATAGTTGCATGCTTAGCATGATGCATGTTGCATTACATTAGTTGCATGCTTGCATTATATCTTGTTTGCATGTTTGCATATTGTTTAGCTGAGTGCATCACATAGTCTTGTTGTATGCTTGACATGTTCATATTGCATTAGTTTAGCTTGCATGAGTAAGTAGTGTCATGTTGCATTAGCTTAGCATGCTCATATTGCCTTGCATGAGTTGCATCACTTTGCATTGTATATGGCATACATGCATTGCATCTTGTTTGGTTTGGGGTGCCAAACCAAACTTGAGGAATGAGGCGTGTTCGTACTTAAAGTGACGAAACACGTCTCACTCCTTATAGACACCCCATTTTTGACCGTCCTCAAGACTTGGACGTCACCGCTTGAACACTCGGTGATCATCCATGTTCGTGTTTGTTTTGAGTTCCCGGAGGTCTTGGCTACGCGCCTTGCCTCAGGATCTCTTGACTTGCTTGTTCTGTGCTTGGTTTTACCCCAAGGGCTTGTTTGTTTTTGCATCTGAGGGTATAGAGTAGCTTGTTAGCTACCCCTGATACCCACCGGCCATGGCTTGAGGCCACCGGCCATGTTTTGAGGCTACCGGCCATTGGTGAAATAGTCTATTGGCCGGTCGGCACTTTGTGTGGCCGGCCGACCACCTGTTTGGCCGATGGCCTCCTTTTCTGGCCGGTACTACCTTTTTGCCTTTTTCAGGCATGGTGCATGCCAGCTGTGCCAGCTAGAATGCACAAACCCTGCCCCCGTGCACATTTGTGGCTGTTTTGCCCCTTTTGCACCTTTTTGGTCTAGCTTCTTGAGGAAGCTTGGACCTTTGTCTTAGCTTCCTCAAGAAGCTTGGACACCTGTCCCAGCTTCCTAAGGAAGCCTTGGCCCCTTTGCCTTGGCTTCTTTAGGAAGACTTGACCTTTTTTGAATAGTTTCCCTTGGAAGCTTAGTCTTTGCATTGTCTATATAAGAGCCCCAACCCTCTCCTTTGTTAGGTTCAACAAAAACTAGAGAAAAATACATATATATCTGATATACACTTTCTCTCTCTATATCTCCCTCTCTCTCTTCATTTGTGTGGGTTTGAGAGCCTAAATGTGTGTTTTCTTCTTAGTTTTACACTAAGACACACACCATTACACCATCCTTTGACTTGGGAGGTCTTGAGGGTTTATTCTTGAGGTTTTGAGCTGGTTTTGATCAGAAGAAGGTGACTGGACTTACTGTTCTTGAGGTGTTCTTCAAGGGTAACACTTTTGCTTTATATTCTCCAATCTTGCATTAGCTTTTGACCTATCTTGCTTACTGATTTAGACTTTGTGTATACCTAAAAAAAGTCTTGTATTTGCATGCTTAAGATACTTCATTAAGGTTGTTTTGTTGTTTGGGGTCGACCTCCCCCTCTTAGGCCTTGCTTGGTTCTTTTTGTGCTCTTTTTGTTAAGTTTTGAATACTATTGTGCTTTGGCCTTCTCACCACTGAAATCCAGTGGATTTTCAATGGTGATGAAGAGGGTTTGAGGTCTTGCATAAGGGAGGGACACTCCTCTCCCTTTGTCTCTCTTTTGTTTGCATTTTTGGCTCATAAGGGTAGCATGTATGCCTAGCTTTGTTTGGCTTCATTTCAGAGGTTATTTGGTGTTTATTTAGCATGTTTTACCTCTGTCCCATGTCGGTTTGTTGACCTCTTGCATGCATAATACACTTGCCTTGTATTCCTCCATTTTGCCTAGAAATACATCTTGACTTTGGACCATCATGTTTGCATGCTTTGGCTTAGCTTTGTGAAGTTTTTGGTCATGTTCTAACATGCTTAAGGTCTCTCTTGAGTCTTTGGAGCCATGCTTTCCATGCTTTATATAGCCTCTTTGTATTCTAACTTGTTGGCTTCGGGTGTGTGAGTTGTTAGCATGCCTCATTTGGTCTATTTCAGTGATTTGGAATCATTTGTCATGCCATTTCAGTTCATGTTTTATGCCTACATGCTTGCATTTGTTACCCTTTTAATGCCTTGAAGAGTTGTGGTCTCATGCTCCATGTTTGGGCTTGTGTGCATGCCTCTTTGTTTAAGTCATTTGGGCTGCCATATCAGTGGGTTTTGGGGCATATTTTGATGCATAAAAACTCTGTTTTGGGTTGCCTAGCTCATACCGTGTTTGCTTGGGGTAGGTGTTGAGCAATGCTCTCTTTTGTGGCCTTGAATACCTTCTATTTTGCATCCATTCCCTAGCATATCTTGGTGTCATCTTTTGCATACTTCTCAGAGTTTAACATGAGTGTTTAATGTCCAAACGTATTGCCCTTAAGTATGCTTAGAGTTATCCCCTTTCATGCTTAGGTGATAGGCCTTGGTGTGTGTATGCTTGCATGGATAAGTTGTGCCTTTTTTTTTGACTCTTTTGGCCAATGTTTTAGGGTGGGCTGAGGCCTTCTCATTTCAGTATGAGCCCATCCTTGCACACTTTGCATGTTTGACATGTTGCATTGCATTGGTTGCATGCTTACATTGCATCATGTTCGCATGTTTGCACGTTACTTAGCTGAATTGCATTATATAGTCTTGTTGTATGCTTGACATGTTCATATTGCATTAGTGTAGCCTTGCATGAGTTTGTATTAATTTGCATTGTATATGGCATACATGCATTGCATCGCTTAGTTTGGGGTGTCAAACCAAGCATGAGGGGAGAGGTGTGTTCGTACCCGAAGTGACGAAACACGTCTCAACCCTCGGTCGCCAATACCCTTGATCTCAACATGATAGGGTGTTAGCACTCATTTGTTTGTTGCATGCATCTACATTAAGTTGCTAACTTGGCTTCTTAGGCCATCATGCCTCGAATTGCGTAGTTGATGGCCCGAGGGTCGAGGGCCATGCTCCCTTGAGTCCATTACATGATAGGGAGTGTGGCCATGCTCACATTTGCTTGAAAATTCCATACCATACACTGCTTGCCCTTTGCTGCTATCAACTGCAGGAAGCAATGGCCGGCCGGCCACCTACAGTGCCGACCGACCATCAGTGGCTGGCCGGTGGTACAAAAGTTGGCCGATAATCCCATTACCATGGTCGGTGAACTTTAATTCTGGCCGGTGACATCCCAGAGCACTCAGAGGATGATCCAAAAGGGGTCTAGAGACTTTCAGAATTTTCAGAGGAGCAAGGTAGTGAAAACAGAGGCAGCAGTGCTATGGCAGTGAGTTTCCGGGCGAGACGAGTCAAGCATGCATCATTCACACATTCCGAGGCAGGGCTGCGGCCACCTTTCTTCTGCATTTAATTTGTTAATTAGTTAGGAATTCTGAATAATTAATTTAGCGGTATTCATTTGGTTGTGTAATATTTATTCAGACTCTCCGAGTGAGGGCAATTGTGTAATAAGTGTGCGTGAGTGTGTGTATGTCTCCCAACCCCATGTCTTTCTTCCCTTTTATTTACTAGCTTTCGTTGGTTAGTCTAGGACATGTTTCAATTAGCATACAGTATGATAGCATGTTTGCTTCCATTCATTCGTTTTGCATACACCAGGCTCGGCCCATCATTCTAACTGCATTTGTATTTCAAATTCAAATTGAATACGTGCTAATTGTAGCATTTCACATGTCATTATAGATTAGCCGAGCCTATCTTAGTTGCATTTCGCATGTGTTGCATTAGCCATCTTAACATGAACTAGGATCATGCATGTGATTACTAACTAGTTTCCATTTTGGCTCGGAGTACTCGGTAAGTTCTTATGCTTTAGCATCTTTGCATGCGTGTGAGTGTTGCCATGATAGCATGCTTACCATGAGGTTATTTGCTTATGTGATATAACTGTTTGAATGCCTGTGGATGGAGGTTAAATTATCTAAATTGGAATAATGCATTAAAACTGTGAGTTTTAAGCCCACTAGATGGTGGCAAAACCATGTTTTCTAACCCCACCCGAGGGTGGCAAAGCCTGCATTTTAGCCTACTTACGAGTAGCAAACCATTTTCAAAACAAGCATGCAATGTTTTGTTGCAAATTAGGCGATTTGGTTTATACTTGTTTGCTGTGCGCATAACATAGTAATTCTAGGCTAATAACCGGAATAGGAACACATAATGCTTTCAAAACAAGATATCACGGTTAGTAGAGGCCGATCTTTGATCGGGCAAGAGGGGGTGCTCATAGCTGACCTTCCCCAATCGTACCCAAGTTCCCGAGCCGAGGCAACTTTGGTGATGACGGACACGTGGCCTTTGGCACCGAGTCAGGGTTTCCTAAATTTCCCAAAATAAAATATTTAGGTGGCGACTCTGTATCTGGCAAAGTAGTCCATGTTTGGCACTTCTTTTCTAAAAATCTGTTTTCCAAAACGATTTGCCGGATTTGGACTCTTTGGTTCAGATTAAGAACCGTGACAATTTGAGAGTCCTGAACTGTAGTGAACCCAATATGAACAGAACGGGACTCATCCTCCAGGGACGTTTGGGGACGTCTACCGTTTCTAGCAACTCTGCTGGGGAAGGAATGAGAACTTGACTCGAACTCGTGGTATCTTGTTTTGATTACACTTATGTGTTTCTTTGCATTGCATTTGCATTGGTGCGCCTAGGACACCATTTTTGCCATCTGCTATTCCTGAGCGGTGTGCCATAAGGTTGACCGGTTACAGGCTCTGCCAGTATGGGAACACAAACCCCGGTTTTACCGGGGCACCCTTCTTGACTATTCGACCTAGTGCATATTCAGAATCCATAGTGACCATTCCAAACTAGGACAGGTTGCTTACCTGATGTTAGGTTGTTTGACACCGTTGCGTGCGTAGCGAAACCCTAGCTCCTGACAAAATAGGACAAGGAAACCCTACCTCAACATAGGGGTGTTTTGGCTCTCACTTATCTGCTATGTGCTTTAGAGTGTGTCTCTACAGGAATGTGTGTATCAGTTTGCAAGTTTGGACATCAGGCATGCGGGTGCCAGTTCAGTGTTTGAGAATCAGTTATTTGCGGGTATCAGGTTCAGTTTTGGGAACAGTGATTCGGGGACAATAATCAGTGTTGAGGAACAGTGTATTCAGCTTATCAACTGTGTGTTGTGATACCTGACTGTGTGTTGTGTGTATTTATTTTACGCTGTTGTGCTGCCCGTTTGTCTAGTTATTTATTTCCTTATTGCTTTGTTTATCTTCTTGCTAGGTAGTTTAGCACGATTGCTTCTGACCCAGTAGATATTCCCCAAGCACTCTAGACTAGAGGCTGCTGACTCCATCGATCTGAGGATCTGGTAGACGGACAACCAGTGTTTTACTCCTTACCCCCGGTTGTTAGACGGAGTTCAAGAAGACGCAGTGTATCGGTACTAGGATTGCCAGATCAGTGGTCTGTGAACAGTCAGGTTGAAATTCCCGAGTCTACTACAAAGGCAGATACACCGGCGGTTCAGATAAACCAGGGTAGTATGTTAAGGATGGAAGATATGGTGCGCCAACTCCAGGAAAGCATGAAAGCCATGCAAGAGGACACTGTTCGCCAAGCAAAATTCGCCAAACAGCAAGCCATTGTTATGGCCCAACAGGCAGAGTTAATTACCCGGTTACAGCAGCAAACCGGAGCATCTGCTTCACACCAGGTTCCTCCCCCAGCAAGAGTCCCAATACCTGAGGAGACGGCAAACGTCCAGAATGCTCAAGAAGATACAGACATCCCAATGGGGCTAGCTCCGCCTCCGATTCTACCGTAACTATCCAAGGCACCCACGCCTATCAATGCATCGGATTCTCCCTTCGAGTTCGAAGTGGACCCCACAACATTAAAACTGAGCAAGCTGAAAAAGATGTTTAAGAAATCCCAGGGAGTCAAGACCATCCCTAATATTGAGGATGGGTATACTGACACGCTTGTGACACTGCCAGATCGGTTCAAAATGTCGTACATTGACCGATTTGATGGGTCCGGGGACCCCATGGTGCACCTGAGGTTACTTTCAGATATCTTAAGGCCGATGGGCCTCACCAGACTACAGAAGCTATCTTTGTTTGGCCAGACCCTGTCGGGTGTGGCGACCATCTGGTACGCCAAATTAGAAGATGACGTCAAGAGAAACTGGGATGAGATGGCTGAGGCCTTCATTGCACAATACTCATATAACATGCAAATCGAGATTACGACCCGTGACCTCGAGACGACAAGGCAGGAGCCTAAGGAGAGCTTCTCAGAGTTCGTGACCAGATGGAGGGCCAAGGCCTCGATGATGACCCTAAGGTCCACAGATAAAGATTAGATTAGAATGATTGTGCGCAATCTCCAGCCTAAGCTGATGCAGAAAATGATCGTGCTCCCCTTCCCTACCTTTTCAGATCTGCATGAGATGGGAGTACAGATTGAGGATGCCTTGAAGCAGGGCATAATTGATAATGACCCGGAGCAACCCCGAAGAACTTTCAATCACAACAACAATGCAAGCCCGAGCGGCGCTACAACTACAAGGGCCTCCAAAGTGAGCATGGTCACCACCACCCCCCCTCTAAGACCCATGGCAGCCACGCCATTCTCCGGTGCGTCCGGAAGCCATACACAAACAGCCAAATACCCACCCAAAAACCAAAGAACCTTCGCTCCATTGTATATGCCCTTGTACAAAGCTCTGGGGGTTTTAATCAGAAAAGGGCACTTGAAGCCCTTAGAGCCGCGGCCATTACCGAAAAAACTTCCCCCTACCCACAACCCAGCCAAATATTGCGCATTTCACCAACAGCACGGTCATGACACCGACTAATGCTTCCGATTACGTCATGAGGTTCAAGATCTTATCGATAACGGGGTGATTTTGCCTCCCGAGAAACCCAATGTTACAACAAACCTCTCTCACCGCATAACCAAGCTCCACCTCCCAAAAGAATCAACTTTATCCAGACTGGGGTCGTGGCTTACGATCCTAGCATATATATCACCCTTTCCCCCCTACCTAAGCCGGAGGTGTTCCTTCCTGACTGCACTGACTTGTGCATGTTGGACATCTCCAGAACCCAACCCGAGCCAATGGTGGTGACTGTTAAAGACAGAAGAGGGGAGATTTCAGAGGAGAATAGGATTGTTGAGCCAGAGTCTGAGGAAACTGGAAGTTTTATTGAGAAGGTATACAGTCCGAGTGACTACATTTCGTTAATAGGCCAGGATGGGCCAAATGTGGAATGGCCAACAGGGGCAGAGCTGTGTGTGATCCAAGGAGACGGATTTGGACAGAGGACAGATGGTTTGACGGTTGTGGAAGGAGACCTTGCCAACCTCTAGTTTTTCGATGACCAAGAGCTAGGGGACGCAGCAATCAACTGGTTTGATTATGAGGAATCGGCGGAGGCTACCGGGTGGTTGGATGATTAACCGGATGTCGTGGAAGAGTTCCAACCAGAACGAGGCCCGACAGGGCCGAGAATGTCAATGACGGCCAAAAGGGTCGAAGAGCAGAATTTATCGCCGGAGAGCGCCGGTGTCAAGAATCTCGCTCAGGAGTGGAGCATTTTGAATACAGAAATTGTTGAACAGCCAGCTGTACTGACACAATTGGAACGGGAAAGGTTTGAGGATTCTGAGAGAATTAGGAAAGCTAAAGCCCACGAGGGGATTGAAACTGCTATGTACACAGAAACAGAGAATGCTGCGAGCATACCGGATGGAGGGTACTACGAGTACGAGAACAGTCATGCCGGAGCTGGACAGGTGTCTATCGGCTGCTGATGGAATGTGGTGGGAGTACGATGATTTATGTCTTGCCCACACGGATGAGAATTGGGAGAATAACCAACCAGATGATACCTGGTACATCGGCGAAGTCGATCATATGACTAGAAGTGGACGGTATTTCAAGCCCCTACATCTAGATCAGCCAAAGGCGTTTGGGAAAGATAAGGAGGCGGAGAAACAGAAAAAGAAGCAACTCGAAGAAGAAGTGGTACTAAAGCAGTTGAAAAAGATACAAGTAGACATCTCCATCTGGGGACTGCTTATGGCATCACGTGTTCATCGACAGGCCGTCCTATCGGCAATGGACAAGGCCAAGCTCTCAATAGAAACCACGCCAGAGCAGCTGGTGGGATTAGTTTTTCCGGGAAGAGCTACCCCGGTGCTGACTTTTTCCAACAAGGAATTGCCATCCGAGGGGGAGAACCACAACAAGCCACTCTACGTTTCGGTGGAATGTAGAAACAAATGGATCCCGGTGGTTCTTGTTGATACCGGATCCGCCATCAACGTTTGCCCGGCAAGGACAGCGTATGCAATCGGTTTAAAAATTACAGACTTTGTGCCAACAGCCCAGGTGATTCAGGCATATGACAACACGAGCAGAGAGGTCATGGGGACAGTGAAAATTCAGACCAAGGTTGGGCCGGGACAGCATGAGGTAGATTTCCATGTCTTAGAGGTTCCTGCAACTTTCAACCTGTTTTTGGGGCGGCCGTGGCTGCATCAGGTGAAGGCAGTCAGATGGTGAAATACCCCCATGGGAAGGGAGTAGCCATTGTTTTTGGGAATTCGTCGATCCATCCATTACCAGAAGTATCCACGCCGGTTTTGGAAATTAAATACGATATGGAGGATGTGTTCATGTCAGGTTTTACCTTAGCTGAGGCTCGGGTTGTGCAGAATATCATGGTGGCTAATGAGGGGGTGTATGTCAGTGCTCAATCAGTATACCTCATGAACAAACTCCAACACGTCCCCGGGATGGGATTAGGAAAAAGTGGCCAGAAGGGCATCGCAGCATTGGCCGAAGTGCCACACAACCCATATACCTTTGGCTTGGGTTATCTACCCACCAAAGTGGATTGGATAAGAAAAGGTAAGGAAATGGCTGGAGAGCCAGAGCGAAACAGATGGGGAAGCCTTTTGAGTTGATGCACCGGCCCATCCAGGGTACCCTAAACGGACGCTTCGTCCGGGAGGGGGAGGACTTTCCATTTTGTGGCTTCCCAGAGCCATGGTTGAACGCAGAGAGGAAGCGCGTGCCGGGGTTTGAGATCTTCTTTGACCTGCAGTTATCCGGGGATGACTCTACTGAAGAGTAGACGGACCCATTAGCTGAGGCTGAACAGAGCAGGAAAGTGGAGTCTGAGGACTTTGAAATTGAAATGGGGGTAGCGCTGGCTTGTCTACTTTCAGATCCTCCGATGGAACAGAAGTGCTTGGGGGATAACTTCTCGGTGTCCATGATCGGGAATGAAACGGCTGCGGGCCTACCAGTAAGTATTTTGGATGCATCCATCACACACTCTCTCATTTGGCAGTACGAAGAGGGATTTTTGCCAAGCAGCACCGGGTCAAGTAGTGAGCCGGAGTCTGATTCCACCGAGTCTTGTGAGTCGGAATCAGGTTCCAGCTCGACTGAGTCTGAGTCCGGTATTCCTGGGGGTGACAACCCGAATGCCACAGTCCTGTCCAGGTCGTCTTTTTCTTTCTCTTTTGAGTCTGTTGTAACAGAAGGATCAGACGATTTGGAAGTACTTAATGAGAATGATGTGGATGTGGTTTCTGAGTACTTTTTTGTGCCTTTGATTTATTGCTTGAATCAGGACTTTCAAAATTTTGACAAAAACGATGAGGAAGAAATTCCTCCGATTTTGCAACAATTAATTGATCAAGAGCAGGAAAAGTTTGTTAAACCTTTAGTTGATGAAATCACTACTGTGAATATTGGTAGTGAGAAGGACCCGCGGCTGGTCCAGATCGGGTCCACGTTGTCTTCAGAGGAACGCGAGCGCTTAGTCGCTTTATTAAAAGATTTCAAAGATGTTTTCGCGTGGTCCTACGAAAACATGCCTGTAATCGATCCTGAGATTGTACAGCACCGGATCCCTATTGACCTCGAGGCCTGACCCATCAAGCAAAAACTCAGAAGGATTCACCCCGACTGGGCCATCAAGATTAAGGAAGAGGTCACCAAGCAAATCGACGTAGGCTTCCTGCTGGTGTCCGAATTTCTGACTTGGTTGGCCAATATCGTTCCAGTGCCGAAGAAGGATGGCAGGATCAGGGTATGCGTGGATTTCAGGGACTTGAACAGAGCCAGTCCAAAGGACGACTTTCCCTTGCCCCATATTGATGAGTTGGCAGACTTCACAGCGGGCATGCTTTGCTTTCGTTCATGGATGGTTTCTCAGGCTATAATCAGATAGTGATGGCACCTGAAGACCAGGAAAAGACTGTATTCACCACCCCGTGGGGGACATACTACTACAGAGTAATGCCATTTGGGTTGAAGAATGCTGGAGCCCACAAAGAGGTTGAGGTGTACGTGGACGACATGATCGTCAAATCCAAAGAAAGAGAGGGCCACTGCACCGCCTTGCAAAAGTTCTTTCAAAGGATCAGAGAATTTCGATTGCGGCTGAATCCTCAGAAGTGTACGTTTGGTGTTACAGCAGGAAAGATGCTGGGGTTTTTGATTACACAGAGAGGTATCGAAGTCGACCCTTCCAAAATTAAGGCCATCTTAGAAATGCCACCACCACGGACTGAAAAGGAGGTGCGAGGCTTTCTGGGTAAAGTGCAATTCATAAGACGGTTTATCTCGAAATTAACCTTGACTTGTAAACCACTTTTTGGCCTCTTGAAGAAAGGAAAGAAATTCCAGTGGGACGGCCGATGCCAAGCTGCTTTTGAACAGATCAAGGAATACTTACAGAAACCAACTGTGCTGTCACCGCCTGAGCCGGGGAAGCCGTTGATTCTATATCTTTCAGTAACTGAAGCTATAATGGGTTGTATGCTCGCGCAAGAATCAGAGGACAAAGTGGAAAGAGCCATCTACTGTCTGAGCAAGAAGATGCTAGAGTATGAGACTTGTTACACGCCATTGGAGAAAGCTTGCTTAGCTTTGGTATGGGCTACCAGGAAGCTGCGGCACTACCTGTTAGCTCACTCCGTAATGTTGGTTTCACGACTGGATCCCATCAAATATCTTTTCGAGAAATCGGCGCTTACAGGTAGGCTGGCTCGTTGGTTGCTGTTACTTTCTGAATTCGATCTGAAATATGTGACGCGCAAGTCAGTCAAGGGAAGAGCAGTGGCGAAATTTTTTGCTGATCATCCGGTGGAAGGGGGTGAAACAGTCGAGTACTTATTCCCAGATGAGACCTTTTTACATATCGAAGATGAAACTTGGACGATGTACTTTGACGGAGCGTCAAACCAGTACGGGTATGGGATAGGGGTGTTGCTAATAGCACCTGACAATTCCCGTATCCCTTTAGCCTTCAAACTCCGATTCAAAGTCTCAAACAACGAAGCAGAATATGAGGCGTGCATTGCCGGTTTAGAAGTAGCCCTGGAACTAGGGACAAAACGGTTAGACGTCATCGGGGATTCAAACCTTGTTGTGTCTCAAGCAAAAGGAGATTGGAAAGTCAAAGAAGAAAAGATGATAATGTACCACCAGACCTTGGACTTGTTGATTCCTCAGTTTGAGAAGTTAAACTTTGCTCATCTAGTAAGAGAGAACAATAGGTTCGTAGATTCACTAGCAACTCTATCTTCCATGATAGACATCCCGTTTGGAGTCCGGATGCGTCCGATCATTATTGACCAAAAATTTGCGCCGGCATATGAATCAATTGCTTCCATAGATGAGGTTTAGGACGAGAACCCCTGGTATTATGATATTTGGAATTTCTTAGAGAAAGAGGCGTATCCACCAGGGGCGAATGCTAAGGATAAAAGGGCAATTAGAAGAATGGCCGTTCAGTTCATCATTTGCGGAGGTAAATTGTATAAAAGAGGTCATCTGGGAATGCATAAGCTGTGCGTTGAAGCTGAAGAATCAAAACGCCTGATGGAGGCCATCCATGGAGGGGAATGCGGTGCACATATGAACGGGGTAATGCTAGCCAGGAAGATCCTCAGACAGGGTTACTATTGGTCCACCATGGAGGAGGATTGTATCGGCTTTGTTCCGCGACGCCACAAATGTCAGATCCATGCAAACCACATGAACATTCCGCCGTCGAAGCTGTACAATATGACTTCGCCATGGCCATTTTTGGTTTGGGAAATTGATGTGATCGGAGCTGTTACTCCGAAGGGGGCAAATGGGCATGAGTTCATCCTGGTTGCGATAGATTATTTCACAAAGTGGGTTGAGGCCCAATCTTATGCGGTGTTGAAGGCGTCGCATGTTGCAAAGTTCATCAGAAACAACATCATCTGTTGCTACGAGGTCCCGAACGAGATCATTTCAGATAATGGTTCCCACTTCAAGAAGGAAGTGATTGACTTGTTGGAAAAATACAACGTGGCTTTTCATAAGTCATCCACATACCGGCCGCAAACCAATGTAGCGGTTGAGGCCGCCAACAAGAATATCAAACACGTACTGCAGAAGATGGTGGAAACCTACCGGGACTGGCCAGATAAGCTGCCGTTTGCTCTGTGGGGTTACCGGACTTCAATCAGAACTTCTACTGGGGCGACTTCGTATTCATTGGTTTATGGGATGGAGGCCGTTCTACCCATTGAAATTGAGGTTCCATCTTTGAGAATACTGGCTGAGTGTCAGATAGCCGAAGCAGATTGGCAGCAGAGCAGATTTGAAGAACTCATGCTCTTTGATGAGAGAAGACTGAAAGCACTATACCATGTTCAAGGTTATCAGCACAGAATTGCCCAGGCTTTCAACAAGAAAGTTAAGTCCAGGAATTTAAAAGAAGGAGATTTGGTGCTCAAAGACAATCGAGCTCCCATCCATGACCCTAGGGGCAAGTTCAGACCCAATTGGACTGGCCCTTACATCATCAAGTCTATCTGGTCGGGTGGAGCTGTCGTTCTGATGGACCTAGATGGCCTAGAGTTCTCACAACCGATCAACATGGACAAGTTGAAGAAATATTACCCCTGAGAGGCTTGCTAGGCCGAAAACCCGAAAGGGCAACCTAGGAAAAAGTTAGAGCATAGAAAATTGGAAAATATAAAAACTGAGCTCGCAAGGTTGAAAACCCGCAAAGGGCGGCCTTGGCAAAAGTTAGAGCGTAAAAAGAGAGTGAAAATACTCGAGTGAACCCAAGCCTGAACTACGTAAGGCTTGATTCCCATCTTTGGGATACGTAGGCAACTTCATCCTGAAGTTTAGCCATAAACTTTTCCCCGATCAACTTTGTCCATTTGATCATCTTGGCCATCTTTGTCCATTCAGCATTCAAGAGTTCGGTTATGATCTCCGGTCCAGTGCTTTTCAGACTAGGGGCAACTTTTTGTTGCCATGCAGTGCCGCGGTACTATTTAGACTAGGGGCAACTTTCCAGTTGCTAGGATCCGAGGTTGTGCATCTCAGTGACAAATCTTAAGCGTGTCCAGTTCTGATCCATATCGAAAATGGTTTTGAAAAGTTTTGATAAAAGTTGACTTTGTTCAAATTAATCTTTTTACAACTTAGACCATTTTTGGACCAAAGTGGAAAATTTTCAGTATTCACAACCTTCAATTTCATTGATTTCAATACAGAGTTCTCTTGCTCTTGCATACAAATTGAAGTTGCTTTTTATTACAATCATAAAGAAAACTTGAAAGTACTAATAAAGCAATAAATCCGGGGCATAGACAAGTCAAGTATTCCTACGCCCCCTCCCAGAGCTGGTTGAAGCCTCTGATGCTAAGCTGGGCCCAATCTGTGCCTCTTCATTGAGCCAATCTACGCACTCATCAGACAAAGTGCAACTGAAAGTGGGAGCGGGGGCCAGGAGCTCTCTAGTCCTCTATGCTGCGGCCTGCCGAGCAAGCTGCGCACCTTGGGCTGGGAACGCAGCTAGGTTCTCTATTCCCTCCGGCGGGCAAATCTGATCATGGCCGAACTAGCGTTGGAACCGGAACGGGAAGTAGAACACGCAGTGAGTTAAGCCAATCAACTGAGTCCCAGTCTGCCGGGACATGCTGTAACCCATCGCCGGTAGGTTAAGCCAAGAGCACCGCCAAACAATGCGATCTGTAGACAAACTGCACATCCAGTCGAACCACCAGCCTTCATCAAAGGCATCGACTAAACGTTGTCGGAAGAAGTAACAGCGAGCTGAGTATGCTGAGCAAGAGTCCACGACTTGCAGCTTATCCATCAACCATACCTGGGAAGGGATGAAAAATAAGAGAATAAAGAATAGAGAGACGTACGAGGAGAGAAAAGTGAGAAAAGGGTTTTGTGAGAAAAACCGAGCCTGAGGGCCAAGTGATGTGAGCAACACATATATGAGATTAGGTGGGAAACATTACCTGCAACAGTAGTGGACTCCCCGCAAATCTGGTCGTCTCTCACTGATAGAGGGCGTCTAAGCCCATCAATGTCTCAGCCAGAGTCATGGCAACGCAGCTCTTGCCCTCCTTCAAGCCTTGGGCAATCTCGATCAACCGGACGTTAGATCCTCCCAAGCCCGAGACAAACAGGAAATGAGATAACATGCACAAACAGAGGGCATGTCGCCGAAAGCCTTGCCAATGATGGTCACTACGGTTGCCGGCATCAGAAAACCGACAAATCAAACTCGGAATATCCAACATTCCGTCACAAATCAAAGATCGAGCGTCGTGCATAGTAAGTCCACACATTCGCCCTAAGGCTTGGGCGTGGCCAAAGCGAAGCTGAGGCAAGATTTCCTCATCGCGCTCGGATTCCATCAAAGCTTGAAAGTCTTCGAAGGTAGGACACATCTCTTGCCCGCCAAAGCTAAAGACATGTGTTACCGGATTCCAAAACCTTGCCGCGGCATGGAGAAATGGAAAGTGCAGCGGAGTGCGACTCCGCGTGAATAGTGCATTTATGCCGAAACCCCGGAAGTTTAGCTTTTCCGAGCCGTCCAAGTTGGCAATCCAAGCTATGAGATTTTGGGCAAGAAACTCTTCCATTTGGAGCAAATCATTGTGGAATTAAGAAAAACTACGAAGCTGAAGCCTTTTGTAGGGGATAAGGTTGAGTGGAGGACAGATGTCAGCATTCTGCTGGTCTCTGCCATTTATGGCCGGCCGGCCAAGTATAGTGTCGACCGACCACAACTTTTGGCCAATTATCAAAGATGCTGGCCGATGGCCACTTTTTGAGGCCGATGGTTTTCCCCTGTGGCCGGTGGTATTCCTTCTTGCTCCCTGAGCTGTTTACATGTTGAACATGCTGAGGATTTGCGAAATACCACCACTTCCAATGCCCTCCGATGATGACTTTGGCGGCGTCACGCCCATTTGCTTATCGAGTTGTATTTCACATTCCTTAATTCTTTGTGTTGCTTATCGAGTTGTACTTGCTCTTGGCTAGCTAATCGAGTTTCTTTGTTTATCGAGTTGTAAGTCGGTCCACTACCTGATTATTACGATGCAAGTGCTCGATTTTCAAACCAAGTTCAATTTCGTTCACATTGCTATGTGATACCATGCGATGCGATGCATAGAAAGCACAAATGTAACACCTTTTTAAACAAAATAGCTGTTTCATTTCCCTCATGTGTTTTGCAAAAATACACACTTTTGAAAAAGTAAAACTTGCCTGAGGCAGTGCAATGTGCTTAAATTACCAGTAAAAAGAAAAGTAAAGCAAAAGAAGAGCAGGGCAGCAGAGTATCGGAATTGATACCGGTAACCTCCCCTTACGGCCAATACAACTCCCGCGCCCTTGTTCGGGTCAACTATGTGGCTTGGCACCTTCATTACTCAAGACAGTGCAAGGAAGTGCACTTTCGAAACATTAGTAGGCCTTCGAGTTGACCTCAAGCCGCATCTTCTATGTGCAATGCTCGGTGTGTGTGAGGAACATCCCTTCCCGTATCCTTTTCGTATCTTGTGAATTTCACAAATCGCTTCAATTATACTGTGTTACAGTGCTTTGCATTTCAAATTTCATGAATAACATGTCTTTACCATGCTTCAAAACTGAATCGGCCCCTTCAAGTTCTCTTTATACACATTGCATGCGTTGTTGCGTTATGCTTTACTTACATGTGTTCAAGTTCTTTTTTATACACATTGCATGCGTTGTCGCGTTATGCTTTACTTACATGTGTTCAAGTTTCTATACACATTGCATGCGTTGTCGCATCGCTTTACTTACATGTGTTCAAGTTCCTTTCTATACACATTGCATACGTTGTTGCGTTATGCTTTACTTACATGTGTTCAAGTTCCTTTCTATATACATTGCATACGTTGTCGCGTTATGCTTTACTTACATGTGTTCAAGTTCCTTTCTATACACATTGCATACGTTGTCGCGTTATGCTTTACTTACATGTGTTCAAGTTCCTTTCTATACACATTGCATGCGTTGTCGCGTTATGCTTTACTTACATGTGTTCAGGTTCCTTTCTATACATGTTGCATATGTTGTCGCGTTATGCTTTACTTACATGTGTTCAAGTTCCTTTCTATACACATTGCATACGTTGTTGCGTTATGCTTTACTTAAATGTGTTCAAGTTCCTTTTTATACATATTGCATGCGTTGTCGCATCGCTTTACTTACATGTGTTCAAGTTCCTTTATATACACATTGCATACGTTGTTGTGTTATGCTTTACTTAAATGTGTTCAAGTTCCTTTTTATACATATTGCATGCGTTGTCGCATCGCTTTACTTACATGTGTTCAAGTTCCTTTTTATACACATTGCACACATTGTCACGTGTTCTTTACTTACATGTGTTTAGGCCTTCATAGCATTGTTATGCTTGCCTTTAGTCGCATTGTTATGCTTCCCACCCGATTTGCGTTGTCACGCACTTTCAATTGCATTGTCATGCATACTGCTGACGATATTGCACCTGTTAAGTTTCTCTCTTTTAAAGGCACGATATTGTACGTACGGTTCATTTGAGGCTGGTGCAACCAGGCGAACCGGACAGGTATTGTATTCTCCGCGTGAAACGTAGCGAGAATTACATAATTCTCTTACATCCTTTCTGCATTATAGTGTAGTTAGATTCATGTTAGATTGCTTAAAAAATGTTACATTTTGCCCCTGCCCTCGGGCACATATCTTATCTGTAGCTTGTATATTTGTCTAAGCCTTCGGCCTTGTCAAAAATGGGTCGTCTCTAGGCTTTGACACTCACTCCCGTCATTGTTATGACTTTCGAGCTCTATCAAAGAGAGGCAACTGTAGACACCCCATTTTTTACCGTCCTCAAGACTTGGACGTCACCCCTTAAACACTCGGTAATCATCCATGTTCATGTTTGTTTTGAGTTCCCGGAGGTCTTGGCTACGCGCCTTGCCTCAGGATCTCTCGACTTGCTTGTTCTGTGCTTGGTTTTACCCCAAGGACTTGTTTGTTTTTGCACCTGAGGGTAGAGAGTAGCTTGCTAGCTACCCCTTATACCCACTGGCCGTGTTTTGAGGCTACCGACCATTGGTGAAATAGTCTATTGGCCGGTCGGCACTTTGTGTGGCTAGCCAACCACCTATTTGGCCGATGGCCTCCTTTTCTAGCCGGTACCACCTTTATGCCTTTTTCAGGCATGGTACATGCCAGTTGTGCCAACTGGAATGCACAAACCCTGCCCCCGTGCACATCTGTGGCTGTTCTGCCCCTTTTGCACCTTTTTGGTCTAGCTTCTTGAGGAAGCTTGGACCTTTGTCTTAGCTTCCTCAAGAAGCTTGGACACCTGTCCCAGCTTCCTAAGGAAGCCTTGGCCCCTTTGCCTTGGCTTCTTTAGGAAGACTTGACCTTTTTTGAATAGTTTCCCTTGGAAGCTTAGTCTTTGCATTGTCTATATAAGAGCCCCAACCCTCTCCTTTGTTAGGTTCAACAAAAACTAGAGAAAAATACATATATATCTGATATACACTTTCTCTCTCTATATCTCCCTCTCTCTCTTCATTTGTGTGGGTTTGAGAGCCTAAATGTGTGTTTTCTTCTTAGTTTTGCACTAAGACACACACCATTACACCATCCTTCGACTTGGGAGGTCTTGAGGGTTTATTCTTGAGGTTTTGAGCTGGTTTTAATCAGAAGAAGGTGGCTGGACTTGCTATTCTTGAGGTGTTCTTCAAGGGTAACACTTTTGCTTTAGATTCCCCAATCTTGCATTAGCTTTTGACCTATCTTGCTTACTGATTTAGACTTTGTGTATACCTAAAAAAAGTCTTGTATTTGCATGCTTAAGATACTTCATTAAGGTTGTTTTGTTGTTTGGGGTCGACCTCCCCCTCTTAGGCCTTGCTTGGTTCTTTTTGTGCTCTCTTTGTTAAGTTTTGAATACTATTGTGCTTTGGCCTTCTCACCACTGAAATCCATTGGATTTTCAATGGTGATGAAGAGGGTTTGAGGTCTTACATAGGGGAGGGACACCCCTCTCCCTTTGTCTCTCTTTTGTTTGCATTTTTGGCTCATAAGGGTAGCATGTATGCCTAGCTTTGTTTGGCTTCATTTCAGAGGTTATTTGGTGTTTATTTAGCATGTTTTACCTCTGTCCCATGTCGGTTTGTTGACCTCTTGCATGCATAATACACATGTCTTGTATTCCTCTATTTTGCCTAGAAATACATCTTGACTTTGGACCATCATGTTTGCATGCTTTGGCTTAGCTTTGTGAAGTTTTTGGTCATGTTCTAACATGCTTAAGGTCTCTCTTGAGTCTTTGGAGCCATGCTTTCCATGCTTTATATAGCCTCTTTGTATTCTAACTTGTTGGCTTCGGGTGTGTGAGTTGTTAGCATGCCTCATTTGGTCTATTTCAGTGATTTGGAATCATTTGTCATGCCATTTCAGTTCATGTTTTATGCCTACATGCTTGCATTTGTTACCCTTTTAATGCCTTGAAGAGTTGTGGTCTCATGCTCCATGTTTGGGCTTGTGTGCATGCCTCTTTGCTTAAGTCATTTGGGCTGCCATATCAGTGGGTTTTGGGGCATATTTTGATGCATAAAAACTCTGTTTTGGGTTGCCTAGCTCATACCATGTTTGCTTGGGGTAGGTGTTGAGCAATGCTCTCTTTTGTGGCCTTGAATACCTTCTATTTTGCATCCATTCCCTAGCATATCTTGGTGTCATCTTTTGCATACTTCTCAGAGTTTAACATGAGTGTTTAATGTCCAAACATATTGTCCTTAAGTATGCTTAGAGTTATCCCCTTTCATGCTTAGGTGATAGGCCTTGGTGTGTGTATGCTTGCATGCATAAGTTGTGCCCTTTTTTTTTTGACTCTTTTGGCCACTGTTTTAGGGTGGGCTGAGGCCTTCTCATTTCAGTATGAGCCCATCCTTGCACACTTTGCATGTTTGACATGTTGCATTGCATTGGTTGCATGCTTACATTGCATCATGTTCGCATGTTTGCACGTTACTTAGCTGAATTGCATTATATAGTCTTGTTGTATGCTTGACATGTTCATATTGCATTAGTGTAGCCTTGCATGAGTTGCATTAATTTGCATTGTATATGGCATACATGCATTGCATTGCTTAGTTTGGGGTGTCAAACCAAGCATGAGGGGAGAGGTGTGTTCGTACCCGAAGTGACGAAACACGTCTCAACCCTCGGTCGCCAATACCCTTGATCTCAACATGATAGGGTGTTAGCACTCATTTGTTTGTTGCATGCATCTACATTAAGTTGCTAACTTGGCTTCTTAGGCCATCATGCCTCGAATTGCGTAGTTGATGGCCCGAGGGTCGAGGGCCATGCTCCCTTGAGTCCATTACATGATAGGGAGTGTGGCCATGCTCACATTTGCTTGAAAATTCCATGCCATACACTGCTTGCCCTCTGCTGCTATCAACTGCAAGAAGCAATGGCCGGCCGGCCACCTATAGTGCCGACCGACCATCAGTGGCTGGCCGGTGGTACAAAAGTTGGCCGATAATCCCATTACCATGGCCGGTGAACTTTAATTCTGGCCGGTGACATCCCAGAGCACTCAGAGGATGATCCAAAAGGGGTCTAGAGACTTTTAGAATTTTCAGAGGAACAAGGTAGTGAAAACAGAGGCAGCAGTGCTATGGCAGCGAGTTTCCGGGCGAGACGAGTCAAGCATGCATCATTCACACATTCCGAGGCAGGGCTGCGGCCACCTTTCTTCTGCATTTAATTTGTTAATTAGTTAGGAATTCTGTAATAATTAATTTAGCGGTATTCATTTGGTTGTGTAATATTTATTCAGACCCTCCGAGTGAGGGCAATTGTGTAATAAGTGTGCGTGAGTGTGTGTATGTCTCCCAACCCCATGTCTTTCTTCCCTTTTATTTACTAGCTTTCGTTGGTTAGTCTAGGACATGTTTCAATTAGCATACAGTATGATAGTATGTTTGCATCCATTCATTCGTTTTGCATACACCAGGCTCGGCCTATCATTCTAACTGCATTTGTATTTCAAATCCAAATTGAATACGTGCTAATTGTAGCATTTCACATGTCATTGTAGATTAGCCGAGCTTATCTTAGTTGCATTTCGCATGTGTTGCATTAGCCATCTTAACATGAACTAGGATCATGCATGTGATTACTAACTAGTTTCTGTTTTGGCTCGGAGTACTCGGTAAGTTCTTATGCTTTAGCATCTTTGCATGCGTGTGAGTGTTGCCATGACAGCATGCTTACCATGAGGCTATTTGCTTATGTGATATAACTGCTTGAATGCTTGTGGATGGAGGTTAAATTATCTAAATTGGAATAATGCATTAAAATTGTGAGTTTTAAGCCCACTAGATGGTGGCAAAATCAAGTTTTCTAAGCCCACCCGAGGGTGGCAAAACCTGCATTTTAGCCTACTTACGAGTAGCAAACCATTTTCAAAACAAGCACGCAATGTTTTGTTCCAAATTAGACGATTTGGTCTATACTTATTTGCTGTGCGCATAACATATTAATTCTAGGCTAATAACCGGAATAGGAACACATAATGCTTTCAAAACAAGATATCACGATTAGTAGAGGCCGATCTTTGATCGGGCGAGAGGGGGTGCTCATAGCTGACCTTCCCCAATCGTACCCAAGTTCCCAAGCCGAGGCAACTTTGGTGATGACGGACACGTGGCCTTTGGCACCGAGTCAGGGTTTCCTAAATTTTCCAAAATAAAATATTTAGGTGGCGACTCTGTATCTGGCAAAGCAGTCCATGTTTGACACTTCTTTTTCTAAAAATCTGTTTTTCCAAAACGATTTGCCGGATTTGGACTCTTTGGTTCAGATTAAGAACCGTGACAATTTGAGAGTCCTGAACTGTAGTGAACCCAATATGAACAGAACGGGACTCATCCTCGTGGGGCGTTCGGGGACGTTTACACTCTTCGGTCGCCAATGCCCTTGACCTCAACATGATAGGGCATGAGACATTCATTTCTTTTGTGCATGCATTTACGTTGAAGCGCAAACTTGGCCTCTTAGGCCATCATGCATCAAAATGCATAATTGATGGCTCGAGGGTCGAAAGCCATGCTCCTTGAGTCCATTGCATGATAGGGATTGTGGCCATGCTCACATTTGCTTGAAAATTCCATGCCATACACTGCTTGCCCTCTGCTGCTGCCAACTGCAGGAAGAAATAGCCGGCCGGCCATTTGTAGTGCCGACCGACCATCAGTGTCCAGCCGATGGCCCAATATTTAGCCGATGAGCATATTCCTATGGCCAGTGATCTTATTCCTTGGCCGGTGGAAATCCAAAACACTCAGGGGGAAGTTCAAAGCAGTTCTGGAAACTTTCATATCTTTTAGAGGAGCAAGGCAGTGTAAACAGAGGCAACAGTGGCATGGTACCGGGTTTCCGGGCTCGGCAAATCGAGCATGCATCATCCCATCATTCTGATGCGGGGCTGCGGCCACCTTCTTTTTGTAATTAGTTTGTTGATTAATTAGAAGTTTTGTAATTAATTAATTAGTTAGTCAGCTAGTTAATTAGTTAAATCTATATTATTTATTCGGACCCTCCGAGTGAGGGCAATTATGTATTAAGTGTGCGTGAGTGTGTGTATGTCTTCCAATCCCGCGTCTTTCTTCCCTTTTATTTACTAGCTTTCGATGGTTAGTTTAGGGCATGTTTAATTTAGCATACCTTATGCTATGCATGCGTGCATCATTCATCAGTCTTGCATGCACCGGGCTCGGCGCATCATGCTAACCGCATAGTATTTCAATTCCAAACTTGAATACGTGCATCGAGTTGTCGTATTCCACATGCCATTCTTAGATTAGCCGAGCCTATTCTAGTTGCATTCTGTATGTGTTGCATTAGCCATCTTAACATGAACTATGATCATGCATTTGATTATTAACTAGTTTTTGTTTTGGCTTGGAGTACTAGGTAAGCTCTTATGCTTTAGCATCTTGCATGCGTGTGAGTGTTGCCATATTAGCATGCTTACCATGAGGCTATATGCTCATGTGATATATTTGTCTGAATGCCTGTGGGTGAAGGTTGGATTGTTTGAGTTGGAACAACTCGTCGAAATCCATGTTTTAGCCTACTTGCGAGTAGCAAATTTCAAACCGATTTCCAAAGAAACGGATATGCGATGTTTTGTCCCAATTCAGGCGACTCAGTCTATATTTGTCATGCTGGGTGCATCACATAGTAAATCTAGGCTAATAACCAGAATAAGAACGCATAATGTTCTCAAAACAAGATATCATGGTTAGTAGAGGCCGATCTTCGGATCGGGCGAGAGGGGGTGCTCATAGCTGACCTTCCCCAATCGTACCTAAGTTCCCGAGCCAAGGTAACTCTGGTGATGACGGACACGTGTCCTTAGGCAAACGAGTCAGGGTTTCCTAAATTCTCCCAAAATAAAATATTTAGGTGGCGACTCTGTATCTATCAAAACAGTCCATGTTTGGCACTTCTTTACAAAAATTTGTTTTCCAAAACGATTTGTCGGATTTGGACTCTTTGGTTCAGATTAAGAACCGTGACAATTTGAGTCCGAACTGTAGTTAGCCCAAATGAACGAAACGGGATTCCCTCCCCGGGACGTTCGGGGGACGTCTACACATGTTCTTCTAGAGGAAACCCAGATTTCCAGACTTCATTTGCCTAAGTGTGGTCACTGAGACCACTCTTGCCTAGATCTCACACCTAGGCCAAGCATCGTATCTCACCTTGGTCTACCTTGCATGATCACTTGCACCTTAGTCTATCTTGCATGCACACCTAGGCCGACCACTACACACCTAGGCCTAGGAGACCACACCTTGGCCAAGAGGTGTGGGACCTCGGCCAAGACTCCCTGAGTCCACCCAACTAGGCCATTTTTGCCTAGATCATCTCTGTGCATCCATGCCAAGACCTGGTTGGTACCCAGCATGCTTTTCCAAGAAGAAAAACAGTGTTTTGACTTCCAGCACATGTTTTGCTTTGTCTTGACTTGGTTTTGGAAAGGAATGCCGGGATCATTTTTATTCATGTAAAGCTTGTTTTAAGAATACATTGCACAACCATCTTTGAGCATTCTTTCTTGTTTTCTTGAAATGCATTCGGTGGACTTTGCCATGTATTTGTAGGTCTTGGATTCTTGCCTTAATCCCTACACCCAAAGAGCTATGTGAGTGGTATTTTTAATAAAGCTATGTTATAACGTTTGATAAAGTTTTGCTTTGTTTCGTTTTGGAAAAGTATTTGATTAAGTATGAATGATTATCCATTAGCTTTTGTATCAAGTATTATGTTTGTTTTGATGGCATTCTTGAAAGGTCCTTTCGTGCTAGGGGACGTTAAACCTATGTAGCACCTATGTTTGAGATATCTCTTTGCCATCGACGGTCATGTACGGATGGTACCACCAACGGTCTTGTACGGGTGGGTTTGTCTAACCGATTCCGGGTCGGTTATTCATTTGTTTTGTCAGGAATGTCATCCTTTGTATTATGTAGATGTTATTAAACATCCCAAGAAGCTTTGAAGAATTTGATTGATGAACTTGATTCATCCCATGTTTTGGTACAAGCTCTAATATGTATTGTTTTGATAAAGATCTCGGATATCATTCATTCAAACATTTATTACTAATATCATTCACTAGGTATCCAAGCTCACCCTCCCCTTTATATATATGTAGGTGGCGAGTAAGAAGGCGGTGACGCCTAAGAATGTATTTGCAAGTTGTTTTCGGAATCATGTTTTGCTAGCATCTTGAAGATTATGCTTCTTAGTTTGTAATTCATTTCTTTTGTATATGTCGGCTTGAGAAGCCTTTTGATCAAGATGTAACATGTACTTTATTTTATTTGTATCCAAGTTGTAAACCATGTTAAAATATATGTCATTTCATTTAGGCTTGGTTTGGCATAATAAAAAAAAGTCAAAAAGTCATTATCTTGTTTAACTCACATCACCTCTCTACCACATCACTTCAAACCCAACCCATACCCAACCCATATTTCATAAAAAGTCAAAAAGTGCACTTATTTAGTTTATCCCAAACAACTCCTTAATCTATGCACAGCTCTTATGAACTAATTAGAATCAAATTTCTTGCTTCTGCACATGTAGGCCCTATATGTATACTCTATTGTGTGAATCTTTGTAAGTTGGCCTTTGGTAATCTCAGATTACTGGCCATCACGGCACCATTTTACTATGGGCGGAATGGGGTCGTGACATATACATGGATGACTAATTTGAAATTATGAAATATCCCAGTTTTTGGTTTTGAAATTGTGAAATCTCACAATATTGGAAACTTAAATCCTGAACTTGTTTAGTTTTGAACACAAAAAATTGTGCAATTTTACACTGATCAAAAATAATTTCCAAAAATGCAAAATTCACATTTACAAGCATCTAATAGTGTGAAATTTCACTCTTTTTTAAATTTTTTTAAACATAATTTTATATTCAAGTGATTTTATGTGATACGTCTCATTAAGTAGATTCTAAAAATATAAATTTTATCAAAAATATATATGTATAATAAAAGTTATAAAATTTTAAATTTTGAAACGTAAAAATATAATGCTCAGTCATGTTAGTGCGCCTAACAGAGGTGTAAGCAGTATGGTTTGATCGGGATGAGGGAAAGTTTAATAGCAAACTCAACCTTCCATTTTGTTCGTTGATGAAGTGAAACAAATTGCATACTACCGATGAAGTTTTGAAGGATTTTATAAAAATTTGTAGAATCCCATTGAGAATAGATGAAATAAAAGAAAGAAAGTTATTTTATTAATGCCTCCGGCCTTAATTTTTGTTACAAAGTGTGTAATATTGATCATTTATCTTGTAATATTCGATGAATTAAAATATAAAACTATTTAAATATAATATTTTGGTCATTTTAGTTTATATTGGGGAAAAGAACTTCAAAAGTGATGGAATCGCTAACCCCTAGGGTGTATTGTGTAAGGGTTAGGGGTGCTCGTGAATCGGATTAATTTGGTTGGTCTCTTATTTGCTATCTGTCTAAACTTAGGTGAATTAAAAAAAATTAATCTACATCCGTCTGCTTAATTGGCGGATGTGAATTGAGCGGGCCATACGGATTGCGATTGGATGCGGATTAGTTTAGTAGTTTAGGCTTTACTATTTTTTATCTTTTTTGAATTATTTTTAAAAATTCTTTACTATTTTGCACAAAAATATTTTCATTGTTCAATTTTTATAATAAAAATAACGGCCCAACTTTCATATTTCATAAATAATAAATATAATGATTAAATAAAAGGTTTATTTTTATTTTTTTTACACATAGCATAAAAGTATAATTTCAATTTCTTAAGAGTGTTGGTAGATTGGATTGGCTTGGATAATCCCCATCCGCTATCCGTCTAAACTTAAGCGGATTGAAAAAAATATATCTGTATCCGTTCACTTAGACCATTGAAACTATTCATTTTGTGACAATGTAGTTTGGACCATTCAATTTTGATGGAGTGAGTGAGTACTTGGCCAGCCCTTGTAAGGGCAAAAGGGTTTAAATTTTTTTTAGAAAAAAGGGACTTAATCTTTCAAACATTTCATAGGACTATCAGTTAACATAAAAGACATGGGACTTTATCACTATTTTTTTCTTTTCTTTCTAATATTACAGTATAATTTACTCTTAATTTTAGTCAGGATCAACACACTTGTCCACCTCTTCCTTTTTTTTTTTTTTGGGGGGTGGTGGGGATTAAAATTAAAACAATAATTCTATAAATCCCACTTATCTACTTCAGATTTATCTGAGTAAGAGTGTGGTTGAAATAAAATTTGTACAGTGTGAGATTCATGTGTAAAATAAATCTAAATAATAAATGATAATTTTAAATAATTTTTGCTCAATAAAGTCTGAGTTAGGTAGTATTATTGAAATCGAAATTCAGATTTTCATGGGAAATGTGTTAGGGGAAATTATACAAATTAATGAAAAAGTTTATAAATTTAAGAATTAATGGGTTCGTTTGGTTTGTATTTCTGAAAAATTTTTAGAAAATTTTCTCTACAAATAAGTTTTTAAAAGTAATCAAACCAAACAAATTTTCCCAAAATTTTTTCTCAAAACTTGTAAACCAAACAAGTTTTCCAAACAAATCTCTCTCTCACACACATCAAATCAATAACTTTTTCTAAAACTCTCTCTCAAAATAATTTTCCAAAACATATTTTGAAAAAAACCAAACCAAACAACTTTTCGTATTTTTTATCTCTAAAACACATCTCTCAAACACAAATACAAACCCAAACCAAACATACCCATTTTTGAATTTTTTTCCCAAAGTATTAAGGGGGAAATTTGGTTTAAAGCGTTTACCACCAGCAGCAAAGCAAGGCTTCACGCAACGACAATGGCGGGACTGAGTGTGTTGTTGGTATTATTAACCAACAAAACCATATGAACCAAAAATAAGATGAGAAAACTGAACTCTCACATCTCTCGCATCACCACCATCACTCTCAGACCTCACCTCCAATCTACAAGTAGAACATTAGCTTCTTCACCAACCCATCCACAACAATGTCTTCTTCAACCGCCCGAATTTGATCAAACCGTAGCTTCAATTCGCTCCATCTCTTCAAACCCCTTCTTCTCTCTTCTGGGTCTCTGCAGAAACCTCTCTTCTCTCAAGAATATCCATGCTTTGCTCCTCGTCCACGGCCTAACCACCGACCTTCTCTTCCAAACCAAATTGGTTAGCTTGTATGGTTTCTTCGGGAAGATTGAAACTGCCCGCTCTGTATTCGATAGAATACCACACCCAGATGTTTATTCTTACAAAGTCATGATCAGATGGTATTTCTTGAATGATTTGTACTTGGAGCTTATTCTGTTTTATACCCGTTTGAGGAAATGCCTCACAGAACACGATAACATTGTTTTCTCGATTGTATTGAAGGCGTGTAGTGAATTGCGTGCGATTGATGAAGGGAGGAAGGTGCACTGTCAGATTGTTAAGATGGGGAGTCCAGATAGTTTTGTTTTGACCGGTCTTGTTGACATGTATGCCAAGTGTGGAGAGCTCGAATGTTCTCGTGACGTGTTTGATGAAATTGTTGATAAAAATGTAGTTTGTTGGACTTCAATGATTGTTGGATATGTTCAGAATGATTGCGCGGTGGAAGGGCTGGTTTTGTTTAATCAGATGAGAGATGGGTTGGTTGAAGGCAACCAATATACTTTTGGGAGTATAGTCGCAGCGTGTACAAAGGTAGGTGCATTGCATCAGGGAAAGTGGATTCATGGGTACGTGATCAGGAAGGGCATTGATTTGAATTCTTTCTTGGTTACCAATCTTGCAGACATGTATATCAAGTGTGGGAACATTAGTGATGCGCGCTCCATATTTGATGAGCTTCATACAATTGATCTTGTCTCATGGACAGCAATGATTGTTGGCTACGCTCAGAGTGGCTATGCTGATGAAGCATTGAGGTTGTTTACAGACAAGAGATGGGCAAGTATTTTACCTAATGCTGTTACTACTGCTAGTGTACTCTCAGCTTGTGCGCAGTCAGTCAATTTGAAATTGGGTAGGTCAATTCATAGCCTTGGATTTAAGCTTGGCTTAGAAGACCATACCATTACAAATGCGCTTATACATATGTATGCAAAGTGCCATATGATTGTCGATGCTCGTAATTTATTTGAGACAGTTTCGGATAAGAATTTGATTGCTTGGAACTCAATTATCTCTGGGTATTCCCAAAATGGTTCTGCTTATGAAGCATTGAAATTCTTTCATCAAATGAGAACGGAATGTTTGTTGCCAGATGCAGTCACAATGTTAGCTGTCCTCTCAGCTTGTTGTTCCCTTGGTTCTCTCGCAATTGGTTCTTCTCTTCATGCTTACTCTGTAAAACAAGGACTATTATCATCCAATGTCTATGTTGGCACTGCACTTGTAAATTTGTATGCAAAATGTGGTGATGCAGAAGCTGCTCGTATAGTTTTTGATGGGATGAGAGAGAAGAACAGAAAAACGTGGGCTGCAATGATTGGCGGTTATGGAATGCAGGGGGATTGTAGTGGTTCTGTTGCACTTTTTGATGAAATGCTCAAGGAAAGTTTGGAGCCCAATGATGTAATATTCATGACTATTATATCAGCTTGTAGTCACACAGGGATGGTTGGAGAAGGATTGAAGTATTTCAACTCAATGTGCGAGCAATATAATTTTGTTCCTTCAAGGAAGCATTATGTATGCATGGTTGATTTATTGGCTCGTGCTGGCAGGCTTGAGGAAGCTTGGAATTTTATTGAGAATATGGTTGTGATGGAACCAGATGTTACTTTATTCGGAGCTTTCCTCCATGGATGCAATCTCCATTCAAGGTTTGACCTTGGGGTAGTGGCAGCGAAGAGAATGCTAGATTTGCATCCTGATGAAGCTTGTTACTATGTGCTTGTTTCAAACATGTATACTTCAGGTGGAAGATGGGACCAGGCTAATAAGGTGCGGGAGTTGATGAAGAAGAGAGGATTGAGCAAGTCCCCCGGTTGTAGCCAAGTAGAGATGGATACTGGTAATGATTTTTCTCCTCTAAGGGTGGCATCTCTTCATTAACCATTACATGTTTTGTAGATTCTTTGCTGCCATCTCAAATATTTGATCTTCCTTGATACATCGTTGAAGTTCTCTGCATCTTCAACCAATGACCATGATTAAAGTGCAGACATGGCTTATAAAGCTGGATTAAAGCTTTTAGTGCCAGTGTCTTCATTCACACATGGCTTCTGGACTGAAAACAATGACCCCCAAGAAGAAAGAGCTTAGTTTATGTGCGTCTCCAGTGTGATTTTGTTCTACTAGAGAGCTCTCCTTTTTATAGTTTTGTAACTGTAATGGTGGTACTGCAGATGACTAAATGTCAGTTGTAGAGTTTGTGACAGAATTCCAAAATTCAATATATACAGATGCTTTCATATTAAGAATTGTTTAATATATTGAGATTCCAGAGAGATTATTATCAATGCATGACAGTGTAATAATGCAAGTGAATCCCATGAGACATAAGATTACCCAATATCTATAGATTCAACAGAAAGCTTTCAATGAAGCTAACTTCTCATAGCTTCTCAATGAAGCTCTCTCTCTCTCTCTCTCTGTGTTTTTAAAATTGCGGAGTTGTAATGTAACCAAGTTAGCAACATGGACTGTCCAAAGACTAGCCTTACAGGATTTTTATTCTCCTCAGTTTATGTGGCTAGCTGATCTATTACAGATAATTCTACAAGAACAACTGCCGATAATGAAATGACAAATTTTATTCAAATCAGTTTGCCTTCGATTTCCTTTCATTTTTCAAATGCCTGTGCTAGGTTTCATTAAGAACAGAGTGCACATCTATTAGGAGGAATGTAACCACTCCTATTCAAAGGGCAAATCCACTTCCAACCTAGATAGAACTTGGGCAACCCCATTGCCCTTTCTGTGCATGATGCCACAGATACCTTGATTTACTAAAGGGCCCTGTGAATACATTCAAATTATGGCAAATACCGAGCAAATTGATGGAGGGGTACTTGACAACCAATGCCACTGACAAGGATTCTAAACTTCCAATTGTGCACACACACACACATAGATATATACATATATATATATATATGTATGTACATCAATTCGGAAACCCACAAGAAAACTATGCTATTTAAGTGTGGCAATTCCTTACATGTGCTTGACTATAGTAGCTTCTTGACCCTCTCTGCCATGGTGGCTAAAACTTTGCCTTTCCCTCATCAGAGCCTCAATCCCTGACAAAATTAGTACTTAGTACCTACAGAAAGGACCCCATGCACATAAACTTCATTAATTCCTCCCTTAGGAACCTTCAAACAAGCCATTTTAGTTGTGGTTATTGTCTACAGCGATAGCGTCTTAGACTAGATGATATTCATCCGAGTAATCATCCCCAAAATGAGCCACCTTGAAAGGGCATCTCTACCTACCACACCAAGAAACACCATCCTTTTGAACCAAATTTTCTTTGTCTGATTAGGATTAATCTGCATAGCACAATGCACAAAGTTCACCATCACATAGTCAACACACAACCCAAGTGAACACAGTAGCCAGGTCTTATCAGAGTTTTAGCACTCTCTCAAGCAACAAGTGATTCTTTCACAAAGCCTTTTTGAAGGCAATCCCCATCAAAAAAAAAAAAAATTATTTATTTTTATTTTTTAGAATTGCAATCCCTATCAATTTAAAAGACTGTAGATGTGCATGGTTAGATTTCAGGATTGCTTTTGAATTTCCACATACAATTCCCAGCATCTTGCTATGAACTGTAACACTTATTCCTTGGTGAAGCAGCTAGTAGAACAAATTGAAACATCCCTTGATACCATGACATTTTTCCTAGGAAAAACTTCGTAAATTTTCCAAGCAGCTGTAAATTTCATTTGCACAGGAATGAGATTTATCATTTGCTCCAAATCTGTGAACTCTCTTATCAATCTCAATTGTACTGTACCCATGGACCTTTCTCAGACCTATATTTCTCATCATTGTTCTTACCGTCCTAAACCCATCCCAGTCACCTTCTTCTGCAAAAATATTAGATAATAGAGTATAATACCCTGTATCATCTGTCTCTATATCAAAAATGCGTCTTTGAATACTTCTAATCATGTCCATCCTCCTATGGATTCGACACCCATTCAACAGAGTGCCCCAGATGCTTGCATCTGCTGGGAATGGCATATTGTTGATGATTCTATATGCTCCATCGAGATCACCAGCTCGGCTCAGAAGGTCAACCATACAAGAGAAATGTTCAGGCATTGGATCAATGCCAAAGTCCTTCATCATTGAACTAAAATATGACTTCCCTTCGTCTACATATCCTGTGTGACTACAAGCAGACAGAATATTCATGAAAGTAACTTCATTTGGTTTTATTCCTGACCCCACCATTTGATTGAAAAGTGAGATAGCAGTATCAATCTGTCCGTGCATCCCATAACTGGCTATAATGGTGCTCCATGACACCACGCTCCTCTCTACCATGCTATCGAAAACTGTCTGGGCCACATGAAGGTCTCCACATTTAGCATACATGTCAGTCAAAGCTGTATCAATATATGTATCCTTAGTTACACCATAGGTAATGAGCTTATGATGAACCCATTTTCCCTTGTCTAAGTATCCTAAATTTGAGCAGGCTTGGATTACAATCAAGAAAGTCACTTCATCCATTTCCAGACAATTTGAATACATTCTGTCAAATAGACTAATTGCTTCTAATGAATTACCATTTTGAGAAAATCCACAGATCATGGAATTCCAAGTTACTACACTTCTTGTTTGGTCCTCGTCAAATATCATGTATGCTGAGTCCAAAAACCCGCATTTGGAGTACATGTCAATCATTGAATTCTGGAGAAACTCATTCAAGACGCCTGTTTTAATAACTTGACCATGGATCTGACGTCCGAATTGGGAACAGCTGATATTTCCACATGCTGAGAGAACACTTGCCAGAGTAAATGAGTCTGGCAATGTTCCTAGACCTTGCATTCGCTCAAACAGAGTCAAAGCCTCCTTTGATAGCCCCTCCCGAGCATAACCTGATATTAGCATATTCCATGACACTATATGTCTCTCTTGAGTTGTATCGAAAAGCTTCTGGCAATATTTTAGATTCGCACAATTAGCATACAAATCTATCAATGCCGATCCCAAAAGATCATAGCCAGTGTCTATGGCTTTTCTAACAACATAACAATGAACCGACTTTCCTTCTCTGAGCCAGCCTAGCCTAGCACAACAACATAAAATACCCATCAGGGTTACTGCATTGGGTTCCACATTGGACTCTTGCATATCAATAAAAGTGTGTAAAGCTTCTTGATAGAGCCCATTTTGATTGTAGCATGTAATCATCGCCGTCCACGAAGAAGTACTCCAGTGAATAATGTTGTCAAAGAGTTCCTCCGCGCTATAAAAGTCACCACATTTACCATACATTGCAATGAGAGAATTAACCAATGAGCCATTACTTTCAATCTCCTTTCTCACTACATAGCCATGGACCGATTTTGCCAGTCTGAGAAAACCCAATTCACCACAAGCCTCAGCCACACCAAGCATGGTTACCGAGTCGGGTTCTACACCTTCCACGATCATGTCACAAAATATTTTCAACCCTTCACTTCCCTGCCCATTGTGCACATAACTCAGAACAATTGAACTCCACGAAACAACATCTCTCACAGACATTCCATCAAACACCCTGCGAGCATCATCTAAGCCAGCTGTTTCACCATACATATGAAGCAATGAGGTCTGAACAACAGAATCAGACTCAAACCCACATTTAATTATCCTCCCATGGACCTTTTGGCCCATAACCAGATCACCAAAGGCTGAACAAGCTCTCAATACAGATGGGAACATAAAACTAGTAATACGGGTTTGATTGTTGTACAACATGTTATTGTAGAGTGAAATGGCTTCTCCAAAGAAGCCATTCCACACACAGCACTTGGTGAGTACACCACACATGAAAGAATCGGGATTTGGGAAGTTGTCGAAGACAAGGAAAGCAGATTCAAGGGAGCCCATGTTGGAATATGATTCAATGAGTTTTGTAGAAGCAAGTGGGTCTGTTTGGAGTCCAGTGACAAATAGATGGGCATGGAGTTGAGAGAGTGCTCTTGAGGTTGTGCATGATCTGAATAAAGGCATGTAAAGTGTCATCCTTATTAATGTTTGTAAACAATCTGACTCTGACAAGGTTATCTGTACAGAACTCAAGTATGTTACATGCCAGAACACAACATGGGCTCGCTTTTCTGTGTTTTGATAGCGTCCATAAACTGTGAAGCATAGTTGTGGACAATTCAAGTGTCTCTGGGGAGTGTGAGAGAGAGAGAGAGATGTGATTTTACTTAGGTGGGAATTCCCCATACTACATGATACCATTTAAAATAGTGTTACAATATGATATTGACCTCTTAATGACCCGCAATCTAATAATTTGATCAAAATTAATCTTAGTCATTCAATGTTTAAACTATTCTCAACCATTAATTTAATAATATAAAAAGTAACAGGTTAAATAGGTTTTTTTTGTCAGGTTGACCCGTGTCTTATCATGTATGTTAAATAAGTACATGAATTAATCATGTTGTCTATAAGTTCACACAATTATTGACAGGTTGAATTAGTATTTGCATATATGACTTGTTTATTAAACATGTTTTGTTCATGTTCATATCTTCAACTTGTCAATTCGAGATGATATGACACAACACAACACAACACAACACAATGGCCATTCCTACTTTTATTGTTATGTAAGGGTGGAAATTTAACACATGACTCATTAATACAACTCGAATCGTACACGTAATTATAGGATTATGGTTAGTTATTTTTTTATACGAATATGAGTCAACAATACGAATATTAAATACGTTGTGTTAGTGTTAAATGCACCTAATCCGCACACAACTCGTTTGATTTGTGTAAAAATCTATGTCGACGCGTACATATGAACCCTCTACTAACCAATAAGTAATCTAAATGCAATATGGATATGGTAATCATAAAATATTAAATATTTTATTACAACCATTAGATTATATTTTGGTATTCACCCAAAAAAAAAATATTTTGGTATTCAATGAAAATTTGTTTATTTTTGAAATTTTGTTAGATGTTTAAATATTAATGAGTAGCATTAGATCGTATTGAGTGTGTGGCAAATGGATTAATATGTTATCTTTGTGAGTGTTAATATTTAAACATGTTACCTTTATATATGTGATGTTAAATATGTTTACTTCAAATAAGTTGTACAATTGCTTATAATGATGGACGGACTTACTTTTGAGAAAAACTAGGGATCATGAAAAAACTTTCATGAAAATGATCATGAAAAATTTATGACCATTGAATTACCTTGATTAGTGTGTGGTGCTTTATTTTAAGTGTAATCCAAAGGTCACGAATCTTTCCTGATCATTTTCATGAAAGTTTTTTCATGATACCTAGCATTACTCCTTACTTTTAGACTATCAGGTGCCATGCCCCTTTGCCCAGTGTGAAGAATTTTTCATATGTAGCGGTTACTTGTAAAGCAATATACAAGTCTCATTGGATTGGCCCCCCAACGAACAATTTGAAAAAAAATATCGAGTGCCTATAGAGAATCACATGTATTATTCTACACTAATTATCAATTGTCATTTTTATATTTTCTCCTCAAACACTAACACAAAAATGTTAATTTCATTATATAAATTAATCACATTCAAGTTGTCACAACTCGAACCCATCCTTATGGGTTAAGGCCATAACCGGCCAGTAATCAATAGATTACCTATGGCCTCAAACCAAATAAGACAAAACTCATCAGAGTAAAGAGGCCGAACGGAAGCAAATTTAAAATATTGTCCATAGAGCCGTGCTTATATGCACATCATAACATTCCACATTTACATATGTTAATAACTCACAGCAGAAAGTATAGTAACATAAAGTTCTGTACAGACAGGATCATTCAAATCTAAGTCAGCCAAACAAAACTATACACGAACGTAACCCAAAGTTCTCGCCAACATGACAAAATAGTATAGAATAGCAAAGGGGCAAAGACGTGTCTCGTGCGTGAGACGAAAGGGCTGACTCTTCAAAACCTTAGTTGTTCCACACAGACTTTATTGAGGCTGGGTCTGGACCTCTCTTGGCTCACCTACAAACACATGAATAAGCGTGAGCGAAAGCCCAGTGAATAATATCAAATAAAGGATATACATTGGAACAATATACATCAACGGCCTTGGGCCTAATTTATACTTCTAACTAATACATACATACATAGACATATGTAAGTTAAGTAACTGCGGTTCCAAACACATCATATGGCCTCGGGCCCAATTCATTAGTATCATTCAGGTCAAACTAGCCTTTGGCCCATTCATACTTTCATGTCAAACTGTTATTCGTATCAAACTATCATTCGTGTCCAACTGTTATTCGTGTCAAACTGGCCTTTGGCCCATTCATTTATTCATGAATAGAGATAAATCACAAACAGAACAACTAACCTCTGATCGAAGAAGACGAAGAGTTCCAAATCCACAGAGATAAATCATGGAGCTGTGCTCAAAATCGAATTTCGAAATCGCAATCCTGAGATGAATCACCGAACTAAAGAATCGAAGAAGAATCACTGAACTTAAGAAGAATCGAGAGAGATTTGAGTAAGAGAAAGAGAGAGCAACCAACCTCTAATGGAATAAGACGAAGACTTCCAAATCCACGGAGATAAATCACGAAGCCGTGCTCAAAATCGAACTTCGAAATCGCAATCCTGAGATGAATCACCCAACTGAAGAAGAATGACTGAACTGAAAAGAATCGAGAGAGATTTGAGTGAGAGCAAGAGAGTGAGTGAGAGATTTGAGTGAGCGAGAAAAGAGGTGGCGGTGCTTAAGATAGGGTTTTCAAAATAAAGGTTTGGAGAGACGGAAGTGGGTATGAAGAGAGACATGATTTGGAGGCACATTTTAAACGTCTTCAATTAACAAAACGGTACCGTTATACTTAATAGCAATTGCGACGTTTAAAAAACGCCGCTAATTGTTAGAAACAGTGATGTTTAATAAAACGTCGTAAATTAAACGTCATTAAATCCCCAATTTCCTGTAGTGACTAGTCCATATTTCCTTTGCCTTTGTTGCTTTGAATCATTGATTTTTTATTCTTTTTATTCTGTGTGATTATCGATGTCGAGTGAGATTGAGTAGAATATAAAATAAACCTAATTGATGGTGTAAAGCATGAGTTGAATATAGTTTGATGGAGTTGCTAATTTTTTAATGGGATTAAACATTGCCTAACTTAATTTTTATCCTATAAATTATTTTTTTTTAGTTTTCATTTTTTTTAAAGTCTCTAGCAGCTTGATGGTGTCCTGGGACACTAATCAAGCCATGAATGGCATCACCCCTATATGGTTACATGTATTAGGGTCGCCCTTGGTAGAGATCATCACTTTTGGAAGAATATGGGTGACAATGATATTTGTCATGTGGTACCTTACTTGTGTGATAACCTTGTTCTGTAGTATGCTAATTGGTCCTTAACATGAATATGATTATGTGTTTGACATGATTTTGTGTGCCATTATGTGAAAATATGTGGTTTTGAATTTCTATCTGTTCATCGTAGGAATATCTGTTTGATTATCTGCTTTGGAAATTAAATTGAAGGCCTTATCAGTCACAGAACCCGAAATTGACTGTGCCATTGTGATTGGCGTAATTTTTAGAGTCTACGGTGAAATTTAATTGAAAACTGTTTCGGAACGAATTAAATAGATTAAATTGGTGTTATAGTGCTCAATTGTTTAATCTTATTTAATTGTTACTAATGGGACTTATAAAGAGGGACATTACACACTCAATTCCTCTCTTTGTTCATTTGAGCCAAAAATTACTCTAAGAAAAGAAGAGAGGGTCAGTTGGAGAGAGAGAGAGTGTAGGAGATTGAAGGTTTGGTCAAAGAAACTTGGGAATCTTGAAGCTACACCCAAGAATTAAGCATAAGCTTGGAAGATAAAATTCCTAGGTGAGTAAATTCATGAGTTTAAACTGGTGATTTTGTGAATTAAAGATTAATTGGTGATCAAGAACAAGAGTTGTACTATAATTAATGAATTTGAAGTTAATGTGCACATCCATGTATAGGATCACCATGATTTTTGCATAATCAAACATGTATTAAGTTCAATATGGAAATATGAGTGTTGAATCATACATGCAAGCATGTTTTTATTGCGTTCCATGAGAATGAACACCATATGCATTATTTGGAATAGAAATGAAGTCAAGATTAGCATGCATGTTTGAATAAATAAAGATATGGAGCTTGTATGAGGTTTGAAGACATGAGTTTGAATTATACAAAAGGAACGTTAATTAATTTTGAAGATTCGCTTCATGTTGTTTGTGTACTCATGCTATATGTTGTATTTCTCCATTTTGGTACCTTAATTCGAGCTTTGGAGCCTTTGAATGTCAATTTGAGCTCAAGAATATGTTATGGAAAACCTAGAAATTTTGATGTCCGCTCGAGCGGGGGAACCGCCGCTTGAGCGGGAAATCAAGGATTAACCAGGTAGTATTAGCATTTTGCAATATTAGCATGACGTGGCTAATAATTATTTTAACTAGTAGATGGTCAAAATTAAATAATAAAATTGAAAAGAAACATGTCAATTTACCAAGCATATGAGATTGCAAATCTAATTCCAATGGAAGCCTCTCTTTGCAAATCATATAAAGGTAAGAGCTAAACCTAGTCAATATGATGTCTTCTATGAATTATGAGATAGGTCTCTATTACTTTTTTTTTTTTTTTTTTGATAAATACTCTCTTCCAAGTTTGGCTCTTGGAACCTCAGTGTTTGATTTATTTTGTGTGCTTGGGTCTGTTAGTTGTACTCTTCACTTTTCATTTTTCAAGTGCAAGTGTTTGCCAGCATTCACATGTGTCCTTTACAAACAAATACTCGTTCAAATTCTTTTATAATAAGATCCTGTCATTGTTTTGAAGATTTATTGTTGGGATGGGGGTTTTGTTTGTCTCAAATCTTGTTTTGAGTCGTTCCGAGCGTGTCTCGTTGTATTTAGGTTATTTTACCTTTGTTTTCCATTTTTGAGTCGTTTTGACTGTGGTCAGTTGTAGGCTCAATACCCGGTCGAGAACTCATTCTCAATTTCAAAAATGAATCGTTTTGTGCTCAGAGTGCTGTGTCGTTCTGCACATTTGTGCAAAACAAGATTTGTTCTTTCATAAAAACCACAGGGTTCAACCCAGGTCATGTGAGAACAGTAAAACCAGGCCTATCTGAAGCTATATAGGTTCCAGACTGCAAAGCAAAAGAAAAGAGGGAAAATCGGAGCATCTGAGTTTGTTTCAAATTCCATGATTGTATTCCGGATGCACCTCCTTAGGCCTTGTTAATGCTACCGAAGTATGAGTGTGCCTCTACCTCAAGTGTAAGCCTGCTTCAAGTCAGAATGGCAGTCCAAGCAGCACACGTGGTCTTCACATGCAGATGTCATCTCTTGCCAATATGAACAGGGTGTGCCCTTTTCAAGCTGAGTGTGTTGCAAAGTCCTCTGAGAGGTAAATCGGAGGCATTAGAGTACATGTTTGATGCCCCTCTATTGCATAGGATGTGCACTTTAATATACACTTTTGTTACATGCGTGCCGCGCATCGTTATGATTCATGCATAGAATATGCTTGCTTTCGATTCCGCATAGAATATGTTTGCTTTCGATTCCGCATAGAATATATTTTGCTTTCAATGTTGCATAGAATATGCTTGTCTCATGCACAGAATATGTCTTCAATATTTCATAGAATATGCTTTTCATGTTGCATAGAAAATGCTCCCATACTTGCATAGAAAATACATTTTATCGCATTTCTTTTGTGCACCTCACTCGCACTGTCTTGCGCACCTTACCTGCACTTGTTAGTGCATTGCATTGTTCGCGCTTTCTTGTGCATCTTACCTACACTTGTTAGTGCATTACATCGCACTATTTTGTGCATTTAACCTCACTCGCACTGTCTTGTGTACCTGTATTGCATTGTTTTGCACATCTCTAACATGCGTTGTCACGCACGTTCTACTTGCATTGTTATGCACGTTTCAATCGCATTGTTGCGCACACTCTAGTTGCATTGTTATGCACACTTTACTTGCATTGTTATGCATGGTTCTAGTTGCATTGTTATACACACTTCACTTGCGTTGTTACCCGCATTCCACTCGCATTGTTATGCACCCTTTCAATTGCATTGTTTTGCACTCTCCTTTGTTTCGAAACACTAGGATATGTCCTTATGTTTCTTCTCCTTTGTTTGGAAACACCGGGATATGTCCCTATGTTTCTTCTCCTTTTCCGAAACACCAGGATATGTCCCTATGTTTCTTCTCATTTTTCGAAACACCGGGATATGTCCCTATGTTTCTCTCCCTTTCCGAAACACCGGGATACGTCCCTACGTTTCTCTCTTTAGTTCCTAACCACTGGGATACGTCCTTAACCACCAGAATACGTCCCTAACCACCGGGACACGTCCCTAAACACCGGGATACATCCCTATGTTTCTCCCTTTTTGGGTCAGAGCATTCGGAATACATTCTAATGCTTATGCCATTCTGAGCACCGGGATATGTCCCTGTTCTTCTCCTTCTTTGGTTAAAGAGCATTTGGAATATGTTCCAATGTTTGTACCATCCCCTTTCCTCTCTCGCGTGTGCTACGCTGAGAGGTTCTCCATTTCCTTACACATTTTCTGCGTGTTTGAAATTTGTCTCAGGTTGCATTGTTTTGCATCCATCCCGCATTGTTATGCATCACCCTTAGGTTGCATTGTCTTGCATCCTTCCACTTGCGTTGTCACACAGCTTTTCGCTTGCATTGTCATGCATATTGCTAACAATATTGTACCTGTTAAGTTTCTTTTCTTTGCAGGCACGATATTGTATGTATGGTTCATTCAAAGAAGTTCCGTTTAAGATCATTTATTTAGTGCATCAATCACACTTCATTCAGTGTATCAATTACACTCTCATTTATTTAGTGTATTAATCACACTTCATTCACTTTGTGTATCTATTACACTCTCACTCATTTAGTGTATCAATCACACTTCATTCATTTAGTGTATCAATCACACTTTATTTATTTAGTATATCTATCATACTCGTTCACTAAGTGCATCTATCACACTTCGTGTTCACCTTTAGTATATCCATCATACTTGTTCACTAAGTGCATCTATCACGCTTCGTGTTCACCTTTAGTATATCCATCATACTTGTTCACTAAGTGCATCTATCACGCTTCGTGTTCACCTTTAGTATATCCATCATACTTGTTCACTAAGTGCATCTATCACACTTCGTGTTCACCTTTAGTATATCTATCATACTTGTTCACTTAGTGCATTTATCACACTTTGTGTTCACCTTTAGTGTATCTATCATACTCTGTTCACTTAGTGCATCTATCACACTTTGTGTTCACCTTTAGTATATCCATCACACTTGTTCACTTAGTGCATCTATCACACTTTGTGTTCACCTTTGTGTATCCACCACACCTTGTTCACTAAGTGCATCTATCACACTATGTGTTCACCTTTTGTGTATCCATCACACTTTGTTCATTTAGTGCATCTATCACACTTTGTGTTCACCCTTTGTGTAGCTATCACACATTCGCTTTTTGTGTCCATCACTCTATGCTCACCATGCTCGCTTTGTGTATCAATCACACACGTTCACTTTGTGTATCAATCACACACTCTCGCTTTGTGTATCTATCACACATGCACACTGTATTCGCAGTGAGAATTACAGTAATTCTCTTCCACCCTTTCTGCATTGTAATGTAGCTTGGTTTCTACTTGCTTAAAACTGTTGCATTGTTATGCTTCATTCCAGCTTTCTTTGCATGATTATAAGTTATGCCCGGCTTTGTGCATTGTCTTGCATTTTGCCCCCGTCCTCGGGCGCATATCTTTCATATATAGCTTGTATGCTTTGTCTAAGTCTTCGGCCTTGTCAAAAATGGGTCGTCTCTGGGCTTTGACATTCACTCCCGTCATTGTTATGACTTTCAAGTTCTGTGAGAGAGGGGCAACTGTAGACACCAATTTTTGACCGTCCTCAAGACTTGGACGTCATCGTTTGAACACTCGATGATTATCCATGTTCGTGTTCGTCTTGAGTTCTCGGAGGTTTCGGCCGCGTGCCTTGCCTCAAGACCTCTCGACTTGTCTGTTTTTTGCTTGGTTGTGGACCAGGCACTTGAGTTTTTGCCTCTGAGGGTAGGAAATGGCTTGTTGGCCATCCCCACACCTCACCGGCCATGGCTTGAGGCCACCGGCCCTATTTTATTGCCATCGGCCATTAGTGATGGTCGACCGACACTGTTTTTGGTCAACCGGCCATTTGTTTTGGTCGATCGGCCACCTTTTCTGGTTGAGCCCTTTTCTTGAGGAGGTTTGAACCTTTTGAACCCCTCATTTTAGCTTCTTGAGGAAGCTTGAACCTTTTGAACCCTTGGTTTTAGCTTCTTAAGGAAGCTTGAACCTTTTGAACCCCTCATTTTAGCTTCTTGAGGAAGCTTGAATCTCTTAAACCCTTGTCTAGCTTCTCCAAGAAACTTGACCCCTTTGCTCTAGCTTCCTCAAGAAGCTTGAACCCTTCTAAGCTTCCAAGAGAAGCTTGCACCTTTTGCTCTAGCTTCTCCAAAAAGCTTGAACCTTCTACTCTAGCTTCTTGGAGAAGCTTGAACCCCCTTTGTTCTTCTATAAGAGGGAGCCTCTCCCTCATTAGCAAGGGTTGAAGAAAATTGCTAAGGCAAGAGACATACATATCTTCCTATATCTCTCTACTTTGAGCTCCAAATTGCTTGGTTCTTGGCCCCTTTGCACACCAACTCTTAGCCTAACACCTCCATCATCAACCTAAGGATCTTGGAGGCCATTTTCAGAGGCTGAAGGTCTGGTTTTTGGGTCTCAAAGCCACTGGTTTTGCTGAAGCTACAAGTGTAACACACTTTACCCTCTTTTGGTCTTTATCTTGCTTCATCTTTTAGCCATACTTAGAAGTATTTTTGAGCTTTGTCATAAATTGAAAAAAGTCTTATTTTGAGCTCCTTTTTAAGTTTGTTTGAGATCACTTTTGTGTTTGGGGTTGTCTACCCCGTCTTAGGCCTTGTTTGGCCTCATTTTTGTGCCTTTTTTGTGAGTTTCGGGACCACCTTGTATTGATTTCAGTGGTGGGGATGGTGTTTTGAGGTCCTAAGAAGGAGAGGGGTGACCCTCTCCCTTGTTGCCTTGTTTACTAGCATTGTTGGCTTTACAAAGGAGCCCATATTTGCACACTTCTTGAGCATGTTTCAGGCCCTTTTTGGTGAGTTTTAAGGTCTGCATAGGCTCTGTCCAGAGCCCATTTCGCCATATAAAGTGTCTATTATGCATGTGTAGAGTAATCCTCCTCAAGGCCTTTCAAAGGGGTCTTTACTTGTATGTTTCCTTGACTCATTCCAGGCCCTTTTCAGTGAGTTTTAGGGCTGTCATAACCTCTTTCCAGAGGTGGTTTTGCCATTTTGTATGTTTGTCATGTATGTGTAGAACAACCCCTTGCATGGCCTTTCATAGGAGCACTTCATTCTAACATGTATTGACTAAGTTTCAGTAGTTATTTGGGCATATTTTGGCATGGCATACTTTTGTTTTGGCTGGTTTGGTAACCTCTCATATGCTTCATATAGTTGTAGTGCAAATCATGGTCCACTAGCTTACTTTGCATGCTTTGGTGACCCTTGATTCTAGCACTTTTTGACCATGCCATAAACTGATTTTGTGTGTATTTTGGACTGCCTTAGCTCTGTTTTGGGGCCTCATGGTCGAATGTTTCTTGCTATGCATGGTTGTAGTTCAATACCCTTGCCTAACTTCGAGTTTTGGAGCCTATTGCATGCCTATGTTGAGGTGTTTCTATGTTTTGGCATCATTGTGCATCATATTTTAGAGCTTATATGTATGCCATATTCCCAAGTTTTCCACACTTTAAATGCGTTTGAGAGTTATGCATGAATACCTCATTTTTGGACCATTACATGAGCTTCATTTTGGTGCATGTCAAGCCATCATTTTAGCACATTTGGCCACTAATTTTAGACATGGCTGAGGCTTGTCCATATTAGTTTAAGTCCACCTTTTGCATGTTGATCAAATGTTGTTACATTGCTTCATGTTTGCATGCTTTGGTTGCATGATGTTTTGCATGCCCATTACTTGCATTGTTGACACATGCTTAGCCATATTGCATTTTGTTGCATTGCTTGAGCTATATGACATGTTGTTGCATGCTTAGGCTGTAATGCATTTGGCATGTATTCTCTCTTCTAGCCACTTAACATGTTGTTACTGTAGACACCCCATTTTTGACCGACCTTAAGACTCAGACATCACCGATTGAGCACTTGGTGATGTGGCATATCGTGCTCGTTCAGAAGTCCCAGAGTCGCAGCCGTGAGCCCTGCCTCCGGACTTCCGAACCCTCTTCTTTGCCTTGCCTCGGTTTGCGAACCAGACTCGGTTTTCTCTGTTTCTTTTCCTGAGGGGAGGGAGAGGTCCTGTAGATCATCTCTCAGTGGCCGTAGGCCATTTTGCCCATTTCGGAGCCCGGTTTCCGGTTTTTCGGGACCGTTGGCCGTGTGCCTCGATTCGGGACCGCTTAACCATCTCCATTTGCTTTGATTTTTGGCATACATCTTATTTACTCCCTTTTGAGGGACACTGGGGTCTGAGAAACCCACTTCGTGGCCGAACGCCACTTTCGGTGCTTGGCAGCCCATTTTCGGGACCCCAAACTGCGTGTTTTGGCCCCCGAGCATTCGTTTTGCATCGGTTTTCGTTCATTTTTGGCAGGTACCTCTGTTTCATCACCAGGAAGGCCGTAGAAGGGTGGGAGGCCAGCAATTGTTTCAGCAACCAGTTATATATCCTCCGGCGTCCTCCGACGCCCGTTTTTCTCGCTTCCGAGCTAATGTTGAACACCCTTGGGCCATTTTCTTGAACTTTTAACCACATATTTGTGATGTACACACATGGGAGGACCCTAAAAATTGGTGGCCGGCCACTAATGTTAATTGACCCTTTTGAACCCCTCCTAAAAGTGGCCTATTCTCTCTCCTATTTTACAATTTCCAAATTCGAACCACAGGGTTGTGATGAGGGGACCTGGGAGGCCACCTTTTTGTGGTGGCCGGCCACTAAATGAACTTGACCCTTTTGACCCCTAGCCGGCCGGCTAGGGGGGGTGGCCGGCCGGCCACCTGCAACACCAAAAGGTGGCCGGCCATTTTCCTTGTGCCTGGTACTTTACAGTTGTATAGCTGTTTCCCCCAGAAAAGATCTGTATCCGGGGGATATTTTGTGGGGGAAAGCCTTGGTCCTTTTCCCCCACCCTTTCCTTCCATGCTCCCCCTCCTTTTGGTCCTTATAACCAGCTGCAAGCATTGGTATTAGGGGTTAGAAAAATTTATCTTCAAGCTTGCATGCAAAAATCCTCCTCCATCTCTCTCATTTCCTTGAAAACCTCCAAGTCCAACACCACAATTTCTTCTACACCACCAACCCCCACCCTTCCATCCTCCATTCCAGAAGTTTGAAGGTATTCTCCAAGGCCTAAGGGTGCTACAAACTCAAGCCAAGAGTTGCTAAAGACTTGTCTCCAAGGGTGAGTTTAATTTCCCTTGTTTTTGCTCCATTTCTTGTATCATTTGTAAGCCATACATGCTTGCTGTTTTGAGCTCCGACCAAAACTGAAAAGGTCATTTTTTTGAGCTCATATTCTTGTTTCATTAAGGGCTCAACCCTGTTTGAGCCCCCCATCTTGCACTTGCTTCAATATCTTCCTTGAATGCTATTTTCTTGCATGCTTTGGCAGCCCATTATGCTTCCATTTTTGGGCGTTTTACAGAACTAAAAATAGGCTTATTTTGAGCCCCTCTTCAACATTGAAGAAGGGCTCGTCACTGTTTGAGGCATATTTTATACACCTTGTGTTATATCTCTCTTTTGGTCCCCATTTTTGCATGCTTTGGCAGCCCATTGTGCTTCCGTTTTTGGTTATTTTACAGAGCTAGAAATAGTCTTATTTTGGCCCACTCTTCGTATTTCATTAAGGGTCTTTGGCCGTTTGTGGAATATTTTGTAGACTTTGTGTTATAGCCACTTTTGAGCCTCATTTTACATTGCATTTCTAGCATGTTTGTATACTGTTTTGGGGTTTTTACAGTTCTGTAAATATGCATATTTTTGGTCCCTCTTCAATGTTGTAGAAGGGAATTTTTCAGTTTGGGCTGTGCATATACCACTTGCCTCTTTGGCCACCTTTTGGCCCTTTTTCTTGCATAAAAGCTTAGCCATATCTTTGTTTGTTTTTAGGGTTTTTACAGTTCTGTAAAGTGGCTAATTTTTGGCCCCTCTTCAATGTTGTTGAAGGGTCCTAACCTGTTTGGGGTCAGCAGCTGTGAGTTGCTTCATAACCTCATATTTAGGGCCATTTTTGCATGTCATCGTTGCCCTATCTTTGCTTGCTGTTTGGCCATGATTTGTACTAGTAAAATGCTAATTTTGAGGCTGCCTTGCTTCTTTATTTTCATTCCATGTACCAATTATGCATGCTTTGTATAGTTGTAGTTCATTCTATGCGCCTAATTTGCATTTCGGGAGAGATTCCATGCATCGGGTGTCATTTCGCCTCGTTTCGGGGCTGTTTTACCCCTCATTTTGCTACTGAAAATTGCATGTTTGCATATCATTTTCCATGTCTTTGCCATGTCTCATTAGAGTGGCATTTCGGTGCCTGAGGGTCGGTCCTCGGTTTGCGTGCACGCGTGCACGCATTTCGAGTTGTCTTGTTTTCGTCAGATGGCCTCCTATGTGAGTGTGGCTGAGGCTCTCTCATGTTGGTGTAAGCTCATTATTGCATTGCGTATGCCATTGCCTCGGTTTGCGTGCCCGTGTGCACGCGTTTCGAGGCACTTCATTTTCATCCTTCTGCCTCTTATGTGAGTGTGGCTGAGGCTCTCTCATGTTAGTATAAGTCCATTTTGCATTTTATATGCCATTTTAGCCATATTGCATTGCGTATGCCATCGCCTTGGTTTGCGTGCTCGTGTGCACGCATTTCGAGACATCTCATTTTCACAGCATAGTGCATACTAGGTTGTATCTTAGATCGCATTAATGCATTTCCTCGGTTTGCGTGCCCGTGTGCACGCATTTCGAGACATTTCATTTTCATAGCATTGTGCATATTAGGATTGTATCTTAGTTGCATTTCATGCATGTCATGCATATTGCATCGTGTTCGGGATAGGAGTTAGCCCGGGCACGGGAAACGAGGTACATTTCGTACTCCGAGTGACGGAACGTGTCTCAATTCCCTAGTCACCGACACTCCGGATCATCCATGATGGAGTTAGGTTCTTGTTGTGTTTATACGTGCATTCATTCTATATTGAGTTGCACATTTCGACTCCTCTGCCATCATGCATCGATATGCGTGATTGGTGGCACGAGGATCGAGGCATGCATATATCTGTGAAAATACATTGCCATGCCCCTTTCCTGCTCTCTGTTGCAGCAAAATGAAGAATCAGCAACTTTTGGAGTTTGGCGCGCATTTCAAGAAAAGGTGTAAACAGAGGCTAATTGGGGCATCCCAGTGGATTTCCGCGCAAGGCAGCCCAGACATGCATCATTCATCAGGAGCAAGGCAGTCCCTGGCTTGCACGCCAGTTTTACAGCTTTCTTAGTTAATTTGATTAATTAATTAGGAATTTGTATATTATTTGGACTGTATTATTTGGACTGTAATATTCTTTTATTCGGGACTGTATATTTATTCGGACCCTCTGCGCGAGGGCATAATTGTAATAAGTGTGCGTGAGTGTGTTGTATGTCTTCCAACCCCACGTCTTTCTCCCTTTTATTTACCTGCTTATGATGGTTAGATTAGGGCATATCTCAATTAGCATACAGTATGATAGCATGTTTGCATTCATTCATCTGTTTTGCATGCACCGGGCTCGGCGCATCATACTAACTGCATAGTATTTCAATTCCAAAATTGAATACATGTTAGCTGTAGCATTTCATATGCCATGTTTAGAATAGTCGAGCCTGCTATAGTTGCATTTTGCATGTGTTGCATTAGGCATTTCTGTATACTTAGGATCATGCATGATTTCTAATATGGTTTCCATTTTGGCTTGGAGTACTCGGTAAGTTTTATGCTTTAGCATCCTTGCATGCGTGTGAGTGAATGCCATGATAGCATGCTTACCATGAGGCTAAATGCTTATGTGATATAATTGCCTGAATGCCTGTGGGTGAAGGTTGGGTTATTTAAATTGGAATAATTCATCAAATGTTTGTTTTAAGCCCACTAGATAGTGGCAAAACCATCTTTTCTAAGCCCACCTGCGGGTGGCAAAATCTGCATTTTAAGCCTACCTGCGGGTAGCACCACCAAACCATTTTCAAACAAACAAACATGAAATGTTTTGTTCCAATTCAGGCGACCCAGTCTATACTTGTATGCTGTGCGCATCACATAGTAACCTAGGCTAATAACCGGAATAAGAACACACAAAGTTTTCAAAAATAGATATCATGGTTAGTAGAGGCCGATCTTTGATCGGGCGAGTGGGGGTGCTCACGAAGTGACCTTCCCCAATCGTACCCAAGTTCCCGAGCCGAGGCAACTTTGGTGATGACGGACACGTGGCCTTTGGCACCGAGTCAGGGTTTCCTAAATTTCCCAAAATAAAATATTTAGGTGGCGACTCTGTATCTGGCAAAGCAATCCATGTTTGGCACTTCTTTCAAAAAAATCTATTTTCTCAAAACGATTTGCCGGATTTGGACTCTTTGGTTCAGACTTAGAACCGTGACAAATTTGAGAGTCCTGAGCTGTAGCGACCCCAAAAACGGAACGGGAGCTCGTTCCTCCCGGGGTGTTCGGGGACGTCTACAGTGTTACATGTTTGTGTGTTGTCCATGTTGCATGTTTGCATTGCTTGCCCTCATGTTCATGGTGCATACTTAGTTTGCATGCCTAGGTTGCATTGCATTTTGCATGCATGCCTTGCCTCTTGAAATCACCATGATTGAGGTTGGGCTTTATGTGTTTGTTTGGTGTGCATTACATTTGACATCAAAATACACAACTCGGCTCCTACTCGGCTCCTTTGGCCATCATGCATTGAAATACGTGATTGGTAGCCCGAGGGTCGAGAACCATACTCCCTTGAGTTCATGACATGATAGGGAGGGTGGTTGTGCATACATTGCTTTGAAAATGGATTGCCATGCTCTGTTTGCCCTCTGCTGCTGTCAAACAGGATTCTGCAAGAAGAGATGGCCGGTCGGCCATCTTCAGTGCCGGTCGGCTATCCATTTTTGGCCGAGAGCACAATTTTTGGTCGATGACCTGTTTCACTTGGCCGGTGGTCCCATCTCATGGCCGATGGCCTCTCAGCATGTCTCCAAGATGTTTCAAAGGTGTCACAGAGGTTGGCACACTTTTCAAAAGAGCAGAGCAGTGTAAACAGAGGCAACTGTGGCATGGCGATGGATTTCCGAACAAAGCCGACCGAGCATGCGTGCATCCCTCTTCCCGAGGTTGTTTTACTGCTTTGGTAGACTAATTGATTTGTTAATTAGTTAAGTGGTTTTGTAATTAATTAATTAGCTCGTGAGTTAGTTAATTAGGTGATTTGTATTATCCTTTTGGACCCTCCGCGAGAGGGCAATGTTGTAATAAGCGTGTGTGTGTATGATGCATGTCTTCCAAGCCCACGTCTTTCTCCTTTTTATTTACTAGTTTACGATGGTTAGATTAGGGCATGTTTCAATTAGCATACTTATGCTTGCATGTTTGCATCATTCACCTATATTGCATGCACCAGGCTCGGCGCATCATACTAACTGCATAGTATTTCCATTCCAACTTGAATACGTGTATCGAGTTGTAGCATTTCACATGCCATTCTTAGATTAGCCGAGCCTATTCTAGTTGCATTCTGTATGTGTTGCATTAGCCATCTTAACATGCACTTGGATCATACATTTGTTACTAACATGTTCATTGTTTTGGCTTGGAATACACTGTAAGTGTTTTATGCTTTAGCATCTTGCATGAGTGTGAATGTTAACATGACAGCATGCTTACCATGTGGCTATATGCTTATGTGATATATCTGCCTAAATTCCTATGGGTGAAGGTTGGGTTATCTGAATTGGAATAATGCATTGACTATGAGTTTTAAGCCCACTAGACAGTGGCAAAACCATCTTCTCTAAGCCCACTTGAGGGTGACAAAACCTGCATTTTAGCCTACTTGCGAGTAGCAAACCATTTTCCAAACAAACGGGTATGCGATGCTTTGTTCTAAATTAGGCGATCTAGTCTATACTTTTGTGTTGTGCGCATCACATAGTAAGATTAGCTAATTAATCACAATAAGAACACATAACGTTTTCAAAACGAGATATCATGGTTAGTAGAGGCCGATCTTCGGATCGGGCGAGCGGGGGTGCTCATAGTTGACCTTCCCCAATGGTACCCAAGTTCCTGAGCCGAGGCAACTTTGGTGATGACGGACACGTGGCCTTAGGCAACGAGTCAAGGTTTCCTAAATTCTCCCAAAATAAATATTTAGGTGGCGACTCTGTATCTGGCAAAGCAGTCCATGTTTGGCACTTCTTTACAAAAATCTGTTTTCCAAAACGATTTGCCAGATTTGGACTCTTTGGTGATTTATCAATCTCATATTGCACATTGTGAGATCAGATTAAGAACCGTGACAACATTGAGTCCAAACTGTAGTGAGCCCAATGAACAAAATGAGGGATTCCCTCCCGGGACGTTCGGGGACGTCTACAAAGGGCTTGATGCCCCTAAACAACAGCAAGATACCTTACAGAAAATCCATGCTCATACCAAGGCATGCTGGGAGGCTGTTCCCAAATTACTCTTAGCAACTCTAGTTATGAAGAATGCTTTTTTACAGATTCAAACTAAATTACGACAAAGATATCCAGATTTGTCAGAACATGAATTAATAGTTCCTTCAATCCCTCTCCAGTGATGATACCAGTATGCAATTTGTTACTAGCAGCCAAGGGCCTGACCCAGAGGAAGATCAAGATCAGGATGAAAATCAGTTCGTAGTACTTGCCGGTGAAGCTCAGGATCCTACCGACAATGAACCTAATCTTGGTGACTTTTGGGACTCTCTAACTAGTCTCATTGCCGAAAAGATTGACAAGGAAAAAGACAGAAAAGGAAAAGGCAAGGCGGAGTAACCTTGTCCTCCACTAGCATCACTTTTCAGAAGCGTCAGCACAAAGCGACAAAAACCAGTATAATGACTTTAGACAAAAGCAGATACTCTGTCGACTATCTAGCACTAACCATACAGCTGTTCTCACAGCTATTCACTACAGTCCAATAAAGATAAGGTGCTGAGTCATTATCAGATCAGCTGAGGATAAGGACGATCGACTCCACTCCATAAGGACACGCCACCTGTCATCACCCTTATCTTATCTTTTCTTTTATTTGTTTATAAAAGGGATATCCTCACCCTTGTTGAAGGCAGAGTAGTATGAAAGATTATATATAAACATATAAGTGTGTTTTCTCTCTCCTTGTACGCCTCTCCTGCTATTTAATAAAGTTTGAAGTTCTGGTTGCAAGTATTTTTTTCAAACTTTTAATGTTTTAATGTATTCCTGTAGATATACTTGTTGAATTATATGAAATATTAGAATATTATAAACAACGTCGTAATTTTTGGCTTACTGTTGATAATCGCCATTTACAGTCTGTAAGAACACAACATTTACAGAACATTAATAGTCAAATACAGTTAATTGAGCAGTAGATCCAAGAGCAGATCTTCTTGTTGGCAGCGGTCATCCAGCCACCACGTCCTCTACAGTAAATAGCATGAGGCCATATATGGCATAATTTGACTTTATTATAATAATAATATGAACAGTAGTATTCTTGGGTTTGTGCTAATTGAGGGTAGAACTGTGTCAGGTTAAGTGGAACGTCACCCAAGTCACATAGAGGTAGACTAGTTAGCAATGATTGCGGTTAGGTCGTATCCTTGTAAATCGTTGGCAGATGTGCTTAGCTTTACTCTGTGTCAAGCACCTCACATTGGTATTAGGGCCAAGGTTATTACTATTTGTATTATAATTATATTTTATTTAAATTATACATATATGGTCCCTATACACTTGTATGAGTACTGCACCTACAAAGGACACAATCACTACAGTAGCTAATACAGTAGCTTCTACATTAGAAACGGCTGAATTAGTTGCCTACCAGCATGTTAGGGAAGCCTTAGACAAGTAGACTATCCCAAAAGTCAAACCATATACTATCTATAGGATAGATGCCTTCGACTTTACTAGTAGAAAAATAATTAAAGCCATTGAACATGCTGTACCCATACAGAATGATGATGAGATTATGAACATACTTCACATACAGGACTTATACTCATTTTTACAAAAGTATAAGTATGTCCATATAGGACTTGTCCAGATTGCATTTAAACCTTTAACCTTACTTAGGCAAAATACCAGTATCTAATGCACCCTTCGAGATAGGAGATGTCTCGATTGGACAACATCTCTTATGGGAGCTATAGAAACCAGTCTCTCCCATTGTCCAGTGTATTTCAACATATATCCGAATCTAAGCATAGCACTTATTGACCCTAATTTGTCAAAAGTCTTAGAGGTTAGGATCCTATCTCATAGATATCAGTATTTACCAGGATCACCACCTTTTATAGTAATCTCTAGGATTTATTTAAAGGTTTTAACCACTTTGAATCCTTATACCAAAAAACAGAGTGAATTAGGACACACAGTTCTAATTGATACCAACCTTTTCAGTAGTCACGTTACTGTTCCAAGAATGATACCTTAGCAGAATATAACTTTTCCAGAAAGATGGCAAATCTCTAATGCTGTGCCAGTAAGACCCATCGTAAGACAAACCCTTGATGATGTCATACAGACACAAGGAGGTAATGTATATCTTACTTTTAACAGACCAAATAGACCATTATCCAGAAGTATGTCTAGTGCTAGTTTTAGAACTGCTCCATCTTATCGAGTAGATCTACCAGATTCCTCTAGACAATCCATTTCAGGACCTATAAAGTCTGCATTGCAAGGCATATCCTCCAGGCCTCCAAGTGATACTACTCCTGAAAATCCTATAGATCCAGTTGTGCAAGGGATCCAGGGAATCCAATTTTTAGAAAACCAAATACCACATGGAGTGTATGCATCTAGAAGGCCTTATAGTCCAACGGCCAGTGACTTGAATTTCGAAGTTTAATGGACTTCACACCAAGAAGTGAAACTCGAAAAATCCTAAATCAAGATTTTTTCCAGAACAAATATCAAGAACTTAGGACATGGTATTTTAAAAATCATAGTCCTCTCCAGCTTGAATAGCTCAAAAATCAATATTATTCTCATCTTGAGGATCAACAGAAACTGCAATCTTTTCCCCTATGGTACATACAAAATCTCTTTATCATCAAATACGGTTTTTTTTTTATGTCTGTACAATAGGCGCCGTTTGTGGGAAACGACTGGATCCAACATAGAGAAGAAAAGATCATGCTGGTGTCCAGATAACATCTTTGTTTATTCTGTTGACATTTGATTATCAACATGTATAGTATAAAACTTATGAGAGTTATATCCATAACAAGTTGTATGAGCATTAAAGACTTTTGAAAGGCTACAATCCATATCTTATACAAAGTCTTTCACAAGGCTTTGTTTTGTTTATCACGGAAACTAACACAGTGTCCATTGTCAGAAATTATGTATTTTGTGAATAATTATTTTAAAGAACAAAAGGATAAATTTTTATGTCTTTATAATCACTATGGTTTTACCTGAATAATTGAGGTATTTGGATCTTCTCAATTTGGCTTGGAATTTCTAAAACAAAGATTCTTCTCAATTTGGCTTGGAATTTCTAAAACAAAGATTCTTTTGGAGCAATGTTATGGCACGTTATACTCTGTCAACATGAATTAGTTTGCCTTGGTCAGTGCCAAACCTAATTCAAGAAGAGAATTGAGCAGTTCTATGGAGCATGATTTTTTGTGTATTATTATTTTGGAGATACTTTTATCAATTATTATATCAAATTTTTTATATGTAGAGTACGAATTTTATGCACTATTATTTTGATCACAAAGATATGGAAGGTCAATTATATTAGATTTTTATTATCTTCGGCATATGGGTTATATGCATTATCATTCTAGACATGGAGGTATTATTATATGTGATTATGCTACAGAGCATAGATTTTATAAATTATGTCGGATTTTTGTTACATGTGGAGCATCAACTTTATGCATTATTATTCTATGTTGGAAGAAGACCGTTATTTGGTCAAATATGTTAAAATGGAATCCGCGCTTTATAGATCACGAGGGAAAAATTAATTACGCTGCCCCTTGGCTAAAAATTTTATCTCCTTGCCAAGTTGATTTGGGCAAGAGATAGGTTGGCAAGTTTGACAAACTTAAAAAATCTTTGTAGAATGGGTTTTGCGCGGCAAAGTAGGTTGGTAGGTTTGACTAACTTAAAAAATCTTTGTCGGACGGGTTTTGCTTGGCAAAGTAGGTTGGCAGGTTTGAACAACTTCGAAAATCTTTGTCGAGTGGTTTGCTCAGCAAAGTAGGTTGGCAGGTTTGACCAACTTGGAAAATCTTTATCGAGCGGGTTTCACTCAGCAAAGTGGGTTGATAGGTTTGACCAACTTTGAAAGTCTTTGCGGAGTAGGTTGGTGGTTTATCCAACAGTGGGATTCCTTGCCGAGCGGGTTTTGCTTGCCAATAAGCAAGTTGGTGTTTTGGTAGTTCCTAAGGAGATTAGGCATTCTTGGAATAAATCCTAAAAAGGTTAGACATTTTTGGAATAAGTCTTAACAAGGTTAGGCATTCTTGGAATAAGTCCTAGCAAGGCATTTTTGAAATAAGTCATAACGAGGTTAGGCATTCTTGGAATAAGTCCTACTGGGGTTAGGCATTCTTGGAAGAAGTCCTAACAAGGCTAGGCATTCGGAATAAGTTCTAACGATGTTTGGCATTCTTTGAAAGTTGTAACAAGGCTAGGCATTTTCGAAATAATTCCTAACAAAGTTAGGCATTTTGGAATAAGCCCTAGCACCCATATACGGTTCTAGCTAGGCAATATTACACTCTATTTTTATCAGAACAATAGAAAGTTTCCACTCTTTCACTGAGTTAAAAGAGAATGAAAGCTGGGGCAGTTTAGAGGGAATAAAAATAACCAAAAGAGAATGAAAGCATTGCCACGTTGTATGGTCATGGATTATCACATGTATGACAATGGTCAAATTCTTATCAAACGCTGCATTAGTGTTTTATGTTATGCAAAACTCATCAGGATATGAAATCTTATCGATATAGAAGTCTTAAAAACCTGAAGTTTGTTTGGGATAGAACTTCTGGAACATTCAAACTACTTGTGAGGTAAGTCATTGAATATTATAAATACGCAATTTCTCTCTGTGAATTAGTCCATTAAATATTTTGATAATATTGGAGGGCTGACTTGGGCGTCGGAGGGCCCCCGGCTACGGCTGGGGGTGTTTTGTCTTGAAGATAGCGATCGCGTAGTGGTGTTGATCTTCTTCTTCGTTGAATTTCTTTATCATCAAATATGGTATTTTTTTATGTCTATACAGATGTAAAAGTGTTTTTAATAAAATTTATGATCTTGGATTCAAATCTTGTGCATTACTTCTTTGTACGTTTTGAAACTTTGCTTCCTTAGCCTATACAAAGTACATAGCTTACCCCAATTTGAATTAAAAGAGCTTTCTTCACCTTTTTTTTATATATATATATATCATGCTAGTGATAAAAAATAAAATATATTTATGTAAATTTTTTATATCTACATTTTATTTTTTTGAAACAATGATATCAATATATTATAATTTTATTTATTTATTTGTGTGATTTGAAAAATCAAAAAAAAAAATTAAAGTCTACCCTAAATTTTTTTTGGAATACCCACTGTCCCTAAAAAAAATTCACACTGATCTCTACTATATCAAAAATGTTAGAGAGTCTAAAAAAATTACTAAAAATTTACACAATACTCACATAGGTGAGATTCCTAACATTACCCCTATTATATAAACAAAACACATTTAAATAAAATAATGCATGGCAACAAATGAAAACTTTTCAACAATTTAAGTGCATTGGAATAGTACAAAGATGAAATTCAAATATATATATATATATATATATATAACGAAGGTTCTAAAAATAATTGGGGTGTATTTAGTTTATTTTCATTCTTGAATTGAAATATGATAGTTTATATCAATTGGCCAAAAAATTCTATTCATGTCTTGGCCCTCTCCGAAATTGAAATTCTGGTTTCATGTTGATTATAATTATGTTAGCTATATTAGGTGTGTGGTGTTCAGGTTGACATGATTTTTAATATGTCAGGTAAATATCAAGATAATGGACATGTTTAGTTAAATACATCATGTGTAATAGGACGTTTTGAACACGAATCCATGATAACACTACACAAACATGATATGAATCTCATCCCCAGTTGTTAGAGTACTTCCAATACCATTTCTAATAAAATGTCAAAATTAAAATTTGAGTAAACAACAAAAAATTTCTCTAATAATATATCAAAACTCTAGTTAAATTATGACATTGACAAATTTTGTAACCCCACCCCCCCCCCCCCCCAAAAAAAAAAAAAAAAAAAAAAAACTCTCTATCTTTCTTATAAGACAAAATTTAATTTTTCCTCTATATTTTACCTCGATTTTCAATTACACCCTCAAACTTTAAATAATTTCAATTTTACCCCCAAAATTTTTGAAATTATATCAATTTTGTCGCTACCATCACATTTGAAATGGAAAAGGTTTAAAAAAATTACATTTTGACCCTAAATTTCAAAAGAAAGATGCATACCCACCCTTTTCTCTCGCCCTCTTCTTTCTCCCGCCACCCCTACTCTTTCTGTTTCCCAATCCTTCTCCACCACCATTTCTACCACATTCAATCTACAGAGCTGCACCAATTTGCTATTGAATCAGTTTATGAGATAGCCCTAGTTGTTACTCACTAGGTTGATCTCGAAAACAAAATCCCAGAGGCCATAAATGCGTTGTCTAGTCAATTGCATCTTCTAAGTGGTATACATGCTCCTTGATTTATCAATTTGCTGAGAGCATTTTGTTTTGCCCCATCCAAATTAAGACACAACCTACATATGAATTAGATAACTTTGCTTCTTTCGAATCTATTTTTCCACTCAAAATTAAGACAACACTCACAACACAACACTTGTCTAATTTGAGTTTGATTTCACTTAAAAATTGGATTTTGATTTAGGTTTAAAAATTTAGGTAGCAAAGGTGATTATGTAATAACCCGACCCTCTCATATGCTTTCATTTCCTCATTATATGTGTGATTATATGTGTGTTTATGTGCTTAATGTGAATTCTAGGTTTAAATGTGCGAATTACATGTTTATGGAATTGTATTTGTCGGTTACAAGAAAATCTGTTGAACTTACAACCTTTGGATAAAAAACTGGAAGCCTTAGAGGCGCAATAACCGGAAATTGACTTTATAGTTATGATTAGCATGATTTTTAGGCCATAATATGAAGTTTTGTAAAAAATTGATTCGTAATGAATTAATTGGCTAATTTCTTAATTAAGCTCACTTTAGACTCAAATAAGCTAGAGAAGAGATATATACTTAAGCCTTAGTTGAAACTTAGACTCAAAAAGACAAATAAAATATCTCCTGGAGAACTTCTAGAGAAAGAAAGAAGAGAAAAGAGAGAAGAAGAGGAGAACTCAATTTAGGAGCTTGAAGCTTGCGAATTGAAGGGGCAAATCAAAGATTTAACTCAAGGTAAGTGTAAACCAACTCAACTACTCTAAATTTTCTTCAATTGATTAGAATCAAGACTTAAAATGAAGCTTTGACACTCATGGAAGTTAGGGTTTATGAGTTATGATCTTGCTTGAACAAATAATATGAAATTACCATAGATTTTTCACATTTATTTGATTTAAGAGTTGATTCCCTCATTCTTTTTAGTTTGATTTGAGTTAATTGTGGAAACTTGGCTTATAATCTTGCATGTTTGCATGCTTTGAACTCATGTGTACACATATATACATATATGATGAAAATAAAAGAAAGCAAGTTAAGGAAATATGGAGATTAAGGTTTTGTATGTTAAGCTAAAGTAAGTTATGATCTCATTGAGCTTGAGTTCCATACTTATTGTATTCATAGTTTATATTTTTTAAGTGAAATTGCTTGAATTGGGCATTAGAAATGAGTTTGGAAAGCTTGGGTTTGTTAAATTATTGGACTGCACAAACAGAGCCTAGAACCGCGCGTGCGGGGCTCACAGCCACATGTGCAGAAAATAGGGGAGGCAAGGTTGACATTCTTAAATAAAAGCACGTACGGGGCCGCACGTACGGCACACCTCTCCGCATGTGTGGTGAGGGACCTTCGTACGTACAGGAATTGGGAAAAAATTCTATTGATTTCTATTACCCTCTTTGAGCCTCTGAATCTGTTAATGTGTATATTTAATCCCTTAGGAATGCTTAAAAATAAATAGAAAGTGAACGACACAGAAGAATGATGAAGGTCAAGAAGTTAAGAAAAGAATACATTGCTTATCAATTTATGTGTGTGATGTGTAGGTCACTCGTCGAAAGGGACCATTGCACAACCGGATCACTGTGAGTAATAGTAGTGTAACGACATGTTGAACATTGCGAGTGATATATTTTCAATCACGAATGTTATATTTTATATAACTTGTGCTTGATTAAATTGGTTAAGCATTGACAACAATGACATATGGAATGAGCCTGAGGCCGTTCTACTATTATATTGGACCTGAGGCCGTTCTACTATTATATTGGGCCTGAGGCCATTCTGTAATGATGTTGGGCCCGAGGCCGTTTCGTACTATGTTGGACCCAAGGCCGTTCTGTCTTATGTGGGCCTGAGGCCGTTTTGGAATGTTCTTGTGAATAAAATGTACATGTGTTATGTAAATATCCTTCAAGACACATGCTCATTTATATGCCTCCTTGCATTATTATTACTCACTGAGCCTTGCTCAGTCCGTATTTATGTATGTTTTGTAGATGGTCGGTCAGCTTGGAAGCCAGCCCCAGGTCAGCTTCAGAAAAATTTTGATAGACCTTTTTGTTAAGCCTCCACGTTGGAGCCATTTTGTCTTTTGGAGAAGTTCCATTAATGCCACCCTTTTTGTTAAGCCTTTGGTGGCTACACTTTGTTAATATGAAAATTTTGGATTTTTAACTTTTTACATGACTTGGGCTTGTGTATATAAAGCCAATGTATGTGCACTTTCTATATTTGATATGATGGTTTAAAATCCTGGAATATAAGCATTGCTCAATAGATGTTCTGATATGTAATTTTGGTTCTGCTTTAGGCCCCAATATGATTTGATTCTTCTAAATTTTTGTTTTAAGGCCTAAGTACAAGCCGGTAATGGCCTAAACTTTTAGGGGTAGGTTTGGGTCGTGACAGATTATACAATGTATGTTGATGGAAGAAGTTGTGTAATGGAGGCTGGTAAGTGGGGCTAGCCATATGAGATGGGGATGGGTAAGTGGAACTGAGCTAGTGGAGGAAGATGGGGTTGATTCCTGCAAACTAGACGATGAACCAGATTGTTTTTCATTTTACTAATTTAAGTAGATGTTAGGCATCAATGGAGGTTCTTCATTTCACTAATTTAGAAAAATGGTAGGCCTTTAGTGGAGTGTTTTAACCTAGTCATCAATGGATGGCTTTAACCAAATCAAATTCTTTACAGTGGGTATATCAACACCTGAGTGGTGTTATATATATTACAAATGATATATATACGTAGAGAGAGAGAGAGAGAGAGAGAGAAGGGTTTAGTAGAAGAAGATATATATATATATATACATATTATATTTTCATCAATTTCATGTTATAAGTGAAGAAGAAGAAGAATAATGAGGAAGATGGAGGACAAAGAAACAAACGATGAATGTTTCAGAATTTTCAAAGTTAGTTTTTGGACAACTTTTGACATACCAAAACCGCCCATTACACGAAGAATTGAGAAAGCGAGGCAGTATAGGACGAATTAGAAAGTGAGGTGAAGAGAATGGCGAAAGAATAAAGTAGAACCATCAAAAATCAAGGAAGATATGAAGTTCGAAATATGGCTCGAAGAAAAGTCAAAAATGGAAAGAAAAGTCTTTTTTTTTTTATTATCAACTTTCGGAGCTCCAACGGCATGCAAAAAGAAGAAGAATGAGACATGTGAGAGGTGATACAAAAACTAGGCCATGAGACGAATCCAACGACGTAAAAATGAGGTGAAACGGAGTTATGACGAAGAAGATAGAAGGGCTTGAAGTGGTAGTGGTGGTTTGGTGGTAGAAGGGTGGGTCTACATCTTTTTTTTTGAAATTTGAGACCAAAATGTAAATTTTTTTTTTTAAAGTTTTTCTTTTTCAAATGTGACGGTAGGGGCAAAATTAATATGATTTCAAAAGTTTTGGGGATAAAATTGAAATTAGTAGAAGTCTAAGGGTGTAATTGAAAATCGAGGCAAAGTATAGGGGTAAAAATAAAATTTCTCTTCTTATAATGGAACTTACAATTATAATTTGGTTGATTCTACTTACACCACTACTTTAGCTCTTTACACCCTCCATATGATTTTTTTTTTTTTCCCCAATTTAATCCATGTGTGAAATTATCTTTAAGGACAAAACATTAAAATTAGATATATTTTGTTATCTCCTTACACCCCTTGGTCTTCAATCCCTGCTCTTCTTTTTCGTTTCTTAATTGTTCTTTTCTCTTACACATCTCTTTTCAAAAAGTGAGAATCATAGTATTTTGATCATTAAAGAAAGCAATGGATAAAGAAACAGTGGTGAAGAACCATCAAAAAGTGAAATTGTGAGTTTTTTCATTTATTTGATAGGTTTTTGTTTCGTTTTTCTAGATTGGTATTCGACTTTCGTTCGGTAGTTCGAAATCAAACAAAATAAAATAGTCCGGTATCATATTGCTGAAAAAAAAATATAATTCTACAAACCAACTACCAAATAAAAGATACATTTCCAGTAACCCCAAACCAAATTTTTTCAATTTGTTCGGCTTCTCATTACCATGCATTTTCAGTTTCATTTTTTTTATATTTTTTATTTTTTTACCTAGAAGAATTATACTTATACTCATTGCAACAACGCAAGTACTACAATATTAGTAGACTCTAGTCATGAATTCATTACAGACGAGATTTGTTAAGTTTTTTTTATGAACACAATTTTTTTTCTTATTTTTAATTTGTATTAAGTTTTATTAATAAATTGACATATAAATGTATTTATTATCTTTAGATTTTTCGTAGTCGTGAAGCATTAATTAAATGGGCTTCTGACATTGGGAAGAAAACTGGATTTGTCATTATTATAAAGACATCAATGTAGGAGGCAATGACAGAAAACCAAGACTTATACTTGCTTGCAAAAGAAGAGGTTTACTATAGAGACAATATGAAGATCAAGGGAGAACGATTGAGATTGACAAGTTCTAAGAAGTATGGATGTCTATTTCTATTAAGGAGAGAAAATTACCTACAAATTACCACGACGAATTGTGATAATATGTTTGATTGATGGATGCAAACAATGACAAATTTTATGGATACTTTATGGATGTACACTTGATATTTTTATGAATAAATTTATGGATACTTTTTATATATGATTTTATGGATGCGTGTTTGATTTATGATTTTTTTTATGGATGCTTCAAGGAAAATGTAAATCTTTCAATGTACAACGACGGAGGCCTAGACAACTCTATTGTAGTTTGGCAACATGACACTAGAGTAATCTCATTTGTATAACAATGTATCACTAAACATGCACTTCACAAGTGCCCAAATTAATTTCTTGTTATCATCTAATTGGACGGCAATATAACGCTGGGAAAAAAAATATTGTCCGATAACATGGCATTGGATTAATTCAAATTAATTAGCATTGTATTATTGAACAGGCCCACCACAAATTAAAAAAATCATTGTTTGGAAGAAAGTGTCTCTGTAAATGTATAGCAACAAAATGCTGGAGAGATTTATTTTTTTCCGGCAGCATAACACCAGAATAATGTAAATTGTTTAGCACCTTGTTACTAAAATTAGTGGTGTAAAGAGATGAAATAGTTAATTTAGGATTAGTTTTGATAATATATTGGGAGTGTAATGAGAATTACATTTTTTTTAGTGGTGTAATGAGATGGAGGGTATAAAGAGATTAAATAGTGATGTAAGTAGAATCACCCTTATAATTTTTATTTAACATTCTATAAGAAAAGTAAAAATAAAAACATGGGTGAATAACACTTACACCCCTTGAGATTTGTGTTTAATATATATCACCCCTTGACGTTTGGAAAATTACACTAACCTCCCTTGGATTGTAATTATTTAGACGGAATTAACGTTGATATTAAAAAGACAATAAATTCATACACTTTTTCTTTTCTTGTTTTGCTTTACTTCTTCTATTTATTATTTTTTTCTTTTCTCTGGTTTACTTTTTTTTTTCAATATAATTTCCTTCATTTTTCTATAAAGAGTTACCTTTTATATAAGTAAGAGGTTTTGTGAAATGAGACTATTAACCGCAGGGATGTGAATGGGATGTAATCGGACAAATCTCAAGAAATGTTAATGCAAATTACGCTAAAAACATTTACACCATTAGAGAAGAATTATCCGATTATAGTATTTTAGCATCAATCACTCTGTTATGTTTGGTTCACTAAAATAAAACGAAATAGAATAAAATGTTCATTACTTGAGACCCTGTTTGATTGTTCGGATTGGATATAAGAGTTTGAGGAGGATATGTAATACTTAAGGAAAAAGATGGGATATAATATGTTCTAGGATATGAGATAGATTATATATATTGTGGATCACTTATACTATGTTTAATTAAGATAAGATGTAGGATGAGATAAGATGAGTGATTATTTTTTACCTTTGGATGAAAGATTCCCTATATCCGACGGTAAGGGATATACAATACCATAGGAGGTATTGCATATCCCCTATTTTGCATCATATACTATCTGAACTCCCTGTATTCGGAGCAACCAAACACGAGATATAGGGAGATAAGAAAACATATGGGACCCACCTTATATTATATCCGGTCTCACTCTCATATCCGCGCCCTTGTATATGGTAAACAAATAGGGCCTAAAACTTTTTAGTCCTATTTAGTACATCTTATGAGTTTTCTTATAGTTTTTTTTGATTTTTTATTTTTTTAAATATGTGTCAATGATTCAACATTTGTTTGAAGCTTATGAAGCAGGAATAGTTAAAATATGATTATGGGAATAAATGTTTTATTTTAGTTTTGATTTCTGATATCAATTATTAGCTTGTAAAAAGTTGCATCAAATAAGTTAAAGTGTTAAATCATAATTTAATTTACAATGTATTTTTTAACATTTTTTGGGAGTAAATTACACTTTCACCCCTAAAATATGACATTTTCTCACTTTGATCATTAAGAAAAAATTTCCTAAACTATGTAATTCTTTCTATTGTGATCTAAATGTTAACAATGGTTATACTTTTGTGACTGAAATGGACTAAATTACACTTTTACCCCTAAAGTATGGTCATTTTTTGTAGTGTCACGGGGCTTAAACTCGATCTGATTTCACTTGTACAGGCAGCCCGATACACTTTTGGACCTATGATTTGACGGATTTTTTTGTTGTGAGTTGGAGTTGAACCCTTTTTAGCATGTAACGTTTTTCAGATTTGAGAAAATAGAAGTGTAGAAAACCTTCTTGAGAATTTGGGCTTTAGCTGGTAGAGTCACACATGCGGCGGGGATGTCTTGTACATGCGGATTGGTGTAAAAAAGGATAAGTTTCTGGGTAGAAGGCCTGCAGATGTGGCAGTTAGCCCCATACATGCCGTAGGACAGGTCTATACGTGCAGCAAATGGGTGATTTTCTGGGTTTGACACTACGTGAAACCCCAGGTGCGGCCATGAACGCTTGTACGTGCAGTAAGGAGGCTCTACACGTGGCGAAGGCTAAGAATCCTGCATGTGGCAGCCTCCTAACCAAGTGTTATTTTGACCATTTTTCTTCATCAACCCATTTTCCCCTCTCTTTTCATTTACTCTCTTTACACTCTGTATCTCTATTTTCTCTCTACTCTCTCTCTCTCTCCACCATAACTCCCAAGTTTCAACCTTGATTTCGGAGCACTTGGGGTTGAAATTGATCTCCAACGCAAATGTCGATATTGTAGAGCTTAACGAGGGCTTCGAGAACAAACCGAAAAGTCAATTTGGTCATTACTTTGAGAGTTGTCTTCTCTTCTCTTCAAGATGTAGGATTTTATTTCATTAGTTCAATATGAGTTTGTGGATGTATTTGTGGCATTTTTATACAAAATATTTGAGTTGTTAACAATTTTGAGGAAATAACATGAGGGGTTAGGGGATGTAATCTGTGAGCCTACCAACATGACTCAAAAGTCTAAGCTCAAGTTACTTAGTAGCAAGTTAGGGGTTAAGGGATGTATTTGAAACTCTATGTTGTTCTGCCTTTTTATATATTTGATTGATATGATGGTTTAGAGCTTCCTGATTATAACTTTTAGCTTTTTGCACCAAACACCAGCATCAACCACTTACCCAGCCATTCCACAGTTATATGGACTAATCAAGGCAGCCACTTCACAATCATAGGCTCATAATTTGTAAATAAATTTTCAAACATATTACCAGCTGATCTCAATTATGTTTTTTTAATATGTACAAACAAGTAAATTAAGAAATTAATTACCCATTTATTTATTACTTGTTTTATTATCTACTGTTTTGACATCCATGATCAACATATGAATTACAATAAATCCTCCCAGTGCCAAAAAGACATGGTATACACACATGGATCAGCTATTCAGACCATGTCCCCAAAATCTCCATCCTTGTGTTTCAATGCATTTTTCAATCATATGATCATATTCCATATTTTAAGGTTTCCACCACATCATACCACTAGGAATGTATTGGGTATAAGGAGACAAATTTTGAAATAGAGGATCCCTAGATCATATACAAGTGAGCTATGAAGCCGAATAGAATTTGGATGTACAATCAACTTCACTAGCAAAAGGAGAGAGAAATCAACGGTGACATCAAAGGAAGCTACTCAAAACACCTTTAAAGGTTTTCGATTTCCTAAAAACCCACATGACTAGGAAATCAGGCAATACCCAGTTAAGAATCACCTCCATTCTCTTCTGGTGGATCTTGGGGCACCTCATGCCGAGGCCTATTGTACTTCTCGCGCAGCTGTTTGATTGGAATGAAATCCCCAGCTGCATCCATACCATAGAATAGAAAAGAAATGTAGGGATGATCAAACCTGCCCTGCACATTGCCAAGCAGAGCCACACTTTAAGATACAAGATTTCCAGACACTACTTGTTTCTTCAGATTATGATTCAACTCACCATGTCTGGTTGGTCAGGGGCCAATAAATTTTCCTCAGGAACTGCAATTCATGAAGCATTTGCACGGAAAATCAGATATCAGGGACAGAAACAGCAAATAATTGCAAAACAGCATATCTAAGGCAGGACAATGCCAAATCGAAGCACACACAGAACTACACCTTCATAGGTCAGATGACATGCAAATCTAAACTGATGAAATTAATGAATTCTCAAGTAAAAATATACAGGTGTTGATGACAAGGCAATAACTTAGATTTAACCAAATAGAAGAGAAATCTCTGAAGGAACAAGATCAAGATCCCGATAATTACCATATGCTACTAGTAGGTTGGGTTTTGCATATACATCAACCAAGACCTGTAAAACAATAGGCAAAACAAAATTAGAGATTTCTTAAATCTTTATTTGCCTGCAATGTCTGCTAGTTTGTCAAATCAATGAAATGACAAGGGCATCCAAGTTCCAGAAATGTTCTATGTTTTAAGTGCCAATTATGTGGCAACACATAGATGAGATGAAATCAGCAATGAGAAAAACCACCCTGCTGTGATCAAATAACGTAACTAAATTACCAGACTAATTTCTCCATTGTATTTATTTTTCCCAACACCTAACCTTGAAAATCTCAGTTTTCCTCTTTGCATTTTGTATACTATTATTATGTCACCAACTCATTCGCAACATGAAATATTCTCGCGAAATTATATAATTCTGAAACCATGATTTCCTCCACTATGGCATGACGTTTATTATTTGTTGTTCAATCAACACTATTGAATTTGTTCCCACATATTTTATCAATATGGCCTGTAGGGTGATTGACATTTGAAATCTTTGCATAGTGATGATATAGTTAGTGTCAATTCACTGTCATTGTTGTGATGACCTTTGTTTATGACAATTATATGTGAACCATCACATAAGAGAAGGGACCATTCAGTACAAATGTAACAGTGAGTTTTTCAACTATATAATAATGAACACCAATGATGCTGAATACCACATTCCAATCTGTGCATGGACTACTTGTATGGCCAACAAGCTGAAACAAATTAGAGAAGATCCAGAATTTACTTGAATGCATGTATCTATTTTTCAGTTTTTGAAACAAAATCCTTCCAGTACTACAAAAGCGTTTGATGGCAAAAGCTTGTCAAGCTAGGAGGCCAGGGAGAGAATTGAAAACATCAGCAAATAATGATGATAACAGATGTTACTGCTTTCATTTGTGAAAGTTAACTTAACAAGGACATATCTTCAAAAGATTGATAGAAAATGAACTCATTTGATTGCCATGCGGAACCAGTTGAATGACCATTACAATTCTTACCCCATCAAAGAATGTAATAAATCACTCACAGGATGATTAAGTTAATGCCACCCTATTTACCCTTTTTTCAGAACTCTAGTGACATATGAAAAATAAATAAATACATAAAAATTAATTAATTAAAATTAAAACTTTTATTAACTTCGGATTTTACCAAGCTAAGAGGTGGAATCAAATGTTAACAATGCTATTTCCCCCAAATATCAAAAGGTTTGTTCCCACTCAATTGCCTCATCTAAAGTATACCCGTCTTAAGTATCATCTTATCAAAAAAGAAAAATTTAAGCAAAAAAATCACTTTATGCAAATCTCAAACATTACAGAAAGGAGGTTTAAAAGCAAGCCCAATAGTATCTCATAAAGTACAAGATGGTAAGGCAAGTTAGACCTGATAAAATGGCTGATCAGCACCACGAGACAACTTTTCAACATGTGCACTTTCCTTCCATGAACTTGATTCACAGCAAACCGGATCCATTCCACAAACCACACCTCGATATCCTAATTCAATAAGATCAGCTTTTGATAGTTTAAACTAAGCATATGAAACAAATAAAGAAAAATGGAAAAACAAATCTTATCAAAATGTTGCCTATGAAATCCATGTGGGTGTCAAACAATACATGTAATAAGAGAAATTTCTTTTGAAAGGTTGACAATGAAGAAGATGTTTGTTTATTTAAAGGGAAAGTAGAGCATAACAGAACAGATCATGTTTGCAGAAAATCAGCTCACATGCTAAATTATGAAATAAAATAAAAAAGATAACAGCCTGATATGCTATTAAAAACTCCAATCTAAAGTGTTACAGAACACCCATTCTTCTCAAAGAAAGGGAAGAGGACATTATCATATATTGGTTTCACCAATACAAGATAGTGGGAGGTGTAGACAAGGTACTACAGACTTAACCATTGGTATTATTTACATGAAGTGGCTGCTCAGCCCTCTCGTAAACTGTTTCATTCAGGTTTACACTCCTCAAAACTATTGGTCAATTAATTGGTTTCTTTTTATAGAATTATAGCAACTCTATGTTAATATATTCATTTATTTCTTTAAGAAAGGTTGTTCTGATTCTTTAGTGGTTGAAATTAAAATGACTCGATGAAGTGGTTCCAAGGACCCAACCCTCCACAAATCTATTCCCCCATGATTTCATTATGTTATGTAGTAGCATTATTATAAGTAATTAACAACCATTATAAGGTATACTTCGACATATATTATATATTTTAAACTGATACTCCAGAAAAAAAAAATGGAAATTAACATGTTAGAATATTGGTTTGAGATGGTTGAGTTTTAAATGGGTAATATTCTGACTGGGTAGGTTCAGGTTAAGCATGATTGGGGTTACCCAAGCCAACCAGAACAAAACCACAAGCACCATCAAAGATGTATTCTTACAAAATTGAGATTCAATATATATGATTGTAGACACAAATTTTGAAACGTGAAAGCAATCAACTTTTGCTCCAACCAATCTTCATATAAGTCTTCGACCAGATCATCCGTGGACGAATATTTCTTCTCCAACCTTTCTTTCATAGTCACCTTTTTAAATTTCTTGGGCTTTTTAGCCCCAACTACAACAGGACCCTTCTTTCTGGTTTCAACTATAGCTGCGATTGAGGACTCAACCCTTTCAACCGCCCTAGACCTCCTTCGTTTGGCCAGATGTAGTTCCATATCATAAGCTTTAGTGCATAGATCGTTGAACCCTTCAAAAGTTTCAGCCATAAGAACTGTAGAGAACTCATATCGGAAGTTGTTAAGGCACATCCGAATTAACTTTAATTGCATGAACTTTTGAGGGCAAACAAATGTCAAAGCTCACCACCTTGAAATGAAATTTGTAACAAACTCATTGTCACGTTGCTTGGTTTCAATCAGTTATGGTACTCCAACTCGCCTTTGCGTGTTGCAGAACTGTTTAAGGAACTCCTTTACCATGGAATCCCAATTTAGGATTAATCCCTCAGGAAGGTTAGCATACTATGTAAATGCAGAACTTTCAAGTGATTGGACAAATAGCTGTGGGCAAAGGGCCTCATTTTGGGCTATTGGCCTGCATCTTGAAAGAAAGTGAGACACATGTTGTCTTGGATCTCCTGTTCCATCAAACATTTTGAAATTTGGTTGGGAAAAACCAGAAGGAAATGGAACAACATCTGCTCATGCTGGGTAAAACTTTGTAATTACTCGAAAGTTCTCATCATCTTTCTTCTTGACTTTCTTTACTTGTTTCCTTACTATATCATCAGTCATGGTCATGAGCATTGGATTCATACCACCACTGGTTAGGTCAGAGTAACAAGGACCATTGCCCCTGGGGCCAGTGTGCTTCGTACGCCTACGGACCACTATAGGTTGTGCGGTTTGTTTGGGTACACTTCCTGTTCCTGTCATTTGGGCCTGCAACTATTGTATTTGCTCTAATATAGCAACCATTTCCCGTTCTCTTCTTTCAAGTTGTCGTTGTAGGGCCACCACTTTTTCCTTGAGACCCTGGTGGTCCTGTTGGACCTGCGAATTTTCACCTTCCTTTTCAACATCAGTCATCATGACTGTAATGGCTTTGTTGACATCTCTCAAATCATCATTTTCAATATTCGTTGAAACAGATGAGTTAGATGAGACAGAATCATCTTGTCCATATAAAGGATTATCAATCTCTATAGCCTTACTTACATTTGGCGCATCTGACTACGATGCTTTATTCTGAGCCTCACGGGTCGTAGACCTTGTTACAGACCCCGTTCTCACTCCCTCCATAGATAGTTGGATCAAGGCAGAAATATTTTCCAAGGATCATTTACCCTCCGCCTTTGAGAGCCTTGACTTTCCAATAGAGTTCGATTCCATAGTTCTTCCTAGTGTGAAGATAGGTCTTTCAATTTGTTTTTAGCGTTCATCTCTCGAGAGAAACTTTTCAACAGCTCCTATAACATTTGTCACCACTGTTCTTCGTTACAGTACATAACGGCCTTATTCTTCCTTCACCTATGTCTTTTTGAAATTGGACCATCTGATGACACATCAAGTCGAGGGTGCATAATGTCCTTCTTCATGACAAATATAATATTTACAAGATTTTTTCTTGTTAGATATTTTTGAAGAAGTTGTTTTTCTTTTCTTAACATATATTTATGCTGAGAAATTTTTTCTTTTTCCAAGGTTTCCACTAAAATTTCTTTTTGTTAATTTTACCCTTTCTTTTGTAAGAAGGTGTGCAACCAATTGTCCAATTTTCTTATAAAATTTGGTCACAACAATTTTTTCCTTTTGTGGAATTGATGATTTGATTTTTCACTTGTTTCTTTGCTTGTACCATAAGCACTGATTTGCTAGTAGTCTCGAGACAAAGTTTATCCTAAATCCAAGATTATCACTCTTTTCTAATTTTTCTAAAAATCTAGGATATTTTTTAAAACTTAATTCATCCCATGGGTTTGGGAGTTTATGAAAAAATTGATCTAACCAGTAGGTATTTTGTGGAGGATCTAAAACATAGTAATATTTTTTGAATAATGTCACATACTCTTCAAATTGACAAATATTACATAGTTTTAGTTTGAATAGAGCATAATTTGCATCTTCTTGCAAATTAATTTCTCCTAAATAGCCACACATATTTCCTTTAATTATGGTGACAAAATCACTCAACATCTTATCAAAACTTTAAAAGTTTGATAAAAGAGCTGTTTTATGGTTTTTTTACAGAATCAGACTTTTCCCATTGTCTAGACATTGCAAACAATTTCCTTGTAACGTTGCTGAAATATAATCTAAGAATCTTCTTTTGTCCATGTTGACTTATAATTTGTTATTAAAATAGACATGGATTGTGCCCAATCATCAATTGTTTTTAATTGATCTTTAAAAGCAACATGTGTTAAATTCAGATAAGTACCGTGTTGGGTTACTAGAGTTTCGTTTAAATCATCTTCTCTTTGGTAAGATGGTTTAGGATCACTAAGTTTAGTTTCACTAATAGATGTGTCTGGTACCGTTTGTTTGGTAATTTTTATTAAATTCTGGTTTTGCTTCACATTCTTCTGGATCTAATGGTTCATCTATTTTTCTTTTACCTTAACCTGTAGTTGCAGGTTTGGTTTCTTCATCAGAAATTTCAGAGTCTAAAGTTTCAGATTCTTAAGTCTATTCGTCATTTATCACCACGTTGGTTGCATTGATGAAATGAGAAGAGGAGTCATCATCAAATTCATCATCTATAATAAAAACTTGATACCCAAAATGAGTAAACAAATTTTCATTTTCTAAATATAGGTTTTGAATTTGAGTAATCAACCTGCTGCGTTCTTCAACAGTTGATGTTGGATCTAAATAAAGTTTTTTCCAATATTCAATGACTTTCACAAGATTTTCATATTCTTCTTTTTTATAAGAAGAAACTGAATTTTCAATGACGTTTATTTCATCATTTCCATAAAAAAATAAGGTATGGATGTTGTTAAAATTGATGTATAAAAAGAAATAGAGAATTGTATTATTGATTAATTTTTTGTTATGTTTACAATGATTCCTATATATAGGAGAGGGTGAGTGTGTAGTAGGTGAGGAGTAGGTGGAGAGTAGGTGAAGTGGGTGGAGTAGGTGTAGTGGTAGGTTTTGGTACATTTTAACAGCCCTCCGCAAACTCAAGGGGGATAGGAACTAACCAACTTGAGTTTGGAGAGACTAACAAAACAAGAAAATAGACGAATACATAAAATAAAAAAGGATAGGAGACACTGTATGGTCGTGTCAGACCGTTGTAGAAGACTGTATGGTTATGGTAGACCGATGTAGAAGACAGTTTATGGGGTTATGTCGGACCGTTGTAGAAGACAGTTTACGGGGTCATGTCGGACCGTTGTAGCAGACAATGTTGTGACAGTTGTTGTGACAGTGTACGAAGTCTTGCTGGACCCTTGTAGAAACTAACCGGAATCAATGTCGGGACAGCTTACAGAGTCTTGTCGGACCCATGAAGGAGCTAACCGGAATCAATGTCGGGACAGTTTACAGAGTCTTGTCGGACCCATGAAGGAGCTAACCGGAATCAATGTCGGGACAGTTTACAGAGTCTTGTCGGACCCTTAAAAATTCGCACCCTCAAAAGGTGTGCCCAATCTTTCAAAAGGCGTGCCATCAAAAGGCGTGCCCAATCCATAAAAAGGTGTGCCAGATATGATGGCGAGGCACGTGAGTGCCTTGGCTGGCGCGCCCGTTTGTCGTCTGGCGTCAAGTGGCGCGCGATACGCGTGGCTGCCTCGGTTATTTAACCAAGACAGAGGCTGAGGCTGAGGCAGAAGCTGAGACAGAAAAACTGAGAGAAACCTCTGAAAAATTCTTCGTTTTGCTGAGAAAGATACTCTGTAACACTCTGTTGCCCAGAAAAATGGCTTCGTCTTCCCGCGGTCTGCTCACTCTCTTTCCCGACCTCAACGAGTCAACAAGAGAGATAACTGGTGCAGTGGCACTGGAACCTCAACCAAGCGCCCCGGAGTTTGCTCCGTTGAACTTTCCTATGCGGTCTGTGGAGCAAAGAATGGCAGTGCAGTCGGATGTGGAGGCCAATCAGTATACATTGAAGTCATGTGTGGAAACCATGACTGCGGTTACAAATTTGTCGAACCGGCTGCAGAGTAGGACAAATGAGGTGCAGCAGTTAAACGCCCAACTGGCTCTGCTCCAACGCATGTATAAGGATGCGCGAGCAGAGATAAGTGTGCTAAAGGCGGAAAACAAGGAGCTGAAGCGGAAGGCCACCGTGATGTTTCGATTTGGAGGGCCGCCATATGCTGCAGTGGAGGAGCAGGGAGTAGTGATCATGCCCAGTGGAGTGGGAAACACGGAGGCAACACCGGCAAGGGCCGCCCAGGACGGAGGCAAGAAGAAGAGACCGGCGGAATAGGCGAAGAAGTGAGGTCGGTGGGTGGCCGTCTGCAGAAAAGAAAACAAATCGTCGGGTGTTGTGTTTTGGTGTTTTTTTTTTTTTTTTTTGTGTAAAATTGTGATCGGGGTTGAGCCCTGAGATGAATAAAATTTGGTTTGGTGTGCAAAGCTATATGGTATGAAAGGAATTTGAAAAAGATTAAAAATAATGTGAAAGAAAAATAAAGAAAGAAATAATAAGAATATATGTGAAAGCCGCAACGGTGTGCGGTATATAGATATATATATATATAGATTTATTGATTTATTGATTTTATTTTATTTTATTTTATTTTATTTTATTTATTTTTTTTTTTTTTTTTTGGTTTTATAATAATAATAATAATAATAATAATCATAATAATATATTAAGGAGGAAAGCATGTGCGCGGGTGAGAGTTGTAGAGAAAAGAGATAAAGATAGGTGAATAGTGGTGGATATGATTAAAGTGGGTCTGATATGGGTGGATATGATTAAAGTAAAGAAGAGTGGGTAGATAATAGTAATAAAAAGAAATGAAAAGAGGGGGACAAAACTCATGTGATAAAGTGGAGAGAGAGAGAAGAGGGTCAAGTCCCATGTGAGGATTTTGATCCTGATGAGATGTTCAAGGCATTCTTTGGCCAGACCAACATGTGTCGGACGTCACGTGTTTACAGGAGGGGAATTGCAGTAGCTCTGTATCAGAACAACAATCTCAGGTCGATGAGTTATCATACTGTGCTTCATAAAGTGCATTCCTCCTTGCACATTCCAGGATGGTTTTGTCAGCAGTGATGAAGTATGCAGCAATGGATGCAGCAGATATGATGAGTGCCTGAACTGTATAATTGAGGTTTGCCTTTGCCCAAGGAATCACACGAACAGCAACCAAAGTAGGCACGGCACTGGCAACACAAGCAATGGAAGCTGCCTTCACTCCTGCTCGAACACCCTCTTGAGTGCAACGGCGGAGGAGGGAGATCGAAGACAACATCGGCGACGATGGAGGGACTGCGACCATCGGTGGCGACAGAGAGCACAAATTCCTTTGATATCAGGGAGAGTAACGTCGGGTTGAAGCCTCGGATGGCGATGTCGTCGACGGAGTATTTGTCAATGTCATCGAAGATGAGTTAGGGCAGTGGCGGTGGGAAAAGGATGAGGGCGATGGACCAATAGAGCCATCGGCAGCAGCGACTCCGGCGAGGCTTGCAGCGAGAGAGTTTCTAGTGAAGAGAAGAGGATGATCTGGATCGGTGACCTGCAACAATGGATGAATGCTACGTCAACAGCTGCTTCGCTCACACCGGCGAGGTTTTCTCTTCCGCCTAAATTGGGCAGGCTTCAGCACAGGTGATAGGCGTGTGGATACTGGTTTAGATCTTTCTGTATTTGTAGGAGATTTGGCTATGAAAATGAGAGGTCAAGGGCAACGATGGGAAGGTATGTGTAGAGGTCCGGCGGGCGGCCAAGGCGAGGCTGCCGCCCGCTGGTGAAGCAGAATGACTAGGTTGTTAACCTTGCTCTGATACCATGTTAAAATTGATGTATAAAAAGAAATAGAGAATTGTATTATTGATTAATTTTTTGTTATGTTTACAATGATTCCTATATATAGGAGAGGGTGAGTGTGTAGTAGGTGAGGAGTAGGTGAGGAGTAGGTGAAGTGGGTGGAGTAGGTGTAGTGGTAGGTTTTGGTACATTTTAACAGATGTATCCGCCGGAAGATTCCATTCTTCATTACGTTTACTTAGAAAATTTATTTTTGTTATTAGATTTTCCATTTGTTTTTTGTTTTTTCATTTAAATCTATATTAATTATTTTACCAAGATCTCTAACATCTTGTTCGACATTTACTAAAATCTGATGCAAAACATCTAATTTCTTATCTATATACATATGAATATGTTTTTGTGTTTTTTTTTTTTATATTTTCAAACCAAGAAAATAAATCACACATACCATTAATAGTAGAGGTTACAGCAGTAAGTTATTACTATTTCTTTTATCTATGTGCATACTATGATCAAATTCAAATTCTAGCCTTCCTATTTGCGTAACTATACATCTAATATTTTCTTGAGTATCTTTTGCCATATTATACTATCAATGGTACTTAAAACCTTCTTGTTTTTCTTCAAGTGCCTAGAACCGTGTCCCTAAATGACTGACACCCTAAGAGCCTTCAACTGGCGATTTTGGGTTAACAGTCTGTAGGTATATGGGCTTTGAAGATTAACAAGATTATGAATTTTAGCAAACAGTGAAACAAAAGACCACAATAATTTAATAGTTGTAGAACTATCAATAGGAAATAAAATCTAAAAGAGTATACTTACATAAAACTTGATCTTGCTTCATAACTTTTCACCAAGTTCGTTACTTAGGCTCTAATACCAAATACTTAATAGATATATTTTCTAACTAATTGCAGAAGTAGTTATACGAGATGTAAGCAAACGATGAGAGAGTTTTTGAGAATTTACAATGTTTCATTTCGTTAGCTTCAATGCCATTTTATAGAATACATTTGTAGATACAATCAACAAAAATCCAAAAAGCTATTCATCTAAAAGTCAAAAAGCCTATACTTAGGTTTATTAATTTGCTTACACTAAAGTCAAAAGGCCTATACTTAGGTTTATCAGAAAAGTCTATCTACAATACATATGGAATCCCCCTCCCTCGTTTTTGAAAAAGAGATACTGCTCCAGATAAGATTTGGCTAATCTTATCTTTTGATTATTGCTGCAGATGCTACCACGAGTGCTGGATAAGGATGCAGTCGATCCAACATATCTGCAACGCGTCTTCATAGGCCCACTATGCTTCCATCATATTGTCTAGATTGTGCATGAAGACACTATCTTCAGATAATGGAGAATCTTGAGGCTGACTCCATTCCTGTGTTCTGGAAACTTCCACTTCATTAGCTTGCATTGCCAAATCTAGAGGAAGATCTAGCAAATTTCTTTTTGCCAGAAAATCTTTTGCTTCACTTTGTTGTGTAGCAGTTCTTGTATATGAAATTGGCTCCATAGTAACAAATAGTCTTCTTCCATCAATTACCATGAAAGGCAATTCACTGTAACTTTTTATACTTTGTGCCACTTGGGACAACAATATTGACATAAGACATTAATTAATTAATGAGGTTTAACATCGTGAGCTAATTTTGATTCTTCAGTCCTTTTCAAGTACCAAATTTGATATGACTGATAGAATTTTTCCCTTTCATCCCATCCAATGGTGCTAGCAATCCAAAAAGTAAAATATTTGCTCCATTTGTAATTTTTTTCATTACTTTTGAGAGCATTACCTTGATCATCTCTGAAAAATCTTTCAATTGTATAGGATGAGAACTTTGAAGAATAACTTGATTAGTTATTCCCCAGTCAATTTCTTCAGAGACTTTTTAATCATTATCCTCATAAAACCATTCTTGGGTATCTAAGAATAATGTGGTTTTTGGAATATCATCTTGTAAATTAATTTTGTTAATCGATTTGGAAAGAATTTGTTTAATTCTTTCACAATCCTCTTCTACTTTATCTTTAATGATTTTAAAATTTTCACAGGAAAGAATTGCTCTTGATTTTTCTAAAAACAAATTCTTCTAATTGTTTCAAAAGAGGGATCTGAATATTCATGGTTTATGAATTCAGAAATTTGAAGAAAAGTATTTTTTCTTTTCAAATTAAAAATCTTTGATCCCAATTCGTTTGTTTAATGAATTGGAAACAAAGTTTTTGTAACTCATTTATTCTAGTGGTTTGTTCCGCTAATTGAAATGATAAATTGGACATATGTAATCGAAAACCTTTTTTATTTTCTAAAATGTGGGTTTTCCATATTCCATTTAATTCATCATAAATTTTTCTAGGAATACCAGGGTTAAGAAAGTCTTTAATTTCATATTCATCTGGTTTAGATTTCTGAAATTCGAAAGGGACTGGATTAGTTTCCTGCTACTGAAAAATAGGCATTGATGGAGCACTATAGAAAGCCTTTTTAGCTTTTGCCAAATTGTCAAACGCTTGATAGCAAGCTCGAGGGAATCCAACTTGGTTTTTGCAGTCTTTCCAATTTTTGAAAATTCCAGGTTGTCTACTTGAAAAAACAACATAAACTTTTTCGGTTTTAGGGATTGCTTTTTTGGCAATTGTCACCTATTATTTATCAGACTCAACGGCCTGTTTACCCTTGTTCATGGCTAAAAAGAGAAAACACTGATTTAGTGATTTCTGCTTAAAAAATCTGAAAGAAAATTATTAGTTCCTTTCAAATGGTTAACTTCAAAAGTATATGTAACAATTCATTACACCATCGAAGTCAGCGGCTTTCTTCAATATTCTTCTTGTTAACCAAAAAATCTTTTACTGCTTGATTGTTTGTTCTAACAATAAAACATTCAAGAGAAAGATATATTCATAATCTTTTTAAAGTTTTATTGCTAAAAGTTCTTTTTCAAAAATAATATATCTTGTTTCAACAGGTTTAAATTTGCCAGAATTATATCCACAATATAATTCCTCTCTTGAAACAATTAGAAAAATTTGTCTTCTTAAAAAATCAAGAACAATTCTCCCCTGTGAAAATTTTAAAATCATTAAAGATAAAGTAGATCATTGTGAAAAAATTAAACAAATTCTTTCCAAATCGATTAACAAAATTAATTTACAAGATGATATTTCAAAAACCACATTATTCTTAGATACCTAAGAATGGTTGTATGAGGATAATGATTGGAAGGTCTCTGAAGAAATTGACCGGGGAATAACTAATCAAGTTATTCTACAAAGTTCTCATCCAATACAATGGAAAGATTTTCCAAAGATGATCAAGGCAATGCTCTCAAAAGTAATAAAAAAAAATTACAAATGGAGCAAACCAATACAGTCCCTTTTGAATTTCAGAATTCTAAACCAAATGAATATGAAATTAAAGACTTTTAATCCTGGTATTCCCAGAAAAATTTGTTAGGAATTAAATGGAGTATGGAAAACCCACATTTCAGAAAATAAAAAAGGTTTTCGATTACATATGTCCAATTTATCATTTCAATTAGTGGAACAAACCACTAGAATAAATGAGTTACAAAAACTTTGTTTCCAACTCATTAAACAAATGAATTGGGATCAAGATTTTTAATTTGGAAAAAAAAAAATACTTTTCTTCAAATTTCTGAATTCATAAACCATGAATATTCAGATTCTTCTTTTGAAATAATTAGAAGAATTTGTCTTTTTAAAAATCAAGAACAATTCTCCCTTGTGAAATTTTTAAAATCATTAAGGATAAAGTAGAAGATTATTGTGGGAAAAAAAAAAAAAAAAAACTGCCCAATTAGTACACATTAATGTGTGTGTGAGAGGGGAAAGATTGAGTATGCATCTAACCTTTGGCATAATGCACAAAGTGATAGTCTCAAAACTTTTGAACCGATAACTTCAAAGTTATTAGGCCAAGTCTTAACCCATAACCATCGATTAATAAAATTAATTTACAAGATGATATTACAAAAATCACATTATTCTTAGATACCCAAGAATGGTTTTATGAGGATAATGATTGGAAGGTCTTTGAAGAAATTGACTGGGGAATAACTAATCGAGCAATTCTTCAAAGTTCTCATCCTATACAATGGAAAGATTTTCCAAAGATGATCAAGGCAATGCTCTCAAAAGTAATAAAAAAAATTACAAATAGAGCAAATATTTCACTTTTTGGATTGCTAGCACCATTGGATGGTGTGAAAGGGAAAAATTCTATCAGCCATATCAAATTTGGTACTTGAAAAAGACTGAAGAATCAGAATTAGCTCATGATGGACCATTAATAAATTCAAAGGGAGAGGTCGTCAATCCTCATGAACTAATTAATGTCTTATGTCCTAAACAATACTGGGTAGAAAGTCTAATATTGTTCTCCCAAGTGGCACAAAGCATAAAAAGTTGCATTACTTTTTGTTACTATAGAGCCAATTTCATATACAAGAACTGCTACACAACAAAATGAAGCAGAAGATTTTCTCAACAATCTAGCAAAAAAGAAATTTGCTAGATCTTCCTCTAGATTTGGCAATGCAAGTTGATGAAGTCGAAGCTTTCAAAACACAGGAATAGAGTTAGCCCCAAGATTCTCCATTATCCGAAGATAGTGTCTTCATGCACAATCTAGACAATATGATGGAAGCATAGTGGGCCCATGAAGACATGTTGCAGATATGCCGGATCGATTCCATCCTTATCCAGCAGACGTCGTAGCATCTGCAACAATAATCAAAAGATAAGATTAGCCAAATCTTATCTGGAGTAGTATCTCTTTTTCAAAAATGAGGGAGGAGGACTGCATATGTATTGTAGATAGACTTTTTTGATAAGCCTAAGTATAGGCTGTTTGACTTTAGTGTAAGCAAATTAATAAGCCTACGTATAGGCTTTTTGAATTTTAGATTAATAGCTTTTTGAACTTTTGTTGATTGTATCTACGAATGTATTCTATAAAATGGCATTGAAGCAAACGAAATGAAACATTGTAAATTCTTAAAATTATTTCATCGTTTGCTTATATCTTATATTACTACTTCAGCAATTAGTTAGAAAATATATCTACTAAGTATTTGTCTAAAACCAATTTTCCAATTTTCTCACAAAATTTAGCCACAACAATTTTTTCCTTTTGCAGAATTGGTGATTTGATTTTTCACTTGTTTCTTTGCTTGTACCGTTAAGCACTGATTTGCTATCAGTCTCAAGACAAAGTTTATCCTAAATCCAAAATTATCACTCTTTTCTAATTTTTCTAAAAACTTAGGATATTTTTTAAAACTTAATTCATCCCATGGGTTTGGGAATTTATGAAAAAATTGATCTAACCAGTAAGTATTTTGTGGAGGATCTAGAACATAATAATATTTTTGGAATAATGTCACATACTCTTCAAATTGACAAATATTACATAGTTCTAGTTTGAATAGAGCATAATTTGCATCTTGTTGCAAATTAATTTCTCCTGAATACCCACACCTATTTTCTTTAATTATGGTGACAAAATCACTCAACATCTTATCAAAACTTTAAAGGTTTGATAAAAGAGCTGTTTTCTGGTTTGGAATTTCTAAATCTGACCAATTTATAAGCTTTGGTTGAATTATTGTCTCATATGGTTTTGGTTCCCACATGTCAACTATTTTTGTATTAATTGGTTTAATTGATGTTTCAGGTAGCCTTGTTAATTCATGGATAGTTTTACATTGAATTGCGAGATTATAGGAGAATCTTTTTTCATTCCTATATTTTGTGTTTTTAGACGAATCCTAACAACATCCTCGATATTAGGATCATCTATTGACACAAAGAAATTTGGTTTTATGTTAAACCATAGTATTCCATTTACTAAATTAGATTGTGTTAAAATCCACCTACTCTCCACCTACTTCACCCACTTAAACCTACTCCACTAAACCTAACCCACTACACCACTACCACCTCACCTACTCCACTAAACCTAACCCACTACACCACTACCACCTCCACTTCACCTACTCCTTACCTACTACACACTCACCCTCTTCTATATATAGGAATCATGAATCTTGTAATCTATCAATCAAGACATCAATCAATAATACATAAATTCTTACATGGTATCAGAGCAAGGTTAAGAATTTAATATTTTTTCGCTTCACCGGCGGGCGGCAACCTCGCCTTGGCCGCCCGCCGGACCTCAACCTAGTCCGCTAGAATTGTCTACTACATACCTACCTCCTCATCATATCTTCATAACATCTCATTCTCTCTCGGCATCATAGTAGCCGTGATACTGCTCATACTTCTGGACAGCGGAGAGAACATCGTCTTTCTCGATCTTTCCGCCGACGCCGGTGGCGAGATCCAAGGCTCCGGCTTTCGACATCACTCTCCCCAAATAGTCCATAGCAGCTTCTCCACCGGAAAGATACTCCTAACAGCAGCGGAAAAAAAGGTGTTTCCCTCAGCCAAACAAGGCTCAATAGCTGTGGTCCTCATCAAAATACGTGTAATTGCTACTCCTGAACTTGGTTTCCCTATCCTTGCTAACAAGCTTCTCAAATGCTTCCGGGCCATGTTCTTCTATGTACTTCTCAGCAGCAGTTAGAATGTCATCTGGCTTACTGAAGATGTCCTTCTTCCTTGGGACATACTAGACGTTAACAGTCTGCTGTGGGTTAAGAAAGAAAGGCCTCAAATAATGCTCATAAACATATGTAGCACCTTGAAATTTATTTTATTTTATTTTCTTATCTCTCTTTCTGACCATTACAACACAGCACCAGCACACTTGTTCCCACCTTTCATCATGGTCTCCACTTTCTTTTTCTTTTTTTATATTTATTTTAATCCATCTTTTTTGAAAACAAAACCAATATCACTTTTTTTAATTCCTTAATTTATTTTAATAACATGAGTGGCCTCTCTTTTCCACCATCTCCCTCTTTTTCTACACAATATTTTTGTACCACCGCCCACTCCATGATTTCCATATTAATATTATTATTATTATTATTATTATTATTATTTTCACAAAAAAAAAAAAAAAAAAAAAAAAAATTCATTCCAGTTGATTTTTCTGCCTTACCACACCTACCATTCGAGTTTGCCAAACACACTTATTTTATTCATGTCAGGATCAACCCCGATCATAATTTTACACGAGAAAAAAAAAAAAAAAAAAAAAAAAAAAAAAAAACCACCATAACACACCCAACACCCACAGTGGGATTTTTCTTCTCTACTCTGCTGCAGATCTCTTCTTCTTTCCTCCGTCCTGGGCGGCCCTTGACGGTGCTGCCTCCGTGTTTCCTACGCCGCCGAGCACGTTCACTCCTCCATACTCCTCCACTGCAGCATACGGCGGACCTCCAAATCGGAACATCACAGTGGCCTTCCGCTTCAGCTCCTTATTTTCTGCTTTCAGCACACTTATCTCTGCTCGCGCATCCTTATACATGCGTTGGAGCAGAGCCAGCTGGGAATTTAAATGCTGCACCTCATTTGTCCTACTCTGCAGCCGGTTCGACAAATTTGTGACCGCCGTCATGGTTTCCACGCATGACTTCAGAGTATACTGATTAGCCTCAATATCAGTTTGCACCGCCATTTTTTGCTCCACCGACCGCATCGGAAAGTTCAATGGAGCAAAACCAGAGGTGTTTGGTTGAGGTTCACTGGCCACCGCACCAGTTATTTCTCTTGTGGGCTCGTTCAGTTCTGGAAAGAGCGTGAGCAGGTTCTGGGTAGCTGGACGGGAAGAAGAGGCCATGTTTTTGGGTTGCTAAGTGTTTCAGCGAAATAGCAATTTCAGACTGGTAATGTTCGGAAGGGTTGGTGACAGAATGGCAACAAAGTGTTCCACAGTTTCTCTCTCCGCAGAGGCAGAGTTTTTTCAGCGAAGGGTTGGTTTCAGAGGTTTCAGAATGGTATGCCTCAGCCTCAGCCTTCGTCTTGGTTAAATAGCCGAGGCAGCCACGCGTATCGCGCGCCTCTTGCCGCCCGACAAACTGGCACGCCTTTTCATGGCACATCTTTTGACAAAGTGGACACGCCTTTTGATGGCACGCCTTTTGATGGCACGCCTTTTGATGAATTGGGCACGCCTTTTGATGGCACGCCTTTTGACAAAATTGGGCACACCTTTTGAGGGTGCAACTTTTTAAGAGTCCGACAAGACTCTGTAAACTGTCCCGACATTGATTCCGGTTAGTTTTTACAAGTGTCCGACAAGACTCTGTAAACTGTCCCGACATTGATTCCGGTTAGCTCCTTTCTGGGTCCGACAAGACTCTGTAAACTGTCCCGACATTGATTCCGGTGTCTTCTACATCAGTCTGACACCACCATACAGTGTCCTCTACCACGTTATGACACCCCCATACAGTGTCATCTACAACGTTATGACACCACCATACAGTGTCCTCTACAACGTTATGACACCACCATACAGTGTCTTCACCAATGGTCTGACACGACCATACAGTGTCACCTATCCTCTTTTATTTTTATGTATTTTCTTGTTTTGTTACTCTCTCCAAACTCAAGTTGGTTAGTTCCTATCCCCCTTGAGTTTGCGGGGGGCTGTTAAAATCCACCTACTCTCCACCTACTTCACCCACTTAAACCTACTCCACTAAACCTAACCCACTACACCACTACCACCTCACCTACTCCACTAAACCTAACCCACTACACCACTACCACCTCCACTTCACCTACTCCTTACCTACTACACACTCACCCTCTTCTATATATAGGAATCATGAATCTTGTAATCTATCAATCAAGACATCAATCAATAATACATAAATTCTTACAGATTGTACTCCAATAATGGCTCTTATTGGATCATGAAATCTTTTATCTAGTAAGACTGCTAAGATGGGTGTATTAGTACCTTGTCTAAACAAAGCAGTGATTTTTACTTGAATTAGATTGTACTCCTCCAATAATGGCTCTTATTGGATCATGAAATCTTTTATCTAGTAAGACTGCTAAGATAGGCGTATCAGTACCTTGTCTAAACAAAGCAATGATTTTTACTTGAATTAGTCCTATATGAATATATCTTAATTCAGGATTATTCTTTTTCCATCTAGCAATTTTCTTTTTGTCGAATAAGGTTATATCGACATTTTCTTCATCTGTAAATTGAGCCTTGGTGTTTCTAGCATGTTGCTCAAATATTCTTACAAACCAAGGTTTGAATTTTGAAATTTTATAAATTTCTTCTTTTCGAATTCCTTAAAGTTTTTCATACTTAGCCAATTGTTCTTCGAAAAAGATAATTTCTTTACCGCCTAATTGGAATGTTTCTGATTCCTCCTTAGGATTTTCTATAATTGTATTCATCATAAAGATGTATTCTTCATCTTCATCTGATGAATATTCTTCACTTGAAATTTCATACAGTATTTCTTTTGTATCTTAAATTTCTTCACCAAAACAAATTTCAACATCTTGCTCTTCAAAAACTTTTATCATCTTTTTAGCACTTGTTCATTTTTAGGACACTGAGATGTATAATGTCCTTCATGACAACTATAACATTTACGAGATTTTTCTTGTTAGATGTTTTTGAAGTTGTTTTTCTTTTCTTAACATATTTTTTATGTTAAGAAATTTTCTTCTTTTTCCAAGTTTTTACTTAAATTCCTTTTTCTTAATTTTACTCTTTCTTTTATAAGAAGGTGTGCAACCAATTTTTCAATTTTCTCACAAAATTTGGTCACAACAATTTTTTCTTTTTGTGGAATTGGTGATTTGATTTTTCACTTGTTTCTTTGCTTGTACCACTGTTAAGCACTAATTTGCTATCAGTCTCAAGACAAAGTTTATCCTAAATCCAAGATTATCACTTTTTTCTATTTTTTCTAAAAATTTAGGATATTTCTTAAAACTTAATTCATCCCATGGGTTTGGGAAAATTTAGGATATTTCTTAAAACTTAATTCATCCCATGGGTTTGGGAGTTTATGAAAACACTGATCTAACTAGTAGGTATTTTGTGGAGGATCTAGAATATAGTAATATTTTTTGAATAATGTCACATACTCTAATATTACATAGTTCTAGTTTGGATAGAGCATAATATGCATCTTCTTGCAAATTAATTTCTCCTGAATAGCCACACATATTTTCTTTACTTATGGTGACAAAATCACTCAACATCTTATCAAAACTTAAAAAAGTTAAATAAAAGAGTCGTTTTTTGGTTTTTTCCAGAATCAGATTTTTCCCATTGTATTAGCCATTGCAAACAATTTCCATGTAATGTTGCTGCAATATAATCTACGAATCTTTCTCTTGTCCATGTTTACTTATAATTTGTTATTAAAATAAACATGGATTGTGCCCAATCATCAAATGTTTTTAATTGATCTTTAAAAACATGTGTTAAATCCAAATAAGTACCGTGTTGGGTTATTGGATTTTTGTTTAAATCATCTTTTCTTTGGTAAGATGGTCTAGGATCACTAGGTTTAGTTTCACTAGTGGATGTGTTTGGTACCGTTTGTTCGATAGTTTTTATTAAATTCTGGTTTTGCTTCAAATTCTTCTGGATCTAATGGTTCATCTATTTTTCTTTTACCTTTACCTGTAGCTGTAGGTTTGGTTTCTTCATCAGAAATTTTAGAGTCTGAAGTTTCAAATTCTGAAGTCTGTTTGGCTTTGATCACCATGCTAGTTGCGTTGATGAAATGAGAAGAGTCGTCATCATAAAATTCATCATCTATAATAAAAACCTGATACCCAAAATGAGTAAACAAATTTTCATTTTCTAAATATAGGTTTTGAATTTGAGTAATCAACCTATTGCGTTCTTCAACAGTTGATGTTGGATCTAAATAAAGTTTTTTCCGATATTCAATGGGCCATAGAAGGAGCCATTTGCATTTTTGCAAATTCCTCGTGGATTTTCAAAACAATCCCTGCATTTTTGGGAACAGGGAGGTTTTTTTTATAGCCCATAACTGGGACCAGTTGATGTAGATTCGAACCCCATCGGGCCAACGGGTGCTCCTTTTTTTGATTTGGCCTCTCATAAACGATTGGGTTCTGAATAGGCAAACTTTGAGCCCCGAAGAGAACTGTCGGTTCGTAGGCTGCTGTTGTTTTTCCATCAACAAGAGTTTGGGTCATTAACCTCCTCCCAATGGCCCTAATGATGGCCATGTTTTCAGCAGATCTGGGCAAACTCTGTCGTTTTGACGAAGTCTTCTACCTTTGTGAGTAGCTGGGCCACAACATTTTGTGTTGCGCCTGCTGAAGCTGCAACAAAGGCCGTAGTCGTAGTTGGAACTCGATTAGCCTCCCTTGCCTGGATTAGAAAGATCTTCGTTCGGGCTGTGACCCTCACCGTTGCGTACTGCTTCGAAGCCTTCACATAATCTTCATCAATCTTTTTCAAATTTTCAGCTTTCTAGAAAAGTGTGACCTTCATGACACCAATTACTTTTGGGACAACCAAGAGCATTCGCTCCGAAGCCCCTTAGGCGACAGGTGATAGGGAAAGAAGTGCATCTTTCCAGGATCTCACTAATTCTAACTTTGGGACAGCCAAGAGCATTGGCTTCGGAGCCCCTCGGGTGACAAGCACTATCTCCATCCTTCGTGATTTCAAAACCAACGGAGTGTCAAGTTAGCCTCTTAACAGTTGCTTTAGCATTCCTATAACAAAAGAATACGTCAATAAGTTTCAAATATATATTTTTGTTCTTTAAAAGATGGGAGGAGAAATAGATCCCATGGCGTGCCAGAATTTGTAGGCACAAATTTTGAAACGTGAAGTGCTTCAAAACATTTTAAAATTCTGGTTACAAATGTCCACTATTTAGTTTTTGAACTAAACAGTGTTGATTCTTTGGATAGCAGGTTCCTATTTCGGATCTGTATTCCAGATCGTTAATTTCACATTTTATTAAATGAAACCTCCGATTAATGAAGAACAAGAAAATTAACAGAAAATAATGAGGAAAAGAAATATCTTATTAAAATTGTTGTGGGTTTTAAACTCTTGAATACAAAGTACAATTCTTGGGCTTGGAACCCTTTACCTATTCATCGCCGTTATGTGTTTGTTGCATAGACTCTTGAATTCTCTGAGTTTATCCTCTTCTTTCTTGTAACGATTTTTGTAGCTCTTGATTTCTCTCTTTCTTTGGTCTTCTCACTGTTGGTTTTCCGATCCCCTTTTTTGTGTGATGATCCCTCATATTTATAGAGGGTCATCCAGGTGATAAGAGTGTCTCATCATTCAATTTGAATTTCAAATTGAATGATAACGCCATTTGAATTTAAAATGATAACACCATCTGAATATGGGTGAAACCATATCTGATTAACCATATTGATCCTTTGGACTTCATCATGTGTGGTGTCCTTGCTGTAAGCTCTATAGGTGTCATCTTTCGTAGGCTCCACGTGTCATTTGAGTATCTTAAATATAGTCGCTAAGATACAACGTCGTTTTAATTATGCACTTCAAAAGTTGATCATTTTATGAAGTAATTACCTACAACAATCCTATCATAGGCTCTATGCGTGTCATTAACTGATTGACCGTATTTGAAATGTTAACATAAATTTGGTTGAAATTTATGTGCCAACAATGACTAGTGATTCACAAACAATTATCAATATGGGTTTTACCTTGAGATACTCCTTGCATTAAAGGCTTAGTGATTGTGAATCATCATTACTTTTTTTTTTTTTAATAGTAAGTACTCGGGTAAAACCCTGACTAATCCTGAGACCCACGCAAAGCACCCCCTACATGAGGGTGGGGCAGATCTCAAGGTGTGGCCCTATAGGATTGATAACACTCAATGGGAGTTGAACCTCAAACCAAAATGCTTTAAGTGACTGACTACCAAATCAAACCAATCAATAGCACTCAATTGAAGTCGAACCTCAAACCAAATACTTTATAAGGGCGCCAAGGGCCAAGTGACTAACCACCAAGTCAACCCCTTGGGTTATTGTTATTCCTTTGATGATGAAGGGATTCTAAAGTTGCATTTAAACTATCTCTACTATTCTTCGATCAATACAGTAGTAACACATCATTCCACTATGAGGATTGAAGCATGTTATTCTACAATTGATCTAACATTGTTAACACAAAACCAAAAATCATGTGGACTTTCAGGGGTTTTCTCTTGAGGACAAATGTTGAATAGGTTTAGAGAAATGCTAGAGACCCACACTTTTAAACCCACAAATCCACCCACAATGATTTGGCAACAGAGTTGGGCCCTATATCATTGGATGTGTGACAAATCAAAAGTTGACACATATACATCATTGTGGGTACAATTGTGGGAGTTTTTTTTTGTGGGTCTTAGAAATATTTCATAGGTTTATGAGCTCATGAATCACTCAGACCTTGGAGTTATTAAATAAAGAATCTACTTTGCTCATTCATTCTATTGTTTGTATCTTGATTCCATCCAGTTATTGCTTATTCAAGAAAAGGAATTAAATTCAATTGCTTCATAGGGGACAGGAAATCATAACTTCAAACTGTTGAGGATATAAATAATTAAGTTATACATCTCTCTAATAATTTAAGCTTTTAGATGATTTAGTTTTTACACATTTTAGCGGACTAAGAAGTGCACTGGGTACAACCTTTTATTTGGTTGTTAAACATGTAAGATGATTTTAGAGTAAGCAGAGATCACGCATTCAAACCCCACGGCTTACCAAATAATTATAAAATTTTCACTTGTTTTTCCTGTTTATAGAGGGGAGGCTGACTACATGTTGAGAATATAAATAATTAAATTACACCTCCCTTAATCAGGTTAAGATTTTGGATGAATTGGTTGTTAAACATTGAATAATAACTATTTCCATGTGAATTCTAACAAAGTTGATACTAGACGACAACAATCAAAACACAAATAATTCTTAACTAGAGCAATGAAGGACAAACAAAGGTAGAACAAATATGTACCAAACATCTTGTGCCTCACTTTCTGGCCCAAACGAAATGCATATTGAGCATTTTCATGCAGTTGAGCCTTTGCTGAGGCAACTAGTGACTCTGCCTCAAGTTTAGAAATTTCATCCCGTAATTCAGCGGCCAAAGCATAGTTCTCGCTCTGAATTGCATTTTGCAGATCCGCACTGCATGTGAAGAAGTGGAGACAGTCTAATACATATTTCAAGTTAAAGCAATATGTTACTGCATTAGAAGGGGAAAATAAATAAATAACATAAAGAAAAATATAAAGTTAAAGAACCAAGACCCTCATATACAATACCCCCCAAAAAAAGAAAGATCTAGTTAAGCCCGAACTACATATTGTGTAATAAGACATGAGACTCACCGTACACGTAAGATATTTATAGCCACATCTTGAGCTTCACTCTTTGAGGTTGATCCTCTTCTTGCTTCTTGTTGCCTGATAACCTCTGTTTCAACCTACCAAGGGAAATACTTATTAAGCATGTCACAAGAGTCGGTGGACACAAAAGTACACAAGATTAGGATTTACAAATAAATGATTAGATGCGAATCATCTATGAAGCATGGATACATATACAGATACTAATACGGGTATGACACGATACAAATACGACAAAACCTTAAAAAATAGAATACGAGTACAACCAGGTTATGTTCGTAAAAAAAAAAAATATTTTATAATTTTTAGTATTGTATTATGCATAAGCTCAAAGAATGGTGAGAAACCATTCTCTTCTTTTTTTTAAGAAGGTGTTATGAAAATTTCATTTTAGTACCAAGTCTAAACTATTTTTATTGCCCTTGTGCTTTTTCCTTACATACTTAAATGTGTTATATGCAAGAGCGTTGTATGCAAGCATATCGCAAGCCTCAGTAGGGGGGGTAGGTTTGGAAAGGGTGGGGTATTAGGGGTATGTGCCAATCAAAAAAGAAAAGTTCACTTGTTTTTAACTATTGAAATCCAATTTTAGTATATCATCATAGTTTGTTATTTATCCTTACTTTCAAAAAAGTATGGATATCAATATGGGATATATATATATATATATATATCGGTAAATTATATTTTTCGTCTCTATAGTTTGATCCAAGTTTCACTATGATCCCTATTGGTTCAATTTGAATAATCTGGTCCATACACTTTTAAGTCCAATTTCAATAGTTCAGATAAATGACTTAAAGAGTATCCAGAAAGGTATCCTACAATTCTTAAAATTAACATGAAGTACCAGACACGAATCCATGAGTATTTGAGGAGTATAGGTATCTGATACACATACGATACAGATACAACTCTATTATATAAGCATTTGTGCAAATGGAAATGGCTGGATAAAATTTTGAATAAGTCGTCTGAAAAAAAATAGAAATAAAAAAGATGTATTGATAAACATTTGTGAATTAACCAAGATATTTAAAACACAGTTTTTGCAAGATGGAACCTCACTCTGAGGGGGTATAGTATGATGAATTAACCAAGATAACTAGACAAGTGTTAAATAATCGAACCTCAGTAAGCTTGTTTCTTAGTTGTTGAGCAATTTCATACTCCTCCAAATTCAGAGCACGCTGCCAATATATACAGAGAAATATTGTAAGCCAACTTTCTTCTGGGTTCCAGCAGTGATCAAGGGGGTTGTAGGTATGCAAAAGCATGTAAACACCATAAACCATAAAAAAGGAAACTTTAGAACAGCATGCCAACCTGTACTTGAGTCCCCAAGTCCAGCTGGAAAAAGAAAATTAATATATCCTCATTGGCAGTTTCACTGCGCTCCGAGCTTGCATCCAACCCCTGGTCGCCTCCTTTAAACAGCCATCCAGCTTCAACTCTCAAACTTTGTTGTCTTGATATATCAAAGTGCCTTATAAAGGAAAAGGTACGTGCACCTTGATACCAAAGGCATAGTCTTTCAACTCCATAGGTTATGTCACTTTTATTTAGCCTGGAATGCCTCCCCAGTAAATGGCTACTGCTTCCAGAGGTTGTCAGAGTGCTTGTAGACATAACTTGCACCATTTATACCCTAAAGTAAAATCCCTTTTCTTTTCTTCTTTGCCTGTTCTTTAAAAACAACTGCCCTCCCTATTCCACCGCATCAGAAGTAAATTACTGTAAATAGCAATGCTCAACACATCTTACAATGATTCTAATATATAAAAATTAAATTAAATAAAATATAAAATACAAAACAAAGCAAATCAAAGAACAGATGCCATGCAATGTGACTATATATAATGATTGTGAAAAGCTTTTCAAAGTATATCAAAACTAACTAAAAAATACAACAAACTCAAAGTACAATAACAAAAGCATAATCAAGTGTATACACATCCCTTACAAATCCCAAAATAATATGCACTTGAAGTTAAAAATCTTTTTACTGCCCCATGATTCTCTTAGATTGAATTCACAGGCCATGTATTACAATATATACCACTGAGTACGTAAGAGTAGTTTAAGGGGCACTATCAATGTAACACCCTGATTTCTAAAGAATCCGAATAATAAAAGAAATCGATTCTTTATTTAATTTGGGAAAAATATATTTAGTTTTACAGAAAACCTTTAAGATTTAAATTATAAAAAATAAAATAAAATAAAATAAAAACATATATGTAGCAACTTCCTAATTTAGACAATATAATATACGAACCACTCTCCGGCAATGCATTTCATTCACTTCATGAAAATTTAGGAATGTCATGCATTCTATATTCAATCACTACGTGGCATGAAGATGAAACATGCAAAAACATCACATTGAAAATTGATCGATTATTCAAATAAAGTGCCCCAAAGGCTTACATGTATAAAGGGACATTGCCCTATTTACAACAAAAGGGGAATCTTGACCCAATACAAAAAGAGCCCAAGGCTTTACAAATAAACAAAAAAATAATGAGCGTCTTGCTCTAAAATCCCCGAGCCATCTTCTAAGCAGAGGAACAACATCAACACCTAAAAAATGATTTCCACAAGAGACGAGCACTAATGCCCAGCAGAGATAATCTTAATGATGTGCATGAGTTTTAACACAACCATGATCATGAGATGCAATGACATGTACTGCTAAAAAAAAATAAGTTTTTCTTTCCATGAGAATGTTCCATGCAAAATTTTCCAAACATCTGATTCAACACTTTCATTTCTTCAAAATAGACTGGGCAGTAAATACAACACTAGGGGTATGTTTGGTTTGGATTTGTATAGTGATTTTGGAAAAAAATTTCTAAAAAACTTGTTTGGTTAGTAATTTTTCTAAAATCACTTTCTCTCTCTTACACATCAATCAATCACTTTTTCTTTCTCCTTTCTCCTTCTCAATCACTTTTTCTCTCACACACATCTACTCAATTACAATAAAATATCAAATCATTCCAAAATCCCAAACTCCAAAACTACTTTCAAAATACACAACCAAACAAACCAAAAAAATTTCTAGGTACGTTTCCGCCATTAGTCTATCAAAGAACTACCAAAATCACCCCCACTTTATCGGTTACTAATCGGAAGAAAATTGATACCTATTTTGCACGTGTTTTAGGACTTTCACCATGGACGTCAAGCCAACTTAATTCTCAAACATAGCTACACCCCCTAATCGGATTTACCACGTTATTTACCGCCATTACACTTCCTTCACAAAATTTCCGAAATAAATCAATTTAAATGCATTTTCTCAAAATGTAATAAAAGCCAATAACATGAATTTCATAGAAATGCAAATGTAATGCATGGTTTTGCAAACGATTTCAATTCTCTTAATTTTATATCAATTCTACAACAAATCAATGCAATCCTTGATGATTTTTGGAGAACACCAAGATTAGGGAATGATTGTGATATCATCCCCTTTTTATATTAATAAAGATTAATAATTATAAGGGAGCCCTAAGGCATAGAATAATTACAATTGAATACAACCCAACTAATAATATACTATTCTAACACTACCCCCTCAAACTGATGCGAAGATATCTCTCATGCCCAGCTTGCCTAGGATGTCATGCAATGGCTTACTCCCAACTCCCTTAGTGAGGATATCAGCGAGTTGTTCACCATATTGCACAAATGGAGTACATATTGTGCCATTAGTGAGTTTCTTCTTAATGAAGTGGCGATCAATCTCAACATGCTTTGTCCTGTCATGTTGAATCAGATTGTGAGTGATATTGATAGTGGCCTTATTATCACAGTATAACCGCATGGAGTCCGTCTGATCAAGACCTAGATCACCCAACAATAACTTGATCTATAAGAGCTCACACACCCCTTGTGCCATAGCTCTAAACTCAGCTTCTGCGCTGGACCTGGCAACCACATTTTGTCAGCTTCTGCGCTGGACCTGGCAACCACATTTTGTTTCTTACTCCTCCAAGTAACTAGGTTGCCTCCAACAAAGGTGCAATACCCTGAAGTCTATCTCCTATCAGTTATTGATCTAGCCCAATCAGCATCTGTATCGGCCTCCACACGAAGATGATCATGCTTTGAAAAATACAGACCATTACCAAGAGCAGACTTCAAGTACCGCAAAATTCTTATGACAGCCTCGAAGTAAATCTGATGAGGAGCATGCATAAACTGGCTAACCACACTAATAGCAACAGCTATATCAGGATGGGAGTGAAATAGATAGATGAGCTTACCCACTAAACGCTGATAGCTACCCCTATCAACAGCTACTCCTCCTTCATCATCTCCCAGTTTCTGATTGGGTTCCAATGGAGTGTCAACCAAGCATCCCAGTTTCCTTCAATAGGTCAAGCACATACCATCGCTGTGAGATAAATATTTCATCCTTAGAGCGAGCAACTTCAATTCCCAGAAAATATTTCAAGCTTCCCAAATCTTTGATTTCAAACTCACTTGCTAAATATTTCTTTGACAGAGATATTTCCTCACTATCATCACCTGTAAGAACTATGTCATCCACATAAACAATGAACGTTGTAGTCTTACCCCGTGGGGAATGTTTCACAAATAAGTCATGATCTGTTTGACTCTATTTGAAGCCATATTTAAGCATAGCCTAAGTGAATCTCTCAAACCGAGCCCTTGGAGACTGTTTGAGACCATATAATGACTTCCTAAGCCGATATACTTTACCCTCTGTCTGATGATCCTCAAAACCAGGAGAAATGTCCATATATACCTCTTCTTCTAAGTCACCATAGAAAAAGGCGTTCTTTACATCAAACTGATGAAGTGGCCAATCTAGATTAGCTGCTAGATAGAGAAGTACTCTAACTGAATTCATCTTAGCCACGGGTGCAAAGGTTTCCTGATAGTCAACTCCATATGTCTGAGTGAACCCTTTTGCCACAAGTTTAGCCTTGTAACGCTCAATAGAACCATCAGCTTTGTGTTTCACAGTATACACCCATTTGTATCCCACAGGTCGTTTGCCCTTAGGTAACTTAGTCAATTCCCAAGTGTCATTCTTCCTAAGTGCTTTCATTTCCTCAATCATGGCAAGTTTTCAGTCAGAGGTAGTAAGAGCATCCTGAAAATGGGTAAGAATACTAACAGAGGAAATATTTGACACAAAAGCTCTATATGAGGAGGTGGTGGTCACTTCACTCCAAGGCTCCCCCTGAAGGGAGGACGGTGAGACCGGAGAGGACAAGAAATAGGATTGAGACTCAAAAAATGTGACATCCATGAACATAAACCACTTACGAGAAGGAAGGTAATAACACTTATATCTCTTTTGAGTAGGAGAGTATACAAGGAAAACACATTTGAGGGAGCGAGGGTCCAACTTACCACGAGTAGGAGAGTGATTGTGGACAAAACAGACACAGCCAAATATTCTTGGAGGAATAGAAAACAAGGACTCGGAACCTAGGAGGACTTGAATAGGAGCTTGTTTTTGCAAGACCTGGGTAGGAAGACGATTAATAAGATAAGCAGTGGTGAGAATAGCGTTGCCCCAGTAGGACCAAGGCACACTCATAGAAAAACACATGCACCAAGCCATGTCAAGAAGATGACGATTCTTGCGTTCTGCCACCCATTTTCTTGAGGGGTATTGGTGCAAGAAGTCTGAAGGATAATGCCATGAGCAGAAAATATTGCCCTAACCCAGAATCTACATATTCCCCCTATTATCAGAATGCAAGATTTTGACAGTGGCCCCAAACTGAGTATAAATCATCTTATGAAAATTGCAGAACACAAAGAAAACCTCACTCTTGTCTTTCATGAGATACACCCAAGTAGTACGAGAAAAATCATCAATAAATGTAACAAACCAGCGATGACCTCTCACAAACATAACACGAGATGGACCTCAGACATCATAATGTATTAAGGAAAAAGGAACTAAACTTTCATTAAAACTGGGAGCAAAAGAAGCTCTATGTTATTTTCCAAGTTGATAAGACTCACAAAGAAACTCAGACACATTATTGTTTGCAAAAACCGATGGAAATAAATGCTTAAGTAAATAAAAAGAAGGATACCCAAGACGCCAATGCCACAACCATAAATCATCTTGGATAGTAAGACTCGTGGTAGAAGAATAAACAAGCTGGTCCGGTTGATCCAGGAAGTACAAACCATTGTCTGTACTACCACTGTCAATCGTCCTCCTCGTGACAAGGTCTTGAAAAAGACAATGATCAGGAAAAAAAAGTCACATTACAATTCAAATCCTTTGTAATACGACTCAAGGATAACATGTTAACAGAAAAATTGGGAACATGGAGAACAAAAGATAGATGTATAGTAGGAGTGACGTGGACTAAACCTTTCCCAGAAATGGAAGAAACAGTACCATCTGCAATCCTAACTTTGTCTTGACCTGAAGAGGGCTTATAGCAAGAGAAAAGGTCAGAGGATCCAGACATATGATCGGAGGCACCAGAATCTATAATTCAAGACAAAAACTTATGAGAAAGGAAAACACGAGGAGAAGAGGCTAAGTTACCTGAGCACGCAAACGACGAGGAAGATGTACTGAGAGCAGTAGAAGACCGTCGATCCAGTAAGTGACGCAGAACATCTTCAAGCTCATGAGTAGTCATGCTAGAGAGACCATCAGAAGCCTGGCCAACGAAAGTGAAAGCAGAAGGAGAATGAAGTGTATCAGCGGCACTAGACTGATGAGCCCGTGGATGGGAGCCACGTCCTCGAGACTGACCTGACCGACCTCCTCTAGAACCAGACCGATCACCTCGACCCCCGAATAGAGTCCCATGAAGCTTCCAACGCGTCTATCCTTGGCAGCAGACGGAGGGATAGGAGTCAAATTGAGGCCATCTCTAGGGGTAGACCGTAATGCTAAGCGGTCAATAGAGACAGGTGGCATCATAGCAGACCGGCGACTCTCCTCATTTTGTACATAAGCAAATGCCTCTGGAAGTGAAGGAAGAGTGTCCATACCCAGAACCCGACTCCGAACCGGATCATACTCCACATTGAGACCAACCAGAAACTTGAAGACCCTTTTCTGTGCAATGAACTTCCAATACCCAACCGAATCAGCAGTGCAAACAGGTTTATAGTCCTGCAGGTGATCAAGACGTTTCCAGTTGTTGATGAGGAAAGTAAAGTACTAAAGAACAGTTTGCTCCCCCTGAACAGAGCTCTCAATAGAGCGGTGCAACTCAAATGCCTGTGAGAAATTCCCTTTGCGGGAATAAGTAGTAGCCACTGCCTCCCAAATATCCTATGCAGTGTCCATAAATAGATAGCCCTCTCCAATCTCTGAGGCCATAGAATGTATCAACCAACCCATAATTAGGGAGTTGGTGATCTCCCATTGATCATAACCTTGGTCCATGGTGCTGGGTGCCTATATCCTGCCATCAACATATCCCATCTTGCCTTTGCTCTTCAAAAAAATAGTCAAACTTTGCGACCACGCTAGATAGTTCTAACCATTGAATAGAGAGGTGGTGATTTTAAGACTAGGGTTGGGGTTATCAGTCATAGTTGTAGGTATAATAAAACTCTCACTCTTAGGTGTTTGAGAAATAGTGGACCCACTGGTGGAATCTGCCATGGATACTATATTACCTAACCCTCAACAAAAACTAGTGCCAATCACACACCCAAAAGATGGTGGAGGAATAATAAGCACGAAGACCACTAAGAAGATTAAAGAATTAAGCACTCATAATTTATTTTTTTATTTTTTTTTTGGAGGGGATGAAATGAAGAAAAACAGAACAAAACGAGGTCAATACCTCATCAAAGAAGGCAGTAGAAGGTCCATAACAGGGAGACGACACAGAGGGAGACGAAGGAAGCCAAAGAAAGCCTCGGGGCCGTCGGCTAGGTCTGAGAGACTGCCAGTGGCAGTCAACAAGACAAACGACACAGACATGGTGGTAACTTAGGCTAGAATGGCTGTCAGCAGGGATCAAACACATAATTGGGGACCTGCAATAGCAAACGAAGGATACGACTAGGACCACAGAGGTGCGACTAGGCAAGATGGCCTGTCGGCCGAAACCCCAGAGGTCGACTTAGGCTAGAAGGCCTGTTGACAGTGACCAACCACTGTGTGGGCACCTGCGACAGTGGTTGACTTAGGGTTGACTCCGGCAGATACAGTCAAACCTTAGACGGGAGCTTGGTGGTGGCTGTGTGGTGTATGGGTTTAGAGTTTAGGATTGTGGCTCTGATATCATGATGATTTTTGGAGAATACCAAGATTAGGGAATGATTGTGATATCATCACCTTTTTACATTAATAAAGATTAATAATTACAAGGGAGCCCTAAGGCATAGAATAATTACAATTGAATAAACCCAACTAATAATATACTATTCTAACAATCCTCTACCGATTCCCAAAACAATTATCTATATCAAAATATTCCAATAAGGTAATATTTAAAGATAATTCAACTACTTCCAATAATACCACAAATTAAATCATAACTTTCAATTTCAAGAAACCCACAATTCCTTCTCACATTTTTCAAGATAGATCATAATTTCCAAGAGTTTCCATAATTTCTCCACTCACAATTCACATTCAAACTTTTCATATTTTCTAGGGTTCTAAAAAAATTGGGGTTTTCTCAATTTAAGAACGAAACGTTTAAGTTCATACACCATGATTTGTTTATTGAAGAATAATTTGAGAAACTTTCTAAAAATTTGAGTAAACCCCCAATTTGTGCAATAACAATAATAATAAACAAACCTAAATATATCAAACAATTATAACTATCAAAATACCACATAATCTTGTTAAAATACATACACAAAGTTAAAAAAATTCCTGCCTTAAATTAGTAGCTAAAGGTAGCAAAAGGTCTGAAAATCAACTTTGCTGAATTGACGATCTTTCAGACCAAAATGACGCTCTCAATATGCTCTACAATTCGACCTTAAGAACTATGCTGAGATTTAGCTCTGACGGTGCAAAATCGAAGGGTTTTATTTAAGGTTTGAAGAGAGAGAGAGAGAGAGAGAGAGAAGAGAGAAAAGAGAAAAGAAACAGAATAGAAGTAAGGAAAGGAAAGACAAAGAAAGTGGGGGAGGGGGTAACCCATGTGGTTGCCTCTTTGCTATGTTATTTAAATTTTTATTATTATTATTTTTATGCAAATATCTATGTATCGTTTTCTATCTATATGTATATATATATATATCAATTACAAAATATATTTTAATAATATTTTAATATTTTGTAATATAAATGATAAAATGACATAATTTTTCTTATCAAAAAATATATATTTTGCATGATGGTACCCACCATAAATATTGGTAACTTTCTCATGGTAATAAAATAATAATAATAATAATACTAACGATAAATATAATAACAACAACAATAATAGGTGGTTGGTTACAAAGGAGTCATGATTTAATCAATTGGGTTCAAAATAAATGAAGCTTAATAATCTAAAATAATCCACCAATAGAGATTGGAGTACAAAATAATTTGAATTGACTAAAGCGGGTCTCCACCATTAACATAATTAAAGTAATTAAGTATGGGCTAATTAAATAGGACCTAAAAGTATTAAATTTATATCCCGGTTAAATAATTAAAACTAAAAGTAACTAAAACTAAAAACTGATGTAGGATGATTAGGAACAGGGTAGTAAGAACTGTAAAACTGGCTTTCTATGGACTTTTATGATTGCTTAAAGCTGAAATCCAGTAAGAATTTTAGGATTTCAATTAATGAATAGAATGAACTAGGTTTAGGATTAATAAATCAGGTGAAAGAGATCAAAAGACGGGCTGTTCTGGCTGCTGTGAACAGTACCGGTGAACAGTGTTTTTGGACTGTGAAAAGTGCAGAAAATAAAATAGAGAAAGAAGAGAAGAAGATAGTCTAGGAATCACTCTTAGAATTCCTTAGGCATCACACTTGGGGTTTGATTGCATCACACAATCCATAAAGATACTTTAAAAGCTCAAAATATCTCTAAAATATCAAGTCTATTGAATTAGAAGCATTACATGACGTTATATAGACTTTAGAGACTTCCTGAACCAACTTGAACCAAAAAATGAAACTACTATAATATCTTAGGCTTCCAAAACTAATTTAAAGACTAAATAATAAACAAAACAAAGACTAATAAATAACTTGACCCACAAGACAACCCATGAGTGACCCACACAATCCATATTCGAAAATTTTGCAAATTACCAAAATATACCTAAGCTTAAAACCCTAAAAAAACATAAATATAATTATAAAATAAGACTCCAACAATACTAGAAACATAATTATAGAAGATTTCTATTAGTTTCTCCATGAAATCATACCAATGTCCAAATATCATCGCTTCTTTACATTAGCCTTCATTGAGCTTCTTATATTTTGCATCAAAACTTACCAAGCAGGACTCAAAAGGTTAAAATTATAAAAGTAGTTTAATCTGTTTCCACAAGTTTAAATAGAATGGTCCACCACACAACAACTATAATCATAATGCAACATAATTAAACAATTTTGAAATGCGTATCAATCCATCTCTAAATAATACCTATCAAATGGGGCTGGCTACATAAATCTTTCTTCTCCAATCGACTCTATCAACAGCCATTTGGTTAGTCAAATTAAGGAGATTCATATCTCTATTTACTACACTAGCCCATGTCAATCTAGGTCTGCCCCTCCCCTAATACTTTCACCTACCGTTACTATATCACATCTCCTCACTATTGCCTCTGTTGGTCTCCGTTATATATGACCAAACCACCTCAATCTATTCTCTCTCAACTTATCTTCTATCAGTACTACTCTTAACAATTCCCAAATATACTCACTCCTAACTCTGTCTTTTTTAGTCTTGCCACACATCCACCTTAACATCCTCATCTCAGCAATACTCATCTTATCTACATGTTATTTCTTAGTTGCTCAACATTTCGTCTCATACAACATCGCTAGTCTAATAGCCATTTTATAGAACTTTCATTTTAGTTTAGTGGGTACTCGTTTATTGCACAATACCCCAGATGCACTCATCTACTTAAGCCACCCCGTTTTAATTCTATGGACCACATCCGCTTCAATCTCCCCAGCGGTTGTGATAATTGATCCCAAATAACGAAAATGTTCACTCTTCGGTAATTCTTGATTCTCAATCTTCACTTCTCCTCTGCTTCCATTGTTACTGTTACTAAACCTACACTCCATGTACGTCTTAGCTTTGCTTATCTTAAATCCTTTAGATTCAAATGCTTCTCTCCAAGCCTCCAACTTAGGCCTCATTTGGGAACAAGTTTTTTTAATAATTTTTTGACTTTTTGGCTAAAATATGATGTAAAAAAAACTTGTATGTTTGGAATGACTTTTTGATTTTTTACGAAAAGATATGCAAAAGGTAGAGAGAATAGAATCTTTGACCTTTTGGTATATGTTAGCTTTTTGATTTTTTTTAGTGACTTTTTGACTTTTTGGCTAAAATCACTACTTGTCAAACGAGACCTTAGTGTTGACTCCTTCTTTAGTCTCATCCACTAACACGATATTATCTGCAAGAAGCATACACCATGGCACAACATTCTGAATATTTCTCATCAACTCATCCATAACTAAAACAAAAAGATAAAGACTTAAGATTGATCCTTGGTATAACCCTACAGCAATTGAATATTTACTTGTCTCTCTCGCAGCCGATCTAATAGTGGTCACCACACCTTCATACATGTCCCTAATTACATCAATGTAACATTTTGTCAGCCCTTTCTTCTCTAAAACCCACCAGACTATATCCCGAGACACTCTTTTCAATTCTCTATATTTTTCTATCACTCTCCTCAAAAGATATATGGCTTCCATTGTAGACCTACCAGTCAAAAATCCAAATTGATTCTCTAACACCTCTGTTATATCTCGCAACCGACATTTCATCACTCTATCCCACATTTTCATTGTATAACACATCAGCTTGATTCATCTATAGTTGTTGCAATTCTGGACATCTCTTTTATTCTTATAAATTGGCACTAAAATACTCATCCTCTACTCTGGCATTTTCCTAATCAACAAAATCTTGCTAAATAACCTAGTCAACCAAGCAACACCTTTCTTACCCAAACATTTCCAAGTTTCAATAGGGATATCATCGAGGTCCTAAAACCTTGTTCGATTTATCTTCTTAAATGCAATCTCCACTTCAAAGGAGAATTTAAATTGAATTTTATCCAACTCGTTTCAAAAGTTTACTTTTCTCATTTTCTTAAAACAATAAAACGAATCTTCGCTTCACAAAAACATCTATTCTATTATATAAAGCACACAATTCACTTCATGGGTGTATACTTTGTCACACTAAAAAGCATGAACACTTTTATAGAGAGAGCATGTCGTGTCAAACACTTCTTCAACGCGCCTTAATTAAAAATGTAAATTTATAATATCATACACTTCTTGGACACTTCAGTAACTTTTTGAACCCTCTAAATTCAACCAATGTGATGAATCTCTTCATAATAACAATGTTACATATTCTTTGGAATGCAATTTATTCACTCTAAATATGTTTTGAAACATTTATAAGATGAATACATCATGTGTATTTCTATACTCTACAACTATTTTGCATTTTTTAGATTGTAATTGTTACATAAATGATATTTTGATGTTTAAGCTATGGAATATATAGATTTTAATTTTGATTAGTGTTAGGGTATTTTTTTATTACCTTTTAATTATTAACTATTCATATATTTTGTACAAAATAAATTTATAAAAATATAAATTTTTAACGTGCCCCAAACGTGTTATGTCCTACATTTTTTGAAAATCAACATGTCGCCGTGTCCGTGTCTGTATGCTACTTAGTTGTCACATAATTTTGATTTCAAAAAGTAACCACAAGAATACTAGATTTTCTCAAAATATTTAGCTTTGCCTAGCAGTTATTTTAAGGAGTAAAAAGTAAAATCAACCAACAAAAATTGTAGTGTTTAATTGGACACGTTAGTGTGCGGAAGTCTTCTAGTCATGCATACATGTGAAGGAGATTGTTCAGGTATATCACGGTTGTTAAAGATATTGTTTGTTGCAGCTAAAATGAGCTGATTATAGCTTATTTTATTTCAGGAGTCTAACTGTTTGGTGCAACTTTTGTTTATAGCTTATTAGGCAGAAATACCTTAAATAAGTAAAAAAAAAAATAAGCTAATTTTCTAAAAGTTGCGGGAGGGATACTTTTAGTTTCTCCTTTCTGATTATCAGTTTTTAACTTATAATAAGATGCACAATAAAGGCCCAAAGGCGTGCCTAAGCTTAAATCAATACATTGAGGAAATTGCCTAACTGTATGCTAGACCACATTAGTCATGCCCAAATAACGCCTTCAAGCACAAGTTTTTTATAATCATCCAATCATATTTTTATTTATATTTTTTATTTTTCAGTGGTCACCATGAAGTACGGGTACGAGTACGAGTACTAGTACTGGTAGAATACGAGTACGTCAATACGGTAAAATTCAAAAAAAAAATAAGATATGTGTACGGTTTGGTACGCTTGTAAAAAAATATTTATTTTTAATTTAGAGTAATTCAAAAATTAATTAAATAGTTTAATTTGTTAAGGTCCAACCTACAATTAACATTTAATGCCAAAAGTAAAGATATAAATCAAAGTCAAATGTCAATATATTAAATAACTTACAAACCATAGTTTAATTTTAAAATCATGCTAAGCATAAAACAAAAAATAAAAAAGAAGTTTAGTGAAAGGAGTTTTATCTCTATAGTAGAATAAAATATTATTTCAATTGAGGTACACTACGGTTTGGATATATACTAGTTACGTCTAGATACGCCAAAAATTAAGAGAGAAAAAAATTGGATATGTGTTTCGTGTACCTGGTACGTATGCAGAAGTATCGTACAAGGTACCATATGCCGGTACCCGGTACGGGTACGGCATGTTTTTCGAAGTAGCCATGCTTCATAGGTGGTAACTAATTGATATGCCTTGCATTACATTCATGGTCATAGACATAGATACTATTGTTTAATTGTTTTGGGCATTTTGTATTCAAGATTGAGGAGTATACGGTCTACTATTTGAAATAAATACCACTAATACATCATTTTTAGTGTTATATATTCCTTCTTTGAAGTTACAAGCAGATTTTTTTATTTACAAAATTTGCGGTGAGCAGTTGATTAGTTGGTACATATACCAATTGAAAAAAACTTTCATGTATATTTTACAAATTGCAAATTGCTTTCAATCACAGTCCTCACATCATTCAAGTACTCTAGAAATGATATCCAAACAGTGCCCAAATAAGCAACACAGATAGATGAATAAATCATCAATAAACAGTTCATATATAATTAGGATTCGCTAAACAAACCCCCAAAACAATCAGGAATCATCGACAGAATACTCAATCATAAACACCGCAAAAATGACGACATGATAAGCCCTAAAAGAGACGATATTGAAACACTGGCGAAGATTCGCACAAGCCAATATGAGAGTGTATAATTCATGAATATACAGAAGACCCATATATATATACCTACCTGATATATATATATATAGGTAATCTTGAATCTTGAGAGGGATGTAGTTGCCGTAGAAGAAAGAAAGCTGTGACTGACAGAAGAGTGTTTTTCAAGCTTTTTTTTTTCTGAAACAAAAAAGGCCCAAATGGCACTGAGCATCTGGAAACCATCCATAACCATCCATTTTTATACGCAACAACTCGTGTTTTTATTTATTTATTTATTTATTTTTGACAAACGCCTATTTTGCATTTTTAAAAAAATAGAAGAAGTTTTTTTTATATTGAAAGCTGATTACAAAACACTCTTATCATTTTATTACAGTTTGCTTTGAACACAAATGGTGATTCTATTTATACCACTATTTTATCTTTTTATACATTTTGTATGAGTTTTTTTTTTCAATTTTATCCATGTGTGAAATTATCTTTAAGGACAAAACACTAAAATTAAATATATCTTGTTATCTTTTTACACCCCTTAGTCTTTAATCCGTACTCTTTTTTCTTTCTTAATTTTTCTTTTCTCTTACGCATCTCTTTTGAAAAAGTGATAATCATAATATTTTGATCATTAAAGAAAGCAATGGATGAAGAAACAGTGGTAAATAACCATCAAAAAAGTGACATTGTGAGTTTTTTTATTTATTTGGTAGGTTTTTGTTTCGTTTTGCTGGATTGGTGTTCGACTTTCGTTCGGTGGTTCGAAATCGAACAAAATAAAATAGGTTGGCATCACATTACTGAACAAAAAATATTAGTTCGGCAACCAACTACCGAATAAAAGATACATTTCCAGTAACCCCAAATTGAATTTTTTTAATTTATTCGGTTTCTCATTACCATGTATATTCAGTTTCATTTTTTTATATTTTTTTATTTTTTTTGCCTGGAAAGATTATACTTATATTTATTGCAACAACGCAAGGACTGAAATATTAGTGGACTAGTCATGAATTCATTATAAACGAAATTTGTAAGTTTTTTTTTATGAATATGTTTTTTATTTTTATTTTTATTTTTATTTTTAACTTGTATTGAGTTTTATTAATAATTTGATGTATAAATATATTTATTATCTTTAGATTTTTAATAGTCGTAAAGTATTAATTAAATGGGCTTCTGACGTTGGGAAGAAGACTGGATTTGTCATTGTTATAAAGACATCAGATGTGGGAGGCAATAGCAGAAAACCAAGACTTACACTTGCTTGTAAAAGGAGTAGTTACTATAAAGACAACGAGAAGATCAAGAGGGAACGATTGAGGTTAACAAATTCTAAGAAGTGTGATGTCTATTTCTATTAAGGGAGGAAAAATTACCTACAAATTACCAAGACGAATTGTAATAATATGTTTGATTGATGGATGCAAATAATAACAGATTTTATAGATGGATATTCGTACACTTGATATTTTTATGGATACTTTTTATATGCGATTCTATGGATGCATGTTTGATTTATGAATTTTTTTATAGATGTTTCAAAGGAAAAGTACATTTTTTAATGTACAGCGACTGGATCCTACACAACTCTATTGTAGTTTGGCAATATGACACTAGAGTAATCTCATTTGTATAATAATGTATCACTGAACAGGCACTTCACAAGTGGCCCAAATTAATTTATTGTTATCATCTAATTAGACGACAACATAATGTTGGAAAAAATATATTATCCTATAACATGGCACTAGAATAATTCAAATTAATTAGCGTTGTATTACCGAACAGGCCCACCACAAATTAAAAAATTATTGTTTGGAAAAAAGTGGCTCTGTAAATGTACAGCAACAAAATGCTGAAAAGATTTATTTTTTCTAGCAACATAACATTGGAATAGTGTAAATTGTTTAGCACCGTATTACCAAAATTAGTGGTATAAAGAGATAAAATAGTTAATTTATGGTTAATTTTGATAATATATTGTGGATATAATGAGAATTATATTTTTTTTAGTGATGCAATAAGATAAAAAGTGTAAAGAGATTAAATAGTGGCGTAAGCAGAATCATCTCTCGACAAAACACACTTTCCTATAACTATTTTTCTATACCACTTTATCCTCGTTGAACTAAACATGGGATCTAGCAATCCTGTTGTGTCTTTGGACATAGTAGGCTATTGTGCTCTCTTTTGGAATGTCGTTCCGAGCTTTTTTTCAATAATCTGAATCGTTCATATTGTAGGGTTCGTCGAGTAGATTATCCATGCAAAAAATCAAGTTAATTGGATATCTGGAGCCCTATAACCAAAGCACATTTGTTTTTATAAAAATTAACGGTTAACGTAACTTTCATAAATTTTTAAAAACAATTAAGACCTAATCATGGGGTTATGAATATCTGATTAACTTGATTTTTTACATAAACAATATTATTAATGAACTCTACAATATGTACGGTTCATATTATCAAAAAAACATTCGGGACGAACTTTCACAAAGGGGGCACAACAAACTGCTACAGCATCCCCGACACTAAACATTGTAATATTTAGCCCTCCTTTTGTATGAAATTTTTTAGCCTACCTTTTTGGCTATTTGGTTATTTTAGTCTGACAAAAACTTATGATAGTGATGATTTTTAATATTTTTTTTTTCCAATTCATTTGATGATTGTGAGAGAAAAAATGATATGATTATGATTTGGATGCGATATTTTATTTTATTGATTATTTTAGTTTTTTTTACTTTATTAGCTATTTTAACCAAAAAATTGCATCTCAAATAAGGCGTTCGGCCTCGTTTTGGAATTTCGATATTATAGTTAACTTTTTGACTTTTTAATTATTTTATGAGACGAAAAGAATTGTGTTTGAGATGATTTAATCTCCTTCATCTATTATTATTATTTTTAAATTTAGACCTTAATAACAAATGTACCTTAATATTTTTTTCAATTTGGATCTTAATAACAAAAATATCCTTCAACTGTAGAGGTAAATTAGACTTTTCGTTTGGAAAAAGACTATCTGTCATGAAAAAAAAAAAAAAAAATCAACTTATAAAAAAGAGTCAAATATTTCTTTCCATTCCCTTAACTTTTTACACTTTTTTTTTTTTTTGAAAAAATTCCTTCCCAAACATTTTAATTTGTTTTTTTCATCTTATATTTAAAAATTAAAAGAAAAAAATTCAAAAAGCCATTAAAAAAATCACCTTTTAAATGGGCCCTCTATCAATCTAGCCCTCAGTATCAGTTTTCAAATGAAAGAAATTTACTAAAGACAAAAAAATATAAAAAATAAAAAACTCAGAGATGGTTTTTTAAAACTAATCAAAACGGACTGATAATATATATCAGAAAAATGCACATCGTTGTGCATATATGGTTACAAAAGTGTACACCAAAGGAGTTCCCTAGTAATGAGCTTCAAATTTAACAATTAGTTACAACTCCATAAGCTCAACAGCTGAGTGTTTACAATGTATCTGTAAGAAATAATGTATAGAGGAAGAGAGAGAATAAATTGTATGTATTATTATTGATTGATATATTGATTTCTATTACAATGATTCATGATTCCTATATATAGAAGAGGGTGAGTGTGTAGTAGGTAAGGAGTAGGTGAAGTGGAGGTGGTAGTGGTGTAGTGGGTTAGGTTTAGTGGAGTAGGTGAGGTGGTAGTGGTGTAGTGGGTTAGGTTTAGTGGAGTAGGTTTAAGTGGGTGAAGTAGGTGGAGAGTAGGTGGATTTTAACAGCCCCCCGCAAACTCAAGGGGGATAGGAACTAACCAACTTGAGTTTGGAGAGAGTAACAAAACAAGAAAATACATAAAAATAAAAGAGGATTGGTGACACTGTATGGTCGTGTCAGACCATTGGTGAAGACACTGTATGGTGGTGTCATAACGTTGTAGAGGACACTGTATGGTGGTGTCATAACGTTGTAGATGACACTGTATGGGGGTGTCAGACCGATGTAGAAGACAGTTTATGGGGTCATGTCGGACCGTTGTAGAAGACAGTTTATGGGGTCATGTCGGACCGTTGTAGAAGACAGTTTATGGGGTCATGTCGGACCGTTGTAGCAGACAATGTGGTGACAGTTGTTGTGACAGTTTACGGAGTCTTGCTGGACCCTTGTAGAAACTAACCGGAATCAATGTCGGGACAGTTTACAGAGTCTTGTCGGACCCTTGTAGAAACTAACCGGAATCAATGTCGGGACAGTTTACAGAGTCTTGTCGGACCCTTGTAGAAACTAACCGGAATCTATGTCGGGACAGTTTACAGAGTCTTGTCGGACCCTTGTAGAAACTAACCGGAATCTATGTCGGGACAGTTTACAGAGTCTTGTCGGACCCATAAAGGAGCTAACCGGAATCAATGTCGGGACAGTTTACAGAGTCTTGTCGGACCCTTGTAGAAACTAACCGGAATCAATGTCGGGACAGTTTACAGAGTCTTGTCGGACCCTTGTAGAAACTAACCGGAATCAATGTCGGGACAGTTTACAGAGTCTTGTCGGACCCCTAAAAAGTCGCACCCTCAAAAGGTGTGCCCAATCTTTCAAAAGGCGTGCCATCAAAAGGCGTGCCCAATCCATAAAAAGGCGTGCCATCAAAAGGCGTGCCCAATTCATCAAAAGGTGTGCCGGACATGATGACGAGGCACGTGAGTGCCTTGACTGGCGCGCCCGTTTGTCGTCTGGCGTCAAATGGCGCGCGATACGCGTGGCTGCCTCGCTATTTAACCAAGGTTGATGCTCAGGCTGAGGCAGACAAAAAAACTTCTGAAAATCCTCTGAAAACAACTCTTCCTTTGCTGAGAAAGAAACTCTGTAATACTCTGTAACCAACCCGTCTCTGAAACACTCAGCAACATGGCCTCTTCTTCCCGTCCAGCTACCCAGAACATGGCCTCCTCTTCCCGTGGTCTGCTCACGCTCTTTCCAGAACTGAACGAGTCCACAAGAGAAATAACTGGTGCGGTGGCCAGTGAACCTCAACCAAACACCTCTGGTTTTGCTCCGTTGAACTTTCCGATGCGGTCGGTGGAGCAAAAAATGGCGGTGCAGTCGGATGTGGAGGCCAATCAGTATACCTTGAAGTCATGTGTGGAAACCATGACTGCGGTTACAAATTTGTCGAACCGGCTGCAGAGTAGGACAAATGAGGTGCAGCAGTTAAACGCCCAACTGGCTCTGCTCCAACGCATGTATAAGGATGCGCGAGCAGAGATAAGTGTGCTAAAGGCGGAAAACAAGGAGCTGAAACGGAAGGCCAGTTTTATGTTCCGATTTGGAGGGCCGCCATATGCTGCAGTGGAGGAGCAGGGAGTAGTGATCATGCCCAGTGGAGTGGGAAACACGGAGGCAACACCGGCAAGGGCCGCCCAAGACGGTGGCAAGAAGAAAAGACCAGAGGAATAGGCGAGAAGAAAAATCCCACTGTTCCGATTTGTGTTGGTTGTGTTTTGTTTTGTTTTGTGTTTTTTTATTTTTATTTTTTATTTTTTATTTTTTTTATGGTGTAAAATGTTGATCGGGGTTGATCCCCGGCATGAAGAAATGACAAGTTTGTAAAATGTTGTTGTTGTTGTTGTTTTTTTTTTTTTTTTTTTTGTTTTTGTTTTTGTTTTGGGAGTGTTTTGTTGAAAAAATAAAAATAAAATGAAAGAAAACAAGGGAGAAAGAAAATAGATAAAAAATATTTATAGATGGATTATATGAAAAACATCAGTGCGATTGTTTCAAAATAAAGTGGGGTATTTAAAAAAGAGGAAAAGTGACTTGGAAAAAATAAATAAAAATAAGTGATTTTTGAAATCAAATGGAGGAGAGAGAGGGACAAACCCATGTGATAAAGTGGAGAGAGAGTCGGTGAGTGGGGTGCAAAAGGTGAAGGAGAAATGATGGATTGAAAATGGTTTGGGTCAAAAGTGGACACTGTTAGTGGGGAACATGAGTGCATTGATTATTTGATATAATAATAATAATAATAAAAATAAAAAGTTAGAACAGTTGGAGAGAATGAGTGGAGTATGGTAAGGGTTTCATCCAAAGCCAAAATTCCTGCAGCGAATCACTTCGCAAATCCTAGCATGAGCTTTTTCTCTTTCCAGGCTTATTCATGAATTTCTTGGTGATTTCAAGAGCCTCTGGTGGCATTGTGGCAGAGAACACCCCAACCTGGATTTTGGGTGGCAGCAACTGAGAACACCCCAACCTGGATTTTGGGTGGCAGCAACTGGAAAATATCATAGATCTGATTTTTAAAAAACCTCGTGACAGCATTTCATCAGCTTCATCCAAGACAAACATTTTGATGTAAACAGGGCGAAGTGATTGTCTCCGCAACATGTCAAACACACGACCAGGAGTACCAACAACAACATGAACCCCACTGGAGAGAATGCGCTGATCTTCGCGCACACTAGTCCCTCCAACACAAGCATGAACCTTCACACTTTGCTGGGCAAGTTCAAGAGTGGGTGGAAGAACCAAAGCTTGGCACTCAACCAAGCTATAATCTAGCTGCTGCAGAATTCCAGAGCAGAATGTTGCAGTGTTTCCAGTTCCAGACTGTCTCGTCATATGAGGTGAAGAATTCTTCTCCATCAGCCTCACACATGACTACAGTTGCACAAATCTTTGTTGATTTTATCAGCGGAATAGGTTGAGGTCCGGCGGGCGGCTAAGGTGAGGTTGCCGCCCGCCGGGGAAGCGAAAATACTAGGTTTTAAACCAGCTCTGATACCATGTAAGAAATAATGTATAGAGAAAGAGAGAGAATAAATTGTATGTATTATTATTGATTGATATATTGATTTCTATTACAATGATTCATGATTCCTATATATAGAAGAGGGTGAGTGTGTAGTAGGTAAGGAGTAGGCGAAGTGGAGGTGGTAGTGGTGTAGTGGGTTAGGTTTAGTGGAGTAGGTGAGGTGGTAGTGGTGTAGTGGGTTAGGTTTAGTGGAGTAGGTGAGGTGGTAGTGGTGTAGTGGGTTAGGTTTAGTGGAGTAGGTTTAAGTGGGTGAAGTAGGTGGAGAGTAGGTAGATTTTAACAGTATCAGTTTCAGTAATATGCTCAATCCATTTTGAATTATTTGTAGTGACTCACCCAAGGCACAAGAAATTACAAGGGGATAAAAACAACCTTTATTTCCATCTACAAACATAATACAGAACACCGTTCCAAAAATAATTTAGAAAAATATATAAACACAAAAAAACAAAAACAAAAAAACATAATGGGAGAAAAAAAAGAATTGAGATCTAACTTGTACATAAATAACACTGCATCACAACCCCAATATCCTCGCACGATGAAATGAAAAGAAATGAAGAAAACACAATCCTAAAGGTCTGCTGCTCAATCACTTGCTCCAATTTTGAAATGCAATAACTATGGTCGATGATATACGTATTTTGTTCTGGGATCCACAATTACGCCCTTCCCTCCATTCACTTCCAAATCATGCCTGCATATTAACACAAATATATTGAAAACTTGGAATTAAAAATGATTCCCATTTCCTTCATCGTCACTGCTGAGCAAAATTGTTGTCCTAATAACAATGCAACCAACGGTTAAGTTCTGATCACAAAAATCAGTCTTCTAGCAAGGCCAAGCAACCGACTAGGACAACACCAAAAATAACAAGGTTAACCCTAATAATTATGGCTACTATAGCACCCAACCATCTCCGGGGAGCCCCAAATCAGAATTTTAAAAATTAAATAAAAAGGAGAATAAGAAGCACAGAAAACTCAACTGAAACACAAAGTCAGGGATGGTCAGCTGCTCTCGAGGAACATATCTGAATAGCTGCAAAAGCCTATCAACATATACCACTTTTTTCCACACCTACAGGATTCCCCAAAATTGAATAAGCTCACTGAAAGAGGAGTAACTAGGTTCATGCTCCAATCATCAATTAATGAGGGGTCAACATACCACACTATCTACAAACATTTGCAGAGCTAAAATTGCAGCCTTCAGTCCAAATGTCGGGTGAAGAACATATATTGCCTACATTGCAAACAGGGAGATTAAACTTTAGAAAGCAGAAATGCAATTTTTTTTTATTGGATTAAAAAAAAAAACTTACATGAAGGTTACGTTGGTGTTTGCGACCAAGTATCTGTTGTAATCTCCTCATCCATCCAAGGTCTGGTTGCCTATTTACTCCAAGAAGCAAAAATCAAAAGGTGAGGGTGTTTGGCAACGGTTTTTTTTTGGTTTTTTGGGCTAAAATCCACAAAATGACAAAATAAGCTAAAATAGTCAATAAGACAAAATGTCACATCAAACCATAATCATTTCATTTTTTCTCTCACAAACATCATATCCAACTACAAAAAAATCTAACTATTTTTCCAAACACAAAAATTTTAACCTACTAAAATAGCAACTTCCCAAACACCCACTAAGGCTAAAAGCTCCACTAATGCACTTCACTTGCGACTTGTTGCCATCTTTCAAAGATATGGCACTTTAAGAATAAACTAATATTTGGCATGTGCCAGAATTCATTATCTTCAGGAGTCTTAGTTATCTAATTTAGCCCACAATTTAAGGAGATGCTACTGCATTAATAAACATAAAATAAAATAAAATATTTCTCTAGCACCTTACATCACAGAAGCCATGTGTTTCCTAGCACATATGCCATAAAACAAACCCAACCCTCTTTAACTTCCGTTTTATAGTAAGAAGCAGCAAATTTTATTTATAAAACTTACTGATTCACATAATGCTATTAGAGAATCATTTGAATTGCACAGTACTTCACATTGATTGGTCGGAGAATAACATGTGTTTTACCTGAAGCAACTGTGACGTGGAAGTCAACAAGAACTACAAAAGAAATACACACTACTTACATCTGTAAAGATGCCGCAGAGTGGAAGTAAACAATGGTATAAGGCTTCTGTATCAAGGGCTCAAACTCCTGAAATTTAAAAATGAGAACAATTTACCCAACTTCTAACTGGCAATACTAAAGAATTGAGTATATGAACCACCGGAGTCAATAATCCACCACAGTTCAAGAACAAATGCAAAACAAAGAGTAACATGGAGGTTCCGATGCCAAAGATCACTCCAAAATTTGTTAAAATAAATTCAGCTGCAAACTGTGCCAATTGAAGCAGGAGAGAGTCCCTTTACCTTTACTACATAGAGCACAAATCGCTCCAGATCAAGACATCGCAGCAAAAAATGTGCTCCTACAACAACCATCACTGGACGACCATCACTATCAACCCCCCCACGGTAACTGAAACAGAAATAAAGTGCTATATAAATTCTTGCTGTCCTTGTGCAATGCATTTAGTTTGGCTGAAACAAATGCTTGAAAAATTGCAAGGACTTCCGCAGGACAAGGGCTCTACACTAATATTTTCCAAGATTACCCTTCATCTTTTGTTACTTTACAATTTCAATCAAATAACTTTGTAAGACTCAAAATAAAGAGACCTCAATATGCATCTGGACTATTTTATTATAGCCAAACATCAAGTGGAATTGTTAGAATTTAGGTAATATAAGTAACCCTTTCAAACAACTTGTTAAAATCCACCTACTCTCCACCACCTACTTCACCCACTTAAACCTACTCCACTAAACCTAACCCACTACACCACTACCACCTCACCTACTCCACTAAACCTAACCCACTACACCACTACCACCTCCACTTCACCTACTCCTTACCTACTACACACTCACCCTCTTCTATATATAGGAATCATGAATCATTGTAATTGATATCAATATAAATCAATCAATAATAACATCAATATATACATAATTGATTCTCTCCCCTTCTCTATACAGTTATTCTAACAGTTATTCTAACACAACTTAACAATCTAATCATTACCACACAAACCTTTTTCCATGTTGCTATTAGTCAAACATAAATAGGTTTTGGAAAAAAAAAATTCTGCGATATTAATAATTACAATAGAAGAATGTGGCATATTATATCAAAGAAAAAACTACTAATATAATCCCAAAGTATTAAAGAAGTAGATTAGAAGATATCTAATCAATTCAATAAGATGTAAAGAACATTTCTAAAAACAAAATTAAATGCCCTAAAAATATGTGCATGTCTTTTTTCTGAAAATTTATATACTTATAAGCAAGTTTTTTTGTCACCAAAAAACTAAATATTTGATAATTCCAATAATTAACAATCTTACAAGCTATGAAGCACGGACACGGACATGGACACGCATACGGACACGGACACGGACACGGACACGGCAGGGGACATGGCAATTTTTTTAATTTTTTTATAAATATTTTTAGTTTAATACACATTAATTATTTTATTTATTTATTATATTTTTTAAATAATGTGTTCCAATTAATTTTTTAATTTTATTTACATACATGTATTTATTTTTTTTTATTATTAATATGTATAAGTATATATTATCTTATAAATATATTATATGTTATATAATAACTATTATATAATATATAATAATAGTTATTATATAATAGTTAAATCCTAACTCAGATAAAATGACAGAAGCGAGGGAGAGAGAGAAGGCGAGAGATAGAGAGAGAGACAGATCGTGATCGTCTGCGGTGTTCGATTGTTCGATCGACTGATGGAGCTTCGATCTTCGACTGGATGGCACTTCGACTAGAGGTCTTTGATCTTCAATCTTCGACTGGATGGAGCTTTCGACTAGATCGGCTGGATGGAGCTTCGATCAAACATGATATCGCGCAACAGGTTAGTCTCTTCACTCTCTTCCTTCACACTCTCTCTCCTTTGTCTCTCCCTCCTTGTTATGTCTCACGCCGTGTCTAGATCTGGACACGCGTGTCCCCTATAAGAAAAACAACTAAATTAAAGGAACATGGCAGATGGCGTGTCCTGTACGTGTCCCCGGCGTGTCCGACACCGCCACGGCGCTAATTTTTCCCTGTCCATGCTTCATAGCTTACAAGTGGTCTATTACTACCACAAAAATGACAACCAACATGTGCTTACACTATTTTCATTTCTGCAATTTCAGAAAGGTTAACAGAATTTGCTTTAGCAAGATATCTAGAATGAAGCGAGTATTCTTCAGCAGCAGACAATGGAGGTCCCCCAAGGTCACCATATCCAAGTATTTTAGCACAATTCCATCCACTCCGTGCTTGAGCAGTTTTTTCCCATTGTTCCTTGCGTCGTTGATCTGGATCCTTAATCAGGGACATGAAAGCAGGATCTATATATGAATCCAAATATGATGAGTTCCTGTTCAGAACAATCTTCCAGTAAGTTCAGTTAGTGGAAAAAGAACAATAAATTTTGCAGAGAGAGAGAGAGAGGGAACAATGGGGCACAAAAGATATGCAAGCATATGGAAACCTCACAATTACATAAACATCAAGTTGTTTGACAAGGAAGTGATCAGTACATTTAGTCACACTTTTCTTGCTTTAGTGATAAAAATTGTTTTGAACTTCCCTAAAAAATGCAAATCAAAAATGAAAAGAAAACACTACAAATCAAAAAAGGGAAAGGGAAAGTCTGTTGAGTACTACTACACAATTTTGTAGTACGGTGAGGAGCAATGGCTTGTAAGTCCAACATTAATCTGGGCAATGTTACACCTGACTTCCCTATCGCCGACATGTAGATGTAGAAGGGAATAATAAAATAAACCCTCCACCCCACATTTATTGGAATGGTACCTCAACAAGAATGGTATCCAAGATTATCAGCACAACTATATTTAGACCGTACAATTATATCATACCAGTACCACAGTCGTCTCCAAATTGCAATCCTTTGAACCACCAAAGTATTCAGCATGAGTGAAATCCATGCAACTGAAAGTGTTGCAAAGAAGTGAGCCACCCCCACCCAAAGAGGGCTGGTACACATTGCAAACACACAGACACAAAATAAAGCAAATTAATGATGCCAAAATCTTCAAAAAGCAGAATCAACACCTGGATAGATATTGTCATTTATCCAAGAAAATTAATGAACGGAAAAATTAGCCCACTTTTGCCCCAAAGTCAAGGAAACATCACCGCATAATTTCTTAAAACTAAAAATTAGTAGAATTAATCGCATACTCCTCTAAACAAAACAAAACAAAAAAAATGAGGCGGTTAGCAATTATATCGATCTTTAATAGATCTATTGGAAGAGCTCAAAGCAGAAGTTTTCCCTGACATTCAAGGAAAAATTACCAATAAAAATCTCCCCTTTTTTTGAATAAAACTATTGGTTGGGAGAATTTGTTGATTCTCATCAGAAGGGGAAAAAGCAGCAAATGCAGAAATAATTCCTTGCAAACTAAATGTAACTCTGATACCCTTTTTATTTCCCAAGACACTGCACACTCTATAGTGGGAAAAAAAGAGAGTGATATTTGCCATCAAACAACCTTTAAAAGATCAGTGGGAAGTCTTAATGAAATTAATACAGCACATCATTGTGCAGCCTAGGCAACCCACATTTAGAGCTAGAATGACCTTAGTCTCTCCCATTTTCAGTCTCCCTTCATCCAAACACTACAAACAAATTTATCATGGTGAACCCATCACCCCATCTTGTTCATTGTCCGTGCAAGTTCCTTTCTTGAGACTTCATATTTCAGACCTCTCATTAGTCATCTCAATCTCTTGACCAAATGACCTCTTCCCAAATGTCGCAAGATCACCAGAAGCCTATAAATGTTTTGTGTGACGGGTATACAGTCAGTCTCAACCTAGGTGGGCAACTCATTAAGACTACATCAATTTTAAAAATGACAACAAGAAGGGCAAAGCAAATCCAAATCGTTAAACGGACTGTGTGACTTTTCAAAAATGCTAACACTAACTCTAGTCAACTCAACAAATCTCAAGTTGCAAGCAGATGTGATTGGCTACACGGTCCATCTAGGGCCATATATCTAATTCTCACCACCAAGACTCATATTCTTTTTGGCCTTGTCACATTTCCGAATAGGGGATAAAAATTGTCAAGACTGGCGCCATTGGTTTAGTGGTTAAAACTCGGCCTACTAACCATGGGGTTGTGGGCTTGAACTTCAGAGCATTGCACCACGAACTCTTCAAAATAAATCAAATCCCCGTATCGGACACCCGACACTCGGACAAGGGTATGGAATATATGCCGGCCACTTTTCATCGAACACTTCTTATACAATTGTATTTAACACTATTATTATATGTACATATTGTTGTATAATTGCTATAAATGTATTTTTGACACTGTAACACTATTTTATCTCACACACTTAATTAAAAATATAAAAATATGACATCTTTTTGCCGAGTCTGCGTACCCTTGAATTTATGGTTTGATGAGTCCGACCTCTAGATTCATACCCACACTCGACACTCATACCCGAGTCCATGTAACATGGCTTTAGAGCAACCATTTTGTGCAAATTATGCAAAAGGTTAGGTTTGTATCCAATCTATCGCTCCCAAACCCCTATGCAATGGGCGCTAAACTAGGTGTACTTAGTAGGGGATAAAAATTGTAATATTAACAATCTACTCACATTGTAACACAATACTCAACAATGAGATCATGATTCACTAATAAACCAACAGCCATAACTTTTAAACATAAAGAACAAAATGTGTTACAAATCAGACAGAGATTATGCTGAATGACAATTGACAAGCAAACCAATTCAGCTTAATAATGACTATTCCAAATTTCCAATATCTACGCAAAATCAAGCAATCTTTATTCATCACTGAAAAAAATAAATAAAACAGAAGAGAGATTAAACTTTTTTCACTGACCGTCTCGTCAAGCCAACATCACTAACAGGAAGATCCATTGATGCTTGAAGTGGTTTAGAGACGGTCTTTTTCACATCAGGCAAAGGCTTTATTCTGATTTTTCGTTCATCTATAGCTGTTTCGCCATTTTCATCCCCAACATCTGCAGGAAGCTTTGCCATAGCTACTTCCTCTTCAAGTTTATCCCGAGGAAAATAAAGCGGAAGCAATCTGCATTTTGAAATACGAGGGAATTGAGTTACAACATATATAGTAATTAACAACAAACAAAATTATATCATTCTAATGCCATTAGCCCTAGAAAGGTCTCATATCAACTTACAAAAAAGTAAGACACCTGCATTGCCTTAGTTAATACAAACAAACAGAAAAATAACATACCGTTTATATATCTCGGTATCAGATGACGTTGTAGTACAAAAAACAACAGCCTTTATTTTATGTTTCTGTTTCTCAAGAAACCGTCGCACAGTTCCTAAAAACAGAGATAATTTTGATGATAGGGATTGAAAGAAGAAACACTCAAACTTCCAAATAAAAATTTCAAAAACAAAATATCTACTGCCATACGTAAAGGTACAAGTCATACATGCATAGATCATCTACACTTTACAGATGCATACAATGAACATAGCATGCACATGATGTAGATGTCAACGAAAAGAATAATAGCCATTGAAATATTTTTCACAACGGCATGCATGAATGAGCACGCATTCATGCTACCAGAACTAAGTAAAGAATTGTAATAGCACATAGGAAAGTATCTCACTTATTGCCACGTGAGCAGCAGGTTCACGAGGATAATTTTTTGCCTCGGTGTATATACATCCCATAGCAATGCTGCATTCACAGATGTTATAAGATAGTAAATTTAGTTTGACAAAAATGAAACCAAAGAGATAAACAGAGATAAAATAAAGAAAAGGATGTGGCAGAGGTGGTAGGCTGTCAACCAACAAACCTTTGAAGCCCATTATCAATGAGAAGTTCAAGGCAAGACCGATAGCAATGACTCAAAGCATTTTCTGCAGCAGTATGATATTTTACTGCATACTTGGGACCCACAGTATGAATAACCCTCCTAAAAAATAGAAATGTAATTCCGTAATTAAGTCAAAGATTTTGTATATCAAAATATCACGAATCAAGTTCATTGTTTTCCATCAGTACTTATAAACAGAGCACATGAATAGTGGTTGGTGTCACATCATCAAGGATGATAAAGTGATCAGTTCAGCATGAAAATTTCAAAATAAGAAACATGCCTCAGGTACAACCTAAAAAATCTCACATTCAACTAACTCTTGTTAGCATAAGGCCAAAGGCTATATTAACTATGACATCATGCAGTGAAAACATGTGCATGCTGAATGATTTGGGATGGCAAATTGGCGAGTAACAGGTCCCAGTTTCAAATGATCATACGAATTAATGTCTCTTTACTAGGACCATGCAAGGAACAGGCTAAAAGGGTACACAATTCTAGCTTCTTCAATATAATAAAAGCAACTCTTGCAAACAAGAAACCCTCACGACATAAAACAGGATGGCTCCTCTGCCTCATTTATAAAGACAAAGCAAAAAATAACAGAGACATGCTAATCCACTTATTCAAATTCAAAAAACAAACCATGTACATGGTGCAAAAAGGACCAAACAAGATTCCCAAAAATAATCTAATACAAAGTCAATTTGGTTTGTAAACAACCACCAGTATGCAGGATGATCTCTAAGACACCATACAACATGGTAAAAGACAGAGGGCAAGTCTGATAAACTCAAGAAACAAAAGAACAATAGCAACTTTCCATGGTTGAATATGAAATTCCTGGTTCCCTAAGCACAATGATAAGTAAAACAGAGTGCAGGAGTGACCATTTAGAATAATACTCTGATGCAGGAGTGACCATTTAGAATAATACTCCAATGCATTACTGCTTTTCTCCATAATTAATGTAAATATGAAAATGAAGTTGCATAAATTACAAGTAAACTACCTGGAAGAGATAAACCATGGACTCACCTTGCAGGAAGGTCATATGCATTAGTAACTTTCGCCATCCCTGTTCGACAGCCACCCTATGAAGAAACAAAGTACACCAAACCAATCCATTTCAGCTCTGGACATTTTTTATTAAGTATTTTCATTATGTTCCATCTTTAATACTTACCACAATAGCTTGATCCAACTTGCTTCATTTCAGATTTTTTAAAAAGCATTTAAAAAAATTCTCACTTAACAACACTGGAATGTTTGACCTAAGACACACGGAAACTTCAAAGAAAGTTGTGTGTCATGTTGGACACCAACATGACATGGCATTCATCAGCCATTACTTGACACTTGTTGGACTTACTTCCAATCCTGTCCTACTATTTTAAAAAAAATTGCTAAACTTGGACACACTTTAGACTCTTGGAGAACATGTGTCTATCATTCTAGACACACATGAAACACATTACAAGTTTAAATAAAATAACTTAGAATCCAAATAATATAAATTATATTAAATTAAATTTATACATATTCTCCTCCTTTAGACTTTATAAATTAGTATTATATTCTTTTTTATCAGAATCTTACGATTTCGCGATTCAATTCGCTATTCCTACATAGATTAATACAAATCTATGAGTCAAAATTGTACAATTTGCAATTCAATTCATGATTCAGTTCACAATTCAAGCATAGATCAATTCAAATCTATGGGCTAATCTATTTTAGGATAGAATCTATGAAGCAAGGATACTTCTAAAAGAGGGTCGTATTTGTATCTTACCGATATCAGATACTGATACTCAGATACTAGTTGATACATACCTGATATGTATCCTTGATGTCAATTTGATAACTATTGGATACTTTTCAGAAACACTAGTTCAAGTACCAAACTATTATGAAATTGAAATTGTAATAATTTATGCATCTTATTAGAATATAATTGTAAGATTTCTGAAAGTTTTTCTGTATATTCAGGCCTCGTTTGGGAACAGGCTAATTTAGTAACTTTTTGGCTATTTGGCTAAAATATGAGCTAAAAAAAACTAGTATGTTTGGCATGACTTTTTGGCTTTTTGGCTTTTTACGAAAAGATGTGCAAAAAGTAAAGAGAAAAGAAAATCTTTGACTTTTTGGTATGGGTTGTTGGCTTTTTGGCTAATTTAGTAACTTTTTGACTTTTTGGCTAAGAGGGAGGGTTCCCAAACGAGGCCTTGTGTATCAATTACATCAAGACTAGTTTATATAACCCTAACGACTAACCAAAAAGGAAATACAAGAATGGGACCAAAAAAGGAAATACCAAAAAAGGAAATACAATCATCACTAACATGCCTAATATATACAATGCCTAATATATACGAATATATTCTCACACCCCCACTTAAACTCAAGGTGTCTTAGCTGAAAACACGGAGAGTTTGTCAAGAAGAAACCGAAAACGAGCAGTGGTGTGAATCTTGGTGAAGAAGTCAGCAAGCTGTAGAGCCAAAGGGACAAAAGGAAGCGAGGTAGAACCAGACTGGAGGTGCTGACGGATGAAGTGACAATCAATCTCAATGTGCTTCGTTCGTTCATAGAAAACAGTGTTGTGGGCAATCTGAATAGCACTTCGGTTGTCATAGTAGAGAGAGGTCGGAGAGGACTGAGGAACACCTAAGTCAAAGAGGAGACAACGAAGCCAGACAACCTCAACAGTAGCATGAGCCATAGCACAGTACTCAGCTTCGGCAGTAGAACGGACAACAACGGTTTGTTTCTTGCTTTTCCAAGAAATCAAGGAATCACCAAGAAACAGACAGAAACCAGAAGTGGACTTACGATCAGTCACATCACCCGCCTAATCAGCATCAGCATAAGCCACCAAAGCCAAGGAAGAAGTAGAAGACAACAACAAGCCTTGAAAGATAGTACCTCGAAGAGAGCGAAGAATCCCAACCAAAGCAGCTCAATGCGGAGAGCGGGGAGCAGAAACGAATTGGCTAACCACATGAACAGTATAGACAAGATCAAGGCGAGTAACTGTCAAATAGACTAAGCAGCCCACAAGCTCGCAATACAAAGTAGGAACATCCAGGAGGACACCATCAGTAGTGTTAAGCTTCACATTAAGCTCAATGGGGGTATCAGAAATCTTAGTGTCAGTAAGACGGGCACAGTGAAGAACCTCATTAGCATATTTGGCCTGAGACAGAAAGTAGCCCTTGGGAGAAGAAGCAACTTCAATTCTAAGAAAATACCGCAATGGTCCCAGATCCTTCATTTCGAAGGTGTGGAAGAGATGTTACTTGACCTCAGAGATAGCAGAAGAGTCAGAGCCAGTGATGATCATATCATCCACATAGAGGAGGAGAGCAACAAAACCAGCCGAGGTATGTCTCGAAAACAAAACAGAGTCGGAAGCAGAAGGATGAAACCCAAGCTCGGAAACAACGGTCTGAAAACGATCATACCAAGCACAAGGAGACTGCTTTAGACCATATAGAGCACACCGAAGGTGACAAACCTGTCCAAAAGAATGGTGAAGGCCAGGAGGAGGACGCATGTAAACCTCCTCAGTGAGATGGCCATTAAGAAAAGCATTCTTAACATCCATCTGATAAAGAGGCCAAGAATGAACAGCAGCGACAGAAATCAAAGTACAGACAGTAGTCATCTTGGCAACAGGAACGAATGTCTCCTCATGATCAATACCATACTCCTGTGAGAAACCTTTGGCAACCAGACGAGCTTTGTAGCGCTCAAGAGAACCATCAGAACGAGTCTTGACTTTGTAGACTCATTCGCAACCAACCAGATTCTTACTAGCAGGCAAAGGAACCAACTCCCAAGTACGAGTTTTTTGTAAAGCAGACAACTCATCTTCCATAACTTAAACCCAATGAGGATCCTGACAGGCCTCCTTGTAAGACTGAGGTTCTGAAAAAGAGAGAATAACAGACAAAAAAATACGATAGGAAGCAAAAAAACAAGTATTAGACAAACCCAACCTATTTGGAGAATGACGCTCACGAGGAGGATAGCGGTGTGCAGCAGGATCAGAGTCGTCAGAAGCAGAAGGAGCAACAACAGGAGTAGAGACAACTGGTGGGGGGGGAGCCTTGCGATGAGAATAGGCCAACAATGGAGGGGAAGAAGTAGCCGAAGGAGAAGAAGAAGCCATAGGTGACGTAGATGGAGAAGTAGGAATGACCTCAGAAGGAACAGTGGCAATATACTCATCTGATGGGACCTCAGAAGGAAATGGGACGATGTGAACCAAATCCTCTTTAGAAACGGGAGTAGTGAGAGGGGGAAGCTGAAAGTAAGATAGACGTGCGAGAAAGGCAACATGACGAGAGATATAGAGGCGACGAGAGACAGGGTCGTAACAGCGGTAGCCTTTCTAAGTAAGACTGTAACCCAAAAAAACACACAAGACAGACCAGACACTGAGTTTGGTCCGATCCTTATGGGGAAGGAGGACAAAACAGACGGACCCAAACACACAAAAAAGGGAATAGTTAAGAATTTGGGAGAACAAAGCCTCATAAGTAGACCGACCAGAAAGAAGGCGAGTAGGCATGTAGTTGAGAAGAAAAGCAGCAGTAAGAACTGCCTCCCCCCAGAATAGAGCCGGAACTGAGACAGAGAGAAGAAGAGACCTAGCTGTCTCAAGGAGATGACGGTGTTTGCGCTCGGCTCCACCATTTTGGGCAGGTGTATCTGTACAGGAAGTTTGATGAATGGTACCCAAATTGGCCAAATACTCACAAATCTCATTTTTAAAATATTCCCCACCCAAGTCAGATCGTAAAACTTTAATGGTAGACCCAAACTGAGTAGTAATCATAGGCTGAAAGGTACGGTATATCTGATAAAAATCAGACTTATGAGTCATAAGATAAACCCAAGTGTAACGGATCATCAACAAATGACACATAGTATGCAGAACCTCCCTTGGTGAGAACAGGAGAAGGGCCCCAGATATCAGTATGAACTAAAGAAAACGGTGTAGCAGATATAGAAGTACTGTTACGGAAAGGTAAGGCTGTCATTTTGGCAAGTTTACACCCTTGACATTCAGTAAGTTCACTGGGAGAAACTTAACCTAATATACCTGACTGAGCTAAAGACCGTAAGCGGTCAGCAGACAAACGTCCTAATCTAAAATGCCATAAATAGAAAGGATTGTACAGAGAATCTAACTGAAAAGAGGAAAAAGCAGTTGAAGAAGTTGTCATAGGTAGATGCAAGCTCTCCACCACATAGGTCTCCAACTCTGCGGCCAGTCCCAATCTGCTGCTTAGACATCCGATCTTGCACAGAACAGATAAAAGAAGAAAGATAATATCAAACCCGGAGGCATCAAGCTGATTGACAGATAATAAACTGACAGATAACTGAGGAACATAAAGGACAGATGGAATAGAAACAGCAAACATAGCAGACGATAAGACAGACCCAACAGATATAACAGACATACTAGACCCATTAGCAGCATTAACAGTAATAGGTAAGGGAGGGGGAATATAATTTTGAAGTAAGGAGAGATGAGGAGTCATATGATGAGAAGCACCTGAGTCAAAAAGCCAAACAGACGAAGAGATACCTGAAGAAGACCCAAGCAAACCTGAATAAAGAGAGGAAACAACCGAAGCAGACGAAGAGGACCGGGATGTAGACAGTATTTACTGAAGTTGACTAATCTGAGCCCTGAAGGAAGCCAAGTCAGGATCAAGAGTCGGAGCAGATGCAGTGGTACTGACGGAGGGACGAAAAGTACTCAAAAGAAGAGCTTGGGATTGGATTTGAGACTGTTGAGAAGACGTGGCAGGCAGACGTCCCTTCTTGAGACAGTGGTACGTCCAATGACCCCTCTGATGGCAGAAGGCACACTCATCTGAAGCCAGTGAACTATTTTCGGGCCTAGCAATCTTATCATCCGGCATTGTAATGAACCACCAAGAGAAGAAAATTGATGGGGCAGATTATAATAAACAGAAAACTTTGGGGATTTTGGTGTAATAAATTTGAAATAGGATTGATTGGGGCAGATTATAATAAATAGAAAATTTTGGGGGTTTTGGTGTAATAAATCTGAAATAGGGTGTCAAGCGTAATACCCAGGCAGAGTTTGATAACAGTGATGAGAACCACCGAATCAAATTGAGAACCAGAGAGAGACGAATGAGGTCGAAGTTGAGAGAGAGCATGAATAAACACAGAGAGAGAAACAGGGGTTAGGAAGGAGCTTCGAAGCTTCAATACGGATAGATGAGCATTAGATCGAACCAAGTGAGCCACGAATCAAATGAATCAACCCCAGACGAACCAGACGATCAATGAAGCAAGGAGCTTCGACGGACAACCAAGTCTGAGAGAAATAGAGAGATCGCGAACCAGATTGAGCCAAGGAGAAGACTCGCGACTGACGATCGATGAAGCAAAGAGCTTCGATCAACAACCACGTCTGAGAGAAGAAAAGAGATCGATGGCGCTAGGGTTTCTCAACCTTACTCTAATACCATGTAAGATTTCTGCAAGCTTTTCTATATATTCAACTTGTGTATCAATTACATCAAGACTAGTTTATATAACCCTAACGACTAACCAAAAACGAAATACAAGAATGGGACCAAAAAAGGAAATACAGTCATCACTAACATGCCTAATATATACAATACCTAATATATACGAATATATTCTCACAATAATTGTTAGAAAAAATAATATTTTCTTATTTCTTAACCGAATAAGAAAAAAGTGAAATTTAAGTAGTGCTCTACTTTTTCAACTTTTATCAAATTAACATATCCATTGAAAAAAGTTAAATTGACTAATAGCTCTTAAACTAATATCCTAAGAAGCACGAACACTTCTAAGAAAGTGATGTATTCGTGTCTCCGTGTCGGACACCGACATTCTTGGGACACTTACCAAACACGTGTTCGACACTCTTTAAAACATGTTGTATTTTTTAATTTTTTTTAAAGACCCGTACACTCTCTGAACACTTGGAGGACACACATGTCTATCACTTAAACACAAGATTAGACACAAGTGAAACTAATTATAAGTTTAAATAAAACAACTGAAAATACAATAATAAAACAAAAATCATATAAATTTATAGGAATTAGTGTCACATTACATTTTTTTTATTATCTTTGAATGATATATTCATACATATAACATACAATAAATATATAAAATTATATATTCCATGTGTCCCTCATGTGTCATGTCTTGCATTTTTTTGAAAATTAGAGTGTCGGTGTGTCCGTGTTGTATCTATGTCATGTCACCTGTCCGTTTCCATGCTTCTTAGCTAATATCTAATTTCTAAATATTGGTTTCTCACTATTCTTTGAGCTCATGTATAATATTATACCAGAAATTATATATATATATATATATATATATTTTTCAATGTATTATAGTCATACCTGTATATTCTAATTTATTTTATTTTTTTTAAAAAAAAAATTGTTGTATCGTGGTATCTGAATAATATTATGTTCCATTTTCATATCCACACTTCATACGATAGAATCAATGGTGAACTGCACAATTTACAATTTGATTCACTTTTTACAATTCATGCAATTTTCAAAACTATCATGTCCAATAGATTCGACCCTTTTACCTATTTTTTTTAGTGAAATGATATTATACAACATCTAAGAGTGTTCAATACGAAAAAAATACATATGCATGGATTGTTATTTTTTATAATGATCAAAGGGTTTTTAATAATAGGATCCAATTAGATCATGTCAAACCCAACATGTTCATAACATTTTTTCCTTAAAAAATAAACATCATAATACATCTTCTATGAATGTTTTATTTATGGCCATTTTAGTGAAACAATTATAAATCCAATATTACATTGGTCATATCAGTTAAACCCAATGGTTCCACAATTTTTATTTATTTTTAATCTTTTTTTAACAAAAAACATACACACATTTTAAAGTGTTCTAGATTTTAAATTAAAGGACTCCATATAATTATTTCTCAAGGATCCTACTTAATTTTCTCTTAATATTATACTCTATATAAGATTCCTAGGTCCATTTTTTAAATATCAAGAGAAATTATATTGTGGTTTTTGAATACTTTTATGGTTAGCGGAATTTGGACTCACATCTCTTGCAATAAAGGCAATGTCTTCCCAGACAGTATAATCATCTCCTTATATAAGAACTATTTTATAACATATGTCAAAATCAATTTATTTTGTTTTTTTTCATATATAAGATTAACATCATTAATTTTTTTATTTTATTTTATAGTTTATACTAAATCTTAACGATTCTCGATTTGATTCACGAATCGTAAATTTAAGATTTCGATTCACAATATATGTTTCTTGATTTAACAACTATAGTTACACTACATTTTATTATTATGTTGGAATGAAATATTCATATTTATGTCAATTGCTTATCGTTATATATGACAAATAATATATATAGTTATATATTTTAAGCATATCCCTTATGTGTCGTGTCCTATATTTTTTTAAATTTTTTAGTGTCGGTGTGTCCAATCTTTGCAAGAACGACTATCTTTTTAACCATATTTTAAAATCATGTATCCACATACATATGCGAAATCATTAAGTTCTCAAGTTTAATGCAAAATATGCATCTGCATTATGCAACAAAGAAAGAAATCTAGAGTAAGGGAAAAAAATGAGTAAAAGTGTCTTCTGATATATAAATAACATACCAGTGTTGCACAGTCTTCTGCAAGACCAGGCCCAGCTGCAGCATGCAAACCAGGGCTGCTGTGTGCTTCATCCAGGTTCTGTCAACCACCCAATAGAAAAATAACTCAGAACAAAATAAATACATTCGTTTGTCAGTGATCTAAGCCCAACATGCTTAATGTGATGATGAACTAAAGGATGCTTTGCAGTCTGTTGTGATGGAAAGAAATAGAACTGGTCCTAAGGTGCATTACTGCATTTAATGGGCCCTAAGTTGCAGTTAGCTAAATAGATTATGATTTATTTCAACAAATTCAGAATTCTGAACTGAATAAATATGTCAATATTGCATGATTTTGGGTGGCACAATTTTCCAGAGAAGCTCTGAACTGCATTATTTGGTAAAAGTACATCACTGACAAATATGATGAACGGGCTACTTAACTATCATAAAATCCAATTTGAAAAGCGGGCACATTTTTGTAATTTCTTTGGAAGAAACTTTAAAATAACACCCTGGTAGATTTAATTTAAACCATTTTTGTGTTTTTTGGATAACTAATTTAAACCTAGCCGACCCCACTTGATTGGAACACAAAGCTTAGTTTAGTTTTGTTTGGTTTGGTTTGGATAACTATTTAAACCAATGTTTTGGGTCTCTAAGGTCTTCACTTCAACTAACAATACACGATCAACTCTGTCACCACTTTCAAATTTGATACATCAAAATAACATAAAGAAAAAGTACCCATTCCATCCTTGGGCCGCAAATTCGAACATCGGAGACAGCTGAAGAGAACTCTCACTTATTTTGCATGCAAGATGTGTTTAAGAAGAAAGTTCAAAACTTTGGAGGTGCAGATAAGCTATATAATTATTCATGATTCCAAGGTCCAAGACAAACAATTAGAAAGGTGAGCTTTATAAGCTTAGTCAACATATAGAACCTATGAAACAAAACCTCAAAATGTTGCATTCATGCTTCTATCATTTATCCAAATTCAGTAAAACAAGTGGTCTCATGTTTACCTTATTTTATTTTTACAAGTTTAAGAAATATCAATAAAGAGGCACTGAGGGGGTGCAACCCTTTTATAGCACAGTCAAACAAGTCAAAATGCCCACGCGACACACACATGCAAAAGTAGGCATTTAAGGCGTCAGTTTCTAAAAATAAACATATATCTTTTATCGCACAACTAACACTGCTTTAGAAAATAATTACAGCTCACCTCATTTGTGGAGTTAACAACAGCATCCACCTCAAGATTCCAAGGGTACCCCCTCCACAGATAAATCTTGGAATTAATTTCATGATCCACAGGAAACCTGGGCACCATCCCATTTCCACTAGTCTCTGCCCCTGAGGAAGAAGTTAAAGGGTCCGGAAAGTATGAATTTGGGAAAGCATGATCTTCATTCTCATATGAAAACCTGTATTCAGCATCACTCCAACGTGGAACTTGGTCAAGTGTCACCACAGAATCCCCACTATCGGTTGGTAATCCACCCCGAGTAGTGGTGGCAGCCACAGGCCGATACATCTTTCTTAGCCAACTCCTCCCAACCAAAGCTTCACTTCCCTTAACAATCCCACAATCACATGAATTCCTTCAAACCCTCACACTCACAGCCCAAGTTTCAGAAACATACTACTGAAACTTCAACACTCCTGCAAAATATACATTAAAATAAAGAAGCTAATGAATTACAGCTTCCACATACAGAAAAACAAACTCCAGAAACAGTCAAAATAAAAGCAAATACAAAACCAGGATCATAATTTCAATCAAATTAGATAAACTAAAGCAAGCTTAATTTCCTCGAATCAATCAAGACGATGTTGAAACCATAATTTTGCATGATCATCTCGAATTTACCAATCAAAAAATCAATTAACATTGTGAATTGACCAATACAACATCATATGCAAATATACCCCCTCAAGTACATACATACATGGTATATATACATACATAATATGTGTAAATATGCATATACGAACCCTAATTTGAAGATTTAATCGAAAGCTTGCGGATTTTCGACGTACAGATATCTAAACGAGAAATTAAGGAGAGAGAGAGAGAGAGAGAGATGTACCTGTCTGTAGGGTGTGAAGCGGCAAATGTAAAGGCAAATGATTTTGGAGACGACAAAGACAATAATTAGCTGGACCTGATGAGTATGAGCTTGCGAGAATCCTCCTCATTTGCCCAGAATTGAATACGACACATTAATATTTCAATTTTTATTTTACTTTTTTTTTTTTTTGTCTTTTTCTGTGGTTTTGACACGTGCCTCTGTCTTGCCATGTCGGACCCGTGTCAACTAACTGCGACGTTTAGGCCTCTGTCGGAACTAAATATTTTAGATAAAAAATAAAAAAAATCATCATATATGTTTAAAAAAGGGGAACTGACCAGTAAATCCTATATTCCCATCTTATAGATCATATGATCCTAATTGTTTTTTTTGTAACCGTTTAGTCCCGTTGAGTGTATGTTGACCAATTTGCCATTGAGGCCTTAAATTTAGGGGTGGGTATTTGGGACGCGCGTGGGTTTGTGGCAATGGGGGTGTGATTGTGTGTCTCGTAACAATTACAAAATGTACTAATACCTTTTTTTAGTTGCTGCCAGTGATGTGGGTCAGTTTTCAGGTCGCGTGATACCGTGTAACCCGACCCACGAAGCCGTTCTAAACTGTTTGTTCGATGTATTTGGGGGTTTGTAAGATTTCGTTTTTGGGTGTCGACGTGAAACGCAGAATCTGATACGATCATCCCTTGTGTCATTTGAAATTCAAATTTCGTTGATTGCGGAACCAACGACCCTGATTTTGGAAATATTTGACGCATTCGTTTTATGCGTAAAAGAATCCTTAGGGTTCGAAATCGTTTATTCGTGGTGGCCAAGAACCCTAATACATTCCGTGGAACTGGTTGTCGCCCTGCGAACATTCCAGATTAGACTGAGGTTTGTTTGGCCGGGGGTACGGAAAAGTATTTGAAATGCCTGACACAGGTAAGTTGGTAATGGATTGGGTTATTATTTTATGTTTAGCATTATATATTGACGTGGTTAGGGATTTTGGTTTGGGGCGATCATGGTATGTGTTACTCCGCACAGTCAAATATGATATGTATGTATGATTGTCGTTTTAATTTCTTCAGTAATGGCGTGTTTCTGAGTATTTGTTTGTTGTGTTGTTTGAATAAAGTTATGGTTGGTTTTGAAACGTAGGCAAAATTGTACTTGTAGTGGCAGTGTGGGGTATGTGTTTGAAGTTGTTTGTGAAAAGGATTAGTTATGGTGTGGGGTTTTTTACTGTCGAGGGAAAAGTGCTTTGTGTGAGGGGACCGCATGCATCTGGTTGTGGGGATGGAGTAATTTTTGTGTGTGTGGAAGTTGTGTGGACGTGGCATGTGTATGCTAGTGTCAAATGTTATTTATTATGTTGCTTTACCACTGACATTGTTGGTCAAAGGGTTTGTTGATGTGTGTGGTGTACGCGGGCGATATGTGAATGTGGTGTGAACATTTTTTTGTTGGAGTTATAAGTAATTTTGTTAAGTGACATGTTTTTTTTTCAGATTGTGTTGTTGTGAGTGCGTTGGGTAATGTATGACTATATGATTTTCTGAAATTTGTCAGTTTGTGGTGAAGTTGTATTTGTTGCTTATGTGAGTTGTGGAACTGTAGGGGTTAATTCTGCTGGGTCTCGGTGGACACGGTCATGTGAACGTAAAAGGCAAGAGGCATTGGGCTTGGCATCGAGAAGAAAAATCGGGGTTAACATGCCTGGACGAGTCCTGTTTAAGCAGCCCAATATTGTCAGCCGGTCCGTTGGTGCTAGGAAGGGTGTCAAACCACGGCTCAATTTCCGGTCTAACGTTGCTGGGATCATTAAATTGGTTTACGCAGTCAATTTGCGGGAAGTGCACCTGGCATACTTGAGAAGGACACCGTTTTGGATTATGATTGAAGCTATATTAATCAACCAGATTGATCACACAGAGTTCCGAAAAGGCGACGATTTGATCGTGCGTATCCTGAGGTCATACAGTGTACGGGAAGGCAAATTTGTTCTGGGGGGACGTGGAGTTGACTTGACGGATGAGGATATGAAGCTGTTGTTCGGGCTGCAAGGTGGTAATGTATTCCTTGATTTGACGCCACGACCAAGGCCTGCATCTGATTTTGTCCAGCGTAGGTGTCCAGGGACAAGCAGGATAACGGCCAAACTTGTGAAAGATTTGCTGATGGAGGCCTCGGTGGGGGACACCCCGAACGATCATGAGGATACGGCCAAGTTTCTTTGTCTGTATGTGTGTGGGAAGCTTTTGTTTGCCACGTCCGGAGAGACCATGAGTTGGACCCTGATACGGTACGTGGACAACTTTGACGCCATGAAATTATATGATTGGGGTGCAGCTGTACGTAATATGCTCATGTGTTCGGTAAGGGACTTCCATCGGACACCGGAGAAAGTTACCGGATGCGTAGTTGCTTTAACGGTAAGTGTATAACCTGTCTGTGGGTAGTTAATTTATTGGCTAACCTAAGTTTATGGTTTTTGTTAAGGTTTTGGAGTGGTTGTTATTATGGTTTGCTTGTTTCCTGCTTGTTTGTGTTGCAGTTCTGGTTGTGTGAACATACAAACATTGTGAAGCCGAAATATGGTCACAGGTTCCCCAGATTCCTCAGATGGGACGTTGGTGAGCTGCTCTCCACTTCACAAGGTCTGAAGCTGTCCGAGACAAATAAGTTTGAGGTAATTATTTATGAATCATTGAGTTTTTTGACAGGTTATAATGTGTTCTATGCTGTTGTTGTTATGTGTGGTTGCACTGACGTTGGGTTGTAAAATATGCTGTTTTGGCTAGGTGGTCACGGACGAGTTGAGCGTACAGGTGCACGAATTGTCAATGTTGGAGGGGGAGGGTATGTTGGGGGAAGGTAATGTGGGTCTGGTTGAAGAAGAGGATGGTAAAGTGATAGGGCTGGCTGTTAGTGGGACTGTTGAAGTGGCTGTTACAGTGGAGGGCAGTAGCCATGGTAAGCAGTGTAGTGGGAGCATACATAAAGAAGACGTTAATGTGCCGTTTGGCATGCGTAGTCTGGAACGTGGGGGTGTATCCAGCGTGGTGGTGGAGGGAGGGGATGGTAAGTTCTTACCCCCGTTCAGTAGTCCGACCGGGAAGAGCAATTATGGACATGTTGGTTCAAGAATTCCTGATTTTGTAACTGTGGACGCAGAAGACAGCAAAGTTGTAATGGAATTGAAGAACGAAGTTGATAGATTGAAAAGGATGAATGAAATGCAATTAGTTAATTTGGTGGCAGGATTCGAGAGCATTTTTAAGGTGAAAGATGAAGAATGCAAGAAACTTATAGCTGAGAATGTCGAGTTACGACGGAGCCTTGCAGCCCTTGAGGAACAAGTTGCTGAGCAAGCAGTGCATAGTGTGACGCAACATTTTACCAGTGTGAATGTAACGGACCCTCATGTTGACGGATATGTTGTTCGTAATGGGGATGGTGTTGGTAATGTACAGGACCACTGCCCCACTGTTGAAGGTGGTATCATGGTGGACGCCTCTCCTGTCGCATATGTTCCCATAGTTGACAACAACGAAATGCACGATCCCATCCTAGCAGATGACAGTGACGTTGTTGTTGTGAGTCCGTTATTGACGGAAGGTGGCAGTGCTGTGGGTGGTATGAACTCCTTTGTATGTAACATCAAAGGTAAAGTGAGGAAGAATTTGAAGTTATCGGGGTTTGAGTACCCAGAGTTGAGGCGTAAGGGACGGGTGATGAACAACGAAGTGAACGTTTCTAAGACCGGGGGGGTTAGATGTAGTGTCGATGTGATGAAAACCCAAAGTGTAATTGATGTGGACAGGGTTGGTGACGGGAAGAAAATTTTCACAGGTTTTGGAATCACGAATCGTAACACAGTGTGGAAGATGATGACAGAGACAGAAAAAGATGTGATAAGCAATGCGTATGATACATACGGTGATAGGTCAGTACGGTGTGTGTTTGTGGGTTTAATTTTTAAGTTGTGCACTACTAATTGCAATGGTAGTTTTTTGTACCGTAGTACACAATGTTAGTGTTGTTTATGTAATTGTAATGTTATATGTTGACACGTGTGTAGGGCTGTAATGTGGGTTGGTCGAATTGATGGCAATGCAGTATATTTTTCGGACGTTAGATCACTGGTGAGGCAATTAGGTGTGCGGGGGAATGTAAGTGTTACCAACTCCGTTATGGGTCATACTAGTTTACCGAAATAACTGTTTTGTGAATATGTGTGACTGTGTGAATATTGGTTTCATTTGGATTCTGGCACTATTTGTTGCAGGTTATTGACGCCTTCGCAGAGGTGCTGTCTGATGAGCAGGAAAGGTTGAATGCGGGGAAAGATTTCCCGGAGAACTCCTTTTTCTTCAGCAGCATATGCTGGGTAAGTGTTATTCAGGTATCCATTGTGTGTCATTGTTTGTGGATGGTGTTGACTGATCTTGTTGTTTTGGTTTGTTGTGTGTTTGATGTGTGCAAGACGTGATGAAAGGTGACAATGTGGAGGCAAAATTCAAGTACGTGACGAGCAATTTACATGCTGGTAGGGATGCACGTTACATCCATTTCCCGGTTTTCCACCTTGTTCATTGGACGTTAGTGGTTTATGATACTGAGGATGGAAACTGGAAGCACTACAATTCGATGCGGAGCAGGACGGGTACCGGCGGTGTGCACTATGCGGAGGCTATAAAATTGGTGTGTTGATTTGAATAATGATAGAGTTGACGAGTGTTGGACTAACTTACGTGTATTGGAGGTACATGTTATACATTCTCATTGGGTTTGTTTTTATGGCGCAGAAAAAAATTGTAACGGACATTCAGCGGCAAGCGATGGCTGCAAATGGATTGGATCAGCTGGTTGGTACGCAGGACTTTGATATGATGGTTGAATCAGTTTCGGAATGCCCTCAGCAGCGTGCGGAAACGTAAGTGCGACATGTTTTTATTTATTTATTCTTTTTAACAAAAGCTTGTTCCTGTAGAAGATTTCTGATGTGTTTTGTTGACTGACCGTTTCTAATGTGTGTTATTGCAGCACGGACTGTGCGATTATTGTTTGCGCAATAATGAGACAATATGTGAATCATGTTGATGTGGGGCGGTCGCTGGAAGGAGGCAACTGTAGCGTGTTACGTGCGGACATGGTGAAAAGATTCATAAGAGATCCTATACGTGGGGTGATGAGCAACATGGGCCGAATGGTTGGGTGAATGAAGTTCAATTACCGTTACGTTACTACGTACTGCAACTACTTTATATTTTGCTGCATAGATTACAATTTGGAAATAGTTTTTTGGTTGGTAGTTGCAGTACATACTGTTTTATATTTTGTGTGTTGGTTTTTGGGTTTTCGCATTGGCTTTTGGTATATAATGTGGGTTTTGTCGTGGATATTTTTGGTTACGCTGAAATTAAATTATGCGTAGATTATAAACAAATAAAAACTATTACGTTACTCCGTTTCGCAACTGTATTGAATTATAGTGATCAATGCGGCCGTTTGAGATACTGATTTACTGTTGGTCCTTTTTTGACAAAGTGTTATGCATTTATGTCTTGGTTATATGTATGTGTGTTTGCATTAATCTCATCCGTGAATGTGTGTGTGGCGTGCTGTACGTGTATGTGGTGGGGCATCACGGATGCCTCTGTTGATATAAATGTGTTGTCGAAATGGGATTTAGGTTGGACTGATATGGTATTGTAATTTGGTTCTGGCTTGCGTGGTAAGAAGTGTAGTATGTGTAGTATGGTGCAATTCTTGGATGGGAGGGGGTTTATGTGTGCTAAGTTATTGATCCTGTTCGAAGGGGACGTTGTAGTGTTAATCTGTAGTTACATCGATATGGAAATCTAACTTACTGGTTGTTGTTCTGTTCGTCTTGCTGGCGGTGTTTGAAGTGCATCGTTTCGGGTAGGGTGCAACTGTTAGTTGGTGTCTGGAATGTCGGTGTGTGGTGATGGTGTGAGTTGCAAGTTTTGGTTGATGTTTGCATTGTAAATGTGTGTTTGTGGCATGATGTTCGCACTGTTAATCTTGTATGAATTAATGACAGAGGAAGTAATATGTTGTTGATGTGCAAAGGCTGGTGTGATATTCACCACATGACGTCCACACGCTTAGGTTGGTTACCCTGCATGCTGTCATACCAAACACGAATGCAGATTATTTGCATGTTCTGTTGTAGTTGTAAAAATACTGCAGTTCGGGATTCACGTAAAGACACGTGAAAAAATGGTATGGGAGGTATAAGCTGACATATTGGTTCAACACACGGATGTCAAAGTTTGTGACGGAGCTACGTTATCTGCTGTGGAGATAACACGTATGAAATTAAATGAAGGAAACCTATTATTAATAACTGAGTGTGCCAATGATAGTAAATTGGCTATGACATTGTCGTGTGGCGTCGCACACAATTATTGAAATCGAAAAACAATTGAAACAAAAAAATTGCGTCGAGGAAAAAACTGGAACAGTAATAAGCAATTATTGTGTCGAATATGGCGAGGAAAAAACTTGAATAGTAATAATAGTTTAGTGCTAGTGTGGCCGGGTGGAAGGATGTGGTTAAATGGGTTCGTTGCATGTCTTCCTGTTATGATTCCCCATGCGCCCACATCTGCCGCATCTGATTTGCTGAACATGTTCCCCCTTTGACAGTATCCTCTTCTTCTTCGGTCTACCGGGTGGACGTTTCACGGCAGGGGGCTTTATGATGTAATCATTTGGGTTGAAAGGCGGTTGCTCGACAGTGGGAATTGGGAAAATGCTTGATGCGTAAGTGGCCCGAAACTCGGATACGTGGAAGTATGGTTCGACCAATGTGTTCAAATCCTGGCCACTTTTACGGACGGCAACCATCGCATGTGCGCAAGGGAACCCATTGAGTTGCCACTTGAAACATGAGCAAGTTCGTCGTCCGATGTCAACAGTGACCGATGGGAAAGAGTGCACTTCGTACACATCAGCGTTTGATTGGCTCACTTTCCATGATCTACCTTCGTTGAATGCTTTTTCTAAACGATCTTCCATTTTGGGACATATGGTGCCGGTCCACATTTGGGAAGCGTCTCTACGTTTCGCCATTTGTCGCATCAATTTGGTCCGTATGCTGTCAACCATTCTTGTGATTGGGAGGTTACGGGCCTCACGAACCCATGAGTTGAATGATTCTGCAGCATTTGAGCACATTTCGCCATAACGTCGCCCCCTGCAAAATGAGTAGAAAATGTAGGTAAATAATTATGAACATTATGAGGAAATGTGTTGTGCATGTGGTTTTTATGAGTAACATGTGGGACGGACCTGAAAAATGCATTTGCCCAATGTTGTGGATGTGTATTTGCTAGGAATTCAGATGCAACAGACCGGCCCGATTTTTGGAATTGTTCTACTCTGTGGTTAAAAGCGGTAACAGTTGGTGCGTATGCGCAATGTCGTAATTTGCTAACCAAACTTGCCCGATGCATACTGTTTGTGTAACGCAACCTGTCCCTTAAGTTCCTCTGCAAATGTTGTAGACAGAATGCATGTTTTGCATTCGGAAATACGGTGGGCATTGCCTCAAGCAAACCAAGGTTCCGATCCGATACGAATGTTAGAGGTCTGTCACCATGAACCACCTACGCGAGATGATGAAGAAACCAAGACCAGTTTGAGGTGTTTTCGGAATCCACCACCGCATATGATAGCGGGAACAAACCTGCAGATTTGGAAAATTTTGTAGAACTAAGTATGTACTGCATGCAAAGGTTGTGACAGAAACATAGCGCCTGGGGTTAATGACCACGTTAAAATATAGTTTACTGGTGGTGCGGTTGGTTGTCATGTGAATGGGGTATTGTGATTGTGTAAATTGAAGGAACTAACCTTGGTTTTCGTCTTTTGCAGTGGCCGCAAGTAGAAAACCTTTGAAACGGCCTTTGAGGAACGTGGCGTCTAGGAAAAGCAGAGGACGGCAATGGTGGAACCCGTCGATGCATGCTTTGAATGAAATGAAATAGCGTCTGAACTGTTGGGTGTGATCATCGTATTCAATGTTAATGTAGGTCCCGGGGTTATGTTCCAATACTGCATTACTATACCAACGTAACTGGTCAAACGAAATGGAATGTGCACCGAACAATTCTCCCCTCGCTTTTTCAACACCGAGCCAGGCCACCCGGTAACTTATATCGAGCCCGTAATCTTGTTTCAAGTCCAATATCACTTCGGTCGGACGGGTTAAAGGTCTATCACGCACACGTTCAGATATAATGTCGGCCACAAGATCAGACCCAACAAGTGGGTGTGTGGACGTACGCACAGCCACGCCACAAATGTGTTCACTGTTCCATTTTCGTAAGTAGAAAAATCCGTTTGCCTCCAATTTCCGTCCGTGCACAGACCACGTGCAAGACTTTGATTCGTTCATAGCACATATAGCCGTTACCCGAACGGAGTCGTTCTTCAGAAATTTGATCTGGAACCCACATTCAACGGCGTATTTCCGTAGTACATTGCGAAATTCAGAAGCCCCACCTTCGAAATGTTGTCCAATGTGGGTAAAACCTTTTGCCCATGGAGCGGAAAGGAAGACTTTCTCCTTGTGGGGACAAAATGATTGCAGCAGGTCGACTTCATCATCCATTCCGAAATCATTAAGTAGTGCATCCCCCGATGTGCCTTGATCTTGGATTATCATTGGGTCAATGGCATGAGTGTTGTCATCCCGCTGATGATGTTGTTCAATGACCACGTCAATTAACTACAACTGGAACGAGCGTGCAAGGCAAACCATATTCTTCAGGTCGACATCATTCTGTAAGGAGAAGTTGTTATAGCCGAGAATCTTATAGAACAACTCGAAATTTCCCGGCAGGAGTCCGGAAAACTTCGAACAAACATAATCGACAACCTCAGCAAATGTGTTTGACGATTGCAGATTATATGCGACATTCGTGGACCGGTAAGAACAAAGAAGCATCAAAAGGGCGTCCATCTGCATAACGGCACAGGTATAAGTAAGAAATAACACACGACTAAGTATGTGAGAAAGACCCATAAGCCGAAGATGAAAAAAATTGCGATACAAATGCAACTGCAATGGGAAATTGTGCATCGTTGTCAATGTGTGGTTACAAGTGCGTAGCGAACGGGAATACATGGAATTGGCTATTGTGTTCATGAAGTCGAATGTTCATCTGTAAACATTAACGTGTCGGTGTGTTCCACAACATCGACGAAATTGTGCGGGATTACTGAAGTGTGGGTATGATGAGTGGGGGATCCGTAACGGAAAATGAAGAGAGAACCTGTGTGATATGACGGTGTGAACGTAAGAGGCTGAATTTCTAAGCCGCAGAGACGATGATGAACCCACAATGTAAACCCTAATTATAATACCTCTTCAATGAATTTTGACCCACTGTCAGGTTCCACAATTGCTAGGATTGCGCATACAAATATGGAAAAACAAAACATCCCATATAATAGCTGAGGCCATATCCGTCCAGGCCACACAAAAAAAATTTAAAAAAGGACTTATGGGTAAGGAATCCCACCTAATATGGAGTTGTCAATCAAAGAAAAAATCAGCAGGACTAAATGGAACACAATTCACCCATAAAGGACTTTCCGATAAATTTTCCTTTAAAAAAATTATAAGATGTTACATTACTTTCTTTATTTTTTTACACAACTTTTATAAAAAATTAAAATGTTATTAAAATACTTTATTTCCAAATGAGGCCTTAGATAAATCGGGTCGAATTTTTCGCACCATGTTTGGGAAGTGGGCTGATGAGCTTTTTTTTAATTAAAATGTCAATAAAGACAATATGTTTAAATAGTTAATAAGGTAAAATATCATATCTAAATTATAATTATTTCACTTTTTCTTTCACAATCATCAAATTAACTACTGTTGGAAAATAATGAGTTTTTGGTGACTTTAATGCAATATTAAAGTGAGTGTCAATCCTCAATTGAAGTGAAGTAAAGTAGGTTTAGATTCTTTGTAGTGAGATCTTTATACTACAAAAAGAATGACTAAAAACTATTAAGGTTTGTATGAGGAATTGACTCATTAAGTTGGCCTCATGAAAAATGTGTTGGGAAAGGTATAAAACCTTGTATCCCACATTGATTAGAGGAGAGCATTGATGAGTATTTAAATATTATTTTTTGCATAAGGGTGTAAGCCCTTTGGGGCATTCAAATTTTTCGAAGCAAGGGAGTTATAAATGTTTTAAGGATGGACTTGGGCCAAGACTATAGTCCAAGTTGGTTATGCAAAAATTGTCACACGCATGTGCGCCGCCTGGCTGGACCGAACCGAACCAGGTCCTGGTCTGTGATCCTTGGGTCATGGATCTTGGAACTTGGATCTTGAGGCTTGCTGGAATTGATTGAGTGTGGGGGTTGGGCTTGGCCCACCCATCTTAATCTTTTTAGGCCAAGCCAGATCTGTGGACTGCAGATATATATACACAAAATCTAAGTGTATAATAGAGCTGGTAACTCCTCTATTCATGATGGATTTAATCCATCTGTTTTGCAGATTAATACAGAATTGATTTCTGCATTTGTGATAGGCCTTGATGGTTGTTGCCTTTTCATCTCTCCCTCTATGTGTATAAAAGAAGACTCTTCTCCTTCATTTTGTTGACCTAGAAAATTTGCTTCTCTTTGTCTTCCAAAGTTTTCTCCAATTTTTACATTCTCCCTATGAGAGAGTGCTTCAAAGTTTTGTTCGCTGAAGCTACTCAGTTGGTGCATTGTTGTAGCTGGTCCAATTGTCGTATCCTGAGAGACAGATATCGAACAATCTCCATCACGCAACCGTTGAGGCGACGAATCTGTTTTGAGGACATTGTCTAGTGCAGGCTTTAGTTTGCCTTCTGTTGCGATTTTATATTATGTATTTCTGTTCTTCTACTTGTAATTTCTAGCATGATGTTGTAATTTATAATTGTAAATATAAAATATGAATTTATTTGTTCCATGTGATCCCACAATTTATAGAACAACTACTCCCTTCGTCCCTAACTGTTAGTCCCTTTTGAGGAATCTTTTTTTTTTTTTTATAGTACAATTATTATATTTTAAAAATATTAACTTTTCAAAATTATCCTTTAATAGTACAATTGTTACACTTCGAAAATATTAATGTTAATAAATTTAAAAATTAGTCATTGATTTTTGAAAATAGACTAATATTTTGGAATAATGAAAAATAGAATAAGATAATAATATTTTGAGACGGAGGATAAAAAAAAAAAGTCAACTATCATCCAAAACACAATTTTTTTAGCCAGACTAAGGCCTCACTTGGCAATATTCAACTTTAGCCTTAAAGTCAAAAAATACCAAAAAAAGTTAAAAAGCCAATAAACTGTACAAAAAAGATTTTTTTCTCTCTACTTTTCGTAAGTCTTTTCATAAAAAGCCAAAAAATATACCAAACATGCTAATTTTTTTAATCTCATATTTTAGCCAAAAAACTAAAAAATTACTAAAATAATTTATTTCCAAACGAGATTTTAAAATAACCAAAAAGTCAATTAAAATAATCAAGTTACCAAACAAGCTCATAATAACACATTTGCACTAGAGAAGTATTCATCAATCCTAGCCTGACCCAGCCCATGGTCAAACCTATATTTTTTTACATGAGTAATACTAAGGATCATAAAAAAAATATCATGAAGATGATCATGAAAGATCATTTATCGTTAAATTACACATACAATAAAACACCACACACTAATTAAAAGATGAAAAATCTTCATGAAGTATTTCATGATATTTTTTCATAATTCTTAATTTTATTTTTTTTACATAAACATCCCACAGCGATGGTCTCCGCCACCGCCCTTACTACCCATACTCACACCATTGCCATCACAACAAACACTACTACTAATATACTACACCACTACCATAATTTTGCCAATAGAATCACATCTCTACCGTTGCTTCTCTTACCAGCACTACAAGCTTTCACTTTCTCCACTATCAGTCTTCACCACAACCACTATTGCTGTCCTGGTCATCACACCATCACAACTACCAGCGCCAACACTATTTTACTTCCACTATGTCATGCTTACACTGCAACCACTATTTCTCCACCTCACCATTTCATCATTGGCGCACCAATTTTATCTCACCACCACAATACAAAAATGTATATATCAAACAATATATTTTTGTTCAATAATTAAAATTTTATAAAATAATTTTTCATCTTAAAAATTTAATATTAAGTTTTCAGTACTTAATTTTTCATTTTTAATTTTCAATTCATTTTTTATTTAATTTTAACAACAAATTTACATCATATAAAATATAAAATATTTTTTTAATTTGTTATATAAATAAATTTATAAGTTGGGCTTTGGGCATTGTTTTCAAGCTTGATCACATTTATAAACATGCCTAAAAAAATTACCGTATAACCTATTTAAATTAATACTCGATGTTTTAATAATTTATTTCAAATAATAAAATTGTGTGCTCCTGATTTGGGACTAAAGTGATAAATTAATAATTTTCATAAGATTATAAGATAATACATTTCAAATATTTCCTTTATATTTTATAGGTACCAAATATTTTATAAATTAATAATTAGCTAAAAAATACATAATACATTTCATCTGTGATGGTCCTTTCTTGACACCTTTGAGAGGAGAAGCCATTTTTTCTATTTTTGAACTAAAGATACAATAAATAATGAGGGATTGTGTCGAGTGAAATATGTCGGTATTTTCCCATAAGAATAATAGAAAAATAAATTAAATAGACGCGACAAAATAATTTTTTATTTATTTATTAAAGAATGAAATACAAAACAAACTCCAAAACTAAAAATGCAGGAATGAATTTGATTACATCATGGAACTTGCATAAACAAAATCACTAATAGAAAAAATTAGTAATGAGGATAAATAAAGATTAGAACTTGTCGAGGTAAAATTAATTCTGAAAAATTAAAGAATAAATGACAAAAAAGAAAGCAAACTGAAACCTATGGTATCCATAATTTCCTTAAAACAGATTCGCCACCTCACCAATGGGTGCTGGAGGAAGGTCAGAGTCTGTCTCCCAAGATATGACAGTTGAAACCAGCTACTATAAAAGCACATTCTTAGTAGTTTTGACAAACGAACTAACAGTAGCACTCTCTCACTAACAAGAACCAAAGAAGGGGCTAGCAAAAAGAAGATGAAAAAATTTCTTTGGTGTAAAACAACCATCTCCAACTTCATGGCAAAAAGAAACCACAAATTTTTCATCTCAAAAATCCTCTCTAAATCATGCTTTCAATTTGGAGGGGAAATGCCTCTATTTATACAAATAAGGGAGTCCTTAACCATGAGGGCTATCATTAACCCTTAGCATCAATATTCATCAACTCTAACCATTAGGGCTAGAGTTGCAAAAGTTAAAAACTTATGGCCACTGATATGGTCTTCAACTCTATCATCAAAAGATGAAAGTTACAAAAGTCTAAGACTACCATATGCTTAATAGATACAAATAAATATGTATATAATGATGTTTGAATAATTCAAACAAATGGGTCGCAAAACAAATATGGGTGTTGGGTCATAACCCGATCAAAGCCCAATTTCAAACACATGCACAAGCTAAACCCAACACAGCCCAGCCCAACCCATACTCAAGACTAGGTCCAAGTCCAAACCCAGAACATGCACAAGCACAAGCCAAGGCCCATTTTTATTGATGCCCACTTTATGAGACAATTCTCATTCACAACTTAATGGTTTCGGGTCATTTTTTTCATGTTGTAACCTTCTCACTTAAGAGATCAAAATCACTTAGACCTACCTCAATCTACAATTGGGTCCCACTTTTATTTCACATTAAAGTTGTTGAAAAACTATTATTTTCCAACAATCCCTCACATGAATAAGATTGGCCGAATAAAGAAAAAAGGAGATACAACAAAGACTCGATGAGAGAGCACCACGGAAAATTCCTGCATCGGATAAGGTAACTTTTGGCTTTGAACTTGTCCTAGTGAAAGCTCATCGGATTTACTAGCTAACTAGTGAACGTGATGTCTTGAACTGTTCCGTCGTTTGTATAAACCAAGACAACATACTTCACACAGAAATTCTCCTACCATAGTTCAGTTCTTACTGTTGTGTCTTGTTTGGCCCTGGAACACTTGCTTGGTTTAGTGAATGTTTTTAAAGTATTCAGCCTTGTCAAGTCTCCTACCATTGTTCAATTCTCCTATCATAGGTAACCTTTTTTAAGATATCATGCTATACCATGCTTGACTCATCAATGCATACAAGTCATTAAAAGCATCAACTTAACCTTCCACCCCACAAGGTATCATTGTATGTAAGAATGGGCAAGAGGATTTACCTCTATAGTGACTCAACTATTACATGCAATTAAATTGTCCTGAACCTAGATCTCGGGATCTCTAGTCAACTAGGTTGGGTTTTTCGTTCCGCTAACATTCTTGCAAAAGGCCTCAACCACATTCCCCTTAACGGTTTCTTACTAACTCTCAATTTAACCCTTTGGTTAACAAATTCGTAATATTGTCCTTAGACTGTACATAGTCTATAGTGACAACACATGAGGATAGTTGTCATATGGAATTATCTCTTCGATGAACACGTCTAGACCTTCCATTACACGTATTACTTTGTGTCCTACCAATAGCTAATCAGTTGTTGCAAAGAATACACATTGATAGCACAAGTTTCGACCTCCGAGGAATATCTTCAATGAAATAGTGAAGCCATTTAGTTTTTCCCAGTTGCTTTATTTAAAGCATTGAACTCGATTCCATCGTTGATATCGTGATACATGGTTGCAGCTCCAATAGAGAAAACATATCCACTAATAGATTCGTAGTCTTTACATTATATTTTCGGTAGGTGCCTTTGTACCCTTCTAGTACAACGGGATATCAAGTGTTATGGAAACCCATAATCCCGGCTTCATCATAAGTACATTAGTACCCAGACAAATGTCTTCTAAAGGCAGGCATTGGGATTACTCGTGTATCTACTTAGCCTGCATATTGAGTAGGCTATATCTGGCCTTATAAAACTCATTAGATACATAGATTTCCTAACATCTAAGAATATTCCATTATTCTTGATCAAACGGAGACTAAAATCTACTGAAGTCCTTGACCCACTTATATCTGACTTATACTTCTCAAGACTCTTAACAAAAAGACTGAGAAATTAAAACACCATCAAATGTTATGAAAAACTTAATTCCTAGATATACATCGGCAAGGCCATTCTCTGTGTTAAACTTAGAGTTTAACAACTTTTTGGTAGTTTTGAACATTTCTTCATAACTCATAACAATGAGCATGTCATCAACGTATAAACACAAAATGACCTATCTTATCATTTATGTCTTTGACATAAAACCATTTGTCAATTCCCATTGATCACTACAACATATAAGAGTTTTAGAGACTAAATATTTTGGTCTCTAAAAGTGAAAATTTTGTTGCAAAAAACATTTAGGGACCAATTTCTATCGTCATGAGGATAGTGAGTAAAAGGTCGTCCTGAAAAGTCACAAATAAGGCTTTTAGTGACAAAATTTTGAAAATGTTACTAATAAATACACTTTTATGGACAAAATAATTTTGTCTCAAAAGGGTTTATTTTTTGAGACAAAAAATTTGGTCCAAAAAATATAATAATTCATCACTAATGTCCAATTTTCGTTGCTAAAAATAAAATAACGACATTTTTCGCAACGAAAACATTTGGTCCCTTAAAAATAATTTTGTCTCTAAATTTTGGTCCTTAAAACCTTGATTTTTTTGTAGTGGATTATAAAAACCCACTTGACAACATAGTGTAGCCAAATTTCTCACAAAAAGCCGTTTCCTTAATTTCTCACAATATTTTGGTCTCTTTTCTCATGAAAACCGTTTCCTTAATTCTATGATGGTATCCTTGTGTAAATCTGAATATTAGATTCGTCTACAAGAAAACCGATATGCACTACTATATTGTGCATAACTGTTAAACACAAAGTCAACAAATTTTTAGGCATACCATATTCGCTTGGGTTTAGGTATTTCCACCTTTTGTACGACATTTCCACATTTGTAAAATTTATATGAAGGCTTTCGGCCTTTTCAAAAATTCATAAAGTGTCTTTATACAATACCTTGTGTCATAATGATTATGAGACCCTCAAAACCATATCACAGAAAAATATTCCCAGACCGTCATTAACCGAATTAGATCTTTCCCAAATTCAAGACACCAAACAGGTTTGGTCCAACACGTCACTTAGAAGTCAATAGCCTTACTATTAGGAATCATAACCTTGTGATCAATAGTCTACTATTCAGAACTCCATAACATGGCCAGTAGTTTTATCACTAGGAATCACTAATTTTCCAGCATATAGTCAGAAGACTTTCTACTACTAGGAATCACAATGTTTTGACATGTGATCAGTAGTCACCTCACTACTAGGAGTCACAATGTCTTGATATATGATCGGTAGATTCTTTCATTACTAGGAATTATCATGTCTTGACATATGATTAGTAGACTTTTTTACTATTAGGAACCATCATGTCTTAACATGTGATCAAAATTTGTTCATTACTAAGAACCACAATCTCAAAATTGTGTAGCCAGTGGTCTAACACCTCTTAGGAGCCACCAATTTTTTTATCTTTGTAATCAATGATCTTACACTCACTAGGAGCCACCAATTTAAGAATATATTCGAAATTATAAAAATTTAAAAAATATACTCACACACCCTATGTGACGACCTCGACTTGCATATCATTATTGCGTATTGAATTATTATGCGAATTTGCAAGCTTATGTATTTAATTTTGCTTATAGCTATTTGCTTATGGAATATCTATTTGGATGCCTACTTTGAACCGAAATTGAAAGTCTTAGCGAATTTAGAAACCGAAATTGACTAGTTCAATAGGCTAGTTAGAATATTTAGAACCATATGGGAGGTTTGATTAAAATTTGATTCAGATTAAATTAATTAGAATTAATTGTTATAATAGATTAGAATCAATTAGAACTAAACTAGATTAATTAGTCTTAAGCATACTTAATTAGCCTAATCTAATTTTTATATATGTGTGTGTGTGTGTTATTAAGAGTGTTTGAGTTCATTCTTCAACTCTTTGTGGCTGAGATTTTAAAGAGAGAAGTTGAGAGCTTCAACTTCTAGAGAGAGAAAAAGAATTGTGAAGAGGAGAGGAAGAATTGAAGGACTTAAGCTAGCAAATTCTCAAATTCAAGCTCTAGGTTAAAACCAGTGGCGGAGTCAGGAATTTAATATAGGGGGCACCTATTAATTAAAATCTCAAAAATTTTCTTCCCTAATCAATAACAATAACATAATAATAATTTTTCGAGCTAATATTAAACATTAAAAATTAATATTCATTACAAAAAGTTTACTAAGTTGATTTCTATGTGATTTTGTTTTGCGGAAGAATAATTATCATCTTCTTCTTAAGGAAGAGATGATTCTAATTTTGATTTTCTTTTGAAATATTTCTCCTTGACTATTTGAAAAAAACTAAAAATCAAAATAAAAATTCATAACCAAAACCACAAACCCTCACAAATCAAAATCTCAAATTTTAATACAAATCAAAAAATTTAAATTTACCACAAATCACAACAAATCAAAATTTTTAATTTTAGCACAAATTATAACAAATCAAAATTCCTAATTTAAATATTAATCACTGCAAATTAATATTTTTAATTTTAGCACAAATCAAATCCCTAATTTTACCACAAACGACAACAAACCAAAATCCCTAATTTTAATATGAATCACCACCAATTAAGATTCATAATTTTAGCATATCAAAATCTCTTATTTTAACATAAATAACAAATAATTTTTTTTTTACAAATCAAAACTTAACAAATAACTATAAATTAATACTCATAATTTTTATTTAAAAGTAAAAAATAATAAATAAAGTTACTTGTAAACAATGAAGAGAAGATACCAAGGTTGTAGTGTGGTCCCAAATTTGTGCTGTGTGATCCTAATCTGGTGAATCGCGAGTCAGTAAATTGCAAAGCAACAAAGGGAGACAAAGAAAATACGAAGACATTTAACAAGTACTATGAATAAATAAAAAAAATAAAGAATTTCATACACTTTTAGGGTTTTAGCCTTGCCGTAATTGGAGTTGTGTGCACTCACCTAAAAAAAAAAAGTTGTGTCAGTGTTTGGTTGGGATTGGGATTAAAAAAAAAATGTGGGTGTGTGTGGGTGTGTCAGTGTGTTTTGGTAAATTAGGAGGACTGTGTATTATGTATAGGAGGGGCATTGTGTGTAAGCAAGAACCCACAAAAAAAAAAAAAATTTGAAAAGTCAGGGGGGCACGTGACCCCCCCTCACCCCTATGTCCCTCTGCCACTGATTACAACCATAAGCCTTGTAGATAATTCATCTAGCATTGAATTCATGAAGCAATTAGAGCGAGTTTCATATAATTGTAAAGAAGAATGTTAGAATCAACATGAATATAGTGAACATGAGTTAATTATAGACATGCATGCATGTTTCATCATCCTTAAGTTTGGTTTTTCAAATATTCTTACATGCATGGAGCTCAAACTTGTTATTCTTAAGGGCTCTACATATTTTGAAGGAAAGGAGTTGGTTCCTTTACATGCATAGCAGAATTATGGAGTTTTGGGTTCTTGTTCTGAAAATTGAAAGGGATTTTGGGTCTATGGTTTGAAAATGATCATGTATTCAAGAGTTATAAAGTGTTTGTACATGTCTCTACCAACCATGCAAGCTTTGGACTTAGATATTCATGTTTTGGAACTTGAATTCTATTATGAAAATTCCAGAATTCGGCCACTTCGCTCGAGCGATACAATCGTCGCTCGAGTCCACTTTGTATGTATGAGAACCCGAATATACAAATAAAATAAATAATTAAATAATAATTATTTTACAAACCTCAAATATTTTACTTGTGAATCTTAAAGTGCAAATTAAATATTACTAAACGATCTTTTAATTAATTTTAAACCTAAAATAAATTTATGGTGAAAGTATTTAATTTAGAGGTAAGATTTATTATTTAAAAAAAGTAAAAATTGGGGACAAGTTAGTTAGTATATTTTGATATACTAATAGTTGTATTTTATTTAAATTAATGGTGAGAGAAAATAAAATAAAATAAAATAAAACAAAGGATAATAATCTAGAGTCTTTTAGGTTTAGATATATAAAGCAACCCTAGTTTTCCTAACAATACCATAGCAACAGCAGCAACGTGAGAGTGGGTTGAGAGAAAGGAGAAAAGAGAAAAGAGGTAGCAACAAACAAAAGTTTTTTGGGTGTGTTCTCTAGCTTTCTTCTTCCTTTGGCTTTTGTTTTTTTTATCCTTATTCTATTATTATTTAATTCATTGATGGAGAGGTTGTAGGCGTATGTATTATATATATATATATACTATTAAAAAATCTAAGGAGCTAAATTTCATTTATAAAGAATGTGAGTAATTCTTAGTTTAAAAATTTTGTACAGAATCACAAATTTTAAAATTCGAGGAATGATATCAAACAAATGAATTTTGAATTGAAATTTTTACAGTATATTAATTACATATTGAATTTCATACCAGAATTTTCTTATAATTTTTGGGAGTCAAAATCCATATAAACTGATGCGTTCAAATATGTCCACAAAACTAATACAAAACAGTAACTACGGAAATGTCGTTCTCTTTGGGTATAAATCTGAAAAAATATCAAATCATCGTCATTAGAACCGGTTACGAGTCTAGTTTCTTAAATTTTTGTCCTTGCATTAATTGCTCATGTATATTAAGAGAACCGTCAATTTCTTTAAAGTGCTACAGAAACTAACATGTTTGGATATAATTAATTGTAAATAATTATTTTGATTAGCAAATCAAGTAAAACCAATTGGGTTTGAAATTTAGGATATATTAGTTGATATCTTGAGGGTTTTTGAATTTTTCTAACAGTGTGGAGTGGGTTTTTAATTTTCAAAGTTAGCAAATAGATTAGAAAAACTTGTTTAAAATTCTGTTTTATCTCAAAGTCACATTTAATTAAGTTTCGATCTAAACCCATGTCTTGAGTAATTTGAGACCTTGAAGAACATGAACTTAGATATTATTTAAGAGTAACGGTGAGTGGGGTTGAGCTGTGTTAGTGTGCTTTAGTGTGGGGTACTTGGTTTATTATTCTTTTAAGTATTTTTGAATTAGTAGTGACGTGTAGTTTTCATTTTTGGTTCAGGGCACTAGTTGGACTTTCATACTCTATTCGAAGACTATATTATTTCCTTTTCAGGTGTGTAGTTGCATGCTACATATGTTTATAAATATTCCCCTACCCTGAACTGTTGGAAAATTAAATTGTTGTTTCGGGACTAAACTGTTTTGATAAATTATTATGGTATCAATGGAATTAAATTATTTCTGAAACATGTGTAAACTTGGCATACTGTAAACTATTTTTTATGGTCTCATGTTTGTAATAGTAAACTACCATGTTTTTCGAAACTGAATTGTATTGATTATTGAGACCATCTGTATATAAAAGTCCAGAGAAATTATTTCACTGTGTGTGGTGACTTTGGCCACTAAGGAACAGATCCGAGTTAGGCTGTGATGACTCTAGTGCTCAATGATTGTAAGGAAAAGACTTGGGCTGGGCTATGCTAGGTGACCTTCAATCAGATTGTCTTAGAGAAAAGGCTCAGGTTGCCACCCCGAGGATGACTCTTGGTTCGATATTGGATCCAACGGGCTTATTACCTTGAGAACTCTGTGGCGTATTACTTGTTATTCTTGGTATCCAGAAAATTATTGATGATCATGTTGTAATCTGTTTTAAGTGGAGAATTTCATTTGTTATGTTCTTGAGAGACATGAGTATTTTAATTATTGAATTGTAGAACCTTATTTTTGAAACAGATTGTCTTTATTAAAACTGTATGCCAAGCTAGTTTTTGTGATATATATCTTATTTTGAATTGAACCCTGTTTTTCAAAACTGTATTTACTATCCATGCTTCTATTCACTGAGCTATCAGCTGACTTAGTTGCTTATCATTTCCAAGTGATAGAAGGACTTAAAGGGGACTCATGGCGTAGCGAGGATTCAATTGCATGGACCTTTAGGACATTCATTATTTTGTTTTAGCTTGCTATGTCAATTTTGTGCATACATTGTGGTTGTGTTTTATTTAGAATTATTTTATTTTGTGGGCGGTTTGTGTTCCATTCAGTATATATTTTTGAAGTTGGTTATGGATGGTTTTACCATTTATACTTGTGACATGTCACATTATTGGGTTTTGATTTATTTATTTCTAGACTATTGTTACATTTATTCTTTGTGATATTGGGTCCTTGCTTAGGCTTACGTGTGCCTCGGGCTATGTCCTTGTGGGCCACGGCAAGTCATGCCTGGATTTGAGGTGTAACATTGTGGTATCAGAGCTATAGGTTTATCAAGTTACATATCTTGCATTTCATCATTTAGACGAGGTCTGGGTCCCTATAGTCCTTAGTAGTGTATGGTTGAGTTAGTTTTGTTTAAACTTGTGTTAAGCCTCTCTTGATTTCATTTTGAAGGTTAAGAGATGACACCTAGCTATTTACATTGTTTGACTATTTCTTGTGTGCATTTGGATGCATGTATTACCATGTCTACTCCATTAAGAGAAACAGTAGTATTGGATGGTAGCATTTTTCCTAATGGATTTGATTTATTTAGAGATGAAGGATTTTGACGTGATTTCGGGGATGGATTAGTTGATGAAGCATCTTGCCTCTGTTGATTGTTTTAGAAACAGGTTAGTTTTTGCTATGTTAGGACAACTTGAGTTTTTCTTTCAGGGAGATAGGAAAGGGTCTTCTATCTGTTTTACTTCTTTCCTTCAGGCTAACCGAATGTTGAGAAAAGGGTGTCATGGTTACTTAGCTTGTGTGGTGAGTATCGAACAGCCAGAGCAGAAGTTAGAGGAGTTGCCTGTAGTGAAGGAATTTGTTGGTGTTTTTTCCAGAGGATCGACCTGGTCTTTCTTTAAACCGTGAGGTAGAATTTTCCATTGACTTGGTCTCCAATACAATACCTATCTCTAAAGCTCCCTATAGAATGGCACTGTTGGAGTTAAGGGAGCAACAAACTCAATTACAGGAGTTGTTAGAAAAAGGTTTTATCAGGCCTAGTGTTTCACCTTAGGGAGCACGTGTGTTGTTTATGAAGAAGAATAATGGGTCTATGAGATTGTGTATTGATTATAGGGAATTGAACAAAGTCACAGTGAAGAATAGGTATCCTTTGCCACGTATTGATGACCTATTTGACCAATTGCAGGGAGCTCAGGTATTCTCTAAGATTGACTTGAGGTTAGGCTATCACCAGTTGAAAGTAAGGAATGAGGATGTTCCTAAGACAACTTTTAGAACCCGTTATGGGCATTTTGAGTTCTTAGTAATGCCTTTAGGTCTTACAAATGCACTAGCCGCATTTATGGATTTGATGAACAGAGTATTTAAACCATGGCTGGATAAATTTGTAGTGGTGTGTATTGATGACATCCTAATTTATTCAAGGAGTAAGGAAGAGCATGAGCAGCATTTGAGGGTAGCACTTTAGATCCTTAAGGAGAAGAGATTGTATGCAAAATGTAAGAAATGTGAATTCTAGTTGAGCAGTGTATCCTTTTTGGGTCATGTGGTGAGTAAAGATGGGGTATCTGTGGATAGCTCGAAGGTGGCGGCAATTGTTGATTAGCCACGACCTACTTCTGTGACAGAGGTATGCAGTTTTCTAGGGCTTGCTGGATATTACATACAGTTGTGGAAGGTTTCTCTTATATTGCTTTGTTGCTTGCCAATCTCACCAGGAAAGGGGTAAAGTTTGAGTGGAATGATAATTGTGAGCGTAGCTTCCAAGAGTTTAAATAGAGATTGACATTAGCTTCAATCCTTGCCTTACCTACTGATAGGGATGGTTTTGTGATTTATAGTGATGTTTCACGACAGGGTTTAGGATGTGTGGTTATGCAGCATGGGAAGGTGATTTTTATGCATCGCGATAGTTGAAAGTACATGATAAAAACTATCCTACGCATGACTTAGAGTTAGCAGCAGTGATTTTTGCTCTTAAGATCTGGCGACATTATTTGTATGGAGAGTCATGTAAGATTTACATTGATCATAAGAGTTTGAAGTATATTTTCACACAGAATGAACTAAATTTGAAGCAAAGAAGATGGCTTATGTTGTTAAAAGATTATGATGTGACTATTTTGTATCATCTAGGAAAGGTAAATGTGGTAGTAGATGCCTTGAGTAGAAAAGTCGCAATTGGAGATGTAGTTGCTTTGGCTATTGAGAGTTGTTTGGGGGAAGACATAAGATGTTTGAGGCTTGAGGTTGTTACGCCTAGTGATAGGGCTTATTGTAGTCAATTGACAGTTTAGCCGACCTTGAGAGAACAGATTCGTTTAGCTTAGGAGATTGACCCCCCAGTGTGAGCGTATTAAAGGAGAGATGGCAGAGGGTAAGCATGTAGACTTTGTGGTTAGTTATGATGGGTTGCTTAGATTCCGTAGCCGAGTTTGCGTTCCTACTGGTGGCGATTTGAAGAAGGAGATTATGACGGAGACATATAGTTCTAGTTACAGCATTCATCCTGGAAGTACTAAGATGTATTGGGATCTTCATGAACATTTTTGGTGGAATGGTTTGTGGCTCAGTGTTTGGTGTGTCAACAGGTTAAAGTAGAACATCAGAAACCTATGGGGAAACTACAACCCTTACCTATACCAGATTGGAAGTGGGATCATATTACCATGGAATTCGGGTGTGGATTATCTCGTACTAGTAGTAATCACGATGCAATTTGGGTAGTTGTTGATAAATTAACCAAGTCAACACATTTTATTACAGTACAGATGAACTATTATCTAGCTTGATTTGCACAGTTGTATATGAAGGATATAATTAGATTGCATAGTGCACTTGTGTCAATAGTGTCAAATCGGGACCCTCATTTTGTGTCTAAGTTTTGGGGTGTGTTACAGTCAGCTATGGGTACTCGGTTAAATTTTAGTTCAGCTTACCACCCTCAGACAGATGGGCAATCGGAGAGGACTATTCCATGACAAATGTACTCTTTGTCTTTGTCACCAACGAGCTTGAATCTTATTTTCTTTAGCATCTGAAACCGGTCGGATTGGTTAGGATCAACAAGATTACCCTCACCAACTCCAATAAATATCTTGTCAGATGTGGGGACTGAATCTGACGGATTATTATCATTTATGACGAAAAACAATACATAGTGGACCACAGCTTCGTTTTTAGCATCTTGTCCCAATTAAACATTCCCAATTGATTTTATACCCTTAACTACGATCTTGTCTGATTGATGGTCACATATTTTATTATCCAGCTCAATACCATTCAGCAATCTCGCTACACCTTTATTATCAAATTTAACGTCTCTTAATTGTTCATAGTACAATTGTAACTTCCTTACTCCCCTCTTAGTCTTCTTAATATATCAGGGACTATTTTGTACGTACCGTCTGCATACATATGCCGCCTTAAAAGGTGCACGATCATGGTAACTTCGCTTATATCCACTGGCTGTCAGAGTCCTTAACCTCCGTTACGCAAGGGTAGTCCGATATTGGTTGCTTATTACTCCTTCCATTTTTGATAAAACACTCAAAATCTTTTATCCTATAAATTCTGCAGATTCTCTTACCTATGCTACCCTTATGTTCAGATACCTTAGCTTTGATAATTTTTCCCTCTACTCCTCGTACACCGGAACAAACTTCACCGAAGCTGATCGACGGTAATTGGGATGATTATTTGCCACTCATGGAGTTTGCGTATAATAATAGTTATCATTCTAGTTTGGGAGTAGCTCCTTATAAGGCTTTGCATGGAAGGAAGCGTAGATCTCCTTTGTGCTGGTATGAGGTTAGTGAAAGGGAATTGTTGGGACCTGACTTGGTGGAGGATGCTACATAGAAAATTGCCACCATTAGAGAGAGATTATTGACTGCTTAGAGTAGATAAAAAAAAGTTATGCTGATCATCGTAGGAGAGATTTAGAGATTCATGTGGGGGATATGGTATTCTTGAAGGTATCACCATGGAAAGGAGTCATCAGGTTTGGAAAGAAAGGGAAGTTGAGTCCTAGATACATTGGACCATTTGGGGTATTGGAGAAGGTTAGTGTCATGACCCGAACCCGCCCCCGTGGGTTAAGGACATAATCGGCCAGTAATCATGAGATTACCTACGGCCTCGAACCAAGACAAATGTAATTTAACAGAGTTAATGGGGGCCAAACGGAAGCAGTTCAAAAACTTTGTCCATAGAGCTGTGCTTACATGGCACATCAATACAACCAAACACATATACATTAATAACTCACAACAGAAATGCAGTAGCATAAGTTCTGTACAAACAGGATCATCCAAAAACTAAGTCAACCCATGAAAACTATATACAACAAAAACAAAGACTTCGCCAATATAACAACATAAAACAAAATGACAAAAGGCGAAGGCGAGTCTTATGCGTGAGACACATGGGCTGACTTTCCAAAACTCGGTTGTTCCACACAGACTTCACTGGGGCTGGGTCTGGACCTCTCTTGGCTCACCTACAAACACATGAATGAGCGTGAGCGATAGCCCAGTGAATAATATCAAATAAGAAGACACAAACGATATGTAGAACAACATACTCCGAACAGCCTTGGGCCCAATTCACATTTTTATTTAACATTTATTCTTCATTCCTATCAAAACGGCCTCTGGCCCACTCATTTAAGTCAAAACGGCCTTTGGCCCATTCATTCATGTCAAAACGGCCTTTGGCCCATTCATTCATGTCAAAACGGCCGTCGGCCCATTCGTTCATTCGTATCAGACATTTGTCCATAATTCAAACTGGCAAACTCGCAAGGCTTATAAGGAAATAAGCAATTGAACAACTGATAAGTTTCAAATATCGATATTACTCACAGTGATCGGTTGGTTAGTTTGGCCTGGAGCTCGATCCTACACAGTTCATGAACACAAAAGGGTCAACACCCATTCAATCCGTTCCCAAATTCACATTTTCCTCTTTAGGATTTATTCTTATCTCTTTAACTCAATTACAATACTCAATGCATGCCTAAGAGTACTTAGAAGTGAAAGAGAATAGAAAACAAAACACAGAATGCACTTTCAAAATTTCAGAAAATAGGGTCCTTGCTCGAGCGGACCCTTGAGGCCTGCAAAAGTACTAGATAGGTGAAAATTATGCTCGAGCGTTCATTCTGGCGCTCGAGCGGAAGGCCTCTCTACATGGCTTCCCGCTCTAGCGTGAACTTCCCCGCTCGAGCGGACACCATGTCTGCAAAAAGTACTGGATGTATCATTTTTTACGCTCGAGTGTGAACTTGGACGCTCGAGCGGAAGTTCATTCCACATAGCTCTCCGCTCGAGCGTGAACTTCCCCGCTCGAGCGGACATCATGGTGTAGACGCGCCCCGGGAGGGCCTCACTCTACAGTTCGGACTCGATTTGTTGTCGGTTCTTAATCTGAACCAAAGAGTCCAAATCCGAAAAATCGTTTTAAGAAAATAGATTTTTAGAAAAGAAGTGCCGAACATGAACTGCTTTGCCAAATACAGAGTCGCCACCGAAATATTTTATTTTGGGAAATTTAGGAAACCCTGACTCGGTGCCAAAGGCCACGTGTCCATCATCACCAAAGTTGCCTCGGCTCGGGAACTTGGGTACGATTGGGGAAGGTCAGCTATGAGCATCCCCTCTCGCCTGATCAAAGATCGGCCTCTACTAACCGTGATATCTTGTTTTAAAAGCATTATGTGTTCCTATTCCGGTTATTAGCCTAGAATTACTACGTTATGCGCACAACAAACAAGTATAGACCAAATCGCCTAAATTGGAACGAAACATTGCATGTTTGTTTTGAAAATGGTTTGTTACTCATGAGTAGGCTAAAATGCAGATTTTGCCGCCCTCAAGTGGGCTTTAGAAAAGATGGTTTTGCCACTATCTAGTGGGCTTAAAACTCACAGTTTTAGTGCATTATTCCAATTTAGGTAATTCAACCTCCATCCACAGGCACTCAAGCAGTTATATCATATAAGCAAGTAGCCTCATGGTAAGCATGCTGTCATGTTAACATTCACACTCATGCGAGATGCTAAAGCATAAATGCTCACCTAGTACTCCGTGCTAAAACAATGAACTAGTTAGTAATCATATACGTGATCCTAGTTCATGTTAAGTGCCTAATGCGACGCATACAAAATGCAATTAGGATAGGCTCGGCTAATCCTAGGATGACATGTGAAATGCAACCATTTGATGCACGTATTCAAGTTAGATTTGAAATACTTATGCAGTTAGCATGATGCACCGAGCCCGGTGCATGCAATACTGATGAATGATGCACGCATGCATAGCATAAGGTATGCTAAATCAAATATGTCCTAATACTAACCATCAAAGCAGGTAAGTAAAAGGGATAAAGAAGTGGGGATTGGAAAACATGCACACACGCACCCACACTTATTACAAGTTCGCCCTCGCTCGGAGGGACCAAAAGAATAATACAATTAATTAACCTACAAGCTAATTGATTATTACAGACAAATTAAACTAGTTAAGCAAATTAACTAATCTAATAAGACAGTAAAAGCAGCCTCGGGAAGAGGGCCCAATGCATGCACGCTCGGTTCCGCTTGGAAACCCACCACCATTCACAAGTTGCCTCTGTTTCCACTATTTTTGTCCTTTGAAAATGGCACAATTCTCAAGGAACACTCTTTGGACATTGTGGATCACCACCGGCTAAGATAAATCATCACCAGCCATAGCAAGATGGTCATCGACCATTTGTTGGGCTCTCGGCCATCCATATTTGGTTGGTCGGCAGTATAGATAGCCGGCCGGCCAAAGCTTCCTGCAGAATCCTGTTTTGACAGCAACAGAGGACAAAACAGGGTATGGCAATGCATTTCAAGCAAATGTGTACACCAACACATCCCTTATCATGTTTATGACTCAAAGGGACATGGTTCTCTATTCTCGGACCACCAATCGCGCATTTCAATGTGTGATGGCCCAAGAAACCAAGTATGCACTTTGATATCAAATGAAATGCAATGCACATAATCAAACAAAGAGGCCCAACCTCTATTACTTGATAAAGAGGCAAGGCATGCATGCCAATGCAATGCAACCTAGATATGTGGACTAAGTATGCAACATGAGCATAGGCACTAGCAACGCACAATGCATATTAGGCATGCAACCTATGCAAGCAAGCATGCAAGGTATGAGGCATCAATGCTAATCAACAAGCATACAAGATACAATGTGGATGTTCAAGCATGCAACCACACACAAGTATGCAACAACACACAAGGTGAGCATGCATCAACATGCAAGGGGTGGTCTTAAACTGATTTGGATAGCCTTATACTAGGCGCAAAACAGTGGCCAAATGCTAAGAGGATGATGACCAAATAACATGTCAGCATGCATGCACACAAGGACCAACACTTAGGCATCGAAGAGCAACTCTCAAGCACACTTAAGAGGATGCAAACATGGACATATAGCATGCACATTAAGCTTTGAAAATCATGTTAAGAATGGTGCCAAACCACAAGTAAACAAGATAGACAAGGCATGCAAATAAAACCCAAAATCCAAGACAAGCCAAAGGGCTTAAATCATGATCATGTGACACATGAAGCAAATGATCAAAATGAATCAAATCAGTCCCAAATCATGTTAAGGCAAGCCCCAAAAACCACTTAGATGGCATCTAAATGATCTATGCATGGAGGCATGCACAAGTGCTTAAACATGGAGTGTACAACACAACCTCTTAAAGCATCACAGGAGCATTAAATGCAAGCATGCGAGCATGTTAAGTGGACTGAAATGACATGATAAGTGGTGCTAAACCACTAAAAATGATGCAAGTAATGCATGCTCATGGTTCACACACTTAAAGCCAACAAGCTAAAATGCAAAAGGGCTATACGAAGCATGGCAAGCATGGCTAAGACAACCTACATCAGACCTTAAGTATGGCAAAACAAGCCTAAAAGCTTCACAAAGCTTGGCCAAAACAAGCAAACATGGTAATCTACATGCTAAGTACATGTTAAGGCAAAATGATGGCATTACAAGACACGTATGCAAGGCATGCAAGGTGTGTTTAAACCAACATGAAACAGAGGTAATATATGGCAAAATATTACCAAATAATAGTTAAGGCATGGCCAACATGGACCTAAACTAGGTGCTCACACATGAGGCAAAAATGGCCCTTTTCAAGGACAACAAGGAGAGGGGGTGACCCTCTCTTTCTTAGGACCCTAAACCACCATCCTCACCACTGAAATCCCTCAAGATTTCAGTGGTGAGAAGGGCCAAACAAGGTGGTCCAGGAGCTCACCAAAATGGCACAAAAATAGAGCCTAACAAGGCTTAAGAGGGGTCAAACAACCCCAAAGCTTAAAACACCCTTAAACAACTATTTAAAGCAGGCAAAAAAAAGGCTTTTATATGTTATACACAAAGTCTAAAAACAATCGCAAGATAGGCAAAAAGACTATGCAAATATGGGGTAAAAAGGGGTAAGTTCTTACCCTTGTTGACCTTCTTCAAGAATGATTCTCCAGCTGGTCCTCAAAGCTCAAAACCAGTCAAGAACACCAAGAACAACCCTATGGCCCCTCAGCAACCAAGAGAAGGTGTAGAACTAGGTGTTTGTGCACAAAAGTAAGACAAAACACACACAAGGCAAGAGAGAGAGAAATATAGAGATAGGATAGAGACACTATGACCTAACCCTAATATCAGAACTCCTCCGGATTTTTTTGTAACCCTAATGGAGGGAGAAGAGGCCTCCTCTTATAGAGCTTCCCTCTTGCAAAGCTTTTCAAGTAAGCTAGTCAAGAGGGAGATCCCCCCATACACGTGTATGGAGGGGAACAAAGTGTATGCCAGCTAGCACAGCTGGCATAAAAATATCTGCAAAAGCAGATGAACAGTGATCGGCCGGTCAAAAATGCAATTTGACCAAAATAGATGGCCGGTCGACCATCTATAGTGCCGGTCGGCCAAACATTTGGCCGATGGCAACAAAACACAGCCGGTGGCCTCAAGCCATGGCCGATGGAGTGTGGGGATGGCCAACAAGCCATTCCCTGCCCTCCAAAGCAAAAACACAAGTGTTTGGTGCAAACCAAACACAAAACAGTCGAGTCGAGAGATCCTGAGGCGAGGCGCATAGCCGAGACCTCCGGGAACTCAAGACGAACACAAACAAGGATGATCACCGAGTGTTCAAACGGTGACGTCCAAGTCTTGAGGATGGTCAAAAATGGGGTGTCTACAGTTGCCACTCTTTGACAGAACTCGAAAGTCATAAAAATGACTGGAGTGAATGTCAAAGCCCAGAGACGACCCATTGTTGACAAGGCCGAAGACTTACACAAACATGGAAGACAATAAAGATATGCGCCCGAAGGCAGGGGCGAAATGCAACTGAAAATGCAAGAAGCCGAACATAACTTATGATCATGCAAAGAAAGCTGTAACGAAGCATAACATGCGACAGTTTTAAGCAATCAAACACAAATCCGACTACATTACAATGCAGAAAGGATGTAAGAGAATTATGCAATTCTCAATACGTCTCGCTCGGAGAATACAATACCTGCGCGGCTCATCTGGTTGCACCAGCTTCAAATGAACCGTACATACAATATCGTGCCTGAAAGAGAAAGAAAACTCAACAGGTACAATATCGTTAGCAACATGCGTAACATGCAATCGAAAGTTGCGCGACAACGCGAATGTAGGATTTAAGGTCTCCTTAGACCAAGGGGTGCACAAACAGTGCGATGATATGCGATTGAATCTAATGTAATGCAAATGATATGCAAAATTACAAAATAAATGTAAAAACAATGCAAATAATATGCAAAACACATAAAACTATGTATAAACAATACAAACGATATGCAATGCAATTGAATCATGACCTAATCATGAGTGGTTCAAAACCACACAAATGTCAAATAGATTGATGGAGATGCAAAGTCCGTCTACCATAGAAAAGGTGCCGCAACCCTCAAACTAGCATACCAGCGTGGAATAGGCGTGTACACATGCAGAACTATGAGCGATGTAGACGGACACAAGAACAAGTAATTGGGTGGAATGATATAAGTGGGGAAATGACCCGCTAATGAAAGAACAATGATCCTAAATGTTGGACGCAACAAATTACACTACAATGTAATATACACAATGGATATGGCGCGCGGGCCAAACCAAATCTTGCCTAGGAAAGGCAGGTACACAAACAAACCGCATCTAACACAGAAACGGTGCCGCAACCCTCAAACCACAATATCAGCAGTGGAATAGGCGCATACACATTCAGAACTGTGCTTTAACGCGAAAAGTATGGGCACATACCAGACCAAGCTCAACATGGAAAGGCTCAAGCCATAGATGAATGTGATGCAGTGGATGCATGCAAGCTACAATGCAATATATACAATATGCAATGGATGGGTAGGATACAATGGATAAGGCGAATAAGGCACGCGGGCCAAACCAAATCTTGCCTAGGAAAGGCATGTACATAAACAAACTGCGTCTAACACAGAAAAGGTGCCGCAACCCTCAAACCACAATATCAGCAGTGGAATAGGCGCGTACACATGCAGAACTGTGCTTTAATGCGAAAAGTATGGGCACATACCAGACCAAGCTCAACATGGAAAGGCGCAAGCCGTAGATGGATGTGATGCAATGAATGCATGCAAGCTACAATGCAATATATACAAATATGCAATGGATGGATGTAAATGCGATATTTACAGTGATGCATGACATATGCACTATTTGTAATGAAATGCATGACATATGCAATGTATACAAGGGATGCATGACATATACACTATCTACAATGAATGCATGACATATACACTACTTACGATGCAATGCATGACATATGCACTATTTGTTTTTTTTTTTTTTTTTTTGAATGCATGACAATGCATGTTGAAGGGAAAATGCATGATAATGCACTTTTTTGAAATGCAAATGATGCATGTTTTTGTTGTTTTCTTTTGTTTGTTTTCTTTTTTGCAAATGATGCATGTTCGTTTTTTTTTTTTTTTGTTTTTTTGAAATGCAAATGATGCATGTTGTTTTTGTTGTTTTCTCTCTTTTTTTTGAAATGCAAATGGTGTATGTTGTTTTTTGAAACGCGCGACAACGCGCGGCTTTTGAGATGCATGAAAATGCAAATGATCTTGGAATGCACGACAATACGCGGCTTTTGAAATACATGACAATGCAAATGATCTTGGAATGCGCAACAACGCGCGGCTTTTGAAATGCATGTGAACTCGAATATGCGACGACGCGCGTCGCTTGAAATGCATGGTAATGCGTGTGGACTCGAATGCGCGACAACGCGTGTTGCTTGAGATGCATGATAATGCATATGGACTCGAATGCGCGACAACGCGTATTGCTTGAGATGCATGAAAACGCATGTGAGCAGTGCACATCAATGTAAGTTGTGCTTGTTACGACGTATGTATGCATGCAAAAACCAAAGGTCTTGTATCTTTAGAGGATCTAAGGTCTCCTAGATCGAGCGTGTTTAAGGTCTCGCCAGACTGAGCGAGTTTAAGGTCTCGCCAGACCATATGTGTTTAAGGTCTCGCCAGACCAGGGCGATTTAAAATGCAAAACAATGCAAGTAAGGTATGCGAGTGCAAGGCAATGCATGTGGGGGCAATTTTCGAATCTTGAAAGAGACAAAAGGACACAAAAAGGATACACCGCACCCATATTCAGGTGCCACGCACAGAAGACACGGTCTGAGGTCGAAACGGAGATCGACTGAGCTTCGGAAATGCACTTTCTTGCACTGTCTTGAGCAATAAAGGCCCCAAACCACACCTCTGACCCAAACAAGGTTTTAGGAGGCTCACCGGCCATCAGGGGAGGTCATCGGCTGTCCGCTGGCCATCAGAAAAGTCTACTGGCCAAAAATTTGGCCGACTGGCCAACAGCAAAACAACTCAAACAAACCACTACCCATTTTGAACACTCGGCTCGTAACACAGTGCTTGGTTTAATCTGCATACAGCCCACACAGCTCACAACTGATTCTGAACACTGCTCATTCTGAACTTCATAGCCCATAACACAGTATTCTTAGTTCATTCTGCACACGGGGAAAACAGTCTGAATCTGAAAAGACGGAATACAAAGGTAGAATCGGCAGAAGCTGAAATACACTCAGATGCAATCCGGAACCCACATGTTCACTGTTTCCGAGTGACCCAGGTTGAACCCCTGTGGTTTTACAAAAGAACCAAACCTGTTTTTGCAGAAATGTGGAGAATGGCACAGCACTCTGAGCACAAAACGATTTGAGAAAAAGGGTTTTCAACCGGGTATTGAGCCTACCACTGAACATAGTGAAAAAGACTCAATAACGAAAAACAAAAGGTAAACAACCTAAACACGACGAGACACGTTCGGAACGACTCCAAAGCAAGAGTTAAGGCAAACAAAACAAAAGACACGACACACAGACGCGTTATAAAAATGAGGGACTTCCCATATTATGAGGAGCCAGTTTCTTCGGGTATTATTCCCACCCTTTCTTATTTGTCATTCTCACATCACTCGGCCCTCGGGGTCGGTTTTTTTTCACTCAAAACCCTTTTGCTCACTTTTCTCTCAACTTACATCTCTCTATTCTTTAATCTCTCATTTTATATCCCTCCCCTGGATGGTTGATGGATAAATTAGAGGTCGTGGGTTCATGCCCAACACTGTTAGCTCACAGCTATTTCCTTCGGTGACGTTTAGTCGATGTTCCAGATGAGGGAGTGGAGTGTTTTAATCCATTCCAATTCGTGCTTCGCACTTGGCTTGATACTTTGCTTCTTGGAGGGTGAGAGAGCTTTCAACCCTTTGTCGTTGACTTCAGTTGTGCCCTATTCTGGCAGGTATGCTGGCGACGGGGGAAAGACAGGAAGCCTGACTCAACTGTACCCCTAGTTAATCATTTTGACCATTTTTTTTTTGTTTTGGTTTTCTACTAAAACAAATTTTAACCAAAATGAGAGTCAGATTAACATGCTTGTTCGATTTTGATTTGAAATCATGCAAGTCAGGCTATGAGCACTGAAAATTTTCCTTTTTTGGGTCCAAGAAAATGGTCCATTTTTGGAAAATGAAACAATTTTTGAGAAAATGGTCAACCTCAGTAAAAATTCTCAAAAACCATTTTTACAAACGGTCACTGCTCAACGAGCGCAGAACTTACTCTCGAGATGTACAACCTTAGATCGGAAGGAAAACTGCCCCTTTTCTGAAGGACACTGCATGGCAACGGAAAGTTGCCCCTTGTTTGAATGGTGCCGCAGCGCTTTGAATGGCAACGGAAAGTTGCCCCTTGTCTAAATGGCACCGCAACACTTTGAATGGCAACGGAAAGTTGCCCCTGGTTTGAATGGCGACTCATGGCAACGGAAAGTTGCCCCTTGTCAGGATGACGCCGCAGCATATTGTAAACAGTCCTCCTTAGTGATGACCACAACTGAACTCTCGGATATAGAGAAGACGAAGATGGTCAAAACCAATATATGGACACAGTCACTTTGAAAGCGTTGGGGGTTAGACTTCAGAATGAAGTTGCCTACGTATCCCAAACATGAGGATCAAGCTTCACGTAGTTCAGGGGGCGTCACAACCGAACTATCGGATTTAGAGAAGGCAAGGATGATCAAAACCATTACATGAACTCAGTCGCTATGAACGTGTTGGGGGCTGGACTTCAAGATGAAGTTGCTTACGTATCCCAAACATGGGAATCAAGCCTTACGTAGTTCGGGTTTAAGGTACACTCGGGTATTAACCTCTCCTTTTACGCTCTAACTTTTGCCAAGGCCGCCCTTTCTGGGTTTTCAACCTTGCGAGCTTTGTTCTTCTTTTCTTTTCAATTCTTTTCAGATTTTTCATTTCTTTTCATCTTTTCTTTTTCTTTTCTTTGTTCTTCATTTTTTGTATTTTTTTTTTCTTCTTCTTCTTTCTCTTGCTCTAACTTTTGCCTTGGTCGCCCTTCCGGGTTTTCGGCCCAGCGAGCCTCTCAAGGGTAAAAGTGTAGCTTTGTCCATGTCAAATGGTTTTAGGATCTTGAAGTCATCTGAATCCAGGAGAATGGCTGCTGTTCGCTGACGATGCAGGAGTCTATCCAACGGGGGGCTGATTTTGCCCCTAGTGTTGCGGATAGGAACTCAGTTGTTCTTCAGCAGAAACTGTCTTCTTTCCTCCCTTCTGGGATTTGGCATTCTTGCCGACCTTCTTTGATTTGCAGAGCGATCCATTTTGGGCTCTTCGAGCATGTCGGACATTTTTGACCCTAGTTGGATGGGTGCTTCTGTTCTAGCTTCACAAGCTTCTTCTGATGGGATCTGATCTTCTTGATCTGACTTTGGTGCCTCTTGTTCGAGAGCTGCCTCCGATCTGGCCATACAGGCCCCTCTTGATGGTCGATCATTGAACACTCTGAATTGTGGTTCAAGGTTTTAAAGCAGGGGCTCGAGTCTTGAGGCTGAGAGCGATCCTAAGCTGCACAATCTCAAGAACGATTCCACACAGGTCTTTGCAGGACCGCGCAAAACATTTTGTTTTTGAAAGTTTTTAAAGAAGCGACAAATCGCTCGCGCCGAAGATAGTGTGGAACCAGTCTGGATCAAGCCAGGGTTCTTCTTAGTATTCACATTGACAAACACGATTTCAACCATTAAGAGCTTAGCACGCCTTTCTCTCTCTCAATTTGATCAAAGTTTTGCAAATCCCGAGGAATTCCTTCCTCTTTGTTTTCACCGCAGTGTTCAAAAAGGTTTTGAAAAACTTAGGTCAATGCAATGATTTTCAGGGCACAAGAGAGTAGGTGGAATGTACTGTTGTTCCATTCAAATCCTCTGGCACAACTAGCTCAAAATAGCAGTAAGCACAGAAACATGATAGCTGCAGCTATTTCATTCAGATTTCCTGGTTACAACTGGCTCCACGGCAGAGACAGACTCAAAAGAAAGCAAAAGGGTAATTACAAAACAAAAGGGTGTTCAAGGCAACAACTTCGGAATCACCCGACATTCTATACAATGGGACTAACTCGACGCGACAAGACAGACCCTTAATCAAAAAGACTGACTCAAAACAAAGAGACAGACTCAAAACAAGACTACCGAACTGACTCAACACCTAAGTCAGAAACCACAGCTCAGTGGTAACAGACTTTGCTGAGGTAGGCGGGAGGATGACCTCATCGTCGATCAAATCTTGCACTTCATGACGAAGGCGAAAACAACCATCGGTGCTGTGACCGGACTGTTGGTGGTACGCGCAGTACAAGGTAGCATCATGTGAGAGAGGGAGATTCTTCGGGAGAGGCCGAGGCTCGAGAGGTTTAAGATGCCCATTTTTAGCCAAAATTTGAAATGCCCTAGACAAAGGCATGTAGAGGGCATGAAAGATTCTGCACCCTCGAGGCAGATACTTCGAAGTCTGAGGGTTCTTGCTAAACGCACTAGCGAAAGGGTCGACAGGCACTGCCTTGGCTTTTTAATCTTTTCCTAGTGCAGGGTTGGGAATGACAGGAACTTATTGAGAATTGCATTACCTACATGCATGTCTCAAATTAATCGCAAATCATCGCACTACGCGAATGTAGGATTTAAGGTCTCCTTAGACCAAGGGGTGCACAAACAGTGCGATGATATGCGATTGGCTTTCTGAGCTCAATTTCTTGCATTACCTACATGCATGTCTCAAATTAATCAAAATTTATCACCAATACATCAAATTCAAACATGCAATGCTTACACTTTCATGATCTATTCTTGCATGTGAGAAATACACATTATTAACAAATTATTTGGTGAAGAAATGGTCATACACATGGATTTCAATCAAACTTCAACATAGATTACTCAAATTAAGCTCAAACATGGAAATCCATGACAACTCTCTACATGCATGTGTTCTATGACTTCAAATTCAATAAAATCAACTAAATTTCCTTATAATCAAACTAATTCATGTTCTTGGCCATTAATCAAACTTGAATTTACAAATTCCAAACAAAACCCATGAGATACTCACCTAGGAGTCTTAATCTTCACAATCTATGGCAAATTCTTGAGTTATCTTCAAGACTTTCAAAGTTCAAGAGCAAAACTTGCACAATTCTTCTCTCTTTCTCTCTATAACCGGCCTTCACACCCTCTCCATGCCTATCTCAGATTTTTGAGTTCAAAAAAGGAGCAAAGAGAGTGTATATGGCCATATAAAAAGTCCCACTAATGCTTATTTAATAATATTAAATAGTTGGACACTAATTCACCAATTTAATCAACTTAATTTGATCAAAATCAAATTTTCAATTAAACTTCACCGTAGGCTCTAAAAGTTATGCCAATCACAATGGCGCAATCAATTTTGGTTTCGGTGGCCATTAAGGCCTTCAATTTAATTTCCGAAGTGGAAAAATCAAACAGATATTCCTACGGGGAACAGATAGAAATTCAAAACCACATATTTTCACATAATGGCACACAAAATCATATTAAACACATAATCATACTTGGATTAAGGACCAATTAACATATTACGGAACAGGGGTATCACAGTTAGTGAGGTTGCGTACCGTGTTTCTTTACCCCCTAGGTTGGCAGGAGTGCGCAATGTGTTTCACGTGTCTATGCTGAGGAAATATGTACACAATCCATCGCATGTGATAGATTATGAGCCATTTTAGATTAGAGAGGATTTTTCGTATGAGGAGATACCTACTTAGATCTTGGATTCGAAAGAGAAAATGTTATGTACAAAGGCCATTAAATTAGTTAAGGTATTGTGGCGTAATCATCTAGTTGAAGAGGCGACTTGAGAACGCGAGGACGAGATGTGCGAGAAGTACCCACATCTATTCTCATGACTCACTCAGGTTAGTTTCAAGCACGAAAACTATATTTTTTTTTTAGGGAAGAGAATGTGAGAACCTGAATATACAAATAAAATAAATAATTAAATAATAATTATTTTACAAACCTCAAAATTTTTACTTGTGAATCTTAAGGTGCAAATTAAATATTACTGAACGATCTTTTAATTAATTTTAAACCTAAAATAAATTTATGGTGAAAGTCTTTAATTTAGAGGTAAGATTTATTATTAAAAAAAATGAAAAAATTAGTCTAAGGTCTCTCTCCCATTTTTAGTAATGGCAGAGATCCACAATATTATTTTTTGATGTCTAAGGTCCCTAAACATATATCAGAGAAATTTGACTCTTTGTCTTTCCTTCTCTACTACAGAGCAGCATTTCCAATCTCTCTCTCTCTCTCTCTCTCTCTCTCTCCGAAACCTTAGAGAGAAGAGATGGGCAAAGTCAAGGGCAAACATCGTTTGGACAAGTACTACCATCTAGCACAAGAACACGGCTACAGATCTCGCGTCGCATGGAAGATCATCCAGTTCGAGTCTAAATTCAGCTTCCTCCGCTCCTCCCGCGCCATCTTTAGCCTCGTTATCGTGCTCTAGTTTCTGATGCTTCCGTTTGTTTGAAGTCTCAAGCAAGGCCACACCGGCGACGTACTTGAACCGTTGGATCTCTATTCTCTGATGCCTCGCCACTCGTGAACTTGGTTCCCACGTCATCGATGCTTTGCTATCACTCACTACTTCGCAATAGATCTTCGCCATTACAAAATCTCCACCACAGAATGATGATGACTGGTTCAATAGCTGGCTTTCAAACAGTTCTTCTTCTCCCTTTGAAAGGTTGTTCAGTGCTTGCTTAATTTGGTCTAATGGGTTGCAAAAGACAAATCACAAAAGCTTTCAAAATTGATGCTTAGTGTTTGCATTCAAGTGTAAAAGGTTAATAGAAAAAAGGAATTTTTTTCATTCCAATGGATGTGTCTGCAGTGTGTTTGTTAGTGTAAGAATTTAGAAATCAAAAATCCAAATATGAGAGAAAGATCAGTGGCTTCCCATGAGAACACAACTTTGTAGATATCCAGAGAAATTCCTTATCATTTTCTCTGCCTTCAACAACAACAACAACCATCTAGCTTTGAATTTCTCTGGTCCAAACCAGAGAAATTCTCTCCAAACTAAAAAAATTCTCTCCGGTTTACTTAAAATTTTCTTTGATTTGTTTACCATTTTCTCTGCCTTCAACAACAATAACCATTTGAATAAATCAACCTCAACTATTAATTAAACAACAGATTTAAGAACATAAACCTTGCAATGGTTTGGACCAGAGAATTTCTCTGGATTGTTCAAATTTATCTGGTTGTTCAAATTTCTTTGGGTTGTTCAAATTTCTTCGGTAGGTCTTTGGTTTGTTTAAATTTCTCTGGTTGTTCAAATTTCTCTGGTAGGTCTTTGGGTTGTTCAAATTTCTCTGGAAGCTTTGTTATTGCCTTATGCTACCTCCAGTTGATCATTTGTCATGTTGTGTATTTTTGTTGATGCTATCAAAGTGCTCTTGCTTATATGGCTTTCATGGTGCTACTACAGCTACTTATTTGATGTAGAAAGAAGATGATGATGATGATGATGATGATGATGATGAAGGCTATCAAAGAATTTCTCTGGAGGAAGAATTTGAATTTGAACTCAGAGAAATTGGTCTAAGGTCTGTCAAAATGATTTCATAAAATGATATTGTGATCCAGAGAAAATTGGTTAAAATGAATCCAGAGAAATTTGAATTTTCTCTGGTTTATAAATGAACCCAAAGAAATTTGAATTTGTATTTGAAACCAGAGAAAATTGGACAAAATGAACCCAGAGAAATTTGAATTTTCTCTGGGTTCCAGAGAAATTCTTTGGAAAGTCCAGAATTTCTCTGGATTGAAATTTCTCTAGATCAATGTTGAGGGACCTTAGACATTATGAAAATATTGAATGTCCTTTATGCTATAAATCTTAATATCAAGGACCTAAAAAAAAAAATCCCCAAAAAATAGGGGACAAGTTAATAAGTATATTTTGATCTAATAATAGTTGTATTTTATTTAAATTAATGGTGAGAGAAAATAAAATAAAATAAAACAAAGGATAATAATCTAGAGTCTTTTAGGTTTAGATATATAAAGCAACCCCAGTTTCCTAACAATACCATAGCAGCAGCAGCAACGTGAGAGTGGGTTGAGAGAAAATAGAAAAGAGAAAAGAGGTAGCAACAAACAAAATTTTTTGGGTGTGTTCTCTTACTTTCTTCTTCCTTTGGCTTTTGTTTTTTTTTTTATCCTTATTCCATTATTATTTAATTCATTGATGGAGAGGTTGTAGGTGTATGTATTATATATATACTATTAAAAAAAATCTGAGGAGCTAAATTCATGTATAAAGAATGGGAGTAATTCTTAGTTTAAAAATTCTGTACAGAACCATGAATTTTAAAAATAGAGGAATCATATCAAACGAATGAATTTTGAATTGAAATTTTTACAGTATATTAATTACATATTGAATTTCATACCAGAATTTGCTTATAATTTTTTGGGAGTCAAAACCCATATAAACTGATGTGTTCAAATCTGTCCACAAAACTAATACAAAACAGTACTTTGGAAGTGTCGTTCTCTTGGGGTATAAATTTGAAAATTATCAAATCAGCGTCCTTAGAACCAGTTATGAGTGTTGTTTCTTAAATTTTTGGCCTTGCATTGATTGCTCATGTATATTAAGAGAACCGTCAATTTCTTTAAAGTGCTGCAGAAAACAACTTGTTTGGATATAATTAATTGTAAATAATTATTTTGACAAGCAAATCAAGTAAAACAAATTAGGTTTGAAATTTTGGATATATTAGTTGATATCTGAAATGTTTTGGAATTTTTCTAACACTGTGGAGTGGGTTTTTAATTTTCAAAGTTATCAAATAGATTGTGAAAACTTGTATAAAATTCTATTTTATCTCAAAGTCACATTTAATTAAGTTTTGATCTGAAGGCATGTCTTGAGTAATTTGAGACCTTGAAGAACATGAACTTAGATATTATTTAAGAGTAATGGTGAGTGGGGTTGAGCTGTGTTAGTGCACTTTAGTGTGGGGTTTATTATTCTTTTTAGTATTTTTGAATTAGTAGTGACGTGTAGTTTTCATACTTGGTTCAGGGCACTAGTTAGACTTTCATACTCTATTCGAAGATTATATTATTTCCTTTTTAGGTGAGTAGTTGCATGCTGCATATTTTTATAAATGTTCCCCTATCCTGAATTGTTGGAAAATTAAATTGTTGTTTTAGGACTAAACTGTTTTGATAAATTATTATGGTATCAATGGAATTAAATTATTTTTAAAACATGTGTAAACTTGGCATACTGTAAACTATATTTTATGGTCTCATGTTTATAATGGTGAACTACCATGTTTTGCGAAACTGAATTATATTGATTATTAGGACCATTTGTATATAAAAGTCCAGGGAAATTACTCCACTGTGTGTGGTGACTTTGGCCACTAGGGAACAAATTCGGGTTGGGCTGTGATGACTCTAGTGCTCAATGATTATACAGAAAAAACCTAGGCTGGGCTATGCTTGGTGACCTTCAATCGAATTGTCTTAGAGAAAAGGCCCGGGTTGCCACCCAGAGGATGACTCTTCGTTCGATATTGGATCTAACAGGCTTATTGCCTTGAGAACTTTGTGGCGTGTTATTTGTTATTCTTGTTACCCAGAAAGTTATTGATGATCATGTTGTAATCTATTTTAAGTGGGGAATGTCATTTGTTATGTTCTTGAGAGACATGAGTATTTTAATTGTTGAACTGCGGAACCTTCTTTTTGAAACAAATTGTCTTTATCAAAACTATATGCCAAACTAGTTTTTGTGATATACATCTTATTTTGGAATTGAACCCTGTTTTTCAAAACTGTATTTACTATCCATGCTTTTACTCAATGAGCTATTAGTTGACTTAGTTGTTTATCATTTCCAAGTGATAGAAGGACTTAGAGTGGACTCATGGCGTAGTGGGGACTCAATTGCATAGACCTCCAGGACGTTCATTATTTTGTTTTAGCTTATTTAGTCTATTTTATGCATTCATTGTGGTTGAGTTTTATTTAGAATTATTTTATTTTGTGGACTGTTTGTGTTCCATTTATTATATATTTTTAGAAGTTGATTGTTGCTGGTATTACCGTTTGTACTTGTGACATGTCACATTATTCGGTTTTGATTTATTTATTTTTGGACTATCGTTACATTTATTCTTTGTGATATTGGGTTCGTATTTAGGCTTACGTGTGCCTTGGGCTAAGTCCCTATGGGCCACAGCTGGTCATGCTTGGATTTGGGGCGTGACAGTATGCATTCAGTACTTTTGTAGAACACTGCCCAATAGTGCGAGCGACTGAAAGTTGGCTCGAACGACCTTAGTTCATTTTGCATAATTGGCTTGAGCGATCGTTGAGCCTACATTCTAACTATCCAATACTTTTGTAGACATGTGGTTTGCTTGAGCAACCAATAGTACACTTGTGCAAACTGTCTTGTTTCAATAACTTTTGATAAATGCTTTTAAGTGCATACTTCCATTCTTATGCACCTTTAGGCACTCTTGGGAATTGTTTAAGCATCATTAATGAGAGAATAAGCTAGAAACATATTTAAGGAAATTGAATTAAGATAGAACATTTAATTAAGACAATATGTGCCTTTGTCACGAATACCTGAAGCCTAACATCTGTACAAGCCTGCTATGAGTAGTATCTCTGTAAAGATATGTGTGAAAAGCATTTTGATTCATTACTTGAATGTTATTTCGAAATGCTATTTTATATGAATGAATGAATGTCCATTTTGTAAGGTATTCGTGACATCCTTAGTGAGGCCCTTGCTTGGAGGAAACAATACCATGGCCCTTTGATTATTCAATTACATAGATATCTGATGAATGACCCTCGTGGTCCTTTTATTAGACCTGTGTAGACCCTCGTGGTCCCTTTGCTAGACCTTGTGGTCCGTTTGATTAGGCCTTCGGACCCCTTTGTTACGCTATTGGATGTACCATGTATGACATTTGGTTAATGGATTTTGATATAATAAATGTTTGATTTGATTTCGTTATTTGATATTTAAAAATGCAAGACATGATTTGTAATGTATAGGACTTCTTCATCTAACCTCTTTATTTTGATATTAGTCACTAGGCTTTGGTCCACCCCTCTTCTTTATATATATATGAAGGTGAGCATGTGGATTGTCAAGTTTAAGAGTTTGCTTTGGGAATCCCCCCTTTTGTGAAGCCGATCATACCAGTGCTTCCTTCATGAGGTGTTTCTTGGTCTCAAGCGGAGCCAAGTTTTGTCAACCTTTTATTATAGACTTTTGTTTTTGTTATTTGTTGAACTTGTATCATCGTATGTAAAGTTGAAGTCTATGTTTGTTCGATTAATTGATAAGTGGAGTTTAAGTTATGTTTGAAGTTCGCCATGTATGCACCGCTCAATGGACTATTTATAACTTGTGATTGCTTCCGCTAAGCCCTGTTTATTATATCATGATTTGATTTTTTCTTTGAGGGCGAAGGTAATCTGGGATTACTGGCCAGTCATGACCTAAACCTCTAGGAGCGAGTCTGGGTCGTGATATAGTGGTATTAGAGTATGAGTTATTATCTCACACACATTTGTCCATTTGGGCAATAAGGTGTCTAGAAAAGACTAAAGATTTGCATTCATGATGCATTCAAATATAAGTATGAAATGAATATTCAAGATTATGGATATGTGTGCATACATTTGTGTTTATTATAATACAAGGTTCATATAGATCATGGTGAGAACAAAAGGGAATGAATTGAAGGAATCTATCTCCTCCCGACTTGACTGAATGAAGAGAATGATACAAGATATGGCCGAAACTCTAAGGTAGCAACAACAATGGCAACAACAACCACCACCAGTACAAGATCACCAAGTTGATGACCACACAATTACACTCACCAAAGAATAAAAAAGATGAAGCCACCATTGTTCAAAAAAAGGTTGAACTGGGAAGCACAATCCTCTTTCAACAATGAATATCACGGTGAAGGGGCAAAATCCTTCTCGGTCCCATGGCAATATCTCCTCTTTAGCTAGAACAATATTTACATTGTCTGGAATGTTGTAATTCTTGAAGAATTCAGTAATGGTGCCAGGGGAGCTCACAATAAAGCAATACTTGCCTATGGAATCCGGTTTTTAATTAAATAAGTTAAGAAGTTTGTTTGGTTTCCTAGTGTGGCCTGTGTTTGCTTAGCCATTGGGCGTCACCAAGGGGCAACATTGAAGGTGTGCCTGGCAGATCCTAGTTTAGTCTACATGATTGAAAATGAAGTGTGTTATGCTCAATTGTAGACTGAACCAAATAGTAGTGCAATTTGACAATGCATAAAGGTGTGCTAAAGCTCTAAATGGTTAGCTCGGTTAAATTGAGCATGCACGTTTGGGTACTGTTCCAGCTCGGTCATTTAGTTGAATTAATTACTAGCTTAGTCATGTACACAGACAAGGTTTTAGCTCGGTTAAGTGTGTGAGCGAGGTTTTAGCTCAGTTTAGTGCGCATACGAGGTTTCAGTTCGGTTAACACAAGCAAGGTTTTAGCTTGGGCAAATGTCTGAGCAAGGTTTTAGTTGTCATGTGCTTAACTAATAATGCTAGCTTGGTCTTGTGATTGCTGAGCTAGGCAGAAGCTCAGTTGAGGGATGAGCTAGGTTTTAGCTCGGTTCCTTTAGGATTTCTCATATTAACGCGGTAGCAAGTGGTTGTTAGCTTAGTTTGTTTCCTGGGGATGCTACAAACGCAAAGTTTGCTCAGTTCAATTGGGATTTCGAATAAAAAATATGGTTTTTGCCTGGTTTTACCTAGATCCCTTGGTGTTCATGTCAATAATCAGATTGTGTGCTAATAAAAGAAAGATTATGGGTTGTTTAGGGTTTTAATTCAGCCTAGGGCTTTATTATGCCCAAATTTTGTCAGTGACTAATATCATAACTCCATTTTCAGAGTTGATTAGACAATATGGGCTCAAGAACATCAATAACAATATGAACAACAGTGGAAAAAGTATTGAAAAGTGTAGAAAACTCACGATTTACAGCGCATAATCAGATTCCAATAGTGAAGATGCACCCCCAAAGATGGAAAATCGATTGATGCAGGAAAGACGCCTTGATCTGAGTTTGAAATGCCAAAAATCAGAGGTTGAGTACTATGGTTCTTAGGGTTTGCGTTGAAGAAGAAGATGAACAGTGTGTGTGTTTTAAACTTGTGTATATAGTATATATGTATGTAAGGTGAAAGGGTGTTATGGTTCAAATTTTAAGGAGTCGTGCATGGTGGCTGTCCCAGTTGCATAGATCGAGGGAGGGTGTGACACATTTTAGGCATGACACGTGTCAGTCAGGTCAGTGAAATGGAGCGCCAAAATGATTTAGACTGGGTAGATAATCAGACCATGATAGAGCTTATCTTGGCTGAACGAAGTAATCCCAGTCATGCTTGTGTAGACAGAATTAAGGGGCGATTGAGAGAGGAATTTATGCCGTGATTAATGGGCTGGGTTGAATCAGGCTCTTGTGGTGAGCCGAGGTATGGGTTGGAGATTGCTTAGTTTGGGCCGCGTGGGGGTCCAACTGGTCAAATAAGTTTGACCGAACACATTAGGTTCAAAGAGTTCATGGACCGAGCTATTTTGTAGTGGCGATCAAGGATTGAACCTACCTATGAAGACTAGTCAAACGCGATTTGGTGCAACATTTTGACTGAGCTAAGTGAAGAGTCGTGCAACGTTAGCATGGTGGCGCGTTGTGCTACATTTGCATGGCGCTGCATGTTGTATTGTTGAATCAAATGTTGACAAGGTTAATGTAGTTTGGTTGCTCGACTGGAAGTCATGCAAAGAGTTATGCCATCGCACTTGGTTTGTAGTGAGTAGGGTGTTAAAGGATGAGCACTATCCTTTAGGAATGGGATTCCTAAGAGGACTTCATAAAGGAGAATTAGAGTCCTACTAGGATTCTGCCATACGAAACATATAAAAGCTCAAACCAAACATAATTCCTGGTATTGCAATTACTATTCCCGAATTCACAGAGCTTTTTATTCCTTATTGGTCCTATTTGCTAACTTAGGTATCGGAGGTGTTTCTGACACATACCTATTGGCTAACTTAGGTTTGTGATTTCAGATCGTACGACAACGTTTGGAGGAGCACAAGTTTGATCGACAGGATTAAGTGACAATTATTTCATGCTTGTACAGTAACCAAATCGCAGAACAACTAACATATATCATCGATCGACTTCGGCAATGATCAAATGAAACATTGATTGAAATCATAGAACACTTGTTGGTGAGTTATTTTTGCATGTGGCCCAAAACGATATCACTCCACTTAACCCTATCTCCTTTCCATTGATGTGGTCTCTTATTCATCATTAGATCCATTCAACGCAAGGTGTCACCTCCTTGTTGAAAGTGTTGGACATGGTTGGACCAAGAAGGGTAGGAGAGGATAATGGGAAGGTGTTCATTAAGTGGGGATAAGCTCCCCTTCGTACTTTCATCTCTCCATACCTCTCCATATCCTTTTTGTAAGCTTTAATTTGGACTCGCATCGATGATTCGAACCATCTATCTCATAAGCATCGGAATAAAGGTCATTTATTCAAAAAATGAGCGTTATCTAAAAATTACAAACTCAAGAAAAAATTGTATTTTTTTAAATAAAATAAACGACAAATGTGATTGTAAACTTAAACCATCCAATTTATAAAATAAAATGTTTTTGTTCCTACGTTTATAGTTTTTTTTTTTGATGAAGCTCATTTTTTGTTTGAATGGCCTTTATTATGAAACTTACGAGATATATGGTTCGGATAATCAATGTGAGTTTGAATTGGAACCTACAAAAGGGGTATGGAGATATGAACATATGGAGGGGAACCTATGGGAAAATTAGTTTAAGGTCCCTCTCTCATATTTAGTAATGGAAGAGATCCATAATATTATTTTATAATGTCTAAGATCCTTCAACCCCCACAATCATATATCACAGAGAAATTTCTCAAATCAAACCTCATTTTTTTTCTTCTCTCTCTCACTCTAAACTCTTCTGCTAAATTCATCTCTTCTCCTCTCTCTCTCTCTGATCTTTGTATCGCTCGCATTCTCTTTCATCCGTCTTTTTCTTGCCAAACCACCAAAAACCAAACCGCTGTGGAAGGCCTTGAACTACCAATGGCCACCGTGGGCCACCAATCTCTCTCTGTGTGTGTCATTTTTCGCACAGTTCCTTCTTTTGCTCTTTTTTCTTGTCAAAACTTTAGGGTACCAACACTGCAGGTGCGTTAATTCTTTCAATTTCTTCACACATGGGGACGTAGTTGATCTAATCCCAAGTTGTTTGTTCGTTTGTTTTTTTTTTTTTAATTTTATAGAATTTCATATTTGGCTATCTCCTCTGTTGCTGTTACAATTACAATTACTCACGAATTGTTGGCTTTGGGGTGGTGCTACAGGGTTTAGGGTTTTTTATAGCAAACTTATGCTCTTGATTTTGGTATAAGTGGCCATAGAGTACGAGCTTTCTGATAGTAGTGGTGAGCTGCTCATCATTAAAGACTGTTAAAGATGAAGTGGGTTTGAGAGATGTTGGAAATCACAAAAAATGAAATTTCTCTGATTTTGGAGAGAATTTCTCTGGGTTTGAGAAAATTTCTCTAGAAAGGTTTGTCTGGAAATTTCTTTGATTTTGATCTGGGTTGGGGATTCCAAAGAAATTCTGGGAGTCTAGAGAAATTCTATTTGTATCAGTGGTTGCGTGTTTGGTTGTTGAGAAAATATGTGAAATGGGAAGAAACTTAAAATTTGAATATTATTAGGTCAAAGGTCTGTGATGAAAATAGTGAAGAAGATGAAGTGGGTCTGAAAGATGAGTAGAGAGCTAGAAAATGGAGTTTCTCTGATTTTGGAGAGAATTTCTCTGGGTTTGGGAGAATTTCTTTGGAAAGTCTAGAGAAATTCTAGGAGTCCAGAGAAATTCTAGGCAGAATTTCTTTGGACTCTGTATCAGTGGCTGCGTGTTTGGTTGCTGAGAAAATGTGTGAAATGAGAAGAAACTTAAAATTTGAATATTATTAGGTTGAAAGTCTGTGATGAAGATGGTGAAGAAGATGAAGTGGGTCTGAGAGATGAGTAGAAAGTTAGAAAATGGAATTTCTCTGATTTTGGAGAGAATTTCTCTGGATTTTGGAGGATTTCTCTGGAAAATCCAGAGAAATTCTGGGAGTCCAGAAGAATTTCTTTGGAGAGAATTTCTATGTGAAGTCTAGAGAATTTCTCTAGATCCAATTTTCTCTGGATCAATTTGAGTGACCTTAAACATTATGAAAATATTTGATGTCCTTTATACTATAAAATCTTAATATTATGGACCCTAAAAAAAAATCCCCGGAGCCAATCCTAATTAGGATATGTGCATTGCGCACTTTAAAACTTTTTAAAATTAAAACAAAGGGTAATTTTTTTATTTTTTTATTATTTTTTATTTTTTTGTATCTATGTATTATATGCTGCTTATTTGTATAAATGTTCTATCTGTGCCCTGCCCACTACTAAAAAAATTTTAAATTAAAAATGGGACACATATATTTGTCTATTTTACAAATCAAAAAATGCAGATTAATATTCATATAATATTAAAATTTTAACATGCCATAACTTTGCACTCAAGAGTCTACAGATTTTTTTTTTTTTTAAATTTCACATTTTTTTGCTCTAAATTTGACATTTTTTTTTCGCTTGTGATTTAAAAATCATGTCATTCAATTTATATGGTAAATTTTTTTTTCAATTTATGAATCATAATTTGCATGATACCAAAGTGTTGCCATTGATTTCGTTGGCCATAACATACTTCAAATTAATTTCAAAATTGATTTATCTATTGTTTTGCCACAGGTTTATTTGTTAAATTATTTTTCTTTATAATTTCAAACGTATTCTTATCTAATGGTAGAACTAATTCTAAATAATTCTGAGATTGTAAATAATGTTTTGTGATTATGTTGTGATTGATAAAAAGGTTTTCAAAAACCGTAGTTCCAAACCAAAATAGACTGCATTTCACAAGTTCGGTCTGATTTGGTTTGGTACAACCATAGGTAATGGTTCAGTCCTTGATTTACTCAAACCATGCCCACCCTTAATAAGTGCGAAGAACTGCCCTATACGTGTTCTTTATTTTGCAGTAAACAAGGAAACTAAAATTTGAATTAAACCATCCATCACACAAATGTGTGAATACTACTTTCATTCCTTCCACATATGTGCATCATTGGTTTTTTTTTTTTTTTTTTAATTTTATTTTATTTAAAAAAAAATAAAAATATATGCATCATTATCTTGACCAATTGGAAACTACAAAGTTGGTTACAAAAACACTTCAATGGTAGGTTACTTCCTTTTCATGACCCTTTTTGGTACAAGTCAGAGATGTCATCCGGGCAAAAACAGTTCAATAGTTGAGACTTTGAACTACGAAGCAGAGTTACCATTTAAATCCAATTAGTAGACTAATAAAGTTCATTCTTCAAGCATGGCCTTAGCAGCATCAATCAATATTGGTCTAAGATCAACAGAAGCCCGACCAAGCACAGTATAACCTTCCTTGTCCTCTACATCCACATTCGCTCTATGTCGTATCAGAAGGAGAGCTACCTGTCAACCAAACAGAAATCAAAAGAGATTTCAAAATGCTTCCTTCCGTCCTCTAATTTTTTCAGACAAAATAACAAAAATATCAAGGCATCTCTCTTTTTTTCCATTTCAAATAGTCATTCTGAATAACAGTAACAATTTCTAGCGATAAAGTAGACACTAGATCAGAGTAGTTTTTGATGACAGAATAGTTAATATGGTAACAAAAGTTTCACTTGAAAGCAGCATGTGGAATGCTAATCTTCACCATCTCCAAAGGAAATGAAAACACATGCAACCCAGAATGCTGAACTTTTCCATCTCCAAGTATGGACCTGAGAGATATAGAGGCATTCCTTACCCTTTCAACAGAAGACAACAATGACTAAACAAAAGATAGAATTTTCATTTTCTAGCTCTCCACACACACACACACACACACACACACACACACACACACACACACACACACACACACACACACGCATGCAAGGAACTCGAATATGAAATCATATGTCAAAGACTCATCAAAGCTGCAAGCTATCATTAACCCAAAACATTTTTGAAAACAATGACATTCACAAACATATAATCAAGAATCCTTAACATGAGAGGCTGGCCGTGGATGAGTTTGAATTCCCCTAAAAAAATTGAAATTGAAGATTGAGGTGAAATAAATGAAAATCCAATTATTTCAAAAATTTCACTTTTTTTTTTTTTTTTCTTCTTTTAATTGGCACCAGGGTATCCAGATCAAAGCCCAACTAATCACAAGGATCCATAGGCCTTTGGCAAGCAGTTTTCCGCAAGTGCACCATGGTTAATTCAAAGATTTTTTTCCAGTCCGACAGCCCCAAGAAATTGTTAGCATCTAAGAGGTTTCGATCTTGAATCTTAAAGGGAGCACAGGGCAACTCCTTGGGGTTTCAAAATTTCACTCTTTTAACAAGTACATTAAGTTAGATGATAGTTGTGACATTGACATACCACTGCTAACGGCATCACCACCACCACAACGCTCTTTATAAAAAAACTAACATTGGCACAACAACACCACTAGCGTGGCTGCTATCGATGTTGCCACTATGAGCACTACACAACTGACACATGTCACACACCATAATTATCATCCATGATGGCGGCAACAGTAGCACACGTTGATTGTTGCAGAGGTTTGATTAGCAAATTCCTGAATACTAAAACTAACAAATTAAAAAAATTTAAATTGGAAATTGAACTAAAGATTTGGCCATCCAATATGTTAGTGGGGCTTGAGGAATTATAGAATTCAATCTGCTAGATATCTGGATGCTGGAATACAGAATTGGAGCTTAGAAAGCTCTTTCCAATCGAAATCCACCCTCAAAATGCACCCTAGAAGTTAAAAAAAGATAGTCTGTAAGGCAACACAGACATGTTTTTTTGGTAATACAACTCAATTCCAGATCGCTAGGAATGGCAACGGCCTGGGACGAGACACTACACTCCCCGTCCCCGTCCCCGTCCCCGCCTCCAATCCCTGACAGGGACCCATAGCCCCCCCCCCCACGTCGCCGCCCCCGATCGGGGATCGAGGATCCCCGACCCGGAAAAATCCCCGATTTTTTTTTTTTGATCTGTAAAAATCTATAAACATCCTAATCCTATTGAAATATATTTGTCAACATATTTGCAAATTAAAAAAAATCTATAAACATCCAATTCGAACATATTTGTCAACATATTTTCAAATTAAAAAAATCTATAAACATCCAATTCAAACATATTTCAAATATGATATTTGTCAACATATTTTCTATCCGTAAAGAACAAAATAACATCTATCAATACTACTCAATAACTCTGTCCAACAAAACAGCATCCTATTCAAATCAATATATCCTAAACAACAAAATAGCATCTGTCAATATGTCCTCAATAAATCTGTCCAGCAAATAATAGCATCCTATTCAAATCAATATATCCTAAACAATATATCCTAAACAACAAAATAGCATCTGTCCAATATTCACTAAATCTGTCCAGCAGAGAATAGCATCATGTTCAACAAAATAGCACAAACAAGAAAACATCTGTCCAACAGCCCACACACAAAAAAAAAAAGATCAACAAGTTGCAAAGAGAATAATTAGTCCCAAGCACAACCCGCAAGGGATAGGTTACCCAAAAATTGAAATTAAAAAAAAAAAAAATTCCATTACAATATAAAAAACCAAATCCATTGTTTCTCTAATACTCATACAAACCACAAAACAACTTTCATCATTTTCTTCAACTTGAATTCCTGTTAAATAACAAAAGGAAAAAAAATAAATAATTAATACTAATAATAAGATGTAAAAAATGTTAACAATTAAAACAAAAAAGATAACAACTAACACAAGAGTGGCACATGACTCATCCGAGTCGATCTCATCATCATCATATATAGTTGTATAGACTACCGATTCCAATGTTGAATTTCCTAAAAAGTAAAGAAAATAAATTTAGTATTGAAATTATTCCATGGTAATATAAAAGTGAAATAATAATATATAGATTGGATGAAATAATACCTTTCATCTCTGCATCCCACAACCAACTTTGTGCACACATTAATGCTTCTAATGTGTTTGGATGAAGTCTACTACGATGTGGACTCACCAACCTTCCACTAGTACTAAATGCTGACTCAGAAGCAACAGTGGATACAGGAATAGCTAAAATGTCCCTAGCTATTGCCTGTAAGGTCGGATACTTTGGTCCATTAGCTTTCCACCAATTCAAAACATCAAAACCTGAAGTTCTTGGCAAAACATCATCTTCTAGATAATGGTCCAACTCTGATCTGACATTCTTCATTTTTTTACTTCTCTTTCTACTAATAAACAAATCAAATTCTGAAAGGGTCTCTATAACAATTTCTGGATGAGTAGAAGAGTCACCAACAACATCGGTCTCCATACCAACTCGGTGCTGATACTCTTGCAACAAATCATAACAAATCTGACGAACCCTATCAACTTCATCTTCAGCTTTGTCTCCATAAAGTTTTTCAAAATAAAACTCCAATGCACTCATCTTATACCTAGGATCAAGTACAACTGCAACTCCAATAACACCATGTATCACTAACCAATATTTATCAAATTTTTCCACCATTTTTGATGCCATTGTTCTAATCACTTCAATTTCACAAGAGAGCCATTGAGACAGTGTCATCCTAATCTCACATAAAGCTGGGAAACAAACATTGGCAGTGGGATACTTAGTACCAGAAAATAACTCTGTGATAGAAAAAAAAATCTTAAATCTCCCACTAATCTCTCTAGCAAACTCCCATTCTTGCTCACTTGGCACAGTCTTATATTGGGGCTCTCTAATTTTCAACCGAGAAAAGACATCCTTATACAATAAGGCTGTTTGAAGCATCAAGTAGGTTGAATTCCACCTAGTTGCACAATCAAGTCCTAATTTCTTAGTATGCGGAATACGCAATTGATTGACTGTTTCTTCAAATTTTTCTTGTCTTTTTGGTGTTGCTGTCCAATAAGCTACACTCTCTCGAATTTTCTCCACACCCACTCGTATGACATCCAATCCATCTTTCACTATCAAATTCAAAATATGCGCACAATGCCGCATATGAAACAAAGTACCACCCAACAAAAGTGATGTATTACTTAACTTATCCTTCAACATAGTAATCATGGCATCATTGGTGGAGCAATTATCAACAGTAACAGTAGAGATTTTTCTATCAATATTCCAGTCCATCATACACTCAAGCAAAGTATCACAAAGAACTTCTTTTGTGTGTGGACATGGAACATAAATAAACCTAAAATATGATATTCATGAACAAGTATTAATAACATGCAAATTGAACTAAAAAGATAGAACTTTTAAATAATTTGCAAATTTACAAAAATATACCTCAAAATACGACTTTGCAATGTCCATGAATCATCAATAAAGTGTGCAGTGATAGCCATGAATTCTTTCTTTTGATTGCTAGCAGTCCACATATCAGTTGTGATTGCCACCCTACTTTTATTATGCTCCACCAAACTCAATGTCTTCACCCTCTCATAATCATAAATCCTTAAAATATCACTCTTTATCATATTTCGAGAAGGCACTTTAAACAATGGTTGAATTGCTGCTGAATATCGTTTAAAACCAACATGGTCTACGATAGAGAGGAGATATTCATGCAAGATTATGGCATATGACAACTCTTTCCTAGCAAAATCTTGATCAAAAATATAAGAATTCATTTTTGGACTCTCTCTACTGAAGTTAGTTAAAACTTTTTGCCTCATGTCCATCACTTTTTTCCTAGTACAACTCTTATGGTGATCATGCAAATGCCTAGTTTCATTTTTTGAATCACCTCCAAGATGCTTATTACAACAATTACATATTGCCTTCCATACCCCATTGACTTCTTGTTTCTTAAAATGTTCCCACACAACACTAGGTTTTCTTTTAGTTCCTCCACAAGTATTAGACTCTTCTTCTATATCAATAACATTTTGATTAGAGAGGGGAGACGGTGAGTTTGTAGGTGAGTTTGTAGCTGGCGATGAATGTTGTGACGCGTCACTCTCAAATGGTACTTGAGAGTTAACGGGTACTTCAGAGTTAACTGGTGCTTGAGAGTTAACATCTGACATTTTTAACCTTTATCAAAATAATATGGATTGAATTAATATTAACAGAGGCAATATAAAAGTAAATTACTGGAACTGAGAAACAAATTAATAATAACTAAGTTAATGGATTGAATTAATGGAACTGAGAAACAAATTAACTAAACATTCAAAAATATCATCAATTTGAAATATATTAAAAACTACTATATTCAGCTAATGGAATCATCAATTTGAAAATATCATCAACTTAGTAACTAAGCTAATGGAATCATCAATTTTCTTTCTCTGTTTCTTTTCTAAACTGTGTTTAGAACAACTATTATATTCAACCTCAGGTCACAATTAAAAAAAAAAACAAACAAATATGTGCAAGATTCAACTACAAACAGATATCTTCACATAATTTCGACTTTAGAACACACCAGAAGGAGTAAAATACACTCAGAAGCCACAATCAATAAAGAGAAAATACCTGGATGAGCAGATTGTGTAGCCAATCCTAGTTGTGTTTCTTTCTACACACAGAATAACAAACCAAATGTCAGTAGTGAGCAAAAATGGAAGATAATAGATGACAAATGTCAACACAACTGCAATATTACACTGGCCAATACATCATCATCAGGCTTGTAATATAATAAAAAAAAATATCTGAACTAAAATATCAAGTCCCATAACTTTGAAATCCATGACATAAAGGCCCTGTTTGGTAGAGCTTATTTCCAGCTTATTTCAGCTTTTAGCTTAATTTAAGCTATTTTGATGTGTTTAATTCAACTTAACAATACAACTTATAGCTTTTTGTAAGTCAAAAATCAACTTATTCTTTGAGTGGGGGAGCAAAAGCTTAATTTATAAGTCAAAAAATCAGCTTATGTTCACAGTTATAAGCTATAAGCTGTTAAGATATAAGTTATAATCACTTTCCCACAGCTCTACCAAACGGGACCAAACTCAAGTGATGTGTATATTTATTTTAACAGATCAAGAACTCTCTCTCTCTCTCTCTCTCTCTCTCTATATATATATATCTAACTAGATCATATACATATTTAACCAGAACTTTATATTTATTCAACCAGAACTCTACATATATATATATATATATATATTTATTTATTTAACAGATAAAAAAAAAACCAGATCATATATATATATATATATATTTAACAGATCAATAACAGATATCAATAACAAATCATATACATATATTTAACATAAATTTAGAGGGAAAAAAAAAAAACAGAGGTCGAGTCGAAATCCCTTGATATACACACAGATATATATATATATATATATGTATGCATGTAACCCTATATCGAAATCCCGAGAGAGAGAGAGAGAGATACCCTTTGAGAATCGGCGATGAGGAAGCAACATCCGTCGTGTGTGAGAGAGAGAAAGGGAGGCGAAACTCTAACCAGCAGCAGCAGTGAGGGAGGAGGATCGACAGTGACGTACGAGCGGCGATGAGGGAGGATCAACGCCGTTGTTGTGTGAAAGAGAGAGAGGAAGGCAAAACCCTAGAGAGAGAGAGAGAGCAGGAGCAAAGAGAGAGACGCCTTCGTGTTTGTGTTGTGTGTGTGTTAGGCCAAAACCCTACACACACACACACATACATATGTTATATATAAACAAGGGCGAAATAGTCATTTCACGTCGGGGGGCAAGCGAGGTGGGGATCGGGGCCGGGGTCGGGCCGGGTCCAGGGTTGAAACATGTTTCCCCATCCCCGGCCCGAATATCATCGGAGATTCAATTTTTAATATCATCCGCGGCCCGTCGGGGGTATTTTTCAGAGAATAACCGTTCAATTCGGGGTCGGGAGATCGGGTCCCCGTCGGGTCGGGTTCTGATTGCCATCTCTATAGATCGCCTTAATCTACTAGACAAGTTGAAAATTAAGACATAAATAGAACGCATGTTGCAATAGCTTAGGTTAACATAATTACATAAATAAAAATCCAATGAATTTTTTACGCATCAAGTTTTTGAGGATTTGATAACAATAATAATTACCTCTTTGTTTATGCATATTACTGCACTCATTAGGGGAGTTTGACATGCTTTGTCAATCGCATCAACCTCAGCTCCTTCCTCAATTAAAAGTCCACACAACTCTGAGTTCCCTGTGCTTGCTGCACGATGCAAAGGGGTTCATCCAACCTAAAAGCAATTAAAATCAACCAAATATTGAGGGAAGAAGAAATCCAAGACCTATGCTATCAGCAGCACAAAACAAGCTTAACAAAAGTATATATATTTAAATATAAAAGCAAAAAGGCACTAGTGTGAAGTTACATGCCTTGTCCTTCAAATTGATCTTTGCACCATGTGAAAGTAGAATTTCAACTATTTTCAACCAACCCTTGCTAGCAGCATAATGAAGAGCAGTACGACCGCCATCATTTTTCAAATTAACATCTGCCCCTGTGCATTAGCATTTTAATTTCAGCTGTAAGTTTAAAAAATGTCGCTATTGATATACAATGATATCACTTTGACAAGAAACTACGAACTTTGGCTAAATGGCTAATTTAAACAAATAGAAAGAAAAAACTCCAAGTATACTCAAGATAGATCCTATAAAAACACCAGCAAAAATTGTTCAATAACATTCGTAAAACCAATTGATGGCACCATTAGTAACACACCATCAGTTAATGGGTCACATCATGCACACCATTTTCCTATAATAGTGCCAAATGTCTCAAGTACCTCAAAGAAAGGAGATGGTAACTTGGGAGGCTCACCACATTGAGGTCAAAACATAGCAATCCATAAGCAAGGACATACACCAACAATTGATGGATCAATCATCAATGAATATATAAAACTCTATTCTTCATATTACAATTTACTCAGTGGAATATGATTCAAGAGTGATTCAATCAGAGATATCATTATAATGTCCAAGACAAATAGGTGGTGTCACCAATTCATTATTGTATTAATGATTTTTTTCCGCCAAATTCATCCTACTTAATAATGTATTTGTTGGAGTCATATGCATTGGTGGGTGCTTTCCTAATAGAGTAAGCTGTTGGGACTAATTGTGATCTAGCATAGTCATAACTCAAGCTGGGAAAAGTTTTAGGCTCAAGTTTCTTTGTCTCCATTGGTTTTCCATGTACATTCTATTTCTCTCTATGTTTGAATGATTGCATATAGCTGTGCAAGTCAGGATTACACGTGAAGTAGGGTGTTAAAAAGCTTGATATGCATTGTTTGGTCCATTTCCTAACATGTCACAGTTTAAGCTTTTGAGACTAGTAGTCATCTACTATTCTCACACCCTTGACCACCCTTAACCTCACAGAAATTGGCATATTGAAGGTACAGCACACTGCACAGAATCAGCAAGCTGCTTGAAAACAAACACAAACAATTAAAAAGATAAAATGAAGAATTCACACATTAAAGCAAGCTACACAAACAAACACACATATCTTTTAAAGGTCTCCATGAAATAGAATCTCTCAAAACCTACTTCCTCTAATCTAAAAAGGGTACATGTGCTAGTCTGCACCATTACATCTTGAATGATACCATATTAGTTACAGTTAATATAAAATAACCTTGCCAACCTTAAAATTCTCACAAGAACTAAAGCAACAACTCTGAGCCAGTGCTCTGGACTTGCAAGCAACCCATCACTCACATTTATGCAGTCTTCTTCTCCCAATTTTACATTTTATTTTTCTCTTGAAAGATATATTTGTTCCTATGACATACAACTAACTAGCTTGGACTTATTTTCAAGACCATCCAACACAAACTTGAAACAAATAATAGAAACTCTTTTGGAACTTGATAACAATTCCTTACCGCTGCTGAGCAAAATCTCCACAATTTCTACATTCCCACTGCTAGATGCGAAATGAAGTGGCGCCCAGCCCTCCTCATCCGCACTGTTTATACCAGTTACAGATGGATCTGCAGCTGATAGTATCTTCACAACCTAATCAATTCATTAAAAAAAAAAAAAGAAAAAGAAAAAAAAAACATCAAGATTAAAATTTCAAAAACGGAATAGTACAATGCATGTCAACGAGAGCCATCAGATGAAAATTCGAACAAAAGGTTAGATTTTCCTACAAAATGATCCCCAAAATCAACAGAAAATGTGTATGACAAACTAATTATTGATTTAATTGCTCAGACAAACGAGGAATAAGTAAATAAAGACAAATCCTTTAAACCCTAACAGTAGCTTTGGAAAGTAAAAAAGATGATTTGGAAGAGAGAAAGAGAGATGGGCCTTGGGGTGAGCTGAAGAGGCGGCGACGTGGAGGAGCGAGCGGCAATCTTCGTTCCTGAGAGAGAATAAACAGATTAAGTGAACAACAATTGATAAATAAATAGATAAGTAAACATAATATAATTTTTCAAATTATTTTCACCTTTTATTCCTAAAAGAATAGAGTTTGAGGTTGTTGACTAAAAAAATTTAAAATTAGATTTATAATCCAAACCTTTCAAAAAAAAAATTAAAAAGATAATATTTCACAAAATTCAATTCATTTTAAAATTATTTTCACATATTTTTAAAACACTTTTCAATTAAATTATGACTTTTGTTAACATGTCTCCTTAGAGCATATGTTAAAAGAAATATTTAATAAGTATAATTAATTCCATTTGTATAGAAAGTAATAAAGTTTAAAAGCTATCTAAAAAATAAATATTTTTTACAATGAGTCCAAAATATCTAAACCTGAAACTTCCTGATTCTGTGTGTGTTTGAATCCAATATCTAAGGTTGAAACTTCCTCCCTCAAACAGAAAATTTGGGATGTGTTTGGTTTGTGTTTTGAAATAAATTTTTAAATTTTTGTTTTGAGAGAGTTTAGAATTTTTTTTTTGATTTATTTGGTTGCATATTTTAAAAACAATTTTGAAATTTGAGATGATTTGATATTTTGTTGTGGTTGAGCAGATGTGTGTGAGAGAAAACGTGATTGATTGATGTATAAGAGAGACAAAGTAATTTTGGAAAAAAAATTCAAAAAATTTGAATCAAACAAAATTTTAAAAGATTTTCTCAAAAATTATATCTTGAGATACAAACCAAACAAGTCTCGGTGTTCTAAATCAAACTTTGTTACTTCAAGGGCTTAGAATTAATGGCGGATTGTCTATTCACCTGGGTAATTTTGTTGTTATAGGAGTGATTCAAGCATATTCTTATGGAATTGATGCTCTAGATCTGAGGTCAACGGCTAGGAAGGTGGACGAGACCTCGAAACCAGCGGGAACAAAAAGAAAGAAGAAGAAAAAAAAAAAAAAACATTCAAAAACATTTTAAGTATATTTCTTTCTAGATAATAGGTACCAAGGTTCCTCATTACACCAGATCAATAAAAAAAAAAAAATCCTCATTATACAAATTAGGAGCTAGCAACACGATTAAAATTCAACCAACATAGGCACAAACATAGGTGACGAAGTAATCACAGAACAATCTTTCCGCAAACTCTTATCTCTTTCTTCCACTAAATCTTTAGCTTCTTCGATTTGATGGTTGTAGTTGTGTTATCATCCTCGCCAGATGGACAACTTTCAATAGAAATTGATAAGAAAATATGAGTTTAGGTTAAAAAAACCTAAAAGAGTGAGTGCAGATGATTATGGAGTACATGAACAACATTACATTACCCCAATGTGCATTTTCAAACATTAAAAAAAAAGAAAAAAAAAAGAAAGAAAAAGGTATAAACTTTTTTAGATACTTCAAGTGCGCATCCCCAAGCAAGACACAATGGTAGTAAACCAGCATCATATCACAAATTCTTATAAGTGAAAACTAATAATCAAAGAGTATAAAAAAAACCCCTCTCCCAACTTCAAAATAATAAGTTTTCCAACTTATTGAAACCATTTTTTGCCTCATAACTATAAACATAATTAACACCAAACTACACATTCTCAAAATATATATGCACAAGCAAAATCCATAAGCAGCACTACATACGAACATATACAGAATCAAACAGATAGAGAATCTCACATTGACCCACGGAAAAGGTCATCTTTCTCATCATCTTTCACATCCAAAGCATAAAGGACAACTTGCCTAACCAATCATAAATATCATATAGGAGGACCATATAACCATTTCCACTTTGTAACCTAAAAATTCAACAAAACAGATTGCGAAAAAGCAAGCAGTACAGGTTTCTTTACACTCGAAGTGAAAATAATTCATAGAAAAATTAAATAGAAAAGCTGTGAAAGGAAGTGAGAATAATTATACTCTCCTTGATGAGATGTCTATGGTGGAAGAAAAGGCTCCGATTCATCTGTTCTTTTTTAGGATTAGAGATTTGAGTGTCTCTAATCTAGTTTTCTTAATAAAGAGAAAGCCTGCAAGGAACTTTCATCAAAGCCCAAAAATAGAGCATAAGATGTTCATTATCCAGATTGATGAAGAATCGAGGGGAGAGTTGGTGGTGATCACAGGATGAAACAAACAGTGAATGAAACAAACAGACAGTTGATGGTGAGTTACTTACATGAAGGTTGATTTGGGGGAATCTACTGGATAATGTAATCTCAAAGAGATCGATACATGCACGCCGAAAGGTCATTCTTCAAAAGATACATAAACAGCTCATCGGTTCTTTGTTTTTCAGAAATTTTCAAACAAAAGAGGAGTTTTTGGTAAGATTTCTAAATGGGTGGCAGGGTTTAATAATAGACAAGGATGGTTGGAAATGCCTAATACATCGAGGAAGATTTTATTTGGGAGAAAAAACAGCAAGGACAGGGAAGAGAATACAGAGAGAGATAGGCAGATGCAGCGGCAAGCACAGATAAAAAGGTATATTAAAGGGGTTACTTGCACTAAAGGTCTCTAGTCTTCAGCATCAAATGTTGAATTTGGGGAGCATGGAACGGATTGGGAAAAGAGTAGTGGCGTGGCGTGTGTGAGGACTGATTTGTTCATCAACTAGAATCACACTGAAAAGAAACTGAACAAGTAATATGAAGGGTCGTAAGTTCTCCGGTCATTCCAAGTCAATAAAGCTCTTTCTTATGTAAGAGTCAGATTAATAAGAGAGGAGTTGCAGTGAGATTTAAAAGGTGGTCGGAGAGGAAGGCGCCAAAGCTCGGATGTAATTGCTTCGTATGGAGGGTGGATTGGATTGGAGTAAGCAATGTGCCTTTCACATGTTGGAATAAGTTTGCGCAATCGGTTGGAAATGCAGAACACTTATAATATGTTAAAGGAGGGAGTCATCTTCAAGGTAGATTTTGAGAAGGCTTACATCCATGTGGATAGGAATTTTTTTTGGGATTCTGTTATGGAAAGAAAGGGATTGACGAAAGATGGAGGAAGTGGTTAGGTGGTGTCTTTTGACTTATAATTTGCCAGTCATTGTATATGGGAAAGATGGTTAGTCCTTTTAAGGCATCTAGAGTGCCTACACAACAAGGGAATCCATTATCACTTTTTTTTTTTTTGGTGGCCGACGTGTTGGATAGGTTGACTGATAGGGCAAGGGAGATTGGGCTAGTTGATAGGTTTTTAGTTGGGAGGGATAGAGTAGGTGTTTCTCACTTACAATATATAGATAATGTTGTCTTTTTTCCTTATGGTAGTTAATTTTCTTTCACTTTTGAGGATTGTCAAACTTGTTTTTGGACTTAAAAAGATAAACTTAAGTAAGAAAGAGTAGCATTGTTGGAATTAATGTTCAGCAAAGTTCGAAAAGGGTCGGCAGGAGTTTTAGGGTGTCCAATTGAGTCTTCCTTTACGTATTTGGGTCTGCTGTTGGGAGGTAACCCTAGAGCTGTGTCTTTTGGGACTCTCTTGTTTTGGAAAAGATCGATAAGAGGTTAGAGGGATGGAAGAGGGCTTCATCGTTGTCTAAAAGGAAGGGGGAGAAAATTTTGTAGTAAAACGGGGGAGTACAAAAATGAAGCAGAAAAAGTCACACAGAGACACCAATTAATTAATGGAAAGAGCTTGTCTATGGAATGGAATGCAATGCAATGCAGGACCAAGAGGAAATGAGAATTATTATAAATAAAGAGATTGAAGAAGAAATGCAGAAGGAGGAGGAGGAGTTGTTACGTTGAAAGGTAGTCAACATACATAGAGGCCCTGACACGGTAATGCTTGTGAGCTAAAGGATGAGCCACAGCTCATCACCCACTGCTGTTACGTTTTCCACTTTAGAAATCTTAAATTTGGAGAAATACACATGAAGCGCCGCACCGGCAACATTCTATAAATCTAAGCTGGTCCAAATGACAGCTTTTTTAGGACCCTCAGCTCTTTCTGCTGGTACCCACTCAAAATCTAAATCATCAGAATATCTATCACAAACACAATCAATCCTATTCATAATAGCAATATTCTTGTATTTATCAAAAGGGAGATCCTCCAAGCCCTTGACTTGCTTGGGGACGGTTTCACCATTAGAGACAACCAGAGCATATATCACCCCGGGGGTTGTCCAATCAACATACTACACAACACCATCCAAAAAGGTTGATGAATTCTTGCTGACGCCAAAATCCCTAGAATATATCCCCCAACATTTATCTTGAACGTCGTAATAGTATAGGCAAGGATCAAACTCAGAATGGACTAGAATTCGGTTCCCACCATCTAATACTGCATGGCCAGTTACGACAAAATCCATATGTTTATCTTCAGGCAACGGAGTCCAACCACCACCACCCAGGTCTGTATCCAAAACCTCAGCCCAGGGATATGGATCCTCCTCGTCCATTGCACAGGATCCCAACGCGTATATCTTTCCATTCCAGGCTATAGAGTAACACGACTCTCTTGGTTTCATCATAGAAAATGTCTTGTGCCAACCGTTTTCAGGACAAAAAGTATTCAAACATCTTTGAAGCTCTCTGGGATTGGGGTGTACTCACTAGAGAAATCGCTACCCCTAATGACATATATCCTAGAACTAGAACCCACAACTACGGTAGAAGATTGAGCGAGGTGGTTTGGCGGAGGGAAAATTGGAGACATTAGTGGTGTTTGGGAAGAGTTTTTTTTTTTTTGGTTAGTTTTTTGTTAAAAGATAAAATAGGTTAAAAGACTAAAAAAAAACAAATTCAGACAAAATATCACATTAAATTTATAATCATTTCATTTTTTCTCTCACAAACATCACATTTAACTACAAAAAAATCCGACTATCTTCCCAAACATAAAAAAAATTTCCTCCAAAAATAATCAAAAACTAAAAAAATCTACTAAAATAACAACTTCTCAAACACCCACATTATTTGGTTTTTTTGGTCGTAAACAGTGGTGGAATCATCGCTCTTGATCTCGTACCAGTCGTCGCCGTGATTTGTCCTTGCTCGGAAATATATCGGCATCTCCGATCCCCAACACAGACGTCGGACGAACCCAAGACAGGGTTTTTATATTCTACTAGTTGGACTCCCACGCACGGAGCTTTTATATTCTACTAGTTGGGCTTTTATATTTTACTAGTTGGACTCCCACGCGTTATTGTTGATTGAGAATAAGATGCATCACAATATATAATATTATTAAGGCGTTTTTAGATAATTTTAAGGTCGTAATATCAATCTATAAATAGACTTGATTAGATACAAAAAAATTGAGTTTGAGAACGTTAAATTCAAATTAAGTATCATCTCTTTATAGAAAAAAAAGGGGGGGGGGGGACACTTACCAATCAGACTTATTAATTGGACTTATTTACCTACAAGTCCTATTGACAAATTTATCACTGTAAATTTATTCATAAAAATAAGAGAGATTGATAAATTTATCAATATGACTTAATGAATAATAAGTCCCAAAAAAAGATTTATTGGTAATTTATCCTAAAAAAAATTGCAAATCAGAAAATCACATATTAGATTGTCTAGTTTGACAAATGGTTTAACCATAAAAATATGTAACCTTGTTTGAGCGTTGTTGTTCATTGGTTGCTTGCTTGAGTGATTAGGTCGAATGGGTATAATCAAAGCAATTGCTAATTTCTTCATTGTTTGCTTGCTTGAGTGATTAGGTTGAATGGATATAACCAAAGCAGTTGCTAATTTATTCATTGTGTTAACCACTCAAAAAAACATTAAAACCAACTAAATCCAGCCCATGCATATTCACTTTGTCTATGTTTGATTTGATTTTTAAAAGCTTGTTTCAATTTTTTTAACTAAAAATTAATTTGGTGAAATAAATAAAAATTTAAAAATACTTATCACTTTTATATAATTTTATCTTTTAGGAGGTCAAAATTCATTTTTTAAAAATATTTTTTTGATATTTATTTTTATCAAATTAATTTCAAAATTTTCAATAATTTTTTTTCCCCTGAAAACAAGCCAAACCACCCCTTGGTTTTTACAAAATGTATCAATTAAAAGGCAAGAATCTAGACATATGTGTACCGAACAATAGTAACTTTAGTAGCAAAACATGGTGGCTTTTGGTTGGCTGAGCCAACATGTATACTCAACACAGGTGGCTAAGTTTTAAAGAAGATATTATTTCAAAAATAATTTTTTGGAAAGAGTTTAGAAAATTTTAAAATTTGTTTGGTTGTATATTTTGAAAATAGTTTTGGAGTTTTGGAATTTCAGGTGATTTGATATTTTTTTATAGTTGAATAGATGGGGTATGAGAGAAAAAGTGATTAAGAATGAGAGATGATAGAGAAAAAGTGATTGATTGATGTGTAGTAGAGAGAAAAGTGATTTTGAAATTTTTTTCTCTAAAATTTTCAACTAAACATTTTGTTAAATTTTTGTTCTCCAAAAACATGTTTTGAGATACAAACCAAACATGCTTCTAATTTCTCATATAAATATATTTACAAACATATTCAATTGCTATAAATCTATAACCCATATATAAATCACAACAAAAACACTACGGAGCAAATAAATAAAAAAACATGCAATCTTAGACACAAAAACCATATAAGTTACTGTTTAATTGTTAACTAACCTTGTTTTCACCTAAGGCTCTTCTTCGACTTCATGGGCATTAGAAATGGAGCTAATCACAATATATAATTTTTTGCTCACTCGAACAAGACCATTTCGATAGTGAACATTGTTTGAAAGAGGAAATTAAAAACAAACATTGTCGTCCAAACTCTGACCGACAATGATGTGGTATAATAGATGTCAACTTTCAATTTATTACACATCCAATGATAAAAGGTCCAACTCTTATTATATCATTATACCAAACTATATATCTCTAACATTTTTTAAAATTTTATTATATATTGTTGGAACAAAAATACTATAAATCCCAACTTATGAATCCATAATTTTGTCCATCAATTTTTATATATGTAATATTAATTTGTATAAATGACATTTTTTGTAACTGGAGCTTGAGACTCAACTTAATGTTTTGCCACTTTTTATATATGTTAGTTGGCCCCCACGCGCTTTGCGTGGGGGTCTTGTCACCAAAGGCAGAATTTAAAATTTTATTGGTGGAATGAAAGTATGTGTATAAAAATATTGACTTAATTTGAGTACATTAATAATTAAACATAATTTCTTCTATAAACATTGTGAAAATTTTATTTTACAAGAAAAATAAATTAGTCTAGTAAGTATATATTTTTTTTTTTCAAAATATATATACCATTTAATTTTTATTTTTTTTTAAAAAAATGACATATACCTCTTGTATTAATAAAATACTCAATAAAATTGATATATTGAGAGTAGTTTGTTTAATGGGCATGTTATTATTATTTTTAAAATTTATAATAAGTTAAATTTTTTTGGAAATGTTAAATGATTTTTTTTATGAATAGATTATGTGAAATCGTGGTTTCAAATTAGGGAGATTTGGTGATAGACCCCTCACTGTCTAATTTGTCTTTCAAAAGGATAAGAATTATATAGGTACTTTCAAAACCTTCTAATATTTTAAAACTTGTTTCTTTTACTATATTACCCTCATATCTATTAGTTCTCCTATTAAACCATTTTCACAGTGTATTTTAGAGTAAAATTTTACTTTGAATCATAGTAAACTTTACTCTGATTCAGAGTAAAATTTACTATGATTCAAAGTAAAATTTTATATTGTTAAGCAAATCAACATGTTTTTAACCAGAGTAAAATTTACTATGATTCAAAGTAAAATTTTATATCGTTAAGCAAATCAACATGGTTTTAACCGGAGTAAAATTTTACTTTGAATCATAGTAAACTCTACTCTGATTTAGAGTAAAATTTTACTCTGAAAGTACAATTTTACTATGATCTAAGAAGAGTATCCACTTTGAATCACACTAAGTGTCATGTATTAATAACCTTGTGTGTTTGGTTGCTGAGAAAATCATAGAAACATAACAAGAAAACCAAATATAGTTTGGTTGCTAAGAAAATCAACATGTTTTTTAACCAAAGTAAAAATTCAGAGTAAAGTTTTACTTTGAATCATAGTAAACTTTACTCTGATTCAAAGTAAAATTTTACTCTGAATCAGAGTAAAATTTTACTCAATTTTACTTTGAATCATAGTAAACTTTACTCTGATTAGTAAAATTTTTGTGTGAAATTCTTATTAGAGAGATTCTTATTAGAGAGAGAGAAAGAAAGAGAAATTGAATAGATCATCCATTTTAATAGATCGATCATCCATTGAACAAGATGAGTATGAACAGATCAATTCAAAAACTAGTAAAAACACAAATCTATATTACAAGGATATATAACCACAAAACACACAGATAAAAAACTAAACAAAAACATCCAAATATCAACATAATCATAATATGATTGAGGTGGCCATTTTAGAGAACACATCCAAATATCTCTCCATCTTTTGATTTCAAAGAATACATGTGTTCAACAACACTCATACACACAAATATATATATATATATATATATATATATGTGTGTGTGATACGCATTATTTGAAATTATTTGATAATATTGTCGTTCATCCTTGTCTAATTTTAATTGATTCGATTTTGATTATAAATTTATAATTTTCTATCAATTTAGTTTAAATAATTTCTCTCGCTAGTGGTTTTTATGAAAAATATGTACGTAAACAATCGTGTGTCATATTTTTAGAAGTAAAATTATAAATTTTTTTAAATCAGTGATTTAGCCTTAGCTAACTTAATAACCATTTTCCGTCAAAACCTTAAGCAACAATATTAATTTGACTAAATTGACACAATATTTAAAATTGAGCTAGTTCAAAGTGTAGGAATTAAAATGAAATTAGTGACAAAATGTAGGAATTATTAATATAATTAGCTAAAAAAGAAAAAAGAAAAAATATACAATGACAAAATACATGAACACTTACACATAACATAATATATATATATATATATACATATATTTGGAGAAATACATAAGAGTGTACACATATTTTGGAGGACAAATCCATAGAGCTATAAACACAGCACACTTGGCAAAGCCTACACTCTTACAAAGCAGCCAACACAAGACCATCCTCACCACCACTTACGGTAAGGCAGTCCGCAGACTATTTATTACAACGATTTATCTATATACATATATATATCAAGCCCCTTCATAAATAATCTCATTCTCATGTAATGAATGAGAGAGAGATAGATAGATACCACATGACATAACATCGGTAAGGTTGATTCAAGCAGCTGCACCACGGCGACGGAGGTCGGCGAGATCTTTGCTAATTATATATATAAAATTACTGAGGTCGGTAACGGAGGGAGCGGCGGAGGTTGGCGATGGAGAGAGCGGCGGAAGAGGATCGGACGCTGGCAGTGTTGGCGAGGTCGACGCAGGAGTTCCAGAGGCGGTATGAGCTTCCAGATCTGAAGCTTGAAAGAGTTAGAGAAGGGAGAGAGGGAGGAGAGAGACAGAGAAGGTGGGGAGAGTGGGTGGAGAAGGTGGGAAAATTTAATTGAGGGTATAATAGTCTAATAAAATATTTAAAGAATAAATTTTGTCCTTTATGTAAGATTTTATAATTATGAGGGGGTTTAGAAAGTATAATTTTTTTCTTAGTCCTTTTAACAATGAAAGGAAGGTAAAGGGGGTTTATAACCAAATTTCCCTTCAAATTAAACCGGGCAATATTTAAATAATTTGGTTTAGATCAATTTCATAATTTTAATGAGTTAATTTTATTTTAATTTTTTTAGAATTGTAGCCAATAAATTAATCTTGATTTCATTCTAAATCAATCCCAACCAGACCATATTAACCCCTCGTTGTGAGTTTCGTCAGCCTTCCTCCATCAGCAAAGACAAATTATTCAAAAGTCATGATGAGCAATCAACCAGTTAAAAATAAATAAAGGGTGAATTACACTAACAGCCCTTATAGTTTGATGCTCGTGTCACTTTGGTCTCTGACTTTTCAATTGTGACACATTTGACCATAAATTTTGCATTTTATTCCAAATGAGGACAACTGAAGATACCATTGCTCAATTTCAAGGGCAAAATCGTCAATTTGATAAAAATAAATGTCAAAAAAATATTTCTAAATTTTTAAAAATTATTTCTATCCATCAAAGATAAAATTATGTAAAATTGATCAATTTGTTAGACATTTATTTATGTATTTTTTTACCAAATTAATTTTTATTACGTGTTTGGATGATAATCATATAATGAGTGGTTGTTTTTATTATCATTAAATTAGTTTTTATTTTTCCAAAAATCAAATAAAATGACAACTTTGATATCATTATTAAACCAATTCATTAAATTAAAAAATTCAAAACTAAAAATATTTCATATATTAAATATATCGATTACACATTAAAAACTATGGAGACCGTTAGTGTAATTTATCCATAAATAAATAATAAATAACGAACAACCAACAAAATGGAGTGAAGAGTAATAAACCACAAAATGGAGGGCAATTGTGCTTTAGACACGTTTGGCATTTTGCGTTAGATTCAACCGGTTTCTTTCTTTTTATATATGTTATAGATATATTCTTTGTTTTCAGATGGCTAGAGAATCTAGGCCCTGTTTGTTTCATTGGATATAAAATGGATGATATAATATAATACGAGATTTAGTCAGGATATATAATGAATAAAATATATGTATTGGATAATATATCCCCCAATTCATGTTTGTTGACTTGATTTATAAGACTGGATATATATTATCCATGTTTATTTTACAAAATATATTGTGGGATATAAATAAGTAATTTTCAAGATTGTGCTTATAATATATTTTAAATACCCATATTGCCCTTATGTCCATCAAAACCAGATTGTTCAGTGTAGGAAAAAATAACACCACCTGCAAAACTAATGCAAATAAACAAATTAAAAATACATATTATTTTTTATTTGAACAAATTAAGGATTCATATTAAATTCAATAATTTTCCCAAACAAAATAAATATACAAATATATATATATATTATATTAATGTCAACCTGATAATGATAAAAAAAATTTATATTATATTAAATTCAATAATTTTACAAAAAAAAATAATAATAATAATTCTCATTCTAAAAAATTCTATCTTACAAAAATAATCATCATTGAATGAAAAAAATGACATCTTCATTCATTCATTCATTCATCACGCATCATCATTCTTATAAAATAATCCATGCCATTATAATTAAAAATAACCATCATTCATTGTAAGCAAATGATAACATTTTTTTACAATCGACAACTTAATATATTAAGCATCATGATTGTCACCATACATCATATTTTATATATGCATGTCCACAAGCTTACTTACAACCCCAACAATTACAACAAAATTAGGCACAAAAGCCATTTGTGGGGGATGTACACCAGTTAGTTTGTCAAGATATGTCTAAACCTCCTAATTACTATGCAAAATAGGCACTACACATATGTCTCAAGAGAAATAGCTAAACTAAATATTATAATATATAAATAGATATCTTTCACTAGCCTACAACAAACACACCCTCCTAAACATACCCAGCAAACATACCCATTCCATTTTGTCTTCTTTAGGCAAGCTAAAGAACAAATCAACCCTTTCAGCATCCTTCACAATAAGGGTAGCTGCTCTTAACCTGTCGTTCGTGTTCAGTGGAAACTTGACTAGTTCCCCATTAACCAGCTTCCTAGCTTGAGATAAGTCATGGGCATAACCAATCCTATGAGCAATTTCTTCCATGGTAGTGTTGGTTTTCTCAAAGAATGAACCAAACTCAACAGCCTTATCAACAAGACCCTTTGCAATACCTTCAGCTTCCCTAGCTCTTCTCTTAGAAGTTGTGCCTGAGCCACCTTGGTTGCATGGAATCCTAGATGTTGATAAGGAACAATCAGGCAGATCAACAATTGGAGTGTAAGTTTGGTTCTCTTTTTCTAAGACATCAACCAATGTCAGCGGGTTCTTTGACAAAGACTCCAGTGGCTCTATCCTTGCCAAAGAGAATTACCCAATCCTCGTAGTAAGGAAAAGGGACATTTCTTATGCCCTTGGCATCTGGCTCCCTCTACAAAACAACATTATTTCAGATTTTATAATTTTAGTTAATAAATAATGCAAAATGGTTAAGGTAGTTTTTTTTTACCTTGCCATAGTTTTCCCAAACTTGCTCAATGTTGACTAAAATCATCTTGTCAGAGTCATCCCACCCAAAGCCACTCAAGCGAAGCATGTCAGTAAGCAAATTGTATTGTCTTCTCCAAAATTTGATCTTCGACTCGATATGAGGGGATGCATGAAGATCAGTTCCAGGAAAAGCCAATATAATAAGCTTCTCCAACTCAGAGTAAAATCTACACCTGAACTGACCTTTGTCAACTTTCCATTTTTCACTGAACAGATCCCTCATGGCTCAGATCAACACATCACACTCTTTCGGGGTCCACACTCTACGACCTCTTGATGAGGAAGTGGTTGCCTTCCCCTTACCCTTTTTTCGACATCCACTAGTAATAGTTGTGTCATTCATACCTAACATGCAGCCATTTATAACACAACAATAATATTATTAAGACAACCAAACAAACACAGGAAAAAGTTATGTCTTCAACAAATAACTCAAACATAAAATAAGTTACATATCTACATCATCCTATTAAGTTACAAGTCGCCAACTCACAACACAACATAATTATTAAAAAAACATCTCATCCAATGAAAATAGTACTTAATTTTACATCCTATTAGCTAACTACTCATTATAAATTTGGTTAGCTAAAGTGTCCCTCAAATTAGTCCATTGGTCAGATCCCTCAATTGTGTCAATGTACTCGTCCCTGTTTCTTGATTATTTGGCAATGTGTCATCTAAGTCTACCTCCAATGGATCCATAGGCATCTCATGTTTGATGAGATTGTGTAGAAGACAACAAGCTGTGATAATTCGACATTGAGTCTTGATTGGAAAGTCGGAATATGTCCTCAATATTGCCCATCTAAGCTTCAGAAGACCAAAACATCTCTCTATTATGTTACGAGCCGCAAAGTGCTTCATATTGGAGAACTCTTCTGGGTTAGTTGGGGGCACCCCTTTCTCTTCAAGTAGACAAGTGGTAACATTGTCCTTTACAAGGTGCTAAAAAGCCCTCCCCATTAGTATAGCCCGCATCAACTAGATAGTAGTAACCTGTAATAATGTAGAATTATATAATTACATAATTATGTAATTTAAGTACAAGGCCAGAGGTTATACATAGTAAAGATATTGTGAAATGCAGCTGTACCCGTTGGCACTCTCAATCAATTTGGTCTACTTATGAGATCTCTAAGTACTCTAGAATTTGAAGCGGAACCTTTCCATCCAGGTAAGACATATATGAACTGCATGTCATGGGAGCAAACACCCAAGACATTAGTCGCAATTCTACCCTTTCTTGATCTATACCTTGCTTTATCTACTGCAGGAGCTAGCACTCTAACATGAGTGCCATCAATTGCACCAAGACAATTCTACCAAAAATTGCCAAAAATAAATTATTACTTATTAAATTGTAATTATGAATATTATAACTTTTATCAAACATGAAGCATTACTAAAACTAGCATTTACCTGAAACCACCTCCACTTATCATCTGTGCACCCAATAGTTATTGGCTCAGGTGTCTTCAGTAAGACACCTTGCAGTCGAAGCATAGCCTTAAGGACATCATTGAAATACTTACTAAATGTTTGACCAGACCTTATAAAATTGAATTTGACATTTCGATTTTTATGGTGGTTCCCAAGCACAGTCAAGAACATAGCAACCTTTTCCTCTAACACAACATATTTTGAATCTGACACACCCCTTGTTCTGATAAGCCCACACAACCGCATAAAGGTATTCCTATTCATTCGTAGTTGTTCATGGCAGTCTATGTCATTTTCTCCGACCAACCTATTTAGGTGGTCAATTTGTTGTTTGAAAGGATTAGGATTTCTACTTATTTTCCTCGTAGCCTCAAACCTTTCCAGTGCAGCATGCAAAATGACAATATAAACTCCACAAGTATAATTCATGGACGATACAATATGTTGCAGGGTAACGTAGGCCTCAATGAGGTCCCTCCTACCATCAAATCCTTTATTATTTGCCATCTATGAAAAGAAATACTGCAATAGTAAATTAAATAACTAAAGCAATCAAATAGAAAACTAAATCAATGCTAACTACTATTCACAGCAGCTTTCATGTAAACAATCAGATTTGATAGAAAATAATCTTATCCACGAGAAGCATTCAATAAGAAGGATTATTAAGCTACAACAAAAAAAAAACTTTTGACATAATTTTCTAGACAATTAGATTATGTAAACTACCTTTCCCAATATATCAATCTTGGGAAAAATCTAATTATAAAAATCTGATTATCAAACAAAAATCAATCTTTAAACTACCTTTCTCAATATATAAAAATCTAATTATGTAAAAAATCAAACTCTTCATAGATTATTTGTTTGTTTGTTTGTTTGTTTGTTTGTTTGTTTATTTACTTATTTTTTATTTTTTACGTCAAGAGTTTGATTCAATCAAATCCCTAGATTTTTACATACAAAACAAACAAATTTTTATTATCTTGTATAAATGAACACTATCAAACACAGGTCATAGATGTACAAGAATGGAGGAAAAAAATTAAAGCAAACTAGTTAATATATGCAACCTCTCTCAATCCTCTGATTTCAAACAAAAACCAAATTGAACAAACCCTTGTATAAATAACAAAAGGATCTAGAAAGTTTAGATTGAACAAAAATCAGTGGGTTTAGAAAGTTCCAAAAATCATAGACAAGAGGGTTTAGATTGAACAAAAATCAGTGGAAGGGCCACAAATGCTCTAGATAAAAATCATACAAGGAAAACCCAAAACCAAAAAATCAAACAAAAAGAGAGCAAAATAGAGGGAAACGATGATTATCACTAGAAAGAAGCTTTGTCAACGGAAGTCGGCCAGAAAATCGAGTAGATCTACACTTGCATAACCAGAGTTGTTCTTCTCTGTTGGATGTATTGAGCCGCATATGTTTTCTTGAGCCCTTTTTAAATCATATCCCAGCCCAGGGGATATGATATAATGGGGGGATGGTGGTATTGTAGTGTGACGACCCCGCCACGTATAATATTTTATATTTGGTTAATTAAGGAGATTTGGGATTTTAGTTAGTTATTATCCTAATTTAAATTGAGAATTATGAGAATTGTAGAATCTGATTCGTATATAATTCTATTAAAGATTTATTTTAGAATTAGAAATTAAGGGTCCAAATGGCTTAAGGAAGTGAAATTAAGAAGTTGAATCAATTTAATTGTAATTACAGACCCATTTGGGAGTTTAATTAACATTTAGTTCAGTTTAGTAAAATCAAGATTTGATTAATTGGGTTCAAATCGGAGTCAATTAAGTTAATTATGTTATAAGGTTTGAGAAATTAAGATTATTACGAATTAAGTTTATTCATGAGGTGTTCAATTGCATAAAAAATTTATTGACAAGGATTTTGGGTTTGATCAGAAACTGGAGGCCTAAACGATTTGGGAAATCAAAATTGATGATGAAAATAAGTTTAATTTGACATTTGGAGCCTTTTTGGGAATTTGATTAAGGATCTGATTCAGATTAATAAACTAAATTATGATTGATTGGGCCTTAATTGAAGTTAAATTGACTAATCGAGTTATGAGGAATTTGTGATTAGTTATGATTAATTCTAAATGAATGGATTTAGACATGATTAACTAATTAGAAGTCATGGAGCGATTCGTTTAATTAGGGATTTTTATTATGGAATCAATTTAATAGTAGAGCCTTATAAGAGCTTAATTAAAAATTAAAAATCTGATTTGGATTCGTAAAATTAGATACAATCAAATTAAGTCTTAATTGAGAATTAATTACATTAAATTGAAATTAGCCAAATTATTTTTGATCAGAGATTAATCCTAACTGATGAAATTCAAACTTGATTAATTAGTTGATGGAAGAGCAGATTAGTGTTTGGTAAGTTTATCACTTCATGAATAAACCTTATAAAGACAAGTGTCCCACTACCTTGTAATAAAATAAAATAAAATGATAATAAAAGAGAGAACTCATGGTGTATTTTGCTGGAGGAGTTGTGGGAATTGCTTCAAACACTTTGAGACCCAACGAAAGGGAGAGAAAACTGCGTGAGAGTTAGAGAGTTCAATCTACTTGGCTGCTGGAGAAGAAAAAGGGTGCTGGAAATTCAACAAGGAGTTCAAAATTTGAAGGAAGAACAAGGGAAAGAAAGAAAAATTAACCAAATATGCTGGAAATAAAGTTTAAGGTATGAAATCATGCTTGATTTCTTGTAATATTTATATTACCCTTGAAATTAAAGATGAGTTTGGAATCAATATCATGTAATTAGAAGAAATTAATAAATTGATAAAGAAATTGATCTAGGTTTATGGTTATGAAGTTAAATTGAGAATCAATTATGTTGAGTTTGATTTTTTTGTAGTCTTGCATGAATTTGTGTTCCATTTCTACATGCATGAACAAATTTTGTAAGTTTTAATACTCTAATTGTACATGCATCATAGATTTTGAAGAATTTGAACTAATTCCATCTCATATTTTGAAGAGAAAAAGGAAAAGCTTTGAAAATTAGGAATTTGTTTGAATTTGAGTTTGATGTGAAGAAAATTAATAATAATCCAAATTAGAGCTGTTCTAATTAAAATTATTTAGTTTTGGTCTTCATTTCATATATGCAAAGTTTCGTAACTCCAATTTCATGATTTAAAGGAAAATAGAAAAGAATTAAGAATCAATTTCATGTAATCTCAAAGAAATTAGTAAAAGGGTGAAGGAATTGAATTAAATTCAAATTGTGAAAATTAAATTAGAATTTCAATTGTACATGAATTTTTCAAGAGTTTTGAAAGTTTAATTCATGTTTTAAAATTTGTGGGTTTGAAATTGGGTTTGATATGGAGAAAAATAAATAGGAATAACTGAAGGAAAAATTAGAATCAAATGAGAGAAATCGAAAGACAAACAAGTAACTGAATTAAATCGATTGTAGAGTGTAATTGTAATTGTGTTGTGCTTGACTTTATTTGTTTAGGTCAGACACCGAACCATTAGTACGTGTACCGAGGAGCCCACTGTGAGTAACAATGTTGTAAATATATGTTCAATCGTATTTATTTTCAGTTTGATAAATCATATTGTTTTCTGAAATGATACTTTTATCGATTGAATGCTGATCCTATTTTGAATTGTATTCGTGGCATCCATAGCGTATTGTGATTGGTATTGTTATTGACATCGTTATTGTTACAGAGATCTCTGTCAGTTCCAAATCTTGGAACTAGTGTTATTGTTTGATGGCCATCAATTGATTGTTCGGTCTTTTAAGACCTAGTGTATTGTTGCTATTGGATGTACCACGTATGACCTATAAGAATAAGATTGATTGAATCGATTAAATTGAACGATTGATTGACAAATGATAGTGATTGAAGTGTTCCAATGCTAATCGATTGTTTCAAAGACTGTAAAGGACATCATTCTTAACCTCTTTACACATTTGTTATTCACGAGGCTTTACTTCACAGTTTATTATATATATGTAGGTGGCCAGGCACCGGATCAAAGCTGGAGGCGTCGACCCGAACCCTTGTTTTGTCAAGCCAGCTATTGTCCCTCATTGCGAGGTTTCGAACTAGCATGTGTCAAGGTGTTTTTGGGTGGCTCGACTTCACCCTTTTGAGTTTGTTAAGTGAAAAGAATGTTTTAAGACTAATGTCAATACTGTTCCAGATGATGGGATTGATTCCCTAACTTATGTTTTGTCTTGTCTATATATGCTTATGGGCATAAATGGCTATGTACATGAAAGTTTATCTCCATTTAGGTCCTCACTGCTCATTGGACGATGTATGTTGTTATTGATTGGTTTCCCCCAGCCCCGTTATATTGTATTATTGTCAGTATTGTTAAACAGGCCTTCGGTAATCACGGATTACTGGCCGGTTACGGTGCTAAACCTATAGGGGCGGGTTTAGGTCGTGGCATGTAGGCCTCGTTTGATTGTCCCGATTGAATATAAGGATTTGAGGAGGATATGTAATACCTAAGGATAAAGATGTGATATAATATGTTGTAGGATATGAGATGGATTATATATATTGTAGGGTTACTTATATTATGTTGGTTTAAGATAGGATATAAGATGGGATAAGGTGATAGTAATTATTTTTTACCTTTAAATGAAAAATTCCCTATATACAATACCATGAGGGGGTTGGTATTGTATAATATTCCCTTTTTTGGAGGACATACTATCCGGACTTCCTATATTCAAATCAACTAAACATAGGATATAGGGAGACAATAAAACATATGGGACTCACCTTATATTATATCCGGCCCCCCCTCATATCCGCCCCTTATATACCCCTAACAAACAGGGTCGTATATCCTCCAATTTTAGGGGATATACAATCCCATAGTATATTATATCCTCTTTAAAAAACAATTGCAAACATGGGATATGTGGACCCTACAATATACAATATCCAATCCTACCCTTTATATCCTAGAATCAAACGGTAGCAGGATAGATAGGTAATGAGGAGAGAGTGAGGGTTGTTTTGGAAAAATGGTTAAAAGTTGACTTTTTGATTTTTTTTTTTTTGGTTTTTTTGAAAAACTGTATAAAAAATGTGAGAGATGATGTGATTTAAAATGGGTTAAAACCTGAAAGATAGATTTTAACCATCTTCCTAAAATAGCCTTGAATTTATTAGGGGTTTTAGGGTGATTAGGGTTGCCCTAGTGTAACAACCCCGACCCATGATTAACATTAATCCGTAATTAATTATGTTTGATTAAAAAATTAAGACGAAATTCTGAATTAATCTGCACGTGTGCCTTGCGTTTTAGTGTTTATATCTGTTCAGCATAGGAAGATCTGTTTGAGTTTTGATTTCAAATTGCGAATTGAAAGCCCTATCGGCGACCGATTTAGAAATTGACTTGTATTATGTGTTAATTAGGATTTATGGAATGTTATGGTAGGTTTAATTAAAATTTGATTTGAAAAAATTAAATTAGAATAAATGATATTGAATTACTTTAGCTAGAGTTATTTACACTCTTGCCATTGAGTGGGCTCTCTCAAGTCCATGTCTCTTATGCCTATTGCATGTTTGTCACCATTATGTTCCTTTCCCTTGGTCAAAACGTGGGAGAGAGAGAGAGAGAGAGAGAGAGAGAGAGAGAGAGAGAGAGAGAGAGAGAGAGAGAGAGTTGGTAGAAACTTTGTTCAACAAGAGAATTTGCTTAAGACTTAGGGAAATTTGAAGGAGAGTTTCATAATTGAGCTACCACACTTGGAATTCAAGATTTACGGTAGGAAAATCACCCTCTTGATTGTGAATTTAAGTTTTTCATTGCATGGTTCATGGAAAAATGAGAGGCTAAGTCCAGAAATAGCCTAGAAGAGTAGATTTGAGAGTTAAACTATCCATGTATGTACATATCTTTGAACCTTGAAGTTGTTTTCATGAAATTCTTACATGTATGGTCATATCATGGTTATACTTTAGAAGCTCATCATGATTTTAAGTCGAATCTTGCATTTGATCAAGCTTTGGAAATTTGGAGTTCATGAGAACTCATGCATGTTATGTTTTTGAATTGTTCATAAAACTTACATTGAAATTGCGTTCAATTGGCATACTTTTGAGCTTTGATTTTATGAAATGACCTTCAAAACATGTTATATTATGAGTTTCTAAGTGTTTTCCGGAAAATTTGGCCCAGAAAAATCAAGTTTGAAGTTTTAAAGGTTGAGTTTTGTGCTTGAAGATCAATCTAGAAATTCCAGAAATTTGATCTACGCTCGAGCGGGGAACTGCACGCTCGAGCGTGCACTCTAAGTACATGCGCTTCCGCTCGAGCGACGAGAGTCACGCTCGAGCGTAAAATGCATATACCCAGAAGTTCTTATGTTTTACATTCTGCTCGAGCTAGAGAATTCACGCTTGAGCGTAGGTCTGAGTCTCACGCTCGAGCGGGGATCGAGCGTCCGTCGAGCGTGAAATTCATGCATCCAGTACTTTTGTCTAGTTTGCAGTCCACTCGAGCGAGGAAATTCCCGCTCGAGCGAGCTTTCATGTCTTGCATGTCCGCTCGAGCGGGGACCCCATTTTCAGCAAAATTTGGGAAATGTTTTTCAAGTGCATTACTGCATCCTCTTTCCATCCTAGGCACTCCTAGGCCATGATTAAAACTCCATAATGAGGTTAATGGCTAAACGTACACTAAGAACAAACATAGTAAGTTATGTATAACTCGAGCGTGTGTTTCAAGTGGGTAATTGTATGTGTATTCGTGTAGGTCACGCACCTCAGGATAAGTGAAGTGCCATTTTGCCATCTAGTTAGGGCGACCAATTGTTTGTGAGTAATAACGCTGTAAAGTTATGTTTAACTTTAATTATTTTCTGATGATAAGAAATGACAAGCTCCCTGAAATGCTATGTTTTGTATGAATGAATGATTGTCCAAATTTTCTTTGAACGTAATTGTGGTATTCTTGGCACAGGCCCTCGCCCGGGGGAAATAATACCGTGGCACAGGCCCTCGCCCGGGGGAAAACATACCGTGGCCTATATATGAGATACGTTACCCGGTACCGGAGGTTCCTTCATGGAACTTGATAAGCATGACCCAAGAGACATGTTTGTGCTAAGGGATGTAGCACACATGATTTTAATATGGACATAATTATGATTTTGTTCTGTTATGAGATTTGAAATATGTTATGGGCATCATTCATTAAAGTTTTTACTCTGTTATTAATCACTGGACTTTAGCTCATTCTTTATATTATATATGTAGGTGAGCAAGCACGAGATCAGGCCCAGAGTTGATGGCCTACACTTCAGTTTTGTCAGCCAACCATTGTGCCTCCCGAGGAGGTTCCGTTTGAAGTCAAGTTTCATGGCTGTTTTTGGTTATTATGTTAGGCTATGTTGTACTATGTTTTGTTTGGGCAAAGTGTCTGGTAATGTGTACCTGGAAGTGATGTGTAAAGTTTGTTTTACTATTATAAAAAGTTTTAAGTTACCTGCTTCATGTATGTCAGCACAGCTCTATGGACTATGTATGTCTTGATTAATTGCTTTCGCGGCCCCTGTTATATGCCATTATGCCAAGAGGCCTTTGGTAATCTAAGGATTACTGGCCGGTTACGATGCTAAACCTGTAGGGACAAGTTTGGGTCGTGACACCTAGGTTTTGTTTGGGTAACAAGAAATTTTTATCTAGAACTGTTTTTACAATTAACATTCACACTGTAACGTAAAAATATAAAATAAAATTAAAAAAAAAGTAAAAATCAATTATTTAGATTGTTCAATAGTAACAAAAATGATTATTCAATCAACAAGCACGGTAACAAAAATAACAAACATACAACTAATCTTTGAAAAACAAAATTTATACCAAAATATAATGTGAATGTTCACGATTTACAATTAACATACAACTAGTCTTAAAAAAAAAAAACCTAAATTTTAAACTCATATAAATGTGAACATTTACACTGCAATGTGAAAACACGAAACAAAATTAAAAAAATAAAAATCGACTATTTCGATTGTTCAATGTTAATAAAAATAATTGTCCAACCAACAAGTATAGTAATAAATAATTTACATCAAATCATCAAATAATATATAAAAAATCATCAAATAGTTCATATATAATGACACATATTTTAAAAAAAAATCTGTACATAATTAATTCCGGTATAATCGGTGAATAAACTATACAATATCGATAACTTCAAAAACCGACGAAAAGACTACAATTTCTGTATAGCAATGGCAAACAAATATTGTTCATCACCGGTTTACCTTTATCCCTATTGCGAGTCCGTCATCATCTATATGATCGCTCTACATGTACAAATAACCTTCTCTTCCAAATGTTCTTCCATGACAAGACCTTATTGTAAAATAATAGTGAAGGAGGAAAGCACTAAAAATAATAATCTTCTATATTTATATACAATATTTTATATATATAATAAATGAAATATATACAATAAATAATTTTCTATCTCCTATATATTATAATAAAAGTCTATAAGGGTAAAATAGTCCATGTAATACTTCTAATATGGAAAAAAATGATCTATTGAAATATAAATTCAAGTGTATGGGATTAGATGGAACACAAGAATACTTTGTGAATTTATTGGGCTATAAATCCTCTAAATAATATTTAAAATAAATTTCTCTAAGTTTTTTAAAAAAGTTTTGAAAATCGAAAAAATTTTTAGTTATGAATTTTCAAAACTAGTCTTTGTTTTGTATATTTTGAAAGGGAAAGACTACGCTAGGGCTGCAAATGCCAAGCCGTACTTTAGTATTTTTTTTTTTTTTTAGTATTCTGGAAAGGAGAACTTTAGTATGTTTGGGTTTATTTATTAAGATTTTAACGAGTTTGAGTTCAAACTCAATAAAAATTTAATGAACTGAGCTCAAGCTGAGTTGGTTTAAGCTTGACTCGAACTCGAGTTTTAACGAGCTAAAAAAATTATAAATTCACATTTGCATATGAGACTAAAGTTACAATTGAAATTTTGATTATAAAATTATATATATATATATATATATATAATATAAACATAGTAAAGAAAAGTTAATATTTTATCAAATGGCCTCGTTTAGAAAGTTAGCTATAGTAACCTATTTTAGTTTTTAGCTATTTTAATAGGTTAAAATTTTTATGTTTGAGAAGATTGTTAGATTTTTTTTGTAATTGGATGTGATATTCATGAGAGAAAAAGTGAAATGACTATGTGTTTGATGTTGCATTTTGGATTGTTTTGGAAAGTTGGTTAAAAGCTGACTTTTTAACTTTTTTTTGAAAAACTTGTAAAAAAGTATAGAGATGATGTGATTCAAAATAGGTTAAAAGCTAGTTTTTGACTTTTAGTCATCTTCCCAAAAGAGGCCTTTATCTTATTGACTATTTTAGTCTATTTTTTTTCTTTTTGTGAATTTTAGCCAAAAAAAATAAAATAAAATAATAAATAAATAAAAAATAACAAACCAAGTTTGAACGAGTCCTTACCGAGATGAATTTGAGTCTGTTCACGAACGATTCTGTTCATTTGCAATTCTAATCATAACCAAAGATCTCAAAATAATGTCATAGTTAAAAAAAAAAAATGCTCATAACTAAAAGATGTATATAGTAAGGGGCGTATGATAGAATCCTTCATTTGTAAATAGGTTTTAGAAATTTGAAAATTCAAGGCTCCGTTTGGTTTGCCTTTGGAATCATGTTTCCAAAGGCACACCTTTCAAAATATTTTTCAAAATTACACAAAACTTAATTCAAAATTTAATTTCAAAACTTATAACCAAACACATAATACAAAACTCAATTCAAAACTCTTTTGATGATATAGTGTTGAAGATGGTTAGTAATGAGATTGTTAAATTATTTTTATAAAAAATCTAATTTTTTTTTTCTATATTTAAAAAAGAGTAATGATTGAGACTCCAGCTCTCACAAGACTCTACAAATCTGGATTACTCATGATGTGGATCCCGCACATATATGAGTGGGCTCCACACATAAATGGAGGGCTATGATCACTTTGGGAGTGTGAGGGTCATCCCCAAAGGGGGTCCCAAATATTTTCACTTAAAAAATGTCTAAAACAAATATATATATATTTTTTCAAATAACAAGTTGCAATTGCACAAAAAAAGAAAAGAAAAGAGTTTTATAATGTCTAAAACAAATATAATTTTTTTTAAAACTGTTAGTAATGGGCGCCCATGTGGCATGACCATTTGAACATAATTTGGATCTTATCCAAATAGGTTTTGAATTAAATTCAAACCTATTTAGGATAACCACTCAGGATATAGATATTATCAGTTTTAACTGATATGGATAAATAATAATAATATAATATATATCTGATATATGGTTATGGGTAACCAAGAGAGAAACAACGTATGTTTTGTTTCAACCCATAAACTTACTCTCTCCCAAGAAACAACGATCAAGTCATTTGCACTGTGGTTTGTGTGGGTGATATTCACCATTGTAATATCATCCCACTGCTGGGATTGATTGATTAGATTCTGGAAGCACGTGATTTATCCACGAGGTTTTAGATCAAATGAGGTATGATCTAAACATTTTATTCCGCTGCATGTTTTTTGTTGTGATTTACAAAAACACTTTTCAAAACCCAACTTACAATTCCACACTCAAATCACAACTCCAAAAAGAGAATAACAATTCTAAAATTAAACCAAACACAACCCAAAATTTATTTGGTTATGAATTTTTAAAATTAGTTTTGCAAAAGAGTTTTTTTTGAGTCATGTGTTTATTTTGTCTTGTAGTCAAAACCTTTTTTTATAATATTATAGTTAATTTTATTTACTATTTTTACATACTTAATCTAAATTTACTTTCTAAATGCATTTAATTTAGTTCAATCCGTATATATTAATTCTTATGAATCTTTTTTAAATTGTAACATTTTTTTCTAGCCACCACACCACCCGAACGCCTTTTATCATTAAGAATCACCTGATTGCGATGAGTCCAAAGGCACCAGCAAATCACAAAGAAAAGTTAACCGCTTGTCGAATCAAAACCCGATGACAACCCCACTATCCATTCAAACACCTCAACGACATTCCAACACTGCAGATAGGCTACTAGACTCCCAAACCTCCCTAGAAAACTCACAACAAAAAAATGTAGTGATAAACTGATTCTGCCGCTAAATGACACAACTCATAAACATCATCAGCAACACTTGCAAATTGGATCGCACTGGCAAATTGCACTCCTCTCTTTCGAAGATCTATCTCAAGATGATATGCCGACTTAATAAAAAAGTGCCCATTTTTAGTGTAATGCCACACTAATGAATCCTCCGACCGATGTGGATAGATCGGAATTGTTTGAATTAATTCTATTTCAGAAGGTGGGAAACACTCTTCTATTCGAATAGCATCCCATATCCCGGCATCTCTATCAATAAGCACACACCCGCTCATGCTCCTCCAACCCATTCCGCGATGAACAAACCATGAATGAAGATGGCCGAGGCACCCATCTATCTTTCCAAATTTGGACGTTTTTCTCATCACCAATACGCCACCGTAGCCTTTCCGAAAGCAAATTGTGAGCGTTCCGTATACTCCTCCAAGTAAAGAAAGGGTTCGCTCCCAATAGAGCATCCAAAACCGAAGACTTCGGTGGTGTTTGTTTTGAAGGATTAGGCTATGGGATTGGACTAGTAGTCCCACTGCATTAATAGTCCGTTGTTTGGTTCAATTTTTTTGCTCCAGACTAATAGTCTCTCATATGAGGGATTATTGTATCCTAGGGGGCGGTGAGATATCATATGGGATTAATGTGTGAAATGTCAATTTTACCATCATACTATTACTTAGTAAACAATTGAAAAAGGATAAAATAGTCTTTTGAATATTTATAAATTATTTTTTTAGTGTTGTTAATTTAAAATAATAAATTAAAAATTATGACCTTATAAATTAATTTTTTTTAGTGTTGTTAAAAAATTAAATTTATATATTAAATAAAACTATTTTTTTAGTATTGTTAATTTAAAATTATATATTGAATAAAAAATATAAATTATAAATTTAATTTAATTGAAAATAATAAATTATAAATTATGGCCTTATAAATTAAAATTTTTTAGTGTTGTTAAATTATAAATTATAAATTATAGATTATAAATTTAAAATTATATATTAAATAAAAATTTAAAATTACAAGGGTAAAATAGTCTTTTGAACATTTATTCTTATTTAGTCCGTCCAACTAAACATTAGATTCATTAAAAATAATCAAATCCAGACATTTAATCCCACGACTAAACAAACATAAGATACAAATCCAGTCCAACCAAATAGTCCGGGGACAATGTATCCCAGGACTAACAGTCCGACGAATTACAATCTCCCTTATCCAGTCCGTCCAATCAAACATACCTAAGATAGTATTTTGCCTTCAATAGTTGTGCCACCAGACTATTAGGAAACTTGAGGAGCCTCTAGCATTGTCTAGCAAACAAAGCTCTATTAAAAGCTGACAAAGACGTGAATCCATCCCACTCTCTTGTTTAGCTTTGCATAACCAATTCCAATTTCGCCAATGGATTTTCTACTTATCCTCTATTTGTCCCCATCCAAACCATGCAATAAGAGCATTCATATTACATGTGCATTTGATTTTTATCAAGAGCTAATTGGGATTCCGGGTCGAGTAAGTGTGCTAACGGTTGTGAAGTTTCAGGTTTGGTGGTGGCCTCCACCGGAAGGAATTTTCAAGATAAATTTTGACGGTGTGCATGCTTTGTGTCGAAAGGATTGGAGCAATAGTGCGAAACCATCATGGGGAGGTTCTTGTTGCAATGTCGATGAAATTAACATCTACAATGGGAGTGGACTGTTTTGAAACACTTGATGTGTTGCACTTGGTCCAGTTATCATGCCATTTGGGTCTGCATTATGTCATTCTTGAAGCTGATTCTTTATCGCGGTTCAAGCTCTACAATCTCCCATTTGGGTCTGCATTATGTCATTCTTGAAGTTGATTCTTTATCGTGGTTCAAGCTCTACAATCTCCGATAGAGCAGCTTTCTTCCTTCGACCGTTTGTTGGCATCCACTCAGTCGGGGTTGCGGAGGTTTCGATCATGGGAAGTGGCATACGTTAAATGGGAGGTAATTCCATTGCGCATTGTCTCGCTCTGATGGTAGTTGAGTTGAGTAGTTGTACTATTTGGATGGAGGAGGCCCCTTCATTGCTATAGTCTTAATTTGGTTAATCCTGAAGCTTCGTTGGTTTAGGGGTTGTTTGGGATGACTTAAATAAGTATATTTTTTGTCTTTTTACGAAAAGATGTGCAAAAAAGTAGAGAAGTGATGTGATAGAAAAAAGATAAAAAGATGGATTATTTTGGTGTTGCCAAACTTGGCCTTAATTTGTTTTGGATTGGTGGATTTTGTCAACGCCCCTCGTAATAAAATTTTAATACAAGTCTAAAAAGTTTTTATTAAAAAATTCAACAGTACTACTATTATCCAAAATATTAAATTTTAAAATAATATAATTTTTGATTTAGATATTGATTTTTAATAAAATTAGTATTTTTAAAATTCTCTAATAAAAAATCTATCAAACAAGATCTATATTGACTATGAAATTCTTAAAAAAAAAAAATTATTACAGTCGAAATTCATGTAAACAGTAACATGTTACTCTGACAATATTGTCTAAAAAAAATATATATTTTATTTTTCCATACTCAATTATGCCCCTCCTCTTTAGGGGGTTTATGAAGCAAAATAAAATAGGGCTATCATTTTCACCAAACAAGGGTCCAATAGAGGGGTTTTGGCTAAATTTTCTTTTTTTGAATTCTATGTCTTACTCTCTAAAAAAAACACCTTTTCTGATTTATATCTACTCAGTCTACATGCATTTAAAATGTTTCATATTTATATATATATATATATAATTATTGAATAATGAGAAATATAAAAATAAAAAAATGTTTGATCCAGTTTAAAAATTAATACAATTTTAATGTTGTATGTATTTATTAAATTTATTTTTAATTTCTTCATATTTTGCTTAATGTTTAAGTATATGTAGATAATATATATCTAAACATAAGAAGAGAGGAAAGAGAGACAAAGAAAGAAAGCTGGTAGGGCTATTAAAGAAAACCTTTGGTCTGAGTTTTCTGAATTCATTTTTCAGGAAATTAAAATTTTTTATTTTTCATATATATATATTTTTTGTTTTTAATGAATTTTTTTAATAATGTAAGTAATTTTTAAAATTTTTAGATATACCTAACTTAAGCACACTTAAAAAGTATAATATTTGTAAAAAAAAATCTTTAAAAAATTCACTAAATACCAAAAATACAAAAAAATACGAAAATTTAATATATTTTTGCATTCTGGTATATTTATTGATTTTTTAAAATATTTTTTTTACAAATATTTTTACTTTTTAGATATATCTAAATAAGGTGAATCTAAAAAAGTAAAAAAAATTACTTAAAACTTTAAAAATATTAACTAAAAACAAAAAAAAAAAAAACACAAAAAATAAAAAACTCAATTTCTAAAAAATTGAATTCAAAAATTTGAAACCAAATACAGTAAATAGGTTTTATGATTTTAAGTTTTGAGTTCAAATAGATTTTGAAATGTATTTTTGAAAACCCAAAACCAAATGGAAAATTAAGGTCAAGTTTGGCAAGTTGAAAAAAAGTTAAAAAGTCAAAAAGTTACTTAAAAAGTTAAAAAGTTATCACTATTCACTAAAAGTCAAAAATTACGGCTGGACAACTCTCAATCCTAATTTTTCCCTATACACTAATTTATATAATTTTTTAATATACATTTTTTCATAAAAAGTCAAAAAGTTAACCTAAACATCTATATTTTTTTTTCTCAATTTTTTAGTCAAAAAAAGACAAAAAGTATACTTGTTTAAGACACCCAAACAACCCCTAAATTCAAAAATTAAGCCAAACGGAGTGCAAGCCTCACATTTATTTCAAAGTAGGGGCCAAAACATAATTCCCCTTAACTTTAGGGAGTAGAGAGAATTAAGGGACGGAAGAGGAACTCCGAATCTATCTCTAACAAATTACTTCGTGCTTTTCTCACGATCTCCTCCATATGTGCATGTGTGTGTGTGTCTCTCTCTCTCTCTCTCTCTGATAAATTAATAAATGCATAACTCAGAATAGAGAGTCTTGTAGATTCGTCGTCGTCACAAAAACAAAATCAACTCGCGGGAGAATCTGAGGAAAGCGTGTTCTTATGTTGAAATGCTAAATTCAGAGGTAAAAAGTGTCTAATTTATTTTAAATTTTGAATCCTCTTTTTTTTTTCTTCATTTCTTGGTCGGAATGTGGAAATCCATGATCTAGATCTCCAAAGACACAGCATTGGGATCGAAGATTGATACGGGAGTAAGTGATTTATGGCCATTCTGAATTAATTTAATGTCTATCTCTTAGGAAATGGAAATTGCATTATTAATATATATATGTATGTATATATATATATAGCATAGCAATTGGTTTGTTACTCATGTTTTTATGCATTGCATTCTGGGATGTTTTTGAATGCACGATCCAATCTGTATCAACCTCTAGAAGTTGTTAATTAATGCAGTGTGGAGAACCCAGATGATATTGGATTTCATTCTTCTTCATTAGAATGTTGAAGATCAGGCATTATTAGGTAGGACTTGGGCTTGCATTGTGTTTGATTGGGAGGCTATACTATATACTATATATAGGCTCAGGGGTAAAAGTTACCAAGTATGTTGGAAAGCATTTTGTCCATTTTGAAAGATCAATTTACCTAACTAATTTGATTCATTTGCATTTCTGTTTGGAATATAAGAGTATGACTCATTTCTGGGTACTATTTTTTCTTACAAATTATTGGACAAGACTCAGAATAATTATTATTCACAGGAATATTCATCACTAAACGTGACATAGTGTATTATGCACCCATAAAAGAAGAAGAAGGATCTGGGGGTAGACTTTTAGTACATATAAAGGGACTCCTTTATGCATAGTTTTGATTCTCTCTCCATCCCTCTGTGTTTTTTTTCAGTGGATGTTTGTAGGCAGAATTCATACATCATACTTCCATTTTTTCTTCTCTTAGCGAGGCTGGAGTCCTAATTTTTCAAATCGCATTATAAATTCCTCTTCACATTAACGCTCCATTTGTTTGGACAGAAAACATTTTATAGAAAATATTTTATTTATTTTCTGGTATTTGGTACAATGGAAAACGAAAGTCAACAAAAAATATTTTCCATGGTCAACAAAAAATAAACCTATTTGGGCAGAAATGTTTTACACTTTGAAAAGGCGGAAAACGTTTTCTGGACTAAAATCTTACCAATGTCACCTTACTACTACCACCTCCATTCTCACATCCACCACCACACCACCATTACCACGGCCACTACCCCCATCAGTGTCGCCATCACTGCCACCACCACCCTCACCTTTTCCTCAAACTTTATCCTACCACCACCACCACCACCACCAAACATAGAAAAATGTTTTCATTCGAAAACATTTTATGGAAAGAGTTTTTTGTAAAAAATGTTTTCCGTTAGAAAAAGTTTTATGCCCAAACAAACAAAAGCATAAATAAGTTATCTATTACTATGAGAAAGGTAGGTGCTAAGAAATATGGACACGGACATGCGACAAGACATGAATACGACTTGGACACGCCGAAACATCAATTTTCAAAAAATATAGGACACGACACGTGGGGGACATATATGAAATATATAATTTTATATATTTATTCTATGTTATATATATGAATATATCATTCAAATATAATAAAAAATGCAATATGACACTAATTCCTATAAATTTATATAGTTTTTGTTTTATCATTGTATCTTAAATTGTTTTGTTCAAACTTATAATTAGTTTCACCTGTATTTAATCGATAGATATGTGTATTTAAGCGATAGATACACGTGTTCTCCAAATGTTCGGGTCTTTAAAAAAAATTTAAAAATAGGACATATTTTGAAGAGTGTTAGACATGTGTCGGGGAAGTGTCAGACATGTGTCGGGGAAGTGTCCAAAGAGTGTCGGTGTCCGACACGAATACGTCACATTCTTAGAAGTGTCCTTTTTAGGGTAGGTGTAGAGCACAATTTAGAGGTGCATAACTCTTTTCCACATCTCTCTCTTGCCTTCTCTCTCTGTGTCTGTGTGTGTGTGTGTGTTATGGCACTAAAGTTTGGTTTGGTTTGGTTTCAACTTAAACCCTATTAAGGTGACGGTGCCCTGACGCTTATATGTTTAATATTACATCTGTACTCAGACGTTGTGGGACTTCACTTTCACACCCTCCCTCATGCCTAGCCTGCTCACTTAGTAGCACTTGCGGCGTGCAGGCAAGGGACACGCACCCTACCCATCTCTAAGTACTCTGGCTCTGATACCAAGTTACACGGTCTTGGGTAGAACTCACCGCAAAAATTCACTATTAAGGTGAGGGTGCCCTCACGCTTATATGCTTAATATTACTTCAGTACTCAGGCAATGTGGGACTTCGCTTTATACACATACCCTAGTGCATATGTTGTTTGTGTGTCTTTTTTTTTTTATTTTTTATTTTTTATTTTTTATTTTTTATAATTTGTGAGTTTCATGAAAATTAATACTACACCAGAATTTCATCTTGTTAAATTGATTAAAAGTCGTTATTATATTAGATTATAATTCATTGAGCCTCATGAGATATCTTAAATATGAAATGAATCGCCAAGGACATTATTAGAACTATGCACAGATGTCAACTCATACTTGGATTAAATGATATGTTAGCAAGCAAACTTTTATTATTATAAGCATTAGCGAGGCCTTATGCAACCACAATCATTTTCTTTTGATCAATGGTTATGGGCTACATGGTGAATGGTAGCCCCACACCCATAAATCCACCCAACATGGATGTAGGCAAGACTTGTTACCACCACTGAGAGACTCTCCTTTATGGTCTTCGTTGGTATTATTGTCTTTTCTATTGCCTTATTCACATAAAATTTGAATAGCATGCTTTATAAAATTTGAAGATATGTATCTGATGTGACGCTTTATGGTTTAAATTTTTGAAATCACTACAGGAAGAGGAACTAATCGTTCATGGAAGGTCGGAATATGAAAAGGGAAATGTGGAAGGTGCTCTTTCTGCATTTGACGGAATTGATCTCCACGCGGCTGTACAGGAGCTGCAACCTCTTGCTGAAAAACAGCCCTCAAAGAAGGGTCGTCCAAGCAATGAATCCGTCCACTCATCATCACAGCAAGCTGCTAGCCTGGTGCTTGAGGCTTTATATTTAAAAGCCAAGTCTCTTCAAAAGCTTGGGAGGGTAACTGGTATGGAACTTTTCCACTATCTTATTATACGCTTCCTTGGAGATTGACTTTCCTTTTGGTTCTTCTCTCCTGCTCCCCTTTTTTTCTTTTATCTTTTATTTTGTGTATGTTTATCTACAAAACATTCTTTTGATGTGGTTTTTATAGAGGCTGCTAATGAGTGTAAAAGTGTGCTTGATGCGGTGGAGAAGATATTTTATCATGGCATTGCTGATGTGTTAGTGGACAATAAGTTGCAAGAGATAGTTAGCGGTGCTGTAGAGCTCCTTCCAGAGCTTTGGAAGCTGGATGGCAGAAATCATGAAGCAATGTCTGCTTATCGACGAGCCCTCCTTAGTCAGTGGAATCTTGACAATGACTGCTGTGCAAGGATCCAGAAGGGATTTGCTAGCTTTTTGCTGTACAGTGGAGTGGAGGTTGGCCCACCTAGTTTAGCTGTTCAAATTGACGGATCATATGTACCTAGAAACAATCTGGAAGAGGCAATTTTACTTCTGATGATTCTTATGAGAAAGTTTTACCTAGGTAAGACTAAATGGGATCCATCAGTGATGGAGCACCTTACTTTTGCTCTATCTCTGTGCAGCCAGACTTCTGTTCTAGCAAAACAACTTGAAGAGATCATGCCTGGAGTATTTAATCGTGTTAACCGTTGGAAAGCCATGGCACTGTGCTACAATGGAGCTGGACAAAACAAGGTTGCCTTGAATCTATTGAGGAAGTCTCTACACAAACATGAAAAACCAGATGATCTTACGTCTTTGTTGTTGGCTGCCAAAATATGCAGCGAGGATGCCCTTCTTGCTGCCGAGGGAGTGGGATATGCACAAAGGGCAATTTTGCATGCGCAGGGGCTAAATGAACATCTAAAAGGTGTCGGTCTTTGCATGCTAGGTCTTTGTTTGGGGAAGCTAGCCAAAGTCTCTTCTTCAGATCACGAGAGGTCTCGTCTTCAGACTGATGCATTAAAATCATTAGATGAAGCAATTGTTCTTGAGTGTAACAATTTTGACTTGATTTTTGAGTTGGGAGTTCAATATGCAGAGCGCTGGAATTTGAATGCTGCTTTGCGGTATGCCAAGCAATTCATTGATGCCACAGGTGGATCCATACTAAAAGGTTGGAGATTGCTTGCATTGATTTTGTCTGCTCAACAACGTTTTTCAGAGGCTGAAGTGGTCACTGATGCTGCTTTAGATGAGACTGCAAAATGGGAGCAAGGGCCACTGCTTAGGATGAAAGCAAAGCTGAAAATTTCCCAGTCAATACCCATGGGTGCAATTGAAACTTACCGTTACCTCCTGGCATTGGTTCAAGCCCAAAGGAAATCATTTGGGCCTCTCCGAAATCTACCTCAGGTTATATTCTGATTCATTTTTAGATGAAAATTATTATTTTGATCTCACCTGAATGAACACCATTGTGTATTTTATCAAAATCAGTTGTGTGACAATGGCAATATCATGATCTTGTAATATTACCTAAGAAAACTAGCCCTCCAAATTATTTTATTTTTGATCGATGATAAATTTAATGGTGTTCGAGTGAAGGAACTTTTACATTCTATAAATTTTATATTTTATAATTATTTTGTGTGTCGAATTCTTTATCTTTAGGGGTTGTCACTGGTTGTTGGATCCTTCTCCCCCTTGTCAAACACTACATTTCAAAAACTAAAGAAAGTGCTACAAAATTATTGTACTAGTATGTGGTGCCTTGGAGCTATTTTTTTGAGAAGAAACTAGTACATGTGGTTTTGTCATGTTCTGGATGAAGGAAAGTGGATTTGCTTGAAATAATGATTTACCTGTATAGCAATTTACTGATGACTAGTGGTTGCTATAAAATGCAATTGTTTCTTCGTATTTGCGTGTTTAGTTGACTGGAACACAAGGCTTAATGTGACATGTTTTGGTTATTTGCTTCTTCATTTCAAAATTCATATCATGGTTGGATTTGCTGTGCTTTTATCTTTTGATTGATCATTACTTAGTGAACTAGTATATCATGATGAAAGAATTTTGATTTCACATTTGATGAATTGCATTAGGATGGTGTCTAGATTAGAAAGAAGGCATTTCATATTTCAATTTAAAGAAGCAATTTTTAGGGGAGAAATTTCCTTGGCTCAAAAAGCTAAAATTAAGTGGTTGAAGGAGGGGCATAATAATCCTAAATTGTTTCAAAAATTGCAAACAGTATACAAAAGAGGAAGCTTATTAAAAGATTGAAAGTTGGAGTGGGCTTGTTTGTGGAAACGGAGGTTAAATTGTTGATGTGTTTTTTTTTTTCTTTTTTTATGTAACTCGGTATCTGGAAAATTGGACCAACTAATTTGGGGGACCAATCCCACCGTCCATTTGTTGGGGTCCTAATTAAAGCCATCGCAAAAGCTCTGCATAGACTTGTCTTAAGAAATTGTTTGCACCTAAGATGTTTCGAACCTGAGACATTGGTAAGCTAAATAGATGGGATTCTCAATAGGATGGGGGAAAGTTTTGATCTCCTTGGAAATCCATTCTCATAATTTATTTTTTCCCTAGACATTTTGGTATTGTTGTGGGTAATATGGACAATATTTGTTTTTGGAAAGATGTTTAGAAGGGAGAGGCTTATTTTGCTATTTTATTTCCTTGCTTGTATGGTTATTTTTGTCTTGTGTTGCTTTAAATGCTTCTATGATTTTGTCCTATTTTTTTCTGTCACATGGGACTTCAACTTTTCTTGAAATCTTAATGATTAAGAAACATTTGAGTTAGTTTCTCTGTTGTCCATTCTTAATGATATTTCTTTGAGACGGGAGGCCAATGATAGGATAGGAGAACATGACCTATTCATTCTTTAGGGGTTTTTTTTTTTTGTTTTTTTGGTAAATTATGATGGTAGTCCCTCTATTTTGGTTCTTGTGTCATTTTGGTCCCTGTAATTTCAATTAGTTCGATTTTGACCTTGAATTTATGATTTTGTCTCGATTCGGTCCAATTGATTACAACTCTTAACATTTTTTTTTTTTGAAAAATACAAACATAAGTGGCATATGTCATGTTTTAAAGACAAAATTATAAACTTACAAAACTTAGTGAGTTAACCTTAATCAATTTAGTGCTAATTTTCTATCAAAAACACTAACGTCATTATTAATTGGACCAAACTGACACAAAATCTCAAATGAAGGGTTAAATTTGAGCCAATTGAAAGTCTAAGGAAACTAAGTGAACGGGTGAGAAAGCTAGGAAAATTAAGGGTACCAATTTTAAATTGTATTATAGTGGCAAGGATAGACACAGGAATGTGGTAGGAATAATAGTTGCCAAGGGTCTTATGGAAAATGTAGTTGCGGTCATTAGGAAAGGTGATAGGATTATCTTAGTTAAACTAGTTCTTGGAGGGAATATAGTGAACGTTATTGGTGCATACGCCCTTCAAGTAGGCTTAGATGATCAGACTAAGAGGGATTTTTGGGAGCAAATGGATGAGATATTACAGGAGATACCCGTATGAGAGAACCTAGTTATAGGTGGAGATTTCAACGGCCATGTAAGAATAGATAAACTAGGTTATCAGAGGGTGCATGGTGGATATGGTTTTGGTTATAGAAATGAGGCTGGAGAGAATATTTTAGATTTTGCGTTGACTTTTGACCTGGTGGTGGCCAATAATATGTATAAGAAGAGGGAGGAGCATTTGATAACCTTTAAGAGTGGGTCAGTTAAGAGCCAAATAGATTACTTTTTAGTGAGAAAAGTGAACCGTCTAAAATGTAGTGACTGTAAGGTAATTCCTGAAGAGAGCATGACGTCTCAATATAGGATTTTGGTACTAAATTTATGCTTTAAAGGGCAATACCAAGCTAGGAAGGATAGTGGGTGTCGTAGGACGAGATGGTGGAACCTAAAAGGGAATTAACTAGAAATATTTAAGAATAGAATGGATTAAGAGGGTACTTGGGATTTGGAAGATGATGCTAACACTATGTGGAACTCGATGGCCAATTGTATGAGGAGAATCTCAAGAGAAATTCTTGGAGAGTCGAAAGGAAAGGGACCCAACTCTAGGGAAACTTGGTGGTGGAGGGGAGGAGATTCAAGCGGTAGTTAAGGTGAAAAAAGAGTACTTTAAAAAGTAGCAGAAGAATAGAATTGAGGAAAACCTTAAAAGCTATAGATTGGCTAATAAGGATGTCAAAAAAGTAGTGGGAGAGGCTAAGTTGAAAGCTTATGATGACCTATACACTAGACTAGATAATAAGGAGAGAGAGAGAGAGAGAAAATGGTATACAAACTTGCTAAGATAAGAGAGAAGAAAACAAGAGATTTTAATCAGGTTAAGTGCATCAAGAGTGAGGATTTTAAGGTATTGGTGAAGGATGAAGAGATTAATGAGAGGTGGAGGAACTATTTTAAGAAGCTATTAAATGAGAAACACGGAGGTAGGTCAATAGGGGAGGAAGTTGCCAGTAATAAGGAAAACTAAGATTATAGGTTCTATTGCAGGATTAGGAACTTTGAAGTGGAGATTGCACTTAAGAAGATGAAATCGAATAAGGCTTTAGGACCCAGTGATAAGGCTTTAGCAAGATTTTGTTGATTAGGAACATGCCAGATGAGTGGGGGGAGTATTTTAGTGCCCATCTATAAGAATAAAGAAGATACTCAGAATTGCAACAACTATAGAGAAATCAAGCTAATGTGTCATATAATGAAAGTGTGGAAGAGAGTGATGGAATGTCGATTGCGAGATATAGTAGAGGTGTTAGAGAATCAATTTGGGTTTATGCCTGGTAGGTCAACTATAGAAGCAATCTATCTTTTGAGGACAATAATAAAAAAGTATAGAGAAGAAAAGAGACATTCATATGATTTTTATTGATCTTGAGAAAGCTTATGGTATAGTACCTCGGGATATAATCTGGTATGTGTTAGAGAAGAAAGGGGTGACAAAACGTTACATTGATGTGATTAGGGACATGTATGAAGGGGTGGTGACCACCATTAGATTGCCTGCTAGAGAGACAAATGAATTCCCAATCACTGTAGGGTTACACCAAGGATCAACCTTAAGTCTTTATCTTTTTGCTTTAGTTATGGACGAATTGAAGAGAAATATTCAGGATGATGTGCCGTAGTGTATACTTTTTGCAGATGATATCGTGTTAGTGGATGAGACTAGAGAATGAGTTAACACAAAGTTGGAGATTTGAAGAGAACCACCTGAATTTAAAGGATTTCGGATAAGTAGAACTAAGACATAGTACATGGAGTGTAAATTTAGTAAAAGTAACAATGAAAGTAGAGGAGAAGTGAAGATTGAGAACCAAGAACTACTTAAGAGTGGACATTTTTGTTATTTATGATTGATTATTGCAACGACGAGAGAGATTGGAGCGGATGTGGTCTATAGAATTAAGGTAGGGTGGCTTAAGTGGAGAAATGCGTCTGGGGTACTATGTGATAAACGAGTACCTACTAGACTAAAGGGAAAGTTCTATAGAACGGCTATTAGACCAATTATGTTTTATGAGACAGCGTGTTGGGCAACTAAGAAACAACATGTAAATAAGATGAGTGTTGCTGAGATGATGATCCTAAGGTGGATGTGTGGTAAGACTAGAAAAGATAGAATTAGGAATGAGTATATTCGAGAATGGGTAGGAGTAGCACCGATAGAAGATAAGTTGAGAGAGAATAGATTGAGATGGTTTAGTCATATTCAACGGAGACCAACAGAGGCAGTAGTGAAGAGATGCGATGTAATGATGGTAAATGAAAGTGTTAGGGGACGGGGTAGACCTTGATTGACGTTGGCTAGCATAATAAATAGAGATATGAATATACTTAATTTGACTAACGAAATGGCCTTTGATAGAGCCGAATGGAGAAAAAGGATTCATGTAACCGACCCATTTGATGGGACTTAAGGCTTGGTTTGGTTTGGTTTATTAATGATCATAATTTTCCATTTTTTATCCCCATAAAATAATTTGGGGAGAAAATGTACCCCATAAAGTCAAAGTTTTTTTTTTTTTTTTTTTTAATTTTTTTTTTATTGTTCACAAGAAACTTAATACTAATGACATTGTTCTGAGGATATTTGACTTCCTTTTGGGTGTCTGTTTCGACACCTTTTAAAGGGATTCCGTCATCTCTTATTAGCAGAGATTCCAGAGTTGTATGCTAGCTGCAATTATTTTTATTTTTATTTTTATTTTCTGTTGGACAATATCTTGTCCTTGTTATTGTCCTTGTACTTTATATTTTCTCTTTTAATGGCATTTCTCTTTTGTTGCTGTTCAAAAAATTAATACTCCTCCTTATGATAGATTGAGGATGATAAAGTTAATGAGTTTGAAGTTTGGCATGGTCTTGCGAAGTTATACTCCAGGCTTTCGCATTGGAAGGATGCAGAGATATGCTTGGGGAAAGCTAAAGAGCTCAATGAGTACTCTGCTGAAACATTGCACACAGAAGGTAAGACATGAAACTTTATATACTACGATGGTGAATATTTGGAGGGCGTATTTCTTATTATGTTCTTTGTCTTCTAATTTGCTACTTTTTGAATATTTTGCCTGCATGGTTCTTGTTTTCTACATTTGGGAAGTGCTTTAGACTACCAAACAAATTAGCTTATTCCAAAGGGTTGGAATCTGCTGTCATGTATTTTAGAAATTGAGGAATTAAGATATGATAGTTCATATTTTAAGTGAAGTGATACATGACAAGAAGAAGATACTGTATTTTTTTTTTTTATATTGTGTGGAGTCTTAATGTTTTCTGGCATATTTCTTGTAACCTATTGAGGTGAAGACCTGTCTAAATCATTTATTTATCTGAATCTTCTTCAATTAGGTGTACAAGTGGTGGATTTCTATTTATGCATTTGACAACATGAATACGGTTAAACTCCATCTTTAGTTGTAGCAATGGTAGATGGTATTTCATACATGTAATCATCTTAGAGAAACAAAATGAGCCATGACATGCCGGCATGTAACTGTGCTTGTACTTCTTGGTGATTTTGAGACATCTTGAATGGTAAATTGTAGTTGTTGTAAAATTTTAATAAAATGACATTAGTTTCACACGTAAAAATTTTAGGTGCCTTAACCTTCACATGTGCCTTATCTTGTACACATGGCTCAAAAGTAATAGACTGGGGTAGGGAGATGGTATGATCAATTATGGTCGTGTCAGCATGGCAAACTTTGAAGAAAGAAAGACAAGGATAGGGACGTGAGAGGACTACTACTTTGTGTTTTATGTATGAGGGAGGAGCTAAAATTACATATCCATACAATTATAAGACTGATAGATCCATTTACAAATTATTAATAATATCTATAAAATAAAATAAAATTAAAAAGGGAAGGAAAAAAAAGAGCATCAGTCTGCATCTGGACAAAAAAAATTTGAAATGAAGGGAATTTGGGGTCTGACTTTGCATAACACATGTTAGAATTTGTTGTTGGAATTGGATTAAAGACCTAAGGGGCAGGGCAAGGTAGAGATATTTTATTAAAATTATGGATTTCTATTCATGCTTAAGCTCATTTGTATCTCAAAATTTTCTTCTCTCTCTCTCTCTCTCTCTCTCTCTCTCTCTCATTATGAGTAGATTGTTTGGATCTTTTGATTCACTGTGCTTGTGTGTATGCATATACATATATATAGGTGAGGTGGTGGAGGTGAGGCTTATGTCTCTTAATTGTATGGGTGATTTGAACATGCTTGCTAGGTGTTTGATGGAATAGCTATGAGAGATGGTGTTGGTGCTTTGAATATGCTTGCTAGGTGTTTGAGGGAAGTACTGTGAGAGGTAGTGTTGGGTTAAACATTAGAGTCAAAATTGGTTTTTCGAAAGATTTATTTGCTAACGATTTACTCAAAACCTTAGGGAGGAAAATGTAATTTCCAAAACTTCAGGGGTACTAGTGCAATGGCAACAAGCCTTAGGGGAGTTCATTGTAATTTACCCAAAAACTTAATTCATGTGAATACACATTGGGTGTGTTTGATTGGACGGACTGGAAAAGGGGGGATTAGAATCCATCGGACTTGAATCCTGGGACTGTGAATCCCCCGGACTATTTGGTCGGATTGGATATGTATCCTGTGTTTGTTTTTTCATGGGATTAGATGTCTGGATAGGACTATTTTCAGTGAATCCAACGTTTGGTTGGACGGACTGGATAGGATAAATGAACAAAAGACTATTTTACCCCTTTTCAATTGTTTACTATGTAATAGCAATATTAAACATATCTTTAATATTTTAATTATTTTTAGTAAACATTAAACATACTAATGGTTAAATTTTGTTTAAAGATATTTAAACATACTAATATTGATAAAAAAATTTGACTGGTATAGATTATTTTTATTTAAACAAATAAAAATTTATTGTTGAAATTAAACATACTAATGGTTAAATGTTTAAATTTTTATTTAAACAATTAACATTGAAATTATTTTGATGTACAGATTATGTTTAAACAATTAACAATTAACAATTAAATAAATGTTGATGTATAGATTATGTTTAAACAATTAACAAATGTTGATGTAATTAACAATTAACAAATGTAGATGTAATCAAATGTTGACGTATTAAAACATAATTTAATAGATGTTAAATAAATATACATGTTGATGTACAGATGTTGAAATAATTTAATAAACATGTTGATGTACAAATGTTTAAATGTTTAAATAAAACATAATTTAAATTAATGAAATTATTTATTGTTGAAATTAAACATTTAATTGTTTAAATAAAACATCTATTAAAACATCTATTAAATTTAAACAATGAAATTAAATAAAACATAAACAAAATTTTAAAATAAAACATCAATAAAATATCTATAAAAAATTATTTTAAAAAATTAAATAAATAAAACATTAATAAAAAGTTAAATAAAATTATTTTATTTTTAAATTGAGACATTTAAATTTTATTGAATTTTATTAAATATAATACATAATTAAATAGTAGAGGGTCAAAATGGTCATTTTCGCATATAATCCAAACAGTGATTAGTCCCCCACTTTCTGTCCCACCCCCCCCAGGACAGGATAGTCCCCCATATGGGGGACATGGAGTCCGGCCGGACATGGAGTCCGCCGGACTAAAAAAAAATCAAACGACGGATAAGGTGCACTATTTGGATTACAATCCAAATAGTGGATAGTCCCCCCTCCTAATCCCCCCAATCAAACACACCCATTGGTCATTTGTTAATGTACATTTGTGGGGAAAAAACTCATGCATGCAAGAAACATTCTCATAGTCAATAAAAAAGGCAAGTATGGTATATCATCAAACTTGTTCTATCTAGTTCATTTTAATTATATATCATGGGGCCAAGTTGGTGTCTTGAAAAATTAATGAATGGTTGGTTGGAAGGTATTTGCTTACTAAGTATTTGGTATTGTATCATATATATGATCCATCTTTCATACTCATAATTAAACGTCTAAATTCTATATTCAGAAGAGAATGAAAGTTCTTGTATTGCTTTATATCTTTGTTAGGTATTATAGGCGAAGCACAGGGAGACATGAACAAAGCTCTGGCTGCTTTTATTAATGCTCTTTTACTTGAACCGAGTCATGTGCCCAGCAAGATCTTGATTGGTGGAGTATTGTCAAAGATGGGGTCAAAGGTATCACCAGTGGCAAGATGCTTACTCTCAGATGCATTGAAGATAGAACCTACGAATCGCATGGCTTGGTATTACTTGGGATTGGTTCACAGGGATGATGGACGAATAAGCGATGCAATAGATTGCTTCCAGGCTGCCTCGATGCTCGAAGAATCTGATCCAATTGAAAGCTTCTGCTCTATTTTTTGACTTATCGATCAATAAAAGGTTCAAACCTTCAGTTCTGTTATCATTCATTCTCCATCTTAGTCCTTGTAGATCAATACTTGTAGAGGGTTTCGAGGATGCAGTACATTTGCTAGTTTGAAAATTGTTTTTATTTTTTTGTTGCATATTTATCCTGTGACAATAAAATACAATACAATAAGAAAGCAGAAAAAAGAGGAAACTAAAATTTGAGATTGATGTAGAATATAATTAGAAAACATGGTTTAGTGGATCTATGTTATCGATTTTGAATTTTTGATTATAGGATGGATGCATTATTTGCAAGTTATCGGAGCTTATAACAATGTATCTTGCCTTGTTGCTCTCTTTGTAATGTTTGTTGTTCAACTTGAGTAATTATTTTTCAGTTATTGTTAACTGTTTATTTATGATGAACGTATCTTATGCTGTGTTTGGTTGGGGTTTTTGGGGTGGGATTTGGAAAAGGAATGAGAAATGTAATCCTATTTATGTTTGGTTATAATAAAAAATATATGGGAAAAGAAAGGGGGTGAGAAATAAATAAAGAAATTGGAAACCTTTTAGGACATCAATTCTATTTTATAACCAACACAACCAAACATAGTTGGGATTTGGAATTCTATTAATTCTTTCTCATTTTCCTTTCATTTCCATTTTCCTTTCCATTTCCCTTCCCAAATCCCCCAACCAAACACAGCATTAGAGTTTCACGTGGGTAAATGAAGTTTTGGAATGACGGTTGAAAAACATTGCGAGATTCCAATTTAATGACTTGTGTTATGATGCGATGATTGTGATAGCCAAGTAAACAAAGAAAGCATGCAATTTTCAGATGACTGAAAAAAAAGAACATAATAATGTGTTTATTTGACAAGCATTTACTAATTTGAAAAAGTAAATGATTATATGTTAAGAGATCTCGCATAATGTCCAACTAAAATATCTATTGTTAGATCAAAGCATGATCATTGTTGAAGATGTATGTTAGTGTATATAATATATTAGCTGTTAGTGTTAGCTTTAATGATGTAACTTTAATAATGTTGTTTCCTGCTTTATTCCTTTCTTCTTTCGGCCACTTTTGGCTTTTTGTTTATCCTCTCTTCTATAAAAGGAGACCTATTTGATTATTCACAAATACATTAATTCAATACACAATTTATTCTCTCTCTCTTTACCAACTATTGTTTCATGGTATTAGAGCCCCGTTCTACACTTCTGGCCTTTTCTGTTTTTGATGCTTAGTCCCGTACACAATGGCACTACACCAAACTGTTCGGAATCACCTCATGATCCCGTCACTAGAAGCGCCGTCACATGCCGTCACGTGCCACTTTCGTTCTCGATGTGTCTCAGCTTCTACCGCCACTCTCATACGCGCCCTCATGTGCCCCTCCGTTGCTTGCTCACATCAGCATCTGACGTTAGCCCTGTGCTCGCGTGCACCCCGTCTACTATTCTGTGTCGCGCGTGCCCCGTTCTGCTATTATGCACCTGCGTGCGCCGCTCTGCTCTTGTGCGCCGCGCGTGCGCCGTTCTGCTACGGTGCGCCATTCTGCTACGGTGCGCCGCACGCCCTTCCTGCTATTGTGCGCCACACCTCAGGCTGCTATTGTGCGCCGCTAACATCATTCCACCCCCTACTGACGTCATCTTTGCACAGCAACCCCTTTCCTAGCTATTTTCGACTTTCTGGACTCATTTGTACACTCTGCTTTACCTAATTTTGCTTCTACAGGTTTGTTTCTATTTATTTAGTTCTACTCAGCTATTATTATGGATCGCCATGATGCCTTCAATCCAATTTTTGTTCTTCTTAATGGTTCTAATTATGTTCTGTAGGCCCAAGCTATGTCTTCCTTCCTCAAAGGTAAGAAACTCTGGCGCATTATCACCGGGGATGTGACCCAACCGGTGAAAGAGGTCGATGAAACTGCTGCTACATATGAAGAGCGACTCGAAGATTGGGACAGTAAGAACTACCAGATCATTACTTGGCTTCGGAATACCTCTGTTCCCTCAATTAGTCTTCAGTTTGGTCATTTTCAGCTTGACTCTGTTACCACTCCTGCTAAAGACATTTGGGATTTTTTGAAAGAACGATACCAGACACCGATCTTGCTCATCAGTATCAACTTCAGAGTTAACTTCATCGCATACGCCAAGAATCCAGTCAGCCTATTAATGATTTTCTTTCTTAGATGTATTCTGTCTGGGACCAGCTTGCTCTCTCAATCAGCAGTGGTTGGTTCAATTTCTCATGGCTCTCACTCCCTATTTTGAGCCCGTGCGTGCATCTCTTTTTCATCGTCTTCCGTTGCCCACTCTTGAACAGGCTATTTCTGAGCTGTTATCTGAGGAGACTCGTCTTGGCACTCTCTAGACTCATCATGTGGACTCTGTTCTTGCCACTCCTCAGACACGGCCCTCACCAACGCAGCGGTCCACAGCCTGCATCTATTGTCAGAATCGAGGCCTTCCTTCTACTCATTTTCTAGTTCATTGCCCTGTCAGATCTTGCCGATGCTGCAACAAACTTGGTCTTGGCCATCTGCAGTAGGATTGTTTTCGCAATCCATCCCGGTCATCTTCCATTAGCCCCTCCTCTAGCGATGGCTCTTCTAGGGGGAGCTCTTATTGTCTCGGGAATTAGTCTTTGCCTACTCATCACACTGTTGCTGCTGCCTCTGAGGATTTCTTTGAGTCTCCTGCTCCGTCTGTCCCTATTTTTTCTCAAACTGATGTTGAGGCCATGTTCAAACTGCTTTTCTCCACCTCTGGTACACCTCCTCCTATTACTTTGTCTATGACTCCAGGTAACTCTTCTTGGTATTTTGACTCCGCCTATTGAAATCATATGACTTCCAGCTCTACTATATTCTCTTCCATCTCTCCCTCTACTCCTATTCCCTCCATTCATACTGTTGATGGTTCTCTCATGTCTGTCAGTCATGTTAGTTCTGTTTCCACATCTCATTTATCTCTTGGTTCTGTTTCCACATCTCATTTATCTCTACCTCAAGTTTATCATATCCCTGCTCTCACCTTAAATCTTATCTCTATTGGTCAATTATATGAACTTGCTCTAACTGTTGCATTTTCTGCTAATGGTTGTTTGGTGCAGGACCCTCAGATGGGACAGACTATTGGGGTCGGACGTAAGCATGGACGTCTCTATGAATTCATTCACCTTCATGTTCCTGACTCCCCATAGATAGCTGCTCCTGTATTTGCTTCCTCTTTGTCTCATTTTCATCTTTGGCATTGTCGCTTAGGGCATATTTCTGTTAATCGGTTAAAGTCTTTTGTTTCTAGTGGTCAATTGGGTCATGTACTTCCAGATACTTTTGATTGTTTACCCTGTCAACTTGCAAAACAACCTGCTTTATCATTTAATAAAAGTACTGTTTCCCATGCACCTTTTGATCTCATACATTCAGATATTTGGGGCCCATCACCTACTACTACCATGGGAGGATCTCGTTATTTTGTTGTTTTTATTGATGATTTTTCTCGGTTTACTTGGTTTTTCTCATGAAAAATCGGTCTGAACTTAAACGCCTTTATTATAGCTTTGCCAAAATGGTCCACACCCAATTTTTAAAGACAATTAAAATTTTTCTCTCTGACAATGTTATGGAATATCGAGATACAGATTTCCTTTCCTTTCTTCAGAGTCATGGTACTCAGCCTCATCGTTCCTGTGCTGGCACATCCCAACAGAATGGACGTGCTGAACGCAAACATCGGCATATTCTTGATACTACTCGCGCTCTCATTCTCTCTTCTTCTTGCCCTGAAAATTTTTGGGGGGAAGCTGCCCTTACTACTGTGCATATTATCAATTGTGTTCCTACCCCTGTCATCAATAATCAAACTCCCTTTGAACGTCTACATGGCACTCACCCTCCATATGCCAATCTTCGAGTTTTTGGCTCTGCCTGCTTTGTTCTGCTTCAATCCCATGAACGCACCAAGCTTGAACCTCATTCTCATCTTTGCTGCTTTCTTGGGTATGGGATTGAACATAAAGGCTTTCACTGTTGGGATTCTCTCTCTAAACGTCTTCGTATCCCTCGACATGTGATTTTCTGGGAGCGCAAAATGTTTTCCTCCCTATGCTCCTTTTACTTACTCGCACTTTCCACTTCCGTCATGTTTACTAATCCTTCTATAGATCTCTTCTCTAACGAATTCGATGCAGGTTCCTCCTTCATCAAGACGCCTTTGTTGACCCTTGATCCCATCCAGACTGCTCTCCCTGAGGGTCCACCTCTCAATGCGTCTGCTAGCCCGTCTCCTCCTTCTCTACCAGCCCTTCCCCTTGCAGATAATCCCACAGGTCGACCACATCGGGTAACTCAACCACCTATTCATCTTCGTGATTATATTGTTGGGTCTGCTGCCTTCCCTACTTATAAACCTACCTCCTATCATGCGGCTTATACTAATCCTCTTTGGCAGCAAGCTATGAGTGATGAACTCCATGCTTTGGCCAACACTCATACTTGGGATGTTGTTGATCTTCCTCTTGGCAAGATGGCAATTGGCTGCAAACGGGTCTACAAAATCAAGACCTATTCTGATGGCTCTATTGAGCATTACAAAGCCCGTCTTGTTGCAAAGGGTTTCAACCAGGAATATGACATTGATTATGAGGAGACCTTCTCCCCTGTTGCTCGGCTTACCTTTGTTCGCAGTTTGCTTGCTGTTGCTGCTGCTCACCACTGGGAGCTTTTTCAGATGGATGTCAAAAATGATTTCCTTAATGGTAATCTTCTTGAGGAGGTTTACATGCAACCTCCCCCTGGGTCTACTTATCCAGCTCATAAGGTTTGCAAACTACAGTGTGCCCTCTATGGTCTCAAGCAAGCCCCCTGAGCTCGGTTTGCTAAGTTCAGTTCCATCATTCATGACTTCGGGTTCACCTCTAACTCCTATGACTCTGCTTTATTTGTTCGGACTACTACTCATGGTACCTGTAACGCCCGTATCCTTTAATCCTTTGGAAAGTGTGTTTAATATCCTTATTTTTATCTTGGGAGTCTTTGGAGTTGTTGTCTATTGGTTTTGAAGGAGTACAATCCGATTTAAACTCGTTGGGTTTGTTCGTTCGCATTTGTTATTGTCAAAAGTTCCTTGGAAAAAGGGTCGACCCTCCTGCCCAAAGGGTTGCCCCCTGCGTGTTTTTTTTTTCTTCTAGATTTTGGGGCTGGTTTGGGTCCTACCTTTTGGGGATTTTCGGGCCTATTATTTTATTAACCTTAGGGCTACTTTTCTATTACTATAAATAGGCTCCAAACGTGGTTTCATTTCACTTTTGTCCTCTTTCCTCTCTCTCAACCGTGAGTTCTCCTCTCTCTCTCTCTCTAAACTCAAGTTTTGGCACTAAGATCACTAGATCTACTCATCTAGAGTGATTTTGTCACCATGGTCCTTTGAAAAAAAGTGTAGATCTTGTCAAGGGCATCATTTTGGTCCGAAGAGTTCGTGGTTTCGTCGCCATTGATGTTTGGGTTGTCATCTCTTGGCTTTTAGAGGAAGGGGTTTCTAGTTCTTTTTTAATACCTTCGTTTATGGATAGATTTGTGGTATTTTCTTTATATAAATAAAAAAGTTCACATTTTTATACATATTGTGAAGAATCATGAGATTGGAGGTTAGGGTTTGAAGAGAGTTGGGTTTATTTGTTGGGTTATTATCTTGGGTCATGAGTTTGGGTGTAAAAGTAACAAAAGGGTTAGAATAAAATGTGTTTTGTGAAGAGGTTTAATTTCTCTTAAAAATCCTAAGTTCATTCATGATGATAATTAATGATTTTGCCCAAATTGAAAGTAAAATCATGAAATTAAGGCATTGAGTTATATATATATATATATATATATACGAGTTTAATTGAATTTTGGAAGTGTTTGAAAATCATGTTAAAAATTAGCGAATGAACCCTTATTATGGACATTGTAAATCATGCTATAATGTGAAATGAAGATTGGGAAAAATGATTTATTAATGATATGGATGACATGAGTCTTGGGATGAAATGATGAAATGAAAGTTTAAGAGTTCGCCTTGAATTAAGTTGAATTGTGTTGGTTATGTAGAATTGTGTTGAGTAATGTAGAATTGTGTTGAGTATGTTGAAGTGAGTTGACTATGTTGAATCATGGTGAGTTGTGTTGAATTGTGTTGTGTTGGGTCGTGTTGAGTTTGGGTTGTGTTGGGTGTGTGGAGTATGGGTTGAGTTGTGTTGGGTGGTGTTGTGTTGGTACCCAAGTGGGGAGTTGAAAAATGGTTTTTCAGTGCCCACGACCGTCCGTATCATAGCCGGTAAATGTGGGGGCTTGTTTTAAAAATGAAAAATGATTTTTCGGTGCCCACAACCGTCCGTATAATAGGCGGTAAATGTGGGGGTGGTTTGAATTCAAGGTGCCCAATTGCCCTGTCTAGGCTTATCGCTGGACGAATGTGGGAAAAATATTTTTGGGTGTCCACATAGTCCTGCCGTATTGTAGCCGGCAAAAATGGCAAAAATGATTTTTGGTTGTCCACACAATCCTACCGTATTGTAGCCGGCAAAAGTGGAAAAACGGATGGTTTTCGAAAATGTTTTGGGTGCCCACGTCCTGCCGTATAATAGTCGGCAAATGTGGGGGATGGTTTTAAAAAGTTGAAAACAGTTTTCGGAAAAAGATATGATTTTTGAGAAAATGATTTTTAGAAGTTCACATCCCACCGTATAATAGCCGGCAAAAGGTGGAATGTGCTATGAATTGGGTGCCCGCTATCCCGCCATATCAAGTCGGCAAAAGATGGAATGTGTTGTGAAGTGTGTTGAGTTCAGTGATGATATATGTGACTTGTGATGAACTTGTGAAATTACCATTTGGTGTGTAAATTGGTATGGAATGGGAATGCATATAGAAATTATTTGAAAAGAATGGATAATGAAATGGTCGTTGGATAATGGATTGGTGATAAAGAACTCACCGGGTTGTTTGCATCTATAAGGAAAAATTACAAGTTTTGTTTTATGATTAATTGGGAAATTGAACTAAAAGGATCTATTATCCTTGGGATATGTTGAATTATGATTGATAATGCACATGTGGATATAATGTAGTTATGATATGTTGAATTATAATTGATAATGCAAGTGTGGATATGATGTAGTTGTTAGATAAGTAGGAGTTGAGTATAGGATAACAATTATTGACTATAAAAGAGATTTGGATTTTTGTATTGAGGAGTTCCAGCAAATATGAATAGATGGGTGGGAATAACACGTATATGGGATGTTTTTGAAGTATTAAGGGAACTTGAACTTGAGGGTATGTCGTTATAATAAATGTAACTAGAAAATGGGAGAACGAGAAATAAAAAGGGAATATTTTGGAATGTGTTAATAAATATAAAATGATGTGGTTCCTTAAACATGCTTGTTTCCAAAAAGGACTTTTGGTTTTTTGATAAAAAGGATAGTTTTTTATGGTTAAATGTTTTCTTTAAATATTCAAATAAATTTTGAGAAAAATGTACTCTACGTATGACATTTTGAAATTACAAAACGTCACCTACTATATGGTATCACTCTGCATGTATGATCATTTCTATCTATAGGATGGTTATTGTTTTAAAACTATGAGATTCCTACTAGGCAATTGTGCTCACCCCTTTGGTTTCATTTTTTTTACAGGAAGAGAATTCAGAGTGATTGGCTGAAGGATTAGGAAGTTTATGTAGATCTTGTGTGCAATCTCTTTGTATTTTGATGTTTGTAATTATTTATTTGTAACTCCATAGTGGGAGCTTGGCATGCATTATATTTATTGAATTACTCATCATGAGAGAGAACATGCACTATTATGCTTCTATTACTCGAGGGTAATAGATATTTTTAATTAAAAAAAAATAGACCTAAATTTCAGGCTTTTAATAATGTTTCCGTGTAATTTAAATTGGGGCGTGACAGTACCACTCTTCTTCTTCTTTATGTGGATGATATGATTATCACTGGTGATGATGCGGCTAGTACTCTTCGCCTCAAGCGTTTTCTCCATTGTTAGTTTGAGATGAAGGACCTTGGTATTCTTAACTACTTCTTAGGGCTTGAAATCTCTCATGATTCCACTGGTTACTATTTGTCCCTGTCATGACCCAATCCCGACCCTAAGGATTAAGGTCATAACCGGCTAGTAATCAGGAGATTACCTACAACCTCAAACTATGCAGATAAAATTAATAACAATAACGGGGCCGAAACAGAAGCAAACTTATAAATTTTGTCTAATGAGCTATGCTTACATGGTAAAGCAAAATACTCCATAAGTAGACCATAATAACTCACACATATAAATAGAGTTAACATTTTACATGTCCAGGAACTTTCAAACATACAGTCAGCCAAACACAAAGCTTATATACATGGTGATTCGACATGTTCACCAAAGTAACAAAAAGGGGAAACAGGAGAACAAAACAAAGTCTCATGCGTAAGACGTTCGGGATGACTCTACCAAACTTAACTCCCTCTCTTGTCTTTCACCGAGGCTGGGTTTAGATATCTCTTTGATCACCTACATACACATGAATGAGAGTGAGCGAAAGCCCAGTGAATAATATCAAATAAAGAATTTACATGAATGAAATTCGAAACAGATATATCAAACGTCCTTAGGCCCATTCATGTTTTATCTAGTAAAGTCAACGGCCTCAAGCCTACACATATCAAACGGCCTTTGGCCCACTTCATTCTTAACCAACGGCCTCGGGCCCAATTCATTCATGTCAAACAGTCTCGGGCCCAATTCACTCTTGTCGAACGGCCTTTGGCCCAATCATTCATATCAGACGGCCTTTGGCCCAATCATTCATGTCAGACGGCCTTTGGCCCAATCATTCGTATCAAACGGCCTTTGACCCAATCATTCATGTCAAACGGCTTTTGGCCCAATCATTCATATCAAATAGCCTTTGGCCCAATCATTTGGCATAATAAATACTTGTCCATAATTCAAATTAACAAACTCATGATACTCATATAGAAGTAAACATTTGGACAAGTAACATACTTCAAAATATCTTTACTAAGATATTACTCACAGTGATCTATTGGATGATTTGTCCTTGCACTTGACCCTACACATTTCATAAGCATAATGGATCACAAACGATTCAATCCGTTCTTAATTCATTTATTTCTCTTAGGCCTCTTTCTTATCTTCCTATCCATTTACAATGCTCAATGTATGCCTAAGAGTGCTTAGAAATGAAAGAGAACGGAAAACAATTCATAAAACACCCTTTCAAAATTTCTGAAACAGGGTTCTCCGCTCGAGTAGACCCCTTGGGTCTACTAAAGTACTGGTTACCCCATTTTTACGCTCGAGCGTGACCCTGGTTGCTCGAGCTAGGAGTCAAAACATGTGAGTGGCCGTTCAAGCACAACTTCTCTCGCTCGAGTAGACACCTCTATTTGCAAAACTTCTAGTTGCTTGCATTCTCCGCTCGAACGGGAACTCCTTCGCTCGAACGGAGAGGTCGAATTTTGGAATTTCCAGAACTGCATTTGAAGCTCAAACTCGATGTTCAAAGGTCCAAAACTCATATTTTTGGTACAAAACACATGGAAAACCATCACATGACATGGAAACACTTCTAGTTTGGAACCAATTACTCAAAATCAAGTTCAAATCATTTAATTCCATGCTCATAACTTTGAGACTCATGCATACATGACTTTACATAAGTTCATCACCTTCAAAACATGTAGTTAAGCTTCACAACCTCATTATTCATGGATCCATGTCCTAGATGACTTCCAATTCAATGCCTTTAACATGTCTTATACACAAATATGAGGATTCATAGCAATTGTTACGTGAATGCACGTATTGACCTCAATTTCATCATGATGAACATGCTTCATATTCAAACATGCAAACCCATGTCAAATTCTTTACATGCATGTACATACAAACCTCAAACTCATCAAATTTAACCCACATCAAGTTCTTGATTACAATTTATCTTTGAGTTCACATAATTACAACTCAAACTCATGAATTCATTCTTAATTACTCACCTAGAGGCTCTAATCTTCCCAAAATTTGCTAATTTCTTAAGCCTAGCTTCCAAATTGTCAAGATTTGAGTCAAAATTCACAATTTGAGCCCTCTCTCTCTCTCTCTCTCTCTCTCGCTAGAGTATATTTCAGATTTTGAGCTCAAATGAATGAGCTTTAGTGTAATAAGGCTCTTATATATGCTTGCCTAATCAAATTTGATTAAGGCTAAGTAATTAAGCTTAACTTAATCAGTTCAATCTAATTAATTTAATCAAATCAATTTCTAATTAAATTTCACCGTAGTCTCTAAAAATCACGCTAATCACAATAATACAGTCAATTTCAATTTCTGAAACCTGTACGGTCTTTAATTTCCAAGTTACAGCAGTAAATTGGACAGATTTTCCTACAGTAAACAGATATAGTTTCAAAAACATGAATAGTTACACAATTACTACTAAAAATCATATTAAACATATAATCACGATCATAATCAAGATTAATTAGCATAAAACCGAACAGGGTTATCACAATCTTCCCCCATTTAGGAAGTTTGGTCCTCCAAACTTATTTTACCTCCGTCCGGAAACAAATGTGAATAGCGTAGTCGTATCTCATCCTCTTTCTCCCATGTAGCAGCTATGGAATATGGCAGTTTGGCATAACTGTGCTCCACCTAAAGTAAAATTCTTTGGGTGGTTGGCACGGCAAGGTAAGGTGAAAACATTAAGTTTCCTGCAGAGAATAGAGATCTTAGATGTGAATGCTAATGTGGGTTGTGTTTTCTGTCATGATGAGGTGGAAACAGTCTATCATATCTTATTTTTTGCCCTTTTGTTTGGCTGTTGTGGTCTCATATTATGAAATGGTGGGGTGTATAGTGGGTTATACCAAACTCAGTGGAAAGATTGTTGCAATGGTGGTCATTCTGTAAGATGAAAAAGATTGAGAAGCAGCTATGGAAGGTTGTACCTTTGGCTGTCCTTTGGTCCATATGGAAGCATAGAAACGACTGTGTGTTTAATCAAAGTAAGAATAGCTGTGTGGGTCAAATCTTCCCCAGCCAGAGTGGAGTTCTCTGTTAATGATATACTCTTTAACTTGCAGCAGGTCCAATATTGTATTCGACATAAGAGTTGAGTCTTGGCCCTGGTTTGCTGTGCTGCTTTGGCCACAGATTGTTCTATTGAGTCTTGGCCTTGGTTTGCTCTGCTGGACTGTGCATCTGTCTGTTGCTGGTCCTGTAGGTTCAGGTTCAGATTCTGTCCTGCTGGACTGTGAGGCTTAGTGGTGGACTGATATGTTGGACTGCCTTGTTAGTGCTTTGGTGTAGTGGTGTGTTCTATAAGGTTGAAGTCACTTCCTGAGGTGTTTGGTGCAAGAAAAAGGGTATTTACTAGGTGTGTGCAGATACTATGAGGGTGCCACTGCTAAATGTTTTGGAGCTCAGTATAGTTTAGAGTGGCTCGGTTTATTTAGTGATCTCTGCGAGCTCAGTATAGTTAGAGTGGCCCTTGGATGAGCAGTATGACTGGTGTTCATAGGTTTGCTCTACTGGTTCAGGTTCAGGTTGCTGGTTCAGGTTCTAGTTTGTTGATTGGGTTGCCTTACAGATATGCTTGGACTGCTCAACAGTAGAATAATACAAGGCCCTCAACTTTATTTTTCTTCAAATTCAAGAACTATCCTGGCTGTTGTACATTAGGTTCTATTTTGTTAGGCTCTTGCACATGCAGTTTGCTCTACTGTCAACTGGTAGGCTGCTTGCTGCTGATCTGCTGCTGTATGCTGGTTTTGTGCAACTTATTGGTTTGAGCAGCTACTGCTGTATGCTTAACCTGTTTCTTATGGTGTATGCTGGTGGAAGTCTGCTGACGGAAGTCTGCTGGTGCCCCTAAGTCAGTTTTAAGGTTAAAACTGCATGCTGCTGTGGCTGTTGTCAATTTTGCTCTGCTGCTTTGCCGTAGTAGGCCTCCTCATTTGTTTCTTCTTTTTTTGCTTTGTTGGTCTCTCACTAACTTTGGCTTGAGCTTGCATATGATAGGGTGTCTCTCCTAGTGCCAACCTAGTTGGGATTGGGAGAGTTCACTTTGATGCTTTTGGCTCTTTGCCTCATCTTTATTGATGTAATTCCATATCTTGTATGTTATCTTTGTCAATAAAGTTCTCCTTTTTGCTGATAAAAAAAAAAAAATGTAGCATCCTTCCCATAGTGTTCTTTCCATTCTACCTTCACCATCGGGATGGATTTATTTCTTAACTGTTTCACTTGCCGGTCAATGATTCGTTCCGGCCATTCTGCGTATTCCATATTTTCATCAAGAGTTATCTAGTGGTAATCAATCACATGAAATGGATTCCGAAGATAAACCCTTAACACCGATACGTGGAACACATTGTGCATTTGTTCGAATCCCGGTGGCAAAACAACCCTATAAGCAACTGGACCAAGACTTTCCAGAATTTGCAACAGCCCAATGTAATAGGGCGACAATTTTCCTTTCTTACCGAACCTTGCCTGGCCCTTCATCGGAGTCACACGAATAAACACATGGTCGCCAACCTCATACTCAAGAGGTCTTCTTTGAACATCCGCATAATTCTTCTACCGACTCTGTGCTGTTTTGAGCCTTTGTTGAATGATTTTAATTTTCTCGGAGGTATCTTGCATAATTTCGGGCCCAAGTAAAGCCCTATCCCCGACCTCTGTCCAACAAATTGGTGATCTACACTTTCTACCATACAAAGCTTCGTATGGTGCCATACCAATGCTGGAGTGGAAGCTGTTATTGTATGCAAACTCTGCTAGTGGTATATAATCCTCCTAACTCCCTTGGAAATCCAAAGCACACATTCGAAGCATGTCTTCCAAGGTTTGTATGGTCCGTTCTGATTGCTCGTCTGTTTATGGATGGAACGTGGTACTGAATCTCAATTCCATTCCCATAGCTCTTTGCAAACTTTTCCACAATCTAGATACAAATTTTGGATCTCTATCCGAGACAGTGGACACCAGAACTCCATATAGGCGAACAATCTCATCAACATATATAGTAGCCAATCTATAAGCATCAAATGTAGTTCTAACAGGTAGAAAATGTGTAGACTTAGTCAGTCTATCAACTACAACCCAAATAGAATCCATACCTCTAGGAGATCGAGGTAGACCAACAACAAAGTCCATAGTCACATGCTCCCATTTCCATTTTGGAATAGGGAGAGATTGAAGTAGACCGCCTGGTTTCTGATGTTCATTTTTAACTTATTGACATTGAAGGCACTTGGACACATATTCTGCAATTTCTTTCTTCATTTTGGGCCACCAATAGCTTTGCTTCAAGTCTCGATACATTTTGTTGTTACCTGGATGCATAGCAAATACTGACTTGAGAACCTCATCTAGGATTCTCCTCTTTAGTTCAGGAATGTTTGGAACACACATTCGATCTTGAAATTTCAACACTTCACCATCAATGCTAAATTCTGCTTTCGGGTTTGCCTCAAATTCATTAATTATCTTTTTGAGGAACTCATCATCTTTTTGCCTTTGCTTAATTTCAGTAATTGTTTCTGGTTTAGTTGAAATAGCGGCTATCAACCCAGCTTGTTCGTGTAACACAACTTCAATCTCGGTTCTCTCAAAATCTAGCAAGATTTCTTTCTGTTCAGTAAGTAAGCAAGCTAGATTCCCCGTTGATTTTCTGCTCAAGGCATCAACAATTATATTGGCTTTCCCTAGGTGATATTGAATCTGAAGATCATAATCTTTTATCAACTCAAGCCATCTTCTCTGCCACATATTTAACTCTTTTTGTGTAAAAAAATACTTCAAGCATTTGTGATCTGTGTAGACTTTGCATTTTGCCCCATACAAGTAATGGCGCCAAAATTTTAAAGCAAATGCAACTGTAGCCAATTCCAGGTTATGTGTTGGGCAGTTCTTCTCATGTGGCCTCTACTGCCGAGAGGCGTAAGCGATCACCCTTCCATTCTGCATTAATACACAACCAAACCTTTATAAGATGCATAACTGAAAATCACAAAGTTTTCTGTACCTGTGGGCAATGTCAACACTGGTGTAGTAGTTAGTCTCGTTTTTTGCTCATGAAAGGAAGATTCTCTTTCGTCATTCCATTCAAATGGTTGCCCCTTGCGTGTCAGTTGGGTAAGAGGTACGGCTATTTTTGAAAAATCCTTAACAAACCTTCTGTAGTACTCAACTAAGCCCATGAAACTGCGGACCCTTGTTACATTCGTTGGTGTAAGCCAATTCACAATTGCCTCCATTTCCTGGGGGTCTACTGAAATCCCATTTCTGTTAATGACATGCCCTAAGAAAATAACTTCATCCAACCAAAACTCGCATTTCTTTAGTTTAGCAAATAATTTCTTCTCTCTAAGTGTTTGCAAAACATTTCTCAAATGTTGTTCATGTTCGGGTTCATTCTTTGAATATATCAAAATATCATCAATAAAAACTATAACAAATTCATTGAGGTAAGGCTTAAAAATTGGATTCATAAGATCCATAAATGTTGTAGGGGCATTAGTCACTCCAAACGGCATGACAAGGAATTCGTAATGACCATACCTCATTCTGAATGCAGTTTTCTCAACATCTTCAGCCTTTACTTTCAACTAATGGTATCCAGATCTCAAATCAATCTTAGAAAATATTTGTGAGCCCGGCAACTGATCAAACAAGTCGTCAATATAGGGTAATGGATATTTATTCTTTATCATTACCTTGTTCAATTCACAGTAGTCAATACACAGGCGCAATGTTCCATCTTTCTTTTTCAAAAATAGTACTAATGCACCCTATGGAGATGTATTAGGTCGAATAAACCCTTTGTCGAGTAAGTCTTGCAGTTGTTCTTTCAATTCCTTCATTTTAGCAGTAGCTATTCTGTAGGGAGTTTTAGAAATAGGATGAGTGCCTGGCATAACTTCAATAGTAAACTCTACCTCCATGTCCACCAATTCCCCTGGCAATTCATCTGGGAATACAACTGGAAACTTGTTGACAATAGGGATACTATCCAATTCTACATTCACAGATTGTTCAGATAGCACACAACATAAGTAACCCTGGTACCCTTTCCCGATCAATTTACGTGCTTTCATTGCAGATATCAAATAAGGTGGAGGCACTACCCCATTACCCACAAATACAATTTCTTTCTGTTCAGGTGGTTTAAATACAACCCGTTTCGTTACACAATCAATGATTGCACAGTATTTAGTTAACCAGTCCATGCCCATAATTACATCAAAATCTCTGAAGTCCAAGGGTAATAAATCTACCTACAAGGTAGCATTCCCAATACGCATATCACAAAATATATATACAGAAGCACACAACATAGATTTCTCGGATGGAGCAGATGCACATAACAAATATAGCAATGATTCTAGAGGTCTACTCAATCTAGATGCAAATGCACAAGTTACGAAAGAGTGTGTTGATCCGGAGTCAATTAACACAAAAGCACCCTGATTGCATATAGAGATAGTACATGAGACAACGGCTTCAGCGTTCCATGTATCGCTCGGAACAAGTGCAAAGACTCTCCCTTGCCTCACGGTATCTCTGGTGGTAGTTGGCCTTGTAGTGTTTCCCGGTTTTGGGATCGAGGCGGTTGAGCTAGCAGCTAACTTCCCATTGTTTTGATTACATTCCCTGGCCATGTGCCCTGTCTTTCCGCACTTAAAACAGGCCCCTGATACATGGTAACAAACCCCACGATGCCTTTTTCCACATTGGTTACACATTGAGAATGTATCTTGGGAAGAATTTGAAGTGCTTGAGGAGCCCGTATTCTGCTTCTTTGAAAATTTCTTCTTTGAAAAGAAGCCTTATCTTTTATTACTTTTCCAGTCAGTTGTTGATTTGGCTTGTCTGGCTATGTTAGCTTCTGATATAATGGCCTGGTCTAACACTTCGATATAGGTTTCCAGCTTGAGTACATTTACTTTCTCTAAGATATCATCTCGAAGCTCTCCTTCAATATGCCTCACTTTCTTGTAGTCGGTGTCGACCACATGTGGTGCAAATCTGGCCAATTCAGTAAACTTGGCCTCATATTCAGCTACTGTCATGCTGTTTTGCTTAAGTTCCATGAACTCTGATACTTTTCTGTCACGAACACATTGTGGAAAGTACTTGTCGTAGAAAATTTCCAGGAACCGTGCCCAGCCGATGTCCTTATTGTTTTCACGCATTAGCATCTACCACCTTCTTGCTTCATCTTCTAGTGTAAAGGTGGCTAGTAGTAATTTCTGTGTTTCTAGACAAGGAAACACCTCAAACAATTTCTCTATGTTGAGGACCCATGCTTCAGCCTTTAATGGATCCAATCCTCCGTGAAACTGTGGCGGTTTCATCTTCTTGAACTCTTTGGTGAGAGCTATTCTTCGGTCATCATTCTGTAGATCTTGGACATGTGGTACTGGAGGAGGAGGCGGAGGATGTGGTTGTTGCCATTGTTGTTGCCACTGTTGTTGTTGCCTCAATGTTTCTGCCATCTCCTGTATCAACCTTTCTATCTTATCCATTATGGAAGTAGAGGACTCTTCTAATTCATCATCTCTTGTTCTCATCATTGTCTGATTAAACTTGCATTATTCTTCATACAAAAATATTCACAAGTATGTATATACACAAGAGCATACATATTCAAATAATTCACAATGCAACCAAATCACAAAACATATAACACATAGTCATCCATTTGGAACGTATAAGCATATGTTAAATGTCTTTCAAATTCATACTTATCACATGAATGCATTCTAGATCGTTTCTAGATGTTTATTGCTTATTTGGACAAGTGTGTGAGTTATTACTCGTTCTTTGATACCACTCTGTCATGACCTGATCCCGCCCCTAAGAATTAAGGTCATAACTGGCTAGTAATCAAGAGATTACCAACGGCCTCAAACTATGCAGATAAAATTAATAAAAATAACGAAGGCGAAACGAAAGCAGACTTAAAAGTTTTGTCCAATGAGCTATGCTTACATGGTAAAGCAAAATACTCCATAAGTAGACCATAATAACTCACACATATAAACAGGGTTAAAATTTTAGATGTCTAGGAACTTTCAAATATACAGTTAGCCAAACACAAAGCTTATATACATGGTGATCCGACATGTTCACCAAAGTAACAAAAAGGAAAAACAGGAGAACAAAAGAAAGTCTCATGCGTGAGACATTCGGGTTGACTCTACCAAACTTAACTCTCTCTCTTATCTTTCATCGGGGCTGGGTTTGGACATCTCTTTGCTCACCTACATACGCATGAATGAGAGTGAGTAAAAGCCCAGTGAATAATATCAAATAAAGAATTTACGTGAATGAAATTCGAAACAAATATATCAAACAACCTTAGGCCCATTCATGTTTCTATCTAGTAAAGTCAACGGCCTCAAGCCTAAACATATCAAATGGCCTTTGGCCAACTTCATTCTTAACCAACGGCCTCGGGCCCAATTCATTCATGTCAAACGGACTTGGGCCCAATTCACTTTTGTCGAACGGCCTTTGGCCCAATCATTCATGTCAAACGGCTTTTGGCCCAATCATTCGTATCAAACGGCCTTTGGCCCAATCATTCATGTCAAATGGCCTTTCGCCCAATCATTTATATCAAACGGCCTTTGGCCCAATCATTTGGCATAACAAATACTTGTCCACAATTCAAATTAATGAACTCATGATACTCATATAGAAGTAAACATTTGGACAAGTAGCATACTTCAAAATATCTTTACTAAGATATTACTCACAGTGATCTGCCGGATGATTTGTCCTTGCGCTTAACCCTACACATTTCATAAACATAAAGGATCAAAAGCAATTCAATCCGTTGTTAATTTATTTATTCCTCTTAGGCCTCTTTCTTATCTTCTTATCCATTTACAATACTCAATATATGCCCAAGAGTGCTTAAAAATGAAAGAGAATGGAAAACAATTCATAAAACACCCTTTCAAAATTTCTGAAACAGGGTTCTTCGCTCGAGCGGACCCCTTGGGTCTGCAAAAGTACTAGTTACCCCATTTTTACGCTCGAGCGTGACCCTAGTCGCTCGAGCCAGGAGTCGAAACATGTGCATGGCCGCTTGAGCGCAACTTCCCTCGCTCGAGCGGACACCTCTGTCTGCAAAACTTCTGGTTGCTTGCATTCTCCGCTTGAGCTGCAACTCCTTCGCTCTAGCAGAGAGGTTGAATTTTGGAATTTTCAGAACTACATTTGAAGCTCAAACTCGATGTTCAAAGGTCCAAAACTCATATTTTTGGTACAAAAACATGGAAAACCATCACATGACATGGAAACACTTCTAGTTTGGAACCATTTACTCAAAATCAAGGTCAAATCATTCAATTCCATGCTCATAACTTTGAGACTCATGCATGCATGACTTTACATGAGTTCATCACCTTCAAAACATGTAGTTAAGCTTCACAATCTCATTATTCATGGATGCATGTCCTAGACGACTTCCAATTCAACACCTTTAACATGTCTTATACACAAATATGAGGATTCATAGCAATTGTTACATGCATGCACATATTGACCTCAATTTCATCATGATTAACATGCTTCATATTCAAACATGCAAACCCATGTCAAATTCTTTACATGCATGTACATACAAACCTCAAATTCATCTAATTTAACCCAAATCAAGTTCTTGATTACAATTTATCTTTGAGTTCACATAATTACAACTCAAACTCATGAATTCATGCTTAATTACTCACCTAGAGGCTCCAATCTTCCCAAAATTTGCTAATATTTTGAGTCTAGCTTCCAAATTCTCAAGATTTGAGTCAAAATTCACAATTTGAGCCCTCTTTCTCTCTAGAAACGTCCCCCCCCCCTCTCTCTCTCTCTCTCTCTCTCTCTCTCTCTCTCTCTCTCTCTTTCTGGAGTATATTTCAGATTTTGAGCTCAAATGAATGAGCTTAGTGTAATAAGGCTCTTATATATGCTTGCCTAATCAAATTTGATTAAGGCTAAGTAATTAAGTTTAACTTAATCAATTCAATCTAATTAATTTGATCCAAATTAATTTCTAATTAAATTTCACCATAGGCTCTAAAAATCACGCTAATCACAATAGTACAGTCAATTTCACTTTCTAAAACCTGTATGGTCTTCAATTTCCAAGTTACAGTAGTAAGTTGGACAGATTTTCCTACAATAAACAGATATAGTTTCAAAAACATGAATAATCACACAATTACTACTAAAAATCATATTAAACATATAATCACGATCATAATTAAGATTAATTAGCATAAAACAGGACAGCGTTATCACAGTCCCAGGCCAAATATGCATCTGATCTTTTGGCCCGTGCTGGTCTTATAGATTGAAAAACTACCTCTACTCCAGTTGATCCTCAGATTCGTCTCACTCCTCTTGATGGGGATCTTCTCTCTGATACTACTCTTTATCGCTAGCTAGTTGGTAGTGTCGTCTATCTCACTATGACTCGTCCTAACATTGGCTATGTTGTTTATCTTGTTGGTTAGTAAATGTCGGCTCTTCGCACTCGACATTATACTGCTCTACTCCGCATACTTCGCTACCTCAAAGGCACTCTGTTCCATGGCCTTCACTATTCTGCTTCTTTCTTTCTTGAATTGTGTGCCTTTTCTGATGCTGATTGGACTTGGGATCCTACTGATCGATGCTCCACCACAGGTTTCTGTTTTTTCTTAGGGGATTCTCTTCTTACTTGGCGTAGCAAGAAACAATCCCTCACTGCCGGCTCTAGTACCGAAGTTGAATACCGAGCTCTTGCTGATGCTACTCAGGAACTTCTCTGGTTTCAATGGCTTATTGCTGATATGGGTGTTTGTTCTTCTGATACTACCTCTCTCTATTGTGACAATCAGAGTGCCATTCAGATTGCTCACAATGATGCTTTCCATGATTGCACCAAGCATATTAAGATTGACTGTCATTTCATTCGACAGCATGTCACACGTGGCACTGTTTTTCCTCTCCCTATTGCTTCTGCAGATCAACCTGCTCATATTTTCACCAAGGCTCATCCTCCTGGTTGTTTCAGTGATCTTGTTTCCAAACTCAAGATGGTTGATGCTTATCCTCCTTGAGTTTGCGAGGAGCTGTTAGCGTTAGCTTTAATGATGTAACTTTAATAATGTTGTTTCCTGCTTTATTCCTTTCTTCTTTCGACCACTTTCGGCCTTTCGTTCGTCCTCTCCTCTATAAAGGAGAGCTATCTGAACATTCACAAATACATTAATTCAATACACAATTTATTCTATCTCTCTCTCTCTCTCTGCCAACTATTGTTTCAATGTAAATGAAGAAAAATATGAACTAGCGAGAATCGAAGTGAGTAAAAATTAAGAAATGATCATAAAACTAAAAGGGGAAAAAAATATGATGAGGAATTTTCTTTTCTTCAAAATTTTAAAATTTATGGACCTTATTTGTGAAGTAATTTTTTTTAAGTAGAGCTCTCATAGGCTTAGGTTTGAAAAGATTTTACTAATTTTTTCTATTTTATTTGTTATCAATATAACAAAAGTAATGCTATAGAAATTAATATATATTTTTAAATTTATTTATTGATATGACACTAATAATAGTATTATTGACAGCCACATTAATTAGTAGGAAAAATTTAAATTGATAGTGTTTATATTATAATTTTGTACATAATAATTACATATTATATTATACAATAAACAAAACATAATATAAAAATATGACTATCATTAGCTTCTTAAAATTGGAAATTGATTAAAAATTGTGCAATAAAATGTTGTATCGTGTATGAGGTAATTTTGGTAGACAAAGTGTGTGGATTATCATTTTGTATGCATGCTGGAGTTAGTAATATATTAACTCCAAAAAATACTAGACAAGTAATGACACGCAATATCCATTGTTTGCGTTTTTTTATTTTTATTTTATTTATTTAAAAACTTTCCTCGCATAGGAGTTTGAGCCCGTCAGTTCGGGTGAGTCGAAAACATTCAGTTGGTCCAATTTCTCTGACAGATGTACTGCCAACACTTTATTCCCATTTTATGGTGGACTTTTATCCATCTATTTTTTTTTTTTTTTTTTTTTTCATTATAAGGTAAATTGACTTTTTTAAAGTCATTTTTTAAAAATCGATTTTTCAAAAATCTTATTTTACTATACAAAATTGATTAAAATAATAATAAAAATTTAATATAGAAACCGACTTTTAAAAAGTCAATTTTAATTAAGTTATCTTTAAAATTTAATTAATTAAAATCAATAACGGTTTCAAAAAAAATCATTTTTATATAAAAAAAATTTTAAGTTTCAAGTGTGACCTACGTTTTGGGCACCAACTTTTCTTATCTCCAACACTTCATAGTAGACGTCTTCGAACTTCTCTGCCATGTCCTCCAGAAAGACTTGAGAGAGAAATCAAACACTTACTCCAATACTATACTTCATCACTTAACAATACAATAGACACAAACCAAAGAAGAGACCATCACGAAGTGATAACCACCGCGAAAATGAGATCACTACAACCAACAGTTGTCTCACTCCTCTTACGTCATAGTTATCCCACATCTATCATGTCGGAGCTTCGCACATTTCCCTCACATTGTCCACATTGAGGTTCGTTTTGTAGAAATTAGGATTTTAACTTTTCATTTGGGATTTTCAATTTCAAAATTAATGCTTTTTGAAATTATGGTTTTGATTTTGGAGATTTTTTCATTTTTACCTCTATATTTTGTCACGATTTTCAATGACCCCCCAGACTACTCTTATTTTCACGCGCATCCCTATACTATTTAAGTTATTATCAATTTTGTCCCTGCCGTCAGATTTGAAATGGAAAAAGTTAAAAAAATTACATTTTGGTCCAAAATTTCAAAAGAAAGATACAGACCCACCCTTTCTGACAAGCAAACCACAATCAGTAACCACCACTTCAAGCCCTTCTATCTCTTTCGTTATAACTCTGTTTCGCCTGATTTTTGCGTCATTGGATTCGACTCAAGGTCTAGTTTTTGTATCACATCTCACACATCTCGTTCTTTCTCTTTTTGCATGCTATCAGAGCTCCGAAAGTTGATAAAAAAAAAAAGACTTTTCTTCTCATTTTCAAATTTTCTTTGAGCCATCTTTCGGACTTTATATCTTTCTCAATTTTTGACGGTTCTACTTCATTCTTTCGTCATTCTCTTCACCTCACTTCTTAGTTTGCCCTACACTACGTCTCTTTCTTACATCTTCGTGTAATAGGCAGTTTTGGTATGCCGAAAGTTGTCCGAAAACTAATTTCAAAAATTTCAAAACATTCATCTTTTGTTTCTTTCTTCTCCATCTTCCTTATTTTTCTTCTTCTTCTTCACTTATAACATGATGTGGAACATAGTTCTAGGTGGTAACAGAACTAGTGGTGGTGGTCAGTGACTAGAGGGGTCACGTGCCCCTCCTGCATTTTTTTTTTTTTTTACATATGTATATAAATAAAATTTTAAACAAAATAATATTTAGAATAAAATTTCAAGGAAATTTTTAAATTTATGAAAACAATAGTGATTGTTTTATTGAAAATGAAGTGACTACAACAAATTTTATTATTATGTATGAAAATTTTGTGAAAAAATCTCAATATAAAGGTAATATCCATCGTTATTGATATGCAAATATAATTAATCTCACTATATATATGTAAAAATTACTGGAGTGTTAGTTATATTTGCATGTGGAGTTCACCCTTCATATGCTGCTTTACTATTGGTTAATGATATCATATGTCAATAATGACGTGATATCACTATTATATGAAATTTTTACTCAAATTTTGTAAAAATTTGATTTATCTTACCATAATATAATTTATTTTAAGACTTAAATATATGATTTTTTTTTACATTGTCCATGATACACTAGTTAAACTCAATATTTTCTTTTCGATTTTACTCAAATCTAATTGTAAAATTTTATGTGAAATACTTTTGTAATAATTTATTTTAAGTTTTTGTACTTAATATTAATTTAAAAATTATTATTATCTTCTTATTGTTGGTTATGGAAAAAAAAATTAAAGTTATAATCAATAAGTATCCTTTCTGATTTAGTTTCCTGACTCCGCCACTGCCAATGGGCATTGTAAATTCCATACGCTATACACACGTGTTTATTGACATTGACAATGGAGGCTATGAAATGCAATCTTAAAAACTGGCAAGTATAAAAGAAAATTGTCACAACCTATATATAAGGTAATGCACCAATTTTTTTTTGTATCTTCTTTACATGAGTTGAATATTGATTCCTAATGTTTTTTTAGAGTAACCAATTAGAGTAATTTGAGTTAGAATCTCAATACTAGTTAGGACGTGTTAGCAAAAATCTGATTTGAGTCAAATCGATAGGGAAGAGTCGACAAGAAAACCAATTTTGACAAACAAACAAATTGATCAACCAATGTGGTTGATGTCCTATGCCTTGATAGATTTAATGACTTCCTTAGAGGTTGTTATGTGAAGAAACAAATGCAACCAAAATGAAATTTGATTAAATAACACTTAAACTTGTCACTTTTTCAAGAATCAAATTACAAGTCTGAAAATGATTACAATTAATAGGGCCAAATTGAGTACAAAAGCTGAATTACAGATGACCTATTCCTAAGTTAAGATAGACTACTCCTAAATAAATTACACTACTCCTAGATTTCACATGAGTTATGAATTTGGTTGCAAGTCTTTCTCTTGTATCCCCTTGCTCTTTTATAGGCATATTTTCAAACGAAAACGACCTAAGTAGTTCTTCTAAACAGTTATTCATTAATGAAAAACCAACCCACAATTCCTTGAATCAATCCACATTCTTAGCATAAAGCTACACGTGTTCATCTTTTAACTTGTCACCAAGGAGTGCCGTCTCATGATTCACTTTTCTTTCCTTGGTGTTATGAGTCACTATGCTTTAAATCACCTCCTTCAGTTTCCAAGCCCCACGTTGTTCCAGAGCCATCCACGTTGTCATTTTCCTCCCACACAAGCTTAGGAACACTCACTGCTGGAAAACAGATTTTTAGTGGCGTTTAAAAAACGCCGCTATAAGTGTCAAAAACGCCGCAAATTCGTTTTGCGACGCTTAGCACCAAACGTCGAGGACGCGGCCGTCGCTATAGCTTTGTGGCGTTTTAAAAACGTCGTGATATTAGTATAAGCGGCGTTTTTAAGCCAAATGTCCTAAATAACAGTATTATGACGTCACTGTGATATTTAGCGACGTTTTTAAAACGCCATCATATCTTTTTAAAACAATGACCGTTAGAGTTTAAGTGGCGTTTTAAAAAACGCCGTGATATCTTTTTTCATATTTTTTTTGTAAATTATGCTAATTTTAAACCCATCAAAAAGTATTCAGAGATTCTGAGACAATTTTCAAACTACTCTATAAAAGAAAAACATTATTATAAATGCCTATAATATGGTAATTTTAAAGAACTCAATTGTACAGAAACTAGTGTAGAAAGAAATCATTGGAGTTCCTACTAATACAACCAAATGCACAATTCATGTAGTCAAGTAGTCTAAGAGAATACAACAATGAAAGCTTTCCATAAAAAGCAATCTGCCTTCTGAAGCGATGCTCATCATCACTGTCCAAGCTGTTTTGTTCAGAATTGGAATCTTCTGATTGATGGGAACCCAACAATTGAAATTCTTTACAAAGCTTTTCCCACTCCTTAAGCAAAGATAGGAAATCTTCTGCTGCTTCATTTCTCACCTATAATCATTTTGGACTTGTCCTTGATAAATATATATATATATATATATATATAAATTACTAATAAAAAAAGTAAAGGAAAGGGAACAAATATACTACCTCAGTTTCAGGATGGTTCAACTTTAGACTTTCGCATGCATTAGAATTTATATCCACAGCCCACCTCTAATAAACAAATACAAATAAAACATATATAAGCCTTTGCATGGAAGAGTGCATAGAAGAACAAGTTTTACAAAAATCACATTTACAATCACTTCATGACTTACAGTAACCAGTTTCAAACCAGATACGGATGCTCCAAGGCAGAGACCAGTTGACATGGCTCCACATCCAGAGTATAAATCTAGTAAAGTCATCCGATACTCTTGACATCTAGAAACTTGGGAAGACTTTGCAGCGTCAGTTGTCTCCTAGTGCACTATTTGAACTAGCTTCACTTATTGAGGATGCATCACTATCCATCTTTAAGTTTTCTGGATTTGCTGAAGCAGACAACATCTATTAGAAGAATTCATTTTAAAAAATGATTGTAGTCCTTGGGTAAACATACTAACCTGTAGCTGTATCTAGAGTTGTAAACGAAAAGTGTGGCAATGAATATGCCATATCATAATACAAGTCTGAAGACAAAAGTATTCTCTTTTTCAGCCAAGTCAGCCTGTTTCACAGAGAAAACATTTCAGAAACTTGGAAAGCAATAAACAGGAACAGAGTTTTAGAAACACACACACACAAACAGAGACAAAAATAATAATAAGAATAAAAACAAATAGACAAAGATATCAGTAGCCAGAAGTAAGTGATGGTCATACTTTTGCCGCAAGTTGCACAATTTTCACTTTTGACACAATGGAATTCAATGGATTGTCATCTCTTATGTCTGAGTAAAACACTCGTCTTTTATCAATGAGGTCAGATTGGTTCTTAATTACCTGGAAACAACCAAATACATAAATAGAATAATGCACATGTATAACATCTATTTCATAATTTCGTTTAATAGCATTTAATATTGTGCTGTTAAATTACATGAGAATTTAAAAAGTGAAAAGTAATAGTTAGGGGTTAAATTATAAAAAATAGTTCCTAAGATAAGTAGTGTGAAAAAAACAACAAAAAAAAAATGTTTAATGTGCACTTTTATCATTTGTACCAAAAATAAAACTTCAATTTATATTATTCCAATTTCCCTTGTAATAAAAGACCATCATTCCTTATTTTGATAAGACTACTAGATTTCTTTTTGCTGAATGTAAGTTCTATGATAGAGTTTTTACATATGCTTTACTGGAACTCAATATAGACAATTCCTAAAGTATATAATTTTTGTAGATATAAATATAGAACTTTATTCAGTTATTTCCATACAATATAATTTAATATAATCAATTCAATCATAGAACCTCACACAGATCTAACCTAGACGGTCCTTGTTGGAATATGTGAATCCTGTATATTGTATGAATCCAGTATATTGTGTGATTACGGGATTTTAGGCATATTTCCTTATATTTGATTTTATTGTTATTCTACCTTCCTAAATTGTAACCTCCTCAATTCAGTATATATATATACACACGAGGATAATCATATATTGTGATTAAGCCATTCAATTTATTATCTTCTTATGTCCTGACAAGAAGGTGGATAAATATTATAACATTTAAGAGGTGAACCTCATTGACAAAACTTGAGCAAGAAACTAGACAATTCAATGTTCAGATGCAGGGCAAATCAAAGCAAATAACATAGGAAGTAAAACATAATTGTAGCAATTAAAGACTCACCGCTAATAACTTTAATGAGTGTAATGGCACAACCCGATCATCATGATCAGCTGTCAATAACATGGTAGCTGGGTACTGAGAAAACTGATCAGAGGATTGTTCCCATGGTCTGCTAACATTATACAGTGGCGAGCACCTGAAGAGAAATTTTAACAATGGCAAATATTCAAAATGATAAAATAGTTACCCAACTACCCGTCTGCTGAAGTTGAGCTGACTTCCAAGGCGGAGGACTGGATTCTGAGGGTATAAATCAGCCGTTACCATAATGTAGTCCGACTTCTGCAGATTACTGTTGAATGATACTCGCACAAGAGCTCTACCATGTCACACTGCCTTCAATCAGGAATAAGAATGCAGGAGTGAGAGTTACGGCATGGCCAGGCAAAAGATGGTTAGAAACATAGCTAAGACCATGTAGGTGCAATATATTTGTGCAGAAGATGGGAGACTTGTGCATAGGGTAAAATGTGAAACTGGTATAAGAATTTGTATAGCACATAAGAGGCAAAAAGCACCAAACAATGCTGTTTATATGGATGGTCAATAACATCATAAAGACTATTCAGTTAACTCATTGGTGGTTGCATTAAATTAGTGATTTGGACATACTCTTAAAGAAAAGGATGAAAAAAAATAAAAACTAAGTTGATGGACAGGTTACCTGTGCTCTCCCATCCCATGGAGAAGTAGGTAATTTGCTTTGGTGAACCTATTAAAGAAGAAAGACTAACAATTGATGAAATGAAACATATCTGGAAAACTCACATTAATATTCCTACTCGCATATTCCCTTGCCACGGTTTTTGTGAGGCCAAGTACCCCTGCCTTTGCAGCACTACAATTGGTTTGCCCAACGTTACCAACAAGACCAACAATTGATGCTATGTTGATTATCCTTCCCTGCCACATCAGCAATTAAGATAAATGGGAGATTGAAAAGCAAAAAGATAATAAATAGCTACCAAATAATTGAAACTTTTTTTCTCAATTGTTTCTCAAAATGTCAAATTTCTTTCTCAATTGTAAGCAACTTGTGATGCATTATGAAAGAGCATGAAATGAGGAGAGAATTGAAATTTTTTTTCCAAAAACTATTTCTGATGCAAATTTGAGAAACAAACTTTCAAGTGGAAATGCATCAAAAATAGGTTGAAACTAAAATCCCTACCCACCCCCCTGCAGGTGGGAAAAAAAGTGTAATTGTCTGGCAAATACAGTTTTAACGTTACCAACAAAACCAGCACTCCACATCTTCTCATGAAAATCCCAACTGCAATTCCCAACTCTGAATCCCCAACCACCAAACTTGACCTTTCTTCAACCCCCACCAAAGAATTATACATGACCAAAGTTTCCAAACAAATAGGCAGAAAAGAAGGGAATGATTCAGACTCCACAGCAGACTCCGCAGCAGTAGACTCCACAGCAGGCTAGAAGGGAAATCACCAAACTCCAAACAAGCAGCTTACTCCAAACAAGAGAAATCACCAAACACCAAACCAGACATACCAGAACAAAACTAGCAGTAGAAACAAACCCAGAACAAAACCAGAAAATCAGCAGCAGAGTAGAGTTGCATAATATCAGCAGCAGAACAAAACCAGCAAATCAGCAGAACTGTACCCGTCCACCAGAACAAGGCTAGAATATATATAGGGCTCTAGAAAATGTTGAGAATCATGTAAATTATATCAAGCATTAGATCTTACCAGTTAATAATTCATGCTGTTCCAAATAAGCCTCAACTTCCCATATCCTCCAACTATGGATCTGATCACATTATTACAAAGACAGCCATTAAGCAGAAAATAACACACAAGTGTTTTAGTTTCATTTCAATTGAAGTATAATTGTGAAGTCCTTGTCTTCCATAAATTTGACTACGATGCTATAATGAATACATGACAAATTCAACTTAATATAAACAAAACTGAACAGCACATTATTCATCTTCATGTCAAAGGATGTATGTGCTGCAGATTAATCACTACAATAAATTTAAAAAAAAAAAATTGCAAAATCTCAGTAAAGCATGTACTCTTAATGTCACTAACACTAGAGCATAACCTCAAACCAGCAGAGCAACAAGAAGAAAAAACCTACTCAACACAGTTTTCTGCAAATTTGCAAGCAGTAGAACCATATCAACAATACAAGGACCAATTAACACAGCTTACATGGTCTGTGATGTATAATTGGTAGCATGACCCACAAAAATAAATGTTACAAATGACCTATAGTAATCACTATATCATCAATTTTCTGGAAGGAATAATCCAGATCATTCTGCTTTATCCATCCCAAATGAGTGTTATGTTTGAAAAAGCATAAAACTTATGAAAGCAACAATAAATCCAAGCACTGTCACTGCATCTCTTTGGCATAAACTCTTCCAAAATTGTCATTACAGTAGCAACAGACCATGTTGGCGTTAACGCCAAAGATCTCATTTATGTTCTATTTTGTTCCATTACTTTCTAAAAAAATTTCTTTTGTTGCCAATCAAAAAAACAAAAAACAAAAATTACCAACTAAAACAGACACCATAAGCATAAGCAGCCCCAGAATACTATTACTGAATCAAATTCTATTACAATCAAAGAAACTGAAAAAAACTGTGTCAGTAACAATGATGCAGCACAGCTAAGCGGGTTTGTGCCAAACTAGGAAGGAGTGAACTAACTAATTTGTATATATCTTTTGAATTATGCCACCCTATATATTTATGTTTATTAATTTTAATAACATGTCGAAGAAAACTACAATTTTAAAACACTTGCAAAATAAAATTCAGAGCAATTTTTTAAGTAAATAAGTCATAAAAATGCCAATATGGAAAAGATAACTGAGAAAATGGAAGGAGAAGTGTACTCACAGATATTGCAAAACTTCATTCTAGTATATAAGCCTAGGTATTTCCCCACTCAGTGTATTCTGTGCAAGGTCTCTAGAATACATATATTGAAACATATGCATCTCAGTCATCATTCTAAAATTAGATAGAAATTAAATGAGAAGAGAATGGAGAAAGAGGACTTACAAGAGTTTTAAATTTGGAATTTGGGACAAGGTTGAGGAGACCCAATTAACTGATTGTTTTTCAAAATTCTGGGGAGATCCATTCCAAAGAAGGGAAGAAAAAAATTATACAAGACAGAATTAGCGCCATAATCAAAGGTCTGAGTTGGAACAGTGGTTGGTGGTGGTGTTCGGCTGTTGGGAATAGACAATGAAGTGGAAAGAGGTGATAGTGTTTGGTGGTGAGGGTTGGGGTAGGCAGAGAAGGAGATGGTGCCAGAGGGGGATGTGGCTATGGTTGATGCCAGGGGAAAGAGCAAGGCTAGGCAGATATGCCATGAGAAACACAGAAGAAGAGAATGTTAGAATGTAGCACCAACTTCTCGCAGAGGTCAAATGCTTGAAACAAGAGACATTTTTCAAATTGAACATTGAGCCAATTTAACTGCAACTTGTCAATAGAAACACACCATCAGTGCCATAATCACAGATACTAAAATACAAACAATTATAAGCATACATATATACATGAGTACATAGAGAGACTTTGGTAATGGCTTCCCTCAAGGCATCACTCTGAAGCTTACTGTAGAAGAGGAAAAAGCAGCCGCGTTAGAAAGGATAAAAATGGAAAGTAGCAATAGAGACACCTGCATTTCTAAAATGTAAAAAGAGCAAATGAATGCATACTAGTTGTTCGAATTAGATGACTATAAAATGTAAATGCACTGACTTTGATACAACATAGCCAGAAATTTTTAAAAAAAAAATGCTAGTGCCTAGAATACAAGAAAACTAATAAAATGTGTTAATCTGGGTATAAACTGGAGCATACCCTAAAAATCTACGAAAATAAATAAATAAATAAATAAATTTAAACAAGCTAACAACACACATTCAAATTCTGAAGATAACAACAGCAATAAACTAACAAGTTCCACTTTCTAAGAAAGATCAATGAAAACTTTAAATCCCAGGCTCAATCATAAAGAAAGATCTTTTTTTTTTTTTTTTTTTGGAGTTGATGGTAAAAATCTCAGTCATACCCACATCACCGAACTTCATATTAAATGCATTCAACCATGAGCAGCAAAATAGACCCTAAGATTAATAAAGTTACAAAATTTATACAAACAATTTAGAAAAACAAATACACTTTGTTACAATTTTTGGAGTGAATTGGACACCATAAACAGAACCAAAGAAACTCCAGATAACAAAATCAGAAATTGGCATACCTTATGGCTGAAACTTTTTCCTTTCTTCAGATTTATGTACTGTCAACACAACAGAAACCACAATAAAAAAGAATCAATTTTTATTCAATAAGAAGAACATTTTCCTTCTGATTCAACCAATTTAAGTCAAAATTTAATATTTCATCTATAAAGATTAAATGAAGAAGCCAAAAACAAAACACAGCAAAACAAAGATCCGAAGGTAAAACCCTGAGAGAAAGAGAGAGAGGGTACCTGAGATGAAAACCCTAGACTAGGACCTTGAAAAAGGAAGACAATAATAAAAAATCAAGGTAATTTACAATTATGTACCTGGGCTGAAATAGCTTGTGTGACTGAAAATCAACACACAGAAAGATAAATATTATATCCAACAAAAATTATAATTAAGTACCTGTTTGTATTTTTCATTTATCGACATGTCTATTCAAGGGGAATGCCTAACCATATTTCTTAGGAACTGAAAATTAGCAAAGTCATCTGAGGAATGACTTTGATGTCCCCAATACCTAAGGTTTACACTTCATTGCCCTGTTTTTATTTTTCATTTATCGGCCGTCTATATTCAAGAGAATGCCTATGCCTAACCATATTTCTTAGAAACTGAAAATAACCAAAGTTGATTAAACCAAAAATTTACCTTGGATTGGAACCTGGTCAAATCAAAAAAGCATTCAATTGTTGGCTCTCCTTGTTTCAACTCATTGTAAGCTTTTCCCACGCCCTGCATGATTCTTGAAATTCAGATTGAAAAAAAAGTCAGCTCCGCAAAGGCTGAAGCATAATGAGAAACAGAAAGAACTAGTAGCAAAAGGTATCTGCATTGGTTATCAAGAAAATATTAGATAACAATAAGTTCCAGAACCATTTCCATCTTATCAATGAAATGAAATAAACAAATTTGACCCAAATCAGCATGTAGTTTATGCATCTTGTCTTTTTTCATGCATCAGACCAAGATACTAGAACCCAGCTACATAATGTGGAATCCAAATATTAGGGACTGTATTTATTTCATCAAAATTTTAAAATCTTTCTTATCAAAAAAATAAAAAAACAAAAGCTATTTTCCAAGAATTCCACCATGTTGGCACTGAAAAAGTATTAATTTCCTCATGGTTACGACTACACTTCAGAAAATTAGCTAAATGAAAGCCCTTCAATCAGGGGGGGAATCTGGACAGAGATAGATGGGGATCAAAAGTATTAATTTTTAGATTTTGTATGCAATATCTTATTGATTTTTGGCTTACGCATGTTATCTTATTATTTGTATGTTTTTATTTAGTGATTTCATTCATCACAAAAAAATTAAGCACCAAGAGAATGCAATATTCAATTTAAAAAAATTACCATTCTCAACAAGTACTAGGGCTACAGGAGAAGTTAAAGATTCACCAGGTGAATAAAAAAATTAGACATCAAAAGCATTAGTGGAATCTAAAATCCGAGTAAATACAAAGCATGGTAGTCTCTTCCATGGCTTGGACAGGAGTAAAAAAGCCCCACAAAATATACTTTAAAGGCGATCCCTATTTTGGAAATGTTTGACTATAGTTTCCTATTTATGTCTAAAACCCAGGAAAAAAAGGGGCAAAAAAAAGAAATATAACAGAGAACAAGAAATGGAGAACTTCAACTTGAGCTTGGCATATAAACAAACATGTAATATCCACAAATAAATCCAAATATACATACACACAAGATTTGAAGGTAGAGAAAGTGAAGAGATTGGAGATCTGTACCTCAAGCTAAAGAGAATCTTGAAAAAGGAAAGTTAAATGTATGTATGGGTAAGTATATATTCAGAGATCTTTCAACTTTTTCAACATAACAGACCAGAAAACGATGTGTTTAGACACAAATCAACTCCTCCTCCTCCTCCTCCTCCTCCTCCTCCTCTCTCTCTCTCTCACACACACATCCAGATTTGACGCAAATACTTAAATCTAGTTCAACGAAGCAGAGAGTAAAGAAAAGAAGAAAGCCACAAATCAACTTGTAGTTTCTTGCTTACAATTTCAATTTCAATAACCAAATCGAGAGAGACGGGAAGGAAGAGCGAGAGAGAGAGAGAGAGAGAGATACCTCACTGGTGCAGATGGCGGTGGCGGTGCGGCTTCGAAATCGAAATTACAGAGTCAGATGAAATCGAAATAAGAGAAATCGAGCCGGTGCAAACGGTGGTGGAGGTGGAGCTTCGAAATCGAAATCGCTTTGAATCTCAAAGACGAATCTGTGAGAATGATAAGGGTTTAGAGATGAACCGAGAGAGAGAACTTCGATTAGGGCTACAGCGAGAGGTGAATCGATACGTTCAGACGGTTTAGAGAGAGAGAGAGAGAGAGAGAGAGAGAGAGTGAGATTTTAGGGCTACAAAATAAGTAATATATTTTATATTCACCGCTCGCCCATTTTTAAGAGAGAGAGATAGGACATTCGAAGACGTTTTCAAACGCCTCTGGTTATTGAAACGGTGCAGTTTTGATTTAAAAAAAGCGACGTTTAAAAAACGTCGTTAAATATTGTGTCGCCAAAACTTATTTTTCTTGTAGTGACTGTTAGCAATAATAATAATAAAATATAATTATGGCCATAGTAAATTTTTGAAGATGGTGATGATTTAAATTGACAGACCAAAATCGACAGTCCACAATCAATGAAATTAGATTTGGTCATAATCGACAAGTCGCAATCAATTAATCGAGACTTAGCCATAATCAACAAGCCATAATCGATAAATAATTATTTTTTAGTGTCAACATATGGCAATTCTATTTGGCGGCACTTGTATATGATCAATTAAGAACATAAATTATTTGTATTTAAAAAAGTGATGCAAATGTAATATTCATTATTAATGCAATTATAGTTATTATTTAAAATAAAAGGACTTATTATAATCACGTAACGATAAGTACACTGAAAAAAATAATAATAAACAGCAATAGCAATCAATAACTGATAATGTACCAGTGCAGCTGCAGGTGCAGCCTCAGTCATGTGCTGATCAATCAACCAAGTGACTCATGGGCATGTGGCACCAGTTCTGTTAGCTGTTAGTTTGTTATACACTGTTAGTGTTCTGTTAGTTAGTTACAAAACTGTTAAACAGATAATGATATGTTATTCATGTATATATAGAATAGCTTGTAACCAATTGAATTGTGAAATGGAATTATAAAATTTCTCTCTCTTTTCATGGTATCAAAGCCTTGAAGCTCTTGCGAGAAATTCATGATCCATCAATGGAGGATAATGCTTCTGCTTCTCTCCTCACTCCACTTCTTTCAAATTTCACTTCATTGGTGACTGTCAAGCTTGATTCAACCAACTACTTGATATGGAAGAATCAAATGCACAATGTGCTTCGAGCCACAGGTCTGCTCGGTTACGTCAATAGATCACATTCCTGTCCTTCTTCAACTGTTCTTGATTCTGATGGGAAATCAATATCTAATCCTAAGTATCTGCAATGGCAGACGATCGATGCACACCTTCTCAGTTGTCTCACTACAACTTTATCATCCTTAATCTATTCCTCTGTTCTTCATCTTCCACATGCTGCAGAAGTTTGGCATGCTCTAGAGAAGCGATTTACTTCATTTTCCAGATCACACATACACAAGTTGAAAAACAAACTTCAACATCTCAGTAAGAAATCTTCTTCAATCGAAGATTATCTCTCTCAAATCAAGATCATATCTGATCAGTTAGCCTTGGCCTCTGCTCCAGTTGATGATGGAGACCTCGTTCTTCTGACATTTAATGGCTTACCAAATGAGTATAACTTTATCAAAACTTCTATTCGAACTCGGTCTGAAGCAGTTTCGATGGAAAATCTGTGTTCTCTGTTATGTTCAGAGTCAATTCATATTGAAAATAAACTCAAACATTCCTCTGGACATGATCTTCATGTGGCCTACAATGCATCAACAAAAGGATCTTCATTCTCATCATCTTCTTCATATCCTACATATCCTAGTCTTGATTCTCATTCTAATTTTGGACCCTCTCGTGGCTTTTCATCTAGTTCGAGAGGTCAATCTCCGTACAGAGGTACCAAAGGAGGACGATTTACCAATTATAGAGAAGGTCATTCTCAGTACAGAGGTACCAGAGGAGGCATACATTCTTTTTTTGACTCCTCTGGTTCTGGTTGTCAAATCTGTGGCAAGCTATCACATCTGGCGTTTGATTGCTGGTTTTGAATGGATCCTACTTTTCAACCTCATCATCAGTCCTCCCAAGCTCCACCTCGAGCCTATAATGCATCTGCTTCTCATCACACTTTATCAGATTCTTCTGCTACTCAATGGTATCTTGACTCTGCAGCCACAAATCATTTGACTAATGATATGTCTAATCTTCATCTTTATCAGGCTTATCAAGGTCCTGACCAAGTTCAAGTTGGTGATGGTTCCTCCTTACCTATCCAACACATTGGGACTAGTCTTCTACCTACACCTCACTATGGTTTTCATCTTATCAATCTTCTTCATGTTCCTTCCATTTCTACTAATTTGCTTTCTGTACATCAATTGACCAAGGATCATAATTGTGTTGTTATCTTTGATGCTGACACATTTGTAATTCAGGACAAGCACACGCACCAGATTCTACATAAAGGCACTCATGTCAATGGTCTCTACCAGTTTTCTCCTTCATCTTCTCTGTCATCCTTTACTCCTGTTGCCCAGGCTCATCAATCTACTATATCTTCAGTGTCTGATCTACTTTGGCACCAAAGGCTTGGCCATCCTTCATCACAGAAGTTGCAACATTTAGCTGTGCACTTACCAAATAAAATTTCTGTAAATAATGTGTTGTCTTGTACTGATTGTCAGGTGTCTAAGATGCACAGATTACCTTACAAACTGTCTAGTACTTCAGTTGATTGTCCTTTTTCCTTAATCCATAGTGATGTTTGGGGTCCATTTCACTCTGCTAATACTTCTTGCAAATTTTATGTGTTGTTTGTAGATGATTTCAGTAGATTTACCTGGATTTATCCTCTGAGCTACAAGAGTGAAGTCTTTGATAAATTTTTAGCTTTCAAAGCCTATGCTGAAAATCAGTTTAATACTACTCTCAAAATTTTTCGAACTGATTGTGGCACTGAATTTGTTAATCACAAGTTTGATTCATTCTTGCAAACTCAAGGCATTATTCATCAAACTAGTTGTCCATATACTCAAGCTCAAAATGGCATTTCTAAAAGAAAACACAGGCACATAATTGAGACAGCCATCACTTTACTTCATCATTCTTCTATTCCTTTACTTTATTGGTTTGATGCCATAGCTGTAGCTGTCTTTCTTATCAATCGTATACCTAGTAGTGTCCTTCACAACAAATCTCCTTATGAAGTTTTGTTTCATTCCATTCCTGATTTCTCATTTTTCAGAGTTTTTGGCTGTCAATGTTTTCCATGGCTCAAACCATACACTTCTCACAAACTTTAACCAAAATCTGTGGCTTGTGTTTTCTTGGGGTATCATCCTACTATGAAAGGTTATAGCTGTCTCAATCCTCTTACTGGCAAAATCCATGTTTCTCGCCATGTGCTTTTTAATGAACATTGTTTTCCTTTTTCTTCTAATTTTTCTGCTGCTCCACCTTCTTCTTCTCCAGTTTCTCATCTTACATCTTTTTTCTGGGATTCTTCTACTGTCCCTTCTCCAGCTCCTACCTCAGTTCCATCCTCTCAGATTTCATCTCAGCCCTCTTCTTTAGCACAGCCTTCTTCTTTCTCACTGTCTTCTTCTTCGTCTCCGTTATCTTCTTCCTCTCCTGACAATCTGTGTTCTCCTCTTCCCTCTCCTGCTATTCCTATTACATCTCTCACTGTTGATTTACCTCTGCCACATCCTCCTGCTTCTAGCCATCCCATGATTACTAGATCTAAATCTCGACATCCTCTTTGTCTCACTGCCTGTTCTTCTCTTCTTCAAACTGAACCTCATTCTGTCACTGAGGCTCTTCAGTCTCCTGTTTGGGTTGCTGCCATGGCCGAAGAATTTACAGCACTTCAACATCAAGGCACTTGGGAGTTGGTTACACTTCCCTCTAATAAGGTGGCTATTGGCTGCAAGTGGGTATTTCGTATTAAACGGAATTCAGATGGCACTATTGCTTGGTATAAAGCGCGCTTAGTTGCCAAAGGATATTTACAACAAGAAGGGGTTGATTTTCATGAAACATTCAATCCTGTCGCCAAACAACCTACTATTCGTATTCTTTTGTGTTTGGCTCTTCATTTTGATTGGCCTACCAAGCAATTGGACATATCAAATGCATTCCTTCATGGCACCTTAGAAGAAGAAGTTTATTTTGTGCAGCCTCCTAGTTTTATTCAGAACTCTACTCAAGTGTGTAAACTCAAAAAGGCTCTCTATGGTCTTAAACAAGCTCCTCGTGCTTGGTACTCCACTTTCTCCTCTTTCTTGGTGGCTCAAGGTTTTCATACTTGCCATTCTGATTCATCTCTCTTTGTCAAGAAAACTTCTACCAGCCTTACTATTCTTTTGGTATATGTTGATGATATTTTAGTGACTGGCAATGATCCTACTCTTATTACTCATCTACTTACTCAAATACATCATTCTTTTTCTATGAAAGATCTTGGCTCTGTGTCTTATTTCTTGGGTATTTCTATTCATGCTCAAGCTAGTGGCTATTTTTTGTCTCAAGAAAAGTATGCTGCTGATTTGTTACTTAAAGCTGGTCTCAGTGACTGTAAACCTTGTTCTACTCCATTGGCTGTCAAACCTTCTACTTTACCTACCGATTCCCTTCCTTTTTCTCAGCCTTCTTTCTACAGAACCATTGTTGGTGGTCTCCAATACCTTACTATTACTCGTCCCGATTTGGCTTTAGCTGTTAATGTAGCGTGTCAACATATGCACTCTCCTACTAATGCTCATTTTCAGGATGTCAAACGATTGCTTCGATATGTCAAAGGCACTCTTTCTCATGGCCTGCATTTTTCTTCTGGTCCTTTTTCCTTTCATGGTTTTTTTGATTCAAATTGGGCCGGTGATTCTGTGGATCGACACTCCACTTCTGGGTACTGTGTCTATCTTGGTCCCAATTTTATCTCCTGGTCTGCCAAGAAACATCCCACTGTTTCTAGGTCCTCAACTGAGGCTGAATACAGGTCCTTAGCTCATGCTGCTGCTGAGCTCACTTGGTTACAGCAGCTGTTACAGGATATGTGTCTTCCTGCTCTTTCCGTTCCTATTTTATGGTGTGACAACCTCTCTGCTATGGCCCTTGCTTCTAACCATGTTTTTCATTCTCGCTCCAAGCATATAGAAATCGATTGTCATTTTGTGCGTGAAAAGGTGGTGGCTAAACAGCTTGATCTTCGCTATGTGCCTTCTGCTGATCAAATTGCAGATGTGTTTACCAAGCCTCTCTTTACTTCTCGTTTTCAATATCTCAAAGACAAGCTCTTGGTTCTTCCTTGCCCCAATAGCTTGAGGGGGGCTGATAATGTACCAGTACAGCTGCAAGTGCAGCCTCAGGTGCAGGTGCAGCCTCAGTCGTGTGTTGATCAATCAACCAAGTGACTCATGGGCATGTGGCACCAGTTCTGTTAGCTGTTAGTTTGTTATACACTGTTAGTGTTCTGTTAGTTAGTTACAAGACTGTTAAATAGATAATGATCTGTTATTCATGTGTACATAGAATAGCTTGTAACCAATTGAATTGTGAAATGGAATTATAAAATTTTTCTCTCTCTTCGATAACCACAACGATGATAATAATCAGTCTTATTTTAATTTCAAAATATGTGCATAATACAATATAATTAAACATTGTATTTTGACTAATTGTACAGTGATACTAAAAATGACATGACTTCAAATTTTGTTATTGGGTACACCGCACCGCATATATATATGATGGTGGGCTCAAAAAATGGATTAAAAAAAAAAAAAGAAAACCAAAATTATTAAACAATATACAAAATTAAACTATAGAAAAATATTAACAATATACATGTTAGTATGATGGGTACTTAAAAAATAAATTGATAAAGATATTAGCTTTCAACCTATTAGACTAATCAACAATTCCTTGCTTGTTATGGAAAAAATGTTAATTAATGTACAAACAAATTTATGGAAAAGTATACTTGGTTTTCTCGCCATCATCAAACAGTTAGAGCGCCAACTTAACTTACCTCTAACAAATTGCATTTGAATGTCTTAGTAATAAATATTGACATTGCTTTCATGTGAAGGGGGAAAAAAGAAGAAGATGTGTGAGTGATTTTCTGATCACACTGCCCGTTTAGTAATCAGCTAGAGAGCACCGGTAGAATAGATGGCTTCTGCTAACTTGTAACAGAAAGAGAAGGCTCCGGCGGTGGTTCTACCACCCGGGGGCACTTCGACGATCAAGTCAGTATATCTCTCAAAGATAATCAAGTGCTGAACTCATTGCTCAAAGCATAAATTGCGTACCTTAGACCCACGAGGGTGCCTCTCTTTTAATAGTTAACTCAATCCTAGTCCCACTAGAAGCCTGACTTCTAGGGACTCCAATTCTGGACTTACCTTGGACTCTTCAAGAGATAAAGATAAACTCCCTAAGAGCTTTATCCTCATCTTGACTAAGTCTCCTTTTCATTCTTGGACTCTTGTCCCCTATCCGCTTATCTCGGATTCTGATATTTTTGGAGGAAACCTCGGCCTAACCGAGATTACCCCGGCACAACGACTAGGACACGTGGTACCTCGGCTGACACGTCGGCGTCACCTTGCCACGTGTTGGTACTCAGAAAATATATCCCTACACCTGCCCTCTAGGTTCTATTATCTCGGTATCCTGAGGTGATGGAACCTATATCGGTATTTTTTCCTGTACATCGGCTCAAGAACTCCTCAGCCGAGATCATTCATTTCAGGCCGACATGTTCTCTTCTGAGAACAAGAATTCCAGTGAACTCTTTCACGTGTGTGAGCTGTCACGCATCATTTACTCAACCGTTTCATTCACTCGTCTTCACCTCATTGGACAATGCCTATGACGTGCTCGCAAGCCGTCTTGCATCTATGTGCGCCGTCTGACGTACGCGTTGTTCCAGGCGCATTCAATGCTCTGTTTTGCCGCCGTTTCAAACTTTTGACAAAACCTTTCCCCCTTTCTTTATTTTTCACTTTTGCATTCGATTTCTCTTCGCTTTTTCTCTCTCTAGCTCCTGAATATGTCATTGTTCCAGTCCTCAAGCTCTGCAACTGCCTTCCTTTCTCCTTTCCTGTGAAGCTTTCGTCATTTTTGTTACATCTGTAACTGTCATCTGACTTCGGTAATCTTCATACTGGCTTCGCTTTTTTCTGGTAAGCCACTGTTCCTTTCGTTTTCAATTCTATTGATATTCTTCATTACTTGTTGCCATTATTGTTTCAAATCTTGCGAATCACACATCTCAACATATTTAATCAAATGGTTTTGATCTTGCCCATATCTTGAATACATATTGTTCACCACTTTCTTGCACTCTTGTTACTGTTCTTGACCCTTTATTTCTCGTATTCTTTATGCTCTTGATAGCCCATCCCTGTTCTTGATTCTAAAGCACGTCTTTGCCTTTCTGTCTTCCAGATCCGTGCTTTCAACCCTTGCTTTCATAGATCTAGGTTTGGGATTTGTTGTGTAGAACCCATAATTTAGGAAAAAACTGAAACTAGTACTTTACTTAAATTTTTGCCGAGGTCTTATTAACCCTCTCAAAACATTTTTTCTCTGAAATCCAACCCCTCTAATTCAGGCCAATATCATGGGTATGTGGAGACATAGGGTAGATACCCCGACCAAACTTGAGTACTTTAGGCAAGAGTTCTCTATCCCTGTCGATGTCCATCTGAGGCTGGCTGGAGATAACGACTCCATCATGCCCACAGATGATTCGATGCCCTTTCCCATTGTAGCTTTCACAGAGTGCGGACTCTGGCTCCCACTCAACATCCTTTTTCGTGAGATTCTTCACTATTATAAGTTGAACCCCATGCAACTGGCAATCAATTCCTACCGAGTGATCAATGGCATCATAGCCTTAGCTAAACAAGAAAATGCTAGGATCACCCTAGTCGATATCCAGTACTGCTATGCCATGTGTGCCCTTAATTTGAAAGAAAAAGGCCACATTTATTACCTTAAGCCGAGGTCTACAGAATTCAAAATCATAGCCGACCTCCCAGACTCCAACAAGGGGGCTGGAGATGACTATTTCATTACCTCGGGAAATTAGGAGTTTGCTCCAGACAAGGACATCCATCTTTACCCTCTTCCTCGATCAGTTTTAGAGGGCAAGGGTAAGAGCCCAGTATTCCGCTTTGCCTGCTTTCTTTCAAAGTCTTAAATACTTTGTCTGTTTCTGACGTCTGTTCTTCTTGCAGCTGTTTGTAAGCCACCGAAAAATTTTCACCAATCCTTTGTTCCCAGCAAGGATTTGAAGAAACTTCTGGACTTGCTAGTCCATAAAAGAAAAGCGCCTGTGCTTCTTAATTTTATTCCAACATATAAGTCAACTTTGCCCGACGTTCCCAAAAGGAAGAAGAAAATCCTTTCTCCACCCTCTGCTACAACTCCATTGACTGCATCCACATCATGAACAGATCAAGGATCAACATCCGATCCAGCTGATCAACCATCAACTTCGGCTCCATACCTGGTCCCAATATCAAAACGAAAATGTCGGCGACGACTTGTCCTTACTGCCGAGATGGGCCGCCTAAAACCAGTTTTAAAAGACCTCTTAGCCAGCCTCCCTTCTGATGTTGAAACTCAGCCAACACAAACCATGCCCCCACCGAAGCGGAAAAGAGTTAAAAAGGCTCAGCCAAAGGCTAAAGTAACTCAGGTTGAATCTGAGGATACTTTACCTATTTCCATGCTGGCTGAGAGTGGCAAATCTCAACCCTCTACTGGGAAGAGGCACTCTGAAACCCAGCCATCAGAATCTCAAAAATCAAAGAAGCCGAGGTCATCCTCTGTAACAACCTCGGGGTCCAAAATACCATACGTCCCCTGGGCCCCTGAAATTACTCTAGAAGATAAGCCTGTTATGGCTAGTGATAGCGCCGATGACATCAATGTCGGCGTCGCCCTCAGTACTGCCCTACTTCTTCCAAGCGATCTTGACAGGAACGCCAAGATGAGCGAGTATGAGAACTATGCTTTCATGCTTCAACGTTCTGTTCAAGTAAGTGTCTTCACTTGGTAACTTGTCTTTCTTTCTCCTTTTCGTACTTGTAAAATTTTTCAAATAACTTTTGCCTTGTGTTTTTTCAGGCCATTCAACATGCCCATTCTCTCTCCATGCAAGCCTTTGAAAATCGGGAGAAATTGGTTGACATGAAGAGGGAGTTTTCTGCCCTTCAAAAGGCCAATAAAAACCTTCAATAAAAAATGAAAAAGTTAGAGGATCAGGCTGAGGCTGTTATCAAAGCCCAGACTGAGGCCGAAGAGAAGGCCGATTCTGCCGAGGCCATAAGGAAGGTTGCTGAGTCCCAGAGAAAAGAGGTCGAGGAGAAAATGGCCCAGGCCGAAAAGGAGCTTCAGGAGGCCCTAGCCACCAAAGACGCCGAAATCAAAGAAGCTGATGAAAATGCGTACACTCAAGGCATGACCGACGTTACTGAGGCTTATAAACTTCAAGTGAAGCAAGCATGCAACAAGGGTTTCACCCTTGGTTGGATGCCTCTTCTAAAAAAACTCAATGTCCCTGATGATTCGCCTCTGAGGAATGCCGATGATATTCCTCTTCCATTCCCTCCACCTCCTCCACCAGCTCAGTCCGATGAAGATTCAGAATCTGAAGATGAGGAAGAGGATGATGCCTTGGTGAGAAAAGAAAAAGGAGGCTACTGCATCCAAGTCCCCTCCTCAAAATGAGCAAGTCCTAGACTTAACTCAAGACGAGGAGGTTGAGGAGGTTCCCAAGGATGTGATTCCTCTAACGGTATCATCGGATTCACTTCTTGCTGATAAGAGTATTGATGAAACCCTTACCCAATTTGATGCCGAGATCGCGGCGGAGAAGGCGGCCGAGGTATCTTCTCAACAGTCTTCTGACGTCCAAACCCAGCCTGCTGCCAATGTTGCGGAATCTTAGTTTTGATGTCATGTCTTTTCTTTTCTTGCCTTTTGTACTCTTGTACTTTTTTGTTTCTTTAGACGATGTAAGTTTTGCATATGGCCGATGTGCCTTTTTGTGAATGCTAACTCAGCTTTCTTCTTCTGAATGCTTGTATCTTTGTCTTCTTCTAACTGCTCTTGCATGATTCTATACTTAGAATATTTTGTATGTCTTATGTACTCTTCCTTCTTTGTGCAATCTTCTCGGGGTGACACATCTCGATTATGCCACCTGACGATTTACCTCGGCAAGTACTTGTCCTGTAAATTGCTTACAAATTTCAATAAGGATTAACATATACTGTTTTAATTTCAATTTTGTAAACTTTTCTTAAGTCATAACAAGTGCCAAACAATGATTTTGGTTTAGCTTCAACTTGTAAATTGCTACAAATTTCAACAAGCGTTAAGCATTACTTCGCTTTAACTTCAACTTGTAAATTGCTACAAATTTCAACAAGTGAAGATAAACAATAATCTCAGCTTAACTTCAACTTGTAAATTGCTACAAATTTCAACAAGCGTTAAGCATTACTTCGGTTTAACTCCAACTTGTAAATTGCTACAAATTTCAACAAGTGAAGATAAAAAATAATCTCGACTTAACTTCAACTTGTAAATTGCTACAAATTTCAACAAGCGTTAAGCATTACTTCGGTTTAACTTCAACTTATAAATTGCTACAAATTTCAACAAGTGAAGATAAAAAATAATCTCGGCTTAACTTCAACTTGTAAATTGCTACAGATTTCAACAAGCGTTAAGCATTACTTCGGTTTATCTTCAACTTGTAAATTGCTACAAATTTCAACAAGCGTTAAGCATTACTTCGGTTTATCTTCAACTTGTAAATTGCTACAAATTTCAACAAGTGAAGATAAAAAATAATCTCGACTTAACTTCAACTTGTAAATTGCTACAAATTTCAACAAGCGTTAAGCATTACTTCGGTTTATCTTCAACTTGTAAATTGCTACAAATTTCAACAAGTGAAGATAAACAATAATCTCGGCTTAACTTCAACTTGTAAATTGTTACAAATTTCAACAAGCGTTAAGCATTACTTCGGTTTATCTTCAACTTGTAAATTGCTATAAATTTCAACAAGTGAAGATAAACAATAATCTCGGCTTAACTTCAACTTGTTTGTCTTCTTTCTGCCCCCAATGTGAACCTGAGTTCCACTTGGGTTCTCATTATTCAAAAACAACATTATGCATCTTTTATTAATTCACAAGTCTTGGAGAATTCTGCTAAGATTTTATTGATGACGTCCTCAAAACATAACAAGGAACATCTAATGATAAAAAAATTTCAAATTATAAGTGTTCTAGGGTCTTGGCAATGCTTTGCCCTCATTATCTTCAAGCCGGTATGCTCCATTGCCTAATACCGAAGTAATTCTGTAGGGTCCTTCCCAGTTTGGGCCAGTTTGGGCCAAGCTTGCCCTCTCTGGGATCCTTCTTGTTGCCAACAACTTTTCTTAGGACTAGGTCGCCGACTTGAAAATCCCTTGGATTGACCTTCTTATTGTAAGCTCTAGCAAGCTGCTGATGGTATGCTGCGAGCTGAATTGTAACTTTCTCCCTTCTTTCGTCTAAGAGATCCAAATCTCGGGCTAGAAGTATATCATTAGTCCCATTCTCTACTCTCTGGGTTCTGATTCCTGGGATGCCGATCTCTAGTGGGATGACTGCTTCTGTGCCGTAAGCCATGGCAAAGGGGGTTTCCCTTGTTGATCTTGTCGGCGTAGTGCGATATGCCCAGAGTACATTGGGCAACTCGTTTACCCACTTTCCTTTTGTTGCCTGCAGCCTCTTCTTTATCCCATCCAAAATTACTTTGTTGGATGCTTCTGCTTGCCCATCGCTTTGGGAAAAACTTGGTGTTGAAAAGTAATTCTTTATCTTGAATTTTGCACAGAAGTTCTTGATGAGTTTGCTGTTAAACTGCGTTTCGTTGTCAGTAACTATTGCTCTTGGAATGCCAAATCTGATGATGATGTTTCTCCATATGAAGTTCTTGACGTCCACATCTCGGATTTTGGCAAGAGGTTCTGCTTCTATCCACTTCGTGAAGTAATCTGTTGCTACCAGCAAGTACTTCCTTTGCCCAGTTGCTTGGGGTAACTGCCCAACGAGATCCATGCCCCATAGGGCAAATGGCCATGGACTGGATACAGGGTTCGGGTCAGCAGCTGGCTGGTGTATCAAAGGTGCGAACCTTTGGCATTGTTAACACTTCTTCACGTAGGCTTCTGCATCTTTTTGCATGTAGGGCCATCAATACCCCTGGGTAATGGCCCTGTGAGCTAGTGATCTGCCCCCAGCGTGGCTTCCACAAATCCCTTCATGAATTTCATATAGAAAATCTTCAACCTGCAAAGGGTGTACGCACCTTAAAAGGGGTCTAGTGAAGGACCTTCTGTAGAGATGTCCGTCCGCTGTCAGATTGAATCTTGCCGACTTCAATCTGACCTTGTGTGCTTCCTTATGGTCTTCTGGCAGCTTTCCCTCTTTTAGGAATGCAACAATTGCATGCATCCAGCTTGGTCCCAAGTCCACACACATTGCTTCTTTCTGTGATCAGTGGTTCTATGCTCGGGCCTGACAAATAGTTAATCATTATTGTCCTTGTTTTTCCAGTTTGTATTGAACTTGCCAAGTTGGCCAATGCGTTGGCGTGGCTGTTATCATCTCGGCTAACTTGAAGAAGTCTGCAGTTGCGAAACAATGCTACCAGCCTGATGACTTCCTTTGCGTATGTGACATTCTCTCATCTCGGGTTGCAAACTCTCCTGTTGTCTGATTCACTATAAGTTGTGAATCACAAAAAATTATTACCTCATCTGCTTCTGCTGCCGCTGTCAGCTTTAGTCCTGCAATCAATGCTTCGCATTTTGCCTCATTGTTCGAGGCCTTGAACCCTAATCGAATGGACTGTTCCAATATCTCTCCATTAGGAGATATTAACATTACTCCTGCCCCCGCTCCTTGCTGGTTTGAGCTCCCATCGACAAACAGACGGAAGGAGTCGCCGATGTAAATGCTGCAGGGTCTGAGTTTTTCCTTTCTTTGTTCTTTTGCCTTTGACTGGGCTTCTCTTTGTTTGCTTGGATATCGTTCATCTTGGTTTAACGGAGCCTGATGTTCGATGGATTCTGGCGTGAATTCGGCCATGAAGTCGGCCAGAACTTGGCCCTTAATTGCTGTTCTCAGCCTGAACTCCAGGTCGTACTGGCCCAAGGCCACTGCCCATCTTGCTATTCTTCCAGTTAAGTCTCCTTGTTGTAACAAGGACTTCAGTGGGTGCTCTGTTAGCACTATAATCTTGTACGCTTGAAAGTAATGGTTCAGTTTCTTCGAAGCCATTACTAAGGCCAGCATTAATTTCTCTAGTGGTAAGTACCTTATTTCTGCATCGGCCAAGGTTTTGTTTACGTAATAAACGGCCTTTTGCTCTCCTTTTTCCTCTCGGCTTAGCACTGCACTTACTGCGTGTTCTGAAACTGCTAAATACAAAAACAGTTCTTTCCCAGGTTCAGGTGTTGAGAGGACTGGAGCCATGGTCAGATATTTCTTTAGGTCGGCCAAAGTGGCCTCACATTCCTCAGTCCATAGGAAGTCCGTGGCCTTCTTCACCAGGTTGAAGAAAGGTTTACATTTGTCTGAGCTTCGGCTTATGAACCTGTTTAGGGCAGCGACCCTTCCAGTAAGCATCTGAACCTGTTTTGCCGACGTCGGGCTTTTCAGCTCTAGGATGGACTTGATTTGATCTGGGCTGGCCTCTATGCCATTTCTTGTTACCAGGTACCCCAAAAACTTACCTAATCTAACTCCAAATGCGCACTTCGATGCGTTGAGTCGGAGCCGGTATGTTTTGAGTATATCAAAGACCTCTTTTAGGTCGGCAAGATGACCCTTAGGTTCCTTGGTCTTTACGACCATGTCATCGATGTAGACCTCTACTGTTTGGCCAATCAGGTGTTTGAACATCTTGGTTACCAACCTTTGGTAAGTTGCTCCTGCGTTTTTCAACCCAAAAGGCATTACCTTGTAACAGTACAGCCCTTTCGGGGTGATAAATGCTGTCTTCTCCTCATCTGGGGGTACATGGCTATCTGGTGGTATCCCCTGTCCAGATGTGGCGTCTACCAACTGATCAATCTTGGGTAGAGGAAAGCTGTCTTTAGGACAAGCTTTGTTCAGGCTTATAAAATCTATGTAGACCCTCCATTTACCATTCTTTTTCTTTACGACCACAGTGTTTGATAACCATGTCGGATAATTGACTTCTCTGATGGCCCTGGCCTCCAGAAGTCTGTCTACTTCCTCCTCCACTGCTTGGACGTCATCAACGTCGGTCTTTTGGCTCATTGTATTACTGGTTTGGCTGTCCTGTCAACGTTCAATTTGTGGCATGTGACCTCGGGGTCAATGCCAGGCATTTCATAAGGCGTCCAAGCGAACACCTCTATGTTTGCTCTCAGAAAAGTTTCCAGTTCTCTTTCTTCTTCTTCGGCTAAGCCCGAGTGGACAAAAAAGAAGCGTTCTTCATCATCCTCCTGGATGAGGACTTTCTACAGTGTTTCTTCACTCTTCTTGGTTGGCTCCTTGCCGACATCCTCTAGGACCTTCATGTCCTCGTCTTCAATCTCTGCCTTCTCTGGTTCTTGAATGTTGCAGGTGGATTGCATTGCTGCCATGGAGCAATTCTTTGCCTGCAGTTGATCTTCTCTGACTTCTTCAATCCCATGCTCTGTTAGGAACCGTAGTAGTTGATGCAACGTTGAGGGAACTGCCCCCATTGCATGCAACCATGGCCTTCCCAAGATGATGTTGTATGGCGAGGGCGTGTCAATCACCATAAATTCTGTCTTGATCTTCTTAGTGCCAGCTTGTACTTCCAAGCTTGTTGCGCCCAGTGGCCACGTCGGCATTCCATTGAAGCTGACCATCGAGCCATTGGATTGCTCCAAGTCATCAGGATGAAGGCCCAGCTCCTTGTAACATCTAACATACATGATGTCGCAAGAGCTGCCTTGATCAATCAGGATGCGTTTCACTTGGTACTCCCTAACTTGGAGGGATACTACCAAGGCATCATTATGTGGATACTGAACCATCTCTAGGTCGGCTTCAGTAAAGGCTATCGTCGGTCCCTGGCATTCTTCAGGTCGAGGTCTTTTATGTCCGACCTGGTTCACGTGCTGTAGGTGTTTTACCTTCTGGGTCTCCCCTTGTAGGTCGTTTTCGTTCACCTTTGAGTGAATTACATTAACCACCCGTGGTCCTCCTGCCTGTGGTTGCTGTTCTGGGAGAGGCGGAGCTGCTGGTGCTTGAGGCAATCTTGCCTGTTTTTCCCTTGTCCTGGCCTCATCGACAAGGTTCCTCAGATGGCCTTGCCTCACCAAGTCTTCTAAGTGTGCTTTTAGGGCTCTGCAACCCTGAGTCGGGTGTCCTTCTTCATTGTGGTAAGCACAACGCCTACCGACGTTTCTTCCTATAAATTTCCCTGGTACTCTTGTCGGTGCTCTGAAATAGGGTTGGTTTCGTATTTGATCTAGGATTTTGTGGACCGGGATTCGGAACACAGTCGTCACTGCCTGTTTAGCCCTCAATTCCATTTCTTGTTTGATCGATCCATTGTTACCTCGACTTCGCTTCGGCGAGCCGTTTCCTTTCTCCTGTTTTGTCTTTTTGTTTCCCGACGTATCCTCCTTGGCTCTAGCATACTTCTCGATTCTCGCCATGAGTTCTTCCATGCTTTTTGGCAATGTCTTTGCCAAAGACTTCCGTAGTGGGCAGTTATCTTTCAGGCCGTTCTTGAAAGATACGACCGCCACCTTTTGGTTGCACTAGGGTATTCGATTGAACGCCTCGTAGTACCTTTTTGCGTAGGTCCTAAGGCCTTCATCCTTGGTGATTTTTAAAGCCATCAGTGCGTAGACCCTCAAGGGCTATAGTTTGTTCGTCACAAACCTGGCCACAAACATCTCGGCCAGGCCTTCCCAAGACTTTACGCTTTCCTTTGGTAGTTTATGGAACCAATCTGATGTAATCTCCCCGAAGGATGAGGGGAATACTTTGTAGAGCAACGGCTCGTTCCCACTATATAATGCCATTGAATTCAGGTATAGTCCAACATGAAAGTTGGGATCTGACTTACCATCATATATTTGGAACCTCGGCATACTAAATCTCTTTGGTGCTTCAAATTTGTCCAGTTCCACCAAGAATGGTGTCCTTGGCTTAACCGGGGAAGTTACCTCGGCTTCAGCATTCTGTTGCTTCCTCTTGAGGTAATCTCTCAAGTCTTCTTTACTCCTCCCTGGAGCTCGGCTATCTTTGGACTTCAATCTTTTCGACACACTACTTTCGGCCTCGTGGTGGGCCCGTTTTGATCTTTCTCCATGGGTTGTGTCAAAGCAGAGCGCCTGCCCTTGAACATGCCGATGTTCTTTGGGCTCTGGGTCCTTCGTGTGATACGTCCTTCGGGACTCCTCTCGTCTCAGCTCCTCTCGTCCGACTTCCTTGGAAGGTCGGTGAGAGTGCCTTCCGCTCCTGGTGTGCTAAGGGGCTTTGGGGATTATTTCCCTTCCTCTATTCTGAGTATTAGTTGCTGGAATCGGCGTGTCCTGCAGCGGGTACGGTGGCTGCATGACATTGTTTTGCATCATGAAGTTGACCATCGACTGCAGGTCTGCTAACTTGTTTGCCAATTCTTTTACTTCTTTATCCCTCCGCAGGCACCTATCCCTCTATACCTGGAGGTTATCTTCGTTATAGTACTTGCTTTGGTCTGTCTTCTTCGAAGTGTCGCCCTCCTGGCCGACGTCTTTCTCTCTGTGGCCCTGGTCACGAGTTTCTGCATTGTGGTTGTCTCCTTCGATATCAAGGTCAATAGGTCTGCCACTCCCAGCAGGAGTGTCGTCCCCAATCTTTTCCTTCTGTCCGTTACTGGCCATATATTCTTCTAATTTTCCACAGACGGCGCCAAATTGTGTGAGTGATTTTCTAATCACACTGCCCGTTTAGTAATCAGCTAGAGAGCACCGCCAGAATAGATGACTTCTGCTAACCTGTAACAGAAAGAGAAGGCTCCGGCGGTGGTTCTACTACCCAGGGGCACTCCGACGATTAAGTCAGTATATCTCTCAAAGATAATCAAGTACTAAACTCACTGCTCAAAGCATAAATTGTGTACCTTAGACCCACGGGGGTGCCTCTCTTTTTATAGTTAACTCAATCCTAGTCCCACTAGAAGCCTGACTTTTAGGGACTCCAATTCTGGACTTACCTTGGACTCTTCAAGAGATAAAGATAAATTCTCTAAGAGTTTTATCCTCATCTTAACTAAGTCTCCTCTTCATTCTTGGACTTTTGTCCCCTATCCGCTTATCTCGGATTTCAATATCTTCGAAGGAAACCTCGCCCTAATCGAGATTATCCTGGCACAATGACCAGGACACGTGGTACCTCGGCTGACACGTCGACGTCACCTTGCCACGTGTTAGTACTCAAAAAATATATCCCCACAAAAGATAAGAAGATATTTGGAATGCAAGAACTGTATGTAAGATTTTGAAATATCGGTTTGAATTGGTTAAAAAAAGTGTCTGATGAGATGGTAATCTTTTAGCACAAGTTTAGGGAGCCACTACATTTGAAGTCTTAAATTTCACTATGAAAATGACAACATAGGAAATTTCATAGTTCTTGTTTTGAATATATATATATATATATATTTAAATGAAGTGCAATTAAAAAGGTTTCATTTAAAGATTTTTCTTAGCTGTTGATACATTATTGAAATATTGATTTAACTTTTTGACAGTTGACACCATGCTGCATATCTATTATTGGCCTCAAGTTATTTGGAGAACTTTGGTGGTTGAGTGCAAAATGATAATTTTAGAGATCTTTTGATAAGATAAAAGGGATTCAACAATGATTCATCCCACTAAAAACAACACCACTAATAGCACTAATGCATTAAAAAAGTAAAAAAAAAATAAAAAAAATACAACTCCAAGACCAAAACATCACATCATTAATGGCGGGACCCACTGCCACCTAATTAGTGGGAGCACTAATTAGTGCTCCCAAGCATTTTTCAAAGGGATTAAAAGGCACAACTGCTATCAGCACAAAGTAAAGTTCAAACATAAGGAAGGCAAGGCAACTCTTCCATTGAGTTAAAAAAAAAAAAAAACTAAATATTAATTCACAATATTTAAAAGGGTTATTTACACAAAGACCTCTAAACTATTGAGAAATATTATTTTAACCTCTCAAATTATAAAAACGTGCAAATTAACCCCATAAACTATTGAGAAATATCTTTTTGACCCCCTAAACTATAAAAATATACAAATAGACTCCCTAAACTACAAAAACGTACCAATTGGACCCTTTATGAAGGGGTCAAAATGAAATATGTCAATAGTTTAGGGGGTTCATTTGTATGCTTTATAATTTAGGGAGCAAAGCGATATTTTTCAATAATTTAGGGGATTTATTTGTATGTTTGTATAGTTCAGGGAGTTAAAGTGATACTTTTCAATAGTTTAGGGAGCTTCCATGTAAATAATCCTATTTAAAAATATTATTTTTTCATAGAAAATTTTTAGTCAACCCAAGCATCTAAATAACATTAAGATTCCGTTTGTTTTGATGTAGAATATTTCTATCAAAAATATTTTACTCATTTTCTATTATTTGGTTGAATAAAAAGCAAATAAAACATTTTTTAAGATAAATATTTTTGTATTATTATTTCAAAAATGACTTACCTTTTAAAATTTCATAAGTCAATATTTACAAAGTTGACTCTCACTTACCTTTTCAAAATTTATCTTTTAGGTAATAGAATATGTTTTTGTTTCAAGTATCAATCAAAAAAAGATTTTTTTTTATATAAAATTAATTTACAAAAAAAATATTTTTTTATATAAAATATTTTACGTTAAAACAAACGGAACCTAAAATATAAATGTGATTCCTTGAAATTAGATTTTCATTAAAAAAAAAATGGGCTTCTACTTTATATACTTTTCTATTTCCTATTTCTTTTTCCATCAATAAGTGCAGAGATTTGTAATCCACTTACAACATAAAGTAATGAATTATGATGGGTTGGACCAAAGAGAAAGTTGTGAAACCATTTTCCAGTTTTTAAGGAACATGATTTTGAAAACAAAATCACACACCTGATGTTAGGTCCATGTCACATGGGGCCAAGAGAAAGAAAAGTGGAACCGCAAATATCTAGCCTAATTCTCACATGACGTAATGGTGTCATTATATTCAACATTTTACTATGAAATTTAAGTCCTTCTAGGCCATGTAAATAAGAGCACCATAAATATCACTCTGGGTTGTTTTAGAAAGTAAGTTGAAAATTGATTTTTTAATTTTTTTTAAAAAAATTGTGTAAAAAAGTAAGAGCAAGGATCTTTTCTTTGGTTTCCTACTTGGTGGATCATTGGGTCCACTTTTAGACCTAATTTCGATGATCTAAACCATTCAATTTTAAGATTTGTCATGTATATTATACCTGTAAAAATCAAATTAATCGGATATCGAAAGAATTAAAAATCATTTATTAAAAAAAAATTTAATAAACAGTTTTATTGTTTAATAAGCTTTTAATTCACGTGATTTTCGATATCCGATTGACTTAATTTTTTTACAGGTATGATATACATGACAAATTTTAAAATGTAAACGATTCAAATTATCAAAATTGAGCCAAAAAATGGGCCCAATATCCCACCAAATAGGGAGCTAAGAAGAGGATCTAAGGAAAAAAACCTTGCTTAAAAAATAGAGAGATAATATCTACAAAATAAGTTAAAAGTCAAAAAGTGACGCATATCTATTTTGTAACACTTATCTTTATTCTCAAAATTAGAGTACTTTTCCATAAAAAAGATTTGAATGGCTTATTAATTAAATCCTTACCCTTATTACCTCGAAATTTGTAGTTTTTAATTTTAAATTTTATTAAGGGTAATATTATATAAACAAAATTTCCTACCAAAAAAAAAAGAAAAGAAAAGAAAAAAGTGACCGTTTATGGTTTTCGTATTTCAACTCAAAATATTTTTCTATTTTGAAGCTTTACGCTGTGTTTGGTAGGGGGTTTGAGGAGGGAATTGGAAAGGGAAAGGGAAAAGTTAGGTGAAATATGAATAAAATATATCTACATTTCACCTAGTTTCACACACATTTTCCCTTTCCCTTTCTAAATCCCTCCCCAAATCCCCCGACCAAACACAGCATTAGAAAAAAATTGAACAACAAAAGTCTTTATTAGAATCAGATTTACTCAAAATGATAATTTTTTAAACTTTCCTTCTTTGTCATGCCAATGTTAAAATATGAAATAAATGTCAATTAATATCATTATAATTTTGATTTTTTCATGGAGTATATTTTCTATGAAAGGGTAAAGAACAAAAAAGGAAGTGTATTTGGAATAAAATGGAGTGAGAATGGTGGCTCTCTAAAATTATGGATTAAAAAAAAAAACATGAATTAAAATGTGCCCAAAATGTAAAGTTTGTAAATTTAGTGGATTGAAAACTAAATCTAAAATCAATTTGATTCACACACTATATTTTTTGAATATTTATATTTTACACTTCAATTATTATTAAATATTATTTTTATTTTTTTAATTTTAAAATTATACATTTAAACTTTTGAACTGCAGAAAATTGTATAAATACCTATTTGTGAAGAGGTGAAAGTTCGGGTTTACTTTTCTCATTTCCAACTATTTTTTTAACTCAATATTTGCAAATGTTAAATATTTAAAAAACTATATTAATAAAACAGTTTGGAAGATCCACATCACTAAAATTTTAAGTATGCACCTGTATAACTAACTCTTGCAAATTTTATGACATAATATTTTTTTAATAATTTTTCTTGTACCACTTGGGGTGGTGGTAGAGTAAAAAAGTATCTTTCTTTTACATAGGTGTGCAAATTTTATGACATAACATTTTTTTAATAATTTTTCTTATACTACTTGGGGGTGGTAGAGTGGAAAAATATCTTTCTTTTACACAAGTGAGCCGAACTCGATTTTTAAAGGGCTCGACTATTAATTTGTTTTTCAAATGAAAAAATTGATGTGTTGTATTCTGATTGTGATTCTATCTCTTATACTAGGGGTTGGTACATTCTTCTCTTATCCCGGTGTTACGTCCTTTTGTTTACATTGAGATAAGTCTACACACCGACACTTAAAGATTACAATAATACCATATCAATAAGCAATCTTTTTTGGATGATATTTTTTTTCTGGTTGATTTTGTTGTATAAATTGATTGCATAGTGGGGACCAAACGAAATCCAACCATGTTAAAAACTTACATTTTATATTCATAAATGTATTTACAATAATGTAATAAAAGTGATGAATCTTATATAATTAAATGTATTCACTGTGGTCATCTCCACAACACTCCCACATCATCCATTTTCTAACCCCCAACTCTCTCTCCCTCTTTATATACCCCTCTACACAGATCAACTCTTTTCATCTCTCTCTCTCTACAAAGTTATGGTAGGGGGAGGATTGTCGGCCGGAGGCGGAGGAACACAGTTTGAGGCGAAGATCACACCCATAGTCATCATGTCTTGCATTATGGCCGCCACCGGAGGTCTCATGTTCGGTTACGACGTCGGCGTTTCAGGTTCCTACCTGCTACTTACATTTCATACCACTTTTATTACTACTACTAGATTATTTAGAATGATTTAAATAAATATATTTTTATTTTTTTATAAAATAAATGTGTGAAAAAATCAAAAATGTGATTTAACCTAAATAAATACACTTATACACTTACATCCTTCCTGCCAAACAACTCCTAAATCTATATCTATGTATTTTGTTTTTATTACTATTATTTCTTCATCGTCACCACCTACATGTTTTTCTATATATTTATTTATCTCTATACACTGTTTGTTGATGTACACAAATAAACTACTAGATCTATATGTTTTTCTTCTTCTATATAATATATATTTCTCATCCCTCTTGGTAGAATTTCTTCTCTATTCATCAATAAGGTTGTATGGATTTGGACATGGATTCAGAAAGGATAAGAAAAAGGAAAAACAAAATAACTAAAATATCTTATTTCTAAATGAGTCCTTAAAATCAAAATTAAAAATACCAAAAAGGCACGTGAGGACCACGAAGAGATGCTTCTTTCCTTCGCTCCCTCCCATCAAGTGGGGTTCCAACCAAACAGGAAATTAACGAACCGAAATATCTATCACCCTAGTCCCGTGGCATAAGGGTAATTTTGAGAATTCAATTATTCTAAGGTTCGTTTGGCAACTTAATTTTTTTGGATTAAAATACATAAAAAATAAAAATAAAAAAAATAAGAAAGCTCAAAAGTCAGTAAAAGAGTAAAAAAAAAATTATTAAAAAAAAAATCAAAACATCTCAATAATTCACGTTTTTTAATACAATTAAAAATAGTTGATTTTCAAACCCATAATTTGTTGTCACTTCATAAAAAAATTTAAATTTTTAAAAATTACTAATTTTTTTTAAAAATTATTGAAAAAGTCAATTTTCAAACCAGGCCTAATTGTGAAAAAATAATAAGCCTTATCTCTAATTATTTTAAAGATAATTGTGAAAAAATGATGTTTGGAATGGAAAATAATAAGCCTGATACACCTCTATCGCTAATGTTATGATTCATTGTTTTTAATTAAAAATATATATTTGTCACAAGATACATATTCAAAACTAAAGTCTTATCTCTAATTATTTTTTTTATCTCTCCCCTCCTATGATAAATGAAAAATAATAAACCCGTTAAGTCTCATAAAAATCACGTAAAGAGTGAAGAGTTCAAATTATATATGAATGATATCTAATTTGTAATTCCATTATACGATACAGGAGGTGTAACTTCCATGAATGATTTCTTGAAGAAATTCTTCCCGGTGGTATATCGAAGGAAAACAGAGGGAAATCTTGATAGCAATTACTGCAAATACGATAATCAAGGGCTACAATTATTCACATCATCACTATACTTAGCCGGTTTGACATCGACTTTCTTCGCATCCTACACGACGAGGAGGTTGGGACGAAGGCTCACCATGTTGATCGCCGGTATTTTCTTTCTAATTGGTGTGGCACTGAATGCCTCAGCTCAGAATCTTGCAATGCTCATAGTTGGAAGGATCTTGCTTGGCTGTGGAGTTGGTTTTGCTAATCAGGTTTGTTAGCTAATTTGACTACTATTTTCAAATTTTTTTGTTGGTTATTGCATGATTGTTGAGGGCATTTTTGTAAAGTCACGTCGTGGACTAATGTTTAGTTGGTGAAATGAGGGGTTTTAAATATACCATGAAGGTTCTCTCCCACCAACCTTTCAAGAGTTATCTTATAAGGGGTATCAATGCATGTGATGGGCATAAAGAAATATTTTTTAATATTGTTTAGAACTTCCCTTAATTGATACTTCATACCTAATTTCAGGGAGTTACTAATAGACCCACATTTTATTCTTACTCTTTTTTTTTTTTTTTTTTTTTTTTTACATCTACTCCATGCATTATGATTCATGAAGAAACAATTGTACATATAGATGTAGAGATTCATGAAGAAACAATTGTACATATAGATATAGATGTAGAGAGAAATTTGATTGATGTATTTAGATGCTCTCCAAATTTCATGATAGGTAAGGTTATTTGATATTTTGATTAATAATTGAGAGATTTGACTTTTTTTTGGTGGGAGATCGTAGCTCCAAATTTCATGATAAGTAAGATTTATTTGATATCTGAATTAAAAATTAAAATATAGAGTAATAGTACAAATCCTAATGTTGTGTTTGGTTAGGGTTTTTGGGGTGGGATTTGGAAAAGGAATGAGAAATGTAATCCTATTTATGTTTGGTTATAATAAAAAATATATGGGAAAAGAAAGGGGGTGAGAAATAAATAAAGAAATAGGAGACCTTTTAAGACATCAATTCTATTTTATAACCAACACAACCAAACATAGTTGGGATTTGGAATTCTATAAATTCTTTCTCCTTTTCCTTTCATTTCCATTTCCCTTTCCATTTCCCTTCCCAAATCCCCCAACCAAACACAGCGTAAATGTCTCACATAGGACTCACATACGAATTCCATATCAATAAAACATTGAAATCCCTAACAATTTTCTAAAATATATGATTTGCTGTGGTGAGAGATCTTATTTTCAAATCTGATGATGAGTAAGAATTATTTGATATATAGACATGATTTAATTTTTCATTAATTTTAAAATTTTAAACAAATCAAATTACATAATAAAAAAATTGATGAAACAGTGAGAACCAATTTTTTCGGTAGAGAAGATCTCAGCCCATTTGGTAAACATAAATCTGTTTTAATGACAGTTGTAAGTAATTTAAGTTAAGTTTGAATCATAAATTTAAATAAAAATTGAAATTGTGTTTGAATACATTTTACTCATTTTTTCCGTTTTTCTTTTGAGATTCCTATTTAAATATGCACAAAGAGATTTGAGAGGATAGCATGCCCTTCAATAATTCATTGTACATGTGATGCACTATATATAAATATATTAAATTGTTATGTCATGTACATGTATGCCATACCATAACTTTATTTTTGTATAATATACAAATTAAAGCACCTCAATACAGTGCAAAGTGTATTTTATTCTCTAATAGTCCAATGCAGATTTATATAGATTTTATTTGCACATTTTGCAGATTTTATGGGCTTTGATAGTAGATGATGATTTGCTGGTTCCTTCATTTTTGTCAAATTTCAGATTTGATGAGTGTATGTTTTTTTTTAATAAATTTTTGAATGAATTTATTTACAGGCAGTACCACTTTTCCTATCAGAGATAGCACCAACAAGAATACGTGGAGGACTTAACATTTTATTCCAACTTAACGTAACCATTGGCATTCTCTTTGCCAACGTTGTTAACTACGGCACTGCCATGTAAGTCCTTCATTTCATAATAATGGTCTCCCCAAGTAGAAATCATAATCAATTTTTTCAATTTGGCATCAATTTATTTAAATTATTTTTATATCATAAGTTGTATGCAAAAATGCTTTACATATTCTAACACAAAATCAAAATAAATAAATGGAGTTGTGTCAATTTAATCATTATAATTCTTATAGCATCTATTTTGTCCTTAAATTTAACACATTGTATCAGTTTAGTTTAATTGATAGTGCACATTTTAAATTAAACTAAAATGAATGAGTAAAATTATTCATTTACTCTTATCAAAGTGATTGAGAAGTAAACCATACAATTTGAAATGGTTTATCCCCTTTTAAATGAACTATTTGCTTTTCCTTTTTTCTTTTTTTTGTGTCTAATCTAATTTGTTAGTGAATGTTCTCAATCACATTAGATTGACACAATATGAAAAAATTAAAGGCAAAATTGATACAATTGAAGTATATAAATCAAATGAACACATGAGACAAATTACACGAACCATTTGTATAATTTGTCTCCAAAAAATTCCCTTGGCAAATTGATAAGTTGCACTAATTAAACAGAATGGAGAGATTATTTAGATTAATCTCTGTTTCCCTTGTAATTTTGGTTGTTTTGTTTTATACCTTAAAATAGAAGTATTTATAGAGTATGATCTTCAAATTGATTGGGCATTAACTGTACATGTGCGTCCATATACAGTGTCACAGCTGGTTTATGAGATGATGTTTGCAAATGTTGATAGGGATTAAACAAACAATTTTTGAGTCCAATAATAGGGTTGGGCTGTGACACAAGGGTCCCTCTTCAGTGCCTCAAAGTCATGGCAGCCTGGTCCACCTTTTGGAAATATCTAACTTAACAAAGATTTCATGTATATGGATATTTTTAGTGTAATTATTTTTAAAGTTAAAATTTGATAATTAAGAAATATTAATTAATTTTTTTATTTACTTCTTAGTAATTATTTTTATTTTTTTAAATTTACTTTAACAAATTTTGCATCTGATTAAAAAATATATATATACAGAATATGACTTGTACCAAATAACAAGCAAGACTTATGCATGTTGGTAGAGGTAAACCCAGAGTTACATATGTTTTAGGCTTCTACCACTACCCTCCAAGTGTTTTATTTGAATACCAAGTAGAAAAGCCTTTTTATGTAGATGACTTAATTAACCTTCCCAAGATAAGATGAAGGCTTACATAGTAAATGAGAAACTACAATTTAAAAAGGAGAGAGAAAAAAAAGATCTAATAAAAATTCATTTATGTATAACAATTTTTTTATTAGATTTATATATATATATATATATATATAAAGGCATAATAAATAAAAAAAAGGTTGCTATAAAAAAAAAAAGACATAATATTTTTATAAAAAAATTGTTATACATAAATGAATTTTTATTAGATTTTTTTTTTTTTTTTTTTTTTTTGTCTCAAGGAACAAAACACAGATTTTACATGTATTTTTTTTTTTTTTAATGTGACTTACTATTTGTATGTTCAGTAATAAGAAAAATAAATTGCCTTCTGAGATGAATCTCAATTGCACAATGTTTTTTTCTGGTCCATTCAATTGCTATATTTCTAAATTATAATTTTTGTTTCCCTTGCAACCACAGGATCAAAGGAGGATGGGGTTGGAGGGTTTCACTGGGTTTGGCCGGAATTCCTGCTATCCTCCTAACCGTGGGAGCCCTCTTGGTGGTTGACACCCCCAACAGCCTCATCGAGCGTGGCCATCTTGATGAAGGTAAAGCGGTGCTCAAAAGGATACGCGGCATTGACAATGTTGAACCTGAGTACTTGGAGCTTGTCGAGGCCAGCCGTGTAGCCAAACAAGTCAAGCACCCCTTTAGAAACCTCCTCAAGAGGAGGAATCGGTCCCAACTCATCATCGCTGTGGCCTTGCAGGTTTGTTCTTCTCACAATTCTTTGTACTAGTTTCCTAGTTCAAAAAGTATGCAGTTGAGAGTGTGTCAATCCATTGTTTAACATAACATTAGTAGTGTTGGCACACGTTACTTGTGCTCGAGTAAAACAATTAGATAAGCAATTATGAATTGAAACAATTAAATAAGGTTAGAAACTGTTTCAAACAGTTGACCGTGTGAGCGGACTTTGTGTACACTATCGTTGTGTTTAGTTGAAAAATTTGAAGAAGGATTTAAAAAGAGAAATGAAAAAGATTGGTGAAATATGAATAAAATATACCTATAATTCATATAATTTCACGTGCCTTTTCTTTTTTCCTTTTTCTTTCTAAATCTATACCAAATCTTCCAACTAGGGTATAGGTAGATAAAAAGGGAACCTCAATTGCAACAAATCAATTTAAAATTTGCAATACTAATTCATGCAATGCTTTCCACAGATCTTCCAACAATTTACCGGCATCAACGCCATCATGTTCTACGCCCCGGTTCTCTTCGATACGCTTGGATTCAAAAACGACGCCTCCCTCTACTCGGCGGTCATCACCGGGGCCGTCAACGTCATCTCCACCGTCGTATCAATCTACTCAGTCGACAAAGTCGGCCGCCGCTTCCTCCTCCTCGAAGCCGGAGTTCAAATGTTCCTCTCCCAATCAGTCATAGCCGTAATCCTAGGCTTGAAAGTCAAGGACCACACTACCGACCTCCACAGTGGCTACGCAATCTTTGTAGTCATCATGGTGTGCACTTTTGTGTCAGGCTTCGCATGGTCGTGGGGCCCGTTGGGCTGGCTTATCCCGAGCGAGACGTTCCCGCTCGAGACTCGCTCAGCAGGCCAGAGCGTGACGGTATGTGTAAACTTGCTGTTCACGTTTGTGATTGCGCAGGCTTTTCTTTCGATGCTCTGCCACTTCAAGTTTGGGATTTTCTTGTTCTTTTCGGGTTGGGTTTTGGTGATGTCTTTCTTTGTGTTCTTTTTATTGCCGGAGACGAAGAACGTGCCGATTGAGGAGATGACAGAGAAGGTGTGGAAGCAGCACTGGTTGTGGAAGAGGTTCATGGATGATGATGATGAAGTAGTGGTAGAGATTGGGAAAGTTGATGGTGCTGCAAAGAAAAATGGTCATAGCAATGGATTTAACCATGCGTCACAGTTGTAGAACTTGAAATTGAAGCTATTCAGGAACATTTTGTGGATACTTGAAATAAATTAATTGATACACATGTTTTATCAGTTATATTGTTGTATATAGTTTCAATTTAGTTTCCAAGACCATTAAGCTGTTTTTTTTTTTTTAAATATATGTGTGGGTCGATATGTCTTGAGCTAGGAATGCAAATGACCATAGTTCTAAATACCGGCCGATACGCTACGTATCGGCCGATACGTATCGAAAAAATGGGGTACTGTGACAGATACAGGCTGGTATCCCTCTGAGATTGAAAATTGCAGGAGTATCGGCCGAGTCCCGGTACGTATCGCTTTGTAACCATTACACAAGTCGCGATGAGCCGATACTCACCGGTTCGAACCGGTACGGAAAGAAAAAGCTGAAAAACCTGTGAAATGGTTTTTAAAATTTCACCGCCGCGACACCCGATTCCCGATACGTACCTATCGATACTACCGATACTGATACTCCGCGATCGATACCGTTACATTACCCGATACCGCGATTTAGAACCTTGCAAATGACAGAAAATTTAAATAGAAAATATGAAATTTTACTGAATTTTCGTACCTTTTTTTTTTTTTTTGACAATATGTGGTAGTAACATTTTCAAAAATATAAATTATTTTGATGAGTAACTTTTGAATAATTTTAGATGTTTGCAGCAATATATGAATGATAGGAAAATGACATGGGCATTGAGTTTCATGTGTAGGATCCATGACATGGATTCAAGGGAATATGGCAGCGTTAAAGGCAAACAATGAAAGTCAGAATGAAATATTAACACAAAATATTCCTATAAGATCCAATGCTCTCTCATTTGACATTTCCTCGCAATCTTTTAGTTTGAAATTCTCATTTCTTCCATTAATTAGGCAAATAGCATCATATATATGCCAGCCCTGTGTACCTGAGTCTCAATCCTAAACCACAAGTTTTTAAAATTCAGGTTTGCTGCAATATTCAGTACCATATTTAAAGATTTTAGGGATTAAATATTTTCATACCTGAAAGTAAAAAATTTAGTGTAAAAAAACATTAGAAGACCAAAAGGTCAAAACAATGGACCTTTAGCTACAAAATTTTAAAAATGTATACATTTTCAGACTGAAATTTTGATCCCAAAATGATTGTAATTTATTACAAAATATTTAATTTTATTAATAAAATTACAAAATAATAATTTTAATAATTAAGTATTTTGTCTATAAAAAATAATTTCCTTCTTAATTTTTTTGCCTCTAAAACTAAAAATGTAATTTGTTATAGTGACAGGATGGTTTACCCACAGCCACCTTTTAATATGTGACCACCTACGCCCCTACAACTATGAAATTATATATTAATTGATTGAGATATTTGCACCTACCTAAGTATGAGCATGACTACTTGCTCATAAAATTTGTATGAAAATGACCAATGTTAAATTTTCTCATCAAAGTGCAATGAATAGGCCTTGGGATAAAATAAAACGCAGTGTTTAGATGCGTAAGGTGTATACTATATGTATTTACGTAAATTTTTATAAATATGCATAAGTTATTTTACGAAATCACGTAAATTCTCACAAATATACGTAAGTTAACCCATAAATTAACTCATAAAAACTTTAAAAATCACAACTTAAATATATTTTTTAGAACTTATGCGATTTTATAAAATAACTTATGTATTTGTGAGAACTTACACAAGTACATATGATATGCACTTACACGAATTGCCCTAAAAGGAATTGAGCTGATAAAAAGAGTTGACTTGGTGGTCCCTCTAATGGGTGTTTTTATGATATTTCTTTAATGGGCATTGTTATACAAATTTGAAAATTAGATTCAATTTTCAAATAGGATATCTAAGGTAATGTCTCCTATATTTTCTCAATCATATTATTGGGTTTACAAAATGGGTTTAACAAATGGGCATGTATATTATTTAATACATTCTCCACAAGAGAGAGAGAGAGACTTAAAAAGTGAATTATAAAAATCACCTCTTCTCCTTATTTTTTTACATGTATTTTCATAAAAAATCAACAAAATTACTAAAATAACTCATTTATAAAACAACCCTTATTTACAATTGTGCCAAAAATTATGTGGCACAATCAATTAATTATTCAATTGGAGGAAAAGTTTCTCATAAAGCCACATAGGGACCGGGCACATGTCCCTTTTTAATTTTTTTTTTTAAATTATACTTTTATATTTAATTAATTTTTTTTTTTCTAATTTTCTCATTTGAAGTTTCAAACATAACCAATAATTTTTAGTCACCTTACCAATAATTATCTCTTAAATTTTATATTCTCTCATTTGTTTCTCTACCCTTCTTGAAAATTAAATTAATAATAAAATAAATAATTCATTGATTCAAACATAACCAATAATTTTTAGTCACCTTACCATCAAATGAAAATTATGTTCAATTAAATTATGATAAATCATGCTAAGAATTTAACTCGGTGTTTCCTTCTAAGTTCAAATTCTGACTCTACCACCGTCCATTATCCAACACTTAACATGAGAGAAAGCAACATCAATGTCACCCGCAATAGTTTTTTATACTGAAAAAAAAATCTTTATATGAGTAGCTAACAAAATCACATCAACATATACAACTGCAAAGAACTTTTACAAGTGAAAGCATTACACAATGATCAGTGGGGCCTGGTTGGTGCTGCATTGCACATTAAAATCCTGCAGAGTGTATATCACAAATTCATTTATTAACATCTTCAATGTATGAAGCAATATGGTTGGACCAGGATGAAGTAAAAATATAGTAATCTTTTCTCTATAATAAAAAATTAAAAAAAATATAGTATGGGATGTCATTACGGCACTACCCAACATTCTTTCCTTCCAAGATTTTCAACAATGGCCTTAAACCTAATTGATGACATTCATGTGGCATACAACTAATAAGGGTAAGACTATTAAAATATGTCTTCCAATTACTTTAATAAAAAGATTTGGTATATAATAAGGTTCTAACACTAAGAATGTTTTATTATTAGTTTTATAATAAAAAAGAATCAGAAACAAGTGATACCCATAATAACAAGGCATTAAGCAACGTACGTAGTAGGAAATTCTGCATTGATTTCATCTTAATAAATACTAGAATTTATCTACTTAATTATATTGTATATATTAATTTCCCAACAGTGTGGGATATCAACTAGCAGAAAAATAATTAAAATTGTCATGATGGATTATACACCGAATATTTTCTTTCAAATTAATCAAGATTGTATTTGGATATCAAATTTATGGTGCAAAAAAATGAAGAGAAATAAAGAAGTTTTTTTTTTTTTTCTTTTTCATTTTTTTCCCTTTGTAAATGTTTCTAAAAATTCAAGATTTAAACATAATTAAAGTTAATTAAGAACTTTAAAAATAACAGAGGAAAAACATACAAGAATATTTCATCCCTTAACAATGTAGAATTATAAAAAAATGATTAATTTGATTGGGACATGAGACTTTTATTTTGGTGTGGATAATGTTACTCTTTATTAATTGATGATTACAATATTCGAAATGCAAGATACATGACTTATGGTTTTGAAATTGACATGCAAATTTTTTTGCCTTCGCTATCAACGTGCATGTTCAAATTCCCAATTTAGACCTCCAAGCTCCAAGCTATGATGGATCTAGGGCGGGCGTAAGGGTAGTCTGCATTTGACATGACATTTTTAGAAATAAGTTTATAAAATTTGATAATATTTATTGAAATGGATTACTCTCTCGTCTTTATAGATTGATTTATCTTATGTTAATTTTACTTGTTTAAATTATGAAATATATAAAGACTGAATTGTATAACAAGATAGATGATGATTATTTGATCATATTTATTGAAAATAATATTACTTGAGATTTTAATATCGAAGATATCGTAGATTTTTTTTTTTTTTTTTTTTTTTGGTTCTGTATCAAAAAAATATGTTCAATATAATATTTTCAAATTACTTACTTTACTATAAAGCAACATAGTAAAACTACTCAGTGTGTTTGGTTTGAGTTTTTTGGATTAAGTTTTTTGAAAATTGACTTTTTTGGTTTTCGTATTTTTTTTTTTGTTTTTAGTGGATATTTTTTAAATTTTAAACATTTTTTTTTACTTTTTTATATGCACCTTACTTAGATGCATCTAAAAAGTAAAAAAATTATGAAAAATATTTTAAAAAATTAATAAATACATAAAAATACAAAAAATGTACTAAATTCTTCTATTTTTTTTGTATTTTTGGTATTTAGTGAATTTTAGAAATAATCGAACAAGAGACAAATTGTCATTATGATCCATGAAATAATTCAAAATTCTTCTTTATGACTTTTAGAAAAGAACAAGAAGGGAACAAAAAAAAATATCTCCAATAAATCTACAAAGCAACAAAACAGTAATTATAAAAGAATGGCCTTTATTGGACGAAGAACAATTGTAATTTCACTAGAAAGGTCTATTGTAAAAAATAAAAAAATAACTTCTATTTCATGAAAAATGTTATGAATCAAAACTTATCAACCTACAATTTGTGAAGAATATGTCTGTATGGTGGATATTAAATTTATGAAGTGTGGAGTTCATGAATAAAATGAATTTCAACCATTGATTAATTTGTGAAAAATGTGTTCGTATGGTGGATATTAAATTTATGAAGTGTGGGGTCCATAAGTAAAATGAATTTTAACCATTGAATTTTTTTTTAAAAACTTTTTTGGAGTAAATTCCGGATTCATAAGTTTGAGTTTATAGTATTGTTATTATTTTATTATGAGTCATTAAGAATAATTAATGATATTTTATTACGTTTTAAAAATTTGTTAAATATTAAGCAATAATTATTTTTTGGGACACTTTTTCATAAATTTTTTTTCACTTACTTATGTTTTATTTAGTTCACATTATTTTTTTATATTCCAATAAATCCTATAAGTGACATAATTACCAAAATACCTCTAATAATATTCACATTGACAGTGTGAATGTTCTGTGATGTGAATGTTCACACTATCAATGTGAACATTCACACGTCAATGCGAATATTCATATTGTAAAATATGAATGTTCATATTACCAAATTACTAACCGTTCAAAAAATATTTATAATGGTAGAAATATCCATAAAATACTTTAAATATGAGAATTAGGATTTGGTAGATCAAATGTTCAAATAATAGGACTTATTGGAATAAAAGAATACCCTATAGACTAATTAGGATACAAACACTTAAAAAAAGGTTTTTTAATATATCTCCCTTATTTTTATGCATGAAAATGGAAAATATTAATTGCATAATTGTATTCAAATTCAAAATTCATTGAAACATAAATACATTCAATTTAATGGATTACTAAAATTAGAAAATTATCAATTTAATGAAAAGTTAAAATTAGAAACTTAATAAAATCAAAATAATTTAATATCATATTAAATGCACCTTAACTTAGGCATTTGTTAGCATTGGTTTTTCAAATGCTATGCTATGTATTTCAAATATTTTATCAAATTTCTCACATGGAGTGAAACTCACATAAATCACACAAAATTTTAAGAGAAAAGTTAGGGATCATGAAATTTTTTTTATGAAAATGATCATGAAAAATTTATGATTCTTGGATTACCTTGATTAGTGTGTGGTGCTTTATTCTAAGTGTAATTTAAGGATCATAAAGTTTTTATGATAATTTTTGAGAGGGTAATTTTTGGGGAAAAATTGGGCCGAGCTGTGAATTGGACTTTGTGGCCCAAAGTACGAACGACTAAGTAAAAAGGCCGTAATGATTACTCCGGCCCAATAGAAATAGTTACTCTGGCCTAAGAAAGACAAAGTTACTTCGGCTCAAGAATAGTAAAGCTACTTTAGTCCGGGGAGGTTGGAGCTACGCCGGTCTCAGAGTTAGTCCGGTCGTGATGTATCTTGAATAGGTCGGTCTGGCGGTATTTTTGAGTTAGGCCGACCTAGGAGTAATACCGGTCGCGATTTGTTAAGTTTGGTCCAGCTGTGCTATGGGTTGAGCAGAGAACCGAGATGAGGAGTAAAAGCAGAACTGAACTAAGAATAGTTCGGCCTACTCAGTGGCTCTGCATAGCCAAGCTTATTTCGGTCATATCGTAGTTCGGCCAAAGTAAAAATCATCCCACTTGGTTTAAGCAGTGGGGGGTGTAAAAGGATAAGCATTATCCTTAGGAGTATGAATCCTAGGAGGACTCTGCATGGAAGAATAAAAGTCCTACTAGGATTGTGCCATTCGAAACCTATAAAAGCTCACAAACATCACCTTGGAGGAGGTAACAGAACACAACACAATTTTGCTTTCTGAAAACATAAAGCTTTGTCTATTTGTCAAGTTTACTGACTTAGGCATCAGAGAGGTTTCCGGCACACACTTGCCGGCTAGCTCACGTTTGTGTTTTCAGGTGATAAAGCGACGTCGTACGGAGGAGCGTGGACTTGGTCAACAGGATTATACGAGAAGACGTATTTCTTTCTCGTACAATTTTCATGAAATTTTTTTTATGATACCTAACATTGCTGAAATTTTAATAACTCTAACATAATTTCAAAGCTCCAAACAAACCATTGGTGAGTCCAAAGAATTATAAAGGGCCCCAAACCGAAAGGACCCTTCAGCTCTCTCTCTTTCTCTCAGCCAATTAATAGAGGGCCCCAAACAAACCATTTGATTGTTTTTTTTTTTTTTTTCAAACTGTCATATAATGGCATTTATTTGATCAAAAATGCTTTAGACCACTAATTAGCAATGGCTGTGTTTTGTGCCTTGTTTTTTTTTTTTTTTTAATTACCACCTCACTAGTGGTGGTATTAGTGATGGTAAATTAGTGGTCTATAGCATTGCTCTTATTTGATGGTCATTGACATGCTCTTTAAAGGGCATATTACATATACCTCCTTCGAGATTTAGCTAAATTATAGATATTCTCTTGAGATTTTGAAAATTATAGATACCTTATGAGGTTTATATTTTTATAACAAATTGCCTCCTGATGTTTATATTTTCATAACAATTTGTCTCCAAATTTGTTATGCAAATAGTACCTTCAGAGAAGTATCTGTAATTTTTCAAATTTCAAGAGATATTTGTAATTTTGTTAAATCTTGAGAAGGATATATAATTTGCCCTTTTTTAAATTTATTTTTTTGGACAATCAAACATGAGTTTATCGTTGCTGGCAACGGAAGGTTAAAATAAGAAACAGCACCGCTACAGATTCCCAGTGGGGGTCGCACCCCCACTGGCCGAAACTCAAAAAAATAAAATAAAAAATAAAACAGTTTTTTTTTACCCAATCAGCACCTGCCACCTCACTGGGGGTCGACCCCCAGTGGGGGTCCGAAGCATTAATCAAATAAGAAATGTGTTACAATAAAGGTGCAAGTATGCATGCATGGTGATACACGGCTCTAGGAACTATACAAAAACTCATTCAATCTCAACTTGCAATTCAATCAAAATATTTATTTAAGGTTTTGTTTAGAAACAGGTTAATTTAGTAATTTTTTGACTATTTAATTAAAATATGAGTTAAAAAAAATTAGTATATTTGAGATGACTTTTTAACTTTTTATGAAAAGATGTGCAAAAAATAAAAAGAAAAAAGAATTTTTGATTTTTTAATATAAATTTTTAATTTTTTAATTTTTTTAATGACTTTTTGATTTTTTAACTAAAAGAACTACTCGCCAAGCGATGCCTAAATATGCCAAAATACCTATTATTGTCCTATCATTGCTCTATCTCTAGTTTTCTTTGACTTACATGCAGCACAATAAAGTGTCATTCACATATGAAAAATATTTAGTGTGTTTAGTTTGAGTTTTTTGGATTAAATTTTTTAAAAATTAAGTTTTTTGGTTTTCGTATTCTTTTATTTTTAGTGAATATTTTTTAAATTTTAAACATTTTTTTTTTACTTTTTTAGATGCACCTTAGTTAGAGGTACCTAAAAAATAAAAAATTTATGAAAAAATATTTTTAAAAATTAATAAATACATAGAAATACAAAAAATGTATTGAATTCTTATATTTTTTTTTATATTTTTGGTATTTAGTGAATTTTTAAAAGATTTTTTTTTACATTTTTTTTTACTTTTTAGGTGTATTTATGTTAAGTGTGTTTAAAAAGTAAAAAAATTACTTAAAATATTAAAAAAATTCAGTAAAAACAAAAAAATATAAAAAATAAAAAAATAAAATTTTTTGAAAAATATTTTGAAAAACTGATAACCAGCACAATGATTAAGATTAGAAAACTTATCAAAATTTTTATTAAGGTATGTGTGACATCCGCACCATACCAGAGGGTCTCCTCTAACATTCACATATTCCTATGCAAATAGAAGAGTGGTTGATAGCTTAGGCTTCTTTTGAGTGGTCTGCCACAGCTTTATGGGATACCAACAAAGCTAGCCTTTGTTGTTTGGCCCAACTTGATGACACGTGGACGCATCTCATGGTCCAGTGTCCTAGCGAATCAATCATATCCATCCCTCTAATTTTTGGAATTCATGATGTGCGGCCAGTGTTGCGAGTTGAGTGTTGATGGCCCCACTTCAAAATTCATTACCCAAATACGGAAAATTATTTAATAATTTTAAAATATTACGTGATCATATTTTAAATCAATCACTAATTACTTAACTCTCATATTATTTTTCATTCTTAACATAATCAATAAAAACTTTATAAAACACCACAAGTCTATGTTCTGAAAATACTAAGGTGCCGTTTGGTAATACTTACGTTTTCAGTTTTTTTTTTTTTTTTATATATTTACAAAAATTTCAAAAACTCAAATAAAAACTTATTTGGTAAATTTTTGATTTATAAATCAGTGGTCTTAATTTATAAATTTGGCCAAAAAAATGTAAACTCCAAAAATGTGTTTTCGTTTTGAGTTTTTTTTTTTTTTTTACCACTCAACACTAGCCATCATTCGCCACCATTTTCCATCACCGTCTTCCGCCACCACCACCCACCACTCACCATCCACCAGCCACCACCACCCGCCGCCACTACCCACCTCCCAACACCAGCCACCTGCTACTTACTCGCCATCACCACCCACTCGCCACCACCACCCACCACCACCACCACCACCACCACCACCACCACCACCACCCAGCTGCCATCCACCCGCCACTACCATCCACCGCTTGCCACCACCACCCGCCATCTACCTGCCACCACCACTCACCACCCACTTGCCACCACCATCCACCACCAGCCGCCTGCTACCCACTCGCCGCCACTACCACCACCACCACCACCACCACCCACCCACCCACCTGCTACCATCACCCACCACCACTACCACCACTACCCACCTGCCACCGTCACCCACCCACCCACCCGCCGCCACCGCCACCTCCACCACCACCACTACCACCACCACCACCACCTGCCATCCGCCACTCACCTACCACCACCACCCACCACCCGCCACCACTACCCACTCGTTACCACCCACCACCTGCCACCATCACCCACCCACCTATCATCACCACCAGCCACCAACCCGCCACCAGCCACCACCACCCGTCATCCGCCACCCACCTGCCACTACTACCCACCACCCACTTGCTACTACCCGCCATTGTCACCCACCACCACCACCCGCCACATACTCGCCACCACCACCCACCCACCACCACCCGCCACCCGTCACCACCACCACCACCACCCACTCGCTACCACCCACCACCCGCCACTGCCACCCACTTGCCGACCCACCACCACCACCCACCCGCCGCCACCCATCGCCACCCGTTACCCACCACCCACCGTCAGCACTTTCCACCACCGTCTTCTGCCGCCACTTGTCATTTCTCACTATTTTTTATATTTTAAAATTTTTTAAAATATTTGGTCAATTACCAAACGCGATTGTAGTTTATGCTTTTCTAAAAATAAACAAAAAATAAACAAAAATTAGTTTATAAATTTTTTGTAAATATAAACTGTGACAAAATGTTTAAAAAATTTTAAAAATATAAAAAAGAGTGAGAAATGGCAAGTGGTGGCAAGTAGCGGCAGAAGACGGTGGTGGAAAGTGGTGACGGTGGGTGGTGGGTAGTGGGCGGTAGAGGGCGGGTGGTGGTGGTAGATGGGTGGGTGACAGTGGCGGGTGGTGGGTGGTGGATGGTAGCGAGTGAGTGGTGGTGGTGGCGGGTGGTAGGTGATGGTGGTAGGTGGGTGGCGGATGACGGGTGGTAGTGGTAGGTGGGTGGGTGACAGTGGCGGGTGATAGGTGGTAGCGAGTGGGTGGTGGTGGGTGGTGCTAGCGGGTGGTGATGGTAGGTGGGTGGGTGATGGTGGCCACGGTCAACCACCCACCCACCATTACCACTTTCCACCTTAATCCAACTGTTGTTATTTAGGGTCGCTACCATCCCGCCTGTGGCCACCGTCAGGGTCGCTACCATCCAGATGTGGCCACTGTCACTGCTTTAGTTATGATGGCCATTGCTTTCTAATTTAAAAACAGTAATATTGTGGTCCTTTGGGAACTTAAAAAAAAATAATAAATAATTTTTAATTTTTTATCTATTTTGGATCACATATTTTTTATACGTTTTATTCAAAAAAAAAAATAAAATAGACTAAAAAATTAAAAAATCAACTTTTTACCAACTTTTCAAAACACCACATTATAAATTTTAAAAAAACACATTTATAAATTATAATTGCGTCAATTTGAAATTTATACTATATAATTTATTTCAAGATAACTTTTTAAATATTTTTTTATAATACACGATATTTCTGAATTTAAAATCCAACTGTTGTACGTTGTGTTTGCGGAAGATGTCCATGCATGGTACAAAAAAACATAGTATATAAATAACAAAGAATTAAATTGGTATTGAAAAAAAAAAAAAAAACAAACACACACACATCTGTGACGAAGCTATTAGTAACCAATTTTTGTTAGGGATGTACACTAGACATTAATCACTCAATTATGAATGAAGTGTATTTTGAAATTTTTTGTATTTGTAATTCTAATTATATATGTAGTTGTGCTAATTTTTATTTTTTTACATAATTGTACAATTGAGAGACAAAGGGTGGATTCCAACTGGATTATGTGTAAAATACATAGATATATTTTATAAATGTATAGTTAGCATGCGCCGTTTCCATATTTCATTTGTAATTTTTTGCATAATAGTAAAACTAAAGTGATCAAATAATAACTTTTTGGATACGATTTTGTTGTATTTTTTTTCACCAAAAATGATTGCATCCCATATTTTTATAAACATTTTTTAATCAAATAATCTGATTTGTTGTTTTCCTATAAAGAAAATTAAGCAAACTTTGTTGGGTTATGAAAAAACTTCACCACATGATGTGTGAGCAGGGTTGACTTACCTTAGGCAGAGTGCACTAAATTTTGAAAATGAAAACATTGTTTATCCTTTGGTACTTATTATATTTTACCATTTTAGATCTGTTATTTGTCCCTTGTAATGATTTCTTTGTGCATAAGTCTATATTGTACATCACAACATAAATATACAATTGACAAAGTAAGAGAATGAAAGCTACACAAAATTTAAATATACAAATTAATTTATGCAATAAATTTACCTTGTTAAATTTTATTTTATTTTTGTGCTGAATTCGCTGTATTAAATGTGTTTTTAACATATTCGGGCAAAGTTTTGTAGATTTCCTTAATTTTATGGATGTTAGGTGTTTGGCATTGGGATCCAGTTTAGTTGAATTGCATCCACATTTTTTTTTAAGAATTAGGATTAAATTGTATTTAAGGTTTAAATTAAGGGGAAATATTCAATTGTCAGTTAGGAATTTTTTTTTTTTGAATGGTTGAAGGTAAGATTTTCCCCCTACTAAACAAAAATATCATCCATCAAAACAAAAAAAACAAAAAAATCTTGAATCCACCAGGGTAAGTCAACATAAGCTAACCCAGGGGTGAGTAGCAACTTGGTAAGGGCCTGGGGTTTAAGCCCTTAGGTCCTAGGTTCAACTCTCCTCTGGGCCAATCTCCTTGGCGTAGCACAGTTGGTTAGGAGGTTGACCTCAAGGATGCCTTATCAACTACTTAGTGTGGGTTTAATTCTCTCCCGTTGTGCGAGTCCTAATTTAAGCGGAGCTTGCCTTGGGAGGTTGGGACAAGCTTCCAGGTTATAGTTAATTCTCTCCCGTTGTGCGAGTCCTGATTTAAGCGGAGCTTGCCTTGGGAGGTTGGGACAAGCTTCCAGGTTATAGTCTCTTACTCGGAACGGACAACAGGACACCCTGGTGATCTCCTCAAGGGATGCTGTCTTGGACCTACGGGAGAGTGGGAGGATTTTCCTGTAACAAAAAAAAAAAAAAGTCAACATAAGCTCAAAATTGACCACCAACGAAGAAAGAGAGTGGGCATAAAAGTTTGTAAAGGAGTCGATGCATGATTCAAGTAGAGCTGGATAGGGTTGGGGTTTTTATTTTTTAATAATCGGTAGAAAGAAAATAGAAGAATGAAAAATTATGTCGTGCAATAGTAAGATTAAAATTCCTTGTCCTGCATTGACGAGATAAATTTTTTTTTATTTTATTTCACCTTTTTTAAGTAAATTCATGGAACAAATGTACACGAAGAATCCACTATATCAATATAAAAAAAATAAAAATAATGTACCTAGTGAAATTCATCTAGTGACATGTCATTTTCTCTGTGTTCTTACTTCTACCTCATGTTACTGATATTTGTTGTGTTCACACATTATCCTAACAAAATTTATGTTAAATGGCGAAACAGTTTTCAAATACAATTCTCAATATCTCACAACGTGTTAGCAATGCTAGATATTAAGAAAAAACTTTCATAAAAATGATCATAAAAGATTTATGACTCTTGGATTGCATTTAAAATAACGCACCACACACTAATCAAGGTAATTCAAGTGTCACAAATCTTTCACGATCATTTTATTAAAAAAAATTTCATGATCCTAGAGTACCAAAGAGTACCAAGCCTGCAATTCCTTAGGCCCGATCGCCACCTACAGCACGGGAAACGACTCCATCACTGTTAATGTACACCTAAACCTACTCCACTAAACCTACTCCACTACACCACTCCACCTCCACTTCACCTACTCCACTACACACTCCACTTCACCTACTCCACTACACCACTCCACCTCCACTTCACATCTCCTATATAATGTACATACAATACACAATCAGAAATATCAATCAATCAATACATAATTCATTCTCTCTGTATCTCTCTCTATCAATTTATCTTAACATGGTATCAGAGCAGGTTTAGAACCTAGTATTCGCGCTTTACCGGCGGGTGGCAACCTCACCTTAACCACCCGCCGGACCTCAACCTAGTCCGCTAGAATTTTCTACACATACCTTTCCCATTTCCAATGTAGTTCGTTCCTCAGGCAACTAAATCCATAGTTGACTGTACTACAACCTCTCTTCAAACACTTGCTCAGAAAATCTTTTGCCGGCTCGGAAAACCATCTCGGAAACTCTGGTACATCGCCGGAAAACCCAATCCGGTACAGGGCCGAAACAGGGTCGTTCACCTCCGGCCACGGCGGAGACCCGGTGGCCATCTCGATTACAGTGCAACCCAGAGCCCAACTATCGGCCGGAAACCCCTGTTCTTCGCCGGAGACAACTTCCGGCGCCATGAATACCGATGTACCGGAAAACACCGTATTGCCGCCGTGTTCCGCCAATCTAGCACAACCCAGATCAGCAATCTTCAATCCACAACATCTTCCCCAAGAACAACCAAGCTTTCGACCCAGAAGCCAACGAGTGGATCCAACTCCCCATCTCTCTCATAACACAGATGTTGGTCTTGGCCTCTCTCCATCTCTCTCCTATCATACACAAATAACCACATTGTTTTTCTTCTCACTACTCACATGGATCCACTCTACCACAAACAAATAAAATAAATAAATCAATCAGCAAATGCATTGAACCTCCTCGGGCCACCCAATTCCCTATTCTTATTATTATATATATACTTTTCTCTTTTCTTATTTATTTATCATCACACCCAGACACCAACTTTTGTCTTCCTCTTTTCATTTATTTATTTATTTATTATTATTATTTTTTTTCCCTTTTACTCCCCATGTGACCCACAATGTTCCAACCTATACTTTTTCTTTTCATTACACTCTTGTTCCCCACTTTCTTTATTATATATATATATATATATATATTTCTTTTTATTATATTATCTTTAAAAAAAAAAAAATCATCATCTCTCCTCCGTTTGATTTCCAATTCCATTATTTTTATTTATTTTCTCCACCCCACTTTCCTTATTTCCCCCATCTTTCATTTTTGATTTCCAATATATTTTTTATTCTTTTTCTTTATTTTTCTTTCACATTATTTTTAATCTTTTTCCAATTCCATTCATACCATATAGCTTTACACACCAAACCATATTTTATTCATCTCAGGGATCCACCCCGATCACAATTTTACACAAAAAAAAAAAAAAACAAAACACAACAACAACAACCCCCACACAACACCAAAAGCTTTGTTTTCTTTTCTGCAGCCGGCCACCAACCGACCTCACTTCTTCGCCTATTCCGCCGGTCTTTTCTTCTTGCCTCCGTCCTGGGCAGCCCTTGCCGGTGTTGCCTCCGTGTTTCCCACGCCACCGAGCACGTTCCCACCCCCATACTCCTCCACTGCAGCATATGGCGGACCTCCAAATCGGAACATCACGGTGGCCTTCCGCTTCAGCTCCTTATTTTCCGTCTTTAGTACACTTATCTCTGCTCGCGCATCCTTATACATGCGCTGGAGCAGAGCCAGTTGGGCGTTTAACTGCTGCACCTCATTTGTTCTACTCTGCAGCCGGTGCGACAAGTTTGTGACCGTAGTCATGGTCTCCATGCATGACTTCAATGTATACTGATTGGCCTCAATATCCGTTTGCACCGCCATTTTTTGCTCCACCGACCGCATCGGAAAGTTCAACAGAGCAAAACCAGAGGTGTTTGGTTGAGGTTCACTGGCCACCGCACCAGTTATTTCTCTTGTGGACTCGTTCAGTTCTGGAAAGAGCGTGAGCAGACCCCGGGAAGAGGAGGCCATGTTCTGGGTAGCTGGACGGGAAGAAGAGGAGGCCATGTTATGGGTTGCTGAGTGTTTCAGAGAAGGGTTGGTTACAGAATGTGTTACAGAGTGTTACAGAGTTTCTCTCTCCGCAAACGCAGACTTTTTTTTTCAGAAGTTTTTCTTCGCAAGTTGTTTGTCTTCGCCTCATCCTCAGCCTCCGTCTTATAGCCAAGGCAGACACGCGCATCATGCGCCGCTCGGCGCTCGACGACAAACTGGGCACGTCTTTTGATGGCACACCTTTTTATGGATTGGGCACGCCTTTTGATGGCACGCCTTTTGAAAAATTGGGCACACCTTTTGAGGGCATGACTTTTGAGGGCTCGATATCTATATCCATGTATATCTTTTGGGCAGCCTATATACACACTCATACAGTGTCTTCTACACCGGTCAGCTTTATCAATCCCTTTGTTTCAACCTCAAATAGATTTCTATCTTCACACCTATTTGAGTTTGAGGGGGGGTTATACATATATCATACATAAATCATGTATCATGGTGAGCATGGTTACACATCATGGGAACCACCCAAGCCACCCCATGGCGCACTCCCTAAGTCGCCCCCTTGGTGCACCACCACAAGCTTCTACATCGGTCCGACATGACCCCATAAACTGTCCCGACATTGATTCCGGTCAGCTTCTACAACGGTCCGACATGACCCCGTAAACTGTCCCGACATTTATTCCGGTTCGCTTCTACAACAACGGTCTGACACGATCACACAGTGTCTGCTACAATCAGTCCGGTATGACCTCGTAAACTGTCCTGCTACATCGGTCTGGCATGACCTCGTAAACTGTCCTGCTACAACGGTCCAACATGACCCCGTAAACTGTCTTCTACAACGGTCCGACATGACCCCGTAAACTGTCTTCTACATCGGTCTGACACGACCACACAGTGTCTGCTACAACGGTCCGACATGACCCTGTAAACTGTCTGCTACAACGGTCCGACATGACCCCATAAACTGTCTACTACATGACCCCGTAAACTGTCTTCTACATCGGTCCGACATGACCCCATAAACTGTCTTCTACATCGGTCCGACATGACCCCATAAACTGTCTTCTACATCGGTCTGACACGACCACACAGTGTCTGCTACAACGGTCCGACATGACCTTGTAAACTGTCTACTACAACGGTCCGACATGACCCCATAAACTGTCTGCTACATCGGTCTGACACGACCATACCGTGTCTCCTATCCTGTTTTATTTTATTTATCAGTTTACTTTCCTGTTTTGTTACTCTCTTCAAACTCAAGTTGGTTAGTTCATATCCTCCTTGAGTTTGAGGGGGGCTGTTAATGTACACCTAAACCTACTCCACTAAACCTACTCCACTACACCACTCCACCTCCACTTCACCTACTCCACTACACACTCCACTTCACCTACTCCACTCCACCACTCCACCTCCACTTCACATCTCCTATATAATGTACATACAATACACAATCAGAAATATCAATCAATCAATACATAATTCATTCTCTCTGTATCTCTCTCTATCAATTTATCTTAACAATCACCATCACCAAATGCGGCCATCACCTCTTCCTATGTGGCTTCCCCGGTCACTGCCAGGCTGGACAGAAGGTTGAGATCAATGTGCGTCGGACTCCACTCTCTCCGACCCCTTCAAGTCCTTCCACCGTAGCACCTGCTGCACCTCCTCCAAGTGCTGCTGCTCCACGGTATGATTTCACGGGGCTTCTTGGTAAGCTCGGATTGTCTATGGCGGTTTTCGCAGCTTTTCTTTTGGGTTTTGCTTAATCAGGGAAGAGAGTCTCTCAGTACAGTTTATGGGTTTTTAGGTAGTTTATTTCATCTGTTGTGCGTGTGAAGTGGAGAATGTTCAGTTTACTTTTAGACACAGATGTGTATTTTGCATCCAACATAACGTAACGTGAGATCATATCTACATAAACATAACGTAACGTGACACCTACATAAACGTAACGTAGCGTAACGTGACACCTATATAAACGTAGCGTAGCGTGACACCTACATAAACATAACGTAACGTGTCACGTTACGTTTCACAAACTTAATGAGTTTTTATTTTTTTAAATTGAATGTGAAAATATTGCTGGTTTATGTTGGTGTCACGTTACGTTTCATATAAATATGATCTATGGCAACATTCAATTTCCTATATAGAAAATGAATGTTACCATAAATCATAGGTGTCACGTTACGTTTATGTAGGTGTCACGTTACGTTATGTTTATGTAGATATGATCTATGGTAACATTCAATTTCCTATACGTGTCACGTTACGTTTATGTAGGTGTCACGTTACGTTACGTTTATGTGGATATGATCTATAGTAACATTCAATTTTTTATATATGGTTTTACTATTATTTATTATATTAACAACTAATATTGAGGGTAAATGTGTCAACAAACTTCCCACAGGACTTATGAGAATATAAGTTTTTTAGTAGGATCATATGTAGCATAAGTCTCCCTAATAGTGCTTATAAATAATTTTCCCTTAATTTTTTAATTGTAATTTTTTTTTTGATCCATAATTTTTTAATTGTTATATATCTGACATTCGCCGCAAGTTCTTTTTCCTTTGAACCTGTGGTCTTCACACAAAAAAAAAAACAAAAAAAAAAAAACAAAAAAATCAATCGAACAAAATTTGCAAATATTTTCTCTAATACTTTCTTGGGCAAATTACACTAATAGTCCCTGTAGTTTGAGACTCGTGTCACTTTAGTCCCTGATTTTTCAATCGTGGCAGATTTGATCATGAATTTTGAATCTTATTTCAAATAAGGACAATTGAATATGCCATTGCTTAATTTCAAGGGCAAAACCATCAATTTGATAAAATATAAATTAATTTGACAAAAATAAATGTTAAAAATATATTTTAAAAATTTTAAAAATTATTTTTACCCACCAAAGATAAAATTATGTAAAATTGATAAAAATTAATAAAAATTACATGATTAATTTTTAAAAATTAATTTTACATGATCATCATCCAAATACATAATAAAAATTAATTTGGTAAAAAAAATTGTCTAAAAAATTTATCAATTTTATATAATTTTATCTTTAGTATGTAGAAATAATTTTAAAAAATTAAAAAATAATTTTTTGACATTTATTTTGTCAAGTTAATTTATATTTTATCAAATTGACGAATTTGTCCTTAAAATCCAATAGTGTCTTCAATTGTCCTTATTTGGAATAAGATTTAAAATTCAGGATTAAATGTATCATAATTGAAAAGTCAGGGACCAAAGTGATACAAATCCCAAACTATAGGCACCGTTGGTGTAATTCACCATACTTTCTTAAAACTTCATAATCAATTTGCGTAGAAAAAAAAAAGAAACATTAAAAAAAAACAAAACTATATGTGTGACACATCTTCCAAAACAATTAGAGAACTCCATGAAAACATTCCGTTTAGTTTAGTTTAGTTTTAAAATCATGATTTCAATGTTTCGTTGTATTTTGAAAAAAAGAATTTGAAGTAAGTTTTGAAAAAAGAAAACTTGTTTTGTTTTGAGTTTTGAGTTGCATTTCGAAATTGTTTTGGGATAATTTTTTTTAAATATTTGAAAATTCTCTTAATTTTGTTTTTGTAGGGTAAATATTTTGATTGTAAATATTTATTTAGTTTTTTAATGTGCACTGTATTTACTACATTTGCCTGCTGAATTTTTTTAAATATTTTCAAAAATATATTTTTTTTAATTTTAAATATATAATCTTTATTTTAAATATTTTCTTATTTTTTATTTTAAATATTTTTTATTATATTTAATATATTTTATAATTTTTTTTAAAATTTTAAAAAATATTGGATCACCCATATATATTTAAATCATAACAAATTATTTGGCCAATATTTAAAAAAATAACAAAATATTTTTTTCAAAAAAAATTAAAAATAATTTTTCTTAAAAAATAAAAATAAAAATAAAAATAAAAATAATATTATTTGAAAAAAATATATTGTTCAAAAAAATCAAAAATAAAAAATAATTTTAAAGAACAAAATAAAACAATATTTTTATTTTTTATTTTTTTTGTTTTAAAAATAAGGTTTTGAAAAGAGTTTCTTATGAGTTTTGAAAATTGTCCTTTAAAAGAGTTTTGAATTTTTTTTTATTGGAATCATGATTCCAATCTAAAACCAAACACTACCAAAATTTTCTTTGATACTTTAAAATTTCATAGTTAATTTGGGGATAAAATAAAACAATAGGCTCCGTTTGTTTTCATCTAAAATATTTTTTTACATTTTTCATTGTTTGGTTGATCAAAAAGTAAGTAAAACATTTTTTAATAAAAATATTTTAGCATCATTTTTCCAAAAATGATTTACCTTAAAAAATTTCGTAAATTAATTTTTTACAAAATTGACTATCAATCACTACATTTTCAAATAAATATTTTAACTCACTAAAAAGTCATAAATAACACTTTGTTGAAACATAATTTCTCTTTTAAGTAATAAAATATTTTTGTTACAAGTGTCAACTAAACGCTGAAAAACAAAAAAAAAATTAATTTTGTAAAATCAATTTACAAGAAAAACATTTTTTCCGTAAAATATTTTATGTCAAAACAAACAGAAACTTATACTTTCTTAAAATTTCATAATCGATTTGGGGGGGAAAAAATAACAATAAAACATTTATAAAAAAAAAACTATATATGCGACATATCTTTCAAAACAATTAACCAACTCCATGAAAACACAAATTATTTTTCTTATACTTTAAAATTTCATAGTCACTTTGCGGGTGGGGTGGGGAGGGGGACATTAAAAAAAAAAAAAAAACTATGCATGGCATATCTTCCAAAACAATTAAAAAACTCCATGAAAACACTAAAAATAATTCCCAAAAAAAGGGGAAGAAAATCATATTCGCATCAGCAATCAGTTTTAAAAGGTGTGTCATGATCAGACCATCTCCTGGCTCTTTGGACCGCCATCATCCATGAACTTCTTCCACACTGGATGCTGTTTCCACACCCTTTCCACAATGGAATCGATCGGCACGCCCTTCGTTTCCGGCACCAGGAACACCACAAACAATCCCATGACCAAAATCCGAGCCGAGAAGAAAAAGAATATGAAGGCTCGCATGTGACAGAGCATCGACAAGAAAGCTTGAGCCACGAGGAAAGTCATCAACATGTTGGAGCTGACAGCGAAAGCAAAGCCTGAGGTTCTAGTCTCGAGAGGAAAGGTTTCACTAGGAATCAACCAACCAAGAGGTCCCCATGACCATGCAAAGCCCATAACATACAAGCACACCGGCACCACCACAACCGCAGCGAGTCCTTTGTCCATTGTCCCAGTAGTGTTCAAGTGAGTCAGTAGAATTACACCAATTGATACGTGAAATTGGATTCAATTAATTAGTACAAGCACTAAGTGAGAAGAATTTAAATGTAATTACAAAGAAGTGAAATTAATTTAGTACCTGGCAAATGAACATTTGGACACAGGCTTGGAGAAGCAACTTTCTTCTTCCAATTTTATCAACAAGATAGATTGAACCAAAAGTACTTGCCACATTCACTGTCCCAGTAATCACTGCAGACAACAGTGAAGCATCGTTCTTGAACCCCATGATCTGAAACAGAACTGGAGCGTAGAACATAATTGCATTAATCCCAGTCATCTGCTGAAATATCTGCAACATAATCCCTATGACTAGTGGTGGCACGCTCGAACGCTTCATCAGTTTCTTGAAAGGTTGCTTCACTTCCTTGGCTATCTCACATGCCCTTTTCACTTCTTCATACTCGTCCTCCACGTTGTCCACGCCTCGGATTTTCTTGAGTGCTGCTTTGCCTTTAGTGTCCTTGCCTCGTTCGATAAGGCTAGCCGGTGTTTCAGTGAGAATCATGGAGCGAAGGAAAGGACAAGGCCGGGAATGCCGGCTATGGCTAAGGAGACCCTCCATCCAATTGGGTGGAGGGTGGAAGTGAAATAGTTGACTATGCCAGCTATAAGAATTCCAATTGTGACAAATAGTTGGAAGAGAATGTTGACTGCCCCTCTGTGTTAGACTGGTGCTATCTCTGAAAAGAACACTGGAACAACCTAGAATCGTAGATTATTGTTAGGGGGCAAAAAAATAAAATTTCCATATTTGTCACAAACTTTATGTAAAATAAATATAACCCAAAGAGTTGACTAAACATTAAAAATTTGATGATAAAATCTAAAATTTTGTCAGTTAATTTTAGGCTTGTGATTAGTTGAGGGTGGACATACTCACCTAGACACTCTATTATTAAAAAATAAAATTTATTTTAGGCACAAAAAAATATACCTCATTGCCAAATCCAACTCCAATGCCAAAAAGAATCCTGCCAAGAATGAGCATCCATTTGTGCTCAGCAAGAGCACTAAACCCAGCTCCTCCAATGAAAAATAGGGATGCTACTAGAATTGTGGGCTTGCAACCAAATATACGACATGCCTTTGATGCACCAAAGCTTGCAACCAAAGCAGCAAGGTACAATGATGATGTGAATAGCTGAAGCAACTGATCATCATATTTGCAGTAATTGTCTTCCTTTGCATGACGTTTCCTCTGGTGAACTTTTGGAAAGAATTTTATCAAGAAATCATCCATCGCAGTCACACCACCTATAAAGCCAAGGTCAAAGTCAAAGTCAAAATCAAAATAATAGGATTTGATTATTTATTCGAATGAATTAGAAAGCGAACACATAATGAATTAGAGTATTCAAACGAAAAATGAATTATTGATACTCACATAGAAATAATAATTTTGCAATAAACATCAATAAACCTCTATGAATCATTACTTTATAGTAATTGTTTCAATTTTTTAGTGTATAACTTTTAGACTTATTATTTAAAAGCATTTAATAAAATAAAAATATAAGTCTCCATAATTTTCTAATCAAAGAATTAAAATAATATAGTTTAGGGCATCACATGAAATTCTAATATCATAACCAAACATGAGGCCTCCAAAAGCTGCGACAATCTAACAAGCAACCACATATACAGTGATTTTTGATTTGAATACTCCTGCATTAGCCATCTTTGCTTGTCCAAATTGAAAAACACACACACTCAAAATTATTAATCTTCTTCAAACAAGAAATCTCACAGGAGAGAGAAGACAGAATGTGAAAATCTCACAGAAGAGAGAAGACAGAATGAGAGAAAGAAAGGTAATTTGATGCTTTTATAACAATGAATTCCCATTAATTTTGTGATTTTGAGATTGGATAGGATTTAGAAATCTTAGTAGCCTATTTTTGCTAGAAAGTAGTTCCGATGGTCAAAATCTCTTATCCTTTCTGACAAGGAATGTAATTATTTTTCACATGGTCCCTTGTGTGAGATATTTAGTAAAATTCTTAATAGGTCCTGAGAGGGTAATTTATATGTAAATTGGGCTGAGCTGGGTAATGGGCCATTCTATGGGCCACAGTAAGGACTGAGTAAAAGGGCCTTGAAGTTAGCCCGGTCCAAAAGAGCTTTGTAGTTAGCTCGGTCGGCATGGTCAGAGCGGCGACAATCAGTTCGGTCAAACCATATTGAGCCGAGGTATTTTGGACTTTTTCTCAGGACCTTGTTGTTGAATAGCTTGGTCTAGGCACACTATGGATAGCATGGTCTCAACAGGTGTAACCGAAGTACAAGTAACAGAGGAGAGAACCGAGCTAGCTAGAGCTCGGTCATTTCAGCCAGTTTAGCATGGTTGTTTTATCCCGGTTGTTTTGTCATACTGCCGAAGTAAAACCATCTCACTTGGTTTAAGCAGTGAGGGGGGTGTTGAAAGATAAGCATTATCTTTCAGGGGTGTGACTCCTAGGAGGACTCTACGCAGAGGAATAAGAGTCCTGCTAGGATTGTGCCATGCGGAACTTATAAGAGCTCACAACATCACCTATGGAGAGGTAACACAACTTTGATTCTCGAATACACAGGGCTTTTGTCTATTTGTCTATTTTGCTGACTTAGGCATCGGAGAGGTATCCGGCACACACCCGCCGGCTAGCTCACGTTTGTGTTTTCAGGGAGTAAAGCGACGACGTTTGGAGGAGCGTAAACTTGATCAACAAGATTATACGAGAAGATTATTTCTTGCTCGTACAATTGGCGTCGTCTGTGGGCAGACCAGAACGAACAAAACCTCTTGATCAAGTTTTTCTCGCTAGTTGAAAGCAATGGCGCACAATGAAGATTTGTCGCAGTCCGCCATCGACGGACAAACCCCAGAGGGGGGAGAGAGGCGCGAAGGTTTGCCTTTTATCCCTCCCATGGCGGATTTAGAGCCCCAGCGACAGAACCCCCGGAGGGATGCAAGAGAGAGGCGGACTAACAGCCCCCTGTCGCTCTCAAAGTCCAGAAAGACAGAGGCGGAGGATCGATCCTCAAGTTCTGGAGGATCGCGTAAAGGAACAAGACGAGTTAATAAGGAAGATGGCGTCGGACATGGAGGCTATGAAATGCCAGATCAAAGGAAAAGGGGTGGCGACAAGAGAGGGGCACAAAAGTAACATGCCCCCTCGCCACTTAGAAGATCGTGGTAGGCATACCACGCCATCACAAGCAGAGAGTAGGAGCCTTAGAACAGGCGACACTCAATCAAGGACTTCCAGGACTCGTTACTCCAGGTCTGAGAGAATGAGAACATTGAGGTCTTACACTGAGGGAAGCACCTATCGGCCCTCACGTATGCACCAGACATCATCCAGGCAAACGAAGTTGCCTAGATCGTCTGACTTATGAACTGTGCTTGAAGAGAGGGCACGACGGAAGGAGGATACCAGGGCACGCGACCCTCGCAGAGTTTCAGCACTTGAGCGGTTGGCTCATCGGACGCATGGAAGCGTTGAGGTAAGAATGCCAATACCGCGTCTTGCTTACGAACCGACAGACAAAGCATTAACAAGGCTGCAGACCTTGCCGTTCGTTCCGGCAATTGAGAACGCGCCCCTACCTTTAGGCTTCCTTCAGCCCAAATTCACTACGTATGAGGGGAAGATAGACCCCTACACGCACCTTAGCCATTTTCGCCAGGTTATGGCAGTATACCGGCGAAATGAGGCTTTGATGTGCATCCTATTCCCATCCAGCCTTGGCGACCTAGGTTTAACCTGGTTCGAAAGGCTACCAGAAGGCAGCATAGCCTCCTGGGCACAATTGGCAGAGGCATTCGTGACAAGGTTCAGAACAAACACCAAGACGCCAGTAGAGATCGATCAGCTACTCTCCATTGATATGGACGACAAGGAGACGTTGAGATCCTACAACAGTCGTTATTGGAAGACCTTCAACAAGATAGGAGATTGCCCCACAAATCTCGCCATCGCGCAATACAAAAGAGGTCTTCCAGTCAGAAATAGGCTGAGGGACTCAATTACCATAACGCCCCCCCTCACAATGGAAGCCTTAATAGAGAGGGTACACCAGCACATTCGGGTGGAGGAGGATGGCGCCTGTCACACCCCAAACCCGCCCCTAAAAGTTTGGGCATGACCTCTTTAGAGACGGACATGTAACCTGGTAATATAACATACGGGGCCTTATCGGAAGCACAAAAATAAATAGGTAAATAATACTGAACAATTAAACTCCATTGAGCTACTCCTACATGCCAGGATCTCATTCATCACATGCCTTATACCGGATAAATAAAGTTCCAAACTATATCCCATAGTATGTACATACACATTTACAGTTCCAGCCCTAGAGTCGGGCGTATACAAAACAAACATGAAAGGTATATACAACAACCTTAGATGGACACTCATAAACAAACCAACATCTTGACAACTTAAGAAATTAAATGACTTAAACAGTGCCTGAACATATGAAGGTTGACAAAAGGAAGCGGCTTCTTGGCTAGGACTGACCGCCTGATTAGTGACCTACAGAAATAGATATAACATAGGGTGAGCCGGGCTCAGTAAATAGTAATACATAAATAAACCAATGCTTAACTTGAAACATAATTCATATCAATGAATAAAAAGGTGCAGATTTCACATAGTTAGTCTGAATCTGTGCAAAGTACATAACGGCCTTAGGCCCAATCCTGCAACATAAACATAATGGCTATAAAGTCTTTGAAACATGGTGGCACGAGGCCCTTGAAACGTGTGGCACGAGGCCCTTGTAACTTGTGGCATAAATCCCTTGTAACATATGGCACTAAGGCCCTTGAAAATGGCATAAAGCCCTTGAAAATGGCATGAAGCCCTTGTAAACATATTGGCATTAAAGCCCTTGTAAATGGCATGAAGCGCTTGTAAACGTATTGGCATTAAAGCCCTTGTAAATGGCATGAAGCCCTTGTAAACATATTGGCATTAAAGCCCTTGTAAATGGCATGAACCCCTTGTAAACATGTTGGCATTAAAGCCCTTGTAAATGCACTTGAAACTTGTACCATACTTAAACTTAGAACATACGTAAACTTGTAACATACCAATACTTGTAACATGCTTAAAACTGTAACATACTTGAACTTGAACTTGTAATGTACATACAATTGTAACTTAATTATTTAAACCACGGTATTATTACCCCCGGGTAAGGGCCATGTGCTAAGGATATCATGAATTCATTAATTCAAACGTAACAGATCATAACTAGAGCATTTCTTGATTATTTAGACTTGTTGGCCTTTAGCTCTTACATATATTGGCATTAAACTTGTTGGCATTTAGCCCAAACATTATCATAGCAAACTTATTTCAGAGTCTTACAAAATTCCAGAATCATAAGAGGGTTGTTTCATTCTTTCTCTTACTCATGTACTTTCCTTGAATCATTTACACAAACACATAACATTTATCTTCCTTGAATCATTTATATACATATAACATTTATCTTCCTTGAATCATTTATATACATATAACATTTATCTTCCTTGAATCATTTACATACATATAACATTTATCTTCCTTGAATCATTTATATACATAAGTAACGGAATTAACAGAATACTAATGGCAAGCATTAGCGGTGGTAAAGCGTACTACTACTCACAGTGTTTAGGTGTGTGGTCCGTCCTTGTAGCTAATCCTACACAAGTCACATAATTCAAACATAATTCATCATAGTACAACATCATTTAGTTCATTAACACCATTTGCAACTTCACATAATTCACAATAAATCTTTGAATCCTATTTCAACCTTCTAAAACCAAGTTCATATCATCTGTATCCTTAATAGATTATTTCCCTACTTTTTCCTTTACATGATAGCATGAATTCCACCATTTATAACAAATTCATTCGCAATTCTAAACACAATTTTCAAACATTCCCAAATTTTAATTCAACTTCAACACACATAATTCAATACTTCAATTTCATTACTCTACTTTCAACTCGGGCCAATTCATTGGTTATCATCATTAATCAACCTAGGGTTTCCAAGAAAATTGGGGGTTTTCCTCTTTTCTTAGTGAAATCGCCAAATCAATAATTACTATATGCCAATATGGTAAAAACATTCATCATCCTTTGAGAAGTAGAGTGGGAGCCCCAATTGTGCATAAACATAGTGTCCCTAACCCATAATCCACTCAAGATTCTAAAATGTCAACAAAATCCCAAAGTACCAACAAAATCACTTTGAATCATAAACATTCAAGGCTAAGAGAACCCCCTGCCTCGAAATTAGAAGCAAAGAAGCTAGGTTGAACGCATCCTCTCGAAATCCCAAAATCTAATTGGTTGGAAAAGTTGATCTTCACTTCTTCTTCACCCTTGATGCACGACCCATGATGGATTGTTGGTAAAAATGGATGAAATCAAAGGTTTGAGGGTTAGGGTTTCAGACTTAGGCAAGAAGGAAGGGAGAGGGAAGAAGAAAAATATAAGAAATGATCCAAAATCCCGTTTTTAAAGCTGCTGTCCCGAAAATCCCGCTCGAGCGTCCCTATTCCCGCTCGAGCGGACCTGCTCTCAGCACAGATTCCAAAACTTCAAACAGATGTAACTCTCCCATCCGAACTCCGTTTTAGGTCGTTCTTGTGTCCAAATTGAAGCCCCGGAAATAAGCTTTCCAATGGTTTTAACCTCACATCCAAATTCAAAGTGTGGAAAAAGAAAAGGACAAAAGAGTGACGGCTGGTCGCAGACAAATCATTCTAATTCAAGCTTTTGGTCCAATCTTACTTTACCATCATATTACCACCTCAACCAATACTCCAAAATAAAATAGACAGTTCCAAAACACTAATAAAAATGTCCAAAAACGAACCCCTGTGCCTCAGAAATACAACTCAACTTGGAGACCCGCTCGAGCGCCCAACCTTGCGCTCGAGCGCGAAGACCAACAAAGACGTCCGCTCGAGCGTCAACTCCCCCGCTCAAGCGGAAAATCACAACTCCCAGAATCTCAGGCCGTCTGCACAATTTGCTGGAAACCCCAAAAGTACGCTCGAGCGCCTACTGCTCCGCTTGAGCGGAGGGAAAAAGTTCCAGATTCTATGGTAAAGGTCACAAATCCCAGTTTCAAAGGCATAACTCAACGGATCGTTCTTCAATTCCGATAGCAAACACATTAACCCCTAATTAAAAAATGATTACTTCCTATACGCACTTTGGGGTCATTACAGCGCCCGTGCTAAAACAAAGTCTGGTACAACCGTAATACCAGATAAAAAGACTTCGGCAAAAGTCAACGCGGTAGAACGTCCAAGCAGAAACGGGCGAGGCAGGCGGGACAACGGAGAGGACTACGATAAAAGGTGGTTGAGAGTCTGTAGACGTCCCCGAACGCCCTGGGAGGGAAATCCCGTTCTGTTCATTTAGGGTTCACTACAGTTCGGACTCTCAAATTGTCACGGTTCTAAATCTGAACCAAAGAGTCCAAATCCGGCAAATCGTTTTGAGAAAACAAATTTTGAAAGAAGTGCCAAACATGGACTGCTTTGCCAGATACAGAGTCGCCACCTAAATATTTTATTTTGGGGGAAATTTAGGAAACCCTAACTCGTTGCCTAAGGCCACGTGTCCGTCATCACCAAAGTTGCCTCGGCTCGGGAACTTGGGTACGATTGGGGAAGGTCACTTCGTGAGCACCCCCGCTCGCCCGATCAAAGATCGGCCTCTACTAACCATGATATCTATTTTTGAAAATATTATGTGTTCTTATTCCGGTTATTAGCCTAGATTTACTATGTGATGCGCACAGCATACAAGTATAGACTGGATCGCCTGAATTGGAACAAAACATTTCATGTTTATTTTTTAAAGTGGTTTGATGGTGCTATCCACAAGTAGGCTAAGACGTGGATTTGCCACCCTCAGGTGGGCTTAGAAAACATGATTTTGCCACTATCTAGTGGGCTTAAAACACACATTTGATGAATTGTTCCAATTCAAATAAACCAACCTTCACCCACAGGCATTCAAGTAGTTATATCACATAAGCATATAGCCTCATGGTAAGCATGCTATTCATGGCAGTCACTCACACACATGCAAGGATGCTAAAGCATAAAACTTACCGAGTACTCCAAGCCAAAACAGAAGCTTATTAGAAATCCATGTATGATCCTAACTATACAGAAATGCCTAATGCAACACATGCAAAATGCAACTAAGATAGGCTCGGCTATTTTAAACATGGCATGTGAAATGCTACAGCTAACATGTATTCAACTTGAAATTGAAAATACAATGCAGTTAGTATGATGCGCCGAGCCCGGTGCATGCAAAACAGATGAATGAATGCAAACATGCTATCATACTGTATGCTAATTGAAACATGCCCTAATCTAACCATCATAAGCGGGTAAATAAAAGGGAGAAAGACGTAGGGTTGGAAGACATACATCACAAACACGCACACTTATTACAGTTGTGCCCTCGCGCAGAGGGTCCGAATAAATAATATACAGTCCCGAATAAATATTACAGTCTAAATAATTACAAAATCCTAATTAATTAAAAAATTAAACTAGGTAAGTTGTAAACTAGCATGCAAGCTAGGGACTGCCTCGACGCTGCTTCGGATGATGAATGATGCATGTCCGGGTTGCTTTGTGCGGAAATCCACTGCGATGCCCCGGTTAGCCTTTGTTTTGCAATAATTTTTTGGAAAGCGCGCCAAGCCCCGGAAGACTGCTGATTCTTGATTTGCTGCAACAGAGAGCAGGAAAGGGGCATGGCAATGTATTTTCACAAATGTATGCATGCTTCGATCCTCGTGCCACCAATCATGCATCTCGATGCATGATGGCCGAGGAGTCGAATTGCACAAATTAATATGAAATGAATGCACAGGATAATGCAACAAGGCCTAACTCCATCATGGATAATCCGGAGTGTCGGCGACTGGGAATTGAGACACGTTCCGTCACTCGAAGTACGAAACGCCCCTCATTTCCCTTGTTCGGGCTACCTCCTATCCCTAACACGATGCAATATGCATGACATGCATGAAATGCAACTAAGATACAACCTAACATGCACAATTCTATGAAATGACATACACGATGCACGAGGTAACAAGGCATATGCAATGCTCTAACATACAACCTAGCATACACAATGCTATGAAATGAAATGGCATACATAATGCACAATGGACTTACACCAACACGAGTGGACCTCAGCCACACTCACATAAGTAGCCATGAGATGAAAATGAGACACTCGAAATGCATGCACACGTGCACGCAAACCGAGGACCGATCCTAAGGCACAAATGTCACTCTAACAAGACATGGCAAGGCATGGAATATGGCATACTAGCATGCAAATTTCAGTAGCAAAAGATGATGCAAAACAGCCCCGAAACATGGCAATATGGCACCCGATACATGGAATGAGACCCGAAACATGAAATTAGGTACATGGAATGCCCTATGGCTATGCAAAGCATGCATTATTTGAACACGAAGCATGAAGACAGAAGTGAGACAGTCCCAAAACATGCATATTTCCAGTTTATAACAAGTCCCAAAAATGAATGCAAATAGGGCTAATCTATCATGCAAGAATGGCTCCAAAAGAGAGATATTGAAGCAAGTAGCAGCTGCTGGCCCTAAATGGCCAAGAGCCCTTCAACAGAGTTGAAGAGGGGTTCAAAACATGGTACTTTACAGTTTACAACAAGCCACGAAAACAAACACAAGTATGGATAAACTATTGTGGAAGAAATGGGCCAAAAGAGAGACAAAGAAGCAAGTGATGGTTGCTGGCCTCAAACAGAGGAGGGCCCTTCAACAAAGTTTAAGATGGGCCCAAAACATGGTGTTTTACATTTAGTGACCAAATCCAAAACAGTACACATGCAAGCTTAAAATACTATGCAAAATAAGGCCTAAAAAGAGGTTTAAACACAAAGAGCAAAAAAGGAGCTTCAAACAGAAAAAGTCCCTTGATCAAACATGAAGAGGGGGTCAAAATAAGGCTATTTACAGTTCGGATCAGAGCCTAAAAATACAAGAACAAGGGGCTAACAAAACATGCAAAAATAAGGCCAAAAGAGGGATAAAGAGGCAAGTGACAAAAGGAATCCTCTAACAGTGAAGATCCCTTCAACAATGTTGAAGAAGGGCTCAAAATAAGCCACTTTACAGTTTATAACCAAGTTCAAAAAAGTTTACAAATAGGCCTAAAATACTATGCAAGAAATAGGCATACAAGAGAGGTAAAGAAGCAAGTGTAAAAAGGAAGCCTCAAACAGGGAGAGGCCCTTAAACAAACATGAAAAGGAGCTCAAAATAATGCTATTTTTAGTTAGGGTCGGAGCCCAAATATACAATCAAAAGGAGCTAATATATTGAGCAAAATAAAGCACAAAAGAGGGAGAATGAAGACTCACCCTTGTAGACCACGCTCCAGCAGCTCTTGGCTTGAGGAAAGGTGCTCCTAAGCTCTGGAAAACCAGCTCCAAGTGTTGGAAAGGATGGTGGTGGTGTGGTGCTATGTGGTGGTGTAGAAAGGGGTGTGGGATTTGAGGGATTTTGAGGGTTGGAGTGTAGAGATAGAGAGATACAATGTGGGAGGCTTAGAGCAAATTTTTGTAACCTCTGAAGCTGCTGGAATGGCCTGGATATATAGGCAAAAGAGGGGGGAAAAAAGGGGGGGGGGGAAATGAATTCAACTTTCCCCCCAAAAGTGTAGCCCCCCGGATACACAATCTGGGGGGAAACAAAATACATATCTGTAATGTACCTGGAGAGAGGATCAAGGCCGGCTGGTTTACTAGGGTTTAGGTGGCCGGTCGACCTTCTCCATGGCCGGTCGGCCAAAGGTCAAAAGTGCCAAGCAGTATTAGTGGCCGGCCACCCTAGATTGGTGGCCTCCCATGTGTGCACAACACAACCATGTGGTCAAAAACTGGAGAAAGTAAACTATGAGAGAGAAAAGCCCACTTTTTGGAGGGGTTCAAAAGGGGCAAACACAATTACTGGCCAGCCATGTGATATTGGTGGCCTCCCAAGTGTGTACAACACAAATATGTGGTTTGGGACAAGAAAAAGTGGCCTTAGGGTGGTCAACATTGGCTTTCAAGTGGGAAAAACGGGCGACGGAGGGCGATGGAGGAATAAAACTGGTTGTCAGAACAATTACTGGCCTCCCACCCTTCTACAACCTTCCTAACAATGAAACAGAGGTCCCTGCCAAAAATGAACTCAAACCGATGCAAAATGGAGGTTCGGGGGCTGAAACGCGCAGCCTGAGGCCCCGAAAACTGACTGTTAGGCACTGGAAGTGGTGTTCGACCACGAAGTTGGTCTCTCGAGCCACAGTGTCCCTCAAAAGGGAGAAAATAAGATGCATGCCAAAAACCGGAGCAAACGGAGGTGGTTAAGCGGTCCCGAACCGAGGCACACGGCCAACGGCTCTGAAAAACCGGAAACCGGACTCCAAACGGGAAAAATGGCCTACGACCACGAAACGTAGCCTACGGCCACTGAGAGATGATGTATGAGACCTCTCCCTCCCTTTGGGAAGAGAAAACAGAGAAAAGAAAGCCTGGTTCGCAAACCGAGGCAAGGCTCGCAAACCGAGGCAAGGCTCGCAGTCCGGAGGCAAGGCTCGCAGCCGAGACTCTGAAACTTCTAAATGAGCACAATATGCAACATCACCAAGCGCTCAATCGGTGACGTCTGAGTCTTAAGGTCGGTCAAAAATGGGGTGTCTACAGTTGCCCCTCTTTGACAGAACTCGAAAGTCATAAGTGACGGGAGTGAATGCCGAAGCCCAGAGACGACCCATTTTTGACAAGGCCGAAGACTTAGACAAACAGGTGAGATAAACAGAGATGTGCCCGCAGGCGTGCCCGCAGGCAGGGGGCAAAATGCAAAATGGTATACATAAGGCCAAATGCGACTCATGATCATGCAAATGCAACAAGCTGTAATGAGGCAAGTATTTGCAAATAGATGCAACAGTTTTAAGCAACAATGCAAAGCAACAACTACATTTCATGCAGTTAGGAATGCAGAGAATTATTTAATTCTCGTCGCGCCTCACACGGAGAAGATACGATACCTGCGCAATTCGTCTGGTCGCACCAGCTTCAAATGAACCGTACATACAATATCGTGCCTGCAAAAGGAAGAAACTCAACAAGCACAACATATCTAACAACATATGTTCAATGTGATATCGAATGCAGACAATCGCGGTGTCGATGGAAAAGTGCATCGCAATGCGGGAAGAAACGCGCGTGACAACGCAAGTTTAAGCACGAAGGCTCGGAGATATCAAAGAGACGTGCATAACAATGCAAGTATGTGCATGATAATGCAGAACAAGCGTAAACCAGGATGTATGTTTGTCACAAAACAATGAGCAAGGAAATGCGCGTTTCGGCGAGGGCGACTCGATCGCGGCCTCCGGTTCACCTCCCAGAGAGGTTACAGCATGTTCAAAAGGATATATCTCACTTTTGATGAGTAATGATAAGACACGCATCGGAAGTTGAAGCTGAGGTTCCGGCGGAGTGATTTCGCGACAGAAAGTGCACTTCTCTTGTACTTTTTCAGGTCCCGGGGACTCCAATCCTCCCCAAAATTTGCAGGGACCTTAGGGGGCATGTGGGGAACACCACCGGCCATCTTTATTGGGAGAGGGAGGCCACCAGCCAGTTTTTGAAAAGGGAATGGCCGGCCTGCCAGAAAAGGTGGTCGGTCAGCCATTTAGCCCAGACTCGGGGCAATTTTGTCTTTTCAGCCTCTTTTCTTTAAATACACTCATCCAAACACTTTGTGCTCACAAGTGCAGCTCCGAAAACATCTCCTCTAGCTTCCCAAACCCTTTTCTCTCTTAGATCTGTGCTCTATACGCGTTTTCCAACGTCCTACGCAAGTTGTTTTCGCGAAATCTTTCAGTTTTAAGCACTTTGAACCGATTAAATTTTGATTTTGGGGCTTCTTTTCTCATTTTCGCCACTTGAGGTGAGTTTGTCTCAATATTTGGAAGATTTTCTCGGGAGTTGACTTTTGTTGACTTTTTCATTTCCCGAGAGTTGACTTATGTTGAATTTTTTCAATTTTGGCTCATTTTCGCTCATTTTTGCCCCTTTTGCAGATTTTCTGAAATGGCTAGTCATTTCCCCCACGGTGGAGGTCTTTCGGATGCCGGAGGTGATCCCGATATCATGGCTCTGCCTCCGGGGGTTCGACCTTTCATACCCGAGAGGTACGACCCACCGGCACATATTCTTCCGTGGGCTATTTTCTATCACTTCACCGATTTCGACGAGCGAGCACCCGGGGATCTCCTTTTGCGGGAGCCAGAGTATCACCTCTCCCATGAGGCACGAGAGGTATATACTTCGTTCTTACCTTTTCTGTAACATATTATGAATTTTTCATGCATTCTGTTTGCATTCTGAACACACGGTTCAATCACTTGAATCCCTGAACACTCAGCCCATAAATTGATTGTGAACACACGGCACACACTGGTTGAGGGTTGAACACGCAGCCCACACACTGATTTTCTGAACACACAGCCCAAATTGAAGGTGAACACGCAGCACACACTGATTGAGAGTTGAACACGTAGCCCAAACACTGATTTTCTGAACACACAGCCCGAATTGAAGGTGAACACGCAGCACACACTGATTGAGAGTTGAACACGCAACCCAAACACTGATTTTCTGAACACACAGCCCGAATTGAAGGTGAACACGCAGCACACACTGATTGAGAGTTGAACACGCAGCCCAAACACTGATTTTCTGAACACACAGCCCGAATTGAAGGTGAACACGCAGCACACACTGATTGAGAGTTGAACACGCAGCCCAAACACTGATTTTCTGAACACACAGCCCAAATTGAAGGTGAACACGCAGCACACACTGATTGAGAGTTGAACACGCAGCCCAAACACTGATTTTCTGAACACACAGTCCAAATTGAAGGTGAACACGCAGCACACTTACTTTACTTTGCACGCAGCCTGTTCATTTTATTTGCACGCAGCTTATTCATTTTGTGCTGAAACATGTATTCATTTTGAATGCAGGTGACTTCTCGCACTGTGCGGGGATATGGCTCTACCGCGGCGAGAGATTGGTACGCCGAGCTCCCGGAGGCTGTTCGGGATTTGGTTGACTTGGCGGGGTTTGGGCCCTTCTGTACTGGGCTATCTCGTTGTCCTTCCAGGAGGACGTTGATGGCCGCCTTGGTGGAGAGATGGTGGGACACCACCAGCTCCTTCCATTTTTCTGCCACGGGGGACTTGACTATGACCCCGTTTGACTTTGCTGTACTGACTGGCCTTGACGTGGGAGGTTGGCCCATCTCTTACGACGAGGACATGGGCCAGTGGGAGGCTACTTGGATATATTTGCTGGGGGTTCGCCCGCCTGATGATAGACCTTCGGGGAGAGTCCGATACACCTGGTTCTCTTCCCATTTTTGGCGGGTGGAGATGGAGCCCGGGACTCCTGAGGAGGCAGCACAGTATGCCCGCGGCTTTCTGATGTTCCTCTTCGGGACCACTTTGTTTGCCGACCGGGGGAACACTGTTGGGCTTTATCTGTTGAGTGCTTTAGTGGACCTGTCACAGGTCAGACGGTATGACTGGGGTGGCGCCGGCTTGGCTACCCTTTATTGCTACATGAGCGCGACCTCCCGCGGACGGGGGGGCTTACTTGGCGGCTATTGGAGAGCCTGGGAGGTACTTTCTGCCCTCTTGATTTACATTTCTGCTCCTTATTACTTGCACATTGCACACATGGCGCACTTTATACTCTGTATCGTGCACTTCGCCCTCAGCACTTCGTATTCTGCTTTGTTTTTCACAGTTGTGGGTCTATGTGTATTTCCCGATATTGGCCCCGGAGTTGGTGGTGGAGGGACCTCTCGTGACCCCGTACTCACTTGTATTTGAAGGCCAGCACCGGCCAAGACCTCGGGAGTCTCTCCTTTATCTGCGGCAATACTTCGACACGGTGCAATTGACGGAGGTATTTCAGAACTCTCAGTTCTTTCTGTTTTTATCTTTGATTTGTCCTGTACATTTTCGATTTCTACTTGGTTTATGCATCTGTTATCCGTAGATTACATGGCAGCCATGGGCGCCTTTAGTTGAAGGTCTCCGATTCCAGTTTGTCGGAGGGTGGGGTGCCTCCCTGTCACGACCCGAACCCGCCCCCGTGGGTTAAGGACGTAACCGGCCAGTAATCATGAGATTACCTACGGCCTCAAACTGTTCTAAACGTATTTTAACAGAGTTAATGGGGGCCAAACGGAAGCAAAATTAAAAACTTTGTCCATAGAGCCGTGCTTATATGCACATCAAACAAACCATACTCAGATACGTTAATAACTCACATCAAAAGTGCAGTTTCACAAAATTCATTACAGACAGGATCGTCCAAAACGAGTCAACCTATAACAGACTATGTACAGACATGCACTGGGTCCTTGCCAACAAGACAAAACATAGGTACATAGTAAAAGGGCAAGGATGGTCTCATGCGCGAGGCACAAGGCTGACTCTCCCAAGACTCTTGTTGTTCCTAGCAGACTTCACTGGGGCTGGGTTTGGACTTCCCTTGGCTCACCTACAAATACATGAATGAGCGTGAGCGATAGCCCAGTGAATAATATCAAATATAACAGTTACATAACAATATGTAGATCAACATGCTCCATACGGCCTTGGGCCCAATTCATACTTCTGTTTAGCAGCAAAATATATATAACTATACGAAATACAAGTCAAGTAACTGTAGTTCCAAACATTCTGGCCTTTGGCCCATCCGGGTTTCCATTCATGGCAAACGGCCTTTGGCCCATTCATTCATGTCAAACGGCCTTTGGCCCATTCGTTCATGTCAAACGGCCTTTGGCCCATTCATTCATGTCAAACGGCCTTTGGCCCATTCATTCATGTCAAACGGCCTTTGGCCCATTCATTCATGTCAAACGGCCTTTGGCCCATTCATTCATGTCAAACGGCCTTTGGCCCATTCATTCATGTCAAACGGCCTTTGGCCCATTCATTCATGTCAAACTTTTGTCCACAATCCCAATTAACAACTCATAATATTTATAGGGGAGTAGCAATTGGACATTGACAAGTTTTCAAATATTGATATTACTCACAGTGATCGGCTTGTGGATGCGCCCTGGAGCTTGACCCTACACATTTCATGAATACAAAAGGGTCACTAACAGTTCAATCCGTTCTTTAATTCACATATTCCTCTTTAGGCTTTGTTCTTATCTCATTAACTCATTTACAATGCTCAACACATGCCCAAGAGTGCTTACAAGTGAAAGAGAACGGAAAACGAATCACAGAATGCATGAACAAAATTCCAGGAAACAGGGTCCCCGCTCGAGCGTAAGATTCTCCGCTCGAGCGGACCCTTAAGGCCTGCAAGGTACTGGTTGCACAAAAGATGCGCTCGAGCTGAAGGTCCGTCTACAAAAATCCACGCTCGAGCGTGAAATGTCCCGCTCGAGCGGGCATCCAACTCTGCAAAAATGCTGGGAGCACGATTTTCCCGCTCGAGCGGCCATTACCCCGCTCGAGCGGACCTCAAAATCTGGGTTTCCCAGATCGTGTTCTTGAGCTCCAAATCAGTTTTCCATCTACATTTCTTGCATGCAATGGTTCAAATTACACATTTACACATGCTAACATGCTACTAATGCAGATTACAACATTAGGAAGCTCAATTACATGAATTATCTACATGCATGTCCCAAATTGTCTCAAACCCATCATCAACATGCTCAAATTCAACATTCAAGACTTATACTCCCATGATTTGTACATGCATGTGGGAGATGCTCATCATTCTCAACTTAGATGGTACAAATGGTGACTACAATATGAGCTTTACCCAAAACTCCACATGAATCATGTGTTTCAAGCTCAAACATGCAATTTCAAGGTAATTTCTTACATGCATGAGTTCTAAGACTTCAATCTCAACAAAAATCAACTCATTACATGTTCTTGATCACAAACAACCCTTGAACTTACAAATTACAAGTAAGAGTTCATGAAATCACTTACCTAAGAGCTTCAACACTCAAGCTCTAGCCAAATCTTGAGCTAGATCTTCAAATTCCCAAGTCTTGAGCCCAAATTACACAAATCTCTACCTTTTTCTCTCCATGGCCGGCCTCTCTCTCCCTCTCAATTGTCTAACTCAGATTTTGAGTTTTAAGAGAGCTAAAGGGGAGTGCAATGCAAATATAAAACAAGCCCCACTAACAAATATTTTAATATAAAATAATGGGGTACTTAATTTATCAATTTAATCAGTTTAAATTGGCCAGAATCAAATTTCAATTAAATTTCACCGTAGGCCCTAAAAATTATGCCAACCACAATGGCGTAGTCAATTTCGGGTTCCGTGGCCGATAAGGCCCTCAATTAAATTTCCAAAACAGACTACTCAAACAGATATTCCTACGATGAACAGATAAAATTTCAAACCACATATTTTCACATAGTGGAACACAAAATCATATCAAAATACATAATCACATCATGTTAAGGACCAATTAACATACTACGGAACAGGGGTGTCACAGTCTTCCCCCCTTTAGGAAGTTTGGTCCTCCAAACTTAACTTACCTTCGTCGGGAAACAAATGTGGATAGCGTAGCCGCATTTCCTCCTCTTTTTCCCATGTAGCATTTGCCCCATAGTGTTCCTTCCATTCCACTTTCACCATTGGAATGGATTTGTTTCTCAATTCTTTCACTTGTCGGTCAACAATTCTTTCCGGCCATTCAGCATATTCCATATTTTCATCAATAGCAATCCGGTGATAATCAATCATATGCAACGGGTCTCGGAGGTAACCCCTCAACATTGACACATGAAACACATTGTGGATTTGCTCAAATCCCGGTGGCAAAGCAACTCTATAAGCAACTGGACCAAGTTTCTCCAAAATTTGAAACGGCCCAATATAACGGGGCGTCAACTTGCCCTTTTTCCCAAACCTGACTTGGCCTTTCATTGGAGAAACACGGATGAACACATGGTCGCCGACCTCATACTCAAGAGGTCTTCTCCGGACATCTGCATAACTCTTCTGTCGGTCTTGAGCTGTTTTGAGCCTTTGCCGAATAGTTTTGATCTTTTCAGAGGTGTCTTGTACAATTTCAGGCCCGAGCAAAGCTCTGTCCCCGACCTCTGTCCAACAAATAGGTGATCTACACCTCCTACCATACAAAGCCTCGTATGGTGCCATACCGATGCTGGAGTGGAAGCTATTATTATAGGCAAATTCTGCAAGTGGCAGGTAATCTTCCCAACTCCCCTGAAAATCCAAAGCACACATGCGAAGCATATCTTCCAAAGTCTGTATTGTTCGTTCTGACTGCCCATCTGTCTGTGGGTGGAATGCAGTGCTGAACCTTAGTTCTGTTCCCATAGCTTCCTGCAAACTCTTCCACAATCTAGATACAAACTTCGGATCTCTATCCGACACAATGGATACTGGAACTCCATGTAAGCGGACAATTTCATCAACATAAATAGTAGCCAACCTGTAAGCAGTAAATGTAGTTTTGACAGGCAGAAAATGTGCAGATTTAGTCAGTCTATCAACTACAACCCAAACAGAATCCATACCGCGGGAAGTCCGAGGTAGGCCAACAACGAAATCCATGGTCACATGTTCCCACTTCCACTCAGGAATGGGAAGAGGTTGAAGTAGACCGCCTGGTTTCTGATGTTCAGCCTTAACTTGCTGACACTGAAGGCACTTGGACACATGTTCTGCAATCTCTTTCTTCATTTTAGGCCACCAATAGGTTTGTTTCAAATCCCGATACATTTTATTGTTACCCGGATGCATAGCAAATACGGATCTGTGGGCTTCATCTAAGACCCTCTTCTTTAGCTCCGGAATAACTGGAACACATATTCGGTTTCGAAATTTCAACATTCCATTCTCGATACTGAACTCTGCTTTTGGGCTGACTTCAAATTCATCAATTACCTTTCTGAGGAACTCATCCTCTTTCTGTTTTTGCTTGATTTCATCAACAATTGCCGGCTCGGCTGTAATAGCGGCTATCAATCCGCCCTGTTCACACACTACCACTTCAATTTCAGACTTTTCAAAGTCTTGCAAAATCTCCCTTTGTTCAGTAAGCAAGCAAGCCATACTCCCTGTTGATTTCCTGCTCAAGGCATCAGCCACTGTATTAGCTTTTCCGGGGTGATACTGAATTTCTAGGTCGTAATCTTTTATCAATTCCAGCCATCTTCTCTGACGCATATTCAACTCTTTCTGCGTGAAGAAGTATTTTAGGCTTTTATGATCTGTGTAGACTTCACACTTTGCCCCATACAAATAATGCCGCCAGATTTTCAAAGCAAAAACAACTGCGGCCAATTCTAGGTCATGTGTTGGATAATTCTTCTCATGTGGCCTCAACTGTCGGGAGGCGTAAGCAATAACCTTTCCGTTCTGCATTAACACACAACCCAAACCCTTATAAGATGCGTCACTGAAAATCACAAAATTTTCCGTACCTGAAGGTAGTGTCAAAATTGGTGCAGTGGTCAATCTTGTCTTCAATTCATGAAAGGCTGATTCTCTTTCACTATTCCACTCAAATGGTTGTCCTTTACGTGTCAATTGGGTAAGAGGCACAGCTAATTTCGAAAAGTCCTTTACAAACCTTCTGTAGTACCCAGCTAAGCCCATGAAACTGCGAACTTCTGTCACATTAGTTGGTGTAGGCCAATTTACAATTGCTTCTATTTTCTGCGGGTCCACTGAAATTCCTTCCTTGTTGACCACGTGCCCTAAGAAAATAACCTCATCCAACCAAAACTCACATTTCTTTAACTTAGCAAATAGTTTTCTTTCCCGAAGTATTTGTAAAACAGTCCTCAAATGACGTTCGTGTTCAAGTCTATCTTTAGAGTATATTAAAATATCATCGATGAAGACAACAACAAACTCATCAAGGTAGGTTTTAAAAATTCTATTCATTAAGTCCATAAATGCTGCCGGAGCATTAGTCACTCCAAATGGCATAACAAGAAACTCGAAATGACCATACCTCGTTCTGAATGCGGTTTTCTCAACATCTTCTGCCTTAACCTTCAGCTGATGATACCCGGATCTCAAATCAATCTTAGAAAACACCTGTGATCCCTGCAACTGGTCAAATAAGTCATCAATACGGGGTAAGGGATATTTATTCTTTATCGTTACCTTGTTCAATTCCCGGTAATCAATACATAGGCGTAAGGTACCATCCTTTTTCTTTACAAATAACACTGGTGCGCCCCAAGGCGAAGTACTGGGCCGGATAAACCCTTTATCAAGAAGGTCTTGCAACTGTTCTTTTAATTCTTTCATTTCGGCTGTAGCCATCCTGTAGGGAGTTTTAGAAATAGGTTGGGTGCCTGGCACAGTTTCAATAGTAAACTCTATCTCCCTGTCTACCAATTCCCCTGGTAATTCATTTGGAAACACATCTGGGAATTCTCTAACGATGGGAATATCATTCAATTCAACATTCACGGATTATTCAGTCAATACATAACACAAATAACCCTGGCATCCCTTCCTGATCAATTTACATGCTTTCATTGCAGATATCAAATATGGTGGAGGTACTACCCCATTTCCCACAAACACAATTTCTTTCTGTTCTGGTGGTTTAAATACAACCCTCTTTGTCACACAATCTATAGTGGCACAGTATTTGGTCAACCAATCCATGCCCAAAATTACATCAAAGTGTCTAAAGTTTAAGGGCAACAAATCTACATACAGGGTAGCATCCTCAATATGCATGTCACAAAACCGATATATATAGTCACATAACACAGATTCCCCCGATGGAGCAGACACACATAACAAATATGGCAACAATTCTAGGGGTCTTTTCAGTCTAGATGCAAATGCATATGTCACAAATGAATGCGTTGATCCAGAATCAATTAACACAAAAGCATCCTGATTACATATCGAGATAGTACCTGAGACAACGGCATTGGCATTCCGTGTATCACCCGGAACGAGTGCAAAGACTCTCCCTTGTCTCACTGTATCCCCAGTAGTAGCAGATCTCAAAGTGTTTCCCGGCTTCGGGATCGATGCAGTGGAGCTAGCAGCTATCTTCCCACTATTCTGATTATAATCTCGGGCTATATGCCCTTGTTTCCCACACTTAAAACAGGCTCCCGATGCACGGTAACAAACTCCACGGTGCCTTTTGCTACAAGTGTTGCACATGGGAGTCGTGTCTCGGGAAGAACTTGAGGTAGTTGAGGAGCCCGTGTTTTGCTTTTTCAGAAATTTCTTCTTCAAAAAGAAGCCTTGTCTTTTGTTGCCTCTCCATTCGGTTGTTGGCTTAGCTTGTCTAGCTATATTAGCCTCTGATATGATGGCCCGGTCAAGCACCCCAATGTAGGTCTCCAATTTCAGGACATTCACCCGCTCTAGGATGTCACTTCGGAGCCCACCTTCAAAATGCCTTGCCTTCTTATAATCAGTGTCAATTACGTGTGGTGCAAACCTGGCCAACTCAGTAAATTTGGCCTCATACTCAGCTACAGTCATACTGTCTTGTTTGAGTTCCATGAACTCTGCCACTTTCCTGTCCCGGACACACTGCGGGAAGTACTTGTCATAGAAGATTTCCAAAAATTTCGCCCAATCAATATCTCTGTGGTTTTCCCTCATCAACATCCACCATCTTCTCGCTTCATCTTCTAGCATAAAGGTGGCTAGAAGCACTTTCTGTGTATCCGAGCACGGAAACACCTCAAACAGTTTTTCAATCCCAAGTACCCAAGCTTCGGCTTTTAAGGGATCTAGTCCACCATGGAACTGTGGTGGTTTCATTTTCTTGAATTCCTTGGTGAGAGCGATTATCCGATCATCATTTTGATTATCTGGCACAGGTGGTGCCGGAGGTGGAGGTGGCGGATGTGGTTGCTGCCACTGTTGTTGCCACTCCTGTTGCTGTCTCAAAGCTTCTGCCATTTCCTGAATCAGTCTTTCCATTCTGTCCAGTCTGGCAGCAGAGGATTCCTCTAACTCATCACCTCTGGTTCTCACCATCTGATTAAACTTGCATTATATTCCATACCAAAGGTACACAAGTACACATACACTAAGGAGCACATATTTCCAGATAATTCGTAATGCAAGTAGTTCACAACTTACACATATGATTATTCATAACAAAACATTTAAGTATATAATCAATGCTTCCAACCTCGTATTTATCACATGAATGCATCCTAGATTTCATCTAGACGCTTATTGCTCTTTTTGGACAAGTGTGTGAGTTATTAACTTGGCTCTGATACCACTCTGTCACGACCCGAACCCGCCCCCGTGGGTTAAGGACGTAACCGGCCAGTAATCATGAGATTACCTACGGCCTCAAACTGTTCTAAACGTATTTTAACAGAGTTAATGGGGGCCAAACGGAAGCAAAATTAAAAACTTTGTCCATAGAGCCGTGCTTATATGCACATCAAACAAACCATACTCAGATACGTTAATAACTCACATCAAAAGTGCAGTTTCACAAAATTCATTACAGACAGGATCGTCCAAAACGAGTCAACCTATAACAGACTATGTACAGACATGCACTGGGTCCTTGCCAACAAGACAAAACATAGGTACATAGTAAAAGGGCAAGGATGGTCTCATGCGCGAGGCACAAGGCTGACTCTCCCAAGACTCTTGTTGTTCCTAGCAGACTTCACTGGGGCTGGGTTTGGACTTCCCTTGGCTCACCTACAAATACATGAATGAGCGTGAGCGATAGCCCAGTGAATAATATCAAATATAACAGTTACATAACAATATGTAGATCAACATGCTCCATACGGCCTTGGGCCCAATTCATACTTCTGTTTAGCAGCAAAATATATATAACTATACGAAATACAAGTCAAGTAACTGTAGTTCCAAACATTCTGGCCTTTGGCCCATCCGGGTTTCCATTCATGGCAAACGGCCTTTGGCCCATTCATTCATGTCAAACGGCCTTTGGCCCATTCGTTCATGTCAAACGGCCTTTGGCCCATTCATTCATGTCAAACGGCCTTTGGCCCATTCATTCATGTCAAACGGCCTTTGGCCCATTCATTCATGTCAAACGGCCTTTGGCCCATTCATTCATGTCAAACGGCCTTTGGCCCATTCATTCATGTCAAACGGCCTTTGGCCCATTCATTCATGTCAAACGGCCTTTGGCCCATTCATTCATGTCAAACGGCCTTTGGCCCATTCATTCATGTCAAACTTTTGTCCACAATCCCAATTAACAACTCATAATATTTATAGGGGAGTAGCAATTGGACATTGACAAGTTTTCAAATATTGATATTACTCACAGTGATTGGCTTGTGGATGCGCCCTGGAGCTTGACCCTACACATTTCATGAATACAAAAGGGTCACTAACAGTTCAATCCGTTCTTTAATTCACATATTCCTCTTTAGGCTTTGTTCTTATCTCATTAACTCATTTACAATGCTCAACACATGCCCAAGAGTGCTTACAAGTGAAAGAGAACGGAAAACGAATCACAGAATGCATGAACAAAATTCCAGGAAACAGGGTCCCCGCTCGAGCGTAAGATTCTCCGCTCGAGCGGACCCTTAAGGCCTGCAAGGTACTGGTTGCACAAAAGATGCGCTCGAGCTGAAGGTCCGTCTACAAAAATCCACGCTCGAGCGTGAAATGTCCCGCTCGAGCGGGCATCCAACTCTGCAAAAATGCTGGGAGCACGATTTTCCCGCTCGAGCGGCCATTACCCCGCTCGAGCGGACCTCAAAATCTGGGTTTCCCAGATCGTGTTCTTGAGCTCCAAATCAGTTTTCCATCTACATTTCTTGCATGCAATGGTTCAAATTACACATTTACACATGCTAACATGCTACTAATGCAGTTTACAACATTAGGAAGCTCAATTACATGAATTATCTACATGCATGTCCCAAATTGTCTCAAACCCATCATCAACATGCTCAAATTCAACATTCAAGACTTATACTCCCATGATTTGTACATGCATGTGGGAGATGCTCATCATTCTCAACTTAGATGGTACAAATGGTGACTACAATATGAGCTTTACCCAAAACTCCACATGAATCATGTGTTTCAAGCTCAAACATGCAATTTCAAGGTAATTTCTTACATGCATGAGTTCTAAGACTTCAATCTCAACAAAAATCAACTCATTACATGTTCTTGATCACAAACAACCCTTGAACTTACAAATTACAAGTAAGAGTTCATGAAATCACTTACCTAAGAGCTTCAACACTCAAGCTCTAGCCAAATCTTGAGCTAGATCTTCAAATTCCCAAGTCTTGAGCCCAAATTACACAAATCTCTACCTTTTTCTCTCCATGGCCGGCCTCTCTCTCCCTCTCAATTGTCTAACTCAGATTTTGAGTTTTAAGAGAGCTAAAGGGGAGTGCAATGCAAATATAAAACAAGCCCCACTAACAAATATTTTAATATAAAATAATGGGGTACTTAATTTATCAATTTAATCAGTTTAAATTGGCCAGAATCAAATTTCAATTAAATTTCACCGTAGGCCCTAAAAATTATGCCAACCACAATGGCGTAGTCAATTTCGGGTTCCGTGGCCGATAAGGCCCTCAATTAAATTTCCAAAACAGACTACTCAAACAGATATTCCTACGATGAACAGATAAAATTTCAAACCACATATTTTCACATAGTGGAACACAAAATCATATCAAAATACATAATCACATCATGTTAAGGACCAATTAACATACTACGGAACAGGGGTGTCACACTCCCGGTACAGGATCCTGTTCGAAGGGCCAGTTGGTAGGTCCTGGTTTTTGGGAGACCGCTTCTTGCGTCAGGTCTGGGGGTACACTTCTCAGGACCCTCCCTCAGCACCCCCAGTCGATATGCGAATTGCTGATAAGCTCTCTTCCCGGGATGTTGTTAGTGTTATGCTGGGTACTGATGCTTTGCTACATCTTGAGGAGGGGGATTACGCTACTTACCATCACATATACCTGATGCCTCCATTGATGGGAGTTCGTACTCCGACGATGAGGCCTGCTGGCATGCCATTTTCAAGCTAGGCCCGGGCTCGGGCTGCAGACGCCCCTTCTACCAGCAGGGCTAGTACATCTAGAGATGGGGGTGGATTGGTTCCCCCGATTCCTCTGACTTATCCTCATCCTAGATGGCCGGACATGTCGACCGAGTTGATGGGGTGGCAATATGGGACTACCTCTCCGATTCCGATCCCGATAGAGCCTCCGATGCCCGGCCATCGATATGTCAGAGACCCCGACTCACCACCGGTATGTTTTACGGCTTTGATTCATTACTCAGATACTTGGACGTTCATTCCTTTACTGATACCCTTGCCTTTGCATCTGTAGCCCCCTGTTGAGTACATGGATTAGGTGCTCGAGATGGTAGCCTCACTTGAGGGGATGGTCCTGCGGAGGGAGGCGCAGTTGTCCATCATGGGCTTCCAGGTACCCTTTAGTTTTCTGGCATTTATCATACTTCTGATGATATGCTGATTTCTACTGCTTTGATAGGCTACTTGTGTGGAGCACATCTGACACACACCTCACTTATACACTGTGTTTACATGTACCCACTTCATGTAGTTTTCTTGTATCTGCATCTGATGTACATATTTGGACTGATGTATTTAAATTGAACTCTTTATTCTCAGATGCCCCCGGTATATGCTCAGCCACAGGCCGGGCCACCTGGGCCTTCTCGGGGAGGTGGACCATCCGGGCCTTTTCGAGGAGCTGGGCCATCCAGGCCTTTTCGAGGAGCTGGAGGGGGGTCGTCTCGTAGACGCAAAGCACACATTGTAGAGGAGGAGCCTAGTGAGGATGAGGAGGAGGAGGCTGCAGATCGTCAGTCGGAGACATCTGCTGACAGAGAGGACGGCTCCGGTCTTGGTTCCAGGAGTGGAGGCGAGACTGAGGGGGATCCCGAGGATGACGACTCCGATTCAGATGATGATGATGGTGATGGTGGCAGAGAGTCTATTCCGCAGAAGAGGGTGAAGAGGGCCTCTTATTCCTGTTCTTGAGAGCATAGATGCAGCTGTTTCCTGTTTTATTTATCTTGTTGCTAGTAGTTGTAGCACATTGTACATTATTGGGCGGTTTTATTCTTTGCAAAACTTGTGCCTTAGTTTGTAAAATGTTGTAACAAGCGAGGCATGATGGAATGAAACAGCTTTTTGAAAAAAAGTGTTGTATTTTAAACTCTTAGCATCATATCGCATCATTTTGCACCAAAATGAGATTTGAATGGAAATGTGCATTGTGCATTTTGCCCAGTCAGGTAGTGAACCGATGCAACAACTTAACTTTCTAAGATATAACAAAACCTTAGCAAGTTTACAACTCGATAAGCAAAACACAATAGTGTTGACAACTCAATAAACAAGACTCAAACAAAAATTGCTTAAACAAAGAGTAACGACTCAAAAACACGAAACACGACAGCTCGACAAACAACTCGATAAGCAAAACGAAAACTCGATAAACAAAACAACAACTCGATAAACAAAACTTAACAAAACAAAGTGTACTTCAGACGATCTGGGCAACAGAACGCATTCGAAACAGAGGGAAATAGAGGCCTTCAACACACCCGTTGCATGGAAATGCTTGAAACTTTCTCTTGGACGGTAAAGCAGGGCAAAAGACACACATTGGAGCATGGCCGGCTACTTTTGGGAGTCGGCCGGCCAGATTTATTGCAAAGGGGAGGCCACCGGCCAGTTTTTGAAAAAAGAAATGGCCGGCCTGCCAGAAAAGGTGGCCGGCCGGCCACTCAGCTCAGCAACCGTCAAATTTCTGACACTTGTCCCCCGAATAGTGTCTTTTCTTCTTTAAAAGCCTTAGCTCCGTGGTTCATTCAATTTATCTTAGTTTTGCACAAAAATAGAGGCGTTTCTCGTTGAAAATCTCACAGCTTGGATCGCTTCTCTAGATGGTTCGGAAAAGTTGAACTTCCGGGGTTTCGGCTTGAATGCACTGTTCGCGCTGAGTCGCACTCCGCTGCACCTTCCTTTCCTCCATGCCACGGCGAGGTTTTGGAACCCGGTGATGCATGTCTTTAGCTTTGGCGGGCAAGAGGTATGTCCAACTTTTGAAGATTTTCAAGTTTTGATGGAATCTGAATGTCATGAAGAGATCTTGCCCTAGTTCCGTTTTGGCCACGCCTAAGCTTTAGGGCGGATGTGTGGACTCACCGCGTATGACGCTCGGTCTTTGATCTGTAATGGGGAACTGGATATCCTCGGTTTGATTCATCGCTTTTCTGACGCTGGTGACCGCAACAACCATTATTGGCAAGGTTTCCGGCAACACGCCCTTTGCTTATGCCTGCTGTCTCACTTTCTGCTTTCCCCGGGCTTTGGCGGATTTAGCATTCGTCTGATTGAAGTTGCTCAAGGCTTGAAAGAAGGAAAGAGCTGCATCGCCATGACCTTGGCCGAGACGCTGATGGGCTTGGATGCTATCTATTGCCGGGAGACGACTAGATTTGCTGGGAGTCCACTGTTGCTGCAGGTAATGTTTCCCACCCAATCTTACATATGTATTTGCTCACATCACTCGGCCCTCAAGCTCGGTTTTTCTCACAAAAATCCTTTTCTCACTTTTCCTTCACCGTACATCTCTCTATTCTTTATTCTCTCATTTTTCATCCCTCCCCAGGTATGGTTGATGGACAAATTGCAGGTTGTGGACTCTTGCCCAGCCTACTCAGCTCGAGGCTATTTCTTTCGACAGCGCCTAGTCGATGCCCCTGATGAAAGGTGGTGGTTTAACTGGATGTGCAATTTGTCTGCAGGTCGCATTGCTTGGCGTTGTCCTTGGCTCAATCTCCCGGCAATGAGCTATAGCATGTCCCGGCTGATCGGGATCCAATTGATTGGTCTGACCCACTGTGTGTTCTACTTTTCGTTTCGGTTCCTGCGCCAGTTCGGTCATGATCAGATTTGCCCGCCAGAGGGGATTGAGTACCCGGCTGCTTTCCCGGTCCGAGGTGCACAGCTTGCCCGATATGCCACAGCATGGAGGACTAGAGAGCTCTTGGCCCCTGCTCCCACTTTCAGTTGCACTTTGTCTGACGAGTGTTGGGACTGGCTTAATGAGGAGGCACAGGTCGGGCCCGGCTTGGCATCAGAGGCTTCGACCAGCTCTGGGAGGGGGCGCAGGGATACTTGACTTGACTATGCCCCGGATTTATTGCTTTATTAGTACTTTCAAGTTTTCTTTATGAATGTAATAAAAAGCAACTTTGATTGTATGCAAGAGTAGGAGAACTCTGTTTTGAAATCAATGAAATTGAAGGTTGTAGTACTGAAAATTTTCCGCTTTGGTCCAAAAATGGTCTTAGTTGTAAAGAGATTTGAACAAAGTCAACTTTTATTAAAACTTTTCAAAACCATTTTCGATATGGATCAGAACTGGACACGCCTAAGATCTGTCACTGAGATGCACAACCCCAGATCCTAGCAACTGGAAAGTTGCCCCTAGTCTGAATAGTACCGCGACACCGTGTGGCAACGGAAAGTTGCCCCTAGTCTGAATAGCACTGCACCGGAGATTGCGATAAATACTGATGGATAAAGATGACTGAGATGGTCGAAATGGACAAAGTTGATTGGGGAAAAGTTTATGGCTGAACTTCAGGATGAAGTTGCCTACGTATCCCAAAGATGGGAATCAAGCCTTGCGTAGTTCAGGCTTAGGTTCACTCGAGTATTTTCACTCTCCTTTTACGCTCTAACTTTTGCCAAGGTCGCCCTTTGCGGGTTTTCAACCTTGCGAGCTCAGTTTTTATATTTTCTAATTTTTTGTGCTCTAACTTTTGCCTAGGTCGCCTTTTCGGGTTTTCCCCCTAGCGAGCCTCTTAGGGGTAATATTTCTTCAACTTGTCCATGTTGATCGGTTGGAAAAATCCCAGGCCATCTAGGTCCATTAGAACCACAGCTCCACCTGACCAGATAGCTTTGATGATATAGGGACCAGTCCAATTAGGTTTGAACTTGCCCCTGGGGTCATGGATGGGAGCTCGGTTGTCCTTGAGCACCAAATCTCCTTCTTTTAGGTTCCTGGACTTAACTTTCTTGTTGAAAGCTCGGGCAATTCTGCGCTGATAACCTTGAACATGGTACAGTGCTTTCAGTCTCCTCTCATCAAAAAGCATGAGTTCCTCAAACCTGCTCTGCTGCCAATCTACTTCGGCTATTTGACACTCAACCAATACTCACAATGACGGAACCTCAATTTCGATAGGTAGAACGACCTCCATCCCATAAACCAATGAATACGGAGTCGCTCCGGTAGAAGTTCTGATTGACGTCCGGTAGCCCCACAGAGCAAAGGGCAGCTTATCTGGCCAATCCCGGTAGGTTTCCACTATCTTCTGCAGTATGTGTTTGATATTCTTGTTGGCAGCCTCGACCACTCCATTGGTTTGCGGCCGGTATGTGGATGACTTATGAAAAGCCACGTTGTATTTTTCCAACAAGCTAATCACTTCCTTCTTGAAGTGGGAACCATTATCTGAAATGACCTCGTTCGGGACCCCATAGCGACAGATGATGTTATTTCTGATAAACTTCGCAACGTGCGACGCCTTCAACACCGCATAAGACTGGGCCTCAACCCACTTTGTGAAATAATCTATCGCGACCAGGATGAACTCATGCCCATTCGACCCCTTCGGAGTGACAGCTCCGATCACGTCAATTCCCCAAACTGAAAACGGCCATGGCGAAGTCATGTTGTACAGCTTCGACGGCGGGATATTCATGCGATTTGCATGGATCTGACATTTGTGGCATCGCCGAACAAAACTAACACAATCCTCCTCTATGGTGGACCAGTAGTAACCCTGTCTGAGGATCTTCCGTGCTAACATTACTCCATTCATGTGTGCACCACATTTCCCTCCATGGATGGCTTCTATTAGATGTTTCGACTCTTCGGCATCAACACACAGCTTATGCATTCCCAGATGACCTCTCTTATACAGCTTGCCCCCACAGATGATGAACTGAACGACCATTCTTCTGATTGCCCTTTTATCCTTGGCATTTACCCCTGGCGGATATGCTACCTTCTCCAAGAAGTTCCAAATGTCGTAATACCAGGGGTTTTCGTCCTGAACCTCATCTATAGCAGCAATCGACTCATAGGCTAGCGCAAATTTATGGTCAATGATGACTGGATGCATCCGGACTCCAAACGGGATGTCTATCATGGAAGATAGAGTTGCTAAAGAATCTGCGAACCTGTTGTTCTCTCTTGGAAGATGAGCAAAGTTTAGCTTCTCAAACCTAGGAATTAACAAGTCCAAGGTCTGGTGATACATCATCATCTTTTCTTCTTTGACTTTCCAGTCTCCTTTTGCTTGAGACACAACAAGGTTCGAGTCACCGATGACGTCCAACCATCTTGCCCCTAATTCAGGGTTGCTTCTAGACTAGCAATGCATGCCTCATATTCTGCTTCGTTGTTCAAGACTTTGAACCGGAGTTTGAAGGATAGAGGGATACGGGAATTGTCAGGTGCTATCAACAACACTCCTATCCCATACCCGTATTGATTTGACGCTTCGTCAAAGTACATCGTCCAATATTCGTCGTCGATATGCAAAATGGCTTCATCTGGGAATAAGTACTCAACTGTTTCACCTCCTTCGACTGGATGATCGGCTAAGAACTCTACCACTGCTCTTCCTTTGACTGACTTGTGTGTCACATATTTCAAATCGAATTCAGAGAGCAAAAGCAACCAACGAGCTAGCCTACCCGTAAGTGCCGGTTTCTCGAAAAGGTATTTGATGGGATCCAGTCATGAAACCAACATTACGGAGTGAGCTAACAAGTAGTGCCGCAGCTTCCTGGTAGCCCATACCAAAGCTAAGCAAGCCTTCTCCAGCGGAGTTTAGCGGGTCTCGTAATCCAACATCTTCTTGCTTAGATAGTAGATGGCCCTCTCCACCTTATCCTCTGATTCTTGTGCGAGCATGTAGCCTATTGTAGTCTCAGTCACTGAAAGGTACAATATCAACGGTTTCCCCGGCTCTGGTGGCGACATAACGGGCGGGTTTTGTAAATATTTCTTGATCTATTCAAAAGTAGCTTGGCATCGGCCGTCCCATTGGAATTTCTTGCCTTTCTTCAGGAGACCAAAAAGTGGTTCACAAGTCAAGGTTAATTTCGAGATAAACCGTCTTATGAATTGCACTTTACCCAGAAAGCCTCGCACCTCCTTTTCAGTCCTTGGTGGTGGCATTTCTAAGATGGCCTTGATTTTTGAAGGGTCAACCTCGATGCCCCTTTGTGTAATCAGAAATCCTAGCATTTTTCCCGCTGTAACACCGAACGTACACTTCTGAGGATTTAACCGCAATCGAAATTCTCTGATCCTTTGAAAGAACTTTTGCAAGGCGGTGTAGTGGCCCTCTCTTTCTTTGGACTTGACAATCATGTCGTCCACGTACACCTCAACCTCTTTATGGATCATGTCGTGCAATATTGTGGTCACGACCCGTTGATAAGTAGCTCCGGCATTCTTCAACCCAAACGGCATTAGTCTGTAGCAGTATGTCCCCCACGGGGTGGTGAATGCAGTCTTTTCCCGATCTTCTGGTGCCATTACCATCTGATTGTACCCTGAGAAGCCATCCATGAATGAAAGCAAAGCATGCCCTGCTGTGAAATCCACCAACTCATCAATATGCGGCAAGGGAAAGTCATCCTTCGGACTAGCTCTGTTTAAATCCCTGAAATCCACGCACACCCGGATCCTACCATCCTTCTTTGGCACTGGAACGACGTTGGCCAACCAAGTCGGGTATTCGGACACCAGCATGAAGCCTGCATCGATTTGCTTGGTGACCTCTTCTTTAATCTTGAGAGCCCAGTCCGGGCGGATCCTTCTGAGTTTCTGTTTGATAGGTCGGGCCTCGGGGTCAAGGGGGATCCGGTGCTGTACAATCTCAGGATCGATCCCAGGCATGTCTTCATAGGACCACGCGAAAACATCTTTGAAATCTTTTAATAAAGCAACTAAGCGCTCGCGTTCCTCCGATGACAACGTGGACCCGATCTGGACCAGCCGCGGGTCCTCCTCAGTACCAATATTCACGGTAATAATTTCATCCGTTAAGGGTTTGACAAATCTCTCCTGCTCCTGCTCAATTAAACATTGCAAAACCGGAGGAATTTCTTCCTCGTCGTTTTCATCAAAATTTTGAAAGTCTGAGTTTATGCAATAAATTAAGGGCACAAAAAAGTACTCAGAAACCACAGTTACTTGATTCTCATTAAGCACATCCAAATCGTCCAAATTCTCGGTTACAACAGACTCAAATGAGAAAGAAAAAGACGACCTGGACATAACTGTGGCATCCGAGTTATCATCCCTAGGATTACTAGACTTAGACTCAGTCGAGCTGGAACCTAATTCTGACTCACAAGATTCGGTGGAATCAGATTCCGACTCACTACTTGACCCGGTGCTGCTGGACAAAAATCCCTCCTCGTACTGCCAAGTGAGAGAGGGTGCGATAGATGCATCCAAAATAGTCGCTGGTAGGCCCGCAGCCGCTTCATCCCCAATCATGGAAACCGAGAAGTTATCCCCCAAGAACTTTTGGTCGATCGAAGGATCTGAAAGTAGACATGCCGGCGCTACCCCCATCTCAAGTTCGGTGCCTTCGGAATCCACTGCCTTACACTGCCCAACCTCAGCTGCTGGGTCTGTCTGCTTTTCGGCAATATCATCCCCGGATAGTTGCAGGTCGAAGAAGATCTCGAAACCTGGCACGCGCTTCTTCTTCGAGTTTAGCCACGACTCTGGGAAGCCGCAAAACGGAAAGTCCTCCCCTTCCCGAACAAAGTGTCCGTTTAGGGTACCCTGAATGGGCCTATGCATCAACTCAAAAGGCTTCCCCGCCTTCTTTGCTCTGGCTCTCCCATCCATCTTTTTACCCTTCCTTACCCAGTTCTCTTTGGTGGGCATATAACCCAAGCCAAAGGTATGAGGGTTGTGTGGCACTTTGGCCAATGCTGCGACGCCCTTTCGGCCGCTCCTTCCTAATCCCATCCCGGGGATGTGTTGTAACTTGTTCATGAGGTAGACAGATTGAGCACTGACGTACACCCCTTCATTCACAGCCATAATATTCTGCACCACTCGAGCCTCAGCCAAAGTGAACCCTGATAAGAACACATCCTCAGTGCCATGCTCGATTTCCAAGACTGGTGTGGACACTTCCGGCGGTGGATGGATTGATGAATTCCCGAAGACAATAGCCACCCCCTTCCCGTGAGGGTACTTCAACATCTGATGTAAAGTGGAAGAGACAGCCTTTACTTGGTGCAACCACGGCCGCCCCAAGAGTAGATTGAAGGTTGCGGGAACGTCCAAGACATGGAATTCAACGTTGTGTTGTCCGGGACCAACCTGGGTCTGAATTTTGACAGTCCCCATCACTTCCCTTCTAGTATTATCATATGCTCTGATCACCTGAGCAGTCGGCACGAAGTCCGCGGGCTTCAACCCGATTTCATACGCTGTTCTGGCTGGGCAAACATTGATGGTGGACCTGGTATCAACGAGTACCACCGGTATCCACTTGTCTCTACATTCCACGGAAACGTAGAGGGGTTTGTTGTGATTTATGCCCTCAAGTGGTAGTTCTTAGTCTGAAAAGGTTAATGCCGGGGGACCTCCTCCCGGAAAAACCAGCCCAACCAGCTGTTCTGGTGTAGTATCTATAGAGAGTTTGGCCTTGTCCATGGCAGATAAGACAGCCTGTCTGTGTACTCGCGACGCCATAAGCAGTCCCCAGATGGAGATGTCTGCTTGTATCTTCTTCAACTGTTTCAATACAGCTTCCTCTTCGATCTGCTTCTCTTTCTGTCTCTCGGCTTCTTTGTCCTTCCCAGATGCCTCGAGTTAGTCTAGGTGCGGGGGCTTGAAGTACCGCCCGCTTCTTGTCATGTGATCAACCTTATCGAGGTACCAGGTGCCGTCTGGTTGATTGCTTCCCCAGTCTTCGTCTGTGTGGGCAAGACATAAGTCATCGTCTTCCCACCACATTCTGTTGGCATTCAAAAGGCACCTGTCTGGTTCGGACATGTTTGTACTCACAGTACTTTCAGCATGCATGCTCACAACATCCTCTGTTCTTGTGCCCACAGCACTTCCGATCCCCCCATGGATTTTGGCTTTCCCGGTTCTCTCAGATCCCTGTTGTTCCACCTGCGTTAGTGCAGTTTGTTGTTCAACTTTCCCTACATTCGTAATGCTTCTGTCCTGAGCGAAATTCTTTGTACCGGCGCTCTCTGGCAATGCACTTTGAATTTCGGCCCTTCCGGCCATCACTGGTACTCTTGCCCCTACTTGGCCTTGTTTTGGTTAAAATTCTATAATGTCTAGTTGATCATCTAACCATCCGGTAACTTCTGCCGACTCCTCATATTCAAACCAGTTGACTGCCGCATCCCCTGATTCTTGGTCACTGAAGAACTGGAGGTTGGCAAGGCCCTCTTTTACAGCCGTCAGATTGTCCGTTCCTTGTTCAAATCTGTCCCCCTGAATCACACATAGTTCTGCTTTTTCTGGCAGCCCTACACTTAGCTCAGATTAGCCCACTGACAGGATATACTCACTTGGGTCGTAGGTTTCCCCAGCAAAGTTTCCAGACTGCTCAAACCCTGTCTCAACCATTCCATCCTCCTCTGCAACCTCTGTTGCGCTGTCTTCCACAGTCGCCACCACTGGCTCAGGTTGGGTTGTAGAGATGTCCAATATGCACAAGAAGTCAGTGTAGTCAGGAAGGAGCACCTCCGGCTTAGGTAGATGGGTAGGAGTAATATGGATGCTAGGATCGTAAGACACGACCCCAGTCTGGATAAGATTGACTCTTTTGGGAGGTGGAGCTTGGTTGTGTGTAGGGAGTGGATTGGTTGTGACGTTAGGTTTCTCTGGAGGTAGAATCACATTTTTGTCAACGAGGTCTTGAATCTCGTGACGCAGCCTGAAACATTGGTCAGTATCATGACCGTGCTGCTGGTGATATGCACAGTACTTGGCTAGGTTGTGAGAGGGTGGAAGTGGATTTGGTAATGGCCTCGGCTCTAGGGGTTTTAGATGCCCCTTTCTGATTAAGACCCCTAGAGCCTTAGACAAAGGCGTGTACAGTGGGGTGAAGGTTCTTTGGCCTCTGGGCTGGTATTTATTGGTTTGGGTATTACTTCCGGATGCACCGGAGAAGGGTGTGGCTGCCATGGGCCTTGGAAGGGGAGGGGGAATGGTGGCGACCATGCTGACCTCCGAAGCTCTTGCGGTTGCAGTGCCACTCGGGCCTGCGTTATTGTTGCGATTAAATGTTCTCCGGGGTTGCTCCCTGTCCTGGTCAATCAGACCTTGCTTCATCGCATCCTCGATTTGTACCGCCATCTCATGTAGATCCGAAAAGGTGAGGAAGGGGAGTACAATCATCTTCTGCATCAATTTTGGTTGGAGATTGCGCACAATCATCCTGATTTGGTCCTTATCAGTGGGCCTCAAAGTCATCATTGATGCCTTCGCCCTCCACCGAGTTACGAAATCTGAGAAAGTTTCTTTGGGCTCCTGCCTCGTTGTTTCGGGATCACGAGTTGTAATCTCGATCTGGGTATTGTACGAGTACTGTGCGACAAAGGCCTCGACCATTTCATCCCAACTTCTTTTTACCTCATCTTCCAATTTCGCGTACCAGATAGCGGCCACACCCGACAGGGTTCGGCCGAATAGCGAAAGCTTTTGTGGTCGGGTTAGGCCCATTGGCCGCAGTATATCTGAGAATAACCAGAGGTGGACCATGGGATCCTCGGATTCGTCGAAACGATCAATCTGCGGCATCTTGAATCTATCTGGCAACGTTACGGCCACATCGGTATATCCATCCTCGATATCCGGAATAGCCTTTACTCCTTGTGATTTCTTGAAAAGCTTCTCGAGCTTGCTCAGTTTCAAAGCTGTATGGTCTATTTCGAACTCGAAGGGAGAATCCGGGTGGTTGGGTGTATGGGTCTTGGACAGTTGAGGCGGAAGCGGGAGTGGAGCTGGCCCCGTTGGAAGGTCTGTGTCCTCTTGGATGTTCTGGACATTGGGTAAGGTGTTCTGGGTGTTTGGCAGGACATTCTGGACAGTTGGTGTCTGCTCTGGTAACGGGATCCCTGGTGGGGGAGGAACTGGATGTGAGGCTGACGCTCCGGCTTGCTGCTGGAGCCGGCTAATTATCTTCGCCTGTTGGGCCATGATTGCGGCCTGCTGCTTAGAGAATTCCGCTTGGCGGACAGCGTCCTCTTGCATTTGCTTCATGCTCTCTTGGAGCTGACGCATCATTTCCTCCATTCCGGCTACACTCTGCTGACCCCGCTGACTGACTGGTATGTGTATTTCTATGGCAGAAACTAAAACCTCAGCCCGACTGTTCACTACTAGGGTAGACCACTGTTCTGGTAACCTCTGCTCAGACACACTGCGTCTTCGTGGCCTTCTTCTGACAACTGGGGGTAGAAAATGAAACACTGGCTGTCCGTCAACCAGATCCTCGGATCGATTGAGCCGACGACCTCTTGTCCAAAGTGCTTGGGGAATATCTACTGGGTCGGAAGCAATTGTGCTAAAACTGCCCTAGTAAAAAGGTAAATAAAGCAATAAGGAAATAAATAAACAGATAAACAGACAGCATAACAGCTTAAAGTAAATACACAACACATAGCTGGGCATAACAACACATGGCCGATAAGCTGAACACACACTGTCCTCAATCACTGATCATTATCCCTGAATCATTGTCCCCAAAGACTGAATCTGATACCCGCAGAAAACTGATTCTCAAACACTGACTGATGCCCGCAGGCCTGATGCCCCAAACTCGCAAACTGATACATGCAACCCTTGTAGAGACACACTCTGACAGCACATAACAGATAATTGAGAGCCAAAACGCCCCTATGTTGGGGTAGGGTTTTCCTTGTCCTAGGAGCTAGGGTTTCACTACGCACGCAGCGGTTTCAAATAACCTATAAACGGGTAAGCAACCTGTCCTAGTTTGGAATGGTCACTATGGATCCGAATATGCACTAGGTCGAATGGTCAAAAAGGGTGCCCCAGTAAAACCGGGATTTGTGTTCCCATACTGGCAGAGCCCACAACCGGTCAGCCTTATGGTCATGCCTTGACAAGATAAGCCTCCGGAAAATCATTCAGGAATAGTAGATGGCAAACATGGTGTCCTAGGCGCACCAATGCAAATGTAATGCAAAGAAACACATAAGTGTAATCAAAACAAGATATCATGAGTTCGAGTCAAGTTCTCTAAATCCCCAGCGGAGTCGCTAGAAACTGTAGACATCCCCGAACGCCCCGGGAGGGAAATCCCGTTCTGTTCATTTGGGGTTCACTACAGTTCGGACTCTCAAATTGTCATGGTTCTAAATCTGAACCAAAGAGTCCAAATTCGGCAAATCGTTTTGAGAAAATAGATTTTGAAAGAAGTGCCAAACATGGACTGCTTTGCCAGATATAGAGTCGCCACCTAAATATTTTATTTTGGGGGAAATTTAGGAAACCCTAACTCATTGCCTAAGGCCACGTGTCCGTCATCACCAAAGTTGCCTCGGCTCGGGAACTTGGGTACGATTGGGGAAGGTCACTTCGTGAGCACCCCCGCTCGCCCGATCAAAGATCGGCCTCTACTAACCATGATATCTATTTTTGAAAACATTATGTGTTCTTATTCCGGTTATTAGCCTAGATTTACTATGTGATGCGCACAGCATACAAGTATAGACTGGATCGCTTGAATTGGAACAAAACATTTCATGTTTATTTTTTAAAGTGGTTTGATGGTGCTACCCGCAAGTAGGCTAAGACGTGGATTTGCCACCCTCAGGTGGGCTTAGAAAACATGATTTTGCCACTATCTAATGGGCTTAAAACACACATTTGATGAATTGTTCCAATTCAAATAACCCAACCTTCACCCACAGGCATTTAGGCAGTTATATCACATAAGCATATAGCCTCATGGTAAGCATACTATTCATGGCAGTCACTCACACACATGCAAGGATGCTAAAGCATAAAACTTACCGAGTACTCCAAGCCAAAACAGAAGCTTATTAGAAATCCATGGATGATCCTAACTATACAGAAATGCCTAATGCAACACATGCAAAATGCAACTAAGATAGGCTCGGCTATTTTAAACATGGCATGTGAAATGCTACAGCTAACATGTATTCAACTTGAAATTGAAAATGCAATGCAGTTAGTATGATGCGCCGAGCCCGGTGCATGCAAAACAGATGAATGAATGCAAACATACTATCATACTGTATGCTAATTGAAACATGCCCTAATCTAACCATCATAAGCGGGTAAATAAAAGGAAGAAAGATGTGGGGTTGGAAGACATACATCACACACACGCACACTTATTACGGTTGTGCCCTCGCGCAGAGGGTCCGAATAAATAATATACAGCCCCGAATAAATATTACAGTCCAAATAATTACAAAATCCAAATTAATTAAAAAATTAAACTAGGTAAGCTGTAAACTAGCATGCAAGCTAGGGACTGCCTCGACGCTGCTTCGGATGATGAATGATGCATGTCCGGGTTGCTTTGTGCGGAAATCCACTGCGATGCCCCGGTTAGCCTCTGTTTTGCAATAATTTTTTGGAAAGCGCGCCAAGCCCCGGAAGACTACTAATTCTTGATTTGCTGCAACAGAGAGCAGGAAAGGGGCATGCCAATGTATTTTCACAAATGTATGCATGCTTCGATCCTCGTGCCACCAATCATGCATCTCGATGCATGATGGCCGAGGAGTCGAATTGCACAACTCAATATGAAATGAATGCACAGAAAAATGCAACAAGACCTAACTCCATCATGGATAATCCGGAGTGTCGGCGACTGGGAATTGAGACACGTTCCGTCACTCAAAGTACGAAATGCCCCTCGTTTCCCGTGCTCGGGCTACCTCCTATCCCCAACACGATGCAATATGCATGACATGCATGAAATGCAACTAAGATACAACCTAACATGCACAACGCTATGAAATGGCATACACGATGCACGGGGTAACAAGACATACGCAATGCTCTAACATACAACCTAGCATACACAATGCTATGAAATGAAATGGCATACACAATGCACAATGGACTTACACCAACACGAGTGGACCTCAGCCACACTCACATAAGTAGCCATGAGAGAAAAATGAGACACTTGAAATGCATGCACACGTGCACGTAAACTGAGGACCGATCCTAAGGCACAAATGCCACTCTAACAAGACATGGCAAGGCATGGAATATGGCATACTAGCATGCAAATTTCAGTAGCAAAATATGATGCAAAACAGCCCCGAAACATGGCAATATGGCACCCGATACATGGAATGAGACCCGAAACATGAAATTAGGTACATGGAATGCCCTATGGCTATGCAAAGCATGCATTATTTGAACACGAAGCATGAAGACAGAAGTGAGACAGTCCCAAAACATGCATATTTCCAGTTTATAACAAGTCCCAAAAATGAATGCAAATAGGGCTAATCTATCATGCAAGAATGGCCCCAAAAGAGAGATATTGAAGCAAGTAGCAGCTGTTGGCCCTAAATGGCCAAGAGCCCTTCAACAGAGTTGAAGAAGGGCTCAAAACATGGTACTTTACAGTTTACAACAAGCCACGAAAACAAACACAAGTATGGCTAAACTATTGTGCAAGAAATGGGCCAAAAGAGAGACAAAGAAGAAAGTGATGGTTTCTGGCCTCAAACAGAGAAGGGCCCTTCAACAAAGTTGAAGAGGGGCCCAAAACATGGTGTTTTACAGTTAGTGACCAAACCCAAAACAGTACACATACAAGCTTAAAATACTATGCAACATAAGGCCTAAAAAGAGGTTTAAACACAAAGAGCAAAAAAGGAGCTTCAAACAGCAAAAGTCCCTTGATCAAACATTAAGAGAGGGTCAAAATAAGGCTATTTACAGTTCGGACCAGAGCCTAAAAATACAAGCACAAGGGGCTAACAAAACATGCAAAAATAAGGCCAAAAGAGGGATAAAGAGGCAAGTGACAAAATGAAGCCTCTAACAGTGAATATCCCTTCAACAATGTTTAAGAAGGGCTCAAAATAAGCCACTTTACAGTTTATAACCAAGCTCAAAACAGTTTACAAATAGGCCTAAAATACTATGCAAGAAATAGGCATACAAGAGAGGTAAAGAAGCAAGTGTAAAAAGGAAGCCTCAAACAGGGAGAGGCCCTTAAACAAACATGAAAAGGAGCTCAAAATAATACTATTTTCAGTTAGGGTCGGAGCCCAAATATACAAGCAAAAGGAGCTAATATATTGAGCAAAATAAAGCACAAAAGAGGGAGAATGAAGACTCACCCTTGTAGACCAAGCTCCAGCAGCTCTTGGCTTGAGGAAAGGTGTTTCTAAGCTCTAGAAAACCAGCTCCAAGTGTTGGAAAGGATGGTGGTGGTGTGGTGCTATGTGGTGGTGTAGAAAGGGGTGTGAGATTTGAGGGATTTTGAGGGTTGGAGTGTAGAGAGAGAGAGAGATACAATGTGGGAGGCTTAGAGAAAATTTTTGCAACCTCTGAAGCTGCTGGAATGGCATGGATATATTGGCAAAAGAGGGGGGAAAAAGGGGGGGTGAAATGAATTCAAGTTTCCCCCCAAAAGTGCAGCCCCCCGGATACACAATCTGGGGGGAAACAAAATACATATCTGTAATGCACCTAGAGAGAGGATCAAGGCCGGCTAGTTTGCTAGGGTTTACGTGGCCGGTCGACCTTCCCCATGGCCGGTCAGCCAAAGGTCAAAAGGGTCAAGCAGTATTAGTAGCCAGCCACCCCAGATTGGTGGCCTCCTATGTGTGCACAACACAACTATGTGGTCAAAAACTGGAGAAAGTAAACCATTAGAGAGAAAAACCCACTTTTTGGAGGGGTTCAAAAGGGGCAAACACAATTACTGGCCGGCCATGCGATATTGGTGGCCTCCCAAGTGTGTACAACACAAATATGTGGTTTGGGGTAAGAAAAAGTGGCCTTAGGGTGGTCAACATTGGCTTTCAAGTGGGAAAAATGGGCGACGGAGGGCGATGGGGGAATAAAACTGGTTGTCAGAACAATTACTGGCCTCCCACCCTTCTACGACCTTCCTAACAATGAAACAGAGGTCCCTACCAAAAATGAACTCAAACCGATGTAAAATGGAGGTTCGGGGGCCGAAACGCGCAGCTCGAGGCCCCGAAAACTGACTGTTAGGCACCGGAAGTGGTGTTCGACCACGAAGTTGGTCTCTCGAGCCACAGCATCCCTCAAAAGGGAGAAAATAAGATACATGCCAAAAACTGGAGCAAACGGAGGTGGTTAAGCGGTCCTGAACCGAGGCACACGACCAACGGCTCCGAAAAACTGAAAATCGGACTCCTAACGGGCAAAATGGCCTACGACCACGAAACGTAGCCTACGGCCACTGAGAGATGATCTACGAGACCTCTCCCTCCCTTTGGGAAGAGAAAACAGAGAAAACAGAGCCTAGTTCGTAAACCGAGGCAAGACACGAAAGAGCCCGGAAGTCTAGAGGCAAGGCTCGCAGCCGAGACTCTGAAACTTCTGAACGAGCACAATATGCAACATCACTAAGCGCTCAATCGGTGACGTCTGAGTCTTAAGGTCGGTCAAAAATGGGGTGTCTATAGAGTCCGCACTGCCATTACCACGGTGTTCAAAAAACCGATGTACCCGATTCTCTGTGAGATACGCGATGAACCTTTTGTCATACGGCTAGCTAAATTGGGAGAGGCACAAAAAAACTATGACGAAAGATCCCGGTGCACCTTCCATAAGGAAAAAGGGCACCGTACTGAGAATTGCACGCCGTTGAGACAACATCTGGAAGAGTTAGTGGCAGCTGGGCATCTGGACCAGTACATTGAGGAAGGGATACAGCCAGCCCTCCAGAACCACGATCACCCAAACAAAATGCCGATCGACGCCCCACCTCAAGGTGTGATAAATGTAATACACGGGGTATTCGAACCTGAGCGAGTATGTGAGCTCAGGGGAATGATCAAGAAGGCTGAGCACTTAAGGGAGGTATTAAGTGCGCAACCTACCATTAAAAATGGGAGAACAGAGGCCACGAACATCATGTCTTTTTCAGACAGAGACTTGGCAAGGATATATTGCCCTCACAATGATGCACTGGTCGTCACTCTCTGCATCAAGGATTACGACATCAAGCGAATTTTGATTGATCAAGGGAACTCATGTGAGATAATGTGCCTGTTTGATGCAATTTAAAAGCTGCTTATTGTAGCTTTCAGCTTAATTTAAGCTATTTTGATGTGTTTGATTTAGCTTAACAATGCAGCTCATAACTTTTTATAAGTCAGAAATCAGCTTATTTTTTGAGTGGGGCAGGAGATGCTTAATTTATAAGTCAGAAATTAGTTTATGTTCATAGTTATAAGTTATAAGCTGTTAAGGCATAAGCTATAAGCACTTTCCCACAGCTCTACCAAACAGGGCTAATGTATTACGAAACCTTCAAACAGTTGAACTGGAGGACAAAGACTTGGCACCTGCCGTATCTCCCCCGATCGGATTCAACTCAATGCCAGAGTGGCCAGTTGGCAAGATAATCCTGCCAGTCAGAGCAGGAAGCATGACGAAACAAGTGGAATTCTGGGTATTGAAAGTCCCTTTCACTTACAATATAATCTTGGGAAGGACATGGCTGCATGCCATGCGATCGGTAGTGTCAACCTACCATCAAGTAATGCGGTTCCCCAACGAAGACGGGGTAATTGAAGAGGTCTTTGGAGATCAAATTATGTCCAAATAGTGCTTCGTCACAGTAAATGGCAGCCGAGCTACCAAAGGGTTTGTTCAGATGGTGGAAGAACCTGAGAGCAATGAATTGTTTGCGGATGTTGGCAAAGCCGCTGAATAGAAGGCAGTGGAAGACTTGGTACAGGTAAGAATAGATGAAAAGGATCCAGAAAAGTTCTTTTTGCTTGGCTTATCTATGTCCAGCACCGAGAGAATAGAGGTCATGGAATTCTTTACATCTAACATCGAAGTGTTTACCTGGACGCCGTATGACATGCTTGGCATCGACCCAAACTTCATCTGTCACCAATTGAATGTCCACCCAACTGCAAGACCAATCATATAGTGCACTCGTAGATCAGCACTCCACCACGCCGAGATAGTGGCGGAAGAAGTGGGAAACCTTGGGGGTGTTTGTTTCAGCTTTTCAGAGCTAACTTATGGCTTTTAGCTTTGAAAAAGTTATTTTGAACTGTTTGGTTAAACTTATTTCAAACAGCTTCTGATTCTAACAGCTTATTTTAACTCAAAAAAGCTGATTCTGAGAAGCTGCTCACCCCTTGCTTCTGATTATTAGCTTCTGCTGTGGACATGTTAATTTATGATTATACTCTTAGATTTTTTTATTTTTTATTTTTTTTAAAATAGAAAAAGACCCAAATGGACTATAGATTATTATTATTATTTTTTATGAGAAATGTAGACAAACAAAAAATAAAAATTAATTAAAAAAGCTATTTCACAGCTTATTTAACAAACACTACTCAGCAACTTAAATCTATAATCCAACAGCTACACCAAACAGATTAACAACTTCTGATTAAAGTCATAATCTATAATCTGTTAAGTTATAATCTATAAGCTGTTTTAACAGCTACACCAAACGGGGCCCTTCTAGAGGCAGGAGCTATCAGAGAAGTGCACTATCCCAAGTGGATATCCAATACAGTAGTGGTGCCAAAGAAGAATAGAAAATGGCGTGTCTGCGTGGACTACAAAACAGTCAACAAGGCGTGCCCAAAAGACAGCTTTCCCCTACCACGGATAGACCAATTGGTAGACCTAACGGCAAGACACAATCGACTTAGCTTTCTTGATGCGTACACAGGTTACCATCAGATCGCTATGTATGAACCAGACTGGGAGGTGACATCCTTTACAACGCCAAGAGGACTGTATTGCTACAAGATCATGCCCTTTGGCCTAAAAAACGCAGGGGCAACATTCCAGCGGATGGTCACTAAGATGTTCGAACCATTGTTAGGCAGAACAATGGGGGCTTACATCGATGATATGGTAGTCAAAAGAAATGATGAGAATGACCATCTCAGGGACCAAGATGAGATGTTTCAGATCCTAAAGAAGCACAAGTTGCGCCTTAATGCATCTAAGTGTACGTTCGGCGTAGGATCGGACAAATTCCTAGGCTTCTTGGTGACCAATCGAGGTATAGAGGCAGACCCTTCTCAGATCAAAGCAATTCAGGATCTAGAGAGGCCCAACTCAGTAAATGAAGTACAGCATCTCACCGGTATGGCAGCCGCGTTAAATCGGTTCATAAGTTGGTCGTCAGACAGATGTCGACCATTTTTTCAAGCATTAAAGGCCAAGTTTGAGTGGGATGAAGAATACGACCGTGCCCTAGAAAGTTAGAAAGAATACATGTCTTCTTCACCATTGCTAGTGACCCCAATATTTGGAGAAGAACTATTTTTGTACCTGGCAGTTTCACAACATGCAATTAAAAATAACATAATTTTATTAAAAATACCACTCACTTAGTTCTTCAAACGTCGAGGTCAAAGCAAGAGTCCAAGTCCTACAAACACATGGCAAGGTCTATTGAGTGCACTCTCAAACAAACTTTACATGAATGCAAATGATCTCGACATTCCTTCAAAACTAAGTCGGACCAAAACAAAACACTGTTTCTCATCTCGGGAAAACATAATGGGCACCAACCAGGTCTTTGTCGAGGTCCCACACCTCCTTGCCGAGGTGTGGTCCCGATGGCCACATTCAAGGAAATGAAGTTGGGAAAATCTGGGTTTCCCTCTGCTGAAGAACATGAAGAACATGAACATGAAGAACATGAAAAACATGAATGCTCACTGTCACAACTTGTTATTACGAAATCTGGGATTTCATGAGATGAGTTCCAAAGCATGGACCTGGGTACCCATACTTGAAGGTCTTATGAAGACAAACAAGAAAACATGAATCTTGATGCAAGTTCTCGGATCAAACAAGTCTTTTATTCAAGAACACATGAATATCACTTTCTCTTTCTAAGACCAAACTTTAAATCAATGCATGGCTTACAAATCGTGCTTCATCATGCAATGCAACTAGATGAACAATAAGAACAACAAGAGTAGATCAAGATTCTAACCTTAAGACACGAATCTAACGGCTCAAGGTGTGAAGATCAAGCTTGAAAATCTATTCTCTCCCTAAGAACTCCTATTTCTTCTTCCTAGAGCCTCTCTCTCTAAAAGACAAGGATATGATACAAAATGATGTGTTTCTCAACAGCTCACTGACTTAACCCTCTTCTGGGACACGTCGCATCGGCTGGTTGGTTCTTCTCAAAAGGGTGACTGAGTGGAAAGACAAGACTATGACAAAGTGTGCTCAACAAGCAAGATGGCATAGGCACTCCGGTTGGTAATGACCTCGGCTAAGGACAAGGCTTCGGCAAGGAAGGTCTCAATGATCTCGGCTAGGAAGGACAACACTTGACTTAGCTGTGCCACACCTCAGCCTATATGTGCCACACCTCGGTCTAGGTCATACCAATCCAGGAACAAGATCACTAGGTGCAAGGGTAACATCTCAGCCTAGATAAAACGCATCTCGGCCAATATGCCAAGGTGCAAGTGGAGGTTAACCAAAAGATTCCAAGATAGTCCTAGGTATAAAAGATTCAAAGGTAGGACCCAGACTTAGGATGACCTTGGTTAAACTCACATCAAGCAAGGAACAAAGCATGCAGTAACACTTAGTGAAAACAAAGACAAGATTTGAAATGCAAGCTTAACAAGACAAAATCATATAAATGCATGAGAGCATGACTAAGATGAAGTGAGGGTTGTCAAATCCTACCCCCCTTAAAGAAGTTTGGTCCCCAAACTTGAGTTACCTTGATTCGAAAACAATTTCGGATATCGGACTTTCATCTCTTCTTCCATCTCCCATGTAGCATCCTTGCCGTAATGCTCCTTCCATTCGATTTTCACCATTGGTATCGACTTGTTCCTTAACTGTTTCACTTGTTTATCAATAATTCTCATTGGCTTCTCCTCGTAGCCTAAATCTTCATTAATCCTAATCCCAGAATGATCAATCACATGCAATGGATCCCGAATATACCTCCTCAACATCGAAATGTGAAACACATTGTGGACTTGACTTAGTTCTGGCGGTAGGGCAAGTCTGTAAGCGACTGGGTTAACTCTTTCAATGATTTCAAACGGTCCAATATAACGAGGTGCTAACTTACCTTTCTTTCCAAACCTTGAAACTCCCTTCGTCGGCGAAATTTTTAGGAATACATGATCCTCAACTTCAAATTCTAACTCTCTTCTCCTTTGGTCGGCGTAACTCTTTTGTCGACTTTGAGCAGTCCTAATTCTTTGTCGGATAAGTTTAATATTCTCAGTTGTCACTTGAATCAGTTCGGGACCAATTAAAGCTTTGTCTCCTACTTCGGTCCAACATATCGACGATCTACACTTCCTTCTATATAGAGCTTCATACGGCGCCATGCCAGTGCTAGCTTGATAACTGTTGTTGTAAGCAAATTCTACCAACGGCAGATGCACTTTCCAACTTCCCTTGAAGTCCAACACACATAGTCTGAGCATATCTTCAAGCGTCTAAATTGTCCTCTCTGTTTGCCCATCTGTCTGGGGGTGAAAAGCTGTGCTAAACCTCAATTCGGTTCCCAAAGCTCCTTGTAGGCTTTGCCAAAATCTAGAAACGAACTTCGGATCTCGGTTTGAAAGAATGGACATCGGCACTCCGTGAAGTCTAACAATCTCGTTCATATACAATGAAGCAAGTCGATCAGCATTAAATGTAGTCTTAATAGGCAAAAAGTGTGCTGACTTGGTTAATCTATCAACTATAATCCAAATCGAATCCATGCCCTTTTGCATCCTCGGCAACCCGATTACAAAATCCATGGAGATGTGTTCCCATTTCCACTCAGGAATTGACAAAGGTTGAAGAAGTCCCGCTGGTCTCTGATGTTCTGCTTTCACTTGTTGACAATATAGGCACTGAGATACGAACTCGGCTATTTCTCTTTTCATTCTTGGCCACCAGAAGGTTTGTTTCACATCTTGGTACATCTTGGTATTTCCTGGATGAACGACAAACTTAGAACCATGGGCCTCCTGTAAAATCTTCTTTTTCAACTCTGGGACGTCGGCTACGCACAATCTTCCTTCAAACTTGAGTACCTGATTCTCAATGGTATACCGTAACCTCGGCTTAGTGACAATCTCATCAATCACCTTTTTGAGGAATCTGTCTTCCATCTGTCTGGTCTTCACTTCCTCAATGATAGTCGGCTCCACTGAAATCATTGACAAATAAGCTGAATCCCCCACTAACTTCCTGCTCAACGCGTCGGCCACTGAGTTTGCTTTACCTGGATGATACTGAATTTGCATGTCGTAATCTTTCAATAATTCAAGCCATCTTCTCTGCCTCATGTTTAACTCCTTTTGAGTGAATAAGTACTTCAAACTCTTGTGATCTGTGAAGACTTGGCAAGAAGCTCCATATAAGTAATGATGCCAAATCTTCAAAGCAAACACTACGGCTGCTAATTCTAGATCATGGGTGGGATAGTTCTTCTCATGAGGTTTCAATTGACGATATGCATATGCTATAACTTTACCCTCTTGTATTAACACACATCCCAATCCCTTATAAGAAGCATCACTATAAATCTGGAATTCCTCATTACCCGTCGGCAGTACAAGAACTGGTGCTGTGACTAACCTCGTCTTTAGTTCCTAGAAGGCTGATTCCCTATCCTCGGTCCATTCATATGCCACTCCTTTCTGAGTTAATTGTGTCAAAGGTATTGCGATCTTTGAAAAATCCTTCACAAACTTTCTGTAATAGCCGGCCAAACCCAGAAAACTACGAACCTCGGACACATTAGTCGGCCTCGGCCAATTTACAACGGCTTCAACCTTGCTAGGATCAACTGAAATACCTTCTTCATTAATCACATGCCCCAAAAATGAAATGCTGGAAAGCCAAAACTCACACTTGCTAAGCTTGGCATACAACTTCCTATCCCTCAAAATCTGCAGGGCAAGTCTCAGATGCTTCTCATGTTCAACTTCACCCCTAGAATAGATCAATATATTGTCGATGAAGACAACCACAAATTCATCTAAGTGAGGTTTAAGGACTCTATTCATTAAGTCCATGAATGCTGCGGGAGCATTAGTCACTCCAAAAGGCATCACCAAAAATTCGTAGTGGCCATATCTCGTTCGAAAAGCAGTTTTCTCAACGTCCTCCGCCTTAAACTTCAACTGATGGTACCCCGACCTGAGATCAATTTTTGAAAAGACTCGCGCTCCTTGTAATTGATCAAGCAGGTCATCAATCCTCGGCAATGGATACTTGTTCTTAATGGTCACCTTGTTCAGTTCTCGGTAATCAATACAAAGACGAAGTGTACCATCCTTTTCTTAACAAATAGGACTGGTGCTCCCCAAGGTGAAGTGTTCGGCCTAATAAAGCCCTTATTCTACAACTCTTGTAACTGCAGCTTCAACTCCTTAAGCTCGGCTGGGGCCATTCTATAAGGTGTTTTGGAGATAGACTGGGTTTCTGACATTACGTCAACAGTAAACTCTATTTCTCTATCGACTAAACAACCAGGCAAGTCACTTGGAAAGACGTCGGGGAATTCCTTAACAACTGGGATGTCGGCCAATTCAACGTTCCTACTCAGATTGTTCAGTGTACTACACAAATAACCTCGACACCCTTTTTGAACCAATTTATAGGCCTTCATGGATAAGATCAAGTAAGGTGGGGACACCACTCCCTTACCCTGGAACGTAACCTTGGCTTGGTTCGGGGGTTTCAACGCGACACTTTTGGAAACACAATTTATAGATGCATGATTCGCTACTAACCAATCCATCCCCAATATAACATCAAAGTGAGTTATGTCCAACGGCATCAAATCAACTAATAATTCAACATTCTCAATCATAATAACACATGCTCTATAAATGGATACAACAGTCATAGTTCTTCTAGACGGAGTAGACACGGATAACACATAATCAAGAGGTTCTAATTTCTTACTCAACTTCTCGGCAAACTTAGTAGATACAAATGAATGAGTAGAACTCGAATCAATCAATGTATATGCATCTTGAGAGCAAATGGGAAGTATACCTGACACTATTGTCCCGGCGTTCTGGGTGTCCCCTGGCACTAGAGCAAAAACTCTGCCCTACCTCATCTGCCCTTTCCCGACGTTTCCTTTTTGTGCCGGACCCGAGGTGTTCTCATTCTTTTTACCATCATCAGCCTTTGCTTTCGGACAGTCTTTCACACGATGACCTACTTCACCACATTCAAAACAAGCTCCAGACGCCCAACGACAAACTCCAGAATGTGGCTTCCTGCAACTTAAACATGTTGGCCTAGTGCCACCTTCCTGTCTTGAATAACTCGAACTACCTATGTTCGCCTTCTTCTTGGCATCAAATGCTTCTCGGCGATTGTCGTAATTCTGCCTCTTCTTCTGGTTCTCTCTTGAACTCTGGTATCGGTTCAGGTTAGCTTCTGCTAGGATGGCCTTGTCTAATACTCTGGCGTAAGTCGGCAAGTTGAGCATGTTCACTCGGTCTTGTATCGGTCCACGCAACCCACTTTTGAACTTCCTAGCCTTTCGGTATTCGTCATCAACCATGTGAGGCACATATCTTGCCAACTCGGTAAAAGCACGGTCGTACTCTGCTACTGTCTTGTTGCCTTGTGTTAGAGTCTGGAACTCTGTGGTCTTGCGATCTCGGACACTAAGGGAAAAATGCTTGTTGTAGAACAACTCCAAAAATCTAGCCCAAGTCAAACCTGGGTTGCCTTCTCGGACCATTATCCACCATCTTCGTGCGACGTCATCCAACGTGAATGCTGCCAATGACACCGTCTGGGCGTCGGTGCTGGGAAAAATCTTGAATAACTTCTCCATTTCCAAAACCTATGCTTCGGCCTTCATCGGCTCTATACCCCCTTGGAACCTCGGCGGTTTCATCTTTTTGAACTCTCTGATCAAGGCTATGGTGCCGTCCCATATAAAGCTTGCTGTGGAGGCACTTGCGGCACTTGAGGAGGTGGAGGTGGGACTGTATGTCGGCTGTTCGTCTGCTCCGCTTGGTTAGAGGTAGTACTAGCATCCTGTGGCCTAGGCTGTCTTAACTCGCGGACCAAACCTTCAACCAACCTTTCTAGTCTGTCTAATCTGTCTTCAGAATGATCTCGGCCAACTGGAGGTCTACCCCTTCTCATAATGCTAGGAGTATGCAAAATATGGCTTTAAAACAAAATGAACAAATAAACATGTATGCAGGTAACAAATAGTTATGCCAAGATGATGCACACTTTGTCAAGTAGCAAGCAATATGATGCAATCCTAACATCATTCTAAGGGACATTCTATGCTCTTTAGGACTCAAAGTGTGTGAATAAACGTACTATAAGGAAATTTGTGCTCCGATACCAATCTGTCATGACCCCATTCCGTCCCTAGTAGAATGGTGCCATGATGGCCAGTAATCCGAGATTACCAAAGGCTAACTTGCAAAGATTCACACACAAACAGAGCATACATATGGGGCTTACATGCACGGAAGTAATAATTTAATTCTAATTAGTCCATAAGAGCTGTGCATAAATCAAATGAAATGACATACACTGTATCGAGGTCTTACAATCTTGAATACAAATGAATAAGTACATAATACATCTTGATCAAAAGGCTTCTCAAGCCGACATATGCAAAATACAATGAATCACAAGCCAAGAAGCATAGTTTTCAAGATGCTATCAAAAGTACGAATCCAAAACATCATGCCCAACGCATCTAGGTGTCACCGCGGTCATGCTCATCACCTACATATATATAGAGAGAGGGTGAGCTTGGATACCCAGTGAATGATATAATCAATAAAGGGGTTTGCATGAATGATATCTGAGATCTTTATCAAACCAAAACACATCATATCTTGTACGGAATCAAAGGGCAAATCAAGTTCATCTACCAAATCTTTCAAGTCTCAAGGGATGCTTACTAGCATCAATAATACAAGGGATGACATAATCAAATGTGCTACAAAAGTTTAGAGTCCCCTAGCACGTACGGACTTGTGCTACAAATGCTTATAGTCCCTTAGCACATACGGACTTGTGCTACAAACGCTTACGGTCCCTTAGCACGTACGGACTTGTCAATAATGTTATCAAAACCAAAACTAATACTTGATACACAAAGTAGGGATAGTCATTCATGCTTAATAAATACTTTTTCAAAACAAGCAAGGCAAAGCTTTTATCAAATGTCATAACATAACTTTATTAAAAATACCACTCACTTAGTTCTTCAAACATCGGGGTCAAAGTAAGAGTCCAAGTCCTACAAACACATGGCAAGGTCTATTGAGTGCACTCTCAAACAAACTTTACATGAATGCAAATGATCTCGGCATTCCTTTGAAACTAAGTCGGACCAAAACAAAACACTGTTTCTCATCTCGGGAAAACATAATGGGCACCAACCAGGTCTTGGTTGAGGTCCCACACCTCCTTGCCGAGGTGTGGTCCCGATGGCCACAGTCAAGGAAATGAAGTCGGGAAAATCTAGGTTTCCCTCTGCTGAAGAACATGAAGAACATGAACACGAAGAACATGAAAAACATGAATGCTCAATGTCACAACTTGTTATTACGAAATCTGGGATTTCATGAGATGAGTTCGAAAACATGGACTTGGGTACCCATTCTTGAAGGTCTTATGAAGACAAACACGAAAGCATGAATCTTGATGCAAGCTTTTGGATCAAACAAGGCGTTTATTCAAGAATGCATGAATATCATTTTCTCTTTCTAAAACTGAACTTTAAATCAATGCATGGCTTACAAATCGTGCTCGATCATGCAATGCAGCTAGATGAACAATAAGAACAACAAGAGTAGATTAAGATTCTAACCTCAAGACACGAATCTAACGGCTCAAGGTGTGAAGATCAAGCTTGGAAATCTATTCTCTCCCTAAGAACTCCTCCTTCTTCTTCCTAGAGCCTCTCTCTCTAAAAGACAAGGATATGATACAAAATGATGTGTTTCTCAACAGCTCACTGACTTAACCCTCTGCTGGGACACGTGGCATCGGCTGGTTGGCTCTTCTCAAAAAGGTGACTAAGTGGAAAGGCAAGACTATGACAAAGTGTGCTCAACATGCAAGATGGCATAGGCACTCCGACAAGTAATGACCTCGGCTAAGGACAAGGCTTCGGCAAGGAAGGTCTCAATGATCTCGGCTAGGAAGGACAACACTTGACTTAGCTGTGCTACACCTCGGTCTAGGTCATACCAATCCGGGAACAAGATCACTAGGTGCAAGGGTAACATCTCGGCCCAGATAAAACGCATCTTGGCCAATATGCCAAGGTGCGAGTGGAAGTTAACCAAAGATTCCAAGATAGTCCTAGGTATAAAAGATTTAAAGGTGCGACCCAAGCTTAGGATGACCTCGGCTAAACTCACACCAAGTAAGGAACAAAGCATGCAGTAACACTTAGTGAAAACAAAAACAAGATTTGAAATGCAAGTTTAACAAGATAAAATCATATAAATGTATGAGAGCATGATTAAGATGAAGTAAGGGTTGTTATAAAATGGGCTTCTACCTTTTACACTTTTCTATTTCCTATTTCTTTTTCCATCAATAAATGCAGAGATTTGTAATCCAATTAGAGCATAAAGTAGTGAATTATGATGGGTTGGACTAAAGAGAAAGTTGTGGAACCATTTTCCAGTTTTTAAGGAACATGATTTTGAAAACAAAATCATACCAATGGGAGATGAGGAAGAGGCAGCCAACTTTTTTCTTTTATTTGAATTCGATAATACAAATTCACTAATATGGGAAAAATGAAAGTATCCCCCACCTGATGTTAGGTCCATGTCACATGGGCCCAAGAGAAAGAAAAGTGTAACCGCAAATATCTAGCCTAATTCTCACGTGATGTAATGGTGTCATTATATTCAACATTTTACTATATAATTTAAATCCATCTAGGCCATGTAAATAAGAGCACCATAAATATCACTCTGGGTTGTTTTAGAAAGTAAATTAAAAATTGATTTTTTATTTTTTTTTTTAAAAAATGTGTAAAAAGGTAAGAGCAATGATCTTCTCTTTGGTTTCCTACTTGGTGGATCATTGAATTTACTTTTGGACCTAATTTTGATGATCTAAACTATTCGCATTTTTAGATTTGTCATGTATATTGTACTTGTAAAAATCAAGTTAATCGGATATCGGAAGAATTAAAAATCGTTTATTAAAAAAAAATTTAATAAACAGTTTTATTGTTTAATAAACTTTTATTTCACGTGATTTTCGATATCTGACCGACTTAATTTTTTTACAGGTATGATATACATGACAAATCTTAAAATGTGAACGATTCAAATTATCGAAATTGAGCCAAAAAAAGAGCCTAATAACCCACCAAATAGGGAGCTAAGGAGGATCTAAGGAAAAAATCCTTGCTCAAAACATAGAGAGATAATATGCTACAAAATAAGTTAAAAATCAAAAAATGACACTTATCCATTTTGTAAAACTTATCTTTATTCTCAAAATTAGAGTACTTTTCAATAAACAAGATTTGAATGGCTTATTAATTAAACCCTTATCTTTATTACCTCGAAATTTGAAGTTTTTAATTTTAAATTTTATTAAGAGTAATATTATATAAACAAAATTTCTTACGAAAAAAAGAAAAAGAAAAAAGTGACCGTTTATGGTTTTCGTATTTCAACTCAAAATATTTTTCTATTTGCTTTAGAAAAAAATTGAACAACAAAAGTCTTTATTAGAATCAGATCTACTCAAAATGATAATTTTTAAAACTTTCCTTCTTTGTCATGCCAATGTTAAAATATGAAATAAAATTAGGGACCTGTTATTCCTATTCCACTTTGTTTCAAATACATTTCATTCTTTGTTAATTAATATCATTATAATTTTGATTTTTTCATAGAGTATATTTTCTATGAAAGGGTAAAGAACAAAAAAAGAAGTATATTTGGAATAAAATGGAGTGAGAATGGTGGCTCTCTAAAATTATGAATTAAAAAAAAAGAAAACATGAATTAAAATGTGCCCATGATGTAAAGTTTGTAAATTTAATCCACTAAATTTACAAACAACAATGATTTAAACCACTAAAAAATACATCACTAATAGCATTAATGTATTGAGAATAGCAAAAAATTAAAAAAAAAAACAAGGCATTGAAAGTGGGCAGGGCCCACTGCCACATCACTAGTGCTCCTTTTTTAGTGCTCCCAAGCATTTTTCATTTACAAACATTGGTTGACTAGCCAGCTCATCCCCACAACACTCCCACCTCATCCATTTTCTAACCCCCAACTCTCTCTCTCTCTCTCTATATATATATATATATATCCCTCTACACAGATCAACTCTTTTCATCTCTCTCTGTCTCTACAAAGTTATGACAGGGGGAGGATTGTCAGCCGGAGGCGGAGGAACACAGTTCGAGGCGAAGATCACACCCATTGTCATCATCTCTTGCATTATGGCCGCCACCGGAGGTCTCATGTTCGGCTACGACGTCGGCGTTTCAGGTTCGTACCTACTACTTACATTTCATACCACTTTTATTACTACTACTGCTAGATTATTTAGAATAATTTAAATAAATATATTTTTTAATTTTTTATAAAATAAATGTGTGAAAAAATTAAAAATGTGATTTAACCTAAATAAATACACTTATACACTTATACACTTACATCCTTCATGCCAAACAACTCCTAAATCTATATCTAGGTATTTTGTTTTTATTACTATTATTTTTTCATCGTCACCACCTACATGTTTTTCTATGTATTTATGTATCTCTATACACCGTTTGTTGTTGTACACAAATAAACTACTAGATCTATATGTTTTTCTTCTTCTATATAATATATATATTTCTCATCTCTCTTGGTAGAATTTCTTCTCTATTCATCAATAAGGTTGTATGGATTTGGACATGGATTCAGAAAGGATAAGAAAAAGGAAAAAAATGTGTGATGTCACATTTCACCATCATTTTCTCGTTCTGTTTTCAAATTTCTACCTAAATCAATAAATCATGAATCAAATAAGTGAGATGAATGAGATTTCTAAATCTATACATTTCTTTATTATATATATATATATATATCTATATGTATGTATTGATAATACTGTATTTAAATATAGTGTTAGAGTCTTATGTACCTTCTTTCTCTAAATCATTCAATTTTGATTCATATAATCTTATGGTCCTATTCTAATTCTAATATAGTCAAATTTAATTTTGGATAATGTTTTTCAAATTATATAATCTACATCTCTGCCTTGTGAAGTTGTATTTAATATTTGCTATTAATTATATTAATTTGTGGAGTTACATAAGTTAACGATGATCTGAAAATATGGCAAAAGTTTTTAATTTTGGCAGCAATTTATTAGTTTTATTAAGAAACAGTAGTGTTTTTGGTAGGTGAAAAAAAAAAAAGAGCAAATATTTTATTATCGATATTTTAGGATTTCGTTTGACAATTATATATTTTAATTAAAAGTTAAAAAATTATTATAAATTATCATATTATGCTCTTTACTTTTTTACATATTTTTCTATATAAAAAAATAATTAAAATATCTTATTTCTAAATAAGTCCTTAAAATTAAAATTAAAAATACCAAAAAGGCACGTGAGGACCACGGAGAGATGCTTCTTTCCTTCGCTCCCTCCCATCAAGTGGGGTTCCAACCAAACAGGAAATTAACGAACCGAAATATCATCACCCTAGTTCCCGTGGCATAAGGGTAATTTTGAGAATTCAATTATTCTAAGGTTCGTTTGGCAACTTAATTTTTTTGGATTAAAATACATAAAAAGTAAAAATAAAAAAATAAGAAAGCTCAAAAGTCAGTAAAGAGTAAAAAAAAAAAATTATTAAAAAAAAATCAAAACATCTAAATAATTCACGTTTTTCAAAACAATTAAAAATAGGTGATTTTCAAACCCATTAATTTGTTGTCATATCATAAAAAAAATTTAAATTTTTAAAAATTACTAATTTTTTAAAAATTATTGAAAAATTCAATTTTCAAACCAGGCCTAATAATAATGATGTTTTATTTATTTTATTTTATTTTATTTTTCTGTGGGAATTTTAAAGATATTTATGAAAAAAATGATGTTTGGAATGGAAAATAATAAGCCTGATACACCTCTATCGCCAATGTTATGATTCATTGTTTTTAATTAAAAATATATATTTGTCACAAGATACATATTCAAAGCTAAAGTCTTATCTCTAATTATTTTTTTTATCTCTCCCCTCCTATGATAAATGAAAAACAATAAACTCGTTTAGGCCTCGTTTGGCAAGTGATTTTTTTAGTCAAAAAGTCAAAAAAGTCACTAAAAAAAAATCAAAAAGCCAACAACTCATACAAAAAAGTTAAAGATTCCATTTTTTTTTTTTTACTTTTTGTACATCTTTTCGTAAAAAGCCAAGAAGTCATCCCAAACATAATTTTTTACATCACATTTTAATTAGAAAGTCAAAAAGTTACTGAAAAAGCCTATTCTCAAACGAGGCCCGGTGAAAAGTTCAAATTAAATATGGATGATATCTAATTTGTAATTCCATTATACAATACAGGAGGTGTAACTTCCATGAATGACTTCTTGAAGAAATTCTTCCCGGTGGTATATCGAAGGAAAACAGAGGGAAATCTTGATAGCAATTACTGCAAATACGATAATCAAGGGCTACAATTGTTCACATCATCACTATACTTAGCCGGTTTGACATCGACTTTCTTCGCATCCTACACGACGAGGAGGCTGGGACGAAGGCTCACCATGTTGATCGCCGGTATTTTCTTTCTAATTGGTGTGGCACTGAATGCCTCAGCTCAGAATCTTGCAATGCTCATAGTTGGAAGGATCTTGCTTGGCTGTGGAGTTGGTTTTGCTAATCAGGTTTGTTAGCTAATTTGACTACTATTTTCAATTTTTTTGTTGGTTATTGTATATTTGTTGAGGGCATTTTTGTAATGTCACGTCGTGGACTAATGTTTAGTTGGTGAAATGAGGGGTGTTAAATATACCATGAAGGTTCTCTCTCACCAACATTTCAAGAGTTATCTTATAAGGGGTATCAATGCATGTGATGGGCATAAAGAAATATTTTTTTAATATTGTTTAGAACTTCCCTTAATTGATACTTCATACCTAATTTAACTTTGATTTTTTTGATCCCACTTTCCATTTTTGTGCAATTATGGCCTCAATCATGTACAAAAAATTTGTCATTTCCTTTTAGGGTCATCTTAATGACAGTTGTAAGTAATTTACGTTAAGTTTGAATCATAAATTTGAATAAAAATTAAATTGTGTTTGAATACATTTTACTCATTTTTTCTCTTTTCTTTTGAGATTCCTATTTAAATATGCACAAAGAGATTTTATTTGTACATTTTGCTGATTTTATGGGCTTTGATAGTAGATGATGATTTGCTGGTTCCTTCATTTTTGTCAAATTTCAGATTTGATGAGTGTATTTTTTTTTTAATAAATTTTTGAATGAATTTATTTACAGGCAGTACCACTTTTCCTATCAGAGATAGCACCGACAAGAATACGTGGAGGACTTAACATTTTATTCCAACTTAACGTAACCATTGGCATTCTCTTTGCCAACCTTGTTAACTACGGCACTGCCAAGTAAGTCATTCATTTTATAATAATGGTCCCCCCCAAGTAAAAATCATAATCAATTTTTTCAATTTGGCATCAATTTATTTAAATTATTTTTATATCATAAGTTGTATGCAAAAATGCTTTACATATTCTAACACAAAATCAAAATAAATAAATGGAGTTGTGTCAATTTAATCATTATAATTCTTATTGCATCTATTTTGTCCTTAAATTTAACACATTGTATCAGTTTAGTTTAATTGATAGTGCACATTTTAAATTAAACTAAAATCAATGAGTAAAATTATTCATTTACTCTTCTCAAAGTGATTGAGAAGTAAACCATACAATTTGAAATGGTTTATCCCCTTTTAAATGAACTATTTGCTTTTCCTTTTTTCTTTTTTTGTGTCTAATCTAATTTGTTAGTGAATGCTCTCAATCGCATTAGATTGACACAACATGAAAAAATTAAAGGCAAAATTGATACAATTGAAATTATATAAATCAAATGAACACATGAGATAAATTACACGAACCATTTGTATAATTTGTCTCCAAAAAATTCCCTTGGCAAATTGATAAGTTGCACTAATTAAACAGAATGGAGAGATTATTCAGATTAATCTCTGTTTCCCTGTAATTTTGGTTGTTTTGTTTTTATACCTTAAAATAGAAGTATTTATAGAGTATGATCTTCAAATTGATTGGGCATTAACTGTACATGTGCGTCCATATACAGTGTCACAGCTGGTTTATGAGATGATGTTTGCAAATGTTGATAGGAATTAAACAAACAATTTTTGAGTCCAAAATCCTTAGGTTTGTGTTGACTTTTCATGCCTAACTTAACTGCCATATTCTCCAATAATAGGGTTGGGCTGTGACACAAGGGTCCCTCTTCAGTGCCTCAAAGTCATGGCAGGCTGGTCCACCTTTTGAAATATCTAACTTAACAAAGATTTCATATATATGGATATTTTTAGTGTAATTGTTTTTAAAGTTAAAATTTGGTAATTAAAAAATATTAATTAATTTTTTATTTACTTCTTAGTAATCATTTTTATTTTTTTAAATTTATTTTAGTAAATTTTGCATCTGATTAAAATATATATATACATATATATACAAAACATGACTTGTACCAAATAAACAAGCAAGACTTAAACATATTCAAACAAAATATCACATCTAACTCCATAATCATTTCACAAATATCACATCCAACCACAAAAAAACCCAACTATCTTTCCAAACACCAAAATTTTTTTCTCCAATAATATCCTACAACTAAAAAAACTTACATAAAAATCCACTTCCCAAACACCCACAATAGGTTAGTGGTAGGTAAACCCAGACTTACATATGTTTTAGGCTTCTACCACTACCCTACAAGTGTTTTATTTGGATAGCCAAGGATTAGGTGGCAAGGAATACCAAGTAGAAAAACCTTTTTATGTAGATTAACCTTCCCAAGATAAGATGAAGGCTTACATAGTAAATGAGAAACTTCAATTTAAAAAGGAGAGAGAAAAAAAAAATCTAATAAAAATTCATTTATGTATAACAATTTTTTTATTAGATTTTTATATATATAAAAAAAAGGCATAATAAATAAAAAAAAAGATTGTTATAAAAAAAAAAGACATAATATTTTTATAAAAAAAATTGTTATACATAAATGCATTTTTATTAGATTGATTTTATATTATTTTATTTTATTTATTTTATTTTTTTATTTTTTTGTCTCAAGGAACAAAACACAGATTTTACATGTATTTTTTTTTTTAATATGACTTACTATTTGTATGTTCAGTAATAAGAAAAATAAATTGCCTTCTGAGATGAATCTCAATTGCACAATGTTTTTTTCTGGTCCATTCCATTGCTGTATTTCTAAACTATAATTTTTGTTTCCCTTGCAACCACAGGATCAAAGGATGGGGTTGGAGGGTTTCACTGGGTTTGGCCGGAATTCCTGCTATCCTCCTAACCGTGGGAGCCCTCTTGGTGGTTGACACCCCCAACAGCCTCATCGAGCGTGGCCATCTTGATGAAGGTAAAGCGGTGCTCAAAAGGATACGCGGCATTGACAATGTTGAACCTGAGTACTTGGAGCTTGTCGAGGCCAGCCGTGTTGCCAAACAAGTCAAGCACCCCTTCAGAAACCTCCTCAAGAGGAGGAATCGGTCCCAACTCATCATCGCTGTGGCCTTGCAGGTTTGTTCTTCTAACAATTCTCTATACTAGTTTCCTAGTTCAAAAACTATGCAGTTGAGAGTGTGTCAATCCATTTGTTTAACATAACATTAGTAGTGTTGGCACACGTTACTTGTGCTCGAGTAAAACAAATAGATAAGCAGTTATGAATTGAAACAATTAAATAAGATTAGAAACTGTTTCAAACAGTTGACCGTATGAGCCGACTTTGTGTACACTATCGTTGTGTTTAGTTGGAAAATTTGAAGAAGGATTTAGAAAGAGAAATAGAAAATATAGGTAAAATGTAAATAAAATATACCTATATTTCACATAATTTCACACACACTTTTTTTTTTTTGCTTTTCCTTTCTAAATTTGTCCCAAAACGTCGAACTAGGGTATAGGTAGATAAAAAGGAAACCTCAATTGCAACAAATCAATTTAAAATTTGCAATACTAATTCATGCAATGCTTTCCACAGATCTTCCAACAATTAACCGGCATCAACGCCATCATGTTCTACGCCCCGGTTCTCTTTGACACGCTTGGATTCAAAAACGACGCTTCCCTCTACTCGGCGGTCATCACGGGGGCCGTCAACGTCATCTCCACCGTCGTATCAATCTACTCAGTCGACAAAGTCGGCCGCCGCTTCCTCCTCCTCGAAGCCGGAGTTCAAATGTTCCTCTCCCAATCAGTCATAGCCGTAATCCTAGGCTTGAAAGTCAAGGACCACACTACCGACCTCCACAGTGGCTACGCAATCTTTGTAGTCATCATGGTGTGCACTTTTGTGTCAGGCTTCGCATGGTCGTGGGGGCCGTTGGGCTGGCTTATCCCGAGCGAGACGTTCCCGCTCGAGACCCGCTCAGCAGGCCAGAGCGTGACGGTATGTGTAAACTTGCTGTTCACGTTTGTGATAGCGCAGGCTTTTCTTTCGATGCTCTGCCACTTCAAGTTTGGGATTTTCTTGTTCTTTTCGGGTTGGGTTTTGGTGATGTCTTTCTTTGTGTTCTTTTTGTTGCCGGAGACGAAGAGCGTGCCGATTGAGGAGATGACGGAGAAGGTGTGGAAGCAGCACTGGTTGTGGAAGAGGTTCATGGATGATGATGATGAAGTGGTGGTAGAGATTGGGAAAGTTGATGGTGCAGCAAAGAAAAATGGTCATAGCAATGGATTTAACCATGCGTCACAGTTGTAGAACTTGAAATTGAAGCTATTCAGGAACATTTTGTGGATACTTGAAATAAATAAATTGATACACATGTTTTATCAGTTATATTGTTGTATATAGTTTCGAATTAGTTTCCAAGACCATTAAGCTGTTTTTTTTTTTTAATAAATATATGTGTGGGTCCATATGTCTTGAGCTAGGAATGCAAATGACAGAAAATTTAAATAGAAAATATGAGATTTTACAGAATTTTCATACTTTTTTTCTTTTTTTTGTTGACAATATGTGGTAGTAACATTTTCAAAAATATAAATTATTTTGATGAGTAACTTTCGAAGAATTTTAGATGTTTGCAGCAATAAGCATGCTATCATATAAGCACATAACATCATACATAAGTCTCTAACAAGCGAGACAAACCCATTGTGGTACTGACCACTTTCCACGTACCCAAAGTATTCAAACCCGATACGCTCTGATACCAAGTTGTAACGCCCCCAAAATAATACAATAAAAATAATTCATATGCGGAATAAATATGAGAAACAACATACTTTCATATATCAGAGTTCACTGTTTAACAACCAGTTGTATGCCATGTAAGCTTACATCTTTCTAAGTTATTACTTGGTTACACAAATTGAGTCTCGCTCATTACAACTTAAGCCTTTGGCTTTACAAATAACAAATATACACACATAAAGCATAAATAAAAAGCTCTTGCTTTCTGAAAGTCCATCCACCTTATTGCCTTGGAGGAAACACCTCACGTACACCTGAAAATGATATTCCCGTATAGGGTGAGCTAATAGCCTAGTAGAAATAATCTAACATAATTTATGAAGTTTAGCAAAAGTATAAATACCACGTACATAAGCAATACCGATACTAAAACATTTAAAACTGCATATTCGTATGCCACTAACACCAAACCTCATTTCCATTTTCCTTCAATTCATTTCAAGTTCATATATGTACTACTCAATTCATAAGTTAAATTTATTATCTTTCAACAACCAAAATGAGACTACAATTCAATGGTTTTCCAACTATGCAAAATACCCATAAACACTTCAAACCTGCTCGAGCGTGGAAAGCCCCGCTCGAGCGTCAAATAGTCTTTCCCGAGTTATTCTTGACCACCAAAGATTGAACAATACCAAAATTTTAAGCCTTTTGCCCTGCTTTCAAGACCATGTCGAATAGGCTAGCCTTTTGTGGGCTTTAATCAAGTCTCAAACTACATAAATCAACCCTTTAATGGAAAAAAAAAAACAGATAACAGATTCTTTAAAACTCAATTTTCCTAAAACAGATTCTAGAACAGAGTCAAAGAAATTTTCAGTCCTGCTTTTTTGTAAATTGTTTTGTGATCTGGAAAAAAAAAAGGAATGCTATGCATTTGCGAAAACTGGTTCTTGAAAGAAAAAGAAACCCAAAAAAAGAAGAAGGGAAAAAAAAAAAACCAATCCTTGAAATACAATCTTAGACAAATTTTTTGAATTCAAAATTTTGAATTCCAAAGGAAACAAAAACAATTAAAAAAAAAATCAAATTTTTTATGGATTTCATCTACGGTAATCCAGAAAAATGAAAAGAGAGTCTAAAATAAAGCAAGAGGCAATGCGTTTCGTGCAAATTCTTGGAAATTCAGGGCAACAGAGAATTCGTAACTCCAAACAATCAATCATAACATCTAAATTCTTTCTCAAATCAAGAAATTTAAACACCAACTTGCATACCCAGAATCTTAATTATATGTAAAGGTGTAGAATTGCATACCCAGAATCATCAGGAAAAATTCTCGAAATCTTAATATTCTTTCGAGAACCCATGTAAAGCTCCTTCAAACTACACACCAACTTGTTTTCCACTGGAGCCACTTTCCGAATTGTCTGATTTCCATTCCAATTCTTCGACCCATTTTCCCCAAAACGTCCACTCTTCCCTCCACAATAAGATCCACCAAACAACTCCGCAAAATAATTGGTAACCTAATTGTATAATTAAAATCAACCACCGTCCACTCTTCAACTATGCTAATAAGTCAAAATCAAATGCTGTGTAAAAAATTCTAAATCACAGGCCAAGACCACCGTCCACTCGCATTTTGGGCTATTTAATTACAAAATCAAAATCAATATTAAAACAACAATCAATCTTACAATCAAATAGCCCGAAATGCGAGTTCGAGGACTGGAGAGGCAGACACAGACAGAGAGAGAAGGGGAGGCAGAAATCTTACCTTGCGAGACTGGAGAGCAGAGTCGAGTTCAAGAGGCAGAAGACTGGAGAGTAGCGGAAGAAGGAAGGTAGGAAAGAAGAAGAACATACAGGAAGAGAGAAATAAAGAGGGAATGGGGCGGAGGGTAGGTGAGAACAGAGAGGGAGAGAGATGAAGAGGGAATGAGGAGGAGACGTGGGTAGGTGGAAGGCTGAGGGAGAGAAATGGTTGGGCGGGAACTATATAGATCTAAGCCATTGATACATATCAGGATTGATATTGACCATTGAATCAAAATATATCTCACACACATTTTATATATTTTCAAAAAGCCTTCTCTCTTATTACATAGATGTTTATAAATACAATGCATATGTATATTTGTTTGGGAGAAGAAAGGGGATGGATTCCATTTAAATCAACTTGGCCAGAGTGTCCTGGGTGAAAGACCCGAAATTTCATATATAAATGGGTGTCGGTTCCTTTGGACGAAATATCCGTAAAATGGCAAGTTTGAAGTGTTTATGTGTGTTTTGCATAAATGGAAAACCATTGAGATGTAGTGTCATTTTGGTTGTTGAAAGATAATGAATTTAACTCATGAATTGAGTAGCATATATGAACTGGAAATGATTTGAAGGAAAATGAAATAAAATTGGTCTTAGTGGCATATGAATATGCAGGCCTTGTAAATACTTCCGTATCGATATTGTTTATGTACGTGGCATTTATACCTTTGCTAAACCTCATAAATTCTGTTAGATTATCTCTACTGGACTGTTGGCTCACCCTATACGGGAATATCATTTTCAGGTGCAGGTGAGATGTTTCCTCCAAGGCAATAGCATGGATGGATTTTCGGGGAGCAAGAGCTTCTTAATTATGTATTATGTGTGTATGTTTGTTATTTGTAAAGTCAATGGCTTAAGATGTAATGAGCGATACTCAATTTGTATAACCAAGCAATGACTTAGAAAGATGTAAGCCTACATGGCATTTAACTGGCTGTTAAAAGGTGAATTCTGATATATGAAAGTATGTTGTTTCTCATATTTATTACGCATATAAGTTATCTATATAGTATTATTTTGGGGGCGTTACAGTTTGGAGGATAATTTTGACTATTAAAAGTTCAATGAAATTTGAAGGTCCAAAAAATTTTAGTTAGGATTTAATAGAGTATAAGTTCATAAATTAAGTCTTGTCTATAAATGCCCCTATTTTTTATGTTATGAGACAATTATTATGATATTTTCTATCTAATTTGAAAAATAAATTAATTTTAAGAGTAAACTAAGAAAAACTAAAAACAAAAAGTAATTTACCTAAATAATAAGAAACATTTCGAAAAATAAAAATAACTAGATACTATTAAAGATTAATAAAAATTTTCTTCATTAATAAAGATTTTCTTTGCTGATAAAAATTAAAAAAATAAAATAAAATAAACTAGAGACTGTTAAAATTGCATGTTATGAGTAGGACCCAAAATACTAAATAATTAAAAATAAATAAATAAATAAAAATTGTATTTGAATTTTTTCTCTGTTTTGTGGGATTGGCTGCTCTTCGAAATCTTCGTGGATTGGCAATTTGGCATGCAGATATCCGTTATTTTATTTTGTTTGACAACAAAATCCTGAAATTTAATGCAAACAATCTTTCTCTCTCCAAAATCTTTGATCGAGAGAGATAGAGTCGTAAACCTTCCTAAAAACCTCTATCTCTCACACAGAAACCGACCAATCTCTCCATAAAAAAAAAAAAAATCATTGTTTGGAGGATAATTTCGATTATTAAAAGTTTAATGAAATTTGAAGGTCTAGAAAATTTTAGTTAGGATTTAACGGAGTATAAGTTCATAAATTAAGTCTGGTCTATAAATGCCCCTATTTTTTATGTTATGAGACAATTATTATGATATTTTCTATCTAATTTGAAAAATAAATTAATTTTAAGAGTAAACTAAGAAAAACTTAAAATAGAAAGTAATTTACCTAAATAATAAGAAACATTTAAAAAAATAAAAATAACTAGAGACTATTAAAGATTAATAAAGATTATCTTCATCAATAAAGATTTTCTTTGCTGATAAAAATTTAAAAAAAACAAAAAAAATTAGAGACTGTTAAAATTGCATGTCATGAGTAGGACGCAACATACCAAATAATTATAAATAAATAAATAAAAATTGTATTTGAATTTTTTTCTTTGTTTTGTGGGGTTGGCTACTCTTCGAAATCTTCGTGGATTGGCAATTTGGCATGCAGATAACCGTTATTTCATTTTTTTTGACAACAAAATCCTGAAATTTAATGCAAACAATCTTTCTCTCTCCAAAATCTTTCATTGAGAGAGATAGAGTCGTAAACTTTCCTAAAAGCCTCTATCTCCTAAACAAAAACCGACCAATCTCTCCATAAAATAAAATAAAAAAAAATCATTGTTTGGATGATAATTCCGACTATTAAAAGTTTAATGAAATTTGAAGGTCCAAAAAATTTTAGTTAGGATTTAATGGACTATAAGTTCATAAATTAAGTCTTGTCTATAATTGCCCTTATTTTTTATGTTATGAGACAATTATTAAGATATTTTCTATCTAATTTGAAAAGCAAATTAATTTTAAGAGTAAACTAAGAAAAACTTAAAATAGAAAGTCATTTACCTAAATAATAAGAAACATTTCAAAAAAATAAAAATAACTAGAGACCATTAAAGATTAATAAAAATTTTCTTTGCCGATAAAAATAATTTTTTTTTTTTTAAAAAAAATAGAGACTACTAAAATTGCATGTCATGAGTAGGATCCAAAACAAAAAATAATTATAAATAAATAAATAAACAAAATATGTATTTGAATTTTTTCTCTATTTTGTGGGTTGGCAACTTTTTGAAATCTTCGTGGATTTGTAATTTGGCATGCTGATATCCGTTATTTTATTTTTTTTGACAACAAAATCTGGAAATTTAATGCAAACAATCTTTCTCTCTCCAAAATCTTTCATTGAGAGAGATAGAGTCGTAAACTTTCCTAAAAATCTCTATCTCCTAAACAAAAACCGACCAATCTCTCCATTAAAAAAATAAAAAATCATTGTTTGGAGGATAATTCTGACTATTAAAAGTTTAATGAAATTTGAAGGTCCAAAAAATTTTAGTTAGGATTTAATGGAGTATAAGTTCATAAATTAAGTATTGTCTATAAATGCCCCTATTTTTTATGTTATGAGACAATTATTATGATATTTTTTTTTATCTAATTTGAAAAATAATTTAACTTTAAGAGTAAACTAAGAAAAACTTAAAACAGAAAGCAATTTACCTAAATAATAAGAAACATTTAAAAAAATAAAAATGACTAGAGACTATTAAAGATTAATAAGGATTTTATTCATCAACAAAGATTTTCTTTGTTGATAAAAATAAAAATAAAAAACCAAAAAAACTAGAGACTATTAAAATTGCATGTCATGAGTAGGACCCAAAAAATAAATTAATTATATATAAATAAATAAATAAATAAAAAATGTATTTGAATTTTTTCTCTGTTGTTTGGGATTAAACGTGATATTTTGAAGTTACACAACACATTTGACTATATACAATTGCTACCAGAAGAAGACGACAACCTTTTAGGATTTATTTGATTCTTGCCATGAGTTTGATTGTTAATCGAGTGAAATCTACATTTTTTGAGTTTGAATGTCAAAAATTGCGTCGAACTTGATAATAAGTTAGAATTTTAATTTTAAAAATCGTATTGATTAATCACACGAGGTTGTAAACCTCTTCCAATTAATGTTCATAAAAAGATTGATTCTAAAAACAAATAAATAAAAAAAGAAGAAGACATACATAGATAGATACCAGAGGTAACAAGTAATTAGATTTATTTTTTTTATTTTTATACTAGTGTTATGCACCAGCAATAATAGATAGAATTAGAATAAAAAAAATGAAAAAAAAAATTAACAAAATAACTATATATAATTTATCCAATTTTTGTTTATAATGTGTGGTAGTGCTGTCAATTCTTCATATCAAATATACATGGGAGTAATGATCAGAATGCCAAATATAATTATCACAAGAAATTATGAAATATATGGAAGAAAAAAAAAAAAAAAACTCCAAGTTAATGAAAGGAAATTCTATAAATTATGCTTAATTATATATAGAACACCATATGATGTAGCAAGTAATTAAATTCCTTTCTATTTGCTATAACAACTATTTGTTTTATTTTTAAAATTTTGCAATTAGTGTATGTTGCTTTCCAACTTTCAAATTTTACGTTTTCCATTACTTCTGTTTTCATCATCTCATATTTCAAATTTGGTATTTTCTTAGGTGACAATAAAATTTAGTGTAAACCAGCAATGTTGTGCTAATTGCCCAAAAAAACTATCAAAGGATCTTGTGATAGTTTTGATTGAGAACTTTGTACAAATCTTTGAATAATTCGAAAACAGAAAGATTAGGACATTTTTAAATATAATGAATGATGAAATATATTTTGTTGTAATGAATGATGTAATATATATGGTTCTATACAATTAACAACGCCTGTCTCTCTCTTTAGGTTTCTCTCTCTCCCTCTCCCTCTCCCTCTCTGCCGCTCCTCTCCCCCTCTATCACCGTCGCTCCTTGTCGCCATCGCAGAACCGGAGAACCGATTCACACACACCCTCACCAATTTCTCGCTCTCGCTATGCTCTCTCCATTAGATTTGTGAGTTTCTTTTCTCTTTGATTTTCTGTTTTTATTGGTTTATGATTTTCTAGTTTTATATTAGATATTACGACTTATTTAGATGCAAGAAACGTGATACTTTGAAGCAACACCACACATTTGACTATATGTAATTGCTATCAGAAGAAGACGACAACCTTTTAGGATTTATTTGATTCTCGCCACAAGTTTAATTGTTAATCAAGTGAAATCTATATTTTTTGAGTTTGAATGTCATAAATTGCGTCGAACTTGCTAATAAGATAGAATTTTAATTTTAAAAATGGTATTGATTAATCACACGAGGTTGTAAACCTCTTCCAATTAATGTTCATAAATAGATTGATTCTAAAAAAAAAAAAAAAAGAGAAGAAGAAGAAGACATACATAGATAGATACCAGAGGTAACAAGTAATTAGATTTATTTATTTTTTTTATTTTTATACTAGTGTTATGCACCAGTAATAATAGATAGAATTAGAATAAAAAAAAATAATAAAATAACTATATATAATTTATCCAATTTTTGTTTATAATGTGTGGTAGTTCTGTCAATTCTTCATATCAAATATACATGGGAGTAATGATCAGCATGCCAAATATAATTATCAGTAGTAATTGTGAAATATTTGGAAGAAAAAAAAAAACCTCGAAGTTAATGAAAGGAAATTCTATAAATTATGCTTAATTATATGTAGAACACCATATGATGTAGCAAGTAATTAAATTCCTTTCTATTTGCTATTGCACATGTTAATTCAGTTTTAGAAATGCAAATATATTGATTGGCATTGGGTATGTAATTAAATGGTGGAATATGTGTTGGAATTGGTAAATTTCAAAGGAATGCATGTTAATAATGCTTATTGGAGAAAATGTTGTAAGTGGTCCCTTGAGAAGGGATGGAATGACTGGTAATGAGTCAGGTTGTTGAATGTTGAATTGTAACATTGTTAAAAATTGAGAAATCTTATCTTTTTGAAAACTTGTACCTAATTTCGGGGATGAAATTCTTTAAGGGGGGGAGGTTATAGTGATCCCGATTTTCCCTTCCTTTGTGTATTGTATTTCGGACTCGGTTCCGTAGATGTGTTGTTGTCTTATTCTCATTTTCATCCTTTACTCTTTGTATTTGAGTCTTGGATTATGTTGGGCAGGTTTGAAACAGGTTGGTTGTGTTTAGAAACCCAAGGTTGTTGCCCAGATTTTGGCCTTTACGCTTGGGCTGGCCCTTTGTTTTTTCTTCTCCGGTCGAGCGGGAGTTTTGACGCTCGAGCGTGATTTGTCATCTCTCAGTATTTTTTTTCTCTGTAGGTCATCGGACGCTCGAGCGGGGATTTTGACGCTTGAGCGGGCCCTTTTGATTTTGTTCCTCCGCTCGAGCGCGGACCATGGTCTACAAAACTTCTGGTAGTGTGCAATCGACGCTCGAGTAGCGCATTTGACGCTAGAGCGTGAGTTTGTGTCTGATGCTCGAGTGGGGAGTTCCGCGCTCGAGCGGGGCGACTTTTATATCAGTCCGAAAAGTGACTTTTTGGATCACTTTTCTTTGACGCTTTCTCTCTCTAACTTTTCAAAACCTCTATTGGAGAGCTCTTCACTCTAAACTCCACCTTCTCTCTAAGAAATCATCTAGCCCTAGTGATCTCTCACCTTTGGGCCTTTGTAAAAAGTGTTGAGCTTGGTGTGGGCTACATTTTGATCCTAAAATCTTGGGATTTGGAGCACTTCGAAATTCTTCATATTCTCCTTTGAGTTTCGAATTTGAGGTAGGGATAACTACTCATGTTTATGATCTTTGACTTAAGCTTTTGGTCATTTTGATTAAATATTGATGTTGGGTAATTTTGGGTATTAGGGTTTCAAAAGTTATAAAGAGGGGTTTTGTTATTTTGACCCATACTTGTGTATCTTGGGTCATAAAATGAGGGTATTGATGTTATTGAAGATATTTTGGGCCATGGGGTCACTATTGGGACAAATGGAAAAAATGCCATATTTGGGTTTTATTGGGTCATTAGTGTAATTAATGACTTTAATTATGAAATATGAAATTGAGTTGGAAATAATGAAATTGAATTGTTATTAGAATGAATGGTGGAGTTGGATAAGTTAATCACTCACCTTTGGAAATATTGATAATTTATCTGTTGATGCATTTATTATCTGTTTAGAAATAATTGCTTTGGGCTATCAGTGGAGGATAGTCTTGATTGTTGTAGACAACGCATGATGATTAGGCAAATTAAAACTAATCAATTGATTATGTCATTGAATATGAAGGTTGGAATAATACATCAAATATGTGTATTGATTGATCATGTATATGATAATTGTTTATATACATTGTATTGTGTGGGAGGAGATAGGAGATGTACTCCACGGTTTGGGAGGAGATAGGGGATGGACTCCTAAACTAGATATTTTTGGGAGGAGATAAGGGATGAACTCCATTGATACAGCACAAAAATGTGTATCTATTGTGAAATATGGAAGTGTTTTAATATGACATTGATCCAATAAATGTGTGTATCTATTGTGAAATATGGAAGTATTTTGATATGAGTTGTTATCTCATTTAAAAAGGAAATGTTTTAATATGAGTCGTAGTCTCATTAAATTGTTGGCCAGGTTCTGAGCCACGTTATGAATTGGAAATCTGATAAGTAAAGGAAAGTGGAATGAAATATGGACATATCTGTCATGGAATTAGATTGTGTTGTACGTTGGTTTGTATGAGTTAAACACTGATCTAATGCTAATGTTTTAGTTATTGCTCATACCATGTTTAGCATATCTCTACTGGGCATTGGCTCACCCGATATGGGACATCATTTTCAGGTACAAGTGATATGCCGCCTCCAAGGATGTAGCTTGGGAGGTTGTAGAAGCTGAAGGCTTCCTTGTTGTGATTATTTTGTGTATTACATGTAAATCAAGCCAAGGGCTTATTTTGTGCTTTGAGTTAGTACTCTCTTTTTGTAACCAAGTGTTGACTTGGAAAGTTGTAAGCCCGTAGGGCATTTACTTTTGATATCAACATGTAATACTTTTGTAATGAATACTCTAATAAATAGAATTATGCTTTATTCTCTTAAGTATATGGATGTCTTGAATGTATGATTTATGGGTTTATTTTGAGGGCGTTATAATTTGGTATCAGAGCGTACTGGGTTCGAATACTTTGGGTACGTGGGAAGTGATTAGTATCACAATGGATTCGTCTCGTTTGTCAGAGACTTAGATGTAATGTTATGTGCTTATGTGATAACATGTTTGTGTGACTACTTGGGTATGAGATTTAATTTCTAGGATGTTGACTGAATCCTTGGGTTTCTGTGAGTCTTGTTGGAAAAGCACTTGATCAATGCTGTTTCTAACTAGAACTCTAGTAACGCCTATGGGACCGTCATTATCCGGAAATGAAATTCGTAAGTGCTTATGTGATTATGTGCTTACATGGAATGAATTACTGTTGTCCAACGCTTTAGGACGCGAGTGTTATATCTTCGGCACATTTGTGAATATGCTAATGTTCTTCGTTACCTTTATTAGGATGTCAGGACGAGGACGTGGTGGTAGGCGAGGTAGGCCTAGGATGCAGGAGATGCCTATATCGGATGAGATTTCGGTGCAGCAGGAGGGTGTTGGTCAGGCTAATGTGGCCGAGCCAGTAGGTCAACAGGCCATGGGCGCCTTAGCTCGCGAGATGGCAGGAGCGTTGAGGGAATTTATGGGCATTCTCAAGGCTGAGAATCAAGCCTAGGCCCATGTAGTTGAGGCAAGGCCTTCCTTTCTGAAGAGGGAGTTCTTCCGGTATAATCTGGACGAGTTTGTTGGCGATCCCAAGGAGCCACTTAAGGCTGATGAGTGGTTAGAGCAGATGACGAAGACGTTTGAGATGCTTGGCATCGAAGACGGGACTTTGAAGGTGACCTTGGCGTCCTTCCAGTTGAAGGGAGATGCGGGTCAGCGGTGGAAGTTCATGAGGGGTCGTGTGGGTGATATATGGGAGGCCTTTGTAGATGCTTTCCAGGAGAAGTTTTTGTCTCCAGCTGTTAGGGAGAAGTTGAGAGACCATTTTTGTCAGCTTAAGCAGCTGAGTATGCCAGTGGCAGAGTTTGAGGCCGCATTTACCAGTTTATCCAAGTTTGCACCTGAGCTTGTGGCGTCTGAGGAACACCGTTGTCTGGAATTTGAGAGGAAATTGAGACATGGACTCAAGACCAGTGCTGGGGGATCCATGACCCGAGAGTATGTGCATCTTGTGGATGCCGCGGCCCATATGGAGATTATGATGCACGAGGAGGAGGAGAGGATGAGGGGCTCCAAGAGAAGTCAGGATGGCCAGGGGGACAGTAGGAGGTAGAGGGGTTCTAACCCTCAGCAGTCCCAGGGTGCTTTAGTAAGATCTACCTTTCCAGTGCCGAGTGTAGGTTCTGGGAGAGGCAGTCAAGGAGACATTACCTGTTACAAATGTGGTCAGTTGGGCCACAAGTCTCCAGCTTGCCCGTAGGGGGGAGGAGGGTAGAGAGCAGCTTCATCTTCGGCTCGACCTCAGAGCCAGAGTCAGGGCAGAGGCCAGCCGCTCTCTTGTTACCAGTGTAGTCAGGCGGAGCACCTGAAGAGGTATTGCCCATAATTGAGTGGCACATCTGGTGCGTCTAGTTCGAGGCAGACGTAGAGTTTTCGGCCGGCATAATCAGTTCAGGCCTCGAGGACCAATCAGAGGGCTTCATCGTCTCTGTCTGTGCAGCAGTCTTTTGCTCCGAGAGGTGGACAGGTAGACCAGAGACCTTCAGGGCGCGTGTATGCTGTTACCGCGCAGGATCTTGTACCGGCTCCATCTGTTGTGAGAGGTACCTTTTTGTTTTGCAACTAGGTTGCCAATGTGTTGATTGATACGGGTGCATCCCATTCCTTTATATCTGCTGCATTTGCATCTGTTTTAGGGTTGGAATTGGCATAGCTAGCATCTCCTATTTATGTTGTATCACCTGTTGGGGGTGAGTTGATTTTGAAACAAGGGTGTTGGGGCTGTGATATAGAGGTCGCCGACCGCCAACTTCCATTTTCTTTTGTAGTTATGGCTATGTCAGGGTTTGATGTAATTTTGGGTATGGACTGGTTATTGTCATACCGGGTTGTTATTGATTGTTACCGCCAGAGGGTCATTGTATGTACCTTGAGCGGGGACTGTTTCCATTTCTCGGGGGATCGGGTTGGTAGTGTGGTGCCACCGGTGTATGATCCGCGAGGGCAGAATGAGCTTAGGGGTCTTCTCGCTAGCTTTATGAGTAGTGAGTGTGATGAGACCCGGGTTGAGTTACCGAGAGTGGTTTGCGAGTATTCGGATGTTTTTCTCGAGGACCTTGTTAGTTTACCACCTCATCGAGAGATCGAGTTCTCTATTGACTTAGTGCCTGGTGTGGCACTGATTTTCATGGCACCTTATCGTTTTGCCCCAGCTGAGTTGAGTGAGTTGAAGGTTCAGCTCCAGGAATTGCTAGATAAGGGTTTTGTCTACCCTAGTGTTTCGCCGTGGGGAGCACCGACCCTCTTTGCTAAGAAGAAAGATGGTGCCTTGAGACTTTGTATTGATTACCGGAAATTAAATCGGGCTACGGTTAAGAATAAATACCCTATGCCCCGTATAGATGATCTGTTTGACCAGTTGAAGGGGTCCCGTTGTTTCTCTAAGATAGACTTGAGATTGGGTTACCACCAGTTGAGGGTTAGGGAGGAAGATACTCCGAAGACGGCATTCCGTACGCGGTATGGCCATTATGAGTTTCTAGTGATGCCTTTGGGGCTCACCAATGCACCGGCAGTGTTTATGGACTTGATGAACTGGACATTCCGGGAATTCTTAGATCGCTTTGTGGTCGTTTTTGTATACGACATTCTGATTTATTCACCTTCTGAGGAAGAGCACGAGGAACACTTGAGAGTGGTGCTTGAGTTACTTAGAGCCCATTAGCTGTATGCCAAGTTTGGGAAGTGTGAGTTCTGGCTAAGAGAGGTTAAATTCTTAGGCCATGTAGTCTCCGGGGAAGGGGTGTCTGTTGATACATCCAAGATAGAGGCAGTGCAGGATTGGGCACAGCCTGAGAGTGTGTTTGAGATCCGCAGTTTTCTGGGATTAGCTGGGTATTACCATCGGTTTGTGAAGGATTTCTTCAGGTTAGCTTCACCTTTGACTAGATTGACCTGAAAAGGGGTCAAGTTTGTATGGAGTGAGACTTGTGAAAAGTCGTTCCAAGAGTTGAAAGTTAGGCTTACCACCGCTCCAGTGTTGATTATACCGGAGAGAGGTTTGGGTTATGCGGTTTATTGTGATGTCTCACGAGAGGGTTTGGGTTGTGTGTTGATGCAAGAAGGAAAAGTAGTAGCCTATAGCTCGCGGCAGTTGAAAATACACGAGAGAAATTACCTTACCCATGACCCAGAGTTAGCAGCTGTGATTTTTTGCCTTAAAGATTTGGAGGCACTGCCTTTATGGTGAGAGGTTCGAGGTATTCTCGGATCATAAGAGTTTGAAATATCTGTTCACACAGAAAGACTTAAACTTGAGGTAGAGAAGATAGATGGAGTTCATTGAGGACTACAATTTCGAGTTGCACTATCACCCGGGAAAGGCCAATGTTGTGGCTGATGCCCTCAATAGGAAATCCATTAGTGATGTAGCTTGTATAGCCATCCGGGAGTGGAAAATGTTGGGTGCACTTGGCGAGTATGATTTACTTTTGGGTGAATCTGTTGAGGCTACGGCCTTGTTTTCTGCAGTTGCGCAACCTACACTTGTGAATCGAGTGTTAGAGGCACAGAGAGGTGACCTTGAAGTAGAATCCCTCCGAGAGAAGATCTCCAGTGGGAAGACTGAGAAGGGTTTGACTGTGTATCTCGATCTGAGTGTGAGATACCGAGACCGTTTGTTTGTGTCGGAGTCTTGCCGAGAGGAGGTAATCCGAGAGTTTAACCATTCACGCCTTGCGGTGCATCCGGGAGGCACTAAGATGTATCGTGATTTGGGTCACCAGTTTTGGTGGCAGGGTATGAAGAAAGATGTGGCAGTTTTTGTATCAAAGTGCCTTACTTGTCAGCAAGTAAAGGTTGAGCACCAGAGGCCAGCAGGTTTGTTACAACCCTTGCCTATAGCCGAGTGGAAGTGGGAGCGTGTCACTATAGACTTCGTTGTAGGTCTTCCGAGGACTCAACGGGGTAGTGATGCTATTTGGGTGGTTGTAGACCGGTTGACTAAGTCAGCGCACTTTATTCCTATGCGCGTGAGAGATTCGGTAGATCATCTTGCCGACTTGTATATTTGGGACATAGTGAGGTTGCACGGGGTCCCAGTGTCGATCGTCTCAGATAGAGATCCACGTTTTACTGCTAGGTTGTGGCAGAGTTTGCAGAGTGCCTTGGGCACTAGGTTGACCTTTAGCACGACTTATCATCCTCAGACTGACGGGCAGTCCGAGCGTACTATTCAGATCCTAGAGGATATGCTTCGAGATTGTGTTCTTGACTTTAGTGGGTTGTGGGAGAGGCACTTGCCTTTGGTGGAGTTTGCCTACAATAACAGTTTCCAGTCGAGTATCGGTATGGCACCGTTTGAGGCCTTGTATGGCCGACCTTGTAGGTCTCCAGTGTGTTGGGCCGAGGTGGGTGATGCACCTTTGTTGGGCCCGGAGTTGGTGAGGGAAATGACGGAGAAAGTTGAGCTTATCCGTAGGAGGCTTGTTACAGCCTAGAGTCGTCAGAAGAGTTATGCCGACCGTAGGAGGAAGCCTTTGGCATTTCAGGTGGGTGATCATGTCTTCTTGAAAATATCACCTAGGCGGGGTTTGATGAGGTTTGGGAAGAGTGGAAAGTTGTCCCCTCGGTTTATTGGTCCCTTTGAGATCCTTGAAAGGATTGGGGAGGTTGCCTATCGTTTAACTTTACCACCATAGTTGTTTGGGGTACATGACGTGTTTCACGTTAGTATGCTTCGGAAATACGAGCTGGATCCATCGCATGTATTGGATTGGACTGACTTAGAGGTAGATGAGGATGCCTCGTATGAGGAGAGACTGTACGGGTCTTGGATAGGCGAGATCAGGTCTTGCGAGGCAAGACGATACCTTTGGTGAAAGTTTTGTGGAAACATCACAGAGTGGAAGAAGCCACTTGGGAACGTGAGTTGGAGGTCCATGGGAAATATCCGGACTTGTTTGCTAATGTTTAACCATGTATTGGGAATTTTGTTGTATTGATAAACTTTAAGAGCATTGAATATGTCTTAAGTTGTAAAACATTGTATATGTTTCGGTTTATGGAAATATTATGGAACTTGCCTTGAAATGGAAGTTTATTTTAACATTGCACATGTTAATTCAGTTTTAGAAATGCAAATATATTGATTGGCATTGAGTATGTAATTGAATGGTGGAATATGTGTTGGAATTGGTAAATTTCAAAGGAATGCATGTTAATAATGCTTATTGGAGAATATGTTGTAATTGGTCCCTTGAGAAGGGATGGAATGACCGGTAATGGGTCAGGTTGTAGAATGTTGAATTGTAACATTGTTAAAAATTGAGAAATCTTATCTTTTTGAAAACTTGTACCTAATTTCGGGGACGAAATTCTTTAAAGGGGGGAGGTTATAGCGATCCCGGTTTTCCCATCCTTTGTGTATTGTATTCCGGACTCGGTTCCGTGGATGTGTTGTTGTCTTATTCTCATTTCTATCCTTTACTCTTTGTATTTGAGTCTTGGATTATGTTGGGCAGGTTTGAAACAGGTTGGTTGTATTTAGAAACCCAAGTTTGTTGCCCAGATTTTGGCCTTTACGCTCGAGCGGGCCCTTTGTTTTTGCTTCTCCGCTCGAGCGGGAGTTTTGACGCTCGTGCGTGATTTGTCATCTCTCAGTATTTTTTTTTCTCTGCAGGTCATCGGACGCTCGATCGGGAATTTTGACACTCGAGCGGGCCCTTTTGATTTTGTTCCTCCGCTCGAGCGGGGATTCTGACACTCGAGCGGGGACCATGGTCTGCAAAACTTCTGGTAGTGTGCAATCGACACTCGAGCGGCGCTTTTGACGCTAAAGTGTGAGTCTGTGTCTGACGCTCGAGCGGGGCAACTTTTATATCAGTTCGAAAAGTGACTTTTTGGATCACTTTTCTTTGACCCTTTCTCTCTCTAACTTTTCAAAACCTCCATTGGAGAGCTCCTCACTCTAAACTCTACATTCTCTCTAAGAAATCATCTAGCCCTAGTGATCACTCACCTTTGGGCCTTTGTAAAAAGTGTTGAGCTTGGTGTGGGCTACATTTTGATCCGAAAATCTTGGGATTTGGAGCACTTCGAAATTCTTCATCTTCTCCTTTGAGCTCCGAATTTGAGGTAGAGATAACTACTCATGTTTATGATCTTTGACATAAGCTTTTGGTCATTTTGATTAAATGTTGATGTTGGGTAATTTTGGGTATTAGGGTTTCAAAAGTTATAAAGAGGGGTTTTGTTATTTTGACCCACACTTGTGTATCTTGGGTCATAAAATGACGGTATTGATGTTATTGAAGATATTTTGGGCTTTTGGGTCAATATTGGAACAAATGGAAAAAATGTCATATTTGGGTTTTATTGGGTCATTAGTGTAATTAATGACTTTAATAATGAAATATGAAATTGAGTTGGAAATAATGAAATTGAATTGTTATTAGAATGAATAGTGGAGTTGGATAAGTTAATCACTCACCTTTGGAAATATTGATAATTTATCTGTTGATGCATTTATTATCTATTTAGAAATAATTGCTTTGGGCTATCGGTGGAGGATAGTCTTGATTGTTGTAGACAATGCACGATGATTAGGCAAATTAAAACTAATCAATTGATTATGTCATTGAATATGACGGTTGGAATAATACATCAAATATGTGTATTGATTGATCATGTATATGATAATTGTTTATATACATTTTATTGTGTGGAAGGAGATAGAGGATGTACTCTACGGTTTGGGAGGAGATAGGGGATGGACTCCATTGATACTATAGCGATCCCGGTTGTCCCTTTACTGTTCTGTTGTATTCCGGACTCGGTTCCGTAGAGTTGGTAGTTGTATCTATCTTGTTGTCGTCCTTTAATTCCATTTGTTTGAGTTTTAGGATGTGTTGGGCATGTTTCGAGCAGATGGGTTGAACCTTGGTCTAAAATCTTGTTGCCAGGTTTTTGGTCGTTCCGCTCGAGCGGGTCTTGTTGCGCTCGAGCGGAGATTGCACACTTCCAGTTTTTCGTGTCCTTGCAAAACTTCTGCAGGTGTGATTTTTACGCTTGAGCGGGTTTCTTTACGCTCGAGCGGTCGCGCTCGAGCGGGTACTCTGGCGCTCGAGCGGGTAGTACTTTTTGGTGTAAGCTCTGGGAGGGGGAAATCTACGCTTGAGCGGACTGGTTTTCGCGTTCGAGCGGATGTACTTTATTCTTTTGTCTTGGTGCTCGAGCGGGCCTTCTTGCGCTCGAGTACACCTAGTTTTTGTTCTTGACGCTCGAGCGTTGTGTTCTCCGCTCGAGCGAGAATGTCGTATATCAGTCGGCAGCTGGGCATTTTAAAATCACTTTTTACATTCTCTCTCTCTCTCTCTCTCTTACTTTCTAAAAAGACATTTTGAGAGCTTCTCTCTCTAGAAACTCCCTTCTCTCTAGGGTTTGATCTAGTTAGAGTGTCTCACTATCCTCCGGCCTTTGTAAAAAGTGTGTAGATCGTCGAGGGCTCCATTTTGATTCGTGGATCTTTGAGTTTGGAGCACTTTGATTTTCTTCAACTTCCCCGTTTGAGCTCTAACTTCGAGGTAGGGATATCCTACTCCTTCTCATGAGTTTTGTCTTTGAATTTTAGCATTTTGATGAGTTGGGGATTGTTAGGTAATTTTGAGAAAGTTTGGGCCTTTGGGTAATTTTACAAAAGTTGGGGTTTTGTTTATATAAACTTATATGCATGTTTGGCATAAGAGAAATGAGATCAATATTGGATTATTGGTGAACATGGAACCTTAGGGTTGTGATGTTAACTATGGGAAATGCTCTAATTACATTGATAAATTAATTGGTATAATTAATTTGAAGAAAAGAGGAATTAAATTGAGAATGTTGGAATTGGATGTGGATGAGATTAAAGGGTGTAGTTAGATTCGTTCATCGCTCACCTAGTTGAAATGTTGATTATATATCCATTTGGTGTATTTATTTTCAGTATAGAAATAACTGCTTTGGGCTATCGGTGGAGGATAGTCTTGATTGTTGTAGACGCTGCATGATGATTAGGCAAACTAAAACTAATCGATTGAGTATGCTATTGAATATAGCAACTGGAATAATACATTAATTCTATGTATTGATTGATTGTATATGATCTATGTTTATATACATGTGTTGTGTGGGAGGAGATAGGGGATGTACTCCACGGTTTAGGGGAAGATAGGGGACGGACCTCTAAACCGGATTTTGTGTGACATTGATACAACACTACAATGTGTATCAAGTGTTGATTATGGTAGTGCTTGAATTGATTTGATATAGCACTAAAGTGTATATCGTTATCAATTGTAAAGTATAGAAGTGATTTTGTGTTATGTTGATACAACATCGAAATGTGTATCTTTCGCAAAGTGTGGGAATGGTTTAAGTGTTATTGATACAGCATTAAATTGTGTATCCCTCATGAATTTTGAAAGTGTTTTAAAGATGAGTCTAAATCTCATTAAGTTATTTGGCTAGGTGTTGAGCCTTGTTTTCAAACTCAAAGTTGAAAAGGACATGAGAAATGAAATGTAACATGGACTTAATGTCATGAAATCGGAATGTGATATATGTGGATGTATCTGTGTTGACCATCTATCAACTGCAAATCTTTTAGTCATTGTTCATGGCTGGTTTAGTGTATTTCTACTGGGTTGTGGCTCACTCTTTATGGGACATCATTTTCAGGTACAGGTAGCATGCCACCTCCAAGGACATAGCTTGGGTGGCTAGAGGCAGACTGACTGCTTGTTATTCACTTTCTTTTGATGTATTACATGTAAATTCAAGCCATGGGCTTAATATGTATTGAGTTAGCACTCTTCTTTTTGTAACCAAGTGTTAACTTGGAAAGCTGTAAGCCCGTAGGGCATTTGCTTTTGTTGTTAACATGTAATACTTTTTTAAGAACTATTCAGATTAATGGAAAGATGGTTGGTTTCTTTGTATCAATGCATGTCTAAGTTGATGGGTTTTAATGTTATTATTTTGAGGGCGTTACAACTTGGTATCAAAGCGTACCGGGTTCGAATACTTTGGGTACGTGGGAAGTGATTAGTATCACAATGGATTTGTCTTGCTTGTTAGAGACTTATGTGTGACATTATGTGTTTATTTGATAACATGTTTATGTGACTACTTGGGTATGAGATTTAGTTTCTAGGATGTTGATTGGATCCTTGGGTTTCTGTGAGTCTTGTTGGAAAAGCACTTGGTCAATGCTGTTTCTAACCGGAACTCTAGTAACGCCTCGGGATTATCATTATCCGGAAATGAAATTCGTAAGTGCTTATGTGTTTATGTGCTTACGTGGAGTGAATTACAGGTGTCCATGTATTAGGACGCGAGTGTTTAGTTTTGGCACATTTATGAATGTGCTAACGTTCTTCGTTACATTTATTAGGATGTCAGGACGAGGACGCGGTAGACGTGGCAGACGTGGTAGGTAGGAAATGCCTTTACCGGATGATATTCCGGCGCAGCAGGAAGGGGTTGGCCAGGCCAATGTGGCCGAGCCAGCAGGTCAGGAGGCTATGGGCGCTTTAGCCCAAGGGATAGCCGATGCTTTGAGGGAGTCTGTTGGGATTTTCTGATCTGAGAATCCAGTTTAGGCTCCAGTTCAGGCCCAGGTTGTTGAGGCAGGGCCTTCCTTCTTGAAAATGGAATTCTTCCGGTCTAACCCGGACGAGTTTATTGGGGATCCGAAGGAGCCACTGAAGAAGGACGAGTGGTTAGAGCAAATGAGTAAGACGTTCGAGATGCTTGGCATCGAGGACGGAGCGTTAAAAGTGACCTTGGCATCCTTCCAGCTTAAAGGGGGTGCGGGTCAGTGGTGGAAATTCATGAGGGGCCGTATTGCTGGCGCTTGGGAGGCTTTTGTGGAGGCTTTTTAGGAGAAGTATTTGTCTCCAGCAGTCACGGAGAAGCTGAGAGACCAGTTCTGTCAGCTTTTGCAGTTGAGTTCTTCAGTAGCCGAGTATGAGGCTGCTTTCACTAGCTTGTCCAGGTTCGCACCTGAACTTGTGGCGTCCGAGGAACGCTGCTGTATCGAGTTCGAGAAGAGGTTGAGGCGCGGCCTCAAGATGAGGGTTGGAGGTTCGATGATCCAAGATTATGGGCGCTTGGTTGATGCTGCAGCCCATATGGAGATCATGATGCAGGAAGAGGAGGGACAGAGAGGCTCCAAAAGGAGCCAAGATGGTCAGGGTGATGACAAGAGATAGAGGGGTGCTAATCCTCAGCAGTCTCAGGGTGGTGTTGCTAGGTCGACCTTTCCAGTGCCGAGTGCAGGCTCGGGGAGAGGTAATCAGGGGGAGTTCACTTGTTACAAGTGTGGTTAGTTGGGCCACAAGGCTTCAGTTTGCCCACAGAGGGGAGGAGGTCAGAGAGCTGCTTCATCTTCAGCTAGACCGCAGAGCCAGAGTTAGGGCAAGGGTTAGCCCTTGTCTTGTTATCAGTGTGGTCAGCCTGGGCACCTAAAGAGGTTTTGCCCACAGTTGAGTGCCACTTCGGGCGCGTCTGGTTCTAGGCAGACACAGGGTTTTCAGCCAGCTCAGTCTGTGCAGGCCTCGAGGGCCAATCTGGGAGCTTCGTCATCCCAGTCAGTGCAGCAGTCGTTTGCTCCGAGGGATGAGCAGTTGGATCAGGGGCCTACAGGGCGCGTGTATGCTGTTACCGCGCAGGACCTAGTACTGGCTCCATCAGTAGTGAGAGGTACCTTTCTGTTTTGCAACTCGGTTGCTAGTGTATTGATTGATACGGGTGCATCTCATTCTTTTGTATCTGTTGCATTTGTATCTGTTTTGGAATTGGAGTTGGCACAGTTAGCATCTCCTATATGTGTAGTATCGCCTGTTGGTGGTGAGTTGATCTTGAAACAAGGTGTTAGGGGTTGTGATATAGAGGTCACCGACCATAGGCTTCCTTTTCCTTTTGTTGTCATGCCCATGAAGGGTTTTGATGTTATTTTGGGTATGGACTGGCTATCATCATACCGGACTGTTATTGATTTCTACCGCCAGAGGGTCACAGTTTGTACCTTGAGCGGGGAGTGTTTCCATTTCTTGGGGGATCGGGTTGGTAGTGTGTTGCCACCGATGTATGATCCGCGAGGGCGGAATGAGCTTAGTGGTCTACTTGCTAGCATTATGAGTGGTGAGTGTGATGAGACCCAGATTGTATTGCCGAGGGTGGTTTGTGAGTATTCGGATGTTTTTCTCGAGGATCTCGTTAGTTTGCCACCTCACCGAGAGATAGAGTTCTCTATTGATTTAGTGCCCGGCACAGCGCCGATTTCTATGGCACCTTATCGTTTTGCCCTAGCCGAGTTGAGTGAGTTAAAGATTCAGCTCCAGGAATTGCTAGATAAGGGTTTTGTTCGCCCTAGTGTTTCGCCGTGGGGAGCACCGACCCTCTTTGCTAAAAAGAAAGATGGTGCCTTGAGATTGTGTATAGACTACCGGAAGTTGAATCGGGCTACGGTCAAGAATAAGTACCCTATGCCCTGTATAGATGATCTGTTTGACCAGTTGAAGGGTTCCCGTTGTTTCTCTAAGATAGACTTGAGATCGGGTTACCACCAGTTGAGGGTCAGGGAGGAGGATATTCCGAAGACGGCATTCTGTACGCGGTATGGCCACTATGAGTTTCTGGTGATGCCATTCGGGCTTACCAATGCACTGGCAGTCTTTATGGACTTGATGAACCGGATCTTCCGGGAATTCTTGGATCGATTTGTAGTCGTTTTCGTGGACGTCATTCTTATCTATTCGCCTTCTGAGGAGGAGCACGGGGAACACTTGAGAGTGGTGCTTGAGTTGCTTAGAGCCCATAGGCTGTATGCCAACTTGGGGAAGTGTGAGTTCTAGCTAGGAGAGGTCAAATTCTTAGGCCATGTGGTATCTGGGGAAGGGGTATCTGTTGATACATCCAAGATAGAGGCAGTGCAAGATTGGGCACAGCCTAAGAGCGTTTTTGAGATCCGCAGTTTTCTGGGGTTAGCTGGGTATTACCGTCGGTTTGTGAAATATTTCTCCAGGCTAGCTTCGCCGTTGACTAGATTGACGCGAAAAGGTGTCAAATTTGTGTGAAGTGAGACTTGCGAAAAGTCGTTCCAAGAGTTGAAAGTTAGATTGACCACCGCTCCGGTCTTGATTATTCCGGAGAGAGGGTTGGGTTATGCAGTTTATTGTGATGCCTCACGAGAGGGTTTGGGTTGTGTGTTGATGCAAGAGGGGAAAGTGGTAGCTTATGGCTCACGTCAGTTGAAAATACACGAGAAGAATTACCCTACACACGACCTAGAGTTAGCAGCAGTGATTTTTGCCTTGAAGATTTGGAGGCACTACCTTTATGGTGAGAGGTTCAAGGTGTTCTCGGACCACAAGAGTTTGAAGTATCTGTTTACACAGAGAGACTTGAATTTGAGGCAGAGGAGATGGATGGAGTTCATTGAGGACTATGATTTTGAGTTGTACTATCACCCAGAAAAGGCCAATGTTGTGGCCGATGCCCTTAGCAAGAAATCCATTAGTGATGTAGCTTGTATAGCCATCCGGGAATGGGAGATGTTGGGTGCACTTGGCGAGTTTGATTTGCTTCTGGGCGAATTTGTTGAAGTTGCGGCCTTGTTTTCTGTTGTTGCGCAGCCTACACTTGTGACCCGAGTATTAGAGGCACAGAGAGGTGACCTTGAGGTAGAGTCCTTCCGAGAGAAGATCTCCAGTGGGAAAGTTGAGAAGGGTTTGACGGTGTATCCCAACCAGAGTGTGAGATACCGATACCGTTTGTGTAATAACCTTCATGTTATCCTAACCATGCTCATATGCATTCATGTGATTCTGTCTTGTAAACATGCATTTCGAGTCTTGTCCTTGTTCGTTTAAATGTTACAGCATGTTTTGTATCTTGCCTGGTGTGAGTTTAGCCGAGGTCATTTTCAATTATCTTAGAACCACTTTGTTTGACCTCCACCTTCGCCCCGACATATTGGACCGAGATGTCATTATCTAGGCCGGGGTGTTCATCACCAAGGCCGAGGTGTGAATTATCTAGGCTGAGATGTTAACCTTGCACCTAAGTGATCTTGTCCCGGAGAGGTATGACCTAGACTGAGGTGTGGCACATCTAGGCCAAGGTGTGGCACAGCTTAGTCAAGTGTTGTCCTTCCTAGCCGAGGTCATTGTTCCCTACTTGCCGATGTCTTGCTCTTAGCCGAGATCAGTACTCGCCAGAGTGCCCATACCGTCTTGCTTGTTGAACACACTTTGTCATAGTTTTGTCTTGTCACTCAGCCACCTTTCTGTGTAGCACCAACCAGCCGCTGCCACGTGCCTCTGTAGAGGGTTAAGTCAGCCAGCAGGCTTAAAAATGTATCATTTGCTATATGTCTTTGTTTGTGAGGAGAGAGAAGCTCTAGAAGAAGGAGAAGAAGTTTAGAGTGAGAGAGTGAGTTTCGAGCTTGATTCCTAGAGATCAAACGATTAGATTCGCGTATTGAGGTTAGAATCTTAATCTACTCTTGTCATTCTTATTGATCATTTAGCTGCATTGCATGATCGAACCTGTTTTGCATGTCATGCATCGATTTAAAGTTGGTTTTGGAGAGAGAAAATGGTGTTCACGTATTCTTGAAAGAAAAGTCTTGTTTGATCTGAAAGTTTGCATTAAGTTTCGTGTTTTTGTGTTCGTTCTCACTAGATTCTTGAATAAGGGTATTCAGGTCCATGTTTTGAACTCATAGCATGAAATCTCAGATTTTGAAATAGCAAATCACGATCCTTGCATTCATCTTCTCATGTTCATGTTCTTCATGTTCATCATGATCTTCAAAAGGGGAAACCCAGATTTTTCCCGACTTCATTCCTTTGAATGTGGCCATCGAGGCAACACCTCGGCCAGGGGATGTGGAGCCTCGGCCTAGACCTGGTAGTTGCCCAGCATGTTTTCCGAGATGGAGAATTATGTTTGTTTGATTTGACTTAGTCTTGGGGAAATGCCGAGATCATCTGCATGCATGTGAAACTTGTTTGAAAGTGCATTCAACCGACTTTGCCATGTGTTTGTAGGGTTTGGACTTGCCTTGACCCCGACGTCTCAAGAACTAAGTGAGTGGTATTTTTAATAAAGCTATGTTATAATGTTTTGATAAAGTCTCGTTTTGCTCCATTTTGAGGAAGTATTTGTAAGCATGAATGGTTATTCCTAATTTGGAAAAATATATATATATTCTTGTTTTGATGACAATCTTGGAAGTCCGTACGTGCTAAGGGACTATAAGCGTTTGTAGCACAAAGTTTGGAAGTCCGTACATGCTAGGGGACTCTAAGCATTAGTAGCACAAGTCCTTAGTGTCCGGGGACTATAATGCAACGGCACCATTGAATTGAGATATCTCCCTTGTCTTGCCTTGTCTTGTCTTGTTTGCCACTGACGGTTTACCGCGTGGGCCTGTTTGCCGAGATGTCATCACTCGTATTATAATGATGTTAGTAAGCATCCTTTGAAACTTGGCAGATTTGCTAGATGGACTTGATTCACCCTTTTGACTTGCACTAATTATGTTTGTATTGTTTAACAAAGATCTTGAATACCAGTCATGCAAACCCCTTTATTTCTTATACCATTCACTGAGTATCCAAGTTCACCCTCTCTCTATATATATGTAGGTGATGAGCAGGAAGGCGGTGACGCCTAGGTGTGACTCGCAAGCTCATTTTGGGTTTTTGTTTACGTCGGCTTAACTTGTTTACATGTCGGCAGTCTTGAAAACTATGCTTCTCGGCTTATAATGCTTGTAATTTACACATGTCGGCTGAAGAAGCCTTTTGATCAAGATGTGATATGTATTTTGTACTTTATTGTAATTTTATTCAAGTTGTAATATTATGTAGAGTTGTATGCCATTCCATGTAACTTACGCACTGCTCTTATAGATCACTTGTATTTTTAAATTATTGTATCCGCACTTGTGAGCCCTATATCTATACTCTGATTGTGTGTGAATTTTGGAAGTTGGCCTTCGGTAATCACGGATTACTAGCCATCACGGCACCAAACTACTAGGGGCGGTTTGGGGTCGTGACAGATTGGTATCAGAGCATGCGTTCCTTATAGTACATTATTCACACGTTTGAAGTCCTAAAGAGCATATGATGTCCCTTAGAATGACCTTAGGATTGCATCATATTGCTTGTTATTTGACAAGGAGTGCATCATCTCGGTGTAACCATTTGTTATTTGCGTGCATGCTTCTTGGTTCAGTTTGTTTTAAGGTTGCATTTTGCCTACTCTTAGCATCATGAGGAGAGGTAGACCATCAGTTGGCCGAGATCAACCAGAGGATAGATTTGACAGACTAGAGAGACTAGTTGAAGGTTTAACTCACGAGTTGAGGCAGATGAGGCAACAGAATGCAAGTGCTACATCCACTCCAGCCGAACAGACAGATGGCCGACATGCAGCTCCACCTCTTCCAGTGCCCCAAGTGCCTCCACAGCCAGCCTTGTATGGAGAAGGGACAATGACTTTGATTAAAGAGTTCAAGAAGATGAACCCACCAAGATTCACAGGGGGCACAGAGCCGATGAAAGCCGAGGCGTGGGTTTTGGAGATGGAAAAGCTGTTCGAGATCTTTCCTAGCACCGACACTCAAAGGGTGACATTAGCGGCATTCACATTGGACGACGACGCTCGAAGGTGGTGGATGATGATCCGAGAGGCTAATCCTGGTTTAACTTGGGCTAGATTTCTAGAACTGTTTTACAACAAGCATTTTCTGCTTAGCGTTCAAGATCGCAAGACCACTGAGTTCCAGACTCTGACACAAGGCAACAAAACAATGGCAGAGTACGACCGTGCCTTCACCGAACTGGCGAGATATGCGCCTCATATGGTCAGTGACGAGTATAGGAAAGCCAGAAAGTTTGAAAGTGGTCTACGTGGACCAATTCAGGATCGGGTCAACATGCTCAACATGCCGACTTACGCCGAGGTGTTAGACAAGGCCATCTTGGCGGAAGCTAACTTAAACCGATATCAAGGTTCAGGAGAGAGTCAGAGGAAGAGACAGAACTATGAAGGTCGTCGGATACCGTTTAATGCCAAGAAGAAAGTGAATGTGGGCAGTTCCAGCAACTCAAATCAGGATGGAAATGCTAAGCCGACGTGTGCGAGTTGTGGGAAGCCGCATACCGGGGTTTGCCGCTGGGCGATAGGAGCCTGCTTTGAATGTGGCGAGATAGGCCACCGCGTGAAGGACTGTCCAAAGGCAAGAGCTGGTGATGGTAAGAAAAGTGGGAGCACCTCAGGCTCTGCACAAGGGAGCAACGTTGGAAGGACACAGATGAGACAGGGCAGAGTTTTTGCTTTAGTGCCAGGAGACACCCAGAATGCTGAAACGGTAGTGTCAGGTACACTCTCAATTTGCTTTCAAGTTGCATACGTCTTGATTGATTCGGGCTCTACGCATTCCTTTGTATCTGTTAAATTTGCCGAGAAGTTGGACAGACCGTTAGAACCCCTTGATTATGTGCTATCTGTATCTACTCCATCTGGGGAACTATACTTATTGCATCCATATATAGGGCGTGTGTTGTGATGATTGATGATGTAGAATTATTAGCGGATTTGATGCCCTTTAACATGACTCACTTTGATGTCATATTGGGAATGAATTGGTTAGTAGTGCATCATCCATCCATTAATTATGTTACTAAGAGCGTTACATTGAGGACCCCAGACAAAATCGAGGTCTTTTTCCAGGGTAAGGGAGTAGTACCCCCACCCTACTTAATCTCCTCCATGAAAGCCTATAAGTTGATCCAAAAAGGGTGTCAGGGTTATTTGTGCAGTATACTAAGTGATTTGAATGGAAGTGTTGAGTTAGCCGACATACCAGTTGTTAAGGAATTTCCCGATGTTTTTCCAAATGAGCTGCCTGGCCACTTAGTCGATAGAGAAATAGAGTTTACTGTGGACCTTGTGTCGGGAACGCAACCTATCTCCAAAACACCCTATAGGATGGCCCCAGCTGAACTTAGAGAACTAAAACTACAGTTACAAGAATTGTTGGATAAGGGATTCATCAGGCCGAGCACTTCACCGTGGGGAGCACCTGTTTTATTTGTTAAGAAAAAGGATGGCACGCTCCGCCTTTGCATTGATTACAGAGAACTTAATAAGGTAACCATCAAGAACAAGTACCCATTGCCTAGGATTGACGATTTACTTGATCAATTACGAGGGGCACGAGTCTTTTCCAAGATTGACCTTAGGTCGGGCTACCACCAGCTGAAAGTTAAAGCCGAGGACATTGAGAAGACTGCTTTTCGGACAAGGTATGGCCACTACGAATTTTTGGTAATGCCTTTCGGAGTGACCAATACTCCTGCAGCGTTCATGGACTTGATGAACAGAGTCTTTAAGCCGTATCTGGATGAGTTCGTAGTTGTTTTTATTGATGACATATTGATCTATTCCAAGAGCACAATTGAGCACGAGAACCATCTGAGGCTTGCCATGCAAATTTTGAGAGACAAGAAGCTGTACGCCAAGTTGAGTAAGTGCGAGTTTTGGCTTTCCAGCATCTCATTTTTAGGGCATGTGATTAATGAAGAGGGTATATCAGTTGATCCGAGCAAGATTGAGGCCATTGTGAATTGGCCGACGTCGACCAACGTGTCCAAGGTTCGTAGTTTTCTGGGCTTGGCCGGTTATTACAGAAAGTTTGTGAAGGACTTCTTAAGGATAGAAGTACCATTGACACAACTAACTAAGAAAGGAACAACATATGAATGGACCGATAATAGAGAATCAGCCTTCCAAGAGTTGAAGACGAGGTTAGTTACGGCACCAGTCCTTGTACTCCCGTCAGGTAATGAGGAATTTCAGATCTTCAGCGATGCTTCACATAAAGGTTTGGGTTGCGTGTTAATGCAAGGGGGCAGAGTCATAGCATATGCATCTCGTCAGCTGAAGCTTCACGAAAAGAACTATCCAACCCATGATTTAGAGCTAGCAGCCGTGGTGTTTGCTTTGAAGATTTGGCGCCACTACTTGTATGGAGCCTCTTGCCAAGGTTTTACAGATCACAAGAGTTTGAAGTATTTGTTCACCCAGAAGGAACTGAATTTGAGGCAGAGAAGATGGCTTGAACTATTGAAGGATTATGACATGCAGATTCAGTATCACCCAGGTAAAGCAAACTCGGTAGCCGACGCATTGAGTAGGAAGTCAGTGGGAGGTTTGGCGTGCCTAGCCGTGATTTCAGTGGAGCCGATTACTATTGGGGAGGTAAAGGCAAGGCAAATGGAGGATGGATTCTTGAAGAAGGTAGCCGACGAGATTACCACCAAGCCGAAGTTGGGTTACACCCTTGAGAGTGGAGTACTTAAGTTTGGAGGAAGATTGTGCGTGGCCGACATCCCAGAATTGAAAAGAAGGGTTCTGCAAGACTCTCATGGATCCAGATTTGCAGTTCATCCAGGGAACACCAAGATGTATCAAGACGTAAAGCAAACCTTTTGGTGGCCGAATATGAAAAGAGAGATAGCCGAGTTCGTGTCTCAGTGTTTGTATTGTCAGCAGGTGAAAGTGGAACATCAGAAGCCGGCAGGACTTCTCCAACCTTTGCCGATTCCAGAGTGGAAATGGGAGGACATCTCCATGGACTTCGTGACTGGTTTGCCGAAGACACAGAAAGGAATGGATTCGATTTGGGTTATAATCGACTGGTTAACTAAGTCAGCACATTTCTTGTCGGTCAGGACTTTGTTCAATACCGACCGACCTGCTGTGTTGTATATGAATGAGATCGTTAGACTTCATGGTGTGCCGATGTCCATCGTGTCAGACCGAGATCCAAAATTTGTTTCTAGATTTTGGCAGAGTTTACAAAGGGCTTTGGGGACCGAATTGAGGTTTAGTATAGCTTTTCATCCACAGACCGATGGCCAAACAGAGAGAACAATTCAAACACTTGAAGATATGCTTAGACTGTGTGTATTGGACTTCAAGGGAAGCTGGGAAGTGCATTTGCCATTAGTAGAGTTCGCTTATAACAACAGCTACCAAGCTAGCATTGGCATGGCGCCGTATGAAGCCTTGTATGGGAGAAAGTGCAGATCGCCGATATGTTGGACCGAAGTAGGAGATAAAGCTTTGATCGGCCTGGATTTAGTTCAAAGAACAACCGAAAAGATTAAGCTTATCCAACAGAGAATCGGAACCACTCAGAGCCGACAAAAGAGTTATGCTGACCAGAGAAGGAAGGAGTTAGAATTCGAAGTGGGGGATCATGTAATCCTGAAAACCTCGCCGATGAAAGGAGTTTCAAGATTTGGGAAGAAGGGTAAATTGGCAACACGTTACATTGGACCGTTTGAAATTCTTGAGAAAGTTAACCCGGTTGCCTACAGACTAGCTTTACCACCGAGATTAAGTCAAGTTCATAATGTGTTTCACATCTCGATGTTGAGGAAGTATATACGGGATTCACTACACATGATCGATCATTTCGAGGTTGTGGTTGATGAAGACCTAGGCTATGAAGAAGAACCGATACGCATCATCGATAGACAAGTAAGGCGTTTGAGAAATAAGGTAATACCAATGGTGAAGATTGAATGGAAAGAACATTACGGCAAGGATGCAACGTGGGAAATAGAAGAGGAAATGAAAGTCCGATACCCGGAGTTATTCTCGAACCAAGGTAACTCAAGTTTGGAGACCAAACTTCTTTAAGGGGGGTAGGATGTAATAACCCTCATGTTATCCTAACCATGCACATATGCATTCATGTGATTCCGTCTTGTAAACTTGCATTTCGAGTCTTGTCCTTGTTCGTTTAAATGTTACAGCATGTTTTGTATCTTGCCTGGTGTGAGTTTAGCCGAGGTCATTTTTAATTATCTTAGAACCACTTTGTTTGACCTCCACCTTCGCCCCGACATATTGGCCGAGATGTCATTATCTAGGCCGGGGTGTTCATCACCAAGGCTGAGGTGTGAATTATCTAGGCCGAGATGTTACCCTTGCACCTAAGTGATCTTGTCCCGGAGAAAATATGACCTAGACTGAGGTGTGGCACATCTCGGCCAAGGTGTGGCACAGCTTAGTCAAGTGTTGTCCTTCCTAGCCGAGGTCATTGTTCCCTACTTGCAGATGTCTTGCTCTTAGCCGAGATCAGTACTCGCCAGAGTGCCCATACCATCTTGCTTGTTGAACACACTTTGTCATAGTTTTGTCTTGTCACTCAGCCACCTTTCTGTGTAGCACCAACCAGCCGCTGCCACGTGCCTCTGTAGAGGGTTAAGTCAGCCAGCAGGCTTAGAAATGTATCATTTGCTATATGTCTTTGTTTGTGAGGAGAGAGAAGCTCTAGAAGAAGGAGAAGAAGTTTAGAGTGAGAGAGTGAGTTTCGAGCTTGATTCCTAGAGATCAAATGATTAGATTCGCGTATTGAGGTTAGAATCTTAATCTACTCTTGTCATTCTTATTGATCATTTAGCTGCATTGCATGATCGAACCTGTTTTGCATGTCATGCATCGATTTAAAGTTGGTTTTGGAGAGAGAAAATGGTGTTCACGTATTCTTGAAAGAAAAGTCTTGTTTGATCTGAAAGTTTGCATTAAGTTTCATGTTTTTGTGTTCGTTCTCACTAGATTCTTGAATAAGGGTATTCAGGTCCATGTTTTGAACTCATAGCATGAAATCTCAGATTTTGAAATAGCAAATCACGATCCTTGCATTCATCTTCTCATGTTCATGTTCTTCATGTTCATCATGATCTTCAAAAGGGGAAACCCAGATTTTTCCCGACTTTATTCCTTTGAATGTGGCCATCGAGGCAACACCTCGGCCAGGGGATGTGGAACCTCGGCCTAGACCTGGTAGTTGCCCAGCATGTTTTCCGAGATGGAGAATTATGTTTGTTTGATTTGACTTAGTCTTGGGGAAATGCCGAGATCATCTGCATGCATGTAAAACTTGTTTGAAAGTGCATTCAACCGACTTTGCCATGTGTTTGTAGGGTTTGGACTTGCCTTGACCCCGACGTCTCAAGAACTAAGTGAGTGGTATTTTTAATAAAGCTATGTTATAATGTTTTGATAAAGTCTCGTTTTGCTCCGTTTTGAGGAAGTATTTGTAAGCATGAATGGTTATTCCTAATTTTGAAAAATATATATATATTCTTGTTTTGATGACAATCTTGGAAGTCCGTACGTGCTAAGGGACTATAAGCGTTTGTAGCACAAAGTTTGGAAGTTCGTACGTGCTAGGGGACTCTAAGCATTAATAGCACAAGTCCTTAGTGTCCGAGGACTATAATGCAACGACACCATTGAATTGAGATATCTCCCTTGTCTTGCCTTGTCTTGTCTTGTTTGCCATTGACGGTTTACCGCGTGGGCCTGTTTGCCGAGATGTCATCACTCGTATTATAATGATGTTAGTAAGCATCCTTTGAAACTTGGCAGATTTGCTAGATGGACTTGATTCACCCTTTTGACTTGCACTAATTATGTTTGTATTGTTTAACAAAGATCTTGAATACCAGTCATGCAAACCCCTTTATTTCTTATACCATTCACTGAGTATCCAAGCTCACCCTCTCTATATATATATGTAGGTGATGAGCAGGAAGGCTGTGACGCCTAGGTGTGACTCGCAAGCTCGTTTTGGGTTTTTGTTTACGTCGGCTTAACTTGTTTACATGTCGGCAGTCTTGAAAACTATGCTTCTCGGCTTATAATGCTTGTAATTTACACATGTCGGCTGAAGAAGCCTTTTGAGCAAGATGTAATATGTATTTTGTACTTTATTGTAATTGTATTCAAGTTGTAATATTATGTAGAGTTGTATGCCATTCCATGTAACTTACGCACTGCTCTTATGGATCACTTGTATTTTTAAATTATTGCTTCCGCACTTGTGAGCCCTATATCTATACTCTGATTGTGTGTGAATTTTGGAAGTTGGCCTTCGGTAGTCACGGATTACTGGCCATCACGGCACCAAACTACTAGGGGCGGTTTGGGGTCGTGACAGTTTGTTTGTGCCGGAGTCTTGCCGAGAGGAAGTACTCTGAGAGTTCCATCATTCACGCCTTGCGGTGCATCCGGGAGGCACTAAGATGTATCGGGATTTGGGTCGCCAGTTTTGGTGGCGGGGTAAGAAGAGAGATGTGGCTGTTTTCGTATCGAAGTGCCTTACTTGCCAGCAAGTGAAGGCCGAGCATCAGAGGCCAGCGGGTTTGTTACAACCCTTGCCTATTGCCGAGTGGAAGTGGGAGCATGTCACTATGGACTTCGTTGTAGGTCTTTCGAGGACTCAGCGGGGTAGTGATGCCATTTGGGTGGTTGTAGACCGGTTGACTAAGTCGGCGCATTTCATTCCTATGCGCGTGAGAGATTCGGTAGATCATCTCGCCGACTTGTATATTTAGGACATAGTGAGATTGCACGGGGTCCCAGTGACGATCTTCTCAGATAGAGATTCTCGTTTTACTGCTAGGTTGTGGCAGAGTTTGCAGAGTGCATTGGGCACTAAGTTGACTTTTAGTACGGCTTATCATCCTCAGACTGACGGGCAGTCCAAGCGTACTATTCAGATCCTTGAGGATATGCTTTGAGGTTGTGTCCTTGACTTTAGTGGGACGTGGGAGAGGCACTTGCCCTTGGTGGAGTTTGCCTACAACAACAGTTTTCAGTCGAGTATCGGTATGGCACTGTTTGAGGCCTTGTATGGCCGACCGTGTAGGTCTCCAGTGTGTTGGGCCGAGGTGGGTGATGCACCTTTGTTGGGTCCGGAGTTAGTTAGGGAGACGACGAAGAAAGTTGAGCTTATTCGTAGGAGGCTTGTTACAGCCCAGAGCCGCCAAAAGAGTTATGCTGACCGTAGGAGGAAGCCTTTGGCGTTTGAGGTAGGTGATCATGTCCTCTTGAAAATATGACCTAGGCAAGGTTTGATGAGGTTTGGGAAGAGTGGGAAGTTATCCCCTCGGTTTATCAGTCCCTTTGAGATCCTTGGGAGGATTGGGGAGGTCCCTTATCGTTTAGCTTTACCACCGCAGTTGTCCGGAGTGCATGACGTGTTTCATGTGATTATGCTTCGGAAGTATGACCCAGATCCATCATATGTATTGGATTGGACCAACTTAGAGGTTGATGAGGATGCCTCGTATGAGGAGAGACCAGTTCGGGTCTTGGATAGGCGGGATCAAGTCTTGCGAGGCAAGACCATTCCCTTGGTAAAAGTCTTGTGGAAACATCACGGAGTGGAGAAAGCCACTTGGGAATGTGAGTTGGAGGTCCGAGAGAGATATCCGGATCTATTTATGGATGTTTGAGCATGTATTGTATATTTTGTTGTAGTGTTGAACCTTAAGAGTATTGAATATATCTTAGGTTGTAAAACATGGTTTATGTTTTGATTTAATGGATGTATTTTGAAACTTGCCTCAAAATGGAAGTTTAATGTAACATTGCATATGTTGGATGTATTGTAGAAATGGAAATGTATAATGAATACTGAATATGATATAGAATTGTGGAATGTAGTATTGAAATTTGTGGAATTTCAGGGAATGCATAACTATAATGCATGTTATGGAAAATGTTGTAAACTGCCTCCTGAAAAGAGATGAGATGACCGGTAATGGGTCGAGTTGTTAAAATTCGCATTGTGGTAATGTTGGGAATTGAGAAAATCTTGTTTTTGAAAAACTTGCATTTAATTTCGGGGACGAAATTCTTTAAGGGGGGGAGGTTATAGCGATCCCGGTTGTCCCTTTACTGTTCTGTTGTATTCCGGACTTGGTTCCGTGGAGTTGGTAGTTGTATCTATCTTGTTGTCGTCCTTTAATTCCATTTGTTTGAGTTTTAGGATGTGTTGGGCATGTTTCGAGCAGATGGGTTGAACCTTGGTCTAAAATCTTGTTGCCAGGTTTTTGGTCGTTCCGCTCGAGCGGATCTTGTTGTGCTCGAGCGGAGATTGCACACTCCCAGTTTTTCGTGTCCCTGCAAAACTTCTGCAAGTGTGATTTTTACACTCGAGCGGGTTTCTTTACGCTCGAGCGGTCGCGCTCGAGCGGGTACTCTGGCGCTCGAGCGGGTAGTACTTTTTGGTGGAAGTTCTGGGAGGGGAAAATCTACACTCGAGCGGACTGGTTTTCGCGCTCGAGCGGATATACTTTATTTTTGTGTCTTGGCGCTCGAGCGGGCCTTCTTGCGCTCGAGCGTACCTAGTTTTTGTTCTTGACGCTCGAGCGTTGTGTTCTCCGCTCGAGCGGGAATGTCGTATATCAGTCGGCAGCTGGACATTTTAAAATCACTTTTTATATTCTCTCTCTCTCTCTTACTTTCTAAAAAGACATTTTGAGAGCTCCTCTCTCTAGAAACTCCCTTCTCTCTAGGGTTTGATCTAGTTAGAGTGTTTCACTATCCTCCAGCCTTTGTAAAAAGTGTGTAGATCGTCGAGGGCTCCATTTTGATTCGTGGATCTTTGAGTTTGGAGCACTTTGGTTTTCTTCAACTTCCCCGTTTGAGCTCTAACTTCGAGGTAGGGATATCCTACTCCTTCTCATGAGTTTTGTCTTTGAATTTTAGCATTTTGATGAGTTGGGGGTTGTTGGGTAATTTTGAGACAGTTTGGGCCTTTGTGTAATTTTATAAAAGTTGGGGTTTTGTTTATATAAACTTATATGCATGTTTGGCATAAGAGAAATGAGATCAATATTGGATTATTGGTGAAAATGGAACCTTAGGGTTTTGATGTTAATTATAGGAAATGCTCTAATTACATTGATAATAAATTAATTGGTATAATTAATTTGAAGAAAAGAGGAATTAAATTGAGAAAGTTGGAATTGGATGTGGATGAGATTAAAGGGTGTAGTTAGATTCGTTCATCGCTCACCTAGTTGAAATGTTGATTATATATCCATTTGGTGCATTTATTTTCAGTATAGAAATAACTGCTTTGGGCTATCGGTGGAGAATAGTCTTGATTGTTGTAGACACTGCATGATAATTAGGCAAACTAAAACTAATCGATTGAGTATGCTATTGAATATAGCAACTGGAATAATACATTAATTCTATGTATTGATTGATTGTATATGATCTATGTTTATATACATGTGTTGTGTGGGAGGAGATAGGGGATGTACTCCACGGTTTAGGGGAAGATAGGGGACGGACCTCTAAACTGGATTTTGTGTGACATTGATACAGCACTACAATGTGTATCAAGTGTTGATTATGGAAGTGTTTGAATTGATTTGATATAGCACTAAAATGTATATCGTTATCAATTGTAAAGTATAGAAGTGATTCTATGTTATGTTGATATAGCACCGAAATGTGTATCTTTCGCAAAGTATGGGAATGGTTTAAGTGTTATTGATACAGCATTAAAATGTGTATCCCTCATGAATTTTGAAAGTGCTTTAAAGATGAGTCTAAATCTCATTAAGTTATTTGGCTAGGTGTTGAGCCTTGTTTTCAAACTCAAAGTTGAAAAGGACATGAGAAATGAAATGTAACATGGACTTAATGTCATGAAATCGGAATGTGATATATGTGGATGTATCTATGTTGACCATCTATCAACTGCTAATCTTTTAGTCATTGTTCATGGCTGGTTTAGTGTATTTCTACTGGGCTGCGGCTCACCCTTTATGGGACATCATTTTCAGGTACATGTAGTATGCCACCTCCAAGGACATAGCTTGGGAGGCTAGAGGTAGACTGACTGCTTGTTATTCGCTTTCTTTTGATGTAGTACATGTAAATTCAAGTCAAGGGCTTAATATGTATTGAGTTAGCACTTTTCTTTTTGTAACCAAGTGTTAACTTGGAAAGTTGTAAGCCCATAGGACATTTGCTTTTGTTGTTAACATGTAATACTTTTGTAAGAACTATTCAGATTAATGGAAAGATGGTTGGTTTCTCTGTATCAATGCATGTCTAAGTTGATGGGTTTTAATGTTATTATTTTGAGGGCGTTACAGATACAGCACAAAAATGTGTATCTATTGTGAAGTATGGAAGTGTTTTAATATGACATTGATACAGCAAATGTGTGTATCTATTGTGAAGTATGGAAGTGTTTTGATACGAGTTGTTATCTCATTTAAAAAGGAAATGTTTTAATATGAGTCGTAGTCTCATTAAATTGGTTGCCAGGTTCTGAGACACGTTATGAATTGGAAATTTGATAAGTAAAGGAAAGTGGAATGAAATATGAACATATCTGTCATGGAATTAGATTGTGTTTTACATTGGTTTGTATGAGTTAAACATTGATCTAATGCTAATGTTTCAGTTATTACTCATACCATGTTTAGCATATCTCTACTGGGCGTTGGCTCACCCTATATGGGGCATCATTTTCAGCTACAGGTGATATGCCGCCTCCAAGGATGTAGCTTGGGAGGTTGTAGAAGCTGAAGGCTTCCTTGTGGTGATTATTTTGTGTATTACATGTAAATCAAGCCAAGGGCTTATTTTGTGCTTTGAGTTAGTACTCTCTTTTTGTAGCCAAGTGTTGACTTGGAAAGTTGTAAGCCCGTAGGGCATTTACTTTTGATATCAACATGTAGTACTTTTGTAATAAATACTCTGATAAATAGAATTATGCTTTATTCTCTTAAGTATATGGATGTCTTGAATGTATGATTTATGGGTTTATTCTGAGGGCGTTACGGTTTTGACTGAGAACTTTGTACAAATCTTTGAATAATTTGAAACAGAAAGATTAGGACATTTTCAAATATAATGAATGATGTAACGAATGATGTAATATATTTTGTTGTAATGAATGATGTAATCAATGATGTAATAATTCAAATATAATGAATGATGTAATATATGGTTCTATACAATTAACAACGCCTGTCTCTCTCTTTAGGTTTCTCTCGCTCCCTCTCCGCCGCTCCTTTCCCCCTCTCTCTCTACCGCTCCATGTCGCCGTCGTGGAATCGGAGCACCCATTCACCCTCACCCTCACCAATTTCTCGCTCTCGCTATGCTCTCTCCATCAGATTTGTGAGTTTCTTCTCTCTTTGATTTTCTGTTTTTATTGGTTTGTGATTTTCAAGTGTTATATTAGATATTACGACTTATTTAGATGCAAGAAATGTGATATTTTGAAGCAACACCACACATTTGACTATATATAATTTCTATAAGTAGAAGACGACAACCTTTTAGGATTTATTTGATTCTCGCCATGAGTTTGATTGTTAATCGAGTGAAATCTATATTTTCTGAGTTTGAATGTCATAAATTGCGTCAAACTTGAAAATAAGTTAGAATTTTAATTTTAAAAATCGTATTGATTAATCACACGAGGTTGTAAATCTCTTCCAATTAATGTTCATAAAAAGATTGATTCTAAAAATAAATAAATTAAAAAAGAATAACACATACATAGATAGATACCAGAGGTAACAAGTAATTAGATTTTTTTTTTTTTTTATACTAGTGTTGTGCACCCGCAATAATAGATAGAATTAGAATAAAAGAAATGAAAAAAAATAAAAATAAAATAACTATATATAATTTATCCAATTTTTGTTTATAATGTGTGGTACTACTGTGAATTCTTCATATCAAATATACATGGGAGTAATGATCAGCATGCCACATATAATTATCACTAGTAATTATGAAATATTTGGAAAAAAAAAAAACTCCAAGTTAATGAAAGGAAATTCTATAAATTATGCTTAATTATATATAGAACACCATATGATGTAGCAAGTAATTAAATTCCTTTATATTTGCTATAACAACTATTGGTTTTATTTTTTAAATTTTGCAATTAGTGTATGTTGCTTTCCAATTTTCAAATTTTATATTTTCCATTTCTTTTGTTTTCATCATCTCATATTTCAAATTTGGTATTTTCTTAGGTGACAATAAAATTTAGTGTAAACCAGCAATTTTGTGCTAATTGCCCAAAAAAGCTATTAAAGGATCTTGTGGTAGTTTTGATTGAGAACTTTATACAAATCTTTGAAAAATTCAAAAACAGAAAGATTAGGACATTTTCAAATATAATGAATGATGTAATATATTTTGTAGTAATGAATGATGTAATGAATGATGTAATAATTCTAATATAATGAATGATGTAATATATATGGTTCTATACAATTAACAACGCCTGTCTCTCTCTTCAGGTTTCTCTCTCTCTCTCTCCCTCTCCGTCGCTTCTCTCTCCCTCTCTCACCGCCGCTCCTTGTCGCCGTCGTAGAATCAAAGCACCGATTCACCCTCACCCTCATCAATTTCTCGCTCTTGCTATGCTCTCTCCATCAGATTTGTGAGTTTCTTCTCTCTTTGATTTTCTATTTTCATTGGTTTATGATTTTCTAGTTTTATATTAGATATTACAACTTATTTAGAAGCAAGAAACATGATATTTTGAAGCAACACCACACATTTGACTATATATAATTGCAATCAGAAGAAGACGACAACCATTTAGGATTTATTTGATTCTCACCATGAGTTTGATTGTTAATCAAGGGAAATCTATATTTTTTTGAGTTTGAATGTCATAAATTGCGTCGAACTTGATAATAAGTTAGAGTTTTAATTTTAAAAATCGTATTGATTAATCACACGAGGTTGTAAATCTCTTCCAATTAATGTTCATAAAAAGATTGATTCTAAAAATAAATAAATAAAAAAAGAGGAAGACATACATAGATAGATACCAAAGGTAACAAGTAATTAGATTTATTTTTTATTTTATTTTTATACTAGTGTTGTGCACCAGCAATAATAGATAGAATTAGAATAAAAATAATGAAAAAAAATAAAAATAAAATAACTATATATAATTTATCCAATTTTTGTTTATAATGTGTTGTAGTGCTGTCAATTCTTCATATCAAATATACACGGGAGTAATGATTAGCATGCCCAATATAATTATCACTAGTAATTATGAAATATTTGGATAAAAAAAAAACTCCAAGCTAATGAAAGGAAATTCTATAAATTATGCTTAATTATATATAGAACACCATATGATGTAACAAGCAATTGAATTCCTTTCTATTTGCTATAACAACTGTTGGTTTTATTTTTTAAATTTTGCAATTAGTGTATGCTGCTTTCCAACTTTCAAATTTTATATTTTCCATTTCTTTTGTTTTCATCATCTCATATTTCAAATTTGGTATTTTCTTAGGTGACAATAAAATTTAGTGTAAACCAGCAATGTTGTGCTAATTGCCCAAAAAAACTATCAAAGGATCTTGTGATAGTTTTGATTGAGAACTTTGTACAAATCTTTGAATAATTCGAAAACAGAAATATTAGGACAATTTCAAATATAATGAATGATGTAATATATTTTGTTGTAATGAATGATGTAATATATATGGTTCTATACAATTAACAATGCCTGTCTCTCTCTTCAGGTTTCTCTCTCTCCCTCTCCCTCTCCTTCTCCGCTGCTCCTCTCCCCTTCTCTCACCGCCGCTCCTCGTCGCTGTCGAAGAACCGGGGCACCGATTCACCCTCGCCCTCACCAATTTCTCGCTCTTGCTATGCTCTCTCCATCAGATTTGGGAGTTTCTTCTCTCTTTGATTTTCTATTTTTATTGGTTTATGATTTTCTAGTTTTATATTAGATATTACGACTTATTTAGATGCAAGAAACGTGATATTTTGAAGCAACACCACACATTTGACCATATATAATTGCTATAAGAAGAAGACGACAACCTTTCAGGATTTATTTGATTCTCACCATGAGTTTGATTGTTAATCGAGTGAAATCTATATTTTTTGAGTTTGAATGTCATAAATTGCCTCGAACTTCATAATAAGTTAGAATTTTAATTTTAAAAATCGTATTGATTAATCACATGAGGTTGTAAACCTCTTCCAGTTAATGTTCATAAAAAGATTGATTCTAAAAATAAATAAAAAGAAGAAGAAGAAGAAGACATACATATATAGATACTAGAGGTAACAAGTAATTAGATTTATTTATTTTTTAATTTTTATACTAGTGTTATGCACCAGCAATAATAGATAGAATTAGAATAAAAAAATAATAAAATAACTATATATAATTTATCCAATTTTTGTTTATAATGTGTGGTCGTGCTGTCAATTCTTATAGCGATCCCGATTTTCCTTTTTATTATTTTATTGTATTCCGGACTTAGTTTTGTGGATGTGTTGCTGTCGTATTCTCATTTCCATCGTTTACTCGTTGTATTTGATTTTTGGGTTGTATTGGGCGTGTTTCAAACAGGTTGGTTGACCTTTAGTCCCATTCCTTCTTGCCTGGATTTTTGTTGTTCCGCTTGAGCGGACCTTTTCACGCTTGAGCAGAGTTTGCATACTTTCAGTATCTTGTGCATCTGCAAAACTACTGCAGAAGTGTTTTTCATGCTAAAGCGGATTTCCTTATGCTCGAGCAGGTCGCGCTCGTGCGGGTGTTCGATGACTGTAAAAATACTAGAGGAGTGTAATCTACGCTCGAGTGGGCTTTCTTTTGCGCTCGAGCGGGTGTAATTTGCAGTTGTGTCTTGGCGCTCGAGCGGGTCCAGTTTTTGTGTTTGACGCTCGAGCATCCTATTCTCCGCTCGAGCGGCTCATACGTATATCAGTTGGCAGCTGGGTGATTTTAAATCACTTTTCACATTTCCTTTCTCTCTTTTACTTTTCTAAACCCTCTTATGAGAGCTCCTCTCTCTAGAATACACTTTCTCTCTAGGGTTTGATCTAGTTTGAATGATCTTCCACCCTAGTGTCTTTGTAAAAAGTGTAGAGCTTGGTGTGGGCTTCCTATCAATTTGAAAATCTTGAGGTTTGGAGCATTTCGAAATTCTTCATTTTCTCCATTTAAGCTCCGAATTTGAGGTAGGGATTTCCTTGTTCTTTTACAATGCTTCGTCTATGGATAGACATGTGGTAGTTTTGTATTGTATGAAAATCATATCCATGTTGGGTTTGTTTGAAAATCATGAGGGTGAACCTAGGGTTGGTTGTTTGAAAATGAGTTTGCTATCATTGATTGTGGTTTGGACTCATTGGGTTGTAAATTAGTATATCATTGTTGAAAGAAGAAAAAGCCCTAATTTATATTTGATTTGATAAATTAAAAGAGGGGTTTTGTTCTTTAGGACAATACATATGTATGTTGGGTCTCAAATGTGGTTATTGTTGTTTGTTGTTGGTATTTGAACCTTTTTGGTCAATATTGAGAAAGAGGAAGAAAAAGCCCTAATTTACTGTTTTGAATTTATTTGCATAATTGATTTGGAAAGTTATGAAAGAATGAAATTGGTTTTGTGAAATAAGAGGAATGATATTGGTTTTGTGAAATGGGAAAAGTGTTTTTGGAATAAGTGGTGGAACAAGTTGATTTTGAAAATGGAAAATGAATTTGGGAACTGAAATATTGTATCTTGAGTATTGAATACACACATTTGGAGTTTTACCTTTACTTATCATACTAGCGTTGTTGTTGGGTTTAAGATCTCACGATAGTTGAGTCTTTTAATAGATGTACTGAATACATACATCTAGAGGTTTTGTCCGTCGTCATCAGTGGAGGATGACATTGTTGTATTGAATTATTGTATATGCATTACATCTGTGTCAATTGAACATTATATGTAATGAAGTGCTAAGATACATTATATATGTATAATGGTTAGGGAGGAAATAGGTGATGTACTCCAGTGTGTGGAGGAGATAGGGGATGTACTCCACACACCTATGTGTTCATATACTTTAACACATTGCTTATGTATCTTGATAGGTTATGTGTGTGCATTACACTTGTTGGTTATGCCCAGTTGTATTGTGATTTTTGGTGTTATACCCTGCGCTTATAATCAGAGGTACCGTTACCTTCCAGCTAGCGCCTGGAGAACTGACTGCGCTTATAATCAGAGGTACCGTTACCTTCCAGCTTAGCGCCTGGAGAACTGATTTAGCCGTTAGAGCAGAGTTTTTATTGTTGTTATCTCAGTGTACCTGAGTATATTATGGATTGCGATGGTTACAATTTTGAAGGGCCAAGTTGCCTCATTTGTTGATTATATACATGTTAATGATTTGTTGTCTCCCTTTTATTAAAGGCATGCATATAGAGATGTGAATGTATTGGGAACAAACCAAAATGCTATTTTCAGGATTTTGGGAAATGTGAAGGAAATTGAGTATTTGAAAATATGTTTTGAGAAAGGCAAATCTGTTGTAAGTATGAAAAATGGGAGAAAATAACGAGCTTAGTGAAATTGTTTTTTTTAAGAAATGTTATTGTCACGAAAGTTCGGGAACAAGGGATAATGATAATGAAATGAAATGAAAGATGAATTGCTTATAGCGCTGAATGGATTGACTGTTTTGAGAAAAGTTTATACATATGTATATTTTTGTATAAACTGCCACATTATTATTCTAGTACGAGATTGAGCATTCATGATCATAGCTATCTGTAAGTTGTTATTGTTGAGGATCATGTAGAGATCCCTATTGGACTATATGTTCATTCCACATTGTTGAATCTTTTTCAGGTATTAAGCAGGATGTGCTACAAGATTTGGATCTTCTTACTTGTTGGCCACGGGGGCCTCTTTTGTGCTGGCGAAATGCCATATATGTAAAAGGGTTACACCTTTCTTTTTGATTCCTTAATGATGTAAGCCCTCGGCCAGTTTCTTTAGAATGCTCATGTTGTATTTAATTTGCATTCGAATGAGAGAATTGTTATTCATTTCTACTAGTTGAACATTTGAGTTTATTTCCACATGTAATCTTTGAAATTGAAAGTAATTCATGAATTTGGTAATGACTTCGTGTAATAAAAAGTGGGGCGTGACAATTCTTCATATCAAATATACATGAGAGTAATGATCAGCATGCCAAATATAATTATCACTAGTAATTATGAAATATTTGGAAGAAAAAAAAAAAAAAAACTCCAAGTTGATGAAAGGAAATTCTACAAATTATGCTTAATTATATATAGAACATCATATGACGTAGCAAGTAATTAAATTCCATTCTATTTGCTATTACAACTATTTGTTTTATTTTTTAAATTTTGCAATAAGTGTATGTTGCTTTCCAACTTTCAAATTTTACATTTTCCATTACTTTTGTTTTCATCATCTCATATTTCAAATTTGGTATTTTATTAGGTGACAATAAAATTTAGTGTAAACCAGCAATGTTGTGCTAATTGCCCAAAAAAACTATCAAAGGATCTTTTGATAGTTTTGATTGAGAACTTTGTATAAATCTTTGAATAATTCGAAAACAGAAAGATTAGGACATTTTCAAATATAATGAATGATGTAATATATTTTGTTGTAATGAATGATGCACTAATTCAAATATAATGAATGATGTAATATATATGGTTCTATACAATTAACAACGCCTGTCTCTCTCTTCAGGTTTCTCTCTCTCCCTCTCCCTCTCCGCTACTCCTCTTCCCCTCTCTCACCGCCGCTCCTCGTCGCCGTCGCAAAACCGGAGCACCGATTCACCCTCACCCTCACCAATTTCTCGCTCTCGCTATGCTCTCTCCATCAGATTTGTGAGTTTCTTCTCTCTTTGATTTTCTATTTTTATTGGTTTCTAATTTTCTAATTTTATATTAGATATTACGACTTATTTAGATGCAAGAAACGTGATATTTTGAAGCAACACCACACATTTGACTATATATAATTGCTATAGGAAGAAGAGGACAACCTTTTAAGATTTATTTGTTTCTCGCCATGAGTTTGATTGTTAATCGAGTGAAATCTATATTTTTTGAGTTTGAATGTCATAAATTGCGTCGAACTTGATAATAAGTTAGAATTTTAATTTTAAAAATCGTATTGATTAAAACATTAAGCCCTAGGCTTGAATTTACATGTAATACCAAAACATAACAACAAAAAGTCCTTCAGCCTCTAAACCTCCCAAGCTACGTCCTTGGAGGTGGCATGTCCCTTGCACCTGAAAATGATGTCCCATGAAGGATGAGCCAAAGCTCAGTAGAGATATACTAAACTAATTATGAGAAATGACTAAAACATTAGCATTCAATAAATTGTTAACACTTATAAAAGAACTTGCAACACAATTTAGTTCCATGACGAATAGTCCATGTTACATTTCACTTTCCTTTACTTATCCAATTTTTCAAGTTATTAACATGGCTCAGAATTTGGCCAATCAGTTAAATGAGACTACATCTCATAATAAAACATTTTCATACTTCACAATTCACATGAGATTACAATTCATATTAAAACACTTCCATACTTCAACTGATACACATATTTGCTGTATCAATGGAGTCTATCCCCTATCTCCTCCCAAACAAGTTTGAGAGTCCATCCCCTATCTCCTCTCAAACCATGGAGTACATCCCCTATCTCCTCCCAAACAGTATGCATATACAATGTATTAAACACTTGTCACATGCAATAATCAATCAATACACATATTTGATGTATTAATCCAACTATCATATTCAATGACATAACACGTTTGATTAGTTTCAGTTTTCCCTAATCAACATACAGTGTTTACAACAATCAAGACTATCCTCCACCGATAGCCCAAAGTAGTTATTTCTAAATAGATAATAAATTCATCAAACAGGTATAATCTTAACATTTTTATAGGTGAGTGATAAATTAATTCGACTACACCATTGAATCCTATAATTTCTCAATTTCATGGATTTCAACTCAATTTCGCATTTCCCCAAATTAATTATACAAATTAATTTATTACAACAATTAGGGCATTTACCCCTTTACTCAAACATTGATCCTAAGACCAAATTCCATCAATTCAACTCTCTAGCTCACATTTCCATGGCTTTAAATACACATGGAGCTTTAAAACACAAAACCCCTCTTTTATAATTTACAAACCAAGCCCTAACTTTTCCAAAATTACCGAACAACACCACTTAATCAAAATGACTAAAACTCATGTCAAAACTCATAAGATGGAGTAAGGTATCCCTACCTCGAAATGAAGAGACCAGATGGAGAAGATGATGAAAACCCAAAGTGCTCCAAATCCACAACTTTTCAGATTAAAGTGAAGCCCTCACGAAGCTCTACCTTTCTTCCAAAGGGACTAGGGTAGAAGACCACTAGAAATAGATGAAACCCTAGAGAGAAGGTATATAGAGAGAGAAAGAGCAGCTGGTTTAGGGTTTGAATGAAAGAAGGTGATGAAAAAGTGAAGTGTAACCCGTAGCTGCCAATTTATATATTCGAGGCTCGCTCGAGCGAAGGAGTGGTCGCTCGAGCGACCAGACACAAAGAAACCTCGCTCGAGTGTAGGAAGCCTCGCTCGAGCTAACAATTCGAAGCTTCAGGTCTGTAACCCAGAAGCACGCTCGAGTGAAGAAACCCAAAACATAGTCCTCGCTCGCTCGAGCGAAGGAAAGCTCGCTCGAGCCAAGGCTGCATCTAAATAAAACCTGAAGACACACAAAACTTGCCCGAGCGTACAAACTCTCACTCGAGCGAAGAAGCAACAACACAAGGCTCGCTCGAGCGACAAAGTCCTGGCTCGAGCGAAGAGACTAAAAACTGGACAGCAACCATTTGCTTCCAATCACACCCAACCTGTAAGAAACCTGCCTAAAACATCCTAAAACTCATATACAAAGAATTGAACGACGGAAACAAAATATATACAACAACCAACACCACGGAACCTAAGTCCGGAATACTATACATAAAGGGGAAAACCCAGGATCGCTATAAGCATGTCGAATATAATTATCACTAGTAATTATGAAATATTTGGAAGAAAAAAAAAAACTCCAAGTTAATGAAAGGAAATTCTATAAATATGCTTAATTATATATAGAACACCATATGATGTAGCAAGTAATTAAATTCCTTTCTATTTGCTATAACAACTATTTGTTTTATTTTTTTAAATTTTGCAATTAGTGTATGTTGCTTTCCAACTTTCAAATTTTACATTTTCCATTACTTTTGTTTTCATCATCTCATATTTCAAATTTGGTATTTTTTTAGGTGACAATAAATTTGTGTAAACCAGCAATGTTGTTCTAATTGCCCAAAAAAACTATCAAACGATCTTGTGACAGTTTGGACTGAGAACTTTGTACAAATCTTTGAATAATTCAAAAACAGAAAGATTAGAACATTTTCAAATATAATGAATGATGTATTGAATGATGTAATAATTCAAATATAAGGAATGATGTAATATATATGGTTCTATAAAATTAACAACGCTTGCCTCTCTCTTCAGGTTTCTCTCTCTCCCTCTCCTTCACCCTCTCTCTTTTCCTCTCCCTCTCCCTCTTCCTCTCCGCTGCTTCTCTCCACCTCTCTCACCGCCACTCCTCGTCGCCGTCGCAGAACCAGAGCACCAATTCACCCTCACCCTCACCAATTTCTCGCTCTTGTTATGCTCTCTCCATTAGATTTGGGAGTTTCTTCTCTATTTGATTTCCTGTTTTTATTGGTTTATGGTTTTCTAGTTTTATATTAGGTATTACGACTTATTTAGATGCAAGAAACGTGATATTTTGAAGCAACACCACACATTTGACTATATATAATTGCTATCAGAAGAAGACGACAACCTTTTAGGATTTATTTGATTCTCACCATGAGTTTGACTGTTAATCGAGTGAAATCTATATTTTTTGAGTTTGAATGTCATAAATTGCATCGAACTTGATAATAAGTTAGAATTTTAATTTTAAAAATCGTATTGATTAATCACACGAGGTTGTAAACCTCTTCCAATTAATGTTCATAAAAAGATTGATTCTAAAAATTAAAAAAAGAAAAGAAGAAGACATACATATATAGATACCAGAGGTAACAAGTAATTAGATTTATTTTTTTTATTTTTATACTAGTGTTGTGCACCAGCAATAATAGATAGAATTAGAATAAAAAAATGAAAAAAAATAAAAATAAAATAACTATATGTAATTTATCCAATTGTTGTTTATAATGTGTGTTAGTGCTGTCAATTCTTCATATCAAATACACATGGGAGTAATGATCAGCATGCCAAATATAATTATCACTGGTAATTATGAAATATTTGGAAGAAAAAAAAAACTACAAGTTAATGAAGGGAAATTCTATAAATTATGCTTAATTATATATAGAACACCATATGATGTAGTAGGTAATTAAATTCCTTTCTATTTGCTATAACAACAATTTGTTTTATTTTTTAAATTTTGCAATAAGTGTATGTTGCTTTCCAACTTTCAAATTTTACATTTTCCATTACTTTTTTTTTCATCATCTCATATTTCAAATTTGGTATTTTCTTAGGTGACAATAAAATTTAGTGTAAACCAGCAATGTTGGGCTAATTGTCCAAAACAACTATCAAAGGATCTTGTGATAGTTTTGATTGAGAACTTTGTACTCATCTTTCAATAATTCGAAAACAGAAAGATTAGGACAATTTCAAATATAATGAATGATGTAATATATGTTGTTGTAATGAATGATGTAATAATTCAAATATAAATAATGATGTAATATATATGGTTCTATACAATTAACAACGCATGTCTCTCTCTTCAGGTTTCTCTCTCTCCCTCTACCTCTCCGCTGCTCCTCTCCCCCTCTCTTGCCGCCGCTCCTCGTCGCCGTCCCAGAACCGGAGCACCGATTCACCTTCACCATGATACCCCTGTTCCGTAATATGTTAATTGGTCCTTAATATGAATGTGATTATGTGTTTTGATATGATTTGGTGCACCATTATGTGAAAATATGTGGTTTTAAATTTTTATCTGTTCACCGTAAGAATATTTGTATGATTTTTCGCTTTGGAAATTAAATTGGAGGCCTTATTGGCCACAGAACCCGAAATTGAGTACGCCATTATGATTGGCATAATTTTTAGAGCCTACGGTGGAATTTAATTGAAAATTGATTCGGGTCATATTAAATCGATTAAATTGATGAATTTAGTGCCCAATTATTTAGTAATATTAAGTAATGGTTAGTGGGACTTTATGTGAGAGGCCATATACACTGAATTTGTACATTTGAGCTCAAAACCAGATTTTGTGTCTTGGAATAGAGAGAGAGCCGACCTTGAGAGGGAAAGGAGGCATCTTGGTGTATTTTGGCTTGTAAATTGTGAATTGGGAAGGCTAGGTGAAAGACTTGGCCATAATTGTGAAGATTGAGCCTCTAGGTAAGCATTGATTCTTGAATTCATGAGTTTAATGTGTAATCTTGTGTGTTCAAGGGTTGTTTGTGATCAAGAGCATGATTTGAGATCATTTTGTTGAAATTAAGGCTTGATATGTGCATGCATGTAATGAACTCCCATGGAACCACAAATCTAGCATGTAATTTGTGAAATTATGAAAGATTGGTAGTGTAATCCCACATGCAGGCATGTCTTTGTTAAATTTTATGGGAATGAGCACTAATTACATTATTTGAAGTGAATGTGAAGTCAGGAGGACATGCATGTACAAATCATGGGAGTATAAGTCTTGAATGTTTGAATTTGAGCATGTTGGTGATGAGGTTGTGATATTTTGGGGCATGCGTGCAAATAAATTATGAAATTGAGCTTCAATATGTTGTAAATTATGCTTGTACCATGTTAGTACATGTCTATGAGTAATTTGAGCCATAACATGCATAAATTGTTGGTTGATAGTCGAAGTGAAGCTCAAGAACACAATTTTGGGTTTTCCAGAATTTTGAGGTCCGCTCGAGCGGGGAACATGCCGCTCGAGCGGGAAATACATGCTCCCAGTACTTTTTGCAGACTTGATGTCCGCTCAAGCGGGGGAGCTATTTTGACAGGCCTTCCGCTCGAGCGACCTATTTAACGCTCGAGCGTATTTTTGATGCAACCAGCACTTTTGCAGGCCTTAAGGGTCAGCTCGAGCGGGGTATTTCACGCTCGAGTGGGGACCCTGTTTTCTGAAATTTTAAAAATGCATTATGTGTTCTGTTTTTCCGTTCCCTTTCACTTCTAAGCACTCTTAGGCATATATTGAGCATTGTAATTGAGTTAAAGAAATAAGAATGAAGCCTAAAGAGGAATATGTGAATCAAAGAACGGATTGAATTATTTGTGACCCATATGTGTTATGTGATGTGTAGGGTCAAGCTCCAGGCAATTCAACCAACCGATCACTGTGAGTAATATCTGACATATGTTATTGTCCAATGGCTACTTCTATGTAAGTTTTCTAAAGTTCATTAATTTGAATGGTGGACACAGTTTGATATGAAAGGCCTATGAGCCAGTTTGATATAAATGAACGGACCGAAGGTCGTTTTGGTATAAATGAATGGACCGAAGGTCGTTTTGATATAAATATGGACCGAAGGTCGTTTCGGCATAAATGAATGGACCGGAGGTCGTTTTGGCATAAATGAATGGACCGAAGGTCGTTTTGATATAAATATGGACCGAAGGTCGTTTTGGCATAAATGAACGGACCGAAGGTCGTTTTGACATAAATGAATGGACCGAAGGTCATTTTGGCATAAATGAATGGATCGAAGGTCATTTTGACATGGATTAATGGGCCAGAGGCCGTTCTGTCATGAATGAAGGTCTGAATGGGCCAAAGGCCAGTTTGTCATTTAGATGGGCCAAAGGCCTGTTTGACACGAACGATAGTTTGACATAAATAACAGTTTGACACGAATAATAGTTTGACATAAATAATAGTTTGACACAATTGATAGTTTGATATAAGTAATAGTTTGACACGAATAATAGTTTGATATGAATAATAGAATGAATGGGCCAAAGGCCGTTTTGACATGAATGAATGGGCCAGAGGCCGTTTTGACATGAACGAAAGTCTGAATGGGCCAAGGGCCAGTTGTTATGGAAAGATAAATGGGCCAAAGGCCAGTATGTTTGGAACCACAGTCACTTGTCCTAAATTGTATATATATATATATTAAATAAAAATATGAATTGGGCCCAAGGCCGTTCGGAATATGCTGTTCTACATATTGTTGTATCTTCTTATTTGATATTATTCACTGGGCTTTCGCTCACGCTCATTCATGTGTTTGTAGGTGAGCTAAGAGAGGTCAAGACCCAGCCCCAGTGAAGCCGGTATGGAACAACCAAGTTTTTGAGAGTCAGCCCCTACGTCTCACGCACGAGACTCGTCTTCGCCCTTTTGTTTGGTATTTATATCTTGTCATGTTGGCGAGGACTCTGTATCTGTTATGTACAGTTTTGACGGGGTGGCTTAGTCTAATGATCCTGTCTGTACAGAACCTTCTGTTACTGCGTTTTCTGATGTGAGTTGTTAACATATTTTGTCGAGAATGTTGTGACGTGCATATAAGCACAGCTCTATGGACAAAGTTTTAAATTTGCTTCTGTTTGGCCCCTTTTAATCTGATGAGTCCTGTCTTATTTGGTTTGAGGCCGTAGGTAATCTCGTGATTACTGGCCGGTTATGGCCTTAACCCATAGGGGCGGGTTCGGGTCGTGACAGAGTGGTATCAGAGCACGAGTTAATAACTCACACACTTGTCCAAAAGAGCAATAAGCGTCTAGAAAAGATCTAGGATGCATTCATGTGATAAACGTGAACTTAGAAGCATCGAGAATATGCTTAAGTGTTTTGATTTGGGCAATTATGTGCTATAAGTTGTGTTGTACTTGCATTGCAAATTGTTTGACTACATATGCTCTCTAGTATATGCATATTTGTAGAATCTTTTGTATATTGTATAATGCAAGTTTAATCAGATGGTGAGTAAGAGCTCCGTAAAGTTATGTTTAACTTTAAAAGTTATGTTTAACTTTAAATATTTGTTGATGTTATGAAATGACAGGTACCCTGGAACGTAATTGTGGTATCCTTAGCAGAGGCCGTCGCCCTGGGGACATAATACTGTGGCTTATGGTCATGAGGCCCTCGTCTGGGGGAAACAATTCCGTGACCTATGTATGAGATCTGTTACTCAGTACTGGAGGTTCCATTATGGAACTTGATATGCTTGACCAACTTGATATGCTATGCTAAAGGAAGTACCACACATGATTTGAATATGAGATATGAATTGTTACACTAATGTGTACAACAAGTTTGTTTTGTTATAATGCACATACATGAATATATGAATCATGAAAAGTTGTTTATGTGTGTAGACACCCCATTTTTGACCGACCTTGAGACTTAGACGTCACCGATTGAGCGCTTGGTGATGTTGCATATCATGCTCGTTCAGAAGTCTCAGAGTCGCGACCGTGAGCCCTGCCTCCGGATTTTCGAACCCTCTTCTGTGCCTTGCCTTGGTTTGCGAACCAGACTTGATTTTCTCTGTTTCTCTTCCTGAGGGGAGGGAGAGGTCCCGTAGACCATCTCTCAGTGGCCGTGGGCTACATTTTGTGGCTGTAGGCCATTTTGCCCATTTCGGAGCCCGGTTTCCGGTTTTTCGGAACCGTTGGCCGTGTGCCTCGGTTCGGGACCCGCTTAACCACCTCCATTTGCTTCAGTTCTTGGCATGCATGTTATTTACTCCTTTTTGAGGGACACTGAGGCCTGAGAGACCCACTTCGTGGTCGAATGCCACTTTCGGTGCTTAATAGACAATTTTCGGGGCCCCGAACTGCGTGTTCTGGCCCCCGAACATTCATTTTGCATCGGTTTTCGCTCATTTTTGGCAGGTACCTCTGTTTCATCACCAGGAAGGCCGTAGAAGGGTGGGAGGCCAGCAATTGTTTCAGCAACCAGTTATATTCCTCCGGCGCCCTCCGACGCCCGTTTTTCTCACTTCCGAGCCAATGTTGAACACCCTTGGACCATTTTCTTGAACTTCTAACCACATATTTGTGTTGTACACACATGGGAGGACACCAAAAGTTGGTGGCCTGTCAGTAATTCCACCTGACCCTTTTGAACCCTTCCTAAAAATGGCCTATTCTCTCTCCTGTTTTACAGTTGACAATTTTGAACCACAGGGTTGTGTTGAGGGCACTTGGGAGGACACCAATCTGTGGTGGCCGGCCATTAATCTCACCTGACCTTTTTGACCCTTGGCCGGCCGGCCATGGGAGGTGGCCGGCCGGCCACCTGCAACTCCAAAAAGTGGCCGGCCATGATCCTTGCAATATGTACATTACAGCTATACATTTTTCCCCCCCAAAAACCTGTATCCGGGGGGACAACTTTTGGGGGGAAACTTGGCTTGTTTTCCCCCCACTTTTTCCCTCCATTTCTCCCCCTCTTTGGTCCATATACTTGGCTGGCCAGCTCTGTCCAAAGGGTTAGAAAATTTCCCTTCAAACCCTTTGCATTATATCTCTCTCCCTCTCCATCTCCAAGCTTCCATTCTTCAAACCCTACACCATTTTACACTACACCACCAAGCCCTACCCTTCCATCCTCCACTCCAGCAGTTTGAGGGTGTTCTCCAGAGCTTAGGGGTGCTGCAAATTCAAGCCAAGAGTTGCTAAAGACTTGTCTTCAAGGGTAAGTTCTATTTCCCCTCTTTTGAGTTTATTTTTGTATCATTTCTTAGCCATACATGCTTACTGTTTTGAGCTCCGGCCCTAACTGAAAGTGGCATTTTTTTGAGCTCCTCTTCACTTTTGCTTAAGGGCCTTTCACTGTTTAAGGCCCCCTTGATGCCCTTGCTTCATTATCCTTCTTAAATGCCATTATCTTGCATAGTATTTTTAGCCTATGTGTGATCTGTTTTGGAGCATGATGTAAACTGTAGATAGGATTATTTTGAGCCCTTATTCAACATTGAAGAAGGGCTCATCACTGTTTGGGACCCCCATGTGCCACTTGCCATTATACCCCTCTTGTGATACCCCTGTTCTGTATTATGATAAATCGGCCCTTAATTTGTTTATGGTTATGTGTTTAGAATGATTTTGTGTGCCATGTATGTGAAAATATGTGACTTTGAAGTTTTATCTGTTCACCGTAGGAATGTCCGTTCGAATAATTAGCTTTGGAAATTTAATTAAGGGCCTTATCGGCCACAAAACCTGAAATTGATTACGCCATAGTGATTGGCATAATTTTTAGAGCCTACGGTGAAATTTAATTGAAAAATTGATTTGGACCAGATTAAGTTGGTAAAATGAGTACCCAATTACTCTATATTATTATATTATGACTAAGTGAGGCTCTACACACTCAAATACCCTCTTTATTATTCTCCTTGGCTGAATAAAACGCAAGAAAGAGAGAGGGGAGTCGACTAGAGAGAGGGAAAAGAGGAGAGTTGGGTGTTTGGCTCAAAATTGTGAAGAATTGGAAGATCAAACTCAAGAAATTGCTATAGTTTGGAAGATTGAGCCTCTAGGTAAGCTTTTGGTCTTGACTTCATAAGTTTGAAACTGTGATCTTGTAAGTTCAAGGGTTGTTTGTGATCAAGAGCATGTAATAAGTTGATTTTTGTTGAGTTTGGAGTCTTGGAACTCATGCATGTAAGAAATCACTTTGAATTTGCATGTTTGAGCTTGAAACACATGATTCATGTAGAGTTTTGGTTAAAGCTCATGTTGTAATCACCATTTGTACCATCTAAGTTGAGAATGATGAGCATCTCCCACATGCATGTACAAATCATGGGAGTATAAGTCTTGAATGTTTGAATTTGAGCATGTTGATGATGGGTTTGAGATATCTTGGGACATGCATGTAGATAAATCATGAAATTGAGCTTCCTAATGTTGTAATCTTGTATTAGTAGCATGTTAGCATGTGTAAGTGTGTAATTTGAGCCATTGCATGCAAGAAATGTAGATGGAAAACCGAATTGGAGCTCAAGAACACGATCTGGGAAACCCAGATTTTTGAGGTCCGCTCGAGCGGGGTAATGGCCGCTCGAGCGGGAAAATCGTGCTCCCAGCATTTTTGCAGAGTTGGATGTCCGCTCGAGCGGGACACCTCACGCTCGAGCGTGGAGTTTGTAGACAGGCCTTCAGCTCGAGCGCTCTATTCCACGCTCGAGCGCATCTTTCGTGCAACCAGTACTTTTGCAGGCCTTAAGGGTCCGCTCGAGCGGAGAAGTTTACGCTCGAGCGGGGACCCTGTTTCCTGGAATTTTGTTCATGCGTTCTGTGTTTCGTTTTCCGTTCTCTTTCACTCGTAAGCACTCTTAGGCATATGTTAAACATTGTAAACGAGTTAATGAGATAGAAATAAAGCCAAAAGAGGAATATGTGAATTAAGGAACCGGTTGAACTGATAATGACCCTTTTGTATTCATGAAATGTGTAGGGTCAAGCTCTAGGGCGCATCCACAAACCGATCACTGTGAGTAATATCAATATTTGAAAGCTTGTCAATGTCCAATTGTTATTCCCTTATAAACTTTATGAGTTGTTAATTGGGATTGTGGGCAAAAGTCTGACAGGAATAAATGAATGGACCAAAGGTCGTTTTGATAAGAATGAATGGACCAAAGGTCGTTTTGATAAGAATGAATGGACCGAAGGTCGTTTTGATAAGAATGAATGGACCGAAGGTCGTTTTGACGTAAATGAATGGACCGAAGGTCGTTTTGATAAGAATGAATGGACCAAAGGTCGTTTGATGTAAATGAATGGACCAAAGGTCGTTCTGACGTGAATGAATGAGTGGGCCGAAGGCCGTTTCGACATGAGAGAGTGGGCCAAAGGCCGTTTTGACATGAATGAACGGGCCGAAGGCCATTTGGACAGAAATGAATGGGCCGAAGGCCGTTTCGACATAAGTGAATGGGCCGAAGGCCGTTTTACCATGAACGAAAACCCGAGTGGGCCAAAGGCCAGAATGTTTAGAACTACAGTTACTTGATTTAAATTTTTGTATAGTTGTATATTCGTTAAACAGAAGTATGAATTGGGCCCAAGGCCGTTTGGAGCATGTTGTTCTACATATTGTTACGTAACTGTCATGTTTGATATTATTCACTGGGCTATCGCTCACGCTCATTCATGTGTATGTAGGTGAGCCAAGAGAAGTCCAAACCCAGCCCCAGTGAAGTCTGCTAGGAAAAATCCGAGTTTTGAGGAAGTCAGCCTTGCGTCTCACTCTTGAGACCTACCCTTGCCTTCTGCTATGTAATTATATTTTGTCGTGCCGACAGGGACTTTATGTAAATGTGTAAATAGTCTGTCATAGGTTGACTTGTTTTGGATGATCCTGTCTGTAATGAATTTTGTGAAACTGTACTTTTGAACTGTGGGTTATTAACGTAACTGAATATAGTCTGTTGATGTGCATATAAGCACGGCTCTATGGACAAAGTTTTTATTTATTGCTTCCGTTTGGCCCCTTAACTCTGACAGGTTATGTCTGTTTTGGTCTGAGGCCGTAGGTAATCTCAGGATTACTGGCCGGTTATGTCCTTAACCCATAGGGGCGGGTTTGGGTCATGACAGAGTGGTATCAGAGCACGAGTTAATAACTCACACACTTGTCCAAAAAGAGCAATAAGCGTCTAGATAAGATCTAGGATGCATTCATGTGATAAGTACGAGTTTGGAAGCATTGGTTATATGCTTAAATGTTTTGTTATGAATAATTATATGTGTAAGTTGTGAACTACTTGCATTGCAAATTATTTGGAAATACGTGCTCCTTGGTGCATGCGTACTTGTGTACCTTTTGTATGAAATATAATGCAAGTTTAATCAGATGGCGAGGACCAGAGGTGATGAGTTAGAGGAATCCTCTACTGCCAGACTGGACAGAATGGAAAGACTAATCCAAGAAATGGCAGAAGCCTTGAGACAGCAACAGGAGTGGCAACAACAGTGGCAGCAACCACATCCGCCACCCCCACCTCCGGCACCACCTGTGCCAGATAATCAAAATGATGATCGGATAATCGCTCTCACCAAGGAATTCAAGAAAATGAAACCACCACAGTTCCATGGCGGACTAGATCCTTTGAAAGCTGAGGCTTGGGTTCTTGGGATCGAAAAACTGTTTGAGGTGTTTCCGTGCTCGGATACACAGAAAGTGCTTCTAGCCACCTTTATGCTAGAAGATGAAGCGAGAAGATGGTGGATGTTGATGAGGGAAAACCACAGAGATGTTGATTGGGCCAAATTTTTGGAAATCTTCTATGACAAGTACTTCCCGTAGTGTGTCCGGGATAGGAAAGTGGCAGAGTTCATGGAACTCAAACAAGACAGCATGACTGTAGCTGAGTATGAGGCCAAATTTACTGAGTTGGCCAGGTTTGCACCACACGTAATTGACACTGATTATAAGAAGGCAAGGCATTTTGAAGGTGGGCTCCGAAGTGACATCCTTGAGCGAGTGAATGTCCTGAAGTTGGAGACCTACATTGGGGTGCATGACCGGGCCATCATATCAGAGGCTAACATAGCTAGACAAGCTAAGCCAACAATAGAATGGAAAGGCAACAAAAGACAAGGCTTCTTTCCGAAGAAGAAATTTCTGAAAAAGCAAAACACGGGCTCCTCAACTACTTCAAGTTCTTCCCGAGACACAGCTCCCATGTGCAACATTTGTAGCAAAAGGCACCGTGGAGTCTGTTACCGTGCATCGGGAGCCTGTTTCAAGTGTGGGAAACAAGGGCACATAGCCCGAGAGTGCAATCAGAACGGTGGGAAACTGGCAGCTAGTTCAACTGCATCGGTCCCAAAGCCGGGAAATGCTGTGAGATCCGCTATTACCGGGGACACAGTGAGACAGGGGAGAGTTTTTGCGCTTGTTCCGGGTGACACACGGAACGCCAATGCCGTTGTCTCAGGTACTATCTCAATATGTAATCAGGATGCTTTTGTGTTAATTGATTCTGGATCAACACACTCATTTGTGACATATGCATTTGCATCTAGACTGAAAAGACCCCTAGAATTGTTGCCATATTTGTTATGTGTGTCTGCTCCATCGGGGGAATCTGTGCTATGTGACTATATATATCGGTTTTGTGACATGCATATTGAGGATGCTACCCTATATGTAGATTTGTTGCCCTTAAACTTTAGACACTTTGATGTAATTTTGGGCATGGATTGGTTGACCAAATATTGTGCCACTATAGATTGTGTGACAAAGAGGGTTGTGTTTAAACCACCAGAACAGAAAGAAATTGTGTTTGTGGGAAATGGGGTAGTGCCTCCACCATATTTGATATCTGCAATGAAAGCATGTAAATTGATCAGGAAGGGGTGCCAGGGTTATTTGTGTTATGTATTGACTGAACAATCTGTGAATGTTGAATTGAATGATATTCCCATTGTTAGAGAGTTCCCAGATGTGTTTCCAAATGAATTACCAGGGGAATTGGTAGACAGGGAGATAGAGTTTACTATTGAGACTGTGCCAGGCACCCAGCCTATTTCTAAAACTCCCTACAGGATGGCTACCGCCGAAATGAAAGAATTAAAGGAACAGTTGCAGGACCTTCTTGATAAAGGGTTTATACGGCCCAGCACTTCACCTTGGGGTGCACCAGTGTTGTTTGTAAAGAAGAAAGATGGTACTTTGCGCCTGTGCATCGATTATCGGGAATTGAATAAGGTAACAGTAAAGAACAAATACCCCCTACCCCGTATTGATGATTTATTTGACCAGTTGCAGGGATCACAGGTGTTTTCTAAGATTGATTTGAGATCCGGGTATCATCAGCTGAAGGTTAAGGCAGAGGATGTTGAGAAAACCGCATTCAGAACGAGGTATGGTCATTTTGAGTTTCTTGTTATGCCATTTGGAGTGACTAATGCTCCGGCAGCATTTATGGACTTAATGAATAGAATTTTTAAAACCTACCTTGATGAGTTTGTTGTAGTCTTCATCGATGATATTTTGATATACTCTAAAGATAGACTTGAACATGAACATCATTTGAGGACCATTTTACAAATACTTCGGGAAAGGAAATTATTTGCTAAACCAAAGAAATGTGAGTTTTGGTTGGACGAGGTCGTTTTCTTAGGGCATGTAATCAACAAGGAAGGAATTTCAGTGGACCCGCAGAAAATAGAAGCAATTGTGAATTGGCCTACACCAACTAATGTGACAGAAGTTCGCAGTTTCATGGGCTTAGCTGGGTACTATAGGAGATTTGTAAAGGACTTTTCGAAATTAGCTGTGCCTCTTACCCAATTGACACGTAAAGGACAACCATTTGAGTGGAATGGTGAAAGAGAATCATCCTTTTACGAATTGAAGACGAGATTGACTACCGCACCGATTTTGACACTACCTTCAGGTATGGAAAATTTTGTGATTTTCAGTGATGCATCTTATAAGGGTTTGGGTTGTGTGTTAATGCAGAACGGAAAGGTTATTGCTTACGCCTCTCGGCAATTGAGGCCGCACGAGAAGAATTACCCAACACATGACCTAGAACTGGCCGCAGTGGTTTTTGCTCTGAAAATCTGGCGGCATTATCTGTATGGGGCAAAGTGTGAAGTCTACACGGATCATAAGAGCCTAAAATACTTCTTCACGCAGAAAGAGTTGAATATGCGTCAGAGAAGATGGCTAGAATTGATAAAAGATTACGACCTAGAAATTCAGTATCACCCCGGGAAAGCTAATACAGTGGCTGATGCCTTGAGCAGAAAGTCAACAGGGAGTATGGCTTATTTGCTTACCGAACAAAGGGAGATTTTGCAAGACTTTGAGAAGTCTGGAATTGAGGTAGTGGTATGTGAACAGGGCGGATTGATAGCCGCTATTACAGCCGAACCGGCAATTGTTGATGAAATCAAGCAGAAACAGAAGGAAGATGAGTTCCTCAGAAAAGTCATTGATGAATTTGAAGTGAGCCCAAAAGCAGAGTTCAGTGTCGAGAATGGAATGTTGAAATTTCGAAACCGAATATGTGTCCCAGATATCACAGAACTAAAGAAGAGGGTCTTAGATGAAGCCCACAGATCCGTATTTACTATGCATCCGGGCAACAATAAAATGTATCGGGATTTGAAACAAACCTATTGGTGGCCTAAAATGAAGAAAGAGATTGCAGAATATGTGTCCAAGTGCCTTCAGTGTCAGCAAGTTAAGGCTGAACATCAGAAACCAGGCGGTCTACTTCAACCTCTCCCTATTCCTGAGTGGAAGTGGGAACATGTGACTATGGATTTCGTTGTTGGCCTACCTCGGACTTCCCGAGGTATGGATTCTGTCTGGGTTGTAGTTGATAGACTGACCAAATCTGCACATTTTCTGCCTGTCAAAACTACATTTACTGCTTATAGATTGGCTACTATTTTTGTTGATGAAATTGTCCGGTTACACGGAGTTCCGGTGTCCATTGTATCAGATAGGGATCCGAAATTTGTATCTAGATTGTGGAAAAGTTTGCAGGAAGCTATGGGAACAAAACTAAGGTTCAGTACTGCCTTCCACCCACAGACGGATGGCCAGTCAGAACGAACGATACAAACTTTGGAAGATATGCTTCGCATGTGTGCTTTGGATTTTCAGGGGAGTTGGGAAGACTATTTGCCGCTTGCAGAGTTTGCTTATAATAACAGCTTCCACTCCAGCATCGGTATGGCACCATACGAGGCTTTGTATGGTAGGAGGTGTAGATCACCTATTTGTTGGACAGAGGTCGGGGACAGAGCTTTGCTTGGGCCCGAAATTGTACAAGACACCTCTGAAAAGATCAAAACTATTCGGCAAAGGCTCAAAACAGCTCAAGACCGACAGAAAAATTATGCAGACGTTTGGAGAAGACCTATTGAGTACGAGGCCGGCGACCATGTGTTCATCCGTGTTTCTCCAATGAAAGGCCAAGTCAGGTTTGGGAAAAAGGGCAAGTTGTCGCCTCGCTACATTGGGCCGTTCCAGATTTTGGAAAGGCTTGGTCCAGTTGCCTACAGGGTTGCTTTGCCACCGGGATTTGAGCAAATCCACAATGTGTTTCATGTGTCAATGTTGAGGGGTTACCTCCGAGACCCGTTGCATGTGATTGATTATCACCGGGTTGCTATTGATGAAAATATGGAATATGCTGAATGGCCGGAAAGAGTTGTTGACCGACAAGTGAAAGAATTGAGAAACAAATCCATTCCAATGGTGAAAGTGGAATGGAAGGAACACTATGGGACAGATGCTACATGGGAAAAAGAGGAGGAAATGCGTCTACGTTATCCACACTTGTTTCTCGATGAAGGTAAATTAAGTTTGGAGGACCAAACTTCCTAAAGGGGGGAAGACTGTGATACCCCTGTTCTGTATTATGATAAATCGGCCCTTAATTTGTTTATGGTTATGTGTTTAGAATGATTTTGTGTGCCATGTATGTGAAAATATGTGACTTTGAAGTTTTATCTGTTCACCGTAGGAATGTCCGTTCGAATAATTAGCTTTGGAAATTTAATTAAGGGCCTTATCGGCCACAAAACCTGAAATTGATTACGCCATAGTGATTGGCATAATTTTTAGAGCCTACGGTGAAATTTAATTGAAAAATTGATTTGGACCAGATTAAGTTGGTAAAATGAGTACCCAATTACTCTATATTATTATATTATGACTAAGTGAGGCTCTACACACTCAAATACCCTCTTTATTATTCTCCTTGGCTGAATAAAACGCAAGAAAGAGAGAGGGGAGTCGGCTAGAGAGAGGGAAAAGAGGAGAGTTGGGTGTTTGGCTCAAAATTGTGAAGAATTGGAAGATCAAACTCAAGAAATTGCTATAGTTTGGAAGATTGAGCCTCTAGGTAAGCTTTTGGTCTTGACTTCATAAGTTTGAAACTGTGATCTTGTAAGTTCAAGGGTTGTTTGTGATCAAGAGCATGTAATAAGTTGATTTTTGTTGAGTTTGGAGTCTTGGAACTCATGCATGTAAGAAATCACTTTGAATTTGCATGTTTGAGCTTGAAACACATGATTCATGTAGAGTTTTGGTTAAAGCTCATGTTGTAATCACCATTTGTACCATCTAAGTTGAGAATGATGAGCATCTCCCACATGCATGTACAAATCATGGGAGTATAAGTCTTGAATGTTTGAATTTGAGCATGTTGATGATGGGTTTGAGATATCTTGGGACATGCATGTAGATAAATCATGAAATTGAGCTTCCTAATGTTGTAATCTTGTATTAGTAGCATGTTAGCATGTGTAAGTGTGTAATTTGAGCCATTGCATGCAAGAAATGTAGATGGAAAACCGAATTGGAGCTCAAGAACACGATCTGGGAAACCCAGATTTTTGAGGTCCGCTCGAGCGGGAAAATCGTGCTCCCAGCATTTTTGCAGAGTTGGATGTCCGCTCGAGCGGGACACCTCACGCTCGAGCGTGGAGTTTGTAGACAGGCCTTCAGCTCGAGCGCTCTATTCCACGCTCGAGCGCATCTTTCGTGCAACCAGTACTTTTGCAGGCCTTAAGGGTCCGCTCGAGCGGAGAAGTTTACGCTCGAGCGGGGACCCTGTTTCCTGGAATTTTGTTCATGCGTTCTGTGTTTCGTTTTCCGTTCTCTTTCACTCGTAAGCACTCTTAGGCATATGTTAAACATTGTAAACGAGTTAATGAGATAGAAATAAAGCCTAAAGAGGAATATGTGAATTAAGGAACCGGTTGAACTGATAATGACCCTTTTGTATTCATGAAATGTGTAGGGTCAAGCTCTAGGGCGCATCCACAAACCGATCACTGTGAGTAATATCAATATTTGAAAGCTTGTCAATGTCCAATTGTTATTCCCTTATAAACTTTATGAGTTGTTAATTGGGATTGTGGGCAAAAGTCTGACAGGAATAAATGAATGGACCAAAGGTCGTTTTGATAAGAATGAATGGACCGAAGGTCGTTTTGATAAGAATGAATGGACCGAAGGTCGTTTTGACGTAAATGAATGGACCGAAGGTCGTTTTGATAAGAATGAATGGACCAAAGGTCGTTTGATGTAAATGAATGGACCAAAGGTCGTTCTGACGTGAATGAATGAGTGGGCCGAAGGCCGTTTCGACATGAGAGAGTGGGCCAAAGGCCGTTTTGACATGAATGAACGGGCCGAAGGCCATTTGGACAGAAATGAATGGGCCGAAGGCCGTTTCGACATAAGTGAATGGGCCGAAGGCCGTTTTGCCATGAACGAAAACCCGAGTGGGCCAAAGGCCAGAATGTTTAGAACTACAGTTACTTGATTTAAATTTTTGTATAGTTGTATATTCGTTAAATAGAAGTATGAATTGGGCCCAAGGCCGTTTGGAGCATGTTGTTCTACATATTGTTACGTAACTGTCATGTTTGATATTATTCACTGGGCGATCGCTCACGCTCATTCATGTGTATGTAGGTGAGCCAAGAGAAGTCCAAACCCAGCCCCAGTGAAGTCTGCTAGGAAAAATCCGAGTTTTGAGGAAGTCAGCCTTGCGTCTCACTCTTGAGACCTACCATTGCCTTCTGCTATGTAATTATATTTTTTCGTGCCGACAGGGACTTTATGTAAATGTGTAAATAGTCTGTCATAGGTTGACTTGTTTTGGATGATCCTGTCTGTAATGAATTTTGTGAAACTGTACTTTTGAACTGTGGGTTATTAACGTAACTGAATATAGTCTGTTGATGTGCATATAAGCACGGCTCTATGGACAAAGTTTTTATTTATTGCTTCCGTTTGGCCCCTTAACTCTGACAGGTTATGTCTGTTTTGGTCTGAGGCCGTAGGTAATCTCAGGATTACTGGCCGGTTATGTCCTTAACCCATAGGGGCGGGTTTGGGTCATGACACCTCTTTGGTCCCCTTTTTTGCATGATTTGGCAGCCCATTGTGCTTCTGTTTTTGGGTTCTTTTCAAAACTGAAAATAGTCTTATTTTGGCCCATTCTTAATGTTTCATTAAGGGACTTTCATGGTTTGAGGCATCTTTTATACACTTCATGTTATATCTCTCTTTTGGGCCTCATTTTGCATAGCATTTTGGACATGTTTTCATACTGTTTTGGGTCCGGCCATCAACTGTAAAATGCTTTATTTTTGGCCCCTCTTCAACATTTTTGAAGGGCCCCTTTGTGTTTAAGGCCAGCAATCACTACCTACTTCTTTGGCCATCTTTTGGCCCATTTCTTGCATGAGAGTTTATCCATACCTGTGCTGGTTTTTGTGGTCTACCATAAACTATAAAAGATCATATTTTGGGCCCCTCTTCAACTTTTTTGAAGGGCCCTAATCTGTTTGGGGTCAGTAGCTGCGAGTTGTTTCATTATCTCACATTTAGGGCCATTTTTGCATGCTATTTTTGCCCTATTTTTGTTTGCTGTTTGGCCATGCTTTGAACTGTAAAAATGCTTATCTAGGGGCTTCCTTGCTTCTGTATTTTCATCTCATGTTCAAATTATGCATGCATTGCATAGCTATAGGCCATTTCATGCGCCAAAATCCATGTTTCGGGGCTCGTTCCATGCATTGGGTTTCATTTTACCGGGTTTCGGGGCTGTTTTGCATCTCATTTTACCTCTGATTTTTGCATTATAGTGTGCCATATTCCATGTCTTTTCCATGTCTCATTAGAGTGGCATTTCGGTGCCTGAGGGTCGGTCCTCGGTTTGCGTGCATGCATGCACGCATTTCGAGTTGTCTTGTTTCCATCTAATGGCCTCCTATGTGAGTGTGGCTGAGGCTCTCTCATGTTGGTGTAAGCCCATTATTGCATTGCGTATGCCATTTCATCCATAGCATTGTGTATGCTCGGTTGTGTATTACCTCGTGCAGCGTGTATGCCATTCCATGACATTGTGTATGTTAGGATTGTATCTTAGTTGCATTTCATGCATGTCATGCATATTGCATCGTGTTCGGGATAGGAGTTAGCCCGGACACGGGAAACGAGGTACGTTTCGTACTCCGAGTGACGGAACGTGTCTCAATTTCCCAGTCACCGACACTCCGGATTATTCATGATGGAGTTAGGTTCTTGTTGTGTTTATATGTGCATTCATTCTACATTGAATTTCACAATTTGACCCCTCGGCCATCATGCATCGATATGCGTGATTGGTGGCACGAGGATCGAGGCATGCATATATCTAAGAAAATACATTGCCATGCCCCTTTCCTGCTCTCTGTTGCAGCAAAATGAAGAATCAGCAACTTTTCGGGGCTTGGCACGCATTTCAAGAACAGGCGCAAACAGAGGCTAATTGGGGCATCGTCACAACCCGGGCATGCATCATTCATCAGAGTCAAGGCAGTCCCTGGCTTGCATGCCAGTTTACAGCTTTCTTAGTTAATTTGTAAATTAATTAGGAATTTGTACATTATTTGGACTGTAATATTTGGACTGTAATATTCTTTTATTCGGGACTGTACTTTTATTCGGATCCTCTGTGCGAGGGCATAATTGTAATAAGTGTACGTGAGTGTGATGAATGTCTTCCAACCCCACGTCTTTCTTCCCTTTTATTTACCTGCTTATGATGGTTAGATTAGGGCATATTTCAATTAGCATACAGTATGACAGCATGTTTGCATCATTCATCTGTTTTGCATGCACCGGGCTCGGCGCATCATACTAACTGCATTTGTATTTCAATTCCAAGTTGAATACATGTTAGCTGTAGCATTCCATATGCCATGTTTAGAATAGCCGAGCCTGCTATAGTTTGCATTCTTGCATGTGTTGCATTAGGTATTTCTGTATACTTAGGATTCATGCATGATTTCTAATGAGTTTTTGTTTTGGCTTGGAGTACTCGGTGAGTTTTATGCTTTAGCATCCTTGCATGCGTGTGAGTGACTGCCATGAATAGCATGCTTACTATGAGGCTATATGCTTATGTGATATAACTGCCTGAATGCCTGTGGGTGAAGGTTGGGTTACTTGGATTGGAATAAATCATCAACTGTTTGTTTTAAGCCCACTAGATAGTGGCAAAACCATCTTTTCTAAGCCCACCTGCGGGTGGCAAAATCTGCATTTTAAGCCTACTTGCGAGTAGCAAACCATCTTTCAAATAAACAAGCATGAAATGTTTTGTTCCAATTCGGGCGACCCAGTCTATACTTATATGCTGTGTGCATCACATAGTAACCTAGGCTAATAACCGGAATAAGGATACACAAAGTTTACAAAAATAGATATCATGGTTAGTAGAGGCCAATCTTTGATCGGGCGAGCGGGGGTGCTCACGAAGTGACCTTCCCCAATCGTACCCAAGTTCCCGAGCCGAGGCAACTTTGGTGATGACGGACACGTGGCCTTTGGCACCGAGTCAGGGTTTTCTAAATTTCCCATTAAAAAAACATTTAGGTGGCGACTCTGTATCTGGCAAAGCAGTCCATGTTTGGCACTTCTTTTCAAAAATCTGTTTCTCAAAACGATTTGCCGAATTTGGACTCTTTGGTTCAGATTTAGAACCGTGACAAATTTGAGAGTCCTGAGCTGTAGTAACCCCAAATGAACAGAACGGGAGCTCATCCCTCCCGGGGCGTTCGGGGACGTCTACAATGTGCATTCAATTCTGCCTACGGGTGTCTATGTGAAATATGAACATGATTTGAGTATATAATTACTTAGTAAATGTTCAGCATGCGATATCTGATAAGTATGCAATTATCTGTTATGTATGTGATTAATTACGTACGATATGTGAAATGAGAATGTAAAGACGTGCCTATGTGTGACTATGTGTTTATTTTTGTATTGGACATCCCCGTATTTGGCATGATTTAATAAGAGTTCGTGTAGAATGTGGTTAAAGTAAGGGCATACGAGTTGGCAGACTCTTTTACAGCCCGACCTGATAGATTGGAAAGAATGGTACAAGAAATGGCAGAGATCTTAAGACAACAACGTCAGGAATTGTCGGATTTCGGGGGCTTGTTATAGGTGTGGTAAATGGACCATATGGTAAGGAATTGTCCCCGAACTGAACAAATGCGAGTAAATCTTCTGCCTCAGTTGAATTCGTACCAATGGTGGGAATTGCTAATCAAGATAGAGTAATTGTACTCGTCCCAGAAAGCACTCAGAATACTGCAACCGTTATCCCAGGTATCTATACTGTTTATAAACAAATGCGTATGTGTTGATTGATTCTGAATTAGTACGTTTGTACATCTTCGCTTGGGATATTATTTGATTCGGATCGGCATATTTTTCCATATCTGCTGCGTGTGTATCTAGATTGGTTAGACCCACATGATCGAGACCGCATTCATTGGAGGTATATGCCCCGTTTGGGAAATTTGTGAAATACGTTTTGGGATATTGGTTAACTCTACACATGCACATGTATATCTAAACCTATGCTCAGGTTGATTTGCTATGTTACTGTCGTCAATGAGTAAATCACTGGAATTGTGACTTTGTGATTGTATAATTGAGTTGAGCACCCCAAATAATAAACTCTGCAAGCTACGAGACCATGCATTTTGATTGGTAGAAAATTGACTAGATTATGTGACTATATTGGGCTCGACTCATAAACCTATATTTTGTGACTAATTTTGAACTTTTGCGTAACAGACTCTATCTTATGTACAACCGAGGAACTCTGTTTAATGTGTTACTGTGCACCATGTGCTTGTATATAAGACTTGTTTGGGAATTGCTGTATTGATTATGGTAGATACCTCCTGATCTGAATAACTACACGTTTATGCAACTACCCCTGAATTTATGTAGTCGATGCGATATTGTACATGACTTGAAATGCTTTGATATGAACAGTTGTGATGAATAATTCTGATATGACATTGAGAACTGATGAACTTAGGGCAGTTGAGAAACTATCAACCATGTACCTAAGCAAACGAAGTATGCCTTACAGAACCGAATGTGCCCTATTTGAGAAATTTTTTATCTGATTCGATCCGATAGAACCTTTGCCTGATATTGTTCCGATGGAACCCTCATTTGATATAATTTGATTGAACCTTTGTTTGATCTAATCTGACAAGACCGTTGCTTGGATCGACCGATAAGACCCTCTATCTAATTTGATTTTGTAAAAAGGGGATTAAGAATTGCTTGTAAATAAATAGCCAGATTATTGTTGGCAGAAAAACTGATAGACCCAAAACTTGAATTCGTTTGGAATACTCGACTTATTGGAAAGACCTTTTGTGGACTATCAACAGATTGAGCTAACCAAACGCACCATTGAGAACCAATCCCCAACTAGTGATGACATATGTGTTAAAAATGAACCGAATTGTACAAACCCCATGATTGGGTGTCGTAAGGAGTGTTGTTCCATTTTGTTTGTTTGACGCTATGGGAACGGTAGATTGATTTGATTTTGAGCAGTACTGAACATTTGTCTTTGACTGGTCAGAACATGTTTTGTAAGGGAGAGTGGTTGCTTCAGTGTTATCAGATTTTGGGGAAATCAGGCTATAGCGAATGGTGTTGTGTTGCTTTGATGACATTCTTAGAGTGTCCTTTCGTGCTAGGGGACGTTAAGCCTATGTAGCACCTTTGATTGAAATACCTTTTGCCACCGACAGTTTCGTACGGGTGGGTTTGACTAATCGATCTGGAATCGGCCACCGACGGTCGCGAACAGGTGTGCTTCGATTCCAAGATGATTATTCCTTTGTTTTGTTCGGAATGTCATCCTTTGGTATTATGTGAATGTTTTAACATCCAAGAAACTTTGAAAAACCCTGATTGTTCGAAAAGTGCGTGAATTCAGTACGCTTTGTATATAACTACCCAATGTCATTATATTCTGTGATTGGAACCCTGAGAATGTATGAATTGTGTTTGACATGCGATTGTCTCCTTTGATAATGCCTTTGACATCATGGGGATTTACGTATATGAATTGCCTTATGCTTTTGACGACTATCAGATGAAGTAGAAAGACTCGATGGAACAGAGAATTGAATACTGAACTGAATTGTGAATTGCAAACTATAAACTGTTGAATGAATGAAGAACACATGTATTCTATTAGAAGTCGACTGCCTCAGTGTCATTGTATTTTACAATTGGTACTATGGGGATATGAGTTACGTATGTCGTGTGGTTGATCGCTTCGTTGTTATCTTTGTTGACTCGGGAATCAGCGCCTGAATTCACTTTAAATTCCTGAAGACTTTTGATTAACCTTGAATAGCTATAATGAGCTACTGAAAATACCGAATCGGATTGTGTATTGTGGAATTATTGAAGAATGAATTGAACTTTTGTGTCAAGGGAATGGACCTAACTTCTATGATAAAGTTGGCTGGCATTTGAAATAAATATGTTAGCAACCTATTGTGAAGAAGGAAATTATTGAAATTGTGTCTAAATATTTTCGGTGCCAACAAGTCAGAGTTGAATAAAAGTTATTGGCGGAACTACTGCAACCTCTGTCTATTTCAGAATGGAAATGGGAATATGTAACTACGAATTTCATTATGAGACTACCTCGGACACCCAAGGTATAAGTCTCGTTTGAGTTTTTGTGTTTGGGATTACTAAATTTCTCATTTCCTCCCTGTGAAATTTTTGTATAATGCTTGTAGATTAGCCGCTGTTACGTCACTAAGGTTGCTTGTTTGCATGGGGTCCTAATATCTATTGTTTAGACAGGAACCCTAAAATGTGTTCGGATTCTGACAAGCCTTCAAGAGCCAATGGGAACTGAATTGTGATTTGGCGCTGCTTTCCATCCGAAAATCGATGTATAATTATAAAGAACTTTTGGGAGAAATGCTCCAAATATGTGCAGTAGATTTTTCGGGGAGTTTGAGAGATTTATCCATTGTTGGCAAACCTTGCTTACAACCACAGCCTACGCTCTTGATTTGGTGTGACACCATACAAGTCTTGTATGGAGGAAAGGTTGAGTCTTTGAATGATTGAGAACAGAGTGTTGCTCGATTTTAAGACTAAGCAGGTAACTATCAAAAGGATTGGGAACCCTTGAATGAAAAGTGTTCTGAATTGTTTCGACTAAAGATAAATTAAGTTTGGAGGACCAAACTTCCTAAAGGGGGGAAGACTGTGATACCCCTGTTCCGTAATATGTTAATTGGTCCTTAATATGAATGTGATTATGTGTTTTGATATGACTTGGAGCACCATTATGTGAAAATATGTGGTTTTAAATTTTTATCTGTTCACCGTAGGAATATCTGTTTGATTTTCAACTTCGGAAATTAAATTGAAGGCCTTATTGGCCACAGAACCTGAAATTGAGTACGCCATTGTGATTGGCATAATTTTTAGAGCCTACGGTGGAATTTAATTGAAAATTGATTCGGGTCAGATTAAATCGATTAAATTGATGAATTTAGTGCCCAATTATTTAGTAATATTAAGTAATGGTTAGTGGGACTTTATGTGAGAGGCCATATACACTCAATTTGTACATTTGAGCTCAAAACCTGATTTTGTGTCTTGGAATATAGAGAGAGCTGACCTTGAGAGGGAAATGAGACATCTTGGTGTATTTTGGCTTGTAAATTGTGAATTGGGAAGGCTAGGTGCAAGACTTGGCCATAATTGTGAAGATTGAGCCTCTAGGTAAGCATTGATTCTTGAATTCATGAGTTTAATATGTAATCTTGTGTGTTCAAGGGTTGCTTGTGATCAAGAGCATGATTTGAGATCATTTTGTTGAAATTAAGGCTTGATATGTGCATGCATGTAATGAACTCCCATGGAATCACAAATCTAGCACGTAATTTGGGAAATTATGAAAGATTGGTAGTGTAATCCCACATGCAAGCTTTTCTTTGTTAAATTTTATGGGAATGAGCACTAATTACATTATTTGAAGTGAATGTGAAGTCAAGAGGGCATGCATGTACAAATTATGGGAGTATAAGTCTTGAATGTTTGAATTTGAGCATGTTGGTGATGAGGTTGTGATATTTTGGGGCATGCGTGAAAATAAATTATGAAATTGAGCTTCAACATGTTGTAAATTATGCTTGTACGATGTTAGTACATGTCTATGAGTAATTTGAGCCATAACATGCATAAATTGTTGGTTGATAGTCGAATTGAAGCTCAAGAACACAATTCTGGGTTTTCTAGAATTTTGAGGTCCGCTCGAGCGGGGAACATGCTGCTCGAGCGGGAAATGCGTGCTCCCAGTACTTTTTGCAGACTTGATGTCCGCTTAAGCGGGGTAATTCACGCTTAAGCGGGGGAGCTATTTTGACAGGCCTTCCGCTCGAGCGCCCTATTTAACGCTCGAGCATATTTTTGATGCCACCAGCACTTTTGCAGGCCTTAAGGGTCAGCTCGAGCGGGGTATTTCACGCTCGAGCGGGGACCCTGTTTTCTGAAATTTTAAAAATGCATTATGTGTTCTGTTTTTCTGTTCCCTTTCACTTCTAAGCACTCTTAGGCATATATTGAGCATTGTAATTGAGTTAAAGAAATAAGAATGAAGCCTAAAGAGGAATATGTGAATCAAAGAACGGATTGAATTATTTGTGACCCATATGTGTTATGTGATGTGTAGGGTCAAGCTCCAGGGCAATTCAACCAACCGATCACTGTGAGTAATATCTGACATATGTTATTGTCCAATGGCTACTTCTATGTAAGTTTTTTAAAGTTCATTAATTTGAATGGTGGACACAGTTTGATATGAAAGGCCTATGAGCCAGTTTGATATAAATGAACGGACCGAAGGTCGTTTTGGCATAAATGAATGGACCGAAGGTCGTTTTGATATAAATATAGACCGAAGGTCGTTTCGGCATAAATGAATGGACCGGAGGTCATTTTGGCATAAATGAATGGACCGAAGGTCGTTTTGATATAAATATGGACCGAAGGTCGTTTCGGCATAAATGAACGGACTGAAGGTCGTTTTGGCATAAATGAATGGACCGAAGGTCGTTTTGGCATAAATGAATGGACCGAAGGTCGTTTTGACATGGATGAATGGGCCAGAGGCCGTTCTGTCATGAATGAAGGTCTGAATGGGCTAAAGGCCAGTCTGTCATTTAGATGGGCCAAAGGCCAGTTTGACACGAATGATAGTTTGACATAAATAATAGTTTGACACGAATGATAGTTTGACATAAATAATAGTTTGACACGAATGATAGTTTGATATAAGTAATAGTTTGACACGAATAACAGTTCGATCTGAATAATAGAATGAATGGGCCAAAGGCCGTTTTGACATGAATGAATGGGCCAGAGGCCGTTTTGACATGAACGAAAGTCTGAATGGGCCAAGGGCCAGTTGTTATGGAAAGATAAATGGGCCAAAGGCCAGTATGTTTGGAACCACAGTCACTTGACTTAAATTGTATATATATATATATATATTAAATAGAAATATGAATTGGGCCCAAGGCCGTTCGGAATATGTTGTTCTACATATTGTTGTATCTTCTTATTTGATATTATTCACTAGGCTCTTGCTCACGCTCATTCATGTGTTTGTAAGTGAGCCAAGAGAGGTCCAGACCCAGCCCCAGTGAAGCCAGTATGGAACAACCAAGTTTTTGAGAGTCAGCCCCTACGTCTCACGCACGAGACTCATCTTCGCCCTTTTGTTTGGTATTTATATCTTGTCATGTTGGCGAGGACTCTGTATCTGTTATGTACAGTTTTGACGGGGTGGCTTAGTCTAATGATCCTGTCTGTACTGAACCTTTTGTTACTGCGTGTTCTGATGTGAGTTGTTAACATATTTGTGTCGAGAATGTTGTGACATGCATATAAGCACAGCTCTACGGACAAAGTTTTAAATTTGCTTCCGTTTGGCCCCGTTTACTCTGATGAGTCTTGTCTTATTTGGTTTGAGGCCGTAGGTAATCTCATGATTACTGGCCGGTTATGGCCTTAACCCATAGGGGCGGGTTCGGGTCGTGACAGAGTGGTATCAGAGCACGAGTGAATAACTCACACACTTGTCCAAAAGTGCAATAAGCGTCTAGGAAAGATCTAGGATGCATTCATGTGATAAACATGAACTTCGAAGCATCGAGAATATGCTTAAGTGTTTTGATTTGGGCAATTATGTGCTATAAGTTGTGTTGTACTTGCATTGCAAATTGTTTGACTACATATGCTCTCTAGTATATGCATATTTGTAGAATCTTTTGTATATTGTATAATGCAAGTTTAATCAGATGGTGAGTAAGAGCTCCGTAAAGTTATGTTTAACTTTAAAAGTTATGTTTAACTTTAAATATTTGTTGATGTTATGAAATGACAGGTACCCTAGAACGTAATTGTGGTATCCTTAGCAGAGGCCGTCGCCCAGGGGACATAATACAGTGGATTATGGTCATGAGGCCCTCACCCGGGGGAAACAATACCGTGACCTATGTATGAGATCTGTTACTCAGTACCGGAGGTTCCATTATGGAACTTGATATGCTTGACCAACTTGATATGCTATGCTAAAGGAAGTACCACACATGATTTGAATATGAGATATGAATTGTTACACTAATGTGTACAACAAGTTTGTTTTGTTATAATGCACATACATGAATATATGAATCATGAAAAGTTGTTTATGTGCATTCAATTCTGCCTACGGGTGTCTATGTGAAATATGAACATGATTTGAGTATATAATTACTTAGTAAATGTTCAGCATGCGATATCTGATAAGTATGCAATTATCTGTTATGTATGTGATTAATTACGTACGATATGTGAAATGAGAATGTAAAGACGTGCCTATGTGTGACTATGTGTTTATTTTTGTATTGGACATCCCCGTATTTGGCATGATTTAATAAGAGTTCGTGTAGAACGTGGTTAAAGTAAGGGCATACGAGTTGGCAGACTCTTTTACAGCCCGACCTGATAGATTGGAAAGAATGGTACAAGAAATGGCAGAGATCTTAAGACAACAACGTCAGGAATTGTCGGATTTCGGGGGCTTGTTATAGGTGTGGTAAATGGACCATATGGTAAGGAATTGTCCCCGAACTGAACAAATGCGAGTAAATCTTCTGCCTCTGTTGAATTCGCACCAATGGTGGGAATTGCTAATCAAGATAGAGTAATTGTACTCGTCCCAGAAAGCACTCAGAATACTGCAACCGTTATCCCAGGTATCTATACTGTTTATAAACAAATGCGTATGTGTTGATTGATTCTGAATTAGTACGTTTGTACATCTTCGCTTGGGATATTATTTGATTCGGATCGGCATATTTTTCCATATCTGCTGCGTGTGTATCTAGATTGGTTAGACCTACATGATCGAGACTGCATTCATTGGAGGTATATGCCCCGTTTGGGAAATTTGTGAAATACGTTTTGGGATATTGGTTGACTCTGCACATGCACATGTATATCTAAACCTATGCTCAGGTTGATTTGCTATGTTACTGTCTTCAATGACTAAACCACTGGAATTGTGACTTTGTGATTGTATAATTGAGTTGAGCACCCCAAATAATAAACTCTGCAAGCTACGAGACCATGAATTTTGATTGGTAGAAAATTGACTAGATTATGTGACTATACTGGGCTCGACTCATAAACCTACATTTTGTGACTAATTTGGAACTTTTGCGTAACAGACTCTATCTTATGTACAACCGAGGAACTCTGTTTAATGTGTTACTGTGCACCATGTGCGTGTATATAAGACTTGTTTGGGAATTGCTGTACTGATTATGGTAGATACCTCCTGATCTGAATAACTGTACGTTTATGCAACTACCCCTGAATTTATGTAGTCGATGCGATATTGTACATGACTTGAAATGCTTTGATATGAACAGTTGGGATGAATAATTCTAATATGACTTTGAGAACTGATGAACTTAGGGCAGTTGAGAAACTATCAACCATGTACCTAAGCAAACGAAGTATGCCTTACAGAACCGAATGTGCCCTATTTAAGAAATTTTTTATCTGATTCGATCCGATAGAACCTTTGCCTGATATTGTTCCGATGGAACCCTCATTTGATATAATTTGATGGAACCTTTGTTCGATCTAATCTGACAAGACCGTTGCTTGGATCGACCGATAAGACCCTCTATCTAATTTGATTTTGTAAAAAGGGGATTAAGAATTGCTTGTAAATAAATAGCCAGATTATTGTTGGCAGAAAAACTGATAGACCCAAAACTTGAATTCGTTTGGAATACTCGACTTATTGGAAAGACCTTTTGTGGACTATCAACAGATTGACCTAACCAAACGCACCATTGAGAACCAATCCCCAACTAGTGAGGACATATGTGTTAAAAATGAACCGAATTGTATAAACCCCATGATTGGGTGTCGTAAGGAGTGTTGTTCCATTTTGTTTGTTTGACGCTATGGGAACGTTAGATTGATTTGATTTTGAGCAGTACTGAATATTTGTCTTTGACTGGTCAGAACATGTTTTGTAAGGGAGAGTGGTTGCTTCAGTGTTTTCAGATTTTGGGGAAATCAGGTTATAGCGAATGGTGTTGTGTTGCTTTGATGACATTCTTAGAGTGTCCTTTCGTGCTAGGGGACGTTAAGCCTATGTAGCACCTTTGATTGAAATACCTTTTGCCACCGACCGTTTCGTACGGGTGGGTTTGACTAATCGATCTGGAATCGGCCACCGACGGTCGCGAACGGGTGTGCTTCGATTCCAAGACGATTATTCCTTTGTTTTGTTCGGAATGTCATCCTTTGGTATTATGTGAATGTTTTAACATCCAAGAAACTTTGAAAAACACTGATTGTTCGAAAAGTGCGTGAATTCAGTAAGCTTTGTATATAATTACCCAATGTCATTGTATTTTGTGATTGGAACCCTGAGAATGTATGAATTGTGTTTGACATACGATTGTCTCCTTTGATAATGCCTTTGACATCATGGGGATTTACGTATATGAATTGCCTTATGCTTTTGACGACTATCAGATGAAGTAGAAAGACTCGATGGAACAGAGAATTGAATACTGAACTGAATTGTGAATTGCAAACTATAAACTGTTGAATGAATGAAGAACACGTGTATTCTATTAGAAGTCGACTGCCTCAGCGTCATTGTATTTTACAATTGGTACTATGGGGATATGAGTTACGTATGTCGTGTGGTTGATCGCTTCGTTGTTATCTTTGTTGACTCGGGAATCAGTGCCTGAATTCACTTTAAATTCCTGAAGACTTTTGATTAACCTTGAATAGCTATAATGAGCTACTGAAAATACCGAATCGGATTGTGTATTGTGGAATTATTGAAGAATGAATTGAACTTTTGTGTCAAGGGAATGGACCGAACTTCTATGATAAAGTTGGCTGGCATTTGAAATAAATATGTTAGCAACCTGTTGTGAAGAAGGAAATTATTGAAATTGTGTCTAAATATTTTCGGTGCCAACAAGTCAGAGTTGAATAAAAGTTATTGGCGGAACTACTGCAACCTCTGTCTATTTCGGAATGGAAATGGGAATATGTAACTACGAATTTCATTGTGAGACTACCTCGGACACCCAAGGTATATGTCCCGTTTGAGTTTTTGTGTATGGGATTACTAAATTGCTCATTTCCTCCCTGTGAAATTTTTGTATAATGCTTGTAGATTAGCCGCTGTTACGTCACTAAGGTTGCTTGTTTGCATGGGGTCCTAATATCTATTGTTTAGACAGGAACCCTAAAATGTGTTCGGATTCTGACAAGCCTTCAAGAGCCAATGGGGACTGAATTGTGATTTGGCGCTGCTTTCCATCTGAAAATCGATGTATAATTATAAAGAACTTTTGGGAGAAATGCTCCAAATATGTGCAGTAGATTTTTCGGGGAGTTTGGGAGATTTATCCATTATTGGCAAACCTTGCTTACAACCACAGCCTACGCTCTTGATTTGGTGTGACACCATACAAGTCTTGTATGGAGGAAAAGTTGAGTCTTTGAATGATTGAGAACAGAGTGTTGCTTGATTTTAAGACTAAGCAGGTAACTATCAAAAGGATCGGGAACCGTTGAATGAAAAGTGTTCTGAATTGTTTCGACTAAAGGTAAATTAAGTTTGGAGGACCAAACTTCCTAAAGGGGGGAAGACTGTGATACCCCTGTTCCGTAATATGTTAATTGGTCCTTAATATGAATGTGATTATGTGTTTTGATATGATTTGGTGCACCATTATGTGAAAATATGTAGTTTTAAATTTTTATATGTTCACCATAGGAATATCTGTTTGATTTTCCACTTCAGAAATTAAATTAAAGGCCTTATCGACCACAGAACCCGAAATTGAGTACGCCATTGTGATTGGTATAATTTTAGAGCCTACGGTGGAATTTAATTGAAAATTGATTCGGGTCAGATTAAATCGATTAAATTGATGAATTTAGTGCCCAATTATTTAGTAATATTAAGTAATGGTTAGTGGGACTTTATGTGAGAGGCCATATACACTCAATTTGTACATTTGAGCTCAAAACCAGATTTTGTGTCTTGGAATAGAGAGAGAGAGCCGACCTTGAGAGGGAAAGGAGACATCTTGGTGTATTTTGGCTTGTAAATTGTGAATTGGGAAGGCTAGGTGCAAGACTTGGCCATAATTGTGAAGATTGAGCCTCTAGGTAAGCATTGATTCTTGAATTCATGAGTTTAATGTGTAATCTTGTGTGTTCAAGGGTTGTTTGTCATCAAGAGCATGATTTGAGATCATTTTGTTGAAATTGAGGCTTGATATGTGCATGCATGTAATGAACTCCCATGGAATCACAAATCTAGCATGTAATTTGTGAAATTATGAAAGATTGGTAGTGTAATCCCACATGCAAGCTTGTCTTTGTTAAATTTTATGGGAATGAGCACTAATTACATTATTTGAAGTGAATGTGAAGTCAAGAGGGCATGCATGTACAAATCATGGGAGTATAAGTCTTGAATGTTTGAATTTGAGCATGTTGGTGATGAGGTTGTGATATTTTAGGGCATGCGTGCAAATAAATTATGAAATTGAGCTTCAATATGTTGTAAATTATGCTTGTACGATGTTAGTACATGTCTATGAGTAATTTGAGCCATAACATGCATAAATTGTTGGTTGATAGTCGAAGTGAAGCTCAAGAACACAATTCTGGGTTTTCCAGAATTTTGAGGTCCGCTCGAGCGGGGAACATGCCGCTCGAGCGTGAAATGCGTGCTCCCAGTACTTTTTGCAGACTTGATGTCTGCTCAAGCAGGGTAATTCACGTTCGAGCGGGGGAGCTATTTTGACAGGCCTTCCGCTCGAGCGCCCTATTTAACGCTCGAGCGTATTTTTGATGCAACCAGCACTTTTGCAGGCCTTAAGGGTTAGCTCGGGCGGGTTATTTCACGCTCAAGCGGGGACCCTGTTTTTTGAAATTTTAAAAATGCATTATGTGTTCTGTTTTTCCGTTCCCTTTCACTTCTAAACACTCTTAGGCATATATTGAGCATTGTAATTGAGTTAAAGAAATAAGAATGAAGCCTAAAGAGGAATATGTCAATCAAAGAACGGATTGAATTATTTGTGACCCATATGTGTTATGTGATGTGTAGGGTCAAGCTCCAGGGCAATTCAACCAACCGATCACTGTGAGTAATATCTGACATATGTTATTGTCCAATGGCTACTTCTATGTAAGTTTTCTAAAGTTCATTAATTTGAATGGTGGACACAGTTTGATATGAAAGGCGTATGAGCCAGTTTGATATAAATGAACGGACTGAAGGTCGTTTTTTCATAAATGAATGGACCGAAGGTCGTTTTGATATAAATATGGACCGAAGGTCGTTTCGGCATAAATGAACGGACCAGTGGTCGTTTTGGCATAAATGAATGGTCCGAAGGTCGTTTTGATATAAATATGGACCGAAGGTCGTTTCGGCATAAATGAACGGACCGAAGGTCGTTTTGGCATAAATGAATGGACCGAAGGTCGTTTTGACATAAATGAATGGACCGAAGGTCGTTTTGGCATAAATGAATGGACCAAAGGTCGTTTTGAGATGGATGAATGGGCCAGAGGCCGTTCTGTCATGAATGAAGGTCTGAATGGGTCAAAGGCCAGTCTGTCATTTAGATGGGCCAAAGGCCAGTTTGTCACTTGAGTGGGCCAAAGCCAGTTTGACACGAATGATAGTTTGACATAAATAATAGTTTGACACGAATGATAGTTTGCCATAAATAATAGTTTGACACGAATGATAGTTTGATATAAGTAATAGTTTGACACGAATAATAGTTCGATCTGAATAATAGAATGAATGGGCCAAAGGCCGTTTTGACATGAATGAATGGGCCAGAGGCCGTTTTGACATGAACAAAAGTCTGAATGGGCTAAGGGCCAGTTGTTATGGAAAGATAAATGGGCCAAAGGCCAGTATGTTTGGAACCACAGTCACTTGACTTAAATTGTATATATATATATATATATATTAAATAGAAATATGAATTGGGCCCAAGGCCGTTCGGAATATGCTGTTCTACATATTGTTGTATCTTCTTATTTGATATTATTCACTGGGCTTTCGCTCACGCTCATTCATATGTTTGTAGGTGAGCTAAGAGAGGTCCAGACCCAGCCCCAGTGAAGCCAGTATGGAACAATCAAGTTTTTGAGAGTCAGCCCCTACGTCTCACGCACGAGACTCGTCTTCGCCCTTTTGTTTGGTATTTATATCTTGTCATGTTGGCGAGGACTCTGTATCTGTTATGTACAGTTTTGACGGGGTTGCTTAGTCTAATGATCCTATCTGTACAAAACCTGTTGTTACTGTGTTTTCTGATGTGAGTTGTTAACATATTTGTGTCGAGAATGTTGTGACGTGCATATAAGCACAGCTCTATGGACGAAGTTTTAAATTTGCTTCTGTTTGGCCCCTTTTACTCTGATGAGTTAGTCTTATTTGGTTTGAGGTCGTAGGTAATCTCGTGATGTCACGACCCGAAACCGCCCCTAGTAGAATGGTGCCGTGATGGCCAGTAATCCGAGATTACCGAAGACCAACTTACAAGGATCACACACAATCAGAGTATAATATATGGGGCTTACAAGTGCAGAAGCAATATATTGAATCTAATTAGTCCATAAGAGCTGTGCATAGATCCGATGAAATGTCATATATCTTAATTAAAGTGTTACAACTTGAATACAACGAAATAAAATACATATTACATCTTAACAAAAGGGCTTCTCAAGCCGACATAAACAAAATACATGAAATACAAGTCAAGAAACATAATCTTCCAGATTGTCGACATCCTTACTACCGACATAACAAACATACGAAACACACATCTCGGTGTAGCCGACTTCTTGCTTGTTACCTACATATATATATGGAGAGGGTGAGCTTGGATACTCAGTGAATGGTACAAGTAATAAAGGCTTTAAATGAATGATATCCCAGATCTTTGCAAAACATACATATCATAGCTTGTTCAAAACATGGGATGAATCTAGTTCATCAATCTTGATCTTACAAAACTTGCTTGCTTACTTTGGATGTTAATAACATCTACATAATACAAGGGATGACATTCTGGACTTACAAACCCACCCGCTCACAGACCGTCGGTGGCAAAACAAGACAAAATAAGGGAATAATCGATCCGTAATCGATTAGACAAACCCACCCGCACAAGGCAGTCGGTGGCAAGGGAGATATCTCAAACAAGGGTGCTACAAAAGTTTAGAGTCCTCTAGCACAAGGGACCTATGTTACAAAGGCCCGTAGCCTCCTACAAGTTTAGAGTCCTCCAGCACAAGGGACTTGTGTTACAAAGGCCCGTAGCCCCCTAACACGAGAGTACTGCACAAGTTTAGAGTCCTCCAGCACAAGGGACTTGTGTTACAAAGGCCCGTAGCCCCCTAACACGAGAGTACTTTCCAGGAATGTCATCAAAACAAAGCTTACTTGATACATAAAAATAGAGATAATCATTCATGCTTGATCAAATACTTTTCTAAAACAAAGTGAAGCTTTAACAAAACTTTATAACATAACTTTATTAAAAATAACACTCACATAGCTCTTGGGAAGTCGAGATCAAGGCAAAGGTCCAAGTCCTACAAACACATAGTATAGCCTATTGAATGCACTCTTAAAAACAAGCTTCACATGAATGCAAATGATCTAGGGAAAAACATGCTGGAAAACATCTAGGGAAAACATGCTGGAAAACATCTAGGGAAAACATGCTAGTAAACATCTAGGGAAAACATGCTGGAAATCATCTAGGGAAAACATGCTGGGTACCAACCAGGTCTTGAAAATGGATGCACAAAGATGATCTAGGCTAAAATGACCTAGCTAGGTGAACTCAAAAGGTCTTGGCCGAGGTCCCACACCTCTTGGCCGAGGTGTGGTTACCTACGCTTCGGTGTGCAACTTTCTGCCGAGGTGTTACAAGATGTCGGCAAGGGTGTACCATGGTCGGCCTAGATGATGAACATCTCGGCCTAAATGATGCAGTGGTTAGCCTAGGTGTGCATGCAAGATAAACTAAGGTGCAAGTGATCATGCAAGGTAGGCCAAGGTGAGATACGATGCTTGGCCTATGTGTGGGATCTAGGCAAGAGTGGTCTCAGTGATCACACCTAGGGAAATGAGGTCTGGAAATCTTGGTTTCCTCCTTGAAGGACATGAAGAACATGAACATGAAGAACATGGAGAACATGAATGCTAAAATCATAACTTGTTATTACAAAATCTGGGATTTCATGCTATGAGTTTGAAAACATGGACCTGGGTACCCATACTTGAAGATCATATGAAAACAAACACAAAAACATGGATCTTGGCATGAGCTTTCGGATCAAAACATGACTTTTCTTGAAGAACACATGAATACTATTTTCTCTTTCTAAAACCGAGCTTCAAAGCAATGCATGGCTTACAAATCATATTCAATCATGCAATGTAATAACATGATCATAAGGAACAACATGAGCAGATCAAGAATCGAACCTTAGAACACGGATCTAACGGTTCGATCTCTAGGGATCAAGCTTGGAAATCTACTCTCCCTCAAGAACTCCTCTTCCTCTCCTAGAGCTTCTCTTTCTTCTTCAAAACAAGGATATAACAAATGGTAGGTTTCTCTCTCTGCCGGCTGATTTAACACTCTGCTCGGACACGTGGCAACGGCTGGTTGGTTCTCCTAAAAAAGGTGATAGATTGACAAGACAAGACTATGACAAAGTGTACTCAACAAGCTAGATGACCTGGGCACTCCGGCATGTAATGATCTCGGCTAAGGACATAGGCTTCGGCAAGTAAGGTCTCAATGACCTCGGCTAGGAAGGACAACACTTGACTAAGCTGTGCCACACCTCGGCCTAGATGTGCCACACCTCGGTCTAGGTCATTCCAGTCCCAGAACAAGATCACTAGGTGCAAGGATTAAGGATCTCGGATGCCTAGGTGATAACATCTCGGCCTAGATGATGCACATCTCGGCCTAGGTGATGCACACCTCGGCCTAGATGATGACATCTCGGCCAATATGCCTAGGTGATGGTGGAGGTCAACCAAAGTGGTTCCAAGATGGTCCAAGGTGTAAGAGGTTCAAAAGTGTGACCTAGGCTTAACATGACCTAGGCTTGGCATGACCTAGGCTTAACATGACCTAGGCTTGGCATGACAGGGAAGGAACAAAGCATGCAAGCAACACTTAAGCAAATCAAACTCGCCAAGTGTACCCAACATCTCCCATTTCCGGATGGCTATACAAGCTACATCACTAATGGATTTCCTACTGAGGGCATCGGCCACAACATTGGCCTTTCCCGGATGATAGTGCAACTCAAAATCATAGTCCTCAATGAACTCCATCCATCTCCTTTGCCTCAAATTCAAGTCCCTCTGTGTAAACAGATACTTCAAACTCTTGTGGTCCGAGAACACCTCGAACCTCTCACCATAAAGGTAGTGCATCCAAATCTTCAAGGCAAATATCACAGCTGCTAACTCTAGGTCGTGTGTAGGGTAATTCTTCTCGTGTATTTTCAACTGACGTGAGCCATAAGCTACCACTTTCCCCTCTTGCATCAACACACAACCCAAACCCTCTCGTGAGGCATCACAATAGACTGCATAACCCAACCCTCTCTCCGGAATAATCAAAACCGAAGCGGTGGCCAATCTAACCTTCAACTCCTGGAACGACTTTTCGCCAGTCTCACTCCACACAAACTTGACCCCTTTTTGCGTCAATCTAGTCAACGGCGAAGCTAACCTGGAGAAATCTTTCACAAACCGACGGTAATACCCAGCTAATCCCAGAAAACTGCGGATCTCAAACACGCTCTTAGGTTGTGCCCAATCTTGCACTGCCTCTACCTTGGATGTATCAACAGACACCCCTTCCCCGGATACCACATGGCCTAAGAATTTCACCTCTCCTAGCCAGAACTCACACTTCCCAAACTTGGCATACAGTCTATGGGCTCTAAGCAACTCAAGCACCACTCTCAAGTGTTCCTCGTGCTCCTCCTCTGAAGGCGAGTAAATCAGGATGTCGTCCACGAAAACGACTACAAAACGGTCTAAGAATTCCCGGAAGATCCGGTTCATTAAGTCCATAAAGACTGCCGGTGCATTGGTAAGCCCGAATGGCATCACCAGAAACTCATAATGGCCATACCGCGTACGGAATGCTGTCTTCGGAATATCCTCCTCCCTGACCCTCAACTGGTGGTAACCTGATCTCAAGTCTATCTTAGAGAAACAACGGGAACCCTTCAACTGATCAAACAGATCATCTATACGGGGCATAGGGTATTTATTCTTGACCGTAGCCCGATTCAACTTCCGGTAGTCTATACACAATCTCAAGGCACCATCTTTCTTTTTAGCAAAGAGGGCCGGTGCTCCCCACGGTGAAACACTAGGGCGAACAAAACCTTTATCTAGCAATTCCTGGAGCTGAACTTTCAACTCAACCAACTCTGCTGGAGCAAAACGATAGGGTGCCATAGAAATCGACGCCGTGCCGGGCACTAGATCAATAGAGAACTCAATCTCTCGGTGAGGTGGCAAACTAACGAGATCCTCGGGAAAGACATCCGAATACTCACAAACCACCCTCGGCAATAGAATCTGGGTCTCATCACACTCACTATTGAAAAAGCCAGCAAGTAGACCACTAAGCTCTCCCCGCCCTCACGGATCATACATCGGTGGCAACACACTACCAACCCGGTCCCCCATGAAATGGAAACACTCCCCGCTCAAGGTACATATGGTGACCCTCTGGCGGTAGCAGTCAATAACAGCTCGGTATGACGATAGCCAGTCCATACCCAAAATAACATCAAAACCCTTCATAGGCATGCCAACAAAAGGAAAAGGAAGCCTATGGTCGGCGACCTCTATATCACAACCCCTAACACCTTGTTTCAAGATCAACTCACCACTAACAGGCGATACTACACATATAGGAGATGCCAATAGTGCTAACTCTAACTCCAACACAGATGCAAATGCAGCAAATACAAAAGAATGAGATGCACCCGTATCAATCAACACACTAGCAACCGAGTTGCAAAACAGAAAAGTACCTCTCACTACTGATGGAGCCAGTACTAGATCTTGCGCAGTAACAGCATACACGCGCCCTATAGGCCCCTGATCCAGCTGCTCACCTCTAAGAGCAAAAGACTACTGCACAGACTGGGATGACGAAGCTCCCGGATTGGCCCTCGAGGCCTGCATAGACTGAGCTAGCTGATAACTCGGCGTCTGCCTAGAACCAGACACTCCTGAAGTAGCACTCAACTGCGGGCAAAACCTCTTCAGGTGCCCAGGCTGACCACACCGATAGCAAGACAAGGACTGGCCCCTGCCCTGACTCTAGCCCTGAGGTCTAGCTGATGAAGAAGCAGCTCGCTGACCCCCTCCTTTCTGCGGGCAAACCGAAACCTTGTGACCCAGCTGGCCACACTTGTAATAGGTGAAATCTCCCTGACTACCTCTTCCGGAGCCTGCAATCGGCACTGGAAAGGTCGACCTAGACAAACCACCCTGAGACTACTGAGGGTTAGGACCCCTCTGTCTCCTGCTGTCACCCTGACCATCTTGGCTCCTCTTGGAGCCTCTCTGCCCCTCATCCTCCTCTTGCATCATGAGCTCCATATGAGCTGCAGCATCCACCAAACATCTATACTCTCGGATGAATGATTCACAAACCCTCAACTTGAGGCCTCGCCTCAACTTCCGCTCAAACTCAAAGCAACGGCATTCCTCGGACGCCACCAGTTCAGGTGTAATCCTGGACAGACTAGTAAAAGTAGCCTCAAACTCGGCCACTGACAAGCCCTGCTGTTTAAGCTGGCAAACCTGTTCCCTCAGCTTCTCCCTTGTAGCTGAAGATAAGAACTTCTCCTGGAAAGCATTCACAAACGCCTCCCATGCACCACCAGCACTGCTCTTCTCGTACTTCCACCATGGACCCGCATCTCCCTTCAGCTGGAAGGATGCCAGGGTCACCTTCAAAGCCCCGTCCTCGATGCCCAGTATCTTGAACGTCTTCTCCATCTATTCCAACCACTCGTCAGCCTTAAGTGGCTCCTTTGGATCCCCAACAAACTCGTCCGGGTTAGACCGAAAAAATTCCCTCTTCAAGAAAGAAGGCCCTGCCTCAGCAACCTAATTCTCAGCTCTGAGAATACCCAAAGCTCCTGCTATCTCTCGGTCCAAGGCGCCCATAGCCTGCTGACCCGTTGGCTCGGCCACGTTGGCCTGACCAACTCCCTCCTGCATTACTGGAACGTCATCCGGTAAAGGTACCTCCTGCCTACCATGCCTGTCACGCCTACCACGCCCTCATCCTGACATCCTAATAAAGGTAACCAAGACTATTAGCACATTCACAAATGTGCCGATGCTATAACACTCGCGTCCTAATGCATGGACAACTGTAATTCATTCCACGTAAGCACATAAACACATAAGCACTTACAAATATCATTTTCGGATAATGATAGTCCCGAGGTGTTACAAGAGTTTCGGTTAGAAACAGCATTGATCAAGTGCCTTTCCAACAAGACTCATAGAAACCCAAGGATCCAATCAACATCCTAGAAACTAAATCCCATACCCACATAGTCACATAAACAAGTTATCAATTAAACACATGGCATATGACACTACATCTAAGTCTCTATCAAGCGAGACAAACCCATTGTGATCCTAATCACTTCCCACGCACCGAAAGTATTTGAACCCGATACGCTTTGATACCAAGTTGTAACGCCCTCAAAAATAATAACATTAAACCCATCAATATAAACATGCATTTATATGTAAAAGATCCACATTCTTATATTCATGAGAGTATTTCATTACAAAAGTATTACATGTTAACAACAAAAGCAAATGCCCTACGGGCTTACAGCTTTCCAAGTTAACACTTGGTTACAAAAGAGAGTACTAACTCAATTACACATTAAGCCCTTGGCTTGAATTTACATGTAATACATCAAAAGGAAATAAGACAACAAAAGTCTGTCCGCCTCTAGCCTCCCAAGCTATGTCCTTGGAGGTGGCATGCTACCTGTACCTGAAAATGATGTTCCCATATAGGGTGAGCCATAGCCCAGCAGAAATATACTAAACCAACTATGAACAATGACTAAAAGATTAGCAGTTGATAGATGGCCAACACTAATACATCCATATATCACATCACAATTTCATAACATACAAGACTATGTCACTTTTCATTTCCCACCTTTATTCAATAGATAAGCATATTAGCTATATCAGCACATCAACAGATAAGCATATTAGCCGTATCCACACTTCACTAGACAAGTATATGAGTTGTATCTACACTTCTCAAAGATAAGCCTATGAGTTGTATCTTCACTTCTCTAGACAAGCATATGAGCTGTATCTACGGAGTTCATCCCCATCTCCTCCCAACACTATCCGGTTTAGAGGTTCATCCCCCATCTTTCCCTAAATCGCGGAGTACATCCCCCATCTCCTCCTCTACACACAATGCATATAAACACAAAGGTTCTATACACAATCAATCAATACATAAAATTAATGTATTCTATCCACCGTCATACTTTATGATGCATTCAATCGATTAGTTTTAGTTTGCCTAATCATCATGCATTGTCTACAACAATCAAGACTATCCTCCACCGATAGCCCAAAGCAGTTATTTCTAAACAGAAAATAAATGCACAAATGGATATTAAATCAACATTTCAATTAGGCGAGCGATAAATGATCCAATTACACCCTCTAATCGCTTCCCTTTCCAATTTCCACATTCTCAATTCAATCCCTCATTTCCAACAGTTAATTATACAAATTAATCAATCAATGTAATTAGGGCATTTTCCATAATTAACATTTCAATCCCCACAGTTTCAATTTCATCAATGTTTCAACATTAATTTCATTCCTTCAAGCCAGACATGCATTTAGGTTTTATATATTTAAAAACCCCAACTTCTGTAAAATTACACAAAGGCCCAAACTCTCTCAAAATTACCCAACAACCCCCAACGTATCGAAATGCCAAAATTTAAAGACAAAGCTCATAAAGAAGAGTAGGATATCCCTACCTCGAAGTTAGAGCTCAGATGGAGAAGAGACCAATACCAAAGTGCTCCAAAAACCAAGATTCTCGGATCAAAACGACGCCCCCGACGATCAACACAACTTTTACAAAGGCCGAAGGGAAGGAGGACACTCTAACTAGATCAAACCCTAGAGAGAAGGGAGTTTCTAAAGAGAGGGGCTCTCAAAAATGGGTTTTAGAAAAAATAGGAGAGAGAAAGAAAAGTAAAAAGTGATTTAAAATCACCCAGTGGATAACTCATATACGCACGACTCGCTCGAGCGTAGAATAGAGCGCTCGAGCGTAAAGCACAAACATCTGGTCCCGCTCGAGCGCATAGATGATCGCTCGAGCGCCAAGAAACAAAAGTAAAACACATCCGCTCGAGCGCCAACAATCCCGCTCGAGCGCAAGAAACCCGCTCGAGCGTAGAAAACACACCTGCAGAAGTTCTGCAGGGCCACGAAATACTGGAAGTGTGTAGACCCCGCTCGAGCGCAAAAAGACCCGGTCGAGCGGACGACCAAAAACCAAACTCCGCTCGAGCGCAGAATGACCCGCTCGAGCGTAACACTAAAAACCAAACTCCGCTCGAGCGCAGAATGACCCGCTCAAGCGTAACACCAAAAACCTGGACAACTAGATTTGAGACTAAGGTTTAACCAACCTGCAATCCACTTGCCCAAAACATCCTAAAACTCACATTGGTGGAATCAAAGGACAACAACAAGGTACACAACCACTAACTTCACGGAACCGAGTCCGGAATATAACAGAACAGTAGAGGGACAACCGGGATCGCTATACTACATGGCCTAAGAACTTAACCTCTCTTAGCCAAAACTCACACTTCCCAAACTTAGCATACAGCTTATGGGCTCTAAGCAACTCAAGCACCACTCTCAAGTGTTCCTCGTGCTCCTCCTCAGAAGGTGAATAAATCAAAATGTCGTCCACGAAAACGACCACAAAACGATCTAAGAATTCCCAGAAAATCTAGTTCATCAAGTCCATAAACACTGTCGGTGCATTGGTGAGCCCAAAAGGCATTACCAGAAGCTCGTAATGGCCATACCGCGTATGGAATGCCGTCTTCAGGATATCGTCCTCCCTGACCCTCAACTGATGGTAACCTGATCTCAAGTCTATCTTAGAGAAACAACGGGACCCTTTTCAACTGGTCAAACAAATCATCTATACGAGGCATAGGGTACTTGTTCTTAACCGTAGCCCGACTCAACTTCCAGTAATCAATACAAAGTCTCAGAGCCCCATCTTTCTTTTTAGCAAAGAGGGGTGGTGCTTCCCACGGTGAAGTACTAGGGCGGATAAAGCCCTTATCCAGCAATTCCTGGAGTTGAATGTTCAACTCACTTAACTCGGTTGGGGCAAAACGGTACGGTGCCAAGGAACTCGGTGCCGTGCCAGACACTAAGTCAATAAAGAACTCGATCTCTCGATGGGGTGGAAAACTAACGAGATCCTCGGGAAACACGTCTGAGTACTCACAAACCACTCTCGGCAATACAATTTGGGTCTCATCACACTCACTACTCGTACAGCTAGCGAGAAGACAACTAAGCTTATTCCGCCCTCGCGGATCATACACTGGTGGCAAAACTCTACCAACCCGATCTCCTAAGAAATGAAAACAATCCCCGCTCAGGGTACATACGGTGACCCTTTGGCAGTAACAGTTAATAACAACCCAGTATGACGATAACCAGTCCATACCCAAAATCACATCAAAACCCGACATAACCATAACTACAAAAGGAAATGGAAGCCAGCTGTAGACACCCCATTTTTGACCGTCCTCAAGACTTGGACGTCACCTTTTGAACACTCGGTGATCATCCTTGTTTGTGTTCGTCTTGAGTTCCCGGAGGCCTCGGCTGCGCGCCCTACCTCAGAATCTCTTGGCTCGACTGCTTTGTGTCTGGTTTTGCACCAAGAGCTTGTGGATGTGTTCCTGAGGGAAGGGGATGGCCTGTCGACCAAGTCTCCTGCCCACCGGCCACCTTGATTTTCAATCGGCCAAATGTGATGGCCGGCCGGCCAATTTGACTGCCGGTCGACCACTTTGATGGCCAGTCGGCCAAATGTGGTTTTCAACAGATATTTCTGTAGACAGCTGGCAGCTGTCATTCCAGGCCATACCCCAGCCCATGCTTGGACGTGGGACTTCTGAGGGGGCTGCAGATTGATATATCTATATCAATCAAGCTCTCTCAAAAGGGAGAGATACAAGAGGGACAAGGGGGAGGAGATATACAAAAAAAGGAGCAAAAATCTCCCTCTCTCTCTACATTTTTTTGCCTCTCTCTCTAAGGTTTAGGGCTTGTTTGTGCTCAAAAGTGCATTTTCTTTGCACTTTTGCATACAAACACCTAGTCCTTCACTCCCTTTATTGAGCTGAGGTCCTTGAAGGTAATTTTTGGGGTGATTTGAAGCATTTTCTTGGTCCAAAAGTTGCTGATTTGCTACTGTGCTTCAAGGGTGAGCTTTTACCTCTTTTAAGCCTTGTTTTCATAGCTTGTTTTGCCATATTTGCAACTGTTTTTGAGCTTAACATATAACATAGAAAAGTCTTGTTTTTGAGTGCTCTAAATAGTTTGTTAAGGGTGTTTTAAGCTTTGGGGTTGTTTGACCCCTCTTAAGGCTTGTTTGGCCAATGTTTTGTGCCATTTCGGTTGAGCTCCAGGACCATTGTGTTTGGGCCTCCTCACCACTGAAATCTTGAGGGATTTCAGTGATGAGGATGGTGCATTGAGGTCCTAGGAAGGAGAGGGCCACCCCCTCTCCTTGTTGTCCTTGAAAAGGGCCATTTTTAGCCTCTTGAGGGAGCATATAGTTTGAGTGTGTATTGACCATGCCTTGACTGATTTTCATGCTTATTATGTCATAATATAGCATTTTTGTATGTTGGTTTGGACACACCTTGCATGCCTTGCATACATGTCTTGTAATGCCACATTTTGCCTTAACATGCTTTAAGTGTAGACCCTTGTTCTAGCATGATTTAGGCTTAGCTTTGTGAAGCTTACATGCATATTTTGATGTGCTAAGGGACTGTTTTAGGTCATTTGAGTCGTTCATGTCTTGCTTTGTATAGCTACCATGCAATCCCTCTTGAATGCGTTAAGTTTTGGCCTCTTTAGCATGCATTACTTGCATTGTTTTAGTGGTTTGGAACCACTTACCATGTTATTTCAGTCCTTATAACATGCTTGTATGCTTGCTTTCGATGCCTCTTTAATGTCTTAAAAGCTTGTGTTATATGCTCCATGTTTAGCCTCTTTTGCATGCTTCCATGTTTAAGCCACTTGAATACCATCTAGGTGTTCCCTTTGCATGGTCTAGGCCTACCTTGAACCTGTTTTAAGCCCTCTTGGCCTTGTGAGGCTTGGTTGGCTTGGCCATGGTTCAAGTCTCCTTGACTAGCTTCAAGTACTCGGACCAATTGCATGCTATGTTTGTCTTGGTTAAGTTGCTTTGGCACCATCATTAGCATGATTTTCAGAGCTTACATTGCATGCCCTTAGTCCATGTTTAGTCTCTTCCAAGCGTGCTTGAGAGTTGTCTTTTAATGTTTAAGTGTCGGCCCATTAGCATGTGCATGTGTGTGTGTGTGTGTTGGTCCTCATGTTTGAGCACTATGGCCACTGATTTTGGCATGCTTGCGAGCCATCCTAGATTAGTTTAAGTCCATCCCCTTTCCTTGATTGTGTGCTCAACCTGTATGTTTGCTTGCATACTTGCATATTCGCATTGCATTGCCATGTTGTATGCTAGTTCACATGCTTAGGATTGCATTGCATGAGTATGCATGCTTGACCTCTTGAAGTGAGTATGATAGAGGTTGAGTTTAATTTGTTTGATTATGTTAGAAATTGGGCGCCCATGTGGCATGACCCTTAGAACCTTTTGAACCTCATCCAAATGGGTTTTGAATTTAAATTCAAACCTATTTGGATGAGCCACTCAGGATATATATCTATCATATCATGATATGGATAGATGATATAGATATCAGATATTATCTCATTTAACCAATGGATAAATGAGATAAATATAATATATATCTGATATATGGTTATGGGTAACCAAGAGAGAAACAACGTATTTTTTGTTTCTACCCATGATACTGACTCTCTCCCAAAAATAACGATCAAAGTCATTTTGCACTGTGGTTTGTGTGGGTGATATTCACCATTGTAATATCACCCCACTGCTGGGATTGATTGATTGAGTATGGAAGCACGTGACTTATCCACGAGGTTTTAGTTCAAACGAGGTATGATCTAAACACTTTATTCCGCTGCATGTTTTGTGTTTTGATTTACATTGGTATCAGAGCCATTAATGGATATTTTCGTGCTTTCTTTTATCATATGTATATTTATAAAAGATAGTGAGATCCAAAATATTTCATTTTTATGATCATTAATGTCATTTTTAAGAGCATAAATGATTTTATTTTGGAAAAAGGAGTCCGAAAGTACAAAAATCGGACCAGTCAGTACCCTGGAAGGCGGCGCGTGGCATTCACGCGCCACCACGCCGTAGCCACGCGCGCCCACGCGCTGTCACGCGCCCCGCACGCGCTGTCACGCGCCATCACGCGCGCGTCGGCGGCGCTGTCCACGCACGCGCGCCGTCCGCGCCCGGACGCGCGCCGCGTGCTGGAGCCGAGCGCCGAGCCTCGGCTAAGCCGCGCGACGAGCCGCTCCTTGAGCCGAGTTGCGCTGAGCCGCGAGCCGAGCCGAGCCGTTTTTCCCGCCTGGCTTGGCTCTAAGGCTCTGTTTGTTTGTTTTTTAATTCTGAATTGCGTTAATTGGCCATAATTTATTCGTTATAGCTTTTTTTTTAAGCATGGTTGGTACCCTTAGACTCAGAATTAATTTTTCTACATTCTATAAAATTTTGAAAATTTTACGAAAATAAAAAATATTTTTTCTGTGTTAATAATTCATTTTTTATGCTTTAAAATGATACTGGTATTGCATAAATAATTTTCTGGGGTTGAAATTTTTATTGTGGACTTCTGAAATGTTTTAATATCTACTGGTAATATTGTCTCATTTTATCAGTTTCTGGATTTTTTATTTCTAATTTTATGTGTATTTATTAGTCATTTAAAATTCCAGAATATTTCAGAAAAATTTCAGAATATTTCAGAACAATGTACATTTTAATTATGGCATAATCTGAATATTGTTTCTGTTTACTAGTTTCTGGATTTTTTATTTCTAATTTTATGTGTGTTTAATTAGTTATTTAAAATTCTAGAAAATACCAGAAAATTCCAGAAAATTTCAGGATGATGTACTTTCTGTTATGGCATAATTTAAATATTGAATACAGCATATTTTTTTGGGTTTGTAATATGTTGTAATTAGAAGAGCATGATTATTTGTTTATTTATTAGAATTCCATTATTAAATAAATATAGCATGAGTTATTTGTAGATTTACCTTAAAATGCTATTGTATGGAATTTATCATGTTTTGTATATGCCATAGTCAGTGGGAGGTTATTCGGTTGAGAGAAATCTTTGTAGATTAACTCCCGAAAACCAATATTTTGCGCATAAATTAAACTAAATTTTGGATAATTGTCACTTGTGGCGCAAGAGATGATTACGAGCATAGCGGATTTTCGATCTTGCGACTTGTGTAATATTGTCACTATTTAATTTAGATTTTTGCGGAAAAATTATATTATGCTAATCAAATTAATCCCAATGCGAATTTCTCTCTAAATTGATTTAGCTTATGGAAGTTAATTTGGTTGACCTAGACTTAGTAGAGATGTTCAAATGTGAACAAACTAATCCCATTCTTTAGATGAGAAAAAGTCTTGGAGACTTTAGGTCAAACCTTAATTGAGCCAAAGTAAGGAAACATGACTCAAAGTCGCCGTGTTTTTGTTGCCTTGTTTGGCACAATAAAAACTAATTTGTGCGCTATAGTTAGCGGCACGCTACATAGTTTTGGTTGGCGAGTTTTGGAGTTATGAAATTAGTAAGCCCTCAATAGATCTGTATATGATCTTGACTAATGAGCTGCGCGGATTGACTTTGTAATTTGACTTGTAAATAATGTTACATCATTGGATGAAGTAACATTCAAGAGTCACGTCATCCAAGAAATGCGAGCTTAAATAAATTAGTCATTAAGTGTAAGACGAGTAGCCAGTACGAGCAGTGTTTTGCTTTCTACCCAATTATTGGGAGTGGATTGAGCGAAATTTCATGCACTATAATAGTGTGCGTTGAAATATCACGTGAAGTTAAAAGATTAGCGCTTAGAAGCTGCAAAATCTATTAACACTGAGTGAAAAGATTAGCGCTTAGTGGCTGCAAAATCTATTAGCATTGCCAACTTGTCTAAGTGTGGACACTTACTGTTTCCACACTTGAGTGTGAAACATGGATGAGGTGCTTCTTTGTGTGATTCCTTTACTAGGCTAACGTTTTGAATAACATTTACCACTAAGCGCAAACGTTGCAGCATAGTAATGAAAAGGTTAAGGCTGACAAGGTTGTTATGACTCTAAGCATTTAACGCATCGCTTGTAAGAGCATTGTGTTGAATTAGACTCTTTAGCCTAATTTGCGCTTAAGTTACTTCAGGAGCTATCATAGTTGATAACTTATTCTCTCCTTCTTGTGGATAGTAGAATTAATTGCAAGTAACTATGAAGCGAGAAATAGAGATGGCAACAGGAGTATCGTCATCTTTCAACTAGATGTATTAAAGTGTATGGAGAATAAAATTGACTTGAAGGTGCAGGGGATTAGCACTTACTAGTTAAATTTGCGACTTAGGCGCAGTTGATATCTCCATGACATCCTTTTTATGATCTAGTGAATATGACTTAGTCGTGAGTCATTACCTAGTTGGGCCTAAACCTTTAAAACTTGTCTTCGAGAACTCACACATTAAGATGATTGGAATTAGTTTATGACATTGGTCATGAACCAGTGGCTTATTATACTTAATCACATTAATGAGATGATGACACGATGGTTTGAGTAGGCCTTCTCGGGCCCACTCGCTTATGACATCCTGCTCTCATGTGAATGTGTAACTTTGTTCGCAATGGGTGCGCACAAGTAAGTAGGAAAGCCGCAGAAGGTCATTTGTTTTGGCGCATTTAGTCCACTATGATATTTTGTGACTAGATATGTCTGAGGGTACAATAGCTAAGCCTCAATCTCGACACATTTATAGATTACGATACGCATCTGAGTCAAGACTATTTGATCTCCCATAAGTCAAAAGTTTTGAGATGATTTTTGACATTGCACATATGAGGTCGAGATCAATTAGATAAGAGTTTTTTGTGCTTTTAGTTTTGACCAAGGTGGCGAGTATCTATTTGAGTTATTTTTTCAGAAAAACTCTGTGAAGAGAGATGGATGCTTAGAACATTGATTATTCCTAGTACTCAACAACACACTGGTGTAGTAGAGATAAGGAATTAAATATTGTTAATGTTAGGTAGATAATGGCGCAAAATGTTTCCCAATTGGGAATTGCACTAGTTTGTTGCCTATATCCCTAACTAAGTGCCCTCCATATCAGTTTTTACACTCCATTTTGAGTAATGGGTTAGCAGAGAGCTATCTATGGGCGATCTGTAACCATTAAGCAGCTTATCTTTATTCTACTTCTCATAAGATTGCGAAGTTAAGACCTAGGGTTCTATAGCGCATTATTGTATGCTGTCTTGTAAACACAAAGGGTCGTGTGGCGCATTATTGTATGCGGTCATGCAAACCCTCCGGGTCATGTGCATATAGGTAAGCAGCTTTGTGGTAGTGTAACTAAGTCACATAAAGTTTTATTAGTAAAGGTGACGTGAATAGAGTTTTCGGAACTCTATAAGATGGAGAATTCCAAGCATAGCGCTCTATGTAGCCTAGTTGAGAATGGAAAGAAATTTCCAATATCCTAGGGACAGTGGGAGCGATGTGTCTACTAATGGATTACTCCATTAGAGCAGAATACTCTACATTCTTAGTTGCGTGGTAGCAAATGTGAAAATTTTCCACGTCATCACTGGGTGATTGAGAGGAAAACATTCATGATTGCTCCGCAAGATGATAAAGAGCCTAGGATAATGCCAAAGGCTCTAGTCTCCTGTTTTTAGAAAGTGGATCAATGTTGCGCAGTTTAAGACAAAGTCTTTGAGGATTAACCATTTTTTATAATTTGGTTGACTTTCCATTATGACGCAAAACTGTTATAAAGTTATGCGTAATTTGGATAGTCATTTTTGAGGCATAAGGCTCGCTAGATACCGAATGGTCGCACCATTGAGGAAAGTGTAGACCATGAGAAGACTTCCTCCTGGGGAGTGAGGTTATTTTGACTTAGGCTATAATTGACATAAGTTCGGAACATTGATTTGTGGACATTGTGACCCGATTTCTCATTAGAGAATTGGATAAGTAGATCCGTAGGGATTTATCTTCTGCTTTTATGGTGAAAAGTTAGGAGCGCAAAAAGGTTGCTAGTTCCAATAAATCTTTTACAGCCTAAAGCAGTTATCCAAACAGTGGTTCTTAGATTTCGTCAAGCCATGATAGGGCAACGATGATCGATGAAGACCACTGAGGCATGATCAATGGTCCAAAAAGAAGTTTTTCCTTACTTAGTCATTATGAGCCAGGAATTTATAAGGTTGTCGCCACCTAGGGTGGGCAGTCCTCCATTTTAGATATGATGGACATGGGTGATGTAATTCATATGCTCGGATGTACGATCCTTAGGGATTGTTTTAGGAAAATTCTCGGTTTGTCTTCGATGACTTACATAAGGAATATCCTAGAACGATTCTAGATGCAAAATTGCAAACCCATTGACTTACCTATCGGTAAAAGCCAGAGCCTTAGCTATTGAGTGAATCCTCAGATTGTCTTTGGGAGAAACAGATGACCTATATTCCTTGATTTTTTCTTTGTTGTGGGAGCCTAAAGTACGCTATGTGGGCGTATTCGGCATGATAAGTTTTATCTTTGATAAATGGTTAACTGAGTTGTTTAGACATTGACCTTGCTCATTAGACTGTGGATAAAATGCTTTATTAGAAGCATATTAATTTGCTCCTTGTAAAATTCAATGCGCTAGTTGGGCGCATCTGCATTAGTTGGACGCATTAAGAATGAACGCAAATTGGTCACCAAAAATATCTTTAGAGAGGTTATTGCGCAAGAGGTAGTGATCTTAAATCATTTCATGTGAGGCGCACATGGTGGATTCCGTTGTATATACTTATCGCAAGAGGTGCTGATAAGGCTTATGTTTGGAATCTATAATTGCGCAAGCTGTGGTCAATTTTTTTTAAATCGATCACTTATTTTGAGATGATGGGATGTTGACACTATTATGGTTTGTGTCATAATGATTAGCAAATGATGATGTCAGCAGGCAAGATTGGCTCACTCACACGAGCAATCGCCCTTGGCGCTTGGGAGCGAGCAAGGATGAGACTGGTGGTTTATTTTTATTCGGAGCCAAGAGAGGCTTAAATCATCCACTATGTATGTCGCCTTGGTTATAACCAAGATGAGGTCGTGTTAAGGACCAAACATGGATGTTAGTACCCACTTTCCATGTTGTGCCTGTTATGATTAGCCAGATTCGAGATCTCATTTGGCGCCTAGAAGGCGAGCAAATAGAGAATTCGGGTTAGGCGCTAGAAAGCGACTAGACTAATATCTGTACGGTGTATCGAGTATGACGTCACTCTTTATGGAAGAGTTACTCCACCGTAACATATATTCATACTATATGTGCTTAGCGACCGAGTAATGAGGTGAGAGAATGGATCCCTGCTTCCTCACCGTGTGAGTCTTACGAGTCATTATTGATATGACTTTCATTTATGTACCCTTTTGTGACTTTTGACTATGTCATAAGGTAAGGGGTTGATGTTCTGCTACTTTGGTATGTTGCCTGCGGTCATGCATGATTCGGCCTTAAGGGACATCACTGGGAAAGCGGTCAATCCTAAACTAAATGGCATGAGTGCAAAGGGAAGATCATCTAGTATTACACCACTGTTGTATATTCACTGCCGGCAACTCACATCGCTCTGTATGAGAGGCGAATTGAGTGTGAATATATTGCAAGAATTGAGAGGGTCAAACATGCTCTTTTTGAGGGATTAGAGATGTTTTTTGGACCGGTGTAATTAGATGGGTCTGGGGTATATGAGACACTATTTCTATTCTTTTTGGGTTGATGTCTCTATGCTGGCTCATTTTGAGTTTCTAGTATAGAGCTCCCACATGCAGGTGTTCTCAGCAGTCGCACGGTGCAGTGGCTAGTATGAGATTGTTTATTTTTGGGGAGATTGAGATTGAGACGTGGCAGTGTCATGCCAACTCATGTCCGAGTGGGAGATGTTAGAAATTGGGCGCCCATGTGGCATGACCCTTAGAACCTTTTGAACCTCATCCAAATGGGTTTTGAATTTAAATTCAAACCTATTTGGATGAGCCACTCAGGATATATATCTATCATATCATGATATGGATAGATGATATAGATATCAGATATTATCTCATTTAACCAATGGATAAATGAGATAAATATAATATATATCTGATATATGGTTATGGGTAACCAAGAGAGAAACAACGTATTTTTTGTTTCTACCCATGATACTGACTCTCTCCCAAAAATAACGATCAAAGTCATTTTGCACTGTGGTTTGTGTGGGTGATATTCACCATTGTAATATCACCCCACTGCTGGGATTGATTGATTGAGTATGGAAGCACGTGATTTATCCACGAGGTTTTAGTTCAAACGAGGTATGATCTAAACACTTTATTCCGCTGCATGTTTTGTGTTTTGATTTACAGATTATATGCATTACATTCCATATCAAGATGCACACTTGATTTTTTGGGCCATCATGCATGGAAGTGCGCGATTGGTGGTCCGAGAATCGAAGACCATATCCCTTTGAGTCATAAATATGATAAGAGGTGTGATTGGTGCATACATTGCTTGAAATGCATTGCCATGCCATGTTTTGTCCTCTACTGCTGTCAAACCAGTTTTTGCAGGAAGATTTGGCCGGCCGGCAGTGTTGAGTGCCGACCGGCAAAGAGTGTTTGGCCGAGAGTATAATGTTTAGCCGATGACCATTCTTAATGGCCGGTGATGATCCTACTCAGCCGGTGGTGTTCCAAAACACTCAGAGAAGCAACCTTGGGAGTTGTGCAATTTTCAAAGAAGCAGAACAGTCAAAGCAGAGGCAACTTGTGCATGGGTGTGACTTTCTGAGCAGAGCCGAGCGCGCATTGCATTGGGCCCTCTTCCCCAGGCCGTTTACTGATTTCATTAGATTAGTTAATTTGTTAATTAATTAATTGGTCTGTAATAATTAATTAGCTTGTAGGTTAATTAATTTGTATTATTCTTTTGGTCCCTCCGAGTGAGGGTGGATTTGTAATAAGTGTGGGTGCGTGTGTGCATGTCTTCCAACCCCCACTTCTTTCTCCCTTTTACTTACCTGTTTTTGATGGTTAGTATTAGGACGTGTTTACTTTAGCATACCTTATGCTATGCATGCGTGCATCATTCATCAGTATTGCATGCACCAGGCTCGGCGCATCATACTAACTGCATAAGTATTTCAAATCTAACTTGAATACATGCTACTTGTGCATTTTCACATGTCATTTATAGACTAGCCGAGTCTACTCTAGTGACATTCCGTATGCGTTGCATTAGGCATCTAAACATGGACTTGGATCATGCATGATTGCTAACATGTTCTTGTTTTGGCACGGAGTACTAGGTAAGCATTTATGCTTTAGCATACCGCATGAGTGTGAGTGTTGCCATAATAGTATGATTACCATGAGGCTAGATGCTTATGTGATATAACTGCTTGAGTGCCTGTGGGTGGAGGTTGAATTAACTAAATTGGGATAATGCATTGAAACTGTGAGTTTTAAGCCCACTAGATAGTGGCAAAACCATCTTTTCTAAAGCCCATTTGAGGGTGGCAAAACCTGCATTTTAGCCTACTTGCGAGTAGCAAACCATCTTCAAAACAAACATGCAATGTTTTGTTCCAATTTAGGCGATTTGGTCTATACTTGTTTGCTGTGCGCATATCATAGTAATTCTAGGCTAATAAATGGAATAAGAACACATAACATTTTCAAAACTGGATATCATGGTTAGTAGAGGCCGATTTTCGGATCGGGCGAGAGGGGGTGCTCATAGCTGACCTTCCCCAATCGTACCCAAGTTCCCGAGCCGAGGCAACTTTGGTGATGACGGACACATGGCCTTTGGCACCGAGTCAGGGTTTCCTAAATTCCCCCATATAAAAATATTTAGGTGGCGATTCTGTATCTGGAAAAGCTGTCCATGTTTGGCACTTCTTTTCAAAAATCTGTTTCTCAAAACGATTTGCCGGATTTGGACTCTTTGGTTCAGATTAAGGACCGTGACACAAATTGAGTCCGAACTGTAGCATGAGGCCCGAGGGCGCGTCTACAGTTTCTGGCGACTCTGCTGGGGATTTAGAGAGCTTGACTCGAACTCGTGATATCCTATTTTGATTTCATTTATGTGTCTCTTTGCATTGCATGTGCATTGGTGCTCCTAGGACACCGTGTTTGCCATCTACCATTCCTGAACGGTTTGCTGGAGGCTTGACTTTGTCAAAGCATGCCATAAGGCTGACCGGTTATGGGCTCTGATAGTATGGGAACACAAACCCCGGTTTTACCGGGGCACCCTTTTCGACCATTCGACCTAGTGCATATCGAAATCCATAGTGACCATTCCAAACTAGGACAGGTTGCTTACCCGATTATAGGTTGTTTGAAACCACTGCGTGCATAGTGAAACCCTAGCTCCTAACAAAATAGGACAGGGAAACCCTACCCCTCCATAGGGGTGTTTTGGCTCTCTTTACTTGCTATGTGTTTTTAGAGTGTATCTCTACAGGGAATGCGCATAACAGTTTGCAAGTCTGAGTAACAGGCCTGCAGGCATCACTATCAGTATTTGGGGAATCAGTTTTACCCGAGGGTATCAGTTTACAGGCAGAATTTTGGAACAGAATTCTGTAGGAGGGGCACAATCATTCAGTTTTGCTCATATGGGTTATGGTGAAATCGGGCTGAGATGCTCTCTGTTTTCCCCTTTTTGCTAGGTAGTCCTGGAACCATAGCTTTAGAAGGCTCCGATATCCCCCAAGGTTCATCGGACTTGTGCTGATAGACTTTGTCAGGTCAGAGATTTAGTTCAAAGGCAATCAGTGTTCCTTTGCCAGAAGCAGAGTAAAAGGCCAGTCAGGCACAGATCATCAGTTCAACAGTCTTCGGATCAGTAGTCATTATCCATCTCACCTGTGTGCGGTTGGGTTGAGATATCTGCTTTTACCACAGAGACAGATATACCGATAGATCAGTTAGATCAGGGCAGTATGGCGGGAATGGAAGAGATGGTGCGCCAACTCCAAGATAGTATGAAAACCATGCAGCAAGACGCTGTCCATCAAGCAGAATTCGCCAAGCAACAGGCTGTGGTCATAGCCCAACAGGCAGAGACAATTGCCAGGTTAGAGCAGCAAACTGGAGTATCTACTTCATACCAGGCTCCTCCCCCACCAAGAGTTCCAACACTCGGGGAGACAGCTAATGTCTAGGAAGATACGGACATTCTGACAGGGCCAGCTCCGCCCCCAGTTCTACCCCAGCTATCTAAAACACCCACCAACCTACCAGACCTCCCCTTTAATATTGAGACAAACCCCACAGCATTGAAAGTGAGCAAGCTTGAGAAATTGTTCAAGAAGTCTCAGGAGGCCCACTCCATTCCTGACATTGAAGATGGGTATACAGACTCGGCTGTGACGCTGCCGGACAGATTTAAGATGCCGCGCATCGACCGCTTTGATGGATCTGGGGATCCCATGGTACATTTGCGGCTGTTTTTGGACATACTAAGGCCGATGGGCCTCACTAGATTACAGAAGTTATCATTGTTTGGCCGGACCCTGTCTGGGATAGCCACAATCTGGTATGCAAAATTGGAGAACTCCGTGAAACAGAATTGGGAAGAGATGACTGAGGCCTTCAGTGATCAATACTCCTACAACGCACAGATTGAGGTCACAACTCGTGATCTTGAAGTCACCCGCCAAGAGCCAAAGGAGAGCTTCTCAGAATTCGTGGCTCGCTGGAGGGCCAAGGCCTCAATGATGACCATTAGGCCAACGGACAAGGATCAAATACGGATGGTTGTGCGCAACCTCCAGCCCAAACTAATGCAGAAAATGATCGTGCTCCCCTTCCCTACCTTTTCAGATTTGCATGAGATGGGAGTACAGATCGAGGACGCTATGAAGCAGGGCCTTATTGACTAGGAAAAGGAGCAGCCTAGGAGGGCGTTTTCCCGCAATTCAAGTGCGACCACCAGCGGTGATGCAGCTGCTAAGACTTCAGACGTGGGCATGGTCGCCACCACCACACCAAGAGCAGCCACCCCCTTTGTTGATGCATCCACTTCAAACCCCGAACTTCGGACTATCTACCCCGAGGCAAGAGGGTTTTCACCTCACTCTTTATGCCTTTGTCTAAAGCTTTAGGGGTCCTACTCAGGAAAGGGCATCTGAAATCGTTAGAACAACGGCCTCTACCCAATCCTCTCCCTGCAAAGCATGACCCGACTAAGTACTGTGCTTTTCATCAACAAACTGGTCATGACACCGACAGTTGCGTCTGTCTTAGCCACGAGATACAAAATCTGATTGACAATGGGGTCATCGTCGCACCAAGCTCTGCAAAGTCTATCGATACTTGATTAGTGAACTTGTGGGGGATAATGTGACTTTGTGATCAGGAGATGAATAACCTGCGGGCAGCGCTCAGTTTACTCCAGATGTGGCGTATGGCGTGCACTGTTTTGAGCATTTTGCGAATGCTAATTTTTGTGCTTTCTGACTTGGGTATTGGGTCAGTCTTGTCATTTTGTATTGAGTCAGTCTTTTCATACTGAGTCAGTCGGGTCTGTCTTGTTGTATCGAGTCAGTCCTGTTTTGTTAGAGTCGGGTGATTTCGGGGATGTTACCTCGGACATCACTTGCTTGTTTTGTGTTTGTCTTTTTTTTGCTTTCTTTTGAGTCTGTTTCTGCTTTGGAGCCAGTTATGCCAACAGATCTGAAATGAAACAGCAGTAATTTTTGCACTCTTGTGTTTGCTTCTGTCGTGTGCCAGTTGTGCCAGAAATTCTAAATGAGATGGTAGTATTTGACTAGAAGCTGTGTCTTTTCTGCGCCTTGAATTCATTGCATCGACCTAAGTTTTCCAAAACTTTTTTCGAAACATTGTGATAAAAAACGAAGAGGAAGGAATTCCTCGGGCTTTGTAAAAATTTGATCAATTGAGAGAAAGAGAGGCATGCTAAGCCCTTAATGATTGAGATCATGCTTGTTAATGTGAGTACTGGGAAGGATCCTGGATTGATCCAGATTGGTTCTACACTGTCTTCAGCGCGAGCGATTAGTCGCTTTCTTAAGAGATTTCAAAAAATGTTTTGCGCTGTCCTGCGAAGACCTGTGTGGAATCGCTCTTGAGATTGTGCAGCCTAGGATCGCTCTCAGCCTCGAGACTCGACCCCTCATTTTCAAACCTTGAACTTGGATTCAGAAGGTTCAACGATCAACCACAATGTGAGGCCTGTGTGGCCTGATTTGAAACAGCCCATAAACAAGAGGCAAGAAAGTCAGATCAAGAAGATCATATGTCATCAAAAGAAGCTTGCAAAGCTAGATCAGAAGTACCCCTGGAACTAGGGGCAAAGAATTTCAAATGTGCTAGAAGGGCCGAAGATGGATCATTCCACAAATCAAAAATGAAGATCGGCAAGAATGCCAAATCCCAGAAGGGAGGAAAGAAAAAAGCATTGCTGAAGGACAACCGAGTTCCTATCCACAACACTAGGGGCAAGCTCAACCCCCATTGGATGGACTCTTACATCATTAGCAAGCAACAACAGCTATTCTCCTGGATTCAGATGACTTCAGGATCTCAAAACCATTTGACGTGGACAAAGCTACACTTTTACCCTTGAGAGGCTCGCTGGGCTGAAAACCCGGAAGGGCGAGCCAGGCAAAAGTTAGAGCAAAAAAAAAAAAAAGAAAAAGAAAAAAAAAAGAAAAATGCAAAGAATGAAAAAAAAAAAGAAAAGAAAAAAATACAAAGAATGAAAAAAAACGAATGAAAAAGAAAAGATAAAAAAAAGAAAAGAAATGAAAAGAAAAGAAAAACAGAGCTCGCAAGGTTGAAAACCCGGAAGGGCGGTCTTGGCAAAAGTTAGAGCGCAAAAGGTGAGGGTTAATACAGGAGTGTACCTTAAACCCGGAACTACGTAAGGCTTGATTCCCATGTTAGGGATACGTAGGCAACTTCATTCTGAAGTCCAGCCACAAACACTTCCAAATCAATTGTGTCCATGTAATGGTTTTGATCATCCTCGCCTTCTCTGTATCTGAGAGTTCGGTTGTGATCGTCACTATGAGAACTGGTTACAGTGCGCCGGGGTGCCATTCAAACAAGGGGCAACTTTCTGTTACCATACGATGCGCTGCGGTGCCATTCAAACAAGGGGCAACTTTCTGTTGCCATGCAGTGCCATCCAAACAAGGGGCAATTTTCCATTGCCTCCGATCCGAGGTTGTGCATCTCGAGAGTAAGTTTCGTGCTCGTCGAGCATTGATCGTTTGCAAAAACAGTTTTTGAGAATTTTTACTGAGGTTGACTATTTTCTTGAAAATTATTTCATCTTTTCCAAAACTGGACCGTTTTTTGGACCCAAAAGGGGAAAATTTCCAGTGCTCATAACCTGACTTGCATGATTTTGAAATCAAAAATCGAACAAGTATGTTAATCTAACTCTTATATTGGTCAAAATTGTTTTAGTAGAAAGCAAAAACAAAATGGTCAAAATGATGAAATAGGGGCACAGTTGAGTAATGTGTTCTGTCTTTCTCCCGTTGTCAACATACTTGCCAGAAAGGGCACTCTACCTGCCAAGAAGGGCACAACTGAGGTTAACAACAAAAGGGCTGAAAGCTCTCTCATCCTCCAAGTAACGAGGTATCAAGTCAAGTGCAAAGCACGAACCGGAATGGGACCAGACATTCCACTCCCTTATCTGGACAGATCTGATCACGTGCAAACTCCCCAGCAGAGCACCGTCAACCGATGTCAGCTGCAGATTTGCTACACACCCAGTGGTAGCACAGCCCCTCTGTGGAAAAAACTCACTGTTGTGAACAAGAAGAAGTATCTAGCGGAATGCCAGGGGCAAGAGCCCACAACTGTCTACTTATTCATCAACTATCCAGGGGAGGGATTAAAAATGAGAGATTGAATAATAGAGAGATGTGTGATGAGAGGAAAAGTGAGAAAAGGACTTTTTCAGAAAAACAGAGCTTGAGGGCTGAGTGATGTAAGAATCACAAATAAGAAAGGGTGGGAAACGATACCCAGAGAAACAGGCTCCCTGTGCACGTCTGTATGTCGTGTCTTTTGTTTTGTTTGTCTCAAATCTTGTTTTGAGTCGTTCCGAGCATGTCTCGTTGTGTTTAGGTTATTTTACCTTTTGTTTTCTATTGTTGAGTCGTAGTGCGCTGTGTTCAGTCATAGGCTCAATACCCGGTTGAGAACTCATTCTTAATTTCAAAAATGAATCGTTGTGTGCTCAGAGTGCTGTGTCATTCTCCATATTTGTGCAAAACAAGAATTTGTTCTTTCTTAAAATCGCAGGGTTCAACCCAGGTCATGCAAGAACAGTAAAACAAGGACCTATTTGAAGCTATATAGGTTCCAGACTACAAAGCAAAAGGAAAGAGGGAAAACCTAAGCATCTGAGTGTGTTTCACCTTCAGCAAATTCCGTGTTTGTACTCCGGATGTACCTCTTCAGGCCCTGTCAATGCTCCGAAGAATGAGTGTGCCCCTACTCCAATCTTAAGCCTGCTTCAAGTCAGAATAGCAATTAAAGCAGCAGCAGATGTTATCTCTCGCCAATATAAACAGGGTGTCCCCTTTTCAGGCAGAGTGTGTTACAAACCCCTTCGAGAGGTAAATCAGAGGTGGCGTTTGGATATGGCTTCGTTAAGGCTTGTGTTTCCTCATTCGGCATTTTGTTTCAAACGTGCTTTTGAAGTTGCACATTCGTTGCATTGTTATGCACAGCATTTCTCGCATTGTTACGCACTTCATTCGTTGCATTGTTATGCACATCTATCTAGCATTGTTATGCACCGTTACACCTGCATTGTTATGCACATTATATTTGCACTGTCGTGCACCTTTTCACTTGTGTTGTCACGCACTTTCCACTTGCATTGTTATGCACTCTCTCTTATTCGGAAACACTGGGATACGTCCTTATGTTTCCCCTTCTCATTTTGAAACACCGGGATACATCCCTAGGTTTCTTCTCCTTGTACTGAAACACCGGGATACGTCCCTATTTTTCTTCTCATTTCTCGAAACATTGGGATACGTCCCTATATTTCCAATTTCTTTCTGAAACATCGGGATACGTCCTTATGTTTCTCCTTCCTTCCGAAACACCGGGATACGTCCCTCTGTTTCTCATTACTTGCAGAACACCGGGATACGTCCCTAAGTTTCTCTCTCTCTCCGAAACACCGGGATACGTCGCGTGATGGATACACAAATGGTGAACACAAAGTGTGATAGATGCACTAAGTGAACAAGTATGATAGATACACTAAAGGTGAACACGAAGTGTGATAGATGCACTAAGGGAACAAGTGTGATTGCTACGCAAATGGTAAACACGAAGTGTGATAGATGCACTAAGTGAACAAGTATGATAGATACACTAAAGGCGAACACGAAGTGTGATAGATGCACTAAGTGAACAAGTGTGATGGATAGACAAAAGGTGAACACAAAGTGCGATAGATGCACTAATTGAACAAACATGATAGATATACTAAAGGTGAACACGAAGTGTGATAGATGCACTAAGTGGACAAGTGTGATGGACACACAAAAGGTGAACACAAAGTGTGATAGATGCACTAAGTGAACAAGTTTGATAGATACAGTCAAGGTGAACACGAAGTGTGATAGATGCACATAGTGAACAAGTGTGATAGATACACAAAAGGTGAACACGAAGTGTGATAGATGCACTAAAAGAGCCAGTACGATAGATAGAGAAAAGGTGAACATGAAGTGTGATAAATGCACTAAGTGAATAAATGTGATGGATACACAAAAGGTGAATACAAAGTGTGATAGATGCACTAAGTGAACAAGTATGATAGATACACTAAAGGTGAACACGAAGTGTGATAGATGCACTAAGTGAACAAGTGTGATCGATACACAATAGGTGAACCCGAAATGTGATATATGCACTAAGCGAACAAGTATGATAGATACACTAAAGGTGAACACGAAGTGTGATAGATGCACTAAGTGAACATGTGTGATGGATACACAAAAGGTGAATACAAAGTGTGATAGAAGCACTAAGTGAAAAAATATGATAGATACACTAAAGGTGAATACGAAGTGTGATACATGCACTAAGGGAACAATTGTGATGGATACACAAAAGGTGAACACAAAGTGTGATAGATGCACTAAGTGAACAAGTATGATAGATACTGTAAAGGTGAACACGAAGTGTGATAGATGCACTAAGTGAACAAGTGTGATGGATACACAAAAGGTGAACACAAAGTGTGATAGATGCACTAAGTGAAAAAGTGTGATAGATACACTGAAGGTGAATGCGAAGTGTGATAGATGCACTAAGTGAACAAGTGTGATAGATACACAAAAGGTGGACACGAAGTGTGATAGATGCACTAAGTGAACAAGTATTATAGATAGACTAAAGGTGAGCATGAAGTGTGACATATGCACTAAGTGAACAAATGTGATGGATCCACAAAAGGTGAACACAAAGTGTTATAGATGCACTAAGTGAACAGGTATGATAGATACACAAATGGTGAACACGAAGTGTGATAGATGCACTAAGTGAACAAGTGTGATGGATACCAAAAAGGTGAACGCAAAGTGTGATTGATGCACTAAGTGAACAAGTATGATAGATACACTAAAGGTGAACACGAAGTTTGATAGATGCACTAAGTGAACAAGTGTGATGGATACACAAAAGGTGAACACAAAGTGTGATAGATGCACTAAGTCAACAAGCATGATAGATACAATAAAGGTGAACACGAAGTGTGATAGATTCACTAAGTGAACAAGGGTGATGGATACACAAAAGGTGAACACAAAGGGTGATAGATGCACTAAGTGAACAAGTATGATAGATACGCTAAAGGTGAACACGAAGTGTGATAGATGCACTAAGGGAACAGGTGTGATAGATACACAAATGGTAAACACGAAGTTTGATAGAGGCACTAAGTGAACAAGTATGATAGATACACTAAAGGTGAACACGAAATGTGATAGTTGCACTAAGTGATCAAGTGTGATGGATAGACAAAAGGTGAACACAAAGTGTGATAGATGCATTACGTGAACAAGTGTGATAGATACACTAAACGTGAACACGAAGTGTGATAGATGCACTAAGTGAACAAGTGTGATGGATACACAAAAGGTGAACACGAAGTGTAATTGATGCACTAAGCGAGCCGGTATGATAGATACACAAAAGGTCAACACGAAGTGTCATAGATGCACTAAGTGAACAAGTGTGATGGATACACGAAAGGTGAACACAAAGTGTGATAGATACACTAAGTGAACAAGTGTGATAGATACACTAAAGCTGAACACGAAATGTGATAGATGCACTATGTGAACAAGTGTGACCGATACACCGTAGGTGTACACGAAGTGGGATAGATGCACTAAGTGAACAAGTATGATAAAAACACTAAAGGTGAACCCGAAATGTGACAGATGCACTAAGTGAACAAGTGTGACGGATACACAAAAGGTGAACACAGAGTGTGATAGATGCACTATTGAACATGTATGATAGATACACTAAAGGTGAACGCGAAGTTTGATGGATGCACTTAGTGAACAAGTGTGATAGATACACAAAAGTTGAACCAGAAGTGCGATAGATGCACTAAGTGAACAAGTATGACAGATACACTAAAGGTGAACACGAAGAGTGATAGATGCACTAAGTGAACAAGTGTGATGGATACATAAAAGGTGAACAGAAAGTGTGATAGATGCACTAAGTGAACAAGTATGATAGATACACTAAAGGTGAACACGAAGTGTGATAGATGCACTATGGGAACAAGTGTGATTGATGCACAAAGGCTAAACACGAAGTGTGATAGATGCACTAAGTAAACAAGTATGATAGATACACTAAAGGTGAACACGAAGTGTGATAGATGCACTAAGTGAACAAGTGTGATGGATAGACAAAAGGTGAACACGAAGTGCGATAGATGCACTAATTGAACAAATATGATAGATACACTAAAGGTGAACACGAAGTATGACAGATGCAGTAAGTGAACAAGTGTGATGGTTACACAAAAGTTGAACACAAAGTGTGATAGATGCACTAAGTGAACAAGTATGATAGATACATTAAAGGTGAACACGAAGTGTGATAGATTCACAAGTGAACAAGTGTGATAGATACACAAAAGGTGAACACGAAGTGTGATAGATGCACTAAGCGAGCCAGTATGATAGATACACAAAAGGTGAACGTGAAGTGTGATATATGCACTAAGTGAACAAATGTGATGGATACAGAAAAGGTGAATACAAAGTGTGATAGATGCACTAAGTGAACAAGTATGATAGATACACTAAAGGTGAACACGAAGTGTGATAGATGCACTAAGTGAACGAGTATGATAGATACACTAAAGGTGAACACGAAGTGTGATAGATACACTAAGTGAACAAGTGTGATGCATACACAAAAGGTGAACACAAAGTTTGATTGATGCACTAAGTGAACAAGTATGATAGATACACTAAAGGTGAACACGAAGTGTGATAGATGCACTAAGTGAACAAGTGTGATGGATACACAAAAGGTGAACACAAAGGGTGATAGATGCAGTTAGTGAACATGTATGACAGATACACTAAAGCCGAACACAAAGTGTGATAGATGCACTAAATGAATAAGTGTGATCGATACACAAAAGGTGAACACGAAGTGTGATAGATGGACTAAGTGAACAAGTGTTATAGATACACTAAATGTGAACACGAAGTGTGATAGATGCACTAAGTGAACAATTGTGATGGATACACAAAAGGTGAACACAAAGTGTGATAGATTCACTAAGTGAACATGTATGATAGATACAATAAAGGTGAACACGAAGTGTGATAGAGGCACTAAGTGAGCAAGTGTGATAGATACACAAAAGGTGAACACGAAGTGTGATAGATGCACTAAGTGAACCAGTGTGATAGATACACAAAAGGTGAACACGAAGTATGATAGATGCACAAAGTGAACAAGTGTGATGGATACACAAAAGGTGAACACAAAGTGTGATAGATGCACTAAGTGAACAAGTATGATAGATACACTAAAGGTGAACACGAATTGTGATAGATGCACTAAGTGAACAAGTGTGATAGATACACAAAAGGTGAACACAAAGTGTGATAGATGCACTAAGTGAACAAGTACGATAGATTCACTAAAGGTGAATAGGAAGTGTGATAGATGCTGTAAGTGAACAAGTGTGATGGATACACAAAAGGTAAACACAAAGTGTGATAGATGCACTAAGTGAACAAGTATGATAGATACACTAAAGGTGAACACGAAGTGTGATAGATGCACTAAGTGAACAAGTGTGATAGATACACAAAAGGTGGACACGAAGTCTGATAGATGCTCTAAGTGAACAAGTATGATAGATATACTAAAGGTGAGCACGAAGAGTGATAGATGCACTAAGTGAACAAGTGTGATGGATACATGAAAGGGGAACACAAAGTGTGATAGATGCTCTAAGTGAACAAGTATGATAGATACACTAAAAGTGAACCCGAAGGGTGATAGATGCACTAAGTGAACAAGTGTGATTGATACACAAAAGGTGAACACAAAGTATGATTGATGCACTAAGTGAACAAGTATGATAGATACACTAAAGGTGAACACGAAGTGTGATAGATGCACTAGGTGAACATGTGTGATGGATACACAAAAGGTGGACACAAAGTGTGATAGATGCACTATGTGAACAAGTATGATAGATGCACTAAAGGTGAACACGAAGTGTGATAGATGCACTAAGTGAACAAGTGTGATGGATACAAAAAAGGTGAACACAATGTGTGATGGATGCACTAAGTGAACAAGTATGAGAGATACACTAACGGTGAAGACGAAGTGTGATAGATGCAGTAAGTGAACAAGTGTGATAGATACACAAAAGGTGAACACAAAGTGTGATAGATGCACTAAGTGAACAAGTATGATAGATACACTAAAGATGAACACGAAGTGTGATAGATGCACTAAGTGAACAAGTGTGATGGATACACAAAAGGTGAACGCAAAGTGTGATAGATGCACTAATTGAACAAGTATGATAGATACACTAAAGGTGAACACACAGTGTGATAGATGCACTAAGTGAACAAGTGTAATAGATACACAAAAGATGAACACGAAGTGTGATAGATGCACTATGTGAACAAGTGTGATCGATACACAAAAGGTGAACACAAAGTGTGATAGATGCACTAAGTGAACAAGTATGATAGAGACACTAAAGGTGAACACGAAGTGTGATAGATGCACTAAGTGAACAAGTGTGATGGATACACAAGGCCCCGTTTGTGTTGGGAGATAGAATGGAGGAGATTGATAGTGAGGGGATTGATTGTGAGGGGATTAAAAGTGAGAAATTTTTAAATTATTTTTATATAAAATAATAAAACAAATAAAAAAATATAAAAAATTAAACATTATATTTAAAAAAACATTCTCAATATATAAAAAATAAAAAAATTTGTAATCTCCTTATTATTTTCTAGTACCATCTCTACCTCCTCCTTACCAATCTCCCTTCCAAGGGTATTAGTAATGCCAAGGGACTAATAGTCCAAAGGCTATCTCTGCAAACAAACAAGGGCATTAGTAATACCATGGTATTACTAATCCCAAAACCCTCCGTATAGCCTAAAACAAACGGGGCCAAAAGGTGATCACCAAGTGTGATAGATGCACTAAGTGAAGAAGTATGATAGATACACTAAAGGTGAACACAAAGTGTGATAGATGCACTAAGTGAACAAGTGTGATAGATACCCAAAAGGTGAACACGAAGTGTGATAGATGCACTAAGTGAACAAGTATGATGGATACACAAAAGATGAACACGAAGTGTGATTGATACACTAAGTGAACAAGTGTGATAGATACACAAAAGGTGACCACGAAGTGTGATAGATGCACTAAGTGAACAAGTATGATAGATACACAAAGGTGAACACGAAGTGTGATAGATGCACTAAGTGAACAAGTGTGATGGATACACAAAAGGTGAACACCATGTGTAATAGATGCACTAAGTGAACAAGTATGATAGATACACTAAAGGTGAACACGAAGTGTGATAGATGCACAAAGTGAACAAGTGTGATAGATACACAGAAGGTGAACACGAAGTGTGATAGATGGACTAAGTGAACAAGTGTAGACACCCCATTTTTGACCGTCCTCAAGACTTGGACATCACCGTTTGAACACTCGGTGATTATCCATGTTTGTGTTCGTTTGGAGTTCCCGGAGGTCTCGGCTCGCGTGCCTTGCCTCGGGATCTCCGAACTCGGCCGTTTAGTGTCTGGTTTTGCACCAAACACTTGTGTTTTGCCTTGGAAAGGCAGGGTGAGGCTTGTAGACCATCCCCACCCACCACCGGCATTGGCTAGATGCCACCGGCTGGTTTTTGCTGCCACCGGCAATATAGTTTGCCGGCCGGCACTCTTTGTTGCCGGTCAGCACTCTTTTGTGTCGGTCGGCACTCTTTTTGGCCAAGATGGCATTTTTTGCCGGCCGATTGCTGTTCATCTGCTTTTACAGATATTTTTGGACAGCTGTATTGCTTTTGCTCCCCTCCATACACGTGTATGGAGGGATCTCCCTCTTGCAAAGCTTGTCTTGTAAGCTTTACAAGAGGCATATAGAGAGAAGCTCTCTCTAAGGCAAGAAAAGAGGGTTTTAGACATTTTTGAGAGGGGAAAAATACAGAGGAGAGCTCTGGTTTTCTAGGGTTAGGGTTAGACATACACAACCTATCTCTCTTTCCCTCTCATTTTGCACACTAGGTGTTTTGTGTCTCATTATTGCACACAAACACCTAGTGTTTCACCTTCCTCTTGGAGCTGAGGTTCTAAAGAGTGTGTTTTGAAGTTTTGGTGTTGGATTCAAGCTCAAGGAGGCCATTGGAGCACCATTGTTGAAGAGGACTACAAGGGTGAGAAACTAGTCCCTTTTTCCCCCATTTTTGCATTGATTTTCTACTAGTCTTAGAGCTGTTTTTGTGATTATTGTATAACATAAAAAAGTTCTGTTTTTAAGCCCTCTTTGTTGTTTATTAAGAGTTTTTTGTTGTTTGAGGGTTGTTGACCACCCTTAGGCCTCAAAAGGCCTCATTTTGAGCCATTTTGTGCTAGCTCCGGGATTTTGGTGTTGAGGTCTCTTCACCACTGAAATCTTGAGGGATTTCAGTGGTGAAGATGATGCTTTGAAGTCCTAAGAAGGAGAGGGCCACCCCCTCTCCTTGTTGTCCTTGAAAAGGGCATATTTTGACCTCTTAAGGAGGCCTATGCTTGAGTGTGTGTTGAGCATGTTTGGTTTGTTTTTCATGCTTATATGTCTATAATATAACATGATTTCAAGTTGGTTTTGGAACTTCATGCATGTTTAGCATAGTTGCCATGTAATGCCTTATTTGTGCCTTAGCATGTTCTAGGTTGTTAGCCTTTGTTGGAGCATGTTTTAGGCTTGTATTTGTGAATTTTATGTGCTTATTTTGCCATGTTTTAGCTCTGTCCATAGTCGTTTGGGTTGATCTTTGCATGCATTATATAGCTCTTTTGTATTTGGGCTTGTTGGCCTTGAGTATGTGCATGTGTAGCATGCCATCTTTGCATTGTTTTGATGATTTGGAATCATCCTACATGCTATTTCAGTCCCATTTCCATGCTTGTTGGATTGCCTTGCATGTCTCTTTAATGCTTTGAAAGCATGTGTTGCAATGCTCCATGTTTTGGCCATGGTGTATGCCTTTGTATTTAGGCCATTTAGATGCCATCTAAGTAGTCCTTTAGCTTTGTTTTAACATGCTAAACCTCTGATTTTGGTCCTTCTTTGCATGCCATGTTTGGTCATGTTAAGTGTAGTTCAATGCCTTATTGATTTGCTTTGAACACTTGGACTATTTGTTGCATGTTTTGGCTTGATTTGTTGCTTGGTTTGGCACCATGTATTAGCATGATGTTAGAGCTTATAATGCATGCTAATTGCTCTTGTTCATCCCTTTCAAGTGTGCTTGATTGTTGCTTGATTTGTGCCCAAGTGTAGGCCTTCCATCATGTGTATATGTGTACATGTGTTTTGGCTTCTTGTTTTGGTCCTTATGGCTACTGTTTTAGGCCTATTTTAGAGTCGCCTAATTCATGTTTAAGTCCATCTTTGCCATCCATTTGCATTGCCATATGTATGCTTGCATGATTGCATAAGTGCTTTGCCATGCCATGTTGCATCCTTAGCTTGTATGCCTAGGTTGCATTGCATCTTACATGCATTCCTTGTCCCTTGACTTGGGTGATAGGGATTGGGACTTTTGTTTGATTGGTTTGCATTGCATTTGAAACCAAAGTTGCATACTTGGTTCTTTGGGCCATCATGCATAGAAATGCGTGATTGGTGGTCCGAGAACCGAGGCACATGTCCCTTTGAGTTATCACAATGATAAGAGACATGGTTGATGCATACATGCCTTGAAATATGTTGCCATGCCTTGTTTTGCCCTCTGTTGCTGTGAGTTGCAGGTTCTGCAGGAATACTCTGCCGACCAGCAGTGTAATGTGCCGACCGGCACCATTTTCTCTGCCGACAGCTTCAACTTTGTGCCGATGGCCATACAACACTGCCGGTGGAAATTTCATCTAGCCGGTGATGATCCCCTCTGTCCAAGGATGTAGTCCTGAGGTTTTGACAACCTCCAGAGGAGGAAATGGAGGAAAACAGAGGCAGCTTGCGCATGGCGGCGCGCTTCTCGAGACGTTTTACTGTTTTCCTAAATTAGTTAATTTGTTAATTAATTAATTTGTAATATTTAATTAGCTTGCGTAGTTAATTAATTTGTAATATTTATTCGGTCCCTCCGAGCGAGGGCAAATCTGTAATAAGTGTGTGTGGGTGGTGTGTATGTCTTCCAACCCCACTTCTTTCTTCCCTTTTACTTACCCGCTTTAATGGTTAGTATTAGGACACGTTTAATTTAGCATACCTTATGCTATGCATGTGTGCATCCATGCATTTGTATTGCATGCATTAGGCTCGGTACATCACGCTAATTGCATCAATACTTCAATTCCCAAACTGAATACGTGATAATTGTGCATTTTCACATGACATGTTTAGGATAGCCGAGCCTATTCTAGTAACACTCTGTATGCGATGCATTAGGCACTTAACATGGACTTGGATCATGCATGTTTGCTAACAAGTTCTTTGTTTTGGCACGGAGTGCTATGTAAGTATTTCCGCTTTAGCATATCACATGAGTGTGAATATTGCCATGACAGCATGCTTAACATGTGGCTAGATGCTTATGTGTTATAATTGCTTGAATGCCTGTGGGTGAAGGTTGGGTTGTTTGAGTTGGAAAAACTCGTTGAAATCCGTATTTTAGCCTACTTGCGAGTAGCAAATTCTAAAGCATTTTCAAACCAAACGGATATGCAATGTTTATTTCCAAACTAGGCAATCCAGTCTATACTTGTTTGCTGTGCGCATAACATAGTAGTTCTAGGCTAATAATTGGAAAAAGAACACATAACGTTTTCAAAATTGGATATCACGGTTAGTAGAGGCCGGTCTTTCGGACCGGGCGAAAGGGGGTGCTCATAGCTGACCTTCCCCGATCGTACCCAAGCTCCCGAGCCGAGACAACTCCGGTGATGACGGACATGTGGCCTTCGGCACCGAGTCAGGGTTTCCTAAATTTCCCCATTTTAAAATATTTAGGTGGCGACTCTGTATCTGGCAAAGCAGTCCATGTTTGGCACTACTTTTTCGAAATCTGTTTCTCAAAATGATTTGCCAGATTTGGACTCTTTGGTTCAGATTAAGAACCATGACACAAATTGAGTCCGAACTGTAGCATGAGGCCCACGGGCGCGTCTACAACAAGTATGATAGATACACTAAAGGTGAACACGAAGTGTGATAGATGCACTAAGTGAACAAGTGTGATGGATACACAAAAGGTGAACACAAAGTGTGATAGATGCACTAAGTGAACAAGTATGATAGATACACTAAAGGTGAACGCGATGTGTGATAGACGCACTAAGTGAACAAGTGTGATAGATACACAAAAGGTGAACACAAAGTGTGATAGATGCACTAAGTGAACAAGTATGATAGATACACTAAAGGTGAACATGAAGTGTGATAGATGAACTAAGTGAACAAGTGTGATGGATACACAAAAGGTGAACACAAAGTGTGATAGATGCACTAAGTGAACAAGTATGATCGATACACTAAAGGTGAACACAAAGTGTGATATATGCACTAAGTGAACAAGTGTGATGGATGCACAAAAGGTGAACACAAAGTGTGATAGATGCACTAAGTGAACAAGTATGATAGATACACTAATGGTGAACACAAAGAGTGACAGATGCACTAAGTGAACAAGTGTGATAGATACACAAAAGGTGAACATGAAGTGTGATAGATGCACTAAGTGAACAAGTATGATAGATACACTAAAGGTGAACACGAAGTGTGATAGATGCACTAAGTGAACAAGTGTGATGGATACACAAAATATGAACACCAAGTGTGATAGATGCACTAAGTGAACAAGTGTAATAGATACACTAAAGGTGAACGCGAAGTGTGATAGATGCACTAAGTGAACAAGTGTGATAGATACACAAAAGGTGAACACGAAGTGTGATATATGCACTAAGTGAACCAGTATGATAGATACACAAAAGGTGAACACGATGTGTGATAGATACACTAAGTGAATATGTGTGATTGATACACAAAATGTGAACACAAAGTGTGATAGATGCACTAAGTGAACCAGTGTGATAGATACACTAAAGGTGAACACGAAGTGTGATAGATGCACTAAGTGAACAAGTGTGATGGACACACAAAAGGTGAATACAAAGTGTGATAGATGCACTAGTATGATAGATACACTAAAGGTGAACACAAAGTGTGATAGATGCACTAAGTGAACAAGTGTGATGGATACACAAAAGGTGAACACAAAGTGTGATAGATGCACTAAGTGAACAAGTATGATAGATACACAAATGGTGAACACGAAGTTTGATAGATGCACTAAGTGAACAAGTGTGATGGATACACAAAAGGTGAACACAAAGTGTGGTAGATGCACTAAGTGAACAAGTATGATAGACACACTAAAGGTGAACATGAAGTGTGATAGATGCACTAAGTGAACAAGTGTGATAGATACACAAAAGGTGAACACAAAGTGTGATAGATGCACTAAGTGAAGAAGTATGATAGATACACTAAAGGTGAACACGAAGTGTGATTGATGCACTAAGTGAACTAGTGTGATAGATACACAAAAGGTGAACACGAAGTGTGATAGATGCACTAAGTGAACAAGTGTGATGGATACACAAAAGGTGAACACAAAGTGTGATAGATGCACCAAGTGAACAAGTATGATAGATGCACTAAAGGTGAACACGAAGTGTGATAGATGCACTAAGTGAACAAGTATGATAGATACACTAAAGGTGAACATGAAGTGTGATAGATGCACTAAGTGAACAAGTGTGATGGATACGCAAAAGTAAATGAAGTGTGATGGATAAACTAAGGTGAATGACCTTAAACGGAACTTGTTTGAATGAGCCGTACATACAATATCGCCTGGTTGTGCCAGGTTCAAATAAACAGTACATACAATATCGGTGCATGAATGAGAAAGAAATTTGATCGGTACGATGCAATACAATGCATGATGTTTAAGGAATACAATAAACAAACCTAGCGGCGCTTTAGAAAGCACATCTTGGGGTGAGTGGCGATGAACCGCTCTACTCTGACGGGGATCTCCCCTCATGCTCTTCGAACACTTACCTTCAACTTACAGTACAAAGGCTCTGAAATACTGACAAGGGTTCTTCACGTAGAACACTTTGGATGCTGCCTTTCTTCCTAATCATATTCACAACTTTCGCTATTCTCCAACGGGGTGACAGACTAGGTTGGCTCAGTATTCAGAATTGAGGTGCATACACGCTATCTCAACATATGGGGCTTTCATACAGATTTCAAGCTGAGGACACGCCTCTGGGTATTTAAACTAGACTTTAGTCTCGGAAATCCCGAACCTTTGCATTCTTGGCCTTTGTGTTCTAGGCAACAGCCATTCGAACTCTTGTTTCCACCGTTGGAGTTGGTCTCCTAGGAACTCATTGCGAACACAGCCAAGATACCTCTGGCAGAGAATGGTACTCAGGGAGAGCAGTTTTGATCGCCATTCTGGCTTGAAGCAGACTTGATTTTGAGCTTGAGGTAGAGGCACACTCATACTTCGGAGCATTGGCAAGACCTGAAGAGGTACACACGGAATGCAATCTCGGAACTTACTGAAGTTGAAACAAACTTAGATACCCGACATTTTCCCTTTTTTATTTTGCTTTGCAGTCTGGAACCTATGTAGCTTCAGATAGGTCCTGGTTTTACTGTTCCCGCATGACCTGGGTTGAACCCTGTGGTTTTACGAAAGAACGAATCTTGTTTTGCACAAATGTGGAGAACGGCACGGCACTCGAAGCGCAAAACGATTTTATTTTTGAAATTGAGAGATGAGTTCTTGACTGGGGTATTGAGCCTATGATTGAACATAGCGCACTACAACTCAACAACAGAAAACAAAAGGTAAACAACCTAAACACATCGAGTAACACTCGAAACGACTCAAAACAAGAATTGAGATAAAACAAAAAGACACGACACTCAGACGTTCACAGGGAGCCTGTTTCTCTGGGTATTGTTTCCCACCCTTTCTTATTTGTGATTCTCACATCACTCAGCCCTCAGGCTCTGTTTTTTTTTTTTTTTTTTTCTGAAAAAGCCCTTTTCCTCACTTTTTCTCTCAACGCACATCTCTCTATTCTTCAATCTCTCATTTTTTATCCCTCCCCTGGGTGATTGATGGATAAACAAGAAGTTGCAGGCTCTTGCCCCTAGCATTCTCTTAGATTCTCTTTCTTCTGCTCACAACAGTGAACTTCCCCCACAGAGGGGTTGTGATGCGGCAGGATGTGCAGCAGATCTACAGTTGACTTTGGTTGACGATGCTCTACTGGGTAGTTTGGAGGTGATTAGATCTGTCCAGATGAGGGAATGGAATATCCTGCTCCATTCCAGTTCGTGCTTTGCAATTGGCTTGATACCTCGCTGCTTAGAGGATGAGAGAACTTTCGGCATTTTGCTGTTAGTTTCTGTTGTGCCCTTTTCAAGCAGATACGGCGCCCTTTCTGGCAAGTATGTTGACAATGGGGAAAAGACAGAACACCTGACTTAACTGTGCCCCCTAGTTCATTATTTTAACCATTTTTTTGTTTTTGACGTTCTGCTAAAACTATTTTGACCAACATGAGAGTTAGATTAACATGCTTGTTCGATTTTCTGATTTAAAATCATGTAAGTTAGGTTATGAGCACTGAAAATTTTTCTTTTTTCGGTCCAAGAAATGGTCCAGTTTTGGAAAAGATGGAATAATTTTCGAGAGAATTAGTCAACCTCAATAAAAATTCTCAAAAACTATTTTTGCAAATGGCCACTGCTCAACAAGCACGGAACTTACTCTTGAGATGCACAACCTCAGATCCAGGCACTATATGGCAATGGAAAATTGCCCCTTGTTTGACCGCAGCACATTGTATGGCAACGAAAAGTTGCCCCTTGTTTGAATAGCATCGCAGCACACTGCATGGCAACGGAAAGTTGCCCCTTGTTTGGATAGCGCCGCACCATACTGTAATCAGTCCTCGAAGTGACGATCACAACCGAATTCTCGGATACAGCGAAGACAAAGATGATCAAAACCATTACATGGACACAATCGATTTGGAACTGTTTATGGTTGGACTTCAGAACGAAGTTGCCTACGTATCCTAAACATGGGAATCAAGCCTTACGTAGTTCTGGTAAGGTACACTCAGGCATTTAACCTCTCCTTTTGCGCTCTAACTTTTGCCAAGGCCGCCCTTCCGGGTTTTCAACCTTGCGAGCTATGTTTTTCCTTTTCTTTTCATTTCTTTTCTTTTCTTTTTTTCATCTTTTCTTTGCATTTCTCTCATTTTCTTCATTCGTTTTTTTTTTTTTCATTTTTGTTCTTTTCTTTTCTTTTTCATTTGCTCTAACTTTTGCCTGGGTCGCCCTTCCGGGTTTTCGGCCCAGCGAGCCTCTCAAGGGTAAAAGTGTAGCTTTGTCCATGCCAAATGGTTTTGAGATCTCGAAGTCATCTGAATCCAAGAGAGTGGTTGTTGTTCGCTGATGACGTAGGAGTCCATCCAACGGAGGACTGAATTTCCCCCTAGTGTTATGGATAGGAACTCAGTTGTCCTTCAGCAATACTTTCTTCTTTCCTCCCTTCTGGGATTTGGCATTCTTGCTGATCTTTGTTAGCTTGAGAAACATCCCAATTCTTTGACACTTCGAGCACCTTTGACATTTTTGCCCCTAGTTCAAGGGGTGCTTCTGATCTAGCTTTGCAAGCTTCTTTTGACGACATCTGATCTTCTTGATCTGACTTCCCTACCCCTAGTTCGAGGGCTACTTCAAATCTGGCCACATTGGCCTCACATTGTAGTTAACCGTTGAACATTCTGAATTCAAGTTCAAGGTTTGAAAGTGAGGGGTCGAGTCTCAGGGCTGAGAGCAATCCTAAGCTGCACAATCTCAAGAGCGATTCCACACAGGTCTTCGCAGGACCGCGCAAAATATTTTTTGAAATCTTTTAAAAAAGCGACTAGTCGCTCGCGCTAAAGACAGTGCGGAACCAATCTAGATCAAGCCAGGATCCTTCTGAGTACTCACATTAACAAGTATGATTTCATTTATTAAGGGCTTAGCACGCCTCTCTTTCTCTCAATTGATCAAATTTTGCAAAACCCGAGGAATTCCTTCCTCTTCGTTTTCATCACAATGTTCAAAAGGTTTTGAAAAACTTGGGTTGATGTAATGAGTTAAAGGCACAGAAAAGCAGGTGAAAAGCACTGTCGTTTCATTCAAGTTTGCTGGCACAGCAGGCTCAAAGCAGAAACAAGCCCAAAAGCACGAAAACCATAGCTGTTTCAATTAGATCTTCTGGTGTAACTGGCTTCCTGGCAGAAACAAACTCAAAAGAAAGTGAAAAGACAAACACAAAACAAAATAGTGATATCCGAGGTAACGCCCCGGGGATCACCCGACTCTAACAAAACAGGACTGACTCGATACAACAAGACAGACCCAACTGACTCAGTATGAACAGACTGACTCTATATAACGGGACAAACTCTAAACGACATAACAAAACTAACTCAATACACGAGTCAGAAAGTACAAAAACCAGCATTCACAAATGCTCAAAACAATGCGTGCCATACGCCACATCTAGAGTAAACTGAGTGCCGCCCGCAGGTGGTTCATCCCCTGAACACATATTCGTACTATCCCCCATGTACACTGATCCAGTGGTGATAGACTTTGCTGAGCTGGTGCGGCGATGACCTTGTTGTCAAACAGATCTTGTACATCATGGCGAAGACGAAAGCAACTGTCAGTGTCATGACCGGTTTGTTGATGGTAGGCACAGTATTTAGTCTGGTCATGCTTTGGAGTGATAGGATCGGGTAGAGGCCGTTGTTCCAACAGTTTCAGATGTCCTTTCCGGAGTAAGACCTCTAGAGCCTTTGACAAAGGCATATAAAGTGGGGTAAAAACCCTCTTGACTCGAGGTGGATATTCTGTTTTTTGTGAGCTATTTTCGGACGCCCCAGTGAATGGGGTAGCTATTTTTGATGTGGTGGTGGTGACCATGCCCACTTCAGAAGATCTTCAGCTGTATCACCATTGGTGGTCACATTCGAACTGCGGGAAAATGCCCTCCTAGGCTGCTCCTTCTCCTGGTCAATGAGGCCCTGTTTCATAACGCCCTCGATCTGTACCCCAATCTCATGTAGATCTGCAAAAGTGGGAAGGGGGAGAACGATCATCTTTTGCATGAGCTTGGGCTGCAGGTTGCGCACAACCATCCGAATCTGATCTTTGTCAACAGGCCTGATGGTCATCATCGAGGCCTTAGCCCTCCACCGGGTTACAAAATCGGAGAAACTCTCCTTCGGCTCTTGCCTAGTGGTCTCAAGATCACGGGTTGTGATATCAATCTGTGTGTTATAGGAGTATTGAGCTATGAAGGCCTCAGCTATCTCCTCCCAATTCCTCTTAACGGAGTCCTCCAGTTTTGCATACCAAATAGCCGCTACACCCGACAGGGTCCGGCCAAACAAAGAAAGGTTCTGCAATCTGGAGAGGCCCATCGGCCTTAGTATGTCTGAAAACAGTCGCAGATGCACCATAGGATCTCCAGACCCGTCAATGCAGCCTATGTGTGGCATCTTAAATCGGTCCGACAGCGTCACGGTCGAGTCGGTGTATCCATCCTCAATATCCGGAATGGACTTCACACCCTGAGACTTCTTCTACAGCTTTTCAAGCTTGCTCACTTTCAACGCTGTGGGTTCCACCTCGAACTCAAAGGGAGAATCTGGTAGGTTGGTCTGCGCTTTGGATAGCTGGGGTAGGATCGGGGGCAGAGCCGGCCCTATTGGAATGTCCGTATCATCCTGGACATTAACTGTCTCCCCGAGTATAGGAACTCTCGGTGGGGAGGGAACCTGATATGAAGCAGATGCTCCGACTTGCTGCTGTAGCCTGGTAATTAACTCTGCATATTGGGCCATGACTTCAGCCTGCTATTTGGAAAATTCTGCTTGACGAGCAGCGTCCTACTGCATGGTTTTCATACTCTCCTGGAGCTGACGCATCATCTCTTCCATTCCCGCCATACTGTCCTGATCTAACTGATCTATCAGTATATCTATCTCAGTGGTAAAATTAGATATCTCAACCCAACTGCACACAGGTGAGATGGATAATGACTGCTGATCCGAAGACTGTTGAACTGATGATTTATGCCTGACTGGCCTTTTTACCCTACCTCTGGCAAAGGAACACTGATTTGCCCTTGAACTGAATCTCTGACTGACAAAGTCTATCAGCACAAGGCCAATGTACCGGGGGATATTGGAGCCTTCTGAAGCTATGGTTCCAAGACTACCCCTAGCAAAAGAGAAAATAGGCAATATCTCAGCCTAATTTCACCAGAACAGATATGAGCATAGCTGAATGACTGCACTCTCTACTGAATTCTACCCAAAATTCTTCCCTGTAAACTGATACCCTCAAGTAAAACTGATTCTCCCAAATACTGATGCCCTCAGGCCTGATACCCAGACTTGTAAACTGATATATGCATTCCCTGTAGAGACACACTCTAAAAGCCCATAGCAAGCAAGTGAGAGCCAAAACACCCCTATGGAGGGGTAGGGTTTTCCTGTCCTAGTTTCGTCAAGAACTAGGGTTTCACTACGCACGCAGCGGTTTCAAACAACTTACATTCTAGTAAGCAACATGTCCTAGCTTGGGATAGTCACTATGGATTCCGATATGCACTAGGTCGAATGGTCAAAAAGGGTGCCTCGGTAACAACCGAGGTTTGTGTTCCCATCGAGGCTGAGCCCATAACCGGTCAGCCTTATGGTACACTTCTCAAAGCGAGACTCCGACAAACCGTTCATGTATAGCAGATGGCAAACACGGTGTCCTAGGCGCACCAATGCAAATGCAATGCAAAGAAACACATAAGTGTAGTCAAAACAAGATATCCTGAGTTCGAGTCAAGTTCTCTAAATCCGCAACAGAGTCACCAGAAATTGTAGACGCACTTGAACGTCCCGGGAAAATCCCGTTTTGTTCATTAGGCTCACTACAGTTCGGACTCAATGTCACGGTTCTTAATCTGATCTTGCAAAGTGCAATGCGAGATTGATAAATCACCAAAGAGTCCAAATCTAGCAAATCGTTTTGGAAAACTGATTTTTAGAAAGAAGTGCCAAACATGGACTGTTTCGCCAGATATAGAGTCGCCACCTAAATATTTTATTTTGGAAAATTTAGGAAACCCTGACTCATGCCTAAGGCCACGTGTCCATCATCACCAAAGTTGCCTCGGCTCGGGAACTTGGGTACAAGAGGGGAAGGTCATGCAATGAGCACCCCCGCTCGCCCGATCAAAGATCGGCCTTTACTAACATGATATCTTGTTTTTGAAAACACATGCGTTCTTATTCTGGTTTATTAGCCTAGAATTACTATGTGATGCGCACAACATACAAGTATAGACTGGATCGCCTAGTTGGAACAAAATATCTCATGTTTGCTTTTTGAAAGCGGTTTCCTACTCGCAAGTAGACTAAAATGCGGATTTTGCCACCCTCAAGTGGGCTTTAGAAAACATGGTGATTTGCCACTCTCAAGTGGGCTTAAAACTCATAATCAATGAATTGTTCCAATTCAAGTAATCCAACCTTCACCCACAAGCATTCAGGCAGTTATATCACATAAGCAGTTAGCCTTATGGCAAGCATGCTATCATGGCAGTCACTCACACACGTGCAAGGATGCTAAAGCATAAACACTCACCGAGTACTCCGAGCCAAAACAAAAGCTATGTTAGAAATCAATGCATGATCCTAGCTATGTCAAGAATGCCTAATGCAACACATACAAAATGCAACTAAGATAGGCTCGGCTATTCTAAAATGTCATGTGAAATGCAATTTGATACATGTATTCAAACAAGAATTGAAATACAATGCAGTTAGTATGATGCACCGAGCCCGGTGCTTGCAAGACAGATGAATGGATGCAAACATGCGAGCATAAGGATGCTAATTGAAACATGCCCTAAAACTAACCATCGTAAGCTGGTAAATAAAAGGAAGAAAGAAATGGGGGTTGGAAGACATGCATCACACACGCGCACACTTATTTACAACAGTTGTGCCCTCTCGACGGAAGGTTCGAATGAATAAAATAGAATCAACTAGCTAATCTAAGCTAATCTATTTAAATTAGTTATTACACAACAGAATGAATAACAAGCTACATCTAATTATTACACAATACTAACCAATTAACAAATTAACTACGTTAGCAACTAAATAAGCATGTAAACTATGTGAAGTGGGCTGCCTCAGCTCTGCCTTGGATGATGAAGGATGCATGCATGCTCGAATTGCCTTGCTCAGAAATCCATCGCGATGCCCCGACTTGCCTCTGTTTGCAATTGATCTCAAAACACTGCACAAAGCTCTAGAAGGCTGAAACTCCACCAAGGGAACCTGTGGGAAGGATGCCGACCAGTTGTTGGCTTTGGAGACCACCTGCCGACCACTTTTTGTGGTGAAAACCGGAAAAAGTGGTTGGACTGCCACTTTATCTGGTCGGCCGACCAGTTTTTGCTGTTGGTTTCTGGTTTGCTACAACAGAGAGCAAGAAAGGGCATGGCAAAGTATTTGCAACACATGTATGCACAACCATCCTCCCTATCATTACATGAGCTCAAGAGAGTATACTTCTCGATCCTCAGGCCATCAATCGTGCATCTCGATGCATGATGGCCGAGGAGCCAAATTGCGCAACTCAATATGAAATGAATGCACATATGAACCCGTAAAGCCTAAAACTCCATCATGTATAATCAAGAGTGTCGGCGACCGGGAATTGAGGCACGCTTCATCACTTCGAGTATGAAACGCCCCTCGTTTCCCGTGTTTGGACTAACACCTATTCTAAACACAAATGCAAAGCAAGCATGGCATACACAATGCGACTCAAGCATGCACCTCAATGCAATACAACTTAGACATGCAAACATGTAAGGGACAAATATGCTAGTCATAATGCAATGCAACACAAGCATGCAAATAACATGAGCATGCAAACAACAATATGGCATACACAATGCAAACAACATTGCATACACAATGCAATGTAACATGGCATGCACAATGCTTAATGGACTTAAACCGAATATGGGTAGAACTCAGTCATGCCCAAAACAGAGGCCATAATGATGAAACTAAGGCACAAACGGGCAAGGCAAGCATGCTCAATGCAGTGGCCCATTGGTTAAGCATAAGAGCATATCTCTCAAGAGTGCTCAAGGAAGGACAAATGTGGAAATGTAACAACACTAAAGGCTCTGAAATCAAGTGTGAAATGATGCCAAATCATTCAAACAACACAAGCAAAGCATGCAAGAGGGCCTAAGGCACAAAGCCATTGAAGGGACTACACAAAGGGGCATGCAATACATGGCATAAATGATTAAACCAACCACGGACAAAGCTCAAATAGGTCTAAAGAAAGACCAAAACATGCTGAGATGAGAGCTCAAGGACCTAGGCAAGATGGCATACATGCTAGGCCGCAAACACGGTGTCCTAGGCGCACCAATGCACATGCAAATGCAAAGAGACACATAAATAAAATCAAAACAGGATATCACGAGTTCGAGTCAAGCTCTCTAAACTCCCCAGTGGAGTCGCCAGAAACTGTAGATGCGCCCGCGTGAGGCCTTCGTGCTACAGTTCGGACTCAATTTGTGTCACGGTTCTTAATCTGAACCAAAGAGTCCAAATCTGGAAAATCGTTTTGAGAAACAGATTTTTTGAAAAAGAAGTGCCAAACATGGACTGTTTTGCCAGATACAGAGTCGCCACCTAAATATTTTATTATGGGGAAATTTAGGAAACCATGACTCGGTGCCAAAGGCCACGTATCCGTCATCACCAAAGTTGCCTCGGCTCGGGAGCTTGTGTACGATTGGGGAAGGTCAGCTATGAGCACCCCCTCTCGCCCGATCCGAAGATCGGCCTCTACTAACTGTGATATCCGTTTTTGAAAACGTTATGTGTTCTTATTCCGGTTGTTAGCCTACAATTACAATGTTATGCGCACAGCAAACAAGTATAGACCAAATTGCCTAAATTGGAATAAAACATTTCATATCCGTTTGTTTGAAAAACAGTTTGAAATTTGCTACTCGCAAGTAGGCTAAAGCACGGATTTTAACGAGTTGTTCCAACTCAAACAATCTAACCTTCACCCACAGGCATTCAAACAGTTTAATATCACATAAGCATCTAGCCACATGGTAGGCATGCTGTCATGGCAAACACTCACACTCATGCAAGATGCTAAAGCATGAAAGCTTACATCGTACTCTGTGCCAAAACAAAGAACTCGTTAGCAATCAATGCATGATCCAAGTCTATGTTTAAATGCCTAATGCAATGCATACGGAATGTCACTAGAGTAGGCTCGGCTAGTCTATGAATGACATGTGAAAATGCACAAGTAGCATGTATTCAAGTTAGATTTTGAAATACTTATGCAGTTAGCATGATGCATCGAGCCCGGTGCATGCAAGACTAATGAATGATGCACGCATGCATAGCATAAGCTATGCTAAAGTAAACATGTCCTAATACTAACCATCAAAGCAGGTAAGTAAAAGGGAGAAAGAAGTGGGGGTTGGAAGACATGCACACACTCACCCACACTTATTACAAATTTGCCCTCGCTCGGAGGGACCGAAAGAATAATACAAATTAACTAACTCGCAAGCTAATTAATTATTACAAATCACCTAATTAATTAACAAATTAACTAAGCTAAGAAAAGCGATAAAAAAAGGGGGGGCTCGGGAAGAGGGTCCAATGCACGTATGCTCGGGTCTTGCTCGGAAGTCCAGTGCCATGCACAAGCCGCCTCTGTTTTCCCTGCTCTGTTTCTCTGAAGACTGCCAAAGTCTCAGGATGTGCTCACTGGATGTTGGGGAATGCCACCGGCTGGAGGGAATCATCATCGACTGTGATTTGGTGTCGATCGGCCAAAAATGAATCCATCGGCCACCGATGGATTGCCGGTCGGCACTCTGTGCAATCGATCGGCAAAAAGTTCCTGCAGAATCTGTTTGACAGCAGTAGAGGACAGAGCTTTGCATGGCAATGCAATTCAAGCAATGTATGCACCAACCATATCCCTTATCATGTTTATGACTCAAAGGGACATGGTCCTTGGTTCTCGGACCATCAATCACGCATTTCAATGCGTGATGGCCCAAGAGACCAAGTTATGCATGTTGATTTCAAATGCAACGCAAACCAACAAACAAAGGCCCAACTCCCATCACTAAATCAAGGAACAAGGCATGCATGCTAGATGGAGTGCAACCTAGGCATGTGAACTAGCATGCAACATGGGCATACAATGCATTTATGCAAGTATGCAAGCAAACATGCAAGGTAAGCATGCAAACAAGCAAAGGATGGACTTAAGCTCGTTTGGGCCGCCCTTAAGGAAGCCCAAAACAGTGGCCATCAACCAAGGAAATGAGGCCAAATGCACATGCAAGCATACATGACAACATGGACCAACATTTAAGCAGATAAAGGCAACTTTTAAGCGCACTTTAAAAGAGGCATAGCATGGACAATTAACATGCAAATGAAGCTCTGAAAATCATGCTATATGAGGTGCCAAACCAACTAAACAAAGCAAGCATATCATGCAACCAAGCCCAACGCCTAAGGCTCACCAAAGAGGCATTGGACTGCACTTATCAAGACCAAACATGGCATGATTTAAGCAACTAAAAAAAGGGTTTTAGCATGTCAAAATGAACCCCAAAAACCACTTAGATGACATCTAAATGACTTACACATGGAAGCATGCACAAATGCACTTTCAAGGAGCATGAAACACAAACTCTTGAAACATCAAAGGGCCATGAAATGCAAGTATACAAGCATGCTAAGTGGACTGAAATGACATGGAAAATAGTCGCAACTCATTAAATCAAAGCAAGTAATGCATGCTATACACTCACATACTTGAAGCCTACAAGCTAAAATGCAAAGGGGCTATGCAATGCATGCTAAAGTCGACCCAAACAACTAAGGATAGACCTTAAACATGGAAAAATAAACATGAAAGCTTCACAAAGCCATGCCTAAAGCATGCTAGAACAATGGTTTACAACCTAAGGCATGTTAAGGCAACAAAATGGCATTACAAGGCATGTATGCTAAGCAAGCATGGTGTACCAAAACCAACTTAAAATAATGCTATATCATGGCATAATAAGCATAAAAAAAAAAAAAAACAGCCAAGGCATGGTCAACATGAGCCTAAGCTAGGTGCTCCCTCAAGAGGCAAAAAATGATCCTTTTCAAGGACAACAAGGAGAGGGGGTGGCCCTCTCCTTCTTGGGACCTCAAGGCATCATCCTCACCTCTGAAATCCCTCAATATTTTAGTGTTGAGGAGGCCCAAACATCAAGGTCTCGGAGCTCACCCAAAATGGCACAAAATGGAGCCTTACAAGGCTTAAGAGGGGTCAAACAACCCCAAAGCTTGAAGTAACCTTAAACAACTATTTAGAGGGCCTAAAAATAGAACTTTTTTATGTTATACACTAAGCTCAAAAACAGATGCAATATAGGCTACAAAGCTATGCAAAAATGGGGTAAAAAGGGGCAAAAGTCTTACCCTTGTAGACCCTCTTCACAAATGGTGGATCAGCAGTCTCCTTAGGTCCAAACCAGCTTCAAAACTTCAAAAGCAACCCTCTAGAACCTCAGTTCCAAGTGAAAGGTGTAGTAGTAGGTGTTTGTGTACAAAACTAAGGCTTAAACACATACAATACAAGAGAAGGAGAGATATAGATATAGGATAGATATAAAACCCTAAACCTAGAACCAGAGCTTCTCTAACAATGTTTTCTAACCTTAATGCCAAGAGAGGAAGCCTCTTCTTATAGGCAACTCCCTCTTGTAAGGCTTCCAAAACAAGCCATCCAAGAGGGAAATCCCTCCATACACGTGTATGAAGGGGAATAGAGTGGGTGCCAGCTATCACAGTTGGCACAAAATATCTACTCAAAGTAGATGAATAGTGATCGGCCATCCAAAATTGCCATTTTGACAAAATAAATGGCCGATTGGCAACAAAGAATGCCGACCGGCAATATATATTGCCGATGGCATAAAATCACTGGCCGGTGGCCTCGAGCCATGGCCGGTGATGTGTGGGGATGCCTCACAAGGCATTCCCTGCCCCTTCAAGGCAAAACACAAGTGTTTGGTGCAAAACCAGACACAAAACAGTCGAGTCGAGAGATCCTGAGGCAAGGCGCGCAACCGAGACCTCTGGGAACTCAAGACGAATACGAACATGGATGATCACCGAGTGTTCAAGCGGTGACGTCCAAGTCTTGAAGACGGTCAAAAATAGGGTGTCTACAGTTGCCCCTCATTGACAGAACTCAAAAGTCATAACAATGACGGGAGTGAATGTCAAAGCCCAGAGACGACCCATTTTTGACAAGGCCGAAGACTTAGACAAACATACAAGACAGACAAGATATGCGCCCGAAGGCAGGGGCAAAATGCAAGACAATGCACAAAGCTGAACATAACTTATGATCATGCAAAGAAAACTGTAACGAAGCATAATAATGTAACAGTTTTAAGCTAGCATACACCAAACTACACTACAATGCAGAAAGGATGTAAGAGAATTATGCAATTCTCAAAACGTCTCACTCGGAGAATACAATACCTGCGCGGTTCGTCTGGTTGCACCAGCCACAAATGAACCGTACTTACAATATTGTGCCTGAAAGAAAGCAAACTTAACAGGTACGAATATCGTTAGCAATATGCAAAATGAATGCAAAATGATATGCGATATACAAAACTAAGTATAGTAATGCAGATGAAAATGCAATGCAATTGAATCATAATCAAATCATGAGCGGTTCAAAACCACACAAATGTCAAATAGATTGATGGAAGTAACAAGTCCGTCTACCATAGAAAAGGTGCCGCAACCCTCAAACCAACATACCAACGTGGAATAGGCGCGTGCACATGCAGAACTATGAGTGATGTAGACGGACACAAGAACAAGTAATTGGGTGGAATGACATAAGTTGGGAAATGACCCGCTGAAGAAAAACTAATGATCCTAATGCTGGATGCAAAAATTACACTACAATGTAATATATATAATGGATATGGCGTGCGGGCCAAACCAAATCTTGCCTAGGAAAGGCATGGACACAAACAAACCGCGTCTAACATAGAACGGTCATACAGAACTATGAGTGTATAGACGTGAAAAGTATGGGCACATACCAATCCAAGCTCAACAAGGAAAGGTGCAAACCCTAGATGGAAGTGATGCGGTGAATGCATGTAAGCTACAATGCACTACTTACAAATATGCAATGGAATGGGATATTTACAGTAAAATGCATGACATATGCAGTATTTACAATGATGCATGACATATGCACTATTTACAATGATGCATGACATATGCACTATTTTTTTGAAATGCACGACAGCGCGCGGCGTAGGACGCATGATAATACATGAACTTTAAATGCACGGCAACGCGCAGCTATTGAGATACATGACAATGTAAATGGACTGTGCACATCAATGCACTAAAGGTCTTGCACCTTCCGAGGATTTAAGGTCTCCTAGACCGTCGTATGTACAGAACGATGTGATGCACAAAATAGCGTGATGGAATGCATGCAAAATGCAAGGGGATGCGCAAGATAGCACGATTGAATGCATGCAAAAGGCAATAAGATGCGCAAAATAGCGCGATGTGTTAGACAACGCGAGTGCACAAGACAGTGCGATGCGCACGATAGCGCGATGGAATGCATGCAAAATGCAATGAGATGCGCAAAATAGCGCGATTGAATGCATGCAAAATGCAATAAGATGCACAAAATAGCGCGATGCGTTAGACAACACAAGTGCACAAGACAGTGCAATGCGCAAGATAGCGCGATGGAATGCATGCAAAATGCAATAAGATGCGCAAAATAGCGCGATGCGTTAGACAACGCGAGTGCACAAGACAGTGCGATGCGCAAGATAGCGCGATGGAATGCATGCAAAATGCAATGAGATGCGCAAAATAGCGCGATTGAATGCATGCAAAATGCAATAAGATGCGCAAAATAGCGCGATGTGTTAGACAACGCGAGTGCACAAGACAGTGCGATGCGCAAGATAGCGCGATGGAATGCATGCAAAATGCAATAAGATACACAAAATAGCGCGATTGAATGCATGCAAAATGCAATAAGATGCACAAAATAGCATGATGCATTAGACAACGCGAGTGCACATGACAGTGCGATGCGCAAGATAGCGCGATGGAATGCATGAAAAATGCAATAAGATGTGCAAAATAGCGCGATTGAATGCATGCAAAATGCAATAAGATGCGCAAAATAGCGCGATGCGTTAGACAACGCGAGTGCACAAGACAATGCGATGGATTTGAAATGCACAAGACAGTGCGATTGACATGTGTATGATACTTACAAGATATGTGCGCAACAATGCGAACTAGATAACGCATAACCAGCGCGCGTTCACGACAAAGTGTCGTAATGCAATGCCAGTAAGGCAACTTTCACATCTTGTAAGGGACAAAAGGATACTCCTCGCACATATTCGAGTGCCACGCACAGGAGACACGGTTCGAGGCCAAAACAGAGGCCGATTGAGCTTCGAAAATGCCTTTTCATGTACTATCTTGAGCAATGAAGGCCCCAAACTATAGATCTGACCCAAACAAGGTTGTAGGAGGCTCACCGGCCCGAAGGGGGAGTCAGCAGCTGTTCATCGGCCATCAAAATACATCACCGGCCAAAAATGTAGCCGATCGGCCAAAAATGCCTGAATCGGGGCAGTTTGACTTTTCACCTCGGGTCTTTTAAAATAGGGTTCCAAACCCTATTCTATTCACTTTCCTTGGCCGAAAGCACTTCCTCTCTCTCTCTCTCTAGAGCATTTCCTGAGCCTTCTTCCCCGTTTTTCTCGCGTTTTACGCCCGTTCCATCGTTTGATTCGCGAAATTTATCGCGTTTCGAACATTTTCATCCAATCAAAACTTCGTTTCGGCGCTTCCTTTTCGATTTCCACTTCTTGGGGTTTGTTTCCCCCAAGTTTTCCTTGATTTTCCCACATTTTCCATATTCTAGCTTTTCCGACCATTTTCCACCTTCTCGGGGTTGACTTTTCAGTTGACCTTTTATATTCTAGACCGATTTCCTCTCTCTCGACCATTTCCACACCACTTTTGTCATGGCCGACGATATTCCACAGGGCGGGACTCCCCTGGATCACGAGATGGACCCCGGGGCCGAGCTCCTCCCCTTGAGCGTCCGCCCGTTCGACCCAGCGACCTACCGGCCGGCGATTCACATCCTGCCTCCTGATGGACTGCGCCAGTTCAGGAGTTTCGAGAGGGGCACGCCTCCAGAGCTTCACTTGCGCGAGCCTACATCTCATTTGTGCTTCGGCGCTTCCGAGGTAACATTCTTCTCTCTGCTTTACTTTCCGCAATGTAGAACACCTAGTTGCCATAACTGATTATGCTCTTTAACTGCTTGACCCAAATGCACTGAGGCACTGTACACTGTAATCGACCATGAACACACTTGCAACTGTTATCTGTTCGAATCGGGACACGTGCACACATACTGCATTCGCCCTGAACCACTCAAACAAATTAACACACCAGTCTCTGTAGTTCACTACGAGCACACCGGCAATGAAAACATGTACACATGCTATACTTGCACTGAACCATTCAAACACGCCGACACATCACACGTTGCAGTTCACTGTAAGCACACCGGCACCCGGTATCTGTTTGAATCTGAAAGACTTGCACACATGCTGTATTTGCCTGAGTTCTGAATGCCTTTCAAAACTGGTATATTTATCATTGCTTCGCAATTGTCTATTTGAAAACAGGGAGATTCCCATACCGTCCGGGGGTATGGGAACATCACCGCTCGTGATTGGTACGCAGAGCTACCTGATGCGGTCCGCCACATCGTGGACCAGGCCAGTTTTGGTGCATTCTGCAGGGGGCTGTCCAGACTTATTACGAGCAGGCCTCTCACTACTGCTCTAGCGGAGAGGTAGTGGGACACCACCGACTCGTTTCATCTTTCTACGACAGGAGACATGATGATGACTCCCTATGATTTCTCGATTCTCACAGGCATCGAGGTAGGGGGTGATCCGATCCCCTTTGATACTGATATGGACGAGTGGCTCAGATCCATCTGCTCGGTGAGGTGCCGTCTCTTGCGCATCTCGGCTTCGTCCGATATTCGTGGTTCGAGGTCCAGTTCAGGGTCCAGCCGGATTTGACCGAGGAGGCTCTGATGACCCAGGAGGCAGTGGAGCAGTACGCCTGCGACTTTCTGATGTTTCTGCTGGGGACTACCATTTTCACCGACCGGGCGAACACCGTGCCCCTTTGTCTGCTTAGTGCACTGGTGGACGTCAGGCAGATTTTGCACTATGACTGGGGTGGTGCCGCTCTGGCCACCCTCTACGGGTACATGAGCTCAGCTTCCCGCGGTAGTGGACAATTGCTCGGGGGCTATTGGCGCGCTTGAGAGGTACATTTCCTTTTTCTTCTTCACATTTCATTTCTGCTTTCTGTCATCTATACTCTGTACTGTACTCTGTACACTACACACACTGTGGCCTGCTTTATACTGACTGTATACTGTACACACGGCACATACATACTCTGCTTTACACCCGACTGTACACTACTCACACTGTACACTCTGCTCAACACATTGCACACGGCTCTGCTATTTCTGTTTTATTCTGCGTCCTGCTTTATCTGATGATCATATTGGTATTTGGTTTGCAGTTGTGGGTCTACGCTTACTTTCCCAGGTTAGCCCCAGTACCCGACGCGGAGACCCCTCTTGTCGTCCCGTTCTCACGCCACTTTGACAGGAGGTGCGTGCAGAGGCCCCGGGAGACATTCACCTTTTTCTGTCGCTATTTTGACACCATCACCCCCGCGGAGGTATGTTTGACTTTAGGGTTTATTTGAGCTTCGCTTTTCACTGTATGTTTTCAATAACAGTAGATAACAAACTGCATTTCATTTTCAGATCACCTGGCAGCCTTGGGCTCCGTTGCCAGCCGTGACCCAGGATCGATTTGCCAGGGTAGAGGAGACTGCACGCTTCCGGATCATGCTGGAGGGCCCGATTTGTCGAGCTTGGTACCTGGGCAAGCGTTTCCTACGCCAGACCCTGGGGTTACCAGAGCAGATAGTTCTGAGTCCACCTCCTACCCACATGAGAGATACTGAGAGGTTCACCGCCTAGGAGATGGCCGATTACACGATTGGCTGGGACGCGGAGGACTTCAGGGGCGAGGGCGACTTCAGAGAGTACGTCCAGACCTACATTATGCGGCCTCTGAGCGGTGGCCGCCGAGCTGAGAGAGGGGGACCTGCGGTGCCGGTAGCTGGAGCTGGAGCTAGGGCAGGGACGTTGAAGACGGCTCGTGTCCGTGGCAGGAGCGGAGCTCGGAGGGGTGGGGGGTTAGCTGGCCAGCGCTACCCACGGTGATGACATGCCGAGGGCAGGGTAGGGCGACGTACCAGATTCCCTTTGCTCCTCCTCCAGCTGACCATGAGTTGCTCAGGTTCTATGACTTACCTCCGGTATGTACTACTTCATCTTGCATCTTGCATTGTCATTTTATTTCAGTTTATTTTGATATTCCGCAGAATACTGATGCATTTGATACTTTTGCAGGCTTCTTCCGAGTATACCCGGCAGTCCTTGGAGCTGAATGCCTCCATGATGGGGATGTTGCAGTGGACTTTCGACCTCCTGGCCCTCAACAGCATTCCGGTATGTTCTTCTGATCACGACCTCAAACCATACCCATAAGCTGCTTCACATAATCTGGTGCACAACGCAACACTTGATAAGCTGCTCACGGCATTCATACACTGTACTCATACACTGCATTCTGCACTGATAAACTGCTCACGACATTTGCACACTGTACTCATACACTGCATTTTGCACTGATAAACTGCTCACGGCATTTGCACACTGTACTCATACACTGCATTCTGCACTGATAAACTGCTCACGGCATACTAATGCGTTTGCCTCTTATACTTTTCAGCCTCCTTTCCAGATTCCCACTATGGGAGGTGTTCCAGCTGGACCTTCTATTCCTACCGGAGGAGATGGCAGAGCATACCCCCGCACCAAGGCGGGGCGCGCTCATGTTGGGAGTAGCTCACGGGCACCCGTCCCTGATGATGATGATGAGGAGTCGGAGGCGGAGGCGAAGGCAGAGTCGTCGTCGTCGGAGACCAGAGACGGCTCGGACTCGGACTCAGATGACAGGGCTGATGATGTTCCTGGACCTTCGTCCAGGAAGAGGACGAGGACGGACCCCTAGACCCATGCCCTTTTGTCATTGATCCAGACTTTTGCTATTTTTTTCTTTTTTTCTTTTGTACCTTTTGCTGGTAGTTAGAGTACCTTGTACTGCCGCAGACAGATTTTTATTTCTAAAACCATGTACTTGAAAAAGATAATGAAATGAAACAAACTTTTTGTCTAAAAAAGTGTTGCATTTGTACATTCCATATATTGCATCGCATTGCATCATGTTGCACCTCAAACGAAATGAAATTGATCTGTTGTCTGAAAATTGAACACTTGCATTGTAATAATCAGATAACGAACCAATCAACAGCAAAAAACAAACCATACCAACCACTGCACATTCTGAACATTCGGCTCATACTCTACTGGGGATTAATCTGCATACAGCTCATAACACAGCGCTTGGCTCATTTTGCACACAGCGGATCCTGAACAAACAGCCCAAATCTAACAAGACGGACCATGAAGGTTGAATCCACTGAAGTTGAAGCACACTCAGATGCGATCTGAAACCCAGAAGCTTCAAGGAGGCCCAGATTTTCCTGTTCACACTTATCGGGGGTGGACCCTGCAGTTTGTATGAAAGAACCAAATCATGTTTTTGCACAAATGTGGAGAATGGCACAGCATTCTGAGCACAAAACGATTAATTTTTGAAATTGAAGAAGGTTTTTTCGAACCGGGGTATTTAGCCTACAACTGAACTCAGCAAGAATGACTCGACAGCGGAGACAAAAAGGTAAACAACCTAAACACAACGAGACACACTCGGAAAAGACTCAAAACAAAGGTTGAGGTAAACAAAACAAAAGACACGACATACAGACGCGTTAATGAAGATGAGGGACCTCAGATCACGAGGAACCAGTTTCTCTGGGTATTGTTTCCCACCCTTTTCTCATTTGTGATTCTCACATCACTCTAGCACTCAAGCTCGGTTTTTCTCTCAAAACCCTTTGGCTCGCTTTTTCTCTCAACTTACACCTCTCTATTCTTTATTCTCTCATTTTTATCCCTCCCCGGGGTGTTTAATGGATGAATAGGAAGTTGTGGGTCCATGCCCGACATGGTTAGCTCACGGCTGTTTCTTCTGGTGGCGTTTGGTCGATGCCCCAGATAAGGGAACGGAGTACCTTGATCCCTTCGGATTCGTGCTTCGCACTTGGTTCGATACCTCATTGCTCGGAGGTTGAGAGAGCTTCCAGCCCTTTAATGACAGCTTGTGTTGTGCCCTTCTTGGCAAGTATGCTGGCAATGGGGGAAAGACAGGAAGCCTGACTCAATCGTGCCCATAGTTCATCATTTTGACCATTTTTTGTTTTGGTTTCTACCAAAACAATTTTGACCAATATGAGAGTTAGATTAACATGCTTGTGTGATTTTTGGTTTGAAAATCATGCAAGTCAGGCTATGAGCACTGAAAATTTTCCTTTTTGGGTCCAAGAAAATGGTCCAGTTTTGGGAAATGAAATAATTTTCGAGAAAATGGTCAACCTCAGTAAAAATTCTCAAAAACTATTATTATTTTTGGCAAACGGCCGCCGTCCAACGAGCGCGGAACTCATTCTCGAGATGCACAACCTCGAATCGGAGGCAATGGAAAATTGCCCCTTGTTTGAAAGACGCTGCACGGCAACGGAAAGTTGCCCCTGGTTTGAACGGCAACTCATGGCAACGGAAAGTTGCCCCTTGTCTGGATGATGCCACAGCATATTGTAAACAGTCCTCACTAATGATGATCGCGACTGAACTCTCTCGGATACAGAGAAGACGAAGATGGTCAAAACCAATATATGGACACAGTCACTTTGAAGGTGTTGAGGGGCTGGACTTCAGGATGAAGTTGCCTACGTATCCCGAACATGGGAATCAAGCCCACGTGGTCCATGTTGTCACAACCGAACTGTCGGATTCAGAGAAGGCAAGGATGATCGAAACCATTACATGGACAAAATCGCTTTGAAAGTGTTGGGGGCTGGACTTCAGGATGAAGTTGCCTATGTATCCCAAACATGGGAATCAAGCCTTATGTAGTTCCGGTTAAGGTACACTCGGGTATTTTAACCTTTACTTTTTAGGCTCTAACTTTTGCCAGGGCGCCCGTTGCGGGTTTTTGACCTTGCGAGCTTTTTTTTTTGTATATATATATTTTTTCTTTTTTTTTGTATTTTTCTTGTATATATGTTTTTCTTTTTTTTTGTATTTTTCTTTTTCTTTTTTTCTTTTATTTTTCTCTTGCTCTAACTTTTGCCTGGGTCGCCCTTCCGGGTTTTCGACCCAGCGAGCCTCTCAAAGGGTAAAAGTGTAACAAGTCCATGCCAAATGGTTTTGAGATCCCGAAATCATCTGAATCCAGGAGAATGGCTGTTGCGTTGATTTGCAGAAGGATCCATCATGGTTGCTTCACACGCTTCTTCCGGTGAGATCTGATCTTCTTGATCTGATTTTGGCACCTCTTGTTCGAGGGTTGCTTCTAATCTGGCCACACAGACCTCACACGGCGGTTGACCGTTGAACGTTCTGAACGGGTTCAAGGTTCGAAAACGAACGGGTTGAATCTGGAGGCTGGGAGCGGTCCTAGGCTGCACAATCTCAAGAGCGATTCCACACAGGCCTTCACAGGGCCGCGCAAAACATTTGTTTTTGAAAGTTTTTAAGAAAGCGACAAATCGCTCGCGCCGAAGATAGTGTGGAACCAATCTGGATCAAGCCAGGGTCCTTCTCAGTACTCACGCTAACAAGCATGGTTTCATTCATTAAAGGCTTAGCATGCCTCTCCTTTTCTCAAATTGATCAAAGTTTTGCAAAACTCGAGGAATTCCTTCCTCTTTGTTTTCACCGCAGTGTTAAAGAGATTTTGAAAAACATAGGTCAATGCAATGATTTTCAGGGCACAAGAGAACAGGTGGAATGCACGGCCGTCCGATTCAAATCCTTTGACAAAACTAGCTCAAAATTAGCAATAAGCATGGAAACATGATAGCCATAGCTGCTCCATTCAAATTCCTTGATTGTAACTGGCTCCACAACAGAGACAAACTCAAAACAAATGGGTATTTACAAAACCAAAACGGTGTTCAAGGCAATAACCCTAGAATCACCTGACATCCTATACAACGGGACTGACTCGATACCACAAGATAGACCCAAAAACAAAAAGACTGACTCAAAGCAAAGAGGCAGACTCAAAAACAAAACAGAGAACTGACTCAAAACCCAAGCCAGAAGCTACAAAATTGCATTCACAAATGCTCAAAAAGTGCGTGCCAGACGCCACATCTGAAATACACCGAGCGCCGGCCGCAGGTGGTCTAACCCCTGATCACATACTCGCAGTATCCTCAAAGTCCAACAGCTCGGTGGTAACAGACTTCGCTGAGGTAGGTGGAAGAATGACCTCATTATCGATCAGATCCTGCACTTCATGGCGAAGGTGGAAACAGTTGTCGGTGGCGTGACCGGTCTGTTGGTGGTACGCGCAGTACAATGCAGCATCATGTGTGAGAGGGAGATTCTTCGGGAGAGGCCGAGGTTCAAGGGGTTTGAGGTGCCCCCTTTCGACAAGAATCTGAAGTGCCTTAGACAGAGGCATGTAGAGAGCATGAAAGATCCTGCGCCCTCGGGGCAGGTACTTTGAAGTCTGAGTATTCTTACTAGACGCATTAGCAAAAGGGTCGGCGGGCACTGCCTTGGTTTTCTGATCTTTCCCAGGTGCAGGGTTGGGAATAGGAGGAACTGTTCTGGTATGACGGGGCCTATCCCGATTTTCTGACTGACTTGAACTACCCTCAGGTGGAGTGGGGAAAGCATCCTCCACAGTTTTTGCCACAACTGCAGATATCTGTTGCTTGTTCATCCCCCCGGCTTTCAAAGCCTCGACTGCCCGCAGCAGTTGTTCAATGGGATCGGCATCTGCCTTCATTTTGTTCTTGCCTCTGGCCTTAGCCTGATCGGGGGTTTGGGTTACTACATCAGAGCGAAGCTCGGTTGTTGCTGACACGTCGTTGCTGTAGCTGGAGGCAACCTCTGGTTGGCTGAGCTCTATCACAATCCGCTCCAGTAGCGGGGGCTCCTGTGGTATGAAATTCCCGGCAAACGGTGCCGCTAGCGGCGAAGCCGACATCCCATAAGCAAGATCAGCCACAGACCTCTGGAGGTCACCGATCATCCCCATTAGTTTAAATGTAGTAGGCTCGCGAGCCTGATATAGCTGGGGTGTCCAGACCGGGTACGCAATCGGTGACATGGGCAGGTGTGGCACACTAACATTAGCTTCATCCCGCAGGTTGGTTCCTTGATCTAGCGCGGCTATCATTACCACAATTTCCTCTAAATTCTGAGCCATGGTAAGTCCACTGTACTGAACGGTGATTGACGGCTCAGATATCTGTCTTTCCTCAGCAAGGGAGAACACTGGCTATTCTGTATCAACTCTCTGAACTGAAAGAAAAAAACATGCAGCGTTTCAGCTCAACTAAACCGACACAAGGGCAGCTGAATAACTATATTTTACCACTGATCACTGTCCTCAAAAATCACTGCCCAAAACACTAAATTTGATACCCGCAGATACAACTGATTCCCCAAAACACTGATACTGATGCCCTCGGGCCTGATTCTCAAACTTGGAAACTGGTATATGCATTCCCTGCAGAGATACACTCTGAAGCACATAGCAGATAAATGAGAACCAAAACACCCCTATGTTGGGGTAGGGTTTCCCTGTCTTATTTTGTCAGGAGCTAGGGTTTCATTACGTACGCAGCGGTTTCAAACAACCTATAATCGGGTAAGCAACCTGTCCTAGCTTGGAATGGTCACTATGGATTCCGAATATGCACTAGGTCAAATGGTCAAAAGGGGTGCCCCGGTAAAATCGGGGTTTGTGTTCCTATACTGTCAGAGCCCACAACCGGTCAGCCTTATGGCATGCTTTGACAAAGTCAAGCCTCCGGCAAACCGTTCAGGAATGGCAGATGGCAAACACGGTGTCCTAGGCGCACCAATGCACATGCAAATGCAAAGAGACACACAAATAAAATCAAAATAGGATATCACGAGTTCGAGTCAAGCTCTCTAAACTCCCCAGTGGAGTCGCCAGAAACTGTAGACGCGCCCGCGTGAGGCCTTCGTGCTACAGTTCGGACTCAATTTGTGTCACGGTTCTTAATCTGAACCAAAGAGTCCAAATCTGGCAAATCGTTTTGAGAAACAGATTTTTTAAAAAAGAAGTGCCAATCATGGACTGCTTTGCCAGATATAGAGTCGCCACCTAAATATTTTATTATGGGGGAATTTAGGAAACCTTGACTCGGTGCCAAAGGCCACGTGTCCGTCATCACCAAAGTTGCCTCGGCTCGGGAGCTTGTGTACGATTGGGGAAGGTCAGCTATGAGCACCCCCTCTCGCCCGATCCGAAGATCGACCTCTACTAACCGTGATATCCGTTTTTGAAAACGTTATGTGTTCTTATTCCGGTTATTAGCCTAGAATTACTATGTTATGCGCACAGCAAACAAGTATAGACCAAGTTGCCTAAATTGGAATAAAACATTTCATATCCGTTTGTTTGAAAAACAGTTTGAAATTTGCTACTCGCAAGTAGGCTAAAGCACGGATTTTAACGAGTTGTTCCAACTCAAACAATCTAACCTTCACCCACAGGCATTCAAGTAGTTTAATATCACATAAGCATCTAGCCACATGGTAGGCATGCTGTCATGGCAAATACTCACACTCATGCAAGATGCTAAAGCATAAAAGCTTACATCGTACTCCGTGCCAAAACAAAGAACTCGTTAGCAATCAATGCATGATCCAAGTCCATGTTTAAATGCCTAATGCAACGCATACGGAATGTCACTAGAGTAGGCTCGACTAGTCCATGAATGACATGTGAAAATGCACAAGTAGCATGTATTCAAGTTAGATTTTGAAATACTTATGCAGTTAGCATGATGCGCCGAGCCCGGTGCATGCAAGACTAATGAATGATGCACGCATGCATAGCATAAGGTATGCTAAAGTAAACATGTCCTAATACTAACCATCAAAGCAGGTAAGTAAAAGGGAGAAAGAAGTGGGGGTTGGAAGACAAGCACACACTCACCCACACTTATTACAAATTCGCCCTCGCTCGAAGGGACCGAAAGAATAATACAAATTAACTAGCTCGCAAGCTAATTAATTATTACAAATCACCTAATTAATTAACAAATTAACTAAGCTAAGAAAAGCGATAAAAAAAAGGGGGGGCTCGGGAAGAGGGTCCAATGCACGTATGCTCGGGTCTTGCTCGGAAGTCCAGTGCCATGCACAAGCCGCTTCTGTTTTCCCTTCTCTGCTTCTCTGAAGACTGCCAAAGTCTCAGGATGTGCTCACTGGATGTTGGGGAATGCCACCGGCTGGAGGGAATCATCATCGGCTGTGATTTGGTGTCGATCGGCCAAAAATGAATCCATCGGCCACCGATGGATTGCCGGTCGGCACTTTCTGCACTCGATCGGCAAAAAGTTCCTGCAGAATCTGTTTGACAGCAGTAGAGGACAGAGCTTTGCATGGCAATGCAATTCAAGCAATGTATGCACCAACCATATCCCTTATCATGTTTATGACTCAACGGGACATGGTCCTTGGTTCTCGGACCATCAATCACGCATTTCAATGCGTGATGGCCCAAGAGACCAAGTTATGCATGTTGATTTCAAATGCAACGCAAACCAACAAACAAAGGCCCAACTCCCATCACTAAATCAAGGAACAAGGCATGCATGCTAGATGGAGTGCAACCTAGGCATGTGAACTAGCATGCAACATGGGCATACAATGCATTTATGCAAGTATGCAAGCAAACATGCAAGGTAAGCATGCAAACAAGCAAAGGATGGACTTAAGCTCGTTTGGGCAGCCCTTAAGGAAGCCCAAAACAGTGGCCATCAACCAAGGAAATGAGGCCAAATGCACATGCAAGCATACATGACAACATGGACCAACATTTAAGCAGATAAAGGCAACTTTTAAGCGCACTTTAAAAGAGGCATAGCATGGACAATTAACATGCAAATGAAGCTCTGAAAATCATGCTATAGGAGGTGCCAAACCAACTAAACAAAGCAAGCATATCATGCAACCAAGCCCAACGCCTAAGGCTCACCAAAGAGGCATTGGACTACACTTATCAAGACCAAACATGGCATGATTTAAGCAACTAAAATCAGGGTTTTAGCATGTCAAAATAAACCCCAAAAATCACTTAGATGACATCTAAATGACTTACACATGGAAGCATGCACAAATGCACTTTCAAGGAGCATGAAACACAAACTCTTGAAACATCAAAGGGCCATGAAATGCAAGTATACAAGCATGCTAAGTGGACTGAAATGACATGGAAAATAGTCGCAACTCACTAAATCAAAGCAAGTAATGCATGCCATACACTCACATACTTGAAGCCTACAACTAAGGATAGACCCAAATGCAAAGGGGTTATGCAATGCATGCTAAAGTCGACCCAAACAACTAAGGATAGACCTTAAACATGGCAAAATAAACATGAAAGCTTCACAAAGCCAAGCCTAAAGCATGCTAGAACAATGGTTTACAACCTAAGGCATGTTAAGGCAACAAAATGGCATTACAAGGCATGTATGCTAAGCAAGCATGGTGTACCAAAACCAACTTAAAACAATGCTATATCATGGCATAATAAGCATAAAAAAAAAAACAGCCAAGGCGTGGTCAACATGAACCTAAGCTAGGTGCTCCCTCAAGAGGCAAAAAATGATCCTTTTCAAGGACAACAAGGAGAGGGGGTGGCCCTCTCCTTCTTGGGACCTCAAGGCATCATCCTCACCTCTGAAATCCCTCAAGATTTCAGTGGTGAGGAGGCCCAAACATCAAGGTCTCGGAGCTCACCCAAAATGGCACAAAATGGAGCCTTACAAGGTTTAAGAGGGGTCAAACAACCCCAAAGCTTGAAGTAACCTAAACAACTATTTAGAGGGCCTAAAAATAGAACTTTTTTATGTTATACACTAAGCTCAAAAACAGATGCAAGATAGGCTAAAAAGCTATGCAAAAATGGGGTAAAAAGGGGCAAAAGTCTTACCCTTGTAGGCTCTCTTCACAAATGGTGGACTAGCAGTCTCCTTAGGTCCAAACCAGCTTCAAAACTTCAAAAACAACCCTCTAGAACCTCAGTTCCAAGAGAAAGGTGTAGTAGTAGGTGTTTGTGTACAAAACTAAGGTTTAAACACACACAATACAAGAGAAGGAGAGATATAGATATAGGATAGATATAAAACCCTAAACCTAGAACCAGAGCTTCTCTAACAATGTTTTCTAACCTTAATGCCAAGAGAGGAAGCCTCTTCTTATAGGCAACTCCCTCTTGTAAGGCTTCCAAAACAAGCCATCCAAGAGGAAAATTCCTCGATACACGTGTATGGAGGGGAACAAAGTGGGTGCCAGCTATCACAGCTGGCACAAAATATCTACTAAAAGTAGATGAACAGTGATCGGCCATCCAAAATTGCCATTTTGACAAAATAAATGGCTGATCGGCAACAACGAATACCGACCGGCAATATATATTGTCGATGGCATAAAATCACTGGCCGGTGGCCTCAAGCCATGGCCGGTGATGTGTGGGGATGCCTCACAAGGCATTCCCTGCCCCTTCAAGGCAAAACACAAGTGTTTGGTGCAAAACCAGACACAAAATAGTCGAGTCGAGAGATCCTGAGGCAAGGCGCGCAACCGAGACCTCCAGGAATTCAAGATGAACACAAACATGGATGATCACCGAGTGTTCAAGCGGTGACATCCAAGTCTTGAGGACGGTCAAAAATAGAGTGTCTACAAGGTGCAACTCGAGCAGGTTCGGTCGGGTTGGGAGATTGTCCAAGCCCAACCCAAGTTGTGCTGAGACCTGCCCAAGCCCGCCCAAGCCCGAATTGTAACCCGAGGTTGTCTGCCCAAGCCCGACCCGAGTTAAACCCGAATTGCCCGAGTTGCCCGAATTACCTGAATTGTAAATGAATTTCAATTTTTTTTTTCAGCTACATTATTAAATTATTAAAATTTGACTCTATTTACAATTTTTTTTAATAGAAAATCATTAATACCATCAAAACAAATAATTTATATAATGTAAGAGAGATGCCACAATAGTAATCCTTACAATTTATGAGTGAAAATAAAAAGAAAAAAAGTTAGATTTTATGTTATTTGTATATATAATATATATTTAAAATGATTTAATAATATAAATTACTTTAATATCATGTAATGGCTAATAATTTATATGTACATTTAATATTTTTATATATCTATATATGTATAATTCGGGCGTCTGGTTGCTCGGGTTGCTCGACGTCTTTGCCCAAGTCCGCCCAAATTTAATTCGGGCTTCTAAATTTTTGCCCAAGCCCTAAAAAAATTCGGGCTGGGCTCGGGTTGCTTGGGTTGAGCCCGCCTAAGTTGCACCCCTAAAATAAAGTATTAAATGATGTCAAATCATCTAAATAACTCAAAGATAGCATGCATGAATCAACAAAACATGAAACTAGCAAGGCCAATTGCACTACAGCTATACAAAGCTTGATGGATATGGAAAAGGCAACCCAAAACAGTCCTAGATCATGCCAAAATGATACTAAAACATGCATGGAAGAAAGCCAAAACAAGCTAGCATGAAGGGCATAAGGCATGGTGCATACAAGGCAAATAAGGTGGATTACACTACACCTATTAAGACCAAGCATGGGATGACTTAAGAAACAAAAATCAGAGTTATATCATGGCAAAATAACCCCAAATAAGCACTGAAATAATGGCTCGCAAGCTAAGGCATGAAGGCATAGGCAATGGCCCATGTTAAGGTATAAAGGAGCCAACCCTCCAACGCATTGAATAAGTGATAAATGCAAGTGCATGAGCATGAAACATGGACTGAAATCATATAATAAATGATGCCAAATCATTCAAATAGTCCAAGTAAAGCATGCTAGTGGACTTGATACACAAAGCTAACAAGCTAGAATGCACTATAGTTATACAAAGCATGGCATGCATGACCAAGACAACACAAATCAGACCTTAAACATGGTAAATCAAGAATAAAATCTTCTTTATGTTAAGCCTAAAGCATGCTAGAATGATATGTTACAACATGATGCATGTTAGGCTATTTCATGGAATTGCACCACAAGTGCATGAGGCACGCAAGAGGTGACCAAACCAAACCCTAACAGAGGTATGACATGGAAAAAAATCACCAAAATCATGCTGAGATGGACTCAAATCGAGCTAGAATAACATGCTACTTCATGAAGCATACAAAGCTAGTTTGAGGGATTTACACTACAAGTGTATAAGGCATGCATGGAGTGACCAAGACAAGTCAAAACAGATCTAAGGCATGCTGAAATAACCCCAAATACATGCTAAGATATGGTCAACACACAATTAACAAAGGTGCTCAAATGTGAGGCAAATATGACAAGTATTGAAGACAACAAGGAGAGGGGATGACCCTCTCCTTTTTGGGATCTCAAAACACCATCCCCATCACTGAAATCCAGAGGGATTTTAGTGGTGAGAAGGCCAAAACAAGGTGGTCCCAAAGCTCACAAAAGAGGCACAAAAACAAGGCCAAACAAGGCCTAAAAGGGGGTAAACAAACCTAAACGAAAAAGTGACCTTAAACAAACTTTTTTAGCATGCAAAAATAGAACTTTTTTCAGTTAAGAGCTAAGCTTAAAAAAGTATGCAAATAAGGATAAGTTCTTAAGAAAAAATGGAGGATTTAAGGGTTGGAAACTCACCCTTGATGACCCTTTTCAAGGCTGCAACTCCAGCAACCTCTTTGAGTTCAAACCAGTCCAAAAACTCTAGAAACAACTCCTAGGTGCCTCAGCAACAAAAGGATGATGTTTGGATAGGAGGTTGTGTGCACAAAAGTGTGAAGAATGGTCACTTTAAGGCACAAAATAAGAGGGAAATGGAGGATTATAGATATAGATGATATGTATAGCTCAAACACAAAATTCTGAACCCTAAGAAGGGAGAGAGGCCTTCCCTCTTATAGAGAAACAACTCTCAAGCTTTTTGGACAAGCTAAGAGCTTGTTTAAATCCCTCCATACACGTGTATAGAGGATACAGTCTATGCCCTCAAGCCGGCACAGTTGGCATCCATTCAGTCTGACAAAACAAAAGGAAAGCTACCGACCAGAAAAGGTGGTCGGCCGACCACCCAAAGTGGTCTCCCAGAAAAAAAAAAGTGATTGGCCAAGGGAATTGGTGGTCTCCACACTGAAAGCAAGCCAATGGTGGGGTGGGAAACTGGAAAATGTGGCCCAAAGACCAAGAAAACCAGTTTCCCGACCAGAAAACCGGCTGGCGGGGAGAAAAGTGGTCTCCAAGGATAAAAGCTGATCTCCCACCCTTGTACCACTTCCCAAACAAGGAAAGTAAAGTTTTTACCCAAGACAAACCAAAATGGATGCAAGACGAGGGTTCGGGAGGCAAGACGCGCGGCCAGGAGCCCCTAAAACCAGCTGTCGAGCACCAAAGTGGTGTATGACCACAAAAGTAGTCTCCCGGACCACAGTGTCCCTCTAGACAGAGGAAACAAGGTGTGTTTCAAAAACCGTGCCAAACGGAGAATGTTAAGCGGTCCCGAGCCGAGGCGCACGGCCGACGGCTCCGAAAATCGGAAACTAGTCTCCAAATGGGAAAAGTAGCCTATGACCACTGAGAGATGGTCTACAAGACCTCTCCCTCCTCGGGGAAGAGAAAACAAAACTTGGTCCGCTAACCGAGTCAAAGTACAAAAGGGTCCCGAGGTCCGGAGGCGAGGCTCTCAGCCAAGAACTCCGAAATCTCAAAACGAGCACAACATGCGCAATCACCGAGCACTCAATCGTTGACGTCTGAGTATTAAGGTTTGTCAAAAATGGGGTGTCTACATTAGGACATTTTCAAATATAATGAATGATGTAATGAATGATGTAATATATTATGTTGTAATGAATGGTGTAATAATTCAAATATAATGAATGATGTAATGTATATGGTTATATACAATTAACAACGCCTGTCTCTCTCTTCAGGTTTCTCTCTCTCTCTCTCTCCCTCTCCCTCTCCCTCTCCGCTGCTCCTCTCCCCCTCTCTCACCGCCGCTCCTCGTCGCCGTCGCAGAACCGGAGCACCGATTCACCCTCGCCCTCACCAATTTCTCGCTCTCGGTATGCTCTCTCCATCAGATTTGTGAGTTTCTTCTCTCTTTGATTTTCTATTTTTATTGGTTTATGATTTTCTAGATTTATATTAGATATTACGACTTATTTAGATGCAAGAAACGTGATATTTTGAAGCAACACCACACATTTGACTATATATAATTGCTATCAGGAGAAGACAACAACCTTTTAGGATTTATTTGATTCTCGCCATGAGTTTGATTGTTAATCGAGTGAAATCTATATTTTTTGAGTTTGAATGTCATAAATTGCGTCGAACTTGATAATATGTTAGAATTTTAATTTTAAAAATCGTATTTGATTAATCACACGAGGTTGTAAATCTCTTCTAATTAATGTTCATAAAAAGATTGATTCTAAAAATTAATAAATCAAAAAAGAAGAAGACATACATAGATAAATACCAGAGGTAACAAGTAATTAGATTTTTTTTTTTTAATTTTTATACTAGTGTTATGCACCAGCAATAATAGATAGAATTAGAATAAAAAAATGAAAAAAATAATAATAATAAAATAACTATATATAATTTATCCAATTTTTGTTTATAATGTGTGGTAGTGTTGTCAATTCTTCATATCAAATATACATGGGAGTAATGATCAGCATGCCAAATATAATTATCACTAGTAATTATGAAATATTTGGAAGAAAAAAAAAACTCCAAGTTAATGAAAGGAAATTCTATAAATTATGCTTAATTATATATAGAACACCATATGATGTAGCAAGTAATTAAATTCCTTTCTATTTGCTATAACAACTATTTGTTTTATTTTTAAAATTTTTCAATTAGTGTATGTTGCTTTCCAACTTTCAAATTTTACATTTTCCATTACTTTTGTTTTCATCATCTCATATTTCAAATTTGGTATTTTCTTAGGTGACAATAAAATTTTGTGTAAACCAGTAATGTTGTGCTAATTGCCTAAAAAAACTATCAAAGGATCTTGTGATAGTTTTGATCGAGAACTTTGTACAAATCTTTGAATAATTCGAAAACAGAAAGATTAGGACATTTTCAAATATAATGAATGATGTAATGAATGATGTAATAATTCAAATTTAATGAATGATGTAATATATATGGTTATATACAATTAACAATGTCTGTCTCTCTCTTTAGGTTTCTCTCTCTCCCTCTCCCTCTCCCTCTCCGCTGCTCCTCTCCCCCTCTCTCACCGCCGCTCCTCGTCGCCGTCGCAAAACCGGAGAAAATACCAAATTTCAAATTTATAACTAAAATTTATTGTCACCTAAGAAAATACCAAATTTGGAGTTTTAGAGTGAGGTGCTCTCCAATGGAGGTTTTGAACAAGTAGGAGAGAGAAAGAAAATCAAAAAGTGATCCAAAATGTCATTTTTTGGACTGATATAAAAGTTGCCCTCCTTGAGCGTGGAACTCCCCGCTCGAGCGTCAGACACAGACTCACGCTCTAGCGTGAAAAGCGACGCTCAAGCATCAATTGCACACTTCTAGAAGTTTTGCTGACCATGGTCTCCGCTCGAGCGTCAGACTCCCCGCTCGAGCGGAGGAACAAAATCGAAAGGGCCCGCTCGAGCGTCAAAATTCCCGCTCGAGCATACGATGACCTACAGAGAAAATACTGGGAGATGAATATTCACGCTCGAGCGTCAAAACGCCCGCTTGAGCAGATAAGCAACAACAAAGGGCCCGCTCGAGCGTCAAAAGCCCCGCTCGAGCATGATGTCCAAAATTTGGGCATCAACTTTTGGTTTCTAAACACGACCAACCTGTTCCAAACCTGCCCAACACAACCCAAGACTCAAATACAAAGAGTAAAGGATGAAAATGAGAATAAGAAAACAACATAACCATGGAACCAAGTCCAGAATACAATAAACAAAGGAAGGGAAAACCGGGATCGCTATAACCTTCCTCCCTTAAGGAATTTCATCCCCGAAATTAGATTCAAGTTTTCAAAAACAAGTTTTCCTCAATTCTCAATAACATTACCAACCAACATTCCATAACCTAACCCATCACCGGTCATCCCATCTCTATCCTAGAGGCAAATTACAACATAATCTCCAATATGCATTATCAGCATGCATCTCAAAACATATTCAATGCCAACATTATATTTGCATTTCTAAAACAGAATTAACATATGTAATGTTAAAATAAACTTCCATAAACTGAAACATTTACAATGTTTTACAACTTAAGACACATTCAATGCTCTTAAAGTTCATCAATATTACCAAATTACCGATACATGATTACACATTAACAAACAAGTCCGGATATTTCTCATGGACCTCCAATTCACGTTCCTAAGTGGCTTCTTCCACTCCGTGATGCTTCCACAAAACTTTCACCAAGGGAATGGTCTTGCCTCGCAAGTCTTGATCCCGCCTATCCAAGACCCGAATCGGTCTCTCCTCATACGAGGCATCCTCATCTACCTCCAAGTCGGTCCAATCCAATACATACGATGGATCCGGCTCGTACCTCCGAAGCATACTAACATGAAACACATCATGCCCGAACAACTGTGGCGGTACAGCTAAACGATAAGCAACCCCCCCAATCCTCTCAAGGATCTCAAAGGGACCGATAAATCGAGGGGATAATTTCCTACTCTTCCCAAACCTCATCAAACCCCGCCCAGGTGATATTTTCAGAAAACATGATCACCCGCCTCAAATGCCAAAGGCCTCCTCCTACGGTCGACATAACTCTTTTGGCGACTCTGGGCTGTAACAAGCCTCGTACGGATAAGCTCAACTTTCTCCGTTATTTCCCTCACCAAATCCGGGCCCAACAAAGGTGCATCACCTACCTCGGCCCAACATACGGGAGACCTACACGGTCAGCCATACAAGGCCTCAAACGATGCGATACCGATGCTCGACTGGAAACTGTTGTTGTAGGCAAACTCCACCAAGGGCAAGTGCCTTTCCCACGACCCACTAAAGTCAAGAACACAACCTCAAAGCATATCCTCAAGGATCTGAATAGTACGCTCGAACTACCCATCAGTCTAAGGATGATAAGCCGTGCTAAAGGTCAATCTAGTGCCCAAGGCACTCTGCAAACTTTGCCACAACCTAGCAGTAAAACGTGGATCTCTATCTGAGACGATCAACACCCTCACCCTCACCATCACCAATTTCTCACTCTCGCTATGCTCTCTCCATCAGATTGAGTTTCTTCTCTCTTTGATTTTCTGTTTTTATTGGTTTATGATTTTCTAGTTTTATATTAGATATTACGACTTATTTAGATGCAAGAAACGTGATATTTTGAAGCAATAGAAGGATACTTGAGTTTAGTATCGTAGGCAAATTGTTCGCAAAATTCACCTAATTCTTTTCTTCCTGTAAGATGTTGTTGTTTTATCTATTTTGTAATTTAAGATCATTGCATAAAGCAAGACCTTCATCTGTAATGATACCTATGAGTGGGCCATAAGTATATCTACTATAAGGTATGGACAATTGATTATGGCGATCCCATAATTTTTTCCTAACACACTCGGCGAAGAGGGTAGGAAGGCCATCCATGAATTTGGCTTTCTAATGCTCAGAATTAGCATCGGATCTTCTGGTGACTTTCATCATGAAAACATCTTTATACCATTGGAAATGGGATAAAGATGGACACCTGAGTTTCTGTAGAAGTTCCCTACTACGATTTTCAATACCAATTATGGTACCGACCAAGTGTAGGACAATGGTATTAACAAGACTGTAAACAACATCTTGTTCTTCCACAACAAGACCTATTTTGACATCGGTGGTTTGTTTGGTGGAGCTCAGAATATCATCAATTTGAGCTTGGGTGAGAATATTATCCCACCATCCTTTAAGGATACCTGTAAAGCCACTTACAAGGAATCTAGCTACTTGGTGATCTGTATTTTCATTTTGTTTACAAATAGTTACAAGCATTAACATATGCTGGAGGATTTCATAGATTTGATACTCAGACATACCATCAATATTCCATTCATAAATGGTTCTACTATGGTAAGATCTTTGAGTCTGGAAAAAGTCTTCTTCATAAAGAACATCCATAGGAGTAGGTCGAGGGTAATAATACCTACTGGGTCCTGAAAGGGTCATTCTGTTGGTTGTTTTACCATAATGAACTTTATTAATGGCAAAAGGTTCATTCCAAAAATTAGCTTGAATTTCAGATATTTTTTCGGAAGATAGAGTTTGATAGGTTTCCTCTACGTGACTTGGGTGACGTCCCACTAACCATAACACTGTTCGACCCATCATTAAGCACAAACCCAGGGATATTACTATTCATATTATTATTATATTAAATCTAAACAGTGCCATATATGGTCTCATGATTTACTGTAATGGAGGTGGTGGTCTTTGTACAGACGCCCCCACAACAATTTGTTCCTGTATCTGATTCTGTATACGGATTATTTGTTGATTATGATTTTCTAATTGCTGCATACCCCAAGGGTCATTAGGGAATATAGAAAGAAACTGTAAAGTACTATTTTTTCTTTCAATATAAAAATCTAATAATTCATGCAAAATAACAAGTATATCAACAAAGGACATTCATAATAAAGACAACGAATACTTACAGTCAAACCTTCAAACTTTTATTATAATACTTGGAGTACACACGGAGGGAGAGAGAGAGAGAGAGAGAGAGAGAGTATACTGCTAAACAAAAGAAACAAAAATATGGAAAAGCTCCAAAGTATTATTCCAAAAAATCCAAAAAATATAAGGCTCCAAAACATTATATGCCTAATTCCCAACACCCCTCCAAATCTAGACCTAAATCTAAAAGTACGTACAGACAAAAGGATAAATCCACAATTAAATGTTATAAGTGTGGCCAAACAGGACATTATGCTAATCATTGTTGTTCCAAGATTCAATCCAAGCTCAATGAGTTAGCTCTAGATGTTGATATCCAGCAAAAGATTCTTCAAATGCTTTCTGAAGATTCTAGCTCTTCTGCAGATTCTGCAGATGATCTTGCTGCTATTTACTCATCTAATTCTGATTCTGAATCTGATAACCCTCCAGAAGTCTGTGATTGTAAAACTTCAATTAATCAAATTTCTGACGAAGCTAACTATTGGAAAGCAATAGTTGAAATGAATGGACTTGATATTGGTGGCCCTAGTATCAATGTCCTTACAGAATCTGAACAGAATATGCGTACTCTTGCTGACCAAATCACTGATCCAGAAATGAAATTAAAATTCTTGGAATTATGTTATAATCAACAGAAGAAAGAAGAAATTCTTACTCCTCAACATTATAACATGAAAGAAGTTTTTAAAAGACTCCAGTATGTTTCTGAAGAAAAACCCATTACCATACAAGATTTAAAAATGGAAGTGAATGCTTTGAAAGTAGAAATTAAACACTTACAAACTTCCAATATTGCTATTAATTCTAAAATAAAAAAGATTAATAGTAAATTACAGCATAAACAAAAAGGAATTATTATTTCTGAATATAGGAAATCTGATGAGAAACCAGCTGAACCTGATTATCTCATGCTTATGAATACAGTTACTTTTCAAAAATGGTATATCAGAATTACTTTTATGATAAAACATGATTTTGCCATAAAAGATGTTATTGCTCTTGTTGATAGCGATGCTGATATGAACTATATCCATGAAGGATTAATTCCCACCAAATATTTCCAAAAGACCACCCAATCACTAACTAGTGCTAGTGGTAATTCTTTGTACATTAGATACAAGCTTCCAGAAGTCTTTTCTTTAACCAAGGATTATGTCTTCCAACTTCTTTTGTTCTTATCAAGAACATGTCTCAAGCCATAATCTTCGGAACTCCATTTATGTGCTTACTTATGCCAATTACCAAAATTGATACTATTGGCATTCATACAACCTTAAATAATCAACAGATTATTTTTGAGTTTATTACAGAACCTTATACCAAAGAATTAGATCAAATCAAAGATCTAGTTGATTTCAAAGAAAAGCAAATTAATTTCCTACAAAAAGAAATTTCTTTTCTTACTACCGAACAACGATTACAGCAATCGTCATTCCAGAATAAAATAAAACTTCTTGAAGAAGAATTCCCAACAAAAGTCTACAGTGATGTTCTAAATGCTTTTTGGGAATGTAAGAAACACATAGTTTCTTTACCTTATGAACCAAGATTTGATGAGCGTAAAATTCCTACTAGAGCTCGTCCCAGTCAAATGAAAAAAGAGTATTTAGAACTATGTAAAACTGAAATGAATACTCTTCTCCAGAAAAATTTAATCCGTCCAAGTTATTCTCCTTAGAGTTCTACAACCTTTTATGTTAACAAAAATGCTGTGGGGAAGTGGTTTGGAAATACTCTTCAGATCCTGGAGAACACTCGTGATCCTCTTCTGGTCACCTAAAAAGGAATAAACACTCCGGTCGGGGGTGCCGGAATTAGCACTCCGACAGACAAGTCAGAATCTACACTTAAGAATGCTAGTATTCTAAGTTAAGCACAACAATTCTCACATACCTCTTTCTGGCTAATGTTCTTCTATTTATATCTTTTCTTCCATGGGCCTCGGGATTAGGTCCATTTCCAACTCATATTCGGCACATTTTATAATAGACGGACCTTCACTCGACCCCTTGCCTAACCGGTTATTTGGCCGAATAGGGTTGGATTTGAGCTTGCGAGCCAATTGCCTAGTGCTTCGAATCTCGACTCTCCGAGATTCGACTATCCGAAATCTCTACGACTCCCTCTTCTCGGCCCCCACAATTGCCCCCCAAACACTCCACTAACGATAGTTGGCTGGAATGTTTGGCTTCGAACTCGAAGAGTCAAAGCCAAAATTCGGCGGCTGACCGTATTCCAACGCAAATGTCTGTACACACGCTTCTCGATTATCATTTCAACTTCCGCCCTCTTCGTACATTTCTATTTATTGTGATTTAAAATTTTGACGTCTTTTCAAATGCATACATGCTTTTAGACGCCCATCGCTGGATTGCCTTTTGAACTACCTCTGCAACTTCCTACTCTTCTCTATCTCCTTCACCTCTTGTAAGTTCTCTCCTTCTCTGCTTTGTTTTTTGGCTTAGCATAATCCTATTAACTGGGGGAATGGCGAAACATTTAAAAGATCTCCTCTCACCGAATAGAATTTCTGGCTGCCGACGCCATTTTTCCATTCCTGATGATGTCCGTCTGTCATTTGTGGCAGACGGCACCCTCGATATGAAGAGGGTTGATGAAACCATGATCGTCTTCCCTCTTCTATCAATCGCAGAGGGTGGGGCCCGCTTTCCCTTTCACCCACTCCTTAGGGCCGTGCTTTGCCATTGGGGGTTAATCCCTTTCCAACCCAACGTCAACTTCTATAGGATGGTGATGGGAATTATCGCACTAAACCGCCACCTTAGGCTTAACCTTGGCATTCCCACTATTCGGCATTGCTACGCCTTAGTCAAATCTTCTGGTCGGCACGGGCGTTATTTCCTTGGGGCCAAAGACACCGACCATCAACTAGTGACTATGCTTTCCAACTCTGGAAAGCGAGTCGATGATGTTATGGTCGTCGTCCAAGGAAACAAGGAATTCGGTGAAGGCGAGGATCGCCTTGATCATATTCCTAGACGGAGGGGTGAACCAGGTGGCCGAGTATCTTCTTTTATTTATTTACTTGTTATATTTATAAAACTTTATTTTTGGGACATCATGGTTTTCTTTTGCAGGAAACAATTTGAAGAAAGTCTTGATCTCGACCGAAGATGCCGTCCTTTCGGAAATCAAGACTACGCTCAAGTATTTCGGCCAATCGAGTCTTCAAAAGCAGGGGAGGGCGGCCCACATTCTGCTCCACTACGTGCCGACTTATACGACCTTTTCGGCGGCGGAAAACATCCCAATTCCGGAGGGTGAGGAGTCTCTTATCGCCCTTATCTTGACTGATTTCAGAAATTTGAGGCAAGTCGGTTGCGAGGGATCAGATTCGGAGTGACCGGAAGTAGCTGAGGCCGCCGAGTCAGACCAATCCGAAACTGAGGTTGACGAGGCTTTGAAGTTAGCATTTGAAGAAGCCAGCCTCAATTCGGCTGATCCTCCGTCCACTTTGGGTCGAGAGGACCGTCCGCTCGACGATATTTTTCACAGTCTGGAGGACCTTCCCGGTGCGTTCCCAGAATATATGGCTGGGTTGAGCCTCACTAAACTTGCCAAGAAGGCAAACGCAGAAAGGATGGCCGCGCGGCGAAGGGCGGAGGAGATTCGGGCTGCCGAGTCTCAGTCCCAGACCTCCTTGCCTATTATTGAGGGGACGACAAAGAACGGAAGTACCGAGGCAGATCCTTTTGTGCAGGCAAGTGTAGAAGCTGAGCAAAGGGTGGAGAAACGCCCAGCCGACGTCGAGGCCGGCTCAGAAGAAGACCGTGCCGACAAACGACCTCGTTTGGAGGAGTCGGATGTGATTGTACCTTTTGTTATTCAGCCCAAGATAAAAAATACGCCGATCTCCTCCAATGCTTCGGTAATCAAAGATCCAGCGGTTGCACTCAGCTTGGCGACATCCGTTTCACTGCCTGCTGACAAGGCGGCTTTTCGGATAGAGCCTGATCTGGTTGCAATCGGGTTGGCCGCGCAATCGGCTCTTTTGGTATATATCTGGACTTTGTCTTTTCTCTTTACGCAAATATTATTTTGTTCTTAACTTCCTGTTTTGCAGGCCTTCGGGAGGATAGCCGACATGGGCCGTCACTATCACGATGCCGTCGAGCTAATTGGCTGTTTACAAGCCGAGGTTGAGGGCCAAAGGAGTAAGGCATAGACGGAGGGCGCCCGTGCCGAGGCTGAGATGGAGAGAGCCCGCAATGCTGAAGAATTGAGATCAGTCGCCGAGAAGAGGGCGAATGCGAGCGACGACGCGCTTAAATTGGCCCAGGAGGCGATCTCTAAATTGGAGGCTGGGTTAGAAGAGATGAAGGCAGCGAAGGAAACAGCCAACCTGAAGGCTGCCAGCGCATTCGATGCTGGGAAGAAGTCTGCTTTTGATGAATATGTAGACGAAGTCCCCAAATTTGAAAATCGGGGATTTAAACACGGCTGGCTCAAAGCCCTTGCTGCTGCTGATGTGACATTGGCTATGCCAATTCCATACGAGTAAGTGGATGTTGAGCTGCTGGAGTCTGACTCCGAGGGCTAATTTGGGCAGCTCCTGTTTTTGTTTTAGGATTTGCATGTAATTTTCCACTTTTTACAGCTTTTTGTTTAGTAATTTTCATATGTAAAATGGTTACAATTTGTGTCCAATTTACTTAATGAAAATTCATTTTGTACTTTGTTGTTACTAATGAACGGAATTGTTTGGTTGCTGTTTTGGGTAAAACGTTTTGTATACTTGCCGACTACATGATTAGGCCATTTTAACAAGCCAAAAATCAGTGCATGGAGTGGCTGTGGCACATATCAATCGGCATGGGGCCAAGATGCTCGGCCGATTAGATTAATAAATCTGCCCTTGCCCTAGCCAGTGTATGGACTTCAAGGCATTCTTCCATAATTGCCGTTTAGATAATTAGGCCGTTTTAACAAGCCAAAAATCAATACACGAAGTGGCTGTGGCACATATCAATCGGCATGGGGCCGAGATGCTCGGCCGATTAGATTAATAAATCTGCCCTTGCCCCAGCCAGTGCATGGACTTCAAGGCATTCTTTCATAATTGTCGTTTAGATAATTAGGCCGTTTTAACAAGCCAAAAATCAGTGCATGAAGTGGCTGTGCCACATATCAATCGGCATGGGGCCAAGATGCTCGGCCAGTTAGATTAATAAATCTGCCCTTGCCCCAACCAGTGCATGGACTTCAAGGCATTCTCTCATAATTGTCGTTTAGATAATTAGGCCGTTTTAACAAGCCAAAAATCTGCATGAAGTGGCTGTGGCACATATCAATCGGCATAGGGCCAAGATGCTCGGCCGATTAGATTAATAAATCTCCGTCGTTTGGAGAAATTGCCTCGGGATCGCTGCATACCTACGAATAAATGGGGTGGGTTTGCGCCAGTGGGTCCACTTATTCTTATTCAGACTCGATTTGAACTAGCTTGAGGCGAGGGCGAATGTCAAACAGACTATTCTTCAACAGCAGTGGAGAGGGACGAACGTTGGCTGAGTTAGATACTGCGATAAATCGCAGCAACGAACCTGCGCGTATGGGAGGAAGGACGTCCAAGGAAGGCGAAAAACGTCAATCTTCAAACTGCCGAAGCAGATCACCCCGAAGAGAGAAGTATCAACGGGGAAGCTCCCCCCGACCACGACCGAGGAATGAGTTAGACACGATGCCACAACCATTGAGTTTTGCGGTGTTCGTGGGGAATAAACCGATGACTGAGGCAGATTCCATCGTCAATGATCTGGGTGTAGCAGTCGAGTTCGCTCGACAGATCTTTCCACCAGAAGTCCAACAATCGATGGTTACACGACGAGATTTCGAAGTGTTTCGAGAAGGTATTCATGGGGTGGTGAAGGGGCTGTACAGCTCCTACGAAGTCGGCATGCATCTGCGCGCCGCGTGGCGAGAAATGGAGAAAATGGGCGAACGGGTCCGCAGTTTGGAGGCTCGTGCGGAAAAGGTCGAGGGCAAGCTTAGGGAGCTTAGGAAGGTTAAAGACTCCAATCCTAATGCGGCGGGTCAGTCTAACCCGATTGTGGATGAGAGGGTGACCCAACGGCTATTGAGTCATGCCATCGCCGACCGAGATACGACATGCATGTTTGTCGTAGCAAATGCGAGGCCCAAGGGTTACGAGCAAGGTTTCCATGATGGCCGGAAGGTTGGGATCGACAAAACGAAAGAGACACTTGCGGAGGAGGTCTACCGACGCGAGAATCACGGTTGTAAGCATGGTTGGATCGCGGCTCTTCAGGCCGTGGAGGCTCTCCGAGCGAAGCGTGTTGATTTCAACTTATGTGGCCTGGATCATTGTGATCATTTGCCCTTTTCCGCCTTTGAAATTGAAAAGAGCGATGATGAGGGAGACGTCGAATAAAAATACTCGTTATAAATGTTCAAACGCGGATTGCGTCTAAGATTATGTAATTATTGTTTGGTCAAATGAAAAAGCATTTTATTTTCAATGTTTTGTTATAAGTTTTGTTCGGTACATACGTGATTGCATGTGTTTTATTATATAAATGTTTGAATAAACGTATTTCAGACGATTGTATGGACATTGCTCGGCCTGATTTAATCGACATTGTGTTACGCACGACCCGAAGGGTTCATCGGCCCAAAGACATCAATTATGATATCCAAGAAGGGCGCTCCGAATCCGGAGGCTTGATCGGCCCAAAGACGTCATTCGTCGATGGCGCTCCGAATCTGGAGACTTTAATTGGCCAATCGTGATATCCACGAAGGGTGCTCCGAATCCGGAGGCTTGATCGGCCCAAAGACGTCATTCGCCGATGGGGCTCCGAGTTTGGAGGCTTTAATTAGCCAATCGTGATATCCATGAAGGGCGCTCCGAATCCGGAGGCTTGATCAGCCCAAAGACGTCATTCGTCGATGGGGCTCTGAATCCAGAGACTTTAATTGGCCAATCGTGATATCCACGAAGGGCGCTCCGAATCAGGAGGCTTGATCGGCCCAAAGACGTCATTCGCCGATGGGGCTCCGAATCCAGAGACTTTAATTGGCCAGTCGTGATATCCACGAAGGGCGCTCCGAATCTGGAGGCATGAGGGGCCCAAAGACGTCATTTGCCGATGGAGCTCCGAATCCGGAGACTTTGATTTGAACATCTTTGAACTAGATTCTGTAGTAGGTGAATGGGAATCTTTGTATTACAGAAAAAGAGATGTACATAGCGAACAGTTCGGAGCGAGCATCATGTCCCACAAGTCGGGTTAATGATAAAATTTGTGTAAATGCGTGGAATTCCAGGGCCGTGGCAGACTCCTTCCTGACATGTCTTTGAGCCGATATGCCCCTACTCCGGCGATCGAATCAATCTGGTAGGGGCTGTCCCAGTTAGGGCCCAATTTTCCATCGGCCGGTTTCCTGTTAGCTGGAAGCATCTTCTTCAGGACCAATTCTCCTGGTGTGTAGCGGTGCAGCTGAACCCGTTGATTATATGACTTTGCCAGCTACTGCTGGTACCACGCCATTGACGCAAGGGCTCGGTCTCCTCGTTCTTCGATTAGAATGAAATCCAAAGCCAGCATCATGTCGTTTCGGCCCGTATTAAAGACTTGCGACTTGAGTGTTAGGTGGCCAATCTCCAGGGGTAAGATTGCCTGGGTTCCAAAGCATAGGGCAAACGGCGTTTCTCCATTCGACCTTCTCGGTGTAGTTCGATAAGCCCACAGTACACTCGGCAATTCTTCGACCCATCTACCTTTGGCTTTCTCCAGCCTCTTCTTGATGCCGTCCAAGATGGATTTATTAGAGGCTTCGGCTTGGCCATTGCTTTGGGGATAAGCCGGCATAGAAAAGTAAGGTCGAATACCGTATTTACTGCACAGCTCTCGGTATACGCCACAATCAAACTGGGTGTCGTTGTCTTATGCTTTGGGAATGCCGAATCATGTTATGATGTTCCTCCACACAAAGCGCTTAACGTCAGCATCTCGGATGTGTGTTAATGCCTCCGCTTCGACCCATTTCGTGAAGTAATCTGTTGCGACAATCAGGTATCGTTTGTTCCCTGGGGCCCTCGGCAATGGTCCTACGATATCAAGCCCCCACTGGGCGAACGACCAAGGGCTGGTGATTGAGTTCAACTCTTCGGCAGGCAGATGGTTTAACGGGGAGAATTTCTGGCATTGGTCACACTGTTTTGCATAGCATTCGGCATCCGCTCTCATTGTCGGCCAATAATACCCCTGCGTTATAGCTCGATGGGCCAAAGTGCGTCCGCCAGAATGGGCTCCATAACTGCCTTCGTGTATTTCAATCAGAAGCTCCCCGACTTTATCTGGGTGCACACATTCCAAATATGGGCCAAAGAGTGACTTTTTATAAAACCTTCCTTGTGGGTCCAAGTAGTATCGCATGGCTTTGTTTCGTAGCTTGTGTGCTTCTTTCTTGTCCTCTGGGAGTTGTTCAGAAGATAGGAATGTAACAATGGGATCCATCCAACTTGGTGCAGATTCTATAACGTTGATTTGGACTTCCTCCGAAGGGCCAATGCTTGGCTCTGGGATGAATCCTACCTCAATGGTCCGTTTAATCTCTAAGTTGATTGCGGAGGCTAGGCAAGCCAAGGCATCTGCATGGGTGTTCTGATCACGTGTTATCTGGTTCAACTCATGATGGTCAAATTTTGCCAACAGAGAATTGGTCGTTTTCATGTAGGCCACCATACGGTCGTTTCTTGCCGCGTACTCCCCCTTTAGCTGATTGATCACCAGTTTTGAGTCACAAAACACAAGCAGACACTGAGCACCCAGAATATGCACATTCCGCAAACCGGCTAAAAGGGCTTCGTATTCGGCTTCGTTATTTGATGCTTCGAAGCCGAGCTTGACGGCCTGCTCAATTATTGCGCCGCCGGGGGTCATGATTACAACTCCAGCTCCACTGCCCCGCTGATGATCCATCACAATACAACTGTCAGATGTCTCCAACATAAATCCTCTAGTTCGGCTTCGGTCGAATTCCATCTGACTTGAAGTCGGCAACATCAGATTTGAAGTCGGCAAGGCCCCTTGTGAATTCGGCGATAAAGTCGGCAAGCACCTGTCCCTTGATTGAGGTTCTGGGTAGAAATTGAATATCGTACTGGCCAAGTTCCAGAGCCCACTTTGAAACACGTCCAGATGCTTCTACACTGCGTAGTATTGATCGGAGGGGATAATCTATTAGCACCCCAATGCTATGCCCCTAGAAGTAATGCATGAGCTTCCTTGCCGTCATAACTAGGGCTAGGATGAGCTTTTCCAGCGGAAGGTAGCATGTTTCGGCGTTAACCATTGCCTTGCTCACATAATACACTGGTCGCTGCTCCCCCATCTCTTCCTTTATCAATACAGCGCTGACAGCTCGATCAGAAACTGCCAAGTACAAAATGAGCAGGTTGCTAGCAGAGGGTGTTGTCAGGAGTGGTACTGAGCGGAGGAAGGTCTTTAAGCCGTTAAAAGCGGCTTCGCACTCGACGGACCATTCAAAGGCCTTGCCCTGCCGTAGTGTATGAAAGAATTATCGGCAACGATCTGTGGACCGGCTGATAAACCTGTTGAGTGCGGCAGCCATCCCCATCAACTTTTGAACCTCCTTTACTGAACGAAGGGAGCCGAGCTCCAGGATTACTATGATTTGCCTTGGGTTGGCTTCGATTTCTCTGTGGTTGACAATGTAGCCCAAGAATTTGGAAGCATTCAACTTCATTCCATATTTGCGTAGGATGCCGAATGTCTCTTCCAGATCGGCTATATGATTCTGCTCTTCTTTGGACTTAACCACCATATCGTCAGTGTACACTTCTATAGTTTTGCCGAGTTTCTCCTTGAACATGGTGATGACCAGTCTCTCATAGGTTGCCCCAGCATTCTTCAACCCAAAAGGCATTACCTTATAGCAATAGGTTCCTCTTGGGGTGAGGAATGCAGTTTTCTCTTGATCCTCCGGATGCATAGCAATTTGATGATAACTTCTATAGGCATCAAGGAAGCTCATACGCTGATGGCTCACCGTAGTATCTACAAGCTGGTCTATCTTGGGAAGAGGAAAACAATCCTTTGGGCAGGCTTTGTTTAGGTCCGTGAAGTCGACGCACACTCGCCAAGTCTCATTTTTCTTCTTCACCACCACTGTATTAGAGAGCCATGTAGGGTAGGTCACCTCCCTAACTGCTCCGGCGTCAAGCAACCTGTCAACCTCCTCAGCAACGGCGGCAGTGTGCTCTGCGGCTGACCACCGGCTTTTCTGAATGATCGGCTTTCACTTAGGATCGACATTCAAATGGTGCTGTGAAACTGACAGATCTATACCCAACATCTCGTACGGAGTCCATGCAAAGACATCGAGGTTGCTAAGCAGGAAAGATATTAGCTGCTGTCTGTCGGCCTGATTCAAGGAGTCGCCGACCATGAAGAACTTGTCTGGGCTTCCATCGATTTGAACTCGTTCCAAGTCTTCCGTTTCCTTTTCATTTGGGAGCCGCCCGACATCATCGAGGCTTTCTCGATCCGGCACCTCATTGGAATTCACCTGTAGTTCCTTTGGCGTTTTCTCAACGAGGAGCTAACATGCTTGTGCCGATTTCTAGGAGCCACAGATTTGCTCAATATCGCGTTCTGTAGGGAAGCGGAGCAGCTGATGATAGGTGCTGAGCACGGGTCGCATAGTATGCAACCAGGATCTCCCCATGATGAGATTATACGGCGACGGCAGCTTGACGACCAAGAATCTGACATCCACTGTTTGGGAGCCTGCTCGAACGGGAAATCTGATTTTCCCCAATGGGTACTCTGCATTGGCATTGAAGCCGAATAGTGGATAAGGGGCCGGAGAGAGATCTGATTCGGAGAAGCTGAGTTTGGTGAATGTCTTGAAGTACATAATCTCCGATGTGCTCCCTGGATCAATGAGTACGCGCTCCACTATGAATCGATTTACGCGTAACTCAATTACCAAGGGATCAATGTGGGGCAGTGTTACTCCGGCCAAATCCGAATCATCAAAAGTGATAACCTCGGCTTCATGGGGCCATTTAGTCGGAGTGAGTTGCTCTTGAGGGTTAGACTTCGATTGAATTGCGTGCACCGCTGATAACATTGGCAGGCTGTATATCATGTGGATCACGCGGAGCGCGTGTGAATCCTGTGTCAAGGCTATTGCTTTGGTTGCGTTACTTTTTCGGACGTACCATTGTAGCCGGCCATCTTGTACCAATTTACTGTCGTACAAGGTGAATGACAGTGCTTTGAATTTCTTGGGTAGCACTGCCTTTGCAATCCGTCGTACAAAAGGATCATGTTGATCGTCATCCGAGTTATTTTTTCTTCGCTTACGCATTGTACGGGGACTCTCTTCAGAAGAACTGGAAATTTTAGATCGTCCCTTCTTCTTGGGCTCCAAGGATAATGAGTCGGAGTTGCTATAAGTATCTTGTTGCCTTGCTCGAGAACGTCAACCAGCTGCCCTTACGGGTCGTCCCGGGCCTTGGTATGCAGATTGTTTGGACTTCACCACCTCCAAGGCCAAATCTGACGGAGATGTTCGTTCTCTGCGGTCAAGTTCTCCAATCTTTGTTTGTTTTGCTTTGCTTGTTGCAGGATCGCTTGCATTACTTCGTGCTCCGAAGTCGAGGGTGAGGCAAAATTCAAGGCACGTCTTGCGGCGATAGTCTCTGTTCCAAGCATGTTTGTTAGAGTGGTTTCATCTTGCGGTATAGGGTCGACAGTGACTGTCGGAGGATCTTCCGTCACGCTCGCCATGGATGTGCTTGAATATTCCCACAGACGGCGCCAATTGTGGGGAAGTGGTTTGGAAATACTCTTCAGATCCTGGAGAACACTCGTGATCCTCTTCTGGTCACCTAAAAAGAATAAACACTCCGGTCGGGGGTGCCGGAATTAGCACTCCGATGGACAAGTCAGAATCTACACTCAAGAATGCTAGTATTCTAAGTTAAGCACAACAATTCTCACATACCACTTTCTGGCTGATGTTCTTCTATTTTATATCTTTTCTTCTGTGGGCTTCGGGATTAGGTCCATTTCCAACTCATATTCGGCACATTTTATAATAGATCGACCTTCACTCGGCCCCTTGCCTAACTGGTTATTTGGCTGAATAGGGTTGGATTTGAGCTTGCGAGCCAATTGCCAAGTGCTTCGAATCTCGACTCTCCGAGATTCGACTATTCGGAATCTCTATGACTCCCTCTTCTCAGCCCCCACAAATGTAGAAATTGAAAGAGGTGTGCCAAGATTAGTAATTAATTATAAACCTCTTAATGAAGCCTTACAATAGATAAGGTATCCAGTTCCGGATAAAAATGATCTTTTAGATCACTTATAGGATGCTGTCTTGTTTTCTAAATTTGACATGAAATCGGGATATTGGCAAGTTCAAATTACAAAACAGGGCAGGTATAAAACTGCCTTTACAATACCTTTTGGGCATTTTGAATGGAATGTTATGTCATTTGGATTAAAAAATGTGCCATCTGAATTCCAGCATATTATGAATGATATATTCAATCCTTTTACAGAATTTGTTATTTGCTATATAGGCGAAGTTTTAATTTTTTTCTTCATCTATTGACCAGCATATTAAACAACTTAATATTTTTAAGAATGTTATTATCAAAAATGGTTTGGTGATTTCTGCACCAAAAATGAAACTTTTTCAAACTACAGTTAGATTTTTAGGCCATAACATTCATAATGGCACAATCATTCCCATAGACAGAAGCATGGAGTTTGCATCTAAATTTCCTGATGAAATTAAAGATAAAACTCAATTACAACGATTTTTAGGTAGCTTGAATTATATTCATGATTATTATCCTAACTTAGCAACTGATGCTGCTATTCTTTATACCCGACTTCGTAAAAATCCTCCACCTTGGAGTCCAGAACATACTGCAGCAGTCTAGAAAATTAAAGCTAGAGTTAAGACACTCCCTTGTCTTTCTCTTCCACATCCAGAATGGAAGAAAATTGTTGAAACTGATGTCTCTAACCTAGGTTATGGAGGTATTCTAAAACAATTTAATCCTAACAGCAAAAAAGATGAACTTCTTAGATTCACTTCAGGCATATGGAATAAAGCAGCCTAAAATTATCCGACCATTAAGCAAGAATGTTTAGCTATTGTTAAATGTGTCTTAAAATTTCAGGATGATCTTTTAAATCAACATTTTCTTATTATAGTTTATTGTTCTGCCGCTAAACAAATTTTCAAAAAAGATGTCCAGAATTTAGCTCAAAAACAAATTTTTGCAACTTGGCAAGGTCAACTTTCAATATTTGATTTTGATATTGAATATATTAAAGAAGAACATAATTCTCTTCCTGACTTCTTAACCTGTGAGTATTTACAGGGATCTTCTCATGACCAGTAAAGGCCGTGGCCCAAGTCGACGGGGCCGTGTCAGGGGTAATCCCTATCATACAGAATATCCAGAGCTTCGGGCTTTTTCTAGTAAAAAAGGGGAATCTTCTACCCAAACGGCTAAAGATGTCCTTCTTACCCCTCCAGAATCTTATGTCCAGAATTCTATTGTTGAGGACACTATCCTTTACATCGATACAACAGATATCCAGTGGATGAATGATCCTTGGGAGATCAAACGGAGGTATTTGACTACTCAGCATTCTCCTCCTCATTTTGATCAATACAGGTATATCTATGAGCAGATTCTTACAGAAACTGCTTCTATTGATTTCAAGCATACCTTGGCTGAGTCCAATCGTACTGCTAGCCAAATTAATTACAGTAAAGCAACTATCCAGCAGATTTTGCCTATGGTAGCCTGGGGTATGCATCCCCACGTGACCAGATCTCTTGAGATTCGTAATAAGGAATCTCATTACAGTTATTGGGATTACATTGATGCATTTTCTCATGCTTTTTCTTATCAGAATCCCCCTCGAAGCCATTCTTGGTTTCTTCGAGTCCTTCCTGACACCCTGAAAAACGATCTCCCCAATTGGTTTCTCGTTTGGTGGGATAGGTTTGGTTTACAAATTGATGCTTTTCCAGAACCCATTCGCCAGGCATTTAATGAATGGCATACTGCATATAGTCATCTTCCAGCGTAGAAGGATATTTCTATATCCAAATCTACAGTTCATTTTGTTATCCGTTTCAGTATCCCATGGATATAGAAATGGAATTTCCAGTGTGATTTCCAGAATAAAGTTACTCGTTTAAAAAGAGTTTTCTTTTATAAATGGTGGACTAAGGAGATGGATTCTCCTAAACAACAACAGGAACTCCTCCAGAAAATCAAAGCCCATACACAGGCATGCTGGGATGCCACTCCTAAACTCATCCCAGCTGCTCCAGTACAAAACCCTTTTGTCCAAATTCAAAATGATTTAAGGCAAAAGTTTCCAGGATTATCTGAGCAAGAATTAATTATCAAAAGTATGGATTTTATGAAAGAACAGTTCTTGCAATCATTCTCTAGAGATGAAACCAGCATGAAGTCTAGTTCCAGTAGCCATGGTGGTCCAGAAGATGAAGAACATTTTGATCCATTGTTGAATGAAAATGAATATACAGTATTAGCAGGTGAATCCCAAGAGCCAGCCGACAATGAACCCAACATGGGCGATTTTTGGGATTCTTTGACTGGCTTAATTGCTGAAAAGATGAGCCAGGAAAAAGCAAAAGGAAAAGGCAAAGACGAATAATTCTTTGTTCCCCACTTCTCTCCAACACCTTTCTAGCACCATAAGACGACAAGCAACTTTCGGTTAAAAGAAGATGCTTCGCCTGTCATCACACAGTTGTCCACACAGCTGTCTCTTACCAACAATTAAAGATAAGGAGCTGAGTCAGCAGTAATCAGAAGAGGATAAGGACGATCGACTCCACCTATCTAGGACACGCCACATGTCCTCCTCATCCTTATCTTGTTTCTTTTCCTTTTCTATTTAAGGGATGCCTCACCCTTGTTGAAGGCACGCTTTTATTTTCCAAATCTTCAGTTTTAGCAGTGATTGCGGTTAGGTCGGAATTCTCGTAAGTCATTAACAGACGTGCTAGCTTTGCCCTGTGTCAAGCATCATTATTGGTATCAGAGCCATGTTTATTGTTGTTTGTATTATGTTATATTATTTTTAAATTATACATATATGGTCCCAATACAACTACATGAGTAATACACCTACAGAAGAAGCCTCTACAGTAGCCCCTACAGTAGCCAATGCAGTAGCTGACACGGTAGCTTCTACTTCAGAAGCCAGAGAATTAGTTGCATACCAGGATGTTAAGGAAGCCCTAGACAAGTGGACTATTCCTAAGGTCAAACCAAATACCATTTACAAAATAGGCACCTTTGACTTTTCCAGTAGAAAAATTATTAAAACCTTTGAGCATGCTGCCTCAATCCAGAATGATGATGAAATTATGTATCTCTTACATATTCAGGATCTCTATCCTTTCTTACAAAATAAATATGTTCATATAGGACTTGTACAGATAGCCTTTAAACCTTTAACCCTTCTCGGGACAAATACCAGTATCTAGTGTACCCTTCGAGATGCAAGATGTCTTGATTGGCAAGCATCTCTAATGGGAGCTATTGAAACAAGTCTCTCCCACGATCCAATATGTTTTGATATCTATCCAAATTTGAGTGTAGCACTCTCTGATGCAAATTTATCTAAGGTTTTAGAACTCAGAGTGTTATCACATGGGTATGATTATCTTCCAGGATCACCACCTTTTGCAATAATCTCCAGAATTTACCTTAAAGTTTTATCAACTTTAAATCCTTATATCCGGAAACAAAGTGAACAAGGACACACCGTCCTTATAGACACAAACCTTTTCAGTAGTCAAGTTGCCTTACCAAAAATGATACCTTGGCAAAAAATTACCTTCCCAGAATGATGGCAAATTACTAATACCGTTCCTGTCAGACCAATCATCCAACAATCTTTGGATGATGTTATCCAGACCGAAGAAGGAAATGTTTATCTAACATTTAAACGACCTCATAGACCTTTATCCAAAAGTATGTCTACAACCAGTTTTAGGACTGCTCCATCCTACAGAGTAACTGAATCTTCCAGACAATCTACTTCTAAACCTTTTGAATCAGTTCTTCAAGGAATGTCTTCTAGATATACTAACAGGCATTCTAGTACTCCTAGTAATCCAGAAACTGACCCTGTAGTTCAAGGACTACAATATTCTGAGAATCAAATCCCTCATGGTGTTTATGAACCCAGAGAATCCAGAAGGCCTTATAGCCCTACAGCCAGTGACATGAATTTTGAAATTTAATGGATTTTACACAAGGTAGTAAAAACCATAGAATCCTAAATCAAGATTTGTTCCAGAAAAAATATACAGAATTTAGAAGTTGGTATTTTTCTTCTCATACCAAAAGTCAGTTACAGGAATATAAGTTACAGTATTATTCTCATTTAGAGAAAATTCAGAAACTTGAATGTTTCCCTTTATGGTTTCAAAACAATATTCAGAATCCTAATTCACAACTTAATGTGTAACGCCCTCAAAATAAACCTATAAATCATATATTCAAGACATCCATATACTGAAGAGAATAAAGCATAATTCTATTTATCAGAGTATTCATTACAAAAGTACAACATGTTGATATCAAAAGTAAATGCCCTACGAGCTTACAACTTTTCTAGTCAACACTTGGTTACAAAAAGAGAGTACTAACTCAAAGAAAAAAATAAGCCCTTGGCTTGATTTACATGTAATACACAAAATAATCACAACAAGGAAGCCTTCAGCTTCTACAACCTCCCAAGCTACATCCTGGGAGGTGGCATATCACCTGTACCTGATAATGATGTCCCATATAGGGTGAGCCAATGCCCAGTAGAGATATGCTAAACATGGTATGAGCAATAACTAAAACATTAGCATTAGATCAATGTTTAACTCATGCAAACCAACGTACAACACAATCTAATTCCATGACAGATATGTCCATATTTCATTCCACTTTCCTTAACTTATCAAATTTCCAATTCATAACGTGGCTCAGAACCTGGCCAACAATTTAATGAGACTACGACTCATATTAAAACATTTCCTTTTTAAATGAGATAACAATTCATATCAAAACACTTCCATACTTCACAATAGATACACACATTTGTTGTATCAATGTCATATTAAAACACTTCCATACTTCACAATAGATACACATTTTTGTGATATATCAATTGAGTCCATCCCCTATCTCCTCCCAAAAATATCCGGTTTAGGAGTTCATCCCCTATCTCCTCCCAAACCGTGGAGTATATCCCCTATCTCCTCCCACACAATACAATGTATATAAGCAATTATCATATATATGATCAATCAATACACATATTTGATGTATTATTCCAACCGTCATATTCAATGACATAATCAATTGATTAGTTTTAATTTGCCTAATCATCATGTGTTGTCTACAACAATCAAGATTATCCTCTACCGATAGCCTAAAGCAAGTATTTCTAAACAGATAATAAATGCATCAACAGATAAATTATCAATATTTCCAAAGGTGAGTGATTAACTTATCCAACTCCACCATTCATTCTCATAACTATTCAATTTCATTATTTCCAAGTCAATTTCATATTTCATAATTAAAGTCATTAATTACACTAATGACCCAATAAAACCCAAATATGGAATTTTTTCCATTTGTCCCAATATTGACCCAAAGGCCCAAAATATCTTCAATAACATCAATACCCTCATTTTGTGAGCCAAGATACACAAGTGTGAGTCAAAATAACAAAACCCATCTTTATAACTTTTGAAACCCTAATATCCAAAATTACCCAACATCAACATTTAATCAAAATGATCAAATTCGGAGCTCAAAAGAGAATATGAAGAATTTCGAAGTGCTCCAAATCGCAAGATGTTCGGATCAAAATGTAGCCCACACCAAGCTCAACATTTTTTACAAAGGCCCAAAGGTGAGAGATCACTGGGGCTAGATGATTTCTTAGAGAGAAGGTGGAGTTTAGAGAGAAGAGCTCTCCAATGGAGGTTTTGAAAAGTTAGAGAGAAAGGGTCAAAGAAAAGTGATCTAAAAAGTCACTTTTCGGACTGATATAAAAGTCGCCCACTCTAGCGTGGAACTGCCCGCTCGAGTGTCAAAAGCGTCGCTCGAGCGTCGATTGCACACTACCAAAAGTTTTGCAAACCATGGTCCCCGCTCGAGCGTCAGAATCCCCGCTCGAGCGGAGGAACAAAATCAAAAGGGCCTGCTCGAGCGTCAAAATCCCCGCTCGAGCGTTCGATGACCTGCAGTGAAAAAAAAATACTGAGAGATGACAAATCACGCTCAAGCATCAAAACTCCCGCTCGAGCAGAGAAGCAAAAACAAAGGGCCCGCTCGAGCGTCAAAAGCCCCGCTCGAGCGTAAAAGCCAAAATCTGGGCAACAACCTTAGGTTTCTAAACACAACCAACCTGTTTCAAACCTGCCCAACATAATCCATGACTCAAATACAAAGAGTAAAGGATAGAAATAAGAATAAGACAACAACACATCCATGGAACCGAGTCCGGAATACAATACACAAAGGAAGGGAAAACTAAGATTGCTATATAATGTGTTAGAAAACATCCAGCGAAATTGGGTCACCACTGATGGTCAAAGTATCACATCAACAAATAAATAAAAATTATATTTGAATTTTTTTCTCTGATTTATGGGATTGGCTACTCTTCGAAAGTTTCGTGGATTGGAAATTTGGCAAGCAGATATCCGTTATTTTTTTTTTTTGACAACAAAATCCTGAAATTTAATGCAAACAATCTTTCTCTCTCCAAAATCTTTCATTGAGAGAGATAGAGTCATAAACTTTCCTAAAAACCTCTATCTCCTAAACAGAAACCGACCAATCCCTCCATAAAATTTAAAAAAAAATAATCATTGCTTGGATGATAATTCCGACGATTAGAAGTTTAATGAAATTTGAAGTTCCAAAAAATTTTACTTAGGATTTAATGGAGTATAAGCTCATAAATTAAGTCTTTTCTATAAATGCCCCCTATTTTTTATGTTATGAGACAATTATTATGATAATTTCTATCTAATTTGAAAAATAAATTAATTTTAAGAGTAAACTAGGAAAAACTTAAAATATAAAGTAATTTACCTAAATAATAAGAAACAATTAAAAAAATAAAAATAACTAGAGACTATTAAAGATTAATAAAGATTTCCTTCATCAATAAAGATTTTCTGTGCTGATAAAAATTAAAAAAAAAAAAAAAAAAAAAAAAAAAAAACTAGAGACTGTTAAAATTGCATGTCTTGAGTAGGACCCAAAAAACCAAATAATTAGTAGCAAATAAATAAATAAAAATTGTATTTGAATTTTTTCTCTGTTTTCTGGGATTGGCTACTCTTCGAAATCTTCGTGGATTTGTAATTTGGGCTACAAATATTCGTCATTTTATTTTTTTTGACAACAAAATCCTGAAATTTTATGCAAACAATCTTTCCCTCTCCAAAATCTTTCATTGAGAGAGATAGAGTCGTAAACTTTCCTAAAAACCTCAATCTCCTAAACAGAAACCGACCAATTTATCCATAAAAAAAAAAGAAAAAAAAAACGTTGTTTGGAGGATAATTCCGACTATTAAAATTTCAATGAAATTTGAAGGTCCAAAAAATTTTAGTTAGGATTTAATGGAGTATAAGTTCATAAATTAAGTCTTGTCTATAAATGCCCCTATATTTTATGTTATGAGACAATTATTATGATATTTTCTATTTAATTTGAAAAATAAGTTAATTTTAAGAGTAAACTAAGAAAAACTTAAAACAGAAAGTAATTTACCTAAATAAGAAGAAACATTTTAAAAATTAAAAATAACTAGAGACTATTAAAGATTAATAAAGATTTTCTTCATCAATAAAGATTTTCTCTACTGATAAAAATTATAAAAAAAAAAAAAAAAAAAAAACTTGAGACAGTTAAAATTTCATGCCATGTGTAGGACCCAAAAAACAAAATAATTAGTAATAAATAAACAATTAAAAATTGTATTTGAATTTTTTCTGTGTTTTGTGGAATTGGCTACTCTTCAAAATCTTCGTGGATTGGCAATTTGCCATGCAGATATCCGTTACTTATTTATTTTTTTGACAACAAAATTGTGAAATTTAAAGCAAACAATCTTTCTCTCTCCAAAATCTTTCATTGAGAGAGATTGAGTCATACACATTCCTAAAAACCTCGATCTCCTAAACAGAAACCAACCAATCTCACCATAAAAAAAAAAAAAAAAAAAAAAAAATCATTGTTTGGAGAATAATTCCGATGATTAAAAGTTTCATGAAATTTGAAGGTCCAAGAAACTTTAGTTAGGATTTAATGGAGTATAAGTTCATAAATTAAGTCTTGTCTACAAATATCCCTATTTTTTATGTTATGAGACAATTATTATGATATTTTCAATCTAATTTGAAAAATAAATTAATTTTAAGAGTAAAATAAGAAAAACTTAAAACATAAAGTAATTTACCTAAATAATAAGAAACATTTTAAAAAATAAAAATAACTAGAGACTATTAAAGATTAATAAAGATTTTCTACATCAATAAAGATTTTTTTTGCTGATAAAAATTAAAATATAAATAAACTAAAACTAGGGACTGTTAAAATTGCATGTCATGAGTAGGACGCAAAATACCAAATAATTATAAATAAATAATAAAAATTATATTTGATTTTATTCTCTATTTTATGGGATTGGCTACTCTTCGAAATCTTCGTGGATTGGCAATTTGGCATGCATATATCCATTATTTTATTTTTTTTGACAACAAAATCCTAAAATTTAATGCAAACAATCTTTCTCTCTTCAAAATCTTTCAATGAGAGAGATAGAGTCGTAAACTTTCCTAAAATCCTCTATCTCCTAAACAGAAACCGACCAATCTCTCCATTAAAAAAAAAAAAATCATTGTTTGGCGGATAATTCCGACTATTAAAATTTTAATGAAATTTGAAAGTCCAAAAAATTTTAGTTAGGATTTAATGGAGTATAAGTTTATAAATTAAGTCTTGTCTATAAATGCCCCTATTTTTTATGTTATGAAACAATTATTATGATATTTTTTATCTAATTTGAAAAATAATTTAATTTTAAGAGTAAACTAAGAAAAACATAAAATAGAAAGTAATTTACCTAAACAATAAGAAACATTTAAAAAAATAAAAATGACTAGAGACTATTAAAGATTAATAAGGATTTTCTTTATCAATAAAGATTTTCTTTGTTGATAAAAATAAAAATAAAAAAACCAAAAAAACTAGAGACTATTGAAATTGCATGTCATGAGTAGGACCCAAAAAAGAAATTAATTATAAATAAATAAAAATTGTATTTGAATTTTTTCTCTGTTTTTTGGGATTGGTTACTCTCCGAAATCTTCGTGGATTGGCAATTTAGCAAGAAGATATCCGTTATTTTATTTTATTTTTGACAACAAAATCCCGAAATTTAATGCAAACAATCTTTCTCTATAGCGATCTCAGTCTTTCCCTGTCATTTACTATATCCCGGACTCGAGTTCCGTAGTCATATGTTGTTGTCTGTATCTCATTTCCATCCTTTGATACTCTGTATTTGAGTTTTGGGATGTGCTGGGTGAGTTTGGAACAAGTTAGTGGTGAGTTGAAATAAATGGCTGCTACCCAGGTTTTTCCTTCTTCGCTCGAGCGAGGCTTTTTGCGCTCGAGCGAGCCTTGAGTGTTTGCTTCCTCGCTCGAGTGAGGGTTTATACGCTTGAGCGAGCTTTGTGTGGTGTGTCTCTTCGCTCGAGCGAGCACTCTTACGCTCGAGCGTGCGTCTGCATCTTGGAAAAACCTGAAGGTTGGTATTCTTCGCTCGGGTGACGCTTCTTGTGCTTGAGCGAGCGAGCTCTATGTTTTGTGTTGCTTCGCTTGAGCAAGCACCCTTTCGCTCGAGTGAGCACTCTTGTGCTCGAGCGTGCATCTGGGTTGCAGACCTGAAGCTTTGAATTGTGTGCTCGAGCGAGGTTCCTTTGTGTCTGGTCGCTCGAGTGACAATTCCTTCGCTCAAGCGAGCCTCGATTATATCAGTTGGCAGCAGCAAGATCTTTTATCACTTTTTCATCCCCTTCATCTTCTAAAACCCTAACTTGACAGTCTCTCTCTCTAAACTCTCACTCTCTCTACAAATACATCTTGTTCTAGAGGTTCTCTACCATTTTCCCTTTGTTAAAAAGGTAGAGCTTTGTGTGGGCTTCACTTTGATCCGAAAAAGCTTGAGTTTGGAGCATCCTGGGTTTATCTCTCTCTCCTTTGAGCTTCTCCATTTGAGGTAGGGATAATCTACTCATCTTTGTAATCTTTAACATAAACGATGGTTATTTTGTATAAATGGTGGTGTTTGGGAGTTTTGGCAAATTTAAGGTTTGATTTGAAATTATAAAAGAGGGGTTTTCCAATTTTGGGGTTCATTGTGTATGAGAGGTCTTGAGGTAGCCTTTATTTGTATACAAAATAGATGAGATTGAGTTTTGGGACTTGATGTTCACAAAGGAGAAGATTTGCCCTAATCGGAAATTTAATCAATTATTTAGTATAATATGAAATGGGTTTGAGAACTGTGAAATTGGGTAAAAATTGTGATTTAACGGTGTAGTTGGATTTTATGAATCACTCACCTATGGAGAACGTGATAAATTATCTATTTGATGAATTCATTATCTGTTTAGAAATATCTGTTTTGGGCTATCGGTGGAAGATAGCCATGATTGTTGTAGAAATTGCATGATGATTAGGTGAATTAAAACTAATCACTTCGATAACGTCATTGAATATGGCAGTTGAAATGGAATGTTGAATATGTGAATTGTTGGGTCATTGTATATGCCAACATGTTTAATACATTCTATATGTATACTGTGTGTGAGGAGATAGGGGATGTACTACACTTGTTTGGGAGGAGATAGGCGATGGACTCCATTGATAACTAAGTTGGCCGGAGTGTCCAGAATGAAAGTCCCAAAATCCTATTTATTTATGGGTGCCGGTTCCCTCGGACGTAGTTTGGTAAAATGGCAGTTGAATGGAAGTGCATGAATGATGTTATGATTGAAGTGTTAATAATATGAGTTACAGTCTCATTTTGAGTTGATTTGGATAAAGAGGAATTAAATGGGTTGAAATATAAAAGTAAATGTTGGTTAGGCATGGAAAGAACATAAATGGACATATGTGCTAAACATTTATCGAATGTTAATGTTTTAGTTAATTCTCATATTCTGTTTAGCATATCTCTACTGGGCTTTGGCTCACCCTACTTGGGACACCATTTTTCAGGTATAGGTGACATGCCACCTCCAAGGACTTAGCCTGGGAGGTCTTGGGGCTAAAGTCTCTATTTTGTTGTTTTCTTTTTTTGCCTATATGTTTTTATTTTCAAGCCAACGGCTTTAATTGTAAAGGGCTTCTAACCCTCTTTTGCTGTAACCAAGTGTTGACTTGGAAAGTTGTAAGCCCGTTGGGCATTTACTTTTGTTGTCAACATGTAACATCTTTTGTAAAGAACACTCTAATGAATATGAACATAATGTTTCTTTTATTATTTATGGATCTTTCACATGACGGAGTTATGTATTATTTGAGGGCGTTATAACTTGGTATCAGAGCGTACCGAGTTTGAATACTTTGGGTACGTGAGAAGTGGTTAGTACCACAATGGGTTTGTCTCGCTTATTAGAGACTTGAGTGTAATGTTATGTACTTATGTGATAACATGTTTATGTGACTATATGGGTATGGAATTTAGTTTCTAGGATGTTGATCGGGTCTATGGGTTCCTGGGAGTCCTGTTGGAAAGGCACTTGAACACTGTCGTTTCTAACTGGAACTCTAGCAACGCCACGGGACGATCATTATCCGGAAATGAAATTTGTATGTGTTTATGTGATTATACGCTTATGTGGAGTGAATTATTGTTGTCCATTGTATTAGGACGCGAGTGAGATAGCTTCGGCACATTTGTGAATGTGCTAATTTTCTTGTTACCTTTATTAGGATGTCAGGACGAGGTCATGGAGGTAGGCATGGTAGGCCTAGGAGTCAGGAGATGCCTATACCGGATGAGATTCCGACGTAGGAGGAGAGAGTTGGTTAGGCCAATGTGGCCGAGCCGATTGGTCAGCAGGCCATGGGTGCCTTAGTCCGCGAAATGGCCGGAGCATTGAGGGAATCCATGGGCATTCTCAGAGCTGAGAATCAAGCCCAGGCCCATGTAGCTGAAGCAGAGCCTTCTTTTCTGAAGAGAGAGTTCTTCCGGTCGAATCCAGATGAGTTTTTAGGTGACCCTAAGGAGCCACTGAAGGCTGATGAGTGGCTTGAGCAGATGACGAAGACGTTTGAAATGCTTGGCATCGAAGACGGGGGCATGATGGTGACCTTGGCATCTTTCTAGTTGAAAGGGGATGCGGGTCAATGGTGGAAGTTTACGCGAGGGCGTATTGGAGGGACATGGGAGGCTTTTGTTGATGCCTTCGAAGAGAAGTTTTTGCCTCCCACTGTTAGGGAGAAGTTGAGGGATCAATTCTGTCAACTCAAGCAGCTAAATACACATGTGGCAGAGTTTGAAGCCACATTCACCAGTTTGTCAAGGTTTGCACTAGAATTGGTGGCGATCGAGGAGCGTAGGTGCTTGGAATTCAAGAAGAAATTGAGGACTGGACTCATGTTTCGAGTGGCCGAGTCCATAACTAGGGAGTATGGGCGCCTGGTGCAGGCTGCAGCCCATCTTGAGACCATTATGCATGCTGAGGAGGAGAGGATAAGAGGCTCTAGGAAGAGTCTGGATGGTCAGGGGGCCAGTAAGAGGCAGAGGGGTTCTAACCCTCAGCAGTCCCAAGGAGTGCTTTCGAGATCTACCTTTCCAGTGCCGAGTTCAGGTTCTGGGAGAGGTGGTCAGGGAGACGTTACTTGTTTCAAATGTGCTCAGTTGGGCCACAAGTCTCCAGCTTGCCCACAGAGAGGAGGAGGACAGCGTGCAGCATCTTCTTCGGCCCGTTCTCAGGGCCAGAGTCAGGGCAGAGGCCAGTCACTCACTTGTTATCAGTGTGGGTAGGCGGGGCACCTGAAAAGGTTTTTTCCACAGTTGGGTGGCACACCTGGTGCGTCTGGTTCGAGACAGGCACAGAGCCACCAGCCAGTGTAGTCAGTTCAGCGCTTAAGGGCCACTCAGGGAGCCTCTTCGGCTCAGTCTGTGCAGCAGTCTTATGCTTCGAGAGGTGATCAAGTAGACCAGAGACCTACTAGGCATGTGTATGCTGTTACCGCACCGAATTTTGTACCGGCTCTATCTGTTATGAGAGGTATCTTTTTGTTTTGCAACTCAGTTGCCAATGTGTTGATTGATACGGGTGCATCTCATTCCTTTATATCTGCTGCATTTGCATCTGTTTTGGGGTTGGAGTTGGCGCAGTTACCATCTCCTATTTGTGTTGTATCACCTGTTGGGGGTGAGTTGATTTTGAAGCAGAGGTATCGGGGCTGTGATATAGAGGTCGCCGACCGTCGGCTTCCGTTTGCTTTTGTATTGATGAACATATCTGGCTTTGATGTAATTTTAGGTATGGACTGGTTATCGTCATACCGGGCTGTTATAGATTGTCACCGTCAGAGGGTTACTGTAAGTACCTTGAGCGGGGATTGTTTTCATTTCTTAGGGGATCGGGTTGGTAGAGTCTTACCATCGGTGTATGATCCGTGAGGGCAGACTGAGCTTTATTGTCTTCTCGCTAGCTTTATGAGTAGTGAGTGTGATGAGACTCGGACTGAGTTGCCAAGAGTGGTCAGTGAGTACTCGGACGTCTTTCCAAGGATCTTGTTAGTTTACCACCCCATCGAGAGATCGAGTTCTCTATCGACTTAGTGCCTGGCACGACACCAATTTCCATGGCACCGTATCGTTTTGCCCCAGCCGAATTAAGTGAGTTGAAGATTCAACTCCAGGAGTTACTAGACAAGGGTTTTATTCGCCCTAGTACTTCACCTTGGGGAGCACCGACCCTCTTTGCTAAGAAGAAAGATGGGGCTTTGAGACTTTGCATTGACTACCGAAAGAGTTACAGTTAAGAACAAGTACCCTATGTCCCGTATAGATGATCTGTTTGATCATTTGAACGGATCCCGTTGTTTCTCTAAGATAGACTTGAGATCGGGTTATCATCAGTTAAGAGTTAGAGAGGAAGATATCCCGAAGACGGCATTCCGTACGTGGTATGGCGATTATGAGTTTCTAGTGATGCCTTTTGGGCTAACCAATGCCCCAGCTGTGTTCATGGACTTAATGAACCAGATCTTCTGGGAGTTCTTATATAGCGATCCCGGTTTCTCTTCCTTTGATTGGTGTATTCCGGACTTAAGTTCCGTGGAGTTGGTGGTTGTATATCTTGTTGTTATCCTTTAATTCTGCGTATTTGAGTTTTAGGATGTATTAGGCATGTTTCAAACAGGTTGGTTGAGCTTTAGTCCCATTCCTTGTTGCCCAGATTTTTGGTTGTCCGCTCGAGCGGGTCTTATTGCACTCGAGCGCACTCTCAGCATTTCGTGCCTCTGCAAAACTTTTGTAGCTGTGTTTTTCACGCTTGAGCGGATTTTCTTACGCTCAAGCGGGTCGCGCTCGAGTGGGTATCTTGGCGCTCGAGCGGGTAGTTCATTGTCAGTAAAAGTACTGGAAGGGGGAAATCTACGCTCGAGCGGGCTTCCCTTGCGCTCGAGCGGGTGTGTTTTGCAGTTGTGTCTTGACGCTCGAGCGTCTTATTCTCTGCTCGAGCGGGTCATATGTATATCAGATCACAGCTAGGTCATTTTGAATCACTTTTCAACATCCTTTCTCTCTCTTACTTTTCGAAAAACTCCATTGGAGAGCTCCTCTCACTAGAAACCCAACTTGTCTCTAGGTATTGATCTAGTTAGAGTGATCTCCCACCTTAGTCCCTTTGTAAAAAGTGTGGAGTTTGTTGTGGGCTATCTTTTGATCCGAAAAGTTCTTGATTTGGAGCACTTCAAGATTTCTACATCTTCTTCCTTTGAGCTCCAAATTTGAGGTAGGGATAACTACTTATTTCTATGGTCTTTGACATAAACTGTTGGTCATTTTGATGTAATGTTGTATTTGGGTGATTTGGGGTGTTAGGGTTCTAAATGTATAAAAGAGGGCTTTTGTATTTTAAGCCTATACATGTGTATTTGAGCCTAGAGATGAGAATATTGGTGTTGATAATATTTGGACCTTCGGGTCAATATTGAACTTAAAGGGAAAAATGCCATATTTGGGTATATTTGGGTCATTAGTGTAATTAATGATATTTTTTATGGAATTATGAAATTGATTTGGGAATAATGAAATTGGCTCATTATGAGATAGAATGGTGGAGTTAGATTTATAAATCACTCACTTTTGAAAATGTCAATTATATATCTGTTGAGGCATTTATTATCTGTTTAGAAATAACTGCTTTGGGCTATCGGTGGAGGATAGTTTTGATTGTTGTAGACATTGCATGATGATTAGGTGAATTGAAACTAATCAAGTTGTGCATTTGAATACATGGGTGTCGAATCCCGCGGATGAAATTTCCGTAAAATGGCTATTTGAAATTAATTACACATGGGTGCCGAATCCCGCGGACGCAATATCCGTAAAATGGCAATTCAAATATAATTATACATGGGTGCCAAATCCCGCGGACGCAATTTCCGTAAAATGGAAATCTGAAAATATCTATAGATGGGTGCCGAGTCTCGCGGATGAAATATCCGTAAAATGGCCATAAGAGAATAAAATACATGGGTGCCGAATCCCGCGGACGCAATTTCTGTAAAATGGCAGTTTGTAGTATTGTTGGCATGAGATATAGTCACACTTAAGTTGTTTGGCCAGGTTTTGAGCCATGTTTATAAGATTGGGTTTTGTTAAGTTAAGGATTATGGAACTGGATTGTACTGTATGTTAGTTTATATGAGTAAAAATTTATCAAGTGCTAATGTTTTAATTATTGCTCATATTATGTCTAGCATATCTCTACTGGGCGTTGGCTCACCCTATATGAGACATCATTTTCAAGTACAGGTGTTATGCCACCTCCAAGAACGTAGCTTGGGAGGCTTGAGGCTGTAGACTCTTTTTTTGTTGTTTTTTTCGTATTACATGTATATCAAGCCAAGGGCTTATTTGTGTAGAGTTAGTACTCTTTTTTGTAACCAAGTGTTGACTTCGAAAGTTGTAAGCCTATAGGACGTTTACTTTTATTGTCAACATGTAATACCTTTTGTAAGAATACTCTGATGATTGTAATATGAAAACTCTTTTATTTATCGTGAATGTATGATATGGTGGGTTTATTTTTTAGGGCGTTACATCTTAGATCGCTTCATAGTCGTCTTTATGGACAACATTCTGATTTATTCACCTTCTGAGGAGGAGCACGAGGAACACTTGCAAGTGGTGCTAGAGTTGCTTAGAGTTCATAAGTTGTATGCCAAGTTTGGGAAGTGTGAGTTCTGGGTAAGAGAGGTTAAATTCTTAGGCCACGTGGTATCCGGGAAAGGTGTGACCGTAGATTCATCCAAGATAGAGGCGGTGCAAGATTGGGAACAACCTAAGAATGCCTTTGAGATCTGTAGTTTCTTGGGGTTGGCCGGGTATTATCGTCGGTTTGTGAAGGATTTCTCTAGGCTAGCTTCGCCTTTGACTAGATTGACGCAGAAGGGAGTCAAATTTGTTTGGAGTGAGACTTGTGAAAAGTCGTTCCAGGAGCTTAAAGTTAGACTTATTACCGCTCTAGTCTTGATTATTCCGGAGAGGGGTTTGGGTTATGCAGTGTACTGTGATGCCTCACGAGAGGGTTTGGGTTGTGTACTAATGCAAGAGGGGAAAGTAGTAGCCTATGGCTCACGTCAGTTGAAAACACACGAGAGAAACTACCCCACTCACGACTTAGAGTTGGCAGCTGTGATTTTTGCCTGAAGATTTGGAGGCACTATCTTTATGGTGAGAGGTTCGAGGTGTTCTCGAATCATAAGAGTCTGAAGTATCTGTTTACACAGAAGGACTTGAATTTGAGGTAGAGAAGGTGGATGGAGTTCATAGAAGATTATGACTTTGAGTTGTATTATCATCTGGGGAAGGCCAATGTTGTGGCCGATGCCCTAAGTAGGAAACCCATTAGTGATGTAGCTTGTATTGCCATCCGGGAATGAGAGATGTTGGGTGCTCTTGGTGAGTTTGACTTGCATCTGGGCGGGTCTGTTGAATCTGACTCCTTGTTCTCTGTGGTTGCACAAGCTACACTTGTGAATCGGGTGTTAGAAGCATAGAGGGGTGACTTTGAGGTAGAATCCCTCCGGGAGAAGATCTCCAGTAGGAAAGTAGAGAAGGGTTTGACTGTGTATCCCGACTGGAGTGTGAGGTACCAAGCCCGCCTATTTGTGCCGAAGTCTTTCCAAGAAGAAGTACTCCGAGAGTTTCACCATTCACATCTTGCGGTGTATCCGAGAGGCACAAAGATGTATCATGATCTGAGTCGCCAATTTTGGTGGAGAGGTATGAAGAGAGATGTGGCGGTGTTTGTGTCGAAGTGCCTTACTTGTTAGCAAGTGAAGGCCGAGCATCAGAGGCCAACAGGTTTGTTGCAATCCTTGCCTATAGCCGAGTGGAAATGGGAGCATGTCACGATGGATTTTGTTGTGGGTCTTCCGAAAACTCAACGGGGTAGTGATGCCATTTGGGTGGTAGTGGACCGGTTGACTAAGTCGGCGCACTTTATTCCTATGCACATGAGAGATCCGGTAGTTCACCTTGCTGACTTGTATATTCGGGACATAGTGAGGTTGCACAGGGTCCCTGTGTCGATCGTCTCAGATAGAGATCCGCACTTTACTGCTAGGTTGTGGCAGAGTTTGTAGAGTACCTTGGGCACTAGATTGACTTTTAGCACGGCTTACCATCTTCAGACTGACGGGCAGTCTGAGTGTACTATTTAGATCCTTAAGGATATGCTTCGAGGTTGTGTCCTTGACTTTACAGGATCATGGGAGAGACACTTACCCTTGGTGGAGTTTACCTACAACAACAATTTCCAATCGAGTATTGGTATGGCACCATTTGAGGCCTTGTATGGCCGACCGTGTAGATCTCCAGTGTGTTGGGCCGAGGTGGGTGATGCATGTCTATTGAGCCCGGAGTTGGTGCGAGAAATGACGGAGAAGGTGGCACTTATCCGTAAGAGGTTGGTTACAGCCCAGAGTCTCCAAAAGAGTTATGCCGACCGTAGGAGAAAACCTTTGTCATTTGAGGCGGGTGATCATGTCTTTCTGAAAATATCACCTAGACAGGGTTTGATGAGGTTTGGGAAGAGTAGGAAGTTATCCCCTCGGTTTATTGGCCCTTTTGAGATCCTTGAGCGGATTGGGGAGGTTGCCTACCATTTAGCATTACCGCCGCAACTGTCAGGAGTGCATGACGTATTTCATGTTAGTATGCTTCGGAAATACAAGTCGGATCCATCGCATGTATTGGATTGGACCGACTTAGAGGTAGACGAGGATGTCTCGTATGAGGAGAGACCAGTGCGAGTCTTGGATAGACGAGACCAAGTCTTGTGAGGCAAGACGATTCCCTTGGTCAAACTATTGTGGAAACATCACGAAGTTGAGGAAGCCACTTGGGAATGTGAACTAGAGGTCCAAGAGAAATATCCGGACCTATTTATGGGCGTTTGAGTATATGTGGAAATTTTGATTTGTTGATGAACTCTAAGAACATTAGATATGTTTTGAGTTGTAAAACATTGTAATTGTTGAACATGTCTCGGAAATGCAAGTTTAATTTAACATTGTATATGTTGAATGTGTTTTAGAAATGTAAATATGTTGTTAACATTGAATATGTTATGGAATTACGGAATATGTATATTGAAATTAGTTGAATATTAAAAGAATGCATGTTGATAATGCATATTGAATTGTATTGTGAATTGTTCTCTTGAGAAGAGATGGAATGGCCGGTGGTGGGTCATGATGGTGAATGCTGAGTTGTAATGTTGAGAATTGAATAAACACGATTTTGAAACTTGTGTAAATTTCGGGGACAAAATTCTTTAAGAGAGGGAGTTTATAGCGATCCCGGTCTTTCCCTGTCATTTACTGTATCTCGGACTCAAGTTCCGTAGTCATATGTTGTTGTCTGTATCTCATTTCCATCATTTGATTCTCGGTATTTGAGTTTTGGGATGTGTTGGGTGAGTTTGGAACAGGTTAGTGGTAAGTTGAAACAAATGGCTGCTGCCCAGGTTTTTCCTTCTTCACTCGAGCTAGGCTTTTTGCGCTCGAGCGAGCCTTGGGTGTTTGCTTCCTCGCTTAAGCGAGGGTTTATACGCTTGAGCGAGCTTTGTGTGGTGTGTCTCTTCGCTCGAGCGAGCACTCTTGCGCTCAAGTGTGCGTCTGCGTCTTTGAAAAGCCTAAAGGTTGGTATTCTTCGCTCGAGCGACGCTTCTTGCACTCGAGCGAGCGAGCTCTATGTTTTGTGTTGCTTCGCTCGAGCGAGCACTCTTGCGCTCGAGCCTGCGTCTAGGTTGCAGACCTAAAGCTTTGAATTGTGCGCTCGAGCGAGGTTCCTTTATGTCTGGTCGCTCGAGTGACAATTCCTTCGCTCAAGCGAGCCTCGATTATATCAGTTGGCAGCAGTGAGATCTTTTATCACTTTTTCATCCCCTTCATCTTCCAAAACCCTAACTTGATAGTCTCTCTCTCTAAACTCTCACTCTCTCTACAAATACATCTTGTTCTAGAGGTTCTCTACCATTTTCCCTTTGTTAAAAAGGTAGAGCTTTGTGTGGGCTTCACTTTGATCCGAAAAAGCTTGGGTTTGGAGCATCCTGGGTTTATCTCTCTCTCTCCTTTGAGATTCTCCATTTGAGGTAGGGATAATCTACTCATCTTTGTAAGCTTTAACATAAACGATGGTTATTTTGTATAAATGGTGGTGTTTGGGAGTATTGGGCAAAGTTAAGGTTTGATTTGACAGGTCTTGAGAGGTCTTGAGGTAGCCTTTATTTGTATACAAAATAAATGAGATTGAGTTTTGGGACTTGATGTTCACAAAGGAGAAGATTTGCCCTAATCGGAAATTTAATCAATTATTTAGTATAATATGAAATGGGTTTGAGAACTGTGAAATTGGGTAAAAATTGTGATTTAACGGTGTAGTTGGATTTTATGAATCACTCACCTATGGAGAACGTGATATATTATCTGTTTGATGAATTCATTATCTGTTTAGAAATATCTGTTTTGGGCTATCGGTGGAGGATAGCTATGATTGTTGTAGAAATTGCATGATGATTAGGTGAATTAAAACTAATCACTTGGATAACGTCATTGAATATGACAGTTGAAATGGAATGTTGAATATGTGAATTGTTGGGTCATTGTATATGCCAACATGTTTAATACATTCTATATGTATACTGTGTGTGAGGAGATAGGGGATCTACTACACTTGTTTGGGAGGAGATAAGCGATGGACTCCATTGATAACTAAGTTGGCCGGAGTGTCCAGGATGAAAGTCCCGAAATCCTATTTATTTATGGGTGCCGGTTCCCTCGGACGTAGTTCCGTAAAATGGCAGTTGAATGGAAGTGCATGAATGATGTTATGATTAAAGTATTAATAATATGAGTTGTAGTCTCATTTTGAGTTGATTTGGATAAAGAGGAATGAAATGGGTTGAAATATAAAAGTAAATGTTGGTTGGGCATGGAAAGAACATAAATGGATATATGTGCTAAACATTTATCGAATGTTAATGTTTTAGTTAATTCTCATATTCTGTTTAGCATATCTTTACTAGGCTTTGGCTAACCCTACTTGGGAGATCGTTTTCAGGTACAGGTGACATGCCGCCTCCAAGGACTTAGCTTGGGAGGTCCTGGGGCTGAAGTCTCTATTTTGTTATTTTATTTTTTTGCCGAAATGTTTTTACTTTCAAGCCAAGGGCTTTAAATGTAAAGGGCTTCTGACCCTCTTTTGCTGTAACCAAGTGTTGACTTCGTTAGTTGTAAGCTCATTGGGCATTTACTTTTGTTGTCAACATGTAACATCTTTTGTAAAGAACACTCTAATGAATATGACCATAATGTTTCTTTTATTATTTATGGATCTTGCACATGACGGAGTTATGTATTATCTGAGGGCGTTACATTCTCTCTCCAAAATATTTCATTGAGAGAGATAGAGTCGTAAACTTTCCTAAAAACCTCTATCTCCTAAACAGAAACCGACCAATCTCTCCATAAAAAATATATATATATATATATATATATCATTCTTTTGAGGATAATTCCGACTGTTAAAAGTTTAATGAAATTTGAAGGTCCAAAAAATTTTAGTTAGGATTTAATGGTGTATAGGTTCATAAATTAAGTCTTGTATATAAATGCCCCTATTTTTTATGTTATGAGACAATTGTTATGATATTTTCTATCTAATTTGAAAAATAAATTAATTTTCAGAGTAAACTAAGAAAAACTTAAAATAGAAAGTAATTTACCTAAATAATAAGAAACATTTTAAAAAATAAAAATAACTAGAGACTATTAAAGATTAATAAAGATTTTCTTTGCTGATAAAAATTAAAAAAAAACAAAAAAAAACTAGAGACGGTTAAAATTGCAGGTCATGAGTAGGACACAAAATACCAAATAATTATAAATAAATAAATAAAAATTGTATTTGAATTTTTTTCTCTGTTTGATGGGATTGGCTACTCTTTGAAATCTTCGTGGATTGGCAATTTGGCATGCAGATATCCGTTATTTTATTTTTTTTTTTGACAACAAAATCCTGAAATTTAATGCAAACAATCTTTCTCTCTCTAAAATCTTTCATTGAGAGAGATAGAGTCGTAAACTTTCCTAAAAAACTCTATCTCCTAAATAGAAACTAATCAATCTCTCCATAAAATAAAAAAATAAAAAAATAAAATCGTTGTTTGGATGATAATTCCGACTATTAAAAGTTTAATGAAATTTGAAGGTCCAAAAAATTTTAGTTAGGATTTAATGGAGTATAAGTTCATAAATTAAGTATTGTCTATAAATGCCTCTGTTTTTTATGTTATGAGACAATTATTATGATATTTTCTATATAATTTGAAAAATAAATTAATTTTAAGAGTAAACTAAGAAAAAATTAAAACAAAAAGTAATTTACCAATCTCTCCATAAAAAAAATAAAAATAAAAAAAATCATTGTTTGGATGATAATTCCAACGACTAAAAGTTTAATGAAATTTGAAGGTCCAAAAAATTTTAGTTAGGATTTGATAGAGTATAAGTTCATAAATTATGTCTTGTCTATAAATGCCCTTATTTTTTTTATGTTATGTGACAATTATTATGATATTTTGTGTCTAATTTGAAAAATAAATTAATTTTAAGAGTAAACTAAGAAAAACTTAAAACATAAAGTAATTTACCTAAATAATAAGAAACATTTCAAAAAATAAAAATAACTAGAGACTATTAAAGATTAATAAAGATTTTCTTCATCAATAAAGATTTTCTTTGCTGATAAAAATAAAAAAAAACAAAAAAAAAAAACTAGAGACTGTTAAAATTGCATGTCATGAGTAGGACCCAAGAAAACCAAATAATTATAAATAAATAAATAAAAATTGTATTTGAAATTTTTCTTTGTTTTGTGGGATTGGCTACTCTTCGAAATCTTCATGGATTGGCAATTTGGCATGCAAATATCCATTATTTTATTTTATTTTTACAACAAAATCCTGAAATTTAATGGAAACAATCTTTCTCTCTCCAAAATCTTTCATTGAGAGAGATAGAGTCGTAAACTTTCCTAAAAACCTCTATCTCCTAAACAGAAACTGACCAATCTCTCCATAAATAAATAAATAAATCATTGTTTGGAGGATAATTCCGACTATTAAAAGTTTAATGAAATTTGAAGGTCCAAAAAATTTTAGTTAGGATTTAATGGAGTATAAGTTCATAAATTAAGTCTTGTCTATAAATGCCCATATTTTTTATGTTATGAGACAATTATTATGATATTTTCTATCTAATTTGAAAAATAAATTAATTTTAAGAGTAAACTAAGAAAAACTTAAAACAGAAAGTAATTTACCTAAATAATAAGAAACATTTCAAAAAAATAAAAATAACTGGAGACTATTAAAGATTAATAAAGATTTTCTTCATTAATAAAGATTTTCTTTGCTGATAAAAATAATAAAAAAAACAAAAAAAAAAAACTAGAGACTATTAAAATTGCATGTCATGAGTAGGACCCAGAAAACCAAATAATTATAAATAAATAAATAAATAAAAATTGTATTTGAATTTTTTTCTCTATTTTGTGGGTTGGTTACTCTTCGAAATCTTCGTGGATTTGCAATTTGGCATGCTAATATCCATTATTTTATTTTTTTTTGACAACGAAATCCTAAAATTTAATGCAAACAATCTTTCACTCTCCAAAATCTTTCGTTGAGAGAGATAGAGTCGTAAACTTTCCTAAAAACCTCTATCTCCTAAACAGAAACCGACCAATCTCTCCATAAATAAATAAATAAATCATTGTTTGGAGGATAATTCCGACTATTAAAAGTTTAATGAAATTTGATGGTCCAAAAAATTTTAGTTAGGATTTAATGGAGTATAAGTTCATAAATTAAGTCTTGTCTATAAATGCCCCTATTTTTTATATTATGCGACAATTATTATGATATTTTCTATCTAATTTGAAAAATAAATTAATTTTAAGAGTAAACTAAGAAAAACTTAAAACAGAAAGTAATTTACCTAAATAATAAGAAACATTTAAAAGAATAAAAATAACTAGAGACTATTCATTGATTAATACCTTCTCTATTTTGGGTTGCAAGTTAAAACTACTCATCAGTTACATTCTCTCCTCATGTGTGTGTGTGTTTGGATTGTTCCCCTTAGTTATGCTTAATTTGCATGAGGCTTGCTTCACCATATGTTATATTGTATTGCATAAATCATGTACTTGCGTAAAGAAAAGAAAAAAATAAAATCAAATCAACTTTCAATTGCATTAGCATATCATTTGCATGGTTACACTGTTGTATCACTTTGCTATACTAAATTCACAACAACATTTTATTATAACATTTTTCATCAATTAATGATGGCCCCCTTTTGGGTTGTAAGTTCAAACCACTCGATTTGTACTGGCCCTTTTTTGGGATGACGAAACTATCCGTTTCTCGAGCTGGCAGTCCAAACCACCTTCAGTTAATACCTCCCTTTTCTTGGATTGTTAGTTGAAGACTATCCATCGGTTAATACCTCCCATATTTTGGGTTGTAAGTTAAAACTATTCATTGGTTACATTTCGTTCTCTGATGTGAGCGTGTTTAGATTGTATCCCTCGTTATTCTTCATATCATTAGCACGAAGTTTGCCTCACTATGTATTACATGTTGCATTGCGTTGTAGTTCAAAAACATCTGGCCTCGTGAAGCGTATAAGTCCAGCTATCAATTGTATTTTGAGCATATCATTTGCATGTTGTCCCTGAACTATGCTTGTTTAATTCCTTGCAAAGGGATACGTAGGTAACCTTCGGGTTCAACCAACTGCATTGCATCCTGTTTGTTTGCCAAGCCTTACGACCTTGTCAAAAGGTTCTTCTTTGAGCTTTGACATTCACTCACATCAAGAAATGACTTCGAGTACTGTCAAAGAGGGGCAATTGTAGACACACCATTTTGACTAGCCCTAAGACTTGGGCACTTTGTTTTGATTACTTGATAATGAAAACAAGAATGCGTTTCTCACAAAATTCTCAGTAAGAAAGATGAAATCTGTGCTTCATTTCCAACCCCAAGCCTGTTTTGGCCAAGTGCTCAAGTCCTAGTCAAACTTCTCTTTCAAAACTTTCTTTCCGTGCTTCATTCTGAATATTTTCGTAGCGTTCTGCGGCACACTTTTAAACTTCAAAATGAAACTTTTTATGAGGAAATCGAGCAAAGAACAGTGTGAAAATAGGAGGAAATGATGATAATTCTGTCGAAAAATTCTATTTTGAGCAAAATAGCCAGCTATAGCCAACTTTTTTGGCCTGCTGGCCACTTAGTTGGACGGTCGGCCATCTTTTTGGCCAGCCAGCCAAGTTTTTGGCCGGCCATGCGAAGGTTTTTAGTCGGCCAGCCAATAAATTGGCTGGCCGGCTAATTTTTCCAGGAGCATGGCAGGTTTGGTATAATTCTTGTTGAATTCGTGTGGGTCATGCCCATTCAAGCTGTTTCTTGGCAGATTCATGCACGAGATACATACATACCCCCTCCATTATCCTCCATTAGCCTCCATTGTCAAAACGGGGAAGGTCTTCTACCCTGAGCATCCAAGGCAACCAACCTTATCACTCCATCATCCTTGTCTCCCACCTCCTTGACTTTGTATTCCATTCATAATCTATATGGATTGATAGGAAGGGTGAGAAGAGAGAGGAAGGGAGTTGAATTCTGAGAGTGAATTGAGAGTTAGAGAGGAAAAGAGAGAGAGCTTAAGTTTTGAGCCAAAACACTTCCATACACTGATATACCATCTTTCAATATATCAAACCAAGTCCATAAATTCTGTGAGAGACATATTCTTGAGCCTTGATCAAAAGAGAGTAAGTGTTGTTAAAATTGAGAGAAAAATAGAGAGTTGTAATTCTCTCTCTCTCTCTCTCTCTCTCTCTCTCTCTCTCTCTCTCTCTACGCCTTAGCACAGCTCAAAGGGAATCCTAGTTCGTGTAAGTGTAAGTGCTTTTCAATTGGTTTCAATTTGCAAAAAATCAAGTAGTAAGTGTTAGCTCAGTGCAAAGTGTAGAAGTAGTGAGCAGGAGAAAGAAAGCCGTGCTACTTGTCATACTAGCCAATCCTTATGTACCAGCCTGGGGCCTCAATGTCTTCATAATTTCTAGAGACCCACAAGAAGTCATCGCCATGCAAGTCCTTGTCCAGCATTCTCTTAACAATCTTCTCGTGGCCTCTTTTTATTTTAAATAATAGCACCAACCATCATATGTTTGTCCAAGGGAGTATTGGTGGAATAGCTCGGCAAGACCTAGGTTGAGGTTTAGGCTGTGGTTCAGCTCGTCTATACCATTTATTATTCTACAAGTGTTTGTCACGACCTGACCTCAGTACCCAGGAGTTAGGTGCCGTGACAATAATGTAAAAAAAATTTCTAAATTTCTATATTAATATCGCAAGCGGATAAAATAAAATAAAATAAATGGGTACCCAAACAAAAGTTTTCTTAAAAGAAAAATATTCGTTTGGGCCTTATTTACTAACAAGAGTCTGATCAGGATTATAGATAATAAATAAATAATAATAATAAAAAATATTGCAATTTATTCCCAATCTCGATTTTGCTAAATCTCATCACTTGAAAGCGGATAACAGCTATAAACATATGGCAGAGTGAGAAATATTATACAGTGAGCATGTGGGTACAAAAATTACCATGGATAATTATTTAGGCTAAAATAGTAAACAATTTAGTTTGAATAAATAAATTATTTAAGCAACAAAATTTTAATTTAGAAATCATATGAGCAGATTAATCATAACCACGATACATAATAGAACAGAGGTCACCAAGGTAACAATCAAAACAGAGGTTAATGGATCCATGACAAACAGAGGGCCACAAAGTGACCAATCAGAAGCCAATGATTTATTTAAGTCCTCCAAGGCATGGGACTCCTGTGATGGTACTTACAAAAAATAATTATTTATACAACCTTGCTCAGGCATTTGCCCAAGCTAAAACCTTGCTTGTGTTAACCGAATTGAAACCTCGGCTATGCACTAAACTGAGCTAAAACCTCGCTCACATGCTTAACTAAGCTAAAACCTTGTCCATGTACATGACTGAGCTAGTAATTAATTCAGCTCAATGCCCAAGCTAGAACAGTACCCAAACATGCACGCTCAATTTAATCGAGCAAACCATTTAGAGCTTCAGTACACCTTTATGCCTTGTCAAATTGCACTACTATTTAGTTCAGTCTACAATTGAGCATAACACACTTCATTTTCAACCGTGCAGACTCAACTAGGATCTGCCAAGCACACCTTCAATACTGCCCCTTGCGATGCTTAATACCGAGCAAACACAGGCCACACTAAGAAGCCGAACAAACTTCTAAACTTATTTAATTAAAACCGGACTCCATGGGCAAATATCATTTCATGGTGAGCTCCCATGGCACCATTACTGAATTCTGCAAGGATTACAACATTCCAAACAATGTAAATATTGAACTAGGTAAAGAGGGGATATTGCCATGGGACTGAGAAGGGTTTTGCCCCTTCACCGTGATATTCATTGTTGAAAGAAGGTTGCGTTTCCTGGTTCAACCTCTCATATGAAAATTCCTTAAGCAAACAAGACTCTACCTAACCCAACTTTCCACCAACACTGTGACACCTAATTATTTGATTAATTTCACCATGTATTAACTAAACATTTAATAAAATTGTGAGTGGTAGAATACAAATTAAAATTGAACTCAAAATTGGACTTAGTTCTTAAGAAAGAAAATAATCTATGGGCCTAGGTAAATAATAGGAATTTGAAAAAATAAAATAAAAAGTCCCCACTGGTTCTTCAGCCTAGCATATAGGATGGTGAGTATGCATGCATATCCTTGGTGAATCACCTAAAGGGACATGCAAAAATGTTAAAGGCCCCAAAAATTCTACCAAAAGTTCTACCAAATGTCTCACATGGGTGTGGGGGATATTTTTTTTTTTTTTTCAAATTCCTATTATTTACCTAGGCCCATAGATTATTTTCTCTCTCAAGAACTAAGTCCAATTTTGAGTTCAATTTTAATTTGTATTCTACCACTCACAATTTTATTAAATGTTTAGTTAATACATGGTGAAATTAATCAAATAATTAGGTGTCACAATGTTGGTGGAAAGTTGGGTTAGGTAGAGTCTTGTTTGCTTAAGGAATTTTCATATGAGAGGCTGAATCGGGAAACGCAACCTTCTTTCAACAATGAATATCACGGTGAAGGGGAAAAATCCTTCTCCGTCCCATGGCAATATCCCCTCTTTAGCTAGTTCAATATTTACATCATCTGGAATGTTGTAATCCTTGCGGAATTCAGTAATGGCGCTATGGGAGCTCACCATGAAGTGATATTTGCCCATGGAGTCTGGTTTTAATTAAATAAGTTTAGAAGTTTTTTCGGCTTCCTAGTGTGGCCCGTGTTTGCTCGGCATTAGGCATCGCAAAGGGCAATATTGAAGGTGTGCCTGGAAAATCCTAGTTGAGTCTGCAAGGTTGAAAATGAAGTGTGTTATGCTCAATTGTAGACTGAACTAAACAGTAGTGCAATTTGACAAGGCATAAAGGTGTACTGAAGCTCTAAATGGTTTGCTCGGTTAAATTGAGTGTGCATGTTTGGGCACTGCTCTAGCTCGAGCATTGAGCTGAATTAATTACTAGCTCAGTCATGTACACGGACAAGGTTTTAGCTCAGTTAAGCATGTGAGCAAGGTTTTAGCTCAGTTTAGTACATAGCCGAGGTTTCAATTCGGTTAACACAAACAAGGTTTTAGCTCGGGCAAATGCCTGAGCAAGGTTTTAGCTGTCATGTGCTTAAGCAATAATGCTAGCTTGGTCTTGTGTTTGCTATGCTAGGCAGAAGCTTAGTTGAGGGATTGAGCTAGGTTTTAGCTCAGTTCCTTTGGGATTTCTCATATTAGCGCGGTAGCAAGTGGTTGTTAGCTCGGTTTGTTTCTTGGGGATGCTACAAACGCGAAGTTTTCTCAGTTCAATTGGGATTTCGAATAAAAAATATGGTTTTTTTCCTGGTTTTGCCCAAATCCCTTGGTGTTCATATCAATAATCAGATTGTGTGCAAATAAAAGAAAGATTATGGGTTGTTCAGGCTTTTAATTTAGTCTAAGGCTTTATTATGCCCAGATTTTGGCAGTGACTAATATCATAACTCCATTTTCAGAGCTAATTAGACAGTATGGGCTCAAGAACATCAAGAACAGTATGAATAGTAGTGGAAAAAGTATTGAAAAGTGTAGAAAACTCACGATTTAGGGCACAAAATCAGATTTCAATAGTGAAGATGCACCCCCGAAGATGGCGAATCAATTGATGTAGGAAAGACACCTTGATTTGAGTTTGAAATGCCAAAAATCAAAGGTTGAGTACTATGGTTCTTAGGGTTTGTGTTGAAGAAAAATATGAACAGTGTATGTGTTTTGAACATGTGTATATAGTATATATGTATGTAAGGTGAAATGGTGTCATGGTTCAAATTTTGGGGAGTCGTGCGTGGTGGCTGTACCAGTTGCACAGATCTAGTGAGGGCGTGACACATGTTTTAGGTGTGCCACGTATCAATCAGGTCAGTGATATGGAGCGCCAAAAGACCGGGTAGATAATCGGATCGTGATAGAGTTTATCTCGGCTGAACAAAGTAAACCTAGTCATGCTTGCGCAGATGGAATTAAGGGGCAATTGAGAGAGAAATTTATGTTGTGATTAATGGGCCAGGTTAAATTAGGCTCTTGTGGTGAGTTAGGATATGGGTTGGAGATTGCTTAGTTTGGGCCGTGTGGGGTCCAACTGGTCAAACAAGTTTGACTTAACACAATAAGTCCAAAGGGTTCATGGACCGAGCTTCTTTCCAATGGCGATCAAGGATCGAACCTATCTATGAAGACCGGTCAAACGCGATTTGGTGTAACATTTTGACCGAGCTAAGTGAAGAGACGTGCAACGTTAGCATGGTGGCGTGCCATGCTGGATTTGCACGGCGCTGCATGTTGCATAGTTGAATCAAATGTTGACAAGGTTAATGTAGTTTGGTTGCTCACCTAGAAGCCGTGCAAAGAGTTATGCCATCTTACTTGGTTTGTAGTGAGGAGGGTGTTAAAGGATGAGCGTTATCCTTTAGGAATGTGATTCCTAAGAGGATTTTATTAAGGAGAATTAGAGTCCTACTAGGATTTTGCCATGTGAAACTTATAAAAGCTCAAACCAAACCTAATTCCTGATATTGCAATAACTATTCCCGAATTCACAGAGCTTTTTACTCCTTGTTGGTCCTATTTGCTAACTTATGCTTCAGAGGGGTTTCCGGCACACACCTGCCGACTAGCTCACGTTTGTGATTTCAGGTCGTACGACAACGTTTGGAGAAGTGTAAGTTTGATCAATAGGATTATACAAGTAATGATTACTTCGTGCTTGTACAGTAGCCAAATCATAGAACAACTAACATACATCATCGATCAACTTCAGCAATGGTCAAAGGAAACATCGATCAAAATCATAGAACACTTGCTAGAGTGTCGTTTTTGGGTGTAGCCCAAAACGACGTCACTCCACTAAACCCTATGTCCTCTCCATTGACGTGGTCCCTTCTTCACCGTTAGATCCATTCAATGCAAGGTGTCACCTCCTTGTTGAAAGTGCTGGACATGGCTGGATCAAGAAGGGCAGGAGAGGATAATAAGAAGGTGTTCATTAAGTGGGGATAAGCTCCCTTTCATACTTTCATTTCTCTATACCTCTCCATATCCTTTTTGTATGCCTTAATATGGACCTGCATCGATGATCCTAATCGTCTATCTCATAAGTATCGTAATAAAAGTCATTTATTCAAAAAATGAGCTTCATCAAAAAATTATGAACTTCAGAAAAAATTGCATTTTTTTTAATAAAATAAATGACAAATGTGATTGGGAATTTAAACCATCCATTTTATAAAATAAAATGTTTTTGTTCCTATGTTTATAATTTTTTTAATGAAGCTCATTTTTTGCTTGAATGACCTTTATTACAAAACTTACGAGATATACGGTTCAGATTATCGGTGTGAGTCCAAATTGAAACCTAAAAGAGGAGTATGGAAAGATGAACGTATGGAGGGGAGTCTATCCTAATTAGGGTATGTGCATTGCGCACTTTTAAAACTTTTTAAAATTAAAACAAAGGGTACTTTTTTTTTTCTTTTGGTATTATATGTTTGCTTATTTGTGCATTATATGTTCTATCTGTGCCCTGCACACTTTTAAAAAAAATAAAAATTAAAAATGACACATATTTGTCTATTTTACAAATCAAAAAATGCAGATTAATATTTATATAATTTTAAAATTTTAGCATGCCACAACTTTGCGCTCAAAAGTTGACAGTTTTTTTTTTTTTTTTGATTTCACATATTTTTTTGCTTTAAATTTGAATTTTTTTCACTTGTGATTAAAAAATTATGTCACTCAATTTACACGGTGATATTTTTTCAATTTATGAATCATAGTTTGCATACCAAAGTGTTGCCATTGATTTCCTTGGCCATAATATACTTCAAATTAATTTCAAAATTGATTTATCTGTTGTTTTGCGCAGGTTTGTTTGTTAAATTATTTTTCTTTAGAATTTCATATTCAATATAACCCTCTGCTCTTGCAAACGTATTCTTATCTAATGGTAGAACTAATTCTAAATAATTTTGAGATTGTAAATAATGTTTTGTGATTATGTTGTGATTGATAAAAAAGTTCTCAAAAACAGTTCCAAACCAAAATAGACTGCATTTTACAAGTTCGGTCTAATTTGGTTTGGTACAACCATAGGTAATGGTTCAATCCCTAATTTACTCCTAAACCGAATTAATTCGAGCCATGCTCACCCCTAATAAGTGCAGAAGAACTGCCCTATACATGTTCTTTATTCTGCAGTAAACAAGGAAACTAAATTTTGAATTAAACCATCCATCACACAGGTGTGAGTACTGCTTCATTCCTTTGAAATATATGCTTCGTTATCTTGACCAATTGGAAACTACAGAGTTGGTTACAAAAACACTTCAATTGTTAGGTTACTTCCTTTTCAGGACCCTCTTTGGTACAAGTCAGAGATGTCATCCAGGCAAAAAAAAGTTCAATAGTTGAGACTTTGAACCACTTAAGCAGAGTTACCATTTAAACACAATTAGTAATAAAGTTCATTCTTCAAGCATGGCCTTAGCAGCATCAATCAATATTGGTCTAAGATCAACAGAAGCCCTACCAAGCACAGTATAACCTTCCTTGTCCTCTACATCCACATTCGCTCCATGCCGTATCAGAAGGAGAGCTACCTGTCAACCAAACAGAAACAGAAAGAGATTTCGAAATGCTTCCTTTTGTCCTCAATTTTTTTCAGACAAAATAACAAAAATCTCAAGGCATATCTCTTTTTTTCCATTTCAAATAGTCATTCTGAATAACAGTACCAATTTCTAGTGGCAAAGTAGACACTAGATCAGAGTTGTGTTTGATGACAGAATAGTTAATATGGTAACAAAAGTTTCAGTTGAAAGCAGCATGTGGAATGCTAATCTTTACCATCTCCAATGGAAATGAAAACACATGCACCGCAGAATGCTAAACTTTTCCATCTCCAAGTATGGACCTGAGAGATATATCGGCATTCCTTGCCCTTTCAACAGAAGACAACAATGACTAAACAAGAGACAGAATTTTCATTTTCTTGCTCTCCACACACACACGCAAGGAACTTGAAAATGAAATCATATGTCAAAAGGACACAACAAAGCTGCATGCTATCGTTAACCCAAAACATTTTTGAAAACGATGACATTCACAAACACATAATCAAGAGTCCTTAACATGAGAGGCTGGCCATGGATGAGTTTGAATTCCCCTAAAAAAATTGAAATTGAAGATTGAGGTGAAATGAATGAAAATCCAATTATTTCAAAATTTCATTTTTTTATTTTTTTATTGGCGCTAGGGTATCCGGATCAAAGCCCAACTAATCCCCAAGGGTTTATAGGCCCTCGGCAAGGAGTTTTCCGCAGGTGCACCACGGTTAATTCAAGGGTTTTTCTCCAGTTCGATGCCCCCAAGAAATTGTTAGCATCTAAGAGGTTTCGATCCTGAACCTTGGAGGGAGCACAGGGCAACCACTTGGGGTTTCAAAATTTCACTCTTTTAACAAGTACATTAAGGCGGTGTTTGGGAAGCAGTGGGATAGGCTATTTTATTGACTTACATTAAAAAATAAAATAAAAAAATTTAAAAAAAATGTAGATCGGCAGCCTACATTTTTTGGCACTGACAGCCTACCACTGTACTTGGCGGGCTGTCCCACCGGTAGTAAATTACACTTTTGCCCCTTTATATCAATTTTGAAAAAAGTGGGATTAAGGACAAATTTGTCATTTCAACCTTAAACATCATTTCAAACACATTTTTCAATACAACTCAAATAAAACTTCATCCCATCTTCCCAAACACAAAAACTAAAATAGCCAAAACGTCTAAAAAATAGCCACTTCCCAAACACCCACTAAGTTAGATGATAGTTGTGAAATTGACATACCACTGCCAATGGCATCACCACCACCACAAAGCTCTTTGAAAAAACACTAACATTGGCACAACAGCACCACTGGCATGGCTGCTATCGGTGTTGCCACTATCAGCACTACACAACTGACACATGTCACACACCATAATTATACTAATAGTTGATTAGCAAATTCTTGAAGACTAAAACTAACAAATTAAAAAATTTAAAATTAGGAATTGAACTAAAGATTTGGCCATCCAATATGTTACAGGGGCTTGAGGAAGTATAGAATTCAATCTGCTAGATATCCAGATGCTGGAATACAGAATTGGAGCTTAGAAAGCTCTTTCCAATCGAAATCCACCCTCAAAATACCCTAGAAGTTAAAGAAAGATGAGTCTGAAAGGCAACACAGACATGTTTGTTTGGTAATACAACTCAATTCCAGATGGCCTTAATCTACTAGACAAATTGAAAATTAAGACAAATAGAACGCATGTTGCAATAGCTTAGGTTAACATACTTCATAAATAAAAATCCAATGAATTTTTTATGCATCAAGTTTTTGAGGATTAGATAACAATAATAATTACCTCTTTGTTTTCGCATATTACTGCACTCATTAGGGGAGTTTGACCTGCTTTATCAATAGCATCAACCTCAGCTCCTTCCTCAATTAAAAGTTCACACAACTCTGAGTTCCCTGTGCTTGCTGCACGATGCAAAGGGGTGCATCCAACCTAAAAGAAATTAAAATCAACCAAATACTGAGGGAGGAAGTCCAAGACCTATGCTATCAGCAGCACAAAACAAGCTTAATGAAAGTATATATATATATATAAGCAAAGAGGCACTAGTGTGATGTTACATGCCTTGTCCTTCAAATTGATATTTGCACCATGTGAAAGTAGAATTTCAGCTATTTTCAACCAACCCTTGCTAGCAGCATAATGAAGAGCAGTACGACCGCCATTATTTTTCAAATTAACATCAGCCCCTGTGCATTCAGCAGAAGTATAAAAATGTCGCTATTGATATACGATGATATCACTTTGACAAGAAACTACAAACTTTGGCTAAATGGCTAATTTGAACAAATAGAAAGAAAAAACTCCACGTATACTCAAGATAGATCCTATAAAAACACCAGCAAAAATTGTTCAATAACATTCATAAAACCAATTAAAGGCACAATTAGTAACACACTATCAGTTAATGGGTCACATCATGCACACCATTTCCCATAATAGTGCCAAATGTCTCAAGTACCTCAAAGAAAAAAGATGGTACTTGGGAGGCTCACCACATTGAGGTCAAAACATAGCAATCCATAAGCAAAGGACATACACCAACGATTGATGGATCAATCATCAAAGAATATATAAAACTCTATTCTTCATATTACAATTTACTCAGTGGAATATGATTCAAGAGTGATTCAATCAGAGATATCATTTTAATGTCGAAGACAAATAGGTGGTGTCACCAATTCATCTTTGTATTAATGATTTTTTTTCCCAAATTCATCCTACTTAATAATGTTTCTGTTGGAGTGATATGCATTGTTGGGTGCTTTCCTAATAGAGTAAGCTGTTGGGACTAGTGGTGAAAAGTTTTAGGCTCAAGTCTCTTTGTCTGCATTGGTTTTCCATGTACATTCTATATCTCTCTATGTTTGAATGATTGCATCTAGCTGTGCAAGTGAGGATTACACGTGAAGTAGGGTGTTAAAAAGCTTGACATGCATTGTTTGGTCCATTTCCTAACATGTCACAGTTTAAGCTTTTGAGACTAGTAGTCATCTAACATTCTCACACCCTTGACCACCCTTAAAACCTCACAGAAATTGGCATATTGAAGGTACAGCACACTGCACAGAATCAGCAAGCTGCTTGAACACAAAAACAAACAATTAAAAAGATAAAATGAAGAATTCATCCATTAAAGCAAGCTACACAAACAAACACACATATATTTTAAAGGTCTCCATGAAATAGAATCTCTCAAAATCTACTTCCTCTAATCTAAAAAGGGTACATGTGTTAGTCTGCACCATTAAATCTTGAATGATACCATATTAGTTACAGTTAATATAAAATAACCTTGCCAACCTTAAAATTCTCACAATAACTAAAGCAACAGCTCTGAGCGAGTGCTCTGGACTTGCAAGCAACCCATCACTCACATTTATGCAGTCTTCTTCTCCCAATTATATATTTTATTTTTCTCTAGAAAGATATATTTGTTCCTATGACATACAACTAACTAGCTCGGACTTATTTTCGAGACCATCCAACACAAACTTGAAACAAATAATAGAAACTCTTTTGGAACTTGATAACAATTCCTTACCACTGCTGAGCAAAATCTCCACAATTTCTACATTCCCACTGCTAGACGCGGAATGAAGTGGCGCCCAGCCCTCCTCATCCGCACTGTTTATACCAGTTACAGATGGATCTGCAGCTGATAGTATCTTCACAACCTAATCAATTCATTATAAAAATAAAAAAAAACATCAAGAACAAAATTTCAAAAACGGAATAGTACAATGCATGTCAACAAGAGCCATCAGATGAAAATTCGACTAAAAGGTTCGATTTTCCACAAAATGATCCTCAAAATCAACAGAAAATGTGTATGCCAAACTAATTATTGATTTAATTGCTCAGACAAACGTAGAATAAGTAAATAAAGACAAATCCTTTAAACCCTAACAATAGCTTTGGTAAGTAAAAAAGATGAATTGGAAGAGAGAAAGAGAGGTGGACCTTGGGGTGAGCTGAAGAGGCAGCGACGTGGAGGAGCGAGCGGCAATCTTCGTTCCTGAGAGAGAGGGCTTTGAGAAGCTGATCGTGTGAGAGAGCTTCGAAGAAGGAAGAGTCGCCATTTTCGGCGGAATTGAAGAAGTCATCGTTCTTGATTGCTTCTGCTCCGACTTCTGGCTTCTTCGGAGGATCGATTTCCATTTCCATTGAGACGCTTCAACTTCCACGCTTTAGGGTTGCTTTCAGGGTTTTGGCTATCATCCGTCCAAACTACGCTCGGTTTGGGCTTTTAAATTTTTAAAAATAATTTTCGAGTAACTCGCACTTTATTTTTTTTTTGTCAAATTTTTAAGATATTTTAATTAATTATTTCTTTATTTTTTAATTTACTTAATTTCAGTTGATTCAAAGAGATTATTTATCCATGCCGTCGCTGCATCTTTTTTTCTATTTTTCTATCACTTCTTGCCATATCTGAGAGTTAAATCTAGCAAAGTCTAAAAGGGTTCCTTGGTTTCACCGCATCTTTTTCCCATTTTTCTATCACTTCTTGCCATATTGAGGATCGAATTATCTGAGGGTCGAATCTAGTAAAGTCTAAAAGGATTCCTTGGTTTCGCCGCATCTTTTTCCCATTTTTCTATCACTTCTTACCATATTGAGGGTCGAATCTAGCAAAGTCTAAAAGGGTTCCTTGGTTAGTTGTTGGCTGTAATTGTATACTTATATCTGGTTGTCTATGCTTTCTTTTCTTTTCTTTTTTTTATCGAAAAATATTAGTTGTTAGTTGTTAGATTAGCAGAGAGAAATTCTCTCTACCCTTGGCAAAGCATCTAAGTGCTTGCACACACTTAATTCAACCCCCCTAAAGAGAATTGAACCCATGACCTCATTGGGACTAAACTCTAAGGAAGGCATGGTAGCCGACTAGGCTCAGTGGCATGGCATGCTGCTGGCCTTGGCCTTGGCATGGCATGCCGCTGGTTTTGGCTGGGCTGCCTTGGCCGTGGCATGCCATGCTGCTGGCTTTGGCCTTGGCATGGCATGCCGTTGGCTTGAAAATCGAGCGACCCCGTCATTCGAATTGTAGTCTGGAGAAGCGTCCTCAACGGCGGACCGGGCCCAAGTCCCCTGTAAAGGGGCACCGGAGAGGATGAGAGCCCCATCGTGCCCGGACCCTATCGCACCACGAGGCGCGCCATGCCTTAGCCTTGGCCAACATGCCATGCCACGGCCCCGGCCTGCATAACATGTCACGGCCTCGGCTGGGCAACGCCGTGGCAAGGCATGCGGGCCGAGGCCGTGGCATGGCATGTTGGGCCGAGGCCGTGGCAAGGCATGCGGGCCGAGGCCGTGGCATGGCATGTTGGGCCGAGGCCGTGGCAAGGCATGCTGCTGGCCTTGGCCTTGGCATGGCAAGGCAGTAGCAGGTACGCCCCATGTTGGGCGCGGCCTGGGCTGCGGCCTTGGGTGGCATGCACCGCGGCTCGACCGCGGCCTGAGCCGCGGCCTTGGGCATGGCATGCGGGCCGAGGCCGTGGCATGGCATGTTTGGCAACGCCGTGGCAGGACATGCGGGCCGTGGCATGGCATGGCTTGCGGGCAAGCTTGCCAAGGCCGGGGCATGGCATGCTGCTGGCCAAGGCTTTGGCATGCCATGTTGCTGGCCAAGGCTGTGGCATGGCATGCTGCTGGCCAAGGCCGTGGCCTAGTTGGTTTTGTCTACACTTTCCATGAAACCTGTACCTTTTATTTGGACCTACTTTACTACATCATGTATTGGTTAATGGTCTTCTTCCTCCTACTTCATAATGCATTGGTTCTACAGGATCTTCTACCGTAGGTTGTGGGTTACTAGTTCCTGTACTTTCGGTTGTTTGAGTGTTCATATAGAAAGTATCTTCTAAGTTAAACCGTTCATGTATTTTAAATATTTTACTTGGATGTATTTTATCTTCTAAAATAGCATCTACATATTCTGTATGAAATTCTTGATCTAAAAATGATACTGCTTCTTCATGGGTATCTCCCCTAACTATATATTAATAGTATCTAGTATCTAATACTTTATTCATATCACTTAGGGTGAAATTTTCCAAATCTATCTCATTAATATTATATATCTTATTTTGTGATATTGTTTTTTCCTCTGTCATCACATAAAGTGGATTTATGTTACTATGATTATCTTGACTTTCTTCTCTATCTACATTACTAAGTTCGTCATCTTCGGATTTTTTTGGTGCTACATATGTGTATTGAGTAAATTTTACTGCATAACTTCTATCTTCTTTTTGATATAATAAATTATCTTGAGGGGCTAACGTCTTTTGTCCTAGGCAAACTCCTAAATTCCAATCTAGTGCTGCATTATCTTCAGAATTATATTTTTTAGCCGGTAGTGCCTTAATTCCTTTTGCGCCTGATATCTTAACTATTTGATCATTTGTAAGTCTATAATGGGTATTACTTTCTGAGACTGCTAGGCCTAAAAACCCTGTGCAAACTAATAAATTATTTTCTCCTTTTTTCATTTTATATCCTCTACTTTATATTCTTATTTTTATCTTTTTATGAAAGGTCGAAGTCGGTAAAAGGAAATCTGGTGTAAAATAAACTATCACTTCTTTTGAATTCATATCTAATTCATAGCTGCCTAAAATACTTTGTCCTACATCATTAAACCTATCATCATAAAGACATACAAAAACTTTAGCTCCAATTTTCTCTAGTTAAAGCCTTAACTCCTATTACAACTAATCCCAAGTGAGTCATTTTAAGGTGTTCATTTACAGTATATTTATAACTTTCTTTATTTATTAAATTTAGCTCTATCTTTTATCTTCCCGAGTTACACTAATCGTTTGTTCACCATAGTGTTTAAATAAATATTTTTTTTTATGATTTTTTTCCTAACTTATATACATATTTAGCTAGAATTAACTCTAGCTTTTCCTTTTTAAATTTTTCTATTTGTTGTTCCACATTTATAAATTCTTCTAATTTAACATCTTCATCATCGCTACGCTTTTTACTACTACTTCCTTTTACTAACTGTTTAATCATTTTTATTTTCTATGGGTTCTACAAACAGGTTTCTTTGGTAATTTAAGCTTTTCAAAATATTTAGCTATATCTTCTTCGTTTATTCGAGATTGGGCTTTACTTGCTTGTGCATCTATTCCTTTTCCTTTTTGAAGTATTAATCTTTCTATCGAAACTAAACGATTTTCTCAATTGTGTAATTATTCTGATAATTCTTCAAATTTTTCACACAATTGAATGAGAAATAAAATTTCTATATTTTTTTCTTCTGATGTTTTATCTGACTGATTGATTCCTTGATAGCTACTAATTCCTTCTGGGTTATTATGAAAGTCTTCTGCTTGTTTTAAAATAATTTGATAATCTCTATTAGCCTTTTTATCACTACTCATAAATTAAGATCTTATTAGCTGCTCTAAAATTTCTAATTTTTGTTTTAAATTATCTTGAATTTGGTTGATCTGTTCTATTTGTCTAGCTATTTGATTTATTTGATAATGAATTTTTTTTAATTAATTGCATAAATTCTAACTCTATTTGCTTCGAGATATTAATATTTATGGTTGAAATTAGAGTTTTTATTTCTAGCTTGGTGGGAAATTTTTCTAAATTTAAATCGATTCGTTTTTGTAGGATTGAACTATACTGATCTTGGATATAATCTAATTTTTTGTCTTGATCTTTAATTATACTGCGAGTATTACGAGATGGTCTATATATGAAGTAAAAAGATTACTGATTTTAATATGTCTTTTTTTAATATTTTCTGCAAAATTAATCTGATGATCTATAATATTATTTAGCTGAGAATTACGTTCGCTATGAAGCTGATGTGTAAAAATACCTTCAAAATTACAATGAAATTTATTTTTATCTATATTAAGACGATGGTTATAATTGCTGAGTTCTAAATCTAAATATTCTACTCTTTTCATACACAAAATTAAATCCTACTTTAAAATTATTAAAAGCTACTATAATATGAAATTTATAACTAAATTGTCCAAAAATAAAAACTACTCTATTTCCGTAAACAAAATGCATAAACTAACTTAAACTCTCCTAAAACTGAACACTGCTCTGATGCCAATTTTTTGGGGAGTGAGTTAGTGGTTTACCACTATTTTGAAGTTGGTCTGAGAATTATCTAATTAATTCTTCAGTTATGCTAATAAATCCTCAAGCTGTTGTATGGATAGCTGTAAGGCTTCTTGTTTTATAATTATCTGTCTACTTATTTGTGTGATTTTCAGACTATAATGTACTAGGGATTTACCGAAGGCTAATGATAACAGAAATTGATATATTAGTTTTTGATCTTCTAATTCTTGTATAAGCTCAGTACTAGATCTAATTTTAATTCTAAGTTCTTCTTCTAAAAGCATAGAATTTTGATTTTAAAATTCTTATATGAAAAATATTTCCTTGATATTTCTACTTAGGTTGCTCTCCTTGTATTCTAAATTCTTTTTCTTATTTGGTAAAACTCTTTTTCTTATTTGGTAAAACTCTTTTTAAGCAATGTTTCCTTTCATTACATGTACTCCCACCTTGAAGCTATGCCCCATTTAGCATAGTATATTTTTATTTTCTATTCCTTACCTTTCCCTTTCTGCCTACAATTTACCCTCAATGCCAAACCACAGCTCACACGGGTTTATCAGCTAAGGTCACTCAATAATGAAATAGAAAACAATATATACTATGAAGGTTCAAAGCATGTAATATTATTGAGCAGGCAAGCATTCCATAAACTTAGTTTTTCCAAAAAGAAAATAAATTTTAGAATAGAAGAGTTATCCTTTTGAAATATCTAAGGAAAAAGAGAGACTACTCACACTTCATATTAACATGTAGTATACTTACAAAGATTATGTTACAGACTTTAAGATTCTCAAAGGCTTCAACACTTAGAATTTTTTAGACAAGAATCTGAGAAGTTGGGAGAAATTTTTGCAAAGAACAGTGGAGGGAAAAAATTTTCATTGCATCTTCCGTTGGCATGAATGGCAATTTATACAATACAATAGAAAGATAAAAACAAAAACACAAGACCTAGACTTAATGCCTATCTCAAACTTACGGCCAAACTTTTCACAAAAGTCTAAGACCAAGTCAAGCCTAGTCATAGGCTTTTTCAAAAATTGCTACATATAATAAATAAAAGGACTTTGTGCACAATTATATGCATATTTTTGACAAACTTCCTACTACTCTAAACACATATAAAAACAAATATAGGGTTAGGATAATGATGTCGGGTACTGCTTTGGGCCCAATCGCACATCATTCAATCCTCTCATCTTGATGAAATTTGGACACCATAATTTGTTACGAAACACGTGTAAGGATTCTCACAGCTTTTCTTTAATGGAGCTGGGTAGGGGTCATCTGCTCTATTAAAGTAGTGAGTGAAGGAGAAGCCTTACTACTGACAGACGCAAATAATTACAGACACAAATAATTACAGTAGTTGTTGTCATTTTTTGGCTTGAATTTTGCTGATCGTTGAAGAGAGGCCTTATCTTCTACAAATTTTGTCTTTTTCTTCTGAGTGTCTTGATGCTAATAATTGATATGGACGAGTGGTTGCTTGGATGATGGATGAATCTTCAAAGCTGATTTTTCGTAGATAGAAAATTTCAAGGGTCAAAAAGTCTATGAAGCTAAAATAACAAATGAAGTATAGACTTTGTGACAAAAACTTCCAAGATTTCTAAAGAGTGTAATTATAGAGTACATGGTTTTTTCTTTTTCTTTTTTTTTTTCATCCATACATTCTGTTTGAAAGATCTTCAAGATCTGCTGCTGAAAGTTGATCATAAAAATCATCCCCATTATCTGGTTCATTCTCCTATTGGTTACCTTCTTCTTCCATTACTAGTGAATCATGAGAGACACTATGCTGATAGTTGGGGTACTGGCTTTCATCTACAAATGTTTTTTTGCTGAATGGAATGGCTAAATTACAGTATATCTTCTGATTTCTATCTTCACAGACGAGATTACCATAGCTTCCATTATATGGTAATAGAGGATTACTAGCAAATTTTCTCCATTTATTGAGTTGATCTCTGAGTGAAAATTTTCTGCATAGCCAGGGTCTCTAATTGAGAAGTTCTGGCTATCCAGGAAATGTTGAAGTTCCTCTGAGGTACATTTTATGCTAGGCTGGAATACACCTTATTCCTTTCCATTCTGGTAGCTTGCTATCAATTAATACTTCTACAAACAGATGATGCCCTTTCATTACACAAAGAACTGAATGAGTAAGTTTATTTCCAAAATTATCTGTCTGATCTGGATCTGAAAAAATTATTCTAGAAACAAAGCTGTAATTTAACAATTGTGAGGCTGTTAGATGACGCGTTTTGCCCTTAATCTCTATCTCTAGTGGCTCAAAAGTTGCTAGATTTGTCTGGCAAAGGCAAATGTTGAAATCTAGATTACACTAACATCTATCAAAATATTCTGGCCTATCTATACATCTCTTTTCTTGTAAACAGGGTTGTTCTTCTTCCTCGTAGAGATAAGTCTATAGATATGCCATACTAGGGCACTGAACTCCTGCTATGGAGAGGTCTTGAAGAAATTACTGTATAGTGACTAACTCACTATTTCTGTTATCTTCGGCTAAGGTGTATATATAGGGTTTAAGGTCTTCTATTTCTCGAATTTTCTCACAAAAAGATTGAATGATAGAATGCCTGAAGAAATACATTCTAGCACTCAATTGTTCAAATTTCTCACTGGTAAGTTGTCTGATTTCTAGGTCAGGAAAAAGAGTAGGTGCTTTTTCTGGAGTTAGTTTTTTAAGCTGGCTAGTTAGGGTTTGAATGGTTGCTCTCAATTATTTTTCCTTGTCTTGGAGCTGGTCTAGCTCCCACTGACCTTTTTGCATTTATCCATAATTTTCTTGAAATTTCTGGTAAGGCTTTTACAATGTCTGCACATTTGGAGAGGATTTTGAGAATCTAGCTGAGGGTTAGTACTACTGCTTCCTGTTATCTGGCTAACTAGAACTCCACTAGTAGTAAGAACAGCTGACTGTATCTTGCTCAATGTGTCCAGATAATCTTTAGCTATCTGGCTAATAAAGTAACTGGTACCTATTTGTCTACGAGCATATGTATTGGCTAACTCGAAATCATAAAATCCTTAAAACTGAGGTACGAAAAAAATTTCAACTAAAGGTTCAACTTCTACCCAGTCATAGTAAATACCAGGCTTGGTTCCCTTAACTACTACATAGAAAGAAAAGCTTTTAGATAAAGGTTTATTCTGGATTTTTGAAAAATATATACTGAAAGAGTTTAAGGCTGACAAACGTTTAGCTGGGTGGTTAAGGTTGTTCCGAAGGTTATCTAAAAGACACTGTTGAACTAGGTCTAGCTCGATTCCTGTTAATGGTTTGAATTTGTTTCTGCCTTCATAAATGGGAAGAGCAAATCCCCTAAAGTTCATTATTTTGCTGTTCTCCATTATCTGCACAAAAATTAAACTGATTATTTTCTTTTTCTAAATAAATTTTCCTCCTTAGCTAATCTGTTAATTTATTATCACTCCCTTTAATATGTTCAAATTCTACTTTATATCCTTGTCCTACTATACAATCTAAAATTTTTTCCCATCTTTTACTACTAAGTTCACGCTCATTAAGTTTATTATGAAATCTAACTATAGCTTCGCAGTCTGTTCTAATTGTAAAGGGCTTGTGTAAAAATAATCTAAATTTGTTTATTGCATATTTTATTCCTAATATTTCAAAATCTAAGCTGGTCAAGGTTGTATTTTTTTTTTTTTGAATTTTCCAGAACTATATCTACAAATTCGCTCTTTATTTGTACTATCATACTTGCTAGGTTTAGCTAATAGTACTGTTCCCCATCCTAACTATCTTGTATCTGTTTCTACGACTATATATTCCGATTCTAAGGGAAGTTGTAGGTCGGGTAAATTTCTACAAATGTTTTTAATTTTTTTTACTAAAGCTATATCTTGTTGGTTAAAATATTTTTGTCCTGTGGGTGCTATACAGAGGTCCTATTATTTTACTAAGGTTAGGAATATACATTCGTGCATAATTTACAATTCGTAAAAATGATTGAAGTTGCTTTGTATCTTCTAATTTGTCTAGGTAATCCAAAATTTTCTTAACTATGTGGGGTTGTAGCTCAATTTTTCCATCTCCTAACTCCATTCCTAAAAATTCTTTATGAGATTTATTTAATACCATTTTTCTCTTACTTATTATTATTCCGTTGTTTATAAATTCTTCTAATACTATATATAAATGATCTATTTGATTATTTTTATCTGGGCTAAATACTAATATGTCATCTATATATACCAGTATAAAACTATATTTATTAAATATACTATCCATTTTACGCTGAAATATAGAAGGTGCATTTTTTAGTCCAAATGGCATGACTAGCCATTCATAATGTCCTTGTGGGCAACAAAAGGCTGTCCAAGGTATGCTTTCCTTCTCTATTTTTATCTGCCAAAATCTTGAGAACAGCCTTTTGTTGCCCACAAGGACATTATGAATGGATAGTCATGCCCTTTGGACTAAAAAATGCACCTTCTATATTTTAGAGTAAAATAGATAATATATTTAATAAATATAGTTTTATACTAGTATATATATATGACATAGTAGTATTCAGCCCAGATAAAAATAGTCACATAGATCATTTATATATAGTATTGGAAGAATTTATAAACAATGGAATAATAATAAGTAAGAGAAAAATGGTATTAAATAAACCTTATATAGAATTTTTAGGAATGGAGTTAGGAGATGGAAAAATCAGGCTACAACCCCACATAGTTAAGAAAATTTTAGATTACCTAGACAAATTAGAAGATACAAAAGCAACTTCAATCATTTTTATTAATTTTGAATTATGCACGAATGTATATTCCTAACCAACTTTAATAATTTTTACGAATTTTAAATTATGCACGAATGTATATTCCTAACCTTAGTAAAATAATACGACCTTTATATAGCAAGGCCACAACCACAAGACAAAAATATTTTAACCAACAAGATATAGTTTTAGTAAGAAAAATTAAAGACATTTGTAGAAATTTACCCAACCTACAACTTCCCTAAGAATCGAAATATATAGTCGTAGAAACAGATGCAAGACAACTAGGATGGGGAACAGTACTATTAGCTAAACCTAGCAAGTATGATAGTAAAAATAAAGAGCGAATTTGTAGATATAGTTCTGGAAAATTCAAAGAAAAAGATACAACCATGACCAGCTTAGATTTTGAAATATTAGGAATGGTATATGCAATAAACAAATTTAGATTATTTTTACATAAGCCCTTTACAATTAGAACAAATTGCGAAGCTGTAGTTAGATTTCATAATAAACTTAATGAGCGTAAACTTAGATTGTATAGTAGGACAAGGTATAAAGTAGAATTTGAATATATTAAAGGGAGTGATAATAAATTAACAGATTGGCTAAGTTGGAAAATTTATTTAGAAAGAGAAAATAACTAGTTTAATTTTTGTGCAGATAATGGAGAACAACAAAACAATGAACTTTGGGGGATTTGATTGTCCTATTTATGAAGGCGGAAATAAATTCAAACCATTAACAGGAATCAAGCTAGACCCAGTTCAACAATGTCTTTTAGATAACCTTTGGAACAACCTTAACCACCTAACTAAACGTTTGTTAGCCTTAAACTCTCTCAGTATATATTTTTCAAAAATCCAGAATAAACCTTTGTCTAAAAGCTTTTCTTTCTATGTGGTAGCTAAAGGAACCAAGCCTGGTATTTACCATGACTGGGTAGAAGTTGAACCTTTGGTTAAAATTTTTTCCGTACCTCAGTTTAAAAGGATTTTATGATTTCGAGTCAGCTAGTACATATGCTTGCAGACAAATAGGAACCAGTTGCTTTATTAGCCAAATAGCTAAAGATTATCTGGACACATTGAGCAAGATGCAGTCAACTATTCTTGCTACTAGTGGAGTTCCAGTTAGCCAGATAACAGGAATCAGTAGTACTAACACTTAGCTAGATTCTCAAAATCCTCTCCAAATGTGCAGATATTGTGAAGGCCTTACCAGAAATTTCAAGAAAATTATGGATAAAGGAAAAAAGGTCAATGAAGAGCTAGACCAGCTCCAAGACGAGGAAAAACAATTGAGAGCAACCATTCAAACCCTAACTAGCCAGCTTAAAAAACTAACTCCAGAAAAAACACTTACTCCCTTTCTTGACCTAGAAATTAGACAACTTACCAGTGAGAAATTTGAACAATTGAGTGCTAGAATGTATTTCTTCAAGCATTCTATCATTCAATCTTTTTGTGAGAAAATCTGAGAAATAGAAGACCTTAAACCCTCTATATACACCTTAGCCGAAGATAGCAGAAATAGTGAGTTAGTCACTATACAACAGTTTCTTCAAGACCTCTCCATAGCAGGAGTTCAGTGCCCTGGTATGGCATATCAATAGACTTATCTCTATAAGGAAGAAGAACAACCCTGTTTACAAGAAGAAAGATGTATAGATAGGCCAGAATATTTTGATAGATGTCAATGTAATCTAGATTTCAGCATTTTCCTTTGTCAGATAAATCTAGCAACTTTTGAGCCACTAGAGATAGAGATTAGGAGCAAAACGCGTTATCTAACAGTCTCACAATTGTCAGATTACGGCTTTGTTTCAAGAATAATTTTTTTCAGATCCAGATCAGACAGATAATTTTGGAAATAAACTTGTTCATTCGGTACTTTGTGTAATGGAAGAGCATCATCTGTTTGTAGAAGCATTAATTGATAACAAGCTACCAGAATGGAAAGGAATAAGGTGCATTCCAGTCAAGCATAAAATGTACCTCAAAGGAACTTCAACATTTCCCGGATACCCAGGACTTCTTAATCGGAGACCCTGGCCGTGCAGAAAATTTTCACTCAAAGATCAGCTCAATAAATGGAGGAAATTTGCTAGCAATCCTCTATTAACATATAATGGAAGCTATGGTAATCTCGTCTATGAAGATAGAAATTAGAAGATATACTATAATTTAGCCATTCTAGGTTTTCCCTTTAGCAAAGAAACATTTGTAGATGAAAGCCGGTACCCCAACTATCAACATAGTGTCTCTCATGATTCACCAGTGATGGAAGAAGAAGGTAACCAATGGGAGAATGAACCAGATAATGGGGATGATTTTTACGATCAACTCTCAGCAGTAGATCTTGAAGATCTTTCAAACAAAATGTATGGGTGAAAAAAAAAAAAAAAAACGTGTACTCTATAATTACACTCTTTAGAAATCTTGAAAGTTTTTGTCACAAAGTCTATATTTCATTTGTTATTTTAGCTTCATAGACTTTTTGACTCTTGAAATTTTCTATCTACAGAAAATCAGCTTTGAAGATTCATCCATCATCCAAGCAACCACATGTCCACATCAATTATTGGCATCAAGATACTCAGAAGAAAAAGACAAAATCTGTTGAAAAAAAGGCCTCTCTTCAACGATCAGCAAAATTCAAGCCAAAAAATGACAATAACTACTGTAATTATTTTTATCTATAATTATTTGCATCTATCAGTAGTAAGGCTTCTCCTTCACTTACTACTTTAATAGAGCAGATGACCCCTATCTAGCTCCATGAAAGAAAAGCTGTGAAAATCCTTACACGTGTTTTGTAACAAATTATGGTGCCCAAATTTCATCAAGATGAGAGGATTGAATAATGTGCAATGGGGCCCAAAGCAGTACCCGGCATCATTATCCTAACCCCCTATTTGTTTATATATGTGTTTAGAGTAGTAGGATGTTTGCCAAAAATATGCATATAATTGTGCACAAAGTCCTTGTATTTATTATATGTAGAAGTTTTTGAAAAAGCCTATGACTAGGCTTGACTAGGTCTTAGACTTTTGTGAAAAGTTTGGCTGCAAGTTTGAGACAGACATTAAGTCTAGGTCTTGGGCTTTTGGTTTTATCCTTCTATTGTATTGTATAAATTGGCATTCATGCCAACAGAAGAAGAAATGAAAATTTTTTTCCCTCCACTCTTCTTTGCAAAAATTTCTCCTAACTTCTCAGGTTCTCGTCTAAAAAATTCTAAGTGTTGAAGCCTTTGAGAATCTCAAAGTCTATAACATAATCTTTGTAATTAATATGAAGTGTGAGTAGTCTCTCTTTGTCCTTAGATATTTCAAAAGGGTAACTCTTCTATTCTAAAATTTATTTTCTTTTTGGAAAAACTAAGTTTCTGGAATGCTTGCCTGCTCATTAATATTACATGCTTTGAACCTTCATAGTATCTATTGTTTTCTATTTCATTACTGAGTGACCTTAGCTGAAGAACCCGTGTGAGCCGTGGTTTGGCATTGAGGGTAAATTGTAAGCAGAAAGGGAAAGGTAAGGAATAGAAAATAAAAATATACTATGTTAAACGGGGCATAGCTTCAAGGTGGGAGTACATGTAATGCAAGCAAACATTGTTACATCCATAAGGCCAATGGCACGTCCTTAACAAGAGTCCAATATAGAAGTACCCATTGAAATTCTCTCTATCTCTCTCTACTAAATCTTTCTCTCTTTTCTCTCTCTTCAATTTAGATCTCTCTCTCTCTCTCTCTCTTTTTTCTTACTCAAACTTTCCTCATTCTCCGACCTCTTCACCACCACCTCCTCACGTCGATCTGATCTACACACCCATTGTCGTCTCCAAAATCAACTTTCTCATTCATTTGATGGATCGAATTGTGTATGCTAATTCCCTCAAGGAGGAGACAAGCGAATTACCAAGGATAACGTCGCCATCTGAATCAATGGGGTCCTCTACTTGAAGGACTTGGATCCTCTCTTGGCCTCCTATGCCGTGGAATATCCCATCTATGTCGTTGTTTAGCTTGCATAAACAACTATGCACAGTGAGCTTAAGAAGATGACTCTCAATAAGACATTTATTGAAAGAGACTCCTTAAATGTCAAAATTGTGCAGGCCATTGACGAGGCTACTTAGAATTGGAAGCTAAAGTGCCTTCGTATGAAATTAAGGACATAACTCTTCCTAAGGGAGTGAAGCAAGCTATGGTGATGTAAGCAGAAGCAGAATAAAGAAAGAAGGCTCATGTTCTAGAGTAGGAAGGGGAAATGCAAATAGACATCAATATTTCTAGGTCTATGAGCTTTTCAGATTTGCAAATGGGCTAGACTATGTTTTAATGGAAATTAGAACTGTTGGTGCCATTGTTCATAGCTTTTCATTGCCTCTGTTCCTTCAATTATTCACTAATCTTATCATTCAACACTTTGACTAGGGTATGGATGCTAAGAGAGAGAGAGAGAGAGAGAGAGAGAGAGAGAGAGAGAGAGAGACATATATAGAGAGAAATAGTGGAATTGAAAGAGGTTTATGTTTTATGGTAGAGAGAGATATTTGGGTTTTGAACAGATAAAAAAATGATTTTTAACATATAGGACCTCTCTTCCTCTATATTTGTGTCTATGTATTAGAATTTGAATAAAAGAATAAAAATTGAACAAATAAGAAAAACAAGTTGAATTTTGATAGATAAATAGGCTCAGTGAATTTCAGCAGATAGATACAAATTTGAACAGATAGGTTAAAAAATTGAACAAATAAAAAAAAGATTTGAATAGATATATTAAAATAAAAATTTCAACAGATAGGTGGTGATATCATTTTGACCAATAAATTTCCAACTAACATCCTTTTAGTCCCAATAGTTTTACCACTGTCCTTAGGGACTTATAGGGGTGGGAGTATGGATTTATCATAAATTTTCTCTTTATTAAATTCATTTTAGATTTATTTACAAATATTTTATTTTTAAGTATATTTAAAATAGGCAGCTATACTACATCCACACAATTTTCCCTCCACAAATCTCTCAAATGACGTGGCAAGGTTGGTTGGAAAGTTTTGAGAGAAGAGAGGAGTATAGGAGCGTGGTTGTCTTTTTCTTGCAATGTCATTTGGAGGAGTTTATGCGAGAGAAATTGTATGGATGAAGTATTTTTCCAAAATAGGTGCATCTAATTTTTTTTTTTAAAAAAAGACTAATATATTAAAAAAATTCATTAAAAATAATAAAACACGAAAAAAAAAATCCAACTCAAAACTATTAGACATCTCAAAATTTTATGTCTTATCTTGTAAAAATTTCATATTAGTTATATGCCCAATCAATATTAGGCAACTAAATGAATACATGGTCCTAATAATAAGGAAATGGTGGACAAAGTATTATATATCATTGGTTGGAAACATAAGTACGTGGTCTTCTTGATCTACTAGATAATTTCTACAAACATGCCAAGTGGAATTGCTTGGTAGAATTATGTTTGACAACCAAATGGACTGAGCCAAGTGGAATTGATCGGTGGAAACCACACTAACGAATTTTTCAAACATGATTATTTCTTTTCTTAAAATCACAGGATTTTCAAAGTGACAAATGAGTTTTTTCCCAAGTACAAGTACATCAAAATTCAACACTTCAGTACTGCTTCATGTAGACAGAGTTGGAACAGACTTGGATAATTCTTTTAGGAGCAAACTTCCAGCATTAGTCTCACTCAGCTCTAGATGAGGGCAATCAATTGTTTTTTTTGGAACCAACTTGGACCTGAGTAAGACACATCTCCATACCTTTGTTACATTCAAAGTTGGAACAGAGTTACGCAGTTCTCTCAAAGAGCAAGATCTTTTGTGCAAGTCTTACTTAGCTTCAGGTGGGGGTAAACAATTGTTTTTTCAAAACCAACTTAGACCTAAGTAAGACATTCTCCTTCGATTACAGACAAGCACAACCATACAACATATCAAATCACCAAACCGAGCAGCTATTTGGCCCGATGGTCCTAACAATGCTTGACCGAGGGCAAACAATACAGATAATACTAAGATATAGAAGCAGAAAAGCATCAGATTGCAAAATCAAGGGAAAATATCATCATCCAACAAAGGCACAACTGGCCTCACAAAATTGTCTTAGTGATCATGGGGGTAACTCGTCAAGAAGACTGAGCTCTAGTGCAGCAAAAATGAAAAGAAGGAAAAACAGAATGTAAAAAATGAAATTGTCTCAAGGATCACTTCAACTTTCATCAGAAGGAAGAATCTCAGATGTTGGGTCCACAACTTTCCCCAAATCACCTTTGATGGGAGAAGCATAGATAGAACCAATGTCTTGGGAGGCAGGAACTTCCTTAGCCACCTCCTTTGCAACATTAACCACTAGGGTCCTACCTCCTTTAGCATTCCTCGGCTTGTTAGCAACATCACTCTTTGGGGTCTTGTTGGCAGAACCAACACCTGGGGAGATCTTTGATTGGGGAGTTGCGGGAGTTGTAGTAGCTTTCAGGCTTGAGGATTTGGAAGGAACCAGGACATCCCGGAATAGAGGAGACTCCTCAGGAACCTTGGTAGCAATTAGGGCACTCGTCCACCCTTTGAGAAAGAGCTTGTCACACAAAACTAACACCTCCTCCTTGTAAACTGCACCAGCTTCATCCTAGCCTTGTTGCTAGTTCTTAGCCTCCAAAATTGAGCGCTCGGCGACCATTAAAACAACAACAACCTCCAACTCGGCAACATTTCCCCTAAGTTTGGCCTAGGTATCGACATCAGCCTCCTTAGACTTTTTAGCTAAAGCAACAACCTTATTCAATCGAAAGACCTCGCTCTTTGCAACTCTTCGACCCTCCTTTTTAGACTTCAAATTCATCATCAATCTTTCAAAACTCATTCTTCTCCAATGCCTTAGTTCAGGTAATAGATAGGTGTATCCTCTGAATACACTACAGCAACGAAAGGCATAAAGGAAAGGAAATTGAACAAATGGGAAAAAGCATAAGGAATTGCTAAAAGCATATCCAATGGCAAGCCATTGGAGCTGCTATTGCCAAATTATGGCAGTAGTTCATAGAAATCCACCTCCAATGGTAAGTTTTGGCAGCTGTTATCTTTGGCAAATGCCAAAACTTGTGTCAAATATGGCACAAGCTTTGGCAACTGCCAAGTCACCAAAACCAACCATTTCCTCTCCTCCCTCCCTCCCTCCCTTTCTCATCATCCTTCCCAGCAAACAATTCCAAAATAAAAGCAAAATTCATCCAAAATCCACCAAAACATAAATAAATTCTGAAGCATTTTATTTTCTAGAATAAATAATAAATCAGTATGAAGCAAAAAAATAAAGTGAAGTAAAATAATAATTTGAATTTTAGGAATTTCAAGAAATATGAATGAATCAATTTCAATAATTTCAATCAATCAATTTCAGCGATTTCAATCAATAAATTTCAAAAAGAAAAATTTGAATTTTAGCAAGATTTCAGAATCAGAAAACATACCTGCAATTTGAAGAGGAATTTGGCTTCATCTGCTTCATCTTTGTATTTGGATCATCTTCATTATAGCTTCGGGTTGATTTTCTTGGTCTTTTTTGGATGGTCTTCATTGGCCATGTTTGATTCACAAGACTAATAGTGAAGGTATTAATAATCCCATCAAATTAGTGTGGTATTCACTATCCAATTGGATTAGTAGGATAAATTATCCCCTTGTCCATTGTTTGATTTGCATTGGATAAGAAAATATATGAATGTAGGATTACAACTATATTTATTTTCTTTTCCAATCTTACCCTCCATCAATGTTTCTTCACAATCTTTACTTTACCAAACTTTCTTCATAAGTGTGGTTTTGAAAAAAAATTATAAATAAATAAATAAAAGCAAAATAAAAATACAAAGCCATGTTTGGTTTGTTTTTAATTTTTTTAAAATATAAACTAATTTGATAAAATAAATATCAATTTTTTTTAAAATTTTTCAATATTATTTTTAGCCTTCTAAAATATAAAATTATATAAAAATAATAAGTTTTTTAATTTTTAGTCAAGACTAAAAGAGTCTCTTTATTTATTTCCCAACTCTGGATATATAATCCCACCCCTACCCCATTACTAATATTCTTACAAATTTGTTGGATTAATTATCCATTAGATTAATAATCCTGAAACAAAATTGCAAAACAAACACAGGATTATTGGGCCCACGGATTAATAATCCCAATCCCATGCTCTAATCCGATCAATCAAACATGTCCATTAGGGTTTTGGGTTTGGATCATTTTTGAGAGAGAGGGATCGTTGGAGAAGAGGTTTAGAACATAGGGAGAGATAGATCAAAAGGGAGAGAGAGTTAGGGTTTCGATCGCGAGAGAAGAGGGTTAAAACGGAGGGAAAGGGAGATCAAAGAGGAAGACGGTGAGAAGAAGATGAGAGATAGGGGTTGTGGTGCAGAAGAGGGTTGGAGAAGTGTAATGACCCCAAAATGCATATCATGATTGTATTAATTTAATTATTTGTTTAATTTTAATTATGATATATGCCATGTGTGATTTGAATTGTGTTACTGTTAACAGATGTGTATAGGATATGAATTGAACCTGTTTGAATTAGTAATTTATACAATGGTAAAATTAAATATTTGGAAAGATAATTAAAGCATAATTCACATTAGTATGATTAAATTTAGTTTAATTTGAATTAGATTACGATGAGAATTGATTTAATCAAGGTGAATTTGATATAATTTAATTTAACCTTATAATTAAATTAAGGCTTAGGAAAATTAGAAATTAATTACAAGTCCTAAACCTACTCATCAATATAGCTAGAGAAAAAGAGAGAGAATGAGTGTATTTTGTTGGAGAGAAATACAACTTGAGGAGGAGTTCTAGAAAACTTAAGAAGAGGAAGAAGAAGAACAAGGAAGAAAAAAGCAAATCTTCAACAATTCAACCATCTAAGGTAGAAATTCTTCTTTAATTTCATGAATTTGAGATGCTACATTCATGAATCTATGGAATTTAAGTTTAATTAAGAAGAAATCAAGCTTAATTGGTAATTTTATGAAGTAGAATATATGAATGAACGAGATAAGGATGAAATTGTAAGAATTGAGCTCATATCATGACATGCATGGTTAGACTTGAAGAATTTTTGACATGCATGACTTCATTTCATGGAATTCTTATTCACACATTTGATTTCTTGCATGATTCTCCAAATTTGAGGAGATGCTCCATGGATTTGAAATTAGAACTCAAAGTATGCATGTTTTGTAATTTTTCAATTTATTGAAGTTTTAATCTTTAAATTGACAAATTGAATTTTGTTGGAAATTTATGTCCGTATTTTTATGAATTCTTGCATGGTTCATGAGAAGTGAAGAGAACACTTCAAAGATTTTGAATTAGAACTCATGTACGCATATTTTGGTGATCTTATACTTCAATTCAAGAATTTGAAGTTTTGCATGGCAATTGAGTTTCGATTTGAAGTTATGATTTTTGTTTAAAGTTAGATATGCTAAATTCAAGATGTTTCTGAAGAGTTTTGGGCCTTGAAATGCATGAAATTGAAGATTAAATCACAAACATTGAGTTCCAAAAATTCTGAAATTCAGATTCTTTGAAAACCCAAACCGCACATGCGGCCTAAGGTCCCGCACGTGCGGCCAGCCTCCTATGTTCCAGTTTGCATTCTATTTTTTTATTGCACATGTGGAGCGCACGTGCGGTGGTGATGCCGTACTTGCGGCCAGGCCCTCTGCACGCGCGATTTTCAAGACAACCTCTGTTTTGTTTTCTCTCATTTTTTTGGATTTATGGGCCTCCATTTGCATGGTTTTCACGTGTATTTCAAATTCATATGCATATCATGAACCCGAGAGAAATTAAAGAACAAATAGGAATAACTGAACAAATAAGTAACGAATGAACCGAATAGGTTTAAGAACCAACTAAATGAATTGAACGTGTTTTGAAATGTTGTGCTTGAATGTGTTTGTGTAGATCAGATGTCGCATTCTAATCACATGATTCAGGGAACCAACTATGAGTAAAAACCTTGTAAAGCTATTTCAAGATATAAATATTTTCTAAATTATAGAACGCTTTGTTTCTAAAATGGTGCTTTTTAGCTGAATGAATGATTATCCTATTTATGAAATGTACTTGTGGCATCCATAGCATCTGTTACTGTTACTGTTACTGCTATTATTATAGAGATCTCTGTCAGTTCCAATCTTTGGAACTGTTTAGTCTTATATAACCTACTGTATTATTTTGTTATTGGATGTATCACGTATGACTGCTATGATTTCAATATGACTTGATATGTTATGAGATACTGATTCACTGATGAAACTGACTGTAGACCGCCCGAACCTCCGCTCCACGCGCGAGGGCGCGAATCGTAGTTCTAGCTACTATAGTTAGAACTCCTGTCACGGTTCTAAATCTAATCTCACAAAGTGCAATGTAAGACTGATAAATCACCAAAGAGTCCAAATTTGGCAAATTGTTTTGGAAAATCGATTTTAATCAAAAAGCGCCAAACATGGACTGCTTTGCCAGATTTCAGAGTCGCCACCTAAATGTTTTGTTTTTGAGAAATTTAGGAAACCCTGACTCGTGCCTAAGGCCACGTGTCCGTCATCACCAAAGTTGCCTCGGCTCGAGAACTTGGGTACGAGAGGGGAAGGTCCTGAAATGAGCACCCCCGCTCGCCCGATCAAAGGATCGGCCTCTACTAACATGATATGTTGTTTTTGAAAACACGTGTTCTTATTCCGGTTTATTAGGTAACCTTACTATGTGATACGCACAGCACACAAGTATAGACTAAATCACTCGATTTGGAACAAAACATCTCAAATTCGTTTTTCGAAAATGGTTTGGAAGTGCTACTCACAAGTAGGCTAAAACACGGATTTGCCACTCTCAAGTGGGCTTAGAAAAACATGATTTTGCCACTCTCAAGTGGACTTAAAATCACATTTCGATGAATTGTTCCAATTCAGGAAATCAAGCCTTCATCCACAGACATTTATGCAGTTATAGCAGTTAAGCAAATAGCCTCATGGCAAGCACGCTATCATGGCAGTCACTTACACACATGCAAGGATGCTAAAGCGTAAATACTCACAGTGTACTCTGAGACAAAAAAAGAAGCTAGTTAGTAATCAATGCATGATCCTAGCTATGTTAAGATGCCTAATGTAACACATGCAAAAATGCAACTAAGATAGGCTTGGCTATTCTAAGATGTTATGTGAATGCAACTTGATAACATGTATTCAAAGTTGTATTGAAATACAATGCAGTTTGTATGATGCGCTGAGCCCGGTGCATTCAAGACAAAATGAATGATGCATGCATGCAAAGCATAAGTATGCTAATTGAAACATGTCCTAAAACTAACCATCAAAAGCTGGTAAATAAAAGGGAAAAAGACGTGGGGTTGGAAGACATTCACACACACATGCACATTTATTAAAAAATTTGCACTCTCGACGGAGGGTCCGAATAAATAAGCGCTAACTAGCTACGCTAATTAAGCTACCTATTACAAACCAACTAATTAACTAACTGTTCTAGCTAATTAATTATTACCAACCAAATTAAATTGAATAATCAGCTAATCTAAGCTAATTAATTAAACTAATTAATTACAACACATGTAATTAACTACAACTAGCTAGTAAAGCGGTAAAATGGCCTCGCAGGCGAGGGAGGCATGCATGCTCGGTCACATCCTCCCTGAAATCCACTGCCTTGCCTCAAGATGCCTCTGTTTGCACACCTTCTGTACTTCTAAAAATTATTCCAACTTCTAGAATGTTTCTGACCCACCTTAGAAACATGTTGAGGGATGGTCGGCCAAGAGGGATGGCCATCGGCCAAAGTTGATGGCCATCGGCCATTTCTGATAGCCGATCGGCAGCTTTGGTGGTCGGTCGGCATCTTTGGTGGTCGGTCGGCTACTTCTTCCTGCAATTTCTCCTTATGCTGCAACAGAGCACAAACAGAGGCATGACAGTGTATTTGCAGGGGAATGTGTTTGCAACCATACTCCTTATCATGTCTCAAGCTCAAAGGAGTGTAGTGCTTGGCTCTCGAGCCACCAATCACGCATCTCAATGCATGATGGCCAAAGAGTCAAGCTTGGACAATGTTGATGAATGCACAAACACCACATAAGGGCCTTAACCTCTATCATGATTGATCAAGAGTGTCGGCGACCAAGAAACGCAACACGTTTCATCACTTCAAGTATGAAACGTGCCACATTCCTTGTGTTTGGATCAACGCTCGATCCAAACACAATGCAACACATATAACATGATCAACCTATCAATGCTAATGGCATGCACAAGATTCTATCATGTGAACAATGCATACATGGCATGTTTGAAGGCTAAAGCATCAAAGCAAGCAGAGAGCATGATACAAGAGGCATGCAATACAACGCTTAATGGACTAAACCAACCCTAAACAGTCCTCATGCATGCCAAAACAATGGCCAAAATGCTCTGAAATGCTAGCATTGAAAGCAATAAAATGCGTGCTCATGCATTGGCCCATGAACAAGGCATGAGGGCACAACTCTTAAACATGATTAAAGAGTGATAAACATGAGAGTATGATAGAAGTTTATACTCTGAAATCACATGAGAAATGATGCCATATCACACAAATAACACAAGTATGGCATGCTAGGAGGCCTAAAGCACAAGGCTAATAAGGGGCACTACACAAGAGCCATACAAAGCAAGGCATGTATGACCAAAACCACTCAAATAAGACCTAAAGCATGTTAAATCAAAGCCAAAAATGTGCTGGAGTGGAGCCAAAACATGCTAGAATTATAGGTCAAAACACCAAACAAGCTAGGCTAGTGAACAAGTTTGCACTACAAGTGCATAAACCATGCAAGAGGTGACTTTGTTGACCAAAATCAGAGCTAAGGCATGCCAAAATATGAGTAAAAACCTGCTGGAGTGGAGCCAAAAACATGCTAAAATGGTGGTCCAAAGCATAGAGCATGTTAGGCTAACTAAGAGGATTGCACTACAAGTACATGAAGCATGTAAGAAGCAACCAAACCAACCCAAAACAGAGTTATATCATGGCAAATAATGGCTAAAAACATGCTTGAACTAAGAAAATTCAAGACACAAAGACATGCTACTTTGCAAGGCTACTAGTAGGATTACACTAAAAGTACTAGAAGCATGCAAGAGGTGACCAACACAGAAAAAAATAGAGTCATGGTAGGTCTAAAAAGTCACAAAAAAGTGCTGAAACAACACCTCAAGAAGATAGAAATACATGCTCTTTTGATGAACCATCAACACAAGCAAACAAGAGAAGAGGAGGGGGGACAACCCCCTCCTATTTTGGGCCTCAAAACTACATTTCTACCATTGAAAATCCATTGGATTTCAGTGGTTAAAAGGGTAAACAAATGTGGTTTCAAAAGCTTAGAGAGTTGGCTCAAAAGGCTTTACAAGCCAAAGAGCAAAGGGAGAGACAACCCCCTAACACAAAAGGGGCTTAAACCACCCTTTTTAGGACTGAAAAATAAAGTTTTGTTCAGTTTAACACCACCCCAAAAACAGCCCCAAAGTAGTGTGAAAAGATGGCCAAGCAAGCATGCAAAATAAGCTAAAAGGGAGAGAGTTCTTACCCTTGATGCACAGCTGCAAAACAGGCACAAATCTGAGCTCAAATCACCTTTTGGAGCTCAAACAAAGTCCCAAAGTATCTCAGCTCAATGGTGGTCAAGTTTGGTTAAAGGTGCTTAGGCAAATGAGAGGTGTATCTAAGCTTTCATGCACAAAAGGGCAAGAGGAAGTGAACTTCTAGAGAGAGAGATGCAGAGATTTAGCTTTGAAAATTCTAGAGAGAGAGGACCTTTTAGAGAGAGAGGCTCCCAAAATTGTTTCAAAATGTTCTATCCTTTGAAAAATGAGTGATATGACTCCATATATAGCAAAAAGCAAGAGCTTGGTCGAAATATCTCAATTGGAAATATCCGGAGCAGTGTACAACAGCTGAAGGAGAAATATTTGCCAATTCTGGGCTTTCTGGACATTTCTGGCCGACCGGCCACTTTGTTGGCTGACCGGCTGCCATTTGTGGCTGATTAGATTCACTCTTGGCCGACCTATGGCCGTTGAGCTCCAATTGTGGCCGATGCACTCCCATAGAGGTTGACGGCAAAAGCTAACCCTAGTCCCCGACTTGCACTAGCATAAATCCTTCATCTGGACTCCTTTTCAAGTCATTCCTGTGTCTAAAATGAAGCCTCGGAAGTACGATTTCCAATGGTGGCATCCTTGCATCAAAATTCCAAGTGTGCTAAGAGATATCCTTCTTTTAGTGAAGGCTGCTCAGTTTCGGTCCAACCGGAATGATGCCCAGCTTCCAATAACCATATCTCCCTCATCCGGACTCGGCTTTAGGAGATTCTTGAGTAAAAAATGAAGCCCCGGAAGTGTTATTTCCAATGGTGGTGGCCTCGTAGCTTAAATCCAAGTGTATAGACAGATAGACCTAATTTAGCAAGGACCGCTCGACTCTCTCTTAGCGATTCATACCCACCTTCTTCTTCAACTTGGTTTCTTCCCTCCACTCCTCTTTCCTTCAACTTCAAACCCCTAGATAAGGTGTTTTGAAAGATTTTTCAAAGATTTCACCTCTCTTTCTTTCATTTCCACTTTGTCCTTGCTCGGTTTATTGAAAAGCGCAACATTTGACAAAATACGAGCCTCGGAACATCGTAGAAACTTTTTTTCAAAAATATTTTGAAAGAGAGGGTTTTAAGGTTTAAAAACCATTCAAAATAGTTTTAGTCCAAAAATGGGGTGTGAGGTTAGGATTTGACTCTTCTATTGCCGAAGAAATCGAACCTTTGCATAGCATAGCCTGCATCACTAAGTAAGCCATTAGTAGCGCCCAAGTCTTAAGGTCGGTCAAAAATGGAGTGTCTACACTGACTATTTAAAATTACTGAAAGGACATCATTCATTACCCCTTTACATCGTTGTTATTCATTGGGCTCTAGCTTGCCATTTTATATATGTATGCCGATGATCAAGTGCAAGACCGGACTTAGTGGCTTCGACCTGATCTCTACCTTTTGTTAAGCCAACTTTTGTGCCTCACTGCGAGGTTCCAACCGGGTCAAGCTTCAAGACTTCATGGGTGGTTTAGAGTGCACCCTATTGTCTTTATAATTAAGTGTTTTCAAATCTTACTAAGATTTGTTCTGAATGTTATTATGACTATTTCATTTTGTTATTGGGAATTAATCCCTAGATTGTATTTTGTGTTGTACATAAGCTTGATCTTGGACTTATGTGTACATATATAAGTATATCGAAGTTTGTCTTGTTCCATTTAAATCATCACAGCTCATTGGACATTATATTTTATTATTGATAGGCTTCCGCTAGCCTCTATTATTGTATTATTGTTAAGCAGGCCTTTGGTAATCTCGAATTACTAGTTAGTCACTTCTCTAATCCCTTGGGGCAGGGGCTGGGTCGTGACAAAAAGAAAGAAGGAAATTTGGGGTTTGAGAGTTGGTGATTGGTAGTAGGTGTGGTGGTGGTTCTGTTGGTTGTGGTGGTGGTGGTTCCTGTGGTTGTGGTGATAAAGAAGGTGAGAGACAGAAGAGGGTTAGAGAAGAGAGTCGAAAATTTGGGGTTTGAGATCGGCGGTAGGTGTGGTGGTGGTGGTGGCGATTTTTGTGGTTGCGGTGATGAAAAAGATAAGACATAGAGAGAGAGTGACTGAGGAAGAATAGAGATGGTGAAAGAGAGGGAGCGAGAGGAAGACTAGTTCTGGAGTGAAGAGAAGCAAAGAGATAAGAGAGAGAGAGATAGATAGATAGAGATAGAGCATACTTCAGAGATGAACTAGGTAGACAGAATCAGAGGGTAGTGTTGAACCGTTGGATTAAGTAATCCAACGATGCTCTTTTGTCATTGGAATGCACAACTTGAGCAACGACTCTTTTTCTTCCTCCAATTCAGAAAAGTTTGAAACAACTATAAATTAAACGGATAAAAAAAGGTCATATTTTTACTCCTTATAAATATAAACAACCAATCTCAATTTGAATACACAATTTTCAATCTACATAATTACACAATCAGTATGGAAGGTTCATCAAAAACAAAGAGAGGAAAATCATCACTATTCAAGAAGATATAGCAATTTGTAGAGCTTGGTGTCATATTACTGAAGACCCAATTGTTGGGAATTCACAATCTCATGTCATTTTTGGGGAAGAATTTTTGAAAATTATTGCTCACTACAGAATGATCACTCAAAAACACAAGTGTCCATCTCATCTCGATGGGGTGTAATCATGAAATGTTGTAACAAATTTCGTGGGTGTTTAGCGCAAGTCAAAAATCTACACCTAAGTGGGACGTCTCAAGTTGATATAGTAAGATTTCATCTTCATTTATTATATTATTTTTTATTTTGTCTCATATAAAAATTAACTAATTAATTAATTAATATTTTAAAGATACAGATGCTTCAAGAAAACTTTTATACCATCAAGATGAAAATAAACAGTTTGCTTTTGAACATTGTTGGCTAATCTTGCAAAACAATATTGGGTGGCAAGATGTAACTCCTACAAACACAGTGAAGTCAAGGATACATACACTGCTTTCCCCTAATTCAGCCCCCGAATCCTCTATGGATAGCTGCATTTCTCTTGAAGATGACAACAGTTCAAGTGTTGGTAGCAATCCAACTGTTAGCAATAATCCAATCAGTGAGGGTAGGGTCTCTGCAAGGGGTAAAAGGCTTATGGACAGGAAATCAACAAAAGAATTACTTCGAAAAAATGAAGCTATTCAAGCTGAACTCCACAAATTTAACAATTTGTTGGAGACATTTAACCAACACCTTGCTGAGAAAGAATGAAAAAAACTAAAAGAGAAGATCAAGCATTGTAGGAGATGAGAGAATTTGACATAAAAAAGGAAGAACATTTGATAATGACTACGGTCATTTGTCATTTGGACCCTCAGACGAAAGCATATTACATAATGCAAAAAAATGAGATTTTCGCCAAGTGGTCCGCACATTTTAGCAACCCAAATTACTATTTTCCCCAGCCTCCTGATGAATAATTATGGGAGAATGTATTTTTTAATTTTGCAATGTCATTTATTTGTTAATGTAATTTTGAGTATTTTTTTAAGTTCCAATGTAATTTTGTTTTTGCAATGTAATGTTGACTATTTTTTAGTATAATTTTAATTTTTCAATGTTATTATGAAAAAATACATATATTATTGAAATGAAGGCAATGAAGTTGCAAATGAAGACAATTTTATTAAAATAATAAGATAATAAATGACATTAAGTGTCATTAAAAATATAAAATAAAAACTTAATCGTACTCTCCATATCGGGACCACAAGTGTTTAATTAGATTATTACAAATTGCATTATGGGTTTTAGTAGATCTAATCCTCTAGCAATTCAACATAAATTCCTCATACTCCTGATTTGGATCGCATGACATTTGACATAGGGTATTAGTGGTATCAGTTTGCAGTAGTGTTGCACTGCATTCATTTTCTGGAATATTACGCACGTCTTCAATGATCATGTTGTGAAAAATAATGCACATTTTCATGATGTAGTACAGATCCTTATCACTCCAACCTCTCGTCAGAACTCTAACAATATTAAAATGTACTTGGAGCACTTCTAATGACCTTTCGACATCCTTCTGACATGCCTCGTGCATCCGCGCAAATAGTTGTCTCTTTAAACCTTGAGGTTGAGATATTGTTTTCACAATCATTGCCCAACGAGGGTAGATACCATCAGTAAGATAATATCCCATGGTGTATGCATGATTATTAATGGTATAGGTGGTAGAAAGGGCACGCCCTATAGTTAATTCAGAAAATAAAAGCAACCTGTTAATGACAATAATATTATTCAAAGAGCCAGGCATGCCAAAGAAAGCATGCCAAATCTATAAGTCATAGGAGGTGACTGCCTCGAGTACAATTGTTGGTTTGTGGTAATGTCCATTGTAAGTACTGGCTTGGGCGATTGGACATTTATCCTAACGCTAGTGCACACAATCCAAACTCTCTAACATTCCAGGAAACCTGCGTTGTTCTTTCCCTTGCAATAATCTGGCGACATTTGCGTCATTTGAGGATCTTATGTAATGCCCTCAAAATAAATGCATAAATCAGTCATTCATAACATCCATAGACATAGGAAAATAAAATGTGTTCATTCATCAGAGTATTCTTTACAAAAAGTATTACATGTTGACAACAAAAGTAAATGCCCTGTGGCTTACAAACTTTTCAAGTCAATACTTGGTTACCACAAAAGAGAGTTCTAACTCTTTACATATTAAGCCCTTAGCTTGGAATTACATATAACATCAACAGAATAACAAAAAGGGAGTCTTCAACTCCTAAACCTCGCAAGCTATCTTGGAGGCGGCATATCACCTGCACCTGTAAAATAGTGCCCCAAGTAGGGTGAGCCAAAGCCCAGTAGAGATATGCTAAACCAATTATGAGAAATAACTAAAACATTAGTATTCGATAAATGATCAACACTTGTAAACAATATATCATTTTTTTCAAAATTAACCAGCATTTCCAACCGTATCTCAATTCACTTCCATTTATTATCTAAATCGATTCGTAGACATGTATCATCATTCATCCAAACAAATCAAAATGAGACTACAACTCATATAATCAACACTTCAGTTCATCAACAATTCAAAATGAGACTGCAACTCATATTATCAACACTTCAATCATCAACATCATTCAGATGTATAAAAGGTTTCGGGACTTTCACCCTGGACACTTCGGCCAACTTAATTATCAATGGAGTCCATCCCCTATCTCCTCCCAAACTGTGGAGTACATCCCCTATCTCCTCCCAAACCATGGAGTACATCCCTTATCTCCTCCCAAAGAAAGATACATATGCAATGTATTTAAACACTTCATCATATACAATGATAAATTAATGCACATATTCAATGTATTATTCCAACTGTCACATTCAATGACATATTCCAATTGATTAGTTTCAATTTACATAATCATCATGTAATTCTACAACAATCATGGCTATCCTCCACTGATAGCCCAAAACAGTTATTTCTAAACAGATAATTAAATTTATCAAACAGATAAATTAATACATTTTCCATAGGTAAGCGATTTTCAATCCAACTATACCAATCCATTACATTTTCCCCCAATTCCATCATTTCCAATCCAATTATATATTCCCATAGTTAATTTCATTATGTTGGCAAATAACTCATTTAATCCCAATTAGGGCATTTTCCCCCCTTTCTCAAATAACAACCTTAAGGCTCAATTTCATCATTTATATACAAATAATCCCCTTTTCAAAACCTCATATTCACCATGGAGCCCAAAACCAAGGAACCCCTCTTTTATAATTTCAAATCAAACCCTAACTTTCCCAAAACTCCCAAACACCACCATCTATACGAAATAACCAACATTTATGTCAAAACTCATAGAGAGGAGTAGATTATCCATACCTCGAAGTTAGGAGCCCAAAGGAGAAGAAAAGTGAAACCCAAGATGCTCCAAATCCACAAATTTTCGGATCATTGGGAAGCCCAAGCCAAGCTCTAACTTTCTTACAAAGGGATTAGGGTAGAAAACTCCTAGAACATGGAGTATTTGTAGAGAGAAGGAGTGTGTAGAGAGAGAGAGTGTGCTGGATCTAGGGTTTGGAGATAAAAAGAGATCAAAAAGTGAAGAAGAGAACTGCTGTTGCGATCTGATATATTTGAACCTCGCTCGAGTGAAGGAGTGGTCGCTCGAGTGACCAGACACAAAAGAACCTCGCTCGAGCGCAAGAAGCATCGCTCGAGTGAACAATGCAAAGCTTCAGGTCTGCAACCCAGAAGCATGCTCGAGCGCAAGAGTTCTCGCTCGAGCGAAGAAACACAAAACATAGAGCTCGCTTGCTCGAGCGACAAAAGTCTCGCTCGAGCGAAGAATACCAACCTTCAGGTCTAATCTAGACACAGATGCACGCTCGAGCGCAAGAGTGCTTGCTCGAGCCAAGAGACACATCCAAGAAAGCTCACTCGAGCACAAGAACCTTCACTCGAGTGAAGAAGCAAAAACCCAAGGCTAGCTCGAGCGCAAAAAGCCTCGCTCAAGCGAAGATGCCAAATTCTGGACAGCAACCATTTGTTCCAACTCACAACCAACTTGTACCAAACTCACCTAACACGTCCCAAAACTCAAATACAAAGGATTTAAAGGACGGAAACAAGATATAGGCAACAACAACCATGACGGAATCCAAGTCCGGAACAAAATAAATGACAGGGAAAACTGGGATCGCTATATCTTAAGTAATTGCCTTCATAGATAGCAACAATCATTTTGGTAAAGAAATTCAAGGCGACAATTGCAATAGTTTCGCCGATTCTGATGTACTTGTCTACAGCATCAACAGGTACGCTGTATTGCAGGATCCGAAGTGCAACAGTCATCTTCTGTACACCGAATAATTCAAGAGCACCAGTGGCATCATAGGTTTGGATGAAATTCTCATTGAATTGGTGAATATCATATAAGATGCTAAGAAATAATGACCACTTCATTCGAAAATGTCTTCGGAATTATTCTTCTGGGTAGATAGGATTATTTGCAAAGTAATCTCTATAAATTTGTTCATCGCCTTTGACCCTCTCATGATTAATGTGAGGGCCCTGATCTTTGCAATATTTTCTTTATTTATTTGTAGTCCCTCAATTTCTTAATTAATTTCAATTTTAACCCGAAAACATGCGCCAACCGGAAACTCGCAAACCCCAAATTGAACTCGGGAACTTAGGATCCATTTCTAAAACCTTAATAATAATTAAATTAATTTTCTAAGTATATTTTCCACACAAAAACCCTAGGTTTCTAGTTCTTAGTACAATTCGCAGTTTAATTCAAAACAAAGAAACTTTAACTGAATTAAAATTCCATACCTTAAATAAATTAAATACTACACTTAATTAAATGTTCAAATTCATAAATTAAAGCCAAAGCCCCCACATTTTAATCAAATTACAAATTGAACCCAAGTTAGTACTATTATATATATATATATATATATACTTGTACCTTTAAACTTATTTAATAAATTGTACACAATATCTTGAAATAACTATCAAATTATACACAAAAATAAAAAGGAAAGTCTTTCCAAAATCACCATCAATGGCTGGCCACCTTGGGAATAGAAATTGATGCATTCTTTTCAAACATAATCCATGAATTGTGGAAAAAGTATTCTAGTATACCGCAAAACATGGAACCTTGTTTCCACCTCAAGTTTCATTCCAACTAAAGCCTAACTAGATCATGATTAATTTCATAATTAACGCCTCTAATCATCCACTATTCCATTGAATTCAAACCAAATCTAAAATATCCAATCCATTTCCAACCAATGGGCAATTTGGACCTTTTACACCAATTTTATTATAAATAAAACCTCTCTCTTACTGTTTTGCACACTAGAAAACACACTCAAACATACCACACAGTTGAGAGAAGAAGAAAGGGAAAGAGAGTGAGCTTGGTAGAGAAAAGGAGAGAAAGAGAACATTTTGTTAGCAATTCAACCTAGCTTCAAGTAAGCTACGATACAACTCTCTCTTTTATTTTCTTTTTTCAAAGGTTAAAATAATATTTTCAGATGTGTTGTAATGGTGTTCTTGTGTTAAACTGAAAAGAATTGAGCCTTATTCCACCCTTGTGTTTTCTCTAAATCGGTGCAAACCTATATTTTTCTACACATAACTCTCATAATTTCTAAAGGAACACCTTCAATATTAAATTTATGAATTTAATATATACTATTTAGCATGTTTTTATTATAACACAAGTGAAAAATTATCCTTGGTTAACCTCTTTTCTTACCTTCTCCCTTATTTCAAGCTTTGTGCTCAAAGAGCCAATTTTTTTAGCCAACTTGCGAAAATTATAAAAAAATGTAGAAACATTTCCTTGACCTCATTTTTACGTCAAAAACTTCCTTAAATGGTTATCTTTCAAGTAAAATTGGTTTCATTAAAAAGAGTGAGCGGTTTGAAAGAAAATCTAATTTTTGTAACGATCAACGAATTGAACAACACTAGAGTGTTTCTTGAATAACTAAAACTCTAGAAAAGATATGAAACTTCTAAAAGATGTTCTAAGAACTAGACAAAATTCTCTACAAACCATAGGAAAGCCAAGTTTAGGGGAAAAAAAAAAATCTAAAAATGCCTTTTTGTTTACAATCTTTATGACAATGCAAATCTTGAAATTTACATTCTTGTGTGATATTTTTCCCTTAACTTCATGGATATGCCTAGAACTACTTGTGCATATTTTGCTATGTTAATCTCATGTGTTGTAACTTTGTTTCCTTCCATTTGTGCTATGAAGTTGTTCATACTTATTGTCATGACCCGAACCCACCCCTATGAATTATGATCATAACTAGCTAGTAATCATGAGATTACCTATGTCCTTAGACAGAAATCAAAACATATTTAATATGAGGGGCGAAAAGCGGAAGCAAAATGCAAAGATTGTCCAATGAGCTTGTGCATATATGGCATGAAACAAAAACTTTTCACATATGTATCTAATAACTCACACATCAGATGATTATAGTGTTCATGTTTCAAGGACCATTCAAACGTTCCTTCACGTGCAAAGCTTATACAATATTTATATAAATGGTCAAGCGACCAACAAAAAGAAACAAAAGGGTCAAAAGATTAAAGGATTAAAAAAAACAAAGCCTCTTGTGTGAGGCGTCATGGGCTAACTCCACAAAACATGGTTCTTTTACAAGTTCACTAGGGCTGGGGCTAGACATCCTACTGCTCACCTACATATATATAGATAAAGAGTGAGCTAATGCACAGTGAATAATATCAGAGTAAAGAGGTTTATGAATGAGATTCATGTATAAATAGATCTCACTTGTACTTAATACATATGGAATACAATTCCCATTCACAATATACTTAAGCAAATTATAACAGAATGACCTCGAGTCCAATCCACTATACTAACAACATGTCAAAGGGATGAAACGACCTTGGGTCCAACATTTTTGAATTCATATTCATGCGCACTTTTATAATCATGATCATGTTCACATTCGTATTCATAATAACCTTCGGTCCATTTAACAAACATACAAAACGACCTTCGGTCCAATTCATATATAAGATGACTTTAGGTCTATCTTGTCAAACATTCTAAACGGGCTTAGGCCCATTCCGTGTTCTTATCAAATATACCAAACGGCCATGGGCCCAGTTCATATTCTCATCAAACATACCAAATGGCCTGGCTCATTTCATATTCTCATGAAACATACCAAACGGCCTTGGGCCCATTTCATATTCGTACTTATCAGTCACTTTACAAATTCTTTTACGAATCAAGCAGATAGAATACTCATTCATTGTACAAATTCATAAGTTCTAAAAACATGCCTCATAGGTAATATTTAGAAAATAACATACATGAAAATATCTTTACTAAGATATTACTCACAGTGCTTAGTTGGCTGATTCGTTCTCAGAGTTGACCCTACACAATTCATAACACATACATAAATTGGGTCACACTACAATTCAATCTATTCTCAAATTCATTTATCTTTCTTAAGCTTCTTTCTAACTCTTTAGTTCATTTAGGTTGCTTAATATGTGTCTAAGAATGCTTAGAAATGAAAAAAAATAAAATAAATAGAAATCGGAACATAATGCAACTTTTCAAAGTTTCTTGAAACAGGGCACTTCACTCGAGCATAACATTGATCGCAAGAGCGAACCCCTTGGTCTGCAAAAGTACTAGATGTTCTAATTTTATGCTCGAGCCAACTTCTTGGTCGCTTGAGCCAAGATTGAAAATAAAGGGTGGTTGCTAGAGCGGTCTTTTGGTCATTCGAGCCAACCTCCAATGTCTGCAAAAGTACTAGGAGCTCGAAATGTATGCTCAAGCGATACTTCCATTGCTTGACCGAACTGCTCGAATTCTGGAATTTCCCGAATTCTATTTGAGCGTCAAACACAAGTCCAAGGCTTCAAATTCATGCATGACTCACTCAAACATGCAAGAACACTCCCAAATACATATATCTGGAGCTAACTTCAACCCATAGTTCAAAACTTCATGAATTCAACAAGATTCAAACCTTAAACTTTATGGTTGTAAAATCTATGTTTTATATCTTGCATTCACAAGCTTCAAGGCTTAAAATTGGACTTCAAAACATAACAATTCATGCATGCATGTGTCAAACAATTCTCAATTCCACATGGATTATATGATTCATGTTGTATAATGAGATTTCATAACAAATTCATTTATGCTTGTGTAAATTGATATCAGATTTATCAAACTTCGCTTGATTCATGTGCTTAACTTCATAGCCTTCTTGAATTTACATTTATGTGGCTTAAGTTCATGAATTAGAGTTCAATTACTCACCTAGAGCCTTTAATTCTTGCAATCTAGCAAGTTCTTGAGCCTAGCTTCCCAAATCTTCACTCTCCAAGTCAATCCCTTCAAGTTCTTGCCTTCCTCACTCTACAATGGTGCTCTCTCTCTCTCTCTCTCTCTCTCTCTCCCTTCCTCTATAATGTATAATCTCAGGACATTGATGAAGATGAGCTCAATTTTGTGAGCCTAAGCACTATTCTTATCATATATAGCTAGTGATTTGCTTATGCTAATTAAGCTTGATTAAGGCTAAGCAATCTTACTTAAGTTTAATCAACTTAATCTAATTAGTTTGATCCAAATCAATTTTAATTAAATTTCACTGTAGGCTTTAAAAATTATGCTAATCACAATGGTATAGTCAATTTTGGTTTCTGTCTTCTCTATGGCCCTCAATTTCAGTTTATTATAGAATACCGAACATATTTTCCTACGATGACCATATATGAATTCAAAAGTGCATATAATCACATGCTTAGCATGCAAAATTATATTAAGCACATAATCACAAGTGTAATTAAAGATTAATGGCATAACACAGAACGAGGTTGTCATATTCTTCCTCCCTTTAGGAATTCTGGTCCTCAAAACTTATGTTACCTTTTGTAGACACCCCATTTTTGACTGTCCTTAAGACTTGGACGTCACCATTTGAACACTCGGTGATCATCCATGTTCATGTTCATCTTGAGTTCTCGGAGGTCTCGGCCACGCGCCTTGCCTCAAGACCTCTCGACTTGCCTGTTTTGTGTTTGGTTTTTCACCAAACACTTGTGTTTTGCTTTTGAGGAGTAGGGAATGGCTTGTTGGCCATCCCCACATCTCACCAGCCATGGCTTGAGGCCACCGACCATTGTTTTGTTGCCATCGGCCAAATGTTTGGTCGGTTGGCACTCTGTTTGGTTGGTCGACCATTTATTTGGTCAATTTGGCATTTTTGGCTGGCCGACCACTGTGCATCTGCTTTTGGCAGATATTTTGTGCCAATTGTGCTAGCTGGCACCCACTTTGCACCCCCTCTATACACGTGTATGGAGGGATTTCACTCTTGCTTAGCTTGTTTTATAAGCTTTGCAAGAGTGATCCTCTATAAAGGGAGGCCTTCTCCTCCCTTCTCAAGGGTTACAAAAAAGAGTTCTAGAGGTCTGAATTAGGGTTAGGTCTTGTGTATCTATCTATCTCTATATCTCCCTCTCTTTTGCTCTTTGTGTGTGTATTAAGGTGTTTTGTTCATAGTTTTGCACACAAACACCTAGAGTTACACTTTCCTTTAGCTACTGAGGTACTAAGGAGTGATTTTCAGAGTTCTTGAGTTGATCTAAGCTTGGAGAAGGGGCTGGAGTGGTCCTTGTGAAGAAGGTCTTCAAGGGTAAGAACTTTACCCCTTTATTCTCCATTTTTGCATAGGCTTTTAGCCATCATTGCATCTGTTTTTAAGCTTAACTTATAACATATAAAAGTTTTGATTTTAAGTGCTTAAAATAGTTGTTTAAGGTTGTTTTGATGTTTGGGGTTGTTTGACCCCTCTTAGGCCTTGTTTGGCCCCCATTTTGTGCTATTTTGGTGAGCTCCGGAACCACCTTGTTTGGGCCTCCTCACCACTGAAATCCCTGGGGATGGTGCTTTGAGGTCCTAAGAAAGAGAGGGCCATCCCCTCTCCTTGTTGTTTTCAAAAGTTGTCATTTTAGCCTCATATGTGAGCACCATTGTTGAGTTCATGTTGGCCATGTCTTAGCTAGTATTTGTGCTTATTTTGCCATGATATAGTACTGTTTTAAGTTGGTTTAGACACACCATGCTTGCTTAGCATACTTGTCATGTAATGCCATGAATTGCCTTAACATGCTTTGTGCTTTGAGCCTTGTTTCTAGCATGTTTTTGGCCTAGCTTTGTGAAGCTTTTATGCATGTCTTAGTATGCTTAAGGCCTATTTGGAGTTGTTTTGGCCATCCATGACATGCTTTGCATAGCCACCTTGCATTTTGGCTTGTTAGCCTTGGGTGTGTGAGTGTTGAGCATGTATTACTTGGCTTGTTTCAGTGGTTTGGCACCACTTATAACATCATTTCAGTCCTTGTGGTATGCTTGTATGCTTGCATTTGATGCTCCTTTAATGCTTCAAGAGGTTGGTATCTTGTGCTCCATGTTTGAACCCTTTTGCATGCCTTTAGACTTAGGCCATTTAGATGCCATCTAGGTGTGCCTTTGACCTTGTTTTGTTCTGCCTTGGGGTGGTTTTGAGTCCCCATGGCCCTTTGGGACTTGGCTCATATAGCTATGGTTTAAGCCCCTTGTCTTACCTTGAGTTTTGGACATAGTTGCATGCCTTGCTTGCATTGATAGGTTGATTTGGTATCATTCCTCATGTATTTTCAGAGCTTGCTATGCTTGCCATTAGTCCATGTTTATCCTCTTTTAGTATGCTTAAAAGTTGCTTCTTTATGCTTAAGAGTTGGGCCATGTGTGCATGCATGTTTGTATGTGTTTTGGCCTTCATTTCCTTAGCATTTGGCCACTGTTTTGGACCTAGTAGAGAGCTGTCCATCTTGGTGTAAGTCCCTCCTTTCCATGTTGTTGCATGCTCGCCTTATGTGTTGTTGCATACTTGGCCTATCGCAAGTGTTGCATGCTTGAATCACATTGCATTTAGCATGTTTTCTTCCTTTTGCCTTGGTTGGTTAACATGTTACGTGTCTTGCATGTTTGTATGTTCGCATTGCATATTGCATGCTTGTTAGCTTGCACATGTTGTTACATGCCTTGCATATTTGTTTGTTTAGGCTGTGTGCTTAGTACACATTACTTGCTTTCATGCTCATGATTGCATACTTAGCTCATATGTCTAGGTTGCATTGCATTGAGCATGCATGCCTTGTCTCTTGATCAAGTGATAGAGGTTGGGCCTTATGTGTTTATTTGGTTTGCATTTCATTTGACATCAAAATACATAACTTGGCCTCTTTGGCCATCACGCATTGAAATGCGCGATTGGTGGCCCGAGGGTCGAGGACCATCCTCCTTTGAGTCATGAATGTGATAAGGAGGGTGTTTGTGCAAACATTTGATTGAAATGCATTGCCATGCCATGTTTGCCCTCTGCTGCTGTCAAAACAGGATTCTGCAGATAAATATGGTCGGTCGACTGCATAAAGTGCCGATCGACCAATGATGGATGGCCGAGAGCTGAATATTTGGTCGATGACCCTTTTACCATGGTCGGTGATGTTTCCCCTTGGTCGGTGATGCTCCACAGTGTTTAGAGAGTGTTCCTTGGGACTTGTGCAATTTTCGCAAGGTAAGTAGAGGCAACTTGTGCATGGTGACGGATTTCCAAGCAAACCTGAGCACGCATGCATTGGATCCTTTTCTCGAGGCTGTTTTATTGCTTTCTTAGCTTAGTTAATTTGCTTAACTAGTTAAGTGGCCTATAATAATTAATTAGCTTGTAGGTTAATTAATTCGTATTATTCTTTTGGTCCCTCCGAGTGAGGGCGAATGTGTAATAAGTGTGGGTGTGTGTGTGCATGTCTTCCAACCCCCATTTCTTTCTCCCTTTTACTTACCTGCTTTTGATGGTTAGTACTACGACATATTTAATTTAGCATACCTTATGCTATGCATGCCTGCATTCATTTATCAGTATTGCATGCACCGGGCTCGGCGCATCATGCTAACTGCATAGTATTTCAAATCTAACTTGAATACATGTTACTTGTTGCATTTCGCATGCCATCCTAGGATTAGCCGAGCCTATTCTAGATTGCATTTTGCCTGTGATGCATTAGCCATTTAACATGGACTTGGATCATACGTTTGATTGCTAACATGTTCTTTGTTTTGGCTCGGAGTACGCTGTAAGTATTTATGCTCTAGCATCTCGCATGAGTGTGAATGTTAACATGACAGCATGCTTACCATGTGGCTATGTGCTTATGTGATATTACTACCTGAATGCCTGTGGGTGAAGGTTGGATTGCTTGACTTGGAACAACTCGTTGAAATCCGTATTTTAGCCTACTTGCGAGTAGCAAATTTCAAACCATTTTCCGAACAAACGGATATTCAATGCTTTGTTCCAAATTAGGCGATCTAGTCTATACTTTTGTGTTGTGTGCATCACATAGTAAGATTAGCTAATTAATCGGAATAAGAACACATAACGTTTTCAAAACTAGATATCATGGTTAGTAGAGGCCGATCTTCGGATCGGGCGAGCGGGGGTGCTCATAGCTGACCTTCCCCAATCGTACCCAAGTTCCCGAGCCGAGGCAACTTTGGTGGCCTTAGGCAAACGAGTTAGGGTTTCCTAAATTCTCCCATAAAAAAATATTTAGGTGGCGACTCTGTATCTGGCAAAGCTGTCCATGTTTGGCACTTCTTTCTAAAAAAATCTGTTTTCTCAAAATGATTTGCCGGATTTGGACTCTTTGGTGATTTATCAATCTCACATTGCACATTGTGAGATCAGATTAAGAACCACGACAATTTGAGTCCGAATTGTAGTAAACCCACAAATGAACAGAATGGGGATTCATTCCTCCCGGGACATTCGGGGACGTCTACACCTTCCATTGGAAATAGATGTGGGTAACGTTGTCGCATCTCATGTTCTTTTTTCCATGTGGCATTCCTTTCGTAATGCTCTTTCCATTCCACTTTCATCATTGGAATGGATTTGTTTCTCAGTTGCTTCACTTGTCGGTCAATAATTTGTTTTGGCCATTCTTCATATTCCATATTCTCGTCAAGGGCTATTCAGTGATAATCAATTATGTGGAACGGATCTCGGAGATAGCCCCTCAACACTGGCACATGGAATACATTGTGCATTTGTTCCATTCCCAGTAGTAGAGCAATTCTATAAGCAATTAGACCAAGTCTTTCCAGAATTTGAAACAGCCCAATGTAATGGGGTGACAACTTACCCTTTTTACCGAATCTCGATTGGCCTTTCATTGGAATCACACGGATGAATACATGATCACCAACCTCATATTCAAGAGGCCTTCTTCTAACAACAACACAACTCTTTTGTCGGCTCTGAGCTGTCTTGAGTCTTTGCTGAATCCATTTAATCTTTTCAGTGGTAGTTTGCACAATTTCTGGCCCAAGCAAAACTCTATCCCCGACTTCTGTCCAACAGACCGGTGATCTACATATTTTTCCATATAAGGCTTCATACGGTGCCATGCCAATGCTGGAGTGGAAGCTATTATTATACGCAATGTCACGACCCAAATCTGCCCCTATAGATTTAGCGTCGTAACTGGGCAGTAATCCTAGGATTACCGAAGGCCTCTGACCCAAAAATCATATGAATAGAGGGGTTGTGGAAGCAAATACAAACATACAACGTCCATAGAGCTATGTAGAAACACATGGGACAGAAATTTAAAACTTGCATATATACATGTGATGTCAAAAGTTTCATAAGTCACGTAGCATCACACAGATATTAACAAAAGGGACTTAGCCTAGTGTACATATGACCAAAAACAAAACAAAAACATCTTTAACATGATTCACAAAACGTGACTACTTCAAACGAGAACCTCCCTGGGAGGCATGGTCGTTGGTTGACAAAACTAAAACTCTCCCAGCAGCAGCTTAGGCCAGGTCACACGCCTGCTCACCTATATACATAATATAAATAGTGAGCGAAAGCCCAGTAAATCAAAACAGAGTAAAGAGTTTAATGAATGATGTCCCATAACAGATTCAGAAAGCAGAACAAAGTCATAATTCTTATTCTTGTCCAAAATTATATACAAAAATCAGAATTCATGCTTAATCATACATGGTACATCCATTAGCATTAACAGATTAGATACAGAGCATTAAGCGTCATACTTGACAAGTTCCATAAAGGAACTGTAGATGCGCCCGTGGGCCTCACTACAGTGCGGACTCAATTTGTGTCACGGTCCTTAATCTGAACCAAAGAGTCCAAATCCGGCAAATCGTTTTGAGAAATAGATTTTTGAAAAGAAGTGCCAAACATGGACTGCTTTGCCAGATACAGAGTCGCCACCTAAATATTTTTTATGGGGGAATTTAGGAAACCCTGACTCGGGGCCAAAGGCCACGTGTCCGTCATCACCAAAGTTGCCTCGGCTCGGGAGCTTGGGTACGATTGGGGATGGTCAGCTATGAGCACCCCCTCTCGCCCGATCCGAAGATCGGCCTCTACTAACCATGATATCCATTTTTGAAAACGTTATGTGTTCTTATTCCATTTATTAGCCTAGAATTACTATGTTATGCGCACAACAAACAAGTATAGACCAAATTGCCTAAATTGGAACAAAACATTGCATGTTCGTTTTGAAGATGGTTTGCTACTCGCAAGTAGGCTTAAATGCAGGTTTTGCCACTCTCGAGTGGGCTTTTGGAAAAGATGGTTTTGCCACTATCTAGTGGGCTTAAAACTCACAGTTTCAATGCATTATCCCAATTTAGTTAATTCAACCTCCACCCACAGGCACTCAAGCAGTTATATCGCATAAGCATCTAGCCTCATGGTAATCATGCTATTGTGGCGACACTCACACTCATGCGGTATGCTAAAGCATAAATGCTTACCTAGTACTCCGAGCCAAAACAAAAGCTAGTTAGTAATCAATGCATGATCCTAGCTCATGTTAAGATGGCTAATGCAACACATACAAGATGCAACTACAATAGGCTCGGCTATTCTAAGATGGCATATGATGATGCTACAACTAACATGTATTCAACTTTGGAATTGAAATACAAATGCAGTTAGTATGATGCGCCGAGCCCGGTGTATGTAAGACAAATGTATGGATGCACGCATGCTATCATACTGTATGCTAATTGAAACATGCCCTAGGCTAACCATCAAAAGCTAGTAAATAAAAGGGAAGAAAGATGTGGGATTGGGAGACATACACACACTCACGCACACTTATTACACAATTGCCCTCACTCGGAGGGTCCGAATAAATATTACAAACCACCTAATTAATTAACTCTCAAGCTAAATAATTAATTACAAAAATTTCTAATTAATTAACAAATTAAATGCAGAAGAAAGGTGGTCGCAGCCCTGCCTCGGGATGCGTGAATGATGCATGCTTGACTCGTCTCGTCTGGAAACTCGCTGCCATAGTACTGTTGCCTCTGTTAACACTGCCTTGCTCCCCTGAGGACTGCCAAAGTCCAAGGGTATGCTCTTTGGATGCTGGGGGTACCATCGACCAAGTAGAAACGCCACCGGCCGGAGGGGATGATCACCGGCCACTGAATAAGCTATCGGCCAAACATGTTTTGCCGGTCGGCACCCAACACTGCCGGCCGGCCAATCCTTCCTGCTGAAACCTGCAGCTGGCAGCAGTAAAGGGCAAGCAGTGTATGGCATGGAATTTTTGAACAAATGTGAGCATGGACACACTCCCTATCATGCAATGGACTCAAGGGAGCATGGCCCTCGACCCTCGGGCCATCAATCACGTACTTCAATGCATGATGGCCCAAAAGCCAAGTGTGCAACTTTGATATCAAATGAAATGCAAGCACAAAACACATCAAAGGGCCCCAACCCCTATCATGGTTGATCAAGAGGCAAGGGAATGCACAACGATGCACATGCAACCTAAGCATGCAAACAAACATACGAACACGCAACGCAACTACATGGCACACAGAATGACTTACAGCTATACAAAGCATGCATTATTTGATCATGAGGCATGAAAACAGATACAAGAAAGTCCCAAAACATGCATATTTTCATTTTATAACAAGTCTCAAAAATGAACACAAATAGGGCTAATCTATCATGCAAAAATGGCCCTAAAAGAGAGATTAAACACAAAGGGACAGCAGCTGGCCTCAAATGGTAAAGAGCCCTGCAACAAAGTTGAAGAGAGGCTCAAAAAAGACACTTTACAGTTTACATCAAGCCACGGAAATAATCACAAATAAGGCCAAACTATCATGCAAGAAAAGGCCTAAAAGAGGGGTAAAGAGACAAGTGGTAGCTGCTGTTCTCAAACAGAGGAGAGCCCTTCAACAATATTGAAGAGGGGCTCAAAAAACAATATTTCACAGTTTATGGAAAAGTCCAAAACAGCTCACCAGTAAGCCTAAAATACTATGCAAAAATTGGTCTAAAAGAGAGATAAAGAGGCAAGTGGTAGTAGGAGACATCAAACAGTAGGAGGTCCTTGATCAAACATGAAAAGGGGGTCAAAATATGACCATTTACAGTTTGGGTCGGAGCCCAAAAAAATCTTGCAAGTATGGCTTAGATAGCATGCAAAGCAAGACAAGAAAGAGGGAAAAAGGGACTCACCCTTGTAGAGCCAAGCTTCAACAACTTTTGGGCCAAGTTTGGGAGCTCTTCACCTCTGGAAAGCAGTCTCAAGTTGCTGGAATGGAGTGTAGATTGATAGGCTAGGAGTTGATGTAGAAATGGCCAAGAACCAAGGTATTTTAAAGCTTGGATGAGAAAGAGATAGGGAGAGAGAGAGATGAGAATTTTTTAGAGAGAGAAAAAATTTTATTTCTCCAAGTTGCATCTCTCTTTTCCTTCTCTCCTCCTTTCTCTTTGTCAAGAAGCTTGATTGATATAGAAACATATCAATCTGCAGCTCCTTAGAGCTCCCATGTCCAGGCATGGGCTGGGGTATGGCCTGGAATGACAGCTGCCAGCTGTCTACAGAAATATCTGTTGAAATCCACATTTGGCCGGCCGGCTATCAAAGTGGTCGACCGGCAGTCAAATTGGCCGGCCGGCCATCACATTTGGCCGATGGCAACAAGACACAGCCGGTGGCCTCAAGCCATGGCCGGTGGAGTGTAGGGATGTCCTAAAAGCCATTCCCTGTCCTCCAAAGCAAAAACACAAGTGTTTGGTGCAAAACCAGACACAAAACGGTCGAGTCGAGAGATTCTGAGGCAAGGCGCGTAGCCGAGGCCTCCGGGAACTCAAGACGAACACAAACATGGATGATCACCGAGTGTTCAAGCAGTGACGTCGAAGTCTTGAGGACGGTCAAAAATGGGGTGTCTACAGTTGCCCCTCTTTGACAGAACTCGAAAGTCATAACAATGACGGGAGTGAATGTCAAAGCCTAGAGACGACTCATTTTTGACAAGGCCGAAGACTTAGACAAACATGCAAGACAGACAAGATTTGTGCCCGAAGGCAGGGGCAAAATGCAAGACAATGCACAAAGCCGAACATAACTTATGATCATGCAAAGAAAGCTGTAACGAAGCATAACATGCGACAGTTTTAAGCTAGCATATACCAAACTACACTGCAATGCAGAAAGGATGTAAGAGAATTATGTAATTCTCGATATGTCTCACTCGGAGAATACAATACCTGCGCAGTCCGTCTGGTTGCACCAGCCTCAAATGAACCGTACATACAATATCGTGCCTGAAAAGAAAGCAAGCTTAACAGGTACAGATATCGTTAGCAATATGCATAACATGCAATCGAAAGTGCGCGACAACGCAATTTGAGTGGGACGCATAACAATGCTGTGAAGGCACAAACACATGTAAGTAAAGAACACGTGGCAACGTGCACAATGTGTATGAGAAGTTTGAACACATGTAAGCAAAGCGTGCGGTCTACGCAAGCAATGTGTATAGAAACTTGAAATTGAACACATGTAAGTAAAGCATAACGCGACAACGCATGCAATGTGTATAAAAGGAACTTGAACACATGTAAGTAAAGCATAACGCGACAACGCATGCAATGTGTATAAAAGGAACTTGAACACATGTAAGTAAAGCATAACGCGACAACGCATGCAATGTGTATAAAAGGAACTTGAACACATGTAAGGACCAGTTATTCATGATGTTGAAATGCCAAGCACTGTAACATGGTATAATTGAAGTGATTTGTGGAATTCACAAGATACGAAAAGGATACGGGAAGGGAAGTTCCTTGCGTGTACCGAGCATCGCTCATAGAAGACACGACTTGAGGTTAACTCGAAGGCCTACTAATGTTCTGAAAGTGTACTTTCTTGCACTGTCTCGAGTAATGAAGGCGCCAAACCACATAGTTGACCCGAACAAGGGCGCGGGAGGTGCGTTGACCACAAGGGGAGGTTACCAGTATCAATTCCGATACTTTGCTGCCCCGTTCTTCTTTTTGCTTTACTTTCCTTTTTACTAGTAGTTTGAACACATTGCACTGCCTTAAGCAGGTTTTACCTTTTCAAAAATATGTATTTTGCAAAACACATGAGGGAAATGAAACAACCATTTTGTTCAAAATGATGTTACATTTGTGCTTTCTATGCATCGCATCGCATGGTATCACATAACAATGTGAATGAAATTGAACTCGGTTTGAAAATTGAGCATTCGCATCGTAATAATCAGGTAGTGAACTGACTTACAACTCGATAAGCAAAGCAAGGAAACTCAATAAGCTAGCCACGTGCGAGTACAACTCGACAAGCAATAAAGACTTGAAAAGAGTGAAATACAACTCGATAAGCAAATTTACAACAACTCGATAAGCAAATGGGCGTGACGCCGCAAAATCCATCATCGGAGGGGGGGGCCTTGGAAGTGGTGGCATTCCCCAAATTCTCAGCATAAACAGTTCATAGAACAAGGAGGAAGACCACCGGCCAGGGGTGGAGGCCATCAGCCATGATAACCTGTCACCGGCCAAAAGTGGTGGTCGGTCGGCATTATATTTGGCCGGCCGGCCGGCCGTGAATGAAAGAATCACCAGAATGTTGACACCTGTCTTCCACTCAATCTTATCCCCTACAAAAGGCCTCAGCTTCGTAGTTCTACTCAATTCAACATTGATTTGCTCGAAATGGAGGGATTTCTTGCCCAGAATCTCTCGTCCTGGATTAACAACTTGGATGGCTCGAAAAAGCTGAATTTCCGGGGTTTCGGCATAAATGCACTATTCACTCTGATTCGCACTTCGCTGCACTTTCCATTTCTTCATGCCGCAGTGAGGTTTTGGAACCCGGTGACTCATGTCTTTAGCTTTAGCGGGCAAGAGGTATGCCCTACCTTCGAAGATTTTCAAGCTTTAATGGAATCCGAGCGTGACGAGGAGATCTTACCCCAGCTTAACTTTGGTCATGTTCAGAGCTTAGAGCGAATGTGTGGACTCACTATGTATGACACTCGATCTCTGATTTGTGACGGAATGCTAGATATTCCGAGTTTGATTCATCTGTTTTCGGATACCGGTGACCGCGGCGACCATCATTGGCAAGGCTTCCGGCGACATGCCCTCTGTTTGTGCATGTTATCTCATTTTCTGTTTTCCTCAGGCTCCGGGGGATCTAGCGTCCAATTGATCGAGGTTGCCCTAGGCTTAAAAGAGGGCAAGAGCTGCATTGCCATGACTCTGGCAGAGACGTTGATGGGCTTAGACGCCTTTTATCATCGAGAGACGACCAGATTGGCGGGGAGTCCACTACTGCTGCAGGTAATGTTTCCCACCCAATCTTACATGTGTATTGCTCACACCGCTCGGCCCTCAAACTCGTTTTCTCACAAAACCCTTTTCTCACTTTTTTTCTCATCGTATATCTCTTTATTCTTTATTCTCTCATTTTTCATCCCTTCCCAGGTGTGGTTGATGGACAAGTTGCAGGTTGTGGACTCTTGCCCAGCATACTTAGCTCGCGGCTACTTCTTCAGGCAACGTCTAGTCAACGCCCTTGACGAGGGATGGTGGTTTGATTGGATGTGCAGCCTGTCCGCAGACCACATTGCTTGGCGGTACCCTTGGCTCAATCTACCGGCAATGGGCTACAGCATGTCCCGACAGAGCGGGATTCAGTTGATTGGCTTGACCCACTGCGTATTCTATTTCCCGTTCCGGTTCCAGCGCCAGTTTGGCCACGATCAGACCTGTCCGGCGAGGGGATAGAGTATCCAGCTGCATTCCTAGCCCGAGGTGCGCAGCTCGCTCGGCCGGCCACAGCATGGAGGACAAGAGAACTCCTAGTCCTCGCTCCTACTTTCAGTTGCACTTTGTCTGATGAGTGCTTGGATTGGCTCAATGAAGAGGCACAGGAAGGGCCCAGCTTGGCACCGGGGGCTTCGACCAGCTCTGGGAGGGGGCGCAGGAACACCTGACTTGACTATGCCCCGGATTTATTGCTTTATTAGTACTTTCAAGTTTTCCTTATGAATGTAATAAAAAAGCAACTTCAATTTGTATGCAAGAGCAGGAGGACTCTTACTGAAATCAATGAACTTTGAAGGTTATGGTACTGAAAATTTCCCGTTTTGGTCTAGAGATGGTCTTAGTTGTAAAAAGATTAATTTGAACAAAGTCAACTTTTATCAAAATTTTTCAAAACTATTTTCGATATGGATCAGAACTGGACACGCCTGAGATCTGTCACTGAGATGCACAAACCCCGGATCCCAGCAACTGGAAAGTTGCCCCTAGTCTGAATAGTACCGCAGCACTACATAGCAACGGAAAGTTGCCCCTAGTCTGAAAAGTACTGCACCGGAGATCACCACCGAAGCTTTTGAATGCTGAATAGACAAAAATGACCGAGATGATCAAATGGACAAAGCTGATCGGGGAAAAGTTTATGGCTAAACTTCAGGATGAAGCTGCCTACGTATCCCAAAGATGGGAATCAAGCCTTACGTAGTTCAGGCTTAGGTTCACTCGAGTATTTTCACTCTCCTTTTACGCTCTAACTTTTTCCAAGGCCGCCCTTTGCGGGTTTTCAACCTTGCGAGCTCAGTTTTTATATTTTCCAATTTTTTCAATGCTCTAACTTTTGCCTAGGTCGCCCTTTCGGGTTTTTGGCCTAGCGAGGCTCTCAGAGATAATATTTCTTTAACTTGTCCATGTTGATCGGTTGGGAGAACTCTAGGCCATCTAGATCCATTAGAACCACAGCTCCACCTGACCAGATAGCTTTGATGATGTAAGGACCAGTCCAATTGGGTCTGAACTTGCCCCTTAGCTCGGTTGTCCTTGAGCACCAAATCTCCTTCCTTTAGATTCCTAGACTTAACTTTCTTGTTAAAAGCCCGGGCAATTCTGCGCTGATAACCTTGAACATGGTACAGTGTTTTCAGTCTTCTCTAATCAAAGAGCATGAGTTCCTCAAACCTGCTCTGCTGCCAATCTGCTTCGGCTATTTGACACTCAGCCAATACTCGCAATGACGGAACCTCAATCTCGATAGTAGAACGGCCTCCATCCCATAAACCAATGAATATAGAGTCGCTCTGGTAGAAGTTCTAATTGAAGTCCTATAGCCCCACAGAGTAAACGGTAGCTTATCTAGCCAATCCCGGTAGGTTTCCACCATCTTCTGCAGTATGTGTTTGATATTTTTGTTGGCGGCCTCGACCGCTCTGTTGGTTTGTGGCCGGTATGTGGATGACTTGTGAAAAGCCACGTTGTATTTCTCCAACAGGTCAATCACTTCCTTCTTGAAGTGGGAAACGTTATCCGAAATAATCTCGTTTGGGACCCCGTAGCGGCAGATGATGTTGTTTCTGATAAACTTTGCAATGTACGACGCCTTCAACACGGTATATGATTGGGCCTCGACCCACTTTGTAAAGTAATCTATCGCGACCAGGATGAACTCATGCCCATTCGACCCCTTCGGAGTGACAGCCCCGATCACATCAATTCCCCAAACTGAAAATGGCCGTGGCGAAGTCATATTGTACAGCTTCGATGGCGGAATGTTCATGCGATTTGCATGGATCTGGCATTTGTGGCATCGCCGAACAAAACCGATACAATCCTCCTCCATGGTGGACCAGTAGTAACCCTGTCTGAGGATCTTCTGCGCTAGCATTACCCCATTCATATGTGCTCCATATTCTCCTCCATTGATGGCCTCCATCAGGCGTTTTGATTCTTCAGCTTCAACGCATAGCTTATGCATTCCCAGATGACCTCTCTTGTACAATTTACCTCCGCAGATGATGAATTGAATGGCCATTCTTCTGATTGCCCTTTTATCCGTGGCATTTACCCCTAGCGGGTATGCTTCCTTCTCCAAGAAATTCCAAATGTCGTAATACCAGGGGTTTTCGTCTTGAACCTCATCTATGGCAGTAATTGACTCGTATGCTGGCGCGAATTTTTGGTCAATGATGACGGGACGCATCCGGACTTCGGACGGGATGTCTATCATAGAAGATAGAGTTGCTAAAGAATCTGCGAACCTGTTGTTCTCTCTTAGTAGATGAGCAAAATTTAGCTTCTCAAACCGAGGAATTAACAAGTCCAGGGTCCGGTGATACATCATTATCTTTTCTTCTTTGACTCTCCAGTCTTCTTTTGCTTGAGACACAACAAGGTTTGAGTCCCCGATGACGTCCAACCGTCTTGCCCCTAGTTCCAAGGCTGCTTCTAGGCCGACAATGCATGCCTCATATTCTGCTTCGTTGTTTGAGACTTTGAATCGGAGTTTGAATGCTAGAGGGATACGGGAGTTGTCAGGTGCTATTAGCAACACCCCTATCCCATACCCGTACTGGTTGGACGCTCCGTCAAAATACATCGTCCAAAACTCGTCGTCGATATGCAAAATGGCCTCATCTGGGAACAAGTACTCAACTGCTTCACCCCCTTCCACTGGATGATCGGCTAAGAACTCTGCCACTGCTTTTCCCTTGACTGACTTGCGCGTCACATATTTTAGATCGAATTCGGAAAGCAACAGCAACCAACGAGCTAGCCTACCCGTAAGTGCCGGTTTCTCGAAAAGATATTTGATGGGATTGAGTCGTGAAACCAACATTACGGAGTGAGCTAACAGGTAGTGCCGTAGCTTCCTGGTAGCCCATACCAAAGCTAAGCAAGCCTTCTCCAACAGTGTGTATCGAGTCTCATACTCTAGCATCTTCTTGCTCAGATAGTAGATGGCTCTTTCCACCTTGTCCTCTGACTCTTGTGCGAGCATACAGCCTATTGTGGTCTCGGTCACTGAAAGGTACAATATCAACGGTCTCCCCGGCTCTGGCGGTGACAACACGGGCGGGTTCTGTAAAAATTCCTTGATCTGTTCAAAAGCAGCTTGGCATCGGCCGTCCCATTGGAATTTCTTGCCTTTCTTCAGGAGACCAAAAAGTGGTTCACAAGTCAAGGTTAATTTTGAAATAAACCGTCTTATGAATTGCACTTTACCCAGGAAGCCTCGCACCTCCTTTTCAGTCCTTGGTGGTGGCATTTCTAGGATGGCCTTGATCTTTGAAGGGTCGACCTCGATGCCCCTTTGTGTAATCAGAAATCCCAGCATTTTTCCCGCCGTAACACCGAACGTACACTTCTGAGGATTCAGTCGTAGCTGGAATTCTCTGATCCTTTGGAAGAACTTTTGCAAGGCGGTGTAGTGGCCTTTTCTTTCTTTGGACTTGACAATCATATCGTCCACGTACACCTCCACCTCTTTGTGGATCATGTCATGCAATATTGTGGTCGCGGCCCGTTGATATGTAGCTCCAGCATTCTTCAACCCAAACGGCATCACTCTGTAGCAGTATGTCCCCCACGGGGTGGTAAAAGCAGTCTTCTCCCGGTCTTCGGGTGCCATCGCTATTTGATTGTAACTTGAGAAGCCATCCATAAACGAAAACAAAGCATGCCCTGTCGTAAAATCCACCAACTCATCAATATGTGGTAAGGGGAAGTCGTCCTTCGGACTAGCTCTGTTCAAATCCCTGAAGTCCACGTATACTCGGATCCTGCCATCTTTCTTCGGTACTGGAACAATGTTGGCCAACCAAGTCGGGTATTCGGATACCAGCAGGAAGCCAGCATCGATCTGCTTGGTGACTTCTTCCTTAATTTTGATGGCCCAGTCTGGATGAATCCTTCTGAGTTTTTGTTTGACAGGTCGGGCCTCGGGGTCAAGAGGGATCCGGTGCTGTACAATCTCAGGATCGATTCAAGGCATGTCTTCGTAGGACCACGCGAAAACATCTTTGAAATCTTTTAATAAAGCGACTAAGCGCTCGCGTTCTTCCGAAGACAACGTGGACCCGATCTGGACCAGCCGCGGGTCCTTCTCAGTACCAATATTCACAGTAGTGATTTCATCAACTAAAGGTTTAACAAATCTTTCCTGCTCTTGATCAATTAATCGTTGCAAAACCGGAGGAATTTCTCCCTCGTCGTTTTCATCAAAATTTTGAAAGTCCTGATTTAAGCAATATATCAAAGGCACAGAAAAGTACTCGGAAACCACATCCACATTATTCTCATTAAGTACTTCCAAACCGTCCGATTCTTCTGTTACAACAGACTCAAAGGAGAAAGAAAAAGACGACCTGGACAGGACTGTGGCATCCGGGTTATCACCCCCAGGAATACCGAACTCAGACTCAGTTGAGCTGGAACCTGATTCTAACTCACAAGACTCGGTGGAATCAGATTCTGGCTCACTCCCTGACCCGGTGCTGCTTGATAAAAATCCCTCTTCGTATTGCCAAACGAGAGAGGGTGTGATGGATGCATCCAAAATAGTTGCTGGTAGGCGCGCAGCCGTTCCATTCCCGATCATGCATACCGAGAAGTTATCCTCTAAGCACTTCTGTTCGATCGGAGGATCTGAAAGCAGACATGCCAGCGCTACCCCCATTTCATCTTTAGCGTCCTTAGACTGCACTTCCTTACTCTGCTCAGCCTCAGCTAACGGGTCTGTCTGCTCTTTGGCAACGCCATTCCCAAGTAACTGCAGGTCAAAGAAATTCTCAAACCCCGGCATGCGCTTCCTCTCCGCGTTTAGCCACGGCTCTGGGAAGCCACAGAATGGAAAGTCCTCCCCCTCCCGGACGAAGCGTCCGTTTAGGGTACCCTGAATGGGCCGGTGCATTAAGTCAAAAGGCTTCCCCATCTGTTTTGCTCTGGCTCTTCCGGCCATTTCCTTTCCTTTCCTCACCCAATCCTCTTTGGTGGGCAAATAACCCAAGCCAAAGGTATGTGGGTTATGTGGCACCTCGGCCAATGCCGCGACGCCCTTCCGGCCGCTCTTTCCCAATCCCATCCCAGGGATATGTTGAAGCTTGTTCATGAGGTATACTGCTTAAGCACTGACATATACCCCCTCGTTAGTAGCCATGATGTCCTGTACAACCCGAGCCTCAGCAAGGGTGAAACCTGACATAAACACGTCCTCCATGCCATGCTTAATTTCCAAAACTGGCGTAGATACTTCCGGCGGTGGATAGATTGATGAATTCCCAAAAACAATGGCTACTCCCTTTCCATAGGGGTATTTCACCATTTGATGCAAGGTAGAAGAGATTGCCTTGACTTGATGCAGCCACGGCCGCCCCAAGAGTAGATTGAAAGTGGCGGGAACTTCTAGGATGTGAAAGTCAATTTCATGCTGCCCTGGCCCAACCTTGGTCTGGATCTTCACTGTTTCCATGACTTCTGGGCTTGTATTGTCGTATGCCCGAATCACTTGGGCTGTTGGTACGAAGTTCGCAGTTTTCAAACCAATTGCATAGGCAGTCCTTGCCGGACATACATTGATGGTGGACCCTGTGTCGACAAGCACCACAGGTATCAATTTGTTTTTGCACTCCACAGAGATGTAAAGTGGCTTGTTGTGGTTCGCACCCTCAGGTGGCAGTTCTTTGTCAGAAAAGGTCAACATCGGGGTAGCTCCTCCCGGAAAAACTAAGCCTACTAGCTGTTTTGGCGTAGTTTCTATCGAAAGCTTTGCCTTGTCCATGGCTGATAGGATATCCTGTCTGTGCACTCGTGATGCCATAAGCAGTCCCCAGATGGAGATGTCTGCTTGTATCTTTTTTAACTGCTTTAGTACAGCCTCTTCTTCGACTTGCTTCTCTTTCTGTCTCTCAGCTTCCTTATCTTTCCCAGATGCCTCCGGCTGGTCTAGGTGCGGGGGCTTGAAATATCGTCCGCTCCTTGTCACGTGGTCCACTTCTCCAAGGTACCAGGTGTCATCGGGTTGGTTGTTCCCCCAATCTTCGTCCGTATGGGCAAGACATAAATCCTCATCTTCCCACCACATTCCATCAGCAGCCGACAGACACCTGTCCGGTTCCGGTATGATTGTTCTTGTACTCGCGGTACCTTCCACCCCTATGCTCGCAGCATTCTCTGTTCCTGCGCACACAACAATTTCAGTCCCTACATGGGCCTTTGCCTTTCTGATTCTAGCGGGATCTTCAAATCTTTCTTATTCCGACCGTATCAACACAGTTGGCTGCTCAATAATTCCTGCATTCAGAATGCTCCAATCTCGAGCGGAATTCTTAACACCGGCACTCTCCGGCGATGTATTCTGTTCTCTGACTCTTTCGACTATCGCCGACATTCGTGCCCCTGCCGGACTCTGTCCTGGTTGGAACTCTTCCACCATATCTGGTTGATCATCTAACCACCCAGTAGCCTCTGCTGATTCCTCATAATCAAACCAGTTGACTGCTGCGTCCCCTGGATCTTGGTCACTGTAAAACTGGAGATTGGCAAGGTCTTCTTCCACAACCTTTAAATCATATGTTCCCTATCCCAGACTATCCCCTTGGATGACACACAGTTCTCCTCCTGTTGGTAATTCCACATCTGGCCCATCCTGGCTTATTGAGGAAATGTAGTCACCCGGACTATATGTCTTCTCAACACGACTCCCAGATTCTGCAGACTCTGACTCAATAACCTTCTTCTCCTTTGGGATCTCCTCTCTCTTGTTCTCGATAGTCACCACCGTTGGCTTAGGTCGGGTCATGGAGATGTCCATTATGCACAAGCCGGTGCAGTCGGGAAGGAGTACCTCTGGTTTAGGCAGGTGGGAAGGAGTGATATAGATGCTAGGATCGTAAAGCACGACCCCAGTTTGGATGAAGTTGATCCTTTTAGGCGGTGGAGCTTGGTTATGTGTGGGGAGAGGGTTTGTTGTAACATTGGGTTTCTCGGGAGGCAAAATCACCCCATTATCAGTGAGATCTTGGATCTCATGACGTAGTCGGAAGCACAGATCGGTGTCATGACCGTGCTGTTGGTGAAATACGCAATATTTGGCTGGGTTGTGGGTAGGGAGAAGGCTTTCTGGTAAGGGCCGCGGTTCTAGGGGCTTCAAATGCCCTTTTCTGATTAGAACCCCTAGAGCTTTGGATAAGGGCATATACAGTGGAGCGAAGGTTCTTGTGTTTTTGGGTGGGTATTTGGCTGTTTGGGTATGGCTTCCAGACGCGCCGGAGAATGGCGCAGCTGCCATGGTTCTTGGAGGGGGGTTGGTGGTGACTATGCTCACTTCGGAGGCTCTTGTAGTTGTAGTTCCACTCGGGCCTGCATTAGTGTTGCGGTTGAAAGTTCTCCGGGGTTGTTCCCGGTCATTATCAATTAAGCCTTGCTTTAAGGCATCCTCAATCTGCACCCCCATTTCATGTAGATCAGAAAAGGTAGGGAAGGGGAGTACAATCATCTTTTGCATCAACTTCGGCTGAAGATTGCGCACAATCATCTGAATTTGGTCTTTGTCTGTAGGCCTTAGGGTCATCATTGAAGCCTTGGCCCTCCATCTAGTCATGAATTCTGAGAAGCTTTCTTTAGGCTCTTGCCTCGTTGTCTCGAGATCACGAGTTGTAATCTCGATTTGTGTATTGTATGAGTATTGCGTAATGAAGGCCTCGGCCATCTCGTCCCAGTTTCTCTTGACATCATCTTCTAATTTGGCATACCATATGGCCGCCACACCCGACAGGGTTCGGCCGAACAGAGACAGCTTCTGAAGTCTGCTGAGGCCCATTGGCCTTAAGATGTCTGAAAACAATCTCAGGTGCACCATGGGGTCCCCGGACCCATCAAATCGATCGATGTGCGGCATTTTGAATCTGTCAGGTAGCGTCACAGCTGCGTCAGTATATCCATCTTCAATGTTAGGGATGGTCTTGACTTCCTGGGATCTCTTGAACAGCTTTTCGAGCTTGCTTAATTTTAATGCTGTGGGATCGGTCTCAAACTCAAAGGGAGAGTCCGGTAGGTTGGTGGGTGTTTTGGATAATTGGGGTTGGATTTGGGGCAAGATCGGGGGTGGAGGTGGTCCCGTGGGAATGTCCGTATCATTCTGAACATTAGCTGTCTCCCCGGGGGTGGGAATTCCTGGCGGGGGAGGAACTTGTTGCGAAGCAGATGCTTCGGTTTGCTGCTGTTACCTTACGATTACCTCTGCTTGTTCATTCATAACCGTGGCCTGTTGCTTGGCGAACTCTGCCTGTCAGACAGCATCCTGCTGCATCATTTTCATACTCTCTTGGAGCTGGCGCACCATCTCCTCTAAATTGGCCATACTGTTCTGCTCTGACTGAATTATCGGTATATGTTCCCTTTCTGTAGGAGAAGCAGAATCCTGATCCCTACCGTACACAGGTGGGGTAGATAAAGCCCTCTGTACTGACTGTTGAACTGATGCCCTTTGCCTAGCTGTCCTCCGTCTAGTAACCAGGGGGTAGAGAGTGGTACACTGGTTGTCCGTCTACTAGATCCTCAGATCGATGGAGCCGACGACCTCTAATCCAGAGTGCTTGGGGAATATCTACTGGGTCAGAAGCAATTGTGCTCGACTTCCTAGTAAAAAGATAAATAAAGCAAATAAATAAACGGGCAGTTGGACAGCATAACAACGTAAAATAAACACAACACGCAGTTGGGTATCACAACAAATTGCCCACAAGCTGAATGTACTGTTCCTTAATCACTGATCACCGTTTCCAAATCGCTGTCCCAAAGTCTAAATCTGATACCCATAGATGACTGATTCCTAAAAACACTGACGCCCGCAGGCCTGACACTCAGACTTGCGAACTGATATGTGTGTTCTCCCTGCATAGATACACTCTAAAAACACATAGCAAGTAAAGAGAGCCAAAACACCCCCATGGAGGGGTAGGGTTTCCCTGTCCTATTTTTGTCAGGAGCTAGGGTTTCACTATGCACGCAGCAGTTTACGAACAACCTAAAATCGGGTAAGCAACCTGTCCTAGTTTGGAATAGTCACTATGGATTTCGATATGCACTAGGTCGAATGGTCGAAAAGGGAGACCCGGTAAAACCGGGGTTTGTGTTCCCATACTGTCAGAGCCCACAACCGGTCAGCCTTATGGCAAGCTTTGACAAAGTCAAGCCTCCGGCAAACCGTTCAGGAATGGCAGATGGCAAACACGGTGTTTTAGGCGCACCAATGCACATGCAATGCAAAGAGACACATAAATGAAATCAAAACAGGATATCATGAGTTCGAGTCAAAGTCTCTAAACTCCCCAGCAGAGTCGCCAGAAACTGTAGACGCGCCCGTGGGCCTCACTACAGTGCGGACTCAATTTGTGTCACGGTCCTTAATCTGAACCAAAGAGTCCAAATCCGGCAAATCGTTTTGAGAAACAAATTTTTGAAAAGAAGTGCCAAACATGGACTGCTTTGCCAGATACAAAGTCGCCACCTAAATATTTTTTATGGGGAAATTTAGGAAACCCTAACTCGGTGCCAAAGGCCACGTGTCCGTCGTCACCAAAGTTGCCTCAGCTCGGGAGCTTGGGTACGATTGGGGAAGGTCAGCTATGAGCACCCCCTCTCGCCTGATCCGAAGATCGGCCTTTACTAACCATGATATCCATTTTTGAAAACGTTATGTGTTCTTATTCCATTTATTAGCCTAGAATTACTATGTTATGCGTGCAGCAAACAAGTATAGACTAAATCGCCTAAATTGGAACAAAACATTGCATGTTTGTTTTGAAGATGGTTTGCTACTCGCAAGGAGGCTAAAATGCAGGTTTTGCCACCCTCGAGTGGGCTTTTGGAAAAGATGGTTTTGCCACTATCTAGTGGGCTTAAAACTCACAGTTTCCATGCATTATCCCAATTTAGTTAATTCAACCTCCACCCACAGGCACTCAAGCAGTTATATCACATAAGCATCTAGCCTCATGGTAATCATGCTATTGTGGCGACAATCACACGCATGCGGTATGCTAAAGCATAAATGCTTACCTAGTACTCCGAGCCAAAACAAAAGCTAGTTAGTAATCAATGCATGATCCTAGCTCATGTTAAGATGGCTAATGCAACACATACAAGATGCAACTACAATAGGCTCGGCTATTCTAAGATGGCATATGATGATGCTACAACTAACATGTATTCAACTTTGGAATTGAAATACAAATGCAGTTAGTATGATGCGCCGAGCCCGGTGCATGTAAGACAAATGTATGGATGCACGCATGCTATCATACTGTATGCTAATTGAAACATGCCCTAGGCTAACCATCAAAAGCTAGTAAATAAAAGGGAAGTAAGACGTGGGATTGGGAGACATACACACACTCACGCACACTTATTACACAATTGCCCTCACTCGGAGGGTCCGAATAAATATTACAAACCACCTAATTAATTAAATCTCAAGCTAAATAATTAATAACAAAAGTTTCTAATTAATTAACAAATTAAATGCAGAAGAAAGGTGGCTGCAGCCCTGCCTCGGGATGCGTGAATGATGCATGCTTGACTCGTCTCGTCCGGAAACTCGCTGCCATAGCACTGTTGCCTCTGTTAACACTGCCTTGCTCCCCTGAGGACTGCCAAAGTCCAAGGGTATGCTCTTTGGATGCTGGGGGTTACCACCGACCAAGTAGAAACGCCACCGGCCGGAGGGGATGATCACCGGCCACTGAATAAGCTATCGGCCAAACATGTTTTGCCGGTCGGCACCCAACACTGCCGGCCGGCCAATCCTTCCTGCTGAAACCTCCAGCTGGTAGCAGTAAAGGGCAAGCAGTGTATGGCATGGAATTTTCAAACAAATGTGAGCATGGACACACTCCCTATCATGCAATGGACTCAAGGGAGCATGGCCCTTGACCCTCGGGCCATCAATCATGTACTTCAATGCATGATGGCCCAAAAGCCAAGTGTGCAACTTTGATATCAAATGAAATGCAAGCACAAAACACATCAAAGGGCCCCAACCCCTATCATGGTTGATCAAGAGGCAAGGGAATGCACAACGATGCACATGCAACCTAAGCATGCAAACAAACATACGAACACGCAACGCAACTACATGGCACACGGAATGACTTACAGCTATAAAAAGCATGCATTATTTGATCATGAGGCATGAAGAGAGATTCAAGATAGTCCCAAAACTTGCATATTTCCAGTTTATAACAAGTCTCAAAAATGAACACAAATAGGGCTAATCTATCATGCAAAAATGGCCCTAAAAGAGAGATTAAACACAAAGGGACAGCTGCTGGCCCCAAATGGCAAAGAGACCTTCAACAAAGTTGAAGAGGGCCTCAAAAAAAGACACTTTACAATTTATATCAAGCCACGAAAATAAACACAAATAAGGCCAAACTATCATGCAAGAAAAGGCCTAAAAGAGGGGTAAAGAGACAAGTGGTAGCTTCTGTTCTCAAACAGAGGAGAGCCCTTCAAAAATATTGAAGAGGGGCTCAAAACAAGATATATCATAGTTTATGGAAAAGTCCAAAATAGCTCACAAGTAAGCCTAAAAAACTATGCAAAAATTGGCCTAAAAGAGAGATAAAGAGGCAAGTGGTAGTGGGAGACCTCAAACAGTAGGAGGTCCTTGATCAAACATGAAAAGGGGGTCAAAATATGACCATTTACAGTTTGGGTCGGAGCCCAAAAAAAGCTTGCAAGTATGGCTTAGATAGCATGCAAAACAAGACAAGAAAGAGGGAAAAAGGGACTCACCCTTGTAGAGCCAAGCTTCAACAACTTTTGGGCCAAGTTTGGGAGCTTTTCACCTCTGAAAAGTAGTCTCAAGTTACTGGAATGGAGTGTAGATTGATAGGCTAGGAGTTGATGTAGAAATGGTCAAGAACCAAGGTATTTTAAAGCTTGGATGAGAAAGAGATAGAGAGAGAGAGAGAGAGAGAGCGATGAGAATTTTTTAGAGAGAGAGAAAAAAATTTATTTCTCCAAGTTGCAACTCTCTTTTCCTTATCTCCTCCTTTCTCTTTGTCAAGAAGCTTGATTGATATAGAAACATATCAATCTGCAGCTCCTCAGAGCTCCCACGTCTAGGCATGGGCTGGGGTGTGGCCTGGAATGACAACTGCCAACTGTCTACAAAAATATCTGTTGAAAACCACATTTGGCCGGCTGGCCATCAAAGTGGTCGACCGACATTCAAATTGGCCGGCCGGCCATCACATTTGGCCGATGGCAACAAGACACAGCCGGTGGCCTCAAGCCACGGCCGGTGGAGTGTAAGGATGTCCCAAAAGCCATTCTCTGCCCTCCAAAGTAAAAGCACAAGTGTTTGGTGCAAAACTAGACACAAAACGGTCGAGTCAAGAGATTCTGAGGCAAGGCGCGTAGCCGAGGCCTCCGGGAACTCAAGACGAACACAAACATGGATGATCTCCGAGTGTTCAAGCGGTGACGTCCAAGTCTTGAGGACAGTCAAAAATGGGGTGTCTACAGGAACCTCTGGTACTAAGAACAGATAACATGCTTAAGCCACGATATTGTTACCCCCCGGGCGAGGGCCATGAGACCACGGTATTATTACCCCCCAGCAAGGGCCTTGTGCTCATAGATCACGATATTGTTACCCCTGAGCTAGGGCCTTGTTCTAACGATGCCACAAGTATATGTCAGAAATTAGGACAATCATTCATTGTACAGAATATATCATTTCATAAAACAAATCTTATTTCATCATATAAAAAATAAATAAAGTTGAACATAGCTTTACTAAATTATTACTCACAGAGGGCTCCACTTGCAGAACAGATTAAGAAGACAAATCAAATAGCTTATGGCACATGACCTACACAAACATCACAGATACACATTGAAACACACGCTTGGAAGGCACTAAACTTAATTCTTTTCATTCTTAGTGTGTTTCTAAGTTTTATCCTCATTATTAGGTCTTAATTATAGCCTAGGAATGCCTAGGATGCAATGAGGATGCCAAAATGCATGTTGAAACACTTAACAAAATTTGCTGAAAACAGGGCTTCGCTCGAGCGCAACTTCCTTCGCTCAAGCGGTTTGCAAACTCTGCAAAAGTACTGGTTGCTTGATTTCTTCGCTCATCGCTCGCTCGAGCGTGAGACTGAGGTCTTTGCTTGAGCGCAACTCTTGTCGCTCAAGCAGTTTGCAAAAATGGTAAACTTCTGGGAGTATGCATTTTATGCTCGAGCCAATTTTTGGTCGCTCAACGCATGCTCTACCACTCGAGTAGAGGAGCAGAATTCTGGAATTTTCATATTTGCTCCCAAGCTCAAAATCAAATTTAAAGCTGCAAATCATGTTCTTTTGGGCCAAAAACTTAAGACATCACTTGGAAACTTGCAAAACATCATGAATTCAAAACCACTTAACAAATCCAAGGCCGAAAAACATGCCAATTGAGTAAAATGTTGAAAACAGCACGTGCATATAATTTCTTGGCTTCAAAGCTTTCAAACCTTGTTCAAATGAGGTGTTTAGCACAAAAACATGTTGAACTCTTAAAACAAAGACAATGGGAGTACATGCATGTGAGAATTCTTTGCAATCAAACTCAAAATGTGATGAAATAAACATGCATGCATGATATGATCTAAATTCTCTTAATTCTAGCTCAATTCTCATATCAATCCATCTCTTTCACTTGAATTCTTACATAAACTAATTCAATTACACAACTAGGAGTTTGAGTTCTTGCCTTAGATGCTTAATTGTGTTCTAGAAGTTCAATTGCTTGAGTTTCCAAGTCCAAACCTTCAATTCTCTACAATTCTTCCACCATCCCTTAAGCTCAAACTCTCTCTAGGCTTCTCTCTCTCACTCCCATGTTTTTGCTCTCAAGAAAATGAAATGAGAGTGTAAAAATGTATTCTAGAGCCCACTTATGCCTTATATAGGCTCAAATAAGAAGGCTTAAGTAAACTTGGCTAAAACTAAGCAAATGGGTATTATTTATTCTAATTAATTCGTTTCAAATCGAATTTTAATTAAATCTAGCATAAAATTCTAAAAATCCAAAATAACATATATCCAAAGTCAATTTCGTGATCAAACGCCAATAAGAACGAAATAGAAACACAAATAAATATTTCTACGATAAACAGATATAAACACAAATAGATAAAATCACAAATAATGCAATACACATGCAATTAATTCATAATTTTGTCTTAATTACTTATTAGGCATCCTTAATCATGGATTAATAGTTAATAATAGGTCGGGGTTGTTACAGTTTTCCCCTCTTAAAGACTTTGGTCCTCCAAACTCTAATTACCTTCATTTTGGAAGAATATCGGATCCAGAGAAAACAAGTCAGGGTATCTTTTCATCATATCCTCTTCCGTCTCCCATGTAGCATATGTCCCTCCATGGTTTTGCCAATTCATTTTCACTAATGAAATTTTTTTGTTTCTCAATCTTTTGATGCGGTGGTTCACAATTTGAATTGGCCTCTCTTCATATGTGTAGTCCTCATTCAACAGCACATGTGTTGGCTCAATAACGTGATGTAGATCCAATAAATAGTCCCGGAGCATTGAGACATGAAAAACATTATACATATGTTCCATGACTAGTGGCAAAGCTACCTGATATGTTACTGAATTGATTTTCTCTAAAATCTCATATGGCTCAACATATCTCGGTGCTAGCTTTTCCTTTACACCTAACTGAGTCTGCCCTTTCATTGGAGTCACTTTGATAAACACGTGATCCCCGACTTCATATTCCATGTCTCTTCTTCGAACATCTACATAACTCTTTTGGCAGCTCTGTGCAGTTTTTAATCTCTGTTGAATCAATTTCACATTTTCTGTCGTTTCTTGCACAAGTTTCGGTCCTAACAATGGTTTATCACCTAGCTCAGCCTAACAAATCAGAGAATGACATTTTCTACCATACAGAGCTTCATAAGGAGCCATCCTGATACTCGAATGGTAGCTATTATTATACACAAACTCGACCAATGGTAAGTAGGTCTCCCAATTGCCTTAGTAATCTAGGGCACACATTCTGAGCATATCCTCTAAAGTCTACATCGTTCTTTCTAATTGGTTGTCTGTCTGTGGGTGATATACACTGCTCAGTCTTAACTCAGTTCCCAAAGCTTGCTATAGACTCTGAGAGAATCTTGAAGTGAACTTACAATCTCTGTCAGACACAATAGATACTGGCATGCCGTGTAATCTTATAATCTCATTCACATAGATGTTAGCCAATTTATCCGCATTAAAAAGAGTTTTAATAGGCAGAAAGTGAGCAGACTTAGTTAAACAATCAACAATGACCCAAATAGAATCCATACCTCGAGAGGAACGATTGTAGACACTCCATTTTTGACTGACCTTAAGACTCAGACGTCATCGTCTGTGCACTCAGTGATTGTGCGTGTTTGTGCTTGTTTTGAGTTTCCGGAGCCTTTGGCTGAGCGCCTTGTCTCGGGACCTCTTAACTTTCTCCTCTTGGCCTGGTTTTTGGACCATGCCTAGCTGCCTTTGCCTAGAGTGAAACAAAGGCCTGTAGGCCACTTTTTATAGCCATAGGCTACCTTTCCCTGTCGTAGGCCACTTGTGGTGGCCCGTAGACTAGTTTTCGGGGCTTCCGGCTGAGTGCCTTGTCTTGCGGACTCTTGTCTTTCTTCCTTTTTGGTTTGTTTTTGAACCAAACCTTGTAACCCCTTGCCTAGAGGGTGGAACAGGGGTGTAGACCAGTTTTCTCCCCTGTAGACCACTTTTGTTGGTCAGTTAGCTAGGGTGGGTGGTCTGTAGACCACCTAAGGTGGTCGGCGGCATGCCACCACATTCTTCTCTCTTTGTAGACCCCTTTTCTCCCTTGCTGACCAGTTTTCTCCCTTGTAGACCACTTGAGGTGGTCGGTTGACTAGGGGGGTGGTCGGTCGACCACTTTAACTAGTCGGCGGCCTTTCTGCACTTTCTGCAGATATTTTCCTTGCCAGCTGTGCCAGCTGTTGGGCACAGAAGGCATCTTCCATACACGTGTATGGAGGGATTGCACCAAGCCTCTAGCTTGTCTAACAAGCTTGAGGCATGAAATTCTATATAAGGGGAGCTTCCTCCCCCTTGTTCAAGGTTCAGAATTTTGATTAAGGCTAAACATATCCCTCTCTCTCTATAATTCTCCCTCTCTCTCTCTCTCTATTTGTACTAGTTTGTGCCTTAAAGTGAGTTTTCTTCACACTTTTGCACTAAAGCACCTATGAAACACCTTCACTCTTGAGCTGAGGTTCTTGGAGGTTGCATTTGAGTGATTTTGGCTTGGTTTTGCCTCAGAAGTGGCTGGTTTTGAAGTTGTTCTTCAAGGGTGAGTAGTTACCCTCTTTAAGCCTTGTTTTGCTTAAGTATTTGGCCATCCTTGCATGCTCTTTTAGGCCTTACTTTCAACTACAAAAACTCTTGTTTTGAAGTGTTTGAAATGTTTATTTGAGGCTTTGTTTTAGTTAGGGGTGGTTTACCCCCTTTGGTGGCTTATTTTCCTTTGCTTTGTTCTATCTTTTAAGGCCTTTCAAACCACCTTGTTTTGGCCTTTTAACCACTGAATTCTAGAGGAATTTCAGTGGTGAAAAGTGGGTTTTGAGACCCAAAATGGATGGGGGTGGTCCCCCGTCTTGTGTTTTGTTTGCATGTGTTGTTGGCTTAACACTTTGGCATGCTTTTCTACCTTCATAAGGCTCTATCTTAGCATGTTTTAGGCCTTATTCTAACATGATATAACTCTGTTTTGGGTTAGTTTGGTTGCTTCTTACATGCTTCATGTACTTGTAGTGCAATCCTCTTAGTTAGCGTAACATGCTCTATGCTTTGGACCACAATTTTAGCATATTTTTGGCTCCACTCCAGCAGGTTTTTACTCATATTTTGGCATGCCTTAGCTCTGATTATGGTCGACAAGGTCACCTCTTGCATGGTTTATGCACTTGTAGTGCAAGCTTGTTCACTAGCCTAGCTTGTTCACTAGCCTAGCTTGTTTGGTGTTTTGGCCTATTGATCTAGCATGTGTATGCTTTACTCCAGTACATTTTTGGCTTTGATTTAACATGCTTTAGGTCTGATTTGAGTGGTCTTGGTCATGCATGCTTGGCTTTGCTAGCCTTAAGCTTTGAGACCTCTAGCATGTCATATTTGAGCTTTTTGCATGGCATGGCATCATTTGGCATGTTATGTTAGACCATATACCTCTGCCATATTCTCGCATTCATCATCCCTTTGTTGTGTTTGAGGGTTGAGCCTTATGCTTCATTTATGAGCCAATATGTATGCATGCCTGCCTAAGCTTTTGGGGCTACCATCTCAGAATGTTTTTAGTGTTATTTTACCATGTTACAACTCTGATTTTTGTTGGTGAAGTCACCTCATGCTTGGTTTTGGTATGTGTAGTGTAATCTCACTCATTGGCCTTGCATGCGTCATGCTTTATGCCACCCATTCTAACATGTCTTAGCTCTACTCCATGCATGTTTTGGCATTCTTTTGACCTGCGTTGGGACTGTTTTGAGTCATCTTGGCCCTTTGGGACTTGCCTGATATGACTATGGTGTAAGTACCTTAGTTAGTCTTGAGTTTTGAGCACCCTACTATGCTATATTTGTGATGGTTGCATGTTTGTGCATCGTTTAACATGTTATTTCAGAGCATGTACATGTGTCATGTTTTCACTTCTTTCCTTCCTTGAGAGCTTTTGAGAGTTGTGTCTTTGTGCATTGTTAATGAGCCATCAAGTAAGCATGTTCTCCTTGTGTTATATGCCTTGATCTTAACATATTTCAGCCGCTGTTTTGGCATGTTTGACCTCTTTCCAGGGTTAGTTTGACCATTTGAGATTGATAGTGCATCCCTAATGTGTAATATGTTTCATTAGCTTTGATGCCTTAGCTTTTAAACATGCCACACATGCATTGCTTACATAATAGAGTCTTGCGCATGTCACTTTAGCATTGAAGGTTGATCATCTTGTTTGCGTTGCATGTGTTTGGATTGGACGTTAATCCAAACACAAGGAATGTCGCACGTTTCATACTTAAAGTGATGAAACGTATAGCATTTCTTGGTCGCTAACCCTCTTGATCAAGCATGATAGAGGTGGAGGCCCTTATATGTTATTTGTGCATTCATTGACATTGACTTGTGCAAACTTGGCTTCTCGGCCATTGTGCATTGCGATGCTTGGTTGGTGGCCCGAGAGTCAAGTATCGCACTCCCTTGAGCTTGAGAAATGATAGGGAGGGTGGTTGTGCACACATATCTTGCAAATACATTGCTATGCCCCTTGTTGTTCTCTGTTGCAGCAAAACTGGAGCTTGGCAAATTAACTGGTCAGCCGACCAGTAGGGGTGGTCGACCGACCACTTTTTCTGGTCTACATCCAGTTTTTCTGGTCTACAACCCCCTTTTCTGGTCGGCAGCCCACCAGGAGGTCCCCATGTTGGAGCAGAAACAATCTGGAAGTTAGTGCACTTTTCAGAGATCAAATCAAATGCAAAGAGAGGCAATTCTGAGCATAGCAATGGATTTCCAAGCGAGGCGATCGAGCATGCATGCACCCCTCGCCCCGAGGACCTCTTTTAACTGCTTTAGCTGCTTTACTTAGTTAGCTAATTCGTCGGTTTTGTACTTAATTAGTTAATGTGCTTAATTAATTTATTTGTTTTGTAATAATTAGTTAATTAGCGTAGCTAGTTGGCTTATTATTCGGACCCTCCGTCGAGAGGGCAAATGTTGTAATAAGTGTGCGTGTGTGTGTGAATGTCTTCCAACCCCACGTCTTTCTCCCTTTTACTTACGCGCTTTCGGTGGTTAGTTTAGGGCATATTTCAATTAGCATCCTTATGCTTGCATGCGTGCATCATTCATTTGTCTTACATGCACCGGGCTCGGCGCATCATTCAAACTGCATTGTATTTCAATACCTATTTGAATACATGTATCAAATGTCGCATCCATTGTCATGATTAGATAACCGGGCCTATTTAGTTGCATTTTTGCATGTGTTACATTAGGCAATGTTGACATAGTTAGGATCATGCATATTTCTAACTAGCTTCCTGTTTTGGCTCGAAGTACATTGTAAGTGTTTATGCTTTAGCATCCTTGCATGCGTGTAAGTGTTGCCATGTTTAGCATGTTTGCCATGAGGCTATGTGCTTAACTGCTATAACTGCTTGAATGCTTGTTGTAGACACCCCATTTTTGACTGTCCTTAAGACTTGGACGTCACCGCTTGAACACTCGGTGATCATCCATGTTTGTGTTCGTCTTGAGTTCCCAGAGGCCTCGGCTATGCGCCTTGCCTCAGAATCTCTCGACTCGACCGTTTTGTGTCTGGTTTTGCACCAAACACTTGTTTTTTTTCTTTGGAGGGCAGGGAATGGCTTTTGGGACATCCTTACAATCCACCGGCCGTGGCTTGAGGCCACTGGCTGTGTCTTGTTGTCATCGACCAAATGTGATGGCCGGCCGGCCGGCCAATTTGACAGTCGGTCGACCACTTTGATGGCCGGCCGGCCAAATGTGGTTTTCAACAGATATTTCTGTAGACAGCTGGCAGCTGTCACTCCAAGCCATACCCCAGCCCATGCCTGGACGTGGGACTTCTGAGGGGGCTGCAGATTGATATATCTATATCAATCAAGCTCTCTCAAAAGAAGAGAGATACAAGAGGAAGAGGAGGAGATATACAACCTAAGGAGCAAAAAATCTCCCTCTCTCTCTACATTTTTCTGCCTCTCTCTCTAAGGTTTAGGGCTTGTTTCTGCTCAAAAGTGCATTTTCTTTGCACTTTTGCATACAAACACCTAGTTCTCTACTCCCTTTATTGAGCTGAGGTCCTTGAAGGTGATTTTTGGGGTGATTTGAAGCCTTTTCTTGGTCCAAAAGTTGTTGATTTGCTGTTGTACTACAAGGGTAAGACTTTTGTCCCTTTTTTTACCCCTTTTTTGCAAAGCTTTTTAGCCTATCTTGCATCTATTTTTGAACTTAGCATATAACATAGAAAAGTCTTGTTTTTGAGTGCTCTAAATAGTTTATCATGGGTGTTTTAAGCTTTGGGGTTGTTTGACCCCTCTTAAGGCTTGTTTGGCCTTTGTTTTGTGCCATTTCGGTTGAGCTCCGGGACCATTGTGTTTGGGCCTCCTCACCACTGAAATCTTGAGGGATTTCAGAGGTGAGGATGGTGCCTTGAGGTCCTAGGAAGGAGAGGGCCACCCCCTCTCCTTGTTGTCTTTGAAAAGGGCCATTTTTGCCTCTTTGGTGAGCATCATGTTTAGGTTCATGTTGGCCATGCCTTGACTGATATTTATGCTTATTATGTCATGGTATAGCTCTATTGTTAGTTGGCTTTGGTACACCATGCTTGCTTAGCATACATGCCTTGTAATGCCGTGTTTAGGTCTTAACATGCTTTAGGTTTTGGTCTTTATTCTAGCACGATTTTGGCCAAGCTTTGTGAAGCTTTCGTGTTTGTTTTAGCATGCTTAAGCTCTATTTTTGGTTGTTTTGGTCGATCATCACATGCTTAGTATAGCCACCTTGCATTTTGGCTTGTTAGCCTTGGCGTCGTGAGTGTGTAGCATGCGTTACTTGCAGCGTTTCAGTGGTTTGGAACCACCTTCCATGTTATTTTAGTCCTTATAACATGCTTGTATGCTTGCCTTTGATGCCTCTTTGATGCCTCTAAGAGGTGGTGTTGTATGCTCCATGTTTAAGCATTTGTGCAAGACTCCATGTGTAGATCATTTAGATGCCATCTAGGTGGTTTTTAGGACTTGTCTTAATATGATTTGGGACTATTTTGGTCCACTTTGGCCATTTGCTTCATGTGTCATTTAACCATAGTTTAATTTCTTGGGCTTGGTTGCATGCCTTGCTTGCATTGATAGTTGGATTTGGTATCATCTTAACATGATTTTCAGAGTTTGATGTGCATGCCATTTGTCCATGATTATCCTCTTTTAAGTGTGCTCAAAAGATGTTCTTTAATGCTTAAGCGTTGGGCCATTTTTGTATGCATCGTTTGTGTGTGTATTTCCTCCATTCCATAGCGTTTTGGCTTCCTATTTAGACATGGCCGAGGCTTGTCCATATTGGTCTAAGTTCACCTTTCGCATGTTGTTCAAATGTGATCACATTGCTACATGCTTGCATGCTTTGGTTGCATAATGTTTGCATGTTCATTACTTGCATTATTGACACATGCTTAGCTCTATTGCATTTTGATGCATGCTTCCCCCATGTTCATATAGCATACTAGTTTGCATGCCTAGGTTGCATGCCATCTAGCATGCATGCCTTGTCCCTTGATCTAGTGATAGGGATTGGGCCTTGGTTTGTGTGTGTGCATTGCATTTGAAATCAAAATGCATACTTGGTCCCTTGGGCCATCATGCATGAGACTGCGTGATTGGTGGCCTGAGAATTGAGGCCCATCCTCCTTTGAGTCATAAACCTGATAAGGAGTGTGGTTGGTGCATACATTTGCTTGAAATACATTGCCATGCCTTGCCTGCCCTCTGCTGCTGTCAGACAGGTTTCAGCAGGAAGAATTGGCCGGCCGGCAGTGTTTGTTGCCGACCGGAAAAACAGGTTTGGCCGAGAGCATAATTTTGTGGCCGGTGACCATTCTCCATGGCCGGTGGAGTTCTCACTCAGCCGGTAGTGTCCCACAACACTCATAGAAGCAAACTTGGGAGTCATGCAATTTCCAGAGAAGCAGAACAGTCAAAGTAGAGGCAACTTGTGCATGGCAGTGACTTTCCGAGCGGAGCCGAGCGCGTATTACATTGGGCCCTCTTCCCGAGGCCATTTACTGCTTTCATTAGATTAGTTAATTTTTTAATTAATTAATTGGTCTGTAATATTTAATTAGCTTGTAGGTTAATTAACTTGTATTATTCTTTCGGTCCCTCCGAACGAGGGTGAATCTGTAATAAGCGTGGGTCCGTGTGTGTATGTTTTCCAATCCCCACTTCTTTCTCCCTTTTACTTACCTGCTTTCGATGGTTAGTATTAGGACATGTTTACTTTAGCATACCTCATGCTATGCATGCGTGCATCATTCATCAAGTATTGCATGCACCAGGCTCGGCGCATCATACTAAGTGCATAAGTATTTCAAATCTAACTTGAATACATGCTACTTGTGCATTTTCACATGTCATTTATAGACTAGCCGAGCCTACTCTAGTGACATTCCGTATGCGTTGCATTAGGCATTTAAACATGGACTTGGATCATGCATGATTGCTAACATGTTCTTGTTTTGGCTTGGAGTACTTGGTAAGCATTTATGCTTTAGCATACCGCATGTGTGTGAGTATTGCCATAACAGCATGATTACCATGAGGCTAGCTGCTTATGTGATATAACTGCTCGAATGCCTGTGGATGGAGGTTGAATTACCTAAATTAGAATAATGCATTAAAACTGTGAGTTTTAAGCCCACTAGATAGTGGCACAACCATCTTTTCTAAAAGCCCACTCGAAGGTGGCAAAACTTGCGTTTTAGCTTACTTGTGAGTAACAAACCATCTTCAAAAACGAACATGCAATGTTTTGTTCCAATTCAGGCAATTTGGTCTATACTTGTTTGCTGCGCACATAAACATAGCAATTCTAGGCTAATAAATGGGATAAGAACACACAACGTTTTCAAAACGGGATATCACGGTTAGTAGAGGCCGATCTTCGGATCGGGCGAGAGGGGGTGCTCATAGCTGACCTTCCCCAATCGTACCCAAGCTCCCGAGCCGAGGCAACTTTGGTGATGACGGACACGTGGCCTTTGGCATCGAGTCAGGGTTTCCTAAATTCCCCCATAAAAAATATTTAGGTGGCGACTCTGTATCTGGCAAAGCAGTCCATGTTTGGCACTTCTTTTCAAAAATCTGTTTCTCAAAACGATTTGCCGGATTTGGACTCTTTGGTTCAGATTAAGGACCATGACACAAATTGAGTCCGAACTGTAGTGAGTCCTACGGGCGCGTCTACAGTTTCTGGCGACTCTACTGGGGACTTAGAGAGCTTGACTCGAACTCGTGATATCCTGTCTTGATTTCATTTATGTGTCTCTTTGCATTGCATGTGCATTGGTGCACCTAGGGCACTGTGTTTTCCGTCTGCCATTCCTGAACGGTTTGCCGGAGACTTGACTTTGTCAAAGCATGCCATAAGGCTGACCGGTTGTGGGCTCTGACAGTATGGGAACACAAACCCCGGTTTTACCGGGGCACCCTTTTCGACCATTCGACCTAGTGCATATCGAAATCCATAGTGACCATTCCAAACTAGGACAGGTTGCTTACCTGATGTTAGGTTGTTTGAAAACTACTGCGTGCATAGTAAAACCCTAGCTCCTGACAAAATAGGACAGGGAAACCCTACCCCTCCATAGGGGTGTTTTGGCTCTCTTTACTTGCTCTATGTTTTTAGAGTGTAACTATGCAGGGGAACACACATATCAGTTCACAAGTTTGAGTATCAGACCTGAGGGCATCAGTGCCAGTTTATGAGAATCAGTTATATCTGTGGGTATCCGATTCAGTATGTTGGGGGCAGTGATTTCGGGCAAAAGTGATCAGTAGTAGAGTACAGTTATTCAGCTATACTAGCATCCATTCTGATTGGTCCGAAATGCTGTATGTTTTCTCTTTCAGTTCAGGAGAGTTGATACAGAATAGCTAGTGTTCCTCCATGCTGCGACAAGACAGATATCTGATTCGTCAGTCATCGTTCAGTACAACGAACTTATCATGACGCAGAATTCAGAGGAGATTGTGGTTATGATGGCCGCATCAGACCAAGGAATCACTCTGCAAAGCGAGACCAATGTCGATGTACCGCATCCACCCAGGTCGCCTGTCGCGCACCTGGTCTGGACTCCCCAGTTGTATCAGGCTTGTGAGGCCACCACGTTTGAATTGATGGGAATGATAGGCGACCTCCAAAGATCCGTGACCGATCTGGCCTATGGAAGGTCGGCTTCGCCACCAGCGGCACCGTATGCCGGGAATTTCATACCACAAGAGCCCCCGCTACTGGGGCGGATTGTGATCGAGCTCAGCCAACCAGAGGTTGCCTCCAGCTACAGCAACGACGTGTCAGCAACAACCGGGCTTCGCTCTGATGTAGTAACCCAAACCCTCGATCAGGCTAAGGCCAGAGGCAAGAATAGAATGAAAGCAAATGCCGATCCCATTGAACAACTGCTGTGGGCAGCCGAGGCTTTGAAAGCCAGGGGGATGAATAAGCAGCAAGTATTTGCGGTCATGACTAAAGCTGTGGATAAGGCTATCCCCACTCCAACCGAAGGCGGTTCAAGCTGGGCGGAAAATCAGGACGGGCCCCGTCATGCCAAGACAGTCCCTGTCATCCCTAACCCTGTACCAGGAAAAGATCGGAAAGCCAAGGCAGTGCCTACCGACCCTTTCGCTAGTACGGCTAGCAAGAACCCTCAGACTTCAAAGTACCTGCCTCGAGGGCGCAGAGCCTTTCATGCCCTCTACATGCCTCTGTCTAGGGCATTTCAAATATTGGCTAAGAAGGGGCATCTTAAACCCCTCGAGCCTCGGCCTCTCCCGAAGAATCTCCCTCTCTCGCATGATGCTACCTTGTACTGCGCGTACCACTAACAGTCCGGTCATGGTACCGATGGTTGTTTCCGCCTTCGTCATGAAGTGCAAGATTTGATCGACAATGAGGTCATCCTCCCGCTTACCTCAGCAAAGTCTGTTACCACTGAGCTGTTGGACTTCGAGGATACTGCAAGTTTGTGATCAGGGGTTGAACCACCTGCGGGCGGCGCTCGGTGTATTTTGGATGTGGCGTCTGGCACATATTTTTGGAGCATCTGCGAATGCTAGTTTTGTAAATCCTGGCTTGCGTGTCGAGTTAGTCTTTTGTTTTGTTTTGAGTCTGTCTCATTGTCTTGAGTCAGTCCTTTTGCTTATGGGTCTGTCTTGTTGTAGCGAGTCAGTCCCCTTTGTATAGAATGTCGGGTGATTCCGGAGCTGTTGCCTCGAACACCGTTTTGTTTTGTAATTACCCTTTTGCTTTCTTTTGAGTCTGTCTCTGTCATAGAGCCAGTTGCAACCAAGGAATCTGAATGAAACGGCCGCGGCTATCATGTTTCCATGCTTACTACTATTCTGAATTAGTTGTGCCAGGGGGCTTGAATGGAACAGCAGTACATTCCACCTGTTCTCTTGTGCCCTAAAAATCATTGCATTGACCTAAGTTTTTCAAAACTTTTTGAACACTGCGGTGAAAACAAAGAGGAAGGAATTCCTCGGGTTTTGTAAACTTTGATCAAATTGAGAGAAAGAGAGGCATGCCAAGCCTTTAATGATCGAAATCATGCTTGTCAGCGTGAGTACTAAGAAGGACCCTGGCTTGATCCAGACTGGTTCCACACTATCTTCAGCGCGAGCGATTTGTCGCTTCTTTAAAAAAAAAAAACTTTCAAAAATAGAATGTTTTGCGCAGTTCTGCGAAGACCTGTGTGGAATCGCTCTTGAGATTGTGCAGCCTAGGATCGCTCTCAGCCTCGAGACTCGACCCCTCATTTTCAAACCCTGAACTTGGATTCAGAAGGTTCAACGATCAACCACAATGTGAGGCCTGTGTGGCCTGATTTGAAGCTGCCCATGAATTAGAGGCAGGGAAGTCAGATCAAGAAGATCAGATGTCATCAAAAGAAGCTTGCAAAGCTAGATCAGAAGCGCCCCCCGAACCAGTGGCAAAAGATGTCAGATTGTACTCGAAGAGCCGAAGATAGATCATTCCACAAATCAATGAAGATCGGCAAGAATGCCAAATCCCAGAGGGAGGAAAGAAGAAAGTATTGCTGAAGAAAAATTGAGTTCCGATCCACAACACTAGGGGCAAATTCAGCCTCCATTGGATGGACTCTTGCATCGTCAGCGAACAACAACCGTTCTCTTGGATTCAGATGACTTCAGGATCTCAAGCCATTCAACATGGACAAAGCTACACTTTCACCCTTGAGAGGCTCGCTGGGCCGAAAACCCGGAAGGGCGACCCAAGCAAAAGTTAGAGCAAGAAAAAGAAAAAAAAAAGAAAAATACAAAAAATGAAAATAAAGAAAATAAAAAAAAGAAAGAAAAAAAGAAAAGAAAAAAAAGATGAAAAAGAAAAAAGAAGAAAAGAAATGAAAATAATTGAAGAACATAGCTCGTAAGGTTGAAAACCCGCAAAGGGTGGCCTTGGAAAAAGTTAGAGCATAAAAAGGAGAGGTTAAATACCCGAGTGTACCTTAACCCCGAACTACGTAAGGCTTGATTCCCATGTTTGGGATACGTAGGCAACTTCATCCTGAAGTCCAGCCACCAACACTTTCAAAGTGACTGTGTCCATATATTGGTTTTGACCATCTTCGTCTTCTCTGTATCCGAGAGTTCAGTTGCGATCATCACTAATGAGGACTGACTACAGTATGCTGCGGCGTTATCCAGACAAGGGGCAACTTTCTGTTGCCATGAGTCGCCATTCAAACTAGGGGCAATTTTCCGTTGCCATGCAGCATCCTTCGAACAAGGGGCAATTTTCCATTTTCCTTCGGATCCGAGGTTGTGCATCTCAAGCGTAGGTTCCGTGCTCGTTGAGCATTGGCCATTTGCAAAAATAGTTTTTGAAATTTTTTACTGAGGTTGACCATTTTCTCAAAAATTATTTCATTTTCCAAAACTGGACCATTTTCTTGGACCCAAAAAGGAGAATTTTCAGTGCTCATAACCTGACTTGCATGATTTTCAAATAAAAAACCGAACAAGTATGTTAACCTAACTCTCATATGGTCAAAATTGTTTTAGTAGAAAACCAAAACAAAAAATGGTCAAAATGATGAACTAGGGGCACAGTTGAGTCTGGTGTTCTGTCTTTACCCCGTGGTTAACATTCCTTGTCATAAGAACACTCTACCCGCCAGAAAGGGCACAATTGGAGCTGTCATTAAAGGGCTGAAAGCTCTATCAACCTCCGAGCAACGAGGTATCGAACCAAGTGCGAAGCACGAATTGGAACGGATCAAGATACTTCATTCCCCATCCAGGGCATCGACCAAGCGTCACCAGAAGGAATAGCCGCGAGCTAATACGGTTGAGCGTGAACCCACAACTTCTTATTCATCCATTAAACACCCCGGGGAGGGATAAAAAATGAGAGAATAAAGAATAGAGAGGTGTAAGTTGAGAGAAAAAGCAAGCCGAAGGGTTTTGAGAAAAAAAAACGAGCTGGAGTGCCAGAGGGATGTGAGAATCACAAATAAGAAAGGGCGGGAAACACTACCCGGAGAAACTGGCTCCTCGCGAACTGAGAGGTCTCTTGTCTTTATAACACGTCTGTGTGTTGTGTCTTTTGTTTTGTTTACCTCAACTTTTGTTTTGAGTCTTTTTCAAGTGTTACTCGATGAGTTTAGGTCGTGTACCTTTTGTTGAGTCATAGTATGCTGTGTTCAGTTGTAGGCTCAATACCCGGTTGAGAACCCTTTTCTCATTTTCAAAAAAAATCGTTTTGTGCTCAGAATGCTGTGCCATTCTGCACATTTGTGCAAAAACATGATTTGGTTCTTTCATACAACTGCAGGGTCCACCCCCGATAAGTGTGAACAGGAAAACACTGGGCCTCTTTGAAGCTTCTGGGTTTCAGATCGCATCTGAGTGTGCTTCAACTTCAGTAGATTCAACCTTCATGGTCCGTCTTGTCAGATTTGGGCTGTTTGTTCAGGATCTGCTGTGTGCAAAATGAACCAAGCGCTGTGTTATGAGCTGTATGTAAATTAATCCCTAGTAGAGTATGAGCCAAGTGTTCAGAATGTGCAGTGGTTGGTATGGTTTGTTTTTGCTGTTGGCTGGTTCGTTATCTGATTATTACAATGCAAGTGTTCAATTTTCAGACAACAGATCAATTTCATTTCGTTTGAGTTGTAACATGATGCAATGCGATGCAATATATGAAATGTACAAATGTAACACTTTTTCAGACAAAAAGTTTGTTTCATTTCATCATCTTTTTCAAGTACATGGTTTTGGAAATAAAAATCTGCCTACGGCAGTACAAGGTACTCTAGCTACCAACAAAAGGTACAAAAGAAAAAGAAAAGAAAAAAAAACAGCAAAAGTCTGGATCAATGACAAAAGGCCGTGGGTCTAGGGGTCCATCCTTGTCCTCTTCCTGGATGAAGGTCCAGGAGCATCATCAGCGCTGTCATCTGAGTCCGAGTCCGAGCCGTCTCCGGTCTCCTCCGACGACGACTCTGCCTCCGCCTCAGACTCGTCATCGCCTGGAACTGGCGCCTGTGAGCTACTCCCGACATGGGTGCATCCCGCCTTGGTGCGGGGGTATACTCTCCCATCTCCTCCGGTAGGAACAGAAGGTCCAGCTGGGGCACCTCCTATGGCAGGGATCTGGAAGGGATGCTGAAAAGTACAAAAAACGAATGCATCAAGGTACTGTGAATAGAATATCAGTGCAGAATGCAGTGTATGAGTACAGTGTGTGAACACTGTGAACAGAGTATCAATGCAGAATGCAGTGTATGAGTACAGTGTGTGAATATTGTGAACAGAGTATCAGTGCAGAATGCAGTGTATGAGTACAGTGTGTGAATACTATGAACAGAGTATCAATGCAGAATGCAGTGTATGAGTATAGTGTGTGAATGCCATGAGCAGTTTATCAGGACAGAATACAATGCATCAGATACTGTGAGGGCAGTATATCAGGTGTCGTTTTGTGTGTCAGAGTATGTGAAACAGTCTATGTATGGCTCGAGACTGTGGTCAGAAGGACATACCGGAATGCTATAAATGGATAGAAGGTCGAGGCTCTGCTGGAGCATCCCCATCACTAAAGCGGTCAGCTCCAAGGACTGGCGAGTGTACTCAGAAGAGGCCTGCAAAAGTATTAAGAAGCATCAATATTCTGCGGAATATCAAATCAAATGAAATGAACTAACTATGCAGAATGCAATATGTAGTAGTACATATCGGAGGCAGGTAGTAGAAACTGACCAACTCGTGATCAGGCGGAGGGGGAGCAATAGGGATCTGGTAGGTCGCTCTGCCATGCCCTCTGCATGTCATCGCCGTGGGCAGAGCAGGCCAACCAGCCCTCCGCCCTCTCTGAACTCCACTCCTGCTGCGGACCCGAGCCCTCCTCGATGCTCCTGCCCCAGCCCTTGCTCCTGCCCTAGCTACCGGCACCGCGGGTCTCTCTCTCTCAGCTCGACGGCCACCGCTCAGAGGCCGCATAATGTAGGTCTGGACGTACTCTCTGTAGTCACCCTTGCCCCTAAAGCCCGCCGCGTCCCAGCCGATCGTGTAATCGGCCATCTCCTGGGCGGTGAACCTCTCGGTGTCCCTCATGTGGGTAGGAGGCGGACCCGGAACTATCTGCTCTGGCAAGCCCTGGGTCTGGCGTAGGAAATGCTCACCCAAGTACCAAACCTGACAGACCGGGCCCTCCAGCAGGATCCAGAAACGTGCAGTCTCCTCTGCCCGGCAAACCGATCTCGAATCGTCGCAGGCAATGGAGCCCAAGGCTGCCAAGTGATTTGTAAATGACATGTAGTTTGTTATCTACTGATACTGACAATACAATGTAAAGCGAAGCTTAAATGAACCGCAAGTAAAACATACCTCTGCGGGGGTAATAGTGTCAAAGTAGCGGCGAAAAAAGATGAATGTCTCCCGCAGCCTCCGCACACACCTCACATCAAAGCGACGCGAAAATGGGACGACGAGAGGGGTCTCTACGTCTGGCACTGGGGCGAGTCTCGGAAAGTAGGCGTAGACCCACAACTGCAGAGCAAATACCAGAAGGGTTATCAGATAAAGCAGAACACCGAATAAAGTAGAAATTACAGGACCGTGTACTGTGCAGTGTGTTGAGCAGAATGTATGGTGTATGCAGTGTACAGTCAGTGTAAAGTAGGGTATATGTGTGTGCCGTGTGTGCAGTATACGATCAGCATGAAACAAAAAGTACAGTGTGTGCAGTGTATAGAGTACAGAAAATGTAAAGCAGAAAAAGGAAAATGTACCTCCCAAGCGCGCCAATAGCCTCCGAGCAACTGCCCACTGCCACGGGAAGCTGAGCTCATGTACCCATAGAGAGTGGCCAGAGCGGCGCCGCCCCAGTCGTAGTGCAGGATTTGCCTGACATCCACCAGTGCACTAAGCAGGTAGAGAGGCACAGTGTTCGCCCGGTCGGCGAAAATGGTAGTCCCAAACAGAAACATGAGAAAGCCACGTGCGTATCTCTCCACAGCCTCCTGAGTCATCGGAGCCTCCTCGGTCAAAGCTGGCTGGACCCTAAACTAGACCTCGAACCATGAATATCGAACGAAGCCAGGACGCGCAAGAGGCGGCACCTCGCCGAGCAGATGGATCTGAGCAGCTGTCCACTCATCCATATCAGTATCAAAGGGGATCGGATCACCCCCTACCCCGATGCCTTTGAGCATTGAGAAATCGTAGGGAGTCATCGTCATGTCTCCCATGGCAGAAAGGTAGAACGAGTCGGTGGTGTCCCACCACCTCTCTGCTAGAGCGGCAAGGAGAGGCCTGCTCGTCGTCAGTCTGGAAAGCCCTCTGCAAAATGCACCGAAGCCGGCCTGGTCCACGATGTGGCGAACCGCATCGGGTGACTCTGCATACCAATCCCGAGCGACAATATTCCCATACCTCCGGAAGGTATGGGAATCTCCCTGTTTTCAAGCAGACAATGGCGAAAAAATGCTAAAGTACAGTTTTGAAAAGCATTCAGATTTGGTTGTGAACTACAACATGTGATGTGTTAGTGTGTTTGCATGTTTTGTTGTAGATACAACATGTGTGCACATTTTCCAGATTCAAACAGATATCGGGTGCCGGTGTGCTCGTAGTGAACTATAGTGACTGATGTGTCAGTGTATTTGAGTGGTTCAGGGCGAGTGCATTGTGTGTGCACGCGTTCAGATTCAAACAGATAACAGTTGCAAGTGTGTTCACGGTCGATTACAGTGTACAGTGCCTCAGTGCATTTGGGCTAAGCAGTTAAAGAGCATAATCAGTTACGGTAGCTAAGTGTTCTACATTGCGGAAAGTAAAGCGGAGGGAAGAATGTTATCTCGGAAGCGCGAAGGACAAATGAGATGTACGCTCGCGCAAGAGAAGCTCTGGAGGCATGCCCCTCTCGAAGCTCTTGAACTGGCGCAGTCCATCAGGAGGCAGGATGTGAATCGCCGGCCAGTAGGTCGCCGGGTCGAACGGGCAGGCGCTCAAAGGGAGGAGCTCGGCCTCTGGATCCATCTCATGCTCTGGGGGAGTCCCGCCCCATGGAATATCACCCGCCATGTCAAAAGTGGTGCAAAACTGGCCGAAAGAGTGAAAATCGGGCAAGAATATGAAAAGTCAACCGAAAAGTCAACCCCGGGAGGGTGAAAAATGGCCGGAAAGGTCAGGGTGTAGAAAAGGCACGAAAATCAAGAAAAACTTGGGAGAAACAAACCCCAAGAGGTGGAAATAGCAAAGGAGACACCGAAACGGAGAAAATGTTCGGTTCAAAGTGTTTGAAACGTGATGAACTTCATGAATCAAACGTCGAAAAGGGCGCGAGAATCAAGGAAAACGGAGAATGGAAGAGGGGAAAATGCTCTAGAGAGAGAGAGCAACTATTTTTGGCCAAGAAAAATGAAAGAAATAGGGTTTGAAACCCTATTTTAAAAGACCCGAGGCAAAAAGACTAAACTGTCCCGACTCAGCAACTTTTGGCCGGTTGGCCACATCTTTGGCCGGCCGGCCAAATGTTTGGCCGGTGATGTTTTTTGGTGGCCGGTGGATGGCCGGTGGCTTCCCCTTCCGGCCGGTGAGCATCCTACAACCTTGTTTGGGTCAGATCTGTGGTTTGGAACCTTTATTGTTCAAGATAGTATAAGAAAAGGCATTTCCGAAGCTCAACCGGCCTCCGTTTCAACCTCGAACCGTGTCTTCTATGCGTGGCACTCGAATTCGTGCAAGGTGTATCCTTTTGGTATCCTTTTTATCTCTTACAAGGTTCAAAAGTTGCCCCATATGGGTCGCGTTGCAACGCTCTGTTGTGAACGCGCACTGATTTTGCGTCATTTTTGTCACGTTGTTGCGCACACATCTTGCATTGTCATGCACATGCATAATCATGCATTCAAAATAACAAAATTCATGCATTTGACGGTCTGGCGAGACCTTAAATACGCTCGGTCTAGGAGACCTTAAATCCTCTAAAGATGCAAGTTCTTCGGTATTTGCCGTGCCCGAACGACTTTTGATAAGTTACGTTATACTTGCATTTCAAACGACGCGCGTGGTTGCGCATTCAGGTTCACATGCATTGTCATGCATAATCAAAAGACGTGCGTTGTCACGCACTTACATCAACATGCATTGTCATGCATCTCAAAAGCCGCGCATTGTCGCGCATTTCGAAATCATTCATTTGACGGTCTGGCGAGACCTTAAATACGCTCGGTCTAGGAGACCTTAAATCCTCAAAAGATGCAAGTTCTTCGATGTTTTCCATGCCCGAACGACTTTTAATAAGTTGCGTTATACTTGCATTTCAAACGACGCGCGTGGTTGCGCATTCAGGTTCACATGCATTGTCCTGCATAATCAAAAGACGTGCGTTGTCACGCACTTACATCAACATGCATTGTCATGCATCTCAAAAGCCGCGCATTGTCGCGCATTTCGAAATCATGCATTTGACGGTTTTGCGAGACCTTAAATACGCTCGGTCTAGGAGACCTTAAATCCTCTAAAGATGCAAGTTCTTCGGTGTTTGCCATGCTCGAACAACTTTTGATAAGTTGCATTATACATGCATTTCAAACGACGCGCGTGGTTGCACATTCAGGTTCACATGCATTGTCATACATAATCAAAAGACGTGCGTTGTCACGCACTTACATCAACATGCATTGCCATGTATCTCAAAAGCCGCGCATTGTCGCGCATTTCGAAATCATGCATTTGAAGGTCTGGTGAGACCTTAAATACGTTCGGTCTAGGAGACCTTAAATCCTCTAAAGATGCAAGTTCTTCGGTGTTTGCCATGCCCGAACGACTTTTGATAAGTTGCATTATACATGCATTTCAAACGACGCGTGTGGTTGCGTATTCAGGTTCACATGCATTGTCATGCATAATCAAAAGACGTGCGTTGTCACGCACTTACATCAACATGCATTGTCATGCATCTCAAAAGCCGCGCATTGTCGCGCATTTTGAAATCATGCATTTGACGGTCTGGCGAGACCTTAAACCCGCTCGGTTGCATTGTTATGCATTTCAAATGACGCACGTGGTTGCGCATTCAGGTTCACATGCATTGTCATGCAAATCAAAAGACGTGCGTGGTCACGCACTTACATCAACATGCATTGTCATGCATCCCAAAAGCCGCGTGTTGTCGCGCATTTCAAAATCATGCATCATTGCAAAAAAAAAAAAAAAAAAAAATGCATATGTCATGCATCATTGTAAACATGCATATGTCATGCATCATTATAAATAATGCATATGCCATGCATCATTGTAAACATGCATATGTCATGCATCATTGTAAATAGTGTATATGTCACGCATGCCACTGTAAATAATGCATATGTCATGCATCTTACTGTAAATATTTCATTTACGCCCATCCATTGCATATTTGTAAATAGTGCATTGTAGCTTACATGCATTCACTGCATCACCCCTACCTATGGCTTGCGCCTTTCTATGTTGAGCTTGGTCTGGTATGTGCTCACACTTTTCCCATCGAAGCACAGTTCTGCATGTGTACGTGCCTATTCCACGCTGGTATGTTGGTTTGAGGGTTGCGGCACCGTTTCTGTGTTAGATGCGGTTTGTTTGAGTACATGCCTTTCCTAGGCAAGATTTGGTTTCACCCGCGTGCCTTATCCATTATAAATATTCCATTCCATTGCATATTTGTATATGTTGCATTGTAGCTTGTATGCATTCACCGCATCACTTCCATCTAGGGCTTGCGCCTTTCCATGTTGAGCTTGGTCTGGTATGTGCCCATACTTTTTACGTCTATACACTCATAGTTCTGTATGACCGTTCTATGTTAGACGTGGTTTGTGTGTGTCCATGCCTTTCCTCGGCAAGATTTGGTTTGGCTGCTTGCCATATCCATTATATATATTACATTGTAGTGTAATTTTTGCATCCAGCTGTAGACACCCCATTTTTGACCGTCCTCAAGACTTGGACGTCACCATTGGAACACTTGGTGATTACCCTTGTTTGTGTTCGTCTTGAGTTCCCGGAGGTCTCAGTTGCGCGCCTTGCCTCAGGATCTCTCGACTCGACCGTGTTGTGTCTGGTTTTGCACCAAACACTTGTGTTTTGCCTTGGAGGGGCAGGGAATGCCTTGTGAGGCATCCCCACACATCACCGACCATGGCTTGAGGCCACCGGCCAGTGATTTTATGCCATCGGCAATGTATATTGCCGGTTGGCACTCTTTGTTGCCGGTCGGCCATTTATTTTGCCAAAATGGCAATTTTGAATGGCCGATCACTGTTCATCTACTTTTAGTAGATATTTTGTGCCAGCTGTGATAGCTGGCACCCACTCTGTTCCCCTCCATACACGTGTATGGAGGGATTTCCCTCTTGGATGGCTTGTTTTGGAAGCCTTACAAGAGGGAGTTGCCTTTAAGAAGAGGCTTCCTCTCTTGGCATTAGGGTTACAAAAATTTTAGAGGGAGCTCTGGATTAGGGTTAGGGTTGATACATATTTCCTATCTCTATATCTCTCTCTTGTGTGTGTCTAGTGTGTGTTTGTCCATACTATTGCACACAAACACATAGTGTTACACCATCTCTTGGTTGTTGAGGGACCAGAGGGTTGTTCTTGGTGCTCTTGATTGGATTTGAGCTCAAGGAGGAAACAAGATCATCATTTGTGAAGGAGGACTTCAATGGTAAGAAACTAGTCCCTTTTTACCCCATTTTTGCACAATACTTTTACCTATCTTGCAACTGTTTTTTGGCTTTGCATATAATACATAAAAGTTCTGTTTTTAAGGCCTCTAAATAGTTTGTTAAGAGTGTTTTAAGATTTGGGGTTGTTTGACCCCTCTTAAGCCTTGTTTGGCCCTTGTTTTGTGCTATTTTGTGTGAGCTCTGGGACTTTGGTGTTTGGGCCTCCTCACCACTGAAATCTTGAGGGATTTCAATGGTAAGGATGGTGCCTTGAGGTCCCAAGAAGGAGAGGGCCACCCCCTCTCCTTGTTGTCCTTGAAAAGGACCATTTTTGCCTCTTGAGGGAGCACCTAGCTTAGGCTCTTGTTGACCATGCCTTAGCTGTTATTTATGCTTATTTTGCCATGAAATAGCATTGTTTTAAGTTGGTTTTGGTACACCATGCTTGCTTAGCATACATGCCTTGTAATGCCATTTTGTTGCCTTAACATGCCTTAGGTTGTAAACCATTGTTCTAGAATGTTTTAGGCTTGGCTTTGTGAAGCTTTCATGTTTACTTTGCCATGATTAAGGTCTGTCCTTAGTTGTTTGGGTCGACTTTGGCATGCATTGTATAGCTCCTTTGCATTTTTGACTTGTTGGCCTTAAGGGTGTGAGTGTATAGCATGCATTACTTGCTTTGATTTAGTGGGTTGGGACCATTTTCCATGTCATTTCAGTCCACTTAGTGTGCTTGTATGCTTGCATTTCATGGTCCCTTTGATGTGTCAAAGGCTTGTGTTGCATGCTCCATGTTTTGGTCATTGTGCATGCTTTTGAATTCAAGTCATTTAGATGCCATCTAAGTAATCTTTTGGGCTTTGTTTCATGTGCTAAAACTCTGCTTTGGGTCATTGAATTCAGGCCATGTTTGGTCTTGTTAAGTATGGTTCAATACCCCTTTAGCTTGCTTTGAATCTTGGACTTTGCTTGCATACCTTGATTGCATTGTTTGGGTTGGTTTGGCACCATGTTCTTGCATGATTTTCAAAGCTTAATTTACATGCTAATTGTCCATGTTATGCCTCTTTGAAGTGTGCTTGAGAGTTGCCCTTTTGTGCTTAAGTATTAGCCCTTTAACATGTGCATGTGTGTACGTGTGTTGGCCTCCATGTTTGAGTACTTTGGCCACTGATTTAGGCTTGTTTGAGAATTGCCTAATCATGTTTAAGTCCATCTCTTTTCTTGTTTGCATGCTCACCTCGCATGGTTGCTTGCATACTTGCATGTACACATTGCATTGCCATGTTGCATCCTTAGCTCGCATGCCTAGGTTGCATTGCATTGTGCATGCATTGCCTCACCTCTTGAAGTGAGTCATGATAGAGGTAGAAGCCCCTTGGTTTGATTATGTGCATTGCATTACATTTGAAATGAAAAATGCACAACTTGGTCTCTTGGGCTATCACGCATTGAAATGCGCGCTTGATGGTCCGAGGGCCAAGGACCATGTCCCTTGAGTCATAAGCATGATAAGGGATATGGTCGGTGCATACATTGCTTGAAATGCATTGCCATGCTATGCCTTGCCCTCTGCTGCTGTCAATTGCAGGTTCTGCAGACATTCTTGGCCGACCGGCAGTGTTCAGTGCCGACCGACCATAAATCCGTGGCCGATAGCTTCATCAATAGCCGATGATCACATCTTACTGCCGGTGGCCATTATCCTCAGCCGGTGGTGTCTCCCAATGTCCAGGGAAGCAATTCTGAGACTTTGGCAGTTTTCAGAGGAGTATAGCAGGGAAAAACAGAGGCAGTTTGTGTATGGCAGTGGACTTTCGGGCAAGACCGAGCATGCATTACATTGGGCTCTTTTCCCGAGGTCGTTTATCACTTTCTTAGATTAGTTGATTTGCTTAACTAATTTAGTTGGTCTGTAATAATTAATTAGCTTGCGAGTTAGTTAATTTGTACTATTCTTTCGGTCCCTCCGAGCGAGGGCGAATTTGTAATAAGTGTGGGTGAGTGTGTGCATGTCTTCCAACCCCCACTTCTTTCTCCCTTTTACTTACCTGCTTTGATGGTTAGTAATAACTCATGTTTAATTTAGCATACCTTATGCTATGCATGCGTGCATCATTCATCAGTATTGCATGCACCGGGCTCGACGCATCATGCTAACTGTATTAGTATTTCAAATCTAACTTGAATACATGCTACTTGTGTATTTTCACATGTCATTCATAGACTAGCCGAGCCTACTCTAGTGACATTCCGTATGCGTTGCAATAGACATTTAAACATGGACTTGGATCATGCATTGATTGCTAACGAGTTCTTTGTTTTGGCACGGAGTACGATGTAAGTAGTTATGCTTTAGCATCCTTGCATGCGTGTGAGTGTTGCCATGATAGCATGATTACCATGAGGCTAGCTGCTTATGTGCTATAATTGCTTGAATGCCTATGGGTGAAGGTTGGATTGTCTGAGTTGGAATAGCTCATTGAAATTTGTGTTTTAGCCTACTTGCGAGTAGCAAATTCGAAAACATTTTTCCAAAACAAATGGATATGCAATGCTTATTCCCAAATTAGGTAATCTAGTCTGTACTTTTGTGCTGTGCGCAAAACATAGTAATTCTAGGCTAATAATCGGGATAAGAACACATAACGTTTTCAAAAATGGATATCACGGTTATTAGAGGCCGATCTTCGGATCGGGCGAGAGGGGGTGCTCATAGCTGACCTTCCCCAATCGTACCCTAGCTCCCGAGCCAAGGCAACTTTGGTGATGACGGACACGTGGCCTTTGGCACCGAGTCAGGGTTTCCTAAATCCCCCTTTAAAAAATATTTAGGTGGCGACTCTGTATTTGGCAAAGCAGTCCATGTTTGGCATTTCTTTTCAAAAATCTGTTTCTCAAAACGATTTGCTGGATTTGGACTCTTTAGTTCAGATTAAGAACCGTGACAATTTGAGAGTCCTGAACTGTAATGAACCCAATATGAACAGAACGGGACTCGTCCTCCCGGGGCATTCGGGGACGTCTACACCAGCGTTAGGATCATTGGTCTTTCTTCAGCGGGTCATTTCCCCACCTATGTCATTCCACCCAATTACTTGTTCTTGTGTCCGTCTACATCACTCATAGTTCTGCATGTGTACGCGCCTATTCCACGTTGGTATGTTGGTTTGAGGGTTGCGGCACCTTTTCTATGGTAGACGGACTTGTTACTTCCATCAATCTATTTGACATTTGTGTGGTTTTGAACCGCTCATGATTTGATTGTGATTTAATTGCATTGCATTTTCATCTGCATTACTATACATAGTTTTGTATATCGCATATCATTTTGCATTCATTTTGCATATTGCTAACGATATCTGTACCTGTTAAGTTTGCTTTCTTTCCAGGCACGATATTGTATGTACGGTTCATTTGAGGCTGGTGCAACCAGACGAACCGCGCAGGTATTGTATTCTCCGAGCGAGATGTATCGAGAATTACTTAATTCTCTTACATCCTTTCTGCATTGTAGTGTAGTTTGGTGTATGCTAGCTTAAAACTGTCGCATGTTATGCTTCGTTACAGCTTTCTTTGCATGATCATAAGTTATGTTCGGCTTTGTGCATTGTCTTGCATTTTGCCCCTGCCTTCGAGCGCATATCTTGTTTTCCTTGCATGTTTGTCTAAGTCTTCAGCCTTGTCAAAAATGGGTCGTCTCTGGGCTTTGACATTCACTCCCGTCATTGTTATGACATTCGAGTTCTGTCAAAGAGGGGCAACTGTAGACACCCCATTTTTGACCGTCCTCAAGACTTGGACGTCACCGCTTGAACACTCGGTGATCATCCATGTTTGTGTTCGTCTTGAGTTCCCGGAGGCCTCGGCTACGCGCCTTGCCTCAGAATCTCTCGACTCGACCGTTTTGTGTCAGGTTTTGCACCAAACACTTGTTTTTTGCTCTGAAGGGCAGGGAATGGCTTTTGGGACATCCCTACACTCCACCGGCTGTGTCTTGTTGCCATCGGCCAAATGTGATGGCCGGTCGGCCAATTTGACTACCGGTCGACCACTTTGATGGCCGGCCGGCCAAATGTGGTTTTCAATAGATATTTCTGTAGACAGCCGGTAGCTGTCATTCCAGGCCATACCCCAGCCCATGCTTGGACGTGGGACTTCTGAGGGGGCTGCAGATTGATATATCTATATCAATCAAGCTCTCTCAAAAAAAGAGAGATACAAGAGGAAGAGAAGGAGATATCCAACCTAAGGAGCAAAAAATCTCCCTCTCTCTCTACATTTTTCTGCCTCTCTCTCTAAGGTTTAGGGCTTGTTTGTGCTCAAAAGTGCATTTTCTTTGCACTTTTGCATACAAACACCTAGTTCTCTGCTCCCTTTATTGAGCTGAGGTCCTTGAAGGTGATTTTTGGGGTGATTTGAAGCCTTTTCTTGGTCCAAAAGTTGCTGATTTGCAGTTGTGCTACAAGGGTAAGACTTTTGTCCCTTTTTTACCACTTTTTTGCAAAGCTTTTTAGCCTATCTTGCATCTATTTTTGAGCTTAGCATATAACATAGAAAAGTCTTGTTTTTGAGTGCTCTAAATAGTTTATTAAGGGTGTTTTAAGCTTTGGGGTTGTTTGACCCCTCTTAAGGCTTGTTTGGCATTTGTTTTGTGCCATTTCGGTTGAGCTCCGGGACCATTGTGTTTGGGCCTCCTCACCACTGAAATCTTGAGGGATTTCCGAGGTGAGGATGGTGCCTTGAGGTCCTAGGAAGGAGAGGGCCACCCCCTCTCCTTGTTGTCTTTGAAAAGGGCCATTTTTGCCTCTTTGGTGAGCATCATGTTTAGGTTCATGTTGGCCATGCCTTGACTGATATTTATGCTTATTATGTCATGGTACAGCTCTGTTTTTAGTTGGTTTTGGTACACCATGCTTGCTTAGCATACATGCCTTGTAATGTCGTGTTTAGGTCTTAACATGCTTTAGGTTTTGGTCTTTATTCTAGCATGATTTTGGCCAAGCTTTGTGAAGCTTTCGTGTTTGTTTTAGCATGCTTAAGCTCTGTTTTTGGTTGTTTTGGTCGATCATCACATGCTTAGTATAGCCACCTTGCATTTTGGCTTGTTAGCCTTGGTTGCGTGAGTGTGTAGCATGCTTTACTTGCAGCATTTCAGTGGTTTGGAACCACCTTCCATGTTATTTCAGTCCCTATAACATGCTTGTATGCTTGCCTTTGATGCCTCTTTGATGCCTCTAAGAGGTGGTGTTGTATGCTCCATGCTTAAGCATTTGTGCACGACTCCATGTGTAGATCATTTAGATGCCATCTAGGTGGTTTTTAGGACTTGTCTTAATATGATTTGGGACTGGTTTGGTCCACTTTGGTCATTTGCTTCATGTGTCATTTAACCATAGTTTAAGTTCTTGGGCTTAGTTGCATGCCTTGCTTGCATTGATAGTTGGATTTGGTATCATCTTAACATGATTTTCAAAGTTTGATGTGCATGCCATTTGTCCATGATTATCCTCTTTTAAGTGTGCTCAAAAGATGTTCTTCAATGCTTAAGCGTTGGGCCATTTTTGCATGCATCGTTTGTGTGTGTATTTGCCTCCATTCCATCGCATTTTGGCTTCCTATTTAGATATGGCCGAGGCTTGTCCATATTGGTCTAAGTTCAACTTTCGCATGTTGTTCAAATGTGATCACATTGCTACATGCTTGCATGCTTTGGTTGCATAATGTTTGCATGTTCATTACTTGCATTATTGACACATGCTTAGCTCTATTGCATTTTGTTGCATGCTTTCCCCATGTTCATATAGCATACTAGTTTGCATGCCTAGGTTGCATGCCATCTAGCATGCATGCCTTGTCCCTTGATCTAGTGATAGGGATTGGGCCTTGGTTTGTGTGTGTGCATTGCATTTGAAATCAAAATGCATACTTGGTCCCTTGGGCCATCATGCATGAGACTGCGTGATTGGTGGCCTGAGAATTGAGGCCCATCCTCCTTTGAGTCATAAACCTGATAAGGAGTGTGGTTGGTTCATACATTTGCTTGAAATACATTGTCATGCCTTGCCTGCCCTCTGCTGCTGTCAGACAGGTTTCAGCAGGAAGAATTGGCCGGCCGGCAGTGTTTGTTGCCGACCGGAAAAACAGGTTTGGCCGAGAGCATAATTTTGTGGCCGGTGACCATTCTCCATGGCCGGTGGAGTTCTCACTCAGCCGGTAGTGTCCCACAACACTCATAGAAGCAACCTTGGGAGTCATGCAATTTCCAGAGAAGCAGAACAGTCAAAGCAGAGGCAACTTGTGCATGGCAGTGACTTTCCGAGCGGAGCCAAGCGCGCATTGCATTGGGCCCTCTTCCTGAGGCCGTTTACTGCTTTCATTAGATTAGTTAATTTTTTAATTAATTAATCGGTCTGTAATATTTAATTAGTTTGTAGGTTAATTAACTTGTATTATTCTTTCGGTCCCTCCGAGCGAGGGCGAATCTGTAATAAGCGTGGGTGCGTGTGTGTATGTCTTCTAACCCCCACTTCTTTTTCCCTTTTACTTACCTGCTTTCGATGGTTAGTATTAGGACATGTTTACTTTAGCATACCACATGCTATGCATGCGTGCATCATTCATCAAGTATTGCATGCACCAGGCTCGGCGCATCATACTAACTACATAAGTATTTCAAATCTAACTTGAATACATGCTACTTGTGCATTTTCACATGTCATTTATAGACTAGCCGAGCCTACTTTAGTGACATTCCGTATGCGTTGCATTAGGCATTTAAACATGGACTTGGATCATGCATGATTGCTAACATGTTCTTGTTTTGGCTTGGAGTACTTGGTAAGCATTTATGCTTTAGCATACCGCATGCGTGTGAGTATTGCCATAACAGCATGATTACCATAAGGCTAGCTGCTTATGTGATATAACTGCTTGAATGCCTGTGGATGGAGGTTGAATTACCTAAATTGGAATAATGCATTAAAACTGTGAGTTTTAAGCCCACTAGATAGTGGCACAACCATCTTTTCTAAAAGTCCACTCGAAGGTGGCAAAACCTGCGTTTTAGCTTACTTGCGAGTAACAAACCATCTTCAAAAATGAACATGCAATGTTTTGTTCCAATTCAGGCGATTTGGTCTATACTTGTTTGCTGCACGCATAAACATATTAATTCTAGGCTAATAAATGGGATAAGAACACACAACGTTTTCAAAACGGGATATCACGGTTAGTAGAGGCCGATCTTCGGATCGGGCGAGAAGGGGTGCTCATAGCTGACCTTCCCCAATTGTACCCAAGCTCCCGAGCCGAGGCAACTTTGGTGATGACGAACACGTGGCCTTTGGCACCGAGTCAGGGTTTCCTAAATGCCCCCATAAAAAAGATTTAGGTGGCGACTCTATATCTGGCAAAGCAGTCCATGTTTGGCACTTCTTTTTAAAAATCTGTTTCTCAAAACGATTTGCCGGATTTGGACTCTTTGGTTCAGATTAAGGACCGTGACACAAATTGAGTCCGAACTGTAGTGAGGCCCACAGGCGCGTCTACACCTGTGGATGAAGGCTTCATTGCTTGAATTGGAACAATTCATCAAAATGTGCGTTTTAAGCCTACTATGCGGAGTGGCAAAATCATGTTTTAAACCTACTTGAGGGTGTCCGCATTTTAGCCTACTTGAGGGTAGCAACTTCAAACCATTTTCAAAAAACAAACATGAGATGTTTTGTTCCAAATTGAGTGATTTAGTCTATACTTATATGCTGTGCGCATCACATAGTAATTCTAGATTAATAACCGAAATAAGAACGCATGTGTTTATAAAAACAACATATCATGTTAGTAGAGGCTGATCTTTGATCGACCGAGCGGGGGTGCTCATTTCAAGACCTTCCCCTCTCCCGCCCAAGTTCCCGAGCTGAGGCAACTTTGGTGATGATGGACACGTGGCCTTTGGCACGAGTTAGGGTTTCCTAAATTTCTCAAAACAAAATATTTAGGTGGCGACTCTGAAATCTGGCAAAGCTGTTCATGTTTGGCACTTTTTGATTCAAAATTGATTTTTCAAAACCAATTGCCGGATTTGGACTCTTTGGTGATTTATCTGTCTTACATTGCACTTTGTGAGATTAGATTCAGAACCGTGACTGGAGTCCGAACTCTAGTAGCTAGAACCCAATTTGCGCCTGCGCGTGCGGAGAGAGTTTGGGGCGGTCTACAATTTCTGGCGACTTCGCTGGGGATTTAGAGAACTTGACTCGAACTCGTGATATGTTGTTTTGTTTACACTTATATGCTTTTTTGCATCACATTTGCATTGGTGTGCGTAGGACACCGTGTTTGCCATCTGCTATTCCTGAACGGTTTGCCAGAGGCTTGCTTAGAAAAGTGTGCCATAAGGCTGACCGGTTACAGGCTCTGCCACGATGGGAACATAAACCTCAGTTTTTACCGAGGCACCCTTTTTGACCATTCAACCTAGTGCATATCGGAATCCGTAAAAACCATTCCAAACTAGGACATGTTGTTTACCCGATTGTAGGTTGTTTGAAAACCGCTGCGTGCGTAGTGAAACCCTAGCTCCTAACAAGATAGGATAGGGAAGCCCTACCCCTCCATAGGGGTGTTTCGGTGCTCACTTGCTTGCTATGTGCTTTTAGAGTGTGTCTCTACAGGAATGCATGTATCAGTTTGTAAGTCTGAGTATCAGTCTGAGGACATCAGTATTTGGGTGTATCAGATATGAGGCAGTGATTTGGGGGCAGTGATCAGTGTTTGAGAATAGTTCTTTCAGCTTGTGATTGTTAACTGTGTGTTGTGTTTATTTAAGCTGAAATGCTGTCCGTTTTTCTGCTTGTTGTTTCCTTATTTTGCTTTATTTATCTTTTTGCAAGGTAGTATAGCATCATTGCTTCCGAAGAGGCAGTTTCCCCCAAAGCACTCTAGGTTAGAGGTAGAAGGCTTCATCGATCCGAGGATCTAGTTAACGGACAAGCAGTGTTCTTTTCATTACCCCCGGTTACAAGACGGAGGGCAGTTGGACAGAGAGTATTGGTACAGCAGTCATTGGTTCAGCCATCATTGTCTAGTCCACCAGTGAGTAGTTGGGCTAAGGTTTCCGTTTCTACCACAGAGAGAGATGCACCTGTTCAGTTAGATCAACACTTTATGGCAAGTATAGAGGACATGATGCGTCAGCTCCAAGAGACCATGCCAGCTATGCAGTGGGATGCTGCCCGTCAGGCAGAGGTTGTCGCGCGTCAGGCAGAGGTTGTGGCTCAACAGACAGAACTGATTGCCAAGCTCCAGCAACAACAACAACAACCGCAACAAGCCGGAGCATCTGCTTCGCATCCAGCCCCGCCCCCACCTAGAGTTCCAACACTCGGGGATACTGCAAACATCCAGGAAGATACGGACGCTCCAATAGGGCCAGTCCCACCACCAGTTCTACCACAGACTTCAAAGACACCGGCCTTCTCAACAGATACACCGTTTGAATTTGAGATGGACCCAACCGCTCTGAAGATAAGTAAGCTTGAAAAACTGTTTAAACGGACCCAGGGAGTCAACTCGATCCCGGATATAGAAGATGGTTACACTGATTCGGCGGTAACATTGTCGGACAGATTCAAGATGCCCCACATAGACCGTTTTGATGGCTCGGGCGACCCTATGGTTCATCTGAGGCTATTCTCGGATATTTTGCGCCCGATGGGCTTGACAAGACTCCAAAAACTTTCACTCTTCAGCCGAACCCTGTTGGGTATTGCAGCCATCTGGTACGCCAAGCTGGAGGAGTTAGTGAAAAGAAGTTGGGAGGACATGGCCTAGGCCTTCATCGCACAATATTCATATAACACCTAGATCGAGGTCACGACCCGTGATCTTGAGGCGACTAGGCAAGAACCGAAAGAAGGCTTTTTTGACTTTTTCACTCGATGGAGGGCCAAGGCCTCTATGATGACAACTTGGCCATTGGAGAAGGATCAGATAAGGATGGTTATGCGCAACCTTCAACCAAGCTGATGCAAAAAATGATGGTCATACCCTTTCCCACCTTTGCGGATTTACACGAGATTGGGGTACAGATTGAGGATGCTATGAAGCAGGGTCTGATCGACCAAGACAAAAAACAGCCCAAGAGGGCATTTACACGCAGTTTGAATGCAGGCACGAGTAGTGCTGCAGTTGCCAGAACTTCTGACGTGGGCATGGTCACCACCACCACTCTAAAAATAGCTACAACTACACCCTTCACCGGTGCGTCCGGTACCAGCTCACAAACAGCCAAATACCCACCCCGGGGCCAGAGGACTTTTACCTCGTTGTATATGCCTTTGTCCAAAGCTCTCGGGGTTCTAATTAGAAAGGGGCATCTAAAGCCTCTGGAATCGAGCCTACTACGAAATAACCTCCCACCAATCCATAACCCGGCCAAATATTTTGCCTTTCACCAACAGCACGGTCACGACACCAACCAGTGCTTCAGACTGCGTCATGAGATTCAGGATCTCATTGACAACAAGGTGATTGCACCTCCCGACAAACCAAATGTCACCACCAACCCGCTTCCGCCACATAACCAAGCCCCACCACCCAAGCACATCAACCTGATCCAAGCCACGGCCATTCCGTATGACCCAAGCATATACATCACGCCCTCTTACCCACTCAAGTCTGAGGTGTTCATCCCAGACAACACGGACTTCTACATGTTGATCATCTCCCAAACCCAACCTGAACCGGTGGTGGTGACTGTCGAAGACAGAATCTAGATGACTTCGGAGGTAGATGGTAATGTTGATTCAGAACTTGAGGGATCTGGGAGCTTTACCGAGGGAGCATACAACCCGAGTGGTTATATTGTATTGTCGGATCAGGTCAAGCTGAGGGTAAAGTTGCCAGCTGGGGCAGAAATCAGCGTCGTTCGGGAGGATGGACCTGGTCAGGGGCTAGATGACCTAGCAGAGTTGGAAGAGGACATTGCAAATCTATAGTTCTTTGAAAAGCAGGACTCAAGGGATGTGAACATCAACTGGTTCGACTTGGATGGATCGGCAGAGAATACGGGGTGGCTCAGTGACTAGCCAGATGTTGTTAAAGAATGTCAGCTAGAACAGGGACCGTCAGGAACGAGAACATCAGCAGTGGCCGGAATGGCTGAGAATCAGGAAGAATAGCCAGAGAGCACTGGTGCGAAGAATTTTGCTCGGGATCCGGGCAGTTTGAGTACAGTAGACACTGAACAAGAGGCTGCATCAAAGCCGCTTGAGCAAGAAAAGATCGAGGATCTTGAGAGGGCTAGGAAGGCCAAAGCCCCTGCAAGGATGAAATGTGCTGTGAGCACAGAAACAGTTGTAATGGAACCGGACAGTTGTCTGTCGGTTGCCGACGGGATGTGGTGGGAAGACGACAACTTACGTCTTGTCCACACTGACGAAGATTGGGGACAGAACCAACCAGATGACACCTGGTATGTTGAGGAGGTTGACCATATGACCAGGAGTGGGCGGTATTTCAAACCCCTACACTTGGACCAGCTAGAGGCGTCCGGGAAGGACAAAGAAGCAAAGAGGCAGAAAGAAAAGCTGCTACAGGAGGAAGCTATGCTAAAGCAGCTTAAGAAAATCCAAGCAGACATCTCCATCTGGAGACTGCTTATGGCCTCGACGGTTCACAGACAGGCTGTCCTTATAGCCATGGACCAGGCCAAGCTTTCAATCGATACGACACCCGAACAGTTGGTAGGACTGGTTTTCCCGGGAGGAGCTTCCCCGACCTTGTCCTTCACCGAAAAAGAATTACCGCCCGAGGGCTCAAATCATAACAAACCACTCTATATCTCTGTGGAGTGTAGAGAGAAATCGATACCGGTGGTCTTGGTCGACACGAGGTCCGCAATCAATGTATGTCCGTCGAGAACAGCATATACTATCAGGTTGAAGCCCGTGGATTTTGTGCCTACGGCCTAGGTGATTTGGGCCTATGATAATACCAGCCGGGAGGTGATGGGGACCGTACAGATTAAGACTCAGGTTGGTCCAGGGCAACAGGACATTGAGTTTCATGTCTTGGATGTTCCCACAACCTTCAATCTACTCCTTGGGCAGCCGTGGCTGCACCAGGTGAAAGCCATCTCTTCCACCTTACACCAAATGCTGAAGTACCCCCACGGGAAAGGGGTGGAAATCATTTTTGGGAATTCTTTGATACATCCGCCGCCAGAGGTTTCTACACCAGTTTTGGAGATTGAGCATGGCACAAAAGATGTATTTTTGTCAGGATTCACCCTAGCTGAGGCCCGGGTTGTACACGATATGCTAGCTATTGATGAGGGGTTATACGTCAGTGTACAGTCTGTCTACCTTATGAACAAGCTTCAACACATTCCCAAGATGGGATTAGGGTGAAGTGGCCGGAAGGGCATCACAGCGTTGGCCGAAGTGCCGCATAACCCATATACCTTTGGATTACGTTATCTGCCTACCAAAGTGGATTTGGCGAGGAAAGGAAGAGAGATGGCCGGAAGAGCCAAGGCAAAGCAAGCCGGGAAGCACTACGAGTTGGTGCATAGGCCTATCTAGCAGACCCTGAATGGACTCTTTGTCTGGGAGGGGGAAGACTTCCCATTTTGCGGCTTTTCAGAGCCCTGGTTGAATTCAGAGAAGCGACGTTTGCTCGGCTTCAAAATCTTTTTTGATCTTCAGTTGTCTGGGGATGAAGTGGACGAAGAGCAGACAGACCCACCAGCTGAGGCTGAGCAGTGCAAGGAGGAGGATTCTAAGAACACAAAAATTGAGATGGGGGTAGCACTGGCTTGTCTCCTCTCAGATCCTCAGATCGTACCAGAGTGCTTGGGGGATAACTTCTCAGTTTCCATGATTGGGGATGAAGCGGTTGTGGGCCCACCTTCAGGCATTCTCGATGCATCCATCGCACCCTCCTTCGTCTGGCATACGAGGAGGGCTTTTTATCGAGCAGTTCCGAGTCAGGTAGTGAGTCAGAATCTAATTCCACTGAGCCTGTGGAGTTGGAATCAGATTCTAGCTTTTCTAAGTCTAAGTCTGATCTTCTTGGGGTTGATAACCCGGATGCCACCGTCCTGTCCAGGTCGTCTTTTTCATTTTCCTTTGAGTTTGTTGTAACCGAAGGATTAGATGGACTGGATGTTATTAATGAGAATGGTACGGCTGTGGCTTCCGAGTACTTTTTTGTGCCTTTAATTTATTGCATTAATCAAGACTTTCAAAATTTTGATGAAAATGACAAGGAAGAAATTCCTCCGATTTTGAAATATTTGCTTGATCAAGAGCAGGAGAGGTTTGTAAAACCTTTGGTTGATGAAATCACCACAAGTAATGTTGGTACTGAGAAGGACCCGCGGCTGGTCCAGATCGGGTCCATGTTGTCTTCGGAGGAGCGCGAGCGCTTAGTCGCTTTATTAAAAGATTTCAAAGATGTTTTCGCGTGGTCCTACGAAGACATGCCTGGAATCGATCCTGAGATTGTACAGCACCGGATCCCTCTTGACCTAGAGGCCCGACCTGTTAAGCAAAAGCTCCAAAGGATCCACTCGGACTGGGCTCTGAGAATCAAAGAAGAGGTCACCAAGCAGATCGATGTAGGGTTCCTGTTAGTATCTGATTATCCAACTTGGTTGGCCAATATAGTTCCGGTGTTGAAGAAGGACGGCAGAATTCGGGCATGTGTAGACTTTAGGGATTTGAACAAAGCCAGTCCGAAGGACGACTTTTCTCTGTTACATATCGAAGAATTAGTGGACTTCACTGCTGGGCATGCGTTGCTCTCATTTATGGATGGGTTTTGAGGCTACAATCAGATTTTGATGGCACTTGAAGACAGGGAGAAGACTGCTTTCATCACCCCATGGGGAACCTATTGTTATAGGGTGATGTCGTTCGGCTTAAAGAACGTTGGGGCTACGTATCAATGGGCTGCGACCACGATTTTGCACGATATGATCTATAAAGAGGTTGAGGTGTACGTGGACGACATGATTGTCAAGTCCAAGGAAAGAGAGGGCCACTACACCGCCTTGCAGAAATTCTTCCAACGGATCATAGAGTATCAGTTGCGGCTGAATCCTCAGAAATGTACATTTGGTGTTACAGTAGGGAAAATACTGGGGTTCTTGATCACACAAAGGGGTATCGAGGTCGATCCTTCCAAAATCAAGGCCATCTTAGAAATGCCACCATCGAGGATTGAAAAGAAGTGCGAGGCTTTCTAGGTAAAGTGTACTTCATAAGACGGTTTATTACAAAATTAACCTTGACTTGTGAACCACTGTTTGGTCTCCTGAAGAAAGGAAATAAGTTCCAATGGGACGACCGATGCCAAGTTGCTTTCGAGCAGATCAAGCAATATCTACAGAACCCACCTGTGTTGTGACCGCCTGAGTTGGGGAAACCGTTGATTCTGTACCTATCAGTGACTGAAACGACAATGGGCTACATGCTTGCACAGGAGTCTGAGGAAAAAGTAGAGAAGGCTATCAACTACCTAAGCAAGAAAATGCTGGATTACGAGACCTACTACACTCCGCTGGAGAATGCTTGTTTGGCCGTGGTATTGGCTACCAGGAAGTTGAGGCACTACCTGTTAGCTCACTTTGTAATACTGGTTTCGAGATTAGATCCCATTAAATATCTCTTTGAGAAACTAGCACTTACGGGTAGGCTAGCCCGTTGGTTGCTTCTGCTTTTCGAATTTGATCTGAAGTACATGACGCGCAAGTCAGTGAAAGGGAGAGTGGTAGCAGAGTTCCCAGCCGACCACCCAGTTGAAGGGGATGAAGCAGTAGAATATCTGTTCCCAAACGAGGCCATTCTACATGTCGAAGAAGAGACTTGGACGATGTACTTTGACGGAGCGTCAAACCAATACGGGTATGGGATAGGGGTGTTGTTGATAGCACCTAACAATTCCTGTATACCTCTAGCATTCAAACTTCGGTTCAAAGTGTCGAACAATGAGGCAGAATATGAGGCATGTGTTGCTGGACTAGAAGCCGCCCTGGAACTAGGGGCAAAACGGTTGGATGTCATTGGGGACTCGAACCTTGTTGTATCTCAAGCTAAAGGAGATTGGAAAGTTAAAGAAGAAAAGATGAGAATCTATCACCAGACTATGGACGTTCTGATTCCTCGGTTTGAGAAACTGAATTTTGCCTATTTGTTAAGAAGTAACAACAGGTTCACCGATTCATTAGTAACTCTATCTTCTACGATAGACATCCCTTTTGGAGTCCAGATGCGTCCGATTATCATTGAATAGAAGTTCATGCCGACCTATGAGCTGATTGCTGCCATAGATGAGGTACAAGATCAAAACCCCTGGTATTACGACATCTGGAACTTCTTGGAAAAGGAGGCATATCCACTAGGGGCAAACGCCAAAGATAAGAGGGCAATTCTAAGAATGGCTGCTCAGTTCATCGTCTGCAGGGGTAAACTGTACAAGAGGGGTCATCTCGAGATGCATAAGCTGTGTGTTGATGTTGAAGAGTCCTGTAGACACCCCATTTTTGACCGACCTTAAGACTCAGACGTCACTGATTGAGCGCTTGGTGATGTTGCATAATGTGCTCGTTCAGAAGTTTCAGAGTTGCGGCCGTGAGCCCTGCCTCCGGACTTCCGAACCCTCTTTTGTACTTTGCCTCGGTTTGCGAACCAGGCTCGATTTTCTCGGTTTCTTTTCCTGAGGGAAGGGAGAGGTCCCGTAGACCATCTCTCAATGTCCGTAGGCTACATTTTGTGGTCGTAGGCCATTTTGCCCATTTCGGAGTCCGGTTTCCGGTTTTTCGGGATCGTTGGCCGTGTGCCTCAGTTCGGGACCGCCTAACCATCTCCGTTTGCTCCGGTTTTTGGCATACATCTTATTTAATCCCTTTTGAGGGACACTGGGGGGCTGAGAAACCCACTTCGTAGCCGAATGCCACTTTCGGTGCTTAACAGCCCATTTTCGGGACCTCGAACTGCGCGTTTTGGTCCCCGAGCATTCGTTTTGCAACGGTTTTCGTTCATTTTTGGCAGGTACCTCTGTTTTATCACCGGGGAGGTCACTGAAGGGTGAAAGGCCAGTAATTGTTGCACCAACCAGTTATACATCCTCCGATGCCCTCCGGCACCCGTTTTTCACACTTCCGGGCTAATGTTGAACACCTTGGACCCACATTCTTGAACTTTGAACCATATATTTGTGATGTACACACATGAGAGGATCCTAAAAAGTGGTGGCCGGTCAGTAATTCCACCTGACCCTTTTGAACCCCTCTTTCCGGGCTAATGTTGAACCCCTTGGACCCACATTCTTGAACTTTCAACCACATATTTGTGATGTACACACATGGGAGGACACCATCATGTGGTGGCCGGCCACTAAATCTGCTTGACCCTTTTGACCCCTAGCCGGCCGGCCACCTGCAACCAAAGTAACTGGCCGGCCGTGTTCCTTGCACTGTTCACTTTACAGCTGTAGAGTTTTATCTCCCAAAAAATATCAATATCCGGGGGATATTTTGTGGGGGAAAGTTGCCCTCCTTTTCCCCCACCTTTACACCCCCTTTTTGGCCCTTATAACTAGCATTCCATATCATATGTTGGGGTTAGAAGAAATTGTCTTCAAGCTTCCATAGACAAATCCCTCTCTATCCCTCTCATTTCCTAAAAAACTTCCAAGTCCCTAATCACCATTTCTTCTACACCACCAAGCTCTACCATCACCACTTCATTTCCAGAAACAAGGAGAGCTTCTCAAAGGCTAAAGGAGCTGCAAATTGGTCCAAAAAGCAACAAAAGCTTTGGTCTTCAAGGGTAAGTGACATTTCTCCTCTTTTGACCCTTTTTCTGGATCCATTTGTAAGCCCTATATGCTTTTTGTTTCAAGCACCGGCCCTAACTGAAAGGGGCCCTCTTTTGAGCTCATCTTCACTTTTCATTAAGGGCTCAACCCTGTTTGAGCCCTCCATGATGTACTTGCTTCATTGATCCTCTTATATGTCATAATTTTGCATGCTATTTTTGGCCCATGAGTAATCTGTTTTTGAGCATGTGGTAAACTGATATTAGGCTTATTTTGAGCCCCTCTTCAACATTGAAGAAGAGCTGAACACCATTTGGGACTTCCATGTTGTACTTACCTTTATACTCCCCTTTTGGTCCCATTTTTGCATGCAATGGCAGCCTACCATGCTTTTGTTTTTGGCCATTTTACAGTTCTGAAAAAGTGCTTATTTTGGTCCATTATTCATGTTTCATTTAGGTCCTTTCATGGTTTGGGACCTCTATATGCCACTTCATGTTATATCTCTCTTTTATTCCCCATTTTTGCATGCAATGGCAGCCTACCATGCTTTTGTTTTTGGCCATTTTACAGTTCTTAAAAAGTGCTTATTTTGGTCCATTCTTGATGTTTCATTTAGGTCCTTTCATGGTTTGGGACCTCTATATGCCACTTCATGTTATATCTCTCTTTTATTCCCCATTCTTGCATGTTTTGTTAGCCTACCATGCTTTTGTTTTTGGCCATTTTACAGGCCTAGATATAATCTTATTTTGGCCTATACTTCATGTTTCATTAACATTTTTTTTTCTTTTTGGTGATTATTTTGTATACTTCATGTTATAGCACCTTTTGAGCCTCAATCTTGTGCCTTTTTTTAGCATGTTTGTATACTGATTTTGAGGCTTCCATAAATTGTAAATGTGCATATTTTTGATCCCTCTTCAGTGTTGTAGAAGGGAATTTTTCAGTTTGGATTTTCCTTATATCACTTGCTTCATTACCCCTCTCTTGGCCCCTATTCTTGAATGCCATTTTCGCCCTACCTATGCTTGCTGTTTGGCCATGTTTATAACTGTGAAAGTGCCTTTTTTGGGACTGCCTAGCTTCTTTCTTTGCATTACATGTCCATATTGTGCATGTTTGGCACAGCTATAGGCCATTTCGGGTGCCTAAATTCGCATTTCGGGACAATTCCATGCATTTAGTGTCATTTCGCCTCATTTCGGGACTGTTTTCCCCCATATTTTAGTGCTGAAATTCTATTAAAATGATTGCTTTCCATTTTCATGTCATTGCATCGCATTCTGTCATCGCCTCGGTTTGCGTGCCCGTGTGCACGCATTTCGAGGCACCTCATTTTCATCCATCGGCATCCTATGTGAGTGTGACTGAGGCTCACTCATGTTGGTATAAGACCATATCATGTTTTCATGTCATTGCATCACATTCTGTCATTGCCTCGGTTTGCGTGCCCGTGTGCACGCATATCGAGGCACCTCATTTTCATCCATCGGCATCCTATGTGAGTGTGGCTGAGGCTCACTCATGTTGGTATAAGCCCATATCATGTTTTCATGTCATTGCATCGCATTCTGTCATTGCCTCGGTTTGCGTGCCCGTGTGCACGCATTTCGAGGCACCTCATTTTCATCCATCGGCATCCTATCTGAGTGTAGCTGAGGCTCACTCATGTTGGTATAAGCCCATATCATGTTTTCATGTTATTCCATCGCATTCTGTCATTGCCTCGGTTTGCGTGCCCGTGTGCACACATTTCGAGGCACCTCATTTTCATCCATCGGCCTCTTATGTGAGTGTGGCTGAGGCTCTCTCATGTTAGTGTAAGTCCATGTTGCATTCTATATGCCATTTTTGCCATATTACATTGCGTATGCCATCGCCTCGGTTTGCGTGCCCGTGTGCACGCATTTTGAGGCACTTCATTTTCATTCATCGGCCTCTTATGTGAGTGTGGCTGAGGCTCTCTCATGTTAGTGTAAGCCCATATCATATTTTCATGTCATTTGCATTGCGTATGTCATTTTCTCGGTTTGCGTGCCCGTGTGCACGTATTTCGAGGCATCTCATTTTCATAGCATTGTGCATACTAGGTTGTATCTTAGATCGCATTCATGTATTCCCTCGGTTTGCGTGCCCGTGTGCAAGCACTTAGAGGCATCTCATTTTCATAGCATTGTGCATGCTAGGCTGTATCTTAGTTGCATTCATGCATGTCATGCATATTGCATCGTGTTCGGGATAGGATTTAGCTCGGGCACGGGAAACGAGGTGCATTTCGTACTCCGAGTGACGGAACGTGTCTCAATTCTAAGTCACCGACACTCCGGATTACCCATGATGGAGTTAGGTTTTAGCTGTGTTTTCATGTGTATCCGTCCTATATTGAATTGCACATTTCGACCCCTCTGCCATCATGCATCGATATGCGTGATTGGTGGCACGAGGATCGAGGCATGCATATATTTGTGAAAATACATTGCTATGCCCCTTTCCTGCTCTCTGTTGCAGCAAAATGAAGAATCAGCAACTTTTCGGGACTTGGCGCGCTTTCCAAGAATAACTGCTAAACAGAGGCTAATTGGGGCATCCCGGTGGATTTCCGCGCAAGACAACTCCATCAGAAGCAAGGCAGTCCCTAGCTTGCATGCCAGTTTTATTTATTTTTTTAGTTAATTTGTTAATTAAGTAGGAATTTGTATATTATTTGGACTGTAATATTCTTTTATTCGGGACTGTATTATTTATTCGGACCCTCTGCGCGAGGGCACGACTGTAATAAGTGTGGGTGAGTGTGATGTATGTCTTCCAATCCCACGTCTTTCTTCCCTTTTATTTATCCGCTTATGATGGTTAGATTAGGGCATATTTCTATTAGCATACAGTATGACAGCATGTTTGCATTCATTCATCTGTATTGCATGCACCGGGCTTGGCGCATCATACTAACTGCATTTGTATTTCAATTCCAAGTTGAATACATGTTAGCTGTAGCATTCCATATGCCATGTTTAGAATAGCCGAGCCTGCTATAGTTTGCATTCTTGCATGTGTTGCATTAGGCATTTCTGTATACTTAGTATTCATGCATGATTTCTAATGAGTTTCTGTTTTGGCTTGGAGTACCCGGTAAGTTTTATGCTTTAGCATCCTTGCATGCGTGTGAGTGACTGCCATGAATAGCATGCTTACCATGAGGCTATGTGCTTATATGATATAACTGCCTGAATGCCTGTGGGTGAAGGTTGGGTCACTTAAATTTGAATAAATCATCAAATGTTTCAAGCCTACCTGCGGGTAGCAAACCATTTTCAAAAATAAACATTGAAATGTTTTGTTCCAATTCGGGCGACCCAGTCTATACTTATATGTTGTGTGCATCACATAGTAACCTAGGCTAATAACCGGAATAAGGACACACAAAGTTTTCCAAAATAGATATCATGGTTAGTAGAGGCCGATCTTTGATCGGGCGAGCGGGGGTGCTCACGAAGTGACCTTCCCCAATCGTACCCAAGTTCTCGAGCCGAGGCAACTTTGGTGATGACGGACACGTGGCCTTTGGCACCGAGTCAGGGTTTCCTAAATTTCCCATTAAAAAACATTTAGGTGGCGACTCTGTATCTGGCAAAGCAGTCCATGTTTGGCACTTCTTTTCAAAAATCTGTTTTTCTCAAAACGATTTGCCGGATTTGGACTCTTTGGTTCAGACTTAGAACCGTGACTACAAAGTCGAGTCCGAGCTGTAGCGAGGTCCCCCGCGGGCTTGTTACAGTTTCTGGCGACTCTGCTGGGGATTTAGAGAACTTGACTCGAACTCGTGATATCTGTTTTTGACTACACTTGTGTGTTTCTTTGCATTGCATTTGCATTGGTGCGCCTAGGACACCGTGTGTGCCATCTGCTATTCCTGAACGGTTTGCCGGAGGCTTGTCTTGTCAAGGCATGACCATAAGGCTGACCGGTTGTGGGCTCTGCCAGTATGGGAACACAAACCCCGGTTTTGCCGGGGCACCCTCTTTGACCATTCGACCTAGTGCATATTCGGATCTATAGTGACCATTCCAAATTAGGACAGGTTGCTTACCCGTTTATAGGTTGCTTGAAACCGCTGCGTGCGTAGTGAAACCCTTGCTCCTGACAAAATAGGACAGGGAAACCCTACCCCAACATAGGGGTGTTTTGGCTCTCACTTATCTGTTATATGCTTTAGAGTGCGTCTCTACAGGAATGCATGTATCAGTATATGAGTTTGGGCATCAGGCCTGTGGGCATCAATTCAGTATTGTCAGTATCAGGCCTGCGGGCATCAGTTCAGTATTGTCAGTATCAGGCCTGCGGGCATCAGTTCAGTACATGAGTTTGCGTATCAGGCCTGCGGGCATCAGCCAGTATTTGAGAATTAGTTATCTGCGGATATCAGATTCTGTTTTAGAGGACAGTGATACAGGGATAATAATCAGTGTTTGAGGACAGTGTGTATTCAGCTTATTGACTGTGTGTTGATTATGCCCGGCTGTGTGTCATGCATTTTATTTTAAGCTGTTATGCTGTCCGTTTATCTGTTTATTTATTTCCTTTTCGCTTTATTTATCTTTTGCTAGGGTCAGTTCTAGCACAATTGCTTCCAATCCAGCAGGCATTCCCCAAGCACTGTGGACACGAGGTCGTCGACTCCATCGATCTGAGGATCTAATCGACGGACAGCCAGTGTTCCATTCTCTACCCCTTGTTACCAGAAGGAAGCAGAAAAAGCGCAGTGTATCTGAACAGAGATCACCAGAACAGTGGTTTCCCCCATCAGTGGACAGTCGGATTGAGATCCCCATTGAGACAGATCTGCTAGTAGTTCAGACAAATCAAAACAGTATGACGGCACCAACAGGAGTTGAGGAAATGATGCACCAAATGCAGGAAACCATGCGGGCCATGCAGCAGGATGCCGTTCGCCGAGATGAACTCGCTAAGCAGCAGGCCGAAATTATGACCCAGTAGGCTGAGCTGATTACCAAACTGCAACAACAGAATACAGCATCTGCTTCACAACAAATTCCTCCTCCGGCAAGGGCTCCATTACCTGAGCAGACACCTGTTGTTTAGAACGCTCCTCCAAACACCCAGAATACTGTGCCGACTATCCAGAATCTGCAAGAGGACACAAATCTTCCAACGGGGCCAGCTCCGCCCCCGCTTCCACCACAACTGTCCAAGGTCCATACATCCAATCACCCGAACTCTCCCTTCGAGGTTGAGGTTGATCATACAGCTCTGAAATTGAGCAAACTGGAGAAGCTCTTCAAGAAATCCCAAGGGGTCAAGGCTATGCCGGATATCGAAGACGGATATACCGAGGAGGCCGTAAGACTCCCCGATAGGTTCAAAATGCCACAAATCGACCGCTTTGACGGGTCTGGCGACCCCATGGTCCATCTCCGACTGTTTGCAGACATCTTGCGGCCAATGGGCCTAACACGACCACAGAAGCTTTCACTATTCGGTCGAACCCTGTCGGGTGTGGCCGCCCACTGGTACGCAAAGTTACAAGATGAAGTGAAGAAGAATTGGGATGAAATGGCTGAGGCCTTTGTCGCACAATATTCATACAACACTCAGATCGAGATCACAACCCGTGATCTCGAGACGACAAGGCAAGAGCCCAAGGAAACTTTCTCGGACTTTGTGATCCGATGGAGGGCAAAGGCGTCAATGATGACTTTAAGGCCCACTGACAAAGATCAAATCCGGATGATTGTGCGCAATCTCCACCCAAAGTTGATGCAGAGAATGATTGTAGTCCCCTTTCCTACTTTCGCAGATTTACATGAGATGGGGGTGCAAATCGAAGATGCAATGAAACAAGGTCTGTTTGACCACGACAGAGAACAACTGAGGAGGACGTTCAACCGTAACAACAACGCGGGCCCGAGTGGCGCTGCAAATACAAGAGCCTCGGAAGTTAGTATGGTCACCACCACTCCCCCTCCCCCTCCAAGGCCCATGGCTGCCACACCCTTCTCCGGCGCGTCCGGAAGCAACACACAAACCAACAGATTCCAGCCGCGAGGCCAAAGAACCTTTACCCCACTATATATGCCTCTGACCAAAGTTCTGGGAATATTGATCAGGAAAAATCATTTGAAACCCCTGGAGCCAAAGCCATTACCGAATCCACTCCCCCCCTCTTATGACCCGTCAAAGTACTGCGCGTATCACCAACAACATGGTCATGACACCGGCCGTTGTTACAGATTGCGTCATGAGATCCAGGATCTTATTGACAAACAGGTGATCGCGCCTCCTGATAAACCCAATGTCACAACCAACCCTCTCCTACCACATAACCAACCTCCCCCTCCCAACAGAATTAATTTTATCCAGACTGGGGTCGCATCTTACGATCCTAGCATCTATATTACGCCCACCCACCGACCCAAGCCGGAGGTGCTCCTCCCTGACTGCACTGACTTCTTATGCATGGTGGACATCTCCAAAACCCAACCAGAACCGATGGTGGTGACCGTCAAAGACGGGGCAGGGCAGATTTTGGGAGAGAATGAGATTGTTGAATCTGAGACTAGACAGAGTTTTGCTAGGGGAGCCTATGATCCAAGCAAGTACATCCTATCAACGAGCCGAATTGGGCTAGGTATAGAATTTCCAGAGGCAGGAGAGCTATGCATGATCCGGGGGGATGGATCTGGGCTATGGGCAGATGATCTGACAGCCGTTGAGGAGGACTTTGCCAACCTGCAATTTTTCGATGACCAGGAACTGGGGGATACGTCAATCAACTGGTATGATTATGAGGGATCAGCGGAGGCCACTGGATGGCTCGAGGATCAACCAGATGCAGTGGGGGAAGCCCAACCAGAACAGAGCCCGGCAGGAGCAGAAATATCAGTTGTGGCCGGAATGGCCGAAAGTCAAGTTGTATCGCCGGAGAGCGCCGGTGCTAAGAATTCCGCTCGGGACATGGGCATTATGGATACGGGAATTGTTGAACAAACAGTTGTACTGATGCAGCTGGAACGAGAAAAGTTTGAGGAGGCTGAGAGAATTAGGAAAGCTAAAGGCCCTGAGGGGACTGAAAGTGCTGTGTGCACGAAGATAGAGAATGCTGCGAGCATGTTGACAGGGAATACTACAAGTGCAACTAAACCGGAGCCAGGCAGGTGTCTGTTGGTTGCCGATGGAATGTGGTGGGAAGACGATGACTTATGTCTTGCCCACACGGATGAAGACTGGGGAAATAATCAACCGGATGACACTTGGTACCTCGATGAGGTTGACCATATGACGAGAAGTGGGCGGTACTTTAAACCCCCACACCTTGACCAACCCGAGGCATCCGGGAAGGATAGAGAAGCGGAGAAACAGAAGGAGAAGCAGATTGAAGAGGAAGCTGTGTTGAAACAATTAAAGAAGATACAAGCAGACATCTCCATCTGGGGACTGCTAATGGCATCACGAGTACATAGAGAAGTTGTCCTATCTGCTATGGACAAGTCCAAACTCTCCATAGACACCACGCCTGAACAGCTGGTTGGGCTGGTTTTTCCGGGAGGAGGTTCCCCGGCATTAACCTTTTCGGACAAGGAGCTACCGCCTGAGGGCACAAATCATAACAAACCTCTCTATATTTCTGTGGAATGTAGAGATAAGTGGATACCGGTGGTACTTGTTGATACCGGGTCTGCGATTAATGTCTGCCCGACCAGAACGGCATATGCAATCGGGTTAAAACCCGCGGACTTCGTCCCAACTACCCAAGTGATCAGAGCATACGACAATACCAGCAGAGAAGTGATGGGGACTGTTAAAATTCAAACCAAGGTTGGTCCAGGACAACACAGCATCGAATTTCATATCTTGGACGTTCCCGCAACCTTTAACCTACTTTTGGGGCGACCGTGGTTGCACCAGGTCAAAGTAGTCTCTTCCACTCTACATCAGATGCTAAAGTACCCTCACGGGAAAGAGGTAGCGATCGTTTTTGGGAATTCATCAATCCATCCGCCACCGGAAGTGTCCACACCTGTCTTGGAGATCGAGCACGGCACGGAGGATGTGTTTTTGTCGGGGTTCACTTTGGCCGAGGCTCAAGTGGTGCAGAATGTCATGGCTGTGAATGAGGGTATGTACGTTAGTGCTCAATCTATCTACCTCATGAACAAGCTAAAACATACTCCCGGGATGGGATTAGGGAGAAGTGGCCGGAAGGGCGTCTCAGTGTTGGCCGAAGTGCCACACAACCCTCACGCCTTTGGACTGGGTTATCTGCCCACCAAAGAGGACTGGGTGAGGAAAGGGAAAGAAATGGCCGGAAGGGCCAGAGCAAAGAAGGTCGGGAAGCCATTTGAGTTAATGCATAGGCCCATCTGGGGTACCCTAAACGGACGCTTCGTCCGGGAGGGGGAAGATTTTCCATTCTGCGGCTTCCCGGAGCCATGGCTAAATGCGGAGGGGAAGCGCGTGCCTGGTTTTGAAATCTTCTTCGACATACAATTATCTGGGGATGACGTTGCCGAAGCGCAGACAGACCCACCAACTGAGGTTGAGCAGTGTAGAACAGTGGATCTTGAGAGCACAGAGCTTGAAATGGGGGTAGCACTGGCGAGTCTACTATCAGATCCTCCGATCGACCAAGAGTGCTTGGGGGATAACTCTTCGGTTTCTATGATTGGAGATGAAATAGCTGCGGGCTTTCCAGCGCCGATCTTGGATGCATCTATCGCACCTTCTCTCATCTGGCAATATGAAGAAGGCTTTTTATCTAGCAGCTCCGGGTCAGGTAGTGAGCCGGAATCTGATTCTACCGAATTTTGTGCGTCGGAATCAGATTTCAGCTCGACTGAGTCTGAGTCCGGTATTCCTGGGGGTGATAACCCGGATACCACAGTCCTGTCTAGGTCGTCATTTTCATTTTCTTTTAAGTCTGTTGTAACAGAGGAATCTGACGGCTTGGAAATATTTAATGAGAATGATGTGGATGTGGTTTCTGAGTATTTTTCTGTGCCTTTGATTTATTGCTTAAATCAGGATTTTCAAAATTTTGATGAAAACAATGAGGGAGAAATTCCCCCAGTTTTGCAACGATTAATTGATCAAGAGCAGGAAAGATTTGTTAAACCTTTAATGGATGAAATCACTACTGTGAATGTTGGTACTGAGAAGGACCTGCGGCTGGTCCAGATCGGGTCCACGTTGTCTTCAGAGGAGCGTGAGCGCTTAGTCGCTTTATTAAAAGATTTCAAAGATGTTTTCGCGTGGTCCTACGAAGACATGCCTGGAATCGATCCTGAGATTGTACAGCACCGGATCCCTCTTGATCCCGAGGCCCGCCCTGTCAAACAGAAACTCAGAAGGATTCGCCCGGACTGGGCTCTCAAAATTAAGGAAGAGGTCACCAAGCAAATTGACGCAGGGTTCCTGCTGGTATCTGAATACCCAACTTGGTTGGCCAACATTGTTCCGGTGCCAAAGAAGGACGGCAGAATTCGGGTCTGTGTAGACTTCAGAGATTTGAACAGGGCCAGTCCGAAGGACGACTTCCCCTTGCCACACATTGATGAATTGGTGGATTTCACGGCGGGACACGCCTTGCTTTCGTTTATGGATGGTTTCTCAGGCTATAATCAGATAGTAATGGCACCCGAAGACCGGGAGAAGACTGCGTTCACTACCCCGTGGGGTACATATTGTTATAGAGTGATGCCATTCGGGTTGAAAAATGTTGGAGCTACGTATCAACGGGCAGCAACTACAATATTGCATGATATGATCCATAAAGAGGTCGAGGTGTATGTGGACGACATGATTGTCAAGTCTAAAGAAAGAGAGGGCCACTACACCGCCTTACAAAAATTCTTTCAAAGGATCAAAGAGTTTCGCTTGCGATTGAATCCCCAGAAATGCACGTTTGGTGTTACAGCAGGAAAGATGCTAGGGTTTCTGATTACACAAAGGGGCATCGAGGTCGACCCTTCCAAAATCAAGGCCATCTTAGAAATGCCATCACCAAGGACTGAAAAGGAGGTGCGAGGCTTTCTGGGTAAAGTGCAATTCATAAGACGGTTTATTTCTAAATTAACCTTGACTTGTGAACCACTTTTTGGTCTCCTGAAGAAAGGAAAGAAATTCCAATGGGACGGCCGATGTCAAGCAGCTTTTGAGCAGATCAAAGAGTATCTACAGAACCCGCCCGTGTTGTCACCACCAGAGCCGGGGAGACCGTTGATATTGTACCTTTCGGTTACTGAGACTACCATGGGCTGCATGCTCGCGCAGGAGTCAGAAGACAAAGTGGAAAGAGCCATCTACTATCTGAGCAAAAAGATGCTGGATTACGAGACCCGCTATACACCGCTGGAGAAGGCTTGCTTGGCCTTGGTATGGGCAACCAGGAAGCTGCGGCACTACCTGTTAGCTCACTCTGTAATGTTGGTTTCGCGTTTGGATCCCATCAAATATCTCTTCGAGAAACCAGCACTTACGGGTAGGCTAGCTCGTTGGCTGCTGTTGCTCTCCGAATTTGATTTGAAGTATGTAACGCGCAAGTCAGTAAAAGGGAGAGCGGTAGCGGAGTTCCTTGCCGACCACCCGGTTGAGGGGGATGAAGCGGTTGAGTATCTATTCCCAGATGAAGCCATTCTGCACGTCGAAGATGAATCTTGGACGATGTACTTTGACGGAGCGTCAGACTAGTATGGGTATGGGATAGGGGTGTTGCTGATAGCGCCTGACGATTCCCATATCCCTTTAGCATTCAAGCTCCGGTTCAAAGTCTCGAACAATGAGGCAGAGTATGAGGCATGTATTGTTGGCCTGGAAGCAGCCCTAGAACTAGGGGCAAAACGGTTGGACGTCATTGGGGACTCGAACCTTGTTGTGTCTCAAGCAAAAGGAGATTGGAAAGTCAAGGAGGAAAGGATGATAATTTACCACCAAACCTTGGATTTGCTAATTCCTCGATTTGAGAAGCTAAATTTCACCCACCTCGTAAGAGAGAACAACAGGTTTGCAGATTCACTGGCAACTCTATCTTCTATGATAGACATCCCGTCCGGAGTCCGGATGCGTCCAGTCATTATTGATCAAAATTTTACGCCAGCATACGAGTCGATTTCCGCCATAGATGAGGCTCAAGACGGCAACCCCTGGTATTACGACATCTGGAACTTCTTGGAAAAAGAGACATATCCACCAGGGGCAAATGCCAAGGATAAGAGGGCCATCAGAAGAATGGCTGCTCAGTTCATTATCTGCGGGGGAAAACTGTACAAAAGGGGTCATCTGGGAATGCATAAGCTCTGTGTAGAAGCTGAAGAGTCGAAACGCCTGATGGAAGCCATCCATGGGGGGGGAGTGCGGTGCACACATGAATGGAGTAATGCTGGCCAGAAAGATCCTCAGACAGGGCTACTACTGGTCAACCATGGAGGAGGATTGTATTAGTTTTGTTCGGCGATGCCACAAGTGTCAAATTCATGCAAACCGCATGAACATCCCGCCGTCAAAGCTGTACAACATGACTTCGCCATGGCCTTTTTGGTCTGGGGAATTGATGTGATCGGAGCTGTTACCCCGAAGGGGTCAAACGGGCATGAGTTTATCCTAGTAGCGATAGATTATTTTACAAAGTGGGTCGAGGCCCAATCATACGCGGTGTTGAAGGCGTCGCACGTCGCAAAGTTCATTAGAAACAACATCATCTGTCGCTACGGGGTGCCGAACGAGATAATTTCAGATAATGGTTCCCATTTCAAGAAAGAAGTGATAGACTTGTTGGAGAAATACAATGTGGCTTTCCATAAGTCATCTACATACCGGCCGCAGACCAACGGAGCGGTTGAGGCCGCCAACAAGAATATCAAGCATATACTACAGAAGATGGTGGGAACCTATCGGGATTGGCCAGACAAGCTGCCATTTGCTCTGTGGGGCTACAGGACTTCAATCAGAACTTCTACTGGAGCAACTCCATATTCATTGGTCTATGGAATGGAGGCTGTTCTACCCATCGAGATTGAGGTTCCGTCGTTACGAGTATTGGCTGAATGCCAAATAGCCGAAGCAGATTGGCAGCAAAGCAGATTCGAAGAACTCATCCAAGGCTATCAACGCAGAATTGCACTCATCCAAGGCTATCAAAAACCCGCAAAGGGCGGCCTTGGCAAAAGTTAGAGCGCAAAAGGAGAGTGAAAATACTCGAGTGAACCTCGGCCTGAACTACGTAAGGCTTGATTCCCATCTTTGGGATACGTAGGCAACTTCACCTTGAAGTTCAGCCATAAAATTTTCCCCGATCAACTCTGTCCATTTCGATCATCTCAGGTATCTTTATCCATCAGCATTTATCGCGATCTCCGGTACAGTGCTGTTCAGACTAGGGGCAACTTTCCGTTGCCGCGACGGTGCAAAGTTACTCAGACAAGGGGCAACTTTCCGTTGCCATAAAGTGCCGCATTGTTCTTTAGACTAGGGGCAACTTTCCAGTTGCAGGGATCTGGGGTTGTGCATCTCAGTGACAGATCTTCGGCGTGTCCAGTTCTGATCCACATCAAAAATAGTTTTGAAAAGTTTTAATGAAAGTTGACTTTGTTCAAATCAATCTTTTACGACTAAGACCATTTTTGGACCAAAAGCGGAAAATTTTCAGTACTACAACTTTCAATTTCATTGATTTCAAAACTGAGTTCTCCTGCTCTTGCATTACAATCGAAGTTGCTTTTTAGTGCATTCATAAAGAAAACTTGAAAATGCTAAATAAGCAATAAATTTGGGGCATAACTGAATCAAGTATCTCTGCGTCCCCTCCCAGAGCTGGACGAAGCATCTGATGCCAAGCTAGGCCCAACCTGTGCCTCCTCATTGAGCCAATCCAAGCACTCATCGGACAAAGTGCAACTGAAAGTGGAAGCAGGGGCCAGGAGCTCTCTAGTCCTCCATGCTGTGGCATATCGGGCAAGGTGTGCACCCCGGATCGGGAAAGCAGCTGGGTACTCAATCCCCTCCGGTGGGCAAGTCTGATCATGACCAAACTGATGCAGAAACCGGAACGGAAAATAGAATACGCAGTGGGTTAGACCAATCAATTGGATCCCAATCAGCCGAGACATACTATAGCTCATTGCCGGGAGGTTGAGCCAAGGACAACGCCAAGCAATGCCGTCTGCGGACAAGTTGCACATCCAATCGAACCACCACCTTTCGTCAAGAGCATTGACTAGGCGTTGTCGAAAGAAGTAGCCTCGAGCTGAATAAGCTGGGCAAGAGTCCACAACCTGCAACTTATCCATTAACCATACCTAGGGGAGGGATGGAAAATGAGAGAATAAAGAACAGAGAGATGTACGATGAGAGAAAAGTAAGACAAGGGTTTTGTGAGAAAAACCGAGCCTGAGGGTCGAGCGATGTGAGCAAATATATATGTGAGGTCGGGTGGGAAACATTACCTGCAGCAGCAGTGGACTCCCGGCAAACCTAGTCGCCTCCCGGCGATAGACAGAATCTAAACCCATCAGTGTCTCGGCCAAGGTCATGGCAATACAGCTCTTCCCTTCTCTCAAGCCTTGGGTGACTTCAATCAGGCGAATGCTAGCCCTGTCGAAGCCCGAGGAAAGCAGAAAGTGAGACAACAAACATAAGCAGAGGGCGTGTTGCCGGAAACCCTGCCAATAATGGTTGCTGCGGTCACCAGCGTCAGAAAAACGATGGATCAAGCCGAGGATGTCCAGTTCCCCACTGCAAATCAGAGATCGAGCGTCATGCGCCGTGAGCCCACACATCCGCCCTAAAGTCTGAGCATGGCCAAAACGGAGCTGGGGCAAGATCACTTCAGAGCATTCAGACTCCATCAAAACCTGAAAATCTTCGAAAGTGGGACACATCTCTTGGCCGCCAAAGCTAAAAACGTGCGTCACTGGGTTCCAGAACCTTGCCGCGGCATGGAGAAAAGGAAGATGCAGTGGAGTACAGCTCAGCGTGAATAGTGCATTCAAACCGAAACCCCGGAAGTTCAGCTTTTCCGAACCATCTAGAGAAGATATCCAAGATGTGAGATTTTCTGCGAGAAACGCCTCCATCTTTGTCTAAAACTAAGATGAAATGAATGTTCCCGAAGTTGAGGCTTTTATAGAAGGAAAAACACTATTCACGGGGACACGTGTCAAAAAACCAGCTGGCTGCAGGACTAAGTGGCCGGCCGGCCACTTTTTTTGGCTGGCCAGCCATTTACTTTTTACAAAAATGGCCGGCCGGCTCCCAAAGGTGGCCAGCAATGCTCCAGTGTACCTCCTTAGCCCTGTTTTACCCTTCGAGGGAAAGTTTCAAGCATTTCCATGCAACGGGAGAGTCAAAGGCCTTCATTTCCCTCTGTTTCGGATGCGTTCCGGTGCCCAAATCGTCCGAAGTACACTCTGTTGTTGCTGAGTTTTGTTTATTGAGTTGTTGTTTTGATTATCGAGTTGTTTTGCTTATCGAGTTGTTTGTCGAGCGGACGTGTTTCGTGTTTTCGAGTCATTGCTCTCTGTTTAAACAATCTTTGTTTAAGTCTTGTTTATTTACGTTGTCAACACTGTTGTATTTTGCTTATTGAGTTGTAAACTTCCTAAGGTTCTGTTATATCTTAGTAAGTTGAGTTGCTTAGTTTGTTGCGTCAGTTCACTACCTGACTTGGTGATTACACAATGCACATTCCCATTCAATTTCATTTTTGTGCAAAATAAAATGATGCGATACGATGCTAAAAGTTTAAAATACAAACACCTTTTCGAAAGCTGTTTCATTCCATCGTGTTTTACAACGAACAAAGGTACAAGTTTTACAAAAAATAAAACTGCCTAACAATATGCAAAGTGCTACAAACTACTAGCAAAAAAGAAAAATAAAGCAGGAAATAGCAACATCAATGTCCTCGGGAGCGGGAACGAGAAGCACTCCTCATCCTCTTCTGCGGGACAACCTCTGCACCGTCATCATCATCTGAGTCGGAGTTGTCATCCTCAGGATCCCCCTCAGCCACGCCTCTGTTCCCCGAACCAAGACCGGAGCCCTCCTCAGCAGATGTCTCTGACTGACGATCGGTAGCCTCCTCCTCCTCCTCCTCCTCAGCATCCTCCTCCTCCTCATCAGGCTCCACCTCTACAATGTGAGCCCTGCGTCTGCGGACAGGCCCTCCTCGAGCTCCTCGAAAAGGCCTAGATGGCCCGGCTCCTCGGGAAGGCCCGGATGGCCCCGCCCCCTAAAAAGGCCCGGGTGACCCAACTCCCTGAAAAGGTCCAGATGGCCCAGCTCCCCAAGGAGGCCCAGGTGGCCTGGCCTGCGGCTGACCGGACCATGAAGGCATCTGAAAACAAAAAGTTCAAATTCAAATACATCAGTCCAAATATATACATCAGATGCAGATATAAGCAAAGGCTACGTGAAGTAGGTGCATGTAAATACAGTGTACAAGTGGGGTGTGTGTCAGATGTGCTCTACACAAGTAGTCTATCGATGCAGTAGAAATCAGCATGTCATCAGAAGTATGATAAATGCCAGAAAACTGAAGGGTACCTGAATACCCGCGACAGACAACTGTGCCTCCCTACGCAGGACCATGCCCTCGAGTGTGGCCACCAGTCCAACCACCTCCTCCATGTACCCTCGCGATGGCTGCAAATATGAGTTCATAATCATCAGTGAACAAATGAATGTCTAAACATCTGAATGATGAATGAAAAACAGTGGAGCATACCAGCGGTGAATCAGGATCAATGGCGTATCGATCACTGGGCATCGGAGGCTCTAGCGGAATCGGGGTCGGAGAGATAGCCCCATACTGCCATGCCGTCAACTCAGTCGGCATATCTGGCCATCCAGGATGAGGATAAGTCGACGGAATCGGAGGAACCGGTCTACCCCCACCTCTAGATGTACCAGCCCTACTAGTAGAAGGGGCGTCTGCAGCCCGAGCTTGGGCCTGGCCCGAGGATGACATACCGGCAGGCCTCGTCATCGGGGTGCGAGCTCCCGTCAATGGAGGCATCAAATATATGTGACGGTAAGTGGCGTAGTCCCCCTCCTCAAGATATAGTAAAGCATCGCTAACCAGCATAGCGCCGACTACCTCCGACTAAGAGAGCCTGTCAGCAGTTCGCATACTGACTGGGGGGACTGCGGGAGGATCTTGAGAAAGATACCCCCATACCTGGCGCAGAAAGCGTTCCCCCAGGAACCATGCCCTGCCAACCGGCCCCTCGAGCAGGACCCTATACTGGGAGATGCCCGACCCTCCGGTATACTGAAGTCGGAGACCATCACCCAGGGGCGCCCAAGGCTGCCATGAGATCTGCAGATGATAAATGCATAAATCAATCAGAAATTGGGAATATACAGAGCAAATCAAAGATGGAAATGAAAGGAATTGAAAGTTTTGAAGTACCTCCGAATGCCGCACAGTGTCAAAGTACTGTCGCAGATAAATAAGAGTCTCTCGGGGCCTCGGCCGGTGCGGGCCCTCGAACACTAGTGAGTATGGGGTCATGGGAAGCCCTGCCACCTCCAACTCTGGGGCTAATGCTGGGAAGTATACATAGACCCATAACTGAGAAAAGCAGTGCAGAATGTAATTACGAAACGCTGAGAGCAAAATACAGACTGTAAAAGTGCGCTGTGTGTGCAATGTACAAGTAATGAAGAGCAGAAATGTAAATCAAGGGGACAGAAAAGTACCTCCCAGGCTCTCCAGTAGCCGCCAAGTAAATCTCCCCGCCCGCGGGAGGTCGCGCTCATGTAAAAGTAAAGGGTAGCCAGGCCGGCGCCACCCCAGTCATATCGATGGACCTGTGATAGGTCAACCAGAGCGCTCAGCAGGTATAGTCCGACTGTGTTCCCTCTATCGGCGAACAGAGTAGTCCCGAAGAGAAACATAAGGAAACCACGGGCGTACTGCTCCGTCTCCTCAGGAGTCTCGGGCACCATCTCCGCCCGCCGGAAGTGGGAAGAGAACCAAGTGTATCGGACTCTCCCAGAAACCCTGTCAACGGGCGGGCGAGCCCCCAATAGATACATCCAAGCGGCCTACCACTCGCCCATATCCTCATCATAGGGGTTGGGCCAACCTCCTATGTCCAAGCCAGTCAATACAGCGAAGTCTAGGGGCGTCATGGTCATGTCTCCAGTGGCAGAGAAATGAAAGGAGTTGGTGGTGTCCCACCATCTCTCTACCAAGGCCGCCATCAGAGTCCTCCTGGCAGAGCAACGGGACAACCCAACGCAGAAAGCCCCGAATCCTGCCAAGTCTACCAAATCTCGGACGGCCTCCGGGAGCTTAGCATACCAGTCCTGTGCGGCGGTGGAACCATACCCCCGTACGCTGCGAGAACCAACCTGCATTCAGAATGAATACATGTGTCAATAATGAAATGAATGGGCTGTGTGCCAATGAGATGAAATGGGCTGTGTGCCGATGAAATGAAATGGGCTGTGTGCCGATGAAGTGAAATGGGCTGTGTGCCGATGAAATGAAATGGGCTGTGTGTCGATGAAGTGAAATGGGCTATGTGCCGATGAAATGAAATGGGCTGTGTGCCGATGAAATGAAATGGGCTGTGTGCCAATGAAATGAACTGGGCTGCGTGCCAATGGAATGGGATGGGCTATGTGCCGATGAAGTGAAATAAGCTGCATACAAATAAAATGAAGTAGCCGTGTGTTCAGAAGTGAAGTGTACGAACTGTGTGTTCAGTATAATCAACTTTCAACTAGTGTGGGCTGCGTGTTCACTATTCAACCGGGCTGCGTGTTCAGAAAATTTAAAGTTTGGGCTGCGTGTTCAAATTTCTATCAATGTGGGCTGCGTGTTCACTATCTAATCTGGGCTGCGTGTTCAGAAAATTTTAAGTTTGGGCTGCGTGTTCAACTTTCAATCAGTGTGGGCTGCGTGTTCACTATCTAATCTGGGCTGCGTGTTCAGAAAATTTTAAGTTTGGGCTGCGTGTTCAACTTTCAATCAGTGTGGGCTGCGTGTTCATTATCTAATCTGGGCTGCGTGTTTAGAAAATTTTAAGTTTGGGCTGCGTGTTCAACTTTCAATCAGTGTGGGCTGCGTGTTCAGAAAATTTTAAGTTTGGGCTGCGTGTTCAACTTTCAATCAGTGTGGGCTACGTGTTCACTATTTAATCTGGGCTACGTGTTCAGAAAATTTGAAGTTTGGGCTGCGTGTTCAACTTTCTATTAGTGTGGGCTGCGTGTTCACTATTTAATCTGGGCTGCGTGTTCAGAAAATTTGAAGTTTGGGCTGCGTGTTCGAATTTCAACTAGCGTGGGCTGCGTGTTCACTATTTAATCTGGGCTGCGTGTTCAGAAAATTTGAAGTTTGGGCTGCGTGTTCAACTTTCTATCAGTGTGGGCTACGTGTTCACTATTTAATCTGGGCTGCGTGTTCAGAAAATTTGAAGTTTGGGCTGCGTGTTCGAATTTCAACTAGCGTGGGCTGCGTGTTCACTATTCTAACCTGGGCTGCGTGTTCAGAAAATTTGAAGTTTGGGCTGCGTGTTCGAATTTCAATTAGCATGGGCTGTGTGTTCACTATTCTAGTCTGGGCAGTGTGTTCAGAAAATTTAAAGTGTGGGCTGTGTGTTCACTTTCGAATTCGGGCTGTGTGTTCGACAAAGCAGTGTTTGAGCCGTGTGTTTGCCTCTTAACTAATGTGTACTGTGCGTTCGCAATTAATTAATGAGCTGAGTGTTCAGAAATTCGAGTGTTGAAACTACGTGTTCAGGATGCAAGCAAAGTACTATGTCGTAAGCTAAACTGCGTGTTCAAGCATGGCAAAGGTGCTGAAATGTACGAAAAATACAGAAAATGAAGTAAATACCTCTCGGGCCTCATGAGAGAGGTGATGCTCTGGCTCTCGGAGAAGCAGATCCCCGGGCGCTTGCTCGTCAAAGCTAGTGAAGTGACGGAAGACGGCACGAGGGAGGACGTGCGCTGGCGGATTGTACCTCCCGGGAATAAAAGGTCGGGTCCTCGGGGGTAGAGTCATGGGATCAAAATCGTCTCCGGCACCTGGAAAGCCTCCGCCGTGGGGAGAATTGCCCGCCATTTTCAAAGAATCTGCAAAAGGAGCAAAAATGAGCGAAAATGAGCCAAAATTGGAAAAAGTCAACAAAAGTCAACTCTCGGGAAATGAAAAAGTCAACAAAAGTCAACTCCCGAGAAAATCTTCCAAATATTGAGACAAAGTTACCTCAAGTGGCGAAAATGAGAAAAGAAGCTCCGAAACTGAAATTTAATCGCTTCAAAGTGCTTGAAACTGAATATTTTTGCAGAAACAATTTGCGTGGGGCGTTGGAAAACGCGTATAGAACTCAGATCTGGAGAAGAAAGTGGTGTAGAAGGTGAGAAAGGGTAAGATCTCGGCTGCCTTATATAGGCTCAAGGTCTTGGTTGAAGGAGCATAAAGAAAGAAGGTGAAAGGACCAAAGTGCCCCCGGATTTGGGCAGATGGCCGGCCGGCCACATTTACTAGCCGGCCAGCCATTTCCTTTTTGGAAAACCGGCCGGCCAGCCTTTTACTTTATGGAAAACCGGTCGGTGGCCTCCCCTTGGGAAGATAAACGGCCGGCCATGTCCCTCACAGGCTCACCTAGCTCCCTGCAAATTTTGAGGAAGATTGGAGTTCCCGAGACCCGAAAAAGTTCAAGAAAAGTACACTTCCGGCCGCGAAATAGCTCCGCCGGGACTTCAGCTTCAAGTTCTGACATGTGTCTCATCATCATTCATCGAAATTGAAGTATATCCTTTTTGAATGAGTTGTAGCCTTTCCGGGAAGCGGATCGGAGGCCGTGATCGAGTTGCCTTCGCCGAAACACGCGTTTCCGTACTCGTTATTTCATGACAAACGGGCACCCTGATTCATGCTCATTTTGTACTATCATGCACATAACTTGCATTCTCATGAGCATACTCACATTTTTTATGCACATTTCTTGATATTGGCATACCTCTATGTTTAAGCATACGTTGTCACGCATGTTCCACTCTTGCATTGCGATGCATTCACTCGCCGGCACTGCGTGTGTCGAACTTTCGGAATCACATTAAATATATGTTGGTAGCATATTGTACTTGTTGCAATTTCTCTCTTTTACAGGCACGATATTGTATGTACGGTTCAATTGAGGCTGGTGCGACCAGACGAATCGCGCAGGTATCGTATCTTCTCCGTGTGAGACGTGGCGGGGATTGAATAATCCTCCGCATTCTAAACTGCATGATATGTAGTTGTTGCTTTGCATTCTTGCTTAAAACTGTTGCATCTATTTGCGAATACTTGCGTCATTACAGCTTGCTGCATTTGCATGATCATTGAGTTATGTTCGGCTTCTTGCATATCGCTTTGCATTTCGCCCCGCATGCCTGCCGGCATGCCTGCGGGCACATTTCTGTTTATCTTGTACGTTTGTCTAAGTCTTCGGCCTTGTCAAAAATGGGTCGTCTCTGGGCTTTGACATTCACTCCCGTCACTTGTGACTTCCGAGTTCTGTCAAAGAGGGGCAACTGTAGACACCCCATTTTTGACCGACCTTAAGACTCAGACGTCACTGATTGAGCGCTTGGTGATGTTGCATAATGTGCTCGTTCAGAAGTTTCAGAGTTGCGGCCGTGAGCCCTGCCTCCGGACTTCCGAACCCTCTTTTGTACTTTGCCTCGGTTTGCGAACCAGGCTCGATTTTCTCAGTTTCTTTTCCTGAGGGAAGGGAGAGGTCCCGTAGACCATCTCTCAATGTCCGTAGGCTACATTTTGTGGTCGTAGGCCATTTTGCCCATTTCGGAGTCCGGTTTTCGGTTTTTCGGGATCGTTGGCCGTGTGCCTCGGTTCGGGACCGCCTAACCATCTCCGTTGGCTCCGGTTTTTGGCATACATCTTATTTAATCCCTTTTGAGGGACACTGGGGGCTGAGAAACCCACTTCGTAGCCGAATGCCACTTTCGGTGCTTAACAGCCCATTTTCGGGACCTCGAACTGCGCGTTTTGGTCCCTGAGCATTCGTTTTGCAACGGTTTTCGTTCATTTTTGGCAGGTACCTCTGTTTTATCACCGGGGAGGTCACTGAAGGGTGAAAGGCCAGTAATTGTCGCAGCAACCAGTTATACATCCTCCGACGCCCTCCGACACCCGTTTTTCACACTTCCGGGCTAATGTTGAACACCTTGGACCCACATTCTTGAACTTTGAACCACATATTTGTGATGTACACACATGGGAGGATCCTAAAAAGTGGTGGCCGGCCAGTAATTCCACCTGACCCTTTTGAACCCCTCTTTCCGGGCTAATGTTGAACCCCTTGGACCCACATTCTTGAACTTTCAACCACATATTTGTGATGTACACACATGGGAGGACACCATCATGTGGTGGCCGGCCACTAAATCTGCTTGACCCTTTTGACCCCTAGCCGGCCGGCTAGGGGGTGTGGCCGGCCGGCCACCTGCAACCAAAGTAACTGGCCGGCCGTGTTCCTTGCACTGTTCACTTTACAGCTGTAGAGCTTTATCCCCCAGAAAATATCAATATCCGGGGGATATTTTGTGGGGGAAAGTTTCCCTCCTTTTCCCCCACCTTTACACCCCTTTTTGGCCCTTATAACCAGCATTCCATATCATATGTTGGGGTTAGAAGAAATTGTCTTCAAGCTTCCATAGACAAATCCCTCTCTATCCCTCTCATTTCCTAAAAAACTTCCAAGTCCCTAATCACCATTTCTTCTACACCACCAAGCTCTACCATCACCACTTCATTTCTAGCAACAAGGAGAGCTTCTCAAAGGCTAAAGGAGCTGCAAATTGGTCCAAAAAGCAACAAAAGCTTTGGTCTTCAAGGGTAAGTGACATTTCTCCTCTTTTGACCCTTTTTCTTGATCCATTTGTAAGCCCTATATGCTTTTTGTTTCAAGCTCCGGCCCTAACTGAAATGGGCCCTCTTTTGAGCTCATCTTCACTTTTCATTAAGGGCTCAACCCTGTTTGAGCCCTCCATGATGTACTTGCTTCATTGATCCTCTTATATGTCATAATTTGCATGCTATTTTTGGCCCATGAGTAATTTGTTTTTGAGCATGTGGTAAACTGATATTAGGCTTATTTTGAGCCCCTCTTCAACATTGAAGAATAGATGAACACCATTTGGGACTTCCATGTTGTACTTACCTTTATACTCCCCTTTTGGTCCCATTTTTGCATGCAATGGCAGCCTACCATGCTTTTGTTTTTGGCCATTTTACAGTTCTGAAAAAGTGCTTATTTTGGTACATTCTTCATGTTTCATTTAGGTCCTTTCATGGTTTGGGACCTCTATATGCCACTTCATGTTATATCTCTCTTTTATTCCCCATTTTTGCATGCAATGGCAGCCTACCATGCTTTTGTTTTTGGCCATTTTACAGTTTTTAAAAAGTGCTTATTTTGGTCCATTCTTCATGTTTTATTTAGGTCCTTTCATGGTTTGGGACCTCTATATGCCACTTCATGTTATATCTTTCTTTTATTCCCCATTCTTGCATGTTTTGTTAGCCTACCATGCTTTTGTTTTTGGCCATTTTACAGGCCTAGAGATAATCTTATTTTGGCCTATACTTCATATTTCATTAACATTTTTTTTCTGTTTGGTGATTATTTTGTATACTTCATGTTATAGCACCTTTTGAGCCTCAATCTTGTGCCTTTTTTTAGCATGTTTGTATACTGATTTTGAGGCTGCCATAAACTGTAAATGTGCATATTTTTGATCCCTCTTCAGTGTTGTAGAAGGGAATTTTTCAGTTTGGATTTTCCTTATATCACTTGCTTCATTACCCCTCTCTTGGCCCCTATTCTTGCATGCCATTTTCGCCCTACCTATGCTTGCTGTTTGGCCATGTTTATAACTGTGAAAGTGCCTTTTTTGGGACTGCCTAGCTTCTGTCTTTGCATTACATGTCCATATTGTGCATGTTTGGCATAGCTATAGGCCATTTCGGGTGCCTAAATTCGCATTTCGGGACAATTCCATGCATTTAGTGTCATTTCGCCTCATTTCGGGACTGTTTTCCCCCATATTTTAGTGCTGAAATTCTATTAAAATGATTGCTTTCCATTTTCATGTCATTGCATCGCATTCTGTCATTGTCTCGGTTTGCGTGCCCGTGTGCACGCATTTCGAGGCACCTCATTTTCATCCATCGGCATCCTATGTGAGTGTGGCTGAGGCTCACTCATGTTGGTATAAGCCCATATCATGTTTTCATGTCATTGCATCGCATTCTGTCATTGCCTCGGTTTGCGTGCCCGTGTGCACGCATTTCGAGGCACCTCATTTTCATCCATCGGCATCCTATGTGAGTGTGGCTGAGGCTCACTCATGTTGGTATAAGCCCATATCATGTTTTCATGTCATTGCATCGCATTCTGTCATTGCCTCGGTTTGCATGCCCGTGTGCACGCATTTCGAGGCACCTCATTTTCATCCATCGGCCTCTTATGTGAGTGTGGCTGAGGCTCTCTCATGTTAGTGTAAGTCCATGTTGCATTCTATATGCCATTTTTGCCATATTACATTGCGTATGCCATCGCCTCGGTTTGCGTGCCCGTGTGCACGCATTTCGAGGCACTTCATTTTCATTCATCGGCCTCTTATGTGAGTGTGGCTGAGGCTCTCTCATGTTAGTGTAAGCCCATATCATATTTTCATGTCATTTGCATTGCGTATGTCATTTTCTCAGTTTGCGTGCCCGTGTGCACGCATTTCGAGGCTTCTCATTTTCATAGCATTGTGCATACTAGGTTGTATCTTAGATCGCATTGATGTATTCCCTCGGTTTGCGTGCCCGTGTGCACGCACTTCGAGGCATCTCATTTTCATAGCATTGTGCATGCTAAGCTGTATCTTAGTTGCATTCATGCATGTCATGCATATTGCATCGTGTTCGGGATAGGAGTTAGCTCGGGCACGGGAAACGAGGTGCATTTCGTACTTCGAGTGACGGAACGTGTCTCAATTCCAAGTCACCGACACTCCGGATTACCCATGATGGAGTTAGGTTCTAGCTGTGTTTTCATGTGTATCCGTCCTATATTGAATTGCACATTTCGACCCCTCTGCCATCATGCATCGATATGCGTGATTGGTGGCACGAGGATCGAGGCATGCATACATTTTTGAAAATACATTGCTATGCCCCTTTCCTGCTCTCTGTTGCAGCAAAATGAAGAATCAGCAACTTTTCGGGACTTGGCGCGCTTTCCAAGAATAACTGCTAAACAGAGGCTAATTGGGGCATCCCGGTGGATTTCCGCGCAAGACAACTCTATCAGAAGCAAGGCAGTCCCTAGCTTGCATGCCAGTTTTATTTATTTTCTTAGTTAATTTGTTAATTAAGTAGGAATTTGTATATTATTTGGACTGCAATATTTGGACTGTAATATTCTTTTATTCGGGACTGTATTATTTATTCGGACCCTCTGCGCGAGGGCACAACTGTAATAAGTGTGGGTGAGTGTGATGTATGTCTTCCAACCCCACGTCTTTCTTCCCTTTTATTTATCCGCTTATGATGGTTAGATTAGGGCATATTTTAATTAGCGTACAGTATGACAGCATGTTTGCATTCATTCATCTGTATTGCATGCACCGGGCTCGGCGCATCATACTAACTGCATTTGTATTTCAATTCCAAGTTGAATACATGTTAGCTGTAGCATTCCATATGCCATGTTTAGAATAGCCGAGCCTGCTATAGTTTGCATTCTTGCATGTGTTGCATTAGGCATTTCTGTATACTTAGGATTCATGCATGATTTCTAATGAGTTTCTGTTTTGGCTTGGAGTACCCGGTAAGTTTTATGCTTTAGCATCCTTGCATGCGTGTGAGTGACTGCCATGAATAGCATGCTTACCATGAGGCTATGTGCTTATATGATATAACTGCCTGAATGCCTGTGGGTGAAGGTTGGGTCACTTAAATTGGAATAAATCATCAAATGTTTCAAGCCTACCTTGCGGGTAGCAAACCATTTTCAAAAATAAACATTGAAATGTTTTGTTCCAATTCGGGCGACCCAGTCTATACTTATATGCTGTGTGCATCACATAGTAACCTAGGCTAATAACCGGAATAAGGACACACAAAGTTTTTAAAAATAGATATCATGGTTAGTAGAGGCCGATCTTTGATCGGGCGAGGGGGGGTGCTCACGAAGTGACCTTCCCCAATCGTACCCAAGTTCCCGAGCCGAGGCAACTTTGGTGATGACAGACACGTGGCCTTTGGCACCGAGTCAGGGTTTCCTAAATTTCCCATTAAAAAACATTTAGGTGGCGACTTTGTATCTGGAAAAGCAGTCCATGTTTGGCACTTCTTTTCAAAAATCTGTTTTTCTCAAAACGATTTGCCGGATTTGGACTCTTTGGTTCAGACTTAGAACCGTGACTACAAAGTCGAGTCCGAGCTGTAGCGAGGTCCCCCGCGGGCTTGTTACAAGTCCAAGCGCTTGATGGAGGCCATCCATGGAGGAGAGTGCGGAGCGCACATGAGCGGGGTGATGCTTGCTCGAAAGATCCTTATACAGGGTTATTAGTGGTCAACCATGGAAGAGGATTGTATTGGCTTTGTTCGGCGATGCCACAAATACCAGATCCACACAAACCGCATGAACATTCCGCTGTCGAAGCTGTACAACATGACTTCGCCATGGCCTTTTTCAGTCTGGGGGATTGATGTAATTGGGGTGTAGACACCCCATTTTTGTCCATCCTCAAGACTTGGACGTCATCGTTTGAACACTCGATGATCATCCTTATTTGTGTTTGTCTTGAGTTCTCGGAGGTTTCAGTCGCGCGCCTTGCCTCAAGACCTCTCGACTTGTTTGTTTTGTGCTTGGTTGTATACCAAACACTTGTGTTTTCATTCTGAGGGCAGGGAATGGCTTGTTGGCCATCCCCACACCTCACCAGCCTTGGCTTGAGGCCACCGGCCTAGTTTTCTTGCTACTGGCCAAATATTTTGGTCAGTCGGCAGTGTTTTTGGTCGGCCGGCCATTTTTGTTGGTCAATCGGCCGTATTTTCTAGCCGACCCATGTTCATCTGCTTTATGCAGATATTTAGTGCCAGCTGGCACACACAATTCACCCCCTCCATACACGTGTATGGAGGGATTTGTCTCTTGCTTAGCTTGTTTTGGAAGCTTTACAAGATGGGAATTCTATAAAGAGGGAGCTTCACCTCCCTCCTCAAGGGTTCCAGAGGTTCAGAGAATTAGGGTTAGAGATTTTGTATCTATATATCTCTATAGTTCTCTCTCTTTGCATTTGTGTGTGTGTAATAGTGTCCTAAAGGTATTTTTGTTCTTAGTTTTGCAGTAAGACACCTAGTGTTACACTATACCTTGGAGCTGAGGCCCCTTGAGGCTGATCTTGGGGTTCTTGGGTTGATTTAAACTCAGAAAAAGTGCTGGAGTGGTGTTCTTGAAGAAAGTCTACAAGGGTGAGAAACTTACCCTTTTATTTCCCATTTTTGCACAAGCTTTACACCTACCTTGCATCTGTTTTTAAGCTGAGTGTATAACTGAGAAAAGTTCTGTTTTTACTTGCTTTTGAACTTTGTTTAATGTCAATTTGAGGTTTGGGGTTGTCTCCCCCCCCCAAGGCCTTGTTAGGCCTTGTTTTAGGCCATACCTTTTGGCCATTGTTTTGGTCTTTGCATGACCTCTCTACCACTAAAATCCAAAGGATTTTCAGTGGTGGAGAGGTGGTTTTGAGGTCCTAAATGGGAGAGGATTATCCTCTCTCCATTTTGTCTTTAATGCTAGCATAAGTGGCTTGTGTTGTAGCATGTGTGCATAGCTTTATTTGGCTTTATTTCAGAGGGTATTCGGTGCTATTTTTCCATGGTATACCTTTGTCCAAAGTTGGTTTAGATATGCCACGCATGCTTTGTATACTTGTCTTGTAATTCCATGAAATTGCCCTAATATGCTGTGTGCTTTGAGCTTTGTTTGCATGATTTTGGCTTGACTCCATGAAGTTTTTATGCATGTTTTGCATGCTTTAGGTTTGATTTTGGTTGTTTGGGTCATCCATGACTTGCTTTGTATAGCTACCATGTAACCTAGCTTGTATGCTTTGAGTGTTGGCTCCTCTACCATGCTCTATTTGCATCATTTTAGTGGTTTGGCACCATTAGTTATGATATTTCAGTCCTTGTTTCATGCTCACATGCTTGCATTTATGACTCCTTTAATGCTTTAAAGAGTTAGGGTTGTATGCCTCATGGATGTGACATTGTGTGTGCCAACATGCTTGGGTATTTGGGATGCCATCTAAGTGGGTTTTAGGGCTCCTTTTGACATGTCATACCTCTATTTTTAATCGCCTAAATCATGCCATGTTTGGTTGTATTAGGTGTAGAGTAATGCCTCTTTTGTGGTCTTGTATACCTCATGCCTTGCCCTTTTTGTTTTGGCTTGTTTTGGCATGGTTCATTGCACGTTTTAGGCTGAATTTGCCCTGATTTAGGACTGTTTTGGGTCATACTTGCCATATGCTCTTTGTTTTGTGTAGCTTTGGTCCAAGTCCCCTGCCTAGTTTTAAGCCTTAAGCCTTAATCATGCATGCTTGACTTATTCATGTGATTTGGCATCACCTTTAGCATCATTTTAGAGCATGTAATGTTGTCACATTTGCATGCTTATCTTTCCTTTTAAGTGTGCTTAAAAGTTGCCCCTTCGATGTTTAAGTGTTAGGCCAATTGGCATGCATGTTTGTATGTACTTTTCTTCTCATCTCCATAGCATTTTGGCCGCTGAGTTGGGCTTATTTGAGAGCTGCCCAAATTGGTTTATGACCAATCCCGCATGTTGTTGCATGCTTGGCTCGTATGTTGTTGCATACTTGGCCCATTGACATGTCGCTGCATGTTTAAGTGGTGTTGCATTTGGCATGCATCTTATGTTAAATTGCTTTGCATATTTACATGAGTTTGTCCCTCACATGTTACATGCTTGCCTAACCATGAATATTGTCACGCGCCTTGCATGTTTGCATATTAGTTTAGGTTGCATTACATTTGGCATGTTTATTATACATTGTTTTGGCATGCCCATGTTGCACTAGTGTGATTGCATGTTTAGGATTGTAAAGCATTGAGCATGCATCCCCTGCCTCTTGATCAACCATGATTGAGGTTGGGGGTATGTTTTGTGTTTTGTGCATTTAATATTGAAGTTGCATACTCCACTCATTTGGCCATCACGCATTGAGATGCGCGATTGATGGTCCGAGGGTCGAGAACCATGTTCCTCTAAGTCTCAAACATGCTGAGGAGGGTGGTGGTGCATAAATTGCTTTGAAAATGCATTGCCATGTCTTGTTTGTCCTCTGTTGCAGCAAACCAGTCTCCTGCAGGAAGAAATGGCCGACCGGCAAGTTTCAGTGCCGGCCGACTATCGAAACCCAGCCGGTGGTATAATTTTTGGTCGATGACCAGTTCTCCATGGCCGGTGGTGTTTCCTCTTGGTCGGTGACCTCCCACAGTGCTCAGGGAGTAGTCCAGAAGTAACCTTGAGACTTGTGCAGTCCTCAGAGGTGCAGAGCAGTGTAAACAGAGGCAACGTGTGACATGGCAGTGGATTTCCGAGTGGAGCCGAGCGTGCATGCATTCGTCCCTCTTCCCGAGGCTGTTTTACTGCTTTTAGTAATTTAATTAATTTGTTTAATTCATTAAGGGTCTGTAATATTTAACTAGCTTGTTAGTTAATTAATTTGTATTATTCTTTCGGTCCCTCCCTTGAGATGGCAAATTATGTAATAAGCGTGCGTGTGTGAGATGCATGTCTTCCAACCCCCACTTCTTTCTCCCTTTTATTTAACCATTTATGATGGTTAGTTTTAGGGCATATTTGATTTAGCATACCTTATGTTATGCATCCATTCATCTGTATTGCATGCATCGGGCTCGGTGCATCATACTAACCGCATAGTATTTCAATTCCAATTTGAATACGTGCATCGAGTTGTTGCATTTCACATGCCATCCTTAGATTAGCCAAGCCTATTCTAGTGACATTTTGTATGCGATGCATTAGCCATTTTAACATTGACCTGGATCATACATTGATTGCTAACATGTTCATTATTTTGGCTCGGAGTACACTGTGAGTGTTTATGCTTTAGCATATTGCATGTATGTGAGTGTTAACATGAAAGCATGCTTGCCATGAGACTAATTGCTTAGTTGATTTACTGCCTGAATGCCTGTGGGTGAAGGTTGGGTTGCTTGAATTGGAATAATTCGTCGAAACCCGTGTTTTAGCCTACTTGCGAGTAGCAAACCTCAAACCATTTTCCAAACAAAACGGATATGCGATGCTTTGTTCCAAATTAGGCGATCTAGTCTATACTTGTGTGTTGTGCGCATCACATAGTAAATTCTAGCTAATTAACTGGAATAAGAACACATATGTTTTCAAAACAAAATATCATGCTTAGTACAGGCCGATCTTCGGATCGGGCGAGCGGGGGTGCTCATAGCTGACCTTCCCCAATCGTACCCAAGTTCTCGAGCCGAGGCAACTTTGGTGATGACGGACATGTGGCCTTAGGCAACGAGTCAGGGTTTCCTATATTTCCCAAAAATAAAACATTTAGGCGGCAACTCTGTATCTGGCAAAGCAGTCCATGTTTGGCACTTCTTTCTAAAAATCTGTTTTTCAAAACGATTTGCTGGATTTGGACTCTCTGGTGATTTATCAATCTCACATCGCACATTGTGAGATCAGATTAAGAACCGTGACAATTTGAGTCGGAACTATAGTGAGCCCAATGAACAAAATGGGATTCCCTCCCGGGACGTTCGAGGACGTCTACATGGGGCTGTTACTCCGAAGGGGTCCAACGAGCATGAGTACATTCTGGTAGCAATAGACTACTTCACGAAGTGGGTTGAGGCCGAATCTTATGTGGTGTTGAGGGCATCGCATGTCTCTAAGTTCATCAGGAACAACATTATTTGTCACTATGGGGTCCCGAATGAGATTATTTCGGATAATGGTTCCCACTTCAAGAAGGAGGTGATCGACTTGTTGGAGAAGTACAACGTGGCTTTTCATAATTCATCTACATATCGGTCGCAAACCAATGGAGCAGTTGAGGCCGCCAACAACAACATCAAGCACATTCTGCAGAAGATGGTGGAAACCTACAGGGACTGGCCAGATAAGCTGCCATTTGCTCTTTGGGGCTACCAGACTTCAATTAAAACTTCTACTGGGGCAACTCCGTATTCCTTAGTTTATGGGATGGAGGTTGTTTTGCCTATCGAAGTTGAGGTTCCGTCATTACGGGTATTGGCTGAGTGTCAGATAGTTGAGGCAGATTGGTAGCAAAGCAGGTTCGAAGAACTCATGCTCTTTGATGAAAGAAGGCTGAAAGTACTGTATCACGTCCAGGGTTATCAACGAAGAATTGCCAGGGCTTTCAACAAGAAGGTTAAGTCCAGGAATTTGAAAGAGGGGGATCTAGTGCTCAAAGACAACCGAGCTCCCATCTACGACCCTAGGGGCAAGTTCAGACCCAATTGGACCGGTCCCTATATCATCAAGTCTATCTGGTCGGGTGGAGCTGTCGTTCTGATGGACTTAGATGGTCTTGAGTTCTCCCAGCCGATCAACATGGACAAGTTGAAGAAATACTGTACCTGAATGGCTCGCTAGGCCGAAAACCCAAAAGTGCGACCTAGGAAAAAGTTAGAGCATGAAAAATTTGAAATAATAAAAACTGAGCTCGCAAGGTTGAAAACCCAGAAAGGGCGGCCTTGGCAAAAGTTAGAGCGCAAAAGGAGAGTGTTAATATACGAGTGAACCTGAACCGAACTACGCAAGGTTTGATTCCCATCTTCGGGATACGTAAGCAACTTTATTCTGAAGTCTAGCCATAAACACTTCCAAATCAACTTTGTCCATGTGATCATGTTGGTCATCTTTGTCTTTTCTGCATTCAAGAGCTCGGTTGTGATCTCCAGTGCAGTGCTATTCAGACTAGGGGCTACTTTCCAGTTATTGGGATTCGGGGTTGTGCATCTCAAGGATAGATCTCAGGTGTGTCCAGTTGTGATCCATATCGAAAATGGTTTTGAAAAGTTTTAATAAAAGTTGATTTTGTTCAAATTAATCTTTTTACAACTTAGACCATTTTTGGACTAAACGGAAAATTTTCAGTATCCACAACTTTGAATTTCATTGATTTCAGTATAGAGTTCTCCTACTCTTGAATACAAATTGAAGTTTCTTTTTATTACATTCATAAGGAAAACTTGAAAGTAAAGGTTAAAGCAATAAACTCGGGGCATAGTCAAGTCAGGTGTTCCTGCGCCCCCTCCCAGAGCTTGTGGAAGCCTCTGATGCCAAAGTATGGCCAGTCTATGCCTCATCTTCAAGCCAAGTAATGCATTCATCAAAAAGGGTGCAAGTAAAAGTGGGAGTGGGGGCCAGAAGCTCTCTCGTCCTCCATGCTGTGGCATACTGAGCTAGCTGTGCGCCTCAGACTGGAAATGTAGTAGGGTACTCTATCCTTTCTTCTGGCGGGTCTGATCATGGCCAAATTGGCGCCGGAATCAGAATGGGAAGTAAAAGACACAGTGTATCAAGCTAATCAAATGAATGCCCAGCTGGCAAGACATGCTGTAACTCATCGCCGGTAGATTGAGCCAGGGGCAGCACCAAGCAATCCTGACAGCGGACATACTGCACATCCATTCGCACCACTATCCCTCATCTTGGGCATCAACTAGTCGCTGCTAGAAGAAATAGCCACGAGCTGAATATGCGGGGCATGAGTCCACCACTCTCAACTTATCCATCAACCATACCTAGAGAGGGATGAAAAATGAGAGATTAAAGAATAGGGAGGTGTACGTTGAGAGAAAAGTGAGAAAAAGGTTTTGAGAAAAAAAAAAAAATAGACCCTGAGGGCCGAGTGATCTAAGGAATACACATGTGAGTAGGGAGGGAAACATTACCTCCAGCAGTAGTGGACTCCCCGTGAATCTAGTCGTCTCTCGGTGACAGAAAGCATCCAAACCCATCAATGCCTCAGCTAGTGTCATGGCAATGCAGCTTTTGCCCTCTTTTAAGCCTTGGGCAACCTCAATCAAACGGACGCTAGACCCACCGAAGCCTGGGACAAGCAAGAAATGAGACAACATGGACAAGCAGAGGGCGTGTTGCCGAAAACCCTGCCAGTGATGATCGCCGCAGTCACCGGCATCAGAAAACCGATGAATCAAGCTGGGGATGTCCAACTCTCTGTCGTGAATCAAAGACTGAGCGCCATGCAAAGTAAGCCCGCACATCCGTCCTAGAGCTTGGATGTGGCCAAAACGGAGTTGGGGCAAGATCTCTTCATCGCGTTGAGACTCCATCAAAGCTTGGAAGTCTTCGAAAGTGGGACATATCTCTTGTCCGCCAAAGCTGAAAACATGAGTTACCGGATTCCAACTCCTAGCCGCGGCATGGAGGAACGAAAAATGCAGCGGGGTGTGGCTCAACGTGAATAGTGCATTTATTCCGAAACCCCGGAAGTTCAACTTTTCTGAGCCATCCAAGTTTGCAATCTAATTTGTGAGGTTTTGGACAAGAAATGCTTCCATTTGGGGCAAACATGGAGTTGAAATGAAGGAGTCACGAAGCTGGAACTCTTATAGAAGATAAGGCACTAGTGGAGGACAGGTGGCAAAATTTGAAGATCCCCCTGAGTAACTGGTCGATCGACACATTTTCTGGTCGATTGACCACCTTTTTGGGTCGACCGACCACTTTTCTGGTCGACAGTCCATTAAACTGGTCGACAATGAGCCTAAGTGGTCTACAGCTACTTCTTGTCTCCAGCAGAGAGTCCCTAGCCTTCCTATGTGCTGAGACTGCTGAAGGTTTGAGTTTATTTCTGCTTCGGATGCGTCCTGTTGTTTTGTTTATCTAATATGCATTTGTTTATCGAGTTGTTGCTCCTTGCTTATTGAGTTGTTATAATTCGTTTATCGAATTATTCTTTAAGTTGTTTTGTTTGTTACGTTGGTTCACTACCTGACTTGGCAATACACGAATGTTCAATTTCCATCAATCTCATTTTCATGCTGTGTGATGCGATGCGATGCTTAGAATATAAAATGTAAAACTCTTGAACTGAAAAGTTGTTTTCATTCCATCATGGTTTTTTTTTACAACAGGGTACAAGTTTTAAGGAAAATAAAACTGCCTAACGCTGTACAATGTGCTATAACTACTAGCAAAAAAAAAACAAAGCAAAACCATCTGAGTCGGTGCTATCTGACTCAGGATCGAGAGGCCCTCTTCATCCACTTCGGCTGAGCAGCCTCTACACCACCGCCGTCGGCACTCCCGTCTGAACCAGAGCCGCCATCCTCGGAATCCTCCTTAGAGTCGTCTCCGCCCTCAGAACCTGAACTGGTGTCACCACCTCCACCTTCGGATGTCTCTGACTGAGGATTTGCTGGCTCCTCCTCCTCACTAGGCTCGTCATCACATCTAGCAGGCGCTCGACGTCTCCCTTGGCCGCATGTCAGGATCCCTCTCCTTGCTACTAGAGAAGGCTCGGATGGCCCGGGCTGTAGAGGTGTGACCTGAAAAGGTAGTTTGAATACATCAACCAGGGTATGTATATCAGATGCAAGTATGGTGCATAGAGTGAGTGCATGAAGATATAGTATGTGAATGTGATATGTCAGATGTGATCTATACATGCAATGAATCAGTGCAGTAAAATGTTCAGTTTCGATATATTAGCAAAAGTATGATAAATGCAAGGAAATCAGAAAGTACTAGGATGCTGTGGGAGTGCAGCATCGTCTCTCTCCTCAAAACCATAAACTTAAGTGAGGCCATGGCCTCGAGCAACCGCTCAACATATCCTGTGGAAGGCTACAAATGCAAGTTCAAGTCATCAGTGAATGTCTAAATATCTGAATGATAGATGAAAGTTGTGAAGCATACCGATGCTGAGTCAGGGGCCCTGACATACCGATGATCTGGCAATGGAGACTCAAGTGGAATCTGATAAGGCGTCCCATACTGCCAGCCTGTTAGCTCGGTTGAAGGATCTAGCCACACAGCACACTGCCAAGTGGGGGGCATCCCCCTAGTCCTACCTCTCGATGTGCTGGCCCTGCTAGTCGAGGGGATGTTTGTAGCTAGGGCATGGCTCGATGAAGGAATGTCAGTAGCTCTCCTCATGGGGGCACGAACACCTGTCAGCGGGGGCATCAGGTATGTGTGGAGGTATGTCGTGTACTCCCCCTCCTCCAGGAAAAGGACTGGGTCAGCACCCTGTATAAGGTTGCTAACCTCCTGGGGAGAGAGACTCTCTGTGGTCCGCATGTCTAATGGAGGCGGTGAAGGGATCTCCTGAACGGGAAGGCCCGGTGTCTGGCGCATGAAGCGCTCCCCGAGAAACTAGGCTCTACTAACTGGTCCGTCAAATAGAATCCGGTATCGGGAGGCGCCCCGTACCCCAGCAAACTGGACCAAGAAAACCCTGGCATCACTACCCAAGGTTGCCACGTGATCTGCGGATAGCAAGTGCATGAATTGATTAGTTGTCATAGATATGCAAGATGAATCGAAGCTGAAAGCATGAAGAACTGAGAGTTTTGGATTACCTCGGTCACCCGTACTGTGTCAAAATAATGCTTGAGATATGGCAAGGTCTCTCGGGGTCTGGGTCGGTATCAACCTTTAAATCTATGCGAGTACGGCACCTCAAGTGGTGTCTCAATCTCCGGATCAAGAGCAAACGTCGGGAAATAGATGCATACGCATAGCTGTAAAAGGCAAGATAGTGGTAATGAGGATACAGAAAATGCAGAATGCAGAATGCGAGGTGCAGAATGCGGAGTATGGGACATAATGTGTGCAATGTGTGGAGTGTGCAGTGTACAGGTAATGTAGAGCAGAAATGAAAATCAGAAGGGCAAAATGTACCTCCCAGGCTCTCCAATACCCGCCTACTATGTTCCTGCTCCTGCGAGAGGTCGAGCTCATGTAGCAGTAATGGGTAGCAAGGCCAGCGCCGCCTAGGATAAGTCCACTAGAGCACTCAGAAGATGTAGCCTGACCGTGTTCCCCCTATCGGAGAACAATGTGGTCCTAAGAAGGAACATCAGAAATCCCCGGGCGTACTGCTTCGTGGCCATAACAGTCTCGGGCTCATTCCCTCTATAATGATTTGTGAACCAGGTGTATCTAACTGTGCCCGATGACCGGTAGACGGGTGAATGAGCTCCGAGTAGATAGGTCCATGCTGCCTCCCACTCACCCATATCGGAATCATATGGGATCGGCTGACCTCCCACATCGAGGCCCATCAGCATAGCAAAGTCGTATGGGGTCATCGTCATGTCCCCGGTAGCTAAAAAATGGAAGAAGTTGGTGGTGTCCCACCATCTCTCTACCAGCGCACCCAGGAGGGTCCTACTCGCCGCAAGACGCGATAACCCCATGCAAAATGCCTCATCAACAATTTGTCAAACACCGTCTGGGAGCTCCATGTACCACACCCTCGCTATAATCGACCCATATCCCCGGGTAGAGCGGGAATCTACCTATGTTCAGAATGAGCAGAAATGCAGTGTGTGAGCTGTGTTAAGAATAAACAGAAATGCAGTGTGTAAGCTGTGTTTAGGATGAGCAGAAATGCAGTGTGTGAGCTGTGTTTAGAATGAGCAAAAATGTAGTGCGTAAGCTGTGTTTAGAATGAGCAGAAATGCAATGTGTGAGTTGTGTTCAGGATGAGCAGAAGTGCTGTGTATGTAAATGTGTTTAGAATGAGCAGATAAAATACAGAGCGAAAGCATGAAGTGTGCAAGAAATACAAAATACATCGCAGAAAATGTAAGAGTGCTGTATGCACCTCGGGCGCGTAGTAAGACAGGTGAGACTTCGGCTCTCGTAGTAGCAAGTCTGCAGGTGCTCGTCGCGCAAAGTCTGTAAAATGATGAAAAGTGCTAGGTGGTAAGATGTGCTCCTCAGGACGGTACGCTGTACGGTCAAAGGGCCGGATCCTAGGTGGCAGCGGAATGATGTCGGGCTCCTTCTCCATCCTCAAAGGACCCTCGTCGTATGGAGCATCATCAGCCATCTGAAAAGAATGTGCAAAATGAGCGAAATAAGCTAAAATTGCCAAAAGTCAACTCCCGGGAAGAGAAAAAGTCAAAGAAAGTCAAAACCCGGGAAAAGGTGCTAAATTTCGAGAGAAACACACCTCAAGTGGTGAAAATAGAGAAAGAAGCTTCGAAAACAAATTCTAATCGGTTCAAAGTGAAGGAAATCAGAAGATCTTAGTGAGTCAACTTCGTGTGGGGCGTTGGAATGCATGCAAAGCCCGGATCTGAGAGGGAAAAGCGTCTAAGAAGGAAGAGGAGTGATTTTCAGCCTTGCATGTGTGAGCATTTGTGTTTTGAAGTTATGTATTTAAAGATTCGAACCTCAAAAGACCAAACTGCCCCGGATTTTACTAAACTGGTCGACCGACCAGTTTTTCAGGTCGACCGACCGCCTAGGTGGTCTACAGGTGGTTTTGGTGGTCGACAGCTCTCCAGGGTGGTCTTCAGGGTCCCATTGTCCTCTCTGTGTGTTCTTATGTTGTTTGGAGTCCTTGGCTCTCGAGAAAGTGCAAGAAAAGTTCACTATTTTCAGCTCAAAATGTCCCCGCGGGAACTTCGATTCACGTCTTCGATACACGGCTCATCGTCACTTGTCAGGAGCAAGGTGTATCCTTTTTAAGTACATTGTGACCCCTTCGAGAGGTAAATCAGAGGTTACGGTTGAACTGGTCTCGTTAAGGTGTGTATTTCCTTATTCGACATTTTACTTCAAACATGCTGTTGATGTTGCACTGAAAATGCATTGTTATTGTGCACAGAATGTGTATGCCACGTGTCATTGCTATGCACTTTTCACTTGCATTGCTATGCACCTTTTCACTTGCACTGTATATGTACGCGTTTATCTCATATTGGAATTGTATCTTGATGTAATGTTGAACATGTGTTTCTACTATATTGTACTTGTTGAGTTTCTTTTTTATGCAGGCATGATATTGTATGTACGGTTCATTTGAGGCTGGTGCAACCAGATGATATTGTATGTACGGTTCATTTGAAGCCGGCACAACTAGATGATGTTGTGTGTGTTTCGGTCAGAGGAACTCCAGGTAAGATCATTCCTGTCCCCTTGAAACTCTCTCGTCGGTTAAAAGCATTCGGGTACGTCTGGTGCTTACACCGATACCTCGTTGGTTAGAGACATTCGGTTACACCCAATGTTTACACCGACATCTGCCTTTCCCTCTCTTACGTGTGATACGCTGAGAGGTGTACCTTTCCCTCTCTTGCATGCGATACGCTGAGAGGTGTACCTTTCCCTCTCTTGCGTGCGATACGCTGAGAGGTGTACCTTTCCCTCTCTTGCGTGTGATACGCTAAGAGGTGTTACCTTTCCTCTCCCGCTTGTGATACGCTGAGAGATGTTGCTTTTCCATCTCCCGCGTGTGATACGCCGAGAGATGTTGCTTTTCCCTCTCCCGCGTGTGATACGCTGAGAGATGTTGTTTTTTCTTGTCCCGCGTGTGATACGCTGAGAGGTGTTGCTTTTCCTTCTCCCGCGTGTGATACGCTGAGAGATGTTGTGTTTGAGACTTCGGGTATTCTCGATAGTCGCCTTTAGCCTTTCCTGCATAATGCGTAGTTAAGTTTGCATAAGTTTCTTACGTCATTTCTGCATGGGATGTGGTTTGGTTTGTGTTTACTTGCTTATGTACGAGTTTGCTGTAGCATTTCTTTGCATAACATTTGCTTAAAATGTTGTATTCATTTTTCAAAAATGATTCATTACAGTCCTCTTTGCATAATCATAAGTTATGGTCTGCATTGTGCATGTCATTTGCATCTTGCCCCTGCCTACGGGCACATCTCTTTGTTATCTTGTCTGTTTGTCTAAGTCTTCGGCCTTGTCAAAAATGGGTCGTCTCTGGGCTTTGACATTCACTCCCGTCATTTCATGACTTCCGAGTTCTGTCAAAGAGAGGTAATTGTAGACACCCCATTTTTGACCGACCTTAAGACTCAGGCGTCATCGTCTATGCACTCGGTGATTGTGCATGTTTGTGCTCGTTTTGAGTTTCCGAAGCCTTCGACTAGCGCCTTGTCTCGAGACCTCTGAACTTTCTCCTCTTGGCCCGATTTTTGGACCATGCCTTGCTGCCTTTGCCTAGAGGGAAACAAAGGCCTGTAGGCCACTTTTTATAGTCGTAGGCTACCTTTCCCTCTCGTAGGCCACTTATGGTGGCCCGTAGACTAGTTTTCGGGGCTTTCGGCTGAGTGCCTTGTCTTGCAAACTCTTGTCTTTCTTCCTTTTTGGTTTTTTTTTTGAACCAAACCTTGTTACCCCTTGCCTGGAGGGTAGAACAGGGGTGTAGACCAGTTTTCTTCCCTGTAGACCACTTTTGTTAGTCAGTTAGCTAGGGTGGGTGGTCTGTAGACCACCTAAGGTGGTCGGCGGCATGCCACCACCTTCTCCTCTCTTTGTAGACCCCTTTTCTCCCTTGACGACCTATTTTCTCCCTTTTAGACCACTTGAGGTAGTCGGTCGACTAGGGGGGGTGGTCGGTCGACCACTTTAACTGGTCGGCGGCCTTTCTACACTTTCTGCAGATATTTTCCTTGCCACCTGTTGGGCACAGAAGGCATCCTCCATACACGTGTGTGGAGGGATTGCACCAAACCTCTAGCTTGTCTAACAAGCTTGAGGCATGAAATTCTATATAAGGGGAGCTTCCTCCCCCTTGTACAAGGTTCAAAATTTTGATTAAGGCTAAACATATCCCTCTCTCTCTCTATAATTCTCCCTCTCTCTATATTTGTACTAGTTTGTGCCTTAAAGTGAGTTTTCTTCACACTTTTGCACTAAAGAACCTAGTGAAACACCTTCACTCTTGAGCTGAGGTTCTTGGAGGTTGCATTTGAGTGATTTTGGCTTGGTTTTGCCTCAGAAGTGGCTGGTTTTGAAGTTGTTCTTTAAGGGTGAATAGTTACCCTCTTTAAGCCTTATTTTGCTTAAGTATTTGGCCATCCTTGCATGCTCTTTTAGGCCTTACTTTCAACTGCAAAAACTCTTGTTTTTAAGTGTTTGAAATGTTTGTTTGAGGCTTTGTTTAAGTTAGGAGTGGTTTACCCCATTTGGTGGCTTATTTTCCTTTGCTTTGTTCTATCTCTTAAGGCCTTTCAAACCACCTTGTTTTGGCCTTTTAACCACTGAATTCCAGAGGAATTTCAGAAGTGAAAAGTGGGTTTTGAAACCCAAAATGGATGGAGGTGGTCCCCCCCTCTTGTGTTTTGTTTACATGTGTTGTTGGCTTAACACTTTGGCATGCTTTTCTACCTTCATAAGGCTCTATCTTAGCATGTTTTAGGCCTTACTCTAACATGATATAACTCTATTTTGGGTTAGTTTGGTTGCTTCTTACATGCTTCATGTACTTGTAATGCAATCCTCTTAGTTAGCCTGACATGCTCTATGCTTTGGACCACCATTTTAGCATGTTTTTGGCTCCACTCCAGCAGGCTTTTACTCATATTTTGGCATGCCTTAGCTATGATTTTGGTCGACAAGGTCATCTCTTGCATGGTTTATGCACTTGTAGTGCAAGCTTGTTCACTAGCCTAGCTTGTTTGGTGTTTTGGCCTATTGATTTAGCATGTGTATGCTTTACTCCAGTACATTTTTGGCTTTGATTTAACATGCTTTAGGTCTGATTTGAGTGGTCTTGGTCATGCATGCTTGGCTTTATATAGCTATAGTGCATTTGGCTTTGCTAGCCTTAAGCTTTGAGACCTCTAGCATGTTATATTTGAGCTTGTTGCATGGCATGGCATCATTTGGTATGTTATTTCAGACCATATACCTCTGCCATATTCTCGCATTTATCATCCCTTTGTTGTGTTTGAGGGTTGACCCTTATGCTTCACTTATGAGCCAATATGTATGCATGCTTGCCCAAGCTTTTGGGGCTACCATCTCAGCATATTTTTGGTGTTATTTTACCATGTTACAACTCTGATTTTTGTTGGTGAAGTCACCTCATGCTTGGTTTTGGTATGTGTAGTGTAATCCCACTCATTGGCCTTGCATGCGTCATGCTTTATGCCTCCCATTCTAACATGTGTTAGCTCTACTCCATGCATGTTTTGGCATTCTTTTGACCTACCTTGGGACTGTTTTGAGTCATCTTGGCCCTTTGGGGCTTGCTTGATATGGCTATGGTGTAAGTACCTTAGTTAGTCTTGAGTTTTGAGCACCCTACTATGCTATATTTGTGATGGTTGTATGTTTGGGCATCATTTGACATGTTATTTCAGAGCATGTACATGTTTCATGTTTTCACTTCTTTCATTCCTTGAGAGCTTTTGAGAGTTCTGTCTTTGTGCATTATTAATGAGCCATCAAATGAGCATGTTCTCCTTGTGTTATATGCCTTGATCTTAACATATTTCAGCCACTATTTTGGTATGTTTGACCTCTGTCCGGGTTGGTTCAACCATTTGAGATTGATAGTGCATGCCTCATGTGTAATATGTTTCATTAGCTTTGATGCCTTAGCTTTTAAACATGCCACGCATGCATTGCTTACATGATAGAGTTTTGCGCATGTCACTTTAGCATTGAAGGTTGATCATCTTGTTTGCGCTGCATGTGTTTGGATTGGAAGTTAATCCAAACATGAGGAATGTCGCACGTTTCAGCTTGGTCGCCGACCCTCTTGTTATTTGTGCATTCATTGACATTGACTTGTGCAAACTTGGCTTCTCAGCCATTGTGCATTGCGATGCTCGCTTGGTGGCCCGAGAATCAAGTATCGCACTCCCTTGAGCTTGAGAAATGATAGGGAGGGTGGTTGTGCACACATATCTTGCAAATACACTGCTATACCCCTTGTTGTTCTCTGTTGCAGCAAAATTGGAGCCTGGCAAATTAACTAGTCGACCGTCCAGTATACATCCGGTTTTTCTGGTCTACAACCCCCTTTTCTGGTAGGCAGCCCACCTGGAGGTCCCCATGTTGGAGCAGAAACAATCTGGAAGTTCGTGCACTTTTCAGAGATCAAATCAAATGCAAACAGAGGCAATTCTAGGCATAGCAATGGATTTCCGAGCGAGGCGATCGAGCATACATGCACCCCTCGCCCCGATGACCTCTTTTAACTGCTTTAGTTGCTTTACTTAGTTAGCTAATTCGTCGGTTTTCTACTTAATTAGTTAATGTGCTTAATTAATCGATTTGTTTTGTAATAATTAGTTAACCAGGAATAGTTAATTAGTTTTGGTTTGTAATAAATAGTTTAATTAGCGTAGCTAGTTAGCTTATTATTCGGACCCTCTGTCGAGAGGGCAAATGTTGTAATAAGTGTGCGTGTGTGTGTGAATGTCTTCCAAGCCCACGTCTTTCTCCCTTTTACTTACCCGCTTTTAGTGGTTAGTTTAGGGCATATTTCAATTAGCATCCTTATGCTTGCATGCGTGCATTATTCATTTGTCTTGCATGCACCGGGCTCGACGCATCATTCATACTGCATTGTATTTCAATACCTATTTGAATACATGTATCAAATGTCACATCCATTGTCATGATTAGATAGCCGAGCCTATTTCGTTGCATTTTTGCATGTGTTACATTAGGCATTGTTGACATAGTTAGGATCATGCATATTTCTAACTAGCTTCCTATTTTTGCTCGGAGTGCACTGTAAGTGTTTATGCTTTAGCATCCTTGCATGCGTGTAAGTGTTGCCATGTTTAGCATGCTTGCCATGAGGCTATGTGCTTAGCTGCTATAACTGCTTGAATGCTTGTGGATGAAGGCTTCATTGCTTGAATTGGAACAATTCATCAAAATGTGCATTTTAAGCCCACTCTGCAGAGTGGCAAAATCATGTTTTAAGCCCACTTGAGGGTGGCAAATCCGCATTTTAACCTATTTGAGGGTAGCAACTTCAAACCATTTTCGAAAAACAAACATGAGATGTTTTGTTCCAAATTGAGTGATTTGGTCTATAATTGTATATTGTGCGCATCACATAGTAATTCTAGATTAATAACCGAAATAAGAACGCATGTGTTTATAAAAACAACATATCATGTTAGTAGAGGCCGATCTTCGATCGGGCGAACGGGGGTGCTCATTTCAGGACCTTCCCCTCTCGCACCCAAGTTCCCGAGCCGAGGCAACTTTGGTGATGACAGACACGTGGCCTTTGGCATGAGTCAGGGTTTCCTAAATTTCCCAAAACAAAATATTTAGGTGGCGACTCTGAAATCTGGAAAAGCAGTCCATGTTTGGCACTTTTTGATTCAAAATTGATTTTTCAAAACCGATTGCCAGATTTGGACTCTTTGGTGATTTATCAGTCTTACATTGCACTTTGTGAGAATAGATTCAGAACCGTGACAGAAGTCCAAACTGTAGTAGCTAGAACAAAATTCGTGCGCGTGCGCGTGGATAGAGTTTAGGGCGGTCTACAACGATGCAATCCAACAATGAAGTCCATCGTGATATGCTCCCATTTCCATTCCGGTATTGGAAGCGGTTGAAGCAATCCAGCAGGTTATTAATGTTCAACTTTCATCTGTTGACAATGCAAACACTTAGCCACAAAATCAGCAATGCACTTCTTCATTCCCGGCCACCAAAAATTTTGTTTTAGGTCATGGTACTTCTTCATATTTCTCATAGGCATAGCAAATTTAGAATTATGAGCTTTAGTCATGACACGTATCCTCAAGTCAAAACAATCTGGTACACAAAGTCTATTCTGAAATTTCAACACATTATTATTAAGCACAAATCCCGGCCTCGGTTTCGAGTCGATTTCTTCCACAATCTTCTTCAAATATTCATCTTGCAACTGTTTCTCTCTAATTTCTTCAATGATTTCAGGCTGAACAGAAATGGAAGCTAAGATCCCGTCTTGTTCACGCAACACAATTCCAATCTCATTATTCTCCAAGTCACGTAACAACTCTCTTTAATTGATGAGCAGAGATGACAAATTCCTAATCGATTTTCTACGCAATGCATCTGCAACGGTATTTGCCTTCCTTGGATGATACAGAATTTACAAGCCGTAGTCTTTTATCAGTTCAAGCCATTGCCTCTGTCACATGTTTAACTCTTTTTGTGTAAAGAAGGATTTGAGGCTTTTGTGGTCAGTATACACTTCATAAGTTGTACCATACAGATAATGACACCAAATTTTCAAAGCAAAAGCCACAGTTGCAAGTTCAAGGTCGTGGGTTGGATAGTTTTTTTCATGTGGTCGAAGTTGCCAAGAAGCATAAGCAATTACCCTTCCATTTTGCATTAATACACACCCCAAACCTTTGTACGAAGCAACACTGTAAATTTGAAGCCCATCTGTCCCGTTGGGCAATGTTAGAATTAGTGCAGTTACCAGTCTAGTTTTCAATTCTTGAAAGGCTGTCTCCCGTTGATCATTCCAATTAAATGGTACATTTTTCTGTGTCAACTGTGTTAATGGCATGGCAAGTTTTGAAAAATCTTTCACAAACCTAAGATAGTAACCTGCAAGCCCCAGAAAACTTCAGATTTCTGACACATTGGTTGGCCTTGCTCAGTCTACAATGGCTTCAATTTTCCGTGGGTCTGGCGATATACCATCCTGGTTGATCACATGTCCCAGAAATGCTACACTGTCTAGCCAAAATTCACATTTGGAAAGTTTTGCATACAATTTCTTTTCTTTCAGGATTTGCAAGGCAGTTCTCAGATGATTTTCATGTTTTTCCCTGCTTTTGGAGTAAATCAGTATATCATCAATAAAAACAACGATAAATTCGTCAAAAAATTGTTTGAACACCCAATCCATTAGGTCCATGAATGCTGCAGGTGCATTAGTTACGTCAAACAGCATTACCAAAAATTCGTAGTGCCTGTATCTAGTTCTGAATGCATGATACCCAGATCTAAGATCTACCTTAGAGAACACTTGTGCTCCTTGGAGTTGGTCAAATAGATCATCTATTTGGGGAAATGGGTATTTATTCTTAATGGTTACTTTGTTCAGTTCTCTGTAATCTATACACAGTCTTAACGATCCATCTTTCTTCTTTACAAATAGGACTGGAGCACCCCAAGGTGAAGTGCTTGGGTGAATGAATTTCTTGTCTAAGAGTTATTGGACTTGAACTTTTAATTCTTTCAATTCAGACGTCGACATTCGGTACGGGGTTTTAGAAATGAGTTGTGTCCTGGGTATTACATCAATGGTGAATTCAATTTCTCTATCAATTAAATCTCCAGGCAATTCATTTGGAAACACATCGAAAAACTCACAAGCAACATGAATAATTTCCACATTAGGACTATTAGAAGTCTCAGTCAAAACATAACACATATAACCCCTACATACCTTCCTAAGCAGTTTAATAGCTTTCATGGCAGAAATCAAATATGGGGGAGGAACTATCCCATTCCCAGCAAACACAAACTCAAGTAAACCAGGTGGATGAAACACAACAGAGTTAGTTACACAGTCAATAGTTGCACAGTACTTCGTCAACCAGTCCATGCCTAGTATGTAGTCAAAATAATCAATTCCCAATGGCAATAAATCAGCATACAATGTCACATCATCAATCACAATTTCACATGCCGGATAAACATAAGCACATACCATAGAACCCCCAGATGGCATTGATACTGACAATAAATAATTCATGGATTCTAAAGGTCTAGTTAATTTTCGAGAAAAGCATGTGACACAAAGTGCATAGAACTAGAATCTATCAACACATAGGCACGTTGAGCACAAATAGAGATCATACCTGACACCACTGACTTAGTGTTCTGTACATCCCTAGGTACTAATACAAATACTCGGCCTTGCCTCAGAGTTTCTTTCTTGATATTGGTTTTCACATTTATTCTTGGTGCAGGAGCGGATCTGGCTGAACTTGCTGTAGGATGGTTGGCATCGTCGGATTTCATTGGACAATCTCTAATCAGGTGGCCAGTCTTGCCATACTAAAAATAAGCACCTGAGGTACGGTAACACATGCCGTTATGTTTCCTCGCACATTCAGAACAAACTGGCATAGATCTACTGCTTTGGCTTGAACTGTTGGAGGATCCTGTGTTTTGCTTCTTATTTGTAGCAAATGAATGGCCCTTTCTAAACCTAAATCTAGATCTTTTACCTCGTCACTCAGTTGTTGGAGCATTCATCTATTTCTTTACGGCTAAGTTAGCTTCAGCCATTAGAGCCCTATCAAGCACATCAACATATTTGGGTAGTTTTAAGACACCTACCCTGTCAAACACATCAAGATCTAGTCACTCCTCAAATTTTTTAGCCTTTTTATAGTCTGTATCCACCATGTGAGGAGCAAAATGGGCTAATTCCATAAATTTGGCCTCATATTCAGCCACTGATATACTGCTTTGTTTGAGTTCTTGGAACTCAGACACCTTCCTATCTCGGAAACACTGACGGAAGTATTTTTCATAAAAGATTTCTTTGAATTGATCCCAAGTCAAAGTCCCACTGCTTTCACGGACAAGCATCCACCAACACCAGGCTTTGACCTTTAAAGTGTAAGTGGCAAACAAAACTTTCTAAGTCTCGGTACATGGAAAGACTTCAAACAACTTCTCAATTTCCAAGATCCATGTTTTTGCCATTAAAGGTTCAATTCCACCCAAGAAAGTCGGTGGCTTCATCTTGTTAAATTTCTGAGTCAAACTAATGATGTCAGTGTTCACCAGTTCCGCTTGGACTAGAGATAATGGATGAGGCAAAGGTTGCTGTCTTTGTTGTTGAATTATTGTTTCTATCAAAGCCTCAAGCATTCTTTCCATTCAGTTCATACGAGTCTCAGACGATTCAGTTGCAACATTACTTCTTGTATTCTCCATTTGCTATAGGAAAACAAGGTACCAATAAACATAGGCAAAATAATCTTGTTCTCTGTGTTCAAGTCCAATTCAATTCAGTTTGTATTGATTTAAATACATTCACATCATGTCATTTTAGTTTGAGTACGTTCAAATAGTTCACACACCCACACATGCATATGGAATGCCCCTAATTCTTGCTAGGACATCCTATAGCCCATATGGACTTGTGTGTGCAGTATAACTCGTGCTTTAATACCACTCTATCACGACCCAAGCCCGCCCCTATAGGTTTAGCGTCGTAATCGGCTAGTAATCCTGGGATTACCAAAGGCCTCTGACCCGAAAATCATATGAATAGAGGGGCTGCAGAAGCAAATACAAACATACAACGTCCATAGAGCTGTGTAGAAATACGTAGGATAGAAATTTAAAACTTGCATATATACATGTGACGTCAAAAGTTTCATAAGTCACGTATCATCACACAGATATTAACAAAAGGGACTTAGCCCGGTGTATATATGAACAAAAACAAAACAAAAACATCTTTAACATGATTCACAAAACTTGACTTCTTTAAACAGAAAGTTCCCCGGGAGGCACGGTGGCTGGCTGACAAAACAAAAACTCTCCAAGCAGTAGCTTACGTCTGGTCATGCGCCTGCTCACCTACATGCATAATATAAATGGTGAGAAAAAGCCTAGTAAATAATAATAGAGTAAAGGGTTAAATAAATGATGTCCCATAACAGATTCAGAAAACAAAATAGGGTCATAATTCTTATTCTTGTCAAAAATCATATACATAAATCAAAATTCATGCTTAATCATAAATGGTACATCCATTAGCGCTAATAGATCAGATACATAGCATTAAGGGTCATACTTGGCCAGTTCCATAAAGAAACCTCTGGTACTAGGAACAGAGGCAAGGGCCATGAGACCACGGTATTATTACCCTTGGGCAAGGGCCTTGTGCTCATAGACCATGGTATTGTTACCTCTAGGCTAGGGCCTTGTGCTAAGGATGCCATGTCAGAAATTGGGACAATCATTCATTGTACATAATATATCATTTCATAAAACAAATCTTATTTCATCATACAGAAAAAAAAAATAAAGTTGAACATTGCTTTACTAAGTTATTACTCACAGAGGGCTCCACTTGCAGAATAGATAGAGCAGACAAATCAAATAGCTTATGGCACGTGACCTACACAAACATCACAGATATAAATTGAAACACACGCTTGGAAGGCACTCAACTTAATTCTTTTCATTCTTAGTGTGTTGCTAAGTTTTATCCTTGTTATTAGGTCTTAATTATGGCCTAAGAATGCCTAGGAGGTAATGAGGATGCCAAAATGCACTTTGAAACACTTAGCAAAATTTGCTGAAAACAGGGCTTCGCTCTAGCGCAATTTCCTTTGCTTGAGTGGTCTGTAAGCTCTGCAAAAGTACTGGTTGCTTGATTTTTCTGCTCGACGGTTGCTCTAGTGCGAGATTGAGGTCTTCGCTGGAGCGCAACTCTTGTTGCTCGAGTGGTTTGCAAAAATAGTAAACTTCTAGGAGCATGCATTTTACGCTTGAGCCAACTTTTGGTCGCTCGAGAACATGTTTTGTAGCTCGAGCGGAGGAGCAGAATTCTAGAATTCTCATATTTTCTCCTAAGATCAAAACTCAAATTCAAAGCTGCAAATCAATTTCTTTTGGACCAAAAACTTAAGACATCACTTGGAAACTTGCAAAACATCATGAATTCAAAACCATTTAACAAAACCAAGGCCCAAAAACATGCCAATTGAGCAAAATCAAACTTAAAATGTTGAAAACAACACATGCTTGTAATTTCTTGGCTTCAAAGCTTTTAAACCTTGTTCAAATGAGGTGTTTAGCACAAAAACATGTTGAACTCTTAAAACAAAGACAATGGGAGTACATGCAGGTGAGAATTCTTTGCAATCAAACTTTAAATGTGGTGAAATAAGCATGCATGCATGATATGATCTAAAATCTCTTAATTCTAGCTCAATTCTCATATCAATCCATCTCTTTCACTTGAATTCTTACATGAGCTAACTCAATTATACAACTTGGAGTTTGAGTTCTTACCTTAGATGCTTAATTGTGTTCTAGAAGTTCAATTGCTTGAGTTTCCAAGTCCAAACCTTCAATTTTCTACAATTCTTCCACCATCCCTTGAGCTCAAACTCTCTCTGGACTTCTCTCTCTCTCACTCCCACGTTTTTGCTCTCAAGGAAATGAAATGAGAGTCTAAAAATGTATTCTAGAGCCCACTTATGCCTTATATAGGCTCAAATAAGAAGGCTTAATTAAACTTGGCTTAAACTAAGGAAATGGGTATTATTTATTTTAATTAATTTGTTTCGAATTGAATTTCAATTAAACCTAGCATAAAATTCTAAAAATCCCAAATAACATATATCAGAAGTCAATTTCATTATCAGACACCGATAAAGCCTTCAATCCGCAGAACAAAACGAAAACACAAACATATATTTCTACAATAAACAGATAGAAACACAAATAGATATTTCTATGATAAACTGATAGAAACACAAATAATGCAACACACATGCAATTAATTCAAAATTTCATCTTAATTACTTATTAGGCATACTTAATCGTGGATTAATAGTTAATAGCAGGTTGGGGTTGTTACACGCAAACTCTGCCAATGGTAAGTAATCTTCCCAACTCCCCTGAAAATCTAAGGCATACATTCAAAGCATATCTTCTAGAGTCTGTATGGTTCATTCTAATTGCCCATTAGTTTGCAGATGGAATGCAGTACTAAGTTTCAATTCTATTCCCATTGCTCTCTGTAGGCTTCTCTAGAATTTGGACACAAATTTCGGATCTCAATTCGACACAATAGATACTCCTACTCCATGTAAACGGGCAATCTCATCAACATAAATGGTAGCCAATCTATATGCATCATAAGTGGTTCAAATAGGAAGAAAATGTGTAGTTTTAGTCAGTTTATCAACTATAACCCATATAGAATTCATACCTTTCAGGGTCCGAGGTAGTCTGACAATAAAGTCCATGGTTATGTGCTCCCACTTCCATTTTGGAATAGGGAGAGGTTGAAGTAGATCTGCCAGTTTCTAGTGTTCAGCTTTAACTTATTGACACTGAAGACATTTAGACACATTCTGCAATTTCCTATTTCATATTAGGCCTCCAATAACTTTGTTTCAAATCCTGATACATCTTGTTGTTGCTCGGATGCATTGCAAACATTGACTTGTGGGCTTCATCTAGAATTCTCTTATTTAACTCAAACATGTTTGGCACACACAATCTGTTTTTGAATTTCAACACTTCATTCCCCACTCTAAACCCCGGTCTCGAATTCATTTCAAACTCATTAATTATCTTCTTGAGGAACCTGTCCTCCCTTTGTTTTGATTTGATCTCATCAATTATTGCCGATTTAGCTAAAATGGCAGCTATCAATCTGCCATGTTCATCTAAACACTACTTCAATCTCGAATTTCTCAAAATCTTTTAGTACTTCTTCTTGTTCAGTGAGCAAACAAGCTAAGTTCCCCGTTGACTTTTTGCTTAAAGTATCGGCTATGGTGTTGGCTTTTCTCGGGTGATACTAAATTTGAAGATCATAGTCTTTTATCATTTCGAGCCATTTTCTGTATCGCATGTTCAACTCTTTTTGGGTAAAAAAGTACTTCAAGCTTTTGTGATCCATATAAACTTCACATTTTGCCCCATACAAGTAATGCGCTAGATTTTTAGAGCAAACACAACTATGGCCAATTCTAGGTCATGTGTGGGGTAGTTCTTTTCATGTGGTCTCAATTGTCAGGAGGAAAAAGAAATTACCCTCCCCGTTCTGCATTAACATAATCCAAACCCTTGTAAGAAGCATCACTAAATATCATAAAATTTTCCTTACCTAATGGCAATGTCAAAACTAGTGCAGTAGTCAATCTTGTCTTCAGTTCTTGGAAAACAAAGTCCCTTTCACCATTCCATTCAAAAGGTTGCCCTTTGCGTGTAAGGTGGGATTTCTAGCTAAACCCATGAAACTGCGGATTTCCGTTACATTTGTTGGTGTAGGCCAGTTAACAATTGCCTCTATCTTTTGCAGGTCAACAGAAATCCCATCTCTGTTGATGACATGCCCTAAGAAGACAACCTCATCCAACCAAAATTCACATTACTTTAGTTTAGAAAATAATTTCTTTTCTCTAAGTGTTTGCAAAGACAGTTCTCAGATGTTCATGTTGAATTATACTCTTTGAATATATTAGAATATCATCAATGAAAACCACAACAAACTCATCAAGGTAAGATTTAAAAATTCGGTTTATAAGATCCATAAACGCTGTAGGTGCATTAGTCACCCCAAATGGCATAACCAAGAATTCATAATGTCCGTACCTTGTTTTGAATGCGGTTTTCACAACATCTTCTGCTTTCACCTTCAACTGGTGGTATTCAAATCTCAAATTAATTTTCGAAAATACTTGTGATCCTTGCAACTCATCAAACAAATCTTCAATATGGGGCAAAGGGTATTTATTTTTGATCGTTACCTTGTTCAATTCCCAGTAGTCAATGCATAGACGTAAAGTCCTATCTTTTTTCTTTACAAATAAAATCGGTGCACCCCATGGCGAAGTGCTCGGTCGAATAAACCCTTTTTCAAGCAAATCTTGTAATTGTTCTTTTAATTCTTTCATTTCAACAATAGACATTATGTATGGAGTTTTTAAGATGGGTTAGGTGCCTGTTGCAACATCAGTAAACTCTATTTCTCTGTCAATCAATTCTCTTGGCAGTTCATCAGGAAATACATCCGAAAATTCTCTAACAATAGGAATACTATCCATTTCAACATTCATAGATTGCTCAGTCAAGATACTACACAAGTAACCCTATCACCCCTACCTAAGCAGTTTACACACTTTCATTACTGAAATTAGATAAGGCGGAGGCACTACACCATTACCAACAAATTCAAATTCATCATGTCCCGACAACCTAAACATAACTTGTTTTATTACACAGTCAATGGTGGCACAATATTTAGACAACCAATTCATACCCAAAATCATATCAAAGTGTTTAATGTCCAAGGGTAAAAAATCCACATATAAAGTAGCACTGCCAACAAGCATATCTCAAATATGATACAGAAATGTACATAGCACAGATTCCCCTGATGGAGCAGACACACACAATAGATATGGTAATGATTCTAGGGGTCTATTCAATTTAGATGCAAATGTAGTAGACACAAAAGAATGTGTTGATCCAGAATCAATTAACACAAAAGCTTTGTGAGTACATAGAGAGATAGTACCTGAGACAAAGGCTTTTGTGTTTCACGTGTCACCTGGGACGAGTGCAAGGACTCTCCCTTGTTTCATTATGTCTCGAGTAGTAGCAGACATCATGGTATTCCTCAGTTTTGGAATAGATCCAGTCGAACTAGCAGCCGGTTTCCCAGTTCTTTGTTCCTTAGTTTGGGTACAATCCCTTGCCATATATTTCATTTTACCACATTCGAAGCAACCCCCAAAGATACAGTAACAAACCCCATGATGTTTCTTACCACATTGGTTTCATGTTGGTACCGCATCTCTGGAGGAGCTTGAAGTGCTTGAGGATCCTGTATTCCGCTTTTTCAATGACCCCTTCTTTGAGAAGAAGCCATGTCTCTTACTTTTCCAGCCAGTTGGTAGTTTACTTTGATTGGTCATGTTAGTTTCGGACATTAAAGTCCGATCTAATACATCAACATAAGTAGGCAATTTTAATACATGCACTCTTTCTTGAATATCATTGTAGAGACCGCACTCAAATTTTCTTGCCTTTTTATGGTCGGTGTCGACAATATGCCGTGTGAACCTAGCCAATTCTGTAAACTTTTCCTCGTATTCTGCCATAGTCAGATTACCTTGTTTAAGCCCCTCAAATTCAACCACTTTTCAATCACGGGCACATTGCATAAAGTATTTTTCGTAGAAGATCCCAAAACCGTGCCCAATCAATACGTTGTTCTCATGAATTAACATCCATTACCTCCTCGTTTCGTCTTCAAATGTAAATGTTGCCAACTGTACTTTTTGTGCTTCGAGACATGGAAATACTTCAAATAGCTTTTCTATGACAAGGACCCAAGCCTCTACCTTTAATGGATCCACTCCCCCTTAGAATGTTGGCTATTTCATCTTCTTAAACTCCTTGGTAAGAGCTATTATTCGGTCATCATTTGTAAATTTTGCATAAGCTGTACTGGCGGTGGGGGTGGTGGTTGTTGCCATTATTGTTGCCATTGTTATTGTTGCCTCAATGTTTCTGCCATGTCCTGTATAAACCTTTCCATTTTATCCAGTTTGGCAGTAGAGGATTCCTCTATCTCCTCGGCTCTTGTTCTCACCATTATCTGATGTGATTGGCATTATATTTCATACAAAAACCATGTACACAATATACATAGACAGAAGGAGCAGGCATATATAGATAGGTAACAGTTCATGTATCATGTAGTCACATAGTTCAGAACACTTTAACATATTCTTGATCCATTCAAGCAGATATTTATCACATGAACGAAACTTAAGTCTTTTATAGACACTTTATTACTCACTTGGACAAGTGTGCGAGTCCTTTCACGTGCTCTGATATCACTCTATCATGACCCGAACCCACCCCTATGAATTAAGATCATAACTGGCCAGTAATCATGAGATTACCTACAGCCTTAGACAGAAATCAAAACATATTTAATATGAGGGGCCAAAAGCGGAAGCAAAATGCAAAGATTGTCCAATGAGCTTGTACATATATGGCGTGAAGCAAAAACTTTTCACATATGTATACAATAACTCACATATCATGTAACGCCCCAACTTCCGGACCGTTAATAAATAAATCAACCTCAAATTTAAAATTCTAACTAATTACCTCAAAAATACAAATTGGCTCAAAAATAATTACACAAATGTCTATAATTTATAATTTATACAATTCTCCAAACACAATATACAGTGGTGGGCCCAAAAATCTCTAACTGAATAATTCTTTAAAAGCTTTAACTCCAATCGCCACTAGATTTGCTCCACACTTGAAAAATAAATTAATTCGGAAAGTATACGATATGACAGGAATAACAATGCTCGGATAGAGAACAAATCAACAAGGATCCAACAATGTACAACATGGCACAAACGTTTTGATTTGAGACACCAAGCAATTTACCAAACTGCACAAAGAAGTTAACTCAACATATGCTAATTTATCCAGGACCAAATACCCTGTCGCACTCAGTACATGACTAGTGACCGGCCTCACCCACCTCACCCAAGCACAATTGCTTATCCAGGCTATTGGCCCAAGCTACTAGCAAAGACCACTCGATCCATGTACGGAGCATTTTCACGTCATTTAGAATAACTTCACAGAACAACTTCACAGAATTTATCAAATGGCTAGAATAATCAAATGCATCAACAAGAATGATTCTCCAGAATTTAACATATGACCATGATGATCAAGAGGAGTACAAATGTGAAGTAATTAAGATAAAAACTCTTTGCAAAGAGATTTAGAGGAAGCGTATTGTATACCACCCGAATTACCTCAAAACAATTCCATGACCACTTGATGCAAAATCCCTCCTACGCCAATATCTGCTATATCACCATAAATCTCCAAAGGTTGTGGATCGAAAAAGTATGTAAAGTTTAACAAAATCTACAATTCTCCTCTTGAATAAAATGCTACCTCTCACTCTAAATACTCTTAATCAAAACTCTAATTTCTATAATTTCAGAGACAAGAATATGAGAGAGATATGGATGGACCAAGAAGAAGAATAGAAACAAGTTGAGAGGATGAGTTCAAATTTATAGGCAAAATTAAGAGTAGCGTCCAAGTAAACTTGGAGGAAAAGAAAGATAATTGTCATGGAAGAAAAGAAAGGATGCTTGAAGGGGAAAAAAGAACCTTCTCTTAGAGGGAAAGAAAAGAACCTTTACTTGGAGCCCATGCAAACTAAAAAAATAAAAAAAATAAAAGAGATGAATAATGATAATAATGAAATGGAGGTAAAAAGAGATAAAACAAATAGAGAAAACAAATTAGGTTCTTATCTAAAAATCTTACCACCAAACTACCACCAATATCTCTCACTAAAATATTAATACCTTAAAAATACGGGGTTTTACACATCGGATGATTACAAAGTTCATGTTTCCAGGACCATTCAAACGTTTCTTCACATGTAACCCAAAGCTTATACAATATTTACATAAATGGTCAAGCGACCAACGAAAAGAAACAAAAGGGTCAAAAGATTAAAGGACTAAAAAAAAAAAAAATCCTTTTGTGTGAGGCATCCTGGGCTAACTCCACAAAACTTGGCTATCTTACAAGTTCACTAGGGTTAGGGCTGGGCATCCCGTTGCTCACCTACATACATATATATAAAGAGTGAGCTAATGCCTAGTGAATAATATTAGAGTAAAGAGGTAAATGAATGAGATTCATGTATAAATAAATCATACTTGTGCTTATTACATATGGAATACAATTCCCATTCATGACGTACTTAAGAAAATCATAATGGAATGACCTCGAGTCCAATCCACTATACTTAGAACATGTTGAAGGGACGAAACGACCTTGGGTCCACACATTTCTCATAACTGCTCATAACATATGTACTAAACGACCTCGGGTCCAACATTTCCGAATTCATATTCATGCAATCATGATCATGTTCACATTTACATTCACAATGACCTTTGGTCCATTTAACAAACATGCAAAATGACCTTCAATCCAATTCATATATAAGATGGCCTTAGGTCTATCTTGTCAAACATTCTAAACATCCTTAGGCCCATTCTATGTCCTCATCAAACATACTAAACGGCCTTGGGCCCATTTCATATTCTCATCAAACATACCAAACAGCCTTAGGCCCATTTCATATTCTCATCAAACATACCAAATGGCCTTGGGCCTATTTCATATTCGTACTTATCAATCACTTTGCAGATTCTTTTACGAATCAGACAGATAGGAAACTCATTCATTGTACAAATTCATGAGTTCGAAAAACTTACATCATAAGTAATATTTCAAAAATAACATACATGAAAATATCTTTAATAAGATATTACTCACAGTGTTCAGTTGGCTGATTCGTCCTCAGAGTTGACCCTACACAATTCGTAACACATACATAAATTGGGTCACAATACAATTCAATCTGTTCTCAAATTCGTTTATATTTCTTAAGCTTCTTTTTAACTCCTTAGTTCATTTAGGATGCTCAATGTGTGCTTCAGAATGCTCAGGAACGAAAAAATAAGAACAAAAATTTGAACATAATACAACTTTTCAAAGTTTCCTAAATTAGGGCACTTCGCTCAAGTGCAACATTGGTTGTTCAAGCAACCCCCTTGGTCTGCAAAAGTATTGGATGCTCTTATTTTACGGTCAAGCCAACTTCTTGGTCACTCGAGCCAAGATTGAAAATAAAGGGTGGTTGCTAGAGCGGTCTTTTGGTCACTAGAGCCGACCTCCAATGTCTACGAAAGTATTAGGAGCTCGAAATGTACACTCGAGCGACACTTCCATCGCTCAAGCAAACTACTCGAATTTTGGAATTTCCAGAATTCTGTTTGAGCTTCAAACACAACTCCAAGGCTTCAAATTCATGTATGACCCACTCAAACATGCAAGAACACTCCCAAATACATATATCTGGAGCTAAGTTCAACCCATAGTTCAAAACTTCATGAATTCAACAAGATTCAAACCTCAAACTTTATGTTTGTAAAATCCATGTTTTATATCTGGCATTAATAAGCATCAAGACTTATAATTGGACTTCAAAACACAACAATTCATGCGCGCATATGTCAAACAATTCTCAATTCCACATGGATTATATGATTCATGCTCTACAGTGAGATTTCATAACAAATTCATGCATGTATGTGCAAATTGATATCAAATTCATCAAACTTAGCTTAATTCACGTGCTTAACTTCATAATCTTATTAAATTCACTTTTATGTGGCTTATGTTCATGAATTAGAGTTTAGTTACTCACCTAGAGCCTTAATTCTTCCAATCCTAGCAAGTTCTTAAGCCTAGCTTCCCAAATCTTCACTCTCCAAGTTTTTGCCTTCCTTGCTCTAAAATGGTGCTCTCTCTCTCTCTCTCTCTCTCTCTCTCTCACTCTATAATGTATAATCTTAGCACATTGATGAAGAAGAGCTCAATTCTGTGAGCTTAAGCACTAATCTCGTCATATATATAGCTGCAGATTAGCTTAGGTTAATTAAGATTGATTAAGGCTAAGCAATCTTACTTAAGTTTAATCAACTTAATCTAATTAATTTGATCAGAATCAGTTTTTAATTAAATTTTACTCTAGGCTCTGAAAATTATGCTAATCACAATGGTACTGTCAATTTTAGTTTCTGTCGCCTCTACAGCCCTCAATTTCAGCTTATTACCGAATATCGAATAGATTTCCCTGCGGTGAACATATCTAAATTCAAAAGTGCATATAATCACATACTTAGCATCTAAAATCATATTAAGCACATAATCACAAGTGTAATTAAAGATTAACAGCATAACACAGAACGAGGTTGTCACACTTATGCAATAAATGTGGTTTCAAGAGCATGTTCTAACTCTGACTTAAATTATCTAATGGGAAGCTTAATGGGTGGTGTTGGGTTTGCGAACTTCTGGACAAGTTACTGAGTTATTGATTGGTTAACAAGATGTGTTCCCTATCTGGAAGTAAAATCTTGCGCATGTGGTTCTTTCAGAACCCTTGAATGGAGCAGTTGTATTCGGGCCTTAGGTGGTTTTGGTGTAAGGAGAGAATGGGCAAGGCCCTTATTTTACTGTCTCTTTTGAGGCCTTGCGGTTGGCGCTATGTGGTATATAACCGTTGGTGGACATCCGAGGTAAGGTCTATAACAAAGTAGCAAAAGAAGGGGCAGACGAATAATCTGCGTCTGATTCTTGTCGTTAGGAGGATGAAATCTCTCTGGGGGATTTCTAGACTACTAACAACTAACCTTGTAACCCTCGTTATTTACTTGGATATCATGTTTCTTTCCCCTATGTTGTAATTGTTATTGTGTATTAGATTGGAAAAAAGGGATGGGGTGTGTGTGCATTTTCTGGGCATTTCAAGCTCATAACATTTCATACCAAGTATCGACGAAACATACGAGATCGACGAAGAGCCGGAAACATTTGAAGACTTGTGTCTGTTTTAGAGAAACTTAGAAGCCATTTTGCTTATGAGTCTATTCGTTCTTTTATTTTTGGATTGTAATAGTAATGGAACTCATTACAACAAAAAAGGATTTTTACGGCGCAGAATGCACGTCGTAAAAACCTTTCTACCACATGCAGCGCGCGTCATATTATGACCATTCATGGAAAGTCATTCACTTTCAGTGACATGCTTTGTACGCCGTTAAAAACTATTTAACGGCAGATTTTGTGCGTCGTTGTTAACTTTTCTACGACATGCTGTAGTACGCCGTTAAAAACTATTTAACAGCAGATTTTGTGCATTGTTGTTACTTTTTCTACGACTATTTTTGCACGCCGTTAACTGGTGAGACAAATAACGATACTGATTGCGCATCGTAAAATATGTAATACAACAACTTATTATGCCTGCTGTAGAATATGCAATTTTTTTAGTTTGAGATAACCATTTAGTTTGAGATAACCATTTTTGAGTTTTTGTTTTTTCGTCAAATTTATAAATTGAGAAAACATTTATACAGTAAAAAAATTATCAAACAAGTTTTTATGACAGTTTTTAAAATTTTTGTAAATATAAGCTGAAAACTGAAAATGAAATGGTTACCAAACATGCCCTTTACAAATATATAGGTACCAGTGTAATTATAAAAAAATTGAAAAGACACGTGTCCTTCATGCATCCGTGTAACGCCCTGATATTTTTTTTGATTCATTTTATAAATATCAATCCTTCATTATTGTCCAATTTCATGATACAAAGTGGAATTTAAAAAATAAAATAAAAGACACCATTCTCATGTATTAAAACATTTCTCTTTCTCATTAGGTTTACTCTCTTCATCGTCACCTTCCAGTATTACATCATTTGTGCTCGAAAATAAATAATACAAGAAGATTCATGAATTAAGAGGAATACAACAAAATGCCCTAAGGGTTTACACCTGTCAAGGCTGGGGGCTTTCATTGCATAGAAGATTGAACACTAACTCAAAATAGTATCACATAGCATCAAAAGAGTTTCAGTGCTCCCTAGAAAAAATAAACTCACTAGCTCTTTAATAAAGTGGTCACAACCTGCTGAATTTTGTAAATGATAGGAATGAGAAATGATAACCCAATAGAAATACTTTTAACAATGTATATAAATGCTTGACATAATTATGATCATGCAAGATACAAACAGCATGCTAAAATCCATTATTTTCTCTATTAAAAGGATGTAAATACGCACTAGAATCTCAAGGTAAGAGCCAAATACATATATAGATTATACATATCAAAATAGTCCCACATTTACCGGTTCGATACAGAAGGGCAATGGGCATCTAAAACACACGTTTCTCCACATTTGACAGCTCAATACAGCAGTGCTAGTGCACACGCAAAATAATTATTTTTTCCCACATTTGTTGACTCGATACAAGGGCCAATGGACACAAAAACTCATTTGGGTTTTCACATTTGCCGGCTCGATACGGTAGGGCCAGTGGACACCCAAAAACCTTTCCCACATTCGTCCAGCATCAAGCATAAGATAGAGCAATTGGGTACCTTGACTCTCCGCGCGGGTACTAATACAACACAAAATTCATTTCCCAAAACTGACTCTACTACCCGGATTACTACACTATTTACTCCCTTCCTTGGATTCATCACTTTTCAAAATCATATGTCGTCTCAAGTCAAAACCATGTGATGCAAATGTGATACTTGAGTTTGCAAATGTTTTAATTTACTTAAGGTTCAATTCATTTCTACAAGAATAATTACTGTAATACATAATCAAAGATAATCTCAACAATTCCCATAATCACCTATAATCATAACATCAATCCAAAATTTATATCATTACAATATCACCATGTGTTTCAAGTCAAATCAATTCTATCTTACTTTAAAGCATTACTTAGTTTTCAAAAATCTCATTTTCATTAAAATCATAAATTCAAGGCTTCATGAAGATTTGATTCAATAACTTCCATTATCAACAATAATTCCTCCATAAATCCAGAGGTTACACAACTCCATAATTTCCATGTGTTTCAATTCCATATCAATTTCAATTTTAACAAACATCAATTTGTTTCAAAACCATCTTTAAACAAAATCTCCAAACCTAGGATCTCAAGAAAATTGGGATACTTTTCTCATTTCTTTTGCAAAACCTTCGAATTATCAAATACTAACCTTCAATATGTCAAACATTCAAAACATTTCAATAAAATAAAATAAAATAAAATAAACTTTGAGAGAAAATCCCATTTTTATATATTTATATATTTTTAATCAAAACACTAGGTCATATATCGTCATAACTATGAAAGTACCACATAATCATATCAACACAAGGATATACAAAATTAAAGGTATTCATACCTCAAAGGAGAGAGATTTGATGAACACCTAAAGGTTGATGGTAACGAAAACGCGATCAACCTAGCTCAAAACGTAGCCCTCGACGATTCATGCATTCAATCCTTAAGAATTAGGGTGAGATTTTCACCTAAAACCCCTAAATCTAAGGTTTTTGTGAGCTTAGATGCTCAATAATGGTGGACAAAAGAGAGAAAGGGGGAAGAAAATGCAAAAAAAAAAAAAAAAGGATTTTGATGTACACTTGGGACTTTTATAAATAGACTATTGTGGGCGCGATCTTTCCCATCGTAGGCATGACCATGAGGGTTGCAGGCAGCTTGCGGGCTCCAAGGATTCCGCAGGCAAAGTACCGAGACTACATATTGGTCGCAAGTGCGACAATTGTGATCGTGGGCATGGCCACTCAGGGAAAATTTCTACTGGTTTTGAATTCCCATACATCAACCTTATTTTTAGCATTTAAGTAAATGTTTTCATTTAGTCCCTTACATTTATATTTCATGTACTAAAGTTTACAATGTAAATAAGGAAATACCCTTCATTTGGATTCAAACAAAAATACAAAAATTAAAAATTCAATTAAATCAAGAAGTGGTTCTCCTAGTTTTATTACAAAATTAATTTTTTGACTGCAATTATTAAGTTTGACGTTGAAGTAAAGTGGCAAATACTTCATAGAAAAATCCTCATAAAATCAAATTAGACTATTTAATATATAAGGAACAATTACTGGGAAAAAAAATTATTTTTCAAATTGTGAGTTTTTAAAAATTCAACTTTCACAATTAGAAAATTTTTAGAGTAGGTCCAATTTTGATGGAAAAACCTTTTTAATGCAACCATCTTTATATGAAAAAGAAAAAGGGTCAGGTCTCGATCCGAGCTATTACAATCCACTGCTTATTAGAACAATTTTTTTCAGACTTTATCTATCTAGTCACTGCACATTTCATGGCTTTGAGGTCGAACTATCGGCCTAGTTCGAAGAAGAAACTGAATGGGAATTGAGAAGATAGGATCAACAGGTTACTAGACTTGGTTCTTGTCCACATTCTCTTTTTCCTTCCAACAAAATACGCAGTTGGGACCTGCATTCTATAATCAAGATGGAAACACGTATAGGCTTTCGTCCCCAATCTAGAATTTGATGCATGGACAATGTTTTCTCAGTTTGCTATCCATCAACGTGATGTCATCTTCATGAATTTCATTGACAGAGTACTCCTCTTTCATGATTTGCCAAGTATTCAACGATTTTGTCGAAGATGTAATCCAAAAACTGATGAATCTCATTTGAATGCATGGATAAGTGTTGCTAGAAGACGTCGTGTACAAGAAATTATATCAATGTTTGCAAATCCATGAATCTTAAGTTGCCTAGAAACCTCGTTATATGCAAAACCCTTGTAGTCTTAAAGCTCAGATCACATATCCAGTTTGATGTTCCTAATTCCATTTATTTCCATTGTCTCACGATCTTTCATGTTTCATTTATTTTTTCAAGCAATGACTTGACCAAGAAGCTCTTTTCTTTCTGCCATGTGTTCGAAGAATTATCTATTTCTGCAGAGATGGGTTCTGGGAAAATAGACTTCATACATATATCTACAAAGCAATTAGGAAACTCTGAGATTGTGTTCATGGTTAATACACCAATTCTTGAAAGCCTTCAAGTCAAAGATTATTACTTGGTTTGCTATTGTCTAAATATCCTATCCTCATTAGTTAAAGCAAGTGTTTGTGTTGAAGCCCCTTATCCAGCATGCTCTTGCAGCCATGACACATGTGAACCAAGTATTTGTGCTTTTGAAATCAATTTCTAATATTAAGCATCTACATCTAAAGGCTAGCACTATGGCAGTATGTTTACTCTTCCTTTTCATCACTTTAATAAGAAGTGAAAATGTAGATTATCATATGCTAATGCTTATGAACTTTATCTAGCATCATTTTTGTTTTATATATTTGACTATTTTTATCATTTATGATCTCTAATGAAGGCTTTCGGCTTTGCTAATGACAAATATTGACCTGTGTTTCCTAATTTGACCCATTTGGAATTAGATGTTTGCAATAAATTTGGCTGGAAGAATTTGTCAGACTTATTGAATAGTGTGCCCAAATTGGTCACTTTTCAATTTGAGAAGGTGAGTCAAAATTTAAAATAACCATTCCTAATCGATGATTTGTAAATTTCATACATTTCCTTTTCCAGTTTGTAGATAACACTTTATGATAGTTTTGAATCTTCAAAGCAATTTAATTGGTTTGAACCATAAAGGAGGCCAAGCTATGTGAGGTCTTACCTTAAAGAAATTGAAGTCTTTGGCATTGACTGTTAGCTCCAACCCAAGTGGATCTCCCATGTGAAGTTAAGCTGGCCATGTGTTGTGCCAGCGCAAAGGTGGACGGCCAACGAAAGGTAAGTGAATAGTTGGCCATGTGCTGTGCTAGCCAAGCTCTCTGGCTTGCTTCATCTCGGTGTATAAATACATAACAACCAAGGAAAATGGAGAAGAAGTGAGTGTGGTGCAAAAAAAAAGAAGTGAATGTGGCGTATAAATACATAAATCTCTTGTGTCTCCTTTTTGTGCGTGTGTGATTGATTTCTAGTGTGTCTTAATCCTAACAAGTGGTATCAGAACCGAGTTGGTCATTTTTCAGAAAAACAAAGTGTGATTTTTGAAACTGCCAAAAATCAAGTTGCTTGAAATTCACTTTTAAGCATACGAAGACGAAGCTCTCGATGAGATGAGTCCAGAACTACAAAGCAAAGCCCAAGAGGAGGCTCCACGCGCCCTCACGTGCCATCTGAAGAGAACGCGTGAGGCCCACTCTCACACACGTCCTTCATGCGCCGTTGATTGTGCTGGCACGTGATGTCAGTCACAGACACGCGCCTGACACGCGGCGGAAGGAAGAAGGCAAGTGGCCAGCACCACGTGCTAGTCACATTAGCGCCACGTCAGCACCACGTCATTGACACGTCACTACCACGTCGCTGCCACGTCAGTCAATCAGTGCCGCATGTCTACCACGTCATTCCCTAGTTGACGAATCAACCCATCGGGCTGACCCAACTTGACCCAGAATCAGAGGGACTATCCAGTGCTACGAGGCTAAGGTACATCCGCAAATCTGAACCATTAAACTTATTTTTGGCTAGATCTGAGCCATTTGAAGTCCGATTTTGGTGATCCAATAGTGGTTTTCAATTATTTGGAGTATTCCGGAGACATTCGTATAGTCAAATTTTTAATTTGGATTTTTCTGTAAAAAGAAAAAAGACGATGGAGGAATCCACATCAACTTCAGAATCCATGATCAAGTTGAATCCTTCAAATTATGCGATCTGGAAGTCGTGGATAGAAGACATCCTATATTACAAAGACCTGTTTGGCCTTATTTTTCGAAAATAAATTAAACCGGAAACAGAGAAGGATGAAAACTGGATAAAGATGAACTGAAAAACTGTCAGTTGTATCAGACAATGGATAGACCACATTGTGTTTCACCATGTCACCCAAGAGACAGATGCCTATGTTCTTTGAAAAATGCTAGAAGACATGTACCAGCCAAGGACCGCCCAGAACAAAGCCTTGGTGATGAGAAAGCTTGTAAATCTAAAGTTAAAGAATAGTTTGTCTGTTGTTGAGCACACTAATGGATTCAAAAATCTGGTGAATCAGCTTGCAACCGTCAAGATGCCCTTGGACGATGAAATGCAAGTTGTACTACTGCTCAGTTCTTTACTGGATGGCTAGGAGATGTTGGTGGTTTCTCTCAGTAACTCTGCATCAGAAGGGAAGCTGACCATGAGCATGGTCACAGATGCCTTGTACAATGAAGAGACAAGAATGAAGACAAGAGAGGTAATCAGTCCCATGCTCTTGTCACAGAAGATAGAGGCAGAGACAGAGGTAGAGAAAGAAGCAAGAGTAGAGGCAGCTAGAACAACAGGAGTAAATCTAGAGACAACAAAGGTCCAGGAGGCATAAAAGATTACCCTTTCCGTTCTGCATGTGGTCTCAATTGTCGGGAGGCATAAGAAATTACCCTCTTCGTTCTACATTAACACAATCCAAACACTTTTAAGAAGCATCACTAAATATTATAAAATTTTCCTTACCTAAAGGCAATGTGAAAACTAGTGCAGTAGTCAATCTTGTCTTCAATTCTTGGAAAACAAATTCCCTTTCACCATTCCATTCAAAAGGTTGCCCCTTGCGTGTAAGTTGGGTGAGTAGTACAACTATCTTAGAGAAGTCTTTTACAAACCGTTTGTAATACCCAGCTAAGCCCATGAAACTGCGGACTTCCATTACATTTGTCGTTGTAGGCCAGTTCACAATTGCCTCTATCTTCTACGGGCCTATAGAAATCCCATCTCTGCTGATGACATGACCTACGAAGACAACCTCATCCAACCAAAATTCACATTACTTTAGTTTAGCAAATAATTTCTTTTCTCTAAGTGTTTGCAAAGACAGTTCTCAGATGTTCATGTTCAATTATACTATTTGAATATATTAGAATATCATCAATGAAAACCACAACAAATTGATCAAGGTAGGATTTAAAAATTTGGTTCATAAGATCCATAAACACTGTAGGTGCATTAGTCACCCCAAATGGCATAACTAGGAATTCATAATGTTCGTACCCTATTTTGAATGCGGTTTTCTCAACATCTTCTGCTTTCACCTTCAACTAGTGGTGCCCGAATCTCAAATCAAATTTTGAAAATACTTGTGGTCCCTGCAACTGATCAAACAAATCGTCAATACGAGGCAAAAGGTATTTATTTTTTATCGTTACCTTGTTCAATTCCCGGTAGTGAATGCACAGACGTAAAGTCTGATCTAATACATCAACGTAAGTAGGCAATTTTAATACATTCACTCTTTCTTGAATATCATTGCGGAGACCACACTCAAATTTTCTTGCCTTTTTATCGTCGGTGTTAGCCATATGCGGTGTGAACCTGGCCAATTTTGTAAAATTTGCCTCGTATTCTGCCACAGTCAGATTGCCTTGTTTAAGCCCCTCAAATTCAGCCACTTTTCTATCACAGGCACAGTGCAAAAAGTTTTTGTCGTAGAAGATCTCCCAAAACCATGCCCAATCAATACCTTTGTTGTTCTCATGGATTAACATCCATTACCTCCTTGCTTAATCTTCAAGCGTAAATGTTGCCAACTTTACTTTTTGTGCTTTGAGGCATGGAAATACTTCAAATAGCTTTTCTATGACAAGGACCCAAGCCCCAGCCTTTGATGGATCCACTCCCCTGTGGAATGTCGACTGTTTTCTCTTTTTAAACTCCTTGATAAGAGCTATTGTTCGGCCATCATTTGCAAGTTTTGCACAGGCTGTACTGGAGGTGGGGACGGTGGTTGTTGCCACTGTTGTTGTTGCCTCAATGTTTCTGCCATGTCTTGTATCAACCTTTCCATTTTATCTAGTCTGGCAAAGAAGGATTCCTCTATCTCCTCGGCTCTTGTTCTCACCATTATCTGATGAGACATGTATTATATTTCATACAAAAACCATGTACACAATGTACATAGATAGAAGGAGCATGCATATACAGATAGGTAACAGTTCATGTATCATGTAGTCACATAGTTCAGAACACTTTAACATATTCTTAATCCATTCAAGGAGATATTTATCACATGAATGCAACTTAAGTCTTTTCAAGACACTCTATTGCTCACTTGGACAAGTGTGTGAGTGTAGACCGCCCGAACTCCGCTCTGCGTGTGAGGGCGCAAATCGTGGTTCTTAGCTACTACAGTTCGAACTCTTGTCATGGTTCTGAATCTAATCTCACAAAGTACAATGTAAGACTGATAAATCACCAAAGAGTCCAAATCCAGCAAATCGTTTTGGAAAATCGATTTTAATCAAAAAGCGCCAAACATGGACTGCTTTTCCAGATTTCAGAGTCGCCACCTAAATATTTTATTTTGAGAAATTTAGGAAACCCTGACTCGTACCTAAGGTCACGTGTTCGTCATCACCAAAGTTGCCTCGGCTCGGGAACTTGGGTACGAGAGGGAAGGTCCTAAAATGCGCACCCCCGCTCGCCCGATCAAAGATCGGCCTCTACTAACATGATATGTTGTTTTTGAAAACGCATGTGTTCTTATTCCGGTTATTAATCTAACTTACTATGTGATGCGAACAGCATACAAGTATAGACTAAATCTCTCAAGTTGGAACAAAACATCTCATGTTTGTTTTTTTTAAAATGGTTTGAAAGTGCTACTCGCAAGTAGGCTAAGACGCGGATTTGCCACCCTCAAGTGGGCTTGAAAACATGATGATTTGCCACTTCAAGTGGGCTTAAAACTCGCATTTGATGAATTGTTCCAATTCAAGCAATCCAACCTTCATCGACAGGCATTCATGCAGTTAAACACTTAAGTAGTTAGCCTCATGGCAAGCATGCTATCATGGCAACATGCACATCTCATGCAGTATGCTAAAGCGTAAAAGCTTACATAGTACTCCGAGCCAAAACAAAAACTATGTTAGAAATCAATGCATGATCCTAGCTATGTCAACAATGCCTAATGCAACACATGAAAAATGCAACTAAGTAGGCTCAGCTATTTTAAGATGGCATGTGAATGTAACTTGATAACATGTATTCAAATTGGTATTGAAATACAATGCAGTTTGTATGTGCGCTGAGCCCGGTGCATGCAAGACAAATGAATGATGCACGCATGCAAAGCATAAGGATGCTAATTGAAACATGCCCTAAAATTAACCACTGAAACTAGATAAGTAAAAGGGAGAAAGGAATGAGGGTTGGAAGACATGCATCACACACACGCACACTTATTACAACAGTTGTGCCCTCTCGACGGAGGGTCCGAATAATAAGCTAACTAGCTAATCTAAGCTAATTAAACTAATTATTACATCACAAAACTAATTAACTAATCCTAGTTAACTAGTTATTACAAAATGAAGCTAATTAACTAACAAGTTATTACAAACACAAATGAATGGCTAATTGCATTAGCTACTTAAGTACAAAACCAAAGCATTGGCTAGCTTAAACAAAGCAACTAAGTGTAGACACCCCATTTTTGACCGACCTTAAGACTCAGATGTCACCAATTGAGCGCTTGGTGATATTGCGTATCGTGCTTGTTCAGAACTCTCAGAGTCGCGGTCGTGAGCCCCGCCTCCAGACTTCCGAACCCTCTTCTGTGCCTTGTCTCGGTTTGCGAACCAGACTCGGTTTCCTCTGTTTCTTTTCCTGAGGGGAGGGAGAGGTCCCGTAGACCATCTCTCAATGTCCGTAGGCTACATTTGGTGGCCGTAGGCCATTTTACCCATTTCGGAGCCCGGTTCCCGATTTTCGGAGCCGTCAGGCCGTGTGCCTCGGTTTGGGACCACTTAACCATCTCCTATTGCTCTGTTTTTTTGGCATACTTCCTATTTGCTCCCTGTTGAGGGACACTGGGGGCTGAGAAACCCACTTCGTGGCCGAACGCCACTTTCGGTGCTTAACAGCCCATTTTCGGGATCCCGAACTGCGTGTTTTGGCCCCGGAATGTTCGTTTTGCAACGGTTTTCGTTCATTTTTGGCAGGTACCTCTGTTTTATCACAAGGAAGGTCACTGAAGGGTGGGAGGTCAGCAATTGTTGCAGCAACCAGTTATCTCTCTTCCGGAGCCTCCCGGCGCCCGTTTTTCGCACTTCCGAGCTAATGTTGAACCCCTTGGACCTTTTTTCTTGAACTTTGAACCACATATCTGTGATGTACACACATGAGAGGCCCCTAAAAGTTCATGGCCGGCCATTAAGGTCACCTGACCCTTTTGACCCCTTTTTTCCGGGCTAATGTTGAACCCCTTGGACCTTTTTTCTTGAACTTTGAACCACATATCTGTGATGTACACACATGAGAGGCCCCTAAAAGTTCATGGCCGGCCAGTAAGTCAACTTGACCCTTTTGACCCCCTCTTTCCGAGCCATTGTTGAAACCCTTTGGCCCACTTTCTTGGAATTTCAACTACATGGTTGTGTTGTACACACATAGGGGTACCTCCCCAGTATCTGACCGCCCAGAAAATCAATTTGACCCTTTTGACCCCTAGCCGGCCGGCTAGGGGGTGTGGCCGGCCGGCCACCTCCAGCAAAAGTATGAGGCCGGCCTGCTTCCTTGCACTGTACCCTTTCCAGCTGTGGGGCAATATCCCCCAGATATTTTCTGTATCCGGGGGATATTTTGTGGGGGAGTTTTGCCCTCCTTCTCCCCCACCTTTACACCCCATTCTTGATCCTTATAACCAGCTGGTGGTCTTCTTCATAAGGGTTAGAAAAATTATTCTTCAAAGCTCCATAGCCAACTCCATCTTCTTCCCTCTCAATTCTTCAAAAAACCCTAAGTCCCTAACCTTCATTCCTTCTACACCACCAAGCTCTACCATCACCACCTCACCTCCAGCAGCAAGGAAGGTTTCTAGAAGGCAAAAGAAGCTGCAAATCCATCCAAGAAGCAACAAAAGCTTGAATCTTCAAGGGTAAGTTACACTTTTAACCTTTTGAACCTTTTTCTTGATCTATTTCTAAGCCCCACTTCTTTTTGGTTTCAAGCTTCGACCCTAACTGAAAAGGGTCATATTTTGAGCTCATCTTCACTGCTTATTAAGGGTTCAACCTTGTTTGAGCCCTCCATAATATACTTGCTTCATTGATCATCTTGTATGTCATGATTTTGCATGCTATCTTTGGCCCAGGAGCAATCTGTTTTTGAGCATGTTATAAACTGATATAAGGCTTATTTTGAGCCCCTCTTCAACATTGAGGAAGGGCTCAACCTTGTTTGGTGTCTCCATGTGCCACTTGTAGTTCAATCCCTTATTTGGCCCCATTTTTGCATAAATTGGTAACCCTTTTTGCTTCTGTTTTTGGACCTTGGTCCGATCTGAAAGTGGCCTTATTTTGGCCTATACTTCATGTTTCATTCACACTTTTTTCCTGTTTGGTGAATATTTTATATACTTCATGTTATAGCACCTTTTGAGCCTTGTTTTGCATCACATTTTTAGCATATTTGTATACTGATTTTGAGGCTGCCATATACTGTAAATATTCATATGTTTGGTCCCTCTTCAGTGTTGTAGAAGGAAATTTTTCAGTTTGAGTTTTTCTTATATCACTTGCTTCATTACCCCTCTTTTGGCCCCTATTCTTGCATGCCATTTTTTTTCATACCTATGCTTGCTGTTTGGCCATGTTTATAACTGTGAAAGTGCATCTTTTGGGACTGTCTAGCTTCTGTCTTTGCATTGCATGTCCATATTGTGCATGTTTAGCATAGCTATAGGCCATTTCGGGTGCCTAAATTCGCATTTCGGGACATTTCCTTGCATTTCATGTCATTTCGCTTCATTTCGGGACTGTTTTCCCCCATATTTTAATGCTGAAATTCCATTAGTATGCTTGCATATCATTTTTGCCATGTTTCATTGCATTTTGTCATCGCCTCAGTTTGCGTGCCCGTGTGCACGCATTTCGAGGCACTTCTTTTTATCCGACGGCATCCTATGTGAGTGTGGCTGAGGCTCACTCATGTTGGTATAAGCCCATTTGTCATTTCCATGTCATTTCATTGCATTTTGTCATCGCCTCGGTTTGCGTGCCCGTGTGCACGCATTTCGAGGCACCTCCTTTTTATCCGTCGGCATCCGATGTGAGTGTGGCTGAGGCTCTCTTATGTTGGTATAAGCCCATTTGTCATTTTCATGTCATTTTCATATCATTCTATCATCGCCTCGGTTTGCGTGCCCGTGTGCACGCATTTCGAGGCACTTCATTTTCTGCCACCGGCATCTGATGTGAGTGTGGCTGAGGCTCTCTCATGTTGGTATAAGCCCATTTGTCATTCCCATATCATTTCATCATATTCTAGCATTGCCTCGGTTTGCGTGCCCGCATGCACGTACTTCGAGACACATATCATCGCCTCGATTTGCGTGTCCGCATGCACGTACTTCGAGACACATATCATCGCCCTGGTTTGCGTGCCCGCGTGCACGTACTTCGAGACACATATCATTGCCTCGGTTTGCGTGCCCGCGTGCACGTACTTCGAGACACATATCATCGCCTCGGTTTGCGTGCCCATGTGCACGCATTTCGAGACACATATCATCGGCTCGGTTTGCGTGCCCGTGTGCACGCGTTTCGAGACACATATCATCACCTCGGTTTGCGTGCCCGCGTGCACGTATTTCGAGACACATATCATTGCCTCGGTTTGCGTGCCCGTGATCACGCACTCCGAGGCACTTCATTTCCATAGCATTCTACATTTTCTCGGTTTGCGTGCCTGCGTGCACGCATTTCGAGGCATCTCATTTCATAGCATTGTGTACGTTAGGATTGCATCTTAGTTGCATTTCATGCATATCATGCATATTGCATCGTGTCCGGAATAGGAGTTAGCCCGGGCACGGGAAACGAGGTACATTTCGTACTCCAAGTGACGAAATGTGTCTCAATCCCCTAGTCGCCGACACTCCGGATTATCCATGATGGAATTAGGTTTTAGCTGTAGTTTCATGTGCATTTATCCTATACTGAGTTGTGCATTTCGACTCCTCGACCATCATGCCTCGGTATGCGTGATTGGTGGCACGAGGATCGAGACATGCATATATTTGTGCAAATACATTGCTATGCCCCTTTCCTGCTCTCTGTTACAGCAAAACCAGGAATCAGCAAACTTCCGGGACTCGGCACGCTTTTCAAGAATAACAGATGTAAACAGAGGCTAATTGGGGCATTCCGGTGGATTTCCGCGCAAGACAGTCCGGACATGCATCATCCACTAGAAGCAAGGCAGTCCCTGGCTTGCACGCCAGTTTATTTGCTTTCTAGTTAATTCATTGATTAATTAGAATTCTGTAATATTTTGGACTGTAATATTCTTTTATTTGGGGACTGTAATATTCGGACTGTATATTTATTTGGACCCTCCGAGTGAGGGCATAACTGTAATAAGTGTGGGTGAGTGTGATGTATGTCTTCCAACCCCACGTCTTTCTCCCTTTTATTTATCCGCTTTTGATGGTTAGATTAGGGCATATTTTAATTAGCATACAGTATGACAGCATGTTTGCATCATTCATCTGTATTGCATGCATCGGGCTCGGCGCATCATACTAACTGCATTGTACTTTCAATTCCAAGTTGAATACATGTTAGTTGTAGCATTTCATATGCCATCTTAGAATAGCCGAGCCTACTATAGTTGCATTTTGCATGTATTGCATTAGGCATTTCTGTACACTTAGGATCATGCATGATTTCTAATATAGTTTCTATTTTGGCTTGGAGTACTCGGTGAGTTTTATGCTTTAGCATCCTTGCATGTGTGTGAGTGAATGCCATGATAGCATGCTTACCATGAGGCTATGTGCTTATCTGATATATCTGCCTGAATGCCTGTGGGTGAAGGTTGGGTTATCTGAATTGGAATGAATCATCAAAATGTTTCAAGCCTACCAACGGGTAGCAAACCATTTTCAAAAACAAACATGAAATGTTTTGTTCCAATTCGGACGACCCGGTCTATACTTATATGCTGTAAGCATCAAATAGTAACCTAGGCTAATAACCGGAATAAGAATTCACAATGTTTTCAAAAATTGATATCATGGTTAGTAGAGGCCGGTCTATGACCGGGCGAGCGGGGGTGCTCACGAAGTGACCTTCCCCAATCGTACCCAAGTTCCCGAGCCGAGGCAACTTTGGTGATGACGGACACGTGGCCTTTTGGCACCGAGTCAGGGTTTCCTAAATTTCCCAAAATAAAATATTTAGGTGGCGACTCTGTATCTGGCAAAGCAGTCCATGTTTGGCACTTCTTTCAAAAATCAGTTTTCCTAAAACGATTTGCCGGATTTGGACTCTTTGGTTCAGATTTAGAACCGTGACTACGAAAAGTCGAGTCCGAGCTGTAGCGAGGTCCCCCGCGGGCTTGTTACAGTTTCTGGCGACTCTGCTGGGGATTTAGAGAACTTGACTCGAACTCTTGATATCTGTTTTTGACTACGCTTGTGTGATTCTTTGCATTGCATTTGCATTGGTGCGCCTAGGACACCGTGTTTGCCATCTGCTATTCCTGAACGGTTTGCCGGAGGCTTGTCTTGTCAAGGCATGACCATAAGGCTGACCGGTTGTGGGCTCTGCCAGTATGGGAACACAAACCCCGGTTTTACCGGGGCACCCTCTTTGACCATTCGACCTAGTGCATATTCGGATCCATAGTGACCATTCCAAATTAGGACAGGTTGCTTACTCGTTTATAGGTTGTTTGAAACCGCTGTATGCGTAATGAAACCCTAGTTCCTGACACAATAGGACAGGGAAACCCTACCCCAACATAGGGGTGTTTTGGCTCTCACTTATCTGTTATGTGCTTTAGAGTGCGTCTCTACAGGAATGCATGTATCAATATATGAGTTTGGGCATCAAGCCTGCGGGCTTCAGTTCAGAATTGTCAGTATCAGGCCTGCGGGCATCAGATCAGTATATGAGTTTGGGTATCAAGCCTACGGGCTACGGTTCAGTATTGGCAGTATCGGGCCTGCGGGCATCAGTTCAGTGTTGTCGACATCAGGCCTGCGGGCATCAGTTTTGTATTACGGGTATCAGGCCTGCGGGCACCAGCCAGTATTTGAGATTTGGTTATCTGCGGATATCAGATTCTGTTTAAGGGAACAGTGATACAGGGATAATAATCAGTGTTTGAGAACAGTGTTTATTCAGCTTATTGACTGCATGTTGATTATGCCCGACTGTATGTCTTGCATTTTATTTTAAGCTGTTATGTTGTCCGTTTATCTGTTTATTTATTTCCTTTTCGCTTTATTTATCTTTTGCTAGGTCAGTTTTAGCACGATTGCTTCCAACCCAACAGGCATTCCCCAAGCACCTTGGACACGAGGTCGTCGACTCCACCGATCTGAGGATCTAATCGACGGACAGCCAGTGTTCCGTTCTCTACCCCCTGTTACCAGAAGGAAGCCAAAAAGGCGCAGTACGTCAGAACGAAGATTGTCAGAACAGTGGGTTACTTTATCAGAGGACTACAGGACTGAGGTCTCAAGTACTGCTGTAGAAATAGACATACCGGTTAGACAGATGGATCAACCGAATACATCAGGGATGGAGGCTTTAATGCGCCAGATGCAGGAGAGTATGAAGCAAATGCACGATGATGCCGCCCGTCAAGCAGAATTCTCCAAACAGCAGGCCACAGTCATGGCCCAGCAGGCTGAGTTGATTGCCAGACTGCAACAACAGAATACAGCGTCTCCTTCACAAACAATCCCTCCTCCGGCGGGAGCCCCATTACCTGAAAAGGCTCCTACTATCCAGGACGTCCCTCCAAACACCCAGACTACTGTACCAACTGTCCAAATTTTACAAGAGGACACGAGTCTTCCAACGGGGCCAGCTCCGCCCCCGATTCCACCACAACTGTCCAAGGTTCATATATCCAATCACCCGGACTCTCCATCCGAGGTCGAGGTTGATCAAACAGCTCTGAAATTGAGCAAACTGGAGAAGCTCTTCAAGAAATCCCAAGGGGCCAAGGCTATGCCGGATATCGGAGATGGATATACCGAGGAGGCCGTGACACTCCCCGATAGGTTCAAAATGCCACAAATCGATCGTTTTGACGGGACCGGCGACCCCATGGTCCATATCTGACTGTTTGCAGATGTCTTGCGGCCGATGGGCCTAACACGACAGCAGAAGCTCTCACTATTCGGCCGAACCCTGTCGGGTGTGGCCTCCCATTGGTACGCAAGATTATCAGATGAGGTGAAGAAAAATTGGGATGAGATGGCTGAGGCCTTTGTCACACAATATTCATACAACACTCAAATCGAGATCACAACCCGTGATCTTGAAACGACAAGGCAAGAGCCTAAGGAATCTTTCTCGGACTTTGTGATCCGATGGAGGGCCAAGGCGTCAACGATGACTTTAAGGCCCACTGACAGAGATCAAATTCGGATGATTGTGCGCAATCTCCACCCGAAGTTAATGCAGAGAATGATTGTGGTCCCCTTTCCCACTTTCGCAGATTTACATGATATGGGGGTGCAAATAGAAGATGCTATGAGGCAAGCCTGTTTGACCAGGACAGAGAACAGCCGAGGAGAACCTTCAATCGCAATAACAATGCAGGCCCGAGTGGCGCTGCAAATACGAGAGCCTCGGAAGTTGGTATGGTCACCACCACTCCCCCTCCCCCTCCAAGACCTATGACTGCCACACCATTTTCCGGCGCGTCCGGGAGCAACACACAAGCCAACAGCCGATTCCAACCACGAGGCCAAAGAACCTTTACCCAACTATATATGCCTCTGACCAAAGTTCTAGGAATACTGATCAGAAAGAATCATTTAAAACCCCTAGAACCAAAGCCATTACCGAATCCACTTCCCCCCTCATATGACCCGTCAAAATACTGTGCATACCACCAACAACACGGTCATGACACCGACCATTGTTACAGACTGCGTCATGAGATCCAAGATCTTATTGACAAACAGCTGATCGCACCTCCCGACCAACCCAATGTTACGACCAACCCTCTCCCATCACATAACCAAGCTCCCCCTCCCAAAAGAATTAACTTTATCCAGACTGGGGTCGCATCGTACAATCCTAGCATCTACATTACGCCCACCCACCTACCCAAGCCAGAGGTGCTCCTTCCCGATTGCACTGATTTCTTGTGCATGGTGGACATCTCCAAAACCCAACCAGAACCGATGGTGGTGACCGTCGAAGACGGGGCAGGGCAGATTTTGGGAGGAAATGAGATTGTTGAATCTGAAACTGGACAGAATTTTGTCGGGGGAGCCTATGATCCAAGCAAGCACATCCTATCAACGAGCCGAATTGGGCTAAGTGTAGAATTGCCAGAGACAGGAGAGCTATGCATGATCCGGGGGGATAGATCCGGGCTATGGACAGATGAGCTGACAACTGCAGGGGAGGACTTTGCCAACCTGCAACTTCTTGACGACCAGGAACTGGGGGAGGCGTCAATTAATTGGTATGATTATGAGGAATCAGAGGAGGCCACGGGATGGCTCGAAGATCAACCAGATGCAGTGGGGGAAGCCCAATCAGAACAGAGCCCGGCAGAGGCAGAAATATCAGTTGTGGCCGGAACGGCCGAAAACCAAGTTGTACCGCCGGAGAGCGCCAGTGTTAAGAATTCCGCTCAAGACATGGGCATTGTAGATACAGGAATTGTTAAACAACCAGCTGTACTGACGCAGTTGGAGCAAGGAAAATTTGAGGAAGCTGAGAGAGCCAGAAAGGCAAAGGGCCCTGAAGGGACTGAAAGTGCTGTGTGCACAAAGACAAACAATGCTGCGAGCATATGGACAGAGAGCACTGAGAGTGCGAGTGGACCGGAGCCAGACAGGTGTCTGTTGGCTGTCAGTGGAATGTGGTGGGAAGATGACGACTTGTGTCTTGCCCACACGGATGAAGACTGGGGGAATAACCAGCCGGATGATACTTGGTACCTCGATGAAGTGGACCATATGACAAGAAGTGGGCGGTACTTCAAGCCCCCACACCTGGACCAACGCGAGGCATCCGGGAAGGATAGAGAAGTGGAAAGACAGAAGGAGAAGCAGATCGAAGATGAGGCTGTGTTGAAACAGTTAAAGAAAATACAAGCAGACATCTCCATCTGGGGACTGCTAATGGCATCACGAGTACACAGAGAAGCTGTCCTATCTGCCATGGACAAGTCCAAACTCTCCATAGACACCACGCCTGAACAGCTGGTTGGGCTGGTTTTTCCGGGAGGAGGTTCCCCGGCATTAACCTTTTCGGACAAGGAGCTCCCGCCTGAGGGCACAAACCATAACAAACCGCTCTATATTTCTGTGGAATGTAGAGATAAGTGGATACCGGTGGTACTTGTTGATACCGGGTCTGCGATTAATGTCTGCCCGACCAGAACGGCATATGCAATCGGGTTGAAACCCGTGGACTTCGTCCCAACTACCCAAGTGATCAGAGCATACGACAATACCAGCAGAGAAGTGATGGGGACTGTTAAAATTCAAACCAAGGTTGGTCCAGGACAACACAGCATCGAATTTCATATCTTGGACGTTCCCACAACCTTTAACCTACTTTTGGGGCGACCGTGGTTGTACCAGGTCAAAGCAGTCTCTTCCACTCTACACCAAATGCTAAAGTACCCTCACGGGAAAGGGGTAGCGATTGTTTTTGGGAATTCATCAATCCATCCGCCGCCGGAGGTGTCTACACCTGTCTTGGAGATTGAGCACGGCACGGAGGATGTATTTTTATCAGGGTTCACTTTGGCCGAGGCTCAAGTGGTGCAGAATGTCATGGCTGCGAATGAGGGCATGTATGTTAGTGCACAATCCATATACCTCATGAACAAGCTAAAGCATACCCCTGGGATGGGATTAGGAAGAAGTGGCCGGAAAGGCGTCTCAGTGTTGGCCGAAGTGCCACACAACCCTCACGCCTTTGGACTGGGTTATCTACCCACTAAAGAAGACTGGGTGAGGAAAGGAAAAGAAATGGCCGGAAGGGCCAGGGCAAAGAAGGCCGGGAAGCCATTTGATTTAATGCACAGGCCCATTTGGGGTACCCTAAACGGACGTTTCGTCCGGGAGGGGGAAGATTTTCCATTCTGCGGCTTCCCGGAGCCATGGCAAAACGCGAAGGGGGAGCGCGTGCCTGGTTTTGAAATCTTCTTCGACATAAAATTATCTGGGGATGACGTTGCCGAAGCGCAGACAGACCCACCAACTGAGGTTGAGCAATGTGAAGCAGTGGATCCTGAGAGCACAGAGCTTGAAATGGGGGTAGCACTGGCGAGTCTACTATCAGATCCTCCGATCGGCCAAGAGTGCTTGGGGGATAACTCTTCGGTTTCTGTGATTGGAGATGAAATAGCTGCGGGCTTTCCAGCGCCGATCTTGGATGCATCTATCGCACCTTCTCTCATCTGGCAGTATGAAGAAGGCTTTTTATCTAGCAGTTCCGGGTCAGGTAGTGAGCCGGAATCTGATTCTACCGAATCTTCTGCGTTGGAATCAGATTCCAGCTCGACTGAGTCTGAGTCCGGTATTCCTGGGGGTGATAACCCGGATGCCACAGTCCTGTCTAGGTCGTCTTTTTCATTTTCTTTTGAGTTTGTTGTAACAGAGGAATCTGACGGCTTGGAAGTATTTAATGAGAATGATGTGGATGTGGTTTCCGAGTACTTTTCTGTGCCTTTGATTTATTGCTTAAATCAGGATTTTCAAAATTTTGATGAAAACAGTGAGGAAGAAATTCCTCCAGTTTTGCAACGTTTAATTGATCAAGAGCAGGAAAGATTTGTTAAACCTTTAATGGATGAAATCACTACTGTGAATGTTGGTACTGAGAAGGACCCGCGGCTGGTCCAGATCGGGTCCACGTTGTCTTCAGAGGAGCGCGAGCGCTTAGTCGCTTTATTAAAAGATTTCAAAGATGTTTTCGCGTGGTCCTATGAAGACATGCCTGGAATCGATCCTGAGATTGTACAGCACCGGATCCCTCTTGATCCAGAGGCCCGCCCTGTCAAACAGAAACTCAGAAGGATTCGCCCGGACTGGGCCCTCAAGATTAAGGAAGAGGTCACCAAGCAAATTGACGCAGGGTTCCTGCTGGTATCTGAATATCCAACTTGGTTGGCCAACATTGTTCCGGTGCCAAAGAAGGACGGCAGAATTCGGGTCTGTGTAGACTTCAGAGATTTAAACAGGGCCAGTCCGAAGGACGACTTTCCCTTGCCACACATTGATGAATTGGTGGATTTCACGGCAGGACACGCCTTGCTTTCATTTATGGATGGTTTCTCAGGCTATAACCAGATAGTGATGGCACCCGAAGACCGGGAGAAGACTGCGTTCACTACCCCGTGGGGGACATATTGTTATAGAGTGATGCCATTCGGGTTGAAAAATGCTGGAGCTACGTATCAACGGGCAGCGACTACAATATTGCATGATATGATCCATAAAGAGGTCGAGGTGTACGTGGACGACATGATTGTCAAGTCCAAAGATAGAGAGGGCCACTACACCGCCTTACAAAAATTCTTTCAAAGGATCAAAGAGTTTCGGCTGCGACTGAATCCCCAGAAATGCACGTTTGGTGTTACAGCGGGGAAGATGCTAGGGTTTCTGATCACACAAAGGGGCATCGAGGTCGACCCTTCCAAAATCAAGGCCATCTTAGAAATGCCACCACCGAGGACTGAAAAGGAGGTGCGAGGCTTTCTGGGTAAAGTGCAATTCATAAGGCGGTTTATTTCTAAATTAACCTTGACTTGTGAACCACTTTTTGGTCTCTTGAAGAAAGGAAAGAAATTCCAATGGGACGGCCGATGTCAAGCAGCTTTTGAGCAGATCAAAGAGTATCTACAGAACCCGCCCGTGTTGTCACCGCCAGAGCCGGGGAGACCGTTGATATTGTATCTTTCGGTAACTGAGACAACCATGGGCTGCATGCTCGCGCAGGAGTCAGAAGACAAAATGGAAAGAGCCATCTACTATCTGAGCAAAAAGATGCTGGATTACGAGACCCGCTATACGCCGCTGGAGAAGGCTTGTTTGGCCTTGGTATGGGCAACCAGGAAGCTGCGGCACTACCTATTAGCCCACTCAGTAATATTGGTTTCACGCTTGGATCCCATCAAATATCTCTTCGAGAAACCAGCGCTTACGGGTAGGCTAGCTCGATGGCTGCTGTTGCTCTCCGAATTTGACTTGAAGTATGTAACGCGCAAGTCAGTAAAAGGTAGAGCGGTAGCGAAGTTCCTTGCCGACCACCCGGTTGAGGGGGATGAAGCGATTGAGTATCTATTCCCAGATGAAGCTATTCTGCACGTCGAAGATGAAATTTGGACGATGTACTTTGATGGAGCGTCAAACCAGTATGGGTATGGGATAGGGGTGTTGCTGATAGCACCTGACGATTCCCGTATCCCCTTAGCATTCAAGCTCCGGTTCAAGGTTTCCAACAATGAAGCAGAGTATGAAGCATGTATTGCTGGCCTAGAGGCAGCCCTGGAACTAGGGGCAAGACGAGTGGACGTCATTGGGGACTCGAACCTCGTTGTGTCTCAAGCAAAAGGAGATTGGAAAGTCAAGGAGGAAAGGATGATAATCTACCACCAAACCTTGGATTTGTTAATTCCTCGGTTTGAAAAGCTAAAATTCACCCACCTCGTAAGAGAGAACAACAGGTTTGCAGATTCATTAGCAACTCTATCTTCTATGATAGACATCCCGTCCGGAGTCCGGATGCGTCCAGTCATTATTGATCAGAAGTTCGTGCCGGCATACGAGTCAATTTCCGCCATAGATGAGGTTCAAGACGGCAACCCCTGGTATTACGACATCTGGAACTTCTTGGAAAAGGAGACATATCCACTAGGGGCAAATGCCAAAGATAAGAGGGCTGTCAGAAGAATGGCTGCTCAGTTCGTTATCTGCGGGGGAAAGTTGTACAAAAGGGGTCATCTGGGAATGCATAAGCTCTGTGTAGAAGCTGAAGAGTCAAAACGCCTGATGGAAGCCATCCATGGGGGAGAGTGCGGTGCACACATGAACGGAGTAATGCTGGCCAGAAAGATCCTCAGACAGGGCTACTACTGGTCAACCATGGAGGAGGATTGTATTAGTTTTGTTCGGCGATGCCACAAGTGTCAAATCCATGCAAATCGCATGAACATCCCGCCGTCAAAACTGTACAACATGACTTCTCCATGGCCTTTTTCGGTCTGGGGAATTGATGTGATCGGAGCTGTTACCCCGAAAGGGTCAAACGGGCATGAGTTTATCCTAGTAGCGATAGATTATTTCACAAAGTGGGTCGAGGCCCAATCATACGCGGTGTTGAAGGCGTCGCATGTCGCAAAGTTCATCAGGAACAACATCATCTGTCGCTACGGGGTGCCAAACGAGATAATATCAGATAATGGTTCCCATTTCAAGAAGGAAGTGATAGACTTGTTGGAAAAATACAATGTGGCTTTCCATAAGTCATCTACATATCGGCCGCAGACCAATGGAGCGGTTGAGGCCGCCAATAAGAATATCAAGCATATACTACAGAAGATGGTGGAAACCTATCGGGATTGGCCAGACAAGCTGCCATTTGCTCTGTGGGGCTACAGGACTTCAATTAGAACTTCTACTGGAGCAACTCCATATTCATTGGTCTATGGAATGGAGGCTGTTCTACCCATTGATATTGAGGTTCCGTCGTTACGAGTATTGGCTGAATGCCAGATAGCCGAGGCGGATTGGCAGCAAAGCAGATTCGAAGAACTCATGCTCTTTGATGAAAGAAGACTGAAAGCACTGTACCACATCCAAGGCTATCAACGAAGAATTGCTCGGGCTTTCAACAAGAAGGTTAAGTCCCGGAATCTGAAAGAAGGAGATTTGGTGCTCAAAGACAACCGAGCTCCCATCCACGACCCAAGGGGCAAGTTCAAACCTAATTGGACTGGTCCTTACATTATCAAAGCTATCTGGTCAGGTGGAGCTGTGGTTCTGATGGATCTAGATGGCTTGGAGTTCTCACAACCGATCAATATGGACAAGTTGAAGAAATACTATCCTTGAGAGGCTTGCTAGGCCGAAAACCCGAAAGGGCGACCTAGGCAAAATTCAGAGCACAAAAAAATAGAAAATATAAAAACTGAGCTCGCAAGGTTGAAAACCCGCAAAGGGCGGCCTTGGCAAAAGTTAGAGCGCAAAAGGAGAGTGAAAATACTCGAGTGAACCTTAGCCTGAACTACGTAAGGCTTGATTCCCATCTTTGGGATACGTAGGCAACTTCACATCGAAGTTCAGCCATAAACTTTTCCCCGATCAACTCTGTCCACGTTGATCATCTCAGTCATCTTTATCCATCAGCATTTATCGTGATCTCCGGTACAGTGCTTTTCAAACTAGGGGCAACTTTCCGTTGCCGCGACGGTGCAAAGTTACTCAGACTAGGGGCAACTTTCCATTGCTGTGGAGTGCCGCATTGTTCTTCAGACTAGGGGCAACTTTCCAGTTGCGGGGATCTGGGGTTGTGCATTCCAGTGACAGATCTCCGGCGTGTCCAATTCTGATCCACATCGAAAATAGTTTTGAAAAGTTTTAATAAAAGTTGACTTTGTTCAAATCAATCTTTTTACGACTAAGACCATTTTTGAACCAAAAGCGGAAAATTTTCAGTACCACAACCTTCAATTTCATTGATTTCAAAATAGAGTTCTCCTGCTCTTGCATTACAATCGAGGTTGCCTTGTAGTACGTTCATAAAGAAAACTTGAAAATACTAAATAAGCAATAAATTTGGGGCATAGTTGAATCAAGTATCTCTGCGTCCCCTCCCAGAGCTGGATGAAGCATCTGATGCCAAGCTAGGCCCGACCTGTGCCTCTTCATTAAGCCAATCCACGCACTCATCAGACAAAGTACAACTGAAAGTGGAAGCAGGGGCCAGGAGCTCTCTAGTCCTCCATGCCGTGGCATATCGGGCAAGCTGTGCACCCCGGACCGGAAAGCGGCTGGGTACTCAATCCCCTCCGGTGGACAGGTCTGATCATGGCCAAACTGACGCAGGAACCGGAACGGAAAGTAAAATACGCAGTGGGTTAGACCAACCAATTGGATCCCAATCATGCGAGACATACTATAGCTCATTGCCGGGAGGTTGAGCCAAGGACAACGCCAAGCAATGCCGTCTGCGGACAAATTGCACATCCAATCGAACCACCACCTTTCGTCAAGAGCATTGACTAGGCGCTGCCGAAAGAAGTAGCCTCGAGCTGAATAGGTCGGGCAAGAGTCCACAACCTGCAACTTGTCCATTAACCATACCTAGGGGAGGGATGGAAAATGAGAGAATAAAGAACAGAGAGATGTACGATGAGAGAAAAGTGAGACAAGGGTTTTGTGAGAAAAACCGAGCCTGAGGGCCGAGTGATGTGAGCAAATATATATGTGAGGTCGGGTAGGAAACATTACCTGCAGCAGCAGTGGACTCCCGGCGAACCTAGTCGCCTCCCGGCGATAGACAGAATCTAAGCCCATCAATGTCTCGGCCAAGGTCATGACAATACATCTCTTTCCTTCTCTCAAACCTTGGGCGACTTCAATCAGGCGAATGCTAGCCCCGCCGAAGCTCGAGGAAAGCAGAAAGTGAGACAATAAACATAAACAGAGGGCGTGTTGTCGGAAACCTTGCCAATAATGGTTGCTGCGGTCACCGGCGTCGGAAAAACGTTGGACCAAACCGAGGATGTCCAGTTCCCCACTGCAGATCAAAGACCGAGCGTCATGCGCTGTGAGCCCACACATCCGCCCTAAAGCCTGGGCGTGACCAAAACGGAACTGGGGCAAGATCATTTCAGAACACTCGGACTCCATCAAAACTTGAAAATCTTCGAAAGTGGGGCACATCTCTTGACCACCAAAGCTAAAAACATGCGTCACTGGATTCCAGAACCTTGCCGCAGCATGTAGAAAAGGGAGATGTAACGGAGTACGGCTTAGCGTGAATAGTGCATTCAAGCCAAAACCCCGGAAATTCAGCTTTTCCGAGCCATCTAGAGAAGAGATCCAAGATATGATATTTTCCGCAAGAAATGCCTCCATCTTTGCCTAAAACTAAGATGAAATGAATGTTCCCGAATTTGAGGCTTTTATAGAAGGAAAAACACTATTCACAGGGACACGTGTCAAAAATCTGATGGCTGCAGGACAGAATGGCCGGCCAACTACTTTTTCTGGCTGGCCAGCCATTTACTTTTTCAGAAATAGCGGGCCAGCCATTTACTTTTTCAAAAAATGGCTGGCCGGCTCCCGGGGATGGCTGGCAATGCTGCAGTGTATCTCCTTGGCCTTGTTTTACTCTTCGAGGGAAAGTTCCAAGTATTTCCATGCAACGGGAGAGTCAAAGGCCTTCATTCCGGATGCGTTCCGATGCCCAGATCATCAGAAGTACGCTTTGTTGTGGTTAAGTTTTGTTTATCGAGTTGTTGTTTTTGCTTATCGAGTTGTTCGTCGAGCGGACGTGTTTTGTGTTTTTGAGTCATTGCTTTCTGTTTAAGCAATTTTTGTTAAAGTCTTGTTTATTTACGTTATTGCATTTTGCTTATCGAGTTGTAAACTTGCTAAAGATTCTGTTATATCTTAGTAAGTTGAGTTGCTTAGTTTGTTGCGTCGGTTCACTACCTGACTTGGTGATTACACATTGCGCATTACCATTCAATTTTACTTTTGTGCAAAATAAATTGATGCGATACGATGCTAAAAATACAAACACCTTTTCAAAAGCTATTTCATTTCATCATGCTTTACAACATACAAAGGTACAAGTTTTACAAAAATAAAACTGCCTAACAATGTGCAAAGTGCTACAAACTACTAGCAAAAAGAAAAATAAAGCAGGAAATAACAACATCAAAGTCCTCGGGAGCGGGAACGAGAAGCACGCCTCGTCCTCTTTTGCGGGACGACCTCCACACCATCATCTGAGTCGGAGCCGTCATCCTCAGGGTCCTCCTCAGCCTCGCCTCTGTTCCCCGAGCCAAAACCGGAGCCTCCCTCCTCAACAGATGTCTCGAACCAACGGTCGGTAGCCTCCTCCTCCTCCTCATCAGACTCCACCTCCACAACATGAGCCCTGCGTCTGCGGGCAGGCCCTCCTCGAGCTCCTCGGAAAGGCCTAGATGGCCCAGATCCTCTGGAAGGCCGAGATGGCCCAGCTCCCCAATGAGGCCCGGATGGCCTAGTCTGCGGCTGGCCGGACCATGAAGGCATCTGAAAACAAAAAGTTCAATTCAAATGCATCAGTTCAAATATATACATCAGATGCAGATACAAGCAGAGGCTACATGAAGTGAGTGCATGTAAGTACAGTGTATAAGTGGGGTATGTGTCAGATGTGCTCTACACAAATAGTCTATCGATGCAGTAGAAATCAGCATGTCATCAGAAGTATGATAAATGCCAGAAAACTGAAGGGTACCTGAATGCCCGCAACAGACAACTGTGCCTCCCTCCGTAGGACCATGCCCTCGAGTGTGGCCACCAGCCCAACCACCTCCTCCATGTATCCTCGCGATGGCTGCAAAAATGAGTTCATAATCATTAGTAAACAGAAGAGTTTCTAAACATCTGAATGATGAATGAAAAGTGGAGCATACCGGCGGTGAGTCCGGATCAATGGCGTATCGATCACTGGGCATCGGAGGCTCTAGTGGAATCAGAGTCGGAGAGCTAGCCCCATACTGCCACGCCATCAACTCAGTAGGCATATCTGGCCATCCGACATGAGGATGAATCGACGGAGTCGGAGGAAACGGTCTACTCCCACCTCTAGATGCGCCAGCCCTGCTAGAAGAAGGGATGTCTGTAGCTCGAGCCTGGGCCTGATCCGAGGATGACGTACCGGCAAGCCTCATCATCGGGATACGAGCTTCCGTCAATGGGGGCATCAAATATATGTGACGGTAGGTGGCGTAGTCCCCCTCCTCAATATATAATAAGGCTTCAGTACCCAGCATGGCGCTGACTACCTCTGAGTAAGAGAGTCTGTCAGCGGTCCGCATACTAGCTGGGGGTGCTGCGGGAATATCCTGAGAAAGATACCCCCATACCTGGCGCCGAAAGCGCTCCCCCAGGAACCATGCCCTGCCAACCGGCCCTTCAAGCAGGACCCTATACTGGGAGATGCCTGATGCTCCGGTATACTGAAGTCGGAGATCATCACCCAGGGGCGCCCAAGGTTGCCATGTAATCTGCGGATGACAAATGCATAAACCGATCAGAAATCAAAAATATACAGTGCAAATCAAAGATGAAAATGAAAAGAACTGAAAGTTCTGGAGTACCTCTGAGTGTCGCACCGTATCGAAATACTGTCGCAGGCGAAGGAGGGTCTCTCGAGGCCTCGCCCGGTGCGGGCCCTCAAATATCAATGAATATGGGGTCACGGGAATCCCTACCACCTCCAGCTCTGGGGCTAATGATGGGAAGTATACATAAACCCATAGCTGAGAAAAGCAGTGCAGAATGTAAGTACGAAATGCTGAGAGCAAAATACAGACTGTAAAAGTGCGCTGTGGGTGCAATGTACAAGTAATGAGAAGCAGAAATGTAAATCAAGGGGACAGAAAGTACCTCCCAGGCTCTCCAGTAGCCGCCAAGCAAATCACCCCGCCCGCGGGAGGTCGCGCTCATATAAAAGTAGAGGGTAGCCAGGCCAGCGCCACCCCAATCATATCTACTGACCTGTGATAGGTCAACCAGAGCGCTCAACAGGTATAGCCCAATGGTGTTCCCTCTGTCGGCGAACAGGGTAGTCCCGAAGAGGAACATCAGGAAGCCACGAGCATACTGCTCTGTCTCCTCGGGAGTCTCAGGCACCATCTCTGCCCGCCGAAAATGGGAAGAGAACCAAGTATATCGGACTCTCCCAGAGACCCTGTCAACAGGTGGGCGAGCCCCCAATAAATACATCCAGGCGGCCTCCCACTCGCCCATGTCCTCGTCGTAGGGGATGGACCAACCTCCGACGTCAAGGCCAGTCAATACAGCAAAATCAAAAGGGGTCATGGTCATGTCCCCGGTAGCAGAGAAATGGAAGGAATTGGTGGTGTCCCACCATCTCTCTACCAAGGCTGCCATCAGCGTCCTCCTGGCAGGACAACGTGACAACCCGACACAAAAGGGGCCGAACCCCGCCAAATCTACCAAGTCCCTGACGCCCTCCGGGAGCTCAGCGTACCAATCCCTCGCCGCGGTGGAACCATACCCCCGCACACTGCGGGAACTACCCTGCATTCATGATGAATACATGTGTCAATAATGAAATGAAATGGGCTGTGTGCCAATGAAATGAAAAAGGGCTGTGTGCCAATGAAAATTTGAAGTTTGGGCTGCGTGTTCAACTTTCAGTTAAATTGTGGGCTGCGTGTTCACTATCTATCTGGGCTGCGTGTTCAGAAAATTTGAAGTTTGGGCTGCGTGTTCAACTTTCAGTTAACTTGTGGGCTGCGTGTTCACTAATCTATCTGGGCTGCGTGTTCAGAAAATTTGAAGTTTGGGCTGCGTGTTCAACTTTCAGTTAACTTGTGGGCTGCGTGTTCACTAATCTATCTGGGCTGCGTGTTCAGAAAATTTGAAGTTTGGGCTGCGTGTTCAACTTTCAGTTAACTTGTGGGCTGCGTGTTCACTAATCTATCTGGGCTGCGTGTTCAGAAAATTTGAAGTTTGGGCTGCGTGTTCAACTTTCAGTTAACTTGTGGGCTGCGTGTTCACTAATCTATCTGGGCTACGTGTTTAGAAAATTTGAAGTTTGGGCTGCGTGTTCAACTTTCAGTTAACTTGTGGGCTGCGTGTTCACTAATCTATCTGGGCTGCGTGTTTAGAAAATTTGAAGTTTGGGCTGCGTGTTCAACTTTCAGTTAACTTGTGGGCTGCGTGTTCACTAATCTATCTGGGCTGCGTGTTCAGAAAATTTGAAGTTTGGGCTGCGTGTTCAACTTTCAGTTAAATTGTGGGCTGCGTGTTCACTGTCTATCTGGGCTGCGTGTTCAGAAAATTTGAAGTTTGGGCTGCGTGTTCAACTTTCAGTTAAATTGTGGGCTGCGTGTTCACTATCTATCTGGGCTGCGTGTTCAGAAAATTTGAAGTTTGGGCTGCGTGTTCAACTTTCAGTTAACTTGTGGGCTGCGTGTTCACTATTCTATCTGGGCTGCGTGTTCAGAAAATTTGAAGTTTGGGCTGCGTGTTCAACTTTTAGTTAAATTGTGGGCTGCGTGTTCACTATCTATCTGGGCTGCGTGTTCAGAAAATTTGAAGTTTGGGTTGCGTGTTCAACTTTCAGTTAAATTGTGGGCTGCGTGTTCACTATCTATCTGGGCTGCGTGTTCAGAAAATTTAAAGTGTGGGCTGTGTGTTCACTTTCGAATTCGGGCTGTGTGTTCGACAAATCAGTGTTTGAGCCATGTGTTCTAATGTGGGCTGTGTGTGTTCGCAATTAATTAATGAGCCGAGTGTTCAGAAATTCAAGTGTTGAAACTACATGTTCAAGATGCAAGCAAAGTACTATGTCATAAGCTAAACTGTGTGTTCAAGCATGGCAAAGGTGCAAAATCTATGTAAAATACAGAAGATGAGGTAAATACCTCTCGGGCCTCATGAGAGAGATGCTGCTCCGGCTCTCTGAGAAGCAGATCCACGGGTGCTCTCTCGTCGAAGCTGGTAAAATGACGGAAGACGGCACGCGGGAGGACGTGAGCTGCCGGACGGTACCTCTCAGGAATAAAAGGTCGGGTCCTCGGAGGTAGAGTCGTGGGATCGAAATCATCTCCGGCACCCGGAAAACCACCACCATGGGAAGAGGTACCCGCCATTTTCAGGAATCTGCAAAAGGGGAGCAAAAATGAGCAAAATGGGTCAAAATTGGAAAAAGTCAACAAAAGTCAACTCTCGGGAAATAAAAAGTCAACAAAAGTCAACTCCCGAGAAAATATTCCAAATATTAAAATAAACTTACCTCAAGTGGTGAAAATGCAAAAGGAAGCTCCGAAGCCGGAATTTAATCGCTCCAAAGTGTTTAAAACTGAGTGTTTTTGTGAAAACAATTTGCGCGAGGCGTTGGAAAACGCGCGTAAAACTCAAAACTGGAGAGAAAAGTGTTGAAAGAGGCAAGAAATGAAGTGAGGTTCGGCTGCCATTTATAGGCCTCAAGCCTTGGATTGCAAGAGCATCAAAAAGGAGGGAAAAAGACCAAAATACCCCCGGAAAAAGGGCATGGCCGGCCGGCCCCTATTTCTAGCTGGCCAGCCATCTGCTTTTGGCAGAAATGGCCGGCCAGCCATCTACTTTTGTGGAAACCGGTTGGCCACCTCCCCTTGGGAAGATAAACGGCCGGCCATCATCCTCACATGCTCACCTAACTCTCTGCAAATTTTGAGGAAGATCGGAGTTCCCGGGACCTGAAAAAGTTCAAGAAAAGTACACTTCCGGTCGCGAAATTACTCCGTCGGGACTTCGGCTTCAAGTTTTGACATGTGGCTCATTATCATTCATCGAAATCAAAGTATATCCTTTTTGAATGAGTTGTAACCTTTCAAGGAAGCGGATCGGAGGCCGTGGTCGAGTCGTCTTCGCCAAAACGCGCATTTCCGTACTCGTTGTTTCATGACAAACGGGCGCCCTGATTCTTGCTCGTGTTACGTTATCTTACATTCTCATGAGCATACTCACATTGTCATGCACGTTTCTTGATGTTAATCATACTTCTGTGTTTGAGCATACGTTGTCACGCATATTCCATTCTTGCATTGCGGTGCATTCACTCACCGGCACTACGTGTGTCGAACTTTCGGAATCACATTAAATACATGTTGTTAGCATATTGTGCTTGTTGCAATTTCTCTCTTTTGCAGGCACGATATTGTATGTACGGTTCAATTGAGGCTGGTGCGACCAGACGAATCGCGCAGGTATCGTATCTTCTCCGTGTGAAACGTGGCGGGGATTAGATAATCCTCCGCATTCTTAACTGCATGAAATGTAGTTGTTGCTTTGCATTCTTGCTTAAAACTGTTGCATCTATTTGTGAATATTTGTTTCATTACAGCATGCTGCATCTGCACGATCATTAGGTTACCTTCGGCTTCTTGCATATCATTTGCATTTTGCCCCCTGCCTGCGGGCATGCCTGCGGGCGCATCTCTGTTTATCCAGTATGTTTGTCTAAGTCTTCGGCCTTGTCAAAAATGGGTCGTCTATGGGCTTTGACATTCACTCCCGTCATTTCTTATGACTTCCGAGTTCTGTCAAAGAGGGGCAACTGTAGACACCCCATTTTTGACCGACCTTAAGACTCAGATGTCACCAATTGAGCGCTTGGTGATATTGCGTATCGTGCTTGTTCAGAAGTCTCAGAGTCGCGGCCGTGAGCCCCGCCTCCAGACTTCCGAACCCTCTTCTGTGCCTTGTCTCGATTTGCGAACCAGACTCGGTTTCCTCTGTTTCTTTTCCTGAGGGGAGGGAGAGGTCCCGTAGACCATCTCTCAATGTCCGTAGGCTACATTTGGTGGCCGTAGGCCATTTTACCCATTTCGGAGCCCGGTTCCCGGTTTTCGGAGCCGTCAGGCCGTGTGCCTCGGTTCGGGACCACTTAACCATCTCCTATTGCTCTGTTTTTTTGGCATACTTCCTATTTGCTCCCTGTTGAGGGACACTGGGGGCTGAGAAACCCACTTCGTGGCCGAACGCCACTTTCGGTGCTTAACAGCCCATTTTCGGGATCCCGAACTGCGTGTTTTGGCCCCGGAACGTTCGTTTTGCAACGGTTTTCGTTCATTTTTGGTAGGTACCTCTGTTTTATCACAAGGAAGGTCACTGAAGGGTGGGAGGTCAGCAATTGTTGCAGCAACCAGTTATCTCTCTTCCGGAGCCTCCCGGCGCCCGTTTTTCGCACTTCCGAGCTAATGTTGAACCCCTTGGACCTTTTTTCTTGAACTTTGAACCACATATCTGTGATGTACACACATGAGAGGCCCCTAAAAGTTCATGGCCGGCCATTAAGGTCACCTGACCCTTTTGACCCCTTTCTTCCGGGCTAATGTTGAACCCCTTGGACCTTTTTTCTTGAACTTTGAACCACATATCTGTGATGTACACACATGAGAGGCCCCTAAAAGTTCATGGCCGGCCAGTAAGTCAACTTGACCCTTTTGACCCCCTCTTTCCGAGCCATTGTTGAAACCCTTTGGCCCACTTTCTTGGAATTTCAACTACATGGTTGTGTTGTACACACATAGGGGTACCTCCCCAGTATCTGACCGGCCAGAAAATCAATTTGACCCTTTTGACCCCTAGCCGGCCGGCTAGGGGGTGTGGCCGGCCGGCCACCTCCAGCAAAAGTATGAGGCCGGCCTGCTTCCTTGCACTGTACCCTTTCCAGCTGTGGGGCAATATCCCCCAGATATTTTCTGTATCCGGGGGATATTTTGTGGGGGAGTTTTGCCCTCCTTCTCCCCCACCTTTACACCCCATTCTTGATCCTTATAACCAGCTGGTGGTCTTCTTCATAAGGGTTAGAAAAATTATTCTTCAAAGCTCCATAGCCAACTCCATCTTCTTCCCTCTCAATTCTTCAAAAAACCCTAAGTCCCTAACCTTCATTCCTTCTACACCACCAAGCTCTACCATCACCACCTCACCTCCAGCAGCAAGGAAGGTTTCTAGAAGGCAAAAGAAGCTGCAAATCCATCCAAGAAGCAACAAAAGCTTGAATCTTCAAGGGTAAGTTACACTTTTAACCTTTTGAACCTTTTTCTTGATCTATTTCTAAGCCCCACTTCTTTTTGGTTTCAAGCTTCGACCCTAACTGAAAAGGGTCATATTTTGAGCTCATCTTCACTGCTTATTAAGGGTTCAACCTTGTTTGAGCCCTCCATAATATACTTGCTTCATTGATCATCTTGTATGTCATGATTTTGCATGCTATCTTTGGCCCAGGAGCAATCTGTTTTTGAGCATGTTATAAACTGATATAAGGCTTATTTTGAGCCCCTCTTCAACATTGAGGAAGGGCTCAACCTTGTTTGGTGTCTCCATGTGCCACTTGTAGTTCAATCCCTTATTTGGCCCCATTTTTGCATAAATTGGTAACCCTTTTTGCTTCTGTTTTTGGACCTTGGTCCGAACTGAAAGTGGCCTTATTTTGGCCTATACTTAATGTTTCATTCACACTTTTTTCCTGTTTGGTGAATATTTTATATACTTCATGTTATAGCACCTTTTGAGCCTTGTTTTGCATCACATTTTTAGCATATTTGTATACTGATTTTGAGGCTGCCATATACTGTAAATATTCATATTTTTTGTCCCTCTTCAGTGTTGTAGAAGGAAATTTTTCAGTTTGAGTTTTTCTTATATCACTTGCTTCATTACCCCTCTTTTGGCCCCTATTCTTGCATGCCATTTTTTTCATACCTATGCTTGCTGTTTGGCCATGTTTATAACTGTGAAAGTGCATCTTTTGGGACTGTCTAGCTTCTGTATTTGCATTTCATGTCCATATTGTGCATGTTTAGCATAGCTATAGGCCATTTCGGGTGCCTAAATTCGCATTTCGGGACATTTCCTTGCATTTCATGTCATTTCGCTTCATTTCGGGACTGTTTTCCCCCATATTTTAATGCGGAAATTCCATTAGTATGCTTGCATATCATTTTTGCCATGTTTCATTGCATTTTGTCATCGCCTCGGTTTGCGTGCCCGTGTGCACGCATTTCGAGGCACTTCTTTTTATCCGACGGCATCCTATGTGAGTGTGGCTGAGGCTCACTCATGTTGGTATAAGCCCATTTGTCATTTCCATGTCATTTCATTGCATTTTGTCATCGCCTCGGTTTGCGTGCCCGTGTGCACGCATTTCGAGGCACCTCCTTTTTATCCGTCGGCATCCGATGTGAGTGTGGCTGAGGCTCTCTTATGTTGGTATAAGCCCATTTGTCATTTTCATATCATTCTGTCATCGCCTCGGTTTGCGTGCCCGTGTGCACGCATTTCGAGGCACTTCATTTTCTGCCACCGGCATCTGATGTGAGTGTGGCTGAGGCTCTCTCATGTTGGTATATATCATTTCATCATATTCTGTCATTCCCATATCATTTCATCCTTTTTACTTCGAGACACATATCATCGCCTCGGTTTGCGTGCCCGCGTGCACGTACTTCGAGACACATATCATCGCCTCGGTTTGCATGCTCGCGTGCACGTACTTCGAGACACATATCATCGTCCTGGTTTGCGTGCCCGCGTGCACGTACTTCGAGACACATATCATCGCCTCGGTTTGCGTGCCCGTGTGCACGCGTTTCGAGACACATATTATCACCTCAGTTTGCGTGCCCGCGTGCACGTATTTCGAGACACATATCATCACATCGGTTTGCGTGCCCGTGATCACGCACTCCGAGGCACTTCATTTCTATAGCATTCTGCATTTTCTCGGTTTGCGTGCCTGCGTGCACGCATTTCGAGGCATCTCATTTCATAGCATTGTGTACGTTAGGATTGCATCTTAGTTGCATTTCATGCATATCATGCATATTGCATCGTGTCCGGAATAGGAGTTAGCCCGGGCACGGGAAACGAGGTACATTTCGTACTCCAAGTGACGAAATGTGTCTCAATCCCCCAGTCGCCGACACTCCGGATTATCCATGATGGAATTTGGTTTTAGCTGTAGTTTCATGTGCATTTATCCTATACTGAGTTGTGCATTTCGACTCCTCGACCATCATGCCTCGGTATGCGTGATTGGTGGCACGAGGATCGAGACATGCATATATTTGTGCAAATACATTGCTATGCCCCTTTCCTGCTCTCTGTTACAACAAAACCAGGAATCAGCAAACTTCCGGGACTCGGCACGCTTTTCAAGAATAACAGATGTAAACAGAGGCTAATTGGGGCATTCCGGTGGATTTCCGCGCAAGACAGTCCGGACATGCATCATCCACCAGAAGCAAGGCAGTCCCTGGCTTGCACGCCAGTTTATTTGCTTTCTAGTTAATTCATTGATTAATTAGAATTCTGTAATATTTTGGACTGTAATATTCTTTTGTTTGGGGACTGTAATATTCGGACTGTATATTTATTTGGACCCTCCGAGTGAGGGCATAACTGTAATAAGTGTGGGTGAGTGTGATGTATGTCTTCCAACCCCACGTCTTTCTCCCTTTTATTTATCCGCTTTTGATGGTTAGATTAGGGCATATTTTAATTAGCATACAGTATGACAGCATGTTTGCATCATTCATCTGTATTGCATGCATCGGGCTCGGCGCATCATACTAACTGCATTGTACTTTCAATTCCAAGTTGAATACATGTTAGTTGTAGCATTTCATATGCCATCTTAGAATAGCCGAGCCTACTATAGTTGCATTTTGCATGTATTGCATTAGGCATTTCTGTACACTTAGGATCATGCATGATTTCTAATATAGTTTCTATTTTGGCTTGGAGTACTCGGTGATTTTTATGCTTTAGCATCCTTGCATGTGTGTGAGTGAATGCCATGATAGCATGCTTACCATGAGGCTATGTGCTTATCTGATATATCTGCCTGAATGCCTGTGGGTGAAGGTTGGGTTATCTGAATTGGAATGAATCATCAAAATGTTTCAAGCCTACCAACGGGTAGCAAACCATTTTCAAAAACAAACATGAAATGTTTTGTTCCAATTCGGACGACCCGGTCTATACTTATATGCTGTAAGCATCAAATAGTAACCTAGGCTAATAACCGGAATAAGAATTCACAATGTTTTCAAAAATTGATATCATGGTTAGTAGAGGCCGGTCTATGACCGGGCGAGCGGGGGTGCTCACGAAGTGACCTTCCCCAATCGTACCCAAGTTCCCGAGCCGAGGCAACTTTGGTGATGACGGACACGTGGCCTTTTGGCACCGAGTCAGGGTTTCCTAAATTTCTCAAAATAAAATATTTAGGTGGCGACTCTGTATCTGGCAAAGCAGTCCATGTTTGGCACTTCTTTCAAAAATCAGTTTTCCTAAAACGATTTGCCGGATTTGGACTCTTTGGTTCAGATTTAGAACCGTGACTACGAAAAATCGAGTCCGAGCTGTAGCGAGGTCCCCCGCGGGCTTGTTACACTAAGTAAAGCAAATAAAAAGGGCCTCGGAGCAAGAAGCACATGCATGCTCGGTCGCCTCGTTCGAAAATCCATCGCGATGCCCCAACTTGCCTCTGTTTGCAATTGTTCTCAGAACTCTGCACAAGCTTCCAGATAGTTTTTGCTCTACCATGGAGACCTCCAGGAGCATGGCCGACCACTTATTGGTGTTGCCAACCACCTGCCGACCACTTACCTTTACTGTAGACCAGAAAAAGTGGTCGGCCAGCAACTTTTACTGGTCTGTCGACCAGAAAATGCTGCACTTCTCCAGTTTGATGCAACAGAGAACAAGAAGGGACACGACAATGTATTTGCAAGGTATGTATGGATAACCACTCTCCCTATCATTTCTTAGGCTCAAGGGAGTGTAGTTCTCGACTTTCGAGCCACCAACTGAGCATCGCAACGCACGATGGCCGAGAAGCCAAGATTGCATGAATCAATGTAAACGAATGCACGCATAACACATAAGGGCCTTAAACTCTATCATGCATGATCAAGAGCATCGGCGACCTGGAAACAAGGGACGTTTCATCACTTTAAGTATAAAACGTTCCTCGTTTCTCATGTTTGGATTAACTCCCTATCCAAACACAATGCAAGGCATGCACACACAATGCAAACAACAAGCATGTAAATATCATGCAATGCAACAAGCATGCAACAAGCATACAACAACATCATGAACATGCAACAACATGCATATAATAATGTCATATGGACTTAAACTGAATATGGACATACATCAATCATGCCCAAAACAGTGGCCAAAACACTTTGAAATGCTAGCATGAAAGCAAGAAAATGCATGCACATGCAATGGCTTATTAATTAGTCCAAAGAGGACAACTCTCAAGCATGATGAAGAAGTGACAAATGTAAGAGTGTAGCCACACTATATGCACTAAAATATCGTGTGAAATGATGTCATGGCAAGCAAGCAAACATCTCAAGTATGGCATGCAAGAATCCTTAATCATGAAAGCTAGTGAATGAGACTACACAAGAGGCATGCAATGCATGGCACAAATGGATGAACCAGCCAAAAACAAAGCTCAAATAGGTCAAAACAAAGACCAAAACATGCTGAGACGGGAGCTCAAAAGTCAAGGCATGCATGCATACAAGCTAGGCCACAAACAGGGCAATAATGCACAACCTTTAAAAGCACTCAAAGAGTGAAAGAAGTGGGAGCATGGCAATACTATATGCTCTGAAACAACATGGTAAATGATGCCAAATCATGTACATGTCACAAATGAAGCATGCTAGGAGGCTCAAAGCTTGAAACTAGCATAGGCACTTGCACTATAGCTATGCAATACATGAAGCATATGGCCAAGGAAACCCAAAACAGTCCTAGAGCATGCCAAAATGATGCTACAACATGCATGGAGCAAAGCCAAAACAAGCTAGCATGAAGGGCATGAAGCATGAAGTATGCAAGGCCAATAAGGAGGATTACACTACATCTACCAAAACCAAGCATGAGGTGACTCCACCAACAAAAATCAGAGTTGTATCATGGCAAAATAGGACCAAATACACACTGAAATAGTGGTCCAAAAGGCTAGGCAAGATGGCATGCAGAATGGCTCATACCTAAGGCATAAAGAACCAACCCTCCAAAGCATTGAATGAGTGAAAGATGCAAGTGTATGGCCACACTACATGCACTGAAATCACATAACAAATGATTCCAAATCATGCAAATAGCCCAAGCAATGCATGCTAGTGGCTTGGAAACTCAAAGCTAGTGAGCTAGAATGCACTATGGCTATACAAAGCAAGGCATGCATGACAAAAACAACATAAATCAGACCTTAAGCATGGCAAAACATGAGTAAAATCTTCCTGGAGTAGAGCCAAAGCATGCTGAAATGGTGATCCAAAGCATGATGCATGTTAGGCTAGTTAGGAGAATTGCACTATAAGTGTATAGAGCATGCAAGGGGTGACTCAACCAAGCTAAAACAGAGGTATGCCATGTCAAAATAACCCCAAAAACAAGTTGAGAAAAAGCCAACACATGCTAGAAAACCATGCTCAAACATGAGGCCAATAAGGTATGCATTCAAGATACAAGGAGAGGGGATGACCCCCCCTCCTATTTGGGACCTCAAAACACCCATTCCACCACTGAAATTCCTCTGAGTTTCGGTGGTGGGAAGGCCCAAAAGAGGTGGTCCCAATAGCTTAAAAGGATAGCACAAAAACAAGGCCAAACAAGGCACAAGAGGGGGTAGACCACCCCCAACACCAACAAGGCCTTAAACAAACATTTCAAGCATGTAAAATTAGAGCTTTTTGTAGTTAAAAGTTAAACCTAAATCAGCATGCAAATAGGGCCAAAAGCTTAAGCAAAAACCAAGGTTTAAGGGGTTAGAAACTCACCCTTGAAGACTAACTTCAAAGTTGCAATTCCAGCAGCTTTTCTGAGCTCAAACCGAACCAAAAACACCAAAACCAGCTCCTAGGTGCCTCAACAACAAAAGGGTGGTGTTTCACTATGTGTTTGTGTGCAAAAGTGTGATGAAAATGCACTTTACTTTCAAGCACAAATATGAAGAGAAGGAGCAATTATGGAGATAAATTATATGTATAGCTCCCAGCCACTTTTTTCTGAACCTGGAGAAGGGAGAGAGGGTCTCCCTTATTTAGAAAACCAAGCAACAAGCTTGTTGAGGAAGCTAAGAGCTCCAAGCCATCCCTCTATACACGTGTATGGAGGATGGTTTCTGTGCTCACCAGCTGTCACAACTGGCAAGAAAATATCTTCAGAAAGGTGTAGGAAAGCTGCCGACCACTTGAAGTGGTCAGCCAGCTACTTATACTAGTCGGCCGACCAGCACAAGTGGTCTCCTAGAAAGAAAAGTGGTCGGCCATGGGGGAGAGGTGGTCTGCACAGAGAGAAGAAGGTAGTGGCATGGCTGGAGACCACTTTTTCCAGCTGCAAACCACTTGGCAAGAAAATTGGCTGGCAGGGAAGAAAAGTAGTTTTCAGGGAGAGAAACTGGTCTTCAACCCTCATTCCACCCTCCAAGAAAGAAAAACAAGGTTTGTGCCAAAAACAAACCAAAAAGGATGCAAGACAAGAGTCCGGGGGTCGAGGCACACAGCCAGAAGCCTCGAAAACTAGTCTACGGGCACCAAAAGTGGTCTACGAGGGAAAAGTGGTCTACGACCACAAAAAGTGGTCTCCAAGACCTCAGTGTCCCTCTAGGAAAAGGCAACAAGGCATGGCTCGAAAACCAAGCCAAGAGGAGAATGTTAAGCGGTCTCGAGACAAGGCGCGCGGTCGAAGGCTCTAGAAACTGGAAACTAGTCTCCAAGAGGGAAAAGTGGTCTACGACCACAAAAAGGTGGTCTACAGACCTCTCTCTCCCTCCAGGGAAGGGAAAACAAGGTTTGGTTCAAAACCAAACCAAAAAGGATGCAAGACAAGGCACTTGGCCGAAGGCTCCAGAAACCGGAAACTGGCCTACAAGAGGAAAAAGTGGTCTACGACCACAAAAAGTGGTCTACATACCTCTCTCTCTCCCTCCAGGGAAGGGAAAACAAGGTTTGGTTCAAAACCAAACCAAAAAGAAAGCAAGACAAGGCACTCAGCCGAAGGCTCCAGAAAGCGGAAACTGGCCTACAAGAGGGAAAAGTGGTCTACAGACCTCTCTCTCCTTCTAGGAAAGGGAAAACAAGGCATGGTCTACAAACCAATCCAAAACACAAAGAGTTCAGAGGCCTAGAGGCAAGGCACTCAGCCGAAAACCCCCGGAAACTCGAAACAAGCACAAACATGCACAATCATCAAGCGCTCAAACGATGACGTCTGGGTCTTAAGGTCGGTCAAAAATGGAGTGTCTACAGTGAGTTGTTACATGTGCTCTAATACCACTTTGTCATGACCCGGACCCACCCCTATGGATTAAGATCATAACTAGCCAATAATCATGAGATTGCCTACAGCCTCAGACAGAAATCAAAACATATTTAATATGAGGGGCCAAAAGCGGAAGCAAAATGCAAAGATTGTCCAATGAGCTTGTGCATATATGGCGTGAAACAAAAACTTTTCACATATGTATATAATAACTCACACATCATGTAATGCCCCAACTTCCGGGCCGTTAATAAATAAATCAACCTCAAATTTAAAATTCTAACTAATTAATAACCTCAAAATACAAATTGGCTAAAAAATAATTACACAAATGTCTATAATTTATAATTTATACAAATCTCCAAAAACAATATATAGTGGTGGGCCCAAAAATCTCCAACTCAATAATTCTTTAAATGTTTCAACTGCAATCGCCACTAGATTTGCTCCACACTTGAAAAATAAATTAATTCGGGAAGTATACGATATGATAGGAATAACAATGCTCGGATAGAGAATAAATCAACAGGGATCCAACAATGTACGACATGGCACAAACGTTTCAATTCGAGAGACCAAGCAATTTACCAAATTGCACCATGAAGTCAACTCGATATATGATAATTTATCGATGACCAAATAAATGGTCCCACGCAGTACATGACCAGTGACCGGCCTCACCCACCTCACCTAAGTACAATCGCTTATCCGAGCTATTGGTCTATGCTATTAGCAAAGTCCACTCGATTCATGTATGGAGCATTTCCACGTCATTTAGCCAGACAAATCAACACAAACTACACAGAACAACTTCACAGAATTTTTCAAATCACTAGATTAATCAAATGCATCAACAAGAATGATTCCATAGAATTTTACATACGACCATGATAATTAAGAGGAGTACAAATGTGAAGTAATTAAGATAAAAAAATTTTTGCAAAGAGATTTAGAGGAAACATATTGTATAGCACCTGAATTACCTCAAAACAATTCCATGACCACTTGATGCAAAATCCCTCCTACACCAATATCTGCTATATCAACATAAATCTCCAAAGGTTGTGGATCGAAAAGGTATGCAAAGTTTAACAAAATCTACAATTCTCCTCTTAAATAAAATTCTAACTCTCACTCTAAATACTCTTAATCTAAACTCTTATTTCTATAATTTCAAAGAGAAGATTATGAGAGAGATATGGATGGACCAAGAAGAAGAGTAGAAACAAGTTGAGAGGATGGGTTCAAATTTATAGGCAAAATAAAGAGTAGCCTCCAAGTTACTTGGAGGAAAAGAAAGATAATTGTTATGCAGGCAAAGAAAGGATGCTTGAAGGGAAAGAAAAAAACCTTTGCTTAGAGGGAAAGAAAAGAACCTATACTTGGAGCCCAACATAACTATAAAAATAAATAAATAAAAGATATGAATAATGATAATAATGAAGTGAAGGTAAAAAGAGATAAAAGAAATAGAGAAAATAAGTTAGGTTCTTATCCAAAAATCTTACCACCAAACTACCACCAATATCTCTCACTAAAATATTAATACCTTAAAAATACGGGGTTTCACACATCGGATGATTACAAAGTTCATGTTTCCCAGGACCATTCAAACGTTTCTTCACATGTAGCCCAAAACTTATACAATATTTACATAAATGGTCAAGTGACCAACAAAAAGAAACAAAAGGGTAAAAAGATTAAAGGACTAAAAAAAAAAAGCCTTTTGCGTAAGGCATCCTGGGCTGACTCCACAAAACTTGGTTCTCTTACAAGTTCACCAGGGTTAGAGCTGGACATCTCGTTGTTCGCCTACATACATATATATAAAGAGTGAGCTCATGCCTAGTGAATAATATTAGAGTAAAGTGGTTAATGAATGAGATTCATGTATAAATAAATCATACTTGTGCTTTTTACATATGGAATACAATTCCCATTCATAACGTACTTAAGCAAATCACAATAAAACGACCTCGAGTCCAATCCACTATACTTAGAACATGTTGAAGGGACGAAACGACCTTGGGTCCACACATTTCTCATAACTGCTCATAACATATGTACTAAACGACCTCGGGTCCAACATTTGCGAATTCGTATGCATGCAATCATGATCATGTTCACATTTATATTCACAATGACCTTCGGTCCATTTAACAAACATGCAAAATGACCTTCAATCCAATTCATATATAAAATGGCCTTAGGTCTATCTTGTCAAACATTCTAAACATCCTTAGGCCCATTTTGTGCCCTCATCAAATATACCAAACAGCCTTGGGCCCGGTTTATATTCTCATCAAACATACCAAACGGCCTTGGGCCCATTTCATGTTCTCATCAAACATACCAAATGGCCTTGGGACCATTTCATATTCATACTTATCAATCACTTTACAGATTCTTTTACGAATCAGATAAATAGGATACTCATTCATTGTACAAATTCATGAGTTCGGAAAACTTACCTCATAAGTAATATTTAGAAAATAACATATATGAAAATATCTTTACTAAGATATTACTCACAGTGTTCAGTGGGCTGATTCATCCTCAGAGTTGACCCTACACAATTCGTAACACATACATAAATTGGGTCACAATATAATTCAATCTGTTCTCAAATTCATTTATGTTTCTTAGGCTTCTTTTTAACTCTTTATCTCATTTAGGATGCTCAATGTGTGCTTAAGAATGCTCAGGAATGAAAAAAAAAAAGAATGAAAATTTGAACATAATACAACTTTTCAAAGTTTCCTGAAATAGGGCACTTTGCTTAAGTGCAACATTGGCTGTTCGAGCATACCCCTTGGTCTGCAAAAGTATTGGATGCTCTTATTTTACACTCAAGCCAACTTCTTGGTCGCTCGAGCCAAGATTGAAAATAAAGAGTGGTTGCTAGAGCGGTCTTTTGGTCACTCGAGCCAACCTCCGATGTCGACAAAAGTATTAGGAGCTCGAAATGTACACTCGAGCAACACTTCCATCGCTCGAGCAAACTACTCAAATTTTGGAATTTTCAGAATTCTGTTTGAGCTTCAAACACAACTCAAGGCTTCAAATTCATGCATGACTCACTCAAACATGCAAGAACACTCCCAAATACATATATCTGGAGCTAAGTTCAACCCATAGTTCAAAACTTCATGAATTCAACAAGATTCAAACCTCAAACTTTATGTTTGTAAAATCCATGTTTTATATCCTGCATTCATAAGCTTCAAGACTTATAATTGGACTTCAAAACATAACAATTCATGCATGCATGTGTCAAACAATTCTCAATGCCATGTGGATTATATGATTCATGCTCTATAATGAGATTTCATAACAAATTCATGCATGCATGTGCAAATTGATATCAAATTCATCAAACTCAGCTTGATTCATGTTCTTAACTTCATAATCTTATTGAATTCATATTTATGTGGCTTAAGTTCATGAATTAGAGTTCAGTTACTCACCTAGAGCCTTTAATTCTTCCAATCCTAGGAAGTTCTTGAGCCTATGTTCCCAAATCTTCACTCTCCAAGTCAATCCCTCCAAGTTCTTTCCTTTCTCTCTCTAAAATGGTGTTCTCTCTCTCTCTCTCTCTCTCTCTCTCTCTCTCTCTCTATCTAATGTATAATCTCAGTACATTGATGAAGAAGAGCTCAATTTTGTGAGCCTAAGCAGTAATCTCATAATATATATAGCTGGTGATTAGCTTAGGCTAATTAAGCTTGATTAAGGCTAAGCAATCTTACTTAAGTTTAATTAACTTAATCTAATTAATTTGATTGGAATCATTTTTTAATTAAATTTCACCCTAGGCTCTAAAAATTATGCTAATCACAATGGTGTAGTCAATTTTGGTTTCTGTCGCCTCTACAGCCCTCAATTTCAGTTTATTACAGAATATCGAATAGATTTCCCTATGATGAACATATATGAATTCAAAAGTGCATATAATCACATACTTAGCATCTAAAATCATGTTAAGCACATAATCACAAGTGTAATTAAAGATTAACAGTCACACTAATGCAATAAATGTTGTTTCAAGAGCATGTTCTAACTCTGACTTAAATTATGTAACGGGAAACTTAATGGGTGGCATTGGGTTTGTGAACTTCTAGACAAGTTACTGAGTTGTTGATTGGTTGATGAGATGTGTTCCCTTTCTGGAAGTAAAATCTTGCGCAAGTAGTTCTTTCAGAACCCTTGAACGGAGCGGTTGTATTCGGACCCTAGGAGCTTTTGGTGTAAGGAGGGAATGGGCAAGGCCCTTATTTTACTGTCTCTTTTGAGGCCTTGCGGTTGGCGCTATGGTGGACATCTGAGGTAAGGTCTGCAACAAAGCAGCAAAAGAGGGGCAGACGAATAATCCGTGTCCGATTCTTGTTGTTGGGGGGATGAAATCTCTTTAGGGGATTTCTAGACTACTAACAACTAATCTTGTAACGCTCGTTATTTACTTGAATATCATGTTTCTTTCCCCTATTGTTATAATTGTTATTGTGTATTAGATTGAGAAAAAGGGATGGGGTGTGTGTGCATTTACTGGGCATTCAAAGCTCATGTCGTTTCATGCTAGGTATCAATGAAACATACGAGATCGACGAAGAGCCAGAAACATTTGAAGACTTGTGTCTATTGTAGAGAAAGTTAGAAGCCATTTTGCTTATGAGTCTATTCATTTTTTTATTTTTGGATTGTACTAGTAATGGAACTCGTTTTGTAATTTAAGATTTGAAACACTGTAATTATTATTTGCTTTTGTAGTCCTATGCCTATCTCCACGATACTTATGAGACCTTGTGTTAATATCTCTTAAGATCTGTCAAAACGATTGCTTGCTATCTAAGGTGGTTGGACTTAGAAGGAAGGCTATATTGATTCCTTCGACCTTCTTGATATCTTACTTGGCTATTCACCAAATGACTCTTTGGTGACGTTACCATAACCCTTAGAGAAAAAATTAGGGCGTCACAACTTGGTATCAGAGCCTCGGTTCAACCCTTACCCACGCATTTTGAGTTACAGTTAATGACTTCCTTGCTCCAACTATGTTATATTATTCGAGCATAGCAACATTGACTCATGAGGACGTATTTCAGGATCAGGAAGTGGTTTCAACTCTGAGCAAGGCCTCACATCGCGCAGTAGGGGTATTTTTAGTTGGACGCATCTTTTGTCAATTGTCCTACCCTCATCTTGTATTCATAATCTTTATTCGATGTCTTCATTTTCCAAGATTAACTCATGACCATCCAGTTCTTTTTTATATACTACCCTTTGTAAAATTGACCTCTTTTGAGCCTTGATTATTTAGCATAAGGCTTCTTATAAATAGTTTCATTTTCCTTGGTGACGGATCTTGGACATTCAGTTTGAAAAACGGATGGCCAATGCAGTTTCAAGTTAAATATCTAGCATAGTCACTATCTCTGTAACCTTGACCATATTGATGTCTGAAACTGTAATGTCATCCATTCCATTATATCATTTATCCATATTTCAGATGATCCTTGTGTTAATTGATGCTATTACTACTTCATACTCTTCAATCTCGACTTCATAATCATTCTATTAACCAAACTCTGGTAGTTATTATTCTGCCTATATATATGAAGTTGCATTGTGTGTTTCCCTAAATTTGTTATCTATTATTTGATCTTATTGTTTCAAACACCCTACGATAAATAAACCCTAAAGACTAGTTAAATTACTCTTAAGGATTCACCTCCATAATTAGAACATAACTTATGTCTTAGGATGGTGGATATACATGCCAACGGCTACACGGAAACAGGTAACAAAGCGCTAGAAATGCTATGCCAAGAAATCAACACCACAAAAACGGACCTATACCTGTAAGAGCCGAGATCCCTAACCATTTGGGGCATCAGATTCTGGAAGAATTAGTACAAATAAAAAGGAAATAGGTAGAACAATAGAACCCATATTTTCTCAGAATTTATAAAGCAAAGGCCATCAAAATTCACCGAGGTGCCAGATACAAGGATAGCGGAATTGAGAAAATGATTGGATATAATGGGAATTATTGAACATGCCAACCATATTACCCTAGCTGTGTGTACGAGTTGGACAATGAAATAGATCAATGGTGGGCATTAATGAAAAGTAATCGCGACACATCAACTTTGACATGGGAGCAATTCAAGGAATTAATCTTCAAAAAGTACTTCCTAAATACCATCAAGCAAGAACAAGTTTTGGAGTTCCCAAGACTAGAACAAGACAGCATGACAGTGGCATAGTACACTGCAAAGTTTGAGGGATTGGCTCATTATGCCACTCGATATGTAGAGAATGACGAAGAGAAGGCAATGAAGCTTGAATGGGGTCTGGATCCCACAATCAGAAGAAAGTAGTGGCTTATGGGGATAGACGAGATTCCCCTACCATAATGAAACATAAGACACGTTAGCACAATCAACTTGTGGGATGGATGGCAAGTTTGATTATAAATGAGAAAGAACGGGTTAAGATGGAACTTCCTCGAGTAGGCCGTAAGTATGCAAACGTCTTTCCTGAGGAATTATCAGGACTACCAATGGGTTGGAACCTCTCTAATATCAATGGCCCCTTATCATATGGCACCTGCAGAACTATTATGGGAATTAAAGACAAACTATAATTGCTTGTAAAAGGGATTTATTAGGCCGAGTACCTCACCGTGGGGAGCACCAATTCTATTTGCCAAGAAAAAGGATGGGACGTTAAGGTTATGCATCGACTCTTGTCTACTAAATCGAGTAACGATCAAGAGCTGGTGTCCACTTCCAAGAATTGATGACCTGTTTGATCAACTTAGAGGTTCGAAAATTGATCTCAGTTCTGGTTACCATCAACTACAAGTCAAGGACGAGGATATACCGAAGATTGCATTTCGGACTAACTATGGTCACTATGAGTTTTTAGTAATGCTCTTCGAACTGACCAATGCACCAACTGTATTCATGAGCCTAATGAACAAGATCCTTACACCATACCTTGACCAGTTTGTAGTAGTGTTCATTGACGATATTTTAATAAATTCTAGGTTCGAGGAGGAGCATGAACAACATTTGAAGATTGGTCTTCAAGTCCTTGGAGATAACCAGCTGTACGCCAAGGCAAGTAAATGTGACTTATAGTTAAAAGAAGTAAAATTTTTGCACGTGTAGTATCTGAGAAATGGATTGTGGTAGATTCAACCAAGGTAGAAGCAATCTTGGATTGGAAACAACAAAAGACTGTAACAGAATTCGTAGTTTCTTAAGACTGACTAGGTATTATAGAAGGTTCATTCAAGAATTCTCTAAATTAGCCAAGCCAATGACACAATTGATACAGAAAGGAGTAAAGCACGAATGAAATGAACCTTGCGAAAGGTCTTTCAGGAATTAAAGACGAGATTAACCAACGCACCAATACGGAATTCGTAGTTTCTTTGGACTGACTGGGTATTATAGAAGGTTCATTCAAGAATTCTCTAAACTAGCCAAGCCAATGTCACAATTGATGCATAAAGAAATAAAGTACGAATGAAATGAAGCTTGCGAAAGGTCTTTTAGGAATTGAAGATGAGATTAACCAACACACCAATATTGTGATGCATATGGTACACCATGTATTGTGATGCATCCAATGAAGAGTTAGGCTATGTACTCATACAGAACGGGAAGGTAGTAGTCTATGGTTCCAGGATATTGAAGTCGCATGAGCAAAATTATCCAACGCATGACTTGGATTAGAGGCTGTGGTTTTTGACCTAAAACAATAACAATATTACTTGTGTGGAGAACAGTTTGGGATTTTCACAAATCACAAGAGTTTAAAGTATATGTTTACACAGAAGGACCTAAACTTGAGTCAGAGACAATGGATGGAGTATCACAAAGACTTTCAGTTTACTCTCTCGTATAATCTCGGGAAGGCTAATGTAGTTGTAGACGCGTTAAGTTACAAGAGTAGGGGAATGTTTGCTAGATTAGCGGTAAAAGAGTGGGATATGGTTAAAATTCTTAAAGAATTTGGAGTTCAAGTGATGGTTTCAGATTGAAAGGCATACCTTGGTGCACAAATATGATGCCTAAGTTAGTAAGTGAAGTCATGGGAGCTCAAGATCCCGATCAAGAAGTAGTTTTCATCAAGACATGCTTGGAATCAAGAAAATAGTACCCAACCGGTCAATTCTCTCATATGGGAAATTAAGATACCAAGGCAGGCTATTTGTACCAAATAGCAAGTCACATAAAGAAAGAATACTTAAGGAATTTCATTACTTGGCCCTTGCAGTACATCCAGGAAGGAGTAAAATATACCACGATTTGAAAGCGACAGTGTTGGTGAAGTGGTATGAAGAAAGATGTGGCTCAGTTTGTGGCTAGATGCCTTACACGCCTGGTGAAAGCAGGACATCAAAAACCAGGAGAAATGTTATAGCCTCTACCAATAGCCAAATAGAAGTGGGAACATATAACGATGGATTTTGTGACTAGGTCACCCAAAACCCCAAGGGGCCATCATGTTATCAGGGTTATAATGGACCATCTAACGAAAACCACCCATTTTCTACCCTACAAGATAACTGACACCTTGTAGTCCTTGTGCAACCTTTATATTTGAGAGATCATTCGGTTAGACGGAATATTGGTGACCATTATATCAGACCATGACCCGCATTTTACCTCCCCGATTATAGGGAAGTCTACAAGAAGCCCTGGGCATCGAGTTGTGTTTTAGTACGGCTTTTCATTCTCAGACAAATGGGCAATGTGAGAGCACCATCCAAACCATTCAAGATATGTTGAGAGCTTGTGTAATGGCTTTTCAAGGAAATTGGGAACGACGGCTTCCACTAATTGAATTCTTGTACAAAAGCAATTTCCAAGCCAGTATTAGGATGACACCTTCTGAAGCATTGTATGGGTGACCTTGCCAATCACCAATCTATTGGATTGAAGTGGGTGAAGCAGGTCTAGTAGGACATGAACTGGTTCTAGAAACCACTGAGATAGTTAAACTTATCCGACAACGGTTGAAGGTAGCTTAGGACTGCCAATGACTTATACAGATAGAAAAAGATGACCTCTACTAGTTGAAGTCGGTAATCATGTGTTTTTAGAAGTTCAACTCGACATAGAATCATACGTTTTGGAAAGAAAGGGAAGGTCTTGCCTCTATATAGTGGACCCTTCGAAGTATTACAACGAATTGGAGAAGTTGCATATGGATTGTGTAGACGTCCCAGAACGTCCCAGGAGGGAAAATCCCGTTCTGTTCATATTGGGCTTACTACAGTTCGGACTCAAATTGTCACGGTTCTTAATATGAACCAAAGAGTCCTAAATCCGGCAAATCGTTTTGGAAAACAGATTTTTGTAAAGAAGTGCCAAACATGGACTGTTTTGCCAGATACAGAGTCGCCACCTAAATATTTTATTTTGGGGGAATTTAGGAAACCCTGACTTGTTTGCCTAAGGTCACGTGCCCGTCATCACCAAAGTTGCCTCGGCTCAGGAACTTGGGTACGATTGGGGAAGGTCAGCTATGAGCACCCTTCTCGCTCAATCCGAAGATCAGCCTCTACTAACCATGATATCTTGTTTTGAAAACATTATGCGTTCTTATTCCAGTTATTATCCTAGATTTACTATGTGATGCGCACAGCACAAAAGTATAGACTAGATCGCCTAATTTGGAACAAAGCATCGCATATCCGTTTGTTTGGAAATGATTTGAAATTTGCTACTCACGAGTAGGCTAAAACACGGATTTCAATGGGTTGTTCCAACTCAAACAATCCAACCTTCACCCACAGGCATTCAGGCAGTAATATCACATAAGCACATAGCCACACGGTAAGCATGTTGTCATGTTAACATTCACACTCATGCGAGATGCTAAGGCATAAATACTTACATCGTACTCCGTGCTAAAGCAGTAAACGAGTTAGTAATCTGCATGATCCTAGTTCAAGTTAACAAATGGCTAATGCATCGCATATTGAATGTCATCAGAACAGGCTCGGCTAATCTCGGCTAATCTAAGGATGACATGTGAAATACGACAACTCGATGCATGTATTCAAGTTTGGAATTAAAATACTATGCGGTTAGCATGATGCGTCGAGCCCGGTGTATGCAAGACTGATGAATGATGCACGCATGCATAGCATAAGGTATGCTAAATTAAACATGCCCTAAATACTAACCATCAAAGCAGGTAAGCAAAAGGGAGAAAGAAGTGGGGGTTGGAAGACATGCACACACGCACCCATACTTATTAAAAATTCGCCCTCACTCGGAGGGACCAAAAGAACAATACATTTTAATTAACCTACAAGCTAATTAAATAATTTACAGACCACCTAATTAATTAACAAATCAATTAAGCTAAGGAAAGCATTAAAAGGCCTCGGGAAGAGGGATGCACACATGTTCAGATTGGCTTCACTCGGAAATCCAATGCCATGCACAAGCTGCCTCTGTTTTCGCTACTCTGCTCCTCTGAAAATGGCACAATTCCCAAGGTACACCTCATGCACACTAGGGAATGCCACTGGCCATGAGGAATGATCACTGACCAAATAGAAGTGGTCATCGACCATCTATGGAGTTATCGGCCATCAATAATTGGTCGATCGGCACTTGATGTAGTCGACCGGCCAAAGCTTCCTGCAGAACCTGTTTTGACAACAGCAGAGGGCAAAACAAGGCATGGCAATGCATTTCAAGCAAATGTGTGCACCAATACACCCCTTATCACGTTTATGACTCAAAGGGGGATAGTACTCGATTCTCGGACCACTAATCACGCATTTCAATGCGTGATAGCCCAAGAAACCAAGTTGTGCACTTTTCATGTCAAATGAAATGCAAACCAAATAAGCACATAAAGGCCCAACCTCTATCACTTGATTTCAAGAGGCAAGGCATGCATGTTCAATGCAATGCACCTTAGGCGTGGAAACTAAGTAGGCAACATGAACATGTGGCAAGCATGGAAAGCATATAACAAGTATGCAAGCTAATTGAGCATGCAAGATGCAATGCCAACATGCAAAACATGTGGCATGTTAAGCAATCAAAACAAAGATGAGAATGCATGCCAAATGCACTATGATTCAAGCATGCAGCACATGCGGTAGGCCAAGTATTCAACAACACACAAGGCGAGCATGCAACAACACGCGAACAATGGACTCATACCAAGGTGGGTAGCTCTCTACTAAGCCCAAACAGTGGCCAAAGGCTATGGAAATGGGGCCAAATGCACATACAAGCATGTATGCCTACATGATCCAATTCCTAAGCATCAAAAGGCAACTTTTAAGCACACTAAAAGGGAGGACAATCATGGACTAATGGCATGCATAGTAAGCTCTGAAATCATGTTATAAAAGGTGCCAAACCAAGTAAACAAGACAAACTAAGCATGCAACGACGTCCGAAACTCAAGGTAAGCCAAGGGGCTTAAACCATGGCCATGCCAACCAAGCCTCACAAGGCTAAGAGGACTTAAAGTAGTCCCAAGGAAGACCTAAACAAAGCTAAGGACACGCCTAGATGGCATCTAAGTGGCCTACGCATGGAAGCATACAAAAGAGGCCAAACATGGAGCACAAGACTACAACCTTTTAAGGCATTAAGGAAGCATCAAATGCAAGCATACAAGCATACCATGGGGACTGAAATGATGCTATAAGTGGTGCCAAACCACTAAAACAAGCTAAGCAATGCATGCTAAACACTCACACACCCGAGGCTACCAAGCCAAATTGCAAGGTGGCTATACAAAGCATGCCAAGCATGGCCAAAGCAATTCAAAACAGAGCTAAAGCGTACTAAATCATGCATAAAAGCTTCACAAAGCTTGGCCAAAATCATGCTATAACAAGGCTCAAAGCACAAAGCATGTTAAGGCAAATTCATGGCATTACAAGACAAGTATGCTAAGCATTCATGGTGTGTCTAAACCAACTAAAAACAATGCTATATCATAAAAAAATAAGCACAAATAACACTTAAGACATGGCCAACATGAACTTAAAAATGGTGCTCACACATGAGGCTAAAATGGCACTTTTTGAAGGCAACAAGGAGAGGGGATGGCCCTCTCCTTCTTAGGACCTTAAAGCACCATCCCCACCACTGAAATCCCTTAAGATTTCAGTGGTGAGGAGGCCCAAACAAGGTGGTCCCGGAGCTCACCAAAATAGCACAAAATGAGGGCCAAACAAGGCCTAAGAGGGATCAAACAACCCCAAAGCTCAAAGCAATCTTAAACCACTATTTTAAGCAAGTAAAAACAAGACTTGTATATGCTATACACTAAGCTCAAAAATAGATGCAAGGTAGGCAAAAAGACTATGCAAAAATGGGTATTTAAAGGTAAAGTTCTTACCCTTGTAGACCCCTTCAAGAACAGCACTCTAGCTGCTTTCCTTAGCTCAAAACTAGCTCAAAACTTCAAGAACAACCTCATGGCTCCTCAGCAACCAAGGTAAGGTGTAAAACTAGGTGTTTGTGCACAAAAGTAAGGACAAACACACACTTATACACAAAGAGAGGGAGATATAGAGATAGAATAGATACACTGTGGCTAACCCTAATCCAGATCTCTGGAACTCAACCCTCTAACCTTGAGGAGGGAGGAGAAGCCCTCCTCTTATAGAGGATCACTCTTGCAAAGCTTACAAGACAAGCTAAGAAAGAGTGAAATCCCTCCATACACGTGTATGGAGGGGGTGCAAGGTGTATGCCAGCTAGCACAGCTGGCATAAAAATATCTGCAAAAGCAGATGCACTGTGGTCGGCCAGCCAAAAATGCCAAATTGGCCAAAATAATGGTCGGCCGACCATCAATAATGCCGACCGGCCAAACATTTGGCCGATGGCAACAAAACAGTGGCTGGTGGCCTCAAGCCATGGCCGGTGAGGTGTCAGGATGGCCAACAAGCCAGTCCCTACCCTCCAAAGCAAAAACACAAGTGTTTGGTGCACAACCAAATACAAAACAGTCGAGTCGAGAGATCTTGAGGCAAGGCACGTGGCCGAGACCTCCGGGAACTCAAGACGAACACAAACATGGATGATCACCGAGTGTTCAAACGGTGATGTCCAAGTCTTGAGGACGGTCAAAAATGGGGTGTCTACAGATTGGCTTTAGCTCCTCAGTTAGCCAGAATACACAATGTCTTTCACGTATCTATACTGCGGAAGTACTTTGTAGATCCATTGCATATCATTAATTTGGAGGAAATTAACCTTAGTAAAGATGCTACTTTTGAAGAGGGGCCTATAGCAATTCAAGACAAATAGAAGAAGAACCTTAGGGGAAAGACAATCCATTTGATAAGGGTACTTGAGCGCGAGGACTTGATGAGACCAAACTATCCCAAGTTATATGAAAACAATATGCAGTTAAATTTCAAGGACAAAATTTCTTTAAGGGGGGATAGGTTGTGAGGCCCCTGATCTTTGCAATACTTTCTTTAACCCTTACTTTTAAATTATTTATTTGTAGTCCCTCAATTTCTTAATTAATTTCAATTTAAACCCAAAAACATGCGCCAACCGGAAACTCGTAAACCCCAAATTGAACTCGGGAACTCAGGATCCATTTCTAAAGCCTTAATAATAATTAAATTCAGTGTGTTTGGTTTGAATTTTCTAGATTAAGTTTTTTGAAAATTGAGTTTTTTGGTTTTTTGTATTTTTTTTGTTTTTAGTGAATATTTTTAAAATTTTTAAATTTTTTTTTTTACATTTTTAGATACACCTCACTTAGATGTATCTAAAAAGTAAGAAATTTGTGAAAAAATATTTTAAAAAATTAATAAATACATAAAAATATGAAAATGTACTGAATTCTCGTTTTTTTTTTTTTTTTTGTATTTTTGGTATTTAGTGAATTTTTAAAAGGTTTTTTTCACAAATGTTTTACTTTTTAGGTATATTTATGTTAGGCATGTCTAAAAAGTAAAAACGTTGCTTGAAATAATAAAAAAATTCAGTAAAAATAAAAAAACACGAAAAATAAGAAAGTAGGATTTTCTGAAAAGTGTTTTTGGAAAAATGGAACCAAGCAAGCTGATTAATTTTCTAAGTATATTTTCCACACAGAAACCCTAGGTTTCCGATGCTCAATACAATTCACAGTTTAATTCAAAACAAAGAAACTTTAACCGAATTAAAATTTCATACCGTAAATAAATTAAATACTACACTTAAAGAAATGTTCATATTCATAAATTAAGGACAAAGCCCTCACATTTTAATCAAATTACAAATTGACCCCAAGTTAGTACTATTATATAGATATACTTGTACCTTTAAACTTATTTAATAAATTGTACGCAATATCTTGAAATAACTATCAAATTACATACAAAAATAATAAGAAAAATCTTCCCAAAATCATCATCAATGGACGGCTACCCTTGGGAATAGAAATTGATGTATTCTTTTCAAAGTATTCTAGTACACCCCAAAACATGGAACATTGTTTCCACCTCAAGTTTCATTCCAACTAAAGTCTAACTAGATCATAATTAATTGCATGATCAAGGCCTCTAATCATCCACTATTGAATTGAATTCAAACCAAATCTAAAATATTCAATCCATTTCCAAGCAATGGGCAATTTGGACCTTTTACATCGATTTTATTATAAATAAAACCTCTCCCTTAATATTTTGCACACTAGGAAACACACTCAAACATACCACATGGCTGAGAGAAGAAGAAAGGGAAAGAGAGTGAGCTTGGTGGAGGAAAGGAGAGAAAGAGAACGTTTTGTTAGCAAGTCAAACCAGCTTCATGTAAGCCACAACACAACTCTCTCTTTTATGTTCCTTTTTAAAATACATGTTATTAGAGGTTTAAAATAATATTTTCAGACGTGTTGTAATGTTGTTCATGTATTAAATTGAAAAGAATTGACCCTTATTCCACCCTTACTTGTGTTTTCTCTAAATCAGTGCAAAACTATATTTTTCTACACATATCTCTCATAAGTGCTAGAGGAACACCTTCAATCTAAATTTTTTAGTTTAATATATACTATCTAGCATGTTTTTATTATAACACAAGTGAAAAATTATCCTTGGTTAACCTCCTTTCTTACCTTCTCCCTTATTTCAAGCTTTGTGCTCAAAGAGCCAGTTTTTCATCCAACTTGTGAAAATTATAAAAAAAAAATGTAGAAACATTTCCTTAACCTCATTTTTATGTCAAAAACTTCCTTAAAGGGTTATCTTTCAATTAAAATTGGTTTCATTGAAAAAGAGTGAGCGGTTTGAAAGAAAATATGATTTTTGTAACAATCAACGAATCTGGATAGCATTGGAGTGTTTCTTGAATAACTAAAAATCTAGGAAAGCTATGAAACTTCTAAAAGGTGTTCTGAAAACTAGACAGACTTGTATACAAACCACAGGAAAGCCAAGTTTAGGGGGGAGAAAAAAATCTGAAAATGCCTTTTTGTTTACAATCTTTATGACAATGCAATTTTGAAAATTTACATTCTTGTGTGATATTATTCCCTTAACTTCGTGAATATGCCAGAACTACTTGCGCATATTTTTATATGTTAATCTCATGTGTTGTAACTTTATTTTCTTCCATTTGTGCTATGAAGTTGTTCATACTTATGCAATAGATGTTGTTTCAAGAGCATGTTCTAACTCTGACTTAAATTATCTAACGGGAAATTGAATGGGTGGTATTGGGTTTGCGAACTTCTGGACAAGTTACGGAGTTATTGATTGGTTGATGGGATGTGTTCCCTATTTAGAAGTAAAATGTTGTGCAACTGGTAGTTTCAGAACCCTTGAACGGAGCGGTTGTATTCGGACCCTAGGTGGTTTTGTTATGAGGAGGGAATGGGCAAGGCTCTTATTTTACCATCTCTTTTAAGGCTCTACGGTTGGCGTTACATGGTATATAACCGTTGGTAGGCATCCGAGGTAAGGTCTACAACAAAGTAGCAAAAGTAGGGGCATACAAAATAATCTACGTCTGATTCTTGCGATTGGGAGGATGAAATCTCTTTGGGGGATTTCTAGACTACTAACAACTAAGCCTTATAACCCTTGTTATTTACTTGAATATCATGTTTCTTTTCTTTATTGTTGTAATTGCTATTGTATATTGGATTAGGAAAAAGGGACAGGTGTGTGTGCATTTACTGCGCATTCAAAGCTCATGGCATTTCATGCCAGGTATCGAAGAAACATACAAGGCTGGCAAAGAGCCAGAGACATTTGAAGACTTATATTTGTTTTAGAGAAAGTTAAAAGCCATTTTGCTTATGAGTCTATTCGTGGTTTTATTTTTGGATTGTAATAGTAATGGAACTCATTTTTTAATTTAAGATTTGAAACACTGTAATTATTATTTGCTTTTGTAATCCTATGCCTATCTCCATGTTACTTATGTGACCTTGTGTTAATACCCCTTAAGATCTGTGAAAAGGATAGCTTGCTATCTGAGGTGGTTAAACTTAGAAAGGAGGCTATATTGACTCCTCCGACTTTCCTGGGATCTTACTTGGCTATTAACCAAAGGACTCTCTAGTGACATTACCATAACCCTTAGGGTAGAAATAGGGGCATCGCAATTAATGCATCGACGACTACTTATGAAACCAACATGTTTGGTTGGTTGGTTTAGGGTTGATGCTTGTATTCTTTGTTGTTGCGCCGTTAATAGCTGCATCATCATCATATCATCATCAGACGATGAAGATTCATCAAAATCTCCATTGAAGACGGCATTTATGAAATTGTTCATTCTGCGTAGGTGGGTGGGTAGGTTAATATTAAAATTATAGAAAATCTTCTGGGTGGGTACAAAGAGTTTAGAAGTTATGAAAATTGTGGGTAGACGAATATGAAAATTGTAGAAAACCTTGTGTTATAATTTATAGAGAAAATTGCGGGGGAGTGAATGGTGGGTGGTTACTGGTGGGTAGTTGGTAAGTGAATTTTTCAATGAATAATGGATGGTTGTTGGATAGGTGGTTGTTGGTGAATGAATGCTGGGTGAATGATAGATGATTGTTGGATAGATGGTTGTTGTTGAATGAATGCTGGGTGAATAATGGATGGTTGTTGGTAGGTAGTTAGTGATTGTTTATTTTTTTAATATAGTTAATAAATTGTTATTATTATTATTATTGTTGTTGTTGTTGTGGTGGTGGTATGTTTTTTGGTGGGGTGAATTATATTTAATTTTTTTTTCAATTTTTTGGTTTTTTTTTATTTGTCTAGTCGAGTATAATGTAAATATACAATTTTTTTTTTATTTTTTATTATTTTTTTATTTTTTAGAAACAGTTGAAAAAAGGTCACAAAAGACTAAAAAAAAAAACTATATCCAAATAACGCCTACAAACTTGGAGGGAAAGTTGGTTGAGATTTGCTAAAACAGCATGTGATCGTTGGAGTACCATTGTTATAATTTGGCAAATTATAGCAATGCAATGCTATTATAGCAAATACCATTGAAGATGCACTAAGGCAGTTACAGTAGTGATCATTTGCAAGGTTCTCTTCAAAATGGGAATATCACAGGGTCCATTGTGGTCTGCCATGTCTACTAGCAACAGCAAAGTATTGGTCAAATCAATAGCAAGTTCTCAAAATGCAACAACAAAATCAGAAGATGAAATGGGCCTGCCCTAGTGCAATATGGGCAGTGCCCACTATTCAAAGGATTCATCAACAGCAGGCTCTCCAGAAGCCTTACCAACTTTATCCTTACCGGTTTCTCTTCGTCTTTTCCTAGTCCTTTCAGCAGCTAGGGCGTCAGATTCAGAAGCAACAGTAGAAGGGCTAGCAGCCGCCATCTCTAATTTGATTTCCATCAGACTCTTCGAATCAGCCTTGACTCCAGGAGTCTCCAAAGTTGAAGAGGAGCCAAATGCTGATGCTTCCAAGTCTGCAAGCACCTTTCTCTTTCGACATTGATTCGCTTCTTATGAAACTAGGGGCAGGAGAAGGGGTCCTTTCAGTAGAGTGACTACGGGCATGGTGGTGATTGTTAATCAATGGGGTAGGAGGTGTGACAATTTCAGTATCATAGTCGAGCAAAGATGTAGCAAGTTTCGCTTTCTTGGGAATGGTGGTTTGGTAGATGGCTTGGTAATCCAGCAGTTCATGGACATATCTATTCTTGTACCACAAAGCAACCCTAATTGCTTTAGTATTTCCATGATTTGCTCTCCTCTGGTAGCGAGAGGATTTTGCAAAAACAGGGAACTACATTAGCATGGCATTCAAACAAAACATAAGTTGAAAACAAAATAACCAAAATACAAGACATAAGATTTAGACCTAGGTAGCCGTTTTTTTGGGCCATTCATTCGGACTGGATCTCTATCCTAGTAAGGAACTCCCAGTTCCCACCAACTTGCAGAAAGTTGTCATTAAGACCAATATTTATGGGTTGGATCCAAACCTTGGGCCAGTCCAATTCACTAACCCCAAACCCAAATGAGCTAGATAAGTATGTGGGCTAATCTATTAAGCCCATCTCCATAAAGAATGATCTTCCCAAGTCCTCGAGCACTTGGGCACAACACGTAGTGGAAAGTCCAGGCCAGCTGTGATGCTAGGTTGGGCTGGGTCAAGCTACTAGACCTTGTTCACAAGACTGAACTAATGGGCCGAACGCATCATCAGAACCAAAGTGGGCTCAGCCCACACAAAGATATCCGAATGGGCAAGCCCATCTCAACAAACAATCTTATGAAAGGCCTAGCTAATGCATATCGATACCGAGCTGAGGGAACCTTTCAGAGAAACATGGAGGCTATGGTTGTATATATGTGCAAACTGCCACCTAAGTTGGTCCTTTCCTCCTAGAATCACGAAAACAGTTAGCAAAGGGAATGTGATCTGTTATATGTATGGTTACAATAAGCACCTGTATCCATGGTCAATTACCTTGTGGTCCTCCACCTTGAGCAATGCTAAGGGAAACCTTGAGGCACCAAAACTCCATGTAACCATCTCGGGCATCAAGTAAAGCATTCTATATAAGTCACACTCTCTTCACATTGAAGGTAACTTAACTTACTCCTCAGATCATTCTAACTCAAATAATGTTTCTTTCCCTCTCTCTCTACACCTATAAAGAGTCTTTCATCTTCTCTGATCACTCATTCCCACGTCGGAGGGATTTTTCAGGCAACTACGGCTGGGCAGCTCTGATTGTGCTCTGTGTTACAGGTCCCTAGTTCTTGGATAGTCCATTTTATCCGCGGAACTTTGATTCACTTTCATCTAGTGCGGGATTTAGTATGTACAGTGTCCATTCCAAATTCAGAGCTCTCGATGAAGCACTACATAGCAGGTACTTCTCCTTCCCCCCAAATTTTCTCTTTTACTTTCCTACTTCATTTGAATCTTGTAGAAAAAGAAAAGGAAAGAAAATTTCAAAAATCCCTTGGCTCAGTTTGGTTAGAATAAAAATGGTACAAAGTGAAAGAAATGGAAAAAAAAAAAAAAAATCTAAATTTGTTTATCATGGAAGTGGTGGAAGTTACAACAAAATTAGTTTTATTGTATAACTCATAATAGCATGGTAACTAAGCTTCCAAATTTTTTTTTTTTTTTTGGCAAAAAATACAAGAAAATTTAAATTTGTTATAAAAGTAGTTACTTATAATTAGAATTCCTATTTTTCTTACAAAATTTTCGTCCTAATCAAATTCATATGAGAAAAGATATTTTATTTTCCTTTTCTTTTCTTTTACTTTACTTTTTACCATTTTCATTTTCCATAATTTATTTATTTTTTTATTCAAACAGAGCCTTAATGAAAACTATGTTCTTTTTTCTTACTTAAAAGAAAATTTATACCAACAATAACCTTTTTTTTTCCCCTTCGAATCATAAAAAAGACGATCATAGCATCTATGGGTCCGTGCCCCAGATAATCAGTTGATAGTCAGATTTAACCAAACTCAAAAGAAGGGATTTACCATCGAGTAAGTGGGGAATGCACCAACTCTCAGCATTGGGGGCAAAATCATGAATGGAGTACAACACTAGCACCTTCACCAAATAAATGGGTTGTTAGTTGTGCCCCGAAATCAAGCCTTGCCCACCTATGTGGAAGGCTAGCGCCTTTCCACACCACCACCACCACCAGTGGTACAATAGCCCTCTAGTTAGTTGCTGAGAAACCTACTGAAATCAAAAGAAAAACTAGACAAATGAGATTTGTATTCGTTAAAACAACAATGAGATATTCAACTCAATGGGGTCACTTCTTTTGCCTCTCTTCTTCTTTTTCTTTTTCTTTATTTATTTATTTATTTTTTTCCTTCATACTAGGTAACGAGAATCTTAAAAACTTGAGATTTTATTTTATTGTCTGAGTTTTCTCGACAACAAATAGAGCCTATGGATATTTTGTGGTCCTCTCTCTCGTCCTCAATTAATTTTACAATTGCTTGATGTGAGCTTCTATTGCATCTCTCTGTTACACACATGGACATACTTAAAAGACAAAATGAGAGAGCGGGCTAGTCATTTATGTATCCAGAGTTCTTATGCAATTGATAGAAAAATAAAGACGTTTTAAAAAAAAAAATTTAGGCCATTTTAAATGATTTAGAGTGGGCATAATTATAATTTCTCAATGTTAAATAAATAAAAAGAAAAACACTTTGGTAGCGTTTGGTACCGTTTACGTTTTCGTTTATGTTTACAAAAAATTTATAAACTGGGTTTTGTTTATTTTTAGAAAAACATAAACTACAAAAGCATTTGATTTGAACAAAATGTTTGAGAAATTTTGAAAACATAAACTAAAAAATATATTTGTTTAGACCTAAAATATTTATTTTTATTTTTTATTATTTATGACAATGGGATCATATACATTATAATTGAAAAAAAATGAAAAAAAAAATCAATTGAAAAAAAAAATTGTTAGTCAAAATTTTAAATTCCTATTTAAAAGCCAACGTAAACTCATTTTTTGATTTTACGTTTTCTCCTCAAGTTTATAAATTGAGACAACTATTTATACACTAAAAAAATTATCAAACAAGTTTTTGTGACAGTTTTTAAAATTTTTGTAAATATAAGCTGAAAACTGAAAATGAAATGATTGCTAAACATGCCCTTTACAAATATATAGGTACCGGTGTAATTATAAAAAATTGAAAAGAGACGTGTCCTTCGTGCATTCGTGTAACGCCCTGATATTTTTTGTTCATTCATTTTATAATTATCAATCCTTCGTTATTGTCCAATTTCATGATACAAAGTGGAATTTAAAGAAATAAAAGAAACGACACCATTCTCATGTATTAAAACATATCTATTTCTCATTAGGTTTTCTCTCTTCATCGTCACCTTTCAATATTACATCATTTGTGTTCGAAAATAAATAATACAAGAGGATTCATGAATTAAGAGGAATACAACAAAATGCCCTAAGGGTTTACACCTGTCAAGGCTGGATGCCTTCATTGCATAGAAGATTGAACACTAACTCGAAACAGTATCACATAACATCAAAAGAGTTTCAGTGCTCCCAAGAAAAAAAAAACTCCACTAGCTCTTTAATAAAGTGGTCACAACCTGCTGAATTTTGTTTATGATAGGAATGAGGAATGATACCTAATAGAAATACTTTTAACAATGTATATAAATGCTTGATATAATTATGATCATGCAAGATACAAATAGCATGCTAAAATCCATTATTTTCTCTGTTAAAAGGATGAAGCTCAATGCACTTTTATTAAACCAGAGTCCAACATTAACAATGTGGCAGTAAATACTCACTAGAATCTCAAGGTAAGAGGCAAATACATATATAGATTTTATATATCAAAATAGTCCCACATTTACCAGTTCGATACAGAAGAGCGATGGGCATCTAAAACACACGTTTCTCCACATTTGTCGGCTCATTACGACAGTGCTAGTGGATACCCAAAATAATTTTTTTTCCACATTTGCTAACTCGATACAAGACACAAAAACTCATTTGGTTTTTCACATTTGCCGGCTCGATATGGTAGGGCCAGTGGACACCCAAAAACCTTTCCCACATTTGTCCAGCATCAAGCATAAGATAGAGAAATTGGGCACGTTGACCCTCCGTGCGGGTACTAATACAACACACAATTCATTTTCCAAAACTGACTCTACTAACCGGATTACTACGCTATTCACTCCCTTCCCCGGATTCATCACTTTTCAAAATCATATGTCGTCTCAAGTCAAAACCATGTGATGCAAATGCGATACTTGAGTTTGCAAATGTTTTAATTTACTTAAGGCTCAATTCATTTCTACAAGAATAATTACTGTAATACATAATCAAAGATAATCTCAACAATTCCCATAATCACCTATAATCATAACGTCGATCCAAAATTTATATCATTACAGTATCACCATGTGTTTCAACTCAAATCAATTCCAATCTCACTTTAAAGCATTACTTAGTTTTCAAAAATCTCATTGTCATTAAAATCATAAACTCAAGGCTTCATAAAGATTTGATTCAATAACTTCCATTGTCAACAATAATTCCTTCATAAATCCAGAGGTTACACAACTCCATAATTTCCATGTGTTTCAATGCCATATCAATTTCAATTTTAACAAACATCAATTTGTTCAAAACCATCTTTAAACAAAATCTCCAAACCAAGGATCTCAAGAAAATTGGGATATTTTTCTCATTTCTTTTGGAAAACCTTCAAATTATCAAATACTAACCTTCAATATGTCAAACATTCAAAACATTTCAAAAAAAAAAAATAAAATAAATAAATAAAAACTTTGAGAGAAAATCCCATTTTTATGTATTTATATATTTTTAATCAAAACACTAGCTCATATATTGTCATAACTACGAAACTACCGCATAATCATATCAACACAAGGATATACAAAATTAAAGGCATTCCTACCTCAAAGGAGAGAGATTTGATGAACACCTAAAGGTTGATGGTGACGAAAACGCCTTCAACCTAGCTCAAAACATAGCCCTCGACGATCCATGCATTCAATCCTTAAGAATTAGGGCAAAATTTTCACCTAAAACCCCTAAATCTAAGGTTTTTGTGACCTTAGATGCGCAACAATGGTGGACAAAAGAGAGAAAGTAGGGAGAAAAATGCAAAAAAAAAAAGGGTTTTGATGCACACTCAGGACTTTTGTAAATAGACTATCGTGGGCGCGATCTTTCCCATCACAGGCATGACCATGAGGGTTGCGGGTAGCTAGTGGGCTCTAAGGATTCCGCAGACAAAGTACCGGGACTACATGTCACACCCCAAACTCGCCCCTAAAAGTTTGGGCATGACCTATACAGAAACGGACACTTAACCTGATATACATCACATACGGGGCTTGAACGGAAGCATCATATATTATAAAATAACATGAAATAAAGAAAAAAAAATACGTCCATTGAGCGACCACTTCATGCCAGGATCACAATCAATGCATCAGATAATGAATATTTACATATACATATACAAACACCGCCCCTTGCTTGGGTGTCTAACAAAAACATTGGAAACATATTATGGAAACTCAGCGTACAAGCCAAAAACTTAGTAAAACTCCACAAAAATAGGCAGGCTTCGCCCAAATGCCTGGACACACAGAGGTTGACAAGAGGGAGATGAGCATCGAGGGTTAAGGCTGACCTCCAGACTTGCTACCTACAAAATCAGACAAAATACAGAATGAGACAACCTCAATGAATAATAGTACCTAAATAATTATGTGATCAACTTGTGTTACAACGCATATCAATACGTATATAATGTAAAATACATGTAGCTAATTTTATCCTGTAATTGTTTCTAGAACGGGCTCGGGCCCAGTCTTCAAACAGAATGGCTTTAAGCCCTTGAACAGAGGGGCATTGAGCCCTTAAACAGATTGGCGTTAAGCCCTTAACAGTGTGGCATTAAGCGCCCTTAACAGAATGGCATTAAGCCCTTCTGATGCATATATGAACTCAAGAGGTGGCTCGCACAGATTCTAGAGGTGACTCAAATTGCAACACTTAGTTATGTGCAACACTTTGTTTCATACTAGTGGATCATACAGAATGGCCATAAGCCCAGATGTCACAGATTGGCCATAGGCCTCACATATCTCACAGAACGGCCATAAGCCTCATATCGTTCACAAATAAGCCATAGGCCTCATAGCTTTCACAGAACGGCCATAGGCCTCAGTTCACTTACGTATGGACTCAAGAGGTGGCTCGTACGGATTCTAGAGGTGACTCGCATAGCAGCACTTAGTTCCGTACAACACTTTGTTCCATACCAGAAATCCTTAGGTCTTAAAGACCGAACCATCCATATAGTGTCATAGTATAGCATAACATACATGAACCACGGTATTATTACCCCCAGGCAAGGGCCATAAGACCACGGTATTTTTACCCCCGAGTAAAGGCCTTGTGCCAAGGATGCCATGAATACTTATATATATATGGACAATCATTCATTTACATTCTTTGAATCATTCACGTAGTTACATTCTTTGAATCATTCACGTAGTTACATAATTAACATACGATAACAGAATGGTAGTGGCAATCATTAGCTGTAAGTAAAGCGTATGTTACAGATTAACACAGTTGTCTTATGTATAACAGAGCATTAATAATAATTGTTTACAGAAGCACATGCATCATTACAGTACTTTTCATGAGAGCGGACCAATTCACACCATAACATGGGTCATATAACAATGTCGTTGATATTCAATTCTTTGACGTATAAAGCAATCCACGGTACTATCCGATTATCCATTTCGATAATCCCTTTTAGGCATATATCAATGTCATAAAACATGCGCCATATCAACCAGATTATAGGAGTCCATAATAGGACGTTCAAAATATCATGTTTCCGTAAGCAGGGTTTACATCCCCAATTCCTTTTTCATCAATCAATTGCACAGTATTAATAATTTGTATGTAATTCTTATACGGAGTCATAAGTAACATACAGGTTGTAGCACATTAATGCTAACTATTAACCGTAACCAGAATGCAGAGTAGTACCAGAGTCATGTCGATGTACACAAAGTCTTTCAACATTCTCACCGATTTCCAAACAACATAAACGTTAACATAATTACTTGTAAAGAGCTGAGTTAATAATAAGAATTATTAACGGTAGCAAACGTACGATTACAGTACTACTACTCACAGTGCTGTAGCGGAGTGCTTGTCCCTCCCGAGCTATGACCTACACACATGCATAACTTATACATTAGTTCTTTTTTCTTTCTTAATTCATTTCCTGCTTCATTTCACTTCGAACGAATTTACAACCATCTTAAGATCATCAAAAAATTATTCTAAAAATATCAGAGGGTCGAGCATGCAAAACTAAGCAGACAAATTTTTCTGATCTGGGCCGCACGTGCGGCAGTCCCCTCCGCACGAGTGGACATGGGCCGCACGTGCAGTCCCCCTTCACCACACGAGCGGCAGAAAGCAGAACCAAAATCCCATTTTTTTCCTCTCTTCCGCACGTGCGGCCACGACGTCCGCATGTGCGGCCGTAGCCCTGTTTGGCAGTTCGAAATTCCCACAAAACTTACCTTAGAAAATACATGGCAAGGTTCAAAATAGAACACAAGAATAAGGCTCAAAATCACACAAAAATGAATCGCCAGTCTACTTTAGTCCTTGCTCACTTTGAATTCATAATCATGACCAACTACAATCCAATTCTTTCTGAAGTTCTAATTATTTTTGGGTTCATTTATACACATACCTATGTATACATATACATATATATGGCTATCCAATCACATAATCCAAACACATAGATGAGTATCTACATGAAATTAACAAAGAAGCAAGATGCAATTTCTTCCTATAACTCAAATTAGTTCCCCAAGACAACCATCTCATACAAAACTTCCAACACAACACTTAGCTCTCCCAATTGAAAGGTCATACTCACTCAAACCCAAGAAAGAGCTTAATTTAAGGTGGAGTTTACATACCTTGGTTTAACTTCTACAAATCCTCACAAGTTTTGTCCCAATTCCCGACCTTGTTGAACTCTCCTTATTCTTCTTCTTCAATTCTCTCCCAGGAGATATTTATGAAATGAACTTCCCCCCAAGTCAAATGGTTAAAGAGCATGGATGTATATATATATATATATATATATGCGGTGAATAGGAAAAAACTTAATCAATTTAATCATTTCAAATTGAAATTTCACAAAAATGTTTATTATTAATTGAAAATTATGCTGATTCCAACTATAAAATCAATTTCAGATTATTAAGCTTCTAAGGCCTCCAATTCCTGAGCCAAATTTTATAGTTGTAACAGATAGTTCTCTAATTAAACAGATATGAATCCATAATCATAGGATTCTCTTAATTAAGCTTAATTCCACCTAAAATTTCACAATAAACATTTAAAAGCACAGAATTGGGGACTGAAAATATACCAGAATCATGTACGAGGGTCGGGTTATTACACTCTCCCCCCCCTTAAATAAGTTTGGTCCCTCAAACTTGTTTTACCATGTAACAGATTAGAGATCTCAGTCTCACACCATTATCCAATTTTGTTATAGATGCTCACATAATTCCTCAGTTCGAACAATTCACAGGTTAGTCCGATATTTATCATAGTTATTCTACTAGTCATTTCAATGTCTATTTCAGGTATGTAGAAATGAAAATAATATCTTCATACATTTATTTCACAGGATCATGCGTTAATTAAGATAAGACTACAAGAGTCTATGGCAAGACATTCAAAGCATAAAATTCCCAATGGGCAGAGTTTATAAGCACAATATTTTCCTGTCAATAAGTTCCATAGCAAAAATTTTCAAGTATCGAAATATACCATCCTCAAATACAAAAACATAATGGATAGTATTTCCTAAAGCACATAATTCATAAATTCCACAGCATACGTTAATTTCAATCGTAACAAAAATATCCTCTACCAAGTTTCTAACTAGATCGACCCAACATCAATAGTTCCTGTACAATTCTCATTAGGAGGTACATGTCCAAACTTGCTCAGTTAAGTAATTCCTTGGGTAATTCATGGATTACAATTCACTCAAAAGTAATTCATCATTTAAAGTTATATGTATCTTTCAAAAGAAATCCGTTATGTAGGTAGATTCAAATCGTATTATGCATAATGAAATCAAATATCAGAGCCCACCAATAAAGTTCTGCCCATTAAACAAGGTATATTTTATTCCAGCAATCACAAATAAGTTCCTTAGGTACGTAGCCATTAGCTTCACAATGCATTCCTCCTATTCCTTTATTTCCGAATGTATACCAAAGTCTTACCATTATACTGGTTCAACGTCATATGTAATGGTTCTTGACAAGATCAATATAATAGGTACACATCATTGGTGTCTCATAGCATTACTTTTAAGCACAGTACTACAAAAAGAATCATACTCCGAATCAACCAGTTATGATCATATCAAAGCGAGCATCATATAGTTTCGCAAAGTCATACAGATATATCAGTATAGACACTTAGTCATTGTCATGAGTTCAAATCTGAGTAATAGGTACAAATATAACAATCCTCATTTCGAGCAAAGGGGGTCATCCAACGATAAGGCCAGAAATCAAATTCAAAATCATGTTTACTTAATCAGTCATAACAATAGGGTGTAGCATCCTCCCTTATTAAACATTTCTTCTTATTACAGCACAATTAATTTGGCCTCTTTTTTTTTTTTTTTTTTTATCATTTTAGTATTCCACTATTCAAATGATTCTTTCTTTTCCTACTGTATGACACGAGATCAACCACATGGTTTCGTATTCACAATTTAGAGATGCAGGAATCAACAGACGACTATACAGAAAGCATAAACCCCATTGCACATATTACAATCATAATTACCACATTCGTCCAAATTCCATGAAGTCAACACAACATATGCAATGATATAGCAAAATAATTTGACCAGCTAATCTCACAGTTAGTAATTTTGGGTAAGGTTAGTTCAATAGGATAGTAAATCAATGCGTGACTACGTAATGGGTATCGTACACATCCGTATAAACCTGTGATCAAAGGTAGATGCCCAGTACATATCTTTTTGCTTCTCTCAGAGGTCACAATATCATGCAAAATAGTTTACATTCGGCCATCAAATATGCAATGAAGAACTAGTTTGCGACACCCAACATTTGCATGTTTACATAGAAATATATCACAGAAATGATTCCTCAATCTTAAGTCATGAATGTACACAAGCAGAATTGTAGTTCTTGTGGTAAATTATTAGATTACCAATCATTTAGCCTCGGTCTCAAAGTAGTTAATAACTTCTTCTTCTTTTTTAGCGTCATAAGAGCAAACACATAATACAAGTAGGGTTCTTCCTATCATTCGACCATCTTTATGAGAATCCCGAGTACATATTACAGGTTACACATAAACAAAACAATTTACAGAGTACAGATTACGGATTGCGGAGTATAGATTTCAAATTTCAGATTATAGACTTCAGATCATAGATTTCACAAACAAACCCCGATTGCACAAAAACAAAACTCCTCTGACACCATTTATAATTCCCTCGGTTCCTCATCAGAAGTCATCAATAATTTTCTTAGTTTACGTAATCATTACTTATGTTGCACAATTTTCCTTTTCATTTTATCTAACCAAGCGGGGGTAAAGCCCCCTGGATCTTCCATCTTTATGCTCATTACGTTCTGCATCACAATCAATCACAATATGTGCAAACATATACAATAGCCAAAGAACATAATCGTTAGGGTTAACATAGTACATTTAACGTTGCCATTAGTCCTTCCGTTTGCATTCAAAATGTTATGCATGATGCCTAAGTTTTTTATAGACATCCTAAAGCTCAATGGATTCGTGTGTGAGATAGCAACTCGTGCTCCGATACCACTTGTCACACCCCAAATTTGCCCCTAAAAGTTTGGGCATGACCTATACAGAAACGGACACTTAACCTGATATACATCACATACGGGGCCTGAACGGAAGCATCATATATTATAAAATAACATGAAATAAAGAAAAAAAAAATACGTCCATTGAGCGACCACTTCATGCCAGGATCACAATCAATGCATCAGATAATGAATATTTACATATACATATACAAACACCGCCCCTTGCTTGGGCGTATAACAAAAACATTGGAAACATATTATGGAAACTCAGCGTACAAGCCAAAAACTTAGTAAAACTCCACAAAAATAGGCAGGCTTCGCCCAAATGGCTGGACACACAGAGGTTGACAAGAGGGAGATGATCATCGAGGGTTAAGGCTGACCTCCAGATTTGATACCTACAGAATCAGACAAAATACAGAATGAGACAACCTCAATGAATAATAGTACCTAAATAATTATGTGATCAACTTGAGTTACAATGCATATCAATACGTATATAACGTAAAATACATGTAGCTAATTTTATCCTGTAATTGTTTCCAGAACGGCCTCGGACCCAGTCTTCAAACAGAATGGCTTTAAGCCCTTGAACAGACTGGCATTGAACCCTTAAACAGATTGGCGTTAAGCCCTTAACAGTGTGGCATTAAGCGCCCTTAACAGAATGGCATTAAGCCCTTCTCATGCATATATGAACTCAAGAGGTGGCTCGCACAGATTCTAGCGGTGACTCGCATGGCACCACTTAGTTTCGTGCAGCACTTTATTTCATACTAGCGGATCATACAAAATGGCCATAGGCCTCACACATGTCACAGAACGGCTATAAGCCTCATATCGTTCACAAAGCAGCCATACGCCTCATAGTTTTCACAGAACGGCCATAGGTCTCAGTTCACATATGTATGGACTCAAGAGGTTGCTCGTACGGATTCTAGAGGTGACTCGTATAACAGTACTTAGTTTCGTACAGCACTTTGTTCCATACCAGAAATCCTTAGGTCTTAAAGACTGAACCATCCATATAGTTTCGTAGTATAGCATAACATACATGAACCACGGTATTATTACCCCCGGGCAAGGGCCATAAGACCACGACATTTTTACCCCCGAGTAAGGGCCTTGTGCTAAGGATGCCATGAATACTTATATATATATGGACAATCATTCATTTACATTCTTTGAATCATTCACGTAGTTACATTCTTTGAATCATTTACGTAGTTACATAATTAACATGCGATAACAGAATGCTAGTGGCAATCATTAGCTGTAAGTAAAGCGTATGTTACAGATTAACACAGTTGTCTTACGTATAACAGAGCATTAATAATAATTGTTTACAGAAGCACATGCATCATTACAGTACTTTTCATGAGAGCAGACCAATTCACACCATAACATGGGTCATATAACAATGTCGTTGATATTCAATTCTTTGACGTATAAAGCAGTCCACGGTTCTATCCGATTATCCATTTTGACAATCCCTTTTAGGCAAATATCAATGTCATAAAACATGCGCCATATCAATCAGATTATAGGAGTCCATAATAGGACGTTCAAAATATCATGTTTCCGTAAGCAGGGTTTACATCCCCAATTCCTTTTTCATCAATCAATTGCACAGTATTAATAATTTGTATGTAATTCTTATACGGAGTCATAAGTAACTTACAGGTTGTAGCACATTAATGATAACTATTAACCGTAACCAGAATGTAGAGTAGTACCAGAGTCATGCCGATGTACACAAAGTCTTTCAACGTTCTCACTGATTTCCAAACAACATAAACGTTAACATAATTACTTGTAAAGAGCAGAGTTAATAATAAGAATTATTAACGGTAGCAAACGTACGATTACAGTACTACTACTCGCAATGCTGTAGCGGAGTACTTGTCCCTCCCGAGCTATGACCTATACACATGCATAACTTATACATTAGTTCTTTTTTCTTTCTTAATTCATTTCCTGCTTCATTTCACTTCGAACGAATTTACAACCATCTTAAGATCATCAAAAAATTATTTTAAAAATATCAGAGGGTCGAGCATGCAAAACTAAGCAGACAAATTTTTTCGATCTGGGCCGCACGTGCGGCAGTCCCCTCCGCACGAGCGGACATGGGCCGCACGTGCGGTCCCCCTTCACTGCATGAGCGGCAGAAAGCAGAACCAAAATCCCATTGTTTTCCTCTCTTCCGCACGTGCGGCCACGACCTCCGTATCTGCGGCCTTAGCCCTGTTTGGCAGTCCGAAATTCCCACAAAACTTACCTTAGAAAATACATGGCGAGGTTCAAAATAGAGCACAAGAATAAGGCTCAAAATCACACAAAAATGAGTCATCAGTCTACTTTAGTCCTTGCTCACTTTGAATTCATAATCATGACCAACTACAATCCAATTCTTTCTGAAGTTCTAATTATTTTTTGGTTCATTTATACACATACCTACGTATACATATACATATTTATGGCTATCCAATCACATAATCCAAACACATAGATGAGTATCTACATGAAATTAACAAAGAAGCAAGATGCAGTTTCTTCCTATAACTCAAATTAGTTCCCCAAGACAACCATCTCATACAAAACTTCCAACACAACACTTAGCTCTCCCAATTGAAAGGTCATACTCACTCAAACCCAAGAAAGAGCTTAATTTAAGGTGGAGTTTACATACCTTGGTTTAACTTCTACAAATCCTCACAAGTTTTGTCCCAATTCCCGACCTTGTTGAACTCTCCTTATTCTTCTTCTTCAATTCTCTCCCAGGAGATATTAATGAAATGAACTTCCCCCCAAGTCAAATGGTTAAAGAGCATGGATGTATATATATATATACGGTGAATAGGACAAAACTTAATCAATTTAATCATTCCAAATTGAAATTTCACAAAAATGTTTATTATTACTTGAAAATTATGCTGATTCCAACTATAAAATCAATTTCAGATTATTAAGCTTCTAAGGCCTCCAATTCCTGAGCCAAATTTTATAGTTGTAACAGATAGTTCTCTAATTAAACAAATATGAATCCATAATCATAGGATTCGCTTAATTAAGCTTAATTGCACCTAAAATTTCACAATGAACATTTAAAAGCACAGAATTAGGGACTGAAAATATACCAGAATCATGTACGAGGGTCGGGTTATTACACTACATATTGGTCGCAAGTGCGACAATTGTTATCTTGGGCATGACCACTTAGGGAAAATTTCTGCTAGTTTTGATTTCCCATACATCAACCTTATTTTTAGCATTTTGTAGGCACCCTATTTTTGACAGCCCATAAGACTTGGGCATTACTGATGGTTTACTTGGTGATAAAAGGTGTGCAGGGCAAAGATCCAGTTTCTTCGGCAAGGAGAGAGACAAGTCTCAAATTCACACCCTGTTTTGGACCAAAGCTATTTTGGATGGTTTTTAGACCTTAAAACCCTCTCTTTCAAAACTTTTTTTGAAATAAAGTTTCTGCGTTGTTCCGAGGCTCGCGTTTTGTCAAACGTTGCGCTTTTCGGTAAACCGAGCAGGGACGAAGTGGAAATGAATGAAAGAGAGATGAAATCTTTGAAAAATCTTTCAAAACACCTTGCTTAGGGGTTTGAAGTTGAAGAAAGGAGGGGAAGAGAGAAGAAACCAAGTTGGAGGAGAAGACAGGCATGAATCTGGGTAGAAGGGAGTCGAGCAGTCCTCGCTGAATCGGGCTTATTAATCTGCATATTTGGATTTTAGCTATGGGGCCACCACCGTCGGAAAGCTCACTTCCGGGGCTTTATTTTTCACTGAAGAATCTCTTAAAGCCAAGTCCGGGTGGGAGAGATATGATCAGTTGAAGTTGGGCATCATCCCGGTCGGATCGAATCTGCGCGGCTTCACCAAAAAGGGCATAACTTTTTGCACAGGAGGAATTTTAATGCAAGGTTTGCGCCATTAGAAAGCTAACTTCCGGGGCTTCAATCTAGACACCCACCAGCCACTTTTTGACCTTGGAAGCATCTGTCGGCAATCTATTTATCCGACCGACAATTTATTGTGCCGACCAGCCATTTATTTTAACTGACCGACCATTTTTGCTGGCCAACGACCTTCCGGAGTATTCTACAGATTGAGTGGATGCTAGCTGTGCCAGCTAGAGGGCACAGACTGGATCCTCCATACACGTGTATGGAGGATCTTTGCTCTTGGTTTGAAGCTTCTAAGAGAAGCTTTACTCTCTTGGCTCTTTAAAGGAAGCTCTCCTCTTCCTTAGACCAGGTTAGAAAACTAGCTGGAGCATTACATACAATCCTCCATATATCTATCTCATCCAAGCCTCCAAACCCTAAAATCCTTGCACCATTTGCACTACACCCTATAGCACCACACCACCACTCCATTCTAGCATCTTGGAGGGCCTTCTCAGAGCTTTGGAGGCACCTTTTCTCAAGCCAAAAGGCTGCTAAAGTTTGGTCTTCAAGGGTGAGCAACATTTCCTCTCTTTTAAGCTTATTTTTGTATCCTTTCTAAGCCATACATGCTTGCATATTTGGGCTCCGACCCTAACTGGAACTAGGCTTATTTTGAGTTATTTTTCATGTTTGTTTAAGGGCCTCTCACTGTTTGAGGCCTCCTTGTTGCACTTGCTTCATTGCCTCTCTTGTATGCCATTTTCTTGTGTAGTATTTTTGGCCTATGTATAAATTGTTTTGAGGCATGTCATAAACTGTAAATTTTCTCATTTTGAGCCCTTCTTCAACATTGTTGAAGGGGTCATCACTGTTTGAGGCTTCCATTTTCCACTTGCCTTTATATCTCTCTTTTGGCTCCATTTTTGCATGATTTGTTAGCCTCTTATGCTTCTGTTTTTGAGCTTTGGTCCGAACTATAAACGGACTTATTTTGACCCCCTCTTCATGTTTTATTAAGGATATTTTACTGTTTAAGGCATCCGTTTTGTACTTTGTGTTATAGCTCTCTTTTTGGCCTTGTTTTGCATAGTATTTTGAGCATACTTGTGCACTGTTTTGGGTTTGATCATAAACTGAAAAATGCCATGTTTTGGGTCCCTCTTCAACATTGTTGAAGGGCCCTCTTCTATTTGGGGCCAGAAGCTGTGACTTGCTTCTTTACCTCACATTTAGGGCCATTTTTGCATATCGGTTTAGCCCTATTTGTGTTCACTATTTGGCCTTTCTTGATACTGTAAACATGCTTGTTTTGAGACTGTATTGAATCTGTCTTCATGCTTCATGTTCAAATAATGCATGCTTTGTATAGCTGTAGGCCATTGCGTGTGCCTAGTTTTGCATTTCGGGTCTCATTCCATGCATCGGGTGCCATGTTTCCGTGATTCGGGGCTGTTTTATATCACATTTCAGTGATGAAATTACATGCTTGTATGACATATTTCATGCCTCGCCATGCCTTGTTAGAGTTTCATACCATGCCTTAGGTTTGGTCCTCGGTTTGCGTGCATGCGTGCACGCGTTTCGAGAGTCTCATTTTCATCTAATGGCCACCGATTTTGGCATGCTTGCGAGCTATCCATGTTAGTTTAAGTCCATCATCGCATGTTGTTGCATGCCATGTTTACTTACATGTTTAGGTTGCACGCCTAGTATACACTGCTCATTTGCATGTTCATGTTGCATACTTAGCCTCCATGCCTAGGTTGCATTTCATTGAGCATGCATCCCTTGCCTCTTGATCAATCATGATAGGGGTTGGGGCCCTTTGATGTGTTTTGTGCTTGCATTTCATTTGATATCAAAGTTGCAAAACTTGGCCTCTTAGGCCATCATGCGTAATTGATGGCCCGAGGGTCGAGGGGCATACTCCCCTGAGTCCATTACATGATTGAGAGAGTGGCCATGCATACACTTGCTTGAAATTCCATGCCATACACTGTCTGTTCTTGTTGCTGTCAAAAACCAGATTCTGTAGGAACTTTCTGCCGACCGGCAGTATTCAGTGCCGACCGGCAATCCTTCCTGGGCCGGTAGCTTCATCAGCAGCCAATGGATATTTTCAATGGCCGGTGGACATTTCCTTCAGCCAATGGTGTTCCACAGTGTTTAGGGGACCTATCCCAGAACTTTGGCAATTTTCAGAGAAGTAGGGCAGTGTAAACCGAGGCGGCAGTGGTATGGTACGAACGTTCCGGGCGAGACGGGTTTGAGCATGCATCATTCGTGCATCCCGAGGCAGGGGCTGTGGCCACCTTTCCTTTTGCATTCATTATGTTAATTAATTAGAAATTCTGTAATAATTAATGTGTTTATTATTCGGACTGTAATATTTATTTGGACCCTCCGAGTGAGGGCAATTATGTAATAAGTGTGGGTGAGTGTGTGTATGTCTTCCAACCCCACGTCTTTCTTCCCTTTTATTTACCTGCTTATGATGGTAGACTAGGGCATATTTAAAATCAGCATATCTTATGCTATGCATGCGTGCATTCATGCATTTGTCTTGCATGCACCGGGCTCGGCGCATCATTCTGACTGCATTTGCATTTTAATTCCAAATTGAATACGTGTTAGTTGTAGCATTTCACACGTCATCGTAAATTAGCCAAGCCTATCTCAGTTGCATCTTGCATGTGTTGCATTAGCCATCTTAACATGAACTAGGATCATGCATGTGATTACTGACTAGTTCCTGTTTTGGATTGGAGTACTCTGTAAGTTCTTTTGCTTTAGCATCCTTGCATGCGTGTGAGTGTTGCCATGACAGCATGATTACCATGAGGCTAGCTGCTTATGTGATATAACTGCTTGAATGCCTGTGGATGGAGGCTGAGTTACCTAAATTGGAAAAAACGCATTAAAGCTGTGAATTTTAAGCCCACTAGATAGTAGCAAAATCACCTTTTCTAAAAGCCCACTTGAGGGTGGCAAAACCTGCATTTTAGCCTACTTGCGAGTAGCAAACCATTTTTAAAACAAACATGAAATGTTTTGCTCCAATTTAGGCGATTTGGTCTATACTTGTTTGCTGCGCGCATAACATAGTAATTCTAGGCTAATAACCGGAATAAGAACACGTAACGATTTGAAAATTGGATATCACGGTTAGTAGAGGCCGATCTTTGATCGGGCGAGAGGGGGTGCTCATAGCTGACCTTCCCCAATCGTACCCAAGTTCCCGAGCCGAGGCAACTTTGGTGATGACGGACACGTGGCCTTTGGCACCGAGTCAGGGTTTCCTAAATTCCTCAAAATAAAATATTTAGGTGGCGACTTTGTATCTGGCAAAGCAGTCCATGTTTGGCCCTTCTTTTTCTAAAAATCTATTTTCTCAAAACGATTTGCCAGATTTGGACTCTTCTGTTCAGATTAAGAACCGTGACACAAATTGAGTCCGAGCTGTAGCAGTGAGGCCCGCGGGCGCGCTACACATTTGAGTAAATGTTTTCATGTAGTCCCTTACATTTATATTTCATTTACTTAAGTTTACAATGTAAATAAGGAAATACCCTTCGTTTGGATTCAAAGAAAAATACAAAAATTCAAAATTCAAAATTCAATTAAATCAAGAAGTGGTTCTCCCAGTTTTATTACAAAATTTATTTTTTGACTGCAATTATTAAGTTTGACGTTGAAGTAAAGTGGAAAATACTTTGTAGAAAAATCCTCCTAAAATCAAATTAGACTATTTAATATTTAAGAAACAATTACTGGAAAAAAAATTATTTTCCAAATTGTGAGTTTTTAAAAATTCAACTTTCACACTTAGAAAATTTTTAGACTAAGTCCAATTTTGACGAAAAAACCTTTTTAATGCAACCATCTTTATATGAAAAAGAAAAAGGGTCTGGTCTCGACCCCGAGCTATTACAATCTACTGCTTATTAGAACAAATTTTTTACAGACTTTGTCTATCCAGGCACTGCACATTTCATGGCTTTGAGGTCGAACTATCGGCCTAGTTCGAAGAAGAAACTGAATGGGAATTGAGAAGATAGGATCAACAGGTTACTAGACTTGGTTCCTGTCCACATTCTCTTTTTCCTTCCAACAAAATACGCAGTTGGGACTTGCATTCTATCATCAAGATGGCAACACATATGGGCTTTCGTTCCCAATCTAGAATTTGATGCATGGACAATGTTTTCTCGGTTTGCTACCCATCAACGTGATGTCATCTTCATGAATTTCATTGGCAGAGTACTCATCTTTCATGATTTTCCAAGTATTCAACGGTTCTGTCGAAGATGTAATCCAAAAATTGATGAATCTCGTTTGAATGCATGGATAAGTGTTGCTAGAAGATGTTGTGTACAAAAAATTGATATCAATGTTTGCAAATCCATGAATCTTAAGTTGCCTAGAAACCTCATTATATGCAAAACCCTTGTAGTCTTAAAGCTCAGATCACATATCCAGTTTGATGTTCCAAACTCCATTTATTTCCCTTGTCTCACGATCTTTCATGTTTCACTTATTTTTTCGAGCAATGACTTGACCTAGAAGCTCTTTTCTTTCTGCCATGTGTTCGAAGAATTATCTATTTCTGCAAAGATGGGTTCTGGGAAAATAGACTTCATACATATATCTACAATGCAATTAGGAAACTCTGAGACTGTGGTCATGGTTGATACACCAATTCCTGAAAGCCTTCAAGTCAAAGATTATTGCTTGGTTTGTTATTGTCTGAATATCCTATCCTCATTAGTTAAATCAAGTGTTTGTGTTGAAGCCCCTTATCTAGCATGCTCTCGCAGCCATGACACATGTGAACCAAGTATTTATGCTTTTGAAATCAATTTCTAATATTAAGCATCTACATCTAAAGGCTAGCACTATGGCAGTAAGTTTACTCTTCCTTTTCATCACTTTAATAAGAAGTGAAGATGTAGATTATCATATGCTAATGCTTATGAACTTTATCTAGCAACATTTTTGTTTTATATATTTGACTATTTTTATCATTTATGATCTCTGATGAAGGCTTTCGGCTTTGCTAATGACAAATATTGGCATGTGTTTCCTAATTTGACCCATTTGGAATTGGATGTTTGCAATAACTTTGGCTGCAAGAATTTGTCAGACTTATTGAATAGTGTGCCTAAACTGGGCACTTTTCAATTTGAGAAGGTGAGTCAAAATTTAAAATAACCATTCCTAATCGATGATTTGCAAATTTCGTACATTTCCTTTTCCAGTTAGTAGATAACACTTTATAATAGTTTTGAATCTTCAAAGCAATTTAATTGGTTTGAACCACAAAGAAGGCCAAGCTATGTGAGGTCTTCCCTTAAAGAAATTGAATTCTTTGGCATTGATTGTTAGCTCCAGCCCAAGTGGATCTCCCATGTGAAGTCAAGCTGGCCATGTGCTGTGCCAACGCAAAGGTGGACGGCCAACGAAGGGTGCTGCGCTAGCCAAGCTCTCTAGCTTCCTCCATCTTGGTGTATAAATAAATAACAACCATGGAAAATGGAGAGGAAGTGAGTGTGGTGCAAAAAAAAAAAAAAAGAAATGAGTGCGGTGTGTAAATACATAAATCTCTTGTGTCTCCTTTCTGTGCGAGTGTGATTGATTTCTAGAGTGTCTTAATCCTAACAAGTGGTATTAGAACCGAGTTGGTCATTTTTCAGAAAAAACAGAGTGTGATTTCAGAAAAAATAGAGTGCGATTTCTGAAACTACCAAAAATCAAGATGCTCAAAATTCACTTTTAAGCATACCAGGAGAAAGCTCTCGATGAGATGAGTCTCGAACTGCAAAGAAGAGCCCAAGAGAAGGTTCCACGGACCCTCACATGCCATCTGAAGAAAGCACGTGAGGCCCACTCTCACACACGCATTTCACGTGCCATTGATTATGCTGGCGCGTGATGTTAGTCATAGACACGCGCCTGACGCGTGGTGGAAGGAAGAAGACGAGCAGCCAGCGCCACGTGTTAGCCACGTTAGCGCCACGTCATTGACACATCGATGCCACGTCAGTCAATCTGTGCCACATGTTTGCCACGTCATCCCCTAGTTGACCAATCAACCCATCGGGCTGACCCGACTTGACCCAGAATCAGAGGGACTATCGAGTGCTACGAGGCTAAGGTACATCCGTAGATTTGAACCATCAAACTTATTTTGGCCAGATCTGAGCCATTTGAAGTCCGATTTTGGCGATCCAATAGTGGTTTTCAACTATTTGTGGTTTTCAACTATTTGGAGTATTCTAGAGACATTGGTACAGTCAGATTTTTAATTTGGATTTTTCTGTAAAAAGAAAGAAGACGATGGAGGAATCCACATCAACTTTAGGAGCCATGATCAAGTTAAATCCTTCAAATTATGCAATCTGGAAGTTGCGGATGGAAGACATCCTATATTGTAAAGAACTGTTTGACCCTATTTTTCTAAAAGAGATTAAACTAGAAGCAGAGAAGGATGAAAACTGGATAAAGATGAACTGAAAGACTGTCGGTTGTATCAGACAATGGATAGATGACAATGTGTTTCACCATGTCACCCAAGAGATAGATGCCTATGTTCTTTGGAAAATGTTAGAAGACAAGTACCAGTCAAGCACCGCCCGGAACAAAGCCTTGGTGATGAGAAAGCTTGTAAATCTGAAGTTGAAGAATGGTGTGTCTGTCACCGAGCACACCAGTGAATTCAAAAATCTGGTGAATCAACTTGCAACCGTCAAGATGCCCTTGGACGATGAAATGCAAGTTGTACTACTACCCATTTCTTTACCGGATGGCTGGGAGATGTTGGTGGTTTCCCTCTGTAACTCTGCACCAGAAGGGAAGCTGACCATGAGCATGGTCACAGATGCCTTGTACAATGAAGAGACAAGAAGGAAAGACATGAGAGGTAATCAGTCCCATGCTCTTGTCACAGAAGATAGAGGTAGGGAGAGAGGTAAAGGAAAAGGCAGAGGAAGAAGCAAGAGCAGAGGCAGCTAGAACAATAGGAGTAAATCTAGAGACAACAAAGGTCCAGGAAATTACCCTCTTCGTTCTACATTAACACAATCCATACCCTTTTCGTTCTGCATGTGGTCTCAATTTTCGGGAGACATAAGAAATTACCCTCTTCGTTCTACATTAACACAATCCATACCCTTGTAAGAAGTATCACTAAATATCATAAAATTTTCTTTACCTAAAGGCAATGTGAAAACTAGTTCAGTGGTCAATCTTGTCTTCAATTCTTGGAAAACAAATTCCCTTTCACCATTCCATTCAAAAGGTTGCCTCTTGCGTGTAAGTTGGGTGAGTAGTACAACTATCATAGAGAAGTCTTTTACAAACCGTTTGTAATACCCAGCTAAGCACATGAAACTACGGACTTCCATTACATTTGTCGTTGTAGGCTAGTTCACAATTGCCTCTATCTTCTATGGGCCTACAGAAATTCCATCTCTGTTGATGACATGCCCTAAGCAGACAACCTCATCCAACCAAAACTCACATTGCTTTAGTTTAGCAAATAATTTCTTTTCTCTAAGTGTTTGCAAAGATAGTTCTCATATGTTCATGTTCAATTTACTCTTTGAATATATTAGAATATCATCAATGAAAACCACAACAAACTCAACAAGGTAGGATTTAAAAATTCGGTTCATAAGATCCATAAACACTGTAGGTGCATTAGTCACCCCAAGTGGCATAACCAGGAATTCATAATGTCCATACCTTATTTTGAATGCGGTTTTCTCAACATCTTCTACTTTCACCTTTAACTGGTGGTGCCCGAATCTCAAATCAATTTTTGAAAATACTTGTGATCTCTGCAACTGATCAAACAAATCATCAATACGAGGCAAAAGGTATTTATTTTTGATCGTTACCTTGTTCAATTCCCGGTAGTCAATGCACAGACGTAAAGTCCTGTCTTTTTTCTTTACAAATAAAATCGATGCACCCCACGGCGAAATGCTCAGTCGGATAATCCATTTTTCAAACAAATCTTGTAATTGTTCTTTTAATTCTTTCATTTCAATAGTAGACATTATGTATGGAGTTTTTGAGATGGGTTAGGTGCCTGTTGCAACATCAGTAAACTCTATTTCTCTATCAATTAATTCTCTTGGCAGTTCATCAGGAAATACAACCGGAAATTCTCTAACAACAGGAATACTATCCATTTCAACATTCGTAGATTGCTTAGTCAAGATAGTACACAAGTAACCCTATCACCCCTTCCTAAGTAGTTTACATGCTTTCATTACTAAAATTAGATAAGGTGGAGGCACTACACCATTGCCAACAAATTCAAATTCATCATATCCTAGCAACCTAAACATAACTTGTTTTGTTACACAGTAAATGGTGCCACAGTATTTAGACAACCAATCCACACCCAGAATTATATCAAAGTGTTTAATGTCCAAGGGTAACAAATCCACATATAAAGTAGCACTGCCAACAAGCATATCATAAATATGATACACGAATGAACATAACACAGATTCCCCTGATGGAGCAAACACACAAAATAGATATGGTAATGATTCTAGGGGTCTATTCAATCTAGATGCAAATGTAGTAGACACAAAATAATGTGTTGATCCAAAATCAATTAACACAAAAGCTTCTTGAGTACATACAGAGATAGTACCTGAGACAAAGGCTTTTGTGTTTCACGTGTCACCTGGGACGAGCGCAAAGACTCTCCCTTGTTTCATTGTGTCTCGGGTAGTAGCAGACATTGTGGTATTCCCCGGTTTTGGAATGGATCCGGTCGAACTAGCAGCCAGTTTCCCAGTTCTTTGTAGCTCAGTTTGGGTAAAATCCCTTGCCATATGTCCCATTTTACCACATTCAAAGAAGGCCCCGAAGAAACGACAACAAACCCCACGATGTTTCTTACCACTCTAGTTTCATGTTGGTGCCGCATCTCTAGAGGAACTCGAGGTGCTTGAGGATCCTGTATTCTGCTTTTTCGATGACCCCTTCATTGAGAAAAAGCTATGTCTCTTACTTTTCCAGTCAGTTGGTTGTTTACTCTAATTGGCCATGTTAGTTTCGGACATTAAAGTCTGATCTAATACATCAACGTAAGTAGGCAATTTAAATACATTCACTCTTTCTTGAATATCATTGCGGAGACCACACTCAAATTTTCTTTCATTTTTATAGTCGGTGTCGACCATATGGGGTGTGAACCTGCCAATTTTGTAAACTTTGCCTCGTATTCTGCCACAGTCAGATTGCCTTGTTCAGGCCTCTCAAATTCAGCCACTTTTCTATCACAGGCACAGTGCAAAAAGTATTTGTCGTAGAAGATCTCCCAAAACCGTGCCCAATCAATACCTTTGTTGTTCTCATAGATTAACATCCATTACCTCCATGCTTCGTCTTCAAGCGTAAATGTTGCCAATTGTACTTTTTGTGCTTTGAGGCATGGAAATACTTCACATAGCTTTTCTATGACAAGGACCCAAGTCTCTGCCTTTAATGAATCCACTCCCCCATGGAATATCGGTTGTTTCATCTTCTTAAACTCCTTGGTGAGAGCTATTGTTCGGCCATCATTTGCAAATTTTGCACAAGTTGTACTGGAGGTGGGGGTTGTTGCCACTGTTGTTGCCATTGTTGTTGTTGCCTCCATGTTTCTGCCATGTCCTATATCAACCTTTCCATTTTATCCATTCATGGTAGTAGAGGATTCCTCTATCTCCTCAGCTCTTGTTCTCACCATTATTTGATGAGATATGCACTATATTTCATACAAAAACCATGTACACAATATACATAGACAGAATGAGCATGGATATACAGATAGGTAACAGTTCATGTATCATGTAGTCACATAGTTCAGAACACTTTAACATATTCTTAATCCATTCAAGCAAATATTTATCACATGTATGCAACTTAAGTCTTTTCTAGACACTCTATTGCTCACTTGGACAAGTGTGTGAGTTGTTACATGTGGTCTAATATCACTTTGTCCTGATTAAGATCATAACTGGCCAGTAATCATGAGATTACCTACAGCCTCAGACATAAATCAAAACATATTTAATATGAGGGGGCCAAAAACAGAAGCAAAATGCAAAGATTGTCCAATGAGCTTGTGCATATATGCCGTGAAACAAAAACTTTTCACATGTGTGTATAATAACTCACACATCATGTAACGCCCCAACTTCTGAGCTGTTAATAAATAAATCAACCTCAAATTTAAAATTCTAAGTAATTAATAACCTCAAAAATACAAATTGGCTAAAAAGTAATTACACAAATGTCTATAATTTATAATTTATACAAATCTCCAAAAATAATATATAGTTGTGGGCCCAAAAATCTCCAACTCAATAATTCTTTAAATGTTTCAACTGCAATCGCCACTAGATTTGCTCCACACCCAAAAAATAAATTAATTTGGGAAGTATACGATATGATAGGAATAACAATGCTCGGATGGAGAATAAATCAACAGGGATCCAACAATGTACGACATGGCACAAACGTTTCAATTCGAGACACCAAGCAATTTACGAAACTGCACAAAGAAGTCAACTCGACATATGATAATTTATCAAGGACCAAATACCTGGTCCCACTCAGTACATGACCAGTGACTGACCTCACCCACCTCACCTAAGCACAATTGCTTATCCGGGCTATTGGTCTAAGCTATTAACAAAGTCCACTCGATCCATATATGAAGCATTTTCACATCATTTAGCCAGACAAATCAACACTAACTACATTGAACAACTTCATAGAATTTATCAAATGACTAGATTAATCAAATGCATCAACAAGAATGATTCCACAAAATTTCACATATGACCATGATAATCAAGAGGAGTACAAATGTGAATTAATTAAGATAAAAACTCTCTTGCAAAGAGAATTAGAGGACGCATATTGTATACCACCCGAATTATCTCAAAACAATTCTGTGACCACTTGATGCAAAATCCCTCCTACACCAATATCTGCTATATCACCACAAATCTCCAAAGGTTGTGGATCGAAAAGGTATGTAAAGTTTAACAAAATCTACAATTTTCCTCTTGAATAAAATGCTAACTCTCACACTAAATACTCTTAATCTAAGCTCTAATTTCTATAATTTTAGAGAGAAGAATATAAGAGAGAGATATAGATGGACCAAGAAGAAGAATAGGAACAAGTTGAGAGGATGGGTTCAAATTTATAGGGAAAATAAAGAGTAGCCTCCAAGTAAACTCGGAGGAAAAGAAAGATAATTGTCATGGAGGCAAAGAAATGATGCTTGAAGGGAAAGAAATGAACCTTTGCTTGGACGGAAAGAAAAGAACCTATACTTGGAGCCCAAGCAAACTAAAAATAAAAAATAAATAAAAGAGATGAATAATGATAATAATGATGTGGAGGTAAAAAGTGATAAAACAAATAGAGAAAATAAGTGAGGTTCTTATCTAAAAATCTTACCACCAAACTACCACCAATATCTCTCACTAAAATATTAATACCTTAAAAATACGGGGTTTCACACATCGGATGATTACAGAGTTCATGTTTCCAGGACCATTCAAACGTTTCTTCACATGTAACCCAAAGCTTATACAATATTTACATAAATTGTCAAGCGACAAACAAAAAGAAACAAAAGGGTCAAAAGATTAAAGGACGAAAAAAAAAAAGCCTTTTGCGTGAAGCGTCCTGGGCTGACTTCACAAAACTTGGTTCTCTTACAAGTACACTAGGGTTGGGGTTGGACATCCTATTGCTCACTTACATACATATAGATGAAGAGTGAGCTAATGCCTTGTGAATAATATCAGAGTAAAGAGGTTAATGAATGAGATTCATGTATAAATAAATCATACTTGTGCTTATTACACATGGAATACAATTCCCATTCATAACGTACTTAAGCAAATCACAATGGAACGACCTCAGGTCCAATCCACTATACTTAGAACATGTTGAAGGGACGAAAAGACCATGGGTCCCCACATTTCTCATAACTGCTCGTAACATATGTACTAAACGACCTCGGGTCCAACATTTTTGAATTCATATTCATGTAATCATGATCATGTTCATATTCATGTAATCATGATCATGTTCACATTCATACTCACAATGACCTTTGGTCCATTTAACAAACATACAAAGTGACCTTCAAACAAATTCATATATAAGATGGCCTGAGGTCTATCTTGTCAAACATTCTAAACATCCGTATGCATATTCTATGTCCTCATCAAATATACCAAACAGCCTTGGGCCCAGTTTATATTCTCATCAAACATACTAAACGGCCTTGGGCCCATTTCATATTCTCATCAGTCATACCAAATGGCCTTGGGCACATTTCATATTCGTACTTATCAATCACTTTACAAATTCTTTTACGAATCAGACAGATAGGATACTCATTCATTGTACAAATTCATGAGTTCGGAAAACTTACCTCATAGGTAATATTTAGAAAATAACATACATGAAAATATCTTTACTAAGATATTACTCACAGTGTTCAGTTGGCTGATTCGTCCTCAGAGTTGACCCTACACAATTCGTAACACATACATAAATTGGGTCACAATATAGTTCAATCTGTTCTCAAATTCATTTATATTTCTTAGGCTTCTTTTTAACTCTTTAGTTCATTTAGGATGCTCAATGTGTGCCTAAGAATGCTCAGGAATGAAAGAAAAAGAACGAAAATTTGAACATGATACAACTTTTCAAAGTTTCTTGAAATAGGGCACTTCACTCAAGTGCAACATTGGCCGTTCGAGCAAACCCCTAGTCTACAAAAGTATTGGATGCTTTTATTTTACGCTCAAGCCAACTTCTTGGTCTCTCGAGCCAAGATTGAAAATAAAGAGTGGTTACTAGAGCGGTCTTTGGTCACTCGAGCCAACCTCCGATGTCTACAAAAGTATTAGGAGCTTGAAGTGTAAACTCGAGCAACACTTCCATCGCTTGAGCAAACTACTCGAATTTCGGAATTTCCAGAATTTTGTTTGAGCTTCAAACATAACTCCAAGGCTTCAAATTCATGCATGACTCACTGAAACATGCAAGAACACTCCCAAATACATATATCTAGAGCTAAGTTCAACCCATAGTTCAAAACTTCATGAATTCAACAAGATTCAAACCTCAAACTTTATGTTTGTAAAATCCATGTTTTATATATTGCATTCATAAGCTTCAAGACTTATAATTGGACTTGAAAACATAACAATTCATGCAAGCATGTGTCAAACAATTCTCAACGCCACATGGATTATATGATTCATGCTCTACAATGAGATTTCATAACAAGTTCATGCATGCATGTGCAAATTGATATCAAATTCATCAAACTTAGCTTGATTCATGTGCTTAACTTCATAATCTTATTGAATTCAGATTAATGTGGCTGAAGATCATGAATTAGAGTTCAGTTACTCACCTAGAGCCTTTAATTCTTCCAATCCTAGCAAGTTCTTGAGCTTATCTTCCCAAATCTTCACTCTCCAAGTCAATCCCTTCAAGTTATTTCCTTCCTCGCTGTAAAATGGTGTTCTCCCTCTCTCTCTCTCTCTCTCTCTCTCTCTCTCTCTCTACAATGTATAATCTCATCACATTGATGAAGAAGAGCTCAATTCTGTGAGCCTAAGCACTAATCTCATTATATATATAGCGGGTGATTAGCTTTGGCTAATTAAGCTTGATTAAGGCTAAGAAATTTTACTTAAGTTTAATCAATTTAATCTAATTAATTTGGTCAGTATCAGTTTTTTATTAAATTTCACTATAGGCTCTAAAAATTATGCTAATCACAATGGTACAGTCAATTTGGGTTTCTGTCGCCTCTATAGTCCTCAATTTCAGTTTATTACAGAATATTGAATAGATTTCCCTACGATGAACATATATGAATTCAAAAGTGCATATAATCACATACTTAGCATCTAAAATCATGTTAAGCACATAATCACAAGTGTAATTAAAGATTAACAGGACAACATAGAACGGGGTTGTCACACTTATGCAATAAATATAGTTTCAAGAGCATGTTCTAACTCAGACTTAAATTATCTAACGGGAAACTTAATGGGTGGTATTGGGTTTTTGAACTTCTGGACAAGTTACTGAGTTGTTGATTGGTTGATGAGATGTGTTCCCTTTCTGGAAGTAAAATCTTGCGCAAGTGGTTCTTTCAGAACCCTTGAACGGAGCGATTGTATTTGGATCCTAGATGGTTTTGGTGTAAGGAGGGAATGGGCAAGGCCCTTATTATACTGTCTCTTTTGAGGCCTTGCAGTTGGCGCTATGGTGGACATCTGAGGTAAGGTCTGCAACAAAGCAAGAAAAGAGGGGGTAGATGAATAATCTGCATCCAATTCTTGTCGTTGAGAGGATGAAATCTCTTTGGGGGATTTCTAGACTACTAACAACTAACCTTGTAACCCTCGTTATTTACTTGAATATCATGTTTCTTTCCCCTACTGTTGTCAGTGTTATTGTGTATTAGATTGGGAAAAATGGATGGGGTGTGTGTGCATTTACTGGGCATTCAATGCTCATGGTGTTTCATGCCAGGTATCGATGAAACATACGAGATCGACGTAGAGCCAGAAACATTTGAAGACTTGTGTCTGTTTTAGAGAAAGTTAGAAGCCATTTTGCTTATGAGTCTATTCGTTCTTTTATTTTTGGATTGTAATAGTAATGGAACTCGTTTTGTAATTTAAGATTTGAAACACTGTAATTATTATTTTTCTTTTGTAGTCCAATGCCTATCTCCGTGTTACTTATGAGACCTTGTGTTAATATCTCTTAAGATCTGTCAAAACGATTGCTTGCTATCTAAGGTGGTTGGGCTTAAAAGGGAGGCTATATTGATTCCTTCGACCTTCTTGATGTCTTAGTTGGCTATTCACCAAATGACTCTTTGGTAACGTTATCATAACCCTTAGAGAAAAAATTAGGGTGTCACAACTTGGTATCAGAGCCTCGGTTCAACCCTCACGCACGCGTTTCGACTTGCGGTTAGTGACTTCCTTGCTCTAACTATGTTATGTTATTATAACAATACCTATTCTATCAACTAAAAGGCATAAAAAATAGAAATTATCTTGACTTATCTTAGGGCATTGCTTTGAATTTCGGGCATAGCAACATTGACTCATGAGCACATATTTCAGGATCAAGAAGTGGTTTTAACTCTGAGCAAGGCCTCACATCGCGCAGTAGGGGTATTTTTAGTTCGACGCATCTTCTATCAATTGTCATACCCTCATCTTGTATTCATAATCCTTATTCGATGTCATCATTTTCCAAGATTAACTCATGACCATCCAGTTCTATTTTGTATACTACCCTTTGTAAAATTGACCTCTTTTGAGCCTTGATTATTAGCATAAGGCTTCTTATAAATAGTTTCATTTTCTTTACTTGGTGACGAATCTTGGATATTCAGTTTGAAAAATGGATGGCCAATGCAGTTTCAAGTTAAATATCTAGCTTAGTCACTACCTCTGTAACCTTGACCATATTGATGTCTGAAACTGTAATGTCATCCATTCCATTATATCATTTATCCATATTTCAGATAATCTTTGCGTTAATTGATGCTATTACCACTTCATACTCTTCAATCTCCACTTCATAATCATTCCATTAACCAAACTCTGGTAGTTATTATTCTGCCTATATATATGAAGTTGCATTGTGTGTTTCCCTAAATTTGTTATCTACTATTTGATCTTATTGTTTCAAACACCCTTAGGATAAATAAACCCTAAAGACTAGTTAAATTACTCTTAAGGATTCACCTTCGTAATTGGAACATAACTTATGTCTTAGGATGGTGGATACACATGCCAACGACTATATGGAAACAAGCAACAAAGCGCTAGAAATGCTATGCCAAGAAATCAACACCATAAAAATGGACCTGTACCTGTAGGAGCCGAGATCCCTAACCATTTGGGGCATCAGATTCTGGAAGAATTAGGACAAATAAAAAGGAAATAGGTAGAATAATAGAACCCATAGTTTCTCTGAATTTAGAAAGCAAAGGCCATCAAAATTCACCGAGGTACCAGATACAAGGATAGTGGAATTGAGAAAATGATTGGATGCAATGGGATTTATTGAACATGCCAACCATATGACCCTAGCTGTGTGTACGAGTTGGACGATGAAATAGATCATTGGTGGGCATTAATGAAAAGTAATCGCGACACTTCAACTTTGACATGGAAGCAATTCAGGGAATTAATCTTCAAAAAGTACTTCCTAAATACCATTAGGCAGGAACAAGTTTTGGAGTTCCCAAGACTAGAACAAGACAACATGACAGTGGCATAGTACGTTGCAAAGTTTGAGGGATTGGCTCGTTATGTCACTCGATACGTAGAGAATGACGATGAGAAGACAATGAAGTTTGAATGGGGTCTGGATCCCACAATCAGAAGAAAGTAGTGGCTTATGGGATAAACGAGATTCCATTACCCCAATGAAACGTAAGACACATTAGCACAATCAACTTGCAGGATGGATGGCAAGTTTGATTATAAATGAGAAAGAACGGGTTAAGATGGAACTTCCTCGAGTAGGCCGTAAGTATGCAGACATCTTTCCTAAGGAATTACAAGGACTACCAACGGGTTGGGACCTCTCTAATATCAATGGCCCCTTATCATATGGCACCTGCAGAACTATTATGGGAATTAAAGACAAACTATAATTGCTTGAAAAAGGGATTTATTAGACCGAGTACCTCACTGTGGGGAGCACCAATTCTATTTGCCAAGAAAAAGGATGGGAGGTTAAGGCTATGCATCAATTATTGTCAACTAAATCGAGTCACGATCAAGAACTGGTGTCCTCTTCCAAGAGTTGATGACATGTTTGATCAACTTAGAGGTTCCAAAATTGATCTCAGGCCAGGTTACAATCAACTACAAGTCAAGGACGAGGATATAATGAAGATTGTGTTTCGGACTGACTACGGTCACTACGAGTTTGTAGTAATGCTCTTCGAACTGACCAATGCACCAACAGTATTCATGAGCCTAATGAACAAGATCCTTACACCATACCTTGAGCAGTTTGTAGTAGTGTTCATTGACGATATTTTAATAAATTCAAGGTTCGAGGAGGAGCATGAACAATATTTGAAGATTGTTCTTGAAGTCCTTAGAGATAACCAGCTGTACGCCAAGGCAAGTAAATGTGACTTATAGTTAAAAGAAGTAAAATTTTTGCACGTGTAGTATCTGAGAAATGGATTGTGGTAGATTCAACCAACGTAGAAGCAGTCTTGGATTGGAAGCAACAAAAGACTGTAACGGAATTCGTAGTTTCTTAGGGCTGACTGGGTATTATAGAAGGTTCATTCAAGAATTCTCTAAACTAGCCAAGCCAATGACACAATTGATGTAGAAAGGAGTAAAGCACGAATGAAATGAAGCTTGCGAAAGATCTTTCAGGAATTGAAGACGAGATTAACCAACGCACCAATACAGAATTCATAGTTTCTTAGGACTGACTGGGTATTATAGAAGGTTCATTCAAGAATTCTCTAAACTAGCCAAGCCAATGTCACAATTGATGCAGAAAGAAGTAAAGTACGAATGAAATGAAGCTTGCGAAAGGTCTTTTAGGAATTGAAGACGAGATTAACCAACGCACCAATATTAATAATTCTGGAACAAGATATAGGGTACACCATGTATTGTGATGCATCCAATGAAGAGTTAGGCTATGTACTCATGCAGAATGAGAAGGTAGTAGCTTATGGTTCCAGGCAATTGAAGCCGCATGAGAAAAATTATCCAACGCATGACTTGGATTAGCGGCTGTGGTTTTTGACCTAAAACAATAACAATATTACAAGTGTGGAGAACAGTTTGGGATTTTCACAGATCACAAGAGTTTAAAGTATATGTTTACATAGAAGGACCTAAACTTGAGTCAGAGACAATGGATGGAGTATAACGAAGACTTTCAGTTTACTCTCTCGTATAATCCCGGTAAGGCTAACATAGTTGTAGACTCGTTGAGTCACAAGAGTAGGGGAATGGTAGCTAGATTATCGGTAAAAGAGTGGGATATGGTTAAAATTCTTAAAGAATTTGGAGTTCAAGTGAAGGTTCCAGATTGAAAGGCATACCTTGGTGCACAAATATGATGCCCAAGTTAGTAAGTGAAGTCATGGGAGCTCAAGATCATGATCTAGAAGTAGTTTTCATCAAGACATGCTTGGAATCAAGAAAACAATACCCAACTGGTCAACTTGCTCAGATGGGAAATTAAGATACCAAGGCAGGCTATTTGTTCCCAATAGCAAGTCACATAGAGAAAGAATACTTAAGGAATTTCATTACTCAGCCCTTGTAGTATATCCAGGAAGGAGTAAAATGTACCACGATTTGAAGTGGCAGTATTGGTGAAGTGGTATGAAGAAAGATGTGGCTCAGTTTGTGGCTAGATGCCTTACACGCCTGGTGAAAACAGGACATCAAAAACCTGGAGAAATGTTACAGCCTCTACCAATAGCAAAATAGAAGTGGGAACACATAACGATGGATTTTGTGACTAGGTTACCCAAAACCCCAAAGGGCCATGATGCCATCTGGGTTATAATGGACCGTCTGACGAAAACTACCCATTTTCTATCCTATAAGATAACTGACACCTGGTAGTCCTTGTACAACCTTTATATTTGAGAGATCATTCGGTTACACGGAATCCTGGTGACCATTATATTAGGCCACAACCCGCGTTTTACCTCCCGATTCTAGTGAAGTCTACAAGAAGCCCTGGGCATTGAGTTGTGTTTTAGTACGGCTTTTCATTCTCAGACAAATGGGCAATGTGAGCGCACCATCCAAACCATTCAAGATATGTTGACATCTTGTGTAATGGCTTTTCAAGGAAATTGGGAACGACAACTTCCACTAATTGAATTCTTGTCCAACAGTAGTTTCCAAGCCAGTATTAGGATGACACCTTTTCAAGCATTGTATAGGTGACCTTGCTGATCACCAATCTATTGGATTGAAGTGGGTGAAATAGGTCTATTAGGACATGAACTTGTTCTAGAAACCACTAACAAAGTCAAACTTATCCGACAATGGTTAAAGGTAGCTTAGGACTGCCAATGACTTATGCAGATAAAGGAAGAAGGCCTCTACTAGTTGAAATCGGTAATCATGTGTTTTTAGAAGTTCAAACTCTACGTAGAATCATACGTTTTGGAAAGAAAGGGAAGCTCTTGCCTCTATATATCGGACCCTTCGAAGTAATACAATGAATTGGAGAAGTTGCATATAGATTGGCTTTATCTCCGCAGTTAGCTAGAATACACAATGTCTTTCCTGTATCTATACTACGGAAGTACTTTGTAGATCCATTGCACATCATTAATTTGGAGGAAATTAACCTTAGTAAAGATGCTACTTTTGATGAGGGGCCTATAGCAATTCAAGACAAATGGAAGAAGAACCTTAGGGGAAACACAATCCATTTGATAAGGGTACTTGAGCGCGGGGACTTGATGAGAGCAAACTATCCCAGTTATTTGAAAACAATATGTAGTTAAATTTCAAGGACAAAATTTCTTTAAGGGGGGATAGATTGTGAGGCCCCTGATCTTTGCAATATTTTCTTTAACCCTTACTTTTAAATTATTTATTTGTAGTCTCTCAATTTCTTAATTAATTTCAATTTTAACCCAAAAACATGCGCCAATCGGAAACTCGCAAACCCCAAATTGAACTTGGAAACTCAGGATCCATTTCTAAAGCCTTAATAATAATTAAATTAATTTTCTAAGTATATTTTACACACAGAAACCCTAGGATTCCGGTTCTCAGTACAATTCGCAGCTTAATTCAAAACAGAGAAACTTTAACCAAATTAAAATTCCATACCTTAAATACATTAAATACTACACTTAATTAAATGTTCAAATTCATAAATTAAAGCCAAAGCCCTCACATTTTAATCAAATTACAAATTGACCCCAAATTAGTACTATTATATATATATATATACTTGTACCTTTAAACTTATTTGACAAATTGTATGCAATATCTTGAAATAACTATCAAATTACACACAAAGATAAAAAGAAAATCTTCCCAAAATCACCATCAATGGACAGCCACCCTTGGGAATAGAAATTGATCTATTCTTTTCAAAGTATTCTAGTACACCCCAAAACATGGAACATTGTTTCCACCTCAAGTTTCATTCCAACTAAAGTCTAACTAGATCATAATTAATTGCATGATCAAGGCCTCTAATCATCCACTATTCCATTGAATTCAAACCAAATCTAAAATATTCAATCCATTTCCAACCAATGGGCAATTTAGACCTTTTACACCGATTTTGTTATAAATAAAACATTCCCTTAGTATTTTGCACACTAGGAAACACACTCAAACATACCACATGGCTAAGAGAAGAAGAAAGGGAAAGAGAGTGAGCTTGGTGGAGGAAAGGAGAGAAAGAGAATGTTTTGTTAGCAATTCAAACCAACTTCAAGTAAGCCACAACATAACTCAGTCTTTTATTTTCCTTTTTCAAATACATGTTATTAGAGGTTTAAAATAATATTTTCAGATGTGTTGTAACGGTATTTGTAGACTTGACTTTCTTCGTGCGCCCCCCTTTTGGAGAGGCGCGAATTGGCCCTACAGTTCGGACTCCTGTCACGGTTCTGAATCTAATCTCACAAAGTGAAATGTAAGACTGATAAATCACTAAAGAGTCCAATCCGACAAATCTTTTTGAAAAATCAGACTTTAAATGAAATAATGCCAAATTGGACTGCTTTGCCAGATTACAGAGTCGCCACCTAAATATTTTGCTTTGGGAAATTTAGGAAACCCTGACTCGTGCCAAAGGCCACGTGTCCGTCATCACCAAAGTTGCCTCAGCTCGGGAAGTTGGGTACGAGGGGGGAAGGTCATGAAATGAGCACCTCCACTCACCCGAGCAAAGGATCGGCCTCTACTAAGCATGATATGTTGTTTTATAAACACATGTGTTCTTATTCCGGTTATTAGCTAACTTTACTACGTGATGTGCATAGCAAGTATAGACTAAATCGCAAGAATTGGAACAAAACAACTCATGTTTGTTTTCGAAAATGGTTTGAAAGTGCCACTCTCAAGTGGGCTTAAAACATGATGATTTGCCACTTCGCAAAGTGGGCTTAAAACTCACATTTGATGAATTGTTCCAATTCGTAATAAAGCCTTCATCCACAGGCATTCATGCAGTTAATCACTTAAGCAAATAGCCTCATAGCAAGCATGCTATCATGGCAACACTCACACTCATGCAAGTATGCTAAAGCGTAAAACTTGCAATGTACTCCAAGCCAAAACAAAAGCTAGTTAGAAATATGCATGATCCTAACTATAGAAGATGCCTAATGCAACACATGCAATAATGCAACTAAATAAGCTCGACTATCTAAGATGGTATATGAATGCAACAATTTGATACATGTATTCAAAGAATTATTGAAATACAATGCAGTTTGTGTGAAGCCCTTGAAAAATTTATTCTCTTTAAAAACCCTAATGTTTGAATTATTTTCTTAAAGCCCCTCAGTTCATTGAATTACTTCGAATCTTGTCGGTTAGCATTTTTTTTTTATCAAAACAAAAATATCCTAGCCGAATTAGGTTCCTTAGCCTAATTTAATTTAATTCTACATAAGTAAGGTTCCAATACATGAATTTAATTCCAAGCCCTCACTTCTTTATTTAAATTCAAAAATTTCCCCAAAACTAGTACATGTACCTTTATATTATAAGTACCATCAATCAAATTGAGATATATATATATACAGTGGGGAATGTGTCCCTAGTACCTAAATTGAATAAAAAAATGCCCCATCTCCCTTCCCAGTGGCCGGCCACCCTAGGAGATTGTGAGGGACCTATTTTCAAGAGTTATAATTATGATATCCTAGGAACCCTACCACCTAGTACCCCTAAATCTAGGGTTTTGATTCCAACACTAGTTTCACTCCAACTAGAGACTAACTAGATATTGCCTAATCCCATGATTAAGCTCCCTAATCACTCCCTATTCCATTAGACTCCAAGTAAATCCTAACTTTTCCATCCAAATCCAACTAGTGGGCCTTTTTGTCTTTTTACACCAAAATTTGCCTATAAGTACCACCACTCCCTAGCATGGCAAACACAAACAACACACTCACACACACATTCAGCCTAGAGGAGAGAAAGGAGAGCAAGAGAGAAGTCATGAGAGGGAGAGGAAGGAAGAGGAGAGCCCTCTTGTTCAAGCTTAGCAAGTTAGTCACAACACAACCTTCTCTTTCATTTTCCTTTTTCACATACATGTTCTTAAGGGTTCTAAATATTGTTTTCAGATGTGTTATTGATGTGTTACTTGTGTTAAAAATGATGAGAGTTGAGCCATGACTCTACCTCTCTTGTATTTTCCCTCATTTCGGTACAAAACTACCTTTTTCATACCGATCTCTCAAACTTTCCAAAGGCACACCTTCAAGCAAATTTTCTAAGTTTAATATATGTTAGTTAGCATGTTTTCATCACAAAAGAAACGAAAATTTTCCCTTAGTGGACCCCTTTTCTCATAAATCTTCTTGTTTTGGGTATTGTGGCTTAGAATCTGTTTTCACAGCCCACTTTCAAAATTTCTAGAAAAATGTCAAAAATTATTCTGGACCTCTATTTTATGTCAAAATATTCCTTAAGGAGTTAGATTTCAACTAAAATTGGTTTCATTGAAAAACAGTGAACAGTTTGCTAGAAAATCAAATTTTCGTAACGGTCGACGAATCTGGGCAGCGCTGGAGTGTTTTCTAAATAACTTAAAATCTAGAAAAGCTATCCCATTTCCGAAATATGTTCTGGAAACTGGATTAAATTCTCTACGAACCATCAGAATGCTGAGTCCGGTGAAAAATCTAAAATAGTCCTTTCATTCTAATCCTTATGTGATATTGAATCTGGAAATTCCGTTGTCCATGAGTGTTTTATGCCCTTGTGTTCATAAAAATGCTTATTAGCTTATGATCATATATTGGCATGATATTGTATGTGTTATGGTTATGTTCTTTATCCTCTTCATCTTAATAATGCATGCTTATGTGGATATTATTATCTTGTTAAGTTGGTCTAACCTTGTTTTAAAATATTTAACTCCACGGGAAACTTAATCGGGATGGTATTGGGTTTTCGATCACTTGAGTAATGAAAGGATGATAATATGTGATGTTTGGATTGTTGGGATGCGTTCCCTATTTGGAAGTTTAAGTCTTGCGCAAGCGGTTATTACGTAAACCCTAGAATGGAACGGATATATTCGGACTCTTTGCGATGGTTTGCTTGGTGAGATAAAGTTGGGTCCGGATGGGACATTCAGGAGGATAAAACTTTTTGGAAGGGTAAGGTTGGATTATGGGTGATAAAACATTTTTCTTTTCGCTGTCCCTTTTGAGGCCCTGCAGTTGGCGCTACGCGGTATATAACTATTGGTAGGCATCCGAGCTTTGTTCTGCAACAAAGCAGCAAAAGGGGGAGTTCCGAATAGTCCGATGTCCAATTCTTGTGGTTGGGAGGATGAAATCTCTTTGGGGGATTTCTAGAATACTAACCACTAACATCATAACCTTTGTTATCTATTTGAATGACATGTTCCTTTCCGCAGTTATCAAAATTGCTATTACTGACTTGAACATCATGCTTCATCACTCGCTCGCTATAAAAATGATAGTATATTGGAATGGGAAAAAAGGACGGGGTGTGTGTGCGTTTACTGGGCATTCAAAGCTCATGGTGTTTCATGCCAGGTATTGAAGACTATTAGACCGGTCGAAGGCAAAGATGAAAGCATTTGAGGACGTACGGCTACCCTAGGAGGATTAGAAACTAGTTTGTGAACATGTTTTGAGATTGTAAGTGATAGATCCCATGTTGTATTTAAGACATTATTTTGTAACTTGTATATATATAACATTTGTAACCTATCCTCATACTCTGTCAACTCATGTAGGCCTTGTGTTAATACCTTGTCAAGATCTGTCAAAAAGGTAGCTTTGCTATCTAAGGTGGTTGGACTTTGAAGGGAGGCTATTTTGACTCCTCCGACCTTCCTAGGATCTTGCTTGGTTATTAGCCAAAGGACTCATTAGTGACGTTTCCTACTCTAGTAACCTTAGATAAATCCTGTATTTATTAGTTAATATATTATCTGATGTTCCGAATTTTTGGGGCGTCACAGTTTGTATGATGCGCCGAGCCCGGTTTATGCAAAACAAATGAATGATGCAAATATGCAAGCATAAGGTATGCTAATTGAAAATGACCCTAAACTAACTATCGAAAGCGGTTAAATAAAATGGAGAAAGACGTGGGGTTGGAAGACATGCACACACACACGCACGTTTATTGCAACATTGCGCCCTTGCGAAGGAGGGTCCGAATAAATAAGCTATGCTACACTAAGCTAAGCTAATTATTACAAACCAACTAATTAACTATTCTAGCTAATTAATTATTACAACACAATTTGAATAACTAGCCATGCTAAGCTAATTAAAAATATTACAAAATTAATTGAACTAATTAATTACAACACATGTATTAATTAGCTACAACTAGCTAATAAAGCGATAAAGTGGCCTCGCGGACGAAGGAGATATGCATGCTCAGTTGGCTTCTTCCTAAAAACCCATCACCTTGCCTTTAGATGCCTCTGTTTTCACATCTTTGGACCTCTGAAAATTATGCCAACCTCCAGATTGCCTCCGTTCCATCTCAAGAACACACAGATGGCTGATCGGCTATGATTGGTGGCCATCGGCCACTACTGGTGGCCAGTCGGCTCGTACATGTGGCCTGTCGGCCACTACTCTCCTGAACTTCCTTCTTTTGTTGCAACAGAGAGCAAACAGAGGCAAGGCAGTGTATTTTTCAAGGCATGTGTGTACTGCCACCCTCTTTATCATTTCTCAAACTCAAAGGAGTATGGCACTTGGCTCTCAAGCCACCAACCAAGCATTTTCAATGCATGGTGGCCAAAGAACCAAGTTTGTTTAAGCTTAATGAATGCACACATAAGACTCAAAGGGCCCCCACCCTATCATGCATGATCAAGGGTGACGACGACCAAGAAATGTGACACGTTTCATCACTTTGAGTATGAAACGTCCCACATTTCTTGTGTTTGGATTAACGTCCGATCCAAACATATGCAATGCAACACAAATGCTTATCTTGCTCATGTTTTACTTTCCTCATTTTCTTTACACATTTTACATTACCGATTAAGTCCAATATGAAAGTCTTCTAATGAGAGAGGGGTCAACCAAAGGATGATTTAAAACATGAGAGAGATCATGCCTTTGGCTAGGAGGAACCCTCAAAAGAGGGTTAAAGCCATTGAGCACAAGCTCTATCTCAAGCTTAAACACAATCATAAGGTTAACCAATCTTCAAAGAAAATTAAAAGTGAAGAAATGAGCGAGGTTGCAGAATTTCAGTGCTGATATGGCATGCTAAAGACACTAAATCATGCAAGCAACACATGCACAACATGTTCAAAAACCAAAGGCATTAAACTAGTGAAGAGCATTACAGAAGAGGCATGAAATATCAAGCTTAAATCACTAAACTAGCTATGGACAGAGCTTAAACATGCCCAAACAGTGGCTAGATCATGCGGGAATTGAAGCATAGAAAGCAAGAAAAACATGTTCATTTGTTAGCTCGCAAGCAAGGCTCAAAGCACAACTCTCAAAAGCAATGAAAGAGTGAAATAAGTGAGAGTGTGACAGAGATATATGCACTGAAATGACATGCAAAATGAATCTACAACATTCAATCATCTCATGCAAGACATGTTAGAGGCCTTAAAACACTAAGCTAGTGAAGGCACTTGCACTATAGCTATACAAAACATGACTCATATGACCAAGACCACTCAAAACAGAGTTAAAGCATGTCAAAACATTAGCAAAAATGTGCTGGAGTCAAGCTAACGCAAGCTAGAATGATAGGCTAACTTATTAGGCACGCAAGGCTAGTAAGCATAATTACACCACAAGTGCAAGAAGAAAGAAACAAGTGACTTAACCAGCCAAAAAAAAAGTTAAAACCTGTCAAAATAGAGCCTAAAACATGCTTGAATTAAGCTACAAAAAGGTAGAAATACATGCTCACATGTTAGGCCATCTACACTTGCAAACAAGACACGAGGAGGGGTGGCCACCCCCTCCTATTTGGGACCTCAAAACCAAGTTTTTACCACTGAAATTTCCCTGGAATTTAGTGGTTAAAAGGACAAAAAAAAGTTGTTTTAAAAGGCTTTGAAAGGTAGAACAAAACTTAGAAAACAAGCTATAAAAGAGGGTGGACCACCCGTAACTCCAAAACGGCCTTAAACCATCATTTTTGAACCTTAGAAATTGAGGTTTTTGTAGTAGAAAACTAGGCCAAAAACAATATGCAAAGGTGGCCAAACTAGTGTGCAAAAATAAGCTTAAAAGGGGTAAGCTTTATACCTTTGAAGCACATCAATAAATTGTCACTTTTTTGAGCTAAAACCAGCTTTGAGAGCTCAAACTAGACCTCCAAGAACCTCAGCTCCAAGATGAAGGTGTTTGGCTAAAGGTCTTAGTGCAAATGTGTACAGAAATCTCACTTTCAAGCTCAAAATAGGAAGAGAGAGGATTCTAGAGAGGCAGAAATTTTGCTCACAAAATTTTTGAAACCCCAAAAAATAGGAGAGAAACCTCCCCTTATATAGAAATACAAGCTACAAGCAGGTATTCATCCCTCCATACACGTGTATGGAGATGAGCATCAGTGATCAACAGCTGCCATAGCTGGCAAACAAATATCTGAAAAAAGAGAAAAACGGCCGCCGACCATCATTGGTGGCCGACCGGCAATCATTGTAGCCGACCGGTCACCACTGATGGCCGGTAGGCACAAGCCATGGCCGATGGGCACTAGGGATGGCCGACAAGCCACCCTCTCGTCTAGATTCAAAGAAACAAGTTCTTGGTCCACAACCAAGCACAAAACAGACAAGTTGAGAGGCCTAAAGGTAAGGCACTTCGCCAAGAACTTCAGGCGCTCAGAACGAACACAAGCATGCAGAATCATCGAGTGTTCAAACGATGACGTGCAAGTCTTGAGGGCGGTCAAAAATGGGGTATCTACAGTTGCCCCTCTTTGCCAGAACTTGGAGTCATGAAATGACATGAGTGAATGTCAAAGCCCAGATGCGACCCATTTTTTACAAGGCCGAAAAGTTGGACAAACAAGTAAGCAAACAAAGAACGGTTGCGCCCACAGGCTGCCTACATATCCCTTTGCAAGGAATCAAACCAAAGTATTTATGGGGCAAAATGCAAATGATATGCACAATGCAGAACATAACTTATGATCATGCAACGAGAGCTGTAATGAAACATCTAGATGCAAGTGTTATGCAAAGAAATGCTATAACAAACTCGTACATAAGCAAGTTAACATAACCCAAACCACATTTCAAAAGGGATGTAAGAAAAATATGCAATCTTAACTACACACCACACAGGAAAGGCAAGGAACAACAAAACCATTGGGCGCACTCGACGCAACAAACAAAATCCCGACGCATGGCTATAGACGTCCCCGAACGCCCTGGGAGGATGAATCCCGTTCTGTTCATTTGGGCTCACTGCAGTTCAGGACTCTCAAGTTGTCACGGTTCTTAATCCAAACCAAAGAGTCCAAATCTGGCAAATCGTTTTGAGAAAATACATTTTTAGAAAAGAAGTGCCAAACATGGGCTGCTTTTCCAGATACAGAGTCGCCACCTAAATATTTTATTTTTGGGGAATTTAGGAAACCCTGACTCGTTTGCCTAAGGCTACGTGTCCGTCATCACCAAAGTTGCCTCGGCTCGGGAACTTGGGTACGATTCGGGAAGGTCAGCTATGAGCACCCCCTCTCGCCCGATCCGAAGATCGGCCTCTACTAACCATGATATTTTGTTTTGAAAACATTATGCGTTCTTATACCGGTTATTAGCCTAGAATTACTATGTGATGTGCACAACAAAACAAGTATAGACTGGATCGCCTGAATTGGAACGAAACATTTCATGTTTGTTTGTTCGAAAATGGTTTGATGGTGCTACCCGCAAGTAGGCTAAGACACGAATTTCAATGAATTGTTCCAACTCAAACAATCCAACTTCACCCACAGGCATTCGGGCAGATATAACACATAAACATATAGCCTCATGGTAAACATGCTAATATGGCAACACTCACATGCATGCAAGATGCTCAAGCATAAGAGCTTACCTGGTACTCCAAGCCAAACAGAAACTAGTTAGTAATCAAATGCATGATCCTAGTTCATGTCGAGATGGCTAATGCAACACATACAAAATGCAACTAGAATGGGCTCGGCTAATCTAAGATGACATATGATGATGCTACAGCTATCACGTATTCAACTTGGAATTGAAATACGATGCAGTTAGTATGATGCGCCGAGCCCGGTGCATGCAAGACTGATGAATGATGCAAACATGCGAGCATAAGTATGCTAATTGAAACATGCCCTAATACTAACCATTGAAAGTAGGTAAGTAAAAGGGAGAAAGAAGTGGGGGTTGGAAGACATGCACACACGCACCCACACTTATTACAAATTCGCCCTCGCTCGGAGGGACCAAAAGAATAATACAATTTAACTAACCATCAAGCTAATTAAATGTTACAGACAATTAACTAGTTAAGCAAATTAACTAAGTTAATTAAGCAGTAAAAGCCACCTTGGGAAGAGGTCCCAATGCATGCGCGCTCGGATTGGCTTCGCCTGGAAATCCAATGCCATGCACAAGCTGCCTCTGTTTTCCCTGCTCTGCTCCTCTGAAAATCACACAATTCTCAAGGAACACTCTATGAACCCTGTGGAGCACTACCAACTAAGTAGAAACACCACCGACCATGTCCGGATGGTCATCGACCATTGGTTGAGCTCTCAGCCAAATATATTTGGTTGATCGGCACTCCATTCAGTCGATCGGCCAAATCTTCCTGCAGAACCTGTTTTGACAGCAACAGAGGGCAAAGCAAGGCATGGCAATGTATTTCAAGTAAATGTGTGCACCAACACATCCCTTATCATGTTTGTGACTCAAAGGGGTATGTTCCTTGATTCTCGGACCACCAATTGCGCATTTCAATGGGTGATGGCCCAAGGAACCAAGTCGTACATTTTGATATCAAATGAAATGCAATGCACATAAACAAACAAATAAGGCCCCAACCTCTATCACTTGATCAAGAGGCAAGGCATGCATGCCAATGCAATACAACCTAGACATGCGGACTAAGTATGCAACATGGCAATGCAAACAAGCATACAAGGCATGTGACGATCATGCTAATGACAAGTATGCAAGGTGTAATGTGGGTGTTCAAGCATGCAAACAAGCATGTGATAGGCTAAGTATGCCACAACATGCAAGGCTAATGTACATGCAAGATATGATGCAATCAAAGCATGTGGAGTGTAAGACATGTAATGACATGTAAAGAGTGAACTTAAACTAATTTAGGTAGCTCTATACTAGGCCCAAAACAGTGGCCAAAAGCTATGAGGATTGGGCCAAGTGCACATACAAGCATGCATGCAAAAGGGCCAACACTTGAGCATCAAAGAGACAACTTTTAAGCACACTTAAAAGAAGATAAACATGGACACATAGCATGCATAGAAAGCTCTGAAAATCATGTTATAAAGGTGCCAAACCAAGTAAACAAGACAAGCTAAACATGCAACAATGGTCCAAGATTCAAGGAAAGCCTAAGGGGCTTAAACCATGGCTAAGTCAAACAAGCCTCACAAAGCTAAAAGGACTTAAAACAGGTCCAAGGCAGACCTAAACAAAGCTAAGGACACACCTAGATGGCATATAACTGGTCTGAAAATGCAAGCACACAAAAGAGGCCACACATGGAGCATAAGATGACAACCTTGTGAAGCATTAAAGGGACATCAAATGCAAGCTTATAAGCATACCCTGAGGACTGAAGTGATACTATATGTAGTGCCAAACCACTGAAATGATGCAAGGATGGCATGGTAGAGGGGTCAATGCTCAAGGCATACAAGAGAGTTTGCGTGGTAGCTATACAAAGCAGAGCATGGATGACTCAAATGACAAAAAACAGTCCCTTAGCATACTAAGACAAGCACAAAAGCTTCACAAAGCTAGGCCTAAATCATGCTAGAACAAGGGTTAAAGCCTAAAGCATGTTAAGGCAAAAATATGGCATTACAAGACATGTATGTAAGGCAAGCATGGTGTGTCTAAACCAAGCAAAAATAGAGGTAATACATGGCAATATACGCATAAAAAACAGCTAAGGCATGGCCATCATACACTTAAACAAGATGCTCACACATGAGGCAAAAATGGCCCTTTTCAAGGACAACAAGGAGAGGGAGTGGCCCTCTCCTTCTGAGAACCTTAAGGCACCATCCTCACCACTGGAATCCCTCAAGATTTTAGTGGTGAGGAGGCCCGAACAAAGTGGTTCCGGAGCTCACCAAAATAGTACAAAAATAGGGCCAAACAAGGCTTAAGAGGAGTCAAACACCCCCAAACGACAAAGCAACCTTAAACAACTATGTTAAGCACGAAAAATCAAGACTTTTATTAGTTATGTACAAAGTCTAAAAACAGTTGCAAGATTGGTTAAAAAGCTATGCAAAAATGGGGAATAAAGGGTGAAGTTCTTACCCTTGATGACCCTCTTCACAAACAATGCTCCACTTGGTTCTTCAAGCTTGAATCCACTCAAGAACACCAAGAATAGCTCTCTGGACCCTCAGAAACCAAGAGAAGGTGTAACTCTATGTGTTTGTGTGCAATAGTAAGACTAAAACACCTTAAGGCAAAAGAGAGAGAGATGTAGAGATAGAATAGCTACAACTATGAACTAACCCTAACTCAGAGCTCCCTCTGTATTTTTTTTGTAACCCTAAAGGAGGGAGAAGAGGCTCCCTCTTATAGAGCTCACTCTTGCAAAGCTTCTCAAGTAAGCTAGTCAAGAGGGAGATCCCTCCATACACGTGTATGGAGGGGAGCAAAGTGTATGCCAGCTAGCACAGCTGGCATAAAAATATCTGCAAAAGCAGATGTACAGTGGTCAGCCAGCCAAAAATGTTATTTGATCAAAAAAGATGGCCGGTCGACCACAAATAGTGCCGGTTGGCCAAACATTTGGCCGATGGAAACAAACCAATGGCCGGTAGCCTCAAGCCATGGCCGGTGAGGTGTAGGGATGGCCAACAAGCCATTCCCTTCCCTCCAAAGCAAAAACACAAGTGTTTGATGCAAAACTAGACACAAAACAGTTGACTTGAGAGATCCTGAGGCAAGGCGCGTAGCCGAGACCTCCGGGAACTCAAGACAAACACAAACAAGGATGATCACCGAGTGTTCAAACGGTGACGCCCAAGTCTTAAGGTTTGTCAAAAATGGGGTATCTACAGTTGCCCCTCTTTGACAGAACTTGAAAGTCATAAGAATGACGGGAGTGAGTGTCAAAGCCCAGAGACGACCCATTTTTGACAAGGCCGAAAACTTAGACAAACATGCATGACAATAAAGATATGCGCCCGAAGGCAGGGGTGAAATGCAACGGAAAATGCAAGAAGCCGAGCATAACTTATGATCATACAAAGAAAGCTGTAACGAAGCACATACGATGCAACAGTTTTAAGCTAGTACCAACCAAACTACACTACAATGTAGAGAGGGTGCAAGAGAATTATGCAATTCTCGATACGTCTCACTCGGAGGATACAATACCTGTGCGGCTCGTCTGGTTGCACCAGCTTCAAATGAACCGTACATACAATATCGTGCCTGAAAGAGAAAGAAAACTCAACAGGTACAATATCGTTAGCAACATGCATAACAATGCAATCGAAAGCTGCGTGATAACGCGAATGTAGGATTTAAGGTCTCCTTAGACCATGGGGTGCACAAACAATGCGATGATAAGCAATTGAATCTAATGTAATGCAAATGATATGTAAAATTACAAGACAAATGTAAAACAATGCAAATAATATGCAAACCATACAAAACTCTATATAAGCAATGCAAACGATATGCAATGCAATTGAATCATGATCCAATCATGAGCGGTTCAAAACCATACAAATGTCAAATAGATTGATGGAGATGTAAAGTCCGTCTACCAAAAAAAAGGTGCCGCAACCCTCAAACCACAATACGAGCAGTGGAATAGGCGCGTACACATGCAGAACTATGAGTGATGTAGATGGACACAGGAACAAGTAATTGGGTGGAATGACATAAGTGAGGCATGCTCTGCTCAGAAAAAGTCATGATCCTAATGCTGGATGCAATCGAACTACATTACAATGCAGTATATACAGTGGATATGGCGTGCGACCGAAACATATCTTGCCTAGGAAAGGCATGTACACATGCAAACCGCGTCTAACACAGAAACGATGCCGCAACCCTCAAACCACAATTCCAGCAGTGGAATAGGCGCGTACACAAAAGTTTCAGATCCGTGTTTCGACGTGAAAAGTATGGGCATATACCAGACCAAGCTCAACATGGAAAGGCGTAAGCCATAACTGGATGTGATGCGGCAAATACATGCAAGCTACAATGCAACACTTACAAATATGCAATGGAATAGAACATTTACAATGGATAAGGCCTGCGGCCCAAACCGTATCTTGCTTAGGAAAAGCATGGACACAAACAAGCCACGTCTAACACAGAGAAGGTGCCACAACCCTCAAACCACAATACCAGCAGTGGAATAGGTGCGTACACATGCAGAACTATGCTTCGACGTGAAAAGTACGGGTGCATACCAGACCAAGCTCAACATAGAAAGGCGCAAGCCATAGATGGGGGTGATGCAGTGAATTCATGCAAGCTACAATGCAATATTTACAAATATGCAATGGAATGGAATATATACAGTAAAATGCATGACATATGCAATAATTACAGTGGTGCATGACATATGCACTATTTGCAGTGGTATGCATGACATATGCACTATTTACAATGATGTACGACATATGCACTATTTACAGTGAAATGCATGACATATGCATGTTTGTTTTTTTTGTTTTGTTTTTTGAATGCATGACAATGCATGTTTTTTTTTTGTGTTTTTGTTTTTGAAATGCAAATGATGCATGTTGTTTTTGTTGTTTTCTTTTTTTTGAAATGTAAATGCATGATGATGCATGATTTTGAAACGCGCGACAACGCGAGCCTTTTGAGATGCATAACAATGCAAATGATCTTGGAATGCGCGACAACGCGCGTCGCTTGAAATGCGTGCAATGCATGTGGACTCGAATGCGCGACAACGTGTGTTGCTTAAGATGCATGATAATGCATGTGGACAGCGCACATCAATGCAAGTTGTGCTTGGTACGACGTGTGTATGCATTCAAAAACCAAAGGTCTTGCATCTTTAGAGGATTTAAGGTCTCCTAGACCGAGCATGTTTAAGGTCTCGCCAGACCGAGCGGGTTTAAGGTCTCGCCAGACCGTACGTGTTTAAGGTCTCGCCAGACCATAGCGATTTAAAATGCAAAACAATGCAAGTAAGGTATGCGAATGCAAGACAATGCATGTGGGGGCAACTTTCGAATCTTGAAAGAGACAAAAGGACACAAAAAGGATACACCGCACCCGTATTCAGGTGCCAAGAACAGAAGACACGATCTGAGGTCGAAACGGAGATCGGTTGAGCCTCGGAAATGCACTTTCTTGCACTGTCTGGAGCAATGAAGGCCCCAAACCACACCTCTGATCCAAACAAGGTTTTAGGAGGCTCATCGGCCATCTTGGGAGGTCACCGGCTGTTCGCCGGCCATCAGAAAAGTCTACCGGCCAAATATTTGGCCGACCAGCGAACAGTGTGGCCGACTGGCCAAACATGCCTGAATCGGGGCAGTTTGGTCTTTGGCCTCGGGTTTTTTAAAATAGGGCCTCTAGCCCTATTTTCTTTACTTGTAATTGGTTGAAAACTCCCTCCCTCTCTCTCTAGATCATTTTCCTTCCTTCATTTCTCCATTTTCTTGTGTTTTCAACACTTTTTTGTCGTTCGATTCGCGAATACTTCGCCATTTCGGGCGTTTTCAACCGAACGAAACTTCGTTTCGGTGTCTTTTTCTTGATTTCTGCCACTTGGGGTTTGTTTCCACCAAGTTCCTCTTGATCTTCGTGCCTTTTCCATATTTCGGCTTTTTCGGCCATTTTTCGCCCTCTCGGGGTTGACTTTCCGTTGACTTTTCGCATTCTAGCCCGGTTTCTAGATTTTTGGCCATTTTCACACTCTCTCCGAGATGGCAGACGATCTTCCACAGGGTGGGACTCCCCCGGAGCATGAAATGGATCTCGAGGCCGAGCTCTTGCCTCTGAGCGTCCGCCCGTTCGACCAGGCGACCTACCGACCGGTGATTCACATACTACCTCCCGACGGACTTCGCCAGTTCTGGAGTTTTGACAGGACGGTGCCTCCAGAGCTTCTCCTGCGCGAACCGGGGTCACATCTATCATACGACGTTTCTGAGGTATATTCTTTCCCGTTTCATTTTTCGCAATGTAGAACACTTAACTGCCATAGTTGATTATGTTCTTTAACTGCTTAGCCCGGATACACCGATACACTGTATGCTGTAGTTGACTGTGAACACACTTGCACTTGATATCTGTTTGAATTGGAACATGCGCACACATACTGTATTTGCCCTGAACCACTCAAACACATTGACACATCACACATTGTAATTCATTGCGAGCACACCAGCACCCGATAACTATTTGAACTTGAAAACGTGCACACACGCTGTATCTGTACTGAACCACTCAAACATGCTGACATGTCACATGGTGTAGTTTATTGTAAGCACACCGGCACCCGATGTTTGTTTGAACTTGAGAACGTGCACACACGCTGTATTGTCACCAATTCTGAATGCTTTCATAATTGTACATTTTATATTGCTTTGCAACCGTTGTTTTTGAATGCAGGGGGATTCCCATGCCTTCCGGGGGTATGGGAACGTTGCCGCCAGAGATTGGTATATGGAGCTACCAGATGCGGTCCGCCACATCGTAGACCAAGCCGGTTTCGGCGCCTTCTGCAGGGGACTTTCCAGACTTACCGCGAGCAGGCCTCTGCTGGCCGCTCTAGTGGAGAGGTGGTGGGCACCACCGATTCCTTCCACTTTTCTGCCACGGGAGATATGACGATGACTCCATATGACTTCTCGATGCTCACCGGCATCGGGGTAGGGGGTGATCCGATCCCCTTCGACACAGACATGGATGAGTGGGGGGCCGCTCTGATTTACTTGCTGGGCGAGATGCCGCCTTTGGCGCGCCCAGGATTCGTTAGATATTCATGGTTCGAGAGCCACTTCAGGGTTCAGCCGGCCTTGGCCGAGGAGGCACCGATGGCTCAGGAGGAGGTGGAGCAGTACGCCCGCGGCTTCCTCATGTTTCTACTGGGGACGACCATTTTCGCCGACCGAGCGAATACCGTGCCCCTCTGTTTGTTGAGTGCGCTTGTGGACGTCACGCGGATCTTGCGCTACGACTGGGGTGGCACCGGTTTGGCCACGTTGTACGGATACATGAGCTCAGCTTCCTGTGGCAGCGGACAGTTGCTCGGGGGCTACTGGCAAGCTTGGGAGGTCCATTTGCTTCTTCTGTTTTTCATTTCTGCTTTCCATTACCTGTACTCTGTACACTGCACACACTACGGTTTGCTTCACACTAACTGTATACTGTACACACGGCACACATATACCCTGCTTTTCACTGATTGTATACTGCACAGACTATACACTCTGCACCATACACTGCACAATACACGGCTCTGTGATTTCTGCTTTATTCTGCATTTTGCTTTATTTGATAAGCATACTGATACTTACTCTGCAGTTGTGGATCTACGCCTACTTTCCGAGGCTCGCGCTAGTGCCTGATAAGGAGACCCCTCTTGTCATTCCATTCTCCCGACGCTTCGATGTGAGGTGTGTGCGGAGACCACGAGAGACGTTCATATTCTTCCGCTGCTATTTCGACACCATCACCCCTGCAAAGGTATGTTTAGAACTTGCAGTTCATTTAAGCTTCGCTTTGCACTGTATTTTTTGATAACAATAGATAACAAACTGCATGCCATTTATAGATCACCTGGCAGCCTTGGGCTCCATTGCCAGCTGGGATTCGGGAGTGATTTGCCGGCGCGGAGGAGATTTCCCGCTTCAGGCTTCTATTAGAGGGCCCTGTCTGTCGGGCCTGGTACCCAGGTGAGCGCTTCTTGCACCAGACCCTGGGTTTGTCACAACAGATAGTTCTAGCTCCGCCCCCTGAGCATATGAGGGACACCGAGAGGTTCACTCATGAGTAGATGGCTGATTATATGATCGGCTGCGATTCGATACATTATAGAGGCATAGGCGACTACACAGAGTACGTCCGTACGTATATCATGCGGCTTTTGAGCAGTGGCCGTCGAGCTAAGAGAGAGAGGCTGGCGGTGCCAGTGGCTGGAGCAGGGGTAGGGACATCGAGGATGGCTCGAGTCCGTGGCAGGAGTAGAGCTTGTAGAGGACGGGGGGCTAGTTGGCCAGCACTGCCCACGACGATGACATCCAGAGGGTGGGGTGGGGTGACTTACCAGATCCCCATCGCTCCTCCTCCGGCTGATCATGAGTTAGTCGGTTTGTACGACTTGCCTCCGGTATGTACTACTGCATTTTTCATTTTGCACCGTCATTTCATTTTATTTCGTTTGATATTCCGCAGAATATTGATACTTCTAACACTTTTGCAGGCTTCCTTCGAGTACACTCGCCAATCCCTGGAGTTGACTACTTCGGTGATGGGGATGTTCCAGCAGAGCCTCGATCTTTTGGCCATGTACAGTATTCCGGTATGGTCTTCTGACCGCAGTCTCAAACCATACATAAACTATTTCACATAATCTGACGCATTGCCCTGTTAACACAACACTCAATACACTGCCCTCACGGCATCCGATACACTGTAGCCCACAGATTGTTCACAGCATTACTCACGACATTCATATACTACACTCAGTCACTGCATTCTGTACCGTCATGCTGCTCATAGCATTCATACTCTGCACTCATACACCGCATTCTGTACTGATACTCTATTTTGCGTAACATACTGATGCGTCTGTAATTTGTACTTTTCAGCCTCCATTTTTGATTCCCGCTGCAGGAGGTGCTCCAGCCGGACCTTCGATTTCTACCCAAGGAGGAGGAGATGGCGGAGTATACCCCCGCACCAAGGTGGGGAGTACTCATGTTAGAAGTAGCTCTCGGGCGCCAGTTCCAGATGACGACGAGTCCGAGGCAGAGGCGGAGGTGGAGTCATCTGAGGAGGAGACCGGAGATGGCACTGACTCGGGCTCAGATGACGGCGTTGATGATGATGCTCCTGGACCTTCGTCTAGGAAGAGGACGAGGACGGACCTCTAGGCCTGAGACCATTTGACATTGATCCAGATTTTTGCTATTTTTCTTCTTCTTATTTTGCTTTTCTTTTTGCTGGTAGCTAGAGTACCTTGTACTGCCGCAGGAAGGTTTTTGTTTTCTCCAAAACTTTGTACTTGAAAAGATGATGAAAAGACACAAACTTTTTATCTGAAAAAGTGCTACATTGATGCATTTCATACACTGCATCGCATTGCATCATATTACACCTCAATGTAAATGAGATTGATCTCCTGTCTGGAAAATCAAACACTTGTATTGTAATAACCAGATAATGGATCGGCCAACAGCAAAACAACTCAAACAAACCACTGCTCATTTTGACCACTCGGCTCGTAACACAGTGCTTGGTTTAATCTGCATACAGCCCACACAGCTCACAACTGATTTTGAACACTGCTTATTTAGAACTCTGCTCATTCTGAAATTCATAGCCCATAACACAGTATTCTTAGTTGATTCTGCAAGCGACGAAAACAGTCCAAATCTGAAAAGACGGAATACATAGGTAGAATCGGCAGAAGCTGAAACACACTCAGATGCAATCCGGAACCCACATGTTCACTGTTTCCAAGTGACCTGGGTTGAACCCCCGCGGTTTTACAAAAGAACCAAACCTGTTTTACAGAAATGTGGGGAATGGCACAGCACTCTGAGCACAAAACGATTTGAGAAAACAGGTTTTCAACCGGGTATTAAGCCTACGACTGAACACAGTGAAAAAGACTCAATAACGAAAAACAAAAGGTAAACAACCTAAACACAATGAGACACGCTCGGAACCGACTCAAAGCAAGAGCTAAGGCAAACAAAACAAAAGACATGACACACAGACGCGTTATAAAAACGAGGGACTTCTCAGATCACGAGGAGCCAGTTTCTGCCAGTATTATTCCCACCCTTTCTTATTTGTGATTCTCACATCACTCGGCCCTCAGGCTCGGTTTTTTCACTCAAAACCCTTTTGCTCACTTTTCTCTCAACTTACATCTCTCTATTCTTTAATCTCTCATTTTATATCCCTCCCCAGATATGGTCGGTGGATAAACAAGAGGTAGTGGGTTCATGCTCAACACTGTTAGCTCACAGCTATTTCTTCTGGTGACATTTAGTCGATGCCCTGGATGAGGGAGTGGAGTGTCTTGATCCGTTCCAATTCGTGCTTCGCACTTGGTTTGATACCTCGTTGCTCGGAGGGTGAGAGAGCTTTCAGCCCTTTAATGACAGGTTCAACTGTGCCCTTTTTGGCAAGTATGCTGGCGGTGGGGGAAAGACAGGAAGCCTGATTCAACTGTGCCCCTAGTTCATCATTTTGACCATTTTTTGTTTTGGTTTTCTACTAAAACAATTTTGACCAAAATGAGAGTGAGATTAACACACTTGTTCAACTTTTTGATTTTGAAAATCATGGAAGTTAGGTCATGAGCACTGAAAATTTTCCTTTTTTGGGTCCAAGAAAGGGTCCAGTTTTGGAAAAAAGTGGAATAATTTTGAGAGAATCAGTCAACCTCAGTAAAAATTCGCAAAAACTATTTTTGCAAACGGTCACTGCTCAACGAGCGCAGAACTTAACTCTTGAGATGCATAACCTCGGATCGGAAGCAATGGAAAATTGCCCCTTGTCTGGATAGCACTGCACGACAACGGAAAGTTGCCCCTAGTTTGAATGGCGACTCATGACAACGGAAAGTTGCCCCTTGTCTGGATAACGCCGCAGCATATTGTAATCAGTCCTCATTAGTGATGATTGCAACTAAACTCTCGGATACAGAGAAGACAAAGATGGTCAAAACCAATATATGGACACAGTCACCATGAAAGTGCGTGGGGCTGGACTTCAGGATGAAGTTGCCTACGTATCCCAAACATGGGAATCAAGCCTTACGTAGTTTCAGGGTTAAGGTACACTCGGGTATTTAACCTCTCTTTTTGCGCTCTAACTTTTGCCAAGGCCGCCCTTCCGGGTTTTCAACCTTGTGAGCTCTGTTTTTCTTTTCTTTTCAATTCTTTTCATTTTTTCATCTTTTCTTTTCTTTTTGCATTTTTCTTTTTCTTGCTCTAACTTTTGCCTGGGTCGCCCTTCCGAGTTTTCGGCCCAGCGAGCCTCTCAAGGGTAAAAGTTTAGCTTTGTCCATGTTGAATGGTTTTGAGATCCTAAAGTCATCTGAATCTAGGAGAATGGCTGCTGTTCGCTGACGATGTAGGAGTCCATCCGATGGGGGGTTGAATTTGCTCCTAGTGTTGTTGATAGGAACTCGGTTATCCTTCAGCAATACTTTCTTCTTTCCTCCCTTCTGGGATTTGGCATTCTTGCCATCTTCATTAGCTTGAGAAACTTCCCAATTTTTTTGACTCTTCGAGCACATCTGACATTTTTGCCCCTAGCTCCAAGGGCACTTATGATCTAGCTTTTTAAGCTTCCTTTTGATCATATCTGATATTCTTGATCTGACTTTGGTGCCTCTTGTTCGAGGGCTGTTTAGAATCTGGCCACACAAGCCTCACATTGTGGTTGACCGTTGAACATTCTGAATTGAGGTTCAAGATTTGAAAGTAAGGGCTCAAGTCTTGAGGCCGAAAGCGATCCTAAGTTGCACAATCTCAAGAGCGATTCCACATAGGCCTTCGCAGGACTGAGCAAAACATTTTGTTTTTGAGTTTTTATTTTTTTTAAGAAAGTGACAAATCACTCGCGCTGAAGATAGTGCGGAACCAATCTGGATCAAGCCAGGGTCCTTCTCAGTACTCACGTTAACAAACATGATTTCATTCATTAAGGGCTTTAGCATGCCTCTCTTTCTTTCAATTTGATCAAGTTTTTGAAAAACCCGAGGAATTCCTTCCTCTTTGTTTTCATCACCGCAGTGTTCAAAAAGTTAAAAACTTAGGTCAATGCAATGAGTTTGGGGTGCAGAAGAGTGAGTGAGATGCTCCGCTGTTTCATTCAAATGCTCTGGCACAACTAGCTCAAAGTAGCGATATGCACGAGAACATGATAGCCGCAGCTGTTTCATTCAAGATTTCCTAGTTGCAACTGGCTCCACAGTAGAGACGGACTCAAAAGAAAGCAAAAGGATAATTGAAAAACAAAACGGTGTTCGAGGCAACAACCCCGAAATCACCTGATATTCTATACAATGGGACTGACTCGACACAACAAGATAGACACTTTAAGCAAAAAGACTGACTCAAGACAATGAGACAGACCTAAAACAAAAAAAAATAACTGACTCGGCACCCAAGCCAGAAATTACAAAACTGCATTCGCAAATGCTCCCGACAGTGCGTGCCAAACGCCACATTTGAAATACACCGAGCGCCGCCCGCAGGTGGTCCAACCCTTGATCACATACTCGCAGTATCCTCGAAGTCCAACAGCTCAGTGGTAACAGACTTTGTTGAGGTAGGTGGGAGGATGACCTTATTGTCGATCAAATCTTGCCCTTCATTGCGAAGGCGGAAACAACCGTCGGTGTTGTGACCGGTTTGCTGGTGGTATGCGCAGTATAAGGCAGCATCATGTGTAAGAGGGAGATTCTTCGGGAGAGGTCGAGGTTTGAGGGGTTTAAGATGCCCGTTTTTAGCCAAAATTTGAAATGCCCTAGACAAAGGCATGTAGAGGGCGTGAAAGACTCTTCGCCCTCGAGGCAGGTACTTCGAAGTCTGAGGGTTCTTGCTAGACGCACTAGCGAAAGGGTCGGCAGGCACAGCCTTGGCTTTCTGATTTTTTCCTGGTGCAGGGTTGGGAGTGGAAGGAACTGTCTTGGCATGACGGGGCCTATCCCAATTTTTCGCCACGCTTGAACTGCCTTCGGTTGGAGTGGGGAAAGCATCATCCACAGCTTTAGTCATGACTGCGAATACTTGTTGCTCATTCATTCCCCCGGCTTTCAAAGCCTCGACTGCCCACAGCAGTTGCTCAACGGGATCAGCATCTGTTCCTACTTCATTCTTACATCTAGCATCAGCCTGATCGAGGGTTTGGGTTGCTATATCAGAGCGGAACTCGGTTGTTGTTGACATGTCATTGCTATAGCTTGGGATAGCCTCAGGCTGGCTGAGCTCGATCACAATTTGTCCCAGTAGCGGGGGCTCTTGTGGTATGAAATTCCCAGCATATGGTGCAGCTGGTGGTGAAGCTGACATTCCATAGGCCAGTTCGGCCATAGATCTCTGGAGGTCGCCGATCATTCCCATCAATTCAAACGTGGTGGCCTTACGAGCTTGAAACAACTGGGGCTCCCAGATTGGGCGCGCAGCGGGCGACCTGGGCGGAAGTGGTATTTCGACATTGGGTTCATCACGCAAGATGGTTCCTCGGTCCAGTGCAGCTGCCATAACCACGATTTCTTCTGAACTCTGCGTCATCATAAGTCCGCTGAACTGAACGGTGATGATGCAACCGGCGATTGACGGATCTGACGTCTGCCTTGCCTCAGCGAAGGAGAACACCAAATCTCTGAACCCAAATCTCTGAACTGAAAGGGAAAACAAGCAGTATTTCAGCCCAGACGGAACAGACACAGGCGTAGCTGAATAACTATACTCTACTACTGATCATTGTTCCACAAAATCACTACCCCAAAAAACTGAATCTGATGCCTGCAGATATAACTGATTCTCACAAACACTGATACTGATGCCCTCAGGCCTGACACTTAAACTTACAAACTGATATGTGCGTTCCTGTAGAGATACACTCTAAAAGCACATAGCAAGTAAAAGAGAACCAAAACACCTCTATGTTGGGGTAGGGTTTCCCTGTCCTATTTTGTCAGGAGCTACGGTTTCACTACACACGCAGCGGTTTCACACAACCTATAATCGGGTATGCAACCTGTCCTAGCTTGGAATGGTCACTACGGATTCCGAATATGCACTAGGTCGAATGGTCAAAAAGAGGGGGCCCTGGTAAAACCAGGGTTTGTGTTCCCATACTGGCAGAGCCCGTAACCGGTCAACCTTACGGCACGCAGTCGTAGGCTAACCGCTCAGGAATAGCAGACGGCAAACACGGTGTCCTAGGCGCACCAACGCACATGCAATGCAAAGAAACACATGTGTGTAGTCAAAACAAGATATCATGAGTTCTAGTCAAATTCTCTAACTCCCCAGCAGAGTCGCCAAAAACTGTAGACGTCCCCGAACGCCCCGGGAGGATGAATCCCATTCTGTTCATTTGGGCTCACTACAGTTCATGACTCTCAAATTGTCACGGTTCTTAATCTGAACCAAAGATTCCAAATCAGGCAAATCGTTTTGAGAAAATAGATTTTTAAAAAAGAGGTGCCAAACATGGACTACTTTGCCAGATACAGAGTCGCCACCTAAATATTTTATTTTTGGGAAATTTGGGAAACCCTGACTCGTTTGCCTAAGGCTACATGTCCGTCATCACCAAAGTTACCTCGGCTCGGGAACTTGGGTACGTTTCGGGAAGGTCAGCTATGAGCACCCCCTCTCGCCCGATCCGAAGATCGGCCTCTACTAACCATGATATTTTGTTTTGAAAACATTATGCGTTCTTATACCGGTTATTAGCCTAGAATTACTATGTGATGCGCACAACAAAAAAAGTATAGACTGGATCGCCTGAATTGGAACAAAATATTTCATGTTTGTTTGTTTGAAAATGGTTTGATGGTGCTACCCGCAAGTAGGCTAAGACACGGATTTCAATGAATTGTTCCAACTCAAACAATCCAACCTTCACCCACAGGCATTTGGGCATATATAACATATAAGCATATAGCCTGATGGTAAGCATGTTAATATGGCAACACTCACACGCATGCAAGATGCTAAAGCATAAGAGCTTACCTAGTATCCCAAGCCAAACAGAAACTAGTTAGTAATCAAATGCATGATCCTAGTACATGTTGCGATAGCTAATGCAACACATACATAATGCAACTAGAATGGACTCGGCTAATCTAAGATGACATATGAAGATGCTACGGCTATCACGTATTCAACTTGGAATTGAAATACGATGCAGTTAGTATGATGCGCCGAGCCCGGTGCATGCAAGACTGATGAATGATGCAAACATGCGAGCATAAGTATGCTAATTGAAACATGCCCTAATACTAACCATTGAAAGCAGGTAAGTAAAAGGGAGAAAGAAGTGGGGGCTGGAAGACATGCACACACGCACCCACACTTATTACAAATTCGCCCTCGCTCGGAGGGACCAAAAGAATAATACAATTTAACTAACCATCAAGCTAATTAAATGTTACAGACAATCAACTAGTTAAGCAAATTAACTAAGCTAATTAAGCAGTAAAAGCCACCTTGGGAAGAGGTCCCAATGCATGCGCGCTCGGATTGGCTTCACCTGGAAATCCAATGCCATGCACAAGCTGCTTCTGTTTTCCCTACTCTGCTCCTATGAAAATCACATAATTCTTAAGGAACACTCTGTGAACCCTGTGGAGCACCATCGACTAAGTAGAAACACCATCGACCATGTCCGGATGGTCATCGACCATTGGTTGAGCTCTCGGCCAAATATATTTGGTCGATCAGCACTCCATTCAGTCGACCGGCCAAATCTTCCTGCAGAACCTGTTTTGACAGCAGCAGAGGGCAAAGCAAGGCATGGCAATGTATTTCAAGCAAATGTGTGCACCAACACATCCCTTATCATGTTTGTGACTCAAAAGGTTATGTTCCTTGATTCTCGGACCACCAACTGCGCATTTTAATGGGTGATGGCCCAAGGAACCAAGTCGTGCATTTTGATATGAAATGAAATGCAGTGCACATAAACAAACAAATGAGGCCCCAACCTCTATCACTTGATCAAGAGGCAAGGCATGCATGCCAATGCAATACAACCTAGACATGCGGACTAAGTATCCAACATGGCAATGCAAACAAGCATACAAGGCATGTGACGATCATGCTAATGACAAGTATGCAAGGTGTAATGTGGGTGTTCAAGCATGCAAACAAGCATGTGATAGGCTAAGTATGCCACAACATGCAAGGCTAATGGACATGCAAGATATGATGCAATCAAAGCATGCGGAGTGTAAGACATGTAACGACATGTAAAGAGTGGACTTAGACTAATTTAGGTAGCTCCATACTAGGCCCAAAACAGTGGCCAAAAGCTATGAGGATGGCGCCAAATGCACATGCATGCAAATGGGCCAACACTTATGCATCAAAGAGACAACTTTTAAGCACACTTAAAAGAAGATAAACATGGACACATAGCATGCATAGAAAGCTCTGAAAATCATGTTATAAAGGTGCCAAACCAAGTAAACAAGACAAGCTAAACATGCAACAATGACCCAAGATTCAAGGCCTAAGGGGCTTAAACCATGGCTAAGTCAAACAAGGCTCACAAAGCTAAAAGGACTTAAAACAGGTCCAAGGCAGACCTAAACAAAGCTAAGGACACACCTAGATGGCATATAAGTGGTCTGAAAATGCAAGCACACAAAAGAGGCCACACATGGAGCATAAGATGACAACCTTGTGAAGCATTAAAGGGACATCAAATGCAAGCATATAAGCATACCATGAGGACTGAATTGATGCTATAAGTAGTGCCAAACCATTGAAATGATGCAAGGATGGCAAGCTAGAGGGGTCAATGCTCAAGGCATACAAGAGAGTTTGCATGGTAGCTATACAAAGCAAAGCATGAATGACTCAAATGACCAAAACAGTCCCTTAGCATACTAAAACAAGCACAAAAACTTCACAAAGCTAGGCCTAAATCATGCTAGAACAAGGGTTAAAGCCTAAAGCATGTTAAGGCAAAAATATGGCATTACATGACATATATGCAAGGCAAGCATGGTGTGTCTAAACCAAGCAAAAATAGAGGTAATACATGGCAATATAAGCATAAAAAACAGCTAAGGCATGGTGTAGACGTCCCCGAACGCCCCGGGAGGATGAGTCCCGTTCTGTTCATTTGGGGTTACTACAGTTCGGACTCGACTTGTGTCACGGTTCTTAATCTGAACCAAAGAGTCCAAATCTGGCAAATCATTTTGAGAAACAGATTTTTGAAAAAGTAGTGCCAAACATGGACTGCTTTGCCAGATACAGAGTCGCCACCTAAATATTTTTAAAATGGGAAAATTTACGAAACCCAGACTCGGTGCCGAAGGCCACATGTCCGTCATCACCGGAGTTGTCTCGGCTCGGGAGCTTGGGTACGATCGGGGAAGGTCAGCTATGAGCACCCCCTTTCGCCCGGTCCGAAGACCGGCCTCTACTAACCGTGATATCCAATTTTGAAAACGCTATGTGTTCTTAAACCAATTATTAGCCTAGAATTACTATGTTATGCGCGCAGCAAACAAGTATAGACTAGATTGCCTAATTTGGAAAGAGACATTGCATATCCGTTCGTTTTGAAAATGCTTTGGAATTTGCTACTCGCAAGTAGGCTAAAACACGGATTTCAATGAGTTCTTCCAACTCAAACAATCCAACCTTCACCCACAGGCATTCAAAACAGTTTAACACATAAGCATCTAGCCGCATGGCAAGCATACTGTCATGTTAACATTCACACACATGCGAGATGCTAAAGCGGAAATACTTACATCGTACTCCGTGCCAAAACAAAGAACTTGTTAGCAAACATGCATGATCCAAGTCCATGTTAAGTGCCTAATGCATCGCACACAAAGTGTTGCTAAGATAGGCTCGGCTAATCCTAGACATGTCATGTGAAAATGCACAATTATCACATATTCAGTTCGGGAATTGAAGTACGAATGCAATTAACATGATGTACCGAGCCTAATGCATGTAATACAAAATGCATGAATGCACGCATGCATAGCATAAGGTATGCTGAATTTAAACATGCCCTAATCTACCACCGTAAGCAGGTAAATAAAAGGGAAGAAAGAAGTGGGGTTGGAAGACATACACACCACCCACGCACACTTATTACAGATTTACCCTCACTCGGAGGGACCGAATGAATATTACAAATTAATTAACTACACCAGCTAATTAATATTACAAATTGCCTAATTTAATTAACAAATTAAATAGACTGATTAAAACAGGAAAACGCCTCGAGAAGCGCGCCGCCATGCGCAAGCTGCCTCTGTTTTCTTTCCTATGCTCCTCTGGAGGCTGTCAAAACCTCAGGGTTGCATCCCTAGGCACTGGGGAGAACCACCGGCTGAGTGGAATCATCACCGGCACTGGTATGTGTCCATCGGCACAAAATTGAGTCTGTCGGCAGAGAAAAGATTGCCGGCCAGCACCTTACACTGCCGGTCGGCAAAGAAAGTCTGCTGGACCTGCAACTCACAGCAACAGAGGGCAAAACAAGGCATGGCAGCACAATTCAAGGCATGTATGCACCAACCATGTCTCTTATCATTGTGATGACTCAAAGGGACATGTGCCTTGGTTCTCGAACCACCAATCACGCATTTCCATGCATGATGGCCCAAGGAACCAAGTATGCAACTTTGATTTCAAATGCATGCAAACCAATCAAACAAATTAGGCCTAATTCCTATCACCATTTCAAGGAACAAGGTATGCATGCAAGATGCAATGCAACCTAGGCATACAAGCTAAGGATGCAACATGGCATGGCAAAGCACTTATGCTAGCATACAAGCATACATATGGCAATGCAAATAAATGGAAAGATGGGCTTATACATGAATTAGGCAGCTCTAATAAGGCCTAAAACAGTGGCCATAAGTGCTAAAGAGTGAGGGCTAAATGGCATACACACACACATGCACATAAGGGCCAACACTTAAGCACAAATCAAGCAACATTCAAGCACACTTGAAAGGGACAAACATGAACAATTAGCATGCAACATAAGCATTGAAATCATGCCAAGACATGGTGCCAAACCGAGCAATAAATCAAGCCAAGCATGCAACAAATGGCCTAAATGCTCAAGGCAAGTCAATGGAGCATTGGACTACACTTAACATGACCAAACATGGCATGCATTAAACAACTAAAAACAAATTTTTAGCATGTTAAAACAAGGCCAAAGGACTCCTTAGATGGCATCTAAGTGGCCCAAATTCAAAGGCATGCAAAGGCATCAAAACATGGAGCACGCAACACATGCTTATGAGGCATTAAAGATGCATGCAAGGCAATCAAGCAAGCATGGAAATGGGACTGAAATAACATATAAAGTGACCCCAAATCACCAAAACAATGCAAAGATGGCATGCTACACATGCACATACTCAAGGCCAACATGCCTAAATACAAATGAGCTATGTCAAGCATGCAAAGATCAACCCAAACGACTACGGACAGAGCTAAAACATGTCAAGATAAGCACATAATCTTCACAAGACTAAGCCAAAAACATGCTCCAACAAAGGCTAACAACCTAAGGCACATTAAGGCACAAACAAGGCATTACATGGAAACTATGCTAAACATGCATGGAGTTCCAAAACCAACTTGAAATCATGTTATATTATGGATATATAAGCATGAAAAACAAATCAAACATGCTCAACACACACTCAAGCATAGGCTTCCTTAAGAGGCCAAAATATGCCCTTTTCAAGGACAAGAAGGAGAGGGGGTGGCCCTCTCCTTCTTGGGACTTCAAAGCATCATCTTCACCACTGAAATCCCTCAAGATTTCAGTGGTGAAGAGACCTCAACACCAAAATCCCGGAGCTAGCACAAAATGGCTCAAAATGAGGCCTTTTGAGGCCTAAGGGTGGTCAACAACCCTCAAACAACAAAACACTCTTAATAAACAATAAAGAGGGCCTAAAAATAGAACTTTTTTATGTTATACAACAAGCACAAAAACAGCTCTAAGATAGGTATAAAATCAATGCAAAAATGGGGGAAAAAGGGACTAGTTTCTTACCCTTGTAGTCCTCTTCAACAATGGTGCTCCAAAGGCCTCCTTTGGCTTGAATCCAACACCAAAATCTCAAAACAAACCCTTTAGAACCTCAGCTCCAAGAGGAAGGTGAAACACTAGGTGTTTGTGTGCAATAGTGAGACACAAAACACCTAGTGTGCAAATAAGAGGGAAAGAGAGATAGAGAATGTATATCTAACCCTAACCCTAGAAAAACCAGAGCTCTCCTCTGTATTTTCCTCCCTAAAAAATGTCTAAAAGCTCTCCTCTTTTGCCTTAGAGAGAGTTCCTCTCTATATGCCTCTTGTAAAGCTTACAAGACAAGCTTTGCAAGAGGGAGATCCCTCCATACACGTGTATGGAGGGGAGCAAAAGAAATACAGCTGTCTAAAAATATCTGCAAAAGCAGATGAACAGCAATCGGCCGGCCAAAAATGCCATCTTGGCCAAAACAAGTGCCGGTCGGCAACAAAAAGTGTCGGCCGGCAACAAAGAGTGCCGGCCGGCAAACTATATTGCCGGTGGCAGCAAAAACCAGCCGGTGGCATCTAGCCACTGCCGGTGATGGGTGGGGATGGTCTACAAGCCCCACCTTGCCTCTCAAAGGCAAGATGCAAGTGTTTGGTGCAAAACCAGACACTAAACGGTCGAGTTCGGGGATCCTGAGGCAAGGCGCGCGAGCCTAGACCTCCGGGAACTCCAAACGAACACAAACATGGATAATCACCGAGTGTTCAAACGGTGACGTCCAAGTCTTGAGGACGGTCAAAAATGGGGTGTCTACACATGGCCATCATTCACTTAAACAAGATGCTCACACATGAGGCAAAAATGGCCCTTTTCAAGGACAACAAGGAGAGGGGATGGCCCTCTCCTTCTGAGAACCTTAAGGCACCATCCTCACCACTGAAATCCCTCAAGATCTCAGTGGTGAGGAGGCCCAAACAAAGTGGTCCCGGAGCTCACCAAAATAGCAAAAAAATAGGGCCGAACAAGGCCTAAGAGGAGTCAAACACCCCCAAACGACAAAGCAACCTTAAACAACTATGTTAAGCACTAAAAATCAAGACTTTTATTAGTTATGTGCAAAGTCTAAAAACAGTTGCAAGATTGGTTAAAAAGCTTTGTAAAAATGGGAAATAATGGGTGAAGTTCTTACCCTTGATGACCCTCTTCACAAACAATGCTCCAGTTGGTTCTTCAAGCTTGAATCCACTCAAGAACACCAAAAACAACTCTCTGGCCCCTCAGAAACCAAGAGAAGGTGTAACTATGTGTGTTTGTGTGCAATAGTAAGACTAAAACACCTTAAGGCAAAAGAGAGAGAGATATAGAGATAGAATAGCTACAACTATGAACTAACCCTAACTCAGAGCTCCCCTGTATTTTTTTTGTAACCCTAAAGGAGGGAGAAGAGGCTCCCTCTTATAGAGCTCACTCTTGCAAAGCTTCTCAAGTAAGCTAGTCAAGAGGGAGATCCCTCCATACACGTGTATAGAGGGGAGCAAAGTGTATGCCAGCTAGCACAGCTAGCATAAAAATATCTGCAAAAGCAGACGTACAGTGGTCGGCCAGCCTAAAATGCTATTTGATCAAAAAAGATGGCCGGTTGACCACAAAGAGTGCTGGTTGGCCAAACATTTGGCTGATGGAAACAAACCAATGGCCGGTAGCCTCAAGCCATGGCTGGTGAGGTGTGGGGATGGCCAACAAGCCATTCCCTGCCCTCCAAAGCAAAAACACAAGTGTTTGATGCAAAACTAGACACAAAATAGTCGACTTGAGAGATCCCGAGGCAAGGCGCGTAGCCGAGACCTCTGGGAACTCAAGACGAACACAAATAAGGATGATCACCGAGTGTTCAAACGGTGACGCCCAAGTCTTGAGGACGGTCAAAAATGGGGTGTCTATAATGGCACATCGAGGAAAGAAGTTGTGCGAACCTAAGGACACACTCTAAGGTTCCGAGCCACAGAGAACAGTAATAACAAGTGAAATACATCCAATCATTATGCAATCAGAGCAGAGAACGGTATAAGCATTGGAAATTCATCCAGATGCATTTCACCAAAGCGTTCTAACACGCCATGCGCGAGAGGAAAGAGAGAGAGGTGCAAACACCGAAGGGTGGTATAAACATCAGGCATACTGTAGACACCCCATTTTTGACCGACCTTGAGACTCAGACGTCACCACTTGAGCGCTTGGTGATATTGCATAATGTGCTCGTTCAGAAGTTTCAGAGTCTTGGTCGTGAGCCCTGCCTCCGGATTTCCGAACCCTCTTCTGTGCCTTGCCTCGGTTTGCGAACTAGGCTCGATTTTCTCTGTTTCTTTTCCTGAGGGGAGGGAGAGGTCCCGTAGACCATCTCTCAGTGGCCGTGGGCTACATTTTGTGGCTGTAGGCCATTTTTTCCATTTCGGAGCTCGGTTCCCAGTTTTCGGAGCTGTCAGGCTGTGTGCCTCGGTTCGGGACCGCTTAACCATCTCCTATTGCTCCGGTTTTTGGCATACTTCTTATTTACTCCCTTTTGAGGGACACTGAGGTCTGAGAGACCCACTTCGTGGTCGAGTGCCACTTTCAGTGCTTAACAGGCAGTTTTCGGGGCCCCTAACTGCGCGTTCTGGCCCCTAAACATTCGTTTTGCATCGGTTTTCGTTCATTTTTGGCAGGTACCTCTGTTTCATCACCAGGAAGGTCGTAGAAGGGTGGAAGGCCAGCAATTGTTTCAGCAACCAGTTATATATCCTTCGGTGCCCTCCGATGCCCGTTTTTCTCACTTCCGAGCCAATGTTGAACACCCTTGGGCCATTTTCTTGAACTTTTAACCACATATTTGTGATGTACACACATGGGAGGACACCAAAAGTTGGTGGCCGGCCAGTAATTCCACCTGACTCTTTTGCACCCTTCCTAAAAATGGCCTATTCTCTCTCCTGTTTTACAGTTGACAATTTTGAACCACAGGGTTGTGTTGAGGACACCTGGGAGGACACCAATTTGTGGTGGCCGGCCATTAATCTTCTTGACCCTTGGCCGGCTGGCCATGGGAGGTGGCCGGCCGGCCACCTGAAGCTCCAAAAACTAGCCGGCCATGATCCTTGCAATGTGTACATTACAGCTGTACACTTTTTTCCCCCAAAAAACCTGTATCCGAGGGGACAACTTTTGGGGGGAAACTTGGCTTGTTTTCCCCCCACTTTTTCCCTCCATTTCTCCCCCTCTTTGGTCCATATACGTGGCTGGCCAGCTCCGTCAAAAGGGTTAGAAAAATTCCCTTCAAGCCCTTTGCATTATATCTCTCTCCCTCTCCATCTCCAAGCTTCCATTCTTCAAACCCTACACCATTTTACACTACACCACCAAGCCCTACCCTTCCATCCTCCACTCCAGAAGTTTGAGGGTGTTCTCCAGAGCTTAGGGGTGCTGCAAACTCAAGCCAAGAGTTGCTAAAGACTTGTCTCCAAGGGTAAGTACCAATTCCCTCTTTTTGAGCTTAATTTTGGAACATTTTTTTAGCTATTTTTCTTGTTGTTTTGAGCTTCGACCAAAACTGAAAGTACCCTTTATTTGAGCTCCATTTCATGTTTCATTAAGGGAATTTTGGCATTTGAGGTCCCTATCTTGCACTTGCTTCATTATCCTTCTTATATACCGTTATCTTGCATAGTATTTTTAGCCTATGTGTGGTCTGTTTTGGAGCATGATGTAAACTGTAGATAGGCTTATTTTGAGCCCTTCTTCAACATTGAAGAAGGGCTCATCACTGTTTGGGACCTCCATGTGCCACTTGTCATGATATCTCTCTTTGGTCCCCATTTTTGCATGATTTGGCAGCCCATTGTGCTTCTGTTTTTGGGTTCTTTTCAGAACTGAAAATAGTCTTATTCTGGACCATTCTTCATGTTTCATTAAGGGCCTTTCATGGTTTGAGTCATATTTTATACACTTCATGTTATATCTCTCTTTTGGGCCTCGTTTTGCATAGCATTTTGGACATATTTTCATACTGTTTTGGGTCCGGCCATCAACTGTAAAATGCTTTATTTTTAGCCCCTCTTCAACATTGTTGAAGGGCCCCTTTGTGTTTAATGCCAGCAACCACTACTTGCTTCTTTGGCCATCTTTTGGCCCATTTCTTGCATGAGAGTTTAGCCATACCTGTGCTGGTTTTTGTGGTTCGCCATAAACTGTAAAAGATCATATTTTGGGCTCCTCTTCAACTTTGTTGAAGGGCCCTAATCTGTTTTGGGTCAGAAGCTGTGAGTTGTTTCATTATCTCACATTTAGGGCCATTTTTGCATGCTATTTTTGCCCTATTTGTGTTTGCTGTTTGGCCATGCTTTGAACTGTAAAAATTCTTATCTAGGGGCTTCCTTGCTTCTATCTTTTCATCTCATGTTCAAATTGTGCATGCATTGCATAGCTATAGGCCATTTCATGCGCCAAAATTCATGTTTCGGGACTTGTTCCATGCATCGGGTATCATTCCGCTTTGTTTCGGGGCTGTTTTCCCCCTTGTTTTTCTACTGATTTTTGCATGTTTGCATATCATATTCCATGTCTTTGCCATGTCTCATTAGAGTGGCATTTCGGTGCTTGAGGGTCGGTCCTCGGTTTGCGTGCACACGTGCATGCATTTCGAGTTGTCTTGTTTTCATCTGATGGCCTCCTATGTGAGTGTGGCTGAGGCTCTCTCATGTTGGTGTAAGCCCATTATTGTACTGCGTATGCCATTTCATCCATAGCATTGTGTATGCTCGGTTGTGTATTACCTTATTGCATTGTGTATGCTCGGTTGTGTATTACCTTATTGCATTGTGTATGCCATTCCATAACATTGTGTATGTTAGGATTGTATCTTAGTTGCATTTCATGCATGTCATGCATATTGCATCGTGTTCGGGATAGGAGTTAGCCCGGGCACGGGAAAGGAGGTACGTTTCGTACTCCGAGTGACGGAACGGGTCTCAATTCCAAGTCACCGACACTCCGGATCATCCATGATGGGGTTAGGTTCTTGTTGTGTTTGTATGTGCATTCATTCTACATTAAATTGCACAATTCGACCCCTCGGCCATCATGCATCGATATGCGTGATTGGTGGCACGAGGATCGAGGCATGCATATATCTGTGAAAATACATTGCCATGCCCCTTTCCTGCTCTCTGTTGCAGCAAAACGAAGAATCAACAACTTTTCGGAGCTTGGCACGCATTTCAAGAATAGGTGCAAACAGAGGCTAATTGGGGCATCGTCATGGATTTCCGCGCAAAGGCAACCCGGGCATGCATCATTCATCATCCGGAATGGAATCAAGGCAGTCCCTGGCTTGCATGCCAGTTTACAGCTTTCTTAGTTAATTTATAAATTAATTAGGAATTTGTTTATATTCGGACTGTATATATATTTGGACTGTATTATTTGGACTGTAATATTCTTTTATTCGTGACTGTATATTTATTCGGACCCTCTGTGCGAGGGCAATGTTGTAATAAGTGTGTGTGAGTGTGATGTATGTCTTCCAACCCCACGTCTTTCTTCCCTTTTATTTACCTGCTTATGATGGTTAGATTAGGGCATATTTCAATTAGCATACAGTATGACAGCATGTTTGCATCATTCATCTGTTTTGCATGCACCGGGCTCGGCGCATCATACTAACTGCATTTGTATTTCAATTCCAAGTTGAATACATGTTAGCTGTAGCATTCCATATGCCATATTTAGAATAGCCGAGCCTGCTATAGTTTGCATTCTTGCATGTGTTGCATTAGGCATTTCTGTATGCTTAGGGTTCATGCATGATTTCTAATGAGTTTTTGTTTTGGCTTGGAGTACTTGGTAAGTTTTATGCTTTAGCATCCTTGCATGCGTGTGAGTGACTGCCATAAATAGCATGCTTACCATGAGGCTAAATGCTTATGTGATATATCTGCCTGAATGCCTGTGGGTGAAGGTTGGGTTACTTGGATTGGAATAAATCATCAACTGTTTGTTTTAAGCCCACTAGATAGTGGCAAAACCATCTTTTCTAAGCCCACCTGCGGGTGGCAAAATCTGCATTTTAAGCCTACTTGCGAGTAGCAAACCATCTTTCAAATAAACGAGCATGAAATGTTTTGTTCCAATTCGGGCGACCCAGTCTATACTTATATGTTGTGTGTATCACATAGTCACCTAGGCTAATAACCGGAATAAGGACACACAAAGTTTTCAAAAATAGATATCATGGTTAGTAGAGGCCGATCTTTGATCGAGCGAGCGGGGGTGCTCACGAAGTGACCTTCCCCAATCGTACCCAAGTTCCCGAGCCGAGGCAACTTTGGTGATGACGGACACATGGACTTTGGCACCGAGTCAGGGCTTCCTAAATTTCCCCTAAAAAAAACATTTAGGTGGCGACTCTGTATCTGGCAAAGCAGTCCATGTTTGGCATTTCTTTTCAAAAATTTGTTTCTCAAAATGATTTGCCGGATTTGGACTATTTGGTTCAGATTTAGAACCATGACAAATTTGAGAGTCCTGAGCTGTAGTGACCCCAAATGAACAGAACGGGAGCTCGTTCCTCCCGGGGTGTTCGAGGATGTCTACACATACCTGAGTGTTTCTAACCAAAACAAAGGAGGTATAAGCATCAAAACACGTTCTCGACGCTTCTAACTGGAAGGGTGGTATAAACATCGGGCACACAACGCAAATGTTTCTAACCAGAGCAAGGTATGAGTGTTGGGCACACGGTCCAAGCGCTCCTAACCAAAAAGGGGGTATAAGCGTCGGGCACACGGTCCAAACGCTTCTAATCAAAAAGGGGGTTATAAGCATTAGGCACACGGTCCAAACGCTTCTAACCAAAAAGGGGGGTATAAGCGTCTGGCACACGGTCCAAACGCTTCTAACCAAAGTAAGGTATAAGCGTCGGGCACATGGTCCAAACGCTTCTAACCAGAAATGGGGGTATAAGCGTCGGGTACACGGTCCAAACGCTTCTAACGAAAGGGGGGTGGTGTAAACACCGGTCGTACCCGAATGTTTCTAACCGAAGCAAGGTGTTCAAAGAACTGGAATGATCTTACCTGGAATGCCTCTGAATGAACCGTATATACAATATTGTGCTTGCATAAAAAAGAAACTCAACAAGCACAATGCAATACAAATGCATATTCTATGCGAGACAACAACATGTTTTATGCTAAATACCAAATGCACGTTCTATGCGAATGCGAGAAGTGCATATCCTGTACAAGTGTAAGAAGTGCATATCTTATGCAAATGTGGCGAATGCATGTTCCATGCAACATCAAGATGCATGATACAACACTTAGAGAGACATGCTTCATGCACATCATGCAAGGACCAGAACATAAGCAAATTCTATGCAACGGAACATGGAGTATGTACTATGCAACACTGAATGCATGTTTAATGCAACAGGTATGGACAATTTCTATGCAAATGGAAGGGCATGTACAATGCAATACAATGCAACATGCATATTCGATGCAAACATGAGAACATGTGCAGTGCAATGCAATCGTAGCATACATATTCTATGTACACTAACAATGTACAGTCAATGCCATATCAATGACATGTTCGATGCAAAACATTGCAATAAGAAATGCACGTATTAACAAGACTGATTCGCATTGTAAACTTCGATTCACCTCTTGGAGGAGTTACAATGTATTAAAAAAAGATACATCCGATACGCGCTGAGCACCATATACTGAAAACACAGTTCGGAGCTTCCGCAGAGTCCACTTGAGCTTGAAAGTGCACTTTCCTTGCACTTCCTTAAGGGAAGAAAGCACAAACCAAAAAAAAAAAAAACATCCAAGGAGAGTACTGGAGATCCACCGGCCACCCATCGCCCACCAAATAAGGTCATCGGCCAACACTAGCGGCCGGTCGGCCACCGATGACAGATTCGGGGCAAATTGGAGATTTCACTTCGGGTCTTTAAATATAGGGTTCCAAACACTATTTCTTCACTTCCTCAAGCTGAAAATCCTTCCTCCTCTCACTCTAGACCATTTTCCCATTCCGATCCGCGCTTTATATGCATTTTTGAACATCCCACAAACGTCCGATTTGTTAAACCCTCATAGAGTACAACACTTTGAACCGATTGAACAGTGATTTCGGTGCTCTCTTCTTGATTTCCATCACTCGGGGTTTGTTTCCCCCGAGTCACCCTTGATTTCAGTGCCCCCTTCTGAGCCCTGACTTTTTCTTCCATTTTTCCTCCCTCAGAGTTGACTTTTCATTGACTTTTGGCATTCCCGCCCACTTTCCACATTTTTGACCATTCTCTCATCTTTCTTCGAGATGGCGGATGACATCCCACATGACAGAGCTCCTCCAGGGATGGAGATGGACCCAGAGTTCGAGCCATTGCCGCCCAACATTCGACCGTTCGACCTGGCAATGTACCATCCTGAGGTACACATACTACCTCCTGATAGCATTCACCAGTTCAGGGGGTTCGTGCAAGATGCACCGGAGGACCTCCTGCTACGTGACCCAGAGTCACACTTATCCTATGGCACCTCTGTGGTATACACTTTCTCTTTACTTTTCGCAATGTACTTTGCATTTCTTGTATAGTTCTCACTGCCTTACACATGTTTATGCCAAACACATCTTGTATCTGCTTGTTCTGAACATACCCTTGCATTGTATTTCTTTCATTGCCTTACATCTGCTTTCCTTGCTCACAGGGGGATTCGCATGCCATTCGAGGCTATGGGACCACCGCCGCACGGGAGTGGTATATGGAGCTTCCCGACGCCGTCCGTCACATCGTCGACGAGGCTGGCTTCAATGCATTTTGCATGGGGCTCTCACGTCTCACTACGAGCCAGCCTCTATTGAGTGCTTTAATAGAGAGGTGGTGGGATACCACCGATTCCCTCCATTTCTCTACAGCATGGGAGATGACGATGACTCCCTTTAACTTCTTTATGCACACCGGCATAGAGGTAGGGGGTCATCCGATTCTTTACGACACAAACATGGGTGAGTGGGAGGCCGCTCAGATTTACTTGCTGGGAATTCGCCCACCTCTCTCCCGACCAGGGATGGTGCAATATTCATGGTTTGCTGATTACTTCAAAGGGACGATGCCGACGACCCGCGAGGAGGCCGAGTACTACGCCCGGGGTTTCCTCATGTCCGACCAAGCGAACACCGTTGGGATCTACCTCATGAGTGCTCTGGTGGACCTGTCTAGCGTCCGATTCTACGACTGGGGCGGCGCAGGCTTGGCTACACTGTATGGGTAGATGAGCTCCACCTCCCGCTAGAGTGGGCACCTGCTAGGAGGCTACTAGAGGGCCTGGAAGGTACGTCCTACCCTTCTGCTTTACATTTTGCCTTGCATTTTTTGTATGCTACACACTGTGCACTGCACCACACACAACCTACTTTCTGCCTTACATTACTGGCACACTATACGCTTTCTACTTTATCTGCATTCATTTGATATATACTCGCTATTTCCCTTCCACTTTCTGTAGCTATGGGTGTACGCCTTTTTTCCGAGGCTCACCCAGAGCCAGAGGTGGAGATACCACCTATGGTGCCATACTCGCACAAATACGATGGGAGATGCCAACGGAGGCCCCGAGAGTCATTCTCATTTTTTTCGTCAATTCTTCGACACCGTGGCTGCAGTAGAGGTAATTCAAACCTTACAGTCATTTCAGCTCTATTTCATATTTGCATCTCTAATGGAAGCTAACAACCTATATATCCATTATTTGCAGATCACCTGGCAGCCGTGGGCAGTGATGCCTGACGGGGTCAGAGATCAGTTTGCCGGTGCTCAGGAAGCTTCCCGATTTTGGATCTTACTTGAGGGCCCAGTTTGCCGGGCGTGGTTCCTTGGGGAGCGATTTCTACAACAGAGCGTTGGCTTGCCCGAGCCAGTATTCCCGATGCTGCCTCCTACATACATAAGGATCACAGGGAGATACGCCACGTATGAGATGATTGATTTCACCAGAGGTTGGGATGCTGACTTCTTCAGACTTGATGGTGATTATACTGCCTTCATCCAGACATACCTCATGCCACCGTTGGCTAGCGCTCGCAAGGGTGAGAGAGCCAGAGCTCCAGCTGCGGGAGGGAGAGCAGGGGGATCCAGGGCGACTTAGGCCCATGATAGGAGAGGCTCCCAAATGAGGCGGATAGCGGGATGGCTGGAGCTGCCCATCACACTGACCTGTTGGTGACGTACGGAGGAGACTTATCAGATTCCTATCGAGCCTACTCCAGCTGGTCATGAGCTTGTCAGAGTTCGAGGCTCAGCCCCGGTATGTACCATACTTTATATTTTGCACATTCAATTCATTTTTGTTATGCTTTATAGACCATAGACCACTGATCATTTTAACACATTTACAGGCATCCATAGAGTACACTGGGCAGGCTCTCGAGCTATCGGCTTCTCTGTTGGGGATGGTGCAGATGATCATGAACCTGCTCAGCATTTATGGCATTCTTGTAAGCTCCTTCAACCTACATTTCAAAACCCTCTGCAATCTGCTCCATGCTGATCTGACGCATTACATTAACAATACTGCATCGATACAATGCTTCCATACACTGCATTCAACACTATACTCATCTTTGCATTGAATACAAGCCACAACTGATGTATTTGACAAACTGTCCTTTTCAGGTCCCTTTTCAGATGCCAGCCCCATCGGGCGCCCCAGCAGGAGCTGCAGCAGGACCTTCAGTGCCTCCCCTAGCAGCGAGGAGAGAAAGGCGAGGGACCCCGACACACAACCGAGGCAGAGGTAGACGTACTCATGACGAGAGCGGTCCGTCAGAGCCTATCTCGGATGATGATGAGATAGATGAGGACGAGGAGCCAGCGAGTTTGCAGTCAGAGTCATCTGAGGGTGGTAACGACGCTTGAGATGGTTTCGGTTCAGACTCGGGCAGCGGCGCTGATGGTGATAGCTTTGAGTCCATGCCCAGGAAGAGGGCGAAGAGGGCCTCTCGATCTTGAGGTGGCTAGCGCCGATTCAGATGTTTTTTTTTGCTTAGTTTTCTTTTGGCTAGTACTATTAGCACTTTGTACAGACTTGGGTAGTTTTATTTTTCTTTAAAAACTTATACTCTTTTGCAAAAAGTGACCATGATTGCGAATAAAAACTCAACTTTTTGATTAAAAAGGTATTGAATTTTACATTTTGAGCATTCATCGCATCGCACCATTTTACACAAAAATAGGATTTGGTGGGAATTGAATATTGTGTTAGCAACTACTTAATTAGGTAACGAACCAACCTACTCATAATAAACAGAGTAAAACAACTCAATAAACAACTTAACAACTCAATAAGCAATACAATAACTCGATAAATAATACAACAACTCGATAGATAATGCAACAACTCGATAAGCAATACAACAACTCGACAAGCAAATCAAAGCAAAAAGAGAGACGGCAAAGGCATCAAAAGTAGAACAAGACACAGGTTCTCAGTAATTCCAGTACATGGATGGCTCAAGGAGCAAAAGAAGAGGCCACCAGCCATAAGAGGAGACTGCCGGCCACCAGAAACGGCTATCGGCCACTAGTACTAGCTGATCGGCTACAAACATGGCCAGTCGGCCACTAATGCAGAGAACCTCCAGATTGGTGCCACTTGGCTTCCACTCAGCACCTTATCTTCCCAGCTGCGTAGTTTCTTCATTTCAACTCTGCTTTTGCCACAAATGGAGCCATTCTTTGCCAAAAAACTCTCCAATTGGATTGCAGCTTTAGATGGCTCAAAAAAGTTGAATTTTTGGGGTTTCGGGATAAATGCACTATTCCCATTGAGTCGCACTCCACCGTGTTTTCCATTCCTCCATGTTGCGGCTAGATGTTGGAACCCGGTCACACATGTTTTTAGCCTCAGGGGACAAGAGATATGTCCGACAATTGAAGAGTTCCAAATTCTGATGGAATCACAGCGTCAAAAGGAAATCCTACCCCATTCCCGTTTTTGCCATATCCAAAGTCTAGGAAGAATGTGTGGGCTCACTTTACACGACGCCCAATCTTTAGTCCGCAATGAGAGCTGGGCTTTCCCAGCTTGATCCGTCGGTTTTCTGATGCCGGTGACTGCGATGATCATTTCTGGCAAGGTTTTCGGCAACATGCCCTTTGCTTGTGTATGTTGGCTCATTTCTTGCATGCCCTTGGCTTCGGAGGGTCTAGCATTCGCTTGATCGATGTAGCTCAAGGTTTGAAAGAGGGTAATAGCTGTGTTGGCTTAACACTAGCCGAGACTTTGATGGGCTTGGATGCTTTTCATCGCCGGGAGACAGCCAAGTTTGCAGGAAGTCCACTACTCTTGCAAGTAATGTTTCCCACCCCCATCTCACATGTATTTCTCACATCACTTAGCCCTCAGGCTCTGTTTTTCTCTCAAAACCCTTTCTCACTTTTCTCTCCACATACACAACTCTATGCTTTAATCTCTCTTATTTTTCCATCCCTCCCCAGATTTGGCTTATGGACAGGTTGAAAGTAGTGGACTTTTTCCAAGCATATTCAGTACGTTGCTATTTCCTTCGCCCACAGCTAGTTGATTTCCCGAACGAAGGGTGGTGGTGCCACTGGATGTGCAATAGGTCTGCTATTGGCATCGCTTCGCGTTGCTCCTGGTTTGATCTGACTAAGATGAGCTACAGCATGGCTCGATAGCTCGGTATTCAGTTGATTGGCCTGGCACACTGTGTTTTCTATTTTCCATTTCGGTTTCGGCGTCAGTTCGGATACGACCAGACTTGCCTAGAAGAGGGGGTTGAGTACCCAGCTTCATATCAAATTCAAGGCTCACAGCTAGCTCGGTATCCCATTGCATGGAGGACAAGAGGACTTCTGGCTCCTGCTCCCAATTTCAGTTATGCCCTTTTTGGCGAATGCATAGCTTGGCTTGAAGATGAGGCGCAAACCGAGCCTACTTTAGCATCTGAAACTTCTACAAGTTCTGGGAGAGGACGCAGGAACACCTGACTTATAATTGCCCCAAGTTTATTGCTTTGATCTATACTTCCAAGTTTTTCCTTTTGAATGTAATAAAAAACAACTTCAATTTGTATCAAGAGTGTAACAAGCCCGCGGGGGACCTCGCTACAGCTCAGACTCGACTTTTGTAGTCACGGTTCTAAGTCTGAACCAAAGAGTCCAAATCCGGCAAATCGTTTTGAGAAAAACAGATTTTTGAAAGAAGTGCCAAACATGGACTGCTTTGCCAGATACAGAGTCGCCACCTAAATATTTTTTAATGGGAAATTTAGGAAACCCTGACTCGGTGCCAAAGGCCACGCGTCCGTTATCACCAAAGTTGCCTCGGCTCGGGAACTTGGGTACGATTGGGGAAGGTCACTTCATGAGCACCCCCGCTCGCCCGGTCAAAGACCGGCCTCTACTAACCATGATATCAATTTTTGAAAACATTGTGAGTTCTTATTCCGGTTATTAGCCTAGGTTACTATGTGATGTTCACAGCATACAAATATAGACCGGGTCGCCTGATTTAGAACGAAACATTTCATGTTTGTTTTTGAAAATGGTTTGCTACCCGCAGGTAGGCTTGAAACATTTTGGTGTTTTATTCCAATTCAGATAACCCGACCTTCACCCACAGGCATTCAGGCAGTTATATCATATAAGCACATAGCCTCATGGTAAGCATGCTATTCATGGCAACACTCACACACATGCAAGGGTGCTAAAGCATAAAACTTACCGGGTACTCCAAGCCAAAACAAAAGCTGTATTAGAAATCATGCATGATCCTAAGTATACAAAAATGCCTAATGCAACACATACAAAATGCAACTATAGCAGGCTCGGCTATTCTAAGATGGTATATGAAATGCTACAACTATCATGTATTCAACTTTGAAATTGAAAGTACGATGCAGTTAGTGTGATGCGCCGAGCCCGGTGCATGCAATACAGATGAATGAATGCAAACATGCTGTCATACTGTATGCTAATTGAAATATGCCCTAATCTAACCATCATAAGCGGATAAATGAAAGGGAGAAAGACGTGGGGTTGGAAGACATACATCACACACACGCACACTTATTACAGTTATGCCCTCGTAGAGAGGGTCCGAATAAATATACAGTCCCAAATAAAAGAATATTACAGTCCGAATATGAGAATATTACAGAATCCTAATTAATTAATGAATTAACTAAGAAAGCAAATAAAACTGGCGTGCAAGCCAGGGACTGCCTTGCTTCTGATGGATGATGCATGTCCGGATTGTCTTGCGCGGAAATCCACCGGAATGCCCCAATTAGCCTCTGTTTACACCTGTTCTTGAAATGCGTGCCAAGCCCCAAAAGGTTGCTGATTCCTGGTTTTGCTGCAACAGAGAGCAGGAAAGGGGCATAGCAATGTATTTGCACATATATATGCATGTCTCGATCCTCGTGCCACCAATCACGCATACCGAGGCATGATGGCCGAGGAGTCGAAATGCACAACTCAATATAGGATGAATGCACATGAAACTACAGCTAAAACCTAACTCCATCATGGACAATCCGGAGTGTCGGTGACTGGGGGAATTGAGACACATTCCGTCACTCGGAGTACGAAATGTACCTCGTTTCCCGTGCCCAGGCTAACTCCTATTCCGGACACGATGCAATATGCATGATATGCGTGAAATGCAATTAAGATGCAATCCTAACAAACACAATGCTATGAAAATGAGATGTCTCGAAATGCGTGCACACGGGCACGCAAACCGAGAAAATGACAGAATGCACTGAAAATGAGGTGCCTCGAAATATGTGCACGCGGGCACGCAAATCGAGGCGATGGTAAATGCAATGAAAATGAGATGCCTCGAAGTGCGTGCACACGGGCATGCAAACCGAGGCAATGGTAAATGCTATGAAAATGAGATGCCTCGAAGTGCGTGCACACGGGCACGCAAACCGAGGCAATGGTAAATGCAATGAAAATGAGATGCCTCGAAGTGCGTGCACACGGGCACGCAAACTGAGGCAATGGTAAATGCTATGAAAATGAGATGCCTCGAAGTGCGTGCACACGGGCACGCAAACCGAGGCAATGGTAAATGCAATGAAAATGAGATGCCTCAAAGTGCGTGCACACGGGCACGCAAACCGAGGCAATGGTAAATGCTATGAAAATGAGGTGCCTCGAAATGCGTGCACACGGGCACGCAAACCGAGGCAATGGTAAAATATGATGAAATGACATGGAAATGACAAATGGGCTTATACCAACATGAGTGAGCCTCAGCCACACTCACATAGGATGCCGGCGGGTGAAAATGAAGTGCCTCGAAATGCGTGCACACGGGCACGCAAACCGAGGCAATGCATACGCAATGCAAATGACATACAGAATGCAATATGGACTTATACTAACATGAGTGAGCCTCAGCCACACTCACATAAGATGCCGATGGCAGAAAATGAAGTGCCTCGAAATACGTGCACACTGGCACGCAAACCGAGACGATGCTAAAACGATGCGAATGACATGGAAAAAGACAAATGGACTTATACTAACATGAGTGAGCCTCAGCCACACTCACATAAGATGCCGATGGCCGAAAATGAAGTGCCTCAAAATGCGTGCACACTGGCACGCAAACCGAGACGATGCTAAAACGATGCGAATGACATGGAAAATGACAAATGGACTTATACTAACATGAGTGAGCCTCAGCCACACTCACATAAGATGCCGATGGCAGAAAATGAAGTGCCTCGAAATGCGTGCACACTGGCACGCAAACCGAGGCGATGCTAAAATGATGCGAATGACATGGAAATGACAAATGGGCTTATACCAACACGAGTGAGCCTCAGCCACACTCACATCGGATGCCGACGGATAAAAATGAAGTGCCTCGAAATGCGTGCACACGGGCACGCAAACCGAGGCGATGGCAGAATGCGATGTAATGACATGGAAATGACAAATGGGCTTATACCAACACGAGTGAGCCTCAGCCACACTCACATCGGATGCCGACGGATAAAAATGAAGTGCCTCGAAATGCGTGCACATGGGCACGCAAACCGAGGCGATGGCAGAATGCGATGTAATGACATGAAATGGATGGCAATCATTCTAACAGAATTTCAGCAACAAAATATGGGGGAAAACAGTCCCGAAATGAAGCGAAATGACACCAAATGCATGAAATTGTCCCGAAATACAAATTTAGGCACCCGAAATGGCCTATAGCCATGCTAAACATGCACAATATGGACATGCAATGCAAAGACAGAAGCTAGACAGTCCCAAAATAAACACTTTTCCAGTTTATAACATGGCCAAACAGTAAGTATAGATATGGCAAAAATGGCATGCAAGAATACGGTATTTTCAAGGGGTAATGAAGCAAGTGATATAAACAAAACCCAAACTGAAAAATTTCCTTCTACAACACTGAAGATGGACCAAAAATATGAACATTTACAGTATATGGAAGCCTCAAAATCAGTATACAAATATGCTAAAAATGTGATGCAAAACAAAGCTCAAAAGGTGCTATAACATGAAGTATACAAAATAATCACCAAACAGAAAAAAAGTGTTAATGAAACATGAAGTATAGATCAAAATAAGACTATCTCTAGGCCTGTAAAATGGCCGAAAACAAAAGCATGGTAGGCTAACTAAACATGCAAGAAAACGAACCAAAAGGTAGCCAAAGAGGCAAGTGGTATATGCAATGCTCAAACTGAAAAATTCCCTTCTACAACATTGAAGAGGGACCAAAAATAACCATATTTCCAGAACTGTAAAACAGCCAAAACAGAATACAAACATGCTAGAAATGCAATGCAAAATTAGGCTCAAAAGTGGCTATAACATGAGGTATGCAAAATAATCACCAAATAGCCAAAGACCCTTAATAAAACATGAAGTATAGGTCAAAATAAGACTATATCTAGGCCTGTAAAATGGCCGAAAACAAAAGCATGGTAGGCTAACTAAACATGCAAGAAAACGGTATTTACAAAGGGTATTGAAGCAAGTAGCATATGGAGGGCTCAAACAGGGTTGAGCCCTTAATGAAAAGTGACAATGAGCTCCAAAGAGGGCCCTTTTCAGTTAGGGCCGGAGCTTGAAACAAAAAGCATGGATGGCTTAGAGATGGTGCAAGAATGAGCTAGAAAAGAGGGAAATTGGACTTACCTTTGAAGACCAACACTTTTGTTGCTTCTTGGACCAGATTTGGTGACTCTAAGCTGCTGGAATTCTTCCCCTTGCTGCTGGAATGGAAGGGTGGTGGTAGAGCTTGAAGATGATGAAGAAATGGAACCCAAAACTTGAAGGAAATGGGGTGCTATGTATGTATCTCCTCCAAGCAAGCCTTGTAACCTCTTTTCTTGAGTTGGGAGGCCAGCAAAATGTAAGAGAGAGAGAGAAGAGCCTCCCCCAAAGTCTAGTGAAAAAATGAGCCTCTTTCTTCTTTCAAAAGGGGCCCCGGATGTAGATATTTTTTGGGGGAAAACCAAGGCACAGCTGGAATGCACTCAACCTGAAGAAGCAGGCCGGCCAGTTACTTTTTCTGCAGATGGCCGGCCAGCCACTTAACATAGCCGGCCGGCTAGGTCAAAGAAAAAAAAGGCCGGCCGGCTAGAAAAAAATGGCCGGTCCCCCCTAGGATGAAGCCCCAGAAGTTAGCTTTCCAATGGCGCAAACCTTGCATTAAAATTCCTCCTGTAGAAAAAGTTATGCCCTTTTCCGTGAAGCCGCGCAGATTCAGTCCAAGCGGACTTCAACCAACCACATCTCTCCCCCCCGGACTTGGACTTGGGGGATTCTTGAGTGCAAAATGAAGCCCCGGAAGTAAGCTTTCCAATGGTGGTGGCCTCATATCTTAATTCCTCTTGTGCAAAGAGTTACGTCCGTTTCAGTGAAGCCGCGCAGCTTTTTCTCCTTCCCGGATTCATGCTGAACCACTTTTGACCAAAAAGGAGTTGCCTTTTCGGCAAAATTACTAGCCTCCCACCAACTTTTGTTGTCCTCTCATGTGTGTAGATCACATATATGTGGTTTGGGGTTGGCAACAGTGACTCCAGGGTGTTCAACATTGCATTTGAAGAGGAGGGGCAAAAATGGAAAGAAAAATTAATGGCCGGCCATAAACTTTTAGGGTCCTCCCAAGTGTGTACATCACATATATGTGGTTCAAAGTTCAAGAAAGTGGGCCCAAGGTATTCAACATTGGCCCGGAAGAGGAGGGGCAAAAATGGAAATAACAATTAATGGCCGGCCATGACTTTTTTGGGTCCTCCAAGGTGTATAGATCACAGTTATGTGGTTGAAAGTTGGCAACACTACCCCTAGGGTGTTCAACATTAGCCCGGAAGTTGGAAAAACGGGCGCCGGGAGGCTCCGGAGGAGAGATAACTGGTTGCTGCAACAATTACTAGCCTCCCACCCTTCAGTGACCTTCCTGGTGATAAAACAGAGGTACCTGCCAAAAATGAACGAAAACCGATGCAAAACGAATGTTTGGGGGCCAAAACACGCAGTTCGGGGCCCCGGAAACTGCCCGTTAAACACCGAAAGTGGCGTTCGGCCACGAAGTGGGTTTCTCAGCCCCCAGTGTCCCTCAAAAGGGATGAAATAAGATATATGCCAAAAATCAGAGCAATAGAAGATGGTTAAGCGGTCCCGAACCGAGGCACACAGCCTGACGGCTCCGAAAACCGGGAACCGGACTCCGAAATGGGCAAAATGGCCTACGGCTGCCAAATGTAGCCCACGGGCATTGAGAGATAGCCTACGGAACCTCTCCCTTCCCTCAGGAAAAGAAACAGAGAAAACCGAGTCTGGTTCGCAAACCGAGGTAAGGCACGGAAGAGGGTTCGGAAGTCCGGAGGCAGGGCTCACGGCCGCGACTCTGAAACTTCTGAACGAGCACATCATGCAACATCACCAAGCACTCAATCGGTGACGTCTGAGTCTTAAGGTCGGTCAAAAATGGGGTGTCTACAAAGAGGTAGAGAACTCTGTATTGAAATCAATGAAATTGAAGGTTCTGGGTACTGAAAATTTTTCGTTTGGTCCAAAAATGGTCTAAGTTGTAAAAATATTAATTTGAACAAAATTAACTTTTATTAAAACTTTTCAAAACCATTTTCAATATGGATCAAAACTGGACACACTCGAGATCTATCCTTAAGATGCACAACCCCAAATCTGGCAATGGAAAATTGCCCCTGTCTGAATGGCACTGCACGACAACAGAAAGTTGCCCCTTGTCTGAATAGCGCCTCAGCACATTGTAACCAGTCCTCGTAGTGATGATCACAACCGAACTCTCGGATATAGAGAAGACAAAGATGACCAAAACAATCACATGGACACAGTTGATTTGGAAGTGTTTATGGTTGGACTTCAGAATGAAGTTGCCGACATATCCCAAAGATGGGAATCAAGCCTTACGTAGTTCGGTTCAGGTTCGCTCGGGTATTAACACTCTCCTTTTGTGCTCTAACTTTTTCCAAGGCCGCCCTTTCTGGGTTTTCAACCTTGCGAGCTCAGTTTTTCTTTTTTCTAATTTTTTGGGCTCTAACTTTTGCCTAGGTCGCCCTTTCGGGTTGTCGGCCTAGCGAGTCACTCAGGGATAATATTTCTTCAACTTGTCCATGTTGATTGGTTGGGAGAATTCTAGGCCATCCTGGTCCATAAGAACGGCGGCTCTGCCCGACCAGATAGACTTGTGAATGTAAGGGCCAGTCCAATTAGGTCTGAACTTGCCCCTAGAGTCATGGATGGGAGCTCGGTTGTCTTTGAGCAGCAAATCCCCTTCTTTCAAATTCCTGGACTTAACTTTCTTGTTGAAAGCCCTGGCAATCCTGCATTGATAACCCTGAATGTGATACAGTGCTTTCAGCCTTCTCTCGTCAAACAACATTAGTTCCTCAAACCTGCTCTGCTGCCAATCAACTTCTGCTATTTGGCACTCAGCCATAACCCGCAGTGACAGAACCTCAACTTCAATCGGCAGAACAGCCTCCATCCCATAAACCAAGGAATATAGAGTTTCTCCAGTAGACGTCTGAATTGATGTTCTATAGCCCCAATGAGCAAATGGAAGCTTATCTAGCTAATCCCTGTAGGTTTCCACCATCTTCTGTAGAATGTGCTTGATGTTCTTGTTCGCGACCTGAACAGCTCCGTTGGTTTGCGGCCGATATGTGGATGACTTATGAAAAGCCACGTTGTACTTCTCTAACAAGTCAATCACTTCCTTCTTGAAGTGTGAACCATTATCCGAGATAATCTCATTCGGGACCCCGTAACGACAGATGATATTATTCCTGATGAACTTGGCTACTTGTGATGCTTTGAGCACCGTATAGGATTGGGCCTCAACCCACTTTGTAAAGTAGTCTATTGCCACCAGGACATACTCATGCCCGTTTGACCCTTTCAGAGTAATTGCCCCAATAACATCAATTCCCCAGACTGAAAATGACCACAGAGAAGTCATGTTGTACAGCATCGACGGTGGGATATTCATGCGGTTTGCACGGATCTGGCATTTGTGGCATCGCCGAACAAAACCGAAACAATCCTCCTCCATAGTTGACTAGTAATAACTCTGTCTGAGAATCTTTCGAGCTAGCATCACCCCGCTCATGTGTGATCCACACTCTCCTCCATGGATGACCTCCAATAGGCGTTCGATTCGTCTACATCAACACACAGCTTGTGCATTCCCAGATGGCCCCGTTTGTACAATTTACCCCCGTAAATGATAAACTGAGCAGCCATTCACCGTATTGCCCATTTATCTTCAGCATTCGCGCCTAGTGGATAAGCCTCCTTTTCCAAGAAGTTCCAGAGATCATAATACCAGGGGTTCTGATCTTGTACTTCATCTATTGCGGCAATCAACTCATAGGCCGGCACATATCTCTGTTCAATAATGATCGGACAAATTCGGACTCCAAAAGGGATGTCTATTATGGAAGATAGAGTTGATAAAGCATCAACGAACCTGTTGTTCTCTCTTAACAGATGCGTGAAGGTCAGTTTCTCAAACTGAGGAATCAGAACGCCCAAGGTCTGGTGGTAGGTTTTCATCCGTTCTTCTTTAACTTTCCAATCTCCTTTTGCTTGAGATACAACCAAGTTCGAGTCTCTAATAACGTCCAACCATTTTGCCCCTAGTTCTAGAGCAGCTTCCAAATCAGCGATACACACCTCATATTCTGCTTCATTGTTCAATACTTTGAACCGGAGTTTGAAGGCAAAGGGTATGTGGGAATTGTCAGGTGCTATCAGCAACACCCCTATCCCATACCAGTACTTGTTTGACGCTCCGTCAAAGTACATAGTCCAAATCTCTTCTTCGACGTGCAAAATAGCCTCATCTGGGAACAGGTACTCTACTACTTCGTCTCTCTCCAATGGGTGATCGGCTAGGAACTCCGCTACCGCTCTCCCTTTCACAGACTTGCGCGTCACATATTTCAAATCAAATTCAGAGAGAAAAAGCAACCAACGGCCTAGCCTATCCATAAGCGTTGGCTTCTCAAAGTGATATTTGATGGAATCTAATCTCCAAAGCAATATTACAGAGTGAGCTAACAAGTAGTGCCTCAACTTCCTGGTGGCCCATACCAATGCTAAACAAGCCTTTTCTAGCGGTGTATAGCAGGTCTCATAATCCAACATCTCCTTGCTTAGGTAATAGATGGTTTTCTCCACCCTATCTTCAGATTCCTATGCCAGCATGTAGCCCATTGTCATGTCGGTTACTGATAGATACAAAATCAACGGCTTCCCTAGCTCTGGCGGTGACAACACGGGTGGGTTCTATAGATACTGCTTGATTTGCTCGAAAGCAACTTGGCATCAGTCGTCCCCTTGGAATTTCTTTCCTTTCTTCAGGAGACCAAACAGTGGTTCACAAGTCAAGGTTAATTTTGTAATAAACCATCTTATGAATTGCACTTTACCCAGAAAGCCTCGCACCTCCTTTTCAGTCCTTGGTGGCGGCATTTCTAAGATGGCCTTAATCTTGGAGGGATCAGCCTTAATGCCCCTCTGTGTAATCAAGAACCTCAACATTTTCCTTGTTGCAACACCAAAAGTACATTTTTGAGGATTTAGTCACAACCAATACTCTCTGATCTGTTGGAAAAATTTTTTCAAGGTGTGTAGTGGCCCTCTCTTTCCTTGGACTTGATAATCATGTCGTCCACGTACACCTCAACCTCTTTGTGGATCATGTCATGCGAGATTGTGGTTCCAACCCATTGATAAGTAGCCCCAGCATTCTTCAATCCGAACGGCATCATCCTATAGCAATAGGTTCCCCACAGCGTGATGAAGGCTGTCTTTTCCCTGCCCTCGGGTGCCATCAAGATCTGGTTGTACCTGAAAAATCCTTCCACAAAGGAGAGCAATGCATGCCCTGTTGTGAAGTCCACCAATTCGTCGATATGCGGTGGAGAAAAGTCGTCCTTCGGACTAGCTTTGTTCAGATCTTTGAAATCCAAACATACCCGAATTCTGCCATCTTTCTTCAGTACCGGAACGATATTGGCCAACTGAGTCAGATATTCAGACACCGGCAAAAGCCCTACATCTATCTGCTTGGTGATCTCTTCTTTGATTTTCAAAGCCCAATCCGGGCGTATTCTCCGCAATTTCTATTTGACGGGTCGGACCTTAGGGTCAAGAGGAATCCAGTGCTGTACAATCTCAGGATCGATTACAGGCATGTCTTCATAGGACCACGCAGAAATATCTTTGAAATCTTTTAACAAAGCGACTAAGCACTCGCGCTCCTCCGAAGACAACGTGGACTCGATCTGGACCAGACGCGGATCCTTCTCAATACCCACATTAATTGGAGTGATTTCATCAACCAGGGGTTTTACAAACCTCTCCTCCTCTGGATCAATCAAATTTTTTAAAACCGAAGGAATTCCTTCCTCGTCGTTTTCATCAAAATTTTGAAAGTCATGATCAATGCAATATACTAAAGGCACATAAAAGTACCCAGAAACAGCAGTGGTACCATTCTCATTCACAACTTCTAGTTCGTCCAAATCTTTGGTTACAATCGACTCAAAGGAGAAAGAAAAAGACGACTTGGACGATACAACGGCATCTAGGTTACCAACCCCAGAAATACAGGACTCTGACTCAGAAGAACTAGGATCTGATTCCGACTCTACAGCCTCTGTGGAATCAGATTGACTCAATAACTGATTTAGAGTTGCCAGACAAAAAGCCCTCCTCGAGCTGCCAAACGAGGGAGGGTGCGATGGATGCATCGAGAATACCAGTAGAAGGGTCCACACTTGATTGATCTCCAATCATGGAAACGGTGAAGTTACCTCCCGAGCTCTCTGGTGTGATCTGAGGATCTGAGAAGAGACAAGCCAGCGCTGCTCCTATCTCAAGTTCTGTGCCATCGGACTCATCCTTTGCATTCTGATCTGCGTCAGTAGGCAAGTCAATCCATTCCTCTGAGGCTTCATCCTCTTGCATTTGTAAGTCGAAGAAGATCTCGAAACCGGGAAAACGCCGGTTCTCAGAATTCAGCCATGGCTCTAGAAAGCCGCAGAATGGGAAATCTTCCCCCTCCCGGACAAAGCGGCCGTTTAGGGTTCCTTGGATCGGTCTATGCACTAGTTCATAGTGCTTTCCACTCTACCTTACTTTGGCCCTTCCGGCCATCTCCTTTCCCTTTCTTACCCAATCCTCCTTGGAAGGCGTATAACCTAAACCAAAGGTATGGGGGTTGTGTGGCACTTCGGCCAATGCAGTGACGCCCTTCCGGCCACTCCTTCCCAATCCCATTCCAGGTACATATTGTATTCATGAGGTAGACTGATTGTGCACTGACGTATAGACCCTTATCAACAGCCAGAATATCTTGCATTACCCGGGCCTCAGCCATGGTGACTCCAGACAAAAAGACATCCTCCTCGCCGTGCACAATTTCTACGATCGGTGTAGCCACCTCTGACAGAGGATGGATTGAAGAGTTCCCAAAAAAAATAGCCACCCCCTTTCCATGGGGGTATTTCAGCATCTGATGTAAGGTGGAAGAGACAACCTTTACTTAGTGCAGCCACGGCTGCCCTAGAAGTAAGTTAAAGGTGGCTGGAACATCCAGGACATGAAACTCAATGTCGTGTTACGCTGGACCCACCTGCGTTATAATTCGGACTGTCCCTATCACTTCTCGGCTTGTATTATCATAAGCCCGAATCACCTAGGCTATTGGCACAAAGTCTGCAGGTTTCAAACCGATAGTGTAGGCCGTGCGTGTAGACACCCCATTTTTTACTATCCTCAAGACTTGGATGTCATCGTTTGAACACTCAATGGTCATCCATGTTCGTGTTCGTTTTGAGTTCCCGGAAGTTTCGGTCGCACGGCTTGCCTCAAGATCTCTCAACTTGTCTATTTTGTGCTTAGTTGTGGACCAAGCACTTGTGTTTTTGCTTCTGAGGGAAGAGGGTGGCTTGCTGGCCATCTCCTCAACCCATCGGCCAAGGCGTGAAGCCATCGGCCTTATTTTCTTGCCATCGGCCAAAAGTGTTGGCTGATCGGCACTTTTTTTGGTCCGTCGGCCCTTATGTTGGTCGATCAACCATATTTTCTGGCTGAACCCTGTTCATCTGCTTTTTGCATATATTTTATGCCAGCTGTCATAGCTGGCATGCACAATTCACCCCCTCCATACACATGTATGGAGGGATTTGCCCCTTCGCTTAGCTTCTCCAAGAAGCTTTGGAATTGAATTCTATAAGAAGGGAGCTCCTCCTCCCTTCTTAGGGGTTCAAAAAATTTAGGGTTGAGTGATACATATAGTTTTGTATCTATATTCTCTTGTTTGTTCTTATTTTGTGTTCAAAAGTGTCATTTTGTCTTACTATTGTACACAAACATACACTAGAACACCATCCTCTTGGAGCTGAGGTCCCTTGAGGTTGATTTTAGTGTTCTTGGAGTGGTTTTGATCAGAGAAAGCTGCTGGAGTTGTGTTCTTGAAGGTGGTCTTCAAGGGTGAGCTTTTTGCTTTTAAACCCCCATTCTTGCTTAAGCTTTTAGACATACTTTCTTATTGTTTTAAGCTTGACTCTTAACTGATAAAAGTTCTGGTTTTTGATCCTTTAGATCTTTGCTTAAGATCACTTTTTGGTTTGGGGTTGTTTACCCCCTCTTAGGCGTTGTTAGGCCTTGTTTGGAGCCATCCCTTTGGCCTTTGTTCTTGTCTTTGCATGACCTTTCTACCACTGAAATCCAGAGGATTTTCAATGGTGGAAAGGTGGTCTTGGAGTCCTAAATAAGAGAGGGTCATCCCCTCTCCTTGTCGTCTTGTATGCTAGTATAAATGGCTTATATTAGTAGCATGTTTGCTTAGCTTGTTTTAGCTCCATTTCAGTGAGTATTTGGTGTTATTTTGCCATTTTTTTTACCTCTATCTAAGGTTGGTTTAATGGCTTCTTGCATGGACCATGTACTTGTCTTGTAATCCTCTCTATTGCCTTAACATGCATCTTGTGTTTAGACCATCATGCTTGCATATTTTGGCTCAACTCAAAGGAGGTTTTAGTCATGTTTTACCATGCTTCAACTCTATTTCATGTTGTTTTGATCATAAATGTCATGCTTTGTATAGCCATAAGGCATCCTAGCTTGTTAGCTTCAAGTGTCCAAGTCACTAGCATGTATGACTTGGCTTATTTCAATGATTTGGCATCATTTGTTATGTTATTTCAGTCCATGTTTCATGCTCATACACTTGCACCTATCACTCCTTTAATGCTTTAAAGAGTTGATGTTTTATGCCTCATGAATGGATCATTGTACATGCCTCCATGCTTAGGTCTTTTGGATGCCATATAAGTGGGTTTTTGGTATTGTTTTACCATGTCATAACTCTGTTTTTGATTGGATAATTCATGCCATGTTTGGTTTTGATAGGTGTAGTGTAACACCCTTTTGTAGCCTTGCATGCCTCATGCTTTTGGTGTTGTGCTCTAGCTTGTGTTGGCTAGTTTCGAGCATGTTTTTGGTCTTGTCTTGACGTGCCTTAGGACTGTTTTGAGTGCCCTTGGACCTTTGGGGCGTGATTCTCATGGCCATGGTTTGAGTCCCTTGGCTAGTTTCAAGTTTTAAGCCTTCTTGCATAATTTGCTTGCTTTATTTGGTTGGTTTAGCACCTTTCCATGCATGATTTCAGAGCTTATCATGTTTGTCACATGTCCATATTTGTCCCCTTTTGAGTGTTCTTGAAAGTTTCCCTCCCATGCCTAGGTGATAGGCCATCACATGTGCATGTTTGTATGTGCTTTTGTCTATCATTTCCTAGCATTTTTGGCCAATGATTTGGGCACATTTAAGAGTTGTTCACTTTAGTTTAAGTCCATCTTTGCATGTTGTTGCATGCTTGTCTTGCATGTTGTTGCATGCTTGCTTCATTTTGCATGTTGTTGCATGCCATGTATCTTCACATGTTTAGGTAGTATGCTTATTGCACATTAGTTGCATTGCATGATTTGGTTGCATACTTGTTGCATGCTTGAGTTGTTCGCATCATGCTTGCATGTTTGCATTGCATTATGTGTGCATCTCTTGCCTCTTGATCAAGCATGATAGAGGTTGAGGCACCCTTATGTGTTTTGTGCATTTCATTTGACATTGAATTGCACACTTGGCTCCTTTGGCCATCATGCATTAAAATGCGTGATTGGTGGCCCGAGGGTCGAGAACTACACTCCTTTGAGTCTCAAACATGATAAGGGGTGTAGCTGCAAACATTGTCTTGTAAATGTATTGCCATGCTCTGTTTGTCTTCTGCTGCAGCAAAAGGAGTATTTTACAGGAAGAAATGGCCGATCGACCATATTCAGTGCCGATCGGCTAACAATATCTGGCAGAGAGCATTATTTTTGGTCGATGACCTTCATCTCTTGACCAATGGCCTTTCCATTTGGCCGATGGCCTCTCAACATGACCATGAAGTGGTTCTGGAGCATCATAGAGACTTGTGCAGTTTTCAGAAGTGCAAAACAGTGCAAACAGAGGCAACATGAGGCATGGCAACGGATTTCCGAGCGAAGCCAACCAAGCATGCATTTGTTCCTCTTCCCGAGCCTGCTTTACTGCTTTTGTAGCTTAATTAATTTGTTTAACTAGTTAAGAGTTGTGTAATAATTAATTAGCTTGTAAGTTAGTTAATTAGTTGATTTGTATTATTCTTTCGGTCCCTCCGTCGAGAGAACGCAATTGTTGTAATAAGTGTGCGTGAGTGCGTGATTCATGTCTTCCAACCCCACTTCTTTATCCCATTTACTTAACCGCTTACGATGGTTAGTTTTAGAGCATATTTCATTTAGCATCCTTATGCTATGCATGTTTGCATCATTCATCTGTATTGCATGTACCGGGCTCGGCGTATCATACTAACTGCATTGTACTTCAATTCCAAGTTGAATACATGTACCGAATTGTCACATCACATATGCCATCTTAGAATAGCCGAGCCTATTTCTAGTTACATTTTGCATGTGTTGCATTAGCCATCTTAACATGAACTAGGATCATGCATGATTTCCAACTTGTTCTCTATTTTGGCTCGGAGTACCCTGTGAGTGTTTGTGCTTTAGCATACTGCATGAGATATGTATGTTTCCATGTTAGCATGCCTGCCATGAGGCTATTTGCTTATGTGATATAACTGTCTGAATGCCTGTGGGTGAAGGTTGGATTGCTTGAATTGGAACAATTCATTGAATCCTTGATTTAGCCTACTTGTGAGTAGCAAACTTCAAACCGTTTTTTAAACAACAAATATGCAATGCTTTGTTCCAAATTAGGCGATCTAGTTTATACGTGTGTGTTGTGCGCATCACATAGTGATTCTAACTAATAACTGGAATAAGAATGCATGTGCTTTCAAAAACAACATATCATGCTTAGTACAGACCGATCTTTGATCGAGCGAGCGGTGGTGCTCATTGCATGACCTTCCCCTCTCGTACCCAAGTTCCTGAGCCGAGGTAACTTTTGGTGATGACGGACACGTGGCCTTAGGCACGAGTCAGGGTTTCCTAAATTCCCCCAAAATAAATATTTAGGTGGCGACTCTGTATCTGGCAAAGCAGTCCATGTTTGGCACTTCTTTACAAAAATCAGTTTTCCAAAATGATTTGCCGGATTCGGACTCTTTGGTGATTTATCGGCCTTACATCGCACATTGCGAGATTAGATTCAGAACCGTGACATTGAGTCCGAACTGTAGTATGCTAGAGAACAAAACGAGATTTTCTCAGGAGTTCTCCGGGCGTGTCTACAGTGCGTGACCGTCACACATTTATTGCACACCCGGTATCAACCAAGACAAATGGTATCCACTTCTCTTTGCACGCAACAAAGATGTACAGTGGTTTGTTGTGCTCAGAGCCCTCAGGCGGCAATTCTTTATCTGTAAAGGTCAAAGTCGGCGAGGCTCCTCCCGGGAAAACCAATCCTACCAACTACTCAGGGGTTGTGTCGATGGAGAGCTTGGCTTTGTCCATTGCAGGCAGAATGGCTTGTCTATGCACCCGCGATGCCATGAGCAATCCCCAAATGGATATATTCGTCTGGATCTTCTTCAGCTACTTCAATACAACTTCTTTTTCTAGCAGTCTCTCTTTTTTCTTCTCTGCCTCCTTATCCTTCCCAGATGCTTCCGCTTGGTCCAGGTGCGGGGGCTTGAAGTATTGCCCGCTCCGGGTCATATGATCCACTTCTTCGGTAGAGCAACCTGTCCTAGTTTGGAATAGTCTCTAAAACTTCCGATATGCAACTAGGTCGAATGGTCAAACGGGGTACCTCAGCAAGACCACCTAATATACCTCTCGCTCCTAACACCGAGAAGTGAACGGAGGATCAAACGGTACATCGGTGATCCAGATCCAAGGTTTGTGTTCCTATCGTGGTAGAGCTCGCAACCGGTCAGCCTTATGGCAAGCTTTTCCAAGCCAGCCTCCAGCAAACCACTCAGGAATAACAGATGGCAAACACAGTGACTTAGGTGCACCGATGCAAATGCAATGCAAACAAACACATAAATGTAGATAAAACAACATATCATGAGTTCAAGTCAAGTTCTCTAATTCCCTAGTAGAGTTGCCAGAAACTGTAGACTTGACTTTTTTCACGAGCCCCCCTTTCGGAGAGGCGTGAATTGGTCATACAGTTCGGACTCCTGATACGGTTAAGAATCTAATCTCACAAAGCGCAATGTAAGACTGACAATCACCAACGATTCCAATTCGACAAATCTTTTTGGAAAATTAGATTTTAAATGAAATAATCCCAAACTAGACTGCTTTGCCAGATTACAGAGTCGCCACCTAAATATTTTGCTTTGGGAAATTTAGGAAACCCTGACTAGTGCCAAAGGCCACGTTTCCGTCATCACCAAAGTTCCCTAAGCTCGGGAACATGGGTACGAGGGGGGAAGGTAATGAAATGAGCACCCCCGCTTGCCCGATCAAAGGATCGACCTTGTAGACGCACCCGAACGTCCCGGGAAAATCCTGTTTTGTTCATTGGGCTCACTACAGTTTGGACCTAATGTCACGGTTCTTAATCTGATCTTGCAAAATGCAATGCGAGATTGATAAATCACCAAAGAGTGCGAATTCGGCAAATTGTTTTTGAAAAAACTGATTTTTAGAAAGAAGTGCCAAACATGGACTGCTTCGCCAGATACAGAGTCGCCACCTAAATATTTTATTTTTGTGAAATTTAGGAAACCCTGACTCGTGCCTAAGGCCACGTGTCCGTCATCACCAAAGCTGCCTTGGCTCAGGAACTTGGGTACGAGAGGGGAAGGTCATGCAATGAGCACCCCCACTCGCCCGATCAAAGATCGGTCTTTACTAACATGATATGTTGTTTTTGAAAACACATGTGTTCTTATTCCGGTTTTTAACCTAGAATTACTATGTGATGCGCACAGCATACAAGTATAGACTGGATCGTCTAAGTTGGAACAAAACATCTCATGTTTGTTTTTGAAAGAGGTTTGGTACTCGTAAGTAGGCTAAAATGCGGATTTTGCCACCCTTAAGTGGGCTTAAAAAACATGGTGATTTGCCACTCTCAAGCGGGCTTAAAACTCGCAATCAATGAATTGTTCCAATTCAAGTAATCCAACGTTTAGCCACAGGCATTTAGGCAGTTATATCACATAAGCAGTTAGCCTCATGGCAAGCATGTTATTATGGCAGTCACTCACACACATGCAAGGATGCTAAAGCATAAACACTTACCGAGCACTCCGAGCCAAAACAAAAGCTATATTAGAAATCAATGCATGATCCTAGCTATGTCAAGAACGCCTAATGCAACACGTACAAAATGCAACTAAGATAGGCTCGGCTATTCTAAAATGTCATGTGAAATGCAATTTGATACATGTATTCAAACAGGAATTGAAATACAATGCAATTAGTATGATACGCCGAGCCTGGTGCATGCAAGACAGATGAATGGATGCAAACATGCAAGCATAAGGATGCTAATTGAAACATGCCCTAAAACTAACCATCGTAAGTTGGTAAATAAAAGGGAGAAAGAAATGGGGATTGGAAGACATGCATCACACACACGCACACTTATTTACAACAGTTGTGCCCTCTCGACGGAGGGTCCGGATGAATAATACAGAACCAACTAGCTAATCTAAGCTAATCTAATTAAACTAGTTATTACACAACAAAATGAATAACAAGTTACAACTAATTATTACACAACTCTAACAAATTAACAAATTAACTAAGTTAGCAATTGAACAAGAATGTAAACTATATGAAATAGGCTGCCTCCAATCTGCCTTGGATGCCGGAGGATACGTGCCCGATCACCTCGTGCGAAAATCCATCGCGATGCCCCGATTTGCCTCTGTTTGCAATTGGTCCCAGAACACTGCAAAAAGCTCCAGAAGGCTGAAACTCCATCATGGGAATCTGTAGGAGGGATGCCGACCAGTTGTTGGCATTGGAGACCACCTGCCGACAACTTTCTGTGCTAAAAACCAGAAAAATTGGTCAGCCATCCACTTTATCTGGTCGGCCGACCAGTTTCTGCTGCCAGACTTCAGTTTGCTGCAACAGAGAGCAAGAAAGGGGCATGGCAAAGTATTTGCAACAATTGTATGCACAACCACCCTCCCTCTCATTACATAAGCTCAAGGGGGTGTGGTTCTGGACCCTCGGGCCACCAATCACGCATCTCGATGCATGATGGCCGAGGAGCCAAACTGCACAACTCAATATGAAATGAATGCACACATGAACACATAAAGCCTAAAACTCCATCATGTATAGTCAAGAGTGTCGACAATCGAGAATTGAGGCACGTTTCATCACATCGAGTATGAAACGTCCCTTGTTTCCTGTGTTTGGACTAACTCCTATTCCAAACACAATGCAACAAATAACATGGCATGGCATACACAATGCGGCTCAAGCATGAAAACATTCAATGCAATGAAACATGCATATGAACACGATGCAAGGGACAAGCATGAAAACATGCAACTAACATACTAGCATACACAAATGCTATGAACTACATGGCATACACGATGCTCATGACAGCTAGTGTACACAATGCACATGGTAACTAGTATACGCTAGGCAATGGACATGGCATGCACAAATGCAAAATCAATCATGCAACAACATGGCATTCTCAATGCTTTGAACCACATGGCATACTCAACACACAATGGACTTAAACCAAAATGGATAGGCCTCAGCCATGTCCAAATCAGTGGCCATACATGCTAAGATAGAAACTCAAAATGCTAGACAAACATGCATGCATATCGGCCCAAGCTTATGGCTCAAAACACAACTCTCCAAAAGCATTGAAAGGATGAAACATGGGGTATAATGGCATATGTTCCAGCACTGAAATGGCAAGCAAAATGACTTAGAATCATGCCAACAACCCATGTAATGCATGTTGAAAGGCTCAAACATCAAGGCTAGTGAAGTGGATTACACTAGAGGCATGCAAGATAATGCTCAAATGGCCAACCTAATCCCAAACAGACCCTATGCAGGCCAAAACAGTAGCAAAAATGAGTTGGGAAGATGGCTTGAAAGGCAAGAAAATAAGACTTATGCAATGGCTCACAAATAGGGCATAAAAAGCACAACCCTCAAGAGCACTTAAAGAGCAAAAAATATGGAAGTGTAACAGCCCTACATGCTCTGAAATATCATTCTCAATGATGCCAGAACATGCAAATACCTCAAGTTAAGCATGCAAGAGACCTCAAAACTCAAAGCTAGTCAAGGCTATTACACCACAAGCATGCATGACAAGCCTCAATCGACCAAGAAGCCTCAAAACAGAGCTAAGATAGCCCAAAATAAGAACAAAATCATGCTAAAGCATAGCCAAAAAATGCTAGGATAATGAGCCAAAACATCATCTATACAAAGCTAGTAAACAAGATTTACACTACAAGCATCTGGAGCATGCAAGAGACTACCAAACCAGCCAAAAATCGAGTCATGACATGTCAAATGATGACCAAAAATCTACTGAAATGGAGCCAATACATGCTAGAAAGACATGCTACTTTGATGAGCCACAAATGGGAATACACTACACATACAAGAAGCAAACACAAGGTGGCCAAACCAGCCATAGACAGAGTTAAGGTAGGCCCTAAAAGTCATGAAAAAGTGCCTGAACCAAGCCTTGAAAGTATGAAGATTCATGCTCCTTTGATAGGCCAAAAATACAAGCAAACAAAACAAAAAGAGAGGGGATCACCCCCCTCTGATTTGAGGCCTCAAAACCACATGCCTACTACTAAAAATCCACTGGATTTCAGTGGCTAGTAGGCCAAGCAAGGACTAGCTCAAAGGCCTTAACCATGGCACAAAACAAGGCCAAACAAGGCATGCAAGAGGGTAGAAGACACTCAACACCCAAGGGGCCTTAAACAAACATCAAAAACACTTAAATACAAAACTTTTTCCAGTTGAAAGCAAGGCCTAAATAAGCATGCAAATGAGACCAAGAGAGCAACCAAAATAAAACTTAAAAGGGAGAAAAGAGGTTACCCTCGAAGCACTGTAAAATCAGCAGATTTCTTAGCCAAGAATCAGCTTTTTAACCTCCAAAAAAGTCCTCCAAAAACCTCAGTGCAGTGATGGGGGTGTATGGTTAAGGGTTGTGGTGCAAAAGTGACGAACAACACACTCTTTAGGCACCAAATATAGAGATATAGAGAGAGAGATATGCTTATGCCTTAGGAAAATTTCAGAACCTCTGCCATGGAGAGGGCGAGCCTCTCTTATAGAAAAACAAAGGTTCAAGCTTCTTGGAGAAGCTAAAACTTGGATGCAATATGGAGGATATTGTCTGTGCCTTCCAGTTGGCACAACTGGCATCCACACAGTCTACCAAAATAGGAGGAGAGCGGCCGACCAGTTAAAGTGGTCAGCCTACTACTTGCAGTGGTTGGCTGACCACTTGAAGTGGTCTCCGAGAAAAAAAGTGGTCGGCATCCTAGAAAAAAAGTGGTCGGCAGGGGGAATTGGTGGTCTCCACACTGAAAGCAAGCCAATGGTGGGATGGGAGACCAGAAAAGGTGGCCCAAAGGCCAAGAAAACCAATTTCCCGACCAGAAAATTGGCTGGCGGGAAGGAAAGTGGTCTCCAAGGGAAAAACTGGTCTCCCACCCTCGTACCACCTTCCAAACAAGGAAAACAAGGTTTGTACCAAAAACAAACCAACATGGATGCAAAACGAGAGTTTGAGAGGCAAAGCACGTAGCCGGGAGCCTCGAAACCCAACTGTTGAGCACCAAAAGTGGTATACGACCACAAAAGTGGTCTCCCATACCACAGTGTCCTTCTAGATAGAGGAAACAAAGTGTGGTTCAAAAACCACGCCAAACGGAGAACGTTAAGCGGTCCCGAGACAAGGCGCATGGCCAAAGGCTCCAAAAACCGGAAACTAGTCTCCAAACGGGAAAAGCGTTCTACGACCACAAAGAGATGGTCTACAAGACCTCTCCCTCCCTCCGGGAAGAGAAACAAAGTTCGGTCCTCAGACCGAGCCGAAGCACAAAAGAGTTCAGAGGCCTAGAGACAAGGCTCTCAGCCAAAACTCTGAAACCTCTAAACGAGCACAACATGCACCATCACCGAGCGCTCAATCGATGACGTCTGAGTCTTAAGGTTGGTCAAAAATGGGGTGTCTATAGACCTCTACTAAGCATGATATGTTGTTTTATAAACACATGTGTTCTTATTCCGGTTATTAGCTAACTTTACTACGTGATGCGCACAGCATACAAGTATAGACTAAATCGCAAGAATTTTCGAAAACAACTCATGTTTGTTTTCGAAAATGGTTTGAAAGTGCCACCCTCAAGTGGGCTAAAGCGCGGATTTTCCACCCTCAAGTGGGCTTAAAACATGATGAGTTGCCACTTCGCAAAGTGGGCTTAAAACTCACATTTGATGAATTGTTCCAATTCAAGTACCAAAGCTTTCATCCACAGGCATTCATGCAGTTAATCACTTAAGCAAATAGCCTCATGGCAAGCATGCTATCATGGCAACACTCACACTCATGCAAGTATGCTAAAGCGTAAAACTTACAGTGAACTCCACGCCAAAACAAAAGTTAGTTAGAAATATGCATGATCCTAACTATACAAGATGTCTAATGCAACACATGCAATAATGCAACTAAATAAGCTCGGTTATCTAAGATGGCATATGAATGCAACAATTTGATACATGTATTCAAAGAATTATTGAAATACGATGCAGTTTGTATGTTGAGCTGAGCCTGGTGCATGCAAGACAAATGAATGATGCAAATATGCAAGCATAAGGTATGCTAATTGAAAATGACCCTAAACTAACCATCGAAAGATGTTAAATAAAAGGGAGAAAGACGTGGGGTTGGAAGACATGCACACACACATGCACGCTTATTACAACATTGTGCCCTCGCGAAGGAGGGTCCAAATAAATAAGCTAAGCTACACTAAGCTAAGGTAATTATTACAAACCAACTAATTAACTATTCTAGCTAATTAGTTATTACAACACAATTTGAATAACTAGCTATGCTAAGCTAATTAAAAATATTACAAAACAAATTGAACTAATTAATTTACAACACATGTATTAATTAGCTACAACTAGCTAATAAAGCGATAAAGTGGCCTCGCGGGTGAGGGAGATATGCATGCTCGGTTGGCTTCTTCCTACAAATCCACCACCTTGCCTTTAGATACCTCTATTTGCACATGTTTGGACCTCTGAAAATTATGTCAACCTCCAGATTGCCTTTGTTCCATCTCAAGAACACATTGATGGTTGATCAACTATGATTGGTGGTCATCGGCCACTACTGGTGACCGGTTGATTGGCTTTGGTGGCCGGTCGGCTAGTACATGTGGCCAATCAACAACTGCTCTCCTGAATTTCCTCCTTTCGCTAAAACAGAGAGCAAACAGAGGCAAGGCAGTGTATTTTTCAAGGAATGTGTGTACTGCCACCCTCCTTGTCATTTTTCAAGCTCACACTACAACAGAAAGAGTCTTTGGAGACGAAAACTAATGACGAAAATAAATTTTGTCACGAAAGACGTACCTTTTAGTGAGGAAAATAATATTTCATCTCCAAATGTACCATTTTTAGAGAGAAAAAAAAAATTCGTCACCAATCTATATAAATAATAAAAAAAATTAGGTGACTAAATTATTTTTTGTCATTATTTTTAGTTTTTTGTCCCTGAAAATTTTCCCGCTAATTTTTTTGGATGGCGCCAAAATTTTGAGACTTTTGGTAAGGAAAAAATTGGTCACCAATTACAAAATTATTAGTGACACATATATTTTCGTCACCAATAATTTTTAATATTTTGATATCCATTAGTGAGAAAACCTATTTCCGTGGTCAATAATTTTGTCTTTTGGTGAGAAAATAATTTTGTCACCAATTTTGGAGGGAAAATTGAGAGGCAAGGAAAAATAAAATAGGCTATTATTTTTTTCCCACTATAATGACCCAAAATTTTAAAAAAAGAAGAAGAAGAAGTGAGTGCATAAATTAATTGAGCAATGTTTGGATTGGACTTCTGTGTAAAATTTTGTATTAAAAGACTTTTTAAATACATTTAAATTATGTGCAACTAAAAAGTATAAAACATTAACGAAATATAAATAATAAAAAAAATTCACCAAACGTAAATGACAATTTAAAAAAAAATTAAAAAATCAAACCAAACATAACTTTTAAAACGTTGATTTTATTAGATGAAATTTTTTATTTAATAAGAAAAAATTTTCTTCACAAAAAAAGCCAAATATTTTGGCGCCATACGAAAATTGAACGCACTTAAAATTAGTGATTGGTGACAAAAATTATTTTGTCCCAAAAAAATTTATTATTCCCGAAAAGAATAATAAAATGATAAGTTTTGTTGAGAGAGAGAGAGAGAGACGCTCTCTCTGAAGCAGATAAAAGAAACGACAGAGGGAAGAATCCGGCCGGAAGGGGAACGACGGAGAGACAAGAGAAACGAAATCACCGCGGAGGGACTCGATGAAGAAAACTCTCTCCCTTCAACCAGGTTTGGAACCTATTTGTTCTAGGGTTAAGATTTGGAGATTTGAAAAAAAAAAAAGTGTTTTTGATTTGGAGATTTCAATTGAAAAAATAAAGTTTTTATTGAGGACCTAAAAAATTAGTTTTAGGTTCTGATTGTATAAAAGAAATTATTTTGTTGAATCTAAAATTTTAGTGTGTTTGTTGAATCTAAAACATGTGATTGTATAAAAATTGATGAAATCCCCAATCATGTTATAGGAGTTGTTATAATGCTTCATGGTCTGAAGCTATTCAATATGGCCTATTTGATTGGTTAAAGTTTCTTTTGAAATATATATATATATATACATGTGATTCATTCTAGAGACATGTGAGATTTTGTTGGACCTTTATTTAGTCCTATTCCCTTCATAATACATGTGAAAAATTAATCTATTATAAATTTATGAGGAAATAAAATTAGATGCTTAACTATATATTAAAATACTTACCAACTAATATTTATATACATCATTAAGATGTGTTTTTTGTGAGTTTTGTTAAAAGTGGAGCACTATCAAGTAATGTTGGTTTTAGTGTATCAAAGAACTTTATAGATGGGTTCTAAAAGAAATCGGTTTTACACTAGCAATTCAAAGGGTTAGAAAGCTTATGGGTTAGGGTTATGGAATTCTTATTCTTCAGCTACAGCTCAAGACATGTGATTGAAATCCAAATCCTTTATTTTGCCTTGAAATCAGAGAGAATGTAGCTGCTATAGAAGTTGAATGAGAGAGGAGTAGCTTGTGTCATTTGACAATTTGTTATCCTGCTAGTCTTTCTATCTTAATCGAGAAGCTCAAAATCCACTTGTTGCCTTCCCAAGGAGGAAATAAAAACAAAGGAGTTTACTTTTTTTGGATTCTGTAAAGAAAGACCTATGTTGTCAATATGACCTGATCCAAATGTGGAATAAAAGCTTGTTTTATTAAGCTGTTCTTCCACATACTAGACTTGGTTTGGCTTTTACATTTATGGATATGACTATTATGGGCATACAAAAATCATGTTTTAATAACTTTAGAAGTGGCATCTCTAATTACCTGTACTTGGTTGGCTTACATTGCTTATACCTGATTTGCTATTATAGTTATCATTGCTTTGCATCTTTATTGGATCTTAATTCTTATATGTGTGTTCTTCATTCTGTTAATTATTTTTAAATGTATTCTGAAAATTCCAGTGTGAGAATTTGTTTAGTTGAGGTGCCCTACATGTGAATTCTTGCTTACATAGTTTCCCCTGGCATGTACCTTTACGAGAATTAGGTTCATTATAGGATGCAATGGAGAAAGCTATTAAAAACAAAGTTACTAAAGCAGTTGTTCCAGCAATTGATGTCATGTTTCAAGCTTTAAGGTTAGCACTTGGCATATTTTACCATTTGAAAAAAAAGAAAGATAGCAGAATGTGATGTTGATTTTTCTGTGTTTTGCTGATTTTGGGGAATTCTGTATTTTGTTTTGTTTCTAATTAGTGAATTTAGGGCAAAGATAGTACCCCTTAAAAGAATTTTGAAGATGCTGCCTAAACTCTTTCATCACCAAGACCAAAATGTTCGTGCTTCATCTAAAGGATTGACACTTGAGCTTTGTCATTGGATTGGAAAAGAACCAGTGAAATCAATATTGTTTGAGAAAATGCGGGATACAATGGTAGGCTTATTTTAGTCAGCTTTAATCTGTGGTTTGTGCATTTACTTCTAGATGTATACATTTTTATGGTTTTGCCCTTTTTTATTTTAAATCAGAGAACTATACACACAATATTCTCAATTATGTTTGATGTCACATATGAGTGTATTTCTTTCTAATGGATCGAGAATGCTATTTGATATATTGACTCAAAATTTCTAGTAAATCAATATATGTGGGAGTTCTGCAACCTCAACTCTATTTTAGTGTCCTAGCAAAGATACATATTTCCCTCTTATTTTTTGGTTACTTATTAAATTATATATGTATATACATTGCAGCTATGTTTTCTTTTTCTTTTTTTTTTTAACAAACCCTTGTCACATGGTCCTCTCATCAGTTTCATAAATCTCTATTCATAGTCTATCATAATTGGATTAGATAGTGAACAGTTTTGGATTTTTCTTTCAGAATACAAATCTTTTCAATTTTGTTTTATGGAATTAGTGAATTTATGAATTTGGGAGGTACTCAGATCGATTGTTTCATAAGAGTCTAAAGAACATCTAGATTCATGTAGTTCACTAAGCTTGCTAATAATGTTTAGGAAGAAGTCTTATTTGCTTTGCTTTTAGTCTATCTCTCTCTCTCTCTCTTCTCTTTTTTTTTTCCCCTGAGCATATGGCTAATGTGCATTATGTGATGCAGGTTCCATCTTGCATTGGTTCATATTGCAACAGTATGTTGCTAGATGATGTAAGTTTGATTTTTTGTTGAACTTTCTTCTTTTAGTAGCAAAATCAAAACATGAATTATTACTTATCAAACAAAAAATAAAAATAAAAAATATCCAAACATGAATGTCAAGTTTAAAACAATAAATTCATGTTTCATGTAGCTAATTAGGAAAGATTGCAGTACATATGCATTTAGGTTCTGATTGCATGAGACATAACAATCTTAGAACTTGAAATTAATGTGATGCACAAAGCAAAGCCACAGGGGCTGGCAATTACAAGATAACAATCCATAATTCTATTTAGGAAATTTAATTGACCAAGATTTTGAAACACAAAAAAGAAAAGGAAACCTCCACATCATTGAGGCATAGAGACTAAAGCAACATTGCTAAACTCTAGTATTTATTTTAGCACGAGACTCCTGGTTTGAAAACTAAGTCCAAAATTGCACTTTTTCACACTTAAGCTTGAAAATAGGCCACTGGAGGGAAAAATCGTGCAACAGCCATGAGACGGCTCGGAGAACACGTCAAACACCTCAGGAGGGACCAATGTGAGTTGTGAAACTTACGGAGCTACCACGGGACTCCCGGTTTGAAAACTAAGTCAGAAAATGTACTCTTTCACACTTAAGCTTGAAAATAGGCCATCGGAGGCCAAAATTGTGCAACAGCCACAAGACGGTCCGGGTAATACCTCAAACACCTACGGATGAACCAATGTGAGTTGTGGAAACTTACGGAACTAGCACGGGACTCCCGATTTGAAAACTAAGTCAAAAAATGTATTTTCTTACACTTAAGTTTGAAACTACGCCATCGGAGGCCAAAATCGTGCAACAGCCACGAGATGGCCTAGGGAACACCAAAAACACCTTGTGAGGGACCAATGTGAGTTGTGAAAACTTACGGAACTAGCATGGGACTCCCAGTTTGAAAACAAAGTCAAAAAATACACTTTTTCACACTTAAGCCTGAAAATAAACATTCGGGGGCCAAAATCGTGCAACAACCATGGGACGGCCAAGGGAACACCTCAAACACCTCGAGAGGGACCAATGTGAGTTGTGAAAACTAAGTCGAAAATTGCACTTTTTCACACTTAAGCTTGAAAATAGGCCATCCGAGGCCAAAATCGTGCAACAGCCACGAGACGGCCCAAGGAACACCTTGGGAGGGACCAATGTGAGCTGTGGAAACTTACGAAACTAGCACGGGACTCCCGGTTTGAAAACTAAGTCCAAAAATGCACTTTTTCACACTTAAGCTTGAAAATAGACCTTCGGGGGCCAAAATCGTGCAACAGGAACGGGACGGCTCGGGGAACACCTCAAACACCTTGGGAGAGACCGATGTGAGTTGTGGAAACTTATGAAACTAACACGTGACTCCCGGTTTGAAAACTATGTCCAAAAATGCACTTTTTTACACTTAAGCTTGAAAATAGGCCATTGGACACCAAAATCGTGCAACAGTCACGAGACAGCCCAGGGAACACCTCAAACACCTCAGGAGGGACCAATGTGAGTTATGGAAACTTACGGTTCTAGCACGGGACTCCCGGTTTGAAAACTAAGTCCAAAAATATACTTTTTCGCACTTAAGCTTGAAAATAGACATTCGGGGACCAAAATCATACAACAACCACAGGACGGCCTGGGGAACACCTCAGACACCTCGGGAGGGACCAATGTGAGTTGTGGAAACTTACGGAACTAGCACGAGACTCCTGGTTTGAAAACTAAGTCGAAAATTGTACTTTTTCACACTAAAGCTTGAAAGTAGGCCATCGGAGGCCAAAATCATGCAACAACCATGGGACAGCCCGGGAAACACCTCAAACACCTTAGGAGGGACCAATGTAGGTTGTGGAAACTTACGGCACTAGCACGAGACTCCCGCTATGAAAAGTAAGTCGAAAATTGCACTTTTTCACACTTAAGCTTGAAAATTGGCCATCGGAAGCCAAAATCATGCAACAGCCATGGGACAGCCCGGGGAACACCTCAAACACCTCGAGAGGGACCAATGTGAGCTATGGAAAGTTACGAAACTAGCACGTGACTCTCGGTTTGAAAACTAAGTCGAAAAATGCACTTTTTCACACTTAAGCTTAAAAATAGGCCATCGGAGCGCATAATCGTGCAACAGCCACGAGATGGCCAAGGGAACACCTCAAACACCTCGGGAGGGACCAGTGTGAGTTGTGGAAACTGACGGAACTTGCACGGGACTCCTAGTTTGAAAACTAAGTCAAAAAATGTACTTTTTTACACTCAAGCTTGAAAATTGACCTTAGGGGGCCAAAATCGTGCTACAGCCACGGGACAGCCTGGGGAACACCTCAAACACCTCGGGAGGGACCAATGTGGTTTATCAAAACTTACGGAACTAGCATGGGACTCTTGGTTTAAAAACTAAGTCCAAAAATGCACTTTTTCACATTTAAGGTTGAAAATAGGCCATCGGAGGCCAAAATCGTGCAACAGCCAGGAGATGGCCAGGGAAAGACCTCAAACACCTCGGGAGGGACCAATGTGAGTTACGGAAACTTACTGAACTAGCGCGGGACTCCCGGTTTGAAAACTAAGTCAAAAAATGCACTTTTTCACACTTAAGCTTGAAAATAGACCTTTGGGGGCCAAATCATTCAACAGCCATGGGACAGCCTGGGGAACACCTTAAACACCTCGGGAGGAACCAATGTGAGTTGTGGAAACTAACGGAACTAGAACGGGACTCCCGGTTTGAAAACTAAGTCCAAAAATGAACTTTTTCACATTTAAGCTTGAAAATAGGCCATCAGAAGCCAAAATCATGCAACAGCCATGAGACAGCCCGGGGAACACGTCAAGCACCTCGGGAGGGACCAATGTGAGCTGTGGAAACTTACAGAGCTGGCACGGGGCTCCCGGCTTGAAAACTAAGTAAAAAAATGTACTTTTTCACACTTAAGCTTGAAAATGGGCCATCGGAGGCCAAAATCATGCAACAGCCATGAGACGATCCGAGGAATACCTCAAACGCCTCCGGAGGAACCAATGTGAGTGGTGGAAACCTACGGAACTAGCACGGGACTCCCGATTTGAAAACTAAGTCAAAAAATGCACTTTCTTACACTTAAGCTTGAAACTAGGGCATCGGAGGCCAAAATTGTGCAACAGGCACAAGACGGCCTGGAGAACACCTCAAACACCTCGGAAGGGACCATTGTGAGTTGTGAAAACTTACGGAACTAGCACGGGACTCCCGGCTTGAAAACTAAGTCGAAAAATATACTTTTTCACACTTAAGCTTCAAAATATTCCATCGGAGGCCCAAATTGAGCAACAGCCATGGGACGGCCCAGGGAATACCTAAAATACCTCGGGAGGGACCAATGTGAGTTTTGAAAACTTACGGAACTAGCACGAGACTCCCAGTTTGAAAACTAAGTAGAAAATTCTATTTTTTCACACTTAAGCTTGAAAATAGGCCATCGGAGGCCAAAATCGTGCAATAGGCACGAGACGGCCCAAGGAACACCTCAAACACCTCGGGAAGGACCAATGTCAGCTGTGGAAACTTACGGAGCTAGTACGGGACTCCCGGTTTGAAAACTAAGTCGAAAAATGCACTTCTTCACACTTAAGCTTGAAAATAGACCTTCGCGGGCCAAAATCGGGCAACAGGCACGGGACGGCCCGGGGAACACCTCAAACACCTTGGGAGAGACCGATGTGAGTTGGGGAAACTTACGGAACTAACATGTGACTCCCGGTTTGAAAACTATGTCCAAAAATGGACTTTTTCACACTTAAGCTTGAAAATAGGCCATTGGACGCCAAAATCATGCAACAGCCACGAGATGGCCCAAGGAATAGCTCGGAAGGGACCAATGTGAGTTGTGGAAACTTATGTAACTAGCACGGGACTCCCGGTTTGAAAACTAAGTCCAAATATGTACTTTTTCACACTTAAGCTTGAAAATAAACATTCGGGGACCAAAATTGTACAACAACCACAGGACGGCCCGGGGAACACCTTAAACACCTCGAGAGGCACCAATGTGAGTTGTGGAACCTTACAAAACTAGGACGAGACTCCCGGTTGGAAAACTAAGTCGAAAATTGCACTTTTTCACACTTAAGCTTGAAAATAGGCCATCGGAGGCCAAAATCTTGCAACAGCCATGGGACGGGTCGAGAACACCTCAAACGCCTCGGGAGGGACCAATGTGAGTTGTGGAAACTTACGGAACTAGCACGAGACTTCCGGTATGAAAACTAAGTCGAAAATTGCACTTTTTCACACTTTAGCTTGAAAATAGGCCATCGGAGGCCAAAATCATGCAACAGCCATGGGACGGCCCGGGGAACACCTCAAACACCTCGGAAGAGACGAATGTGAGCTATGGAAACTTACAGAACTAGCACATGACTCCCAGTTTGAAAACTAAGTCCAAAAATGCACTTTTTCACACTTAAGCTGGAAAATAGGCCATCAGAGGCCAAAATCGTGCAACAGGAACAAGATGGCCCAGAGAACACCTCAAACACCTCGAAAGGAACCAATGTTAGTTGTGAAAACTTACAGAACTAGCACGGGACTCCCGGTTTGAAAACAAAGTTGAAAAATACACTTTTTCACACTTAAGCTTGAAAATAGGCCATTGGACGCCAAAATCACGCAACAGCCACAAGATGGCCCAAGGAACAGCTCGGGATGGACCAATGTGAGTTATGGAAATTTACGGAACTAGCACGGGACTCCCGGTTTGAAAACTAAGTCCAAATATGTACTTTTTCACACTTAAGCTTGAAAAAAACCATTCGGGGACCAAAATTGTACAACAACCACCGGACGGCCTGGGGAACACCTTAAACACCTCAGAAGGCACCACTGTGAGTTGTGGAACCTTACGGAACTAGGACGAGACTCCCGGTTTGAAAACTAAGTCGAAAATTGTACTTTTTCACACTTAAGCTTGAAAATAGGCCATCGGAGGCCAAAATCATGCAACAGCCATGGGATGGGACGGGCCGGGAACACCTCAATCACCTCGGGAGGGACCAATGTGAGTTGTGGAAACTTTCGGAACTAGCACGAGACTCCCGGTATGAAAACTAAGTCAAAAATTGCACTTTTTCACACTTTAGCGTGAAAATAGGCCATCAGAGGCCAAAATCATGCAACAGCCATAGGACGGCCCGGGGAGCACCTCAAACACCTCGGGAGGGACCAATGTGAGCTATGGAAACTTACAGAACTAGCACATGACTCCCAATTTGAAAACTAAGTCCAAAAATGTACTTTTTCACACTTAAGCTTGAAAATCGGCCATCGGAGGCCCAAATCGTGCAACAGGAACAAGACGGCCCGTAGAACACCTCAAACACCTCGGGAGGGACCAATGTAAGTTGTGAAAACTTACGGAACTAGCACGGGACTCCCGGTTTGAAAACTAAGTCGAAAAAAACACTTTCTCACACTTAAGCTTGAAAATAGGCCATTGGATGCCAAAATCATGCAACAGCCACGAGACGGCCCAAGGAACAGCTCGGGAGGGACCAATTTGAGTTGTGGAAACTTACGGAACTAGCACGGGACTCCCAGTTTGAAAACTAAGTCCAAATATGTACTTTTTCACACGTAAGCTTGAAAAAAAACATTCGGGGACCAAAATTGTACAACAACCACAGGACGGCCCGGGGAACACCTTAAACACCTTGGGAGGCACCAATGTGAGTTGTGGAAACTAACAGAACTAGAACAGGACTCCCAGTTTGAAAACTAAGTCAAAAAATGAACTTTTTCACATTTAAGCTTGAAAATACGCCATCAGAAGCCAAAATCGTGCAACAGCCACAAGACGGCCCGGGGAACACGTCAAGCACCTCGGGAGGGACCAATGTGAGTTGTGGAAACTGACGGAGCTGGCGCGGGACTCCCGGTTTGAAAACTAAGTCAAAAAATGTACTTTTTCACACTTAAGCTTGAAAATAGACCTTTGGGGGCCAAAATCGTGCAACAGCCATGGGACAGCCCGGGGAACACCTTAAACACCTCGGGAGGAACCAATGTGATTTGTGGAAACTAACGGAACTAGAACGGGACTCCCGGTTTAAAAAGGAAGTCCAAAAATGAAGTTTTTCACATTTAAGCTAGAAAATTGGCCATCAGAAGCCAAAACCGTGCAACAGCCATGAGACGGCCCGGGGAACATGTCAAGCACGTCGGGAGGGACCAATGTGAGTTGTGGAAAGTTACGGAGCTGGCACGGGAGTCCCGGTTTGAAAACTAAGTCAAAAAATGTACTTTTTCACACTTAAGCTTGAAAATAGACCTTTGGGGGCCAAAATTGTGCAACAGCCATGGGACAGCCCGGGGAACACCTTAAACACCTCGGGAGGAACCAATGTGAGTTGTGGAAACTAATGGAACCAGAACGGGACTCCCGGTTTGAAAACCAAGTCCAAAAATGAACTTTTTCACATTTAAGCTTGAAAATAGGCCATCAGAGGCCAAAATCGTGCAACAGCCATGAGACGGCCTGGGTAACACGTCAAGCACCTTGGGAGGGACCAATGTAAGTTGTGAAAACTTACGGTGCAGGCACGGGACTCCCGATTTGAAAACTAAGTCAAAAAATTTAATTTTTGACACTTACGCTTGAAAATAGGCCATCGGAGGCCAAAATCGTGCAACAGCCACGAGACGGTCTGAGGAATACCTCAAACGCCTCCGGAGGAACCAATGTGAGTGGTGGAAACTTACAGAACTAGCACGGGACTCCCGATTTGAAAACTAAGTCCAAATATGTACTTTTTCACACTTAAGCTTGAAAATAAACATTCGGGGACCAAAATCGTACAACAACCACAGGACGGCCCGGGGAACACCTTAAACACCTCAGGAGGCACCAATGTGAGTTGTGGAGACTAACAGAACTAGGACGAGACTCCCAGTTTGAAAACTAAGTGCAAAAATGAACTTTTTCACATTAACGCTTGAAAATAGGCCATCAGAAGCCAAAATCGTGCAACAGCCATGAGACGGCCAGGGGAACATGTCAAGCACCTCTGGAGGGACCAATGTGAGTTGTGGAAACTTACGGAGCTGGCACGGGACTCCCGGTTTGAAAACTAAGTCAAAAAATGTACTTTTTCACACTTAAGCTTGAAAATAGACCTTTGGGGGCCAAAATCATGCAATAGACATGGGACAGCCTGGGGAACACCTTAAACACCTCGGGAGGAACCAATGTGAGTTGTGGAAACTAACGGAACCAGAACAAGACTCCCGTTTTGAAAACTAAGTCCAAAAATGAACTTTTTCACATTTAAGCTTGAAAATAGGCCATCAGAAGCCAAAATCGTAGAGCAGCCATGAGACGGCTCGAGGAACACGTCAAGCACCTCGGGAGGGACCAATGTGAGTTGTGGAAACTTACGGAGCTGGCACGGGACTCCCGCTTTGAAAACTAAGTCAAAAAATGTACTTTTTCACACTTAAGCTTGAAAATAGGCCATCGGAGGCCAAAATCGTGCAACAGCCATGAGACGGTCCGAAGAATACCTCAAACACCTCCAGAGGAACCAATGTGAGTGGTGGAAACTTACGGATCTAGCACGGGACTCCCGATTGAAAACTAAGTCAAAAAATGCACTTTTTTACACTTAAGCTTGAACTAGGCCATCGGAGGCCAAAATCGTGCAACAGGAACAAGATGGCCCGGACAACACCTCAAACACCTCGGGAGGGACCAATATGAGTTGTGAAAACTTACGAAACTAGCACGGGACTCCCGGTTTGAAAACTAAGTCGAAAAATATACTTTTTCACACTTAATCTTCAAAATAGTCCTTCGGCGGCCAAAATCGAGCAACAGCCATGGGACGGCCCAGGGAACACCTCAAATACCTCGGGGGGGACCAATGTGGGTTGTGGAAACTTACGGAACTAGCACGAGACTCCCGGTTTTGAAAACTAAGTCGAAAATTGCATTTTTTTCACACTTAAGCTTGAAAATAGGCCATCGGAGGCCAAAATCGTGCAATAGGCACGAGACGGCCCAAGGAACACCTCAAACGCCTCGGGAGGGACCAATGTCAGCTGTGGAAACTTACGGAACTAGCACGGGACTCCCGGTTTGAAAACTAAGTCCAAAAATGCACCTTTTCACACTTAAGCTTGGAAATAGACCTTCGGGGGCCAAAATCGGGCAACAGGCACGGGACGGCCCGGGGAACACCTCAAACACCTTGGGAGAGACCGATGTGAGTTATGGAAACTTACAGAACTAACATGTGACTCCCGGTTTGAAAACTATGTCCAAAAATGCACTTTTTCACACTTAAACATGAAAATAGGCCATTGGACGCCAAAATCATGCAACAGCCACGAGACGACCCAAGGAACAGCTCAGGAGGGACCAATGTGAGTTGTGGAAACTTATGGAACTAGCGTGGGACTCCCAGTTTGAAAACTAAGTCCAAATATGTACTTATTCACATTTAAGCTTGAAAATAAACATTCGGGGACCAAAATCGTACAACAACCACAGGACGCCCGGGGAACACCATAAACACCTCGAGAGGCACCAATGTGAGTTGTGGAACCTTACGGAACTAGGACGAGACTCCCGGTTTGAAAACTAAGTTGAAAATTGTACTTTTTCACACTTAAGCTTGAAAATAGGCCATCGAAGGCCAAAATCATGCAACAGCCATGGGACAGGCCGGGAACACCTCAAACACCTCGGGAGACACCAATGTAAGTTGTGGAAACTTACGGAACTAGCACGAGACTCCCGCTATGAAAACTAAGTCAAAAATTGCACTTTTTCACAGTTAAGGTTGAAAATAGGCCATCGGAGGCCAAAATCATACAACAGCCATGGGACGGCCCGGGGAACACCTCAAACACCTCGGGAGGGACCAATGTGAGCTGTGGAAACTTACAGAACTAGCACGTGACTCCCGGTTTGAAAACTAAGTCCAAAAACGCAGTTTTTCACACTCAAGCTTGAAAATAGGCCATCGGAGGCCAAAATTGTGCAACAGGAACAAGACGGCCCGTAGAACACCTCAAACACCTCGGGAGGGACCAATGTGAGTTGTGAAAACTTACGGAACTAGCACAGGACTCCCGGTTTGAAAACTAAGTCCAAATATGTACTTTTTCACACTTAAGCTTCAAAATAGTCCTTAGGAGGCCAAAATCGAGCAACAGCCATGGGACGGCCCAGGGAACACCTCAAATACCTCGGGGGGGACCAATGTGGTTGTGGAAACTTACGGAACTAGCACGAGACTCCCGGTTTGAAAACTAAGTCGAAAATTGCATTTTTTTCACACTTAAGCTTGAAAATAGGCCATCGGAGGCCAAAATCGTGCAATAGGCACGAGACGGCCCAAGGAACACCTCAAACACCTCTGGAGGGACCAATGTGAGTTGTGGAAACTTACGGAACTAGCACGAGACTACCGGTATGAAAACTAAGCCGAAAATTGCACTTTTTCACACTTAGGCTTGAAAATAGGCCATCGGAGGCCAAAATCATGCAGCAGCGATGGGACGGCCCAGGGAACACCTCAAACACATCAGGAGGGACCAATGTGAGCTGTGGAAACTTACAGAACTAGCATGTGACTCCCGGTTTGAAAACTAAGTCCAAAAATGCACTTTTTCATACTTAAGTTTGAAAATAGGCCATCGGAGGCCAAAATCGTGCAACAGCCATGAGACGGTCCGAGCAATACCTCAAACGCCTCCAGAGGAACCAATGTGAGTGGTGGAAACTTACGGAACTAGCACGAGACTCCCGGTTTGAAAACTAAGTCAAAAAATACACTTTTTCACACTTAAGCTTCAAAATAGTCCTTCGGAGGCCAAAATCGAGCAACAGCCATGGGACGGCCCAGGAAACACCTCAAATACCTCGGGGGGGGACCAATGTGGGTTGTGGACACTTACGGAACTAGCACGAGACTCCCGGTTTGAAAACCAAGTCGAAAATTGCATTTTTTCACACTTAAGCTTGAAAATAGGCCATCGGAGGCCAAAATCGTGTAATAGGCACGAGACGGCCTAAGGAACACCTCAAACGCCTCGGGAGGGACCAATGTCAGCTGTGGAAACTTACGGAACTAGCACGGGACTCCCGGTTTGAAAACTAGGTCCAAAAATGCACTTTCTCACACTTAAGCTTGAAAATAGACCTTCGGGGGCCAAAATCGGGCAACAGGCACTGGACGGCCCGGGGAACACCTCAAACACCTTGGGAGAGACCGATGTGAGTTGTGGAAACATACAGAACTAACATTTGACTCCTGGTTTGAAAACTATGTCCAAAAATGGACTTTTTCACACTTAAGCTTGAAAATAGGCCATTGGATGCCAAAATCATCCAACAGCCACGAGACGGCCCAAAGAACAGCTCGGGAGGGACCAATGTGAGTTGTGGAAACTTATGGAACTAGCACGGGACTCCCGGTTTGAAAAATAAGTCCAAATATGTACTTTTTCACACTTAAGCTTGAAACTAGGCCATCCACAGGACGGCCCGGGGAACACCTTAAACACCTCAGGAGGCACCAATGTGAGTTGTGAAAACTAACGGAACTAGGACGAGACTCCTGGTTTGAAAACTAAGTCCAAAAATGAACTTTTTCACATTGAGCTTGAAAATAGGCCATCAGAAGCCAAAATCGTGCAACAGCCATGAGACGGCCCAGGGAACACGTCAAGCACCTCGGGAGGGACCAATGTGAGTTGTGGAAACATACGGGGCTGACACGGGACTCCCGGTTTAAAAACTAAGTCAAAAAATGTACTTTTTCGCACTTAAGCTTGAAAATAGACCTTTGGGGGCCAAAATCGTACAACCGCCATGGGACAGCTCGGGGAACACCTTAAACACCTTGGGAGGAACCGATGTGAGTTGTGGAAACTAACGGAACTAGAACGGGACTCTCGGTTTGAAAAATAAGTCCAAAAATGAACTTTTTCACATTTAAGCTTGAAACTAGGCCATCAACAGCCAAAATCGTGCAACAACCATGAGACGGCCTGGGGAACACGTCAAGCACCTCGGGAGGAACCAATGTGAGTTGTGGAAACATACGGAGCTGGCACGGGACTCCCGGTTTGAAAACTAAGTCAAAAAATGTACTTTTTCACATTTAAGCTTGAAAATATGCCATCGGAGGCCAAAATCGTGCAACTGCCATGAGACGGTCCGAGGAATACTTCAAATGCCTCCGAAGGAACCAATGTGAGTGATGGAAACTTACGGAACTCGCACGGGACTCCCGATTTGAAAACTAAGTAAAAAAATGCACTTTTTTACACTTAAGCTTGAAACTAGGCCATCAGAGGCCAAAATCGTGCAACAGGAACAAGACGGCCCGAAGAACACCTCAAACACCTCGGGAGGGACCAATGTGAGTTGTGAAAACTTATGGAATTAGCACGGGACACCTTGTTTGAAAACTAAGTCGAAAAATACACTTTTTCACACTTAAGCTTCAAAATAGTCGTTCGGAGGCCAAAATCGAGCAACAACCATGGGACGGCCCAGGGAACACCTCAAATACCTCGAGGGGGACCAATCTGGGTTGTGGAAACTTATGGAACTAGCACGAGACTCCCAGTTCGAAAACTAAGTCGAAAATTGCATTTTCTCACACTTAAGCTTGAAAATAGGCCATCAGAGGCCAAAATCGTGCAATAGGCATGAGACGGCCCAAGGAACACCTCAAACATCTCGGGAGGGACTAATGTCAGCTGTGGAAACTTACGGAACTAGCACGGGACTCCCGGTTTGAAAACTAAGTTCAAAAATGCACTTTTTCACACTTAAGCTTGAAAACAGACCTTCGGGGGCCAAAATCGGGCAACAGGCACGGGACGGCCCGGGGAACACCTCAAACACCTTGGGAGAGACCGATGTGAGTTGTGGAAACTTACGAAACTAACATGTGACTCCCGGTTTGAAAACTATGTCCAAAAATGCACTTTTCACACTTAAGCTTGAAAATAGGCCATTGGACGCCAAAATCATCCAACAGCCACGAGACGGCCCAAAGAACAGCTCGGGAGGGACCAATGTGAGTTGTGGAAACTTATGGAACTAGCACGGGACTCCCGGTTTGAAAACTAAGTCCAAATATGTACTTTTTCACACGTAAGCTTGAAAATAAGCATTCGGGGACCAAAATCGTACAACAACCACAGGACGGCCCAGGGAACACCATAAACACCTCGGGAGGCACCAATGTGAGTTGTGGAACCTTACGGAACTAGGACGAGACTCTCGGTTTGAAAACTAAGTCGAAAATTGCACTTTTTCACACTTAAGCTTGAAAATAGGGCCATAGGAGGCCAGAATCATGCAACAGCCATGGGATGGGCCGGGAACACCTCAAACACCTCGGGAGAGACCAATGTGAGTTGTGAAAACTTACGGAACTAGCACGAGACTCCCGGTATGAAAACTAAGTCGAAAATTGCACTTGTTCACACTTAAGCTTGAAAATAGGCCATCTGAGGCCAAAATCGTGCAACAGCCATGGGACGGCCCGGGGAACACCTCAAACACCTCGGGAGGGACCAATGTGAGCTGTGGAAACTTACAGAACTAGCACGTGACTCCCGGTTTGAAAGCTAAGTCCAAAAATACACTTTTTAACCCTTAAGCTTGAAACTAGGCCATCGGAGGCCAAAATCATGCAACAGGAACAAGACGGCCCGGAGAACACCTCAAACACCTCGGGAGGGACCAATGTGAGTTGTGAAAACTTACGGAACTTGCACGGGACTCCCGGTTTGAAAACTAAGTCGAAAAATACACTTTTTCACACTTGAGCTTCAAAATAGTCCTTCGGAGGCCAAAATCAAGCAACAGCCATGGGACGGCCCTGGGAACACCTGAAATACCTCGGAAGGGGCCAATGTGAGTTGTGGAAACTTACAGAACTAGCACGAGACTCCCGGTTTGAAAACTAAGTCAAAAATTGCATTTTTTCACACTTAATCTTGAAAATAGGCCATTGGAGGCCAAAATCGTGCAAGAGGCACGAGACGGCCCAAGGAACACCTCAAACACCTCGGGAGGGATCAATGTCAGCTGTGGAAACTTACGGAACTAGCACGGGACTCCCAGTTTGAAAACTAAGTCCAAAAATGCACCTTTTCACACTTAAGCTTGAAAATAGACCTTCAGGGGCCAAAATCGGGCAATAGGCACGGGACGGCCCGGGGAACATGTCAAACACCTTGGGAGAGGCCGATGTGAGCTGTGGAAACTTACGGAACTAACATGTGACTCCCGGTTTGAAAACTATGTCCAAAAATGCACTTTTTCACACTTAAGCTTGAAAATAGGCCATTGGACGCCAAAATCATGCAACTGGCATGAGACGGCCCAAGGAACAGCTCGGGAGGGACCAATGTGAGTTATGGAAACTTACGGAACTAGAATGGGACTCCCAGTTTGAAAACTAAGTCCAAATATGTACTTTTTCACACTTAAGCTTGAAAATAAACATTCGGGAACCAAAATCATACAACAACCACAGGACGGCCCGGGGAACACCTTAAACACCTTGGGAGGCACCAATGTCTGTTGGGGAACCTTACGGAACTAGGACGAGACTCCCGGTTTGAAAACTAAGTCGAAAATTGCACATTTTCACACTTAAGCTTGAAAATAGGCCATCGGAGCCCAAAATCATGCAACAGCCATGGGACGGCCCGGGGAACACCTCAAACACCTCGGGAGGGACCAATGTGAGTTATGGAAACTTACGGAACTACCACGAAACTCCCGGTATGAAAACTAAGTCGAAAATTGCACTTTTTCACACTTAAGCTTGAAAATAGGCCATTGGAGGCCAAAAATCGTGGTACAGCAACGAGACGGCCTAGGGAACACCTCAAACACCTCGAGAGGGACCAATGTGAGTTGTGGAAACATACGGAAGTTGCATGGGACTCCTAGTTTGAAAACTAAGTCGAAAAATGTACTTTTTCACACTCAAGCTTGAAAATTGACCTTAGGGGTCTAAAATCGTGCAACAGCCATGGGATGGCCCGGGGAACACCTCAAACACCTCGGGAGGGACCAATGTGATTTGTGAAAACTTACAGAACTAGCACGGGACTCCCGGTTTAAAAACTAAGTCCAAAAATGCTCTTTTTCACATTTAAGCTTGAAAATAGGCCATTGGAGGCCAAAATCGTTCAACAGCCACGAGACGTCCAGGGAAAGACCTCAAACACCTCGAGAGGGACCAATGTCAGTTGTGGAAACTTACTGAACTAGCGCGGGACTCCCGATTTGAAAACTAAGTCGAAAAATGCATTTTTTCACACTTAAGCTTGAAAATAGACCTTCAGGGGCCAAAATCGTGCAACAGCCATGGGACGGCCCACAGAACACCTTAAACACCTCGGGAGGGACCAATGTGAGTTGTGGAAACTTATAGAACCAGCACGGGACTCCCGGTTTGAAAACTAAGTCCAAAAATGAACTTTTTCACATTTAAGCTTGAAAATAGGTCATCGGAGGCCAAAATCGTGCAACAACCATGAGACGGCCCGGGAAACCACTCAAACACCTCGGGAGGAACCAATGTGAGTTGTGGAAACTTACGGAACTAGCATGGGACTCCCGATTTGAAACTAAGTCAAAAAATACAGTTTTTCACACTTAAGCTTGAAAATAGACCTTCGGGGGCCAAAATTGTGCAACAGGCACGGGACGGCCCGGGGAACACCTTAAACACCTCGGGAGGGACCAATGTGAGTTGTGAAAACTCACGAAACTAGCACGGGACTCCTGGTTTGAAAGCTAAGCTGAAAATTGCACTTTTGCACACTAAAGCTTGAAAATAGGCCATCGGAGGCCAAAATCGTGCAATAGCCACGAGACGGGCCGGGGAACACCTCAAACACCGCAAATAGGTAGACCTTAATACAATTCTAGTGTCAATCTCCAATGGCTCACCAACATAAATATACATAAAAACGGAGTGAGCAAGGCTCAGTGAATAATAGCAATGTAAGGAGATGAGTTAAACGGTTATAGGCTTAAAGAATGTAAACATGCATATCAAACCATACACAAATCTTATTCATAATTATATTTTATCTTATTTTGGTTTGTGTTGATGGCTGCTTGTAGCGCCTTTGTGGACACTTGTCTTTTAATTTATATTCCTGTGTTGAATTTCTGTGTTTGGATGTTAGACGGTTTTGATGTGATGTTATTTTTTTGGCCTACCCGTGCGGGATGTGTATGGTTTTTAGCTCTGTGTTTGCTTCTAGTTGTGTCGTGTGTGTAGACTGGTTTCTTGATTCAGCTTTGGGTTATCGCTTGGATGTGTTCATGGACCTCATTCGCATGTATGCGGCTTATGCACATATCCTTTTTGGTTTATTTCTTTTCAATGTAATGTTTTTCATTATTTCCTTTATTCTTGGTATCCGTTTTTGATCTTTGATAGTTGGGCTGGTTTTTCGGGTTGTCCCTTCGTTTGTATAGTTTTCTGTTAGGTCCTGGGGTATGCCCCTTGTAGCTGTGTAGTTCTTTGTTTTTTTATATTATGTCTTATTCACCCAAAAAAAAAAAAAAAAAAAACATCCTCAGACCCACATGTAACACGGAATGGCCTCAGGCCCATATATAATACAGAGCGGCTATAAGCCCAGATGTGATACAGGACGGTTGTAAGCCCAGATATAATATAGAATGGCTGTAAGCCTAGATATAAGACAGAACGACTATAAGCCCAGATATAATACAGATCGGCTATAAGCCCAGATGTAATACAGAACGGCTATAAGCCCAGATATAATACAAAATGGCCTCAGGCCCAACATATTATGCAAAGCGGCCTCAGGCCCAGATATCAACAGATTGGCCTCGGGCCCATTATTAACAAAACAGAATGATTCCAGATACATAAGGATATCATTGTTCCATTTGTTCGTCATGAATTCAGATAGCTAACTTGTAGATAACAGAACGTCAGTATTAACTATTAACAATAAGCAAAACGTACTGCTACAGTACTATTACTTGATAGTGCACAAAGATTTTCCCATGGTTTATTACAAGTTGACATAGTTGCCTTGCGGATAACAAAACATTAATAATAACTATTAACAGAAGGCAAATGTATCATTGCATTAATAGGGACAGAACAATTCACATCATAAGGGCCTCAGGCCCACTTCTATTAATAGGGATAGGACGGCCTTAGGTCCATACTAATGCCATTATTCAATCATGTCCATTAATTTAAGCAAAGCACAATATTAATGGAATAGGCCATTCACAAAAGACAATACATAAATCATAATCATAGGAAGTAAGTGAGACATATCGTTACACTATTATTACTCACAATGATCGGCTCCCGGTAGTAATGGGATGATGTCCCTGTCTCGACCTACAAGCACAATGCACAACACATAATATGAGATTATATTTGATCCTTTGCTTATTCTCTTTGATCATTCAATCAATTAGCCATGGTGGTACCAAGCACATTATTCCTCAATAAGTTATAATCCATCTCTCAAAAAACAGGAGGAATCAATGGGAAATGGTTTAGGTGAAGAAATGGTACAAAATTGGTTGACAGAAAGTGAACAATCGTCACTAATCTGGGCATAACTATTTTTGTATTTAGAATTTGGGAGTGAGACCACTACCATTGGAAACTAGACTTCCGGGATTGATTTTTGGCTCAAGAATCACTAAAAACGGAGTCCGGACGCAAAAGATATGCTTATTCAAAGTTGGCTGAACAGAGTTGTCTCCCGCACGTGCGGGAAACAAAGCCGCACGTGCGGCTCTGGGCATTTTGCAGTCTGAAAATGGCTCTTTTTGCTCTAACACTTGGTTTTTCCATTTTTAAGCTTGGTTCTTAACATAAATCACTCAAAAACATGTAAAATTATCTCATAACATGATAAACTAACATCAATCAAGTGTAATTCCATTTTAAACAAATCAATCCTTGCCTCAAAAATAGAAATTCAAGTCTCATGTTCTATATAATCAAACTTCTATAATATATACCCCAAAATCATACAAATACATCTTACACACGGTTGATCTTCACACCAAAATTTGGTATTCCATGAATCATTCTTAAGATTGAACCCAATTCAAGAAAATTTAAGGAAATCAAGATTCAATTCCTTGAGTTTAACTCATTTCATTCATAACCCAACACACTTGTTCATTTACATATTAATTTTCCAAGTCCATCCTTGATTTCATGTAGTAGATGCATTATTTACAAAGATAATAGTTGAAGCCACATACCTTAACTTAATTCCTTGTTTTTTCCTTTAATCTCTTCAATTTTCCAAGCTTCCATGGATGATCCTCTTTCCCTCTCTATCTTTGTTTCACGATTCTCTCTCTCTCTCTCTCTCTCTCTCTCTCTCTCTCCCTTAGATATTTTGTTTGACTTCAAAATGACAAACTCCCCACTCACATGGCCTGTCCATATATGTATATATCACACACTTATGCTTTTCACAATAAGGAGGGCAAAACACACCCTTACGAATCGCGCAAAATCAAATTTCAATTAAACTTCCCAGATGATTCTAAAAATTATGCTGATGATAAATATGTCCTCTGTTCCGGTTTCTGAAGCTTCGAAGGCCTTCAATTTGCAGTACAAAGTTAACCACGCAAACATGCATTTAACGAATCAAATGAATTAAATTTCCAATTAATTTTTCCAAGCAGCTCTAAAAATTCCCATTAACATATCCAAATACTCAAATTTAATTTATGAACCCGTAAAGGTCGATAATTTCAATTTTAAAGCCATGACTCAACAGATAATTCCTCAATTTGAACATATATCATTAAATTAAAATGCATTAACCCACAAGGACTTAAAATTAATTTCGAATACGGATTTTGGGATTGTTACATTCTCCCCACCTTAAGAAGTTTGGTCCTCCAAACTTGGTTCACCCTGCCATAAGTCAAGTTCGTTTTGGATATACAACATTTTTCAATGATTTAGCCATTCACAGTCCTATACAATCAATTTCAATGGAGTTTGCTCCCAGAATCACAAGTAATTCATCTTTACTAGCTAATTGGTAACCCAATTGATAATAGTACTCAATAATGTCAAAGCATCATCTCATTATTCATAACCCTCATACATTTCAATTTATTGATCCATAAGTCATACCTTCTAAATAATATAACAACTTTAGGGTATTCAGAAATGGATTCACTTCAAGTATTCGCTTACATGTGACTCATAAGCTATCAAACATAATTCAAACTCTTTGGGTTCGTAAACAACCCCAATTACCATAATTCCTCAAAGGGTAAGGAAACGTTCACCACTTAATCGTCTTTCAAAGGCACGTGCATGCTACAACAATTAAACCCAGAATAAAAAAATAAGTTCGACATTAACGGCGTTATGGCTCTTGCTCACTAGTAAGTTAAGTATTTAGATCAATGGTTTGGTAATTTGAAGTATGCTCAAGCGATTTACTTCCATAACAGATGGGATAATCGAAGTCTAAATTTTGAATAATCAAATTCAGGCTCAAATCCTCAACTTCAATGAAGGATCAGATAATCAGATTAAACTCATCAATTCGAATCAGATTCCTAACAGATTTCAAATAGTAACCCAAATCCCATATCAAGGAATTACATGTTCAGAGTAAATTATTAGTGAAATTAAATACGGATCAAACCTTAATGGTCATAATTTCCAAATTACAGTAAGGTACTAATCATTTAAAATTCATGTTTGCTTGGAGGATCTTAAAGTCAATATCATGACATCAAACATAAAATGCATTATTCAGATTCCAAATTAGAAACAAATTCATATACATATTCATAATCATTTTCATATTCAGATTTTATATAGAATCATGCGTGGTACATCCATTAGCACTAACAAATCCGATGACCCATAAAGGGACGGCCTCGAAGGCATTCTGATGACCCATAAAGGGACCTGATGACCCCTAAAGGGACGCATATCATATGATGCTATGGATGCCATGAATGCATTTCAGAATTCTAGACAAACATTCACTCATTGTAAGCCACAACTAACCTGCTGAGGCATGTTAACAATCATACATCCTCATACTCCATGCGAGAACATTAAATCAGGCCCATAAAATCCTTTTTACATAATCTCAGCCCAAGAAGGATTAATTCCTTATAAACTTAATGATTCAAACAAATAGATAAAGCCCAAGGTAATCATACTAATCACAATGTACCACTTTCGTCTATCACATTCCTTAGATATTGTACTAAATTAATCACATATCACCTAGTACTTCATGCATATCATAAACAATATCCCTGATATCAATAGGTGTTAATACAACCTCAATTACAAGGTCAGTCTCGATCTACCAATTTCTTTGCAATAGTTATCCAGACATTCATGTACAAGCCATAAATCATCAATAACAGACTCGCAGATGGGTATCTACGCCAATAGTTCCATATAAAGAGCACATAATTCTGTGGGTCATAAACAACTGCATGTGGTCAATTTACCCATCAAACACAAGATCACATATTATTCATCTATGTCAGAAGTACCAAATTTAATTGATGGTATATCATCTCTAAGTAACATAGATCACATAGGTTTTGCCCGAATAATAGTTCTCACACAGTTTATATACCTCACTAATCATTAAGGCACCAAATCAAATCTTTAGAACTTTAAGTAACATAGAAACTCTTAACACGGGCTATTTGCCCATTGATCCACTTGTTCTATAGTCAAATGATTCAAATAAACGAATGAGCTCCAACTAACATTTTGCTCAGAAATAGCTCAAACACATAAAACAGTCATCGGAGTAAGTTCTGTTTCACCACTTAAAAGGATCATACACTCTCCAGTAGCCCATCAAACATACATAACACTTCCTACCACATTCTTTGATTCCTTTATTGAGTTCACATGCAGACTGTTAACACATGAAGTATCATTCATTAATTACTCCATGACACATAGTTTCGCATACTTAGTCATAACACAAACAAGCGTACAAGGATACGAGTGGGACAATTCCTTTATTTCCACTTCTTATATCAAACCATTCTTAAGTTCCATACTCGTTATTAATCATTGCATTTCTCAATTGCCATACACTTCATTGATTCACAACAATCTCAGTTTTCCCAAAATTCCTCACAGTTTAATTTCACATATAACACAGACAGAAGCTTAGTTTAATCTCTTTTCACCTTATGTTGCCACAAACAAGCTTTTACTTATCAATTTGAATATCCTAAGAACACCGATATTCCACATCCTTCAAACTTTACCCTTATGTACCCCATTCTCATTTTATAACAATTATCCAATTCTCCTTCATCACAAAACTCAGTCCATGAAACAAAACATATGAATCTTCTTTTATTACCGCAAAGTCCATAAGAGATCAGATTCTCAGGCTCAATACTTAACTGATTGTATAAGCTCACATACTTCGTTCAAAATGCACATCATCTCATTTCGTTACTAGATACATGCAACTTAAATGCATTCTAGACACTCTAATGCTCAATGGACACATGTGTGAGATCTTAACTCGTGCTCTGATACCACCTGTCACGACCCAAACCCACCCCTAAAAGTTTGGTTCATGACCGGCCCATACATAGGCCTCAAACAGAATTAAATTATAATATTAAAAGACATACGGGGCCTTAAGTGGAAGTAATATCAATAAAAGACAACATCCATTGAGCTTGTGCATACATGATGGTTTAATTAGATTTAAGCATTTAAATACATTCCCAGAGTTACACATACAATCACATACTTTATATAGATCTCACACACACTTACATAAGACTTAATAATTTATATGACTCCCAACACAAATTAAGGCCTCAACACAGAGGCGTACCCCAGGCGGCTTGGCAAACAGGTAGACCTCAATACACTTCTAGTGTCAATCTCCAATGGCACACCTACATAAATATACATAAAAACGGAGTGAGCAGGGCCCAGTGAATAATAACAATGTAAGGAGATGAGTTAAACGGGTATAGGCGTAAAGAATGTAAACATGCATATCAAACCATACACAGATCGTATCCATAATTATATTTTAAAACGGCCTCAGACCCACATGTAACACGGAACAGCCTCAGGCCCATATATAATACAGAGCGGCTATAAGCTCAGATGTGATATAGGACGGTTGTAAGCCCAAATATAATACAGAACAGCTGTAAGCCCAGATATAAGACAAAACGACTATAAGCCCAGATATAATACAGATCGGCTATACGTCCAGATATAATACAGAACGGCTGGAAGCCCAGATATAATACAGAACGGCCTTAGGCCCAACATATTATGCAGAGCGGCCTCAGGCCCCGATATCAACAGACTGGCCTTGGGCCAATTATTAACAAAACAGAATGATTCCAGATACATAAGGATATCATTATTCCATTTGTTCATCATGAATTCTGATAGTTAACTTCCAGATAACAAAATGTCAGTATTAACTATTAACAGTAAGCAAAACGTACTGCTACAGTACTATTGCTCGATAGTGCACAAAGATTTTCCCATGGTTTATTACAAGTTGACATAGTTGCCTTGCGGATAACATAACATTAATAATAACTATTAACAGAAGGCAAATGTATCACTGCATTAATAGGGACAGAACAATTCACTTCACAACGGCCTCAGGCCCACTTCTATTAATTGGGACAGGACGGCCTTAGGTCCATACTAATGCCACTATTCAATCATATCCATTAATTTAAGCAAAGCACAATATTAATGGAATAGGCCATTCACAAAAGACAATAAATAAATCATAATCATAGGAAGTAAGTGATATATATCGTTACACTACTATTACTCACAGTGATCATCTCCCGGTAGTAATGGGATGATATCTCTGTCTCGACCTACAAGCACAATGCACAACACATAATATGAGATTATATTTGATCCTTTACTTAATCTCTTTGATCATTCAATCAATTAGCCATGGTGGTACCAAGCACATTATTCCTTAATAAGTTATAATCCATGTCTCAGAAAATAGGAGGAATCGATGGGAAACGGTTTAGGTGAAGAAATGGTACAAAATTGGTTGACAGAAAGTGAACAGTCGCCACTAATCTGGGCATAACTATTTATGTATTTAGAATTTGGGAGTGAGACCACTACCATTGGAAACTAGACTTCCAGGGATTGATTTTAGGCTCAAGAATCACTCAAAACGGAGTTCGGAGGCAAAAAATATGCTTATTCCAAGTTGGCCAAACGGAGCTGTCTCCCGCACGTGCGGGAAAATGAGCGGCACGTGCGGCTCTGGGTAGTTTGCAGTTTGAAAATGGCTCTTTTTGCTCTAACACTTGATTTTTCCATTTTTAAGCTTGGTTCTTAACATAAATCACTCAAAAACATGTAAAATTATCTCATAACATGATAAACTAACATCAATCAAGTGTAATTCCATTTTAAACAAATCAATCCTTGCCTCAAAAATAGAAATTCAAGTCTCATCTTCTATATAATCAAACTTCTATAATATATACCCCAAAATCATGCAAATACATCTTACACATGGTTGATCTTCACACCAAAACTTGGTATTCCATGAATCATTCTTAAGATTGAACCAAATTCAAGCAAATTTATGGAAATCAAGGTTCAATTCCTTGAGTCTAACTCATTTCATTCATAACCCAACACACTTGTTCATTTACATATTAATTTTCCAAGTCCATCCTTGATTTCATGTAGTAGATGCATTATTTACAAAGATAATCGTTGAAGCCACATACCTTAACTTAATTCTTTGTTTTTCCCTTTAATCTCTTCAATTTTCCAAGCTTCCATGGATGATCCTCTTTCGCTCTCTATCTCTCTTTCACGGTTCTCTCTCTCTCTCTCTCTCTCTCCCTTAGATATTTTGTTTGACTTCAAAATGATAAACTCCCAACTCACATGGCCTATCCATATATGTATATATCACACATTTAAGCTTTTCACAATAAGGAGGGCCAAACACGCCCTTACGAATCGCGCAAAATCAAATTTCAATTAAACTTCCCAGATGACTCTAAAAATTATGCTGATCATAAATATGTCCTCTGTTTCGATTTCTGAAGCCTCGAAGGCCTTCAATTTGCAGTACAAAGTTAACCACCCAACACATGCTTTAACGAATCAAACGAATTAAATTTCCAATTAATTTTTCCAAGCAGCTCTAAAAATTCCCATTAACATATCCAAATACTCAATTTTAATTTTTGAACCTGTAAAGGTCGATAATTTCAATTTTAAAGTCGTGACTCAACAGATAATTCCTTAATTTGAACAGATATCATTAAATTAAAATGCATTAACCCACAAGGACTTAAAAGAAATTTCGGATACGAATTTTGGGGTCATTACAGAAAACTTATGGAATTAGCACGAGACTCTCGGTTTGAAAACTAAGTCCAAAAATGCACTTTTTTGCACTTATGCTTGAAAATAGGCCATCGGAGGCCAAAATCGTGCAACAGCCACGAGACGGCCTGGGGAACACCTCAAACACCTTGGGAGGGACCAATGTGAGTTGTGGAAACTTACGAAACTAGCACGGGACTCCCGATTTGAAAACTAAGTCCAAAATTGCACTTTTTCACACTTAAGCTTGAAAATAGACCTTCGGGGGCCAAAATCATGCAACAGCCACAGGACGGCCTAGGGAACACCTCAAACACGTAGGGAGGTACCAATGTAAGTTGTGGAAACTTACGAAACTTGCACGGGTCTCCCGATTGAAAACTAATTCGAAAAATGCATGTTAAATTGTATATTTTATGGAAAAGATAATAATTGTCTAACTTGCATTTTTTTTTCATTTTTTTGCAGATTCGAGAATTGATATAGACATGTTTGGTAATTTGGAGGGTAGATGGTAGCTCATTTCGTGTTTTTGTTCATATTACCTTACATGTATTTTGGTTGCGTTGTAAATTTTATATTTTTGTTGGTATTACAGGGCATGTTGGGTAATCCGCCCTTGATATTTTATTTTTTTTGATATTATTAGACATGTTTTTTGTTGGATATTAGAAGATGTGTTTGGTAATCCTCATGCGGTTGTTATTATATTTTTGTGGATATTAGTAGACGTTTTTTGTGGATATTAGGAGACATGTTTATAATCTGCATGCAGTTCATATTGTATTTTTGTAGATAGTGCTGAAATTCGATTGTAATGTTTATGAAAATGAACAGATTTTTGTATTGATTTGTAATAGATATTTTATTGAATAGGTTATTGAAATGCGCAGGGAATTGTTATTGAAAAGAAAAAAATTTGGAAGAAAATAGTATCCCCATTTTCAAATTTTTTAATTTTTATTAGTGACGAAATAAAAAATGTCGCTATTAGTTTTCAAAAAATATGACGAATAATTTTGTCACATTTGCTGAATATTTTTTTGCTAAATTGAAATATTTGGTGACAAAATCTTTTTTGTCATTAAAGAATTTTCTTTTCTGCTCATTTTAGTGACAATTTTTTTTGTCACCTTAATCCATATCATTGGTGAGGAAAACTTTCGTCACTAAAATATATTTGGTGACGAAATATGTCATCGCCAAAAACAATTAAAATAAAATATTGTTTAGTTTTGGTGACGAAATTGATGTTATAGAGGACGAAAAATTCAACATTTGGAGATGAAACATTTCATCGCCAAAAATTAAAAACAGGCGACGAAACTGTTTTTCGTCACCAGGTACTTTTAGCGACGACGTATAGGCCACGAACATGGTGACAAATTTTTTTCGTCACAAATCACGTTAGTGACGAAAATTTGATGTTTGGAGACAAAATCAGTCTGCCACCAAAGGCCTTTTTTGTTGTAGTGTCAAAGGAGTATGTCACTTGGCTCTCAAGCCACGAACCAAGTATTTTCAATGCATAGTGGCTAAAGAACCAAGTTTGTACAAGCTTAATTAATGCACACATAAGACTCAAAGGGCCACCACCCTATCATGCATGATCAAGGGTGACGACGACCCAGAAACGTGACGCGTTTCATCACTTTGAGTATGAAGCGTCCCACATTTCTTGTGTTTGGATTAACGTTCGATCCAAACACATGCAAGGCAACACAAATGCTTATCTTGTTAATGTTTTACTTTGCTCATTTTGTTTACACATTTTACATTACCGATTAATCCTTTAACCGATTAAGTTCAATGTGAAAGTCCTCTTATGTGAGAGCGGTCAACCAAAGGATGATTTAAGACATGAGAGAGATCATGCCTTTGGCTAGGAGGAACCCTCAAAAGAGGGTTAAAGCCATTGAGTACAAGCTCTATCTCAAGCTTAAACACAATCATAAGGTTAACCAACCCTCAAAGAAAATTAAAAGTGAAGAAATGAGCGAGGTTGCAGAATTTCAGTGCTGATATGGCATGCTAAAGACACTAAATCATGCAAGCAACACATGCACAACATGTTCAAAAGCCAAATGCATTAAACTAGTGAAAGGCATTACACAAGAGGCATGCAATATCAAGCTTAAATGACTAAACCAGCTCTGGACAGAGCTTAAACATGCCAAAATAGTGGTTAGATCATGTTGGAATTGAAACATAGAAAGCAAGAAAAACATGCTCGCTTGTTAACTCGCAAGCAAGGCTCAAAGTACAACTCTCAAAAGCAATGAAAGAGTGAAATAAGTGACAGTGTGACTGAGATATATGCATTGAAATGACATGAAAAATGAGGCTACAACATGCAATCATCTCATGCAAGACATGTTAGAGGCCTTAAAACACTAAGCTAGTGAAGACACTTGCACTATAGCTATACAAAACATGGTTCATATGACCAAGAACACTCAAAATAGAGTTAAAGCATGTCAAAATATTAGCAAAAATGTGTTGGAGTCAAGCTAACACAAGCTAGAATGATAGGCTAACTCATTAGGCATGCAAGCCAAGTAAGCATAATTACACCACAAGTGCAAGAAGCAAGCAACAAGTGACTTAACCAGCCAAAAATAGAGTTAAAACATGTCAAAATAGAGCGTAAAACATGCTTGAATTAAGCTACAAAAAGGTAGAAATACATGCTCACATGTTAGGCCATCTACACTTGCAAACAAGACACAAGGAGGGGAGGCCACCCCCTCCTATTTGGGACCTCAAAACCAAGTTTTTGCCACTGAAATTCCCCCGGAATTCAGTGGTTAAAAGGCCAAAAGAAAGTTGTTTTAAAATGCTTTAAAAGATAGCACAAAACTTACCAAACAAGCTATAAAAGAGGGTGGACCACCCCTAACTCCAAAAAGGCCCTAAACCATCATTTTTAAACCTTTAAAACAAAGGTTTTTTTAGTAGTAAACTAGGCCAAAAACAGCATGGAAAGGTGGCCAAACTAGTGTGCAGAAATAAGCTTTAAAGGGGTAAGCTTTATACCTTTGAAGCACCGCAACAAACAGCCACTTTTCTGAGCTAAAACCAGCTTTGAGAGCTCAAACAAGACCTCCATGAACCTCAACTCCAAGATGAATGTGTTTGGCTAAGGGTCTTAGTGCAAATGTGTAGAAAAATCTCACTTTCAAGCTCAAAATAGGAAAAGAGAGAGGATTCTAGAGAGAGGCAAAAATTTTGCTCACAAAATTTTTGTAACCCCAAAAAATAGGGGAGAAACCTCCCCTTATATAGAAATACAAGCTACAAGCTTGTATTCATCCCTTCATACATGTGTATAGAGATGAGCATCAGTGATCAATAGCTAGCACAATTGGTAAACAAATATCTGAAAAAGGAGAAAAATGGCTGTCAGCCATCATTAGTGGTCGACTGGCCATCAATGTTGCCGACCGGCCATTAGTGTAGCCGACCGGCCACCACTGATAGCCGGCAGGCACAAGCCATGGCCGATGGGCACTGGGGATGGCCGACAAGCCACCCTCTCCTCCAGATTCAAAGAAACAAGTTCTTGGTCCACAACCAAGCACAAAACACACTAGTTGAGAGGCCCGAAGGTAAGGCACGTCGCCAAGATCTTCAGGCACTCAGAACGAACATGAGCATGCAGAATCATCAAGTGTTCAAACGATGACGTTCAAGTCTTGAGGACGGTCAAAAATGGGGTGTCTACAGTGTTCATGTATTAAATTGAAAGTGTTCAAACGAACATGACGTTCAAGCCTTATTCCACACTTACTTGTGTTTTCTTTAAATCGGTGCAAAACTACATTTTTCTACACATATCTCTCATAAGTTCTAGACGAACACCTTCAATCTAAAAATTTGAGTTTAATATATACTATCTAGCATGTTTTCATTATAACACAAGTGAAAAATTATCCTTGGTTAACCTCCTTTCTTACCTTCTCCCTTATTTCAAGCTTTGTGCTCAAAGAGCCAGTTTTTCAGCCAACTTGTGAAAATTATAAAAAAAAAATGTAGAAACATTTCCTTGACCTCATTTTTTTTGTCAAAACTTCCTTAAAGGGTTATATTTCAATTAAAATTGGTCTCATTGAAAAAGAGTGAGCGGTTTGAAAGAAAATCTGATTTTTGTAATAATCAACGAATCTGGACAGCACTGGAGGGTTTCTTGAATAACTAAAAATCTAGGAAAGCTATGAAACTTCTAAAAGATGTTCTGAAAACTAGACAAACTTCTCTACAAACCATAGGAAAGCTAAGTTTAGGGGGAAAAAAATCTGAAAATGCCTTTTTGTTTACAATCTTTATGACAATGCAATTCTGGAAATTTACATTCTTGTGTGATATTATTCCCTTAACTTCATGAATATGCCTAGAACTACTTGTGCATATTTTTCTATGTTAATCTCATGTGTTGTAACTTTATTTCCTTCCATTTGTGCTATGAAGTTGTTCATACTTATGCAATAGATGTTGTTTCAAGAGCATATTCTAACTCTGACTTAAATTATCTAACGGGAAACTGAATGGGTGGTATTGGGTTTGCGAACTTCCGGACAAGTTACAAAGTTATTGATTGGTTGACGGGATGTGTTCCCTATTTAGAAGTAAAATCTTGTGCAAGTAGTAGTTTCAGAACCCTTGAATGGAGCGGTTGTATTCGGACCCTAGGTGGTTTTGTTGTGAGGAGAGAATGGGCAAGGCTCTTATTTTACCATCTCTTTTAAGCCTCTGCGGTTGGCGCTACATGGTATATAATCGTTGGTAGGCATCCGAGGTAAGGTCTGCAACGAAGCAGCAAAAGTAGGGGCATATAAAATAATCTACGTCCGATTGGGAGGATGAAATCTCTTTGGGGGGTTTCTAGACTACTAACAACTAACCTTGTGACCCTTGTTATTTACTTGAATATCATGTTTCTTTCCCTTATTGTTGTAATTGCTATTGTATATTAGATTGAGAAAAAGGGACAAGTGTGTGTGCATTTACTGGGCATTCAAAGCTCATGGTGTTTCATGCTAGGTATCGAAGAAACATACGAGGCCGACAAAGAGCCAGAGACATTTGAAGACTTGTGTCTGTTTTAGAGAAAGTTAGAAGCCATTTTGCTTATGAGTCTATTCGTGCTTTTATTTTTGGATTGTAATAGTAATGGAACTCATTTTTTAATTTAAGATTTGAAACACTGTAATTATTATTTGCTTCTGTAATCCTATGCCTATCTCCATGTTACTTATGTGACCTTGTGTTAATACCCCTTATGAAAATTATGGGTAGACGAATATGAAAATTGTAGAAAACCTTGTGTTATAATTTATAGAGAAAATTGTTGGTGGGTGAATGGTGGGTGGTTGTTGGTAGGTGGTTGGTAAGTGAATTTTTCAATGAATAATGGATGGTTGTTGGATAGGTGGTTGTTGGTGAATGAATTCTGGGTGAATGATAGATGATTGTTGGATAGATGGTTGTTGGTGAATGAATGCTGGGTGAATAATGGATGGTTTAGTTGGTGATTATTTATTTTTTAAAATAGTTAATTAATTATTATTATTATTATTATTGTGGTGGTATATTTTTTGGTGGGGTGAATTATATTTAATTTTTTTTTTCAATTTTTTGATTTTTTTGGTTTTTTTTAATTGTCTAGTCGAGTATAAAGTAAATATACAATTTTTTTTTTATTTTTTTTTACAAACTGTTGAAAAAAGGTAAAAAAAAAAAATTTAAAAAAAAAAAAAAAAACTATATCCAAATAGCGCCTACAAACTTGGAGGGAAAGTTGGTTGAGATGTGCTAAAATAACATGTGACCGTTGGAGTACCATTGTTATAATTTGACAATTTACTACTATTCATTGCCAAATTATAGCAATGGCATTGCTATTATAGCAAATACCATTGAAGATGCTCTAAGGCAGTTACAGTAGTAATCATTTGCAAGGTCCTCTTCAAAATGGGAATGTCACAGGGTCCATTGTGGTCTGCCATGTCTACTGGCAACAACAAAGTACTGGTCAAATCAATAGCAAGTTCTCAAATGCAACAACAAAATCAGAAGATGAAATGGGCCTGCCCTAGTGCAATATGGGCAGTGCCCACTATTCAATGGATTCATCAACAACAGGCTCTCTGGAAGCCTCACCAACTTTATCCTTATTGATTTCTCTTCTTCTTTTCCTAGTCCTTTCAGCAGCTAGGGCGTCAGATTCAAAAACAACAGTAGAAGGGCTAGTAGCCACCATCTCTAATTTAACTTCCATCAGACTCTTTGACTCGGCCTTGACTCTAGGAGTCTCCAAAGTCAAAGAGGAGCCAAACGCCGATGCTTCCAAGTCTGCAAACACCTTTCTCTTCGACATTGATTTGTTTCCTATGAAACTAGGGGCAAAAGAGGAGGTCCTCTTAGTAGAGTGACTACGGGCATGGTGGTGATTAGTAATGAATGGGGCAGGAGGTGTGTGAATTTCAGTATCATAGTCGAGCAAAGATGTAGCAAGTTTCGCTTTCTTGGGAATGATGGTTCGGTAGATGGCTTGGTAACCCGGTAGTTCATGGACAGATCTATTCTTGAATCGCAAAGCAACCCTAATTGCTTTAGTATTTCCATGATTCGCTCTCCTTTGATAGCGAGAGCATTCTGCAAAAACAGGGAACTACATTAGCATGGCATTCAAACAAAACATAAGTTGAAAATAGAATAACCAAAATACAAAGACAGAAGATTCTAACCTAGATAGCCGTTTTTCTGGGCTATTCGTTCGGACTGGATCTCTATCCTAGTAAGGAACTCCTAGTAAGCCCATCTCCATAAAGAGTGATCTTCCCAAGTCCTCGAGCACTTGGGCCCAACACGCAGTAGAAAGTCCAGGCCAGCTGCGATGCTATGCTGGGCTGGGCTACTAGACCTAGATCACAAGACCGAACTAATGGGCCGAACGCATCATCAGAACCAAAGTGGGCTAAGCCCACACAAAGATATCCGAATGGGCAAGCCCATCTCAACAAACAATCTTATGAAAGGCCTAGCTAAGGCATATCGATACCGAGCTGAGGGAACCTTTTAGAGAAACATGGAGGCTATGGTTGCATATATGTGTAAACTGCCACCTCAGTTGGTCCTCCCCTCCTAGAATCACAAAAATAGTTAGCAAAGGGAATGTGATCTGTTATATGCATGGTTACAATAAGCACATGTATCCATGGTCGATTACCTTGTGGTCCTCCACCTTGAGCAATGCTAAGGGAAACCTTGAGGCACCAAAACTCCATGTAACCATATTGGGCATCAAGTAAAGTATTCTATATAAGTCACACTCTCTTCACATTGAAGGTAACTTAACTTACTCCTCTTCAAATCATTCTAACTCAAATAATCATTCTTTTCCTCTCTCTTTACACCAAGAGAGAGTCTTTCATCTTCTCCGATCACTCATTCCCACGCCGGAGGGATTTTTCAGCCAACTGCGGCTGGGCAGCTCTAATTGTGCTATGTGTTGCAGGTCCCTAGTTCTTGGATAGTCCATTTTATCCGTGGAACTTTGATTCACTTTCATCTAGTGCGGGATTTGGTATGCATAGTGTCCATTCCAAATTCAGAGCTCTCGGTGAAGCACTACATAGCAGGTACTTCTCCTTCCCCCCAAATTTTCTCTTTTACTTTCCTACTTCATTTGAATATTGTAGAAAAATAAAAGGAAAGAAAATTTCAAAAATCCCTTGGCTCAGTTTGGTTAGAATAAAAATGGTACAAAGTGAAAAAAAAAAAGAACAGAAAAAAAAAACTGAAAGCTTAGTTACCATGCTATTATGAGTTATACAAGAAAACTAATTTTGTTGTAACTTCCACCACTTCCATGCTAAAGAAATTTAGAATATTTTTTTTGGCAAAAAATACTAGAAAATTTAAATTTGTTATAAAAGTAGTTACTTATAATTAGAATTCCTATTTTTCTTACAAAATTTTCGTTCTAATCAAATTCATATGAGAAAGGATATTTTATTTTCCTTTTCTTTTCTTTTACTTTACTTTTTACCATTTTCATTTTCCATAATTTATTTATTTTTTTAATGAAACAGAGCCTTAATGAAAACTATGTTCTTTTTTCTTACTTAAAAGAAAATTTATACCAATAGTAACCCTTTTCTTTTCTTTTTTTTCTTTCTACCTTTGAATCATAAAAAAGACGATCATAGCATCTGTGGGTCCGTGCCCCAGATAGTCAGTTGATAGTTAGATTTAACCAAACTTAAAAGAAGGGATTTACCATCGAGTAAGTGAGGAATGCACCAACTCTCAGCATTGGGGGCAGAATCATGAATGGAGTACAACACTAGCACCTTCACCAAATAAATGGGTTGTTAGTTGTGCTCTGGAATCAAGCCTTGCTCACCTATGTGGAAGGCCAGTGCCTTTCCGCACCACCACCACCCCCAGTGGTACAGTAGCCCTCTAGTTAGTTGCTGAGAAACCTACTGAAATCAAAAGAAAAACTAGACATATGAGATTTGTATTCGTTAAAACAACAATGAGATATTCAACTCAATAGGGTCACTTTTTTTGCCTCTCTTCTTTTTCTTTTTCTTTTCTTTTTTTTTTCATACTAGGTAACGAGAATCTTAAAAACTCAAGAGTTTATTTTATTGTCTGAGTTTTCTCGACAACCAAATAGAGCCTATGGATATTTTGTGGTCCTCTCTCTCGTCCTCAATTAATTTTACAATTGCTTGATGTGAGCTTCTATTGCATCTCTCTGTTACACAGAAGGACATACTTAAAAGACAAAATGAGAGAGCGGGCTAGTCATTTATGTATCTAGAGTACTTATGCAATTGATAGAAAAATAAAGACGTTTTAAAAAATAAATAAATTTTAAGCCATTTTAAATGATTTAGAGTGGGCGTAATTATAATTTCTCAATGTTAAATAAATAAAAAGAAAAACACTTTGGTAGTGTTTGGTAACGTTTACGTTTTTGGTTTATGTTTACAAATATTTTATAAACTGGTTTTTGTTTATTTTTAGAAAAACATAAACTACAAGAGCATTTGACTTGAACAAAATGCTTGAGAAATTTTAAAAACATAAACTAAAAAATATGTTTGTTTAGACCTAAAATATTTATTTTTATTTTTTATTATTTATGACAATGGGATCATATACATTATAATTGAAAAAAAAATGAAAAAACAATTATTTGAAAAAAGAAAATTGTCAGTCAAAATTTTAAATTCCTATTTAAAAGCCAACGTAAACTCATTTTTTGAGTTTACGCTTTTTCCTCAAATTTATAAATTGAGACAACCATTATACACTAAAAAAAATCATCAAAGAAGTTTTTATGACAGTTTTTAAAATTTTTGTAAATATAAGCTAAAAATTGAAAATGAAATGGTTACTAAACATGCCCTTTACAAATATATAGGTACCAGTGTAATTATAAAAAATTGAAAAGAGACGTGTCCTTCGTGCATCCGTGTAACGCCCTCATATTTTTTTGATTCATTTTATAATTATCAATCTTTCATTATTGTCCAATTTCATGATACAAAGTGGAATTGAAAGAAATAAAATAAAAGACACCATTATCATGCATTGAAACATTTCTCTTTCTCATTAGGTTTGATCCCTTCATCGTCACCTTTCAGTATTACAAGATTCGTGTTAGAAAATAAATAATACAAGAGGATTCATGAATTAAGAGAAAAACAACAAAATGCCCTAAGGGTTTACACCTGTTAAGACTGGGGGCCTTCATTGCATAGAAGATTGAACACTAACTCGAAACAGTATCACATAACATCAAAAGAGTTTCAGTGCTCCCTAAAAAAAAACTCCACTAGCTCTTTAATAAAGTGGTCACAACTTGCTGAATTTTTTTTATGATAGGAATGAGCAATGACACCCAATAGAAATACTTTTAACAGGGTATATAAATGCTTGATATAATTATGATCATGCAAGATACAAATAGCATGCTAAAATCCATTATTTTCTCTGTTAAAAGGATGATGCTCAATGCACTTTTATTAAACCAGAGTCCAACAATAACAACTTGGCAGTAAAGACGCACTAGAATCTCAAGGTAAGAGCCAAATACATATATAGATTTTATATATCAAAATAGTCCCACATTTACTGATTCGATACAGAAGGGCGATGGGTATCTAAAACACATGTTTCTCCACATTTCCCTGCTCAATACAACAGTGCTAGTGGACACCCAAAATAATTTTTTTTCCACATTTGCTGACTCGATACAAGGGTCAATGGACACAAAAACTCATTTTGTTTTTCACATTTTCCGGCTCGATATGGTAGGGCCAATGGACACCCAAAAACCTTTCCCACATTTGTCCAGCATGAAGCATAAGATAGAGCAATTGAGCACCTTGACTCTCCATACGGGTACTAATACAACACACAATTCATTTTCCAAAACTGACTCTACTAACCGGATTACTACGCTATTTACTCCCTTCCCTGGATTCTTCACTTTTCAATATCATATGTCATCTCAAGTCAAAACCATGTGATGAAAATGCAATACTTGAGTTTGCAAATGTTTTAATTTACTTAAGGTTCAATTTATTTCTATAAGTATAATTACTGTAATACATAATCAAAGATAATCTCAACAATTCACATAATCACCTATAATCATAACATCGATCCAAAATTTATATCATTACAATATCACCATGTGTTTCAACTCAAATCAATTCCAATCTCACTTTAAAGCATTACTTAGTTTTCAAAAATCTCGTGTTCATTAAAATCATAAATTCAAGGCTTCATAAAGATTTGATTCAATAACTTCCATTATCAACAATAATTCCTTCATAAATCCAGAGGTTACACAACTTCATAATTTCCATGTGTTTCAATACCATATCAATTTCAATTTTAACAAACATCAATTTGTCTCAAAACCATCTTTAAACAAAATCTCCAAACCTAGGATGTCAAGAAAATTGGGATATTTTTCTCATTTCATTTGCAAAACCTTCAAATTATCAAATACTAACCTTCAATATGTCAATCATTCAAAACATTTCAATAAAATAAAATAAAATAAAATAAATAAAACTTTGAGAGAAAATCCTATTTTTATATATTTATATATTTTTAATCAAAACACTAGCTCATATATCGTCATAACTACGAAAGTACCACATAATCATAACAACACAAGGATATACAAAATTAAAGGTATTCCTACCTCAAAGGAGAGAGATTTGATGAACACCTAAAGGTTGTTGGTGACGAAAACGCGATCAACCTAGCTCAAAACGTAGCCCTCGACGATCCATGCATTCTATCCTTAAGAATTAGGGGGAGATTTTCACCTAAAACCCCTAAATCTAAGGTTTTTGTGAGCTTAGATGCTCAATAATGGTGGACAAAAGAGAGAAAGGGGGGAGAAAAATGCAAAAAAATGGGTTTTGATGCACACTCAGGACTTTTATAAATAGACTATCGTGGGCGCAATCTTTCCCATCGCAGGCGTGACCATGAGGGTTGCGGGCAGCTAGCGGGCTCCAAGGATTCCGCAAACAAAATACCGGGACTTCATATTGGTCGCAAGTGCGACAATTGTTATAGTGGGCATGACCACTCAGGGAATATTTCTGCTGGTTTTGAATTCCCATACATCAACCTTATTTTTAGCATTTAAGTAAATGTTTTCATTTACTCCCTCACATTTATATTTCATTTACTTAAGTTTACAATGTAAATAAGGAAATACCCTTTATTTAGATTCAAAGAAAAATACAAAAATTCAAAATTCAATTAAATCAAGAAGTGGTTCTCCCAGTTTTTTAGAAAATTAATTTTTTGACTGCAATTATTAAGTTTGACGTTGAAGTACAGTGGCAAATACTTTGTAGAAAAATCCTCATAAAATCAAATTAGACTATTTAATATATAAGGAACAATTACTAGAAAATATTTATTTTCCAAATTGTGAGTTTTTAAAAATTCAATTTTCACACTTAGAAAATTTTTAGACTAAGTCCAATTTTGACGAAAAAACCATTTAATGCAACCATCTTTATATGAAAAAGAAAAAGGGTCAGGTCTCGACCCGAGCTATTACAATCCACTGCTTATTAGAACAAATTTTTTACAGACTTTGTCTATCCAGGCACTGCACATTTCATGGCTTTGAGGTCGAACTATCGGCCTAGTTCGAAGAAGAAACTGAATGGGAACTGAGAAGATAGGATCAACAGGTTAATAGAGTTGGTTCTTGTCCACATTCTCTTTTTCCTTCCAACAAAATACGCAGTTGGGACCTGCATTCTATCATCAAGATGGCAACACATATGGGCTTTCGTCCCCAATTTAGAATTTGATGCATGGACAATGTTTTCTCGGTTTGCTACCCATCAACGTGATGTCATCTTCATGAATTTCATTGACAGAGTACCCCTCTTTCATGATTTGCCAAGTATTCAATGATTCTGTCAAAGATGTAATCCAAAAATTGATGAATCTCATTTGAATGCATGGATAAGTGTTGCTAGAAGATGTCGTGTACATGAAATTGATATCAATGTTTGTAGATCCCTGAATCTTAAGTTGCCTAGAAACCTCGTTATATGAAAAACCCTTGTAGTCTTAAAGCTCAGATCACATATCCAGTTTGATGTTCCTAACTCCATTTATTTCCCTTATCTCACGATCTTTCATGTTTCACTTATTTTTTCAAGTAATGACTTTACCCAGAAGCTCTTTTCTTTCTTCCATGTGTTCGAAGAATTATCTATTTCTGCAAAGATGGGTTCTGGGAAAATATACTTCATACATATATCTACAAAGCAATTAGGAAACTCTGACACTGTGGTCATGGTTGATACACTAATTCTTGAAAGCCTTGAAGTCAAAGATTATTGCTTGGTTTGCTATTGTCTGAATATCCTATCCTCATTAGTTAAAGTAAGTGTTTGTGTTGAAGCCACTTATCTAGCATGCTCTCGCAGCCATGACACATGTGAACCAAGTATTTGTGCTTTTGAAATCAATTTCTAATATTAAGCATCTACATCTAAATGCTAGCACCATGGCAGTAAGTTTACTCTTCCTTTTCATCACTTTAATAAGAAGTGAAGATGTAGATTATCATATGCTAATGTTATATCATTTATGAACTTTATCTAGCATCATTTTTGTTTTATATATTTGACTATTTTTATCATTTATGATCTCTGATGAAGGCTTTCGGCTTTGCTAATGACAAATATTGGCATGTGTTTCCTAATTTAACCCATTTGGAATTGGATGTTTGCAATAACTTTGGTTGCAAGAATTTGTTAGACTTATTGAATAGTGTGCCTAAACTGGGCACTTTTCAATTTGAGAAGGTGAGTCAAAATTTAAAATAACCATTCCTAATGGATGATTTGCAAATTTTGTACATTTCCTTTTCCAGCTTGTGGATAACACTTTATTATAGTTTTGAATCTTCAAAGCAATTTAATTGGTTTAAATCACAAAGGGGGCCAAGCTATGTGAGGTCTTCCCTTAAAGAAATTGAAGTCTTTGGCATTGATTGTTAGCTCCAGCCCAAGTGGATCTCCCACGTGAAGTCAAGCTGGCCATGTGCTGTGCCAGCGCAAAGGTGGATGACCAACGAAAGGTGAGTGAACAGTTGGCCATGTGCTGTGCCAGCCAAGCTCTCTAGCTTCCTCTATCTGGGTGTATAAATAACTAAGGAAAATGAAGAAGTGAGTGTGGTGAAAAAAAAAGAAGTGAGTGTGGTGTATAAATACATAAATCTCTTGTGTCTCCTTTCTGTGCGTGTGTGATTGATTTCTAGTGTGTCTTAATCCTAACAAGTGGTATTAGAACCGAGTTGGTCATTTTTCAGAAAAATAGAGTGCGATTTTCGAAACTGCCAAAAATCAAGTTGGTTGAAATTCACTTTTAAGCATACCTAGAGCAAGCTCTCGACAAGATGGGTCTAGAACGGCAAATTAGAGCCCAAGAGAAGGCTCTACATGCCCTCACGTGCCATCTGAAGAAAGCGCGTGAGGCCCACTCTCACACACGCACTTCACATGCCGTTGATTGTGCTGGCACGTGATGTCAGCCACAGACACGCGCCTAACGCGCAGCAGAAGAAAGAAGGCGAGTGGCCAGCGCCACGTGTTAGCCACGTTAGTGCCACGTCAGCACCACGTCATTGACACGTCACTACCACGTCGTTGCCACGTCAGTCAAACAATGCCACATGTCTGCCATGTCATCCCCTAGTTGACCAATCAACCCATCTGACCAGACCTGACCCAGAATCAGAGGGACTATCCAGTGCTACAAGGCTAAGGTACATCCACAGATCTGAAACATCAAACTTATTTTGGCTAGATCTAAGCCCTTTGAAGTTCGATTTTGGCGGTCCAATAGTGGTTTTCAAGTATTTGGAGTATTCCGGAGACATTTATACAGTCAGATTTTTAATTTGGATTTTTCTGTAAAAAGAAAAAAGATGATGGAGGAATCCACATCAACTTTAGGAGCCATGATTAAGTTGAATCCTTCAAATTATGCAATTTGGAAGTCGCGGATGGAAGACATCCTATATTATAAAGACCTGTTTGACCCTATTTTTCTAAAAGAGATTAAACCGGAAGCGGAGAAGGATGAAAACTGGATAAAGATGAACTGAAAGACTATCGGTTGTATCAGACAATGGATAGACCATAATGTGTTTCACCATGTCGCCCAAGAGACAAATGCCTATGTTCTTTGGAAAATGATAGAAGACATGTACCAGTCAAGGACCACCTGGAACAGAGCCTTGGTGATGAGAAAGCTTGTAAATCTGAAGTTGAAGAATGGTGTGTTTGTCGCCGAGCACACCAGTGAATTCAAAAATCTGGTGAATTAGCTTGCAACCGTCAAGATGCCCTTGGACCATGTAATGCAAGTTATACTACTACTTAGTTCTTTACCGGATGGCTGGGAGATGTTGGTGGTTTCTCTCAATAACTATGCACCAGAAGGAAAGCTGACCATGAGCATGGTCACAGACGCCTTGTACAATGAAGAGACAAGAAGGACATACATGAGAGGTAATCAGTCCCATGCTCTTGTCACATAAGATAAAGACAGAGGTAGAGGAAGAGGCAGAGGAAGAAGCAAGAGTAGAGGCAGTTGGAACAACAGGAGTAAATCTAGAGACAACAAAGGTCTAGGAGGCATAAGAGATTACCCTTTCCGTTCTGCATGTGGTCTCAATTGTCGGGAGGCATAAGAAATTACCCTCCCCATTCTACATTAACACAATCCAAACCCTTGTAACAAGCATCACTAAATATCATAAAATTTTCCTTACCTAAAGGCAATGTCAAAACTAGTGCAGTAGTCAATCTTGTCTTCAATTCTTGGAAAACAAATTCCCTTTCACCATTCCCTTCAAAAGGTTGCCTCGTGCGTGTAAGTTGGGTGAGTAGTACAACTATCTTAGAGAAGTCTTTTACAAACCGTTTGTAATACCCAGCTAAGCCCATGAAACTGCGAACTTCCATTACATTTGTCGGTGTAGGCCAGTTCACAATTGCCTCTATCTTCTACGGGCCTACAGAAATCCCATCTCTGTTGATGACATGCCCTAAGAAGACAACCCCATCCAACCAAAATTCACATTAATTTAGTTTAGCAAATAATTTATTTTCTCTAAGTGTTTGCAAAGATAGTTCTCAGATGTTCATGTTTAATTATACTCCTTGAATATATTAGAATATTATCAATGAAAACCACAACAAACTCATCAAGGTAGGATTTAAAAATTCGGTTCATAAGATCCATAAACACTGTAGGTGCATTAGTCACCCCAAATGGCATAACCAGGAATTCATAATGTTCGTACCTTATTTTGAATGCGGTTTTCTCAACATCTTCTGCTTTCACCTTCAACTAGTGGTGCCCGAATCTCAAATGAATTTTTGAAAATACTTTTGATCCCTGCAACTAATCAAACAAATTGTCAATACGAAGAAAAAGGTATTTATTTTTGATCGTTACCTTGTTCAATTCCCGATAGTCAATGCACAGACGTAAAGTCCTGTCTTTTTTCTTTACAAATAAAATTGATGCACCCCATGGTGAAGTGCTCGGTCGGATAAACCCTTTTTTAAGCAAATCTTGTAATTGTTCTTTTAATTCTTTCATTTCAACAGTAGACATCATGTATGGAGTTTTTGAGATGGTTTAGGTGCCTGTTGCAACATCAGTAAACTCTATTTCTCTGTCAATCAATTCTCTTGGCAGTTCATCTGGAAATACATCCGAAAATTCTCTAACAACAAGAATACTATCCATTTCAACATTCATAGATTGCTCAGTCAAGATACTACTCAAGTAACCCAATCACCCCTTCCTAAGCAGTTTACATGCTTTCATTACTAAAATTAGATAAGGTGGAGGCACTACACCATTACCAACAAATTCAAATTCATCATGTCCCGACAACCTAAACATAACTTGTTTTGTTACACAGTCAATGGTGCCACAATATTTAGACAACCAATCCATACCCAGAATTATATCAAAGTGTTTAATGTCCAAGGGTAACAAATCCACATATAAAGTAGCACTGCCAGCAAGCATATCACAAATATGATACACAAATGTACATAGCACAGATTCTCCTGATGGAGCAGACACACATAATAGATATGATAATGATTCTAGGGGTCTATTCAATCTAGATGCAAATGTAGTAGACACAAAAGAATGTGTTGATCCAAAATCAATTAACACAAAAGCTTCTTGAGTACATATAGAGATAGTACCTGAGACAAAGGCTTCTATGTTTCACGTGTCACCTGGGACGAGTGCAAAGACACTCCATTGTTTCATTGTGTCTCGGGTAGTAGCAGACATCGTGGTATTCCCCAGTTTTGGAATGGATCCGGTCGAACTGGCAGCCGGTTTCCCAGTTCTTTGTAGCTCAGTTTGGGTAAAATCCCTTGCCATATGTCCCATTTTACCACATTCGAAGCAAGCCCCAGAGAAATGGCAACAAACCCCATGATGTTTCTTACCACTGTAGTTTCATGTTGGTGCTGCATCTCTGGCGGAGCTCGAAGTGCTTGAGGATCCTATATTCTACTTTTTCAATGACCCATTCTTTGAGAAGAAGCCATGTCTCTTACTTTTCCAGTCAGTTGGTTCTTTACTCTGATTGGCCATATTAGTTTCGGACATTAAAGTCTGATATAATACATCAACGTAAGTAGGCAATTTTAATACATTCACTCTTTCTTGAATATCATTGCGGAGACCACACTCAAATTTTCTTTCCTTTTTATAGTCTGTGTCAAACATATACGGTGTGAACCTGGCCAATTTTGTAAACCTTGCCTCATATTCTGCCACAATTAGATTGCCTTGTTTATGCCCTTGAAATTCAGCCACTTTTCTATCACAAGCACAGTGCAAAAAGTATTTGTCATAGAAGATCTCCCAAAACTGTGCCCAATCAATACCTTTGTTGTTCTCGCGGATTAACATCCATTACCTCCATGCTTCGTCTTCAAGCGTAAATGTTGCCAACTGTACTTTTTGTGCTTTGAGACTTCAAATAGCTTTTCTATGACAAGGACCCAAGCCTCGGCCTTTAATGGATTCACTCCCCCATGGAATGTCAGCTGTTTCATCTTCTTAAACTGCTTGGTAAGAGCTATTGTTCGGCCATCATTTGAAAATTTCACACAGGCTGTACTGGAGGTGGGGGTGGTGGTTGTTGCCACTATCATTACCATTGTTGTTGTTGCCTCAATGATTCTGCCATGTCCTGTATCAACCTTTCCATTTTAACCAATCTGGCAAAAGAGGATTCCTCTATCTCCTCGGCTCTTGTTCTCACCATTATCTGATGAGACATGCATTATAATTCATACAAAAACCGTGTACACAATATACATAGACAGAAGGAGCATGCATATACAGATAGGTAAAAGTTCATGTATCATGTAGTCACATAGTTTAGAACACTTTAAAATATTCTTAATCCATTCAAGCAGATATTTATCACATGAATCCAACTTAAGTCTTTTCTAGACACTCTATTGCTCACTTGGACAAGTGTGTGAGTTGTTACACGTGCTCTAATATCACTTTGTCATGACCCGAACCCACCCCTATGGATTAAGATCATAACTGGCTAGTAATCATGAGATTACCTACAGCCTCAGACGAAAATCAAAACATATTTAATATGAGGGGCCAAAAGTGGAAGCAAAATGCAAAGATTGTCCAATGAGCTTGTGCATATATGGCGTGAAACAAAAACTTTCACATATGTATATAATAACTCACACATCATGTACCACCCCAACTTCTGGGCCGTTAATAAATAAATCAACCACAAATTTAAAATTCTAACTAATTAATAACCTCAAAAATACAAATTGGCTAAAATGTAATTACACAAATGTCTATAATTTATAATTTATACAAATCTCCAAAAACAATATATAGTGGTGGGCCCAAAAATCTCCAACTCAATAATTCTTTAAATGTTTCAACTGCAATCGCCACTAGATTTGCTCCACACCTGAAAAATAAATTAATTCGTGAATTATAGGATATGATAGAAATAACAATGCTCAGATAGAGAATAAATCGACAGGGATCCAACAATGTACGACATGGCAGAAACGTTTCAATTCGAGACACCAAGAAATTTACCAAACTGCACAAAAAAGTCAACTCGACATATGATAATTTATCGAGGACCAAATACCCGGTCCCACTCAATACATGACCAGTGACTGGCCTCACCCACCTCACCTAAGCACAATTGCTTATCCGGGCTATTGGTCCAAGCTATTAGCAAAGTCCACTCGATCCATGTACGGAGCATTTCCACATCATTTTGCCAGACAAATCAACACTAATTACACATAACAACTTCACAAAATTTATCAAATGACTTGATTAATCAAATGCATCAACAAGAATGATTCCACATAATTTCACATATGACCATTATAATAAAGAGGAGTACAAATGTGAAGTAATTAAGATAAAAACTCTTTGGCAAAGAGATTTAGAGGAAGCATATTGTATACCACCCGAATTATCTCAAAACAAATCCATGACCACTTGATACAAAATCCCTCCTACACCAATATTTGCTATATCACCATAAATCTCTAAAGGTTGTGGATCGAAAAAGTATGTCAAGTTTAACAAAATCTATAATTCTCCTCTTGAATAAAATGCTAACTCTCACTCTAAATACTCTTAATCTAAACTCTAATTTCTATAATTTTAGAGAGAAGAATATGAGAGAGATATGGATGGACCAAGAAGAAGACTAGAAACAAGTTGAGAGGATGGGTTCAAATTTATAGGCAAAATAAAGAGTAGCCTCCAAGTAAACTTGGAGGAAAAGAAAGATAATTGTCATGGAGGCAAAGAAAGGATGCTTGAAGGGAAAGAAAAGAACCTTTACTTGGAGCCTAAGCCAACTAAAAAAATAAATACATAAAAGAGATGAATAATGATAATAATAAAGTGGAGGTAGAAAGAGATAAAATAAATAGAGAAAATAAGTTAGGTTCTTATCTAAAAATCTTACCACCAAACTACCACCAATATCTCTCACTAAAATATTAATACCTCAAAAATACGGGGTTTCACACATTAGATGATTACAGAGTTCATGTTTCTAGGACCATTCAAACATTTCTTCACATGTAGCCCAAAGCTTATACAATACTTACATAAATGGTCAAGCGACCAACAAAAAGAAACAAAAGGGTCAAAAGATTAAAGGACTAAAAAAAAAAAAAAAGCCTTTTGCGTGAGGCGTCCTGGGCTGACTTCACAAAACTTGGTTCTCTTACAAGTTCACTAGGGTTGGGGCTAGACATCCCATTGCTCACCTACATACATATAGATAAAGAGTGAGCTAATGCCTTGTGAATAATATCAGAGTAAAGAGGTTAATGAATGAGATTTGTGTATAAATAAATCATACATGTGCTTATTAAATATGGAATACAATTTCCATTCATAACGTATTTAAGCAAATCACAATGGAACGACCTCGGGTCCTATCCACTATACTTAGAACATGTCGAAGGGACGAAACGACCTTGGATCCACACATTTCTCATAACTGCTCATAACATATGTACTAAACGACCTCGGGTCCAACATTTTCGAATTCATATTCATGTAATCATGATCATGTTCACATTCATATTTACAATGACCTTTGGTCCATTTAACGAACATACAAAATGACCTTCAATCCAATTCATTTTTAAGATGGCCTTAGGTCTATCTTGTCAAACATTCTAAACATCCTTAGGCCCATTCTATGTCCTCATCAAATATACCAAACCTTGGGTCCAGTTTATATTCTCATCAAACATACCAAACGGCCTTGGGCCTATTTCATATTCCCATCAAACATACCAAATGGCCTTGGGCCCATTTCATATTCGTACTTATCAATCACTTTACAAATTCTTTTACGAATCAGACAGATAGGATACTCATTCATTGTACAAATTCATGAGTTCAGAAAACTTACCTCGCAGGTAATATTTAGAAAATAACATACATGAAAATATCTTAGCTAAGATATTACTCACAGTGTTCAGTTGGTTGATTCATCCTCAGAGTTGACCCTACACAATTCGTAACACATACATAAATTGGGTCACAATATAATTCAATCTGTTCTCAAATTCATTTTTATTTCTTAGGCTTCTTTTTAACCCTTTAGTTCATTTAGGATGCTCAATGTGTGCCTAAGAATGCTTAGGAATGAAAAAAAAAGGAACGAAAATTTGAACATAATACTACTTTTCAAAGTTTCCTAAAATAGGGCACTTCGCTCAAGTGTAACATTGGTCGTTCGAGCAAACCCCTTTGTCTGCAAAAGTATCGGATGCTCTTATTTTACGCCGAAGCCAACTTCTTGGTCACTCGAGCCAAGATTGAAAATAAAGGGTGGTTGCTAGAGCGGTCTTTTGGTCACTCGAGCCAACCTCCGATGTCTACAAAAGTATTAAGAGCTCGAAATGTACACTCGAGCGACACTTCCATCGCTCGATCAAACTAATCAAATTTTGGAATTTCCAGAATTCTGTTTGAGCTTCAAACACAAATCCAACGCTTCAAATTCATGCATGACTCACTGAAACATGCAAGAACACTTCCAAATACATATATCTGGAGCTAAGTTCAACCCATAGTTTAAAACTTCATGAATTCCACAAGATTCAAACCTCAAGCTTTATGTTTCTAAAATCCATGTTTTATATCTTGCATTCATAAGCTTCAAGACTTATAATTGGACTTCAAAACATAACAATTCATGCATGCATGTGTCAAATAATTTTCAATTCCACATGGATTATATGATTCATGCTCTATAATGAGATTTCATAACAAATTCATCCATGCATGTGAAATTGATATCAAATTCATCAAACTTAGCTTGATTCATGTGCTTAACTTCATAATCTTATTGAATTCACATTTATGTGGCTTAAGTTCATGAATTAGAGTTCTGTTACTCACCTGGAGCCTTTAATTCTTCCAATCCTAGCAAGTTCTTGAGCCTATCTTCCCAAATCTTCACTCTCCAAGTCAATCCCTTCAAGTTTTTTCCTTCCTCGCTCTAAAATGGTGTTCTCTCTCTCTCTCTCTCTCTCTCTCTCTCTCTCTCTCTCTCTCTCTATAATGTATAATCTCAGCACATTGATGAACAAGAGCTCAATTCTGTGAGCCTAAGCACGAATCTCATCATATATATACCTGGTGATTAGCTTAGGCTAATTAAGCTTGATTGAGGCTAAGCAATCTTACTTAAGTTTAATCAACTTAATCTAATTAATTTGATTGGAATTAGTTTTTAATTAAATTTCACTCTAGGCTGTAAAAATTATGCTAATCACAATGGTACAGTCAATTTCAGTTTTTGTTGTCTCTACAGCCCTCAATTTCAGTTTATTACAAAATATCGAATAGATTTCCCACGATGAACATATATGAATTCAAAAGTGCATATAATCACATACTTAGCATCTAAAATCATGTTAAGCACATATTCACTAGTGTAATTAAAGATTAACAGCATAACATAGAACGGGGTTGTCACACTTATGGGCAAGTTACAGAGTTGTTGATTGGTTGATGAGATGTGTTCCCTTTCTGGATGTAAAATCTTGCACAAGTGGTTCTTTCAGATCCCTTGAACGGAGCGGTTGAATTTGGACCCTAGGTGGTTTTGGTGTAAGGAGGGAATGGGTAAGGCCCTTATTTTATTATCTTTTTTGAGGCCTTGCAGTTGGCGCTATGGTGGACATCTGAGGTAAGGTCTACAATGAAGTAGCAAAAGAGGGGGCAGACGAATAATCTGCGTTTGATTCTCGTCGTTAGGAGGATGAAATCTCTTTGAGGGATTTCTAGACTAGTAACAACTAACCTTGTAACCCTTGTTATTTACTTGAATATCATGTTTCTTTCCCCTATTGTTGTAATTATTATTGTGTAGTAGATTGGGAGAAAGGGATGGGGTGTGTGTGCATTTACTGGGCATTCAAAGCTCATGGAGTTTCATGCCAGGTATCAATGAAACATACGAGATCGACGAAGAGCCAAAAACATTTGAAGACTTGTGTATGTTTTAGAGAAAGTTAGAAGCCATTTTTCTTATGAGTCTATTCGTTCTTTTATTTTCGGATTGTAATAGTAATGGAACTTGTTTTGTAATTTAAGATTTGAAACACTGTAATTATCTTTTGCTTTTGTAGTCCTATGCCTATCTTCGCGTTACTTATGAGACCTTGTGTTAATATCTCTTAAGATCTGTCAAAACGATTGCTTGCTATCTAAGGTGGTTGGAATTAGAAGGGAGGCTATATTGATTTCTTCGACCTTCTTGATATCTTACTTGGCTATTCATCAAATGACTCTTTGGTGACGTTACCATAACCCTTAGAGAAAAAATTAGGGCGTCACAACTTGGTATCAAAGCCTCGGTTCAACCCTTACCCACATGTTTCGACTTGCGGTTAGTGACTTCCTTGCTCCGACTATGTTATATTATTATAACAATACCTATTCTATCAACTAAAAGACATAAAAAATAGAAATTATCTTGACTTATCTTAGGGCATTTCTTTGAATTTCGGGCATAGCAACATTAACTCATGAGGATGTATTTCAAGATCGGGAAGTGGTTTTAACTCTGAGCAAGGCCTCACATCACACAGTAGGGGTATTTTTAGTTCGATGCATCTTCTATCAATCGTCATACCCTCATCTTGTATTCATATTCTTTATTTGATGTCATCATTTTCCAAGATTAACTCATGACCATCCAGTTTTATTTTATATACTACCCTTCGTAAAATTGACATCTTTTGAGCCTTGATTATTTAGCATAAGGCTTCTTATAAATAATTTCATTTTCTTTACTTGGTGACGAATCTTGGATATTCAGTTTGAAAAACGGATGGCCAACGCAGTTTCAAGTTAAATATCTAGTTTAGTCACTACCTCTGTAACCTTGACCATATTGATGTTTGAAACTGTAATGTCATCCATTCCATTATATCATTTATCCATATTTCAGATGATCCTTGCGTTAATTGATGCTATTACCACTTCATAGTCTTCAATCTCCACTTCGTAATCATTCCATTAACCAAACTCTGGTAGTTATTATGCTGCCTATATATATGAAGTTGCATTATGTGTTTCCCTAAATTTGTTATCTACTATTTGATCTTATTCTTTCAAACACCCTAGGATAAATAAACCCTAAAGACTAGTTAAATTACTCTTAAGGATTCACCTCCGTAATTAGAACATAACTTATGTCTTACGATGGTGGATATACATGCCAACGACTACACATAAACAAGCAACAAAGCACTAGAAATGCTATGCCAAGAAATCAACACCATAAACATGGACCTATACCTGTAGGAGCCGAGTTCCCTAACCATTTGGGGCCTCAGATTCTGGAAGAATTGGGACAAATAAAAAGGAAATAGGTAGAATAATAGAACCCATATTTTCTCTAAATTTAGAAAGCAAAGGCCATCAAAATTCACTGAGGTACCAGATACAAGGATAGCAGAATTGAGAAAATGATTGGATACAAGGGAAATTATTGAACATGCCAACCATATTACTCTAGCTGTGTGTAGGAGTTGGACGATGAAATAGATCACTAGTGGGCATTAATGAAAAGTAATTGCGACACTTCAACTTTGACTTGGAAGCAATTCAACGAATTAATCTTCAAAAAGTACTTCCTAAATACCATCAAGCAGGAACAAGTTTTGGAGTTCCCGAGACTAGAACAAGACAGCATAACAGTGGCATAGTACGCTGCAAAGTTTGAGGGATTGGCTCGTTATGCCATTCGATACGTAGAGAATGACGAAGAGAAGGCAATGAAGTTTGAATGGGGTCTGGATCCCACAATCAGAAGAAAGTAGTGGCTTATGGGGATAGACGAGATTCCCCTACCATAATGAAACGTAAGACATATTAGCACAATCAACTTGCGGGATGGATAGCAAGTTTGATTATAAATGAGAAAGAACGGGTTAAGATGGAACTTCCTCGAGTAGGCCGTAAGTATGCAAATGTCTTTCCTGAGGAATTACCTGTACTACCAGCGGGTTGGGACCTCTCTAATATCAATGGCCCCTTATCATATGGCACCTGCAGAACTATTATGGGAATTAAAGACAAACTATAATTGCTTGAAAAGGGGATTTATTAGACCAAGTACCTCACCATGGGGAGCACCAATTCTATTTGCCAAGAAAAAGGATGGGACGTTAAGGTTTTGCATCAACCATTGTCAACTAAATCGAGTCACGATCAAGAACTGGTGTCCGTTTCCAAGAATTGATGACCTGTTTGATCAACTTAGAGGTTCGAAAATTGATCCCAGGTCAGGTTACCATCAACTACAAGTCAAGGGTGAGGATATACCGAAGATTGCGTTTCAGACTAAGTACGGTCACTACGAGTTTGTAGTAATGCTCTTCGAACTAACCAATGCACTAACAGTATTCATGAGCCTAATGAACAAGATCCTTACACCATACCTTGACCAGTTTGTAGTAGTGTTCATTGACGATATTTTAATAAATTCAAGGTTCGAGGAGGAGCATGAACAACATTTGAAGATTGTTCTTGAAGTCCTTAGAGATAACCAGCTGTATGCCAAGGCAAGTAAATGAGACTTACAGTTAAAAGAAGTAACATTTTTGCACATGTAGTATCTGAGAAATGGATTGTGGTAGATTCAACTAAGGTAGAAGCAGTCTTGGATTGGAAGCAACAAAAGACTGTAACGGAATTCATAGTTTCTTAGGACTGACTGGGTATTATAGAAGGTCCATTCAAGAATTCTCTAAACTAGCCAAGCCAATGACACAATTGATGCAGAAAGGAGTAAAACACGAATGAAATGAAGCTTACGATAGGTCTTTCAGGAATTGAAGACGAGATTAACCAACGCACCAATATGGAATTCGTAGTTTCTTAGGACTGACTGGGTATTATAGAAGGTTCATTCAAGAATTCTCTAAACTAGCCAAGCCAATGTCACAATTGATGCAGAAAGAAGTAAAGTACGAATGAAATGAAGCTTGCGAAAGGTCTTTCAGGAACTGAAGATGAGATTAACCAACGCACCAATATTTATCATTCTGGAACAAGATGTAGGGTACACCATGTATTGTGATGCATCCAATGAAGAGTTAGGCTATGTACTCATGCAGAACGGGAAGGTAGTAGCCTATGGTTCCAGGCAATTGAAGCCCAGCAAGATTATCCAATGCATGACTTGGATTAGCGGTTATGGTTTTTGACCTAAAACAATAACAATATTACTAGTAGGGAGAACAGTTTGGGATTTTCACAGATCACAAGAGTTTAAAGTATATGTTTACATAGAAGGACATAAACTTAAGTCAGAGACAATGGATGGAGTATCACAAAGACTTTTAGTTTACTCTCTCGTATAATCCCGGTATGGCTAACGTAGTTGCAGACGCGTTGAGTCACAAGAGTAGGGGAATGATAGCTAGATTAGCGGTAAAAGAGTGGGATATGGTTAAAATTATTAAAGAATTTGGAGTTCAAGTGAAGGTTCCAGATTGAAAGTCATACCTTGGTGCACAATTATGACGCCTAAGTTAGTAGGTGAAGTCATGGGAGCTCAAGATCACGATCTAGAAGTAGTTTTCATCAAGACATGCTTGGAATCAAGAAAACAGTACCCAACTGGTCAATTCGCTCAGATGGGAAATTAAGATACCAAGGCAGGCTATTTGTAACAAATAGCAAGTCACATAGAGAAAGAATACTTAAGGAATTTCATTACTCGGCCCTTGCGATACATCCAGGAAGGAGTAAAATGTACCACGATTTGAAGCTACAGTATTGGTGAAGTGGTATGAAGAAAGATGTGGCTTAGTTTGTGGCTAAATGCCTTACACGACCACTGGTGAAAGTAGGACATCAAAAACTAGGAGAAATGCTACAGCCTCTACCAGTAGCCAAACAGAAGTGAGAACATATAACGATGGATTTTGTGACTAGGTTACCCAAAACCCCAAGGGGCCATGATGTTAACTGGGTTATAATGGACCGTCTGACGAAAACCACCCATTTCCTACCCTATAAGATAACTGACACCTTGTAGTCCTTGTGCAACCTTTATATTCGAGTGATCATTCGGTTACACGGAATCCTGGTGACCATTATTGTAATAACCCTCATGCTATCCTAACCATAGTCATATGCATTTATGTGATTCTGTCTTGTAAACTTGCATTTCGAGTCTTGTCCTTGTTTGTTTAAGTGTTACAACATGTTTTGTATCCTGCTTGGTGTGAGTTTAGCCGAGGTCATTTTCAGTTATCTTGGAACCACTTTGTTTGACCTCCACCATTGCCCTGACATATTGGCCGAGATGTCATTACCTAGGCCGAGGTGTTCATCACCAAGGCCAAGGTGTGAATCATCTAGGCCGAGATGTTACCCTTGCACCCAAGTGATCTTGTCCCGGAGTGGTATGACCTAGACCGAGGTGTGGCACATCTAGGCCAAGGTGTGGCACAGCTTAATCAAGTGTTGTCCTTCCTAGCCGAGGTCATCATTCCCTACTTGCCGATGTCTTGATATAGCCGAGGTCCTTACTCGCCAGAGTGCCCATGCCGTCTTGCTTGTTGAACACACTTTGTCATGGTTTTGTCTTGTCACTCAGTCACCTTTTTGTTTAGCACCAACCAGCCGCTGCCACGTGCCTCTGTAGAGGGTTAAGTCAGCCAACAGACTTAGAAATGAATCATTTTGCTATATGTCTTTGGTTGTGAAGAGAGAGAAGCTCTAGAAGAAGAAGAAGAAGAAGTTTAGAGTGAGAGAGTGGGTTTCGAGCTTGATTCCTAGAGATCAAACCATTAGGTTCGCGTATTGAGGTTAGATTCTTGATCTACTCTTATCATTCTTATTGATCATCTAGCCGCATTGCATGATCGAACCCGTTTTGCATGTCATGCATCGATTTAAAGTTGGTTTTAGAAAGAGAAAATGGTGTTCATGTGTTCTTGAAAGAAAGGTCTTGTTTAATCTGAAAGTTGGCATTAAGCCTCGTATTTTTGTATTTGTTCTCACTAGATCCTTGAATATGGGTACCCAGGTCCATGTTTTTGAGCTCATAGCATGAAATCCCAGATTTTGTAATAACAAATCACGATCCTTGCATTCATCTCCCTCATGTTCATGTTCTTCATGTTCGTCATGTTCTTCAAGAAAGGGAAACCCAGATCTTTCCCGACTTCATTCCGCTGAATGTGGCCATCGAGGCAACACCTCGGCAAGGAGGTGTGGGACCTCGGCCTAGACCTGGTAGTCGCCCAGCATGTTTTCCCGAGATAAAGAATTGTGTTTGTTCTTATTTGACTTAGTCTTGGGGAAATGCCGAGATCATCTGCATGCATGTGAAACTTGTTTGAAAGTGCATTCAACCGACTTTGCCATGTGTTTGTAGGGTTTGGACTTGCCTTGACCCCGACGTCTCAAGAACTAAGTGAGTGGTATTTTTAATATAGCTATGTTATAATATTTTGATAAAGTCTCGTTTTGCTCCGTTTTGAGAAAGTATTTGTAAGCATGAATGGTTATTCCTAATTGGAATATATATATTCTGGTTTTGATGACATTCTTGGAAGTCCGTACGTGCTAAGGGACTATAAGCGTTTGTAGCACAAAGTTTGGAAGTCCGTACGTACTAAGGGACTATAAGCGTTTGTAGCACAAAGTTTGGAAGTCCGTACGTGCTAGGGGACTCTAAGCTTTAGTAGCACAAGTCCTTAGTGTCCGGGGACTATAATGCAACGACACCATTGAATTGAGATATCTCCCTTGTCTTGCCTTGTCTTGTCTTGTTTGCCACTGACGATTTACCGCGTGGGTCTTGTTTGCCGAGATGTCATCACTTGTATTATAATGATGTTAGTAAGCATCCTTTGAAACTTGATAGATTTTGAAGATGGACTTGATTCATCCCTTGGTTTGTAACAACTATGTTATGTATTGTTTGATAAAGATCTTGAATACCAGTCATGCAAACCCCTTTATTTCTTATACCATTCACTGAGTATCCATGCTCACCCTCTCTATATATATGTAGGTGATGAGCAGGAAGGCGGTGACGCCTAAGTGTGACTCGCAAGCTGTTTTTGGTTTTGTTATGTCGGCTTAACTTGCATACACGTCGGCAGTCTTGAAAATTATGCTTCTCGGCTTATAATGCTTGTAATTTACACATGTCGGCTGAAGAAGCCTTGTTAATCAAGATGTAAAATGTATTTTGTACTTTATTGTATTTGTATCAAAGTGGTAATATTATGTAAAGTTGTATGCTATTCCACGTAACTTACGCACTGCTTTTGTGGACTACTTGTACTTTAAAATTTTGCTTCCGCACTTGTGAGCCCCATATATATATATATATATTTATACTCTGTTTGTGTGTGAATTTTGAAAGTTGGCCTTCGGTAATCTCAGGTTACTGGCCATCACGGCACTAAACTACTAGGGGCGGTTTGGTGTCGTGACAGATTGGTATCAGAGAACGCATTCCTTGTAGTACGTTATTCACACACTTCGAGTCCTAAAGAGCATAGGATGTCCTTTAGAATAATTTTAGGATTGCATCATATTGCTTGTTGCTTGACAAGGTGTGCATCATCTCGGCATAACCATTTGTTATTTGCATACATGCTTCTTGGTTCAGTTTGTTTTAAGGTTGCATTTTGACTACTCATAGCATCATGAGGAGAGGTAGACCATCAGTTGGCCGAGATCAACCAGAGGATAGACTGGACAAACTAGAGAGACTAGTTGAAGGTTTAACTCACGAGTTGAGGCAGATGAGGCAACAGAATGCAAGTGCTACATCAACCCCGGCCGAACAGACGGATGGCCGACATGCAGCTCCACCTCTTCCAGTGCCCCAAGTGCCTCCACAGCCAGCCTTGTATGGGGAAGGGACGATGACTTTGATTAAAGAGTTCAAGAAGATGAACCCACCAAGATTCACAGGAGGCATAGAGCCGATGAAGGCCGAGGCGTGGGTTTTGGAAATAGAAAAGCTGTTCGAGATCTTCCCTAGCACCGACACTCAGAAGGTGACATTAGCAGCATTCACATTAGACGATGACGCTCGAAGGTGGTGGATGATGATCCGGGAGGCTAACCCTGGTTTAACTTGGGCCAGGTTTTTGGAACTGTTTTGCAACAAGCATTTTCTGCTTAGCGTCCGCGATTGCAAGACCACAAAGTTCCAGACTCTGACACAAGGCAGCAGAACAGTGGCAGAGTACGACTGCGCCTTCACCGAATTGGCGAGATATGCGCCTCATATGGTCAGTGATGAGTATAGGAAGGCCAGGAAGTTTGAAAGTGGACTACGAGGACCAATCCAAGATCGGGTCAACGTGCTCAATATGCCGACTTACGCCGAGGTGTTAGACAAGGCCATCTTGGCGGAAGCTAACCTAAACCGATATCAAAGTTCAGGAGAGAGTCAGAGGAAGAGACAGAACTATGAAGGTCGTCGGATATCGTTTAATGCCAAGAAGAAGGCGAATGTGGGCAGTTCCAGCAACTCAGATCGGGATGGGAATGCTAAGCCGACGTGTGCGAGTTGTGGGAAGCCGCATACCGGGGTTTGCCGCTGGGCGACAGGAGCCTGCTTTGAATGTGGCGAGATAGGGCACCGCGTGAAGGACTGTCCAAAGGCAAGAGCTGGTGATGGTAAGAAAAGTGGGAGCACCTCAGGCTCTGCACAAGGAAGCAACGTTGGAAGGACACAGATGAAACAAGGCAGAGTTTTTGCTTTAGTGCCAGGAGACACCTAGAATGCTGAAATGGTAGTGTCAGGTACACTCTCAATTTGCTCTCAAGTTGCATACGTCTTGATTGATTCGGGCTCTACGCATTCCTTTGTATCTGTTAAGTTTGCCGAGAAGTTGAACAGACCATTAGAACCCCTTGATTATGTGCTATCTGTATCTACTCCATCTGGGGGAACTATACTTATTGCATCCATATATAGGGCGTGTGTTGTGATGATTGAGGATATAGAATTATTAGCTGATTTGATGCCATTTAGCATGACTTACTTTGATGTCATATTGGGAATGGATTGGTTAGTAGCGCATCATGCATCCATTAATTGTGTTACTAAGAGCGTTACATTGAGGGCCCCAAACAAAATCGAGGTCTTTTTCCAGGGTAAGGGAGTAGTACCACCACCCTACTTAATCTCATCCATGAAAGCCTATAAGTTGATCCAAAAAGGGTGTCAGGGTTATTTGTGCAGTATACTAAGTGATTTGAACGGAAGTGTTGAGTTAGCCGACATACCAGTTGTTAAGGAATTTCCCGACGTTTTTCCAAATGAGCTGCCTGGCCACTTAGTCGATAGAGAAATAGAGTTTACTGTGGACCTCGTGTCGGGAACGCAACCTATCTCCAAAACACCCTATAGGATGGCCCCAGCTGAACTTAGAGAACTAAAACTACAGTTACAAGAATTGTTGGATAAGGGATTCATCAGGCCGAGCACTTCACCGTGGGGAGCACCTGTTTTATTTGTTAAGAAAAAGGATGGCACGCTTCGCCTTTGCATTGATTACAGAGAACTTAATAAGGTAACCATCAAGAACAAGTACCCCTTGCATAGGATTGACGATTTACTTGATCAATTACAAGGGGCACGAGTCTTTTCCAAGACTGACCTTAGGTCGGGCTACCACCAGCTGAAAGTTAAAGCCGAGGACATTGAGAAGACTGCTTTTCGGACAAGGTATGGCCACTACGAATTTTTGGTAATGCCTTTCAGAGTGACCAATGCTCCTGCAGCGTTCATGGACTTGATGAACAGAGTCTTTAAGCCGTATCTGGATGAGTTCGTAGTTGTTTTTATTGACGACATATTGATCTATTCCAAGAGCACAATTGAGCATGAGAACCATCTGAGGCTTGCCCTGCAAATTTTGAGAGACAAGAAGTTGTACGCCAAGTTGAGTAAGTGCGAGTTTTGGCTTTCCAGCATCTCATTTTTAGGGCATGTGATTAATGAAGAGGGTATATCAGTTGATCCGAGCAAGATTGAGGCCATTGGGAATTGGCCGATGCCGACCAACGTGTCCGAGGTTCGTAGTTTTCTGGGCTTGGCAGGTTATTACAGAAAGTCTGTAAAGGACTTCTCAAGGATAGCAGTACCATAGACACAACTAACTAAGAAAGGAACAGCATATGAATGGACCGATGGTAGAGAATCATCCTTCCAAGAGTTGAAGACGAGGTTGGTTACAGCACCAGTTCTTGTACTCCCGTCGGGTAATGAGGAATTTCAGATCTTCAGCGATGCTTCGCATAAGGGTTTGGGTTGTGTATTAATGCAAGGGGGCAGAGTCATAGCATATGCATCTCGTCAGTTGAAGCTTCATGAAAAGAACTATCCAACCCATGATCTAGAGCTAGCAGCCGTGGTGTTTGCTTTGAAGATTTGGCGCCACTAGTTGTATGGAGCCTCTTGCCAAGTTTTTACAGATCACAAGAGTTTGAAGTATTTGTTCACCCAGAAGGAACTGAATTTGAGGCAGAGAAGATGGCTTGAACTATTGAAGGATTATAACATGCAGATTCAGTATCACCCAGGTAAAGCAAACTCGGTAGCCGACGCATTGAGTAGGAAGTCAGTGGGAGGTTTGGCGTGCCTAGCCGTGATTTCAGTGGAGCCGACTACTATTGGGGAGGTAAAGGCAAGCCAAATAGAGGATGGATTCCTGAAGAAGGTAGCCGACGAGATTACCACCAAGCCGAGGTCGGGTTACACCCTTGAGAATGGAGTGCTTAAGTTTGAAGGAAGATTGTGCGTGGCCGACGTCCCGGAATTGAAAAGAAAGATTTTGCAAGACTCTCATGGATCCAGATTTGCAGTTCACCCAGGGAACACCAAGATGTATCAGGATGTGAAACAGACCTTTTGGTGGCCGAATATGAAAAGAGAGATAGCCGAGTTCGTGTCTCAGTGTTTGTATTGTCAGCAAGTGAAAGCGGAACTTCAGAGGCCAGCAGGACTTCTCCAACCTTTGCCGATTCCTGAGTGGAAATGGGAGGACATCTCCATGGACTTTGTGATTGGGCTGCTGAAGACACAGAAAGGTATGGATTCGATTTGGGTTATAATCGACAGGTTAACTAAGTCAGCGCATTTCTTGCCGATTAGGACTTTGTTCAATACCGACCGACTTGCTGTGTTGTATATGAATGAGATCATTAGGCTCCATGGTGTGCCGATGTCCATCATGTCAGACCGAGATCCAAAATTTGTTTCTAGATTTTGGCAGAGTTTACAAAGGGCTTTGGGGACCGAATTAAGGTTTAGTACAGCTTTTCATCCGCAGAACGATGGCCAAACAGAGAGAACAATTCAAACACTTGAAGATATGCTTAGACTGTGTGTATTGGACTTCAAGGGAAGCTGGGAAGTGCATTTGCCATTAGTAGAGTTCGCTTACAACAACAGCTACCAAGCTAGCATTGGCATGGCGCCGTATGAAGCCTTGTATGAGAGAAAGTGCAGATCGCCGATATGTTGGACCGAAGTAGGAGATAAAGCTTTCATCGGCCCAGATTTAGTTCAAAGAACAACCGAAAAGATTAAGCTTATCCAACAGAGAATCAGAACCACTCAGAGCCGACAAAAGAGTTACACCGACCAGAGAAGGAAGGAGTTAGAATTCAAAGTAGGGGATCATGTGTTCCTAAAAACTTCGCCGATGAAAGGAGTTTCAAGATTTGGGAAGAAGGGTAAATTGGCACCCCGTTACATTGGACCGTTTGAAATCCTCGAGAAAGTTAACCCGGTTGCCTACAGACTAGCTTCACCACCGAGACTAAGTCAAGTTCATGATGTGTTTCGTATCTCGATGTTGAGGAAGTATATACGGGATTCGCTACACGTGATCGATCATTTCGGGATTGTGGTTGATGAAGGCCTAAGCTATGAAGAAGAACCGATACGTATTATCGATAGGCAAGTAAGGCGTTTGAGAAATAAGGTAATACCGATGGTGAAGATTGAATGGAAAGAGCATTACGGCAAGGATGCTACGTGGGAAATGAAAGAAGAAATGAAAGTCCGATACCCGGAGTTATTCTCGAACCAAGGTAACTAAAGTTTGGGGACCAAACTTCTTTAAGGGGGGTAGGATGTAATAACCCTCATGCTATCCTAACCATACTCATATGCATTTATGTGATTCTGTCTTGTAAACTTGCATTTCGAGTCTTGTCCTTGTTTGTTTAAGTGTTACAACATGTTTTGTATCCTGCTTGGTGTGAGTTTAGCCGAGGTCATTTTCAGTTATCTTGGAACCACTTTGTTTGACCTCCACCATTGCCCTGACATATTGGCCAAGATGTCATTACCTAGGCCGAGGTGTTTATCTCCAAGGCCAAGGTGTGAATCATCTAGGTCGAGATGTTACCCTTGCACCCAAGTGATCTTGTCCCGGAGTGGTATGACCTAGACCGAGGTGTGGCACATCTAGGCCAAGGTGTGGCACAGCTTAGTCAAGTGTTGTCCTTCCTAGCCGAGGTCATCATTCCCTACTTGCCGATGTCTTGATATAGCCGAGGTCCTTACTCGCCAGAGTGCCCATGCCGTCTTGCTTGTTGAACACACTTTGTCATGGTTTTGTCTTGTCACTCAGTCACCTTTTTGTTTAGCACCAACCAGCCGCTGCCACGTGCCTCTGTAGAGGGTTAAGTCAGCCAACGGACTTAGAAATGAATCATTTTGCTATATGTCTTTGGTTGTGAAGAGAGAGAAGCTCTAGAAGAAGAAGAAGAAGTTTAGAGTGAGAGAGTGGGTTTCGAGCTTGATTCCTAGAGATCAAACCATTAGGTTCGCGTATTGAGGTTAGATTCTTGATCTACTCTTATCATTCTTATTGATCATCTAGCTGCATTGCATGATCGAACCCATTTTGCATGTCATGCATCGATTTAAAGTTGGTTTTAGAAAGAGAAAATGGTGTTCATGTGTTCTTGAAAGAAAGGTGTAGACACCCCATTTTTGACCGTCCTCAAGACTTGGACGTCACCGTTTGAACACTCGGTGATTATCCTTGTTTGTGTTTGTTTGGAGTTCCCGGAGGTCTCGGCTCGCGCGCCTTGCCTCAAGATCCCCGAACTCGACCGTTTAGTGTCTGGTTTTGCACCAAACACTTGCATCCTGCCTTGGAAGGGCAAGGTGGGGCTTGTAGACCATCCCCACCCATCACCGGCAGTGGCTAGATGCCACCGGCTGGTTTTTGCTGCCACCGGCAATATAGTTTGCCGGCCGGCACTCTTTGTTGCCGGTCAGCACTATTTTGTGCCGGTCGGCACTTTGTTTGGCCAAGATGGCATTTTTTGCCGGCCGATTTCTGTTCATCTGCTTTTGCAGATATTTTTGGACAGCTGTTTAGCTTTTGCTCCCCTCCATGCACGTGTATGGAGGGATCTCCCTCTTGCAAAGCTTGTCTTGTAAGCTTTACAAGAGGCATATAGAGAGAAGCTCTCTCAAAGGCAAAGGAGGAGAGGCTTAGACATTTTTGAGAGAGAAAATACAGAGGAGAGCTCTGGTTTTCTAGGGTTAGGGTTAGACATACACAACCTATCTCTCTTTTCCTCTCATTTTTGCATACTAGGTGTTTTGTGCCTCATTATTGCACACAAACACCTAGTGTTTCACCTTCCTCTTGGAGCTGAGGTTCTAAAGAGTGTGTTTTGAAGTTTTTGTCTTGGATTCAAGCTCAAGGAGGCCATTGGAGCATCTTTGTTGAAGAAGGCATCAAGGGTGAGAAACTAGTCCTTTTTTCCCCCTTTTTTGCATTGATTTTCTACTAGTCTTAGAGCTGTTTTTGTGATTATTGTATAACATAAAAAAGTTCTATTTTTAAGCCCTCTTTATTGTTTATTAAGAGTGTTTTGTTGTTTGAGGGTTGTTGACCACCCTTAGGCCTCAAAAGGCCTCATTTTGAGCCATTTTGTGTTAGCTCCGGGATTTTGGTGTTGAGGTCTCTTCACCACTGAAATCTTGAGGGATTTCAGTGGTGAAGATGATGCTTTGAAGTCCCAAGAAGGAGAGGGCCACCCCCCCTCTCCTTGTTGTCCTTGAAGAGGACCTATTTTGGCCTCTTAAGGAAGCCTATGCTTGAGTGTGTGTTGAGCATATTTGGTTTGTTTTTCATGCTTATATATCCATGATATAACATGATTTCAAGTTGGTTTTGGAACTCCATGCATGTTTAGCATAGTTGCCATGTAATGCCTTATTTGTGCCTTAACATGTTCTAGGTTGTTAGCCTTTGTTGGAGCATGTTTTAGGCTTGCATTTGTGAAGTTTATGTGCTTATTTTGCCATGTTTTAGCTCTGTCCATAATCATTTGGGTTGATCTTTGCATGCATTATAGAGCTCCTTTGTATTTGGGCTTGTTGGCCTTGAGTATGTGCATGTGTAGCATGCCATCTTTGCATTGTTTTGGTGATTTGGAATCATCCTACATGCTATTTCAGTCCCATTTCCATGCTCGTTTGATTGCCTTGCATGCCTCTTTAATGCTTTGAAAGCATGTGTTGCAATGCTCCATGTTTTGGCCATGGTATATGCCTTTGTATTTGGGCCACTTAGATGCCATCTAAGGAGTCCTTTGGCCTTGTTTTAACATGCTAAAAACCTGTTTTTAGTTGTTTAATGCATGCCATGTTTGGTCATGTTAAGTGTAGTTCAATGCCTCGTTGATTCGCTTTGAACACTTGGGCTATTCGTTGCATGCTTTGGCCTGATTTTGTTGCTTGGTTTGGCACCATCCTAACATGATTTCAATGCTTATGTTGCATGCTAATTGCTTTTGTTTACCCCTTTCAAGTGTGCTTGAATGTTGTTTGATTCATGCTTAAGTGTTGGTCCTTATGTGCATGTGTGTGTGCATGCCATTTAGCTCTCACTCTTTAGCACTTATGGCTACTGTTTTAGGCCTTTTTAGAGTTGCCTAATTCATGTATAAGTCCATCTTGCCATCCATTTGCATTGCCATATGTATGCTTGCATGATTGCATAAGTGCCTTGCCATGTCATGTTGCATTCCTAGCTTGTATGCCTAGGTTGCATTGCATTTTGCATGCATGCCTTGTTCCTTGAATTAGTGATAGGAATAGGGCCTAATTTGTTTGATTGGTTTGCATGCATTTGAAATCAAAGTTGCATACTTGGTTCCTTGGGCCATCATGCACGGAAATGCGTGATTGGTGGTCCGAGAACCGAGGCACATGTCCCTTTGAGTCATTACAATGATAAGAGACATGGTTGGTGCATACATGCCTTGAATTGTGCTGCCATGCCTTGTTTTGCCCTCTGTTGCTGTGAGTTGCAGGTTCTGCAGGAATACTCTGCCGACCGGCAGTGTAATGTGCCGACCGGCACTATTTTCTCTGCCGACAGCTTCAACTTTGTGCCGATGGCCATACAACACTGCCGGTGGAAATTTCATCTAGCCGGTGATGATCCCCTCTGTCCAAGGATGTAGTCCTGAGGTTTTGACAACCTCCAGAGGAGGAAAGGGAGGAAAACAGAGGCAGCTTGCGCATGGCGGCGCGCTTCTCGAGATGTTTTACTGCTTTCCTTAGTCTATTTTAATTTGTTAATTAAATTAGGCAATTTGTAACATTTAATTAGCTTGCGTAGTTAATTAATTTGTAATATTTATTCGGTTCCTCCGAGCGAGGGCAAACTTGTAATAAGTGTGTGTGGGTGGTGTGTATGTCTTCCAACCCCACGTCTTTCTTCCCTTTTACTTACCTGCTTTAATGGTTAGTATTAGGACACGTTTAATTTAGCATACCTTATGCTATGCATGTGTGCATCCATGCATTTGTATTTCATGCATTAGGCTCGGTACATCATGCTAATTGCATCAACGCTTCAATTCCAAACTGAATATGTGATAATTGTGCATTTTCACATGACATGTTTAGGATAGCCGAGCCTATTCTAGTAACATTTTGTACGCGATGCATTAGGCACTTAACATGGACTTGGATCATGCATGTTTGCTAACAAGTTCTTTGTTTTGGCACGGAGTACTATGTGAGTATTTCCGCTTTAGCATATCACATGAGTGTGAATATTGCCATGACAGCATGCTTAACATGTGGCTAAATGCTTATGTGATATAACTGCTTGAATGCCTGTGGGTGGAGGTCAAATTGCTTAAATTGGGATAATGCGTTAAAACTATATTCGTTTTAAAGCCCACTTGACGGTGGCAAAATCTGTATTTTAGCCTACTTGCGAGTAGCAAACCATTCTCAAAACAAACATGAAATGCTTTTTTTCCAATTTGAGCGATTTGGTCTATACTTGTTTGCTGTGCGCATAACATAGTAATTCTAGGCTAATAAATGGAATAAGAACACATAAAGTTTTCAAAATCGGATATCACGGTTAGTAGAGGCCGGTCTTCGGACCGGGCGAAAGGGGGTGCTCATAGCTGACCTTCCCCGATCGTACCCAAGCTCCCGAGCCGAGACAACTCCGGTGATGACGGACATGTGGCCTTCGGCACCGAGTCAGGGTTTCCTAAATTTCCCCATTTTAAAAATATTTAGGTGGCGACTCTGTATCTGGCAAAGCAGTCCATGTTTGGCACTACTTTTTCAAAAATCTGTTTCTCAAAACGATTTGCCAGATTTGGACTCTTTGGTTCAGATTAAGAACCGTGACACAAGTCGAGTCCGAACTGTAGCACGAGGTCCCCCTCCGCGGGCGCTGTTACAGTTTCTGGCGACTCTGCTGGGGAGTTTTTAGAGAGCTTGACTCGAACTCGTGATATCCTGTTTTGATCTCATTTATGTGTTTCTTTGCATTGCATGTGCATTGGTGCGCCTAGGAACACAGTGTTTGCCATCTGCCATTCCTGAACGGTTTGCCGGAGGCTTGTCTTGTCAAGGCATGTCCATAAGGCTGACCGGCTATGGGCTCTGACAGTATGGGAACACAAACCCCGGTTTTACCGGGGCACCCTTTTTGACCATTCGACCTAGTTCATATTCGGATCCATAGTGACCATTCCAAATTAGGACAGGCTGCTTACCCGATGTTAGGTTGTTTGAAACCGCTGTGTGCGTAGTGAAACCCTAGCTCCTGACAAAATAGGACAGGGAAACCCTACCCCAACATAGGGGTGTTTTGTTCTCTTTACTTGCTATGTGCTTTTAGAGTGTATCTCTACAGGAACGCATATACCAGTTTACGAGTTTGAGTATCGGGCCTGAAGGCGCCAGAATCAGTATTGTTGAGAATCAGTTATCAGGAATCAGTTATCCGCGGGTATCAGATTCAGTATTTCGGGAACAGAAATTTGGGAACAGTGATCAGCAGTAGGGTACAGTTGTGTGGCTACACCCGTGTTTGATCAGTTTGGGTTGAAATGTTGTCTGTTTTTCCTTTCAGTTCAGAGAGTGGCAGAGTTGATACAGAACAGCCAGTGTCTCCCCTTTGCTGAGGCAAGATTTATGGCGACACAAAGTTCAGAAGAAATTGTGGTTATGACAGCCGCACCGGAGCAGGGAACCACTCCGCAGAGCGAGGCCAGCGTCAGTATGTCATACCCGCCCAGGTCGCCCGTTGTGCACCCGGTTTGGGCTCCCCAGTTAAACCAGGTTCGTGAGCCCACCACCTTCGAATTGATGGGGATGATAGGCGATCTCCAAAGGTCTGTGGCAGACCTCGCCTATGGAATGTCGGCTTCACCGCCAGCGGCGCCGTACGCCGGGAATTTTGTACCACAGGAGCCCCCGCTACTGGGGCGGATTGTGATAGAGCTCAGCCAGCCAGAGGTGGCTTCCGGGTATAGCCACGACATGTCAGCACCAACCCAGACCCTCGATCAGGCTGAGGCCAGGGGAAAGGACAAGGCAAAGGTAGACGCCGACCCTATTGAGCAACTGCTGTGGGCAGTCGAGGCTTTGAAGGCCAGAGGGATGAACAAGCAACAAACATCTGCAATAGTGACCAAAGCTGTAGATGATGCTTTCCCCGCTCCAACCAAGGGCAGTTCAAGCCAGACAGAAAACCGGGATGGGCCCCGTCATGCCCAGACAATTCCAGTAGCTCCCACCCCTACACCGGGGAAGGTTCAAAAAGCCAAGGCAGCGCCAGCTGATCCTTTCGCCAGCGCGTCTGGTAAGAATCCTCAAAATACAAAGTACCTGCCCCGAGGGCGCAGGGTCTTTCACGACCTCCACATGCCTTTGTCTAGGGCATTGCTGATATTGGCAAAGAATGGGCATCTTAAGCCTTTGGAGTCCCGGCCACTCCCGAAGAATCTCCCCGCCACTCATGATGCTACCTTGTACTGCGCGTACCATCAACAGTCCGGTCACAGTACCGATGGATGTTCCCGCCTTCGTCATGAAGTGCAGGATTTGATTGATAACAAGGTTATCCTACCACCTACCTCAGGCAAGCCCGTCACCACTTAGTTGTTGGATTTCGAGGGCTCAGATACTGCGAGTATGTAAAGTGAACCGCCTGCGGGCAACATTTGGTACATTTTTGGATGAAGCGTCTGGCACGCATTTTTGAGCATCGGTGAGACCGAGTTTTGTAAATCCTGGCTCGGATGTCGAGTCAGTCTTTTGTTTTTGAGTCTGTCTCTTTGTCTTAAGTCAGTCTTTTGCTTAAGGGTCTGTCTTGTTGTATCGAGTCAGTCCCCGTTGTATATAATACCTGGTGATTCTGGGGTTTGTTGTCCCGAACACCATTTTGTTTTGTAATTATTATCTGTTTTGTTTTGAGTCTGTTTCTGCTGAGGGGCCAGTTGCACCAACAAAGCCAATCAAAACAGCTGTTGCTGTCTCAACCTTCATGCTTGCTTTCAGCATAAGTGGCGGAGAATTTGAATGGGCTGACAGTACATCTCGCCTGCTCTCCTGTGTGCCAAACTCATTGCATTAACCTAAGTTTTTCACAAACAAACTTTTTGAACACTGCGGTGATGAAAACGAAGAGGAAGGAATTCATCGGGTTTTGCAAAATTTTGATCATTTTGAGAGAAAGAGAGGCGTGTTAAGCCTTTTTATGAATGAAATCATGCTTGTCGGCGTGAGTACTGAGAAGGATCCTGGCCTGATCCAGATTGGTTCCACACTATCTTCGGCGCGAGCGATTTGTCGCTTTCTTAAAAACTTTCAAAAGCAAATGTTTTACGCGGCCCTGCGAAGACATGTGTGGAATCGCTCTTGAGGTCGCGCAGCCTAGGATCGCTCTCAGCCTCAAGGTTCAACTCGTTCAAACTTTGAACCCATTCAGAATGTTCAGAAAGTTCAACGGACAAACGCCATAAAGGCCCGTGTGGCCAATTTTGAAGTAGCCCTCGAGCGAGAGGCACCAAAGCCAAATCAGAAGGAGTGGATCTCACCAGAAGGAGCTCGTGGAGTAACCGGGATGGATACTTCCGCAAATCAGTACAACAGCCGTTCTCCTAGACACAGGGAGGCTTCAATTTCAAAAAAACCATTTGGCATGGACTTGCTACACTTTTACCCTTTGAGAGGCTCGCTGGGCCGAAAACCCGGAAGGGCGGCCCAGGCAAAAGTTAGAGCAAGAGAAAAATACAACAAAAAAGAGAAAAATACAAAAAGAAAGATTGAAAAAGAAGAAAAGAAAAAAAAGAAAAGAAAAAGAAATGAAAAAGAAATAGAAAATGAAAAGAAGCTCGCAAGGTCGAAAACCCGCATTGGGCGCCTTGGCAAAAATAAGAGCCAAACAAAGTGAAGGTTAAAATACCCGAGTGGACCTTAACCGGAACTACGTAAGGCTTGATTTCCATGTTTGGGATACGTAGGCAACTTCATCATGAAGTCCAGCCCCCAACGCTTTCATAAGCGTCTCAGTCCATGCAATGGTTTCGATTTCATCTCAAAGTCCAGTGGCCAACACCCTTCCAAGGCGACTGTGTCCATATATTTGTTGTAACCGTCTTCGTCATCTCTGTGTCCAAGAGCTCGACCACCGCCGATGAAGACTGTCTGCGGATTGCTGCGGCACCATCCCAAACTAGGGGCAACTTTCTGTTGCCACAAGCCGTCGTAAGACGCCATTCAAACTAGGGGGAACTTTCCGTTGCCTCCCACCCTCCTTCAAACCAGGGGCAATTTTCCATTGCCTCCGATCCGAGGTTGCGCATCTCGAAGAGTAAGTTTCATGCTCGTTGAGCATTGACTGTTTGAAAAATAGTTTTTGAAAATTTTTACTGAGGTTGACTATTTTCTCGAAAACTATTTCATTTTCCAAAATCGGACCATTGTCTTGGACCCAAAAAAGGAAAATTTTCAGTGCTTGCGGCCTGACTCGCACGCTTTTCAAATCAAAAATTGAACAAGTACGTTAATCCGACTCTCATTTTGATCAAAACTGTTTTAGTAGAAAGCAAAAACGAAAAGAATGGTTAAAATGATGAACTAGGGGCACAGTTGAGCCAGGCATTCTGTCTTTCCCCCGTCATCGACGTACTTGCCAGAAGAGCACGCTGCCCGCCGGAAGAAATAGCCGTGAGCTAACGGCATCGGGCATGAACCCACACCTTTCTATTTATCCATCAATCACCCCGGGGAGGGATGAAAAATGAGAGATTGAAGAATAGAGAGGTGTAAGTTGAGAGAAAAGTGAGGAAAAGGGTTTTTGAGAAAAAAATCCGAGCTCGAGAGCCGAGTGATGTGAGAATCACAAATCAGAAAGGGTGGGAAATAATACCCAGAGAAACTGGCTCCTCGTGATCTGAGGTCTCCCATCTTCGCTAATGCGTCTGTATGTCGTGTCTTTGGTTTTGTTTACCTCAACCTTTGTCTTAGGTCTTTTCCGAGCGTGTCTCGTTGTGTTTAGGTCGTGCACCTATATTTGAGTCCTCCCCGCTGTGTTCAGTTGTAGGCTCGATATCCCGGTTTGAAAAACCCTCATTTGATTTCAAAAATCATTTATGCTCAGAATGCTGTGCCATTCTCTACATTTGAACATGTTTTCGACTCCAACCGGTTCCATCTTTGAGGTCCGTCCTGTTAGATTGGGCTGTTTGCTTGAGAATTGCCGTGTGCAGAATGAATCAAACGCTGTGTTATGGGCTGTGTGCAGATTAATCCCCAACAGAGTAAGGGCTGTGTGTCCAAGAATCAGGCAGTGGGTTGCTTGGGTTATTTTGCTGTTGGCTGTTTAGTTATCTGATTATTACAGTGCAAGTGTTCAATTTTCAGACAACCAATCAATTTCGTTTACATCGAGGGGTAACATGATGAGATGCGATACAATGCATGAAATGTGTAAATGTAAACACTTTTTCAGATAAAAAGTCCGTTTCATTTCATTATCTTTTCAAACGTACGAGTTTTGGAAACAAAAATCTGCCTGCGGCAGTACAAGGTAATCTATCTACCAACCAAAAAGAAAAGTACAAGAAAGAAAGAAAAGATAGCAAAAATCTGCATCTGTGTCGATCACTCCAAGGGCCGTCAGTCCATCCTGGTCCTCTTCCTGGACGAAGGTCCAGGGGCATCATCAGCGTCGTCGTCAGAGCCCGAGCTAGAATCGCCTCCGGTCTCCTCCTCCGATGACCCTGCCTCCGCCTCTGACTCCTCGTCGTCGTCATCATCCGGGACTGGAGCTCGCGAGCTACTCCCGACGTGAGTACGCCCTCCCCTGGTACGGGGAAATATCCTGCCCTCCTCATCTCTCCCCCGAGCAGGGACAGCAGGTCTAGCTGGAGCACCTCCCGCCATGGGAATCTGAAAAGGAGGCTGAAAAGTACACGAAAGGGAAATGCATCAGTATGCCGTGAGCAGTTTATCAGTGCACAATGCAGTGTGTGAGTACAGTGTATGAATGCCGTGAGCAGTTTGTCAGTACAGAGTTTAGTGCAGAATGCAGTGTATGCAGTGTTCAGATACTGTGAGATCAGTGTATCGGGTGTTGTGCCGTGCATCAGATTATGTAAAGCAGTGAATGAATGGTTTGAGGCCAGTGTCAGAAGGACATACCGGTATGCTGTAGACGGCTAGAAGGTCAAATGTCCGCTGGAGCATCCCCATCATCGAGGCATTCATCGCCAACGACTGACGGGTGTACTCAGAAGAAGCCTGCAAAGGTATCAGATGCATTAGTATTCTGTGGAATATCAAGTAAACTGAAATGAAATAACTGTACGAAGTGCAGTGATACATACCGGCGGAAGGTCGGGGATGTCAATGAACTCATGCCCAGCCGGTGGAGGGGCGAAGGGGATCTGATAGGTCGCCCCACCCTGCCCCTGGAAAGTCAGTACAGCGGGCAGGGCAGGCCAGCCAGCTCCTCGTCCACCCCGCACTCCGCCCCTGCCACGGACTCGGGCCCTCCTCGAAGATCCAGCCCCTGCTCCCGCTCCGGCCCCAGCTGCCGATGCCACAGGCCTGGCCCCCTCTGCTCGACGGCCGCTCAAAGGTCGCATCAGGTACGTCCGCACGTACTCCTGATAGTCGCCGGTGCCTCGGAAGCCGGCCTCCTCCCAGCCGATGGAGTAATCATCCAGCTGCTCAGGGGTCAGCCCCTCGGTCTCCCTCATCTCTGCAGGAGGGTGAGCCGGGACTATCTGCTCAGGTAACCCGCGGGTCTGGAGTAGAAAACGCTCCCCCAGGTACCAAGCCCGACAGACCGGGCCCTCTAGCAAGATCCGGAAACGTGAGGTCTCCTCAGCACCAGGGAACCGACCCCGCATCGCCGATGGCAAGGAAGCCCATGGCCGCCATGTGATCTGAAAGTAATAGACAGTTTGTTATCTACTGTTATTGAAACATGCAGTGGGAAAGCGAAGCTAAATGAACTGAAAGTAAAGCATACCTCGGCCGGGGTGATGGTGTCGAAATATCGGCGGAAGAAGCCGAATGTCTCCCGTGGTCGCCGGGTGCATCTCCCGTCAAAGCGAATCGAGAACGGGACAGCCGGAGGAGGCTCCGCAACTGGTACAGGTGCAAGCCTAGGAAAGTAGGCGTAAACCCACAACTGCAAAACAGATGTCAGTATGACTATCGGGTAAAGCAGAATATACAGAATAAAGCGGAAATAGCAGAGCCGTGTGTTGTGCAGTGTATTGTGTGCAGTGCATAGTGTGAGCAGCGTACAGTCAGTGTGAAACAGAATGTATGTGTGTGCCGTGTGTACAGTATACAGTGAGTGTAAAGCAGACCGCAGTGTGCGCAGTGTACAGAGTGCAGAGAATATCGGACAGAAATGAAAAGCGGAGAAGAAATGTACCTCCCAAGCCCGCCAGTAACCTCCGAGCAGCTGGCCGCTGCCGCGAGAAGCCGAGCTCATATAGCCGTACAGGGTGGCCAGAGCAGCGCCGCCCCAGTCGTAGTGCAAGATGTCTCGGACGTCCACCAGTGCGCTGAGAAGGCAGAGAGGCACGGTGTTCGCCCGGTCGGCGAAGATAGTAGTCCCGAACAGGAACATGAGGAAGCCGCGGGCATACCTCTCCACGTCCTCCTCGGTCATCTGCACCTCCTCCCCCAATGCGGGCTGGACCCTGAACTGTGCCTCGAACCAGGAATATCGGACGAAGCCTGGACGAGCTAGCGGTGGCGCCTCCCCCAGTAGATGGACCTGAGCGGCGGTCCACTCATCCATGTCGGTGTCGAAGGGGATCGGATCACCCCCTACCCCGATGCCTGTGAGCATTGAGAAGTCATAAGGGGTCATCGTCATATCCCCCGCAGCAGAAAAGTGGAACGAATCGGTGGTGTCCCACCATCTCTCCGCCAGAGCGGCAAGGAGAGGTCTGCATGTGGAGAGCCTAGAGAGCCCTCGGTAGAAGGTGCCGAAGCCCGCTCGGTCCACGATGCGCTGGACCGCATCAGGGAGCTCGTCATACCACTCCCGCGCACCAGTATTCCCATACCCGCGAATGGTATGGGAACCCTCCTGCAAACAGAAAACAACAATTGCAAGACAACATTCAACATGCAGTTTTGAAAAGACAGATATGGCATGTATGCAAGTTTGTCAGATTCAGGCAAATACCGGGTGCCGGTGTGCTTACAGTAAAATACGTGTGCTGTGTCAGCGTGTTTGGGTGTTTCAGAACAGATGTAGCGTGTGTGCAAATCTAACGGATTCAGATAAATACTGGGTACCAGTGTGTGTGCAGTGAAATACAGTGTGTGCCGTGTGTTTGGGTGATTCAGGGCTAGTGCAGTGTGTGTGCACGTGTCAGTCTCAAGCAGATATCAGTTGTATGTATGTTTACAGTCAACTACGGTCTACGGCATATCAGATTTCAGCAATTGAAGAATACAGCTAACTATGGCAGTTTTGTATCCTACATTGCAGAAAGTAAAGCAGAAGATGAAGAGTTACCTCGGGAGTGCCAAATGAAAGGTGGTAGGTAGGCTCGCGTAGTAGTAGCTCAAGGGCCGCGTACCTCTCAAAGCTCCGGAACTGACGCAGGCCGTCAGGGGGCAGAACGTGGATCGCCGGCCGGTAGGTCGCCGGGTCGAACGGGCGCTCGCTCAGTGGTAGGAGCTCGACCCCGGGATCCATCTCGTGGTCCGGGGGAGTCCCGCCACGTGGAATGTCGTCTGCCATGTATAGAATGGTGTGAAAATGGCCGGAAAAGGGAAAACCGAGCCGGAATGCGAAGAGTCAACTGAAAAGTCAACTCCCGAGAGGGTCGGAAATGGCCGGGGAGGCCGGAATGTGCAGAGGCACGGAAATGAAGAGGAAAGTGAGGGGAACAAACCCCGAGAAGGCGAGAACGCCGAACGAGGCACCGAAACGAGAATGTGATCGGTGGAAAATGTCCGAAACGCGAAGAGGATCGCGAATCCGACGACGAAACGGGCGTAGAACGCGAAGAAACGGGCGAAAAATGAGAGAGAAATACCCTAGAGAGAGAAAGGAAGGGATTTCGGCGGTGGAGAAGTGAAGGAATAGGGCTTGAAGCCCTATTTTATAACACCCAAGGTGAAAAGACAAAACTGCCCCGCACCAGCAACTGTTTGCCGGTCGGCACTTTTTTGTGCCGGTCGGCACTTTTTTGTGCCGATGGAATTGTTTTTGTGCCGATGGCCAGCCGGTGGCCTCATCTTTCGGCCGGTGGGGTTCCCACAGCCTTGTTTAGGCCATTTGAGAAGTTTGTGGTCTTCACAGCTCAAGAAAGTGCAAGAAAGTGCATCTCCGACGCTCAACCGACCTCCGTTTTGACCGCAGGCCGTGTCTCCAGTGCGTGGCACTCGAATTCATGCAAGGTGTATCCTTTTTGTATCCTTTTGAATTCAAAAGTTGCCCCATGTGTGTTGCACAAGTTCATCACACTACTTCAGTGCATTACATCGCACTGTTGTGCGCCGCACATTTGCATTGTTATGCACGTGTTACATGCGTTGCAACACGCACCCCTTTGCATTGTCGTGCACATTTCTCATGCATCATTGCATTTCCATTCCCTGCATTGTCATGCATTCCGGAATACTTGCGTTGTTGCGCATTTAAGCCCATTTACACTCCGTGTGACATGCACGTCACACTTTTTCATCGCACTGTTTTGTGCATTGTATTGTTCGCGCTGCTTTGCGCATCGCACTGTTTTGTGCATTGTATTGTTCGCGCTGTTCTGCGCATCGCACTGTTTTGTGCATTGTATTGTTCGCGCTGTTCTGCGCATTGCACTGTTTTGTGCATTTCAAAATTGTTCGCGTTGTTTTTGCGCATCGCACTGTTTTGTGCATTGTATTGTTCGCGCTGTTCTGCGCATTGCACTGTTTTGTGCATTTCAAAATTGTTCGCGCTGTTTTGCGCATCTCATTGCATTTTGCATGCATTCCATCGCACTGTCCTGTGCACTCGTGCATAGCGCTGTCTTGCGCATCATACCATCGTGCAACGCTTGGTCTGGGGAGACCTTAAACACGCATGGTCTGGCGAGACCTTAAACACGCACGGTCTAGGAGACCTTAAATCCTTTGAAGGTGCGAAACCTTCAGCGCATTGTCACGCGTCTTGTAAATACCCCCGTGGTCTGGCGAGACCTTAAACACGCACGGTCTGGCGAGACCTTAAACACGTACGGTCTAGGAGACCTTAAATCCTTGGAAGGTGCAAGACCTTTATTGCATTGGTGTGCACACTATTGCTTTGTACATATCTTAAGCCGCGTGTTGTCGCGCATCTCATGCAACTTGCATTTCACTTGCATCATTTGCATTTCAAAAAAAAAAAAACAAAAACATGCATTGTCATGCATACATTTTGCATTCCGGTCTGGCGAGACCTTAAACACGCATGGTCTGGCGAGACCTTAAACACGTCCGGTCTAGGAGACCTTAAATCCACTGAAGGTGCAATTCCTTCTGTGTTTGTCGTGCCCGAACGACTTTTCGGTGGTCTGGTAAAGCCACCAGTCTGTGCTTGCGATGAGTTCCTAGAAGACCAACTGGGACGGTGGAAACTAGAGTTCGAACGGCTTATGCCTAGAACGCAAAGGTTCGGGAGTTCCGAGACTAAAGTCTGGTTTAAATACCCAGAGGTTTACCCTCGGCTTGAAATCTGTATGGAAGCCCCATAGGTTGAGACGGCATGTCTACGCCTCAGTTCTAGATACTGAACCAACCTAGTATATCACCCTGTTGGTAAGATAGGGAAAGTTGCAATCATAGTCATTGCATCATAGTGCATTGTCATATTTGCATTTGCATTGTAGTTTGCATGCATTCATTGCATTGCCTTCCATCTATGGCTTGCGCCTTTCCAGGTTGAGCTTGGTCTGGTATGTGTCCTTACTTTTCATGTTAAAACACAGTTCTGTATGTGTATCGCGCCGATTCCACGTTGATATGTTGGTTGAGAGTTGCGGCACCTTTTCTGTGTTACACATGGCTCGTACGTGTGCATGCCTTTCCTAGGCAAGATTTGGTTTGGCTTGCGTGCCATATCCATTGTATCCATATCCATTCCATTGCATATTTGTAGATATTGCATTGTAGATTGCATGCATTCATTGCATCACCTTCCGCCTTTGGCTTGCGCCTTTCCAGGTTGAGCTTGGTCTGGTATGTGCCCTTACTTTTCATGTTAAAACACAGTTCTGTATGTGTATCGCGCCGATTCCACGTTGATATGTTGGTTGAGGGTTGCGGCACCTTTTCTGTGTTACACATGGCCTGTATGTGTACATGCCTTTCCTAGGCAAGATTTGGTTTGGCCTGCGTGCCATATCCATCCATTACATTGTAGTGTAATTTTTGCATCCGGCATTAGGATCGTAGTCCTCTCTCCAGCGGGTTGTTTCCCCACTTATGTCAATTCCACCCAATACTTGTTCTTGCGTCTGTCTACAATACTCATAGTTCAGTTGACCGTTCTATGGTAGACAGACTTGTTACCTCCATCAATCTATTTGACATAGGTGTGGTTTCGAACCGTTCGTGATTGGATCACGATCCAAATGCTTTGCATGTAGCTTGCATTGTTTCAATTACATTGCATCTTCATTTGCATTGTTTATACATTGTTTTGTATATATTGCATTTCGTTTTGCATCCATTTTGCATTGTCATGCATGTTGCTAACCATATTGTACCTGTTAAGTTTGTTTTCTTTTCAGGCACGATATTGTATGTACGGTTCATTTGAAGCTGGTGCAACCAGACGAGCCGCACAGGTATTGTATCTCCCGAGTGAGACGTATTGAGAATTCCATAATTCTCTTACATCCTTTCTGCATTGTAGTGTAGTTTGGTATGCTAGCTTAAAATTGTCGCATGTTTGCTTCATTACAGCTTTCTTTGCATGATCATAAGTTATGCTCGGCTCTGTGCATTGTCTTGCATTTTGCCCCTGCCTCCGGGCGCATACCTTATTTGTCTTGTATGTTTGTCTGAGTCTTCGGCCTTGTCAAAAATGGGTCGTCTCTGGGCTTTGACATTCACTCCCGTCATTGTTATGACTTTCGAGTTCTGTCAAAGAGGGGCAACTGTAGACACCCCATTTTGACCGTCCTCAAGACTTGGACGTCACCGTTTGAACACTCGGTGATTATCCTTGTTTGTGTTTGTTTGGAGTTCCCGGAGGTCTCGGCTCGCGCGCCTTGCCTCAGGACCCCCGAACTCGACCGTTTAGTGTCTGGTTTTGCACCAAACACTTGCATCCTGCCTTGAAAGGGCAAGGTGGGGCTTGTAGACCATCCCCACCCATCACCGGCAGTGGCTAGATGCCACCGGCTGGTTTTTGCTGCCACCGGCAATATAGTTTGCCGGCCGGCACTCTTTGTTGCCGGTCAGCACTATTTTGTGCCGGTCGGCACTTTGTTTGGCCAAGATGGCATTTTTTGCCGGCCGATTGCTGTTCATCTGCTTTTGCAGATATTTTTGGACAGCTGTTTAGCTTTTGCTCCCCTCCATACACGTGTATGGAGGGATCTCCCTCTTGCAAAGCTTGTCTTGTAAGCTTTACAAGAGGCATATAGAGAGAAGCTCTCTCAAAGGCAAAGGAGGAGAGGCTTAGACATTTTTGAGAGAGAAAATACAGAGGAGAGCTCTGGTTTTCTAGGGTTAGGGTTAGACATACACAACCTATCTCTCTTTTCCTCTCATTTTTGCATACTAGGTGTTTTGTGCCTCATTATTGCACACAAACACCTAGTGTTTCACCTTCCTCTTGGAGCTGAGGTTCTAAAGAGTGTGTTTTGAAGTTTTTGTCTTGGATTCAAGCTCAAGGAGGCCATTGGGGCATCTTTGTTGAAGAAGGCATCAAGGGTGAGAAACTAGTCCTTTTTTCCCCCTTTTTTGCATTGATTTTCTACTAGTCTTAGAGCTGTTTTTGTGATTATTGTATAACATAAAAAAGTTCTATATTTAAGCCCTCTTTATTGTTTATTAAGAGTGTTTTGTTGTTTGAGGGTTCTTGACCACCCTTAGGCCTCAAAAGGCCTCATTTTGAGCCATTTTGTGTTAGCTCCGGGATTTTGGTGTTGAGGTCTCTTCACCACTGAAATCTTGAGGGATTTCAGTGGTGAAGATGATGCTTTGAAGTCCCAAGAAGGAGAGGGCCACCCCCCCTCTCCTTGTTGTCCTTGAAGAGGACCTATTTTGGCCTCTTAAGGAAGCCTATGCTTGAGTGTGTGTTGAGCATATTTGGTTTGTTTTTCATGCTTATATATCCATGATATAACATGATTTCAAGTTGGTTTTGGAACTCCATGCATGTTTAGCATAGTTGCCATGTAATGCCTTATTTGTGCCTTAACATGTTCTAGGTTGTTAGCCTTTGTTGGAGCATGTTTTAGGCTTGCATTTGTGAAGTTTATGTGCTTATTTTGCCATGTTTTAGCTCTGTCCATAATCGTTTGGGTTGATCTTTGCATGCATTATAGAGCTCCTTTGTATTTGGGCTTGTTGGCCTTGAGTATGTGCATGTGTAGCATGCCATCTTTGCATTGTTTTGGTGATTTGGAATCATCCTACATGCTATTTCAGTCCCATTTCCATGCTCATTTGATTGCCTTGCATGCCTCTTTAATGCTTTGAAAGCATGTGTTGCAATGCTCCATGTTTTGGCCATGGTATATGCCTTTGTATTTGGGCCACTTAGATGCCATCTAAGGAGTCCTTTGGCCTTGTTTTAACATGCTAAAAACCTGTTTTTAGTTGTTTAATGCATGCCATGTTTGGTCATGTTAAGTGTAGTTCAATGCCTCGTTGATTCGCTTTGAACACTTGGGCTATTCGTTGCATGCTTTGGCCTGATTTTGTTGCTTGGTTTGGCACCATCCTAACATGATTTCAATGCTTATGTTGCATGCTAATTGCTTTTGTTTACCCCTTTCAAGTGTGCTTGAATGTTGTTTGATTCATGCTTAAGTGTTGGTCCTTATGTGCATGTGTGTGTGCATGCCATTTAGCTCTCACTCTTTAGCACTTATGGCTACTGTTTTAGGCCTTTTTAGAGTTGCCTAATTCATGTATAAGTCCATCTTGCCATCCATTTGCATTGCCATATGTATGCTTGCATGATTGCATAAGTGCCTTGCCATGTCATGTTGCATTCCTAGCTTGTATGCCTAGGTTGCATTGCATTTTGCATGCATGCCTTGTTCCTTGAATTAGTGATAGGAATAGGGCCTAATTTGTTTGATTGGTTTGCATGCATTTGAAATCAAAGTTGCATACTTGGTTCCTTGGGCCATCATGCACGGAAATGCGTGATTGGTGGTCCGAGAATCGAGGCACATGTCCCTTTGAGTCATTACAATGATAAGAGACATGGTTGGTGCATACATGCCTTGAATTGTGCTGCCATGCCTTGTTTTGCCCTCTGTTGCTGTGAGTTGCAGGTTCTGCAGGAATACTCTGCCGACCGGCAGTGTAATGTGCCGACCGGCACTATTTTCTCTGCCGACAGCTTCAACTTTGTGCCGATGGCCATACAACACTACCGGTGGAAATTTCATCTAGCCGGTGATGATCCCCTCTGTCCAAGGATGTAGTCCTGAGGTTTTGACAACCTCCAGAGGAGGAAAGGGAGGAAAACAGAGGCAGCTTGCGCATGGCGGCGCGCTTCTCGAGACGTTTTACTGCTTTCCTTAGTCTATTTTAATTTGTTAATTAAATTAGGCAATTTGTAACATTTAATTAGCTTGCGTAGTTAATTAATTTGTAATATTTATTCGGTTCCTCCGAGCGAGGGCAAACTTGTAATAAGTGTGTGTGGGTGGTGTGTATGTCTTCCAACCCCACGTCTTTCTTCCCTTTTACTTACCTGCTTTAATGGTTAGTATTAGGACACGTTTAATTTAGCATACCTTATGCTATGCATGTGTGCATCCATGCATTTGTATTGCATGCATTAGGCTCGGTACATCATGCTAATTGCATCAACGCTTCAATTCCAAACTGAATATGTGATAATTGTGCATTTTCACATGACATGTTTAGGATAGCCGAGCCTATTCTAGTAACATTTTGTATGCGATGCATTAGGCACTTAACATGGACTTGGATCATGCATGTTTGCTAACAAGTTCTTTGTTTTGGCACGGAGTACTATGTGAGTATTTCCGCTTTAGCATATCACATGAGTGTGAATATTTCCATGACAGCATGCTTAACATGTGGCTAAATGCTTATGTGATATAACTGCTTGAATGCCTGTGGGTGGAGGTCAAATTGCTTAAATTGGGATAATGCGTTAAAACTATATTCGTTTTAAAGCCCACTTGACGGTGGCAAAATCTGTATTTTAGCCTACTTGCGAGTAGCAAACCATTCTCAAAACAAACATGAAATGCTTTTTTTCCAATTTGAGCGATTTGGTCTATACTTGTTTGCTGTGCGCATAACATAGTAATTCTAGGCTAATAAATGGAATAAGAACACATAAAGTTTTCAAAATCGGATATCACGGTTAGTAGAGGCCGGTCTTCGGACCGGGCGAAAGGGGGTGCTCATAGCTGACCTTCCCCGATCGTACCAAAGCTCCCGAGCCGAGACAACTCCGGTGATGACGGACATGTGGCCTTCGGCACCGAGTCAGGGTTTCCTAAATTTCCCCATTTTAAAAATATTTAGGTGGCGACTCTGTATCTGGCAAAGCAGTCCATGTTTGGCACTACTTTTTCAAAAATCTGTTTCTCAAAACGATTTGCCAGATTTGGACTCTTTGGTTTAGATTAAGAACCGTGACACAAGTCGAGTCCGAACTGTAGCACGAGGTCCCCCTCCGCGGGCGCTGTTACAAAAGGTCTTGTTTAATCTGAAAGTTTGCATTAAGCTTCGTATTTTTGTGTTTGTTCTCACTAGATCTTTGAATATGGGTACCCAGGTCCATGTTTTTGAGCTCATAGCATGAAATCCCAGATTTTGTAATAACAAATCACGATCCTTGCATTCATCTCCCTCATGTTCATGTTCTTCATGTTTGTCATGTTCTTCAAGAAAGGGAAACCTAGATCTTTCCCGACTTCATTCCGCTGAATGTGGCTATCGAGGCAACACCTCGGCAAGGAGGTGTGGGACCTCGGCCTAGACCTGGTAGTCGCCTAGCATCTTTTCCCGAGATAAAGAATTGTGTTTGTTCTGATTTGACTTAGTCTTGGGGAAATGCCGAGATCATCTGCATGCATGTGAAACTTGTTTGAAAGTGCATTCAACCGACTTTGCCATGTGTTTGTAGGGTTTGGACTTGCCTTGACCCCGACGTCTCAAGAACTAAGTGAGTGGTATTTTTAATATAGCTATGTTATAATGTTTTGATAAAGTCTCGTTTTGCTCCGCTTTGAGAAAGTATTTGTAAGCATGAATGGTTATTCCTAATTGGAAAATATATATATATTCTTGTTTTGATGACATTCTTGGAAGTCCGTACGTGCTAAGGGACTATAAGCGTTTGTAGCACAAAGTTTGGAAGTTCGTACGTGCTAAGGGACTATAAGCATTTGTAGCACAAAGTTTGGAAGTCCGTACGTGCTAGGGGACTCTAAGCGTTAGTAGCAGAAGTCCTTAGTGTCCGGGGACTATAATGCAACGACACCATTGAACTGAGATATCTCCCTTGTCTTGCCTTGTCTTGTCTTGTTTGCCACTGACGGTTTACCGCGTGGGTCTTGTTTGCCGAGATGTCATCACTTGTATTATAATGATGTTAGTAAGCATCCTTTGAAACTTGATAGATTTTGAACATGGACTTGATTCATCCCTTGGCTTGTAACAACTATGTTATGTATTGTTTGATAAAGATCTTGAATACCAGTCATGCAAACCCCTTTATTTCTTATACCATTCACTGAGTATCTATGCTCACCCTCTCTATATATATGTAGGTGATGAGCAGGAAGGCGGTGACACCTAAGTGTGACTCACAAGCTGTGTTGGGTTTTGTTATGTCGGCTTAACTTGCATACACGTCGGCAGTCTTGAAAATTATGCTTCTCGGCTTATAATGCTTGTAATTTACACATGTCGGCTGAAGAAGCCTTGTTAATCAAGATGTAAAATGTATTTTGTACTTTATTGTATTTGTATCCAAGTGGTAATATTATGTAAAGTTGTATGCTATTCCATGTAACTTACGCACTGCTCTTGTGGACTACTTGTACTTTAAAATTTTGCTTCCGCACTTGTGAGCCCCATGTATATATATTTATACTCTGTTTGTGTGTGAATTTTGAAAGTTGGCCTTCGGTAATCTCAGGTTACTGGCCATCACGGCACTAAACTACTAGGGGCGGTTTGGGGTCGTGACAATTATATCAGACCATCACCTACGTTTTACCTCCCGATTTTAGGGAAGTCTACAAGAAGTCTTGGGCATCGAGTTGTGTTTTAGTACGGCTTTTCATTCTCAGACAAATGGGCAATGTGAGCGCACCATCGAAACCATTCAAGATATGTTGAGAGCTTGTGTAATGGCTTTTCTAAGAAATTGGGAACAACAACTTCCGCTAATTGAATTCTTGTATAACAGTAGTTTCCAAGCCAGTATTACGATGTCTCCTTGATCACCAATCTATTGGATTGAAGTGGGTGAAGCAGGTCTTGTAGGACATGAACTTGTTCTAGAAACCACTGAGAAAGTCAAACTTATCTGACAATGGTTGAAGGTAGGTTAGGACTGCCAATGACTTATGTAGATAGAAGAAGAAGGCCTCTACAAGTTGAAGTCGGTAATCATGTGTTTTTAGAAGTTCAAACTCGACATAGAATCATACGATTTGGAAGGAAAGGGAAGCTCTTGCCTCTATATATCGGATCCTTCGAAGTATTACAATGAATTGGAGAAGTTGCATATAGATTGGCCTTACCTCCGCAGTTAGCCAGAATACACAATGTCTTTCACGTATCTATACTGCGGAAGTACTTTGTAGATCCATTGCACATCATTAATTTGGAGGAAATTAACCTTAGTAAAGATGCTTCTTTCGATGAGGGGCCTATAGAAATTCAAGACAAATGGAAGAAGCACCTTAGGGGAAAGACAATCCATTTGATAAGGGTACTTGAGCGCGAGGACTTGATGAGAGCAAACTATCTGCAATTATTTGAAAACAATATGTAGTTAAATTTCAAGGACAAAATTTCTTTAAGGAGGGATAGGTTGTGAGGCCCCTAATCTTTGCAATATTTTCTTTAACCCTTACTTTTAAATTATTTATTTGTAGTCCCTCAATTTCTTAATTAATTTCAATTTTAACCCAAAAACATGCGCCAACCGGAAACTCGCAAACCCCAAATTGAACTCGGGAACTCAGGATCCATTTCTAAAGCCTTAATAATAATTAAATTAATTTTCTAACTATATTTTCCACATAGAAACCCTAGGTTTCCGGTTCTTAGTACAATTCGCAGTTTAATTCAAAACAAAGAAACTTTAACCGAATTAAAATTCCATACCTTAAATAAATTAAATACTACAATTAATTAAATGTTCAAATTCATAAATTATAGCCAAAGCCCTCACATTTTAATCAAATTACAAATTGACCCCAAGTTAGTACTATTATATATATACACTTGTACCTTTAAACTTATTTAATAAATTGTATGCAATATCTTGAAATAACTATCAAATTACACACAAAAATAAAAAGAAAAATCTTCCCAAAATCACCATCAATGGACAGCCACCCTTGGGAATAGAAATTGATGTATTCTTTTCAAAGTATTCTAGTACACCCCAAAACATGGAACATTGTTTCCACCTCAAGTTTCATTCCAACTAAAGTCTAACTAGATCATAATTAACTACATGATCAAGGCCTCTAATCATCCACTATTCCATTGAATTCAAACCAAATCTAAAATATTCAATCCATTTTCGACCAATGGGCAATTTGGACCTTTTACACCATTTTTATTATAAATAAAACCTCTCCCTTAGTATTTTGCACACTAGGAAACACACTCAAACATGCCACATGACTGAGAGAAGAAGAAAGGGAAAGAGAGTGAGCTTGGTGGAGAAAAGGAGAGAAAGAGAACGTTTTGTTAGCAATTCAAACCAGCTTCAAGTAAGCCACAACACAACTCTCTCTTTTATTTTCCTTTTTCAAATACATGTTGTTAGAGGTTTAAAATAATATTTTCAGATGTGTTGTAATGGTGTTCATGTATTAAATTGAAAAGAATTGAGCCTTATTCCAACCTTACTTGTGTTTTCTCTAAATCGATGCAAAACTATATTTTTCTACACATATCTCTCATGAGTTCTAGAGGAACACCTTCAATCTAAATTTTTGAGTTTAATATATACTATCTAGCATGTTTTTATTATAACACAAGTGAAAAATTATCCTTGGTTAACCTCATTTCTTACCTTCTCCCTTATTTCAAGTTTGTGCTCAAAGAGCCAGTTTTTCAGCCAACTTGTGAAAATTATAAAAAAAATGTAGAAACATTTCCTTGACCTCATTTTTATGTCAACAACTTCCTTAAAGGGTTATCTTTCAATTAAAATTGGTTTCATTGAAAAAGAGTGAGCGGTTTGAAAGAAAATTTGATTTTTTAACAATCGACGAATCTGGACAACACTAGAGTGTTTTTTGAATAACTAAAAATCTAGGAAAGCTATGAAACTTCTAAAAGATGTACAGAAAACTAGACAAACTTCTCTACAAACCATAGGAAAGCCAAGTTTAGGAGGGAAAAAATCTGAAAATGCCTTTTTGTTTACAATCTTTATGACAATGCAATTCTGGAAATTTACATTCTTGTGTGATATTATTCCCTTAACTTCATGAATATGCCTAGAACTACTTGTGCATATTTTTCTATGTTAATCTCATGTGTTGTAACTTTATTTCCTTCCATTTGTGCTATGAAGTTGTTCATACTTATGCAGTAGATGTTGTTTCAAGAGCATGTTCTAACTCTGACTTAAATTATCTAACGGGAAACTGAATGGATGGTATTGGGATTGCGAACTTCTGGGCAAGTTACAGAGTTATTGATTGGTTGACGGGATGTGTTCCCTATTTAGAAGTAAAATCTTGTGCAAGTGGTAGTTTCAGAACCCTTGAACGGAGCGGTTGTATTTGAACCCTAGGTGGTTTTGTTGTGAGGTGGGAATGCGCAAGGCTCTTATTTTACCATCTCTTTTAAGGCTCTGAAGTTGGTGCTACACGGTGTATAACCGTTGGTAGGCATCCGGTGTAAGGTTTGTAACAAAGCAGCAAAAGTAGGGGCATACAGAATAATCTACGTCCGATTCTTGGGGTTGGGAGGATGAAATCTCTTTGGGGGATTTCTAGACTACTAACAACCTTGTAACCCTTGTTATTTACTTGAATATCACGTTTCTTTCCCTTATTGTTGTAATTGCTATTGTATATTAGATTGGGAAAAAGGGACAAGTGTGTGTGCGTTTACTGAGCATTTAAAGCTCATGGCGTTTCGTGCCAGGTATCGAAGAAACATACGAGGCCGACGAAGAGCCAGAGACATTTGAAGACTTGTGTCTGTTTTAGAGAATGTTAGAAGCCATTTTGCTTATGAGTCTATTTGTGCTTTTTATTTTTGGATTGTAATAGTAGTGGAACTCGTTTTTTAATTTAAGATTTGAATCACTGTAATTATTATTTGCTTCTGTAATCCTATGCCTATCTCTGCGTTACTTATGTGACCTTGTGTTAATACCCCTTAAGATCTTTCAAAAGGATAGCTTGCTATCTAAGGTGGTTAAACTTATAAAGGAGGCTATATTGACTCCTCCGACTTTCCTAGGATCTTACTTGGCTATTGACCAAAGGACTCTCTAGTGACGTTACCATAACCCTTAGAGTAGAAATAAGGGTGTCACAATTAATGTATCGACAACTACTTATGGAACCAACATGTTTGGTTGGTTGGATTAGGGTTGATGCTTGTATTCTTTGTTGTCGTGCCGTTAATAGCTGCATCATCATCAGATGATGAAGATTCATCAAAATCTCCATTGTGGACGGCTTTGATGAAATTGTTCATTCTGCGTGGGTGAGTGGGTAGGTTAATATTAAAATTATAGAAAACCTTCTGGGTGGGTACAAAGAGTTTAGAAGTTATGAAAATTATGTGTAGACGAATATGAAAATTGTAGAAAAATTTGTGTATAGAGAAAATTGTGGGTGGGTGAATGGCGGGTGGTTGCTGGTGGGTGGTTGGTAAGTGAATTTTTCAATGAATAATGGATGGTTGATGGATAGGTGTTTGTTGGTGAACGAATGCTGGGTGAATGATAGATGATTGTTGGATAGATGTTTGTTGGTGAATGAATGCTGGGTGAATAATGGATGGTTGGTAGGTAGTTGGTGATTGTTTATTTTTTAATATAGCTAATAAATTATTATTATTATTATTATTATTATTATTATTATTATTATTATGGTGGTATATTTTTTGGTGGGGTGAATTATATTTTTTTTTCAATTTTTCAATTTTTTTTTACTTTTTTTTTTATTTGTCTAGTCGAGTATAATGTAAATATATAATTTTTTTGTTTTTTTTTTTAGAAACAGTTGAAAAAAGGTCACAAAAGACCAAAAAAAAAAAAAAAACTATATGCAAATAACGCCTACAAACTTTGAGGGAAAGTTGGGTGAAATTTGCTAAATAGCATCTGACCGTTAGAGTACCATTGTTATAATTTGGCAATTTACTACTATTCATTGCCAAATTATAGCAATGGCAATGCTATTATAGCAAATACCATTGAAGATGCTCTAAGGCAGTTACAGTAGTCATAATTTGCAAGGTTCTCTTCAAAATGGGAATGTCATAGGGTCCATTGTGGTCTGCATGTCTACTGGCAACAACAAAGTATTGGTCAAATCAATAGCAAGTTCTCAAAATGCAACAACGAAATCAAAAGATAAAATGGGCCTGCCCTAATGCAATATAGGCAGTGCCCACTATTCAAAGGATTCATCAACAACAGGCTCTCTAGGAGCCTCACCAACTTTATCCATACCGGTTTCTCTTCTTCTTTTCCTAGTCCTTTCAATAGCTAGGGCGTCAGATTCAGAAACAACAGTAGAAGGGCTAGTAGCCGCCATCTCTAATTTAACTTCCATCAGACTCTTCGACTTGGCCTTGACTCCAGGAGTCTCCAAAGTCGAAGAGGAGCCAAACGCCGATGCTTCCAAGTCTGCAAGTACCTTTCTCTTCGACATTGATTTGTTTCCTATGAAACTAGGGGCAGGAGAAGGGGTCCTTTCAGTAGAGTCACTACGAGCATGGTGGCGATTAGTAATCAATAGGGTAGGAGGTGTGTCAATTTGAGTATCATAGTCGAGCAAAGATGTAGCAAGTTTCACTTTGTTGTGAATGGTGGTTCAGTAGATGGCTTGGTAATCTAGCAGTTCATGGACAGATCTATTCTTGTATTACAAAGCAACCCTAATTGCTTTAGTATTTCCATGATTCGCTCTCCTCTGGTAGCGAGAGGATTCTGCAAAAACAGGGAACTACATTAGCATGGCATTCAAACAAAACATAAGTTGAAAACAAAATAACCAAATACAAAGACAGAAGATTCAGACCTAGATAGCCGTTTTTCTAGGCCATTCGTTCGGACTGGATCTCTGTCCTAGTAAGGAACTCCCAATTCCCACCGACTTACAGAAAGTTGTCATTAAGGCAAATATTTATGGGTTGGATCCAAACCTTTGGCCGGTCCAATCCACTAAGTCCAAACCCAAATGAGCTAGATAAGTGTGTAGGCTAATCTATTAAGCCCATCTCCATAAAGAATGATCTTCCCAAGTCCTTGAGCACTTGGGCCCAACACGCAGTGGAAAGTCCAGGCCAGCTGCGATGTTGGGCTGGGTCGAGCTACTAGACCTAGTTCGCAAGACCGAACTAATGGGTCGAACGCATCATCAGAACCAAAGTGGGCTAAGCCCACACAAAGATATCCGAATGGGCAAGCCCATCTCAACAAACAATCTTACGAAAGGCCTAGGTAAGCATATCGATACCGAGTTGAGGGAACCTTTTAGAGAAACATGGAGGCTATGGTTGCATATATGTGCAAACTGCCACCTCAGCTGGTCCTCCCCTCCTAGAATCACGAAAATAGTTAGCAAAGGGAATGTGATATGCTATATGCATTGTTACAATAAGCACATGTATCCATGGTCAATTACCTTGTGGTCCTTCACCTTGAGCAATGCTAAGGGAAACCATGAGGCACCAAAACTCCATGTAACCATCTTGGGCATCGGGTAAAGTATTCTATATAAGTCACACTCTCTTCACATTGAAGGTAACTTAACTTACTCCTCCTCACATCATTCTAACTCAAATAATCTTTCTTTCCCTCTCTCTCTATACCTAAAGAGAGTCTTTCATCTTCTCCGATCACTCTTTCCCACGCCAAAGGGATTTTTCAGCCAACTGCGGCTAGGGAGCTCTGATTGTGCTCTGTGTTGCAGGTCCCTAGTTCTTGGATAGTCCATTTTATCTACAGAACTTTGATTCACTTTCATCTAGTGTGAGATTTGGTATGTACAATGTCCATTCCAAATTCAGAGCTCTTGGCGAAGCACTACATAGCAGGTATGTAGACCGCCCGAAAATCTGCTCCGTGCGCGAGGGCGCGAATCGTAGTTCATAGCTACTACAGTTTAGACTCCTGTCATGGTTCTGAATATAATCTCACAAAGTGCAATGCAAGATTGATAAATCACCAAAGAGTCCAAATCCGACAAATCGTTTTGGAAAATCAATTTTAATCATAAGCGCCAAACATGGACTGCTTTTCCAGATTTCAGAGTCGCCACCTAAATATTTTGTTTTGGGAAATTTAGGAAACCCTGACTCGTGCCTAAGGCCACATATCCGTCATCACCAAAGTTGCCTCGGCTCGGGAACCTGGGTACGAGAGGGGAAGGTCCTGAAATGAGCACCCCCGCTCGCCCGATCAAAGGATCGACCTCTACTAACATGATATGTTGTTTTTATAAACACATGTGTTCTTATTCCGGTTTATTTGCTAGCTTACTATGTGATGCGCACAACATACAAGTACAGCCTCAATCACGCGAATTGGAACAAAACAACTCATGTTTGTTTTTGAAAGGGGTTTGAAAGTGCTACTCACAAGTAGGCTAAAGCGCGGATTTGCCACCCTTAAGTGGGCTTAAGAAAACATGATTTTGCCACTCTTAAGTGGGATTAAAACTCACATTTCGATGAATTGTTCCAATTCAGGCAATCAAGCCTTCATCGACCGGCATTCATGCAGTTAATCATTTAAGCAAATAGCCTCATGGCAAACACGCTATTATGGCAGTCACTTACACACATGCAAGGATGCGAAAGCGTAAACACTTACAGTGTACTCCGAGCCAAAAAAGAAGCTAGTTAGTAATCAATGCATGATCCTAGCTATGTTAACAATGCCTAATGCAACACATGAAAAATGCAACTACATAGGCTCAGCTATCTAGAATGGCATATGAATGCAACACTTGATACATGTATTCAAATAGGTATTGAAATACAATGCAGTTTGAATGATGCGCCGAGCCCGGTGCATGCAAGACAAATGAATGATGCAGGCAAGCAAGACAAATGAATGATGCACGCATGCAAGCGTAAGTATGCTAATTGAAACATGCCCTAAAACTAACCATCAAAAGTTGGTAAATAAAAAGGAGAAAGACATGGGGTTGGAAGACATTCACACACACGCACACTTATTACAACATTTGTGCCCTCTCGACGGAGGGTCCAAATGAATACGTTAAGCTAGCTATGCTAAGCTAATCAACCAATCTAATAATCTAATTAGACTAATTATTACACAACCAAATTGAATAACCAGGCACAACTAATTATTACAAAACTTTAACTAATCAAACAAATTAATTAAGTTACAACACCGAATGCTAATTAACAAGTAAAGCACAAAATCAGGCTGCCTCAGCTTTGCCTTGAACAAGGAAGGATGCATGCTCTCGATTCCTGTCCCGAAAAGCTCTCCAAATGCTCTTTAGAGGCTCTGTTTGCAGGGTATCCTTGAGAACTAGCGGCTGGATCTCACAAAAATAGTGCTGAGGAGTGCACCAGTGGCTTGCCGGCCATGAGGAGCTTTTGCCGACCCCCCTGCCGACCAAGAGTGTACACTGCCGACCACAAATGAAGAGATGCCGACCAACAATAACAGGGTGCCGGCCACTGGTGTGCTGTGACACCAAGCTGTAGCAGAGCACAAAATAGAGAAAAATGAGCGTCTCCCAAGGGTGTGTACGCACAATGCCACTCCATGCCACTTCGAAACATCAATGGAGTGGGCATCATTGGATCCAAGACTATCAATAACGCATCTCGATGCATGATGGCTGAAGATCCAACATGTGCAAATTCAATAAATACATGACAAACAAGACACCAAGACCATCTCCTTATCATGAGAAATCAAAGGCAATGGAGACTAAGAGTGATTGGCTCACTTCATCACTTCAAGTATGAAATGAACCAATGTTCCTCGTGTTCAATACGACATCCGATTGAACACAATGCAAAACATGCAAACAACATGACATGAAAATAACATGCTAATCTTTTCATGAAATGCATCACTCTAACATGCAAGCATTCATGCACAACATGTTAAGGGGCCAAGAACACCAAGGCTAGTGATGAGGATAACACTATAAGCATGCATCACAATGCTCAAACATCCAAACCAGCTTAAAACAGAGTTACATCATGCCCAAGACAGTGGCAAAACATGCTGTAATGGAGACTCAAAAGACTAAACAAACATGCATACGCATTGGCTCATAAACGAGGCATAAGGCTTAACTTCTCAAAACACTACAAGAATTTACACATTTTGCGACCACTTTTACCGACTAAAAAAATTTTGGTCGCAAAAAAATGATGTTTGGCGACCAAATATTAATTAGTCACGAATGATCATTAATTTTGGCGACCAAATTTTATTGGTCGCAGAAGGTTATATTTTGGCGACCAAAAAATATGTTGGTCGCAGAAAGTGGTATACTTTTGCTGACCAACTACAAATTTGGTCGCAGAAGGTCACATATTTTTTGGCGACCAAAAATTTGGTCGCGAAAAACTTATTTTCAGCAACCAAAAAAAATTAGTCGCCAAATTAGTACTTTTAGCGACTAATATTTTAGTCGCCGTTGATTGAGATTTGGCGACCAAAAAAATTTGTCGGCAAAAGAACCTATTTTTGCGACTAATTTGAGAGTTTGGTCGCCAAAAGTTTGGGGGGAAATTTGAAACGTGGGGCGGGAATTGAATTTCAGAAAAAAAATTCCAAATTGGGGTAATTTTCTACTTCACACACTGTTGATGCATCAATCGAACCCAGATTGGGGGTAATTTGGTTTAACTCGTCTCCTCCCATTCCCTCTCTGTCTCTCTCTCCCTCTCTGTTCTTCTTTCCTACCCTCCCTCTTGCGCTCGCTCTCGACGCTGGCCTCGATTTCTGCCTCTCCCCCATTCTCTCTCAGTGTCTTCAAGTCGCAATCCTCCCACTCGCAAGGTAGGGTTTCCGATTGTGAATCGCGACACTGTGCTTCGATTGGGTCACCGAAGGTTAGGGTTTCCACCACCACAACCACCATCGTCATCATCAGCTTCCTCAAATTCTACATTGACGCCGCTGTCTTCTCTTTCTCTCTCTGCTTCGAACCCCTATGGGAGCTCTCCGGTACCTCTCTCCCTTTCTCTCTCTTTCTCTCTATGCTTCTCTATGCTTCAAGTAAATCGATATTTGTTGGTGGAATTGAGGTAATGGTAAAGACTGATTATTGTCAATAATCAGTCAAGCAAATCGATTACAGAGTGGAATTGAGGTAATCCTTTTCTATGCATTTGAATTCAAAAACATGTATTTGTTGTCAGAAAAGTTGTGTAATTACATATCCTCTGGGATTTTCACTTAGTTAAGGAACTCATTATCTTTCCATGGACTTGGGATCTCATACTGCTTTTTTTAGAATTTCAATTAATTTTACTGATTTAGGTTGTGTGATAATTTCAATGTTTACATTGCATTTTCTTTAATTCAATCTGAATTTCAGGGTACTGCATCAGTTTCTGAAAATCAGGATGCGACTTCGTTGTTCTAAGGTAATCTTTTTAAAAACCAATATCTACTCATTAATGAATGAACAAAAATGAAAAGAAAAAATCATCTCGAACAACAAAGACCTGGTAGTTCTTCATCTTTATATGTGTATGTGTGTATCTACTCATCTTTATGTGTGTATGTGTGTATGTTTCTTTATATTTGTTGGTGGAATTGAGGTAATGCTTCTCTATGCATTTGAATTCAAAAACATATATTTGTTGTCAGAAAAGTTGTGTGATGACATATCCCCTGGGATTTTGACTTAGTCAAGGAACTCATTATCTTTCCTTGGACTTGGGATCTCATACTGCTTTTTTTAGAATTTCAATTAATGTCACTGATTTAGGTTGTGTGATATAGTTACTTCTAATTTTCTCCCTTTGATTATCATGTGACACATCTAGTTTGATCTGTCTCATTATCAAATGAGTCCCCAGGACCCCATGCCTCATTGTATGACTATTGCAATATCTGCTTATTAGCTCTGCCAAGTTTTTGGTGCCATTGATACCTGGCGAAGCTACAGTATAGTACCCACAGTATGCTGAATTTTTTTAAAGGTCTCTTTTTTGGTGGAAGAAAATCTTTTCGAGGTTTTGCAACATAGTATAACAAATTTCCCCCCTCTATGTTGCTTCGCACTACAAAAATTCTCCAAATGATCTACAATTAATGGCGGATGCTCCAGCGCATCACTTATTTGTGTTACTTGGTATATTACTTGTTATGTTTGCTATCCATTAATACTTGTCTATCTCCCTCCCTTAATGCCTGATGTATTTATTGAACTCTATGCAGATCCTGTTGATGAGTCCAAAAATCACCTCCCTGATATTCTCTGTGTTATCCAGGCTTGTTTCTTTTTTATGTGACACACACACCAGTATTTACACACCAGTATTTAAGGATTGGTAATCTTTTTTAGAAATTGAATGACTTTGGTCTTATTATACATTCGTGAGGAAGGTAATCAAAAAAGAAAGAAGATGAGTTCTTTGTTTTATCACTTAGGAGCAGTGTGAGATGAAAGTCTCATGCATGGTTTTGAATGAGAGAAACAAGTGAGGAGATGTCTGCAACTCTTTTCTGTTACTGCAAACATTATTCTATTGTGACTTCTTTGACATGACATGAATATCCATTTCGCCCCTTTTATACATCCATTTGGTGTAATGTTTTCTCCTCTTTAACCAGACTTCCATATCAATCAAATACTATTGTTGCTAGAGTTCTGTCCTCTTCATAATAAACTATAACGTGGAACATTTGCTAAGCATAATAGTTTGGAAAAATAAGTATGTTCTTGAAGGAAATAGGCTGTAACATGTTAAAAGACACCTGCTTGCAAGGGAATTGGCTCTAAATTAAGAAGTTAATTTGCAAGTGATCCATACATGTTTTAGTTTTTGTAATGTATGTTCTACATGCCTTTAGGGAAGCAGAGTCTATGGTTTTCTGCAGTTCTTGACATTGGCATGGTGTCAAACTGTTGGTTGAGGAATAAGTTATTGGGTGTTGTTTGTTGTGTAAATCCATATCAGCAATGAAGTATCTTTATTTTTCGTTATTCAACTAGAAAATTATGTAATTGTCACCATCTTTTGTCATTTGTATACCCAACTTGCAATTCCATGCCTCAAATTTTCCTGACTCATGTAATGCTTGTTTGTCTCGATGCATCATTATCTATTAAGCTCTTCGAGCTTCGGTAATGAGGCTCACACATGCTACAAGTCCTTTGTTACTATAATTTTTCCTATTTTATGTCCTTGTAGGGTTGAGAAGAACAATTTGCTCACTGAATTGAAAACCTTCTGCTTTTCAAAAGATGTACTTGTGTGGAAATAAGTTTTTAAAGTCTAGAATGCTTTGGGTATATTTTATTTATTAACTTTTTCTTCATGATAGTAATTAGTGTTGGTGTTCTCCTTGATTTCCTATGAACAATATCATATATCTTTGGCTGCAGATAGAGTGTTTGGTCTAGCAACAACTACTCGTCATGTTTATGATGTTGCTGCTCAGCAGGTTGTCAATGGTGCCATGCAAGGAATTAATGGTAATTACTTTTCTTCACACCTCCTATCATCTAATCTGATGTGAGCATGCATCAGGCATAGCCTTTTGTTGTATGATGATCTTGTTTTTGCTAGGGATGACCATTGAACATAAAACTCTTTGCATTTCAGTTGCTCTGAACAACTTTTTCCCCCACCAGTCCCTCAACACCCTTCCCCTTTTAAGGTTGTGGATCTTGGGACATGAGTCATATTCCTATCAACCCTTAGCATCTCATCTTGTGATGTTGACATCCTCACTTATAGGATTTGTTGCAAAAATATGCTCGTGTACTGGATGACTTTTTGGTCTCTGCACTGCAGTTCCTCTCTATTCCCTTTCTTATAAACACATTCTCATCATTCCCCAATCCCTTATGTTATATTTCCTTACCATGATAATCTCTTAATGGCTTTTGAGTGTTTTTGTGTAATGGATATATATGCTGTTTTAGATTTTTTAATGTGGCCCTTGATTGCTTGTTGAATTTGAGAAAGGTTATTTACAGATCTAGGGTTTTGGTAACTTCAGGATTTAGGGTTTTATTTTCGAATTATAATTCTTAAATCTTTGTCTGCGACTGATGATTATTGATTAGGGTTACTTCAGATTTTTCTTTGTTGGATCTTGGGGTTTTCCTGATACTTTGAGGGTTGCTTTGCAATTATTGATGTTTGGATGTTTATCTATACAATGCAGGCATATCTTTACTTTAGGGTCAATGAAGATATTGAATTTTATTTTATTTTATTTTATTTTTTAAAAATTCTGGTTATTAATTATCCTATCCAATCCAATTCAATAGAAATAAACTAGGGGCTTTGACTACAGAGCACTTGGATTTTTGATTTTGAAGTTTTTCATGTGGAATTTAGGTTTCTGTTAGGGTTCTGTTATTGGTATGTTGTTCTAATGTGTCTGAAACTGAGGTTTTTTGTTTACATCATAACCATATAGTAGGAGTAATTGCATAACCTTCATTTGTGTTGAATTCTGTTGGGTTCCTTTGAGAGATGCGTCAATTGCTTTGTTTGGTCCAGTGACAAAGCATAGCAAAGGCAGAACATCATCAAATATTGAACTTATTACTTGCTATCTGGTTTCCAACTTTGTAAAGGCTGTAAAAGCCTTCTAAGACAATTGGGGTTTCTTCCAAATTTAAGTCATACCATGCATGTTTCGCTTGCCTGCTAATATGTAAATTCTAATTTGAATCTTTTTTATAAAAAAAGTTGGTAGCATATTCTGTTGTTTGTACATATAGTTTTCCTTACAAAGCCTTATTATGATTCATGTGCTTTGCTAACTGGCAAGTTCCTTCCACTCCCACGAAGGTTTTCTCCAACAATATGGGAAAGAAATCTGAGCCCGTCATAACAAAATGCAAGGAGAGCGAAAACTGGACAAAAGTTACATTTAAGCCTGACTTAGCAAAATTCAATATGACTCATCTTGAAGATGATGTTGTTGCCCTGATGAAAAAGCGGGTGATTGACTTGGCGGGATGCCTTGGAAAGACTGTGAAGGTTGAGCTTAATGGGCAACGTATTCCAATAAAGTCTTTTCTTGACTATGTTAATCTCTACCTTCAATCTGCCTCCAAAGCCAGACTAGATGCCCTCCCAGGGTTTTCATTTCAATATTTATTGATTCATTTTACTTCTCATAATTTTAATCAAAATATCTAAAATCCAAATATTTTCCAATAACTGATTTTGGAACCTGATCATTTTGTTTTCTTTTGAGCCAAACTTGTCTCTTCATCCTGTGCTTAATTGAGTGGATGGAGACGTTGGCAGGATGTGCTGCATTGCACTATATAGTTTACCAACTTAATGCAATGCACATGAATCTTATAAGTTGCTTACTATTTGTAATGTTAATTCACTTGCCCCTCTCAGCTGCTGCATTCTAATTTGATGTGTTGATACTATTTTGTAGAGCGTGATGAGTTACATAAAGACATTGAACAGCTGTGTATGCAGCAAGCTGGTCTGGTTACCTTGCTGTGGCTACTCGAATGCATTTTCAGAGGTATATTATTTATCTCAGGTCCATCAGATGAAGTTTCTATCATTAATATGAGGCTCCTTACCTTTTTTCACTTTGTTATTTTTTATTTTTATAAGCGCTTTCATAGTCCTACTGCCAAGGTTTGAAAAAATTCATACAAGCACTCTAACTTTAAAAAAATATAGTGGAATTTTTAATCCGAGTTTATATGCTAGTACCATACAAGCACTCTAACTTTAAATCCTCCACACTTATGACACTATTGCCAACAGAAGAGTTTTACACGATCTTGTCCTATTCTCTTGTCTCAAATTCTATATCGTACCACACAATAAATATTTTTAACATGATTGTGTAGTGGAGAGTTGATCTAGTATAAAGAGGAAGAGATGATTTGGACATAGGATTGCCAATTGTTAAAGAAATGGTTTGCTACAATACCCTAACTCTGTTGTGTATGCACGATTTGAGTGTATATCAGGATCATGATCACCATATTAGCAATGTAGTTGTACCTACAATATGTGAGAAAGATACATATTGAAATGACATAGATCTGGATCATATTGTGTGATACATCTTCATATCTAGATGATACTGACGACCCTGGAAGACATCAATTTTCTGTAAGCTACATGATCACAAAATTCATATGTTCATCATCTTGATTTTTTACTCCCTCCTAATGCGACTATAACAGGGGTATATTAATATCCAAATGATTATTGTTGATTGTCAATTAAGTATGACTCACTTCATAAGGTCTCAATTTCCTTCTTTTCATTACAATTGGTTCTTGTAAAAGCCTGCTTGAAGTGGTTCTCCTGTATCTTGAATCTAACATTGGTATGATAGAGAGATTGAATTTTCTTATGTTGGCTAAACTGAGCAAGTATACTTTTGTTTGTTCTGTTGAATGGAGGACACATCTCTCGACTGAGATAAAATCTCACTTGTGCTTTCCAGGAAAATAGCGAATGGAATGATTGGCAAACTACTGTTTTACAGGAGCGTAATATTGTGGAAAATGTCTACAGATGCGCTTGAGGGTATGCTTATGATTGTGTTTTAATGCATAGTGTGATTAGGATGTCAGTGCACAGTACAGGATGATGCTTGTTGCTCTAATGAAACTCAGCCCATCTGGTTGCTACTTTCTGCATCCAAAATATTTGAGGTTCATTGCACTTTATCATAAAAGTAGCATAAGAGGGAAGGGGACATGGCTATTGGCAAGATTCAGTAGTAAAATTTTGATATCCCACATTACTAAACTAAAAAAATCCCCACCATCGTTGTATTTTCTGTGTTTGTTCCCTTTTGTAGCCTGCTCCCAATATTTGTTGGCCTGTTTTACTTCCTGATAATTATTTATTTTCTTTCTTTTTGATGTAAAGGCGCCCAACTGCATTGCAAGATAGGACAAGGGATAGTGATGAGGATGATCTTCATGACAGAGATTTTGATGTAGCAGCTTTAGCAAATAATCTTAGCCAAGCATTTAGATACTCGATATATGATAATGAGGATGCTGAGGAGGTATTAGTGGACTCTATTGTATGTTTTTCTTACAATGCCTTTCTTTTTGTTGACAGACTCTTTAGATACTATAAATTTATCTTTGCCATTGGTTGTAGGGCAATGGGGCTCTTGATCGAGTTGATGAGGTAATAGTTTTTTCTTTTCTTTTCTTTTTTTTCTCCACCCTTTCAAATCTATGGTCTTTTCTCCCTCTGATTCAATTGAAAAGAAACTGAAGGCTGGTTAATATGAATCTGCATTATTGAATTGGAGGCAGCATACTTTGCATAAGAACTCTTTCAGCTGTTTATTCTGTTTTATTTATTTTCTATGAAGGAAAAATTAGATTGCAATTGTTGTATTGTAATTACTTGAACAAATAATTTGTGTATCCATGTGCTTTCATATTGTTTCTAATTGCAGCTATGCATATGTTGATTACAGTCATGAAGAACTTTCTTATATTGAAGAGTTATAGTGAACAATAGGAACTGAAGGAATGAATTGAGTGGTCGCGAAGTGTTTTCATTGTAATTCAGTGAGCTCAAGAATCTCTGTGGTTCTTTCTTGAATAATGGGTTCAAGAATTCAGATCTGTTTGCTGGTTGTTTCTGTCCAAATTTTACTTGTAGCAGCGCAGACGAATAATGACTGTAAGTTCCATTCTTATGCCTAAATTGTTAATAGTTATATTATTGTTGAATGATATCTGCATATGAGAGGCTCCAATATGTGTTCTTTCTTGCTTTGATTAATACAATCAAGAATACATCCCTGCTCATCAGTTAATGCATCCTCCAAAAACGCAAAGTCTATGCTAGTCCTGTTTATGGTTTCTTTCTAACACCTCATTTATTGTGGGGTTGATCGCTGATAAAGGAGAAGAAACAAAAATGAAATAAAAAATTGTGTTTTATGTTGTTTCTTATAGTGAAAATTAAAATGATCTGCACTCCACTGCTGGATGTTATCTTCTCTTGGTTTCCAAATGACACAAGATTTGAGATTCAAAGTTTGAATAAATATACATTTTTACTTTTATTTTTAGCCCCAGGTCTTTCAGCAATCAAAGGAAAGCCTTACTCAAATAGGGACTGGGTTTGAATATAGGCTGAAACATGAGTTGAAGGGTCCTAGCTATGGTCTTCTCGATTCACCACTGCGAGATTTTAAATGCATGTCCCTGACTGGGTTATAAGAAGCCATTTATGTCTGGAGTTTTCTAATTTACCTGGGAATAATTTCCACAATGTAAGGATGCGAATCCCTTCCCACCTCTGGAATACATAGTTGCATTCCTACTATGTGTTAACTACTTTCCGAAACTAGAAATCTTAGGTCTTATTTAGTGCGCACACCTCTGGAATACATAGTGCGCACACAATTAAATTATGTTGAAAATCTGTAAACTTTTAAACCGCCAAACCAATTCGTATCTATCCGCCAATCCGCTCATCCGCTCAATCTGCATCCGCCGGATTGGCGGACGGATGCGGATTGATTTTCTCCAATCCGCCAATCTGGCGGATGGATGGCAGATTAGAGGTTCCGTGGCCGCAATCAATCCGCGCCCACCCCTAGCTAGTTGTCTCAATTCGATGTACATGTTTATAGGATTTAATTGATTTTTGCAAAGATACGGGTTTGCAATCCAGTGTTGCTACCACTATCATGCTTCTCTGATAAATTTTCCAATTCTGTTTCTTTATTAGGTGCCTTATATCACTACTGCTTTGATGGATGCGAAGCTTGGCACGGAAGGGCGCAAGGATCTTTTTGATTGGCTATCAAGGCAACTTAGTGGATTAAGCAATTTTCCTGATGCTGTAAATCTGAATTATGTATTGTTTCAATTTGTTATGCTAGATGGATGTGACTTGTGAATGAAAACTTAGAATAGTTGTATTGTGTCGAATGTTAATGAATTATGTATTGTGTCGAATGTTAATGATTCAGTTAATTTGAATGATGCTTTAAAATTATAGGCTTATTATGGATTGAATGAAATATTAGGAATTACAGGTGTATTGTTTTCTTGCTTTGGCGACCAATTTAGTAGTCGTGACAAATAAATTATTTTTTTTTGCAAAAAATAACAATTGCCGACCAAGAGTTTTGGTCGCAAAAAATACATCTATTGCCGACCAAAACAGCTCTGGGTCGTGGAAACTCACTTTTGCTGACCAAAAGTTTTGGTCGCGAAAATTAACAAATGGTGACCAAAACCTTTGTTGGTCGCGGAATGTCACGTTGGCGACCAAAATTTTTTGGTCCCGGAATGTCACGATTGGCGACCAAACTTTTTGGTCGTTGAATGTGATAATTGGCGACCAAACTTTTTGGTCGGGAAAATATCACTTTTCGCGACCAAAGTATTTTGGCGACAAAATAAATTAGTCGCGGTAATTAAATATTTAGCAACCAAAAATTTAGTCGCGAAATCCAACTTTTGCCGACCAACCACAATTTTGGCCGCGAATTACTTTTGCCGACCCTCAATTGGCGACCAAAGTAGCGACCAAAAAAATTGGTCGCGGATAACTTTTGCCGACCAAAAATTGACTTTTAGCGACCAATTTTTTTGTTGCCAAAAGTGGTAATTCTTGTAGTGAAAGCACTTAAAGAGTGATCTAAGTGGAAGCATGGAAAAGATATAAGCTCTGAAATCACCTATTAAATGATGCCAAATCATGCAACCACTTCAAGCAAAGCATGCTAGAGGCCCCAAAACACAAGGCCAGTAAAGGCCATTACACCATGGCCATACAAGGCAAGCCTCCAAGGGCCAAGATCATTCCAAACAGAGCTTAAGCATGGTATAACATGCGCAAAAATGTGCTGGAATGGAGTCTACACATGCTAGGATAATAGGCTACAACATTAAGCATGTTAAGCTAGTGAACCAAAATTGCACTACAAGTGCAAGGAGCATGAAAGAGGCAACCAAACCAACACAAATCAGAGTTATGACATGCCAAATAATGGCCAAAAACATGCCTGAACTAAGCAAATTCAAAGCACAAAGACATGCTACTTTGCAAGGCTACATGTAGGATTACACTACAAGTATAAGAAGCATGCAAGTTGTGACCAAGATAACCAAAAATAGAGTTATGGCAGGTCTGAAAAGTTACAAAAATATGCTTGAACAAAGCCACAAAGAAGTAGAAATACATGCTCATTTGATAGGCCAGCAAGACAACCAAGCAAGACAAGAGAAGAGGGGACCACCCACTTCTATTTGGGACCTCAAAACAGGGTTTTTACCACTAAAAATCCTCTGGATTTTAGTGGTCAAAAGGCCACAAAAAGTTGTTTTGAAAGGCCTTGAAAGATAGCTCAAAAGGCATTACAAACCAAGGAGCAAAAGGGAGAGACAACCCCCTAGCCAAGCAAGGCTTACACCATCATTTTTAGGATTGAAAAACAAAGATTTTCTCAGCTCAAAACCACCCGAAAAACTGTGTAGAAGGATGGCAAAACAATAGTGCACAAAGAGCTTAAAAGGGATAAGAGGTTACCTTTGAAGCACAGCACAAGAACAGCCCCTTTTCTTGAGCCAAAACCAACCTTTAGCAGCCCAAAGTAGGTTCCAAGGGATCTCAGCCAAATGGTTGTCAAGTTTGATCAAGGATGTGTGTGCAAAAGAGAAGTGCATCAACACTTGCAAGCTCTTATGCACAAAGGTTCTTGAGAGGGAGAAATGTAGAGAGAGAGGTGTAGAGAGAGAGAGGCTCCAAAAACTCTTCCAAAATGTTCTAACCCCTTGAATATGAGATATAAGGCTTCATTGTATAGCAAAAATGGAGCATTTGGTCGAAAATATCTCAAAAGAGACAGCTGGAGCAAGCTGGAGCAAAATATCTTTCCAAAACTGATCTTTTCATCAATGGCCGGCACCTTTACCATTGTTGGCCGACAGCACACTATTGTTGGCCGGTAGGGGTCACTCATGGCCGGCACTAGCCGTTCATGGCCGGCACAATCCCATAGAGGCGGGTAGCAAAAATCAGTCCTAGTCCCCGACTTGAAGCAAGCCTAACTCCTTCATCTAGATGCCTGTTCAAGTCATTCTTGTGTGCAAATTGAAGCCTCAAAAGCAAGCTTTCCAATGATAGGAAGCCTTACATCAAAATTCCAACTGTGCTAGGAGATATCCCTCTTTTAGTGAAGGCTGCTCAGTTTTGGTCCAACCGGAATGATGCCCAACTTCAACCAATCATATCTCCGCCATTCGGACTCGTCTTTAGGAGATTCTTGAGTGAAAAATGAAGCCCCAGAAGTCTTCTTTCCAACAGTGGTGGCCTCATACCTGAAATCTAAGTATTGAAAAGGATAGGCTTGATTTAGTGAGGGTTGCTCGACTCTCTCTTAACGGTTCATGCCCATTTTCTTCCCCAACTCGGCTTCTTCCCTCTTCTCCTCTTTTGTTCAACTTCAAACCCCTAAATCAGGTGTTTTGAAAGATTTTTCAAAGAGTTCACCTTTCTTTTATTCATCCCCACTTTGTCCTTGCTTGGTTTATCAAAAAACGCAACATTTAACAAAATGCGAGCGTCGGAACATCGTAGCAACTTTTTTTCAAAAGCTATTTTGAAAGAGAGGATTTTAAGGTCAAAAAACCATTCAAAATATTTTTGGTCCAAAAGGGGGTTGTAAGGTTGGGATTTGACTCTCACCTTGCCAAAGAAATTGAACCTTTGCCCTGCACATCTTTCACCACCAAGTAAACCATCAGCAGCGCCCAAGTCTTAAGGGCAGTCAAAAGTGGGGTGTCTACAGTTGCCCCTCTTTGATAGAGTTCAGAGTCATGAAATGACATGAGTGAATGTCAAAGCCCAGAGACGACCCATTTTTGACAAGGTCGAAGACTTGGACAAATAAACAAAATACAGATAAATAAATGATTGCGCCCGTAGGCCGCCTACGTATCACTTTGCAAGGAATCAAACCAGCGTAGTTCAGGGGCAAGACGCAAAACGACATGTAATATTACAAAATCAGTGTAAATGATATACAGGGCAATGAAACAATGCAAATGATATGCAATGTAATTAAGATAATCAAACCACAAAACAGTGCAAAACCACACAAATATCATAAAGGGATGGAGATGCAACATCAAACTACGTTTAACATAGAAAAGGTGCCGGAAACCTCAAACCACAACTCTCTTAGTGGGATAGGTGTGTGCACAGGCAGAACTATGTGTTTCACAGAAAGCATAGAAGTGATTAGGTGGCATGATACAAGTGAGAAATGATCTGCTAGGGGAAGACCGTGATCCTTCATGCTGAATGCAACAAAACAAAATACGATGCAATGGATGCAATGGATGAAGTGAATAAGGCGCGCGGCCAAACAACATCTTGCCTAGAAAAGGCATGGACACAAAACAGACCACGTCTAACATAGAAAAGATGCCGACACCCTCAGACCACAATTTCCTTAGTGGAATAGGCGCGTACACATAATCACAGAACCATGCTTTAACACGAAAAGTATGGGCACATGCCAGACTAAGCTTAACATGGAAAGGATGCAGGCGATACAATGGATAATGCAGTAAATGCATGCGATAGATGCTATGTACAATGCAATGTAATAGCTAAAATGCAATGTAGCTGGGAAGTGAAAGTACCTTGCAGGGGCAATTGGTGATGACTCACCTCATGCTGCTGGGGATCTTTCGCTTCTTTTTGGTTGAACCACAGGTACTACTTTTCTCCCTGGCTATGGTCGCAGCTTTCCCTATTCTCCAACAGGGTGATAGAGTAGGTTGGTTCAGTATCTAGAATTGAGGCGCATATACGCTACCTCAACCTATGGGACTGCCATACAGATTTCGAGCCGAGGATACACCCCTGGGTATTTACACCAAACTTTCGTCTCGGAAATCTCGAAGCTTTGAGTTCTAGGCATCAGCCATTCGAACTCTAGTTTTCACCGTTTCAGTTAATCTCTTAGGAACTCACCGCTAACACAGGCAGGTGGCTTTACCAGACCACTGGAAGTCGTTCGGGCACGACAAACACCAAAGGAATTGCACCTTCAGAGGATTTAAGGTCTCCTAGACTAGAGGGTGCACAAGACAATGCGAGTGGAGATGTAGGATATAAGGTCTCCTAGACCAGGTGATAAAATGGATGATGCAATGGATGTAACAGATAGAGTAGTAGATGCAAAAGAAGGGTAACACACTCCAACCACGTTGGAATCGTGAGAGGAGGAAGAACAAAGAAAGCCAATCAGGAGCGTATTCCACGTAACCTAAGATAAATTCCAAACACGCTGAAATCGTGTGAGGAAGGGAAGACTCTAATCACGCTGAATCGTGAGAAGAGGTCCAAAAACAACCGCTCAAGGACGCACTCGACCAACCTGAGATAAATTCCAAACACGTTGAAATCGTGTGAGGAAAGGAACATTCTAACCACGCTAAAATCGTGAGAAGAGGTCCGAAAACAACCGCTTAGCGGCGTACTCGACGCAACCTAAGATAAATTCCAAACACATTGAAATCGTGTGAGGAAAGAAACACTCTAACCACGCTGAAACCGTGAGAAGAGGTCCGAAAACAACAGCCCAGGTGCGCGCACAACGCAACCTGAGATAAAACACGCCCAGGACCGCGCTTCACGCATCCTGTGATAAATTCCAAGCATGCTGAAATCGTGTGGGGAAAAGAACACTCGAACCACGCTGAAATCGTGAGAAGAGGCCCGAAAACAACCACCCAGGTGCGCGCACAACGTAACCTGAGATGAATTCCTAACACGCTGAAATCGTGTGAGGAAAAGAACACTCTAACCACGCTGAAATCGTGAGAAGAGGTCCGAAAACAACCGCCTAGGTGCATGCACAACGCAACCTGAGATAAACCACGCCCAGGGCCGCGCTTTACGCGCCCTGAGATAAATTCCAAACATGCTGAAATCGTGTGAGGAAAAGAAAACTCTAACCATGCCAAAAATTGTGAGAAGAGGTCCAAAAACAAACCGCCCAGGTGCACGCACGACGCAACCTGAGAAAGCCCCAGGGGACAACGATCCTAAACGCTGCTCAGCGTAAAAGGATAAACGATAGAAGATATCACAAGATGCAAATAAATGTAATAAGTGTGATGATACGATACATGTTATAAGAAATGTAGAACATGATGTTTAGGGAAATGCAATAAACAAAGCGGCGCTTTAGCAAGCACCTCATGGGGTGAGTGGCGATGAGCAGCTCTACTCTGACGGGGATCTCCCCTTTGTGTTCTTCGGACTCTTACCTTCAACTCACAGTACGAAGGTCCTAAAATGCTAACAAGTAGTGACATCTGCATGTAGAAGCCACAGATGTCATTTTTCTTCCTGATCATATTCACAACTTTCCCTATTCTCCAACAGGTTGACAGACTAGGTTGGTTCAGTATCCAGAATTGAGGCGCATACCCGAAACCTCAACCTATGGGGCTTCCATACAGATTTCAAGCAGGGGATACACCCCTAGGTATTTAAACTAGGCTTTAGGCTCGGAAATCCTGAACCTTTGCATTCTAGGCATCAGCCATTCGAATTCTAGTTTCCACTGTCGCAGTTGGTCTCCTAGGAACTCATTGCAATGACGGCCAAGATGCCCCTGGCAGGGAATGATACTCAGGGAGAGCACTTTTGATTGCCATTCTGGTTTAAAGCAGGCTTGATCTTGAGATTGAGGTAGAGGCACACTCATACTTCGGAGCATTGACAAGACCTGAGGAGGTACATTCAGAATACAATCTCAAAATTTGCTAAAATCGAAACACACTCAGATGCTCTGATTTTCCTTCTTTTCTTTTGCTTTGCAGCCTGGAACCTATATAGCTTCAGATAGGTCCTGGTTTTATTGTTCTCACATGACCTGGGTTGAACCTTACAGTTTTATGACAGAACAAATCCTGTTTTGTACAAATGTGGAGAACGACACAGCACTCTAAGCACAAAACGATTTATTTTTTAAATTGAAAGTGAGAATAAGTTTTCAACAGGGTATTGATCCTACGACTGAACACAGCGCACCATGACTCAACAAAGGAAAACAAAGGTAAACAACCTAAACGCATCTATTGACACTCAAAACGACTCAAAACATGAATCGAGACAAACAAAAACACACACACAACACTCTGATGTGCACAGGCAGCCTATTTCTCTGGGTATTGTTTCCCACCCTTTCTTATTTGTGATTCTCACATCACTCTGGCACTCAATGTCTAGTTTTCTCTGAAAATGCCCTTTTCTCACTTTTTCTCTCAGCACACGTCTCTCTATTCTTCTATCTCTCATTTTTTATCCTGCCCCTGGGTGGTTGATGGATAAACAAGAAGTTGCGAGCTCTTGCCCCTAGCATTCGCTAGATTCTCTTTCTTCCGTTCACAACAGTGAGCTTTCCCACAGAGGGGTTGTGGTGCGACTGGATGATAAAGCAGATCTGCAAATGACTTCGGTTGACGATGCCTTGGCTTAACTTGAATGTGATCAGACCTGTCCAGATGACAGAGTGAAATATCCTGATCCATTCCAATTCGTGCTTCGCACTTGGCCGAATACCTCGCTGGTTGGAGGATGAGAGAGCTTTCGGCCCTTTGCTGTTAGCTTCAGTTGTGCCCTTTCTGGCAAGTATGCTGACAATGGGGGAACAGACAGAAAACCTGACTCAACTGTGCCCCTAGTTCATCATTTTGACCATTTTTTGTTTTGGCTTTCTACTAAAACATTTTAATCAATATGAGAGTTAAATTAACATGCTTGTTCAATTTTCTAATTCGAAATCATGCAAGTTAGGCTATGAGCACTGAAAATTTTCCTTTCTTGTGTCCAAGAAAACGGTCCAATTTTGAAAAAAAAAATGGAGTAATTTTCAAGAAAATTAGTCAACTTTATTAAAAATCCTCCAAAACTATTTTTGCAAATGGCCACTGCCCGACCAACACAGAATTTACTCTTGAGATGCACAACCTTAGATCCCAAAACAATGGAAAATTACCCCTTCTCTAAATGGCACTGCACGGCAACGGAAAGTCGCCCCTTGTCTGAATGGCACCACAGGGCACTGTAATCCGTCCTCAAAGTGACGATCACAATCGAACTCTCAGATACAGAGAAGACAAAGATGATCAGAACCATTACATGGACACAGTTGATTTGGAAGTGTTTATGGCTAGAATGAAGTTGCTTATGTATCCCAAACATGGGAATCAAGCTTGACGTAATTCCAGGTTAAGCTACACTCGGGTATTTAACCTCTCATTTTGCGCTCTAACTTTTGCCAAGTCCGCCATTTCTGGGTTTTCAACCTTGCGAGCTATGTTCTTCTTTTCCTTTCAATTCTTTTCATTTCTTTTTCTTTATTTCTTTTTTGTTCTTTTTGTTTTTCTTTTCATTTTTCTTCTTTTTCTTGCTCTAAGTTTTGCCTGGGTCGCCCTTCTGGGTTTTCGGCCCAGCGAGCCTCTCAAGGGTAAAAGTGTAGCTTTGTCCATGTTGATCGGTTTCAGACCTCGAAGCCATCTGAATCCAGGAGAATGGCTGTTGTTTGCTGATGATCTAGAAGTCCATCCAGTGGGGGGCTAAAGTTGCCCCTAATGTTGCGGATAGGAACTTGATTGTGTTTCAATAGTAAACTTTCTTCTTTCCTCCCTTCTGGGATTTGGCATTCTTGCCGATCTTCGTTAGCTTGAGAAATGTCCCAATTTTTGACTCTTCGAGCACATTTGACATTTTTGCCCCTAGTTCAAGGGCTGCTTCTCATCCAGCTTTGCAAGCTTTCTTTTGATCATATTTGACCTTCTTGCGCCTAGTCCAGGGGTCACTTATGATCTGGCCATACAAGCCTTATATTGTGGTTGACCGTTGAACATTCTGAATCCAAGTTCAAGGTTTGAAAGCAAAGAGGTTGAGTCTCGAGGCTGAGAGCGATCCTATGCTGCACAATCTCAAGAGCGATTCCACACAGGTCTTCGCAGGACCACCTAAAACATTTTTTGAAATCTTTTAAGAAAGCGACAAATCGCTTGCGCTGAAGACAGTGTAGGACCAATCTAGATCAAGCCAAGATCCTTCTCAGTACTCACATTAACAAACATGATCTCATTCATTAAGGGCTTAGCATGCCTCTCTTTCTCTCAATTGATCAAATTTTGCAAAACCCGAGGAATTCCTTCCTCTTTGTTTTCAACACATTGTTCAAAAAGTTTTAAAAAACTTAGGTCAATGCAATGATTTCAAGGCACAGAAAAGTAGGCGAAAAGCACTGCCATTTCATTCAAATCTTCTGGCACAACTAGCTTTAGGGTAGAAACAAATGTGAAGGGGTGAAAATCACTGTTGTTTCATTCAGATCTTCTGGCACAACTGGCTCCAAGACAGAAACAGACTTAAAATAAAGAGTGTAAAAGACAAACACAAAACAAGCAAGTGATGCCTGAGGTAACACCCCTGAAATCACCCGACTCTAACACAACAGGACTGACTCGATACAACAAGACAGACCCAACTGACTTAGTACAAAAGACTGACTCAATGCAACACAATAAGACTGACCCAACACCCAAGTCAGAAAGTATAATAAACAACATTTGCACATGCTCAAAACAGTGCGTGCCATCCCCAAATCTGGAGTAAATTGAGCGCCATCCGCAGGTGGTTCATCCCCCGATCACATAATCACATTATTCCCCCAAGTTCACTGATCCAGTGCCGATAGACTTTGCAGGATCCGGCACGACGATGACCATGTTATCAATCAGATCTTGTATTTTATGGCAAAGACGAAAACACATGTTGGTGTCATGGCCGGCTTGTTAATGGAAGGCACAGTACTTAGTCGGGTTGTGGAAGAGAGAAGTTTATTTGGTAACGGCTGCAGCTCCAGGGGCTTAAGATGGCCTTCTCCTATAAGGATTTGGAAAGCTTTGGACAAAGTCATATAAACGGGATTGAAGACCCTCTAGCCTCGGGGTGGGTACTTTAAGGTTTGTAAAGTTTTGCTTGACGCACCAGCAAAGGGATTGGCAGGCGCTAGCTGGGTTTGCTGATATCTTCTGAGTGCAGGATTAAAGTTGAAAGGAACGTTTCTGGTACAACGGTCCTTCTCCTGGCTTGCCCCCTTGATTCAAACTGCTCTCATTCTGAGTGGCAAAACTACCATCCACAATCTTTGCAACAACTGCAATCACTTGCTGTTTGTTCAGCCCTTCGGCTTTCAAAGCCTCAAAAGCCCACTGAAGGTGTTCATGGGGACGAATGCCTGCCTCTACCTTGTTCTTACCACTGGCCTCCACTTTGCCAAGGGATTGACCTTCTTCCAATGCAACCTGTCCCAAGATTGGGGGGCCTTTTGGCATAAAATTTCTGGCATGTGATGTGGTCGATGTTGGAGCCAATATCCCAAAGGCCAGATCTGCCACAGTTCTCTAAAGATCTTCAATCATTCTCATTAGCTCAGAAGTAGTGGGTTCATGGGTATGAGATGATTGCGGTTCAGGTACATTCATCATGCATAAGTCCATGCTTTCTGGAATGAACACCTTAGGCTTAGGTAAATGGGCTGGGGTGATGTATATACTGGGATCATAGGTGGATGGCAGTATATGGATTGGATTGAGGTGGAAAGGTGACGAGTCAGTACTAGCCCGAGCTCCTTTTGGTGGAGTTATGGTCTCTTCATCAATAAGATCCTGAATCTTATGACGGAGGTGGATGCAACGGTTCGTATCATGACCGTGTTGTTGATGATAGGCACAGTATTTAGCTGGGCAATATCTTGGTGGAAGAGGATTTGAAAGGGGTTGGGGTTCTAGGAGTTCTAGGTGCCCTTCTTCTCGCAGCATTTCCAAAGCTTGAGAGAGACTCATGTAAAGAGGATGGAATTTTCGGGCTTGGGGCTGAGTTGAAGTGGCTGGTTTTTAGCCATTGAGGGAAGTGGTGATAGAGTCTACTTCTGAGCATTTCACAGTTGTGCTACCATCAGTAGTAGCATTAGAATTGCGATCAACATTCTTTGTCAAATGCTCATTATCTTCCACAAAGATTCCTTGTCTGATGGCATCCTCGATTTGAACCCCTATTTCATGAAGGGCTGGAAAGGTAAACAGAGGTAGAACAACCATCTTTTACAGCCACTTGCCATGCAGATTTCGAACAATCATCTTGATCTAATCTTTGTCGGAAGGCCTTGTAGTCATCATTGAGGCCTTTGCTCTCCATCTTGTCACGAACTCTAAGAAACCCTCATTTGGCTCTTGGCAGGTGACTTCACGATCATGAGTTGTGATCTCGATCTGTGTGTTGTAGGAGTATTGAGCAATAAAGGCCTCAGCCAGCTCTTTCCAGTTCTGTTTCACAGAGTCCTCCAATTTTGCATACCAGATTGCGGTTATCCCAGACATGGTTCGGCCGAAGAGAGACAACTTCTGGGTTATGGTCAAACCCATTGGCCTCAAGATATTAGAAAACAGGTGCAAGTGCACCATTGGGTCTCTAGAGCCATCAAAACAGTCTGTACGTGGCATTTTGAACCGCTACGGTAAGGTAACTGCAGATTCAGTATACCCGTCCTCTAAATCCAGGATAGAGTTCACTCCTTGTGTTCGTTTGAATAACTTCTCCAGTTTATTGATCTTAAGTGCAGTTGGGTCAACCTCGCATTCAAAGGGAGCTTCACTTTGATGGACAGGAACTTTAGAGGCCTGTGCTAAGATTGGCTTCGCCAGATTGCCATGAGTTTCTTGGACATTAGCAGTATAGGCAGTGGCTCTGGGTGTCTGGTTACCCGTGGGAGGTGCATGAGATATAGAGGCCACAGCCAGCTATGGCTGTTGTTATTGTAGCTTGTTTATCACTTCGGCTTGACGAGCCGTGACTTCAGCCTGACGAACTGCATCCTGCTGCAGTGCCTTGATTGCCTGTTGCAGGTGTTGTATCTGTTCTTCCACACTGGCTAGGGGATACTGAGCCGTGGGAATGGATGATTGATCTCGTGCTGAGTTGAATGCAGACAACTGTTCCCAAACTAGACTAAACCCGGGTGAACTAAGGGATGACTGTTGTAGAAACTGCACTGGTGAATTCTGCCTGAACCTCCTTCGTCTTATAACTGATGGGGGTGAGGTAAACACAGGTTGCTTCTGAACCAATTCCGACCTGACAAAGTCTATCGATACTAGTCTGGTGTACTCGGGGGATATTAGAGCCTTCTGAAGTTATGGTTCCAAGACTACCTTGCAAAAGAATAAAACAGATAGCATCTCAGCCTGATTTCACTAGAACAAATATGAGCGCAGCTGAATGACTGCGCTCTCTACTAAATTCTGCCCAAAATCATAACCAAACTGATACCCTCAGGCTGATACTCAAACTTGCAACTGATACATACATCCTGTAGAGACACACTCCTAACAGCACATAACAAGCAAGTAAGAGCCAAAACACCCCTGTGAAGGGGTAGGGTTTCCCTGTCTTATCTTGTCAGGAGCTAGGGTTTACTAAGCACACAGTGATTTCAAACAACCTACAATCAGGTAAGCAACCTGTCCTAGCTTGGAATGGTCACTACGGATTCCGATATGCACTAGGTCGAATGGTCAAAAAAGGTGCCTTGGTAAAAACCGAGGTTTGTGTTCCCATCGTACCAGAGCCCGCAATCGGTCAGCCTTAGGCAAGCTTTTCCAAGCAAGCCTCCGGCAAACCGTTCAGGAATAACAGACGGCAAACACGGTGTCCTAGGCGCACCGATGCAAATGCAATGCAAAGAAACACATAAGTGAAAACAAAACAACATATCATGAGTTCGAGTCAAGTTCTCTAAGTCCCCAGCAGAGTCGCCAGAAACTGTAAACCACCCGAAACTCTGCTCCGCGTGCGAGGGAGCGAATCATAGTTCATAGCTACTACAGTTCGGACTCCTGTCACGGTTCTGAATCTAATCTCACAAAGTGCAATGCAAGACTGATAAATCACCAAAGAGTCCAAATCCGGCAAATTGTTTTGGAAAATTGATTTTAATCAAAAGCGCCAAACATGGACTGCTTTGCTAGATTTCAGAGTCGCCACCTAAATATTTTGTTTTGGGAAATTTAGGAAACCCTGACTCGTGCCTAAGGCTACGTGTGCGTCATCACCAAAGCTGCCTCGGCTCGGGAACTTCGGTACGAGAGGGGAAGGTCCTGAAATGAGCACTCACGCTCGCCCGATCAAAGGATCGGCCTCTACTAACATGACATGTTTTTATGAACACATGCGTTCTTATTCCGGTTTAATTGCTAGCTTACTATGTGATGCACACAGCATACAAGTATAGACTCAATCATGCGGATTGGAACAAAAGAACTCATGTTTGTTTTTGAAAGTGGTTTGAAAGTGCTACTCGCAAGTAGGCTAAAGCGCTGATTTGCCACCCTCAAGTGGGCTTAAGAAAACATGATTTTGCCACTCTCAAGTGGGCTTAAAACTCACATTTCGATGAATTGTTCCAATTCAAGAAATCAAGCCATCATCCACAGGCATTCATGCAGTTAATCATTTAAGCAAACAGCCTCATGGAAAGCACGTTATCATGGCAATCACTTACACACATGCAAAGATGCTAAAGCGTAAACACTTACAGTGTACTCCGATCCAAAAAAGAAGCTAGTTAGTAATCAATGCATGATCCTAGCTATGTTAATAATGCCTAATGCAACACTTGATACATGTATTCAAATAGGTATTGAAATACACTGCAGTTTGAATGATGCGCCGAGCCCGGTGCATACAAGACAAATGAATGATGCACGCATGCGAGCATAAGTATGCTAATTGAAACAAGCCCTAAAACTAACCATCAAAAGACGGTAAATAAAAGGGAGAAAGACGTGCGGTTGGAAGACATTCACACACACGCACACTTATTACAACATTTGTGCCCTCTCGACGGAGGGTCCGAATTAATACGCTAAGCTAGCTATGCTAAGCTAATCAACTAATCAAATAATCTAATTAGACTAATTATTACACAGCCAAATTGAATAACTAGCCACAACTAATTATTACAAAACTTTAACTAATCAAACAAATTAATTAAGTTACAACACCAAATGCTAATTAACAAGTAAAGCACAAAATCAGGCTGCCTCAGCTCTGCCTTGAAGAAGGAAGGATGCTTGCTCTCGATTCCCGTCCAGAAAAGCTCTCCAAATGCTCTCTAGAGGCTCTGTTTGCAGGGTGTCCTTGAGAACTAGCTGCTGGATCTCACCAAAGCAGTGCTGAGGAGTGCACCAGTGGCCTGCCGGCCATGAGAAGCTTCTGCTGACCCCCCTGCTGACCAAGAGTGTACATGCCGACCACAAATGAAGAGATGCCGGCCAACAATAAGAGGGTGTCGGCCACTGGTGTGCTGTGGCACCAAGCTGCAGCAGAGCACAAAATAGAGAAAAATGAGGGTCTCCCAAGGGTGTGTACGCACAATGCCACTCCATATCACTTCAAAACATCAATGGAGTGGGCATCATTGGATCCAAGACCATCAATAACGCATCTCGATGCATGATGGCCAAAGATCCAACATGTGCAAATTCAATAAATGCATGACAAACAAGACACCAAGACCATCTCCTTATCATGAGAAATCAAAGGCAATGGAGACTAAGAGTGATTGGCTCACTTCATCACTTCAAGTATGAAATGAACCAATGTTCCTCGTGTTGAATACGACATCCGATTGAACACAATGCAAAACATGCAAACCACATGCTAATCTTGGCATGAAATGCATTACTCTAACATGCAAGCATTAATGCACAACATGTTAAGGGGCCAAGAACACCAAGGCTAGTGATGAGGATAACACTATAAGCATGCATCACAATGTTCAAATATCCAAACCAGCTTAAAATAGAGTTACATCATGCCCAAGACAGTGGCAAAACATGCTGAAATGAAGACTCAAAAGACTAAACAAACAATCATACGTATTGGCTCATAAACGGGGCATAAGGCTTAACTTCTCAAAAGCACTTAAAGAGTGATCTAAGTGGAAGCATGGAAAAGATATAAGCTCTAAAATCACCTATTAAATGATGCCAAATCATGGAAATACTTCAAGCAAAGCATGCTAGAGGCCCCAAAACACAAGGCTAGTAAAGGCCATTACCCCATGGCCATACAAGGCAAGCCTCCAAGGGCTAAGATCATTCCAAATAGAGTTTAAGCATGGTAAAACATGAGCAAAAATGTGCTGGAATGGAGTCTACACATGCTAGGATAATAGGCTACAACATTAAGCATGTTAAACTAGTGAACCAAAATTGCACTACAAGTGCAAGGAGCATGCAAGAGGCAACCAAACCAACACAAATCAAAGTTATGACATGCCAAATAATGGCTAAAAACATGCTTGAACTAAGCAAATTCAAAGCACAAAGACATGCTACTTTGCAAGGCTACAAGTAGGATTACACTACAAGTATAAGAAGCATGTAAGAGGTGACCAGGACAACCAAAAACCGAGTTATGGTAGGTCTGAAAAGTCACAAAAATATGCTTGAACAAAGCCACAAAGAAGTAGAAATACATGCTCATTTGATAGGCCAACAAGACAAGCAAGCAAGACAAGAAGAGAGGGGACCACCCTCTCCTATTTGGGACCTCAAAATAGGGTTTTTACCACTGTAAATCCACTGGATTTAAGTGGTCAAAAGGCCACAAAAAAGTTGTTTTGAAAGGCCTTGAAAGATAGCTCAAAAGGTTTTACAAGCCAAGGATCAAAAGGGAGAGACAACCCCCTATCCAAATAAGGCTTAAACCACCATTTTTAGGACTGAAAAGCAAAGATTTTCTCAATTCAAAACCACCCCAAAAATAGTGTAGAAAGATGGCAAAACAATAGTGCACAAAAAGCTTAAAAGGGATAAGAGGTTACCTTTGAAGCACAGCACAAGAACAACCCCTTTTCTTGAGCCAAAACCAACCTTTAGCAGCCCAAAGTAGGTTCCAAGGGATCTTAGCCAAATGGTTGTCAAGTTTGATCAAGGATGTGTGTGCAAAAGAGAAGTGTATCTACACTTGCAAGTTCTTATGCACAAAGGTTCTTGAGAGGGAGAAATGTAGAGAGAGAGGTGTAGAGAGAGAGGCTCCCAAAACTCTTCCAAAATGTTCTAACCCCGTGAATATGAGATATAAGGCTTCATTATATAGCAAAAATGGAGCATTTGGTAAAAAATATCTCAAAAGAGACAGCTGGAGCAAGCTGGAGCAAAATATCTGTCCAAAATTGATCTTTTCATCAATGGCTGGCACCATTACCGTTGTTGGCCGGCAGCACCCTATTGTTGGCCGGCAGGGGTCACTCTTGGACAGCATTGGCCATTCATGGCCGGCACACTCCGATAGAGGCGGGCAACAAAAATTAGTCCTAGTCCCCGACTTGAAGCAAGCCTAACTCCTTCATCTGGATGCTTTTTTAGGTCATTCTTGTGTGCAAATTGAAGCCCCAGAAGTAATATTTCCAATGGTGGAAGCCTTGCATCAAAATTCCAATTGTGCTAAGACATATCCCTCTTTTAGTGAAGCCTGCTCAGTTTCGGTCCAATCGGAATGGTGCCCAACTTTAACCAATCATCTATCCCCCATCCGGTCTCGTCTTTAGGAGATTCTTGAGTGAAAAATGAAGCCCCGTAAGTCTTCTTTCCAACGGTGGTGGCCTTATGGCTATAATCCAAGTATTCAAAAGCATAGGCTTGATTTGGTGAGGGTTGCTTGACTCTCTCTTAACGGTCCATGCCCATTTTCTTCCCCAACTTGGTTTCTTCCCTCTTCTCCTCTTTTATTCAACATCAAACCCCTAAATAAGGTGTTTTGAAAGATTTTTCAAAGAGTTCACCTCTCTTTTATTCATCCCCACTTTGTCCTTGCTCGGTTTACCAAAAAGCGCGACATTTAACAAAATGCGAGCGTTGGAATATCGTAGGAACTTTTTTTCCAAAGCTATTTTGAAAGGGAGGATTTTAAGGTCTAAAAACCATTCAAAATAGTTTTGGTCCAAAAGGGGGTTGTAAGGTTGGGATTCGACTCTCTCTTTGCCAAAGAAATTGAACTTTTGCCCTGCACATATTTCACCACCAAGTAAACTATCAGCAGCGCCCAAGTCTTAAGGGCAGTCAAAAATGGGGTGTCTACAAGGACTTCCCGCCAAATTTTCTCTTTTACTTACCTTCTTTATTTGAATCTTGTGGAAAAAGAAAAGGAAAGAAAATTTCAAAAATCTCTTGGCTCAGTTTGGTTAGAATAAAAATGGTACAAAGTGAAAGTAATGGAAAAAAAAAAGAAAAAAAAAATCTAAATTTGTTTAGCATGGAAGTGGTGGAAGTTACAACAAAATTAGTTTTTTTGTATAACTCATAATAGCATGGTAACTAAGCTTCCAGTTTTTTATTTTTTTTATTTTTTTTATTTTTATTTTTTTTTTGCAAAAAATACAAGAAAATTTAAATTTGTTATAAAAGTAGTTACTTATAATTAGAATTTCTATTTTTCTTACAAAATTTTCGTCCTAATCAAATTCATATGCGAAAAAATATTTTATTTTCCTTTTCTTTTACTTTACTTTTTACCATTTTCATTTTCCATAGTTTATTTATTTTTTTAATCAAACAGAGCCTTAATGAAAACTATGTTCTTTTTTCTTACTTGAAAGAAAATTTATACCAACAGTAACCTTTTTTTTTTTCCCTTTTAATCATAAAAAAGACGATCATAGCATTTGTGGGTCCGTGCCCCCGATAATCAGCTGATAGCCAGATTTAACCAAACTCAAAAGAAGGGATTTACTATCGAGTAAGTGGGGAATGAACCAACTCCCAACATTGGGTGCAGAATCATGAAATAAATGGGTTGTTAGTTGTGCCCCGGAATCAGGCCTTGCTCACCTAAGTGGAAGGCCAGCACCTTTCCACACCACCACCACCCCCAGTGGTATAGTAGCCTCTAGTTAGTTGCTAAGAAACCAACTGAAATCAAAAGAAAAACTGGACATATGAGATTTGTATTCGTTAAAACAACAATGAGATATTCAACTCAATAGGGTCACTTTTTTTGCCTTTATTCTTCTTTTTCTTTTTCCTTTCTTTTTTTTTTCATACTAGGTAACGAGAATCTTAAAAACTCAAGATTTTATTTTATTGTCTGAGTTTTCTTGACAACCAAATAGAGCCTATGGATATTCTGTGGTCCTCTCTCTCATCCTCAATTAATTTTACAATTGCTTGATGTGAGCTTCTATTGCATCTCTCTGTTACACACATGGACATACTTAAAAGACAAAATCAGAGAGCGGGCTAGTCATTTATGTATCCAGAGTTCTTACAGAATTGATAGAAAAATGAAGACGTTCTAAAAAAAATAATTTAAGCCATTTTAAATGATTTAGAGTGGGCATAATTATAATTTCTCAATGTTAAATAAATAAAAAGAAAAACACTTTGGTAGCATTTGGTAACGTTTACGTTTTTTGTTTATGTTTACAAATATTTTATAAACTGGTTTTTGTTTATTTTTAGAAAAACATAAACTACAAAAGCATTTGATTTGAACAAAATGTTAGAGAAATTTTAAAAACATAAACTAAAAAATATGTTTGTTTAGACCTAAAATATTTATTTTTATTTTTTATTATTTATGACAATGGGATCATATACATTATAATTGAAAAAAAATTATTTGAAAAAAAAATTTGTTAGTCAAAATTTTAAATTCCTATTTAAAAGCCAACATAAACTCATTTCCTCAAATTTATAAATTGAGACAACCATTTATACATTAAAAAATTATCAAACAAGTTTTTATGACAGTTTTTAAAATTTTTGTAAATATAAGCTGAAAACTGAAAATGAAATGGTTACTAAACATGCCCTTTGCAAATATATAGGTATATAAAAAATTGAAAAGAGACGTGTCCTTCGTGCATCCGTGTAACGCCCTGATATTTTTTTGATTCATTTTATAATTATCAATCTTTCATTATTGTCCAATTTCATGATACAAAGTGGAATTTAAAGAAATAAAATAAAAGACACCATTCTCATGTATTAGAACATTTCTCTTTCTCATTAGGTTTGCTCTCTTCATCGTCACCTTTCAGTATTACAGCATTCATGTTCGAAAATAAATAATACAAGAGGATTCATGAATTAAGAGGAATACAACAAAATGCCCTAAGGGTTTACACCTATCAAGGCTAGGGGCCTTCACTGCTAGAAGATTGAACACTAACTCGAAACAGTATCACATAACATCAAAAGAGTTTTAGTGCTCCCTAAAAAAAAAATTCCTCTAGCTCTTTAATGAAGTGGTCACAACCTACTGAATTTGTTTATGATAGGAATGAGCAATGATATACCCAATAGAAATACTTTTAACAATGTATATAAATGCTTGATATAATTATGATCATACATGATACAAATAGCGTGCTAAAATCCATTATTTTCTCTATTAAAATGATGATGCTCAATGCACTTTTATTAAAGCGGAGTCCAACATTAACAACATGGTAGTAAATACGCACTAGAATCTCAAGGTAAGAGCCAAATACATATATAGATTTTATATATCAAAATAGTCCCACATTTACCGGTTCGATACAAAAGGGCGATGGGCATCTAAAACACACATTTCTCCACATCTGCTGGCTAAATACGACAGTGCTAGTGGAAACCCAAAATAATTTTTTTTTCCACATTTGCTGACTCGATACAAGGGCCAATGGACACAAAAACTCATTTGGTTTTTCACATTTTCCGGCTCGATACGGTGGGGCCAGTGGACACCCGAAAACCTTTCCCACTTTCGTCCAGCATCAAGCATAAGATAGAACAATTGAGCACCTTGACTCTCCGTGCAGGTACTAATACAACACACAATTCATTTTCCAAAAATGACACTATTAACCGGATTACTATGCTATTTACTCCCTTTCCTGGATTCATCACTTTTCAAAATCATATGTCGTCTCAAGTCAAAACCATATGATGCAAATGCGATACTTGAGTTTGCAAATGTTTTAATTTACTTAAGGTTCAATTCATTTCTACAAGAATAATTACGGTAATACATAATCAAAGATAATCTCAACAATTCCCATAATCACCTATAATCATAACATCGATCCAAAATTTATATCATTACAATATCACCATGTGTTTCAACTCAAATCAATTCCAATCTCACTTTAAAGCATTACTTAGTTTTCAAAAATCTCATTTTCATTAAAATCATAAATTCAAGGCTTCATAAAGATTTGATTCAATAACTTCCATTATTAACAATAATTCCTTCATAAATCCAAAGGTTACATAACTCCATAATTGCCATATGTTTCAATACCATATCAATTTCAATCTTAACAAACATCAATTTGTTTCAAAACCATCTTTAAACAAAATCTCCAATCCTAGGATCTCAAGAAAATTGGGATATTTTTCTCTTTTCTTTTGCAAAACCTTCAAATTATCAAATACTAACCTTCAATATGTCAAACATTCAAAACATTTCAATAAAATAAAATAAAATAAAATAAATAAATAAAAACTTTGAGAGAAAATCCCATTTTTATATATTTATATATTTTTAATCAAAACACTAGCTCATATATCATCATAACTACGAAAGTACCGCATAATCATATCAACACAAGGATATACAAAATTAAAGGTATTCCTACCTCAAAGGAGAGAGATTTGATGAACACCTAAAGGTTGATGGTGACGAAAACGCGATCAACCTAGCTCAAAATGTAGCCCTTGACGATCCATGCATTCTATCTTTAAGAATTAGGGTGTGATTTTCACCTAAAACCCCTAAATCTAATTTTTTGTGAGTTTAGATGCTCAATAATGGTGGACAAAAGAGAGAAAAGGGGGAGAAAAATGCAAAAAAATGGGTTTTGATGCACAATCAGGACTTTTATAAATAGACATCGTGGGCGCGATCTTTCCCATCGCAGGCATGACCATGAGGGTTGCGGGGAGCTAGCGGGCTCCAAGGATTCCGCAAACGAAGTACTAGGACTACATATTGGTCACAAGTGCGACAATTGTGATCATGGGCATGACCACTCAGGGAAAATTCTTGCTGGTTTTGAATTCCCATACATTAACTTTATTTTTAGCATTTAAGTAAATGTTTTCATCTATTCCCTTACATTTATATTTCATTTACTTAAGCTTACAATGTAAATAAGTTTATTTAGATTCAAAGAAAAATACAAAAATTCAAAATTCAATTAAATCAAGAAGTGGTTCTCCCAGTTTTATTACAAAATTAATTTTTTAACTGTAATTATTAAGTTTGATGTTGAAGTAAATTGGCAAATACTTCGTAGGAAAATCCTCATAAAATCAAATTAGACTATTTAATATATAAGGAACAATTATTGGAAAAAAATTATTTTCCAAATTGTGAGTTTTTAAAAATTCAACTTTCACACTAAGAAAATTTTTAGGCTAAGTCCAACTTTGACGAAAAAACCTTTTTAATGCAACCATCTTTATATGAAAAAGAAAAAGGATCGAGTCTCGACCCAAGCTATTACAATCCACTGCTTATTGGAACAAATTTTTTACAGACTTTGTCTATCCAGGCATTGCACATTTCATGGCTTTGAGGTCGAACTATCGGCCTAGTTCGAAGAAGAAACTGAATGGTAATTGAAAAGATAGGATCAACAGGTTACTAGAATTGGTTCTTGTCTACATTCTCTTTTTCCTTCCAACAAAATACGCAGTTGGGACCTGCATTCTATCATCAAGATGGCAACACATATGGGCTTTCGTCCCCAATCTAGAATTTGATGCATGGACAATGTTTTCTCGGTTTGCTACCCATCAACGTGATTTCATCTTCATGAATTTCATTGACAGAGTACTCATCTTTCATGATTTGCCAAGTATTCAACGATTTTGTCAAAGATGTAATCCAAAAATTGATGAATCTCGTTTGAATGCATGGATAAGTGTTGCTAGAAGATGTCGTGTACATGAAATTGATATCAATGTTTGCAGATCCATGAATCTTAAGTTTCCTAGAAACCTCGTTATATGCAAAACCCCTGTAGTCTTAAAACTCAGATCACATATCCAGTTTGATGTTCCTAACTCCATTTATTTCCCTCGTCTCACGATCTTTCATGTTTCACTTATTTTTTTGAGCAATGACTTGACCCAGAAGCTCTTTTCTTTCTGCCATGTGTTCAAAGAATTAACTATTTCTGCAGAGATGGGTTTTGGGAAAATAGACTTCATACACATATCTACAAAGCAATTAGGAAACAATAACACTATGGTCGTGGTTGATACACCAATTCTTGAAAGCCTTCAAGTCAAAGATTATTGCTTGGTTTGCTATTGTCTAAATATCCTATCCTCATTAGTTAAAGCAAGTGTTTGTGTTGAAGCCCCTTATCCAACATGCTCTCGCAGCCATGACACATGTGAACCAAGTATTTGTGCTTTTGAAATCAATTTCTTATGTTAACCATCTACATCTAAAGGCTAGCACTATGGCAGTAAGTTTACTCTTCATTTTCATCACTTTAATAAGAAGTGAAGATGTAGATTGTCATATGCTAATGCTATATCATTTATGAACTTTATCTAGCATCATTTTTGTTTTATATAGTTGACTATTTTTATCATTTATGATCTCTGATGAAAGCTTTCGGCTTTGCTAATGACAAATATTGGCATGTGTTTCCTAATTTGACCCATTTGGAATTGGATGTTTGCAATAACTTTGGCTGCAAGAATTTGTCAGACTTATTGAATAGTGTGCCTAAACTGGGCACTTTTCAATTTGAGGAGGTGAGTCAAAATTTAAAATAACCATTCCTAATCGATGATTTGTAAATTTCGTACATTTCCTTTTCCAGTTTGTAGATAACACTTTATGATAGTTTTAAATCTTCAAAGCAATTTTAGTGGTTTGAACCATAAAAGGGGCCAAGATATATGAGTTCTTCCCTTAAAGAAATTGAAGTCTTTGGCATTGATTGTTAGCTCCAGCCCAAGTGGATCTCCCATGTGAAGTCAAGCTGGCCATGTGCTGTGCCAGCGCAAAGGTGGACGGCCAACAAAAGGTGAGTGAACAGTTGGCCATGTGTTGTGCCAGCCAAGCTCTCTAGCTTCCTCCATCTTGGTGTATAAATACATAATAACCAAGGAAAATGGAGAAGAAGTGAGTGTGGTGCAAAAAAAAGAAGTGAGTGTGGTGTATAAATACATAAATCTCTTTTGTCTCCTTTCTGTGCTTGTGTGATTGATTTCTAGTGTGTCTTCATCCTAACAAGTGGTATCAGAACTGAGTTGGTCATTTTTCAGAAAAACATAGTGTGATTTCTGAAACTACCAAAAATCAAGTTGCTCAAAATTCACTTTGAAGCATACCAGGAGGAAGCTCTCGACGAGATGAGTCTAGAATGGCAAATTAGAGCCGAAGAGGAGGCTCCACGCACCCTCACATGCCTTCTGAAGAAAGCGTGTGAGGCCCCCTCTTACACACGCCCTTCACGCACCGTTGATTGTGCCGGGGCGTGATGTCAGTCGCTGACACATGCCTGATGCGCGGCGGAAGAAAGAAGGCGAGTGGCCAGCGCCACGTGTTAGCCACGTTAGCGCCGCTTCAGTCAATCAGTGCCACATGTCTGCCACGTCATCACCTAGTTAACCAACCAACCCATCGGGTTGACCCGACCTGACCCAGAATCAGAGGGACTATCCAGCGCCATGAGGCTAAGGTGCATCCGCATATCTGAACCATTAAACTTATTTTGGCTAGATCTGAGCCATTTGAAGTCCGATTTTTGCGATCAAATAGTAGTTTTCGACTATTTGGAGTATTTCGGAGACATTTCTACAGTCAAATTTTTAATTTGGATTTTTTTGTAAAAAGAAAGAAGACGATGGAGGAATCCACATCAACTTCAGGAGCCATGATCAAGTTGAATCCTTCAAATTATGCAATCTGGAAGTCGCGGATGGAAGACATCCTATATTATAAAGACCTGTTTCACCCTATTTTTCTAAAAGAGATAAAACTGAAAACAGAGAAGGATAAAAACTGGATAAAGATGAACTGAAAGGCTGTCAGTTATATCAGACAATGGATAGACCACAATGTGTTTCACCATGTGGCCCAAGAGACAGCTGCCTATGTTCTTTGGAAAATGTTAGAAGACATGTACCAGTCAAGGACCACCCGGAACAAAGCCTTGGTGATGAGAAAGCTTGTAAATCTGAAGTTAAAGAATGGTGTATCTCACCGAGCACACCAGTGAATTCAAAGATCTGGTGAATCAGCTTGCAACCGTCAAGATAGCCTTGGACGATGAAATGCAAGCTGTACTACTGCTCAGTTCTTTACCGGATGGCTAGGAGATGTTGATGGTTTCTCCTAGTAACTCTTCACCAGAAGGGAAGCTGACCATAAGCATGGTCACAGACGCCTTGTACAATGAAGAGATAAGAAGGAAAGACATGGGAGGTAATCAGTCCCATGCTCTTGTCACAGAAGATGGAGGTAGAGGCAGTGATAGAGGTTGAGGAAGAAGCAAGAGTAGAGGCAGGTGGAACAACATGAGTAAATCTAAAGACAATAAAGGTCCATGAGGCATAAGAGATTACCCTTTCCGTTCTACATGTGGTCTCAATTGCCAGGAGACATAAGAAATTACCCTCCCCGTTCTACATTAACACAATCCAAACCCTTGTAACAAGCATCACTAAATATCATAGGATTTTCCGTACCTAAAGGTAATGCCAAAACTAGTGCAGTAGTCAATCTTGTCTTCAATTCTTGGAAAACAAATTCCTTTTCACCATTCCATTCGAAAGGTTGCCCCTTGCGTGGAAGTTGGGTGAGTAGTACAACTATCTTAGAGAAGTCTTTCACAAACCGTTTGTGATACCCAGCTAAGCCCATGAAACTGCGGACTTCCATTACATTTGCCGATGTAGGCCAGTTCACAATTGCCTCTATCTTCTATGGGCCTACAGAAATCCCATCTCCGTTGATGACATGCCCTAAGAAGACAACCACATCCAACCAAAATTCACATTACTTTAGTTTAGCAAATAATTTCTTTTCTCTAAGTGTTTGCAAAGATAGTTCTCAAATGTTCATGTTCAATTATACTCTTTGAATATATTAGAATATCATCAATGAAAACCACAACAAACTCATCAAGGTCGGATTAAAAATTTGGTTCATGTGATCCGTAAAACACAGTAGGTGCATTAGTCACCCCAAATGGCATAACCAGGAATTCATAATGTTCGTACCTTATTTTGAATGCAGTTTTCTCAACATCTTCTGCTTTGACCTTCAACTGGTGGTGCCCGAATCTCAAATCAATTTTTGAAAATACTTGTGATCCCTGCAACTGATCAAACAAATCGTCAATACGAGGCAAAAGTTTTTATTTTTGATCGTTACCTTGTTCAATTCCCGGTAGTCAATGTATAGACGTAAAGTCCTGTCTTTTTTCTATACAAATAAAATTAGTGCACCCAATGGCAAAGCGATCGGTCGAATAAACCCTTTGTCAAGCAAATCTTGTAATTGTTCTTTTAATTCTTTCATTTCAACAGCAGACATTATGCATGAAGTTTTTGAGATGGGTTAGGTGCCTGTTCCAACATCAGTAAACTCTATTTCTCTGTCAATCAATTCTCTTGGTAGTTCATCAGGAAATACATCTGGAAATTCTCTAACAACAGGAATACTATCCATTTCACCATTCATAGGTTGCACAGTCAAGATACTACACAAGTAACCCTATCACCCCTTTCTAAGCAGTTTACATGCTTTCATTACTAAAATTAGATAAGGTGGAGGCAGGATACCATTACCAACAAATTCAAATTCATCATGTCCCGGCAACCTAAACATAACTTGTTTTTGTTACACAGTCAATGGTGCCACAGTATTTAGACAACCAATCCATACCCAGAATTATATCAAAGTGTTTAATGTCCAAGGGTAACAAATCCACATATAAAGTAGCACTGCCAACAAGCATATCAAAAATATGAAACACAAATGTACATAGCACAGATTCCCCTGACGGAGCAGACACACACAATAGATATGGTAATGATTCTAAGGTTCTATTCAATCTAGATCCAAATGTAGCAGACACAAAAGAATGTGTTGATCCAAAATCAATTAACACAAAAGCTTCTTGAGTACATATAGAGATAGTACTTGAGACAAAGGCTTCTATGTTTCGCGTGTCACCAGGGACGAGTGCAAAGACACTCCATTGTTTCATTGTGTCTCGGGTAGTAGCAAACATCGTGGTATTCCCCGGTTTTAGCTAGATCCGGTCGAACTAGCAGCCGGTTTCCCAGTTTTTTGTAGCTCAATTTGGGTAAAATCCCTTGCCATATGTCCCATTTTACCACATTCAAAGCAAGCCTGGAAGATACTGCAACGAACCCCAAGATGTTTCTTACCACTCTAGTTTCATGTTGGTGCCGCATCTCTGGAGGAGCTCGAAGTGCTTGAGGATCCTATATTCTGCTTTTTCGATGACCCCTTCTTTGAGAACAAGCCATGTCTCTTACTTTTCCAGTCAGCCGGTTGTTTACTCCGATTCGCCATGTTAGTTTCGGACATTAAAGTTTGATCTAATACACCAACGTAAGTAGGCAATTTTAATACATTCACTCTTTCTTGAATATCATTGCGGAGACCACACTAAAATTTTCTTGCCTTTTTATAGTCGGTGTCAACCATATAAGGTGTGACCTTGGCCAATTTTGTAAACTTTGCCTCGTATTTTGCCACAGTCAGATTGCCTTGTTTAAGCCCCTCAAATTCAGCCACTTTTCTATCACAGGCACAGTGCAAAAAGTATTTGTCATAGAAGATCTCCCAAAACCGTGCCTAATCAATACCTTTGTTGTTCTCACGGATTAACATCCATTACCTCCTTGTTTCGTCTTCAAGCGTAAATGTTGCCAACTGTACTTTTTGTGCTTTGAGGCATGGAAATACTTCAAATAACTTTTCTATCACAAGGACCTAAGCCTCTACCTTTACTGGATCCACTCGTCGGTTGTTTCTTCTTCTTAAACTGCTTAGTAAGAGCTATTGTTCGGCCATCATTTGCAAATTTTGCACAGGTTGTACCGGAGGTGGGGGTGGTGGTTGTTGCCACTATTGTTGCCATTATTGTTGTTGCTTCAATGTTTCTGCCATGTCCTGTATCAACCTTTCCATTTTATCCAGTCTGGTAGTAGAGGATTCCTCTATCTCCTCAGCTCTTGTTGTCACCATTATCTAATGAGACATGCATTATATTTCATACAAAAACCGTGTGCACAACATTCATAGACAGAAGGAGCATGCATATACAAATAGGTAACAGTTCATCTATCATGTAGTCACATAGTTTAGAACACTTTAACATATTCTTAATCCATTCAAGCAGATATTTATCACATGAATGCAACTTAAGTCTTTTCTAGACACTCCACTGCTCACTTGGACAAGTGTGTGAGTTGTTGCACGTGCTCTAATATCACTTTGTCATGACCCGAACCCAACCCCATGGATTAAGATCATAACTGGCCAGTAATCATGAGATTACCTACAGCCTCCGATAAAAATCAAAACATATTTAATATGAGGGGCCAAAAGCGGAAGCACAATGCAAAGATAGTCCAATGAGCTTGTGCATATATGGCATGAAACAAAAACTTTTCACATATGTATATAATAACTCACACATCATGTAACGCCCCAACTTCCGGGCCGTTAATAAAATAAATCAACCTGAAATTTAAAAATCTAACTAATTAATAACCTCAAAAATACAAATTGGCTAAAAAGTAATTACACAAATGTCTATAATTTATAATTTATACAAATCTCCAAAAACAATATATAGTGGTGGGCCCAAAAATCTCTAACTCAATATTTCTCTAAATGTTTCAACTGCAATCGCCACTAGATTCGCTCCACACCTGAAAAATAAATTAATTCGGGAAGTATACGATATGATAGGAATAACAATGCTCGGATAGATAATAAATCAACAGGGATCCAACAATGTACGACATGGCACAAACGTTTCAATTCGAGACACCAAGCAATTTCCCAAACTGCACAAAAAAGTCAACTCGACATATGATAATTTATTGGGGACCAAATACCCGGTCCCACTCAGTACATGACCAGTACCCGGCCTCACCCACTTCACCTAAGCACAATTGCTTATCTGGGCTATTGGTCCAAGCTATTAGCAAAGTCCACTCGATCCATGTACGGAGCATTTCCACATCATTTAGCCAGACAAATCAACACTAACTACACAGAACAACTTCACAGAATTTATCAAATGACTAGATTAATCAAGTGCATCAACAAGAATGATTCCACAGAATTTCACATATGACCATGATAATCAAGAGGAGTACAAATGTGAAGTAATTACGATAAAAACTCTTTTGCAAAGAGATTTAGAGGAAGCATATTGTATACCACCCGAATTATCTCAAAACAATTCCATGACCACTTGATGCAAAATCCCTCCTACACCGATATCTGCTATATCACCAAAAATCTCCAAAGGTTGTGGATCGAAAAGGTATGTAAAGTTTAACAAAATCTACAATTCTCCTCTTGAATAAAATGCTAACTCTCACTCTAAGCACTCTTAATCTAAACTCTAATTTCTATAATTTTAGAGAGAATAATATGAGAGAGATATGGATGGACCAAGAAGAAGAATAAAAACAAGTTGAGAGGATGGGTTCAATTTTATAGGCAAAATAAAGAGTAGCCTCCAAGTAAACTTGGAGGAAAAGAAAGATAATTGTCATGGAGGCAATGAAAGGATGCTTGAAGGCAAAAAAAAGAACCTTTGCTTAGAGGGAAAGAAAAGAACCTTTACTTGGAGCCCAAGCAAACTAAAAAATAAATAAATAAAAGAGATGAATAATGATAATAATGATGTGGAGGTAAAAAGAGATAAAACAAATAGAGAAAATAAGTTAGGTTCTTATCTAAAAATCTTACCACCAAACTACCACCAATATCTCTCACTAAAATATTAATACCTTAAAAACACAGGGTTTCACACATCGGATGATTACAGAGTTCATGTTTCCAGGACCATTCAAATGTTTCTTCACATGTAGCCTAAAGCCTATACAATATTTACATAAATGGTCAAGCGACCAACAAAAAGAAACAAAAGGGTCAAAAGATTAAAGGACTAAAAAAAAAAAAAAAGGCCTTTTGCGTGAGGTGTCCTAGGCTGACTTCACAAAACTTGGTTCTCTTACAAGTTCACTAGGGTTGGGGCTAGACATCCCATTGCTCACCTACATACATATAGATAAAGAGTGAGCTAATGCCTAGTGAATAATATCAGAGTAAAGAGTTTAATGAATGAGATTCGTGTATAAATAAATCATACTTGTGCTTATTGCATATGGAATACAATTCCCATTCATAACGTACTTTAGCAAATCACAATGGAACGACCTCGGGTCCAATCCACTATACTTAGAACATGTCAAAGGGACAAAACGACCTTGGGTGCACACATTTCTCATAACTGCTCATAACATATGTACTAAACGACTTCGGGTCCAACATTTCCGAATTCATATTCATGTAATCATGATCATGTTCATATTCATATTCACAATGACCTTTGGTCCATTTAACAAACATACAAAATGACCTTCAATCCAATTCATATATAAGATGGCCTCAGGTATATCTTGTCAAACATTCTAAACATCCTTAGGCCCATTCTATGTCCTCATCAAATATACCAAACAGCCTTGGGCCCAGTTTATATTCTTATCAAACATACCAAACGGCCTTGGGCCCATTTCATATTCTCATCAAACATACCAAATGGCCTTGGGCCCATTTCATATTCGTACTTATCAATCACTTTACAGATTCTTTTACGAATTAGACATATAGAATACTCATTCATTGTACAAATTCATGAGTTCGAAAAACTTACCTGATAGGTAATATTTAGAAAATAACAACACATGAAAATATCTTTACTAAGATATTACTCACAGTGTTCAGTTGGCTGATTCGTCCTCAAAGTTGACCTTGCACAATTCGTAACACATACATAAATTGGGTCACAATATAATTGAATATGTTCTCAAATTCATTTATATTTCTTAGGCTTCTTTTTAACTCTTTAGTTCATTTAGGATGCTCAATGTGTGCCTATGAATGCTTTGGAATGAAAAAAAAAAGAACAAAAATTTGAACGTAATACAACTTTTCAAAGTTTCCTAAAATAGAGCACTTCGCTCAAGTGCAACATTGGCCGTTCGAGCAAACCCCTTGGTCTGCAAAAGTATTGGATGCTCTGATTTTACGCTCAAGCCAACTTCTTGGTCGCTCGAGCCAAGATTGAAAATAAAGGGTGGTTGCTAGAGTGGTCTTTTGGTCACTCAAGCCAACCTCTGATGTCTACAAAAGTATTAGGAAATTGAAATGTACACTCAAGAGACACTTCCATCGCTCGAGCAAACTACTCGAATTTTAGAATTTCCAAAATTCTGTTTGAGCTTTAAACACAACTCCAAGGCTTCAAATTCATGCATGATTCACTCAAACATGCAAGCACACTTCCAAATACATATATCTGGAGCTAAGTTCAACCCATAGTTCAAAACTTCATGAATTCAACAAGATTCAAACCTCAAATTCTATGTTTGTAAAATCCATGTTTTACATCTTGCATTCATAAGCTTCAAGACTTATAATTGGACTTCAAATCATAACAATTCATGCATGCATGTGTCAAACAATTCTCAATTCCACGTGGATTATATGATTCATGCTCTACAATGAGATTTCATAACAAATTCATGCATGCATGTGAAAATTGATATCAAATTCATCAAACTCAGCATGATTCATAAGCTTAACTTCATAATCTTATTGAATTCACATTTATGTGGCTTAAGTTCATGAATTAGAGTTCCGTTACTCACCTAGAGCCTTTAATTCTTCCAATCCTAGCAAGTTCTTGAGCCTATCTTCCCAAATCTTCACTCTCCAAGTCAATCCCTTCAAGTTCTTTCTTTCCTCGCTCTAAAATGATGTTCTCTCTCTCTCTCTCTCTTTCTCTCTCTCTCTCTCTATAATGTATAATCTCAGCACATTGATGAAGAAGAGCTCAATTCTCTGAGCCTAAGCACTAATCTCATCACATATATAACTGGTGATTAGCTTAGGCTAATTAAGCTTGATTATGGCTAAGCAATCTTACTTATGTTTAATCAACTTAATCTAATTAATTTGATCAGAATCAGTTTTAAATTAAATTTCACTCTAGGCTCTGAAAATTATGCTAATCACAATGGTACAGTCAATTTTGGATTTTGTCGCCTCCACAGCCCTCAATTTCAGTTTATTACAGAATATCGAATAGATTTCCCTACGATGAACATATATGAATTCAAAAGTGCATATAATCACATACTTAGCATCTAAAATCATGTTAAGCACATAATCACAAGTGTAATTAAAGATTAACAGCATAACATAGAACGAGGTTGTCACACTTATGCAATAAACGTTGTTTCAAGAGCATGTTCTAACTCTGACTTAAATTATCTAACGGGAAACTTAATGGGTGGTATTGGGTTTGTGAACTTCTGGACAAGTTACTGAGTTGTTGATTGGTTGATGAGATGTGTTCTCTTTTTGGAAGTAAAATCTTGCGCAAGCGGTTCTTTCGGAACCCTTGAACGGAGCGGTTGTATTCAGACCCCAGGTGGTTTTGGTGTAAGGAGGGAATGGGCAAGGCCCTTATTTTACTATCGCTTTAGAGGCCTTGCGGTTGGCGTTATGGTGGACTTCAGTAGACGTCCCCGAACGCCCTAGGAGGATGAGCCCCCCCTTCTCCGTTCTGTTCGTATTGGGTTCACTACAGTTCAGGACTCTCAAATTGTCACGATTCTTAATCTGAACCAAAGAGTCCAAATCCGTCAAATCATTTTGAGAAACAGATTTTTGAAAAGAAGTGCCAAACATGGACTGCTTTGCCAGATACAGAGTCGCCAGCTAAATATTTTTTATGGGGGAATTTAGGAAACCCTGACTCGGTGCTAAAGGCCACGTATCCGTCATCACCAAAGTTGCCTCGGCTCGGGATCTTGGGTACGATTGGGGAAGGTCAGCTATGAGCACCCCCTCTCGCCCGATCCGAAGATCGGCCTCTACTAACCTTGATATCCGTTTTTGAAAATGTTATGTGTTCTTATTCCGGTCATTAGCCTAGATTTACTATGTTATGCGCATAGCAAACAAGTATAGACCAAATCGCCTAAATTGGAACAAAACATTGCATATCCGTTTGTTTGGAAAATGCTTTGGAATTTGCTACTCACAAGTAGGCTAAAATACGAATTTCAATGAGTTATCCCAACTCAAACAATCCAACCTTCACCCATAGGCATTCAAGCAGTTATATCACATAAGCAAGTAGTCTCATGGTAAGCATGCTATCATGGCAACATTCACACTCATGTGAGATGCTAAAGCATAAAGAGCTCACATAGTACTCCGTGCCAAAACAAGAACGTCTTAGCAATCATGCATGATCCAAGTCCATGTTTAAATGCGTAATGCAACGCATACGGAATGTCACTAGAGTAGGCTCGGCTAGTCTATAAATGACATGTGAAAATGCACAAGTAGCATGTATTCAAGTTAGATTTGAAATACTTATGTAGTTAGTATGATGCGCTGAGCTTGGTGCATGCAATACCGATAAATGATGCACGCATGTATAGCATAAGGTATGCTAAAGTAAACATGTCCTAATACTAACCATCAAAGCAGGTAAGTAAAAGGGAGAAAGAAGTGGGGGTTGAAAGACATGCACACACGCACCCACACTTATTACAAATTCACCCTCGCTCGGAGGGACCAAAAGAATAATACAAATTAATTAACCTACAAGCTAATTAATTATTACAGACCACCTAATTAATTAAGAAAATTAACTAAGCTAAGAAAGCAGTAAAGGCCTCGGGAAGAGGATCCAATGCGCGCGTGCTCGGGTTTGCTCGGAAATCCAATGCCATGCACAAGTTTGCCTCTGCTTTGACTGTTCTTCTTCTCTGAAAATTGCACAACTCCCATGGTTGCTTCTCTGAGTGTTGTGGAACACCACCGGCTGAGTGGGATCATTACCGGCCATTTTGAAGTGGTCATCGACCATCCATTGAGCTCTCGGCCAAATATATTTGGTCGGTCGGCAGTATATATGGCCGGCCGGCCAAAACTTCCTGCAGAAACCTGTTTGACAGCAGCAGAGGGTAGGTAAGGCATGGCAATGTATTTCAAGCAAATGTATGCACCAACATATCCCCTATCATGTTTATGACTCAAAGGGACACGGTTCTCGATTCTCGGACCATCAATCGTGCATTTCAATGCATGATGGCCCAAGAAACCAAGTATGCACTTTGATTTTAAATGAAATGCAATGCAAATAAGCAAACAAAGGGGCTTTCAACCTCTATCATGGCTTGATCAAGAGGTGAAAGATGCATGCAAATGCAATGCAACCTAAGTATGTTAACTAGGCATGCAACATGAGCATATGGGAAGCATGCAAGGCATATAACAAGTAGGCAAGTTAAATGAGCATACAAGGCATAATGTCAACACACAAGCATGCAAAACATATGGTATGTTAAGCAACCAAAACAAGGAGAAGAATACGTGCCAAATGCAACATCATTTCAACATGCAACAACATGTCATAGGCTAAGCATGCAAGAACATGCCAAAGGGTGGACTTAAACTAAATTAGGCAACCCTTAAACAAGCCTAAAACAGTGGCCAATGCTATGGAAATGATAACCAATACACACACACATGCATGCAAATGGGCTAACACTTGAACATCAAATAAGCAACCTTTAAGCACACTTAAAGGAAGACAAACATGGGCATATGGCATGTATCATAAGCTCTGAAATTGCATGAAAGAGAGGTGCCAAACCAATTAATCAAAACAAGCAAAGCATGAAATAATGGTCCAAGTACTTAAGGCAAGCTAAGGAGGTATTGAACTACCCTTAGCAAAACCAAACACGGCATGAATTAAATGATCAAAACAGAGTTTTAACATATTGAAACAAAGCCTAAAGACCACTTAGATGGCATCTAAATGACTTAAATTCAAGGGCATGCACAATGACCAAACATGGAGCATAAGGCATAACCTCATAAGGCATCAAAGAGGCATCAAAGGCAAGCATACAAGCATGTCATGAGGACTGAAATGATGCTATAAGTAGTATCAAACCACTAAAACAAGGCAAGTAAAGCATGCCACATAATCACACACCTAAGGCTAACAAGCTAAAATGCAAGGTAGCTATACTAAGCATGTGATGATCGACCAAAACAACCAAAAATAGAGCTTAAGCATGCTAAAATCAACACAAAAGCTTTACAAAGCTTGGCCAAAATTATGCTAAAATAAGGGTAAAAACCTAAAGCATGTTAAGGCCTAAACATGGCACTACAAGGCATGTATGCTAAACAAGCATGGTGTACCTAAACCAACTGAAAATAGAGCTATATTATGACATAATAAGCACAAAAATCAGTTAAGGCATGGTCAACACACACTTCAACTAGATGCTCCCTCAAGAGGCAAAAATAGCCCTTTTCAAGGACAACAAGGAGAGGGGGTGGCCCTCTCCTTCCTAGGACCTCAAGGCACCATCCTCACCTCTGAAATCCCTCAAGATTTCAGTGGTGAGGAGGCCCGAACACAATGGTCCCGGAGCTCAACCAAAATGGCACAAAACAAAGGCCAAACAAGCCTTAAGAGGGGTCAAACAACCCCAAAACTTAAAACACCCTTAACAAACTATTTAGAGCACTCAAAAACAGAAGTTTTATATGTTATATGCTAAGCTCAAAAATAGATGCAAGATAGGGTAAAAAGCTTTGCAAAAATGGGGTAAAAAGGGACAAAAGTCTTACCCTTGAAGCACAGCAGCAAATCAGCAACTTTTGGACCAGAAAGGGCTTCAAATCACCCCAAAAATCACCTCCAAGGACCTCAGCTCAATAAAGGGAGTAGAGAACTAGGTGTTTGTGTGCAAAAGTGCAAAGAAAATGCACTTTTAAGCACAAACAAGCCCTAAACCTTAGAGAGAGAGGCAGAAAATGTAGAGAGAGAGATTTTTTGCTCCAAGTTGTATATCTCCTCCTCCTTCTTCTCTCCTAAGTGAGAGAGCTTGATTGATATAGATATGTATCAATCTGCAGCTCCTCAGAACACCCACGTCCAGGTATGGGCTGGGGTATGGCCTAGAATGACAGCTACCAGCTGTCTACAGAAATATCTGTTGAAAACCACACTTGGCTGGCTGGCCATAAAAGTAGCCGACCGGCAGTCAAACTGGCCGGCCGGCCATCACATTTGGCCGATGGCAACAAAACACAGCCGGTGGCCTCAAGCCATGGCCGATGGAATGTGGGAATGTCCCAAAAGCCATTCCCTGCCCTTCAAAGCGAAAACACAAGTGTTTGGTGCAAAACCAGACACAAAACGGTCGAGTCGAGAGATCCTGAGGCAAGGCACACAGCCGAGGCCTCCGGGAACTCAAGACGAACACAAACAAGGATGATCACCGAGTGTTCAAACGGTAACGTCCAAGTCTTGAGGACAGTCAAAAATGGGGTGTCTACAACATCCGAGGTAAGGTCTGCAACAAAGCAGCAAAAGAGGGGGCCGACGAATAATCTGCATCCGATTCTTGTCGTTGGGAGGATGAAATCTCTTTGGGGGATTTCTAGACTACTAACAACTAACCTTGTAACCCTCGTTATTTACTTGAATATCATGTTTCTTTCCTTTATTGTCGTAAATGTTATTGTGTATTAGATTGGGAAAAAGGGATAGGGTGTGTATGCATTTACTGGGCATTCAAAGCACATGGCATTTCATGCCAGGTATCGATGAAACATATGAGATCGACGAGGAGCCAGAAACATTTGAAGACTTGTGTCTGTTGTAGAGAAAGTTAGAAGCCATTTTGCTTATGAGTCTATTCGTTCTTTTATTTTTGGATTGTAATAGTAATGGAACTCGTTTTGTAATTTAAAATTTGAAACACTATAATTATTATTTGCTTTTGTAGTCCTATGCCTATCTTCGCATTACTTATGAGACCTTGTGTTAATATCTCTTAAGATCTGTCAAAATGATTGCTTGCTACCTAAGGTGGTTGGACTTAGAAGGGAGGCTATATTAATACCTTCGACCTTCGTGATATCTTACTTGGCTATTCACAAAATGACACTTTGGTGACGTTACCATAACCCTTAGAGAAAAAATTAGGGCATCATAACTTGGTATTAGAGCCTCAGTTCAACCCTTACCCATGCGTTGTGACTTGCGGTTAGTGACTTCGTTGCTCCGACTATGTTATATTATTACAACAATACCTGTTCTATCAACTAAAAGACATAAAAAATAGAAATTATCTTGACTTATCTTAGGGCATTTCTTTGAATTTCGGGCATAGCAACATTGACTCATGAGGACGTATTTTAGGATCGAGAAGTGGTTTTAACTCGGAGCATGGCCTCACATCGCGCAGTAGGGGTATTTTTAGTTCGACGCATCTTCTATCAATCGTCATACCCTCATCTTGTATTCATAATCTTTATTCGATGTCATCATTTTCCAAGATTAACTCATGACCATCCAGTTCTATTTTATATACTACCCTTTGTAAAATTGACCTCTTTTGAGCCTTGATTATTTAGCATAAGGGTTCTTAGAAATAGTTTCATTTTATTTACTTGGTGACGAATCTTGGATATTCAGTTTGAAAAACGGATGGCCAATGCAGTTTCAAGTTAAATATCTAGCTTAGTCACTACCTCTGTAACCTTGACCATATTGATGTCTGAAACTATAATGTCATCCATTCCATTATATCATTTATCCATATTTCAGATGATCCTTGCGTTAATTGATGCTATTACCACTTCATACTCTTCAATCTCCACTTCGTAATGATTCCATTAACCAAACTCTGGTAGTTATTATTCAGCATATATATATGAAGTTGCATTGTGTGTTTCCCTAAATTTGTTACCTACTATTTGATCTTATTGTTTCAAACACCCTAGAATAAATAAACCCTAAAGAATAGTTAAATTACACTTGAGGATTCACCTCCATAATTAGAACATAACTTATGTCTTAGGATGGTGGATATACATGCCAACGACTACATGGAAACAAGCAAAAAAGCACTAGAAATATTATGCCAATAAATCAACACCATAAAAATGGACCTATACTTGTAGGAGCCAAGAACCCTAACTATTTGGGGCATCAGATTCTGGAAGAATTGGGACAAATAAAAAGGAAATAGGTAGAATAATAGAACCCATATTTTCTCTGAATTTAGAAAGCAAAGGCCATCAAAATTCACCGAGGTACCAAATACAAGGATAGCGGAATTGAGAAAATGATTGGATACAATGGGAATTATTGAACATGCCAACCATATTACCCTAGCTGTGTGTACGAGTTGGACGATTAAATAGATCATTGGTGGGCATTAATGAAAAGTAATCGGAACACTTCAACTTTGACTTGGAAGCAATTCAAGGAATTAATCTTCAAAAAGTACTTCCTAAATAACATCAAGCAGGAACAAGTTTTGGAGTTCCCGAGACTAGAACAAGACACCATGGCAGTGGCATAGTACACTGCAAAGTTTGAGGGATTGGCTCGTAATGGCACTCGATACGTAGAGAATGACGAACAGAAGGCAATGAAGTTTGAGTGGGGCCTGGATCCCACAATCAGAAGAGAGTAGTGGCTTACGGAGATAGACGAGATTTCCCTACCATAATGAAACGTAAGACAAGTTAGCACAATCAACTTGCGAGATGGAGGGCAAGTTTGATTATAAATGAGAAAGAACAGGTTAAGATGGAACTTCCTCGAGTAGGCCGTAAGTATGCAAACGTCTTTCTTGAGGAATTACCAAGACTACCAACGGGTTGGGACCTCTCTAATATCAGTGGCCCCTTATCATACGACACCTGCAGAACTATTATGGGAATTAAAGACAAACTATAATTGCTTGAAAAAGGGATTTATTAGACCGAGTACCTCACCGTGGGGAGCACTAATTCTATTTGCCAAGAAAAAGGATGGGACGTTAAGGTTATGCATCGACTGTTGTCAACTAAATCGAGTCAGGATCAAGAACTGGTGTCCGCTTCCAAGAATTTATGACTTGTTTGATCAACTTAGAGGTTCAAAAATTGATCTCAGGTCAGGTTACTATCAATTACAAGCCAAGGACAAGGATATACCGAAGATTGCATTTCAGACTACGTACGGTCACTACGAGTTTGTAGTAATGCTCTTCGAACTGACCAATGCACCAACAGTATTCTTGAGCCTAATGAACAAGATCCGTACACCATACCTTGACCAGTTTGTAGTAGTGTTCATTGACGATATTTTCATAAATTCAAGGTTCGAGGAGGAGCATGAACAACATTTGAAGATTGTTCTTCAAGTCCTTAGAGATAACCAGCTGTATGCCAAGTCAAGTAAATGTGACTTACAGTTAAAAGAAGTAAAATTTTTGCACGTGTAGTATCTGAGAAATGGATTGTAGTAGATTCAACCAAGGTAGAAGCAGGCTTGGATTGGAAGCAACAAAAGACTGTAATGAAGTTCATAGTTTCTTAGGACTGACTGGGTATTATAGAAGGTACATTCAAGAATTCTCTAAACTAGCCAAGCCAATGACACAATTGATACCGAAAGTAGTAAAACACAAATGAAATGAAGCTTGCGAAAGGTCTTTCAGGAATTGAAGACAAGATTAACCAACGCACTAATATGGAATTCGTAGTTTCTTAGGACTGACTTGGTATTATAGAAGGTTCATTCAAGAATTCTCCAAACTAGCCAAGCCAATGTCACAATTGATGCAGAAAGAAGTAAAGTACGAATGAAATGAAGCTTGCGAAAGGTCGTTCAGGAATTGAAGACGAGATTAACCAACGCACCAATATTAATCATTCTGGAACAAGATGTAGGGTACACCATGTATTGTGATGCATCCAATGAAGAGTTAGGCTATGTATTCATGCAGAACGGGAAGGTAGTAGCTTATGGTTCCAGGAAATTGAAGCCGCATGAGAAAAATTATCCAACGCTTGACTTGGATTAGCGGCTATGGTTTTTGACCTAAAACAATAACAATATTATTAGTGTGGAGAACAGTTTGGGATTTTCACATATCACAAGAGTTTAAAGTATATGTTTACACAAAAGGACCTAAACTTGAGTTAGAGACAATGGGTGGAGTATCACGAAGACTTTCAATTTACTCTCTCGTATAATCCCGGTAAGGCTAACGTAGTTGCAGACGCGATGAGTCACAGGAGTAGGGGAATGATAGCTAGATTAGCGGTAAAATAGTGGGATATGGTTGAAATTCTTAAAGAATTTGGAGTTCAAGTGAAGGTTCCAGATTGGAAGGCATAGCTTGGTGCACAAATATGATGCCTAAGTTAGTAAGTGAAGTCATGGGAGCTCAAGATCACGATTAAGAAGTAGTTTTCATCAAGACATGCTTAGAATGAAGAAAACAGTACCCAACTGGTCAATTCGCTCAGATGGGAAATTAAGATACCAAAGCTGACTATTTGTACCAAATAGCAAGTCACATAGAGGAAGAATACTTAAGGAATATCATTACTCGGCCCTTTCAGTACATCCAGGAAGGAATAAAATGTACCATGATTTGAAGCGATAGTTTTGGTGAAGTGGTATGAAGAAAGATATGGCTCAGTTTGTGGCTAGATACCTTACATGCCTACTGGTGAAAGCAGGACATCAAAAACCAGGAGAAATGTTACAGCCTCTACCAATAGCCAAATAGAAGTGGGAACATATAACGATGGATTTTGTGACTAGGTTACCCAAAACCCTAAGGAGCCATGATGCTATTTGGGTTATAACGGACTGTCTAACGAAAACCACCCATTTCCTACCCTACAAGATAACTGACACCTTGTAGTCCTTGTGCAACCTTTATATTCGAGAGATCATTCGGTTACACGGAATCCTGGTGACCATTATATCAGACCATGACCCGCATTTTACCTCTCGATTCTAAGGAAGTCTACAAGAAGCCCTGGGCATCGAGTTGTGTTTTAGTACGGGTTTTCATTCTCAGACAAATGGGCAATGTGAGCACACCATCCAAACGATTCAAGATATGTTGAGAGCTTGTGTAATGGCTTTTCAAGGAAATTGGGAACGACAACTTCCACTAATTGAATTCTTGTACAATAGTAGTTTCCAAGCCAGTATTAGGATGACACCTTTTGAAGCATTGTATGGGTGACCTTTCCGATCACCAATCTATTGGGTTGAAGTGGGTGAAGTAGGTCTAGTAGGACATGAACTTGTTCTAGAAACCACTGAGAAAGTCAAACTTATCCGACAACGGTTGAAGGTAGCTTAGGACTGCCAATGACTTATACAGATAGAAGAGGAAGGCCTCTAGTAGTTGAAGTCAGTAATCATGTGTTTTTAGAAGTTCAAACTTGACATAGAATCATACGTTTTGGAAAGAAAGGGAAGCTCTTGCCTCTATGTATCGGACCCTTCGAAGTATTACAATAAATTGGAGAAGTTGCATATAGATTGGCTTTACCTCCGTAGTTAGCTAGAATACACGATGTCTTTCATGTATCTATACTGCGGAAGTACTTTGTAGATCCATTGCACATCATTAATTTCGAGGAAAGTAACCATAGTAAAGATGCTACTTTTGAAGAGGGGCCTATGGCAATTCAAGACAAATGGAAGAAGAACCTTAGGGGAAAGAAAATCCATTTGATAAGGGTACTTGAGCACGAGGACTTGATGAGAGCAAACTATCCGCAGTTATTTGAAAACAATATGTAGTTAAATTTCAAGGACAAAATTTCTTTAAGGGGGAATAGGTTGTGAGGCCCCTGATCTTTGCAATATTTTCTTTAACCCTTACTTTTAAATTATTTATTTGTAGTCCCTCAAATTCTTAATTAATTTCAACTGTAACACGAAAACATGCGCCAACCGGAAACACGCAAACACCAAATTGAACTCTAGAACTCAGGATCCATTTCTAAAGCATTAATAATAATTAAATTAATTTTCTAAGTATATTTTCCACACAGAAACCCTAGGTTTCCGGTTCTCAGTACAATTCGCAATAAAATTCAAAACAAAGAAACTTTAACCGAATTAAAATTCCATACGTTAAATAAATTAAATACTCCACTTAATTAAATGTTCAAATTCATAAATTAAAGCCAAAGCCCTCACAATTTAATCAAATTACAAATTGACCCCAAGTTAGTACTATCATATATAGATACTTGTACCGTTAAACTTATTTAATAAATTGTACGCAATATCTTGAAATAACTATCAAATTACACGCAAAAAATAAAAAGAAAAATCTTCCAAAAATCACCATCAATGGACGACCACCCTTGGGAATAGAAATTGATGTATTCCTTTCAAAGCATTCTAGTACACCCCCAAATACTTTTAACAATGTCTATGAATGCTTGATATAATTGTGATCATGCAAGATACAAATAGCAAGCTAAAATCCATTATTTTCTCTGTTAAAAGGATGATGCTCAATGCACTTTTATTAAACCGGAGTCCAACATTAACAACGTGGCAGCAAATATGCACTAGAATCTCAAGGTAAGAGCCAAATACATATATAGATTTTATATATCAAAATAGTCCCACATTTACCGGTTCGATACAGAAGGGCGATGGGCATCTAAAACACACGTTTCTTCACATTTGCCGGCTTGATACGGTAGGGCCAGTGACCACCGAAAAACCTTTCCCACATTCGTCCAGCATCAAGCGAGCAGTTGGGCACCTTGACTCTCCGCGCAGGTACTAATACAACACACAATTCATTTTCCAAAACTGACTCTACTAACCGGATTACTACGCTATTTACTCCCTACCCTGGGTTCATCACTTTTCAAAATCATATGTCGTCTCAAGTCAAAGCCATGTGATGCAAATGCGATACTTGAGTTTGCAAATGTTTTAATTGGCTTATTCATTTCTACAAGAATAATTACTATAATACATAATCAAAGATAATCTCAACAATTCCCATAATCACCAATAATCATAACATCGATCCAAAATTTATATCATTACAATATCACCATGTGTTTCAACTCAAATCAATTCCAATCTCACTTTAAAGCATTACTTAGTTTTCAAAAATCTCATTTTCATTAAAATCATAAATTCAAGGCTTCATAAAGATTTGATTCAATAACTTCCACTATCAACAATAATTCCTTCATAAATCCAGAGGTTACACAACTCCATAAGTTCCATGTGTTTCAATGCCATATCAATTTCAATTTTAACAAACATCAATTTGTTTCAAAACCATCTTTAAACAAAATCTCCAAACCTAGGATCTCAAGAAAATTGGGATATTTTTCTCATTTCTTTTGCAAAACCTTCAAATTATCAAATACTAACCTTCAATATGTCAAACATTCAAAACATTTCAATAAAATAAAATAAAATACAAACTTTGTAAGAAAATCCCATTTGTATATATTTATATATTTTTAATCAAAACACTGGCTCATATATCGTCATAAGTACGAAAGTACCACATAATCTTATCAACACAAGGATATACAAAATTAAAGGTATTTCTACCACAAAGGAGAGAGATTTGATGAACACCTAAAGGTTGATGGTGACGAAAACGCGATCAACCTAGCACAAAACAAGCCCTCGATGATCCATGCATTCTATCCTTAAGAATTAGGGCAAGATTTTCACCTAAAACCCCTAAATCTAAGGTTTTTGTGAGCTTAGATGCTCAATAATGGTGGACAAAAGAGAGAAAGGGGGGAGAACAATGCAAAAAAATGGGTTTTAACGCGCACTCAGGACTTTTATAAATAGACTATCGTGGGCGCGATCTTTCCCATCGCAGGCATGACCATTAGGGTTGCGGGCAGCTAGCGGGCTCCAAGGATTCTGCAGACAAAGTACCGGGGCTACATATTGGTCACAAGCGCGACAATTGTGAACGTGGGCATGACCACTCAGGGAAAATTTCTGCTGGTTTTGAATTCCCATACATCAACCTTATTTTTAGCATTTAAGTAAATGTTTTCATTTAGTCCCTTACATTTATATTTCATTTACTTAAGTTTACAATGTAAATAAGGAAATACCCTTCATTTGGAATCAAAGAAAAATACAAAAATTCAAAATTCAATTAAATCAAGAAGTGGTTCTTCCAGTTTTATTACAAAATTAATTTTTTTACTGCAATTATTAAGTTCGATGTTGAAGTAAAGTGGAAAGTACTTCGTAGAAAAATCCTCATAAAATCAAATTAGACTATTTAATATATAAGGAACAATTACTGGGAAAAAAAATTTATTTTCCATATTGTGAGTTTTTAAAAATTCAACTTTCACACTTGGAAAATTTTTAGACGAAGTCCAATTTTGACGGAAAAATCTTTTTAATGCAACCATCTTTATATGAAAAAGAAAAAGGTCTGGGTCTCGACCTGAGCTATTACAATCCACTGCTTATTAGAACAAATTTTTTTACAGACTTTGTCTATCCAGGTACTGCACATTTCATGGCTTTGAGGTCGAACTATCAACCTAGTTCGAAGAAGAAACTAAATGGGAATTGAGAAGATAGGATCAACCGGTTACTAGACTTGGTTCTTGTCCACATTCTCTTTTTCCTTTCAACAAAATACGCAGTTGGGACTTTCATTCTATCATCAAGATGGCAACACATATGGGCTTTCGTCTCCAATCTAGAATTTGATGCATGGACAATGTTTTCTCGGTTTGCTACTGTAACAAGCCCGCGGGGGGAACCTCGCTACAGTTCGGACTCTCGATTTGTGTCACGGTTCTTAATCTGAACCAAAGAGTCCAAATCTGGCAAATCGTTTGAGAAAACAGATTTTGTTGAAAAAGTAGTGCCAAACATGGACTGAATTGCCAGATACAGAGTCGCCACCTAAATATTTTTAAAATGGGGAAATTTAGGAAACCCTGACTCGGTGCCGAAGGCCACATGTCCGTCATCACCGGAGTTGTCTCGGCTCGGGAGCTTGGGTACGATCGGGGAAGGTCAGCTATGAGCACCCCCTCTCGTCCGATCCGAAGATCGGCCTCTACTAACCGTGATATCCAATTTTGAAAACGTTATGTGTTCTTAATCCGGTTATTAGCCTAGAATTACTATGTTGTGCGCGCAGCAAACAAGTATAGACCAAATCACCCAAATTGGAACAAAACATTTCATGTTTGTTTTGAAAATGGTTTGCTACTCGCAAGTAGGCCAAAATGCAGATTTTGCCACCCTCAAGTGGGCTTTTAGAGAAGATGATTTTGCCACTATTTAGTGGGCTTAAAACTCACAGTTTTAATGCATTATTCCAATTTAAGTAATTCAACATCCATCCACAGGCATTCAAACAATTTATAACACATAAGCATCTAGCCACATGTTAAGCATACTGTCATGGCAACACTCACACGCATGCGGGATGCTAAAGCATAAACACTTACATCGTACTCCGTGCCAAAATAATAAGCTAGTTAGCAAACATGCATGTCCTAGTTCATGTTAAAAATGGCTAATGCATCACATGCAAAAATGCAATCTAGGCAGGCTCGGCTAACCCTAAACATGGCATATGAAATGCGATCAACTATCACGTATTCAATTTTTGAATTGAAGTACAAATGCAGTTAGCGTGGTGTACCGAGCCTAATGCATGCAATACAAATGGATGCACACAAGCATAGCATAAGGTATGCTAATTTAAACGTGCCCTAGTCTACCATCATAAGCAGGTAAATAAAAGGGAGAAAGAAGTGGGGGTTGGAAGACATGCACACACACACCCACACTTATTACATCTTTACCCTCACTCGGAGGGATCAAATAAATATTACAGTCTCAAAATAATAAACGAATAAAATTATTACAAGATTTCTAATTTAATTTAAAAGAAAAGATGGCAAAGGAAAGAAGAGGGCAGCTGCAGCCTCTGCCTCGGGATGCGCGAATGGTGCATGCTCGAATCCGTCTCGCCCGAAAAACCCGTACTGTACTCCTGCCGCCTCTGTTTGTACTGCCTTGTCTTTCTGAAAATTGCCAAAGTACTGGAGCAAGTTCCTTGCATCCTGCAGAGCACCACCGGCCGGACAGAATTACCACCGGCACTTCACAATTCCCATCGGCACTTTTTGGATTCATCGGCACTCCATATATTTCCGGTCGGCACTAAATTCTGCCGGTCGGCAGAAACTTCCTGCAGAAGACAATTTGACAGCAAACAGAGAACAGGCAGTGCATGACATGGAGTTTTCGGGCACATGTAAGCATGGTCATACTTCCTATCATGTTTTGAACTCAAAGAAGCATGACCTTCAATCTTTGAGCCATCAATGGTGCATGATGACTCAAGGGATCAAATTTGCCATTTAATGTAAAGATGTATGCAACAAACACAATGAACTCCGAAACCTTATCATGGCGAAGTCAAAGGCCTCAGGGACCGAAAGTTAAGACGCGTTGCATCACTTGTGGTATGAACGCCCCTCAACTCTCACACTTGGTTTGACACCCCAAACCAAGTAATGCAATGCATGTTATGCAAAACATGGCTCAAAATGCAACATGATACCAACGTGCAAGGTATGCCAAGAATCATGCAACTAGTATGGCAAGCATGCAATGTTAGACATACAAGACACAAATGTGATGTAAACACGGACACTTTGAGCAATAGAATTATCATGCTACAACAACATATGAAGCAACCATGCATCAATCATGAAGCAATCATGCAAAGATGGCTTAAAATGGCAAGGGGGCAGACCCTCACCCTCCTCAAAACAGTGGCCAAAAGTGTCCGATAGATAGACCAATATTCATGCCAACATGCAAGCCAAAAGTCCTATGGTTAAGGCACAAAAAGGGAAACATTTCACACTCATCAACATGACCACTCATGGCATGATTAAAACAAGTAAAAACAGAATTTTTACATGCAAAATGGGAGCCCAAAACCTCCTAATATGACAGCTAAAGTACCTCCCATGAAACAAATGCACTAAGGGCCACTCCTAGGCATAAGAGGACACACCCTCAAGGCATGAAAGAGGTCATGCATGCACACATACAAACATGATTCTTGGGCTAAAATGTGGCCCTTGATGATGTTAAAATCATGAGGGTAATCACAAACATGCATGCTAGAAGCCAACATGCTCAAAGCTTTCAAGCCAAAATACAAAGCAACCCTAACAAACATGTCAAGCATGATCAAAAGGATAACCAAAAAACTTTAAGCACGGAAAAACAATACTAAAAGCTTCATGGAACTAAGCCAACATACACAAGAATCATGGCCTAATCATGAGGTGTATTTCTAAGCAAAATGGAGCAATACAAAGCAAGTATTATAAGCATACAAGGAGGCACAAATCCGGCCAAAAACAGAGGTTACATATGACCTAAAATACCTAAAAAAAATCTGAAATGAGGCCAAGGATCATCAAGCACACATGCTACCCTTTTGAGCCCAAAAAAGCATGGAAGCAAACCATGAAGGGAGAGGGGTGTCCCTCTCCTATGCAAGACTTCAAACCATTTTTTTTGACACTAAAATACACTGATTTTCAGTGGTCAAAGGACCAAAACACTGAAGTGGACAAAACCTTATGAAAGAGGCACCAAAATGGATCAAACAAGGCTTAGAAGGGGGAGCTTGTACCCAAACCACAAAATGACCTTAATGAAAGTGCTAGAGCAGGTAAATACAAGCCCTTTTTATGTTATACACAAGAGCTAAAACAGCAAGCTAGATAGGTAAAAAACTATTGCAAGTTTGGGGAATATAAATCAAAATGCTCACCCTTGAAGAACCTTTGAAGAACAAATGGTCTAGCCTCCTTCTTTGGATCAAAACCAGTCCAAAAACTCAAGAAACAACCCCCCAAGTCCCTCAATCTCGGAGTAAGGTGTAATGGTGTGTGTAATGGTGCAAAAGTAAGGTAAAAACCACCTTTTGAGCTAAGAAACACACACAAAGGAGGAGAGAGGGGGAGGTATAGAGATAATATGTATCTATATCTCAAAGGTCTGGTTTTTGGTTGCAAGAAGCTAACCTAGATCAAAGAGGAAGACTCTCCTCTTATAAGACTCCCTCTTGCAAAGCTTATTCAACAAGCTTGCTTATAGGGAGATCCCTCCATACACGTGTATGGAGGGGGGAAGAGTTGGTGCCAGCTATCACAGCTGGCACAAAATATCTCCATAAAGTGGATGAACAGTGGTCGGCTGCCCAAAAATGCCATTTCGGCAAAAAACAGTGCCGACCGGCAACAAATTATGCCGACCGGCAATAAAGTGTGCCGACCGGCAAACAAAAGTGCCGATGGAAGAAAAAGGCCATCCGGTGGCCTCCAGCCACTGCCGGTGGTGTGTGGGGATGCCTCATAAGGAATTCCCTGCCCTTCCAAGGCAAAACACAAGTGTTCGGTGTGAAACCAGACACTAAACGGTCAAGTTCGGAGATCCTGAGGCAGGGCGCGCGAACCGAGACCTCCGGGAACTCTAAACGAACACAACATGGATAATCACCGAGTGTTCAAACGGTGACGTCCAAGTCTTGAGGACGGTCAAAAATGGGGTGTCTACAGTTGCCCCTCTTTGACAGAACTCGAAAGTCATAACAATGACGGGAGTGAATGTCAAAGCCCAGAGACGACCCATTTTTGACAAGGCCGAAGACTTAGACAAACATGCAAGACAAACAAGATATGCGCCCGAAGGCAGGGGCCAAATGCAAGACAATGCACAGAGCCGAGCATAACTTATGATCATGCAAATAAAGCTGTAATGAAGCATACATGCGACAGTTTTAAGCTAGCATACACCAAACTACACTACAATGCAGAAAGGATGTAAGAGAATTATGCAATTCTCAATACGTCTCACTCGGGAGATACAATACCTGTGCGGCTCGTCCGGTTACACCAGCCTTAAGTGAACCGTACATACAATATCGTGCCTGAAAAGAAAACAAACTTAATAGGTACAATATCGTTAGCAACGTGCATGACAATGCAAGAATAGTGGTGTACTCGAAATGCGTGACAACGCAAAGCAAGTAGGGAGTATAACAATGCTGTGAAAATACGAATATGTGAGTGAAGCATGCGATCTTACGCTGGTATTGAAATTAAACATGCGGTTTACGCAATCAAAACATGCGGTCTACGCAGGTATTGAAATTAAACATGCGGTCTACGCAATCAAAACATGCGGTCTACGCGATCAAAACATGCGGTCTACGCAGGTAATGGAATTAAACATGCGGTCTACGTGATCAAAACATGCGGTCCACGCAGGTAATGGAATTAAACATGCGGTCTACGCGATCAAAACATGCGGTCTACGCAGGTGATTAATGAACATGCGGTCTACGCAGGTAATGGAATTAAACATGCGGTCTACGCGATCAAAACATGCGGTCTACGCAACCAAAACATGCGGTCTACGCAGGTAAGGAAATTAAACATGCGGTCTACGCAATCAAAACATGCGGTCTATGCAGGTAATGGAATTAAACATGCGGTCTACGCGATCAAAACATGCGGTCTACGCAGGTGATTAATGAACATGCGGTCTACGCAACCGAAACATGCGGTCTACGCTGGTAAGGAAATTAAACATGCGGTCTACGCAATCAAAACATGCGGTCTACGCAGGTAATGGAATTAAACATGCAGTCTACGCGATCAAAACATGCGGTCTACGCAGGTAATGGAATTAAACATGCGGTCTACGCGATCAAAACATGCGGTCTACGCAGGTGATTAATGAACATGCGGTCTACGCAACCGAAACATGCGGTCTACGCAGGTAAGGAAATTAAACATGCGGTCTACGCAATCAAAACATGCGGTCTACGCAGGTAATGGAATTAAACATGCGGTCTACGCGATCAAAACATGCGGTCGACGCAGGTAATTGAATTAAACATGCGGTCTACGCGATCAAAACATGCGGTCTACGCAACCAAAACATGTGGTCTACGCAGGTAAGGAAATTAAACATGCGGTCTACGCAATCAAAACATGCGGTCTACACAGGTAATGGAATTAAACATGCGGTCTACGCGATCAAAAACATGCGGTCTACGCAGGTAATTAATGAACATGCGGTCTACGCAACCGGAACATGCGGTCTACGCAGGTAAGGAAATTAAACATGCGGTCTACGCAATCAAAACATGCGGTCTACGCAGGTAATGGAATTAAACATGCGGTCTACGCGATCAAAACATGCGGTCTACGCAGGTAATTAATGAACATGCGGTCTACGCAACCGGAACATGCGGTCTACGCAGGTAAGGAAATTAAACATGCGGTCTACGCAATCAAAACATGCGGTCTAGGCAGGTAATGGAATTAAACATGCGGTCTACGCGATCAAAACATGCGGTCTACGCAGGTAATTAATGAACATGCGGTCTACGCAACCGAAACATGCGGTCTACGCAGGTAATTAATGAACATGCGGTCTACGTGAGTAAAGAAAGGATTACCATTACATAGCATAATTGAAACAATTTGTGGAGTTCACAAAGCATGAAAAGGATATGGGGCGGGACATTCTTCGCACTCATTAAGCATTGCTTGCAGAAGTTGTGGCCTGAGGTCAACTCAAAGGTTCACGTTTCAAAGGTGTGATTTCCCGTATTGTGAGGGCGTCCAACGACGTGGCTGACCCGAACAAAGATGCGGAAGGTGCGTTAACCGCAAGGGGAGTTTCACCGGTATCAATTCTGATACTTGGCTACCCTGCCATTCTACGCTTTATTTTCCTTTTTACTAGTAGCTTAAGCACATTGCACTGCCTTAGGCAGGTTTTATTCTTTTCAAAAGTTGCACATTTTGCAAAACACGTGATGGGAATGAAACAAATCATTTTATTTAAAAGATGTTGCAATTGTAGATCTTCCGTGCATCGCATCGCAGGGTATCGCACTGCAAATGTGAACGAAATTAAACTCATTTTGGAAATTTGCCATCGTAATAATCAGGTAGTGAACCGACTTACAACTCGATAAGCAAAACAAGGACATGACACAACCAAACAAGTGTGAATACAACTCGATAAACAAATCCAGAGCTCCAAAAGAGCGAAATACAACTCGATAAGTAAATATTCAAAACTCAGCAAGCAGACAGGCGTGGCTCCGCAAGAGTCGATCGCCGGGGAGGGGTTGGAGGTGGTTAAGTTCCCTAATCCTTAGCATAAACAGCTCAAGAAAAGCAGAAGGAAGTCCACCGGCATGGTGTAGGGACCACCGGCTGCAAGGAATGGCTACCGGCCATGTGTCTGTTTTGTCAGCAAAATAAAATGGCCGGTCGGCAGAGTTTTTGGCCGGCTGGCACTAAATGAAGGGGACCACCAGAATGTTGACACCTGTCCCCCCCACTCAACCTTATCTCCTACAAAAGATCCCAGCTTCGTAGTTTTTCTCATTTCCACACTGATTTGCTCCAATGGAAGAGTTTCTTGCTCAAAATCTCACAGCTTGGATTGCTAGCTTGGATGGCTCGGAAAAAGTGAATTTTCGGGGTTTTGGCATAAATGCACTATTCACCTTGGGTCGTACCCCCTTGCACTTCCCGTTTCTTCATGCCGCGGCAAGGTTTTGGAATCCGGTGACACATGTCTTTAGCTTCGCCGGGCAAGAGATATGTCCTACCTTCGAAGACTTCCGAGCCTTAATGGAGTCCGAGCGCGACGAGGAACTCCTGCCCCAACTTAATTTTGGTCATGTCCGATCCTTAGGGCGAATGTGTGGACTCAGCATACGTGACGCTCGGTCCCTGATTTGTGACGGGATGCTGGACATTCCGAGTTTGGCTAATCGATTTTCTGATGCTGGTGATCGCAACAACCATCACTGGCAAGGCTTCCGGCGACATGCCCTCTGCTTGTGCATGCTGCCCCATTTCCTGTTCGTCTCAGGGTCTGGAGGGGCTAGTATCCGGTTGATTGAGGTTGCCCAAGGCTTGAAGGAGGGTAAGAGCTGTATTGCCATGGCTCTGGCCGAGACGCTAATGGGCTTAGACGCCTTTTATCGTCATGAGACGTCTAGATTGGCGGGGAGTCCACTACTACTACAGGTAATGTTTCCCACCCAATCTCCCATTTATGTATTGCTCACATCACTCGGCCCTCGAACTCGGTCTTTTCTCACAAAAACCCCATTCTCACTCTTCTCTCCTCGTACATCTCTCTATTCTTTAATCTCTCATTTTTCAATCCCTCCCCAGGTGTGGCTGATGGATAAACTGCAGGTTGTGGACTCCTGCCCCGCATATTCAGCTCGCGGCTACTTCTTCCGGCGTCGTCTAGTCAATGCCTTTGATGAGGGATGGTGGTTCGCTTGGATGTGCCACTTGTCCGCAGACCGTATTGCTTGGCGGTGCCCATGGCTGAACCTTCCGGCAATGAGTTACAATATGCCTCGGCAGACTGGGATTCAACTGGTTGGTCTCACTCACTGTATATTCTATTTCCCATTTCGGATTCGACGCCAATTTGGCCATGATCAGACCTGCCCGCCAGAGGGGATAGAGTATCCTGCTGTATTCCCAGCCCGGGGCGCGCAGCTTACTTGGCAGGCCACTGCGTGGAGGATGCGAGAACTCCTGGCCCCCGCTCCTACTTTCGGTTGCACTTTGTCTGACGAGTGCATAGATTGGCTCAATGCAGAAGCACAGATCGGGCCCAGCTTGGCATCAGAGGCTTCGACCAGCTCCGGGAGGGGGCGCAGGAACACCTGACTTGACTATGCCCCAGATTTATTGCTTTATTAGTACTTTCAAGTTTTCTTTTATGAATGTAATAAAAAGCAACTTCAATTGTATGTAAGAGCAGGAGAACTCTGTTTTGAAATCAAAGAAATTGAAGGTTGTGGCACTGAAAATTTTCCACCTTGGTCCAAAAATGGTTAAAGTTGTAAAAAGATCATTTGAACAAAGTCAGCTTTATTAAAACTTCTCAAAAACATTTTTGATGTGAATCAGAACTGGACACGCCTGAGATTTGTCACTGAGATGCACAACCCCAGATCCCCGCAACTGGAAAGTTGCCCCTAGTCTGAAGAGCACTGTAGCATTGCACAGCAACGGAAAGTTGCCCCCAGTCTGAGTGGCACTGCACTGGAGATTCCGACGGACGCTGATGGACAAAGATGACTGAGATGATCAAATGGACAAAGTTGATCGGGGAAGTGTTATGGCTGAACTTCAGGATGAAGCTGGCTACGTATCCCAAACATGGGAATCAAGCCTTACGTAGTTCCGGGTTAGGTTCGCTCGAGTATTTTCACTCTCCTTTTGCGCTCTAACTTTCGCCAAGGCCGCCCTTTGCGGGTTTTCAGCCTTGCAAGCTCAGTTTTTATATTTTCTAATTTTTTGTGCTCTAGCTTTTGCCTAGGTTGCCCTTTCGGGTTTTCGGCCTAGCGAGCCTCTCAAGGATAGTATTTCTTTAACTTGTCCATGTTGATCGGTTGAGAGAATTCTAAACCATCTAAGTCCATCAGAACCACAGCTCCACCTGACCAGATAGCTTTGATGATGTAGGGACCAGTCCAATTGGGTCTGAACTTGCCCCTCGGGTCGTGGATGGGTGCTCGGTTGTCTTTGAGTACCAAATCTCCTTCCTTTAGATTTCTGGACTTAACCTTCTTGTTAAAAGCCCGAGCAATCCTGCACTGATAACTTTGAACGTGGTACAGTGCTTTCAACCTTCTTTCGTCAAAGAGCAGAAGTTCCTCGAACCTGCTCTGCTGCCAATCTGCCTCAGCTATCTGACACTCGGCCAATACCCATAAAGACGGAACTTCAATCTCAATAGGTAGAACAGCCTCCATTCCATAAACTAACGAATACGGAGTTGCTCCGGTAGAAGTTCTAATTGAAGTCCTATAGCCCCACAGAGCAAACGGCAACTTATCTGGCCAATCCCGATAGGTCTCCACCATTTTGCGCAGTATATGCTTGATGTTCTTGTTGGCGGCCTCAACTGCTCTGTTGGTTTGCGGCCGGTACGTAGATGACTTATGAAAAGCCACGTTATACTTTTTCAACAAGTCGACCACTTCTTTCTTAAAGTGGGATCCATTATCCGAGATGATCTCATTTGGCACCCCGTAGCGACAAATGATGTTGTTTCTGATGAACTTGGCGACGTGCGACGCCTTCAACACCGCGTATGATTGGGCCTAGACCCACTTTGTGAAATAATCTATCGCTACGAGGATATACTCATGTCTGTTCGACCCCTTCGGGGTAACAGCTCCGATCACATCAATCCCCCACACGGAAAATGGCCACGGGGACGTCATGTTGTAAAGCTTGGATGGTGGGATATTCATACGGTTTGCGTGGATCTGGCATTTGTGGCATCGCCGAACAAAGCCGATACAATCCTCCTCCATGGTCGACCAGTAGTAACCCTGCCTGAGGATCTTTCTGGCCAACATTACTCCATTCATGTGCGCACCGCATTCCCCTCCATGAGTAGCCTCCATTAGGCGCTTCGACTCTTCAGCTTCTACACAGAGCTTATGCATTCCCAAATGACCCCTTTTGTACAGTTTACCCCCGCAGATGATGAACTGAACAACCATTCTCCTGATTGCCCTCTTATCCTTGGCATTTGCCCCTAGTGGGTACATCTCCTTTTCCAAGAAGTTCCAAATATCGTAATACCAGGGGTTGTCGTCTTGGGCCTCATCTATGGCGGAAATTGACTCGTATGCTGGCGCAAGCTTCTGATCAATGATGACTGGACGCATCCGGACTCCGGTCGGGATGTCTATCATGGAAGATAGAGTTGCGAGTGAATCTGCGAACCTATTGTTCTCTCTTACGAGGTGGGTGAAATTTAGCTTCTCAAACCGAGGAATTAACAAATCCAAGGTTTGGTGATAGATTATCATCCTTTCCTCTTTGACTTTCCAGTCTCCTTTTGCTTGAGACACAACAAGGTTCGAGTCCCCAATGACGTCCAACCGTCTTACCCCTAGCTCTAGGGCTGCTTCCAGACCAGCAATACATGCTTCATACTCTGCCTCATTGTTCGAGACTCTGAACTGGAGTTTGAATGCTAAAGGGATACGGGAATCGTCAGGCGCTATCAGCAACACTCCTATTCCGTACCCATACTGGTTTGACGCTCCGTCAAAGTACATCGTCCAAGTTTCATCTTCGATGTGCAGAATGGCTTCATCTGGGAATAGGTACTCAATCGCCTCATCCCCTTCAACCGGATGGTCGGCAAGGAATTCCGCTACTGCTCTCCCTTTCACCGACTTGCGTGTTACATACTTCAAGTCAAATTCGGAAAGCAATAGCAACCAACGAGCCAGCCTACCCGTAAGTCCTGGTTTCTCGAAAAGATATTTGATGGGATCCAAACGCGAAACCAACATTACAGAGTGAGCTAACAGGTAGTGCCGCAGCTTCCTGGTAGCCTATACCAAGGCCAAGCAAGCCTTCTCGAGCGGAGTGTAGCGGGTCTCGTAATCCAGCATCTTTTTGCTCAGATAGTAGATGGCCCTTTCCACTCTGTCCTCTGACTCTTGCGCGAGCATGCAGCCCATGGTGGTCTCAGTTACTGAAAGATACAATATCAACGGTCTCCCTGGCTCTGGCGGTGACAACACGGGCGGGTTCTGTAGATACTCTTTGATCTGTTCAAAAGCTGCTTGACATCGGCCATCCCATTGGAATTTCTTTCCTTTCTTCAGGAGACCAAAAAGTGGTTCACAAGTCAAGGTTAATTTAGAGATAAACCGTCTTATGAATTGCACTTTACCTAGAAAGCCTCGCACCTCCTTTTCAGTGCTCGGTGGTGGCATTTCTAAGATGGCCTTGATTTTGGAAGGGTCGACCTCGATGCCCCTTTGCGTAATCAGAAACCCTAGCATCTTCCCTGCTGTAACACCAAAAGTACACTTCTGGGGATTCAGCCGCAGCCGAAACTCTCTGATCCTCTGAAAGAATTTTTGTAAGGCGGCGTAGTGGCCCTCTCTTTCTTTGGACTTGACAATCATGTCATCCACATACACCTCGACCTCTTTATGGATCATATCATGCAATATTGTAGTTGCTGCCCGTTGATAGGTAGCTCCAGCGTTTTTCAACCCAAATGGCATCACTCTATAACAATATGTACCCCACGGGGTAGTGAACGCAGTCTTTTCTCGATCTTCGGGTGCCATTACTATCTGATTATAACCTGAGAAGCCATTCATAAACGAAAGCAAGGCATGTCCTGCCGTGAAATCTACCAATTCATCAATGTGCGGCAAGGGAAAGTCGTCCTTCGGACTGGCCCTGTTCAAATCTCTGAAGTCTACACAGACCCGAATTCTGCCGTCTTTTTTCGGCACCGGAACAATGTTGGCCAACCAAGTCGGGTACCCAGACACCAACAGGAAGCCTGCATCAATCTGCTTGGTGACCTCTTCCTTGATCTTAATGGCCCAATCAGGGCGGATCCTTCTGAGCTTCTGTTTGACAGGTCGGGCCTCGGGATCAAGAGGGATCCGGTGCTGTACAATCTCAGGATCGATTCCAGGCATGTCTTCGTAGGACCACGCGAAAACATCTTTGAAATCTTTTAACAAAGCGACTAAGCGCTCGCGTTCCTCAGAAGACAACGTGGACCCGATCTGGACCAGCCGCGGGTCCTTCTCAGTACCAACATTCACAGTAGTGATTTCATCCATTAAAGGTTTAACAAATCTCTCCTGCTCTTGATCAATTAATCGTTGTAAAACCGGAGGAATTTCTTCCTCGTCGTTTTCATCAAAATTTTGAAAATCCTGATTTAAGCAATAAATCAAAGGCACAGAAAAATACTCCGAAACCACATCCACGTCGTTCTCATTAAATACTTCCGAGTCGTCGGATTCCTCTGTTACAACAAACTCAAAAGAAAATGAAAAATACGACCTAGACAGGACTGTGGTATCCGGGTTATCACCCCCGGGAATACCGGACTCAGACTCAGTTGAGCTGGAATCTGATTCCGACGCACAAGATTCGGTAGAATCAGATTCCGGCTCACTACCTGACCCGGTGCTGCTTGATAAAAAGCCTTCTTCATATTGCCAGACGAGAGAAGGTGCAATGGACGCATCCAAAATAGCTGATGGTAGGCTCGCAGCCGCTTCATTCCCAATCACACATACCGAGGAGCTATCCCCCAAGCACCTCTGTTCGATCGGAGGATCTGAAAGCAGACATGCCAGCGCTGCCCCCATTTCGTTTTCATCGTCCTCAGGCTGCACTTGCTTACTTTGCTCAGCCTCAGCCGATAGATCTGCCTGCCCTTCGGCGATGTCATCCTCAGGTAACTGTAAATCAAAGAAAATCTCAAATCCCGGTACGCGCTTCTTCTCTGCGTTGAGCCACGGCTCTGGGCAACCAGAGAACAGAAAGTCTTGCCCCTCCCGGATGAAGCGTCCGTTTAGGGTCCCCCGAATGGGCTGGTGCATTAAGTCAAAGGGTTTCCCCATCTGTTTTGCTTTGGCCCTTCCAGCCATTTCCTTTCCTTTCCTTATCCAATCCTCTTTGGTGGGTAGGTAGCCCAAACCAAAGGTATGTGGGTTATGTGGCACTTCGGCCGATGCTGTGGCACCTTTCCTGCCGCTCTTGCCTAATCCCATCCCAGGGATGTGCTGGAGTTTGTTCATAAGATAGACTGCTTGGGCACTGACATACACCCCTTCATTAGCTGCCATGATGTTCTGTACGACCCGAGCCTCGGCCAAGGTAAAACCTGATATGAACACATCTTCCATACCATGCTCGATTTCTAGAACAGGCGTAGATACCTCCGGTGGTGGATGAATTGATGAGTTTCCAAAAACAATGGCTACTCCCTTCCCATAGGGGTATTTCACCACTTGATGTAGGGTAGAGGAGACCGCCTTTACCTGATGCAGCCACGGCCGCCCCAAAAGCAAGTTGAACGTTGCAGGAACCTCCAAGACGTGGAAATCTATCTCGTGCTGTCCTGGCCCAACCTTTGTTTGAATCTTGACTGTCCCCATCACTTCCCGGCTCATGTTGTCATACGCCCGAATCACCTGGGCCGTTGGCACAAAATCCGCGACTTTCAAACCAATCGCATAAGCTGTCCTTGCCGGGCAGACGTTGATGGCGGACCCCGTGTCGACAAGTACCACAGGTATCCATTTTTCTCTGCACTCGACAGAGATGTAGAGCGGCTTGTTATGGTTCGCACCCTCGGGTGGCAGCTCTTTGTCAGAAAAACTCAATGCTGGGGAACTTCCTCCCGAAAAGACTAAGCCCACCAGCTGTTCGGGCGTGGTATCTATGGAAAGGTTGGCCTTATCCATGGTCGAAAGGACAGCCTGCCTATGTACTCAAGAAGCCATAAGTAGTCCCCAGATGGAGATGTCTGCTTGTATCTTTTTCAATTGTCTCAATACGGCCTCGTCTTCGAGTTGCTTCTCCTTTTGTTTCTCTGCTTCATTATCTTTCCCAGACGCCTCTGGTTGATCTAGGTGTGGAGGCTTGAAATACCATCCACTCCTAGTCATGTGATCGACTTCGCCGATATACCAGGTATCATCTGGTCGGTTATCTTTCCAATCCTCGTCCGTGTGGGCCAGACATAGATCGTCGTCTTCCCACCACATACCATCTGCTGCTGACAAGCATCTGTCTGGTTCTGGCACAACTGTCCCGATACTTGCAGTACCTCTTATCCCTATGCCCGCAGCATTATCCATTTCTGTATCTTTGGCAGTCTCAACCCCCACATGACCTTTTGCCTTCCTGACCCTCTCAGAATCTTTGAGTCTTTCCTGTTCTGACTGTGTCAATGCAGTAGATTGCTCACTGATCCCTGTACTCAAAATGCTCCATTCCCGAGCGAAATTCTCGACACCGGCGCTCTCCGGCGATGTATTCTGCTCTTTGACACTCCCGGCCGTTGTGGACATTCCCGCCCCTGTCGGGCCTTGTTCTGGCTGGAACTCCCCTATTACATCTGGCTGATCGTCTAACCATCCCGTGGCCTCCGCTGATTCTTCATTATCGTACCAGTTGGTGGCTGAATGTTCTAGATCTTGGTTATCGCAAAATTGGAACTTGGCAAAATCCTCTTCCATGGCTGCCAAATCATCCATTTCCTGTCTTGGACTGTTTCCTTGGATTACACACAGCTCTCCCCCGACTGGAAATTCGACATTTGGTCTATTCTGGCCCACTGGTGAAATGTAGTCACTCGGACTGTAAGCGTTCCCAACATCATTCTCAGGCTTCACAGACTCTGGTTTGACAACCTCCTTCTTGTTCTCGGTGGTCACCACCACTGGCTTGGGTTGGGTTATAGAGACGTCCATCATGCACAAATCGGTGCAATCAGGGAGGAAAACTTTCGGTTTAGGCAAGTAGGAGGGTGTGATATAGATACTAGGATCGTAGGATGCGACCCCAGTGTAGATGAAGTTGATTCTTTTGGGTGGTGGAACTTGGTTATGTGTGGGGAGAGGATTCGTAGTAACATTGGGTTTCTCAGGGGGTAAAATCACCCCATTATCAATGAGATCTTGAATCTCATGACGTAACCGAAAGCACAGGTCGGTGTCGTGACCGTGCTGCTGGTGGAACGCACAATACTTGGCTGGATTGTGGGTGGCGGGTAGTCTTTCAGGTAAGGGCCGCGGCTCTTGGGGCTTCAGATGCCCTTTTCTGATCAAAACCCCCAAAGCTTTGGACAGGGGCATATAAAGTGGAGCGAAGATTCTGGTGTTTCTGGGAGGGTATTTGGCTGTTTGTGAGTTGCTTCCGGACGCACCGGAGAATGGTGTGGCGGCCGTATTTCTTGGGGAAGGGTTAGTGGTGACCATACTCACTTCGGAGGTCCTGGCGGTCGTAGCACCGCTCGGGCCTGCATTAGTATTATGATTGAAATTTCTGCGGGGTTGCTCCCGGTCATTATCAATCCATCCTTGTCTCAAGGCGTCCTCGATCTGCACCCCCATTTCATGCAGATCAGCAAAGGTGGGAAAGGGGACTACAATCATCTTTTGCCTTAGTTTCGGCTGAAGATTGCGCACAATCATCCGAATCTGGTCTTTGTCCGTGGGTCTTAAGGTCATCATCGAAGCCTTAGCCCGCCATCTGGTTACAAATTCTGAGAAGCTTTCCTTGGGTTCTTGCCTTGTTGTCTCGAGATCCCGGGTCGTGATCTCGATTTGTGTGTTATACGAGTACTGCAGGATGAAGGCCTCGGCCATCTCGTCCCAATTTCTCTTGACGTCATCCTCTAACTTGGCATACCATGCGGCCGCCACACCTGACAAGGTCTGGCCAAACAAAGACAGCTTTTGTAATCTGGTGAGGCCCATTGGCCCTAAGACGTCTGAAAATAGTCGCAGGTGTACCATGGGATCCTCAGATCCGTCAAAACGATCAATTTGTGGCATCTTAAACCGATCCGGCAGTGTCACGGCCGTGTCGATGTATCCGTCTCCAATGTCCGAAATGGACTTCGCACCTTGAGATTTCTTGAACAGCTTTTCAAGCTTGTGCATTTTCAATGTCACAGGGTCCACCTCGGACTCGAAGGGAGAATCCGGCAGATTGATGGGGGTGGGTGCCTTGGATTGTTGAGGTGGAATCGGGAGGGGAGCTGGCCCTGTTGGGATGTCTGTATCCTCTTGGGTGTTCCGGGCGATTGGTGTCTCCTCGAGTATTGGAACCCTTAATGGAGGAGGGATTTGCTGCGAAAGTGATGCCCCAGTTTGCTGTTGCAATCTCCCAATTAAATCCGCTTGCTCACTCATGACTGTAGCTTGTTGTCTGGCGAATTCTGCCTGTCAGACAGCGTCTTGCTGCATCATTTTCATGCTTTCCTGAAGTTGGCGCACCATCTCCTCTAAGCTAGCCATACTGTTCTGCTCTGGTTGAATTACTGGTATGCGTTCCCTCTCTGTGGGTGAAACGGGATCCTGATCCCTACTGTACACAGGTGGGGTAGACGAAGCCCTTTGCACTGACTGTTGAACCAATGTCCTCTGCCTAGTTGCCTTCCGTTTAGTAACCGGGGGTAGAGAACGATACACTGGTTGTCCTTCTATCAGATCCTCAGATCGATGGAGGCGGCGACCTCTGATCCAGAGTGCTTGGGGAATGTCTACTAGGTTAGACGCAATGATGCTAAACTACCTAGCAAAAAGATAAATAAAGCAATAAATAAACCGACAACCGGACAGCACAACAGTATAAAATAAACATATAATACACAGTTGGATATTCAAAATACAAAGTCGGTGAGCCGAACACACTATTCCTCGATATTGATCACTGTTTCCCCAAAAACAAACTCTGTTCCCAACACTGAACCTTGATACCCGCAGATAACTGATTCTCTTAAAACTGATACTGATGCCCTCAGGCCTGATGCCCAGACTTGCAAACTGGTATGTACATTTCCCTGTAGAAATACATTCTAAAAGCACATAGCAAGTAAAAAGAGCCAAAACACCCCTACGTTGGGGTAGGGTTTCCCTGTCCTATTTTGTCAGGAGCTAGGGTTTCACTATGCACGCAGCAGTTCTCAAACAACCTAATATCGGGTAAGCAGCCTGTCCTAATTTGGAATGGTCACTATGGATCCGAATATGCACTAGGTCGAATGGTCAAAAAGGGTGCCCCGGTAAACCGGGGTTTGTGTTCCCATGCTGTCAGAGCCCATAGCCGGTCAACCTTATGGACATGCCTTGACAAGACAAGCCTCCGGCAAACCGTTCAGGAATGGCAGATGGCAAACACTGTGTTCCTAGGCGCACCAATGCACATGCAATGCAAAGAAACACACAAATGAAATCAAAACAGGATATCATGAGTTCGAGTCAAGCTCTCTAATTTTCCCCAGCGGAGTCGCCAGAAACTGTAACAAGCCCGCGGGGGGAACCTCGCTACAGTTCGGACTCTCGATTTGTGTCACGGTTCTTAATCTGAACCAAAGAGTCCAAATCTGGCAAATCGTTTGAGAAAACAGATTTTGTTGAAAAAGTAGTGCCAAACATGGACTGCTTTGCCAGATACAGAGTCGCCACCTAAATATTTTTAAAATGGGGAAATTTAGGAAACCCTGACTCGGTGCCGAAGGCCACATGTCCGTCATCACCGGAGTTGTCTCGGCTCGGGAGCTTGGGTACGATCGGGGAAGGTCAGCTATGAGCACCCCCTCTCGTCCGATCCGAAGATCGGCCTCTACTAACCGTGATATCCAATTTTGAAAACGTTATGTGTTCTTAATCCGGTTATTAGCCTAGAATTACTATGTTGTGCGCGCAGCAAACAAGTATAGACCAAATCACCCAAATTGGAACAAAACATTTCATGTTTGTTTTGAAAATGGTTTGCTACTCGCAAGTAGGCCAAAATGCAGATTTTGCCACCCTCAAGTGGGCTTTTAGAGAAGATGATTTTGCCACTATTTAGTGGGCTTAAAACTCACAGTTTTAATGCATTATTCCAATTTAAGTAATTCAACATCCATCCACAGGCATTCAAACAATTTATAACACATAAGCATCTAGCCACATGTTAAGCATACTGTCATGGCAACACTCACACGCATGCGGGATGCTAAAGCATAAACACTTACATCGTACTCCGTGCCAAAATAATAAGCTAGTTAGCAAACATGCATGTCCTAGTTCATGTTAAAAATGGCTAATGCATCACATGCAAAAATGCAATCTAGGCAGGCTCGGCTAACCCTAAACATGGCATATGAAATGCGATCAACTATCACGTATTCAAGTTTTGAATTGAAGTACAAATGCAGTTAGCGTGGTGTACCGAGCCTAATGCATGCAATACAAATGGATGCACACATGCATAGCATAAGGTATGCTAATTTAAACGTGCCCTAATCTACCATCATAAGCAGGTAAATAAAAGGGAGAAAGAAGTGGGGGTTGGAAGACATGCACACACACACCCACACTTATTACATCTTTACCCTCACTCGGAGGGATCAAATAAATATTACAGTCTCAAAATAATAAACGAATAAAATTATTACAAGATTTCTAATTTAATTTAAAAGAAAAGATGGCAAAGGAAAGAAGAGGGCAGCTGCAGCCTCTGCCTCGGGATGCGCGAATGGTGCATGCTCAAATCCGTCTCGCCCGAAAAACCCGTACTGTACTCCTGCCGCCTCTGTTTGTACTGCCTTGTCTTTCTGAAAATTGCCAAAGTACTGGAGCAAGTTCCTTGCATCCTGCAGAGCACCACCGGCCGGACAGAATTACCACCGGCACTTCACAATTCCCATCGGCACTTTTTGGATTCATCGGCACTCCATATATTGCCGGTCGGCACTAAATTCTGCCGGTCGGCAGAAACTTCCTGCAGAAGACAATTTGACAGCAAACAAAGAACAGGCAGTGCATGACATGGAGTTTTCGGGCACATGTAAGCATGGTCATACTTCCTATCATGTTTTGAACTCAAAGAAGCATGACCTTCAATCTTTGAGCCATCAATGGTGCATGATGACTCAAGGGATCAAATTTGCCATTTAATGTAAAGATGTATGCAACAAACACAATGAACTCTGAAACCTTATCATGGCGAAGTCAAAGGCCTCAGGGACCGAAAGTTAAGACGCGTTGCATCACTTGTGGTATGAACGCCCCTCAACTCTCACACTTGGTTTGACACCCCAAACCAAGTAATGCAATGCATGTTATGCAAAACATGGCTCAAAATGCAACATGATACCAACGTGCAAGGTATGCCAAGAATCATGCAACTAGTATGGCAAGCATGCAATGTTAGACATACAAGACACAAATGTGATGTAAACACGGACACTTTGAGCAATAGAATTATCATGCTACAACAACATATGAAGCAACCATGCATCAATCATGAAGCAATCATGCAAAGATGGCTTAAAATGGCAAGGGGGCAGACCCTCACCCTCCTCAAAACAGTGGCCAAAGTTGTCCGATAGATAGACCAATATTCATGCCAACATGCAAGCCAAAAGTCCTATGGTTAAGGCACAAAAAGGGAAACATTTCACACTCATCAACATGACCACTCATGGCATGATTAAAACAAGTAAAAACAGAATTTTTACATGCAAAATGGGAGCCCAAAACCTCCTAATATGACAGCTAAAGTACCTCCCATGAAACAAATGCACTAAGGGCCACTCCTAGGCATAAGAGGACACACCCTCAAGGCATGAAAGAGGTCATGCATGCACACATACAAACATGATTCTTGGGCTAAAATGTGGCCCTTGATGATGTTAAAATCATGAGGGTAATCACAAACATGCATGCTAGAAGCCAACATGCTCAAAGCTTTCAAGCCAAAATACAAAGCAACCCTAACAAACATGTCAAGCATGATCAAAAGGATAACCAAAAAACTTTAAGCACGGAAAAACAATACTAAAAGCTTCATGGAACTAAGCCAACATACACAAGAATCATGGCCTAATCATGAGGTGTATTTCTAAGCAAAATGGAGCAATACAAAGCAAGTATTATAAGCATACAAGGAGGCACAAATCCGGCCAAAAACAGAGGTTACATATGACCTAAAATACCTAAAAAAAATCTGAAATGAGGCCAAGGATCATCAAGCACACATGCTACCCTTTTGAGCCCAAAAAAGCATGGAAGCAAACCATGAAGGGAGAGGGGTGTCCCTCCCCTATGCAAGACTTCAAACCATTTTTTTTGACACTAAAATACACTGATTTTCAGTGGTCAAAGGACCAAAACACTGAAGTGGACAAAACCTTATGAAAGAGGCACCAAAATGGATCAAACAAGGCTTAGAAGGGGGAGCTTGTACCCAAACCACAAAATGACCTTAATGAAAGTGCTAGAGCAGGTAAATACAAGCCCTTTTTATGTTATACACAAGAGCTAAAATAGCAAGCTAGATAGGTAAAAAACTATTGCAAGTTTGGGGAATATAAATCAAAATGCTCACCCTTGAAGAACCTTTGAAGAACAAATGGTCTAGCCTCCTTCTTTGGATCAAAACCAGTCCAAAAACTCAAGAAACAACCCCCCAAGTCCCTCAATCGCGGAGTAAGGTGTAATGGTGTGTGTAATGGTGCAAAAGTAAGGTAAAAACCACCTTTTGAGCTAAGAAACACACACAAAGGAGGAGAGAGGGGGAGGTATAGAGATAATATGTATCTATATCTCAAAGGTCTGGTTTTTGGTTGCAAGAAGCTAACCTAGATCAAAGAGGAAGACTCTCCTCTTATAAGACTCCCTCTTGCAAAGCTTATTCAACAAGCTTGCTTAGAGGGAGATCCCTCCATACACGTGTATGGAGGGGGGAAGAGTTGGTGCCAGCTATCACAGCTGGCACAAAATATCTCCATAAAGTGGATGAACAGTGGTCGGCTACCCAAAAATGCCATTTCGGCAAAAAATAGTGCCGACCGGCAACAAATTATGTCGACCGGCAATAAAGTGTGCCGACCGGCAAACAAAAGTGCCGATGGAAGAAAAAGGCCATCCGGTGGCCTCCAGCCACTGCCGGTGGTGTGTGGGGATGCCTCATAAGGAATTCCCTGCCCTTCCAAGGCAAAACACAAGTGTTCGGTGTGAAACCAAACACTAAACGGTCAAGTTCGGAGATCCTGAGGCAGGGCGCGCGAGCCGAGACCTCCGGGAACTCTAAACGAACACAACATGGATAATCACCGAGTGTTCAAACGGTGACGTCCAAGTCTTGAGGACGGTCAAAAATGGGGTGTCCACAGCTACCCATCAACCTGATGTCATCTTCATGAATTTCATTGACAGAGTACTCCTCTTTCATGATTTGCCAAGTATTCAACGATTCTATTGAAGATGTAATCCAAAAATTGATGAATCTCATTTGAATGCATGTATAAGTGTTGCTAGAAGACGTCGTGTACATGAAATTGATATCAATGTTTGCAGATCCATGAATCTTAAGTTGCCTAGAAATCTCGTTATATGCAAAACCCTTGTAGTCTTAAAACTCAGATCACATATCAAGTTTGATTTTCCTAACTCCATTTATTTCCCTCGTCTCATAATCTTTCATGTTTCACTTATATTTTTGAGCAATGACTTGACCCAGAAGCTCTTTTCTTTCTGCCATGTGTTCAAAGAATTATCTATTTCTGCAGAGATGGGTTCTAGGAAAATAGACTTCATACACATATCTACAAAGCAATTAGGAAACTCTAACACTATGGTCGTGGTTGATACACCAATTCTTGAAAGCCTTCAAGTCAAAGATTATTGCTTGGTTTGCTATTGTCTGAATATCAGATCCTTATTAGTTATAGCAAGTGTTTGTGTTGAAGCCCCTTATCCAGCATGCTCTCGCAGTCATGACACATGTGAACCAAGTATTTGTGCTTTTGAAATCAATTTCTAATATTAATCATCTACATCTAAAGGCTAGCACTATGGCAGTAAGTTTACTCTTCCTTTTTATCACTTTAATAAGCAGTGAAGATGTAGATTATCATATGCTAATGCTATATCATTTATGAACTTTATCTAGCATCATTTTTGTTTTATATGTCTGACTATTTTTGTCATTTATGATCTCTGATGAAGGTTTTCGGCTTTGCTAATGACAAATATTGGCCTGTGTTTCCTAATTTGACCTATTTGGAATTTCATGCTTGAAATGACTTTTGCTGCAAGAATTTGTCAGACTTATTGAATAGTGTGCCTAAATTGGGCACTTTTCAATTTGAGATGGTGAGTCAAAATTTAAAATAACCATTCCTAATCGATGATTTGCAAATTTCGTACATTTCCTTTTCCAGTTTGTAGATAACACTTTATGATAGTTTTAAATCTTCAAAGCAATTTAAGTGGTTTGAACTATAAACGGGGCCAAGCTATATGAGTTCTTCCCTTAAAGAAATTGAAGTCTTTGGCATTGATTGTTAGCTCCAGCCCAAGTGGATCTCCCATGTGAAGTCAAGCTGGCCATGTGCTGTGCCAGCGCAAAGGTGGACGGCCAACAAAAGGTGAGTGAACAGTTGGCCATGTGTTGTGCCAGCCAAGCTCTCTAGCTTCCTCCATCTTGGTGTATAAATACATAACAACCAAGGAAAATGGAGAAGAAGTGAGTGTGGTGCAAAAAAAAGAAGTGAGTGCGGTGTATAAATACATAAATCTCTTGTGTGTTTGATTTCTAGTGTGTCTTAATCCTCACAAGTGGTATCAGAATCGAGTTGGTCATTTTTGAGAAAAATAGGGTGTGATTTTCAAAATTGCCAAAAGTCAAGTTGCTCGAAATTCACTTTTAAGCATACCAAGAGGAAGCTCTCGACGAGATAAGTCCAGAACTGCATAGCAGAGCCCAAGAGGAGGCTCCACACACCCTCACGTGCCATCTGAAGAAAGCGTGTTAGGCCCACTCTCACTCACGCACTTCACGCGCCGTTGATTGTGCTGGCTCGTGATGTCAGTCGTAGACAAGCGCTTGACGCGCGGCGGACGAAAGAAGGCGAGTGGCCAGTGCCACGTGTTTTCCATGTTAGCACCACGTCATTGACACATCATTGCCACGTCGCTACCACGTCAGTCAATCAATGCCACATCATTAATTTGGAGGAAATTAACCTTAGTGAAGATGCTACCCCTGAAGAGGGGCCTATAGCAATTCAAGACAAATGGAAGAAGAACCTTAGGGGAAAGACAATCCATTTGATAAGGGTACTTGAGCACGAGGACTTGATGAGAGCAAGCTATTCGCAGTTATTTGAAAACAATATGTAGTTAAATTTCAAGGACAAAATTTCTTTAAGAGGGGATAGGTTGTGAGGCCCCTGATCTTTGCAATATTTTCTTTAACCCTTACTTTTAAATTATTTATTTGTAGTCCCTCAATTTCTTAATTAATTTCAATTTTAACCCAAAAACATGCGCCAACCAGAAACTCGCAAACCCCAAATTGAACTCGGGAACTCAGGATCCATTTCTAAAGCATTAATAATAATTAAATTAATTTTCTAAGTATATTTTCCACACAGAAACCCTAGGTTTCCGGTTCTCAGTACAATTCGCAATAAAATTCAAAACAAAGAAACTTTAACCAAATTAAAATTCCATACCTTAAATAAATTAAATACTCCACTTAATTAAATGTTCAAATTCATAAATTAAAGCCAAAGCCCTCATATTTTAATCAAATTACAAATTGACCCCAAGTTAGTACTATCATATATATATACTTGTACCGTTAAACTTATTTAATAAATTGTACACGATATCTTGAAATAACTATCAAATTACATGCAAAAATAAAAAGAAAAATCTTCCCAAAATCACAATCAATGGACAACCAACCTTGGGAATAGAAATTGATGTATTCCTTTCAAAGTATTCTAGTACACCCCCAAATACTTTTAACAATGTATATAAATGCTTGATATAATAATGATCATTCAAGATACAAATAGCATGCTAAAATCCATTATTTTCTCTGTGAAAAGGATGATGCTCAATGCACTTTTATTAAACCAGAGTCCAACATTAACAACGTGGCAGTAAATATGCACTAGAATCTCAAGGTAAGAGCCAAATACATATATAGATTTTACATATCAAAATAGTCCCACATTTACCGGTTCGATACAGAAGGGCGATGGGCATCTAAAACACACGTTTCTCCACATTTGTCGGCTCAATACGACTGTGCTAGTGGACACCTAAAATAATTTTTTTTACCACATTTGCTGACTCGATAGTAGGGCCAATGGACACAAAAACTCTTTTGGTTTTTCACATTTTTCGGCCTAATACGGTAGGGCCATTGGCCACCCAAAAACCTTTCGCACATTCGTCCAGCATCAAGCGAGCAGTTGCGCACCTTGACTCTCTGCGCAGGTACTAATACAACACACAATTCATTTTCCAAAACTAACTCTACTAACCGGATTACTACGCCATTTACTCCCTTCCCTGGATTCATCACTTTTCAAAATCATATGTCGTCTCAAGTAAAAACCATGTGATGCAAATGCAATACTTGAGTTTGCAAATGTTTTAATTTACTTAATGTTCAATTCATTTCTACAAGAATAATTACGATAATACATAATCGAAGATAATCTCAACAATTCCCATAATCACCTATAATCATAACCTCGATCCAAAATTTATATCATTACAATATCACCTTGTGTTTCAACTCAAATCAATTCCAATCTCACTTTAAAGCATTACGTAGTTTTCAAAATTCTCATTTTCATTAAAATCATAAATTCAAGGCTTCATAAAGATTTGATTCAATAACTTCCATTATCGACAATAATTCCTTCATAAATCCAGAGGTAACATAACTCCATAATTTCCATGTGTTTCAATACCATATCAATTTCAATTTTAACAAACATCAATTTGTTTCAAAACCATCTTTAAACAAAATCTCCAAACCTAGGATCTCAAGAAAATTGGGATATTTTTCTCATTTCTTTTGCAAAACCTTCAAATTATCAGATACTAACCTTCAATATGTCAAACATTCAAAACATTTCAATAAAATAAAATAAAAACTTTGTAAGAAAATCCCATTTGTATACATTTATATATTTTTAATCAAAACACTAGCTCATATATCGTCATAAGTACGAAAGTACCACATAATCATATCAACACAAGGATATACAAAATTAAAGGTATTCCAACCACAAAGGAGAGAGATTTGATGAACACCTAAAGGTTGATGGTGACGAAAACGCGATCAACCTAGCGCAAAACGAGCACTCGATGATCCATGCATTCTATCCTTAAGAATTAGGGCGAGATTTTCACCTAAAACCCCTAAATCTAAGGTTTTTGTGAGCTTAGATGCTCAATAATGGTGGACAAAAGAGAGAAAGGGGGAAGAAAAATGCAAAAAAATGGGTTTTGACGCGCACTCAGGACTTTTATAAATAGACTATCGTGGGCGCGATCTTTCCCATCGCAGGCATGACCATTAGGGTTGCGGGCAGCTAGTGGGCTCCAAGGATTCCGCAGACAAAGTACTGGGGCTACATATTGGTCACAAGCGCGACAATTGTGAACATGGGCATGACCACTCAAGGAAAATTTCTGCTGGTTTTGAATTCCCATACATCAACCTTATTTTTAGCATTTAAGTAAATGTTTTCATTTAGTCCCTTACATTTATATTTCATTTACTTAAGTTTACAATGTAAATAAGGAAATACCCATCATTTGGAATCAAGGAAAAATACAAAAATTCAAAATTCAATTAAATCAAGAAGTGGTTCTTCCAGTTTTATTACAAAATTAATTTTTTTACTGCAATTATTAAGTTCGATGTTGAAGTAAAGTGGAAAGTACTTCGTAGAAAAATCCTCATAAAATCAAATTAGACTATTTAATATATAAGGAACAATTACTGGAAAAAAAAAAATTATTTTCCATATTGTGAGTTTTTAAAAATTCAACTTTCACACTTGGAAAATTTTTAGACGAAGTCCAATTTTGACAGAAAAATCTTTTTAATGCAACCATCTTTATATGAAAAAGAAAAAGGTCCGGGTCTCGACCTGAGCTATAACAATCCACTACTTATTAGAACAAATTTTTTTACAGACTTTGTCTATCCAGGCACTGCACATTTCATGGCTTTGAGGTCGAACTATCAACCTAGTTCGAAGAAGAAACTGAATGGGAATTGAGAAGATAGGATCAACAGGTTGCTAGACTTGGTTCTTGTCCACATTTTCTTTTTCCTTCCAACAAAATACGCAGTTGGGACTTTCATTCTATCAGCAAGATGGCCACACATATGGGCTTTCGTCTCCAATCTAGAATTTGATGCATGGACAATGTTTTCTCGGTTTGCTACCCATCAACCTGATGTCATCTTCATGAATTTCATTGACAGAGTACTCCTCTTTCTTGATTTGCCAAGTATTCAACGATTCTATCGAAGATGTAATCCAAAAATTGATTAATCTCATTTGAATGCATGTATAAGTGTTGCTAGAAGACGTCGTGTACATGAAATTGATATCAATGTTTGCAGATCCATGAATCTTAAGTTGCCTAGAAACCTCGTTATATGCAAAACCCTTGTAGTCTTAAAACTCAGATCACATATCTAGTTTGATTTTCCTAACTCCATTTATTTCCCTCGTCTCATAATCTTTCATGTTTCACTTATATTTTTGAGCAATGACTTGACCCAGAAGCTCTTTTCTTTCTGCCATGTGTTCAAAGAATTATCTATTTCTGCAGAGATGGGTTCTAGGAAAATAGACTTCATACACATATCCACAAAGCAATTAGGAAACTCTAACACTATGGTCGTGGTTGATACACCAAATCTTGAAAGCCTTCAAGTCAAAGATTATTGCTTGGTTTGCTATTGTCTGAATATCATATCCTTATTAGTTATAGCAATTGTTTGTGTTGAAGCCCCTTATCCAGCATGCTCTCACAGTCATGACACATGTGAACCAAGTATTTGTGCTTTTGAAATCAATTTCTAATATTAATCATCTACATCTAAAGGCTAGCACTATGGCAGTAAGTTTACTCTTCCTTTTAATCACTTTAATAAGAAGTGAAGATGTAGATTATCATATGCTAATGCTATATCATTTATGAACTTTATCTAGCATCATTTTTGTTTTATATGTTTGACTATTTTTATCATTTATGATCTCTGGTGAAAGCTTTCGGCTTTGCTAATGATAAATATTGGCATGTGTTTCCTAATTTGACCCATTTGGAATTGGATGTTTGCAATAACTTTGGCTGCAAGAATTTGTCAGACTTATTGAATAGTGTGCCTAAACTGGGCACTTTTCAATTTGAGGAGGTGAGTCAAAATTTAAAATAACCATTCCTAATCAATGATTTGCAAATTTCGTACATTTCCTTTTCCATTTTGTAGATAACACTTCATGATAGTTTTAAATCTTCAAAGCAATTTAAGTGGTTTGAACCATAAAGGGGACCAAGCTATATGAGTTCTTCCCTTAAAGAAATCGAAGTCTTTGGAATTGATTGTTAGCTCCAGCCCAAGTGGATCTCCCATGTGAAGTCAAGCTGGCCATGTGTTGTGCCAGCGCAAAGGTGGACGGCCAACAAAAGGTGAGTGAACAGTTGGCCATGTGTTGTGCTAGCCATGCTCTCTAGCTTCCTCCATCTTGGTGTATAAATACATAACAACCAAGGAAAATGGAGAAGAAGTGAGTGTGGTGCAAAAAAAAGAAGTGAGTCCGGTGTATAAATACATAAATCTCTTGTGTGATTGATTTCTAGTGTGTCTTAATCCTCACAAGTGGTATCAGAATCGAGTTGGTCATTTTTCAGAAAAATAGGGTGTGATTTTCAAAACTGTCAAAAGTCAAGTTGCTCAAAATTCACTTCTAAGCATACCAAGAGGAAGCTCTCGACGACATAAGTCCAGAACTGCATAGCAGAGCCCAAGAGGAGGCTCCACGCACCCTCACGTGCCATCTGAAGAAAGCGCATGAGGCCCACTCTCACTCACGCACTTCACGCGCCGTTGACTGTGCTGGCTCGTGATGTCAGTCGTAGACAAGCGCTTGATGCGCGGCGGACGAAAGAAGGCGAGTGGCCAGTGCTACGTGTTTTCCACGTTAGCACCACGTCATTGACACATCATTGCCACGTCGCTGCCACGTCAGTCAATCAATGCCACATCATTAATTTGGAGGAAATTAACCTTAGTGAAGATGCTACCTTTGAAGAGGGGCCTATAGCAATTCAAGACAAATGGAAGAAGAACCTTAGGGGAAAGGCAATCCATTTGATAAGGGTACTTGAGCACGAGGACTTGATGAGAGCAAACTATTCGCAGTTATTTGAAAACAATATGTAGTTAAATTTCAAGGACAAAATTTCTTTAAGGGGGGATAGGTTGTGAGGCCCCTGATCTTTGCAATATTTTCCTTAACCCTTACTTTTAAATTATTTATTTGTAGTCCCTCAATTTCTTAATTAATTTCAATTTTAACCCAAAAACATGCGCCAACCGGAAACTCGCAAACCCCAAATTGAACTCGGGAACTCAGGATCCATTTCTAAAGCATTAATAATAATTAAATTAATTTTCTAAGTATATTTTCCACACAAAAACCCTAGGTTTCCGGTTCTCAGTACAATTCGCAATAAAATTCAAAACAAAGAAACTTTAACCAAATTAAAATTCCATACCTTAAATAAATTAAATACTCCACTTAATTAAATGTTCAAATTCATAAATTAAAGCCAAAGCCCTCACATTTTAATCAAATTACAAATTGACCCCAAGTTAGTACTATCATATATATATACTTGTACCGTTAAACTTATTTAATAAATTGTACACGATATCTTGAAATAACTATCAAACTACATGCAAAAATAAAAAGAAAAATCTTCCCCAAATCACCATCAATGGACAACCAACCTTGGGAATAGAAATTGATGTATTCCTTTCAAAGTATTCTAGTACACCCCCAAATACTTTTAACAATGTATATAAATGCTTGATATAATTATGATCATGCAAGATACAAATAGCATGCTAAAATCCATTATTTTCTCTGTGAAAAGGATGATGCTCAATGCACTTTTATTAAACCAGAGTCCAACATTAACAACGTGGCAGTAAATATGCACTAGAATCTCAAGGTGAGAGCCAAATACATATATAGATTTTATATATCAAAATAGTCCCACATTTATCGGTTCAATACAGAAGGGCAATGGGCATCTAAAACACACGTTTCACCACATTTGTCGGCCCAATACAACAGTGCTAGTGGACACCCAAAATAATTTTTTACCACATTAGCTGACTCGATACAAGGGCCAATGGACACAAAAACTCTTTTGGTTTTTCACATTTGTCGGCCTGATACGGTAGGGCCATTGGCCACCCAAAAACCTTTCGCACATTCGTCCAGCATCAAGCGAGCAGTTGGGCACCTTGACTCTCCGCGCTAGTACTAATACAACACACAATTCATTTTCCAAAACTAACTCTACTAACCGAATTACTACGCCATTTACTCCCTTCCCTGGATTCATCACTTTTCAAAATCATTTGTCGTCTCAAGTAAAAACCATGTGATGCAAATGCAATACTTGAGTTTGCAAATGTTTTAATTTACTTAATGTTCAATTCATTTCTACAAGAATAGTTACGGTAATACATAATCAAAGATAATCTCAACAATTCCCATAATCACCTATAATCATAACATCGATCCAAAATTTATATCATTACAATATCACCATGTGTTCCAACTCAAATCAATTCCAATCTCACTTTAAAGCATTACGTAGTTTTCAAAAATCTCATTTTCACTAAAATCATAAATTCAAGGCTTCATAAAGATTTGATTCAATAACTTCCATTATCAACAATAATTCCTTCATAAATCCAGAGGTTACATAACTCCATAATTTCCATGTGTTTCAATACCATATCAATTTCAATTTTAACAAACATCAATTTGTTTCAAAACCATCTTTAAACAAAATCTCCAAACCTAGGATCTCAAGAAAATTGGGATATTTTTCTCATTTCTTTTGCAAAACCTTCAAATTATCAGATACTAACCTTCAATATGTCAAACATTCAAAACATTTCAATAAAATAAAATAAAAAACTTTCAGAGAAAATCCCAGTTTTATATATTTATATATTTTTAATCAAAACACTAGCTCATATATCGTCATAACTACGAAAGTACCACATAATCTTATCAACACAAGGATATACAAAATAAAAGGTATTCCTACCACAAAGGAGAGAGATTTGATGAACACCTAAAGGATGATGGTGACGAAAATGCGATCAACCTAGCGCAAAACGTTGCCCTCGACGATCCATGCATTCTATCCTTAAGAATTACGGCGAGATTTTCACGTAAAACCCCTAAATCTACGGTTTTTGTGAGCTTAGATGCTCAACAATGGCGGACAAAAGAGAGAAAGGGGGGAGGGAAGTGCAAAAAAATGGGTTTTGACGCACACTCAGGACTGTTATAAATAGACTATCATGGGCGCAATCTTTCCCACCGCAAGCGTGACCATGAGGGTTGCGGGCAGCTAGCGGGCTCCAAGGATTCCGCAGACAAAGTACCGGGGCTACATATTGGTCACAAGTGCGACAATTGTGATCGTGGGCATGACCACCAGGGAAAATTTCTGCTGGTTTTGAATTCCCGTACATCAACCTTATTTTTAGAATTTAAGTAAATGTTTCCATTTAGTCCCTTTCATTTATATTTCATTTACTTAAGTTTACAATGTAAATAAGGAAATACCCTTCATTTGGATTCAAAGAAAAATAAAAAAATTCGAAATTCAATTAAATCAAGAAGTGGTTCTCCCAGTTTTATTACAAAATTAATTTTTTGACTATAATTATTAAGTTTGACGTTGAAGTAAAGTGGAAAATACTTCGTAGAAAAATCCTCATAAAATCAAATTAGACTATTTAATATATAAGGAACAATTACTACAAAAAAAATTTATTTTCCAAATTGTGAGTTTTTAAAAATTCAACTTTCACACTTGGAAAATTTTTAGACGAAGTCCAATTTTGACGGAAAAATCTTTTTAATGCAACCATCTTTATATCAAAAAGAAAAAGGTTTGGGTGTCGACCTGAGATATTGCAATCCACTGCTTATTAGAACAATTTTTTTACAGACTTTGCCTATCGAGGCACTGCACATTTCATGGCTTTGAGGTCAAACTATCAGCCTAGTTTGAAGAAGAAACTGAATGGGAATTGAGAAGATAGGATCAACAGGTTACTGGACTTGGTTCTTGTCCACATTCTCTTTTTCCTTCCAACAAAATACACAGTTGGGACTTTCATTCTATCATCAAGATGGCAACACATATGGGCTTTCGTCTCCAATCTAGAATTTGATGCATGGACAATGTTTTCTCGGTTTGCTACCCATCAACCTGATGTCATCTTCAGGAATTTCATTGACAGAGTACTCCTCTTTCATGATTTGCCAAGTATCCAACGATTCTGTTGAAGATGTAATCCAAAATTTGATGAATCCCATTTGAATGCATGTATATGTGTTGCTAGAAGACGTCGTGTACATGAAATTAATATCAATGTTTGCAGATCCATGAATCTTAAGTTGCCTAGAAACCTCGTTATATGCAAAACCCTTGTAGTCTTAAAACTCAGATCACATATCTAGTTTGATGCTCCTAACTCCATTTATTTCCCTCGTCTCACGATCTTTCATTTTTTCACGTGTTTTTTTGAGCAATGACTTTTCCCAGAAGCTCTTTTCTTTCTACCATGTGTTCTAAGACTTATCTATTTCTGGAGAGATGGGCTCTGGGAAAATAGACTTCATACACATATCTACAAAGCAATTAGGAAACTCTAAGACTATGGTCGTAGTTGATACACCAATTCTTGAAAGCCTTCATGCCAAAGATTATTGCTTGGTTTGCTGTTGTCTGAATATCCTATCCTCATTAGTTAAAGCAAGGGTTTGTGTTGAAGCCCCTTATCTAGTATGCTCTCCTAGCCATGACACATGTGAACCAAGTATTTGTGCTTTTGAAATCAATTTCTAATATTAAGCATCTACATCTAAAGGCTAGCACTATGACAGTAAGTTTACTCTTCCTTTTCATCACTTTAATAAGAAGTGAAGATGTAGATTATCATATGCTAATGCTATATCATTTATGAACTTCATCTAGCATCATTTTTGTTTTATATATTTGACTATTTTTGTCATTTATGATCTCTGATGAAGGCTTTCGGCTTTGCTAATGACAAATATTGGCCTATGTTTCCTAATTTGACCTATTTGGAATTGGATGCTTACAATAACTTTGGCAGCATGAATTTGTCAGACTTATTGAATAGTGTTCCTAAATTGGGCACTTTTCACTTCGAGAAGGTGAGTCAAAATTTAAAATAACCATTCCTAATCGATGATTTGCAAATTTCGTATATTCCCTTTTCCAATTTGTAGATAACACTTTATGATAGTTTTAAATCTTCAAAGCAATTTAAATGGTTTGAGCCATAAAGACGGCAAAGCTATGTGAGGTCTTCCCTTAAAGAAATTGAAGTCTTTGGCATTGATTGTTAGCTCCAGCCCAAGTGGATCTCCCATGTGAAGTCAAGCTAGCCATGTGCTGTGCCAGCGCAAAGGTGGACGGCCAACGAAAGGTGAGTAAACAGTTGGCCATGTGCTTTGCCAGCTAAGCGCCACATCAGCACCACGTCATTGACACGTCACTGCCACGTCGCTGCCACGTCAGTCAATCAATGCCACATGTCTGCCATGTCATCCCCTAATTGACCAATCAACCCATCATGCTGAACCGACCTGACCCAGAATCAGAGGGACTATCTAGTGCTACGATGCTAAGGTACATCTGCAGATCTGAACCATCAAACTTATTTTGGCTAGATCTAAGCCATTTGAAGTCTGATTTTGGCGATCCAATAGTGATTTTTAACTATATGGAGTATTTTGGAGACATTTGTACAGTCAAATTTTTAGTTTGGATTTTTTTGTAAAAAGAAAGAAGACGATGGAGGAATCCACATCAACTTCAGTAACCATGATCAAGTCGAATCCTTCAAATTATGCAATCTGGAAGTCGCGGATGGAAGACATCCTATATTATAAAGACCTGTTTGACCCTATTTTTCTAAAAGAGATTACACCGAAAGCAGAGAAGGATGAAAACTGGAAAAAGATGAACTGAAAGACTGTCGGTTATATCAGACAGTGGATAGACCACAATCTGTTTCACCATGTCGCCCAAGAGACTAATGCCTATGTTCTTTGGAAAATGTTACAAGACATGTACCAGTCAAGGACCGCCCAGAACAAAGCCTTGGTGATGAAAAAGCTTGTAAATCTGTAGTTGAAGAATGGTGTGTCTATCGCCGAGCACACCAGTGAATTAAAAAATCTGGTGAATTAGCTTGCAACTGTTAAGATGTCCTTGGATGATGAAATGCAAGCTGTACTACTGCTCAGTTCTTTACCAGATGACTGGGAGATGTTGGTGGTTTCTCTTAGTAACTCTACACCAGAAGGGAAGCTGACCATGAGCATGGTCACAGACACCTTGTACAATGAAGAGACAAGAAGGAAAGACATGGGAGATAATCAGTCCCATGCTCTTATCACAGAAGATAGAGGCAGAGACAGAGGTGAAGGAAGAGGCAGAGGAAGAAGCAAGAGTAAAGGCAGGTGGAACGACATGAGTAAATCTAGAGACAACAAAGGTCCTGGAGGCAAAAGAGATTACCCTTTCCGTTCTGCATGTGGTCTCAATTGTTTGGAGGCATAAGAAATTACCATCCCGGTTCTACATTAACACAATCCAAACCATTGTAAGAAGCATCATTAAATATCGTAAAATTTTCCTTACCTAAAGGCAATGTCAAAACTGGTGCAGTAGTCAATCTTGTCTTCAATTCTTGGAAAACAAATTGCCTTTCACCATTTCATTCAAAAGGTTTCCCTTTGCGTGTAAATTGGGTGAGTAGTACAACTATCTTAGAGAATTCTTTCACAAACCGTTTGTGATACCCAGCTAAGCCCATGAAATTGCGGACTTCCATTACATTTGTCGGTGTAGGCCAGTTCACAATTGCCTCTATCTTCTACGGGCCGACAGAAATCCCATCTCCGTTGATGACATGCCCTAAGAAGACAACCTCATCTAACCAAAATTCACATTACTTTAGTTTAGCAGATAATTTCTTTTTACTAAGTGTTTGCGAAGATAGTTCTCAAATGTTTATGTTCAATTATACTCTTTTAATATATTAGAATATCATCAATGAAAACCACAACAAACTCATCAAGGTAGGATTTAAAAATTCGGTTCATAAGATCCATAAACACTGTAGGTGCATTAGTCACCCCAAATGGCATAATCAGGAATTCATAATGTTCGTACTGTATTTTGAATGCGGTTTTCTCAACATCTTCTGTGTTCACCTTCAACTGGTGGTGCCCGAATCTCAAATCAATTATTGAAAATATTTGTGATCCCTGCAACTAATCAAACAAATCGTCAATACGAGGCAAAAGGTATTTATTTTTTATCATTACCTTCTTCAATTCCCGGTAGTCAATCCACAGACGTAAAGTCCTGTTTTTTTTCTTTACAAATAAAATCGGTGCCCCCCATGGCGAAGTGCTTGGTCGGATAAACCCTTTTTCAAGCAAATCTTGTAATTGTTCTTTTAATTCTTTCATTTCAACAGTAGACATTATGTATGGAGTTTTTGAGATGGGTTTGGTGTCTGTTCCAACATCAGTAAACTCTATTTCTCTGTCAATCAATTCTCTTGGAAGTTCATCAGGAAATACATCCGGAAATTCTCTAACAACAGGAATACTATCCATTTCACCATTCATAGATTGCTCAGTCAAGATACTACACAAGTAACCCTATCACCCCTTCCTAAGCAGTTTACATGCTTTCATTACTAAAATTAGATAAGGTGGAGGCACTACACCATTACCAACAAATTCAAATTCATCATGTTCCAGCAACCTAAACATAACTTGTTTTGTTACACAGTCAATAATGCCACAATATTTAGACAACCAATCCATACCCAGAAATATATCAAAGTGTTTAATGTCCAAGGGTAAGAAATCTACATATAAAGTAGCACTGCAAACAAGCATATCACAAATATGATACACAAATGTACATAGCACAAATTCCCCTGATGGAGCAGACACACACACTAGATATGGTAATGATTCTTGGGGTCTATTTAATCTAGATTCAAATGTAGTAGACACAAAAGAATGTGTTGATCCAAAATCAATTAACACAAAAGCTTCTTGAGTACATATAGAGATAGTACTTGACACAATGTCTTCTGTGTTTCGTGTGTCACCTGGGACAAGTGCAAAGGCACTCCGTTGTTTCATTGTGTCTTGGGTAGTAGCAGACATCGTGGTATTCCCCAGTTTTGGAATGGATCTGGTCGAACTAGCAGCCGGTTTCCCAGTTCTCTGTAGCTCAGTTTGGGTAAAATCCCTTGCCATATGTCCCATTTTACCACATTCGAAGCAAGCCCGGGAGACACGGCAACAAACCCCACGATGTTTCTTACCACTCTGGTTTCATGTTGGTGCCACATCTCTAGAGGAGCTCGAAGTGGTTGAGGATCCTGTATTCTGCTTTTTTGATGACCCCTTCTTTGAGAAGAAGCCATGTCTCTTACTTTTCCAGTCAGTTGGTTGTTTACTCTGATTGGCCATGTTAGTTTCGGACATTAAAGTCTTATCTAATAAATCAACATATGTAGGCAAGTTTAATAAGTTCACTCTTTCTTGAATATCATTGCGGAGACCACACTCAAATTTTCTTGCCTTTTTATTGTCGGTGTCGACCATATGGGGTGTGAACTTGGCCACTTTTGTAAACTTTGCCTCGTATTTTGCCACAGTTAGATTGCCTTGTTTAAGCCCCTCAAATTCGGCCACTTTTCGATCACAGGTACATTGCAAAAAGTATTTGTCATAGAAGATCTCCCAAAACCGTGCCCAATCAATACCTTTGTTGTTCTCACAGATTAACATCCATTACCTCCTTGCTTCGTCTTCAAGCGTAAATGTTGCCAACCGTACTTTTTGTGCTTTGAGGCATGGAAATACTTCAAATAGCTTTTCTATGACAAGGACCCAAGCCTCTGCCTTTAATGGATCCACTCCCCCATGGAATGTCGGCTGTTTCATCTTCTTAAACTCCTTGGTAAGAGCTATTGTTCAGCCATCATTTGCAAATTTTGCATAGGCTGTACTGGAGGTGGGGTGGTGGCTGTTACCACTGTTGTTGCCATTGTTGTTGTTGCCTCAATGTTTCAGCCATGTCCTGTATCAACCTTTCCATTTTATCAAGTCTGGTAGTAGGGGATTCCTCTATCTCCTCGGCTTTTGTTGTTACCATTATCTGATGAGACATGCATTATATTTCATACAAAAACCATGTACACAACATACATAGACAGATGGAGCATGCATATACAAATAGGTAACAGTTCACGTATCATGTAGTCACATAGTTCAGAACACTTTAACATATTCTTAATGCATTCAAGTAGATATTTATCACATGAATGCAACTTAAGTCTTTTCTAGACACCCTATTGCTCACTTGGACAAGTGTGTGAGTTGTTACACATACGCTAATATCACGTTGTCATGACCCGAACCCACCCCTGTGGATTAAGATCATAACTAGCTACTAATCATGAGATTACCTACAGCCTCAGATAGAAATCAAAACATATTAAATATGAGGGGCCAAAAGCGGAAGCAACATGCAAAGATTGCTCAATGAGCTTATGTATATATGGCGTGAAACAAAAACCTTTCACATATGTATATAATAACTCACACATCATGTAATGCCTCAACTTCCGGGCTGTTAATAAATAAATCAACCCCAAACTTAAAATTCAAACTAATTAATAACCTCAAAAATACAAATTGGCTTAAAAGTAATTACACAAATGTCTATAATTTATAATTTATACATTACTCCAAAAACAATATATAGTGGTGGGCCCAAAAATCTCTAACTCAATAATTCTCTAAATGTTTCAACTGCAATCGCCACTAGATTCGCTCCACACCTGAAAAATAAAGTAATTCGGGAAGTATACGATATGATAGGAATAACAATGCTCGGATAGATAATAAATCAACAGGGATCCAACAATGTACGACATGGCAAAAATTTTTCAATTCGAGACACCAAGCAATTTACCAAACTATACAAAAAAGTCAACGACATATGATAATTTATTGAGGACAAATACTCGGTCCCACTCAGCACATGACCAGTGACCGGCCTCACCCACCTCACCTAAGCACAATTGCTTATCCGGGCTATTGGTTCAAGCTATTAGCAAAGTCCACTCGATCCATGTACGGACCATTTCCACATCATTTAGCTAGACAAATCAACACTAACTACATAGAACAACTTCACAGAATTTATCAAATGACTAGATTAATCAAATGCATCAACAAGAATGATTCCACAGAATTTCACATATGACCATGATAATCAAGAGGAGTACAAATTTGTAGTAATTAAGATAAAAACTCTTTTGTAAAGAGATTTAGAGGAAGCATATTGTATACCACCCGAATTATCTCAAAACAATTCCATGACCACTTGATGCAAAATCCCTCCTACACCGATATCTGCTATATCACCATAAATCTCCAAAGGTTGTGGATCGAAAAGGTATGTAAAGTTTAACAAAATCTACAATTCTCCTCTTGAATAAAATGCTAACTCTCACTCTAACTACTCTTAATCTAAACTCTAATTTCTATAATTTTAGAGAGAATAATATGAGAGAGATATGGATGGACCAAGAAGAAGAATAGAAACAAGTTGAGAGGATGGGTTCAAATTTATAGGCAAAATAAAGAGTAGCCTCCAAGTAAACTTGGAGGAAAAGAAATATAATTGTCATGGAGGCAAAAAAAGGATGCTTGAAGGGAAAGAATAGAACCTTTGCTTAGAGGGAAAGAAAAGAACCTTTACTTGGAGCCCAAGCAAACTAAAAAAAAAATAAATAAAAGGGATGAATAATGATAATAATGAAGTGGATGTAAAAAGAGATAAAACAAATAGAGAAAATAAGTTAGGTTCTTATCTAAAAATCTTACCACCAAACTACCACCAATATCGCTCATTAAAATATTAATACCTTAAAAATACGGGGTTTCACACATCGGATGATTACAGAGTTCATGTTTCCAGGACCATTCAAACATTTCTTCAAATGTAGCCCAAAGCTTATACAATATTTACATAAATGGTCAAGCGACCAACAAAAAGTAACAAAAGGGTCAAAAGATTAAAGGACTAAAAAAAAAAAAAGTCTTTTGAGTGAGGCGTCCTGGGCTAACTTCACAAAACTTGGTTCTCTTTCAAGTTCACTAGGGTTGGGGATAGACATCCCATTGCTCACCTACATACATATAGATAATGAGTGAGCTAATGCCTAGTGAATAATATCAGAGTAAAGAGGTTAATGAATAAGATTCGTGTATAAATAAATCATACTTGTGCTTATTACATATGGAATACAATTCCCATTCATAATGTACTTAAGCAAATCACATTGGAACAACCTCGGGTCCAAACCACTACACTTAGAACATGTCAAAGGGACGAAACAACCTTGGGTCCACACATTTCTCATAACTGCTCATAACATATGTACTGAACGACCCCGGGTCCAATATTTCCGAATTCATATTCATGTAATCATGATCATGTTCACATTCATATTCACAATGACCTTTGGTCCATTTAAGAAACATACAAAATGACCTTCAATCCAATTCATATATAAGATGGCCTTAAGTCTAACTTGTCAAACATTCCAAAAATCCTTAGGCCCATTCTATGTCCTCATCAAATATACCAAACAGCCTTGGCCCCAGTTTATATTCTCATCAAACATACCAAACGGCCTTGTGCCCATTTCATATTCTCATCAAACATACCAAATGGCCTTGGGCCCATTTCATATTCGTAATTATCAATCACTTTACAGATTCTTTTACGAATCAGACAGATAGGATACTCATTCATTGTACAAATTCATGAGTTCGGAAAACTTACCTTTTAGGTAATATTTAGAAAATAACGTACATGAAAATATCTTTACTAAGATATTACTCACAGTGTTCAATTGGCTGATTCGTCCTCAGAGTTGACCCTACAGAATTCATAACACATATATAAATTGGGTCACAATATAATTCAATCTGTTCTCAAATTCATTTATATTTCTTAGGCTTCTTTTTAACACTTTAGTTCATTTAGGATGCTCAATGTGTGCCTAAGAATGCTCAGGATTGAAAAAAAAAGAACGAAAATTTGAACGTGATACAACTTTTCAAACTTTCCTGAAATAGGGCACTTCGCTCAAGTGCAACATTGGTCATTCGAGCAAACCCCTTGGTCTGCAAAAGTATTGGATGCTCTTATTTTATGCTCAAGCCAACTTCTTGGTCGCTCGAGCCAAGATTGGAAATAAAGGGTGGTTGCTAGAGTGGTCTTTTGGTCACTCGAACCAACCTCTGATGTCTACAAAAGTATTAGGAGGTCGAAATGTACACTTGACCGACACTTCTATCGCTCGAGCAAACTACTCAAATTTTGGAATTTTCAGAATTCTATTTGAGCTTCAAACACAACTCCAAGGCTTCAAATTCATGCATGATTCACTTTAACAAGCAAGCCACTCCCAAATACATATATCTGGAGCTAAGTTCAACCCATAGTTCAAAACTTCATGAATTCAACAAGATTTAAACCTCAAACTCTATGTTTGTAAAATCCATGTTTTATATCTTGCATTCATAAGCTTCAAGACTTATAACTGGACTTCAAAACATAACAATTCATGCATGTATGTATCAAACAATTCTCAATTCCACATGGATTATATGATCCATGCTCTACAATGAGATTTCATATCAAATTCATGCATGCATGTGCAAATTGATATCAAATTCATCAAACTGAGCCTGATTCATGTGCTTAACTTCATAATCTTATTGAATTCACATTTACATGGCTTAAGTTCATGAATTAGAGTTCAGTTACTCACCTAGAGCCTTTAATTCTTCCAATCCTAGCAAGTTCTTGAGCCTATCTTCCCAAATCCTCACTCCCAAAGTTAATCCCTTCAAGTTCTTTCCTTCCTCGCTCTAAAATGGTGTTCTCTCTCTCTCCTTTCTCTCTCTCTCTCTCTCTCTCTCTCTCTCTCTTTCTCTCTCTCTCTCTCTATAATGTATAATCTCAGCACATTGATGAAGAAGAGCTCAATTCTATGAGCCAAAGCACTAATCTTATCATATATATAGCTGGTGATTAGCTTAGGCTAATTAAACTTGATTAAGGCTAAGCAATCTTACTGAAGTTTAATCAACCTAATCTAATTAATTTGATCGGAATCAGTTTTTAATTATGCTAATCACAATGGTACAGTCAATTTTGATTTCTGTCGCCTCTACAACCCTCGATTTCAGTTTATTACAGAATATCGAATAGATTTCCCTACGATGAACATTTATGAATTCAAAAGTGCATATAATCACATACTTAGCATCTAAAATCATGTCAAGCACATAATCACAAGTGTAATTAAAGATTAACAGCATAACATAGAATGGGGTTGTCACACTTATGCAATAAATGTTGTTTCAAGAGCATGTTCTAACTCTGACTTAAATTATCTAACGGGAAACTTAATGGGTAGTATTGGGTTTGTGAACTTCTGGACAAGTTACTGAGTTGTTGATTGGTTGATGAGATGTGTTCTCTTTCTGGAAGTAAAATCTTGCGCAAGTGGTTCTTTCAGAACCCTTAAACGGAGCGGTTGTATTCAGACCCTAAGTGGTTTTAGTGTAAAGAGGGAATGGGCAAGCCGTTATTTTACTGTCGCTTTTGAGGCCTTGCGGTTGGCGTTATGGTGGACATCTGAGGTAAGGTCTGCAACAAAGCAGCAAAAGAGGGGACAGGCGAATAATCTGCGTCCGATTCTTGTCGTTAGGAGGATGAAATCTCTTTGGGGGATTTCTAGACTACTAACAACTAACCTTGTAACCCTCGTTATTTACTTGAATATCATGTTTCCTTCCCCTATTGTTGTAAATGTTATTGTGTATTAGATAGGGAAAAAGGGATGGGGTATGTGTGCATTTACTGGGCATTCAAAGCTCATGGCGTTTCATGCCAGGTATCGTTGAAACATACGAGATCGACGAAGATCCAGAAACATTTGAAGACTTGGGTCGATTGTAGAGAAAGTTAGAAGCCACTCGATACGTAGAGAATGACGAAGAGAAGGTAATGAAGTTTGAATGGGGTTTGGATCCCTCAATCAGAAGAAAGTAGTGGCTTATGGGGATAGACGAGATTTCCCTACCATCATGAAACATAAGACAAGTTAGCACAATCAACTTGCGAGATGGATGGCAAGTTTGATTTTAAATGAGAAAAAACGGGTTAAGATGGAACTTTCTCGAGTAGGTCGTAAGTATGCAAACGTCTTTCCTGAGGAATTACCAGGACTACCAACGGGTTGGGACCTCTCTAATATCAATGGCCCTTTATCATACGACACCTGCAAAACTATTATAGGAATTAAAGACAAACTATAATTGCTTGAAAAAGGGATTTATTAGACCGAGTTCCTCACCGTGGGGAGCACCAATTCTATTTGCCAAGAAAAAGGATGGGACGTTAAGGTTATGCATTGACTGTTGTCAACTAAATTGAGTCACGATCAAGAACTAGTGTCCGCTTCCAAGAATTTATGACTTGTTTGATCAACTTAGAGGTTCGAAAATTGATCTCAGGTTAGGTTACCATCAACTACAAGTCAAGGACGAGGATATGACGAAGATTGCATTTCAGACTAAGTACGGTCACTACGAGTTTGTAATAATGCTCTTCGAACTGACCAATGCACCAACAGTATTCATAAGCCTAATGAACAAGATCCTTACACCATACCTTGACCAGTTTGTAGTAGTGTTCATTGACGATATTTTAATAAATTCAAGATTCGAGGAGGAGCATGAACAACATTTGAAGATTGTTCTTCTGGTCCTTAGAGATAACCAGCTGTATGCCAAGTCAAGTAAATGTGACTTACAGTTAAAAGAAGTAAAATTTTTGCATGTGTAGTATCTGAGAAATGGATTGTGGTAGATTCAACCAACGTAGAAGCAGTCTTGGATTAGAAGCAACAAAAGACTGTAACGAAATTCGTAGTTTCTTAGGACTGACTGGGTATTATAGAAGGTTCATTCAAGAATTCTCTAAACTAGCCAAGCCAATGACATAATTGATACCAAAAGGAGTAAAGCATGAATGAAATGAAGCTTGCGAAAGGTATTTTAGGAATTGAAGACAAGATTAACCAATGCACCAATATGGAATTCGTAGTTTCTTAGGACTGACTGGGTATTATAGAAGGTTCATTCAAGAATTCTCTAAACTAGACAAGTCAATGTCACAATTGATGCAAAAAGAAGTAAAGTACGAATGAAATGAAGCTTGCGAAAGGTCTTTCAGGAATTGAAGGCAAGATTAACCAACGCACCACTATTAATCATTCTGGAACAAGATGTAGGGTACACCATGTATTGTGATGCATCCAATGAAGAGTTAGGCTATGTACTCATGCAGAACGGGAAGGTAGTAGCTTATGGTTCCAGGCAATTGACGCCGCATAAGCAAAATTATCCAACGCATGACTTGGATTAGCAGCTGTGGTTTTTGACCCAAAATAATAATAATATTACTACTGTGGAGAACAGTTTGGGATTTTCACAAATCATAAGAGTTTAAAGTATATGTTTACACAAAAGGGCCTAAACTTGAGTCAGAGACAATGGATGGAGTATCACAAAGACTTTCAGTTTACTCTCTCGTATAATCCCGGTAAGGCTAACGTAGTTGCAAACGCGATGAGTCACAGGAGTAGGGGAATGATAGCTAGATTAGCTATAAAATAGTGGGATATGGTTAAAATTCTTAAAGAATTTGGAGTTTAAGTGAAGGTTCCAGATTGAAAGGCAAACCTTGGTGCACAAATATGATGCCTAAGTTAGTAAGTGAAGTCATGGGAGCTCAAGATCATGATCAAGAAGTAGTTTTCATCAAGACATGCTAGGAATGAAGAAAACAGTACCCAACTGGTCAATTCGCTAAGATGGGAAATTAAGATACCAAGGCAGGCTATTTATACCAAATAGCAAGTCACATAGAGAAAGAATACTTAAGGAATTTCATTACTCGGCCCTTGCAGTACATCCAGGAAGGAGTAAAATGTACCACGTTTTGAAGTGAGAGTATTGGTGAAGTGGTATGAAGAAAGATATGGCTCAGTTTGTGGCTAGATACCTTACACGCCTACTGGTGAAAGCAGGACATCAAAAACCAGGAGAAATGTTACAGCCTCTACCAATAGCCAAATAGAAGTGGGAACATATAACGATGGATTTTGTGACGGGGTTACCCAAAACCCCAAGGAGCCATGATGCTATCTGGGTTGTAATGGACTGTCTGACAAAAACCATCCATTTCCTACCCTACAAGATCACTGACACCTTGTAGTCCTTGTGCAACCTTTATATTCGATAGATCATTCGGTTACACGGAATCCTGGTGACCATTATATCAGACCACGACCCGCATTTTACCTCTCGATTCTAGGGAAGTCTACAAGAAGCCCTGGGCATCGAGTTGTGTTTTAGTACAGGTTTTCATTCTCAGACAAATGGGCAATGTGAGCACACCATCCAAACCATTCAAGATATGTTGAGAGCTTGTGTAATGGCTTTTCAAGGAAATTGGGAACGACAACTTCCACTAATTGAATTCTTGTACAACAGTAGTTTCCAAGCCAGTATTAGGATGACACCTTTTGAAGCATTGTATGGGTGACCTTTCCGATCACCAATCTATTGGATTGAAGTGGGTGAAGTAGGTCTAGTAGGACATGAACTTGTTCTAGAAACCACTGAGAAAGTCAAACCTATCCGACAATGGTTGAAGGTAGCTTAGGACTGCCAATGACTTATACAGATAGAAGAAGAAGGCCTCTACTAGTTGAAGTCAGTAATCGTGTGTTTTTAGAAGTTCAAACTCGACATAGAATTATACGTTTTGGAAAGAAAGGGAAGCTCTTGCCTCTATGTATCGGACCCTTCGAAGTATTACAATGACTTGGAGAAGTTGCATATAGATTGGCTTTACCTCCGTAGTTAGCTAGAATACACAATGTCTTTCACGTATCTATACTGCGGAAGTACTTTGAAGATCCATTGCACATAATTAATTTGGAGGAAATTAACCTTAGTAAAGATGCTATTTTTGAAGAGGGGCCTATAGAAATTCAAGACAAATGGAAGAAGAACCTTAGGGGAAAGACAATTCATTTGATAAGGGTACTTGAGCACGAGGACTTGATGAGAGCAAACTATCCGCAGTTATTTGAAAACAATATGTAGTTAAATTTCAAGGACAAAATTTCTTTAAGGGGGGATAGGTTGTGAGGCCCTTGATCTTTGCAATATTTTCTTTAACCCTTACTTTTAAATTATTTATTAGCAGTCCCTCAATTTCTTAATTAATTTCAATTTTAACCGAAAAACATGCGCCAACCGGAAACTTGCAAACCCCAAATTGAACTCTGGAACTCATGATCCATTTCTAAAGCATTAATAATAATTTAATTAATTTTATAAGTATATTTTCGACAACGAAAACCTAGGTTTCCGGTTTTCTGTACAATTCGCAATAAAATTCAAAACAAAGAAACTTTAACCGAATTAAAATTCCATACCTTAAATAAATTAAATACTCCACTTAATTAAATGTTCAAATTCATAAATTAAAGCCAAAGCCCTCACATTTTAATCAAATTACAAATTGACCCCAAGTTAGTACTATTATATATATATATATATATATTGTACCTTTAAACTTATTTAATAAATCGTACGCAATATCTTGAAATAACTATCAAATTACACACAAAAATAAAAAGAAAAATCTTCCCAAAATCACCATCAATGGACGGCCACCCTTGGGAATAGAAATTGATGTATTCCTTTCAAAGTATTCTAGTACACCCCCAAATACTTTTAACAATGTATATAAATGCTTGATATAATTATGATCATGCAAGATACAAATAGCATGCCAAAATCCATTATTTTCTATGTGAAAAGGATGATGCTCAATGCACTTTTATTAAACCAGAGTCCAACATTAACAATGTGGCAGTAAATATGCACTAGAATCTCAAGGTAAGAGCCAAATACATATATAGATTTTATATATCAAAATAGTCCCACATTTACCGGTTCGATACAGAAGGGCGATGGGCATCTAAAACACACGTTTCTCCACATTTGCCGGCTCAATACGACAGTGCTAGTGGACACCCAAAATAATTTTTTTCCCACATTTGCTGACTCGATACAAGGGCCAATGGACACAAAAACTCATTTGGTTTTTCACATTTTCCAGCTCGATACGGTAGGGCCAGTGGCCACCCAAAAACCTTTCCCACATTCGTCCAGCATCAAGCGAGCAGTTGGGTACCTTGACTCTCCGCGCGGGTACTAACCGAATTACTACGCTATTTACTCCCTTCCCTGGATTCATCACTTTTCAAAATCATATGTCGTCTCAAGTCAAAACCATGTGATGCAAATACGATACTTGAGTTTGCAAATGTTTTAATTTACTAAAGGTTGAATTCATTCCTACAACAATAATTATTGTAATACATAATCAAAGATAATCTCAACAATTCCCATAATCACCTATAATCATAACATCGATCCAAAATTTATATCATTACAATATCACCATGTGTTTCAACTCAAATAAATTCCAATCTCACTTTAAAGCATTACTTAGTTTTCAAACATCTCATTTTCATTAAAATCATAAATTCAAGGCTTCATAAAGATTTGATTCAATAACTTCCATTATCAACAATAACTCCTTCATAAATCCAAAGGTTACACAACTCCATAAATTCCATGTGTTTCAATACCATATCAATTTCAATTTTAACAAACATCAATTTGTTTCAAAACCATCTTTAAACAAAATCTTCAAACCTAGGATCTCAAGAAAATTGGGATATTTTCTCATTTCTTTTGAAAAACCTTCAAATTATCAAATACTAACATTCAATATGCCAAACATTCAAAACATTTCAATAAAATAAAATAAAATTGAAAAAAACTTTGAGAGAAAATCCCATTTTTAAATATTTATATATTTTTAATCAAAACACTAGCTCATATATCGTCATAACTACGAAAGTACCACATAATCATATCAACACAAGGATATACAAAATTAAAGTTATTTCTACCACAAAGGAGAGAGATTTGATGAACACCTAATGGTTGATGGTGACGAAAACACGATCAACCTAGCGCAAAACGTAGCCCTCGATGATCCATACATTCTATCCTTAAGAATTAGGGCGAGATTTTCACCTAAAACCCCTAAATCTAAGGTTTTTGTGAGGTTAAATGCTCAATAATGGTGGACAAAAGAGAGAAAAGGGGGAGAAAAACGCAAAAAAATGGGTTTTGAGGCACACTCAGGACTTTTATAAATAGACTATCGTGGGCGCAATCTTTCCCATCGCAGGCGTGACCATGAGGGTTGCGGGCAGCTAGCGGCCACCAAGGATTCCGCAGACAAAGTACCGGGGCTACATATTGGTCACAAGTGCGACAATTGTGACCATGGGCACGACCACTCAAGGAAAATTTCTGCTAGTTTTAAATTCCCATACATCAACCTTATTTTTAGCATTTAAGTAAATGTTTTCATTTAGTCCCTTACATTTATATTTCATTTACTTAAGTTTACAATGTAAATAAGGAAATACCCTTCATTTGGATTCAAAGAAAAATACAAAAATTCAAAATTCAATTAAATCAAGAAGTGGTTCTCCCAGTTTTATTACAAAATTAATTTTTTGACTGTAATTATTAAGTTTGACGTTGAAGTAAAGTGGAAAATACTTCGTAGAAAAATCCACATAAAATCAAATTAGACTATTTAATACATAACGAACAATTACTGGAAAAAAAAATTTATTTTCCAAATTGTGAGTTTTTAAAAATTCAACTTTCACACTTGGAAAATTTTTAGACTAAGTCTAATTTTGACGGAAAAATGTTTTTAATGCAACCACCTTTATATGAAAAAGAAAAAGGTTCGGGTCGCGACCTGAGCTATTTCAATCCATTGCTTATTAGAACAAATTTTTTACAGACTTTGTCTATCAAGGCACTACTCATTTCATGGCTTTGAGGTCGAACTATCAGCCTAGTTCGAAGAAGAAACTGAATGGGAATTGTGAAGATAGGATCAACAGGTTACAAGACTTGGTTCTTGTCCACAATCTCTTTTTCCTTCCAACAAAATACGCAGTTGGGACTTTCATTCTATCATCAAGATGGCAACACATATGGGCTTTCGTCCCCAATCTAGAATTTGATGCATGGACAATGTTTTCTCAGTTTGCTACCCATCAACCTGATGTCATCTTCATGAATTTGATTGACAGAGTACTCCTCTTTCATGATTTGTCAAGTATTCAACGATTCTATCGAAGATGTAATCCAAAAATTGATGAATCTCATTTGAATGCATGTATTTGTGTTGCTAGAAGACGTCGTGTACATGAAATTGATATCAATGTTTGCAGATCCATGAATCTTAAGTTGCCTAGAAACCTCGTTATATGCAAAACCCTTGTAGTCTTAAAACTCAGATCACATATCCGGTTTGATGTTCCTAACTCCATTTATTTCCCTCGTCTCATGATCTTTCATGTTTCACGTGTTTTTTTGAGCAATGACTTGACCCAGAAGCTCTTTTCTTTCTACCATGTTTTCTAAGACTTATCTATTTCTGGAGAGATGGGCTCTAGGAAAATAGACTTCATACACATATCTACAAAGCAATTAGGAAACTCTAAGACTATGGTCGTAGTTGATACACCAATGCTTGAAAGCCTTCACGCCAAAGATTATTGCTTGGTTTGCTATTGTCTGAATATCCTATCCTCATTAGTTAAAGCAAGTGTTTGTGTTGAAGCCCCTTATCCAGCATGCTCTCGCAGCCATGACACATGTGAACCAAGTATTTGTGCTTTTGAAATCAATTTCTAATATTAAGCATCTACATCTAAAGGCTAACACTTTGGCAGTAAGTTTACTCTTCCTTTTCATCATTTTAATAAGAAGTGAAGATATAGATTATCATATGCTAATGCTATATCATTTATGAAATTTATCTAGCATCATTTTTGTTTTATATATTTGACTATTTTTGTCATTTATGATTTCTGATGAAGGTTTTCGGCTTTGCTAATGACAAATATTGGCCTGTGTTTCCAAATTTGACCTATTTGCAATTGGATGCGTGCAATAACTTTGGCACCAAGAATTTGTCAGACTTATTGAATAGTGCGCCTAAATTAGGCACTTTTCAATTTGAGAATGCGAGTCAAAATTTAAAATAACCATTCCTAATCGATGATTTGCAAATTTTGTACATTTCCTTTTCCAGTTTGTAGATAACAATTTATGATAGTTTTGAATCTTCAAAGCAATTTAATTGGTTTGAACCACAAAGGGGGCCAAGCTATGTGAGGTCTTCCCTTAAAGAAATTGAAGTCTTTGGCATTGATTGTTAGCTCCAGCCCAAGTGGATCTCCCATGTGAAGTCAAGCTGGCCATGTGCTGTGCCAGCGCAAAGGTGGATGACCAATGAAAGGTGAGTGAACAGTTGGCCATGTGATGTGCCAACCAAGCTCTCTAGCTTCCTTCATCTTGGTGTATAAATACATAACAACCAAGGAAAATGGAGAAGAAGTGAGTGTGGTGCAAAAACAAGAAGTGAGTGCGGTGAATAAATACATAAATCTCTTGTGTGATTGATTTCTAGTGTGTCTTAATCCTCACAAGTGGTATCAGAATCGAGTTGATCATTTTTTAGAAAAACAGAGTGAGATTTTGAAAACTGCGAAAAATCAAGTTGCTCGAAATTCACATTTAAGCATACCAGGAGGAAGCTCTCGACGAGATGAGTCCAAAACTGCATAGCAGATCCCAAGAGGAGGCTCCAAGCGCCCTCACGTGCCATCTGAAGAAAGTGCGTGAGGCCCACTCTCACTCACACACTTCATGCGCAGTTGATTGTGCCGGCGCGTGTTGTCAGTCGCAGACAAGCGGCTAATGCGCGACGGAAGAAAGAAGACGAGTGGCCAGCGCCACATGTTTACCACGTTAGCGCCACATCAGCACCACGTCACTGCCACGTCACTGCCACGCCAATCAATCAGTGCCACATGTCTACCATGTCATCCCCTAATTGACCAATCAACACATCGGGCCGACCGGACCTGACCCAGAATTAGAGGGACTATCCAGTGCGACAAGGCTATGGTACATCCGCAGATCTGAACCATCAAGCTTATTTTGACTAGTTCTAAGCCATTTGAAGTCCGATTTTGGCGATCCAATAGTGATTTTCAAGTATTTGGAGTATTCCGGAGACATTTGTACAGTCAGATTTTTAATTTAGATTTTTCTGTAAAAAGAAAGAAGACGATGGAGGAATCCACATCAACTTCAGGAGCCATGATCAAGTTGAATCCTTCAAATTATGCAATCTTGAAGTCGCGGATGGAAGACATCCTATATTAGAAAGACCTGTTCAACCCTATTTTTCTAAAAGAGATTAAATTGGAAGCAGAGAAGGGTGAAAACTAGATAAAGATGAACTAAAAGACTGTCGGTTATATCAGACAATAGATAGACGACTATGTGTTTCACCATGTCGCCCAAGAGACAAATGCCTATGTTCTTTGGAAAATGTCAGACATGTACCAATCAAGGACTGCCCAGAACAAAGACTTGGTGATGAGAACGCTTGTAAATCTGAAGTTGAAGAATGGTTCGTCTGTCGCCGAGCACACTAGTGAATTCAAAAATCTGGTGAATCAGCTTGCAACCGTCAAGATGCCCTTGGACGATGAAATGCAAGTTGTACTACTGCTCAGTTCTTTACCGGATGGCTAGGAGATGTTGGTGGTTTCTCTTAGTAACTCTACACCAGAAGGGAAGCTAACCATGAGCATGGTCACAAACGCCTTGTACAATGTAGAGATAAGAAGAAAAGACATGGGAGGTAATCAGTAACATGCTCTTGTCATAGAAGAGAGAGGCAGAGACTGAGGTAGATAAAGAGGCAGAGGAAGAAGCAAGAGTGAAGGCAGCTGGAACAACAGGAGTAAATCTAGAGACAACAAAGGTCCAGAAGGCATAAGAGATTACCCTTTCCGTTCTGCATGTGGTCTCAATTGTCAGGAGGCATAAGAAATTACCCTCTCCGTTCTACATTAACAAAATCCAAACCCTTGTAAGAAGCATCACTAAATATCATAAAATTTTCCTTACCTAAAGGCAATGTCAAAACTAGTGCAGTAGTCAATCTTGTCTTCAATTCTTGTAAAACAAATTCCCTTTCACCATTTCATTCAAAAGGTTTCCCTTTGCGTGTAAGTTGGGTGAGTAGTGCAACTATCTTAGAGAAGTCTTTCACAAACTGTTTGTGATACCCAGCTAAGCCCATGAAACTGCGGACTTCCATTACATTTGTTGGTGTAGGCTAGTTCACAATTTCCTCTATCTTCTACGGGCCTACAGAAATCACATCTCTGTTGATGACATGCCCTAAGAAGACAACCTCGTCCAACCAAAATTCACATTACTTTAATTTAGCAAATAATTTGTTTTCTCTAAGTGTTTGCAAAGATAGTTCTCAGATGTTCATGTTCAATTATACTCTTTGAATATATTAGAATATCATCAATCAAAACCACAATAAACTCATCAAGGTAGGATTTAAAAATTTCGTTCATAAGATCCATAAACAGTATGGGTGCATTAGTCACCCCAAATGGCATAACCAGGAATTCGTAATGTCCGTACCTTATTTTGAATGCGGTTTTCTCAACAACTTCTACTTTCTCCTTCAACTGGTGGTGCCCGAATCTCAAATCAATTTTTGAAAATACTTGTGATCCCTGCAAGTGATCAAACAACTCGTCAAAACAAGGCAAAAGGTATTTATTTTTTATCGTTACCTTGTTCAATTCCCGGTAGTCAATCCATAGACGTAAAGTCCTATCTTTTTTCTTTACAAATGTACATAGCACAAATATGATACACAAATGTACATAGCACTGATTCCCCTGATGGAGCAGACACACACAATAGATTTGGTAATGATTCTAGGGGTCTATTCAATCTAGATGCAAATGTAGTAGACACAAAAGAATGTGTTGATCCAAAATCAATTAACACAAAAGCTTCTTGAGTACATATAGAGATAGTACCTGAGACAAAGGCTTCTGTGTTTCACGTGTCACCTGGGACGAGTGGAAAGACACTCCCTTGTTTTATTGTGTCTCGGGTAGTAGCAGACATCGTGGTATTCCCCGGTTTTGGAATGGATCTGGTCGAACTAGTAGCCGGTTTCCCAGTTCTTTGTAGCTAAGTTTGGGTAAAATCCCTTGCCATATGTCCCATTTTACCACATTCAAAGAAAGCCCCGGAGAAACGGCAACAAACCCCACGATGTTTCTTTCCACTCTAGTTTCATGTTGGTGCCACATCTCTGGAGCAGCTCGAAGTGCTTGAGGATCCTGTATTCTGCTTTTTCGATGACCCCTTTTTTGAGAAGAAGCCATGTCTCTTACTTTTCCAGTCAGTTGGTTGTTTACTCTGATTGGCCATGTTAGTTTCGAACATTAAAGTCTGATCTAATATATCAACGTAAGTAGGCAATTTTAATGCATTCACTCTTTCTTCAATATCATTGCGGAGACCACATTCAAATTTTCTTGCCTTTTTATAGTCAGTGTCAACCATATGGGGTGTGAGCCTGGCCAATTTTGTAAACTTTGCCTCGTATTCTACCACAGTCAGATTACCTTGTTTCAACCCCTCAAATTCAGCCACTTTTCTATCACTGGCACAGTGCAAAAAGTATTTGTTGTAGAAGATCTCCCCAAACTGTGCCCAAGCAATATCTTTGTTGTACTCACGGATTAACATCGATTACCTCCTTACTTTGTCTTCAAGCATAAATGTTGCCAACTGTACTTTTTGTGCTTTGAGGCATAGAAATACTTCAAATAACTTTTCTATGACAAGGACCCAAGCCTCTTCCTTTCATAGATCCACTCCCCTGTGGAATGTCGGTTGTTTCATCTTCTTAAACTCCTTGGTAAGAGCTATTGTTCGGCCATCATTTGCAAATTTTGCACAGGCTGTACTGGAGGTGGGGGTGGTGGTTGTTGCCACTATTGTTACAATTATTGTTGTTGCCTCAATGTTTCTGCCATGTCCTGTATCAACCTTTCCATTTTATCCAGTCTGGCAGTAGAGGATTCCTCTATCTCCTCGGCTCTTGTTCTCACCATTATCTGATGAGACATGCATTATATTTCATACAAAAACCATGTACACAATATGCATAGACAGAAGGAGCATGCATATACAAATAGGTAACAGTTCATGTATCATGTAGTCACACAGTTCAGAACAATTTAACATATTCTTAATCCATTCAAGAAGATATTTATCACATGAATGCAACTTAAGTCTTTTCTAGACACTCTATTGCTCACTTGGACAAGTGTGTGAGTTGTTACACGTGCTCTAATATCACTTTGTCATGACCCGAACCCACCCCTATGGACTGAGATCATAACTGGCCAGTAATCATGAGATTACCTACAGCCTCAGACAGAAATCAAACATATTTAATATGAGGGGCCAAAAGTGGAAGCAAAATGCAAAGATTGTCCAATGAGCTTGTGCATATATGGCGTGAAACAAAAAAATTTCACATATGTATATAATAACTCACACATCATATAACGCCCCAACGTCCGGGCCGTTAATAAATAAATCAACCCCAAATTTAAAATTCTAACTAATTAATAACCTCAAAAATACAAATTGGCTAAAAAGTAATTACACAAATGTCAATAATTTATAATTTATACAAATCTCCAAAAACAATATATAGCGGTGGGCCCAAAAATCTCTAACTCAATAATTCTTTAAATGTTTCAACTGCAATCGCCACTAGATTTCCTCCACACCTGAAAAATAAATTAATTCAGGAAGTATACGATATGATAGGAATAACAATGCTCGGATAGAGAATAAATTAGCAGGGATCCAACAATGTATGACATGGCACAAACGTTTCAATTCGAGACACCAAGCAATTTACCAAACTACACAAAAAAGTCAACTCGACATATGATAATTTATCAAGGACCAAATACCCAGTCCCACTCAGTACTTGACCATTGATCGGCCTTACCCACCTCACCTAAGCACAATCGCTTATCTGGGCTATTGGTCAAAGCTATTAGAAAGGTCCACTCGATCCATGTACGGAGCATTTCCACACCATTTAGCCAGACAAATCAACACTAACTGCACAAAACAACTTCACAGAATTTATCAAACGACTAGATTAATCAAATGCATCAACAAGAAGGATTCCACAGAATTTCACATATGACCATGATAATCAAGAGGAGTACAAATGTGACTTATCTCAAAACAATTCCATGACCACTTGATGCAAAATCCCTCCTACACCGATATCTGCTATATCACCATAAATCTCCAAAGGTTGTGGATCCCAAAGGTATGTAAAGTTTAACAAAATCTACAATTCTCCTCTTGAATAAAATGCTAACTCTCAATCTAAATACTCTTAATCTAAACTCTAATTTCTATAATTTTAGGGAGAATAATATGAGAGAGATATGGATGGACCAAGAAGAAGAATAGAAACAAGTTGAGAGGATGGGTTCAAATTTATAGGCAAAATAAAGAGTAGCCTCCAAGTAAACTTGGAAGAAAAAAAATAAAATTTTCATGGAGGCAAGGAAAGGATGCTTGGAGGGAAAGAAAAGAACATTTGCTTAGAGGGAAAGAAAAGAACCTTTACATGGAGCCCAAGCAAACTAAAAAAATAAATAAATAAAAGAGATGAATAATGATAATAATGAAGTGGAGGTAAAAAGAGATAAAACAAATAGAGAAAATAAGTTAGGTTCTTATCTAAAAATCTTACCACCAAACTACCACCAATATCTCTCACTAAAATATTAATACCTTAAAAATATGGGGTTTCACACATCGGATGATTACATAGTTCATGTTTCCAGGACCATTCAAACGTTTCTTCACATGTAGCCCAAAGCTTATACAATATTTACATAAATGGTCAAGCAACCAACAAAAAGAAACAAAAGGGTCAAAAGATTAAAGGACTAAAAAAAAAAAAAAAAAAAAAAAAAAAAAAAAAACGAATCATACTTGTGCTGACTGAAAATTTGCTTAAGGCAACCTGGGCTGACTTCACAAAACTTGGTTCTCTTACAAGTTCACTAGGATTGGGGCTGGACATTCCATTGCTCACCTACATACATATAGATAAAGAGTGAGCGAATGCCTAGTGAATAATATCAGAGTAAAGGGGTTAATGAATAAGATTCATGTATAAACAAATCATACTTGTGCTTATTATATAAGGAATACAATTCCCATTCATAACGTACTTAAGCAAATCACAATGGAACGACCTTGAGTCCAATCCACTATACTTAGAACATGTCGAAGAGATGAAACGACCTTGGGTCCACCCATTTCCGAATTCATATTCATGTAATCATCATGTTCACATTCATATTTACAATGACATTTGGTCCATTTAACAAACATACAAAATGACCTTCAATCCAATTCATATATAGGATGGCCTTAGGTCTATCTTGTCAAACATTCCAAACATCCTTAGGCCCATTCTATGTCCTCATCAAATATACCAAACAGCTTTGGGCCCAGTTTATATTCTCTTCAAACATACCAAACAGCCTTGGGCCCATTTCATATTCTCATCAAACATACTAAATAGCCTTGGGCCCATTTCATATTCGTACTTATCAATCACTTTACTGATTCTTTTACGAATCAGACAGATAGGAGACTCATTCATTGTACAAATTCATGAGTTCGGAAAACTTACCTTATAGGTAATATTTAGAAAATAACGTACATGAAAATATCTTTACTAAGATATTACTCACAGTGTTTAATTGGCTGATTCGTCCTCAGAGTTGACCCTACACAATTCATAACACATATATAAATTGGGTCACAATATAATTCAATCTGTTCTCAAATTCATTTATATTTCTTAGGCTACTTTTAACTCTTTAGTTCATTTAGGATGCTCAATGTGTGCCTAAGAATGCTCAGGAATTAAAAAAAAAAAAAGAATGAAAATTTGAACTTAATACAACTTTTCAAAGTTTCCTAAAATATGGCACTTCGCTCAAGTGCAACATTGGCCGTTCGAGCAAACCCCTTGGTCTGCAAAAGTATTGGATGCTCTTATTTTACGCTCAAGCCAACTTCTTGATTGCTCGAGCCAAGATTGAAAATAAAGGGTGGTTGCTAGAGTAGTCTTTTGGTCACTCGAGCCAACCTCCAATATCTACAAAACTATTAGGAGCTCGAATTGTACACTCGAGCGACACTTCCATCATTCCAGCAAACTACTCGAATTTTGGAATTTCCAGAATTCTGTTTGAGCTTCAAACACAACTCCAAGGCATCAAATTCATGCATGACTCACTCAAACATGCAAGAACACTTCCAAATACATAAATTGGGAGCTAAGTTCAACCCATAGTTCAAAACTTCATGAATTCCACAAGATTCAAACCTAGAACTTTATGTTTGTAAAATCCATGTTTTATATCTCGCATTCATAAGCTTCAAGACTTATAATTGGACTTCAAAACATAACAATTCATGCATGTATGTGTCAAACAATTCTCAATTCCACATGGATTATATGATTCATGTTCTACGATGAGATTTCATAACAAATTCATGCATGCATGTGCAAATTGATATCAAATTCATTAAACTTATGTTGATTCATGTGCTTAACTTTATAATCTTATGGAATTCACATTTATGTGGCTTAAGTTCATGAATTAGAGTTCAGTTGCTCACCTAGAGCGTTTAATTCTTCCAATCCTAGCAAGTTCTTGTGCCTATCTTCCCAAATCTTCACTCCCAAAGTCAATCCCTTCAAGTTCTTTCCTTCCTCACTCTAAAATGGTGTTCTCTCTCTCTCTCTCTCTCTCTCTCTCTCTCTCTCTCTATAATGTATAATCTCAGCACATTGATGAAGAAGAGCTCAATTCTATGAGCTAAAGCACTAATCTCATCATATATATAGTTGGTGATTAGCTTAGGCTAATTAAGCTTGATTAAGGCTAAGCAATCTTACTTAAGTATAATCAACTTAAATTAATTAATTTGGTCGGGATCAATTTTTAATTAAATTTCACTCTAGTCTCTAAAAATTATGCTAATCACAATAGTACAGTCAATTTTGGTTTTTGCCGCCTCTACAGCCCTCAATTTCAGTTTATTACAAAATATTGAGTAGATTTCCCGACGATGAACATTTATGAATTCAGAAGTGCATATAATCACATACTTAGCATCTAAAATCATGTTAAGCACATAATCACAAGTGTAATTAAAGATTAACAGCATAACATAGAACGAGGTTGTCACACTTATGCAATAAATGTTGTTTCAAGAGCATGTTCTAACACTGACTTAAATTATCTAATGGGAAACTTAATGGGTGGTATTGGGTTTGTGAACTTCTGGACAAGTTACTGAGTTGTTGATTGGTTGATGAGATGTGTTCTCTTTCTGGAAGTAAAATCTTGCGCAAGTGGTTCTTTCAGAACCCTTGAACGGAGCGGTTGTATTCAGACCCTAGGTGGTTTTAGTGTAAAGAGGGAATGGGCAAGCCGTTATTTTACTATCACTTTTGAGGCCTTGCGGTTGGCGTTATGGTGGACATCTGAGGTAAGGTCTGCAACAAAGCAGCAAAAGAGGGGGCAGACGAATAATCTGGGTCCGATTCTTGTCGTTAGGAGGATGAAATCTCTTTGGGGGATTTCTAGACTACTAACAACTAACCTTGTAACCCTCGTTATTTACTTGAATATCATGTTTCTTTCCCCTATTGTTGTAAATGTTATTGTGTATTAGATTGGGAAAAAGAGATGGGGTGTGTGTGCATTTACTGGGCATTCAAAGCTCATGGCGTTTCATGCTAGATATGGATGAAACATACAAGATCGACGAAGAGCCAGAAACATTTGAAGACTTGGGTCGGTTGTGGAGAAAGTTAGAAGCCATTTTGCTTATGAGTCTATTCGTTCTTTTATTTTTGGATTGAAATAGTAATAGAACTCGTTTTGTAATTTAAGATTTGAAACACTGTAATTATTATTTGCTTTTGTAGTCCTATGCCTATCTTTCGCGTTACTTATGAGACCTTGTGTTAATATCTCTTAAGATCTGTCAAAACGATTGCTTGCTATCTAAGGTGGTTAGACATAGAAGCGAGGCTATATTGATTCCTTCGACCTTCTTGATATCTTACTTCGCTATTCACCAAATGACTCTTTGGTGATGTTACCATAACCCTTAGAGAAAAAATTAGGGCATCACAACTTAGTATCAGAGCCTCGGTTCAACCCTTACCCACGCGTTTCAACTTGTGTTTAGTCACTTCCTTGCTCCGACTATGTTATATTATTATAACAATACCTATTCTATCAACTAAAAGACATAAAAAATAGAAATTATCTTGACTTATCTTAGGGCATTTCTTTGAATTTTGGGCATAGCAACATTGACACAAGAGGACGCAATTTAGGATCGAGAAGTGGTTTTAACTCAGAGCAAGGCCTCACATCGCGCAGTAGGGGTATTTTTAGTTCGACGCATCTTCTATCAATCGTCATACGCTCATCTTGTATTCATAATCTTTATTTGATGTCATCATTTTCCAAGATTAACTCATGACCATCCAGTTCTATTTTATATACTACCCTTTGTAAAATTGACCTCTTTTGAGCCTTGATTATTTAGCATAAGGCTTCTTAGAAATAGTTTCATTTTCTTTACTTGGTGACGAATCTTGGATATTCAGTTTGAAAAATGGATGGCAAATGCAGTTTCAAGTTAAATATCTATCTTAGTCACTACCTCTGTAACCTTGACCATATTGATGTCTGAAACTATAATGTTATCCATTCCATTATATCATTTATCCATATTTCAGATGATCCTTGCGTTAATTGATGCTATTACCACTTCATACTCTTCAATCTCCACTTCGTAATCATTCCATTAACTAAACTCTAGTAGTTATTATTCTGCCTATATATATGAAGTTGTGTAGACACCCCATTTTTTACCGTCCTCAAGACTTGGACGTCATCATTTGAATACTCGATGATTATCCTTATTTCTGTTCATTTTGAACGCCTAAAGTTCTCGGCAGAGTGCCTTGCCTTTGAGCCTTTGAAACTTGTCTGTTTTGTGCTTGGTTGTGGACCAAGAGCTTGTTTCTTCAAGGATGGAGGAGAGGGTGGCTTGTCAGCCAACCCTACAACCCATCGGCCAGGGCTTGTTTCTGTCGGCCATTAGTGGTGGCCGGTCAGCTACATTGATGGCCGGTCGGCCACCAATGATGGCCGACGACCATTTTTCTCCTTTTTCAAATATTTGTTTGCCAGCTGTGCCAGTTGTTGCTTACTGAAGCTCATCTCCATACACGTGTATGGAGGGATGAATACAAGCTCTAAGCTTGATATTCTATATATAGGGAGGTCTCTCCCCCATTTTGAGAGGTTAGACAGTTTTTAGCAAATTTCTCCCTCTCTCTCTCTAGAATTCTCAATCTCTCTCTTCTTGTTTTGTGCCTTATAGGTAGAATTCTCTGCACTTTTGCACTAAGACCCTCAACTAAACATGTTCATCTTGGAGCTGAGGTTCTTTGAGGCTTAGTTTAAGCTCCTAAGGGTGGTTTAAGCTCAGAATTGTGACTATTTTTGTGTTGTTCTTCAAGAGGTTAAAGCCTTGCCTTGTAAGCTTTATTTTAGTCACTTCTTTTTCCATCCTTTCACACTTTTTTTGACCTGGTTTTCAACTGTAAAAACCTCTATTTTTTAGTCCTAAAGATGTTGGTTTGAGCCTATTTTGAGCTAGGGGATTGTCTCCCCTTTTTGCTCTTTGGCTTGTGAAGCCTTTTGTGCCTTTTCTTACCATCTTTAAATCAAACTTTTTGGCCCTTTTAAACACTAAAATCCAAACTTATTTTAGTGATAAAAACCAACTCTTGAAGTCCAAAATAGAAGGGGTTAGCCTCCCCTCCTTGTGTCTTGCTTCCATGCCTAGTTAGCATCAGATGTTAGCTTGATTTTGTAGGTTGTGTTAGCTGAGTTCAAGCATGTTTTAGGCTCTGTTTTTGCATGTTTCAACTCTGTTTTGGGTTGGTTGGAGCATTTTTTGCTTGCTTTTTGTACTTGTAGTGCAATTGTGCTTACTAGTCTTGCATGCTTCATGATTTAGCTTATTAGTCTAGCTAGTGTTAGCTTAACTTCAGCATGTTTTTGCTATTATTTTGGCCTACTTCAACTCTGTTTTGACCTGGTTAAGTCCTTCGAGGCTTGTATTGGATGGCTATAGTGTAATGGTCTTCACTAGCTCATTGTTTTATGGCTTTAAGCATGAAGTGTTGGAGTTACTTGCATGTTGTAGCATCATTTTACATGTAATTTCAGTGTATATAGTTTTGTCACATGCTCATTTATTTCACTCTTTTATTGCTTTTGAGAGTTGTGTTTTGAGTCTTGTTTGCAAGCTAACATGTGAGCATGTCTTTGTAGCCTTTTGTGCTTTAATCACAGCATGTTTTGGCCACTATTTTGACTGGTCTTACCTCTATTTTGAGTTGGTTTGGCCCTTTGGGGCTTGTAGTGTATGGTTGTAGTGCAATCTCTTTCACTAGCTTAATGAGTTAGGCTTTTTTAGCATGTATTGCATGAGTTGCTTGCATGATTTAGTGTCATTTTGCACTCCATTTTAGCACTAAAATATCTGCAACCTCCATTTATTCTTCTCTCTTTCATTTGTTTTGAAAGTAGCTTTGAACCCCATGTTGGCTTGAGTGTGGAATTGAGGCCCTCATGCCTAATGGTTTTAATCCTCTCTTGAGGGTTTCTACTAACCAACAGTATGAGACCTCTTTCATGTTCAAGGCACTTGTGGTTGAAACCCTCTTTCCATTAAAAGACAATCACCTTGGACTCAATCGATTAAAGGACTAATCAGTAATGTAAAATGTGTAAACAAAATGAACAAAGTAAAAGAGGCAAGATAAGCATCTTTGTGTTGAATTGCATGTGTTCGGATGGGACGTTAATCTGAAAATAAGAAAAATGGGACATTTCATACTCAAAGTGATGAAACGTGCCACTTTTTCTTAGTTAGCATCACCCTTGATGATGCGTGATAGGGTGGTGGTTGTTTTTGTCACGACCCCATTCCGCCCCTAGTAGAATGGTGCCATGATGGCCAGTAATCCAAGATTATCAAAGGCCAACTTACAAAGATTCACACAACAGAGTATACATATGGGGCTTACATGTGCGGAAGCAATGAATTTAAATCTAGGTAGTCTATAAGAGCTGTGCATAGATCTAATGAAATGATAGATATCTTAACATGGTTTTACAACTTGAATAGAAAAGAACATAAAGTACATATTACATCCTGATCAAAAGGCTTCTCAAGCTGATATATACAAAGACATGAATTACAACTAAGAAGCATAATCTTCAAGATGCCAGCAAAACATGAATAAAAACATCATACAATTAACATCTTAGGCGTCACTAGCTTCTTGCTCGCCACCTACATATATATAAAGGGGAGGGTGAGCTTGGATACTCAGTAAATGATATAAGTGATAAAGGTTTGAATGAATGATATCCTAGATCTTTATTAGAACAATACATATCATAGCTTATAACAAAACATGGGATGAATCAAGTTCATCAATCAAATTCTTTCAAAGCTTCTTGGGATGTTTACTAACACCAACATAATACAAGGGATGACATTCCTGACAAAACAAGGGAATAACCATCCCAGAATCAACGCACATCTGTTCACAACCGCCGGTGGCTGACCCGGAATCGGTTAGACAACCCACCCAAAAAATCGTCGGTGGCAAAACAAGGGAATAATCGACCCGGAATCAATTAGACAAACCCACATGTACAAGACTGTCAGTGGCAAGGGAGATATCTCAAACAAGGGTACTGGTTGGATTATAGTCCCCTACCACTAAGGTCTTTCCAAGAATGTCATCAAAACAAGCATAATACTTGATACAAAAATTAGAGGATAATCTTTCATGCTTGATCAAATACTTTTGCAAAATGAAGCAAAGCTTTATCAAAACTTTATAACATAGCTTTATTAAAAATACAACTCACATAGCTCTTCGGATGTAGGGCTTAAGGCAATAATCCAAGACCTACAATCATATACCAAAGTCCACTAAATGTATTTCAAGAAGAAAAGAAGGAATGCTCAAAGATGGTTGTGCAACGCATTCTTAAAACAAGCTTTACATGAATGAAAATGATCCCGGCATTTATTTCCAAAACCAAGTCAAAACCGGAGTCAGAACACTGTTTTTCTTCTAGGGAAAACATACTCGGTACCAACCAAGTCTTGGAATAGATGCACAGAGATGATCTAGGCTAAAATCAACTAGTTGGGTGAACTCAAGAAGTCTTGGCCGAGGTGTGGTCTCCTTGGCCTAGGTGTGCGGCTTCCTGCCGAGATGTTACAAGGTGCCGGCAAGGGTGTACCATGGTTGGCCTAGGTGTGTGGTGGTTGGCCTTGGCATGTGGTGGTCGGCCTAGGTGTGCATGCAAGATAGGCTAGGGTGCAAGTGATCATGCAAGGTAGGCCAAGGTGAGATACGATGCTTGGCCTAGGTGTGAGGTCTAGGCAAGAGTGGGCCTCAATGACCACACTTAGGCAAATGAAGTCTGGAAATCTGGGTTTCCTCTTGAAAAACATAAAGAACATGACTGCAAAAATCATAACTTCTTATTCAAAATCTAAGATTTCATGTTATGAGTTAAAAAACATGGACCTGGGTACCCATAGTTGAAGATTTCATTAAAACAAACACAAAAACATGGAACTTGGTATAAAATTTCGGATCAAAACATGGTTTTCTTTCTAGAACACAAGAACATCATTTTCTCTTTCTAAAACCAAACTTTAAATCAATGTATAGCTCATGAATCAAGCAAGATCATTCAATGTGATCATATGAACATAAAGCACAACAAGAGTAGATCAAGAATCTAACTTCAAAACACGAATCCAACGGTTCAAACTCTAAGGATCAAGCTTGGAAATCTAGTTCTTACTCTAAGAACCCTTTCTTCTTCCTCATAGAGTTTCTCTCTCTACAAGGCTAGGATACAAAAAAATGATATGGGTTTCTTAGCTAGTACCTAACTTAACCCTCTGCCAGGACACATGGCATTACCAGATTGGATCTCCTCAAAAAGTTGCCATAATGAAAAGACAAGAGTATAACAAGTGTGTACAACAAGTAAGATGGCATGGGCACTTTGACATGGCAATGATCCTGGATCAAGACATAGGCTTCAGACAAGAAGGTTTCAGTGATCTCGGCTAGGAAGGATAACACTTGACCTTGCTGTGCCACACGTTGGCCTAGATGTGCCACACCTCGGTCTAGGTCATACCAGTCTCAGAACAAGATCGCTAGGTGCAGGGATCAAAGATTTAGGATGCCTAGATGATACACATCTCGGCCAATATGCCTAGGTGATGGGGGAGGTCAACCAAGGCAGTTCCAAGATGGTCCTAGGTGTTGGCGTTCAACGGCCTAGGTGTAAGAGGTTCAATGGTTTGATCCAGGCTTGAGGTAACAAAGGTAGATGACCTAGGCTTGAGATAGCAAGGATAGATGACCTAGGCTTCAGACAGCAAGGATAGATGACCTAGGCTTTAAACAACAAGGAAGGAACAAAGCATGCATATAACCCTTAGGCAAAACATGATAGCATCAAAACAAGACAAGGACCTTTACCTAGCCAAAACAAGTCTAAGTCTGCATGTACCAAGTTAACAAGGCAAAATCATGCAAATACATATGAGCATGACCAAGACAAGAATGAGGGTTGTTACAGTCTACCCTCCTTAAAGAAGTTTGGTTCCCAAACTTAAGTTACCTTGCCCCAAAAATAACTCTAGACATTGTCTTTCTGTACCGAGCCTGAGGTGCTTTAATCTCTCCTACTACCATTAGTTCTAGCCTTGGGACAGTCCTTAATACGACGACCCATTTCACCACATTCAAAACATGCTCCAGATGCCTCGATAACAAACCCCGAGATGTTGCTTTCCGCAGCTACTACATGTCAGCCTAGTACCACTTACCTGATCTGAGTTGGTTGAACTACCCATATTTACCTTCTTGACGTGGAAGGGTGCTTGGCGATTGTCATAATCCTGCCTCTTCCTCTGATTCTCCCCTGAACTCTAGTATTTGTTCAAGTTAACTTCTGCCAGGATGGCTTTATCTAACACTCTGGCATAAGTCGGCATGTTGAGTATATTAACCAGATCTTGTATTAGTCCTTGAAGTCCAGTCTCAAACTTCCTAGCTTTCCTATATCCGTTATTGACCATGTGAGGTGCGTACCTTGCCAACTCAGTGAAAGCACGATCATATTCAGCCACTATTTTGTTACCCTATGTCAAAGTCTAGAATTTTGTGGTCTTGCAATCTCTGACACTAAGAGGAAAATGTCTGTCTTAGATTAACTCAAAAAATCTGGCCCAAGTCAAGTCTGGATTACCTTCTCGGATCATCATCCACCACCTACGAGCATCGTCATCCAGTGTGAATGCTGCCAATGACACCTTCTGGGCGTCGGTGCTAGGAAAGATCTCAAACAACTTCTCCATCTCAAGAACCCATGCTTTTGCCTTCATTGGCTCTATACCTCCATGGAATTTCGGTGGATTCATCTTCTTAAATTCTTTGATCAAGGTCAACGTGTCGTCCCTGTACAAAGCTGGTTATGGAGGCACTTGCGGCACTGGAGGAGGTGGAGGTGGAGGTGGAACTGCATGTTGGCCATCTGTCTGCTCGGCCTGAGTAGATCTAGTACTAGTGTTCTGTTGCCTTCCTTGCCTCAACTCATGGGCCAAACCCTCTACCATCCTTTCTAATCTGTCTAACTTGGCCTCGAATTGATCTCGGCTAACTAGAGGTCTACCCCTTCTCATGATGCTAGGAGTATGCAAAATGTGACTTTAAAAAAAAATGAACAAATAGACATATATGCAAGTAACAAATGATCATGCCGAGATGATGTACATCTTGTCAAGTAGTAAGCAATGTGATACAATCCTAACATCATTTTAAGGGAAATCCTATGCTCTTTAGGACTCAAAGTGTGTGAATAACGTACTATAAGGAACTTCTGCTCTAACACGAATCTGCAACGACCCCATTCCATCCCTAGTAGAATGGTGACATGATGGCCAATAATCCAAGATTACCAAAGGCCAACTTACAAAGATTTACACAACAGAGTATACATATGGGGTTTATATATGCGGAAGCAATAAATTTAAATGTAAGTAGTCCATAAGAGTTGTACATAGATCTAATGAAATGATAGATATCTTAACATGGTTTTACAACTTGAATAGAAAAGAACATAAAGTACATATTACATCCTGATCAAAAGGCTTCTCAAGCCGAAATATACAAAGACATGAATTACAACTAAGAAGCATAATCTTCAAGATGCTAAACAAAACATGAATCAAAACATCTTGCAATTAACATCTTAGGCGTCACTAGCTTCTTGCTCGTCACCTACATATATATAAAGAGGAGGGTGAGCTTGAATACTCAGTGAATGATATATAAAGGTTTAAATGAATGATATATGAGATCTTTATCAAAACAGTACATATCCTAGCTTATAACAAAACATAGGATGAATCAAGTTCATCAATCAAATTCTTTTAAAGTTTCTTGGGATGTTTACTAAGATCAACATAACACAAGGGATGACATTCCTGACAAAACAAGGGAATAACCATCCCATAATCAAAGCACACCCATTCATGACCGTCGGTGGCCGACCCGGAATCGGTTAGACAACCCACCCAAAAAATCGCCGGTGGCAAAACAAGGGAATAATCGACCCGGAATCAATTAGACAAACCCACCCATACAAGACCGTCGGTGGCAAGGGAGATATCTCAAACAAGGGTACTAGTTGCATTATAGTCCCCTAGCACTAAGGACTTTCCAAGAATGTCATCAAAACAAACATAATACTTGATACAAAAATTAGAGGATAATCATTCATACTTGATCAAATACTTTTCTAAAATGAAGCAAAGCTTTATCAAAACTTTATAACATAGCTTTATTAAAAATACCACTCGCATAGCTCTTCGGATGTAGGGTTTAAGGCAACAATCGAAGACCTACAATCATATAGCAAAGTCCACTGAATGCATTTCAAGAAGAAAAAAAGGAATGCTCAAAGATGGTTGTGCAATGCATTCTTAAAACAAGCTTTACATGAATGAAAAAGATCCCGGCATTTATTTCCAAAACCAAGTCAAGACAAAGCAAAACATGTGTTGGGAGTCAGAACACTGTTTTTCTTCTAGGGAAAGCATGCTGGGTTCCAACCAGGTCTTGGAATGGATACACAGAGATGATCTAGGCTAAAATGGCCTAGCTGGGTGAACTCAGGAAATCTTGGCCGAGGTGTGGTCTCCTAGGCCTACGTGTGCAGCTACCTACTGAGATATTACAAGGTGCCGGCAAGGGTGTACCATGGTCGGCCTAGGTGTGTGGTGGTCGGCCTAGGTGTGCATGCAAGATAGGCTAAGGTGCAAGTGATCATACAAGGTAGGCCAAGGTGAGATACGATGCTTGGCCTAGGTGTAAGGTCTAGGCAAGAGTGGGTCTCAGTGACCACAGTTAGACAAATGAAGTCTGGAAATTTGGGTTTCCTCTTGAAGAACATGAAGAATATAAACATGAAGAATATGAAGAACATGAATCCAAAAATCATAACTTCTTATTCAAAATCTAAGATTTCATGTTATGAGTTCAAAAACATGGACCTGGGTACCCATAGTTGAAGATTTCATGAAAACAAACACAAAAACATGGAACTTGGTATAAACTTTCGGATCAAAACATGGTTTTCTTTCAAGAACACATGAACATCATTTTCTCTTTCTAAAACCAAACTTTAAATCAATGCATGGCTCATGAATCATGCTAGATCATGCAATGTGATCAGATGAACATAAAGAACAACAAGAGTAGATCAAGAATCTAATCTCAAAACACGAATCCTACGGTTCAAACTCTAAGGTGTCGTTTGGTAACACTTACGTTTTCTGTTTTCTGTTTATCTTTACAAAAATTTAAAAAACTCAAATAAAAACTTGTTTGGTAAAATTTTTGATTTATAAATCAGTGGTTTCAGTTTATAAATTTGGCCAAAAAATGAAAACACAAAAAACTTGTTTCCATTTTGAGTTTTCAATTTTTTTTTTTTTTTTTACCACCCAACACTAGCCACCACCCGCCACCATTTTCCACCACCGTCTTCCGCCACCACCACCCACCACCCACCCCCTACCACCACCTGCCACCACCTGCCACCACCATTCACAACCCACTTGCCACCACCAGCCACCACCACCCACCAACCACCACCAGCTATTACCCACTCGCCACCACCACCACCACCACCCACCACCCACCTGCCATCCACCCACCACCCGCCACTACCATTTACCACCTACCACCTACTTGCCACCACCACTCACCACCCACCTGCCACCACCATCCACCAGCAGCCACCCACCACCACCAGCCACCTGCCACCCACTCGCCACCACCACCCACCACCACCACCATCACTTTCCACCCACCCGCCACCCACTTGCCGCCACCACCCACCACCACCCACTCGCTACCACTGACCACCCGCCACCGTCACCCACCCACCAGCCGCCACCCACCTACCACCACCAGCCGCCACCGCCACCACCACCACCCACCACCCACCACCTACCACCTACCACCGTCACCCACCCACCCACCATCCACCCGCCACCACCCGCCATCCGCCACCCACCTACCACTACCACCCACCAACCGCCACCACCATCCACTCGCTATCACCCACTACCCGCCACCGTCACCCACCCACCCATCACCACCACTCGCCACCTACCCGCCACCACCACCCACCTGCCACTACCACCCACCACCCCGCCACCACCACCACCACCACCCACTCGCTACCATCCGCCACCGTCACCCACCCACCCACCACCACCAATCACCCGCCACCAGCTATCCACCACCCACCGTCACCACTTTTCACCACTGTCTTCCGCCGCCACTTGCCACCACTTGCCATTTCTTACTCTTTTTTATATTTTTAAAATTTTTTAAGCATTTTGTCAATTACCAAACGCGTTTGTAGTTTATGTTTTTCTAAAAATAAACAAAAAATAAACAAAAACCAATTTATAAAATTTTTGTAAATATAAACTGACAACATAAACGTTACCAAACACACCCTACGGATCAAGCTTGGAAATCTAGTTCTTACTCTAAGAACACTTTCTTCTTCCTCCTAGAGCTTCTCTCTCTACAAGGCTAGGATATGAAAAAATAATATGGGTTTCTTAGCTAGTACCTGACTTAACCCTCTACTGGGACACGTGGCACTACCGGATTGGACCTCCTCAAAAAGTTGCCATAATGAAAAGATAAGAGTATGACAAAGTGTGTACAACAAATAAGATAGCATGGGCACTTTGACAACGCAATGATCCCGGATAAAGACATAGGCTTCAGAGAAGAAGGTTTCAATGATCTCGGCTAGGAAGGATAACACTTGACCTAGCTGTGCCACACCTTGGCCTAGTTGTGCCACACCTCGGTCTAGGTCATACCAGTCTCGGAACAAGATCGCTAGGTGCAGGGATCAAAGATGTTGGATACCTAGATGGTAACATCTCAGTCTAGATGATACACATCTTGGCCTAGGTGATACACACATTGGCCTAGATGATGCACATCTCGGCCAATATGCCTAGGTGACTGGGGAGGTCAACCAAGGTGGGTCCAAGATGGTCCTAGGTGTTGGTGCTCAACGGCCTAGGTGTAAGAGGTTCAAAGGTGTGACCTAGGCTTGAGGTAACAAATGTAGATGACCTAGGCTTGAGACAGTAAGGATAGATGACCTAGGCTTGAGACAGCAAGGAAGGAACCAAGCATGCATATAACACTTAGGCAAAACATGATAGCATCAAGACAAGACATGGACCTTTACCTAGGCAAAACAAGTCTAAGTCTGCATGTACAAAGTTAACAAGGCAAAATCATACAAATGCATATGAACATGACCAAGACAAGAATGAGGGTTGTTACAGTTTTGTTCTTGTTTGTGCATACATTGACCTTATACAAGCTTGGTTCTCTAGCCATCATGAATTGAAAATGCTTGGTTGATTCCTTGGGAGCCAAGAATTACACTCCTTTGATCTTATGTAATGATAAGGAGGGTAATAGTACATATATTGTTTGAGAATACACTGCTTTGCCTCTGTTTGCTCTTTGTTGCAGCAAAAAGGAGAATTCTAGGAAACGGGTGGCTGACTGGCCACCAGTGTTGGCCGACGGCCCCCTTTTGTGGCCGACCAGCCATCAGTGAAAATTTTGCTCAGTGTGTTCGTAAGGTAGAGTAGAGGTGTTCTGGAAGTCGGTGCAATTTTCAGAGATCAACGAGTGCAAACATAAGCATCCAAAGGCAAGGCGGTGGATTTTCAGGAGGAAACCAACTGAGCATGCATGCGTCCCTCACCCTCGAGGCCATTTTAATTGCTTTAATTAGTTAACATAGCTAATTATTTAATTCAAGCGTTGTACTTAATTAGTTTGTGTAACTAGTTCTTCAATTTCAATTTGTTATAATTAATTAGTTTAGAATAAGTTAGTTAATTAGTTTCAATTGTGTTGTAATAATTAATTAGCTAGAATAGTTAATTAGTTCATTTTGTAATAATTAGCTTAGCTTAGTGTAGCTTAGCTTATTCATTCGGACCCTCCATCACGAGGGCATGATATTGTAATAAGTGTGCGTGCTTGTGTGCATGTCTTCCAACCCCACGTCTTTCTCCCTTTTATTTGTCCACTTTCGATGGTTAGATTAGGGATCATTTTCGATTAGCATACCTTATGCTTGCATGTTTGCATCATTCATTTGTTTTCCATGCACCCAGGCTCGGCGCATCATTCAAACTGCATTGTCATTTCAATACTTATTTGAATACGTGTTTCAAAGCATGTTATCAAATTGTATCATATGCCATGTTAGTAGCTGAGCCTATTCATTGAATATTGCATGTGCTGTATTAGGCATCTTGTATAGTTAGGATCATGCATTCTTTCTAACTAGTTCTCTATTTTGGCTTGGAGTACTCGGTAAGCTTTTTCGCTTTAGCATCTTGCATGAAATTTGATGTCGCCATGTTTCGTATGCTTGCCATGAGGCTATTTGCTTAAATGATTAATTGCATGAATACCTATGGATGAAGGCTTTGTTGTTTGAATTGGAACAAATCGATAAATGTGAGTTTTAAGCCCACTTTACGAAGTGGCAAATCATGTTTCAAGCCCATCATGTTTTAATGGCAAATCCGCGTTTTAGCCCACTTGAGGGTGGCAATTTCAAACCATTTTCAGAAACAAACATGAGTTGTTTTGTTCCAGTTCTTGCGATTTAGTCTATACTTGCTTTTGTGTGCGTCACATAATAAAGCTAGCTAATAACCGGAAAAGAATACATGAGGTTTATAAAGCAACATATCATGATTAGTAGAGGCCGATCCTTTGATTAGGCGAGCGGGGGTGCTCATTTCATGACCGTCCCCCCTCGTACCCAAGTTCCCGAGCCGAGACAACTTTGGTGATGACAGACACGTGGTGTTTGGCACGAGTCAGGGTTTCCTAAATTTCTCCATAATAAAATATTTAGGTGGAGACTCTGTAATCTAGCAAAGTAGTCTAGTTTTGGCATTATTTGATTCAAAATCTGATTTTTCAAAATGATTTGCCGGATTGGACTCTTTGGTGTTTATTAGTTTCATATTGCACTTTGTGAAATTAGATTCAGAACCGTAACAGGAGTCCGAACTGTAGGACCAATTTGAGCTCTCCAAAAGAGGGGTGCGAAGAAAGTCGAGCTACAGTTTCTGGCGACTCTGCTGGGGACTTAGAGAACTTGACTCGAACTCATGATATATTGTTTTATTTACACTTGTGTGTTTCTTTTGCATTGCACTTGCATTGGTGCGCCTAAGTCACAGTGTTTGCCATCTACTATTCCTGAGCGGTTTGCCAGAGGGTTTCCTGGAAAAGCTTGCCAAAACGCTGATTGGTTGCGGGCTCTACCACCATGGGAACACAAACCTTGGATCTGGATCACCGCTGTACTATTTGATCCTCCTTTCACTTCTCGGTGCTAGGAGCGAGAGGTATATTAGGTGGTCTTGCTGAGGCACCCTTTTTCTTGACCAATCAACCTAGTTACATATCGGAAGCTTTAGAGACTATTCCAAACTAGGACAGGTTGCTCACCCGAATATAGGTTTGTTTGAAACTGTTTGCTTGCGTAGCGAACCCCTAGTTCCTGACGAAATTAGGACAGGGAAACCCTACCCCACCATAGGGGCATTTTGGCTCTCACTTGCTTGATCCGTGCTTTTAGAGTGAAACTCTGCAGGAATGTATGTATCAGTTGCAAGTTTGGGTATCAGTATGGGAGTATCAATTTTAGGCAGAAATTTGGGATGGGAATCAATGTTTTAGTGCAGATTGTTCAGCTTTTGATTACAACTGCGTGTTGTTTCTATCTAAGCCGAGGTGCTGTGCGTTTGCTGATTGTTGTTTCTTTTTTTGCTTTATTTTCTTTTTGCAAGGTAGTATTTCACAATTGCTTCCGACGAGACAGGTACCCCCAAGCACTCTAGACCAGTGTCAAGAGGATTTACAGATCTGACGATCTTATTGGACGACAACCAGTGTTTGCTTCGCTACCCCTGGTTACCAGATGGAGGAAGGTCAGGCATAGATCACCGGTTTAGCAGTCGCCAATTCAGCGGTCACTGTCTACTCCACCTGTGCACAGTGGAGCCCAGTTTTCTGCTTCCATATCAGAAAGAGAATACACACTGGATCTAAGAGATCAGCACCCTGTAGGCAGTATGGAGGATATGATGCGCCAACTTCAACAAAACATCAAGGCCATGCAGCTGGACGCTGCTCGCCAAGCGGTTGTTACCGCTCGCCAAATGGAGATTGCAGCCCAGCAGGCTGAATTGATTGCTAGGCTTTAATAGCAACAACAACCACAACAAGCAGCAGCTTCTGCTTCACGCCCACCCCCAGCCAAGGTTCCAATACCTAGGGTTACTACTAATGTCCAGGAGAATGCAGACATTCAGGTAGAGCCAGCTTTACCCCAGATTTCTAAAGCACTGGTCTACCCAACAGAGGCCCCCTTTGAGTTCGAGGTTGACCCTACCGCTCTGAAAGTGAGCAAGCTTGAGAAGCTTTTTAAGGGGGCTCAAGTTGTCAACTAGATCCTGGACATAGAGGACAACTACACAGATTCGACGATGACATTGCCGGATAGATTTAAAATGCCTCACATAGACTACTTCGATGGTTCAGGTGATCCCATGGTCCACTTGCGACTATTCTCATATATTCTACGGCTGATGGGCTTGTCCAGACTAGAGAAGTTATCCCTCTTTGGTCGGACCATGTCAGGTATCTCGACCAGCTTGTACGCTAAACTCGACGATTTAGTAAAGAGGAATTGGGAGGAAATAGCTTTGTACTACAGTACTCCTACAACACACAGATCGAGGTCACAACTCATGATCTCGAAGCAACCCGACAAGAGCAGACGGAGGGATTCTCTAATTTTGTAACCCGATGGAGGGCCAAGGCCTCCATGATGACAACCAGACCAGCTGAAAAGGACCAGATCCGGATGGTGGTCCATAACTTGCAACCAAGGCTGCTGCAGAAAATGATAGTCCAACCTCTGTCAGCGTTTGCTGACCTCCACGAGATAGGGATGCAGATAGAGGACGCGATGAAACAGGGTCTGATTGACCACGAGAAAGAGCATCCCAAGAGATCTTTTATGCGGGGTTCCAATGTGGCTACAAGTAGTAATGCAACTACAAGGACCTCTGATGTTGGTATGGTCACCACCACACTGAAAATAACCACCCCCTTTGCCGGCACATTTGAAACCACCTCACAACTTGCAAAGCACCAACCTCGAGACCAGAGGGTTTTTACCCCACTCTATATGTCTCTGTCAGCGACTTTGAGAGTCTTGATTAGAAAAGGGCATCTCAAGCCCTTAGAGCCGCGCCCATTGCCTAATCCCCTCCCTCCTACACACAACCCAGCCAAGTACTGCGCCTTCCACCAGTAGCATGGTCCTGACACCGACCTATGCTTTAGATTACGTCATGAGATTCAGGATCTCATTGACAACAAAGTGATAGTGCCTCCCCAAAAGCCGAACGCCACTACAAACCCCATTCCACCACATAACCAAGCCCCTCCACCCAGGAAAATAAACCTTATCCAAACACTGGCCCTCTCGTACAACCCCAGCATAGACATCACTCCCTCCCACCTACCCAAGCTGGCATTGTTCATTCCAGAAAGCACAGATCTGTGCATGATGAACGCGTCCATATCCCAACCCAAGCCAGTTGTGGTAACTATGGAAAAGGAAGGAAGGGTGACCTTGGTGGAGAATGGAAATGTCGGTTCAGAACCTAAGGGATCTGTGGACTTAGCAAAAGTGGAATACAACCCTTGCCGCTATATTGCACCAGCCGATCAACCCAAGTCAGAGGTGGAGTTGCCGAGGGAAATGGAGGTCAATGTAGTCCGTGAGGACGGACTGAACCAGGGATTGCCTGACTTAGCTGACCTTGAGGAGGGCATCGCTAATCTATAATTCTTCGATGAGAAGGATCCGAGGGATGTGCACATCAACTGGTTTGACTTGAATGGATCAGCGGATACTTCGGGATGGCTTAGTGATGAGTCGGATATTATGGAGGGTCTCAACCAAAACTGGAACAATCGGAAGTAGGAGCTGCTACAAGGACCGGAATGGTCAATGGTAAGGGGAAGTTACCGGAGAGCACCGGTACTAAGAATTTTGCTCGGGAATTGAGTAACATTTGTACAGCTGACACAAAGCAGCAGGTCGCACTGAATCGGTTCGAACAAGACATAACTGAGAATGATCAGAAGGTTAAAAAAACCAAAGGCCCTGGGGAGATTGACTGTGTTGTGGACACAAGAGTAATTACAGCGGAACCGGACATGTGTTTGTCGGTTCCCGGAGGAACATGGTGGGAAGATGATGATTTGTGTCTTGCCCATACTGATGAAGATTGGGGACAGAATCTGCCGGACGATACTTGGTATACTGAAGAAGTGGATCACATGACTCGGAGCGGGCGGTACTTCAAGCCCCCACACCTGGACCAACCGGAAGCATCTGGAAAGGACAAGGAGACAGAGAAACAGAAAGAGAAACTGCTAGAAGAAGAAGCTGTACTGAACCAGCTGAAGAAGATTCAAGCGGACATATCCATTTGGGGATTACTAACGGCTTCACGGGTTCACAGACAAGCCGACCTGCTGCAATGGATAAGACTAAGCTCTCCATCGACACAACCCCTGAGCAGTTGGTGAGACTGGTTTTCCCGAGAGGGGCCTCACCAACTTTGACCTTTACAGATAAAGAATTTCTGCTAGAGGGCTCTGAGCACAACAAACCACTATACATCTCTGTTGAATGCAAAGAGAAGTAGATACCAATTGTCTTGGTTGATACCGGGTCTGCAATCAATGTGCGCCCGTCGCGTACAGCCTATGCTATCGGTTTGAAACCCGCAGACTTTGTGCCAACAGCCTAGGTGATTCGAGCTTATGATAATACAAGTCGGGAAGTGATGGGGACAGTCTGGATCAGAGCGCAGGTTGGCCCGGCACAACAGGACATTAAGTTTCACGTCCTTGATGTTCCACAGAGTCTGTGGAGTCGGAATCAGATTCCAGTTCTTCTGAGTCAGAGTCCGGTATTCCTAGGGTTAGTAACCCGAATGCCGTTGTATTGTCCAGGCCGTCTTTTTCCTTTTCTTTTGAGGCGGTTGTAACCGAGGAATTGGACGAGCCGAAAGTTGTGAATGAGAATGGTACCACTGCTGTTTCTGAGTACTTTTTTGTGCCACTCGTATATTGCATTGATCATGACCTTCAAAATTTTGATGAAAAAACGAGGAAGGAATTCTTCCGATTTTAAAACTTTTGATCGATCGAGAGGAGGAGAGGTTTGTAAAACCCTTTGTTGATGAAATCGCTTCAATTAATGTGGGTACTGAGAAGGATCCGTGTCTGGTCCAGATCGGGTCCACGTTGTCTTCGGAAGAACGCGAGCGATTAGTCGCTTTATTAAAAGATTTCAAAGATATTTTCATGTGGTCCTATGGAGACATGCCTGGAATCGATCCTGAGATTGTACAACACCAAATCCCTCTTAACCCTGAGGCCCGACCCATCAAGCAGAAACTTCGCAGAATACGCCCAGTTGGGCCTTGAAGATTAAGGCAGAGGTCACCAAGCAGATAGACGCAGGGCTTTTGCTAGTATCTGGATATCCAACTTGGTTGGCCAATATTGTTCCGGTGCCGAAGAAAGATGGCAGAATTCGGGTATGTGTGGATTTCAGAGATCTGAACAAAGCTAGTCCGAAGGATGACTTTCCTTTACTGCACATCGACGAATTGGTGGACTTCACCGCAGGGCATGCGTTGCTTTCCTTTATGGATGGATTTTCTGGGTAAAACCAAATCTTGATGGCACCCGAGGATAGAGAAAAGACTGCCTTCACCACGCTGTGGGGAACCTACTGCTATAGGGTGATGCCGTTCGGTTTAAAAAATGCTGGGGCTACTTATCAACGGGCTGCAACCACTATCTTGCATGATATGATCCATAAAGAGGTTGAGGTATACGTGAACGACATGATTGTCAAGTCCAAGGAAAGAGAGGTATACGTGGATTACACCGCTTTGAAAAATTTTTTCCAACGGATCAGAGAATATCGGTTGAGACTGAATCCATAGAAATGCTCTTTTGGAAGGAAAATGCTGGGGTTCCTGATCACAATGAGGGGCATTGAGGTTGATCCTTCCAAGATTAAGGCCATCCTAGAAATGCCACCACCAAGGACTGAAAAGGAGGTGCGAGGCTTTCTGGGTAAAGTGCAACTCATAAGACGGTTTATTGCAAAATTAACATTGACTTTTGAACCACTATTTGGTCTCTTGAAGAAAGGAAACAAATTCCAATGGGATGACCGATGCCAGATAGCTTTTGAGCAAATCTAATAGTACCGTCAGAACCCGCCCGTGTTGTCACTGCCAGAGCCGGGGAAGCCGTTGATTTTGTATCTGTCAGTAACTGACACGACAATGGGTTGCATGCTAGCGCAGGAAGCTGAAGATAGAATGGAGAAAGCCATCTATTACCAAAGCAAGAAGATGTCGGAATATGAGACCCGCTACACGCCGCTGGAAAAGGCTTGTTTAGCTTTGGTATGGGCCACCAGGAAGTTGAGGCACTACCTATTAGCTCACTTTGTAATACTGGTTTTGAGATTAGATCCCATCAAATATCTCTTCGAGAAACCAGCGCTTACGGGTATTCTAGCCCATTGGTTGCTTCTTCTCTCCGAATTTGATTTAAAGAACATGACTCGCAAGTCTGTTAAGGGGAGAGTTGTACCAGAATTTTTGGCGGATCACCCAGTGGAAAGGGAAGAGGCAGTAGAGTACTTATTCCCGAATGAGGCCATTATGCAAGTTGAGGAATAAACTTGGACAATGTACTTTGACGGAGCATCTAATAAGTACGGTTATGGGATAAGGGTGTTGCTGATAGCACCCGACAATTCCCATATACCTTTAGCCTTCAAACTCTGGTTCAAAGTATCGAACAAGGAAGCAGAATACGAAGTATGTATCGCTGGACTGGAAGTCGCCCTGGAACTAGGGGCAAAAAGGTTAGACATCATCGGGGACTCAAACCTGGTTATATCTCAAGCAAAAGGAGATTGGAAAGATAAAGAATAAAGAATGAAAACATATCACCAAACCCTAGATGTTCTAATTCCTAGGTTTGAGAAGTTAACCTTCACGCATTTGTTAAGAGAGAACAACAGGTTCGCTGACGCTTTATAAACTCTATCTTCTATGATAGACATCCATTTTGGAGTTCGGATGCGTCCGATCATTATTGAGCAGAGATATGTGCCAGCCTACGAGTTGATCGCCGCAATAGATGAAGTGTAAGATCAGAATCCCTGGTACTATGATGTCTAGAGCTTCTTGGAAAAGGAAGCTTAACCACTAGGGGCAAATGCCAAAGATAAGATGGTAATACGGTGAATGGCTGCTCAGTTTATCATTTGTGGGGGTAAGTTGAACAAACGTGGCCATCTGGGAATGCACAAGCTATGTGTTGATGAAAAAGAGTCGAAGCGGGGGCCATCCATGGAGGGGAGTGCGGATCGCACAAGAGCGGAGTAATGCTGGCCTGGAAGACTCTCAAGCAGGGTTACTACTGGTCAACCATGGAGGAGGATTGTATCGGTTTTGTTCGGCGATGCCACAAAGGTCAAATTCATGCAAATCACATGAATATCCCGCCGTCGATGCTGTACAACATGACTTCACCATGGCCGTTTTCAGTCTGGGGAATTGATGTTATTGGGGCAGTTACTCCAAAAGGTTCGAATGGGCATGAGTATATCCTGGTGGCGATAGACTATTTTACAAAGTGGGTGGAAGCCCAATCCTACGCAGTGCTGAAAGCGTCACACGTAGCCAAGTTCATCAGGAATAACATCATTTGCTGCTATGGGGTCCCGAATGAGATTATTTCAGACAATGGTTCCCACTTTAAGAAGGAAGTGATTGACTTGTTGAAGAAATACAACGTGGCATTTCATAAGTCATCCACATATTGGCCACAAACCAACGGAGATATTGAGGCCGCCAACAAGAACATCATGCATATTCTACAGAAAATTGTGGAAACTTATAGGGACTGGCCAAGCAAACTGCCATTTGCTCTCTAGTAGAACATCAATTCGGACATCTACTGAGGTAACTCTATATTCCTTAGTTTATGGAATGGAAGTTATTTTGCCGATTGAAGTTGAAGTTCCGTCGCTGCGGGTTATGGCTGAGTTCCGGATAGCAGAAGCAGATTGGCAGCAGAGCAGGTTTGAGGAACTAATATTGTTTGACGAGAGGAGGCTGAAAGCACTGTACCATGTTCAAGGATATCAACGTAGGATTGCCAGGGCTTTTAACAAGAAAGTTAAGTCCAGGAATCTTAAAGAAAGGGATTTGGTGCTCAAAGACAACCGAGCTCCCATCCACGACCCTAGGGGCCAATTCAGACCTAATTGGACTGGTCCTTATATCATCAAGTCTATCTGGTCGGGTGGAGCTGTCATCCTTATGGACTTAGATGGCCTTGAATTCTCCCAACCAATCAACATGGACAAGTTAAAGAAATATTACCCCTGAGAAGCTTGCTAGGCTGAAAACTCGGAAGGGCAACCTAGGCAAAAGTTAGTGCACAAAAAAATTAGAAAAAGAAAAACTGAGCTCGCAAGGTTGAAAACCCAAAAAGGGCGGCCTTGGCAAAACTTAGAGCGCAAAAGGAGAGTGTTAACACCCGAGTGAACCCGAACCGAACTACGTAAGGCTTGATTCCCTTCTTTGGGATACGTAGACAACTTCATTCTGAAGTCCAGCCATAAACACTTCCAAATCAACTGTGTCCATGAGATTGTTCTGGTCGTCTTTGTCATTTTTGAATCCAAGAGTTCGGTTGTGATCTTCTCTATGAGAACTGGTTACAGTGCAGTGCAGTGTAGTGCAGTGCTATTCAGACAAGGAGCAATTTTCCATTGCTGGATTTGGGGTTGTACATCTCAAGGATAGGTTCCATGTGTGTCCAGTTGTGATGCTTATTGAAAATGGTTTTCAAAATTTTTAATAAAAGTTGATTTTGTTCAAATTAATCTTTTTACGACTTAGACCATTTTTGGACCAAAAGGAAAATTTTCAGTACCTACAACTTCAATTTCATTGATTTCAATACAAAGTTCTCTACCTCTTGATACAAATCAAAGTTCTTTTTATTACATTTAAAAGGAAAACTTGAAAGTATAGATTAAAGCAATAAACTTAGGGCATTGACGAGTCAGGTGTTCCTACGCCCCCTCCTCCCCAAAGCTTGTGGAAGCTTCAGATGCTAAAGTAGGCCCGATTTGCGCCTCATCTTCAAGCCAAGCTATGCATTCGCCAAAAAGGGTCCAACTAAAATTGGCAGCGGGAGCCAGAAGTTCTCTTATCCTCCATGCAGTGGAATATCGGGCTAATTGTGAGCCTCAGATTAGAAATGAAGCCGGGTACTCGACTCCCCTTTCTGGGCAAGTCTGGTTGTGTCTGAACTGACGCCGGAACCGAAATGGAAAATAGAAGGCACAGTGTGTCAAGCCAATCAACTGAATGCCAGGCTACCGGGCTATGCTGTAGCTCATCTCGGGAAGATGAAACCAGGGGCAACGCCAAGCAATGTCAACAGCAGACCTGTTGCACATCCAATGGCACCACCACCCCTCATTCGGGAAATCAACTAGCCGTTGGCGAAAGAAATAGCCGCGCGCTGAATACGCGGAGCAAGAGTCCACTACTTTCCACCTATCCATGAGCCATATCTGGGGAGGGATGAAAAATAAAAGAGATTAAAGAATAGAGAGGTGTACGTGGAGAGAAAAAGTGAGAAAGGGTTTTGAGAGAAAAACAAAGCCTGAGTGCCAAGTGATGTGAGAAACACATGTAAGATAGGGTATAAAACATTACCTGTAAAAGTAGCAGGCTTCCTGCGAACCTGGTTGTCTCTCACCGGTGGAAGGCATCCAAGCCTATTAAAGTCGGCCAATGCTAAGCCGATGCATGTTTTACCCTTTTTCAAGCCTTGAGGTACTATGATCAAGCGAATGCTAGACCCTCCGAAGCAAGGGGCAAGCAGAAAATGGTCCAACATGCACAAATAGAGGGCATGTTGTCGAAAACTCTGCCAAAGACGGTCACTGCAGTTGTCGGCGTCAGAAAATTGATGAATGAGGCTGGGAATATCCAACTCCCCATTGTGAACCAAAGATCGAGCATCGTAGAGAGTGAGCCCACACATCCTTCCTAAAGCCTAGATGTGACCAAAACGAGGCTGGGGCAAGACTTCCTCATCACGTTGGGATTCCAGCCGAATTTGGAATTCTTCAAATGTGGGGCACATCTCTTGTCCCCCAAAGCTGAAAACATGAGTAACTGGATTCCACCATCTAGCCGCAACATGAAGGAATGGAAAACATAGCGGAGTACGACTTAGCAGGAATAGTGTATTTATCCCAAAACCCCGAAAATTCTATTTTTTCGAGCCATCTAAAGTCACAATCCAATCGATGAGTCTTTTGATGAAGAATGGCTCCATTTCAAGCAAAAACAGAGCTGAAATGAAGAAACTACGAAGCTAGAGCTTTTGTAGAAGATAAGATGTTGAGTGGAAGGCAGGTGGCAACAACCCGGAGGTTCCCTGCACTAATGGCCGACCGGCCAGTGTTGGTGGTCGACCAACCACATTTTGTTGCCAACCAGTTACTACTAATGGCCGATAGCCATTTTTGGTGGCCAGCAGCCTCTACTTATGGCTAATGGCCTCCTATTTTGCCCTCTGGTCCATCCATCTGTTGAAAGTGCTAAGAACCTGTGTCTTATTCTGCTCTTGGTGCATTTTGTCGTCTCTCATTAAGAATGTTGTTTCGAATTGCTCATCAAGTTATTGTTTTGCTTATCGATTTTTTTATTTGCTTATCGAGTTATTGTTTTGTTTATTAAGTTGTTGTATTAGTTGTTCATTGAGTTGTTTTACTCTATTTGTTATGTGTTGGTCGGTTCACTACCTGATAAGGAATTGCCAATATAATGCACAAACATTTAATTTCCATCAAATCCCGTTTTTGTGTAAAATGGTGCAATGCGATGCTCAGAATATAAAATACAACACTTTTTCTCAAAAAAGCTATTTTCATTCCAATCATGGTTTCTTTTACAAAGAGTACGAGTTTAAGGAAAATAAATCTATCTAAGTCTGTACAAAGTGCAAACACTACAACAAAAAGAAACTAAGCAAAAAATATAGAAAATCAGTGCCAACTATCTCAAGCTCTGGAAGCTCTCTTCGTCTTCTTCCATGGCGGTGTGGACCCTACGGCACTGTCTCCATCGGCGCAACTGTCTGAATTTGAGTTAGAGCCCTCCTCAGCATCGCCACTACCCTCAAAACCTGAGCTGGTGCCTCCACCCTCAAATGACTCTGACTGGGGACTCGCTTGCTCCTCGTCCTCATTTGTCCCATCATCATCCGGGATAGGCTCTAATGGGCCGCTCTCGTCACGAGTATGTCTAGCTCTGCCTCGGCTGTGCGTCAGAGCCCCTTGTCTCTTTTTCCCTGCTGCTCGAGAAGGTACAAATGGTCCCGCTGCAGCCCCTGATGGAAAGCCTGGTGTGGCTAGGATCTGAAAAGAATAGTTTGTCAAAAATGTTAATTGCTATATATATCAAATGCAAAGATGGAACGCAACAAGCAGTGAATGAATGCAGTGTATCGTCTCAGAACAGTATGGAGCTGATTGCAATTGAAATGCTAATGTGTCAGCAGAAGGTTTGATGGCATGAAATATAAGCTGAAGAAATTTACCGGAATGCCATAAATGCTAAGCAGGTTCATGCTCGTGTGCACCATCCTTATCAGAGAATCCACTAGCTCGAGAGCCTACCCGGTGGACTCTATGGATACCTGTAAATGTATTGAGATGATCAGCGGTCTATAAAGCATAACTGAAATGAATTTAATGTGCAAAATGTAAAGTATGGTACATACTGTGGTCGGGCCTCGAACTCCAACAAGCTCATGACCAGCTTATGCGAGCTCAATCGAAATCTGGTAAGCCTCCCCTGTGGGTTGCTAGAAAGTCAGTGTAGTAGGCAACTCTTGCCATCCCACCCTCTGCCTTGTCTGAGAACCTCTCCCGCCACGGGTCCCAGACACCTTGGCCCCTCTGTCTCTCTCTCCTACAGCTGGAGCTCTCTCTCTCTCGTCTCTGGGAGCGCCAGTCAAAGGCGACATAAGGTATGTCTGGATGAAGGCAGTGTAATCGCCATCGACTTTGGTGGAATCAATCATCTCTTGGAAAGTATATCTCTCTGTCGCCCTTATGTATGTCGGAGGTGGCACCAGGACTACTGGCTCGGGCAAGCCGATGGTTTGGTGCAAAAATCGCTCCCCTAATAACCATGCCCAACAAACCGAGCCCTCAAGCAGAATCCGGAAGCGAGAAGCCTCTCGGGCGACAGCAAACTAGTCCCTGACTCCCTCGGGCATCGTCACCCAAGGCTGCCAAGTAATCTATAAACAGAAAGTATGTAGATTGTTAGCTATCGTCGGATATTGCGATGTGAGTCAGAATCCAAGGAAAATGGAAATAACAAGTGAATCTTCAGTTACCTTGTCGCAGCCATAGTATCGAACTATCGGCGGAAGAAGTAGAATGACTTCCGGCATCTTCGCTGGCGCCTCCCGTCGTATCGATGTGAGTAAGGCACAATAGGTGGCATCTCCACCTCTGGCTCTGGGGCAAGTCTCGGAAAGTAGGCATATACCCATAGCTGCAGAAAGCAAATGGGCAACAATGAATATAGAACAGACAAGAACAAGTAGGGCGGAAAGCAGAACATGTGTGCCATGTCCAGAAAATGCAATGTGCAGTGTGTACTGTTTACAGTGTGTGCAGCGAACAGAAAGTGCAAAGCAGAAAGCATGATGGGAAATGCAAGACAGAAAAGTAAAGTGTACCTCCCAGGCCCTCCAGTAGCCTCCAATCAGATGCCCGCTTCGGCGGGTGGTGGAGCTCACATATCCGTATAGTGTGGCCAAGCCTGCACCACCCCAGTCGTAAAATTAGATACGGGATAGGTCCACCAAAGCACTCAGAAGGTATAGCTCGACGGTGTTCACCCAGTCGGCGAACAGGGTAGTGCCAAACACGAACACCAGGAAACCTCGGGTGTACTGCTCGGTCTCTTCTCGGCTCTCCGGTGCTGCCCCTCTGAAGTGATCAGCGAACCATGTATATCAGACCATCTCTAATCGGGAGATAGGTGGGCAAGTCCCCAGCAGGTAAATTTGGGCAGCCTCCCACTCGTCCATGTCTGTGTCGTAAGGAATCGGATGACCCCCTACCTCTATCTCGGTAAGGTTAGAGAAGTCGAAGGGAGTCATCGTCATCTCCCCTGCGATAGAGAAGTGAAAGGAATGGGTGGTATCCCACCACCTCTCTACCAATGCACCTAGTAGAGATCTGCTCGCTATGAGGCATGTGAGTGCCATGCAGAATGCACCGAAGCCGGCCTCATCAATGATATGGCGAACAGCGTCGGCGAGCTCCATGTACCACTCCCTCACGGAGGTGGTCCCATATCCTCAAATGGCATGTGAATCCCCCTGTGTTCGGGACACACAGATGCAAGGCAGTGTAAGAAATATAGTGCAAGAGTATGTTCAAGACAGGCAGATGCAAGGAAGTGTAAGAAATACAGTGCGCAAGTGTGTTTGGGATGAACAAATGAAAGGCAGTGCGAGCTATATAAGAAATGCAACCTACATTGCGGAAAATTAAGAAAAAGCGCATATCTCGGAGGCGCCATGAGATAGATATGACACCGGCTCACGCAGCAAGAGGTCCTCCGGTGCGCCCCTTGCAAATCCCCTGAACTGACAGATGCTATCGGGAGGTAGCACGTGTATCTCGGGATGATATGCCACCAGGTCAAAAGGTCGAACATGGAGTGGCAATTGCTCGAACTCTGGATCCACCTCCATCTTCGGAGGAGCTCTGTCATGTGGGATGTCGTCCACCATCGCGAGGAAAGATGAGAAAATGGTCAAAAATGTGGAAAATGGGCGGAGAATGCCAAAAGTCAACAAAAGTCAACTCTGAGAGAAGAAAAATGGAAGAAAAGGTCAAGGCCAAGGAAGGGCACCAAACCCAAGGCTGACTCAAGGGAAACAAACTTCGAATGGTGAAACTCCAAGACAAAGCCCCGAAATCACCTTTTAATCGGTTCAAAATGGAGTGAACAAAGAGGTTTTTCCAAATCGAGCGTTCGTGGGGTGTTTGAAAATGCATATAAAGTGTGGATCGGAAGGAGGAAAATGGTCTAGAGTGAGAGGAGAAGTATTTTCGGACGTTGGAGAAGTGAGGAAATGAGGGTTGAAGCCCTACACTTAAAGACCCGTAGTGAAATGCCGAAACTGCCCCAAAACTGTCATCAATGGCCGACCGGCCACCATTTGTGGCCGATGATATTCTCTGGTGGCCGATGGCTTCCCAAAGTGGCCGACAGGCCTCTAATGTTTACATTGTGTGTTTTTCTGTTGTTTTGTGCCCTCATCTCTCAAAAAAGTGCAAGGAAAGCATACTTTTAAGCTCAAGTGGCCTCTGCAGAAGCTCCGGACCGTATTTTTAATGTATGGTACTCAACACGAACAAGGTGTATCCTTTTAACTTGTTTCAACTCCTCTGAGAAGTAAGTTGGAGGTTGCGATCAAATCGTTTTTACCGTGCACCACTTTTGTCATTGCACAGAGCGTGTGCCCCTTTGTCATTTCATGGAACATGTCTTTCACATGAGCTCTTGTATCGTCTCTTATTCGCATAGAGCATGCATCTTGTACTTTCGCATAGAAAATACTTGCGTTCATTGCATTGTATATGCTCTTCATCTAGCATTGAACATGCACTTCTCACACTTGCATTGAATATGCACTTCTCGTCTTGCATAGAACATGCATTGGGTGTCTTGCATGAAGCATACATTTGTTACTCCTGAATGGAACATGCATTCATTAATCTTGCATAGAATATGCATCTCGGTGTTGCATGGAGGATGCATTTGTCACATTTGCATAGAATATGCACTTCTCACGCTAGCACAGAATGTGCATTTCTTTGTCGTTGCATGGAACATGCATTTTGTATCATTGCATAGAACATGCATCCCCATGTTTGCATAGAGTATGCATGTTGCATTGAATATGCATTGTTGTTATTTTGCATAGAACATGCTCTCACTCATGTCGCATAGAATATGCCTCTGTTTTTTTTTTTTTTTGCATGTTGTGCATAAAACATATCTCTAACATTGCGTCACAGTTATTCAACTTGCATAGAACATGCATTCTTATCTTGCTGTATCTGTTAAGTCTCTTTCTTACGCAGGTACGATATTGTATGCTCAATTCATTCAAAGCTGGTGCAACCAGACGATATTGTATGTACGATTCATTCAGAGGAATTCTGGGTAAGATCATTCCTTCCCCCTTGAACTCCTTGTTTTGGTTAGAAGTACTCGGGTACGCCCGATGCTTACACCACTCCTTGTTTTGGTTAGAAGTACTTGAGTACGCCCGATGCTTACACCACTCCACCCCTCTAGTTAGAAACATTGGGGCGTGTGCCTGATGCTTATACCACCTCCCGGTTAGAAGCATTTGGAATGTGTTCCGACGCTTATACCACCCCTGCTTTGGTTAGAAATATTGGGGCGTGTTCCCGATGTTTATACCACCCCTTCTGTTAGAAGCGTTTGGAACGTGTTCCGACGCTTATACCACCTCGTTTTGGTTAGAAACATTTTGACGTGCTCCGATGCTTATACCACCTTCCGGTGTTTACACCGCTCCCTTTTCCTCTCTCGTGCGACGCGTTGGAATCTTGTTTGGTACCTTGGGTGCGCCCGACGTTTATGTTGTTTTTTGTCTTTCCTGCATGATGGGTAGATAAGCTTGCATAATTTTCTTACATCCTTTCTGCATGAAATGTGGTTTGGTTCATGTTTACTTGCTTATGTATGAGATTGCTGTAGCATTTCTTTGCATAACATTTGCAGCTACATTGTTTCATTACAGCCACATTGCATGATCATAAGTTATGTTGTTGCATCCTACATATCATTTGCGTCTTGCCCCAAAACTACGCTGGTTTGATTCCTTGCAAAGGGATACGTAGGCAGCCTGTGGGCGCAACCGTTCTTTGTTTTGCTTGTTTGTTTATCCAAGTCTTCGGCCTTGTCAAAAATGGGTCGTCTCTGGGCTTTAACATTCACTCCTGTCATTTCATGACTTCCGAGTTCTGTCAAAGAGGGGCAACTATAGACACCCCATTTTTGAACATCCTCAAGACTTAGACGTCATCGTTTGAACACTTGATGATTATCTTTGTTTGTGTTCATTTGGAACACCTGAAGTTCTTGGCGGAGTGCCTTGCCTTTGAGCCTTTGAAACTTGTCTGTTTTGTGCTAGATTGTGGACCAAGAGCTTGTTTCTTCAAGTATGGAGGAGAGGGTGGCTTGTCGGCCAACCTTACAACCCATCGGCCAGGGCTTGTTCTTGTCGGCTATCAGTGGTGGCCGGTCGGCTACATTGATTGCTGGTCGGCCACCAATGATGGCCAACGACCATTTTTCTCCTTTTTCAGATATTTGTTTGTCAGATGTGCCAGCTGTTGCTCATTAAAGCTCATCTCTATACACGTGTATGGAGGGATGAATACAAGTTCTAAGCTTGACTTTCTATATATAAGGGATCTCTCCCCCATTTTGAGAGGTAAGACAATTTTGAGCAAATTTCTCCCTCTCTCTAGAATTCTCTCTCCCTCTCTTCTTGTTTTGTGCCTTATAGTTAGAATTCTCTACACTTTTTGTCACGCCCCAAACCCGCCCCTAAACGTTTGGGCATGACCCGTTCAAAAATGAACATGTAACCTGGTGTACATAACATACGGGGCCTTACGGAAGCACATAATATGAAAATAATGAAACATATAAACTCCATTGAGCTACTTCTACATGCCAGGATCTCATACATCACATGCACCATAGTAGATAGATAAAGTCCCAACTATATCACGGAGCATCGGTTATATACATACACATATACAGTCCCAACCCTATAATTGGGCATATACAAAAAAACCATTGAAGTTATATACATTCAACCTTAGATAGGAAATCAAAAAGTAGGCCAATCATCCTAATGAACTTAATAAGTAGCCTTGTAGAGTGCATGGACACACGAAGGTTGACAAAAGAAAACGGATGTCATGGCTAGGACTGACCACCTGGTTGATTACCTACAGAAACAAACATAACACAGAGTAAGCCAGGCTCAGTGAATAGCAATACTTAAATAAAATGATGCTTAACGTGAAATATAATACATCAAAGCGTAAGAAGATGCACACATAGTTAGTCTAATTCTGTACTAATTTCATAACGGCCTTAGGCCTATTCTTGAAACGTAATGGCTTGAAACATAGTATCTTGAGACATAATGGCTATAAACCTTTAAACGTAGTGGCACAATGCCCTTAGACATGGTGGCGTTAAGCCCTTGAACATAGTGGCACGAGGCCCTTGGATAAGTTGGCACTAAGCCCTTGAATCATTTGGCATTAAGCCCTTGAACATGCTTGTATGAACTCAAGAGGTGTCTCACACGGATTCTAGAGGTGACTCACTTCGTAGCACTTAGTTCCGTGTAGCACTTTGTTTCATATCATAACAACTTATACGGAATGGCCATAGGCCTCGAGTCTTACAAACACTTAGAGTCATGTGAAAGCATTTCATTCTTTCCTTTATTTCTTTTCATGCTTGACTTCACTTTTCATGCTTGACTTCATTCATGCAGTTACATACATAATAGTCATGCGTTAATAGAATGCTACTTCATTAGCTATACGTGAAGCCCACTACTACTCACAGTGTTGTGATGACGTGCTTGTTCCTCCCGGAGTGTGCCCTGCACATATTCAAAACTTACAATTTAGTTCATCTTTCATATCAAATTACTTTCTGTTTCGCTTTACCTCGAAGGAATTTATAAATATCGAAAAGGCATCAAATATATATTCTGACAATATTAGAGGGTCCTACACGCAAAACGGAGCAACCCATGTTTTTCTGCATGGGCCGCACGTGCGGCTATGAGCCCCGCACGTGCGGCAAAATCCCCAGCACATGCGGCAAAATCCCCCACACGTGCCTTTTAAGCAGAACCAGACCCTCAAAATTCAGCATTTGCCGCACGTGCGGCAGTGACTCCCGCATGTGCGGCGAATGCCCTGTTTCAGCCCGAAAATTGCAGCAAACCTCATTCTTTTGGGAGTGTTTGTAAGGTTCTAAGATGGATCTTTTCATTGCTAAATCATGGTTCAAAAAGCATATAATTCAAAGTACAACATACAACAATCTAATCTTGAATTATACCCATGAACACAACTCAATTTGATTGGCCAAAGGTTGAAACTCATAATACAATTCCATATCTTAAGGTTCTTAACTCCACATGCACATGTTATAACATAGGTACACAAAATCATGATCATAAGAATGAATACGAACTTGATACTGAAGAACACATAAATGATAGGATTATCATACAAAAACTTCAACACACACATCCCAGACTTTCATCACACTCTAGATCATACCAAATCAAAAACTTTCTCTTCCAAATTAAGGAAGAGGATTGGACTAGGGAAATTAAACTTACCTTAGCTTCAATCCCTCTCAATTCTTCCTTGTTCTTATCCTCTCTTCACTTTTCTCCCAGAGGATATTTTATGAGAAGGTTCCTAAGTCTTGAGCTCAAAGAGAAGCTTATAAACATACATATATATAGCTTGAATAAGGACAAAAATCAATCGTTTAAACATCCGAAATTGAAATTTCACAGAAACGCTTAATATTACCTAAAAATTATGCTGATCACATATATAAAATCAATTTCAGATAATTAAGCCCCTAAGGCTTCCAATTTCTGATTCAAACATTTTAATGTAACAGATACTTTTCTTGTTTAAACAGATTGACACCCTTAAACATGGAGTTCACTTACTTAACCTTAATTTCTCATAGAAATTCACAATAAACATTCAAAAACACAAAATAAGGTCTGAAAATATATCAGAAAACATGTACGAGGGTCGGGTTATTACACTTTTGCACTAAGACCCTCAACCAAACATCTTCATCTTGAAGCTGAGTTTCTTTGAAGTTTGAGCTCCTAAGGATGGTTTAAGCTCAGAATTGTGACTGTTTTTGTGTTGTGCTTTAAGAGGTAAAAGCCTTGCCTTGTAAGCTTTATTTTAGTCACTTGTTTTTCTATCCTTTCACACTTTTTTTCACTTGGTTTTCAGCTGTAAAAACCTCTATTTTTCAGTCCTAAAAATGTTGGTTTGAGCCTATTTTGAGCTAGGGGATTGTCTCCCCTTTTTGCTCTTTGGCTTGTGAAGCCTTTTGTGCCTTTTCTTACCATCTTTAAATCAAGCTTTATGGCCCATTTAAACACTGAAGTCTGGAGTTATTTCAGTGGTAAAAACCAACTCTTGAAGTCCAAAATATGAGGGGTTAGCCTCCCCTCCTTGTGTCTTGCTTCCATGCCTAGTTAGCATCATATGTTAGCTTGATTTTGTAGCTTGCGTTAGCTTAGTTCAACCATGTTTTAGGCTCTGTTTTTGCATGTTTCAACTTTGTTTTGGGTTGGTTGGAGCATTTGTTGCTTGCTTTTTGTACTTGTAGTGCAATTGTGATTACTAGTCTAGCATGCTTCATGATTTAGGCTATTAGCCTAGCTTGTGTTAGCTTAACTTCAACTTATTTTTGCATACTTTAACTCTGTTTTGGGCTGGTTAAGTCCTTCAAGGCTTGTATTGCATGGCTATAGTGTAATGGTCTTCACTAGCTCATTGTTTTAAGGCTTTAAGCATGAAGTGTTTGAGTTACTTGCATGTTGTAGCGTCATTTTACATGTAATTTCAATGTATATAGCTTTGTCACATGCTCATTTATTTTACTTTTTCATTGCTTTTGAGAGTTGCGTTTTGAGTCTTGTTTGCAAGCCAACATGTGAGCATGTGTTTTCTAGCCTATTATGCTTTAATCTCAGCATCTTTTGGCCACTATTTTGACTGGTCTTAACTCTGTTTTGAGTTGGTTTGGCCCTTTGAGGCTTGTATTGCATGGTTGTAGTGCAATCTCTTTCACTAGCTTAATGAGTTAGGCTTTTTTAGCATGTATTGCATGAGTTGCTTGCATGATTTTAGTGTCATTTTTCACTCCATTTCAGCACTGAAATATCTGCAACCTCTCTCTATTCTTCACTCTTTCATTTGTTTTGAAAGTAGCTTTGAACCCCTTGTTGGCTTGAGTGTGGAATTGAGGTCCTCATGCCTAATGGTTTTAATCCTCTCTTGAGGGTTTCTACTAACCAATAGTGTGAGACCTCTTTCATGCTCAAGGCACTTGTGGTTAAAGCCCTCTTTCCATTAGAAGACAATCACCTTGGACTTAATCGATTAAAGGACTAATCGGTAATGCAAAATGTGTAAACAAAATGAATAAAGTAAAAGAGGCAAGATAAGCATCTTTGTGTTTTATTGCATGTGTTCGGATCAGACGTTAATCCGAACACAAGAAAAATGGGACGTTTCATACTCAAAGTGATGAAACGTGCCACTTTTTCTTAGTCACCATCACCCTTGACCATGCATGATAGGGTGGTGGTTGTTTTGGTCTTGTTTGTGCATTCATTGACATTGTACAAGCTTGGTTCTCTTGCCATCAAGCATTGAAAATGCTTCGTTGATGGCTTGGGAGCCAAGAATTATACTCCTTTGATCTTGTGTAATGATAAGGAGGGTAATAATACATATATTGTTTGAGAATACACTGTTTTGCCTCTATTTGCTCTATGTTGCAACAAAAAGGAGAATTCCAGGAAACGGGTGGCCGACCGGCCACCAGTGTTGGCCAACAGCCACCTTTTGTGGCCGACCGGCCATCAGTCAAAATTTTGCTTAGTGTGTTCCTAAGGTGGAGTGGAGGTGTTCTGGAAGTTGGTGCAATTTTTTAGAGATCAAAGAGTGCAAACAGAGGCATCCAAAGGTAAGGCGGTGGATTTTCAGGAGGAAACCAATCGAGCATGCATGCGTCCCTCGCCCTCGAGGCCATTTTAATTGCTTTAATTAGTTAGCGTAGCTAATTATTTAATTCAAGTGTTGTACTTAATTAGTTTGTGCAACTAGTTCTTTAATTTCAATTTGGTGTAATTAATTAGCTTAGAATAAGTTAGTTAATTAGTTTCAATTGTGTTGTAATAATTAATTAGCTAGAATAGTTAATTAGTTCATTTTGTAATAATTAGCTCAGCTTAATCTAGCTTAGCTTATTCATTCGGACCCTCCATCGCGAGGACGTGATGTTGTCATAAGTATGCGTGCGTGTGTGCATGTCTTCCAACCCCATGTCTTTCTCCCTTTTATTTATCTGCTTTGATGGTTAGATTAGGGATAATTTTTTATTAGCATGCGTTATGCTTGCATGTTTGCATCATTCATTTGTCTTGCTTGCACCGAGGCTCGGCACATCATTCAAACTGCATTGTCATTTCAATACTTATTTGAATACGTGTTTCAAAGCATGTTATCAAATTGTATCATATGCCATGTTAGTAGCTGAGCCTATTAATTGGATATTGCATGTGTTGGATTAGGCATCTTGTATAGTTAGGATCGTGCATTCTTTCTAGCTAGTTCTCTATTTTGGCTTGGAGTACTCGGTAAGCTTTTTCGTTTTAGCATCTTGCATGAAATGTTGATGTTGCCATGTTTCGCATGCTTGCCATGAGGCTATTTGCTTAAATGATTAATTGCATGAATGCCTGTGGATGAAGACTTTGTTGTTTGAATTGGAACAAATCGATAAATGTGAGTTTTAAGCCCACTTTGCGAAGTGGCAAATCACGTTTCAAGCTCATCATGTCTTGGTGGCAAATCCACGTTTTAGCCCACTTGAGGGTGGCAATTTCAAACCATTTTCAGAAACAAACATGAGTTTTTTTGTTCCAATTCTTGCGATTTAGTCTATACTTGCTTTTGTGTGTGTAGACGTCCCCGAACGTCCCGGGAGAAATCTCGTTTTGTTCATTTGGGGCTTGTTATAGTTTGGACTCAATGTCACGGTCCTGTATCTAATCTCACAGAGTGCAATGCAAGATCGATGAATCACAAAGAGTCCAAATCCAGCAAATCGTTTTGGAAAACAGATTTTTAAGAAAGAAGTGCCAATCATGGACTGCTTTGCCAGATACAGAGTCACCACCTAAATATTTTATTTTGGGGGAATTTAGGAAACCCTGACTCGTGCCTAAGGCCACGTGTTCGTCATCACCAAAGTTGCCTCGGCTCGGGAACTTGGGTACGATTGGGGAAGGTCACTTCGTGAGCACCCCCGCTCACCCGATCAAAAGATCGGCCTCTACTAACCATGATATCGAGTTTTGAAAACATTATACGTTCTTATTCCAGTTATTAACCTAGAATTACTATGTGATGCGCATAGCATACAAGTATAGACTGGATTACCTAAGTTGGAACAAAGCATCGCATATCCGTTTGTTTTTTAATATGGATTGAAGTTTGCTACTTGCAAGTAGGCTAAAACACAGGTTTCGACGAATTATTCCAACTCAATCAACCCAACCTTCACCCATAGGCATTCAGGCAGTTATATCACGTAAACATATACCCTCATGATAAGCATGCTATCATGGCATTCACTCACACACATGCGAGGATACTAAAGCATAAATACTTACCGAGTACTCCAAGCCAAAACAGAAACTAGTTAGTAATCAATGCATGATCCTAGTTCATGTTAAGATAGCTAATGCAACACATGCAAAATGAAACTAAGATAGGCTCGGGTATTCTAAACATGGCATATGAAACGCAACAGATAACATGTATTCAACTTGGAATTGAAATACAATGCAGTTAGCATGATGCGCCGAGCCTGGTGCATGCAATACAGATGAATGATGCAAACATGGTATCATAAGTATGCTAATTGAAACATGCCCTAAACTAACCATCAAAAGCTAGTAAAATAAAAGGGAGAAACACATGGGGTTGGAAGACATTCACATGCACGCACACTTATTACAACATTGCCCTCCTCGAAGGGTCCGAAAGAATAATACAAACTAAATAAATAATTAACTACTCTAGCTAATTAGTTATTACAATCCCTTAATTAATTAACAAACTAATTACAAAATAAACTAAGTATGAAATTCAAAAGGTTGCCGCGGCTCTGCCTCAAAATGGTTGGATGATGCATGCTCGATTCGTCTTGCTCGGAAACCCGTTGCCATGCCTCTGTTGCCTCTGTTTGCACTGTTCTACACCTCTGATAATTATAAAAATCCTAAGTTTGCTTCTGAGCCACTCCGTGGACACTTTGGGATGCCACCGGCCGAGAGAAAACACCACCGGCCATGAAAATATGGTCATCGACCAAAAGTGGGACCACCGGCTGGGTATTGATAGTCAGCCGGCACTGAAAGTTGCCAACCCGCCATTTCTTCCTGCAGAACACTGGTTTTGCTGCAACAGAGGACAGACAGTGCATGGCGTGGAATTTTCAAGCCAAATGTATGTACGACCATCCTGCCTATCATGCTATGAACTCAATGGAGTATGGTTCTCGACCCTCAGGCCACCAATCACGCATTTCGATGCATGATGGCCAAAGAGGTCAAGTGTGCAAATCAATATGGATGAATGCAACAAAACTAATGAATGCTACACACTCTATCATGTTGGATCAAGAGTGTCGGCGACCAAGGATTGAGGTACGTTTCGTCACTCCAAGTACAAACGTCCCTCATTCCTCATGTTTGGTTTGACACCCCAAACCAAACATGATGCAATGTATGTATGCCATATACAATGCAAAGCATGTAATCAATGCAATGCAACATGGGAATGTAAGGCAATGTAACATGAGTATGTCAAATACAATGTGATACAACTTAATCATGCAATCATCATGGCAATGCAACCAGTATGCAATACTACAATGCAACCTAGGCACAGGAATACACAAAGTCATAGGCGTGCAACAATGATACCAACCATAAGGATGTGACAGCATGCAATACAGTAAGCCTACAACAATACATAAATGCATGATCCATGGACTTACACTTAGGATGGATAGGCCTCAGCCATGTCCAAAACAGTGGCCGAAGTGCCAAAGAATGATGGGCAAAACACACCCAAACATGCACAAGTGAAAGTCCAATACTTAGGCATGAAAAGAGTCGACTCTCAAGCACATTAAAAGGAGACAAATATGGACAAATCACAAACATGACAAGCTCCAAAAATGCGTAAAGGATGATGCCAAATCAACCGAGCCATGCAAGTAAGGCGTGCAACAAAGCCCAAAACTTAAGACTGACAAAGGGGTTCAAAACATGGCCATATCAACCAAGCCCCAAAGAGCTAAGATGACTTAAAATAGTCCCAGGGCAGACCAAAATAAGGCTGAAACATGCAAGGGATGAGGCCAAAACATGCTAGGAAATGGGTGCAAAAATGAGGGACATTCAAAGCCACAAAGAGGGCACTCCACTACAACTACCTTGACCACACATGGCATGGATTATTCAAAGAAAAACAGAGCTATAATATGCCAAAAGGAGTCCCAAAACCCACTGATATAGCAGTTCAAGGACTTAAACAAAGAGGCATGCACAATGACCAATTTTAAGGCATAAAAGAACAACTCTTCAAAGCTTTGAAAGGATGGTGAATGCAAGCATACAAGCATGGAACATGGACTGAAATGACATGATAAGTGATTCCAAATCACTGAAATAACCCAAATAAAGCATGCTTATGACTCATACACTCAAGGCTAACAAGCTAGGATACATGGTGGCTATATAAAACATGGCAAACATGACTGAATCAACACCAAATAGAGCTTAATCATGTCACAACATGACTAAAAGCTTCATGAAGTCAAGCTAAAACATGCCAGTATGATAGTCTAAATGCATGATACATGTTATGACAATAGAGGGGGTTACAAAGCAAGTGCATGATGCAAACAATAGGCCATCAAACCGACATGAAACAGAGGTCTAACATGATACACTAACACCAAATACCCTCTGAAATGGAGCCAAATAAAGCTATGCAAACATGCTACCTTTATGAGCCCTAAATGCAAGCAAATAAGTCACAAGGGGAGAGGGGTGTCCCTCCTCTATACAAGATCTCAAAACCACTTTTCCACCACTAAAAATCCTCTGGATTTCAGTGGTGAGAAGGCCAAAACAAAAGGGTTACAAAGCCCAAAGAGCAAGGCACAAAAAGAGACCAAACAAGGCCTAAGAGGGGTTGACGACCCCCAACACAAAAGTGACCTTAATGAAACATCTTAAGCATGAAAATACAGAACTTTTATCAGTTATACACTAAGCTCGAAACAATATGCAAATAGGTCTAAAACCTTAAGCAAAAATGGGGAATAAAAAGGTAAGTTCTCACCCTTGAAGAACACTTCAAGAACACCAACCTTAGCACTTCCTTTTGATCAAAAACCAACTCAAAACTCTGAAATCTACCCCTTAAAACCTTAGCAAGCAAGTTATAGTGTAACACTAGGTGTTTTAGTGCCAAACTAAGAACAAAAATCCCTTTTAGAACCCTAATACACACACAACTATATAGAGAAGGAGATATAGAGAGATATAGATATATAAGTTATATATCAGAGTTGTTCAACCCTCTGAAAGGGAGGGGAGGCCCTCCTTTTATAGGAATTCAATTCCTAAGCTTCTTGGAGAAGCTAACTTGGGAGCAAATACCTCCATACACGTGTATGGAGGGGGTGTATTGTGGATGCCAGCTATGACAGCTGGCATAAAATATCTGCCAAAAGAAGATGGAAATGGGTCGGCTAGAAAATATGGCCGATTGACCAACAAAAATGGCCGGCCGACCAAACACATTGCCGACCGACCAAAATATTTGGCCAGTAGCAAGAAAAGAGGGCCGGTGGCCTCAAGCCAAGGCCGATGAGGTGCGGAGATAGCCAAAAAGCCATTCCCTGCACTCAGAAGCAAAAACACAACTGTTTGGTATACAACCAAGCACAAAACAAATAAGTCGAGAGGTCTTGAGGCAAGGCGCGCGACCGAAGCCTCCGAGAACTCAAGACAAACACGAATATGGATGATCATCGAGTGTTCAAACAATGATGTCCAAGTCTTGAGGATGGTGAAAAATGGGGTGTCTACAGTGTGTGTCACATAATAAAGTTAGCTAATAACCGGAAAAGAACACATGAGGTTTATAAAGAAGCATATCATGATTAGTAGAGGTCGATCCTTTGATTGGGCGAGCGGGGGTGCTCTTTTCATGACCTTCCCCCCTCGTACCCAAGTTCCCAAGTCGAGGCAACTTTGGTGATAACGGACACGTAGCCTTTGGCATGAGTCAGGGTTTCCTAAATTTTTCCAAAATAAAATATTTAGGTGGCGACTCTGTAATCTGGCAAAGCGGTCCAGTTTTGGCATTATTTGATTCAAAATTTGATTTTTCAAAATGATTTGCCGAATTGGACTCTTATGTGTTTATCAGTTTCACATTGCACTTTGTGAAATTAGATTCAGAATGGTGACAGGAGTCCAAACAGTAGGACTAATTCGAGCTCTCCAAAAGGGGGGCGCGAAGAAAGTGGAGCTACAGTTTCTGGCGACTCTGTTGGGGACTTAGAGAACTTGACTCAAACTCATGATATGTTGTTTTATTTACACTTGTTCCTTTAAACTTATTTAATAAATTGTATGCAATATCTTGGAATAACTGTCAAATTACACACAAAAATAAAAAGAAAAGTCTTCCCAAAATCACCATCAATGGACGGCCACCCTTGGGATTAGAAATTGATGTATTCTTTTCAAAGTATTCTAGTACACCCCAAAACATGGAACATTGTTTCCACCTCAAGTTTCATTCCAACTAAAGTCTAACTAGATCATAATTAATTTCATGATCAAGGCCTCTAATCATCCACTATGCCATTGAATTCAAACCAAATCTAGAATATTCAATCCATTTCCAACCAATGGGCAATTTGGACCTTTGACACCGATTTTATTATAAATAAAACCTCTCCCTTAGTATTTTGCACACTAGGAAACACACTCAAACATACCACATGGTTGAGAGAAGAAGAAGGGAAAAAGAGTGAGCTTGGTGGAGGAAAGGAGAGAAAGAGAACGTTTTGTTAGCAATTCAAACCAGCTTCAAGTAATCCATAACACAACTCTCTCTTTTATTTTCCTTTTTCAAATACAAGTTATTAGAGGTTTAAAATAATATTTTCAGATGTGTTGTAATGGTGTTAATGTATTAAATTGAAAAGAATTGACCCTTATTCCACATTTACTTGTGTTTTCTCTAAATCGGTGCAAAACTATATTTTTTTACACATATCTCTCATAAGTTCTAGAGGAACACCTTCAATCTAAATTTTTGAGTTTAATATATACTATCTAGCTTGTTTTTATTATAACACAAGTGAAAAAATATCCTTGGTTAACCTCCTTTCTTACCTTCTCCCTTATTTCAAGCTTTATGCTAAAAGAGCCAGTTGTTCAGCCAACTTGTGAAAATTATAAAAAAAAATGTAGAAACATTTCCTTGACCTCATGTAGACACCCCATTTTTCACCGTCCTCAAGACTTGGACATCATCGTTTGAACACTCGATGATCATCAATGTTTGTGTTTGTTTCGAACGCCCGAAGTTCTTTGCGGAGTGCCTTTTCTTTGAGTTTTTAAAACTTGTTTGTTTTGTGCTTGGTTGTGGACCAAGAGCTTGTTGCTTTATCCCTGGGAGAAGAGGGTGACCTATTGGCTAGCCCTACAACCCATCGGCCAGGGCTTGTGCCCATCGGCCATCAATGGTGGCCTGTTGGCTACACTGATGGCCGACCGGCCACCAATGATGGCCAGCAGCCATTTTTCTCCCTTTTCAGATATTTCTTTGCCAGTTGTGCCAACTATTGATCACTGATGCTCATCTCCATACACGTGTATGGAGGGATGAAGACAAGCTTGTAACTTGTTTTTCTATATAAGGGGAGGTTTCTCCCCCATTTTTGGGGTTACAAAAATTTTGTTGGCAAAATTTATGCCTCTCTCTAGAATCCTCTCTCTCTTCCTATTTTGAGCTTGAAAGTGAGATTTCTCTACACATTTGCACTAAGACCCTTAGCCAAACACTTCATCTTGGAGCTGAGGTTCTTGGAGGTCTTGTTTGAGCTCTGAAAGCTGGTTTTAGCTCAGAGTACTGGCTGTTTTGTTGTTGTGCTTCAAAGGTAAACACTTACCCCTTTTAAGCTTATTTTTGCACACCAGTTTGGCCACCTTTGCATGCTGTTTTTCGCCTAGTTTTCAACTATAAAAACCTCTATTTTGAAGTTTTAAAAATGGTGGTTTCAAAGCCTGTTTAGGGGTGGTCCACCCTCTTTTATAGCTTGTTTGCTAAGTCTTGTGCTATCTTTCAAAGCCTTTTGAAACAACTTTTTTTGAACTTTTAACCATTGAATTCCAGGGGAATTTCAGTGGCAAAAAATTGGTTTTGAGGTCCCAAATAGGAAAGGGTGGCCTCCCCTCCTTGTGTCTTGTTTGCAAGTGTAGATGGCCTAACATGTGAGCATGTATTTCTACCCTTTTGTAGCTTAATTCAAGCATGTTTTAGGCTCTATTTTGACATGTTTTAACTCTATTTTTGGCTGGTTAAGTCACTTGTTGCTTGCTTCTTGCACTTGTGGTGTAATTATGCTCACTAGCCTTGCATGCCTAATGAGTTTGCCTATCATTCTAGCTTGTGTTAGCATGACTCCTGAACATTTTTGCTAATGTTTTGACATGCTTTAACTCTGTTTTGAGTGGTCTCGGTCATATGAGCCATGTTTTGTATAGCTATAATGCAAGTGCCTTCACTAGCTTAGTGTTTTAAGGCCTCTAACATGTCTTGCATGAGATGGGGGCATGCTATAGCATCATTTTACATGTGATTTTAGTGCATATAACTCTGTCACACTCTCACTTATTTCACTCTTTCATTGCTTTTGAGAGTTGTGCTTTTTGCGAGCTAACAAATGAGCATGTTTTTCTTGCTTTCTATGCTTCAATTCCAACATGATTTAGCCATTGTTTTGGCATGTTTTAGCTCTGTCCAGAGCTGGTTTGGTCATTTGAGCTTGATATTGCATGCCTCTAATGTAATGCTCTTTACTAGTTTAATGTTTTTGGCTCTTAACATGTTGTGCATGAGTTTCTTGCATGTTGTAGTATTTTTTTTTTTGCATGCCATTTCAGCACTAAAAAGTCCACAACCTCCCTCATTTCTTCATTTTTCTATTTGCTTTGAGGGTTGGTTAGCCTTAGGGTTGTGTTAAAGCTTGAGATAGAGCTTGTGCTCGATGGCTTTAACCCTCTTTTGAGGGTTCCTCCTAGCCAAAGGCATGATCTCTCTCATGTCTTAAATCATCCTTTGGTTGACCCCTCTCTCATTAGAGGACTTTCACATTGGACTTAATCGGTTAAAGGATTAATCGGTAATGTAAAATGTGTAAACAAGAATGAAGCAAAGTAAAAAAATGAACAAGACAAGCATTTGTGTTGCATTACATGTGTTTGGATCGGATGTTAATCCAAACACAAGAAATGTGGGACGTTTCATACTCAAAGTGATGAAACGTGTCACATTTCTTGGTCGCCATCACCCTTGATCATGCATGATAGGGTGGTGGCACTTTTAGTCTTGCTTGTGCATTCATTAAGCTTGTACAAGCTTAGTTCTTTGGCCATCATGCATTGAAATGCTTGATTGGTGGCTTGAGAGCCAAGTGCCACACTCCTTTGAGCTTGAGAAATGATAAGGAGAGTGGCAGTACACACATTCCTTAGAGAATACATTGCCTTGCCTCTGTTTGCTCTTTGTTGCAGCAAAATGAGGAAGTTCAGGGAAGCAGTGGACGACCAGCCACATGTGCCAGCAGACCGGCCACCAAAAGTGGCCAATCGGCCACCAGTAGTGGCCGATAGCCATCAATTGTGGCCGATCGGCCATCAGTGAATTTTGCATCAGTGTGTTCCTGTGTTGGAGCAGAGGCAATCTGGAAGTTGGCATAATTTTCAATGGTTAAAAGAAATACAAACAGAGGCATCTAAAGGCAAGGTGGTGGATTTTTGAGAGGAAGCCGACCGTGCATGCATGTCTCCCTCGCCTTCGAGGCCATTTACTTGCTTTATGAAAATTCTCTTACTTAGCTTAGCATAGCTCGTTATTCAATTTTGTTGTAATAATTAGTTAACTAGAATAATAGTTAATTAGTTGTGTTGTAATAATTAGCTTAATTAGCATAGTTAGTTAGCTTATTCATTCAGACCCTCCTTCGAGAGGGCGCAATGTTGTAATAAGTGTGTGTGCGTGTGTGCATGTCTTCTAACCCCACCTCCTTCTCCCTTTTATTTATCCGCTTTTGATGGTTAGATTAGGGATCATGTTTCAATTAGCATACCTTATGCTTGCATGTTTGCATCATTCATTTTGTCTTGCATGCACCGGGCTCGGCGCATCATTCAAACTACATCACAATTTCAATGCACTTATTTGAATACGTGTTCTAAAGCATGTTATCAAATTGCTGCATGAATATGCCATCTTAGATAGCCGAGCCTATTTAATTGCATGTGTTGCATTAGGCATCTTAACACAGTTAGGATCATGCATTGTTTCTAACTAGTTTTCTGTTTTGGCTTGGAGTACACTGTAAGTTTTACGCTTTAGCATACTTCCATGAGTGTGAGTGTTGCCATGATAGCATGCTTGCCATGAGGCTATGTGCTTAAATGATTAACTACATGAATGCATGTGGATGAAGGCTTTATTACTTGAATTGGAGCAATTCGACAAATGTGAGTTTTAAGCCCACGTTGTGAAGTGGCAAATCATGTTTTAAGCCCATCATGTTTGATGGAAAATCCACGCTTTAGCCCACTTGCGAGTGACACTTTCAAACCATTTTCGAAAACAAACATGAGTTATTTTGTTCCAATTCTTGCGATTTAGTCTATACTTGTTTGTTGTGCGCGTCACGTAGTAAAGTTAGCTAATAACCAGACAAGAACACATGAGGTTTATAAAACAACATATCATGCTTAGTAGAGGCCGATCCTTTGATCGGGCGAGCAAGGGTGCTGATTTCATGACCTTCCCAACTTGTACCCAAGTTCCCGAGCCGAGGCAACTTTGGTGATGACGAACACGTGACCTTTGGCACGAGTCAAGATTTCCAAAATTTTCTCAAAATAAAATATTTAGGTGGCGACTCTGTAATCTGGCGAAGCAGTCCAATTTTGGCATTATTTGTTTTAAAATCTGATTTACCGGATTGGACTCTTTGGTGTTTATCAATCTTACATTGCACTTTGTGAGATTAGATTTAGAACCGTGACAGGAGTCTGAACTGTAGGACCAATTCGAGCCTCTCCGAGAGGGGGGACGTGAAGAAAGTCGATCGCTACACCTCATTTTTATGTCAAAAACTTCCTTAAAGGGTTATCTTTCAATTAAAATTGGTTTCATTGAAAAAGAGTGAGGGGTTTGAAAGAAAATATGATTTTTGTAACAATCAACGAACCTGGACAACACTGGAGTGTTTCTTGAATAAATAAAAATCTAGGAAAGCTATGAAACTTCTAAAAGATGTTCTGAAAACTAGACAAACTTCTCTACAAACCATAGGAAAGCCAAGTTTAGAGGGGGGAAAATCTGAAAATACCTTTTTGTTTACAATCTTTATGACAATGCAATTCGGGAAATTTACATTCTTGTGTGATATTATTCCCTTAACTTCATGAATATTCCTAGAAGTACTTGTACATATTTTTCTATGTTAATCTCATGTGTTGTAACTTTATTTCCTTCCATTTGTGCTATGAAGTTGTTCATACTTATGCAATAGATGTTGTTTCAAGAGCATGTTCTAACTCTGACTTAAATTATCTAATGGGAAACTGAATGGGTGGTACTGGGTTTGCGAACTTCTGGACAAGTTACAGAGCTATTGATTGGTTGACGGGATGTGTTTCCTATTTAGAAGTAAAATCTTGTGCAAGTGGTAGTTTCAGAACCCTTGAACGAAGCGGTTGTATTCGGACCCTAGGTGGTTTTGTTGTGAGGAGGGAATGGGAAGGCTCTTATTTTACCATCTCTTTTAAGGCTCTGCGGTTGGCACTACACGGTATATAACCATTAGTAGGCATCCGAGGTAAGGTCTGCAACAAAGCAGCAAAAGTAGGGACATACAGAATAATCTACGTCCGATTCTTGCGATTGGGAGGATGAAATCTCTTTGGGGGATTTCTAGACTACTAACAACTAACCTTGTAATCCTTGTTATTTACTTGAATATCATGTTTCTTTCCCTTATTGTTGTAATTTCTATTGTATATTAGATTGGGAAAAAGGGACAAGTGTCTGTGCATTTACTGGGCATTCAAAGCTCATGGCGTTTCATTCCAGGTATCGAAGAAACATACGAGGCCGACGAAGAGCTAGAGACATTTGAAGACTTGTGTCAGTTTTAGAGAAAGTTAGAAGCTATTTTGCTTATGAGTCTATTTATGCTTTTATTTTTGGATTGTAATTGTAATGGAACTCATTTTTTAATTTAAGATTTGAAACACTGTAACTATTATTTACTTTTGTAATCCTATTCCCATCTTTGCATTACTTATGTGACCTTGTGTTAATACCCCGTAAGATCTGTCAAGTGGATAGCTTGCTATCTAAGGTGGTTAAACTTTGAAAGGTGGCTATATTGACTCCTTCGACTTTCCTGGGATCTTACTTAGCTATTGACCAAAGGACTCTCTAGTGGCGTTACCATAACCCTTAGAGTAGAAATAGGGGCATCACAATTAACGTATCGACGACTACTTATGGAACCAACATGTTTGGTTGGTTGGTTTAGGGTTGATGCTTGTATTCTTTGTTGTTGCGTTGTTAATAACTGCATCATCATCATATCATCATCAGATGATGAAAATTCATCAAAATCTTCGTTGAAAACGGCTTTTATGAAATTGTTCATTCTGCGTGGGTGGGTGGGTAGGTTAATATTAAACTTATAGAAAATCTTCTAGGTGGATACAAAGAGTTTAGAAGTTATGAAAATTGTGGGTAGACGAATATGAAAATTATAGAAAACCTTGTGTTATAATTTATAGAGAAAATTGTAGGTGAGTGAATGGTGGGTGGTTGGTAAGTGAATTTTTCAATGAATAATGGATGGTTGTTGGATAGGTGGTTGTTTGTGAATGAATGCTGGGTGAATGATAGATGATTATTGGATAGATGGTTGTTGGCAAATGAATGCTGGGTGAATAATGGATGGTTGTTGGTAGGTAGTTGGTGATTGTTTATTTTTTAATGTAGTTAATAAATTATTATTATTATTATTATTATTATTATTATTATTATTATTATTATTATTATTATTGTGGTGGTATGTTTTTTGGTCGGGTGAATTATATTTAATTTTTTTTTCAATTTTTTGATTTTTTTTTATTTTTTTATTTGTCTTGTCGAGTATAATGTAAATATGCAAATTTTTTTTTTTTTTTAGAAACAGTTGAAAAAAGGCCACAAAAAAAAAAAAAAAAAAAAAAACTATATCCAAATAATACCTACAAACTTAGAGGGAAAATTGGTTGAGATTTGCTAAAATAGCATGTGACCGTTGGAGTACCATTGTTATAATTTGGCAATTTACTACAATTCATTGCCAAATTATAGCAATGGCAATGTGTAGACACCCAATTTTGACCGGCCCTAAGACTTGGGCACTTTCTTATGATTTCCCGATGATGACAAGTAGAATGTGTTTCTCACAGAATCCTCAGTAAAAGAGATGGAATTTGAACTTTAGTCTCAACCTTCACCATTATAGCCAAATTGTTTTAAAATACTAAATATTTCATTAGTTTAGTATTTTTGTAATTTGCATAATTTTATTCATATTTTTGGTGTTTTTATATAAATTGGTATAAATTCTATATTTTATATATACAAAATAAAATAATAAAAATTTATATTATTATATTATTTGTTTAGTATTTTGGTATAAATTATATATTTTAGATATTTTATATAATATATATATATATATATATTATAAAGGAAAATAATAAAAAAAAATTTCAAATCAAACATAAGGTATATATATATATATTATATTATATGCATATAACCATATATTATATAATAATTCTATAATTATATTATTATATTATTATAATTTGTTTATATAAGGAAACAGAGAGAGAGAGGCTCAGCAAGAGAGGGGCGGATCAGAGAGAGAAAAATGAAGTGGTGCGAAAGAGTTTGAGAGAAAAAGAATCAAAAAGAAAGAAAATTAGTTTTTTTTTTCAGAGAGGGAGAGAAAATAAAATATTTTCTTTGATATTTTTATTTCCATTTCATCAATACACCATTCAAAAACCAACCACTAAACCTGTAATTCCAAATTTTGGACTGAGAATTGAGAACACATTTCACAGACTTGAGAGTAATTAAAAGAAAGTTTGTGACTCAGAAAATTCATCATTTCTCCAGAATGTGAGTTTTGGCAAATTTTCATTTAATTTAAAAATATTATATAATTTGTTTAAATACTTCATTTACTTATTTTCATAACTGTTTTTTTTATCGCTTTAATGGGAAGGTTACACCACCCACATATCTGCTGTAATTTAAATATTGTATATAAACTGTTGTAATTTATTACCTTAAATAATTTACCCCATCAGATGAATAGTAACCTCCGGCGGTGAATAGTACCTCCTGCGGTGAATAGTAAAAGTGGTAGGTTTCTCTCAAATTCTTTTGGGGCTGTTTTTCAACATCTAAACTATGTGATTTGAAGTTGTAAAAGTTGAGGGGTTAGCTACCTTTCTTTCTACTTGTTTACTAACTTGATCCTATTTAATTTGGCTCACTTTCTATAGCTTAATTTCAGCACTATTGTATCCTATTTAGGGGACTGTTTAATTTATTTCAACGATTTATGTTTTAAATATGAAGTTTGTTTGTACTAACCAATTAATCAACTTCACATAATCATCTCTGCAACCTCCTTCCATTTGTTGCTTATTTCGATTAAAAAGTTGTGAAAAATTAAGATTGTGGTTCAAGTATAAGAAAGGAACTCTTCCATGCTTAATGGTATAATCTCTTCGGAGGTTCATTACCAAAGGTACAAAAGGCTCTATGCTTAATGGTTTAATCTCTTTGGAGATTCACTACCTAAGGCATAAAACGTTTTATGCTTAGGAGGTTCATTACCAAAGGTATAAAACGTTCTATGCTTAATGGTTTAATCTCTTTGGAGATTCACTACCAAAGGTATAAAACATTTTATGCTTAGGAGATTCATTACCAAAAGTATACAACGTTCTATGCTTACTGATTTAATCTCTTAGGGGATTTACTACCAAAAGCATAAAACGTTCTATACTTAACGGTTTAAATTCTTTGGAGGTTCACTACCCCAAATGTATACATGTTCTTATGCTAAAGCACATTCTTTTATTTTTCATTTCTTTTTATTTATCAATGTGTTTACTTTTAAGGGACTAATTGACCCTTGGAAATCACCAAGGAAAGTGTCATTATCACTTATTATCAAGTTTGGATTTCAAGTCATTATCACTCAAGTTTGGGTTTTTCTAAGTCATTATCACTCTTTTGAGTTTGACTAGTCCTTGCTGCACATCTTGAGTTTGACTTGGAATCCTTTATCGCTTGTAAATAAGTTTGACTCTTCCTTTGTAATTTCCCCCGAAGACAATAAGATTTGTTTCTCGGGTTAAGTTGATGCTTGTTTCTCTTTATTGCATTTTGGACTTAGTGGACGTAAATATCACTTTTGCACAAACAGGAGAAAAGATAAAGAAATGGAAAGGTAATAAAAAAAAGGCTAAAAAAATTGGTTAAAATTGGATTACAACCGACATCAAGATTTAACAAGATTAATTGGACTCGGTCGGACGTTATACCGAGTCTATTGTGTCAAGGCTTGTCTTGCATCAATTCATGATATTTTGATGAACCTTGAAGCGTCTCTACTTCCCTTCTTGAATTCACTTCATGATAGGAGGGAGGGGTGGTTGTTTATTCATTGCATTTATTGATCATTGTCCAAATTGTATCCGAGATCATCAAGCAATCAACATGCTAATTGATGGTTTTGGAGATGATTCCAACCCTCTCTTGAGTATTTTTATGATAGAGAAGGGTAAGAAAAAAAGGACAAACATTGCTAGGAATACCCTGTATGCACCGTTTCACCTTAGGTACAAAAAACAGATTTCCACAAGAAAACAAAGTATTGGATTTATTCAGGGCTCGAATGAGTTGCGTTTCGGGGTCGGCAAGGCTCCAATAAATTGCAAAACAATACACTTTTCGAAAGCAGTAACTAGGGGTGAAACAGAACAAATCCCAGCAAGGCAGACAAAATAATTCCTGAGGAGCATCGAGCAATCATTGCATATTATTATTGTAATAAATTAGACAGCCCCTTTTCATTTATTAGTCATTCGGCTTTGTAATAATTATTTATTCGGACATTTAGACATTTGGACGCTCCTTCGCGAGGACAAATATGTAATAAGTTGTATGTCTTCCAACCCCCATTCTTTCTCCCTTTTTATTTCACTACTTATGATGGTTAGGTTAGGGACATCATGTTTAATTAGCATTTTTCATGATTTGCATCCATTCGTTTACATGCATAAAAGTTTGGCTCATCATATTATTCAAATGTCAAATTCAAACTCCTTACTTGCATACAAGCGCTATCACATGCCTTGAATTGACTCACATGCCATACTAGTAGCCGAACCTTAATTGCACGTTGCATATGTTGCATTAGTCATTAAATTAGGATCATGCATTTTTTCCTAACTATTTGCTTTCTTTTTGGGCTCGCCTTCGTATATTAAGGTAAGCATTTTTGCTTTAGCATATTGCATAAGTGTGAATGCTGTCATATCAAAACATACTACCATGAGGCTACCTGCTTATTTGATATACCTGTTTGAATGCCTGTGGATGAAGGCTAATCACTTGAATTGGGATACTTTGATTCATGTATATATGAGATCACCATTTTCAGTGATACATATTCAAAACATTTTTTTCAAAACAAACTGTAGACCATCCAAACTCGCTTAGCGCGCCCCCCTTTCGAAGACGGCACGAATTATAGTTCTAGCTACTATAGTTCGGACTCTTGTCACGGTTCTGAATCTAATCTCACAAAGTGCAATGTAAGACTGATAAATCGCCATAGAGTCCAAATCCGACAAATCGTTTTGGAAAATCGATTTTAATCAAAAAATGCCAAACATGGACTACTTTGCCAGATTTCAGAGTCGCCACCTAAATATTTTATTTTGAGAAATTTAGGAAACCCTGACTCGTGCTTAAGGCCACGTGTCCGTCATCACCAAAGTTGCCTCGGCTCGGGAACTTGGGTACGAGAGGGGAAGGTCCTGAAATGAGCACCCCCGCTTACGCGATCAAAGGATCGGCCTCTACTAACATGATATGTTGTTTTTGAAAACACATGTGTTCTTATTCCGATTATTAGCTAACATTACTACGTGATGCACATAGCACACAAGTATAGACTGAATCACAAGAATTGGAACAAAATATCTCGTGTTTGTTTTTCGAAAATGGTTTGAAAGTGCTACTCGCAAATAGGCTAAGACGCGGATTTGCCACCCTCAAGTGGGCTTAGAAAACAACATGATCTTGCCACTCTGCAAAGTGGGCTTAAAACGCACATTTTGATGAATTGTTCCAATTCAAGCAATGAAGCCTTCATCCACAGGCATTCAGGCAGTTAAACACTTAAGCAGTTAGTCTCATGGCAAGCATGCTATCGTGGCAGTCACTTACAGACATGCAACATGCTAAAGCGTAAACACTCACAGTATACTCCGAGCCAAAACAGAAGCTAGTTAGAAATCATGCATGATCTTAGCTATACAAGATGCCTAATGCAACGCATGCAAAATGTAACTAAAATAGGCTTGGCTATCTGAGATGGCATATGAATGCTACACTTGATACATGTATTCAAATAGGAATTGAGATACAATGCAGTTTGAATGATGCGCCGAGCCCGGTGCATGCAATTCAGATGAATGATGCACGCATGCAAGGCATAAGTATGCTAATTGAAACATGTCCTAAAACTAACCATCAAAAGCTGGTAAATAAAAGGGAGAAAGAAATGGGGGGTTGGAAGACATGCATCACACACAAGCACCCTTATTACAACATTTGCCCTCTCGACGGAGGGTCCGAATAAATAAGCTAAGCTAGCTACACTAAGCTAAGATACTTAACTAATCTAATAATCTAATTAGACCAATTATTACACAACCAAATTGAAAACTAGCTATGCTAAGCTAATTAAGAAATTACAGTAATGAATTAAATTAGCTAACACATTAACTAATTAATTACAAAACCGACAATTAGCTAACTAAGATAACAACTTATTCTAAGTTAACAAAAGCGCTGAAATGGCCTTGGGACGAGGGATGCATGCATGCTCGACTTCGCTCAGAAATCCATTGCCATGCCACCTGTTGCCTCTGTTTGCATTTGATTTGTTCTCTGAGAGTTGCACAAACTTCCAAATTGCTTCTGCTCCAACAAGGGGACCTTCTGGTGGGCTGCCGACCAGAAAAAGAGGCTATAGACCACTTGTAGACCAGAAAAACTTGTTGTAGCCCAGAAAAAGTGGTCGGCCAGCTACTTTTACTGGTCTGCCAACCAGAAAATATGTTAAGCTCCAGTTTTGCTGCAACAAAGAACAACAAGGGGCATAGCAGTGTATTTGCAAGATATGTGTGTACAACCACCCTCCCTATCATTTCTCCAGCTCAAGGGAGTGCGGTATTCGACTCTCGGGCCACCAACTATGCATCACAATACACGATGGCCATGACGCCAAGTTTGCACAAGTCAATGTCAATGAATGCACAAATAACACATAAGAGCCTCCGCCTCTATCATGCATGATCAAGAGGGTCGGCGACCGAGAAATGAGGCGCGTTTCATCACTTCAAGTATGAAACGCCCCTCGTTTCTCGTGTTTGGATCAACATCTGATCCAAACACAATGCAATGCAACAACATTCCAAACAACATGCAATGCAACAACATGCAAACAACATGCTATCTATCAATGCTAGAGTGGCACTCATGAGGCTCCATCATATGAACAATGCATGCATGGCATGTTTGGAGGCTAAAGCATCAAAGCAAGTAAAGAGCATCATACAAGAGGCATGCAATACAATACTCAATGGACTTAAACCAACTATGGACAAACCTCATGCATGCCCAAACAATGGCCAAAATGTGCTGAAAAGGGGAGCCCAAAAGCTTATACAAGCATGCATGCACATTGGCTCACAAATAAGGTATGAAGACACAACTCTCAAACACATTGAAGGAGTGACAAATGTGAGAGTGTAGCTACACTATATGCACTGAAATTATGTATAAAATGATCCCAAATCATCCAAACAACACAAGCATAGCATCCTAAGGACCTTGAATCATTAGGCTAGTTAAAGCTATTGCACTACAACCATGCATAACAAGTCCCACATGACCCAAACTACTCAAAACAGAGTTGAGGCATGCTAACTCAAGGCCAAAAACATGCTAAAACAAAGGCTCAAAAGGCAAGCAAAACATGTTCATTCATTGGCTCACAAACAAGGCACAATGCATAACCCTCAAGAGCAATGAAAGAGTGATAAACATGGGAGTATAGCAAAGACATAAGCTCTGAAATTACATTCAAAATTATGCCAAATCATGCACATATCACAAATGAGGCATGTCAGGAGGCTCAAAGCTTAAGGCTAGCAAAGGTACTTGCACCATAGCCATATCAAGCAAGCCTCAAAGGGCCAAGATGATTCAAAACAATCCTAAGGTAGGTCAAAACAATGGCAAAAACATGCTTGAACATAGCCAACATATGATAGAATTAGAGGCATGAAGCATGGAGCATGCATGGCCAATGAGCATGATTACACTACAAGTGTAAGAAACAAATGAGGGATGCTCTAACCAACCAAAAACAGAGTTGTATCATGGCAAAATAAGACCAAAAACATACTGAGATGGTAGCCCAAAAGCTTAAGCAAGCATGCATGCCAATTGGCTCATGATTGAGGCATAAAGCATAACCCTCCAAAAGCATTGAATGTGTGAAACATGTGAGTGTATGACTACACTATATGCACTAAAATCAAGTGAGAGATGAGGCCAAAGCATGCAAACAACTCAAGTAAAGCATGCTAGAGACTTGGAAACTCAAAGCCAGTGAGCAAGATTGCACTATGGCTATACAAAGCAAGGCATGCATGACCCAAAACACTTAAAACAGAGCTTAAGCATGTTAAAACATGAGTAAAAGCTTGCTGGAGTGGAGCCAAAAACATGCTAAAATGATGGTTCAAAGCATGGTGCATGTTAAGGCTATGGGGAGGATTGCGCTACAAGGGTATGAAGCACCCAAGAGGCAATCAAACTGACCCAAAATAGAGTTATGCCATGCTGAAATAATACCTAAGACATGCTAAGCTGGAGCCAAAACATGCTAGAAAGACATGCTACTTTGATGAGCCATCAACACAAGCAAACAAGAGAAGAGGAGGGGGGACAACCCCCACCCATTTGGGGCCTCGAAACACACATTCCACCACTGAAATTCCTCTGGAATTCAGTGGTTAAAAGGCCAAGAGAAGGTGACCTCAAAGGCCTAAATATGTGGCAAAAAACAAAGCATTACAAGCCACCAAAGGGGGTAGACCACCCCCAACACCAAAGAGGCCTCAAACAAACACTTTAAGCACTTAAAAACAAAAGTTTTTGTAGTTGCAAGTTAGGCCTAAAACATCATGAAAATAGGGCCAAATAAGCAATATAAACAAAGCTTTAAAGAGGATAAAGACTCACCCTTGAAGAACCAATTCAAAGCAGCAACTTCAGAGGCAAAAACCAAGCTTTTGAGCTTTAAACAAACCTCCAAGAACCTTAGCCCATGAGTGAAGGTGTTTCACTAGGTGTTTGTGTGCAAAAGTGTGAAGAAATGGCAGTTTTGAGCACAAAATGGAACAAATATAGAGAGAGAGGGAGCAATATAGAGATATAAGGATATGTACAGTCCTCAGCCAATTTTTCTAAACCTAAAGCAAGAGGGAGGAGGCTCCCTTATATAGAATTACAAGCTTCAAGCTTGTTGAACAAGCTAAAAGCTTAGTGCAATCCCTCCATACACGTGTATGGAGGATGCCTTCTGTGCCCAACAGCTGGCACAACTGGCAAGAAAAATATTTACAGAAAAATAGAAAGGCAGCCGACCAGTTGAAGTGGTTGACCGACCACTCCCACTAGTCTACCAACCACAAAAGGTGGTCTACAGAGAGAAAAAGTGGTCAGCAAGGGGGGGAAGAGGGTCTACACAAAGAGAAGGTGGTGGCAGGCTGCCGACCACCTTAGGTGGTCCACAGACCACCCACCCTAGCTGGCCGACCAAAAAAACTGGCTGGCAGGGAAGAAAAGTGGTCTACAGGGAGAGAAACTGGTCTACACCCCTGTTCCACCCTCTAAGCAAAGGGTAACAAGGTTTGGTTCAGAAACAAACCAAAAAGGAAGCAAGACAAGAGTCCGGAAGGCGAGGCACTCAGCCGGAAGCCCCGAAAACTAGTCTACGGGTACAAAAAGGTGGCCTACGAGAGGGAAAGGTAGTCTACGGCCACAAAAAGTGGCCTACAAGCCTCTGTCTCCCTCTAGGAAAAGGTAACAAGGCATGGTCCAAAAACCAGGCCAAAAGGAGAAAGTTAAGAGGTCCCGAGACAAGGCGCTCAGCCGAAGGCTCCAGAAACTCAAAACGAGCACAAACATGCACAATCATCGAGCGCTCAAACGATGACTTCTGAGTTTTAAGGCCGGTCAAAAATGGGGTGTCTACACAAACATGAAATCAAACCTTCCTAACTTTTCGTGAAATTATTCTATACTTGTATGTTACATATAGAACAAGAACATATATTGTACATAAAAATCACATCATGATTAGTAGAGGCCAATCTTCGATCGGGTGAGTGGGGTGTTCAATTATTGACCTTCCCCTCTCACACCTAAGCTCCTGAACCAAGTCACTTTGGTAACGACGGACTAATGGCCTTTGGCACGAGTCATGGGTTTCCTAAATTTTTCAAAAATAAATATTTAGGTTGCGACTCTGAAATCTGGCAAAGTAGTCCATTTTTGGCATTTGATTCAAACATCGATCTTCCAAAAGAAATTGCCAGATTTGGACTCTTTTTCTGTTTCCATTGTTTCACATTGCACGTATCTATACTGCGGAAGTACTTTGTAGATCCATTGCACATCATTAATTTGGAGGAAATTAACCTTATTAAAGATGCTACTTTTGAAGAGGGGCCTGTTGCAATTCAAGACAAATGGAAGAAGAACCTTAGGGGAAAGACAATCCATTTGATAAGGGTACTTGAGCGCGAGGACTTGATGAGAGCAAACTATCTGCAGTTATTTGAAAACAATATGTAGTTAAATTAAGGACAAAAATTCTTTAAGGGGGAATAGGTTGTGAGGCCCCTGATCTTTGCAATATTTTCTTTAACCCTTACTTTTAAATTATTTATTTGTAGTCCCTCAATTTCTTAATTAATTTCAATTTTAACCCGAAAACATGCGCCAACCAGAAATTCACAAACCCCAAATTGAATGCGAGAACTCAAGATCCATTTCTAAAACCTTAATAATAATTAAATTAATTTTCTAAGTATATTTTCCACACAAAAACCCTAGGTTTCCGGTTCTTAGTACAATTCGCAGTTTAATTCAAAACAAAGAAACTTTAACCAAATTAAAATTCCATACCTTAAATAAATTAAATACTACACTTAATTAAATGTTCAAATTCATAAATTAAAGCCAAAGCCCTCACATTTTAATCAAATTACAAATTGACCCCAAGTTAGTACTATTATATATATACTTGTACCTTCAAACTTATTTAAAAAATTGTACGCAATATCTTGAAATAACTATCAAATACACACAAAAAGAAAAAGAAAAAGCTTCCCAAAATCACCATCAATGGACGGCCACCCTTGGGAATAGAAATTGATGTATTCTTTTCAAAGTATTCTAGTACACCCCAGAACATGGAACATTGTTTCCACCTCAAGTTTCATTCCAACTAAAGTCTAACTAGATCATAAGTAATTGCATGATCAAGGCCTCTAATCATCCACTATTCCATTGAATTCACACCAAATCTAAAATATTCAATCCATTTCCAACCAATGGGTAATTTGGACCTTTTACACCGATTTTATTACAAATAAAACCTCTCCCTTAGTATTTTGCACACTAGGAAATACACTCAAACATACCACATGGCTGAGAGAAGAAGAAAGGGGAAGAGAGTGAGATTGGTGGAGGAAATGAGAGAAAGAGAACGTTTTGTTAGCAATTCAAACTAGCTTCAAGTAAGCCACAACACAACTCTCTCTTTTATTTTCCTTTTTCAAATACATCTTATTAGAGGTTTAAAATAATATTTTCAGATATGTTGTAATGGTGTTCATATATTAAATTGAAAAGAATTGACCCTTATTCCTCCTTTACTTGTGTTTTCTCTAAATTGGTGCAAAACTATATTTTTCTACACATATCTCTCATAAGTTCTAGATGAACACCTTCAATCTAAACTTTTGAGTTTAATATATACTATCTAGCATGTTTTTATTATAACACAAGTGAAAAATTATCCTTGGTTAACCTCCTTTCTTACCTTCTCCCTTATTTCAAGCTTTGTGCTCAAAAAGCCAATTTTTCAACCAACTTGTGAAAATTATCAAAAAAAAAATGTGAAAACATTTCCTTGACCTCATTTTTATGTGAAAAACTTCCTTAAAGGATTATCTTTCAATTAAAATTGGTTTCATTGAAAAAGAGTGGGCGGTTTGAAAGAAAATCTGATTTTTGTAACAATCAACGAATCTGGACAGCACTGGAATGTTTCTTGAATAACTAAAAATCTAGGAAAGCTATGAAACTTCTAAAAGATGTTCTGAAAACTAGACAAACTTCTCTACAAACCATAGGAAAGCCAAGTTTAGGGGGGGGAAATCTGAAAATGCCTTTTTGTTTACAATCTTTATGGCAATGCAATTCTGGAAATTTACATTCTTGTGTGATATTATTCCCTTAACTTCATGACTATGCCTGGAACTACTTGTGCATATTTCTCTATGTTAATCTCATGTGCTGTAACTTTATTTCCTTCCATTTGTGCTATGAAGTTGTTCATACTTATGCAATAGATGTTGTTTCAAGAGCATGTTCTAACTCTGACTTAAATTATCTAACATGGAAACTGAATGGGTGGTATTGGGTTTGCAAACTTCTGGACAAGTTACAGAGTTATTGATTGGTTGACGGGATGTGTTCCCTATTTAGAAGTAAAATCTTGTGCAAGTGGTACTTTCAGAACCCTTGAACGGAGCGGTTGTATTCGGACCCTAGGTGGTTTTGTGGTGAAGAGGGAATGGGCAAGGCTCTTATTTTACCATCTCTTTTAAGGCTCTGTGGTTGGCGCTACATGGTATATAACCGTTGGTAGGCATCCGAGGTAAGGTCTACAACAAAGCAGCATAAGTAGAGGCATACAGAATAATCTACGTCCGATTCTTGCGTTTGGGAGGATGAAATCTCTTTGGGGGATTTCTAGACTACTAATAACTAACCTTGTAACCCTTGTTATTTACTTGAATATCATGTTTCTTTCCCTTATTGTTGTAATTGCTATTGTATATTAGATTGGGAAAAGGGGACAAGTGTGTGTGCTTTTACTGGGCATTCAAAGCTCATGGCGTTTCATTCCAGGTATCGAAGAAACATACGAGGCCGACGAAGAGCCAAAGACATTTGAAGACTTGTGTCTGTTTTAGAGAAAGTTAGAAGCCATTTAGCTTATGAGTCTATTCGTACTTTTATTTTTGGATTGTAATAGTAATGGAACTCATTTTTTAATTTAAGATTTGAAACACTGTAATTATTATTTGCTTTTGTAATCCTATTCCATCTCCGCATTACTTATGTGACCTTGTGTTAATACCCCGTAAGATCTGTCAAGAGGATAGCTTGCTATCTAAGGTGGTTAAACTTTGAAAGGTGGCTATATTGACTCCTCCGACTTTCCTGGGATCTTACTTGGCTATTGACCAAAGGACTCTCTAGTGACATTACCATAACCCTTAGAGTAGAAATAGGGGCGTCACAATTAATGTATCAACGACTACTTATGGAACCAACATGTTTGGTTGGTTGGCTTAGGGTTGATGCTTGTATTTTTTGTTGTTGCGCTGTTAATAGCTGCATCATCATCATATCATCATCAGATGATGAAGATTCATCAAAATGTCCATTGAAGACGACTTTTATGAAATTGTTCATTCTGCGTGGGTAGGTGGGTAGGTTAATATTAAAATTATAGGAAATCTTCTGGGTGGGTACAAAGAGTTTAGAAGTTAGGAAAATTGTGGGTAGATGAATATGAAAATTGTAGAAAACCTTGTGTTATAATTTACAGAGAAAATTGTGGGTGGGTGAATGGTGGGTGGTTGTTGGTAAATGAATGCTAGGTGAATGATAGATGATTGTTCGATAGATGGCTGTTGGTAAATGAATGCTGGGTGAATAATGGATGGTTGTTGGTAGGTATTTGGTGGTTATTTATTTTTTAATATAGTTAATAAATTATTATTATTATTATTATTATTATTATTATTATTATTATTATTATTATTATTATTATTGTGGTGGTATGTTTTTTGGTGGGGTGAATTATATTTAATTTTTTTTTTCAATTTTTTGATTTTGTTATTTGTCTAGTCGAGTATAATGTAAATATACAAAAAAAAAATTAGAAACAAGTGAAAAAAGGTCACAAAAGACCCCCCCCCCCAAAAAAAAAAAAAAAAAAAAAAGAAAACTATATCCAAATAACAGCTACAAATTTGGAGGGAAAGTTGGTTGTGATTTGCCAAAATAGCATGTGACCGTTGGAGTACCATTGTTATAATTTGGCAATTTACTACTATTCATTACCAAATTATAGCAATGGCAATGCTATTACAGCAAATAGCATTGGAGATGCTCTAAGGCAGTTACAGTAGTCATCATTTGCCTGGTTCTCTTCAAAATGGGAATGTCATAGGGCCCATTGTGGTCTGCCATGTCTACTGGCAACAACGAAGGATTGGTCAAATCAATAGCAAGTTCTCAAAATGCAACAACAAAATCAGAAGTTGAAATGGGCTTGCCCTAGTGCAATATGTGCAGTGCCCAATATTCAAAGGATTCATCAAAAGCAGGCTCTCCAGAAGCCTCACCAACTTTATCCTTACTGGTTTCTCTTTTTCTTTTCCTAGTCCTTTCAGCAGCTAGGGCGTCAGATTCAGAAACAACAGTAGAAGGGCTAGAAGCCTACATCTCTAATATAACTTCCATCAGACTCTTCGACTCGGCCTTGACTCCAGTAGTCTCCAAAGCTGAAGAGGAGCCAAAAGCTGACGCTTCCAAGTCTACAAGCACCTTTCTCTTCAACATTGATTTGCTTCCTATGAAACTAGGGGCAGGAGAAGGGGTCCTTTCTGTAGAGTGACTACAGGCATGGTGGCGATTGGTAATCAATGGGGCAGGAGGTGTGTCATTTTCAGTATCATAGTCGAGCAAAGATGCAACAACTTTCGCTTTCTTGGGAATGGTGGTTCGGTAGATAGCTTGGTAATCCAGCAGTTCATGGACAGATTTATTCTTGTACCGCAAAGCAACCCTAATTGCTTTAGTATTCCATGATTCGCTCTCCTCAGGTAGCGAGAGGATCCTGCAAAAACAGGGAAGTACATTAGTATGGCATTCAAACAAAACATAAGTTGAAAATAGAATAACCAAAATATAAAGACAGAAGATTCAGACCTAGATAGCCATTTTTTTGGGCCATTCGTTCGGACTGGATCTCTATCCTAGTAAGGAACTCCCAGTTCCCACCGACTTGCAGAAAGTCGTCATTAAGACCAATATAAATGGGTTGGATCCAAACCTTTGGCCAGTCCAATCCACTAAGTCCAAACCCAAATGGGCCTGATAAGTATGTGGGCTAATCTATTAAGCCCATCTCCATAGAGAATGATCTACCCATGTCGTCGAGCACTTGAGCCCAACACTCAGTGGAAAGTCCAGGCCAGCTGCGATGTTAGGCTGGGCTGGGTCGAGCCACTAGACCTAGTTCACAAGACCAAACCAATGGGCCAAACCCATCATCAGAACAAAAGTGGGCCGAGCCCACACAAAGATATCTGAATGGTCCAACTTATCTCAACAACCAATCTTACGAAAGGCTTAGCTATGGCATATCAATACCGAGCTGAGGGAACCTTTCAAAGAAACGTGGAGGCTATGGTTGCATATATGTGCAAACTGCCACCTTAGCTGGTCCTCCCCTCCTAGAATCACGAAAACAGTTAGCAAAGGGAATGTGATCTGTTATATGCATGGTTACAATAAGCACATGTATCCATGGTCAATTACCTTGTGGTCCTCCACCTTAAGCAATGCTAAGGGAAACCTTGAGGCACCAAAACGCCATGTAACCATCTTTGGCAACAAGTAAAGTATTCTATATAATTCACACTCTCTTCACATTGAAGGTAACTTAACTTACTCCTCCTCAGATCATTCTAACTCAAATAATCTTTCTTTCCCTCTCTCTCTACACCTAGTGAAAGTTTTTCATCTTCTCCGATCATTCATTCCCACGCAGAAGGGGTTTTTCGGCCAACTGCGGTTGGGCAGCTCTGATTGTGCTCTGTGCTGCAGGTCCCTAGTTCTTGGATAGTCCATTTTATCCGCGAAACTCCGATTCACTTTCATCTAGCGCGGGATTTGGTATGCACAATGTCCATTTCAAATTCAAAGCTCTCGACGAAGTACTACATAGCAGGTACTTCTTCTTCCCCCTAAATTTTCTCTTTTACTTTCCTACTTCATTTGAATATTGTTGAAAAAGAAAAGGAAAGAAAATTTCAAAAATCCCTTGGCTCTGTTTGGTTAGAATAAAAATGGTACAAAGTGAAAGAGATGGGGGGGGAAAAAATTCTAAATTTGTTTAGCATGAAAGTGGTGGAAGTTACAAAAAAATTAGTTTTCTTGTATAACTCATAATAGCATGGTAACTAAGCTTCCATTTTTTTTTTTTTTTGCAAAAAATATAAGAAAATTTAAATTTGTTATAAAAGTAGTTACTTAGAATTACAATTCCTATTTTTCTTACAAAATTTTCGTCCGAATCAAATTCATATGAGAAAAGATATTTTATTTTCCATTTCTTTTACTTTACTTTTTACCATTTTCATTTTCCATAATTTATTTATTTTTTTAATCAACCAGAGCTTTAACGAAAACTATGTTATTTTTTCTTACTTGAAAGAAAATTTATGCCAACAGTAACCTTTTTTTTTTTTTCTATGAATCATAAAAAAGACGATCATAGCATATGTGGGTCCGTGCCCCAGATAATCAATTGATGGTCAGATTTAACCAAACTCAAAAGAAGGGATTTACCATCGAGTAAGTGGGGAATGCACCAACTCTCAACATTGGGGGAAGAATCATGAATGGAGTACAACACTAGTAGCTTCACCAAAGAAATTGGTTGTTAGTTATGCCCCGGAATCAAGCCTTGCTCACCGATGTGGAAGGCCAGCACCTTTACACACCACCACCACCCCCAGTGGTACAGTATCCCTCTATTTAGTTGCTGAGAAACCTATTGAAATCAAAAGAAAAACTAGACATATGAGATTTGTATTCATTAAAACAACAATGAGATATTCAACTCAATAGGGTCAATTTTTTTGCCTTTCTTTGCCCTTTTTTTTTTTTTTTGTTCTCTTCTCATACTAGTTAACGAGAATCTTAAAAACTCAAGATTTTATTTTATTTTTTGAGTTTTCTCAACAACCAAATAGAGCCTATCGATATTTTGTGGTCCTCCCTCTCGTCCTCAATTGATTTTACAATTGCTTCATGTGAGCTTCTATTGCATCTCTCTGTTACACACACAGACATACTTAAAAGACAAAATGAGAGAGGGGGCTACTCATTTATGTATCCAGAGTTCTTATGCAATTGATAGAAAAATAAAGACATTTAAAATTAAATAAATTTTAAGCCATTTTAAATGATTTAGAGTGGACATAACTATAATTTCTCAATGTTAAATAAATAAAAGGAAAAACACTTTGGTAGCGTTTGGTAACGTTTACGTTTTTGGTTTATATTTACAAAAATTTTAAAAACTAGTTTTTGTTTATTTTTAGAAAAACATAAACTAAAAAATAAGTTTGTTTAAACCTAAAATATTTATATTTATTTTTTATTATTTATGACAATGGGATCATATACATTATAATTGGAAAAAAAAATTAATTGGAAGAAAAATTAATTGAAAAAAAAATGAAAAAAATTATTTGAAAAAAAAAATTATTAGTCAAAATTTAAATTCCTATTTAAAAGCCAACGTAAACTCATTTTTTGAGTTTACGTTTTTTCCTCAAATTTATAAATTGAGACAACCATTTATAGACTAAAAAAATTATCAAATAAGTTTTTATGACAGTTTTTTAAATTTTTGTAAATATAAGCTGAAAACTGAAAATGAAATGGTTACTAAACATGCCCTTTACAAATATATAGGTACCAGTGTAATTATAAAAAATTGAAAAGTGTCGTGTCCTTCGTGCATCCGTGTAATGCTCTGATATTTTTTTGATTCATTTTATAATTATCAATCCTTCATTATTGTCCAATTTCATGATACAAAGTGGAATTTAAAGAAATAAAATAAAAGACACCATTCTCATGTATTAAAACATTTCTCTTTCCCATTAGGTTTGCTCTCTTCATCGTCGCCTTCCAATATTACATCATTTGTGTTCGAAAATAAATAATACAAGAGGATTCATGAATTAAGAGGAATACAACAAAATGCCCTGAGGGTTTACACCTGTCAAGGCTGGGGGCCTTCATCGCATAGAAGATTGAACACTAACTCGAAACAGTATCACATAACATCAAAAGAGTTTCAGTGCTCCCTAAAAAAACACTTCACTAGCTCTTTAATAAAGTGGTCACAACCTGCTAAATTTTGTTTATGATAGGAATGAGCAATGATACCCAATAGAAATACTTTTAACAATGTATATAAATGCTTGATATAATTATGATCATGCAAGATACAAATAGCATGCTAAAATCCATTATTTTCTCTATTAAAAGGATGATGCTCAATGCACTTTTATTAAACCAAAGTCCAACATTAACAACGTGGCAATAAATACGCACTAGAATCTCATGGTAAGAGACAAATACATATATAGATTTTATATATCAAAATAGTCCCACATTTACCGGTTTGATACAGAAGAGCAATGGACATCTAAAACACACGTTTCTCCACATTTGTCGGCTCAATACAACAGTGCTAGTGGACACCCAAAATCATTTTTTTCCCACAATTGCCGACTCGATATGACAGGGCCAATGGACACAAAAACTCATTTGTTTTTTCACATTTGTCGGGTCGATACGATAAGGCCAGTGGTCACCCAAAAACCTTTCCCACATTCGTCCAGCATGAAGCATAAGATAGAGCAATTGGGCACCTTGACTCTCCGTACGGGTACCAATACGACTATAACTCGTTTTCCAAAATTGACTCTACTAACTAGATTACTACAGTATTTACTCCCTTCCCTGGATTCATCACTTTTCAAAATCATATGCCGTCTCAAGTCAAAACCATGTGATGCAAATGCGATACTTGAGTTTGCAAATGTTTTAATTTACTTAAGGTTCAATTCATTTCTACAAGAATAATTACTGTAATACATAATCAAAGATAATCTCAACAATTCCCATAATCACCTATAATCATAACATCGATCCAAAATTTATATCACTACAATATCACCATGTTTTTCAACTCAGATCAATTCCAATCTCACTTTAAAGCATTACTTAGTTTTCAAAAATTTCATTTTCATTAAAATCATAAATTCATGGCTTCATAAAGATTTGATTCAATAAATTCCATTATCAACAATAATTCCATCATAAATCCAGAGGTTACACAACTCCATAATTTCCATGTGTTTCAATACCATATCAATTTTAATTTTAACAAACATCAATTTGTTTCAAAACCATCTTTAAACAAAATCTCCAAGCCTAGGATCTCAAGAAAATTGGGATTTTTTTTCTCATCTCTTTTTCAAAATCTTCAAATTATCAAATACAAACCTTCAATGTGTCAAACATTCAAAACATTTCCAGAAAAAAAAACTTTGAGAGAAAATCCCTTTTTTATATATTTTATATATTTTTAATCAAAACACTAGCTCATATATCGTCATAACTACGAAAGTACCACATAATAATATCAACACAAGGATATACAAAGTTAAAGGTATTCCTACCTCAAAGCAGAGAGAGATTTGATGAACATCTAAAGGTTGATGTTGACGAAAACGCGATCAACCTAGCTCAAAACGTAGCCCTCGATGGTCCATGCATTCTATCCTTAAGAATTAGAGCGGGATTTTCACCTAAAACCCCTAAATCTAAGATTTTTGTGAGCTTAGATGCTCAACAATGGTGGACAAAAGAGGGAAAAGGGGGAGAAAAATGCAAAAAAATGGGTTCTAACGCACACTCAGGAATTTTATAAACAGAATATCGTGGGTGCGATCTATCCCATCGCGGGCGTGACCATGAGGGTTGCGGGCAGCTAGTGGGCTCCAAGGATTCTGCAGACAAAGTACCGGGACTACATATTGGCTGCAAGTGCGACAATTGTGATCGTGGGCATGACCACTCAAGGAAAATTTCTGCTAGTTTTGAATTCCTATACATTAACCCTAATTTTAGTATTTAAGTAAATGTTTTCATTTAGTCCCTTACATTTATGTTTCATTTACTTAAGTTTACAATGTAAATAAGGACATACCCTTCATTTGGATTCAATGAAAAATACAAAAAAAATCAAAATTCAATTAAATCAAGAAGTAGTTCTCCCAGTTTTATAACCAAATTAATTTTTTGACTGCAATTATTAAGTTTGGCATTGAAGTAAAGTGGCAAATACCTCGTAGAAAAATCTTGTAAAATCAAGTTAGACTATTTAATATATAAGGAACAATTACTGGGAAAAAATTATTTTCCAAACTGTGAGTTTTGAAAAATTCAACTTTCACACTTAGAAAATTTTTAGACTAAGTCCAATTTTGACGAAATAACCTTTTTAATGCAACCATCTTATATGAAAAAGAAAAAGGGTCGAGTCTCAACCCGAGCTATAGTAATTCACTGCTTATTAGAACAATTTTTTTACAGACTTTGTCTATCCAGGCACTACACATTTCATGGCTTTAAGGTCGAACTATCGGCCTCGTTCGAAGAAGAAACTGAATGGGAATTGAAAAGATAGGATCAACAGGTTACTAGACTTGGTTCTTGTCCACATTCTCTTTTTCCTTCCAACAAAATACGTAGTTGAGACCTGCATTCTATAATCAAGATGGCAACACATATGGGCTTTCATCCCCAATCTAGAATTTGATGCATGGACAGTGTTTTCTCGATTTGCTACCCACCAAGGTGATGTCATCTTCATGAATTTCATTGACAGAGTACTCATCTTTCATGATTTGCCAAGTATTCAATGATTCTGTCGAAGATTTAATCCAAATATTGATGAATCTCGTTTGAATGCATGGATAAGTGTTGCTAGAAGACGTCGTGTACATGAAATTAATATCAATGTTCGCAGATCCATGAATCTTAAGCTGCCTAGAAACCTCGTTATATGCAAAACCCTTGTAGTGTTAAAGCTCAGATCACATATCCAGTTTGATGTTCCTAACTCCATTTATTTCCCTTATCTCACGATCTTTCATGTTTCACTTATTTTTTTGAGCAATGACTTGACCCAGAAGCTCTTTTCTTTCTGCCATGTGCTCGAAGAATTATCTATTTCTACAGAGATGGGTTCTGTAAAAATAGACTTTATACATATATCTACAAAACAATTAGGAAACTCTGAGACTGTGGTCATGGTTGATACACCAATTCTTGAAAGCCTTCAAGTCAAAGATTATTGCTTGGTTCGCTATTGTCTGAATATCCTATCCTCATTAGTTAAAACAAGTGTTTGTGTTGAAGCCCCTTATCCAGCATGCTCTCGCAGCCATGACACATGTGAACCAAGTATTTGTGCTTTTGAAATCAATTTCTAATATTAAGCATCTACATCTAAAGGCTAGCACTATGGCAATAAGTTTACTCTTCCTTTTCATCACTTTAATAAGAAGCGAAGATGTAGATTATCATATGCTAATATTATATCACTTATGAACTTTATCTAGCATCATTTTTGTTTTATATATTTGACTATTTTTATCATTTATGATCTCTGATGAAGGCTTTCGGCTTTGCTAATGACAAATATTGGCCTGTGTTTCCTAATTTGACCCACTTGGAATTGGATGTTTGCAATAACTTTGGCTGCAAGAATTTCTCAGACTTATTGAATAGTGTGCCTAAACTGGACACTTTTCAATTTGAGAAGGTGAGTCAAAATTTAAAATAACCATTCCTAATCGATGATTTGCAAATTCCGTACATTTCCTTTTCCAGTTTGTATATAACACTTTATGATAGTTTTGAATCTTCAAAGCAATTTAATTGGTTTGAACCACAAAGGGGGCCAAGCTATGTGAGTTCTTCCCTTAAAGAAATTGAAGTCTTTGGCATTGATTGTTAGCTCCAGCCCAAGTGGATCTCCCATGTGAAGTCAAGCTAGCCATGTGCTGTGCCAGCGCAACGCTGGACGGCCAACGAAAGGTGAGTGAACAGTTGGCCATGTGCTGTGCCAGCCAAGCTCTTTAGCTTCCTTCATCTTGGTGTATAAATACATAACAACCAAGGGAAATGGAGAAGAAGTGAGTGGTGCAAAGAAAAAAAAAACACACACACACAAAGAACAGAGAGTGTAATCTTTGAGTGAGAGAGTACTACAGAGAGTTGTAAGGTGTGAGTTCTGTAATCTCTCTCCGGGATAATTCTATAGTGGATATCTCTCTCCGTGGACGTAGGAAATTGCCAAACCATGTAAATCTCTTGTGTCTCCTTTCTGTGTGTGTGTGATTGATTTTTGGTGTCTTAATCCTAACAAGTGGTATCAGAGCCGAGTTGGTCATTTTTCGGTAAAACAGAGTGCGATTTCCGAAACTACCAAAAATCAAGTTGCTCGAAATTCACTTTTGAGCATACCAAGAGGAAGCTCTCAATGAGAGGAGTCTAGAACTGCAAAGTAGAGCCCAAGAGGAGGCTCCACACGCCCTCACGCACTATCTAAAGAAAGCGTATGAGGCTAACTCTCACACACGCGCTTCACGCGCCGTTTATTGTGCTAGTGCATGACGTCAGTCGCAGACACGCGGTAGACGTTCGGCGGAAGGAAAAAGGCAAGTGACCAGCGCCACGTCAGCACCATGTGTCAGCCATGCTAGCGCCACATCAGCACCACATCATTGACACATCACTTCCACGTCACTGCCACGTCAGCCAATTGTGGACTCGTCTTTTTCTCGTCCCCGCCTTTCGAAAAGAGGTTTGAAAGAAAGGCCTCACAGTTTGGACTCCCACGGTTTTAAATTTAGTCTTCCAAGTGCAATATGAAACTGATAATCAGCAAAGAGTCCAAATTCGGCAAATCTTTTTAGAAAATCGATTTTAAATCAAATAATACCAAAATTGGACTGCTTTGCCTGATTACAGAGTCGCCACTTAAATATTTTATTTCTGAAAAAATTTAGGAAACCCTAACTCATGCTGAAGGCCACGTGTCCGTCATTACTAAAGTTGCCTCGGCTCGGGAACTTGGGTACGAAGGGGGAAGGTCATGAATTGAGCACCCCCACTCACCCGATCAAAGATCGGCCTCTATTAACCATGATATGCGATTTTATAAACATTATGTGCTCTTGTTCCGGTTATTAGACTAACATTACTATGTGACGCGCACAATTAAGTATAGACTAAATTTGCAAGAATTAGAACAATTCAACTCATGCATGTTTGTTTGCGAAAAGGGGTTTCAATTTTGCCACCTTAAGGGGGCTTAAAGATTGTAGTTTTTCCACCAAACATAGTGGGCTTAAAACATGATTTGCCACTCAACAAAGTGGGCTTAAAATGCTCATTTGTTTAATCATTCTAATTCAAACAACAAGCTTTCATCCACAGGCATTCAAACAGTTTAGCATTTAAGCACATAGCCTCATGGCAAGCATGCTAATCATGGCAACATGGCAATCACACTCATGCAAGTATGCTAAAGCATAAAACTCACTGAGTACTCCAAGCCAAAGCAAAAACTGGTTAGAAAAATCCATGATCCTAACTATGTTAAGTTTCTAATGCAACACATGCAAAGAATGCAATTAATAAGCTCAGCTACTAATATGGCATATAAATCGATTTAAACAACATACGATTAAACATGTATTCAAAGAAGATATTGAAATTGCAATGCAATTTGAATGATGCGTCAAGCCCCAGAGCATGCAATACAAATGAATGCATGCAAGAGTGCGATATGCTAAATGAAACATGTCCCTAATCTAACCATCAAAAGCGATTAAGTAAAATGGAGAAAGACGTGGGGTTGGAAAACATACACACACGCACACACAGTAGTATCTCCTCCAGCAACAGGGAGGAGAGAGAGGCAGGTTCCGACACACAGCTGAAGGGGATGTCGTGGTCGAGACCGGAGGAGCCCTTTAGAGCCCACTCTAAGCCATAACGACGTTGAGACCAGTGAGGCCGAGGAGGCCGCGAGTCAGCACGCTAAGTCTTCCGAGAGTGGAGACGATGACACTGGCTCGGGTTCTGCTAGTGGAGATCATGCTAAGTCAGGCTCTGAGGCAGAGAGCAATGATGACTCTAGGTCAGACTCTGGCACTGATGGAGATAGATTTGAGTCCATGCCCAGAAAGATGACAAAGAGGGCCTCTCGAGACCGAGATAGCTGGCGCTGGTCTATATGTATTTTTTGCTTAGTTTCTTGTTGTTAGTAGTTTTACCACTTTGTATAGCTTTAGACAGGTTTTATTTTGCTTGAAAACTTGTACTCTTTTACAAAAAGTGACCATGATCAGAATGAAAAACAAATTTTTGATGAAAAAGTGTTGTATTTTGCATTCTGAGCACCGCATAACATCACATAGCATAAAAATGAGATTGATCTTGATTGAAAATTTCACATTGTATTAGCACTTTCTTAATAAGGTAATGAACCGACCAACACTTAACAAACAAAGTAAGACAACTTGATAAACAACTAACAACTCGACAGGCAAAAATACAACTTGATAAGCAACACAACAACTTGATAAACAACACAAATACAACTCGATAAGCAAAACAAGATGAATACAACTCAAATAAACATGCTCAAGCCCAAAGGGATTGAAAATAAAACCTTGGAAAGCGCAAAAGCACAGGTTATCAGCACTCTCAACATACAGGTGGACCACAAGATAGACCAAGAGGCTGTCGGCCACAAATGGAGACTGTAGGCCCCCAACGGTAACTGTCAGCCACCAGTGGTGGCCGGTCGGCTACAAATGTGGCCTGTCGGCCATCACCACTGACCGATCGGCTATCAATGTGAAGGACCTCCAGATTGTTGCCACCTGTCTTCCACCCAGTGCTTTATCTTCTACAAAAGCTGGGACTTCGTAGTTTATTCATTCCAGCTCTGTTTTTACCACAAATGGAGCCATTCTTTACCGAAAAACTCTCAAATTGGATTGCAACTTTAGATGGCTCGAAAAAAGTGAATTTTTAAGGTTTCAGGATAAATGCATTGTTCCCGCTAAGTCGTTCTCCACTGTGTTTTCCGTTCCTTCGTGTTGCAGCCAGGTGTTGGAACCCGATTACACATGTTTTCAATTTTAGGGGGCAAGAGATATGTCCGACAATTGAAGAATTCCAAGTTTTGATGGAATCTCGGCGTAACGAGGAAATCTTGCCCGAGTCCTATTTTGCTCATATCCAAACTTTAGGAAGGATGTGTGGGCTCACTTCACATGATGCCAGATCCTTGGTTCACAATGGAGAGCAAGACATCCCCAGTTTGATTCATCAATTTTCTGACACTGGTGACCGCGGTGACCATCTTTGGCAGAGTTTTCGGCAGCATGCCCTTTGTTTGTGTATGTTGGCTCATTTTCTTCTTGCCCCGCGTTTCGAAGGGTCTAGCATTCGCTTGATCGAAGTAGCCCAAAGCTTGAAATAGGGCAAAAACTGTGTTAGCTTAGCATTGACCGAGACTTTGATGGGCTTGGACGCCTTCCATCGGCGGGAGATGACCAAATTCGTGGGAAGTCCATTACTTTTGCAGGTAATGTTTCCCATCCTATCTCATATGTGTTTCTCACATCTCTCAACACTCAGGCTCTGTTTTTCTCTCAAAACCTTTCTTACCTTTTCTCTCTATATATACCTCTCTATTCTTTAATCTCTCTTTTCTTTCATTCCTCCCCAAATATGGGTCATGGACAGGTTGAAAGTAGTGGACTCTTGCCCTGCATAGTTAGCACGAGGCTATTTCTTTTGCCAACAGCTAGTTGATTTCCCGAAGAAGGGATGGTGGTGCCATTGGATGTACAACAGGTCTGTTGTTGACATTGTTTGGCGTTGTTCCTGGTTTGATCTACCCGAGGTGAGCTATAGCATGGCTCGGCAACCCGATATTCAACTGATTGGCCTGACACATTATGTGTTCTACTTTCCGTTCTGATTCAGGCGTCAGTTCGGACATGATCAGACTTGTCCAGAAGAGGGGATAGAGTAGCCGACTTCATTTCCAATCCGAGGTTCTCAATTAGCTCGATACCCCAATGCTTGGAGGACAAGAGAACTTCTGGCTCCTACTCCCAATTGTAGTTGCGCCCTTTCTAGCGAGTGCCTGGCTTGGCTTGAAGAAGAAGCATAGACTAGGCTTTGTTTAGCATCGGAAGCTTCCACGAGCTCAAGGAGGGGACGCAGGAACACCTGACCCATCTATGCCCCAAGTTTATTTCTTTGATCTTAGTTTTCAAGTTTTCATTTTGAATGTAATAAAAGCAACTTTGATGTGTATTGATAGTTGAAGAACTTTGTATTGAAATCAATGAAATTAAGGTTGTAGGTACTGAAAATTTTCCTTTTGGTCCGAAAATGGTCTAAGTTGTAAAAAGATTAATTTGAACAAAATTAATTTTTATTAAAACTTTTCAAAACCATTTTCGATAAGGATCACAACTTGACACACGTGGAATATATCCTCGAGATGTACAAACCCCAAATCCAGAAATGGAAAATTGCCACTTGTCTGAATAGCACTGCACTGCACTACAACTAGTTCTCATAATGAAGATCACAACCGAACTCTCTTGGATGCACAAAAGACGAAGATGACCTGATCAATCACATCGACAAGACAGTTGATTTAGAAGTGTTTACAACCGGACTTCAGAATGAAGTTGCCTACATATCCCAGAAATGGAAATCAGGCCTTACGTAGTTCGGTTCTGATTCACTCGGGTATTAACACTCTCCTTTTATGCTCGAACTTTTGCCAAGGCCGCCCTTTAGGGTTTTCAACCTTGCGAGCTCAGTTTTTCTTATTTCGAATTTTTTGTGCTCTAACTTTTGCCTAGGTCGCCCTTCCAGGTTTTCGGCCTAGCAAGCCTCTCAAGGATAGTATTTCTTCAACTTGTCCATGTTGATTGATTGGGAAAATTCTAGGCCATCCAGGTCCATAAGAATAATAGCTCCACCCAACTGGATAGTCTTGATAATGTAAGGACCAGTCCAATTGGGTCTACACTTGCCCCTAGGGTCATTGATAGGAGCTCGGTTGTCTTTCAGCACCAAATCCCCTTCTTTAAGATTCTGAGACTTAACTTTCTTGTTAAAAGCCCTAGCAATCCTATGTTGATAACCATGAACATGGTACAGCGCTTTCAACCTTCTCTTATCAAACATCATCAGTTCTTCGAACCTGCTCTGCTGCCAATCCGCTTCTGCTATCTGACACTCAGCTATAACTCGCAGCGACAGCACTTTTATTTCAATCGGCAAAATAGCTTCCATCCCATAAACCAGAGTATACGAAGTTGCCCCAGTAGATGTCCGAATTGAAGTCCTATAGCCCCAGAGAGCAAATGGCAATTTGTCTGGCCAGTCCCTGTAAGTCTCAACCATTTTCTGCAAAGTGTGTTTGATGTTCTTGTTGGCGGCCTCAACAGCTCCGTTAGTTTGCGGCTGCTATGTGGATGACTTATGAAAAGTCACGTTGTATTTCTCCAACAAGTCGATCACTTCTCTCTTGAAATGGGAGCCATTGCCTGAAATGATCTCATTTAGGACACCATAACGACAAATGATGTTGTTGCGGATGAACTTAGCCACATGCGATGTTTTCAGCACTGTATAGGATTGGGCTTCGACCCACTTTGTAAAATAGTCTATTGTCACCAGGATATACTCATGCCCATTCGAGCCTTTCGGCGTAACTACCCCAATGACATCAATTCCCCAGACTGAAAAAGGCCATGGTGAAGTCATGTTGTACAGCTTGGACAGCGGGATATTCACGCGATTTGCATGAATTTGGCATTTGTGTCATCGCCGAACAAAACCAATACAATCCTCCTCCATAGTTGACCAATAATAACTCTGCCTGAGAATCTTTCAGGCTAGCATTACTTCGCTCATGTGTGTTCCACACTCTCCCCCATGGATGGCCTCCATTAGGCGCTTTGACTCATCTGCATCGACGCACAACTTGTGCATCCCTAGATGACCTCATTTGTACAACTTACCCCCGCAAATGATAAAATGAATGGCCATCTACGTATTGCCCTTTTATCTTTGGCATTTGCCATGGATACACCTCATTTTCCAAGAAGTTCCAAATATCATAATGCTAGGTGTTTTGATCTTTTGCCTTATCTATTGCGGCGATGGTCTCGTAGGTCGGCGTATATCTCTGTTCAACAATGATCAGATATATCCGGACTCCAAAAAGGATATCTATCATAGAAGATAGAGTTGATAAAGCATCAGTGAACCTGTTGTTCTCTCTTAGAAGATAGGTGAAGGTTAGCTTCTCAAACCTAGGAATCAGAATATCCAGGGTCTGGTAATAGATTTTCATTTTCTCTTCTTTGACTTTCCAGTTGCCGTTTGCTTGAGACATAACCAGGTTCAAGTCTCTGATGACGTCCAATCTTTTTGCCCTTAATTCCAGGGCGGCTTCCAAGCCAGCGATACATGCCTCATATTCTGCTTCATTGTTGGATACTCTGAACCAGAGTTTGAAGGCTAAAGGTATATGAGAATTGTCAGGTACTATCAGCAACACCCCTATCCCATAACCGTACTTGTTAGACGCTTCGTCAAAGTACATTGTCCAAATCTCTTTCTTGACCTGCAAAATAGTTTCATCTGGGAATAGGTATTCTACTACTTCGTCCCCTTCCACTGGGTGATCGGCCAGAAACTCTACTATTGCTCTCCCCTTGACAGACTTGCGAGCGACATACTTCAACTCAAATTTAGAAAGAATAAGCAACCAACGGGCTAGCCTACCCATAAGCGCTGGTTTTTTGAAGAGATATTTGATGGGATCTAATCTCGAAACCAGAGTTATGGAGTGAGCTAACAAGTAGTGCCTCAACTTCCTGGTAGCCCATACCAAGGCTAAGCAAGCCTTTTCCAACGGAGTGTAACGGGTCTCGTAGTCCAGCATCTTCTTGCTAAAGTAATAGATGGGTTTCTCCACTTTATCCTCAGATTCCTGAGCAAGCATGCATCCCATTGTTGTGTCCATTATTGATAAATACAAAATCAAGGGCTTCCCCGGCTCTGGTGGCGACAACATAGGTGGATTTTGTAGGTATTTCTTGATCTGCTCGAAAGTGAATTAGCATCAGTCATCCCATCGGAATTTCTTTTCCTTCTTCAGGAGACCAAATAGTGGTTCACAAGTCAAGGTTAATTTTGCAATAAACCATATTATGAATTGCACTTTACCCAGAAAGCCTCGCACCTCCTTTTCAGTCCTTGGTGGTGGCATTTCTAAGATGCCCTTGATTTTGGAAGGATCGACCTCGATGCCCCTCTGTGTGATCAACATCCCAGCATTTTCCCTACTATGACACCAAATGTACACTTCTGTGGATTCAACCTCAATCTGTACTCTCTAATCCGTTTAAAGAATTTCTCTAAGGCGATGTAGTGGCCCTCTCTTTCCTTGGACTTGACAATCTTGTCGTCCACGTGCACCTCAACCTCTTTGTGGATCATGTCATGTAGAATTGTGGTTGCAGCCCGTTGATAGGTGGCCCTAGCATTCTTCAACCCAAATGGCATCACCCTATAACAGTAGGTTCCCCACGGCATAGTGAAAGCAGTCTTCTCTCTATCCTCGAGTGCCATCAGAATCTAGTTATACCTAGAGAATCCATCCATGAAGGAGAATAATGCATGGCATGCGGTGAAGTCCACCAATTCATCGATGTGCGGTAGAGGAAAGTCGTCCTTCGGACTAGCTTTGTTCCGATCTCTGAAATCCACACACACCTGAATTCTACCATCTTTCTTCAGCACTGAAATAATGTTGGCCAACCAAGTCAGGTACTCAGATACTAGAAAAAAACACTACATCTATCTGCTTGGTGACCTCCTCCTTAATCTTCAGAGCCCAATCCGGGCGTATTTTCCGAAGCTTCTGCTTGATGGGTCGTGCTTCAAGGTCAAGAGGGATCCAATGTTGTACAATCTCAGGATCGATTCCAGGCATGTCTTCGTAGGACCACGCGAAAACATCTTTGAAATCTTTTAATAAAGTTACTAAACGCTCGCGCTCCTCCGAAGACAACGTGGACCCATCTGGACCAGACACAGATCCTTTTCAATACCCACATTAATTGAAATGATTTCATCAACAAGGGGTTTTACAAACCTCTCCTCCTCTCGATCAATCAAATGTTTCAAAACATCAAATGTTTCAAAACCAGAGGAATTCTTTCCTCGTTGTTTTTATCAAAATTTTGAAAATCATGATCAATGCAATACAAAAGAGGCACAAAAAAGTACTTAGAATCTGCTGCAGCATTCTCATTCAAAAGATCCAGCTCATCCAATTCCTCGGTTACAACCGACTCAAAAGAAAAGGAAAAAGACGTCCTGGACAAAACTATGGTATCCAGGTTATCAACCCCAGGAATACCGAACTCTGACTCAGAAGAACTAGAATCTGATTCCAACTCCACAAACTCTGTGGAATCAGATTCTAACTCACTACCTGATTCAAAACTACTGGACAGAAAACCCTCCTCCAGCTACCAAGTGAGGGATGGTGCGTTGGATGCATCTAGAATACCACCAGAAAGGTCCATGCCGGATTGGTCTCCGATCATGGAAACGGTTAGGTCATCTCCGAAGCTCTCCAGTTTGATCTGAGGATCCGAAAGGAGACATGCCAACGCTGCTCCTATCTCAAGTTCACTGCTGTTGGACCCACCCTCTATACTCTGTTTAGCCTCAGGAGTAAATTCAGTCTGTTCCTCTGTGGCTTCACCCTCTTGCAATTGTAAGTCGAAGAAAATCTCAAAGTCGGGTGGACGCCGCTTCTTAGAGTTCAACCATGGCTTAGGAAAGCCACAAAATGGGAAGTCTGCCCCCTTCCGAACAAAGTGACCGTTCAGATTTCCCTGAATTGGCCTATGCACAAGCTCATAGTGCTTCCCACTTTGCTTTGTTTTGGCTCTTCCAGCCATTTGTTTCCCTTTCCTCACCCAATCCTCTTTGGTGGGTGTATAGCCCAAGCCAAAGACATGAGGGTTATGTGGCACTTCGGCCAGTGCAGTAATGCCCTTCCGGCCAATCTTTCCTAATCCTATCCCGGGCACATGTTGTAACTTGTTCATGAGGTACACTGATTGAGCATTGACATATAAGCCCTCATTAACAGCTAAGATATTTTGCATCATGCGGGCCTCAGCAAGGGTAAAACCAGACAAGAAAACATCCTCGTCGCCATGTACAATCTCCAGTACTGGTGTAATAACCTCTGGCGGAGCATGTATAGACGAATTCGCGAACACAATGGCTACCCCCTCTCTCTAAGAGGGTATTTCAGCATTTGATGCAAGGTAGAAGAAACAGCTTTTACTTGGTGGAGCCAGGGTCACCCAAGTAACAAGTTGAAAGTAGCCGGAACATCTAGGACGTGAAACTCAATATCCTGTTGAGCCGGGCCAACTTGTACTCTGACTTGTACTGTTCCCATCACTTCTCTGCTTGTGTTGTTGTAAGCCCGGATCACTTGGGCCATTCGTACGAAATCTGCTAGCTTCAAGCCAATAGCATAGGCTATGCGAGACGAACAAACATTAATTGTAGACCTAGTGTCCACCAATACAACCGGCACCTACTTCTCTCTACACTCAACTGAGATGTATAGCAGTTTGTTATGCACAAAGCCTTCGGGCGGCAATTCCTTATCTGAGAAAGTTAAAGTAGGCGAAGCACCTCCCGGGAAGACAAGTCCCACTAGTTGCTTTGGAGTTATGTCAACAGGCAGTTTGGCCTTATCCGTTGCCGACAATTTTGTTACGGGACAAGACAAATAATTTCATCTGCACCGAGACGAATAAGTAGTTTCTCGAGATACGGTGACATTTAGTTTCTTGCCCGTACACAACAAAATATAAATTAAGTATAGAATAAACAAAATAAAAATAAAAATAAAAATATGATGGGTCAGCCTTGCATAAAAAAAATTAGTAAGACCCACCATCCTGGAAAACAAATAAAGTTAGTATAATTTAATCATAAGAAACTTGCTGAAAAAGTATAAAAATGCACGTTTCATACTTAAATAATTCGAATTGATCAAAACTCAAAGAACAAAAGTTGTACAGAATCAAATATCCTAAAAGACTACGTGAACTAATTTAACAGAAACTAAACAGGTTGAGAGAAAACCTTGATAGAAAAACCTAGACGGAATTCAATCGAAAAATATGAAGCTGAAAACGAACAAAAACTGCCCTAAGATGATTTTTTTTCAAAAAAGTTCAAAACACAAAAAGTGTGAAGAATAATGTTTTACTTCAGTTTACGCGAAACCAATAAAAATGAACTCGTTTCATGGGTTAAAATAGCATCTAAAGTCTGTATTGCCAAAATCAATTAAAACTACTATAATCAAGATCATCCGATTATAAGTTATAACCGATCTTTTTAATAAAAGTTAAAATACAAAAGTTGTCTAGAATCACGTATAAATACCTCTGCTCAAATTTCATAATTTATCGAGGTCGTTTACTATTTTTCAACATGTACAAATCCATACAATTCACACTATCACAGAAAGCTCACCATCAAATTCTTTGTACCTTAACTCCACCACTTCGGCCTCCACTTCCGGCCTACACATATATCCGATGTGCCTCCCGTATACCTAACACCACTCCGAAGCCAAACTTGTATGGGGATATCATCCCGAGTTTGACCCACACTCCCCGGATGGTTAGCATATATGTACGCGCGTAAATCAAAGCACTCGTCTACTCATGAGAATGAGGCAACAATATGTATATACAGAACATCTCACTCATGAGAATAAACATAACAATGCCAAGCCTAAGGCATTCAAATATGTCCCATAATCCTCACTTTTTTTATACACTCTTTCTTACCATCACTCAAATAAAACAACAATCCATGGAGTCATGGTGGAGTATAAGGAATTTATCTATGGGTTCCTAATTAATTTTAATTTCATATATCTATGAGTGTGATTACAATCATAAAATAAATACATATAAAAACCCTAAACCTTAAATACACATCTAACCAAATAATGAATTCAATCCATCATCTACATGCAAATACAAAATCAATTCAACATCAAATAAATAAAAATAACTGATCAATCCATCATCTAACCAATATCTATGGATTCTAAATTTATTTCAATTTGACATAATCATGAGTGTGATTACAACCATAAAATAAATACATAAAAAAAAAAAAAACCTAAACTTTGTATACACAACTAACCAAAATAATCAAAATCAATCTATCATCTAAAAACCTAAACCTTACATTAAAATCAATCAATCATCTAAAAACTCTAAACCTTACATACACAACTAATCAAAATAATTAAAAACAATCAATCATCTACATCAAATATGAAATCAATTCAACATCAAATAAATAAAAATAAGTAAATAGAAACAATGAATTAAACAGAAATCAAGGGAAGTGGGTTTTATACTCACAATATTTTTTTGAAAATCAAAGAGTTTTTTGAAAAATTAATGGAGCCACCCAAACAAAACCCTAATATTTTTTTCCCCTTTCCTCTTCTTCCACGCCATCTCTCTCTTCTCTCGCTCTCTCGCCTTTCCACTGCGCCTCTGATTCACTTTTTTTCTCTTCTTTAATTGATAACCTAATCACTTATTATATTATTACATAACTTAATAGTTATTATATTATATAATATAAATACAAACTAATCACTTATTATATTATTATATAACCTAATAGTTATTATATTATATAATATAAATACAACATAATTAAAACATAAATAAATATGATATATATTTCATCAATATATAAAATACTTTTTTTTAAAACAATATAAATATATCAATATTCGGATTAATTACCTATAATTAAATAACACGTTAAATTAATTAAATATCACATTAAATTCTCATGTAACCACACAATTAATAAAGCCAAAAATAAATAAAGTAATAATAATCATAATACTAATAAATAATGACTTACGAAAAATCCGGATCGCTACAATATACACACCTCAAAAGAATCTCGTCCTGAGATTCGATAGGAGAGAGTACTAAGCAAAAAGTTCCGGGTGCATATGACGAATTTTCTCTTCTAACTCCCAGGTAATATCGTTCTCATCCTTGCTCCATTGCACTTTCACCAAGTTCACTTTATTGCGCTGTAACTGCTTTATATCCCGATCTAGAATAGTAACCGGTCGCACCACATACGTTATATCGTCACTAATCTCCAACACTTCTGGTGATACTACTTGGGAAGGGTCTTGTGCACACTTCCGCAATAAAGATACATGGAACACATTGCGAATCATAGCTAAAGTAGGTGGTTGAGCTAGTTTATAAGCCACATTACCAATCCTCTCAATGATCTCGTATGGTCCCACAAATCTAGGTACCAACTTTCCCTTCTTTCCGAACCGCATGATACCCTTCATCGGCAAGACCTTCAAAAACACAATCTCCAACATTCAACTCAACCCCTAGATAGATATGTCTGCTTGGATCTTCTTTAACTGTTTCAGCACAGCCTCTTCCTCTAGCAGTTTTTCCTTCTGTTTTTCAGCCTCCTTATCCTTTCGGGTTGGTCTAAGTGTGGGGGCTTGAAGTACTGCCCGCTTCTAGTCATATGATCCACCTCCTCAGAATACCAAGTGTCGTCTGGCAAGCCTTGGCCCCAATCCTCGTCAGTATGGGCAAGATGCAGATCATCATCTTCCCACCATACTCTTCTGGCAACCGACAGACAATTATCCAATTCCGTTGTAATTACTCTTACATTACAGTCATCCTCTGCAGGGTGTTTGGCTTTTTCAGCTTTCTGACTATTCTCATCGTTTTCCTGTTCAAACTGCCTCAGTGCGGCTTTTTTGTTCCATATCTGCAGTACTGACAATGCCCGATTCCTGAGCTAAATTCTTAATACCAGCGCGCTCCAGCATTTTCACCTTGTTCTCAGCCGTTCCGGCCCTTATAACAGTTCCTGCTTCTGGCTCTTCCAACTTTGGTTGAAGTCCCTTATCCACATCAGATTCATCATTGAGCCACTCAGAGTTGTCTGTCGACCCGTTCAGATCAAACCAGTCAATGTGCACATCTCCCGAATCTTGCTCATCGAAGAACTGCAGATTGTTGATGTCTTCCTCCAAGTCTGCTAGGTCATCTAATCCCTGGCTTGGGCTATTCTCTCGGACCACGCTAACCTCCATTCCTATTGGCAACTCCACCTCTGGTTTGGCCTGATTAGTCGGCACAATATAACGGCTTGGGTCATACATCCCATCAGATAAATCCTCAAAGCCCTCAAGCAATGGACTGGTATTCTTCACCAAAGCTGATCACCCTCAATCTTCCACTGTCACCACCACAGGTTCGGGTTGGACTGAGGACGCGCTCATCATGCACAAGTCTGCGCTTTCCGAGATGAACAACACCGGCTTAGGTAGGTGAGAGGGGATGATGTATATACTGGGGTCGTAAGGGACGGCCAGTGTATGGATGAGGTTTATTTGCCGAGGTAGAGAGGGTTGCTTATGTGGTGGGAGAGGATTTGTAGTGACATTGGGTTTTTCGGGGGTGCTATCACCTTATTGTCAATGAGATCTTGAATCTCATAACGCAATCTGAAGCACTGATTAGTATCATGACCATGCTGTTGGTGAAAGGCACAGTATTTGGCCGGGTTGTGTTTCGAAGGGAAAGGATCGGGCAATGGGCATTGTTCTAATGGCTTCAAATGTCCTTTTCTAATTAGGACCCTCAAGGCTGGAAATAGCGACATGTAGAGTGGGGTGAAAACCCTCTGGCCTCTAGCCTAATGGCTTGAGGTTTGGGAAGTTGTATTGGATGTGCTGGCGAAGGGGTTGGCAGTCTTTGGTGTGGTGGTGACCATGCTCACATCTGAAGGCCTTGTAGCTGCACTATCGCTAGTAATCGTATTGGAACTGCGTGTGAAAGCCCTCTTGGGTTGCTCCTTCTCGTGGTCTATCTGACCCTGCTTTATTGCAACCTCTATTTGCACCCCTATTTTGTGGAGGTCAGCAAAAGCAAACAAAGGCAAGACTATCATTTTCTATAAAAATCTTCCTTGCAAATTACGGACCACCATTCTGATCTGGTCCTTTTCAGACAGCCGGGCAGTCATCATAGAGGCCTTGGCCTTCCACCGGGTCACAAAATCGAAAAAGCCCTCCTTTGGCTCTTGGCGAGTTGTTTCGAGATCACGAGTTGTGGCCTCGATTTGAGTATTATAGGAGTACTGTGCTATGAAGGCCTCAACCATTTCCTCCCAGTTTCTCTTCACAAAGTCTTCAAGTTTGGCATACCAAATGGCCACTATACCCGACAGGGTCCGGCCGAAAAAGGATAACTTTTGCAATCTAGATAGGCCCATCGGCCATAGAATGTCTGAGAATAGCCAGAGATGGACCATGGGATCCCTAGAGCCGTCAAACCAGTCTATGTGCGGCATCTTAAATCTGTCCGGAAGAATCAATGCGGAATCTGTATAGCCATCCTTTATGTCAGGGATTGAATTCACACCCTATGCCCGTTTAAAGAGCTTTTCCAGCTTGCTCATTTTCAGTGCAGTAGGGTTGACCTCAAATTCAAATGGCGCCTCCATATGATAAACTGGTGTTTTGGAGGTTTGAGGTAGGATTGGCTCTGCCGGAATGTCCGTATTTTCCTAGACATTAATAGTGACCCCGAGCGCCGGGATACCCACTGGGGGTGCATGAGATGCTGTGGCTACTGTAGATTATGGTTGGTGTTGTTGGAGCTTTTCTATTACCACTGCTTGGCAAGCTACAATCTCGGCTTGGCAAGCTGTGGTTTCAGCTTGTCGAGCAGCATCTAGCTGCATGTTCTCAATTGTCTGCTGGAGTTGGCAAAGCATATCTTCCATGTTGACCGGAGGACTTTATACTACCAGAACCGGTGAATACTCTCTGTCTGGAGTAGAAGTAGATGATTGAGCCTGACTGGGCGGCATAGGCGAGGTAAAAGGTGACTGCTGAATTGGCAAATTCTGTCGAGTCCTCCTCCGTCTGATAACCGGCGAGAGTGAAACAAACACTGGCTGTCCCCTAACTAGATCCTCAGATCTGCAAATCCTTCTAACTCAAGTCTAGGGTACTTGGGGGGTAACAGAATCGTCTGAAGCAATGGTAAAAGACTACGTTGCAGAAAGAAAATAAAGCAAAAAGAAACAAAAATCAGAAACTGCACAACACCTCGGCTCAAACAGAAACAACACACAGTTGCGATCATAAGCTGGAGAACTATACTCAAACACTGATTTCTACCCCAAAACTGATACCCAGACTTGCAACTGATACATACATTCCTATAGAGTTTCACTCTAAAAGCACATAACAAGCAAGTGAGAGCCAAAACACCCCTATGATGGGGTAGGGTTACCCTGTCCTAATTTCGTCAGGAGCTAGGGATTCACTATGCAAAACAAGCGGTTTCACACAATTCTTGTATTCGGGTGAGCAACCTATCCTAGTTTGGAACAGTCTCTATGGCTTCCGATATGCAACTAGGTCGATTGGTCAAAAAGGGGTACCTCAGCAAGACTACCTAATATACCTCTCACACCTAACACCGAGAAGTGAAAGGAGGATCAAACGGTACAGCGGTAATCCTGATCCAAGGGTTGTGTTTCCATCATGGCAGAGCCCGCAATCGGTCAGCCTTTTGGCAAGCTTTTCTAAGCAAGCCTCCAGCAAACCGTTCAGGAATAGCAGATGGCAAACACTGTGACTTATGCGCACCACTGCAAATGCAAATGCAAAGAGACGCATAAGTGTACATAAAATAACATATCATGAGTTCAAGTCAAATTCTCTAAATCCCAAGTAGAGACGCCAAAAACTGTGGACTCGCCTTTTTCTCGCCCTCGCCTTACGGAAAGGGGTTTGAAAGAAAGGCCTCATAGTTTGGAGTCCCGCAGTTCTGAATCTAGTCTCACAAGTGCAATGTGAAACTAATAATCACCAAAGAGTCCAAATCTGGAAAATCTTTTTAGAAAATTAATTTTAAATCAAATAATGCCAAAATTGGACTGTTTTGCCAGATTACAGAGTCGCCACCTAAATATTTTATTTTTAGAAAAATTTAGGAAACCCTGACTCGTGTCGAAGGCCACGTGTCTGTCATCACCAAAGTTGTCTCGGCTCGGGAACTTGCATACAAAGGGGGAAGGTCATGAATTGAGCACCCCCGCTCGCCCAATCAAAGATCGGCCTCTACTAATCATGATATGCGATTTTATAAACATTATGTGCTCTTGTTCCGGTTATTAGACTAACATTACTATGTGATACGCACAATCAAGTATAGACTAAAATTGCAAGAATTGAAACAATTCAACTCATGTTTGTTTGCGAAAAGGGGTTTCAATTTTTCTACCTCAAGTGGGCTTAAAGAATGTGGTTTTGCCACCAAACATAGTGGGCTTAAAACATGATTTTCCACTCAACAAAGTGGGCTTAAAACGCGCATTTGTTGAATCGTTCCAATTCAAACAACAAGCTTTTATCCACAGGCATTCAAGCAGTTTAGTATTTAAGCACATAGCCTCATGGCAAGCATGCTAATCATGGCAACATGGCAATCACACTCATGCAAGTATGCTAAAGCATAAAACTCACCGAATAATCCAAGCCAAAACAAAAACTAGTTAGAAAAATACACGATCCTAACTATGTTAAGTGTCTAATGCAACACATGCAAAGAATGCAATTAATAGGCTCGACTACTAATATGGCATATGAATCGATTTAAACAACATGCGATTAAACACATATTCAAAGAAAATATTGAAATTGCAATGCAGTGTGAATGATGCGCCGAGCCCCGGAGCATGCAATACAAATGAATGGATGCAAGCATGCGATATGCTAAATGAAACATGTCCCTAATCTAACCATCAAAAGCGATTAAGTAAAATGGAGAAAGACGTGGGGTTGGAAAACATACACACACGCACACACACTTATTACGACATTACGCCCTCGCGAAGGAGGGTCTGAATGAATAAGCTAAGCTACACTAAGCTAAGCTAATTATTGCAACACAATATGGATTAACTAACCATTCTAAGCTAATTAAATATTGCAAATCAAATTAATTAGCTAACACTTAACTAACTAATTACAAAGTAACTAGTCTAATTAATTACAACATAAATTAACTAGCTAATCTACTTGAATAATTACATCACTTGCAAGAATTAGCTACAACTAATTAACTAGGCAAGGCAACTAAAAGGCCTCAGGAAGTGAGGGATGCATGTATGCTCGGTTTCTCCACCCGAAAAGCCACCGCCTTGCCACTGAACGCCTATGTTTGCATATTTAAACACCAACAGTGCTGCTAACTTCCAGAATAACTCTGCTCCACCTTACCAACATACTGTGCAAATTTCATTGATGGCCGGTCAGCTACCAATGGTGGCTGTCGACTACCATTGGTGGTCGATCGGTTACTGTTGGTGGCCGTCGGCCACTGCTAACCTGAACTTCCTCTTGCTGCAACAGAGAGCAAACAGATGCAAAATAGTATATTCTCAAGGGTTGTTTGTACTATTACCCTCCTTATCATCACACAAGCTCAAAGGAGTGTAACTCTTGGCCCTCAAACCATCAACCAAGAAATTTCTATGCATGATGGCTAAGGAACCAAGCTTGTACAAGCTTAATGAATGCAAAACAAGACTCTAAAGGACCACCACCCTATCATGCATGACCAAGCGTAATGGTGACTAAGGAAAGTGGCACATTTCATCACTTTTGAGTATGAAATGTCCCATTTTCCTTATGTTCGAATTAACGTCGATTTGAACACATGCAATGCAACACGAAAGATGCTTATCTAGTCTCTTTTACTTGTCCAATTTTGTTTACTCATTTTAATTACCAAAACCATTCTTTAATCCAGTTGTCCATTAGTGAATGTCCTCTAATGGAAAGATGGCTCAAACCTCAAGTAGCTTTGGGCATGAAAGAGGTATTACACTGTTTGGTAATGAACCCCCTAAGGGATTAAACCATTAGGCACAACACCTCAATTTCACACTTTGGCAAATAAGTGGTTTAAAACCACTTTCAAAGAAAACAAAAGAGTGAAGAATTGAGGGAGATTGCAGAGATTTTAGATGCTGAAATGAAGTGCAAAACAACACTAAAACATGATATTAACTCAAAACAATGATGATTAAAGCATTAAAACATCAAGCTAGTGCAAGGACTTACACTTCAACTATGCAAAACAAGCCTCAACTGAACTAACCAGCCCAAAACAGTGCCAAAACAGGTTATTTTAGAGGCAAAAACATGCTAGACTTAAGCCACAAAAAGCTAAAATAATAAGCTAACATGTGAGGCTAACTAGGCATGCAAACAAGACACGAGGAGGGGAGGCTAACCCCTCCAATTTTGGACTTCAAAAGTTAATTTTTACCACTGAAAAACCTCTAAGATTTAGTGGTTAAAAGGTCAAAAAAAGTTATTTTGAAAGTGGTGAATAATAGAACAAAAGCTTAACAAGCTAAGAAGTAATAGGGTCGACAACCCCTTTACTCAAAATAACCTCAAACCACCATTTTTAGGTCATAAAAATAGAGGTTTTTACACTTCAAAAACAGCCTTAAAACAATTTAAAACAATAGCAAAACAAGTATATAAAGCAAGTAGAAACAAGGCAAGTGCTATACCTTTGAAGCAAAGCACAAAATAGCCAATAATCTAAGCTCAAACCACCTTCTAGAGCTCAAAAATAGTCCCAAGTTATCTCAGCCCAAAGGTGAGAGTATTTGGTTAAGGGTTGGTATGAAGAAGCTAAGAGAAACTAGGCAAATGTGTGCAAAATAACAAGAGAGAGAGAGAGAGAGAGAGAGAGAGAGAGAGAAAGAGAATTCTAGAGAGAGAGAGATATTTTTGTTCTAAAAATGCTAACCCTCAAAAATGGGAGAGGAACCTCCTTATTTATAGAAAAACACTCCTTGAGCTTAGATACATCTCACCATACACGTGTATGAAGATGCAGCTCAGTGAGCAACAGTTGGCACAACTGCAACAAATATCTGGAAAAAGAGACCAATGGCCGTCGGCCACCACTGGTAGCCGACAAGCACAAGCCCTGACCGACAGCCTTTGGGGCTAGCCGACAAGTCACCCACTCTTCCAGACTAAAGGCAACAAGCTCTTGGTCCAAAAACATGCACAAAACAGATAAGGTTTCAAGGCTCAAAGGCAGGGTATTCCACTGAGGACTTCGAGTACCCAAAACGGTCACAAACAAGGACAATCATCGAGTGCACAAATGATGACGTCCAAGTCTTAAGGTCAGTCAAAAATAGAGTGTCTACACCAATCAGTGCCACGTGTCTGCCACGTCATCCTCTAGTTGACCAGTCAACCCGTCGGGCTGACTTGACCTGACCCAGAATCAAAGGGACTATCCAGTGCTACGCGGCTAAGGTATATCTGCAGATCTGAACCATCGAACTTATTTTGGCTAGATCTAAGCCATTTGAAGTCCGATTTTGGCGATCCAATATTGGTTTTCAACTATTTGGAGTATTCCGAAGACATCTGTACCATCAGATTTTTAATTTGGATTTTTTTGTAAAAACAGAGAAGGCGATGGAGGAATCCACATCAACTTCAGGATCTATGATCAAGTTGAATCCTTCCAATTATGCAATCTGGAAGTCACGGATGGAAGACATCCTCTATTATAAAGACCTGTTTGACCCTATTTTTCTAAAAGAGATTAAACCGGAAGCAGAGAATGATGAAAACTGGATAAAGATGAACCGAAAGACTGTTGGTTGTATCAGACAATGGATAGGCCACAATGTGTTCCACCATGTCACCCAAGAGACAGATGCCTATGTTCTTTGGAAAATGCTAGAAAACATGTACCAGTCAAAGACCGCCCGGAACAAAGTCTTGGTGATGAGAAAGCTTGTAAATCTGAAGTTAAAGAATGGTGTGTCTGTCACCGAGCACACCAGTGAATTCAAATATTTGGTGAATCAGCTTGCAACCGTCAAGATGCCCTTGGACGATGAAATGCAAGTTGTACTACTACTCAGTTCTTTACCAGACAGTTGGGATTGGTGGTTTCTCTCAGTAACTCTGCACCAGAAAGGAAGCTGACCATGAGCATGGTCACAAACACCATGTATAATGAAGAGACAATAAGGAAAGACATGGGAGGTAATCAGTCCCATGCTCTTGTCATACAAGATAAAGGCAGAGATAGAGGTAGAGGAACAGGCAGAGGAAGAAGCAAGAGTAGAGGCAGCTAGAACAATAGGAGTAAATCCAGAGACAACAAAGGTCGAGGAAACTCCAGCTTTACTTGTTTTCACTATGGCCAGGAGGGTCACATAAAGAGAAATTGCCCAAGCTGAAAAGATAAAGGCCAAAACAATAAGTTAAAAGGAAATAAGAACACGACGGCTACAACAACTAATGAAATACTTCTTGCAGTTGGTGAACAGGAAGACTGCCTTCACGTGGCTGACCACAGCTACACAAAATGGGTGATAGATACAGCTGTATCCTATCACGCCACTTCCCACAGAGAACTCTTTAGCCCATACAACGCTGGAGATTTTGGCACTGTTCGAATGGAGAATTCTAGTTATTCGAAGATTGTGGGTATTGGAGACATTATCATTCAGATTAATGTCGGGCACAAGTTAGTTCTCAAAGATGTGAGGCATGTTCCAGATTTGTGCCTCAATCTTATCTCTGGAAACACCCTGGACCGACAGGGCTATACAATTACATTCAGAAATGACCGTTGGAAGCTAATAGGAGGAGCTTTGATAATCGCCAGATAAGAGATATCTTCAACACTGTACAAGACTCAAACGAAGATCTGTCTAGGAAGTCTTAATGCAGCAAAACAAAAGGAGTCACTAGACTTATGGCACAAAAGCCTGGCTCACATGAGTGAGAAAGGATTTCATATGTTAGCAAAGCAATCCAGGATACCCTTATCTAAAGGGAGTGCCTTGAAGTCATGTGATCATTGCCTTTATGGCAAGCAGCATCGAGTATCATTCAGTTCAACGAGCAAGAGGAAAAGATATCATTTAGTTCTTAGTATGGTATACTCGGATGTTTGTGGCCCAATCAAAGTGGAGTCACTCGACGGTCGCAAGTATTTTCTGACTTTCATTGATGATGCATCGAGGAAGTTGTGGGTGTATTTCCAGAAGACAAAGGATGAGGCATTTCAGTACTTTCAGGAGTTCCATGCAATGGTGGAAAGAGAGACCGAGAAGAAGTTAAAGTGTCTTCGCACAAACAATGGAGGTGAGTACACATCCAATGCTTTCGCAACATATTGTGCCAGCAGAGGTATCCAGCACCAGACAACAGTTCTTGGTACACCACAACACAATGGTGTGGTAGAGAGGATGAACAACACTATTGTTGAAAGAGTCAAATGCATGCTCAGAATAGCAAAGTTGCTAAAGTCATTCTGGGCTGAAGCTGTCTCTACAGCCTGTTATCTCATCAACAAGTCACTTTTAGTCCCGTTGAATTTTGCAATACCTGAGGAAGTTTGGTCCAGAAGAAAGGTATCAAATTCTCACTTGACAGCTTTCGAGTGTAAGGCGTTTGCACACATCTCCAAGGAAAATAGACAAAAACTTGATGACAAGTCCACTCCATGCATATTTGTGGGCTATTCAGATGCAGCATTTGGGTACAAATTGTGGGACCCAGTGAACAAGAAGATGTTTAGGAGCAGAGATGCTGTGTTCTAGGAAAACCAAACAGTAGTAGATTTTGAGAAGTCTGCAAAGTCTAGAGATGTCATCACTCTAGACTTGTTCCCATCTCCTGAGCCATCACAAAATGCAAGATGTGATGATGTGCAACAAGAAGTGCCAGAGTTGCAGGATCCTGTGCTAGAAATTGAGGATCAAGAGGAAAAAGATGAAGACCCAGATGAAAAAGGTGTTGAGCAAGGGGAGCAACACCCTCAACCAGAGGCAACTAGGCCTCAGTTGAAGAGATCTGGAAGAGCTGTCGTGCCATCAACCAAATATCCCACTTCTCAGTAGATTCTGATTACTGATGAGAGGGAGTCGGAGAGTTTTTCGAAAGCAAAGAGTCATACAAAGAAAGACTATTGGATGCAAGCCATGAAGGAAGAGATGAATTCTTTGCAGAAGAATCACACTTATGAGCTTGCTCCACTTCTAAGAGGTATGAGAGCCTTGAAGAACAAATGGGTGTATAAGTTGAAGAAAGATGGCAATGGTAAACTATCGTAGCATAAAGCTCGTTTGGTGGTCAAAAAGAAAGGAATTGACTTTGATGAGATCTTCTCCCCAGTTGTGAAGATGACTTCCATTCGAGTAGCTCTGGGATTAGCAGCTAACTTGAATCTGGAGGTAGAACAGATGGATGTCAAGACTGCCTTTCTCCATGGTGATTTGGAGGAACAGATCTATATGGAGCAACCAGAAGGATTTGAAGTTAAAGGAAAACATAATCTAGTCTGCAAACTGAAGAAAAGTCTCAACGGCCTGAAGTAGGCTCCGAGACAATGGTACAAGAAGTTTGATTTATTTATGGTAGATCATGAGTACACAAGAACGGTAGCAGACCAGTGTGTATATTGCCGAAGGTTTTCAGCTGGAAACTTCATCATCTTATTGTTGTATGTTGATGATATGCTGATCATTGGACATGATATTGTTATGATCAACAAGTTGAAAAAGAACTTGTCGCAGTATTTTGACCTGAAGAATTTAAGCCCAGCACAGCAGATTTTGGGCATGAAGATTGTTCGTGATAGGAAAGACAAGAAGATATGGTTGTCATAGGAGAAATATGTTGAACGGGTGATTGAAAGGCTCAACAAGAAAAATGCCAAGCCAATCAGCACACCACTAGCCAACCATTTCAAAGTGACAAAGCGTTCGTGTCCCACGACCAGCTCTGAAAGGAAAGAAAATGAGGCAATCCCTTATTCTTCTACAGTAGGAAGTTTGATGAATGTAATGGTGTGTACCCAGCCATATATAGCTCACGTAGTTGGCATTGTGAGCAGATTCCTCACCAATCTAGGAAAGGAGCATTGGGAGGTGGTCAAATGGATTCTTCGGTACTTGAAGGGAATTTCAAAAAATGTTTATGTTTTGAGGGAGCTAAACCAATTTTGGAGGGTTTTACAGATGCCGATATGGCAGGTGATCTTGATGGTAGAAAATCTACATCAAGATTTCTGTTCACTTTTGTAGGGGAAGTTGTTTCATGGCAGTCCAAACTACAAAAGTGTGTTGCTTTATCTACAACAGAGATAGAGTACATTGCTGCCACAGATGCTGGAAAGGAAATATTGCAGTTAAAGCGGTTTCTCCAATAATTAGGTCTACAGCAGGAAGAATACAAGGTACATTGTGATAGTCAGAGTGTAATTGATCTGAGCAAGAATTCCATGTACCATTCACATACAAAGCACATTGATGTCCAGTATCATTAGATACGAGAAGTGATGGAAAAGCAGCTAATGAAACTAGTGAAGATTCACACGGACAAGAATCCTTCTGACATGATGACAAAGGGTGTCACTAGAGACAGACTGGAAGTTTGCTAGAATCTAACCAGGATGGACTTCAAGTGAGAAGTCAGTTATCCATATGGGCGTAGAGGAGGAGAATTGTTAGCTCCAGCCCAAGTGGATCTCCCATGTGACGTCAAGTTGGCCATATGTTGTGCCAGCGCAAAGGTGGACGGCCACGGAAAGATGAGTGAACAGTTGGCCATGTGTTGTGCCAGCCAAGCACTCTAGCTTCCTTCATCTTGGTGTATAAATGCATAACAACCAAGGAAAATAGAGAAGAAGTGAGTGTGGTGCAAAAAAAAACACAGAGAGCAGAGAGTATAATCTATGAGTGAGAGAGTACTATAGAGAGTTGTGAGATATGAGTTCTGTAATCTCCCTTTGGGATAATTCTATAGTGGATATCTCTCTCCGTGGACGTAGGCAATTGCCAAACCACGTAAATCTCTTGTGTCTCCTTTCTGTGTGTGTGTGATTGATTTCTAGTGTGTCTTAATCCTAACATTGATGGTTTGCGAAGTGAAACTCAATCTAATAAATTATTTGTTGGAAAATGTGGAAGTCTTGAAAAAGATGACGATTGAGTATGAAATTTCAAACATGACGAAAGAGGAGTTTCTCAAGCAACTTGTCATTCTTCTAAGGTGTTCAAAATCTTGTCAAATTGAACTTGTTTGAGAATTCATTCGTCAATGTTCAAGTGGCACTTCTTCTGCAGGTATATGTACTTATTTTGTTGAAAGTAATGAGTGTTGGCTAAGATTTGACTCATGGAGATAGTCAAGAATGAATCTAGGGGGTGCGGGTGCAGGTGACCGCACCCCCAAAAATTTGGAAAATATTATATATTATACTAAAAAATTAAAAATAATTAAAAATTAAAAGAATTTGCACCCCCAAAACATACTTTCACACCCTTATAGCGATAATTCTAGATCCATCCATGGAGATAGGGGCTGTTTGGTGAACTTAAAAGCTACTTATTTCAGCTTTTAGATTATTTTAAGTTGTTTTGGTGTGTTTGGTAGAGCTTATGGATTGAGCTTAAGGATGAAGCTAAAAATTGAGAGGCAAAATTACTTAAATGCCCCTAGTCAACTATTAAAGCCAATCTATCTCAACTATTACCAAAAAACCAACTATATAAAGCCCATCTCAAACACTGTTCACTTGAGAGAGAGAGGAGAGGCGATTTCCAGCGGGAGATTTCCGGCGAGGAGGCGATTTTCAGAGCTCTCTCTCTCTCTTTCTCTCTCTCTCTCTCTCTCTCTCTCTCTCTTTCTCTCACGAACAAGAACAAGAACACAACCAGTGGATTTCTCTACCTCCAATCATGTGTATCGATATCTATTTAATGGAGATTCTCTGAAGAAAGTTGCTTCAGAGGATACCATTTAATCGAGTTCGTACTTTCTTCTACCTCCAATCATGTGTATCTATATCTATATGTTTGTATTTTCGGATTATTGTTTTTCTGGGTTCTGGGTGTGATTTCAAAATGTAATTTTTGTGGGTTTTAATGGAAGATTGCTTATACTTTTTTTTTCCAATTCCTAACTTGTATGAGTGGATGTTGAGATGCTTGTTGTCGTCGTCCATTAATCTTGCCAAACAAGTAGTGGGTTTCATTTGAATTGTGCACTAATCTTGCCTCCTACGCCGGCGACTCCGGCAAAATAAAATCTAGGGTTTTCCAGAATTGTAATGAAAAAAAAGAAAAATAAAATAATTTATTTCAATTAATTTCCATTTAATTTTAAAAAAAAATATTTCAATTAATATTGAAATAAATTGAACAATTTATATCCATTAAATAAATTACACAATTTATTTCACAATTATTGGTATAAATTGCATAATTGCACAATTTAAATAAAGAAATAAATTGCACAATTGTTATATTATTAATTGTAATGAAAAAAAAAATTAGTAAAAACAAAATCACAATTTTTTTAAAAAATTAAAATTGAAGAAAAAAAATGAAATACAAAGAAAAATATTATGACTTCTATTAAATAACTAATTGAAATTAATATAAAGAAAAATAATATGTAATGACATCACAACATTAATATAAATACATGGATATTAATTGATGTACGGGAAAGAAATAAACCTTCTCGTATAATCCTGTTGATCAAGTCTGCGCTCCTCTGTACGACGTCGCTTTACTTCCTGAAAACACAAACGTGAGCTAGCCGGCGGGTGTGTGCTGGATACCTCTCTGATGCCTACGTCAACGAAATGGACAAATAGACAAATAGACAAAAAGCTCTGTGTGTTCGGGAATCAAAGTTGTGTTACCTCTCCATAGGTGATGTTATGAGCTTTTATAGGTTCCGTGTGGCACAATCCTAGTAGAACTCGTACTCCTCTATGTAGAGTCCTTCTAGGAATCACATTCCTGAAAGATAATGCTTATCCTTCAACACCCCCCTCACTGCTTAAACCAAGTGAGATGGTTTTACCATGGTTGGATGTTACGACCGAGATAACATGGCTACGCTAAAGCCGCAAACTAGACCGAGCTCCAACTAGCTCGGTTCTTCCTTTCACTGTGCGTGTACCTCGGCTGACATTCCAACTGGGTTGTCCGAAATCGTGCTATCCACAATGAGCTTGGACAGAGCTAACCAATAGCAAGGTTCTGAGGAAAGCTCAACATACTTCGGCCCAACATAGTATGACCAAGCTAACTGTTACCACGCCAACCGTGGTGACCGAGCTAACCACCAAGCTCCTTCTAACCGGACTAATTACAAGGCCCTTTTACTCAGCCCTTCTTACCATGGCCCACAGAATGGCCCATTATCTAGCTCGGCCCAATTTATATATAAATTACCCTCTCAATTACCCCTTAATCCCATAGCATGATAGGGATTATCTTTTTCCAGCCGAGCTAAAAAACTAGCCTTTCCACCGAGCTAGTATGCTGTCGGGCTACCTATTGGTACGGTTACAAAACGTCTCTTTAGTCGTACTGAAACTGAATCGCTTCCCATTCCTAGGTCACATGGCGAACTGCCATTTGCTTGGCGTAGCTATCACGCCGTCTTCGTATTTCGTAATAGTTTGAACAGTCCTGCCATTTTGCTTCCTTTTCTACAAAACAACCCTACTTTTTTGAATCATTCTCTCGCAGTATTCGTCTTCTTTCTCTCTCGTTTTGAGCCTTCATTCTTCCTCTTCATTTTTTCTGTGAAGCTTTGCATCTTTGGCTAATGCCTCTACTGTTTCAATCTCAGATCATTCACTTTACAATAGTAAGTAACTGAATCTTTGCTCCTTTTCTTACTTTTTGGTAGCATGTAGCATTATACTCGTATGTTTTTTCAAAACACACCACTTTAGTTTCCATTTTCCTGGAAAGAAACTCGTACTAGAACCATTATATTCATGAATAATCTGAAGAACAACGCGTTTGATCCAAAATTATACTTCAACCGAACTATGATGTTGTTTGTAGTAGGTGTGAACCTAGCAAAACTAAACCACCAAACTAACACTCGTTTGTTGTTTCAATAAGTCCAAAATACCTTGTGCTTTGCCTAGTCGAGCTAGCGAATCAGATTAGGTTTACACACCACCGCACTAGAAAGCCACCATTACCGACCGAGCTAAAACTTGAGGCTAAACCAGCTTCCTTAGTAGGTACTAAGGATGTTGCCCCAAAGGCTCAACCCGGCTAAAAAGCCCCTTGCTCAAACCGAGCTAAAAACTGATAGCATCTTGCATAGCCGAGCTAGGACTTCATTTATCTTGCCCTTGTTTTTTGTAGCACGGTCCAGCGATCTGTGCTTAACACCTTTGTTTTTCACTTTGCAGACGTAGGTTGCCCAGGCACTCCTTTGAGCGCTCAACCGAGCTACTCAGCATCATACTTCGACTGAGCTAATACTCCTGTTTAATTTATTTGTAACTTAAACCGCAAATGGGAAAGTATAGGTTCTTAGTTAACTCACCAGGTGCCATGGCCGAATTCCGAAAGGATTATAACATCCCTGATGATGTCCATTTCACCTTAGCCGACCTGGATATCACACCATGGGGAAAACACGGCTTTGTTCCCTTTACCCTTCTATCCATAGTAGAAACCGGACTAAGCTTCCCTGTACAGCCTCTTCTCTGTGAATTCCTTAGGTAGACCAACCTTTGCCCAACCCAACGTTCCACCAATTCTTACCGTATAATAAATGGTATTGCCGAGCTAAACCGCCGGGCTGGCCTTAATCTCAGTTTAGCCGAGCTCTTCCATTAATATTCTATAGGCTCCGCCGAAGATGGATGGGTCTATTATTTAAGAATAAGACGCCGGCGTGAAAAGATAATAAAAGATACCCCAAATAAAGACATGAACGATGATGATTTCCTCTGGGTATCTAGAAATTTTGAGGACCACCAAGCCCAGATCCCTGGCGACAGAATAAATTGGAACGAGGGTGTAGCCGGTAGAGTTACCTCGGCTTCATTCTATGCCTTTTTTTATTTCGGTTTTCTCATCTAAAATCGCACTAACTGTTGTCTTCCTTCATGTAGATTTAAACTTTTTCAAGTCCCAATACAGCTACCCCAACTTGAATATACTTCGCACCGCCCTGCGATATCCAAACCGAAGTTGGACCGAGCTATTGAACTTTCAGCCGACCTACCGATATAGCGGCAAACGAAAGACTAAGGTAACTGACTTTTTGTTGGAAGCCTCTCCTGAACCGGACCCAAACTTGCCCCAAATCAGATTGATCCCTCTAACCGCTGTGTAAGAGATGGCCAATAAATGAGTTGTAAGGGCACTCTTGACCGAAACAAACCAGCCTGAGGTACCATCCGCCAATCAGACTTAGGAGACCTTGGTGGCCCTTCCATCCCAACAACCCTCATTATCACGTCCCAATAAGCATGCTCAGACTTCCACAATTGAGCCACGCCTTGTTGATGAAGAAGATCCCATCCTTCCGTCAACCCTTCCACCGAACCCACAATCGGAGCGTTCCGACCGAGCTAGCTCTTCCAAGTGGGCTCCGACTTTTCAGAACCATGCTATACGGGACACTAATTCAATGGTCACTGAAAGAGACCACCTAGTGGCATTCAATCTAGCCAAGAGCGTTTGCCTTCCACCCGACATGGAGCACCATGACCACCTAACCGAGCTGAAGGCCCTTCGCTCATCCACAAAATCCATGGTGCGAGTAAGTAGCTTCCTTTTAACTTTCTGCCTGGTTTTACTTAAGAGTTGCTTTACCATCCTTTTGTAGGCCATGGAGAAGAACCATATTGCTCACAAGCGAGTGTTGGAACTTCGAAAAACAACAAGTTAGGCTATGGTAGAGGTAACTGAAAAAACCGCCGAGCTAGAAGAGGCCAGGAAGTAGATAGCCGAGCTACGAACCGAGAATGGTCGTCTGACCGGTCTTGTTAGCCCGGTTGAGGTGGACAAACAAAAGGCTGCAGCCGTGATAAAAGACAAATATTTACGCGAGCTGGCCAAGCTTGAACGGAAAAAGAATGTCGAAATAACCAAGCTTGAGAAGAAGCTGGAGGATGCGGAGAACCGCGGTTTCAAAGAGGGCGAAGCCATGTACATCAAGTAGTGTGAGGCTGCGAAGGATCTATTCTTCAAATACGGGTGGAGGGGGGCTATGGCGCAGCTCGGTCATGGACTTGAGACCAAGGTCTTCAATCCTCCTCCATATTTCATACTGAGCTCTATGACGGAGTATGCTGCTGCCATTCAGCAAAAATTTTTGGAGGAAAAGGATGAGGATGAGGCTCCAGAAGGCAACACTCAGCCCAGTCGCCAATCTACCTCCCCCACTCCAGAGGTCTCCATTCCACCTTTGCCTGCTAATGCGATGCTTTCAACCGAGCCTAACCAAGGGGTGCTTGCCATAACTGAGCTATCCTTGGGTGAAGACCGGATTGTTCTTGATGCTGACTCAGATGATCTTTTTGCTTGATTCTGTACTTTTCTTCTTTTTGCTTTTGGACAAAAAATTGTAACCAGGCTGAGGCCCCTCCTATGTACTTGATTTGAATCTTCAATGAAAGCTTCTTTTGTTTTTCAACTTATTTCGGTTTATTCTTATGCTTGCCTTTACTTTTCAAAAGTATTCTGAATGTAGTATAACCATTTCCAGCCGAGGTAAATATCTCGGTTTTAGCTTTGCAATCTGACTGGCCATACTTGCCAACCTCTTTAGCCTTGATCCTTATCTCGGCTAAAGAACAAAAAGCGTTGGTTTTTCCAGCCAACCACTTTTCAGCCTAGATCCTTACTCTGGCTGAAGAGTACTAAATGTTGGTTTTTTCGGCCAATCTCTTCAGCCTAGATCCTTATCTCGGCTGAAGAACAATAAGTGTTGGTTTTTTCAGCCAACCACTCTTCAGCCTAGATCCTTACTTCGACTAAGGAGTCCTAAGTGTTGGTTTTTCCAGCCAACCACTCTTCAGCCTAAATCCTTACTTCGGCTGAAGAGTACTAAGTGTTGGTTTTTCCAGCCAACGACTCTTCAGCCTAGATCCTTATCTCGGCTGAAGAATAGTAAGTGTTGGTTTTTCCAGCCAACCTCTAAGTTGGTTATTTCTGCCAACCTAGAGTGAAGTGTTTGGTTATTCCGGCCAAACGTCCTACAGCCTGGATCCTTATCCCGGGCTTAGGAGGGGTGTTGGTTTTTCCAGCCAACCTCTAAGTTGGTTTTTCCTGCCAACCTCGAGTAAAGTGTTTGGTTATTCCGACCAAATGTCCTACAGCCTGGATCCTTATCCTGGGCTTAGGAGGGGTGTTAGTTTTTCTAGCCAACCTCTAAGTTGGTTTTTCCTGCCAACCTGGAGTAAAGTGTTTGGTTATTCCGACCAAACGTCCTGCAGCCTGGATCCTTATCCTGGGCTTAGGAGGGGTGTTGGTTATTCCGGCCAACTATGCTTTCAATGCCCCTAACTCACTAAAACAAAATCTTTTACAGAATGAAACGGCTATGCTGAAAAAAAGCTACTTGTTTTATTGAGAAAGAAAAAAGAAAATTACAAATACTTAGAAGAAAAGCTAAAAATAAAATAGTTTTAGATTGGCAGTGTTCCATGGCCTGGGAATGGCTTTGCTGTCCTCATCTTCCAAGTGGTATGCCCCTTTTCCTGCTAATCCGACCACTTTGTAAGGTCCTTCCCAATTGGGCCCCAACTTGCCATCTCCGGGTACCACGGTGTTTCCCATTACTTTGCGCAGTACCCAATCTCCAATCTTGAATTGCCTTGGGTGCACTGTCTTGTTATACTTTCTAGAAAACTCTTGCTGGTATGAAGCAATGTGAACCAGTGCTCTTTCTCTTCTTTCTTCTGCAAGGTCGAGCTCCAATGCTATGGCTTCTCTATTTAAGTCTGGATCAAAATTTTCACTTCTGATGGTGGGGAGGCCAACTTCCAGTGGTATTACTACTTCCATGCCATAGGCCAAGGAAAATGGTGTTTCGCTAGTTGACTGCCGTGGTGTGGTGCGGTAAGCCCATAAAACATGGGGGAACTCCTCTACCCACTTGCCTTTTGTTTTCTCTAACCTTTTCTTTAGTTCATCCAAGACGACTTTGTTTGATGCTTCCGCCTGGCGATTCGCTTAGGGGTATGCTGGTGTAGAATTGTAGAACTCTATCTAGTACTCTTCACAAAAGCCTCTGAAAATTTTACTGTCAAACTGAGTGCCGTTGTCAGATATCAAAGCTTTCGATATGCCAAACTGAGTGATGATATTTTGCCAGATGAACTTCTTTATATCTTTCTCTTTTATTGATGCTAGTGCTTCTGCCTCTACCCACTTTGTGAAGTAGTCTGTTGCTGCAAGAAATAACTTTCTGTTGTTGGGTGCCGTTGGAAGTGGTCCTACTATGTCCAAGCCCCACATTGCAAAGGGCCATGGACTAGTTAAAGATAGAAGCTCTCTGGCTGGTTGATGTATTTGGTGTGCAAACTTCTGGCATTTCTCGCACTTCTTGACATACTTCTCAAAATCTGCTTGCATGTATGGCCACCAATATCCTTGCAAAATGGCTCTGTAGGCTAATGATCTTCCTCCTTGGTGGCTTCCGCATACGCCTTCATGTATCTCGAACAAGAATGCTTCAACTTTGCTGGGATGGACACACTTTGGGTAAGGTCCTGTGAAGGATTTTTTATATAAGACCATTGATGGGGAGAGCCAAAATCGCTGCGACTTTGCTCTTATTTTGTTGGCCTCTTTCTTCTCTTCCGGTAAGACGCCGTATTTTAAGAATGCTATGATGGGGTCCATCCATGAAGGGCCTAGTTCGGCGCAGCATATTTCTTCTACTTCCGGTTCTTCAATACTTGGTCTTGGTAAGTAGTCAATCAGTAACGGATGTGGGACGGATGTATCTGCCATTGAAGCAAAGCCTGCTAGTTCGTCCACTCTACTATTTTCTTCCCTGCCGATCTGCTCTATTTGCACTACTTCAAATTTCTTGATCTCTTTTCTGACTAACTCTTGGTACTTAGCCATCCTGTCATCCTTTGCCTCGTAGTCACCTGAAATTTGGTTTACCACCAGCTATGAGTCACTGTAAACCATTAGCTCGGTGGCCTTCATGTAGGATGCTGATTTTAAGCCTACTAGAAGCGCTTCATATTCCGCATCGTTGTTTGATGCTGGGAAGCCATGGTTGACTGCTTGCTCCACCACTAGACCATCTAGTGAGATGAGGACTATGCCGAGTCCTGCACTGTGCCTGTTCGATGCTCTATCTACGAAGAGTTTCCACATCTCTCCAACGAACAGTTTCCATCAAGTGGAGGTATCAGATGATGCCTTGGGATCAAGAGTGTGGCTGGTGTTTTCTTCAAGGTCCATACTTGTTTTTTGTCCCTCGCCATCTGATTGTTCCAAGTCTTTATTTGTTAGTGTAGCATGGTTTGCTTCTTCCTCCCTTACTTTACTCTGGTCTGCCTTAAGGTCTGACTGGGTATCCTACACCAGGGGTTGTGCTATTCCAGCGTCAACTTCCAACCCTAGTTCGATTCTATCAGTCAAGTCGATTGGGCAGATATGATGACTTCCTGGGGTGAATTCTGCGACAAAGTCTGCCAAGGCTTGGGCTTTTATCACGGTTCTGGGTTGGAACTTAATGTCGAACTGTCCCAACTCGACTGCCCACTTCAAGACTCGTCCAGAAAAGTTCGCCCTTTCAAACAGAGCTTTTAATGGAAAGGCTGTGAGGACGATTATTGTGTGGGCGTAGAAGTAATGCGACAATTTCCTTGACACCATCATCAAGGCTAAGGCCAATTTTTCCAACGGTAAGTGCCTGGTTTCTGCTCCCAGCAATGTCTTGTTGACATAGAAGACAGGCAGATGCTAGATTCCTTTCGCTCGGACCAACACTGCGCTGATTGCGTGCTGTGAAACTGCCAGGTATAAAAATAGTTCTTCTCCAGGTATTGGGGTCACTAGCAGCGGTGGAGAAGACATGTATTCTTTCAAACTTTCAAGGGCGCAGTCGCATTCTTCATCCCACTCAAACTTGGCCTTTAATGCTTGAAAAAATGGTCGACATCTGTCTAACGATCGACTTATGAACCGGTTTAGCGCGGCTGCCATTCCGGTGAGATACTGTACTTCTTTTACAGAGTTGGGTCTCTCTAGTTCCTGAATTACTTTGATTTGAGAGGGGTCTTGTAGACACCCCATTTTTGACTGTCCTCAAGACTTGGACGTCACCGTTTGAACACTCGGTGATCATCCATGTTTATGTTCGTATTGAGTTCCCGGAGGTCTCAGCCACGCGCCTTGCCTCAGGATCTCTCAACTCGACTGTTTTGTGTTTGGTTTTGCACCAAACACTTGTGTTTTTGCTTTGGAGGGTAGGGAATGGCTTGTTGGCCATCCCCACACCTCACCGGCCATGGCTTGAGGCCACTGGCCACTGTTTTGTTGCCATCGGCCAAATGTTTGGCCGGTCGGCACTATTGATGGTCGGCCGACCATTGTTTTGGCCAATTTGGCATCTTTGGCTGGCCGACCACCGTGCATCTGCTTTTGGCAGATATTTTGTGCCAACTGTGATAGCTGACACCCACTTTGCCCCCCCTCCATGTGTATGGAGAGATTTCACTCTTGCTTAGCTTGTTTTGTAAGCTTTGCAAGAATGATCCTCTATAAAGGGAGGCCTTCTCCTCCCTTCTCAAGGGTTACAAAAAAAGAGCTCCAGAGGTCTGGATTAGGGTTAGAAATAGTGTATCTATCTATCTCTATATCTCCCTCTCTTTTGCCTTTGTGTGTGTTTCAGTGTGTTTTGTTCTTACTTTTGTGCATAAACACCTAGTATCACACCTTACCTTGGTTGCTGAGGAGCCAAAGGGGTGTGCTTGAAGTTCTTGAGTGGATTCAAGCTTGAGGAAGCTGCTAGAGCTCCATTCTTGAAGAGGTCTACAAGGGTGAGATTTTTTCCCTTTTATTCCCCATTTTTGCATAGGCTTTTAGCCATCCTTGCATCTGTTTTTAAGCTTAACTTATAACATATAAAAGTTCTAATTTTAAGTGCTTAAAATAGTTGTTTAAGGTTGTTTTGGTGTTTGGGGTTGTTTGACCCCTCTTAGGCCTTGTTTGGCCCCCATTTTGTGCTATTTTGATGAGCTCTGGGACCACCTTGTTTTGTGCTATTTAGTGGTGGGGATGGTGCTTTAAGGCCCTAAGAAGGAGAGGGCCATCCCCTCTCCTTGTTGCCTTCAATGTTGGCCATTTTAGCCTCATGTGTGAGCATCTTGTTTAAGTGCATGTTGGCCATGTCTTAAGTGTTATTTGTGCTTATTTTGCCATGATATAGCATTATTTTTAATTGGTTTAGACACACCATGCATGCTTAGCATACTTGTCTTGTAATGCCATGAATTGCCTTAACATGTGCCTAGCATTTACACCACTATGCTTACTTGTTTTGGCCTAGCTTTGCGAAGTTTTTATGCATGTTTTAGTGTTCCCAAGGTCTGTTTTTGGTTGCTCAGGTCATCCATGCTTTGCTTTGTATAGCTACCATGTAATCCCCCCTTGTGAGCCTTGAGTGCTGACCCCACTAGCATGGTTTACTTGCTTGTTTCAGTGGTTTGGCACCACTTATAGCATCATTTCAGTCTTTGTGGTTTGCTTGTATGCTTGCATTTGATGCCCCTTTAATGCTTTAAAAGGCTTGTGTCTTATGCTCCATGTTTGGACCTTTATGTATGCTTCCATGTTTAGACCATTTAGATGCCATCTAGGTGCGTCTTTGGTCTTGTTTAGACCTGCATTGGACCTGTTTTAGGTCCTCCTGGCCCTTTGGGGCTTGCTTCATATAGCTTTGGTTTAAAACCCCCCTTGAGTCTTGGACATTGTTGCATGCTTGGCTTGTCTTGTTTACTTGGTTTGGCACCTTTATAACATGATTTTCAGAGCTTAGTTTGCATGCCATATGTCCTTGTTTGTCCCTTTTAAGTGTACTTAAAAGTTGCTCTTTGATGCTTAAGTTTTGAACCATGTGTGCATGCATGTTTGTGTGTATTTTGGCCCTCATTTCCTTAGCATTTGGCCACTATTTTGGGCTTATTTGAGAGCTGCCCAAACTAGTCTAAGACCCTCATTCGCGTGTTGTTGCATGCTAGCCTTGCATATTGTTACACACTTGGCCTATCGCATGTGTTGCATGTTTGAATCACATTGCATTTGGCATGCATTTCCTCTTGTTTTGATTGCTTAACATGTTATATGTCTTGCATGTTTGCATGTTCACATTGCATCTTTGCATGCTTGTTAACTTGCATACTTGTTACATATTTGCATCTTAGCATGCTTGTTTGCATCCTCATGTTGCATGTTTAGCTTGCATGCCTAGGTTGCATTTCACTAAGTATGCATGCCTTGCCTCTTGAATTGATTGTGATAGAGGTTGGGCCTCCATTGTTTGTTTATGTGCATTTTATTCCACACCAAAATGCACAACTTGGTTTCTTGGGCCATCACGCATTGAAATGCGAGATTGGCGGTCTGAGAATCGAGTATCATGCCCCGTTGAGTCATAAACGTGATAAAGGGTGTGGTGGTACAAACATTGCTTTGAAACGCATTGCCATGCCTTGTTTTACCCTCTGCTGCTGTCAAAACAAGTTCCTGTAGGAAGATATGGCCGGTCGGCCATCTACAGTGCCGGCCGACTATCCATTTCTGGCCGATGGCTTCATAGATGGTTGATGACCACTTACCTTTGGCCGGTGACAATTCTTCATGGTCGGTAGCATTTCCCAGTGTTCAAAGGGTGTACCTTGGGACTTATGCAGTCTTCAGAGGAGGAAAATAGTGAAAACAGAGGCAACTTGTGCATGACGGTGGGTTTCCGAGCGGAGCCGAGCATACGTGCATTGGGCCCTCTTCCCGAAGCGGTTTTATCGCTTTATTAGCCTAGTTAATTTGCTTAACTAGTTAATTGGTCTGTAATTAATTAATTAGCTTGTAGGTTAATTAATTTGTATTATTCTTTCGGACCCTTCGAGCGAGGGCAATTGTGTAATAAGCGTGCATGAGTGTGTGTATGTCTTCCAACCCCACGTCTTTCTCCCTTTTATTTACCAGCTTCTGATGGTTAGTATTAGGGCATATTCAATTTAGCATACCTTATGCTATGCATGCGTGCATCATTCATCAGTATTGCATGCACCGGGCTCAGCGCATCATGCTAACTGCATAGTATTTCAAATCTAACTTGAATATATGCTATCTGTCGCATTTCACATGCCATCCATAGATTAGCCGAGCCTATTCTAGTGACATTTTGTATGCGATGCATTAGCCATTTTAACATGAACTAGGATCATGCATGATTACTAACTAGTTTCTTGTTTTGGCTTGGAGTACACTGTAAGTGTTTTTATGCTTTAGCATCTCGCATGAGTGTGAATGTTAAACATGACAGCATGCTTACCATGTGGCTATATGCTTATGTGATGTAACTGCTTGAATGCCTGTGGGTGAAGGTTGGATTGTTTGAGTTGGAACAACTCATTGAAATCCGTGTTTTAGCCTACTTGGGAGTAGCAGATTTCAAATTATTTTTCAACCAAACGGATATGCGATGCTTTGTTCCAAGTTAGGCGATCCAGTCTATATTTTTGTGTTGTGCGCATCACATAGTAAGATTAGACTAATAACTGGAATAAGAACACATGACGTTTTCAAAACTCGATATCATGGTTAGTAAAGACCGATCTTTGATCGGGCGAGCGGGGGTGCTCACGAAGTGACCTTCCCCAATCGTACCCAAGTTCCTGAGCCGAGGCAACTTTAGTGATGATGGACACGTGGCCTTAGGCAAACGAGTCAAGGTTTCCTAAATTTCCCCATAAAAAATATTTAGGTGGCGACTCTGTATCTGGCAAAGCAGTCCATGTTTGGCACTTCTTTCTAAAAATCTGTTTTCTCAAAACGATTTGCCGGATTTGGACTCTTTGGTTCAGATTAAGAACCGTAACAATTTGAGTCCGAACTATAGTAAACCCACAAACGAACAGAACGGGATCCCCTCCCGTGGCGTTCGGGGACGTCTACAGTTTCTGGCGACTCTGCTGGGGGAGTTAGAGAGCTTGACTCGAACTCATGATATCCTGTTTTGATTATACTTATGTGTTTCTTTGCATTGCATGTGCATTGGTGCGCCTAAGTCACAATGTTTGCCGTCTGCTATTCCTGAACGGTTTGCCGGAGGCTCGCTTCAAGAAGCGTGCCATAAAGCTGACCGGTTACGGGCTCTGCCACGATGGGAACACAAACCCTGGTTGTCACTGGGGTACCATTCTTAACCATTCGACCTAGTGCATATTCGGAATCCATAGTGACCATTCCAAGCTAGGATAGGTTGCTTACCCGATTATAGATTGTTTGAAACCGCTGCGTGTGTAATGAAACCCTAGCTCCTGAAAAAATAGGACAGGGAAACCCTACCCCAACATAGGGGTGTTTTGACTCTCATTTACTTGCTATGTGCTTTTAGAGTGTATCTCTACAGGGAATGCATATACCAGTTTGCAAGTTTGAATATCAGGCCTGAGGGCATCAGTATTGGAATCTGAGAATCAGTTATATCTGCGAGTATCAAATTCAGTTTTTGGGGCAGTGATTTTTGGGGAACAGTGATCAGTAATAGAGTACAGTTATTCAGCTACGCTTGTGTCTGTTCTGATTGGGCCAAAATGCTGCGTGTTTTCTCTTTTAGTTCAGAGATTTAGTACAGAATAGCCAATATTCTCCTTCGCTGAGGCAAGGCAGATATTTCATCCGTCAGTCACCGTTCAGCTCAGCGGACTTATGATGACCCAAAGTTCAGAAGAAATTGTGGTTATGGAAGCCGTATTAGACCAAGGAATCATCTTGCAGGATGAGACCAATGTTGATGTACCGCATCCGCCCAGGTCGCCTGTTGCGCACCCAATCTGGACACCCCCGTTATATCAAGCTCGTGAGCCCACCACGTTTGAGTTGATGGGAATGATTGGTGACCTTCAGAGGTCTGTGGCTGATCTCGCCTACGGAATGTCGGCTTCGCCACCAGCCACGTCATATGCCAGGAATTTTGTACCGCAGGAGCGCCCTCTACTGGGGCGAATTGTGATCGAGCTCAGCCAACCAGAGGTTGTCTCAAGCTATAGCAATGACGTGTCAACAACAACCGAGTTTCGCTCTCATATAGCAACCCAGACCCTCGATCAAGCTGAGGCTAGAGGTAAGAACAAAATGGAAACAAATGCCAATCCCGTTAAACAACTGCTGTGGGCAGTCGAGGCTTTGAAAGCCGAGGGGATAAATAAGCAGCAGGTATTCGCAGTTGTGGCCAAGACTATGGATGATGCTTTCTCCACTCCAACCGAAGGTAGTTCAAACTAGGCAGAAAATCGAGATAGGCCCCGTCATGCCAGAACAGTCCCTTCCGCTCCCAACTCTACACCGGGAAAAGATCAGAAAGCCAAGGCAGTGCCTGCCGACCCTTTCGCTAGTGCGCCTAGAAAGAATCCTCAGACTTCGAAGTATCTGCCTCGAGGGCGCAGAGTCTTTCTTGCCCTCTACATGCCTTTGTCTAAGGCATTTCAAATTTTGGCTAAAAACGGGCATCTTAAACCCCTCGAGCCTCGACCTCTCCCGAAGAATCTTCTTCTCACACATGATGCTGCCTTGTACTACGCATACCACCAGCAAACCGATCACAGCACCGACGGTTGTTTCCTCCTTCGCCATGAAGTGCAAGATTTGATCGACAATGAGGTCATCCTCCCACCCACCTTAGCAAAGTCTGTCACCACTGAATTGTTGGATTTCGAGGATACTGCAAGTATGTGATCAGGGGCTGGACCACCTGCAGGCGGCATCCAGTGTATTTCAAATGTGACGTTTGGCACGCACTGTTGGGAGCATTTGCGAATGCAGTTTTGTAATTTCTGGCTTGGGTGTCAAGTTAGTTCTTTGTTTTGTTTTGGGTCTGTCTCAATGTCTTGAGTCAGTCTTTTTGCTTAAGGGTCTGTCTTGTTGTGTCAAGTCAGTCCCATTATATAGAAATCAGGTGATTCCGGGGTTGTTTCCTCGAACACCGTTTTGTTTTGTAATTACTCTTTTGTTTTCTTTTGAGTCTGTCTCTGCTATGGAGCCAGTTGCAAATAGGAAATCTGAATGAAACAGCTGCGACTATCATGTTTCCGTGTTTATTGTTACTTTGAGCTAGTTGTGCCAGAGCATTTGAATGGAACGGCGGAGCATCTCACTTACTCTTCTGCACCTCGAATTCATTACATTGACCTAAGTTTTTCAAAACTTTTTTAACACTGTGGTGATGAAAACGAAGAGGAACGAGTTCCTCGGGATTTACAAAACTTTGATCATTTGAGAGAAAGAGAGGCATGCTAAGCCCTTAATGAACGAAATCATGTTTGTTAACGTGAGTACTGAGAAGGACCCTAGCTTGATCCAGATTGGTTCCACACAATCTTCAGCGCGAGCGATTTATCGCTTTCTTAAAAACTTTCAAAAACAAAATGTTTTGCGTAGTCCTGTGAAGACCTGTGTGGAATCGCTCTTGAGATTGTGCAGCTTAGGATCGCTCTCAGCCTCGAGACTTGAGCCCTTTCTTTCAAACCTTGGACCTTGGGTTCAGACTGTTCAACAATCAACCGCAATGCTAGGCCTGTCTGGCCGGATTTGAAGCAGCCCTCGAACAAGAGGCACCAAAGTCAAATCAAGAAGATCAGACCTCATCAGAAGAAGCTTGCAAAGCTAAATCAGAAGCGCCCCTCGAACTAGGGGCAAAAATATCCGACGTGCTCGAAGAGTCGAAGATGGATCTTTCTGTAAATCAATACAACAGCCACTCTCCTGAATACGAATGGCTTCAAAACCCTAAAACCATTTGGCATGGACTTGTTACACTTTTACCCTTTGAGAGGCTCACTGGGCCGAAAAGCCAGAAGGGCGACCCAGGGAAAAGTTAGAGCAAGAGAAAAAAATGCAAAAGAAAAGAGAAGAGAAAAGATGAAAAAGAAAAAAAAAGGAAAAGGGAACGAAAAGATACAAAAAAAAGAGAAAAATTGAAAAGAAAAGAAAAACAAAGCTCGCAAGGTTGAAAACCTTGAAGGGCGGCCTTGGCAAAAGTTAGAGCGTAAAAAAGTGAGGGTTAATACATGAGTGTACCTTCCCTGAACTACGTAAGGCTTGATTCCCATGTTTGGGATACGTAGGCAACTTCATCCTGAAGTCCAACCACCAACACTTTCAAAGTGACTGTGTCCATATATTGGTTTTGACCATCTTCATCTTCTCTGTATCCAAGAGTTCGGTTGCGATCATCACTAATGAGGACTGACTACAGTATGCTGCGGCGTTATCCAGGCAAGGGGCAACTTTCCGTTGCCATGAGTCGCCATTCAAACCAGGGGCAACTTTTCGTTGCCGTGCAGTGCCATCTAGACAAGGGGCAATTTTCCACTACCTCCGATCTGAGGTTGTGCATCTCGAGAGTAGGTTCCGTGCTCGTTGAGCAGTGGCCCTTTGCAAAAATGGTTTTTGAGAATTTTTACTGAGGTTGACAAATTTTCGCGAAAATTATTCTATCTTTTCTAAAACTGGACCATTTCTTGGACCCAAAAAGGAAAATTTTCAGTGCTCATAGCCTAACTTGCATGATTTTAAATCAAAAATCGAACAAGTATGTTAATCTAACTCTCATATTGGTCAAAATTGTCTTTGTAGAAAACCAAAACAAAAAATGGTCAAAATAGTGAACTAGGGGCACAGTTGAGTCAGGCTTCCTGTCTTTCCCCCACCACCAGCATACTGGCCAAAAAGGGCACAGCTGAAACTGTCATTAAAGGGCTGAAAGCTCTCTTAACCTCCGAGCAACGAGGTATCGAGCCAAGTGCGAAGCACGAACCGGAATGGATCAAGATACTCCACTCCCTTATCAGGAACATCGACTAAACGCCACCGGAGGAAATAGCTGCGAGCTAACAGTGTTGGGCATGAACCCACAACCTCTTGTTTATTCACCGACCATATTTGGGGAGGGATGAAAAATGAGAGAGTGAAGAATAGAGAGGTGTAAGTCGAGAGAAAAGTGAGCAAAAAGGGGTTTTGAGAGAAAAATCAAGCCTGAGGGCCGAGTGATGTGAGAATCACAAATGAGAAGAGGGTGGGAAACAATACCCGGAGAAACAGGCTCCTTGCAAACTAAGAGGTCTCTTGTCTTTGTAACATGTCTATGTGTCGTGTCTTTTGTTTTGTTTTGTTTACCTCAACTCTTGTTTTGAGTCGGTTCCGAGTGTTACTCGATGTGTTTAGGTTGTTTACCTTTTGTTTTTCGTTATTGAGTCTTTTTCACTGTGTTCAGTTGTAGGCTCAATACCCGGTTGAAAATCCTTTCCTCAAATCGTTTTGTGCTCAGAGTGCTGTGCCATTCCCTACATTTGTGCAAAACATGATTTGGTTCTTTCATAAAACTGCAGGGTCCACCCCCGATAAGTGTGAACAGAAAAACCTAGACCTATCTGAAGCTTTTGGGTTCCGGACTATGAAGCAAGAAATTTTAGAGCATCTGAGTGTGTTTCAACTTCTGCAGAGTTTAGAATGAATCCTGTATACAGAATGAACAATATGCTGCTGTGGGCTATGAGTTCAGAATGAGCAGTGTCCAGAATGGGCTGTGTGTTCAGAATAAGCAGTGCGTTGTATGGACTGTGTGTATAGGTTGTATGCAGAGTAAACCAACCACTGTGTTATGGGCTGTGTGTTCAGAATGAGCAGTGGGTTATATGAGTTGTTTTGTCATTAGCTGGTTCACTACCTGATTATTACAATACAAGTGTTTGATTTTTCGACAAAAGATCAATCTCATTTACATTGTTATGTAATATGATGCGATGCGATGTATGAAATACACAAATGTAACACTTCTTCAGGCAAAAAGTTTGTTTCATTTCATCATCTTTTCAAGTACAAAGTTTCGAAGAAAATAAAACCTGCCTGCGATAGTATAAGGTACTCAAGCTACCAGCAAAAGAAAAAGTAAAACGAAAAGAAGAAAAACAGTAAAAATCTGGATCAGCATCGATCATCTCAGGCCTGAGAGTCTGTCCTCGTCCTCTTCCTAGACGAAGGCCCAGGAGCGTCATCGCCACCTCCATAGTCTGAGCCCGAGTCCGAATCATCTCCAGTCTCCTCCTCAGATGCCTCTGCCTCCATCTCTGCCTCAGACTCGTCATCATCTGGGATCGGTGCTCGAGAGCTACTCCCAATATGAGTGCGCCCCACTTTGGTGCGGGGGAATACTGAGCCACCTCGCCCTCCTCCTCGAGCAGGAACAGAAAGCCCAGCTGGAGCACCTCCTGCAGTAGGAATCTGGAATGGAGGCTGAAAAGCACAAATGGCAAACGCATCAGTATGCTACACAAAAGCAGAGTATGAATGCTGTGAGCAGTGTATCAGTACAGAATACAGTGTATGAGTACAGTGTATGAATACAGAATGCAGTGGCTGAGTACAGTATATGAATGTCGTGAGGGCCGTGTATCAAGTGCTGTGTTGATAAATATGATACATCAGATTGTGTAAAGTTTGAGTCAGTGGTCAGAAAGACTTACCAGGATACTGTAAAGGGCCAGCAGGTCCAAGCTCCGCTGGAGCATCCCCATCATGGAGGCATTCAACTCCAGAGACTGGCGAGTGTACTCGGAGGAAGCCTGCAAAAGTGTTAGAAGTATCAGTATTCTACAAAATATCAAGAGAAATGAAATAAAATGACTGTACAAAATGCAGTAGTACATACCGGGGGCAAGTCGTAAAAATCGACTAGCTCGTGATCAGCCGGGGGAGGAGCAATGGGGATCTGATAAATCTCCCCACTCTGTCCTCTGTATGTCATCATCGTGGGCAACGCCGGCCATCCAGCTCCCCGCCCTCTCTAAGTCCCACTCCTGCCACGGGCCTGAGCCATCGTAGGTGCTCCTGTCCCCGCTCCTGCTCCCGCTCCCGCTCCGGCCACTGGCGCCGCAGGCCTCTCTCTCTCAACTCGACGGCCACTGCTCAGAGGCCGCATGATGTAGGTCTGGATGTACTCTACATAGTCGCCCTCGCCTCTAAAGCCCTCCACCTCCCATCCGATCGTGTAATCAGCCATCTCATGTGGAGGGTATCTCTCTGTCTGCCTCATGTCGATGGGAGGGAGACGTGGGACTATCTGCTCCAGTAAACCTAAGGTCTAGCGCAGGAAGCACTCACCCAGGTACCAAGCCCGACAGACCGGGCCCTCCAATAGAAGTTTGAATCAGGCGGACTCCTCAGCGCCTGCATACCGCTCCCGAACTGCGGTTGGCAACGGAGCCCAAGGGTGCCAGGTGATCTGTAAATGATACACAGTTGGTTATCTACCGTTATCGAAAGAACAATGCAAAGTGAAGCTTGGAATAAACTCTAAAGTTGAACATACCTCTGCGGCGGTGATGGTGTCGAAGTAGTGGCGAAAGAATATAAACGACTCCCGGGGTCTCCCTATGCATCTCACGTCAAAGCGGCAGGAGAATGGAACGCCGAGAGGGGTCTCCTCATCTGGCACTGGGGCAAGCCTCTGGAAGTAGGCATACACCCACAACTACAGAGTGCAATAGAGCGGGTATCAGTATGCTTATCAGATAAAGCAGAATGCAGACGAAGCAGAATGCTGGATAAAGCAGAAATTGCAGAACCGTGTATTGTGCAGAGTGTACAGTGTGTGCAGTATACAGTCAGTGTAAAGCAGATTGCATGTTTGCAGTATGTGCAGTGTATAATCAGTTGGCATCAGATTGTGCAGTATGTGACGTATTGTGCAGTATACAGTTAGTGTAAAGCAGATTATATGTGTGTTGTGTGTGCAGTATACAGTCAGCATGAGGCAGACCGCAGTGTGTGCAGTGTACAGAATACAGATAATGTAGAGCAGAAATGTAAAACAGAGAAAGAGGATGTACCTCTCAAGCCAGCCAGTAGCCTCCAAGCAACTGTCCGCTGAGGCGAGAGGATGAACTCATGTACCCATACAGTGTGGCCAAGCTTGCGCCACCCCAGTCATAGTGGCGAATCCGCGTGACGTCCACCAAGGCGCTCAGCAAACAGAGAGGCACGGTGTTCGCCCGGTCGGCGAAGAGAGTCGTCTCCAGCAAAAACATAAGGAAGCCGCGTGCATACTGCTCCGCCTCCTCCTAAGCCATCAGTGCCTCCCCAACCAAGGCAAGCTGAATCCTGAAGTGGTCCTCGAACCACAAATATCTGACAAATCCTAGACGAGCAAGAGACGGTAGGTCGCCTAGCAGGTACATCTGAGCGGCCTCCCACTCATCCATATCTGTGTCAAAGGGGATCAAATCACCACCAACCCCGATGCCAGTGAGCATCGAGAAGTCGAAGGGAGTCATCGTCATGTCCCCCGTGGCAGAGAAGTGGAAGGAATCGGTAGTGTCCCACCACCTCTCCACCAAAGCAGCAAGGAGAGGCCTGCTCACAGTAAGGTGCGAGAGTCCCCTGCAGAAAGTGCCGAAGCCAACCTGGTCAACGATGTGGCAGACTACGTCCGGTAGCTCCAAGTACCATCCACGGGCCATGACATTCCCATATCCTTGGAAGGCATGGGAATCCCCCTGTGGTCAAAACAAACATTTGCGAAGCAGTGTTACAAATACAGCATTGAAAGCGCTCAGAATTGATGAAAATATAGCGTGTGTGCACGTTTTCATATTTAAACAGATATCGGGTGCCGTTGTGCTCAAAGTGAACTACAGCATGTGATGTATCAATGTGTCTGAGTGGTTCAGTGAAAAATGCAACGTGTGTGCACATTTTCATATTCAAACAGATATCAGGTGCAAGTGTGTTCACAGTAAACTACAACATGTGGTATATCAGTGTATCCGGGCTAAGCAGTTAAAGAACAGAATCAACTATTACAGTTATGTTCTACATTGCGAAAAATAAAATAGAGGGGAGACTATACCTCAGAAGCGCCGTAAGACAGATGTGGCTCTGGCTCGTACAGAAGAAGCTCTTGTGGCACGCCCCTATCAAAAGTCCTAAACTGGCGAAGACCGTCAGGAGGTAGCACGTGAATCGCCGGCCTGTAGGTTGCCGGGTCGAATGGTCGGACACTGAGAGGCAAGAGCTCGGCCTCGGGCTCCATCTCCTGCTCCGAAGGAGTCCCGCCTCGTGAAATATCATCCGCCATGCCAAGAAGGGTGTGAAAATGACCGGAAGAGTGAAAACCGGGCAAGAATATGAAAAGTCAACCAAAAAGTCAACCCCGGGAGGGTGAAAAATGACCGGAAAGGTTGGGGTGCAGAAAAGGCACAGAAATCAAGGTAAACTCGAGGGAAACAAACCCCGAGTGGTGAGAATCGAGAAAAAGACGCCGAAACAAAGTTTTGTTCGGTTCAAAATATTCGAAACGCGAAGGTATTCACGAATCGAACGTCGAAACGGGCCCTAAAACCCAGGAAAATGGCGGATCGAAGGAAGAAAAATAGCCTAGAGAGAAGGAGGAGGAAATTTCGAGCAAGAGGGAAGTGAAAATATAGGGCTAGAAGCCCTATATTTAAAGACCCGTGCCGATTTGACCAAACTGGCCCGATTCAGGCATATTTGGCCGATCGGCCACATTGTTGGCCGGTCAGCCAAATAGATGGCCGGTGGACTTTTTTGGTGGCCGGTGGATGGCCGGTGACCTCCCCCTATGACCGGTGAACCTCCTACACCTTTGTTTGGGTCTTTGATGTGGTTTGGGGCCTCCATTGCTCAACACAGTGCGAGAGAGCGCATTTTTGAAGCTCAACCGGACTCCGTTTTGACCTCGAACCGTGTTTTCTGTGCGTAGCACTCGAATGCGTGCAAGGGTGTATCCTTTTCGTATCCTTTTTGTATCTTGCAAACATTCGGAAACTACTTCAAATGCATTGCATCATTATGCATGCATACACGCATTGTCATGCGCACGCTGACTTGCATTGTTATGCACCTCCAGGCGGTCTGGTGAGACCTTAAATACGCTCGGTCTAGGAGACCTTAAATCCTCTGAAGGTGCAAGTCCTTTGGTATTTGTCGTGCCCGAACGACTTTTGACAAATTTTATCTTAGGTTGCATTGTCATGCATCCCTCACTCGCATTGTTATGCACACACCTTGTGCATTATAGCACATATCATGCTCGCATTATTATGCATCTTCTTTAGGCCACATCGTCTTGCGCACCTTACATGCATCGTCATGCATCTTCCTTACCATGCGCTGTCGCACATTCAAGATCATGTGCATTGTCATGCATCTCAAAAGCCACGCATTGTCGTGCATTCAAATGCATTGTGCATTGTTATGCATTACAAAAGACGCGCGTTGTCGCGCATTCAAAATCATGCGCATTGTCATGCGCCTCAAAGACGTGTGTCGTCACACACTCATTTCATTTGCATTATCATGCACATTTCATGCATTCCAAAAAAAACAAAAACAAAAAAAAAACAAACATGCATTATCATGCATTCTTCGTTTCATTCGCATTACCATGCATTTCAAAAAAAAAAAACGTAAAAAAAAACAAAACAAAACAAAACAAAAAAACATGCATTATCATGCATTTTTCCTCCATTCGCATTATCATGCATTCCAAAAAAAAAAAAAAAAAAAAAAAAACGAAAACAAAAAAACCAACATGCATATGTCATGCATTCCATTGTAAATAGTGCATATGTCATGTATCACGGTAAATGTTACATTTACATCCATTGCATATTGTATACATTTGCATTGTAGCTTGCATGCATTCACTGCATCACCCCCGCCTACGACTTGCGCCTTTCCATGTTGAGCTTGGTTTGGTATGTGCCCATATTTTTCACGTCGAAGCACAGTTATGATATTATGTGTATGCGCCTATTCCACTGCTGGTATTGTGGTTTAAGGGTGACGGCACCATTTCTGTGTTAGACGCGGTTTGTATGTGTCCATGCCTTTCCTAGGCAAGATACGGTTAGGCCGTAGGCCTTATCCGCTGCATCCATTACATATTGTAAATATTGCATTGTAGTTTGCATGCATTCACTGCATCACATCCATCTATGGCTTGCGCCTTTCCATGTTGAGCTTGGTCTGGTATGTGCCCATATTTTTCACGTCGAAGCACAGTTATGATATTATGTGTACGCGCCTATTCCACTGCTGGTATTGTGGTTTGAGGGTGATGGCACCATTTCTGTGTTTAGACGCGGTTTGTATGTGTCCATGCCTTTCTTAGGCAAGATATGTTTTGGCTACATGCCTTATCCATTGTATATATTACATTGTAGTGTAATTTGTTGTGTCCAACATTTAGGATCATGGTCTTTCCTCAGCAGAGCATGCCTCACTTATATCATCCCACCCAATTACTTGTATCTTGTGTCCATCTACACAACTCATAGTTCTGCATGTGTACGCCGCCTATTCCACTATTGGTATTGTGGTTTGAGGGTGTCGGCACCTTTTCTATAGTAGACGGACTTTGCATCTCCATCATCTTTATGATATTTGTGTGGTTTTGAACCGCTTATGGTTTGATTATGTTTCAAATGCATTGCATATCATTTGCATTGTTTATACATAGTTTTGTAAATATTGCTTATCATTTTGTGCATAGGTTGCATTGTCATGCACTCCTACACTTGCGTTGTCACGCAGTCTTAACTTGCATTGTCATGCATGTTGCTAACAATATTGTACCTGTTAAGTTTCTCTCTTTTACAAGCACGATATTGTATGTACGGTTCATTTGAGGCTGGCGCAACCAGACGAACCGGACAGGTATCACATTCTCTGCGTGAAACGTAGCGAGAATTACATAATTCTCTTACATCCTTTCTGCATTGTAATGTAGTTGGATTTGTGTTTGATTGTTTAAAACTGTTGCATGTTATGCTTCGTTACAGCTTTCTTTGCATAATCATAAGTTATGCTCGGCTTTGTGCATTGTCAGTTGCATTTTGCCCCCGCCTTCGGGCTCATATCTTTATTGTCTTGCATGCTTTGTCTAAGTCTTCGGCCTTGTCAAAAATAGGTCGTCTCTGGGCTTTGACACTCACTCCCGTCATTGTTATGACTATCGAGTTCTGTCAAAGAGGGGCAACTGTAGACAACCCATTTTTGACGTCCTCAAGACTTGGACGTCACCGTTTGAACACTCGGCGAATATCCTTGTTTGTGTTCATCTTGAGTTCCTAGAGGTCTCGGCCACGCGTCTTGCCTCAGGATCTCTCGACTCGACTGTTTTGTGTTTGGTTTTGCACCAAACACTTGTGTTTTTGCTTTGGAGGGTAGGGAATGGCTTGTTGGCCATCCCCACACCTCACCGGCCATGGCTTGAGGCCACCGGCCACTGTTTTGTTGCCATCGGCCAAATGTTTGGCCGGTCGGCACTATTGATGGTCGGCCGACCATTGTTTTGGCCAATTTGACATCTTTGGTTGGTCGACCACTGTGCATCTGCTTTTGGCAGATATTTTGTGCCAGCTATGATAGCTGGCACCCACTTTGCCCCCCCTCCATACACGTGTATGGAGGGATTTCACTCTTGCTTAGCTTGTTTTGTAAGCTTGGCAAGAGTGATCCTCTATAAAGGGAGGTCTTCTCCTCCCTTCTCAAGGGTTACAAAAAAAGAGCTCCAGAGGTCTGGATTAGGGTTAGAAATAGTGTATCTATCTATCTCTATATCTCCATCTCTTTTGCCTTTGTGTGTGTTTAAGTGTGTTTTGTTCTTACTTTTGTGCATAAACACCTAGTATCACACCTTACCTTGGTTGCTGAGGAGCCAAAGGGGTGTTCTTGAAGTTCTTGAGTGGATTCAAGCTTGAGGAAACTGCTAGAGCTCCATTCTTGAAGAGGTCTACAAGGGTGAGATTTTTCCCCCTTTATTCCCCATTTTTGCATAGGCTTTTATCCATCCTTGCATCTGTTTTTAAGCTTAACTTATAACATATAAAAGTTCTGATTTTAAGTGCTTAAAATAGTTGTTTAAAGTTGTTTTGGTGTTTGGGGTTGTTTGACCCCTCTTAGGCCTTGTTTGGCCCCCATTTTGTGCTATTTTGGTGAGCTTTGGGACCACCTTGTTTGGGCCTCCTCACCACTGAATCCAGAGGGATTTCAGTGGTGGGGATGGTGCTTTAAGTTCCTAAGAAAGAGAGGGCCATCCCCTCTCCTTGTTGCCTTCAATGTTGGCCATTTTAGCCTCATGTGTGAGCATCTTGTTTAAGTGCATGTTGGCCATGTCTTAAGTATTATTTGTGCTTATTTTGCCATGATATAGCACTATTTTTAATTGATTTAGACACACCATGCATGCTTAGCATACTTGTCTTGCAATGCCATGAATTGCCTTAACATGTGCCTAGCATTTAGACCACTATGCTTACTTGTTTTGGCCTAGCTTTGCGAAGTTTTTATGCATGTTTTAGTGTGCCCGAGGTCTGTTTTTAGTTACTTGGGTCATCCATGCTTTGCTTTGTATAGCTACCATATAATCCCCCCTTGTGAGCCTTGAGTGCTGACCCCTCTAGCATGCTTTACTTGCTTGTTTCAATGGTTTGGCACCACTTATAACATCATTTCAGTCCTTGTGGTATGCTTGTATGCTTGCATTTGATGCCCCTTTAATGCTTTAAAAGGCTTGTGTCTTATGCTCCATGTTTGGACCTTTATGTATGCTTCCATGTTTAGACCATTTAGATGCCATCTAGGTGCGTCTTTGGTCTTGTTTAGACCTGCATTGGACCTGTTTTAGGTCCTCCTGGCCCTTTGAGGCTTGCTTCATGTAGCTTTGGTTTAAACCCACCTTGAGTCTTGGACATTGTTTCATGCTTGGCTTGTCTTGTTTACTTGGTTTGGCACCTTTATAACATGATTTTCAGAGCTTAGTTTGCATGCCATATGTCCTTGTTTGTCCCTTTTAAGTGTACTTAAAAATTGCTCTTTGATGCTTAAGTTTTGAACCATGTGTGCATGCATGTTTGTGTGTATTTTGGCCCTCATTTCCTTAGCATTTGGCCACTGTTTTGGGCTTATTTGAGAGCTGCCCAAACTAGTCTAAGACCCTCATTCGCGTGTTGTTGCATGCTAGCCTTGCATATTGTTACACACTTGGCCTATCGCATGTGTTGCATGTTTGAATCACATTGCATTTGGCATGCATTTCCTCTTGTTTTGATTGCTTAACATGTTATATGTCTTGCATGTTTGCATGTTCACATTGCATCTTTGCATGCTTGTTAACTTGCATACTTGTTACATATTTGCATCTTAGCATGCTTGTTTGCATCCTCATGTTGCATGTTTAGCTTGCATGCCTAGGTTGCATTTCACTAAGTATGCATGCCTTGCCTCTTGAATTGATTGTGATAGAGGTTGGGCCTCCATTGTTTGTTTATGTGCATTTTATTCCACACCAAAATGCACAACTTGGTTTCTTGGGCCATCATGCATTGAAATGCGAGATTGGCGGTCTGAGAATCGAGTATCATACCCCGTTGAGTCATAAACGTGATAAAGGGTGTGGTGGTACAAACATTGCTTTGAAACGCATTGCCATGCCTTGTTTTACCCTCTGCTGCTGTCAAAACAAGTTCCTGTAGGAAGATATGGCCGGTCGGCCATCTACAGTGCCGGCCGACTATCCATTTCTGGCCGATGGCTTCATAGATGGTCGATGACCACTTACCTTTGGCCGGTGACAATTCTTCATGGTCGGTAGCATTTCCCAGTGTTCAAAGGGTGTACCTTGGGACTTATGCAGTCTTCAGAGGAGGAAAATAGTGAAAACAGAGGCAACTTGTGCATGACGGTGGGTTTCCGAGCGGAGCCGAGCATACGTGCATTGGGCCATCTTCCCGAAGCAGTTTTATCGCTTTATTAGCCTAGTTAATTTGCTTCACTAGTTAATTGGTCTGTAATTAATTAATTAGCTTGTAGGTTAATTAATTTTTATTATTCTTTCGGACCCTCCGAGCGAGGGCAATTGTGTAATAAGCGTGCGTGAGTGTGTGTATGTCTTCCAACCCCACGTCTTTCTCCCTTTTATTTACCAATTTCTGATGGTTAATATTACGGCATATTCAATTTAGCATACCTTATGCTATGCATGCGTGCATCATTCATCAGTATTGCATGCACCGGGCTCAGCGCATCATGCTAACTGCATAGTATTTCAAATCTAACCTGAATATATGCTATCTGTCGCATTTCACATGCCATCCATAGATTAGCCGAGCCTATTCTAATGACATTTTGTATGCGATGCATTAGCCATTTTAACATGAACTAGGATCATGCATGATTACTAACTAGTTTCTTGTTTTGGCTTGGAGTACACTGTAAGTGTTTTTATGCTTTAGCATCTCGCATAAGTGTGAATGTTAAACATGACAGCATGCTTACCATGTGGCTATATGCTTATGTGATGTAACTGCTTGAATGCCTGTGGGTGAAGGTTGGATTGTTTGAGTTGGAACAACTCATTGAAATCCGTGTTTTAGCCTACTTGGGAGTAGCAAATTTCAAATTGTTTTTCAACCAAACGGATATGCGATGTTTTGTTCCAAATTAGGCGATCCAGTCTATACTTTTGTGTTGTGCGCATCACATAGTAAGATTAGGTTAATAACCGGAATAAGAACACATGACATTTTCAAAACTCGATATCATGGTTAGTAGAGGCCGATCTTTGATCGGGCGAGCGGGGGTGCTCACGAAGTGACCTCCCCAATCGTACCCAAGTTCCCAAGCCGAGGCAACTTTGGTGATGACGGACACGTGGCCTTAGGCAAACGAGTCAGGGTTTCCTAAATTCCCCCATAAAAAATATTTAGGTGGCGACTTTGTATCTGGCAAAGCAGTCCATGTTTGGCACTTCTTTCTAAAAATCTGTTTTCTCAAAATGATTTGCCGGATTTGGACTCTTTGGTTCAGATTAAGAACCGTGACAATTTGAGTTCGAACTGTAGTAAACCCACAAACGAACAGAACAGGATTCCCTCCCGGGGCGTTCGGGGACGTCTACAGGTCTGCTTCTATACCTCGGTTGGTCACCAGGAAGCCTAGGAACTTGCCAGATCCTACGCCAAACGCACACTTGGATGCATTAAGGCGTAGTTTGTGCGTCTTCAGGATCTGAAACATCTCACCTAGGTCCTTGAGATGGTCATTCTTATCCTTGCTCTTGACCACCATGTCGTCGATGTAGGCTTCCATTGTTCTACCTAACAATGGTTTGAACATCTTGGTGACCATCCGTTGGAATGTTACCCCTGCGTTCTTAAGGCCAAAGGGCATGACCTTGTAACAATATAGTCCTCTTGGCATCGTAAAAGATGTAACCTCCTGGTCTGGCTCATACATGGCGATCTGATGGTTTCCTTGGTACGCATCGAGAAAGCTAAGACGGTTGTGTCCTGCTGTCAGATCTACCAGTTGGTCTATCCGTGGTAGAGGAAAGCTATCATTTGGGCATGCCTTGTTGACTGTTTTGTAGTCCACACAGACACGCCATTTTCTATTCTTTTTAGGTACCACTACTGTATTGGAGATCCATCTGGGGTAGTGCACCTCTCTGATAGCTCCTGCTTCTAGCAGGTTTTCTACTTCTTCCGCCACTATTTCGGCATGGTGGAGTGCCGATCTGTGAGGGCGCTGTATAATTGGTCTGGCAGTTGGGTGGACATTCAATTGGTGACAAATGAAGCTTGGGTCAATGCCAGGCATGTCATATGGCGCCTAGGCAAACACTTTGATGTTAGAGGTCAAGAATTCCATGACCTCTATTCTCTCAGTGCTGGACATAGATGAGCCAAGCAAAAAGAACTTTTCTGAGTTCTTTTCATCTATTCATACCTGTACCAAGTCTTCCACTGCCTTCTATTCTGTGGCTTTGCCAACATCCACAAATAATTCATTATTCTTGGGCTCTTTCACCATCTGAACCAACCTTTTGGCAGCTCGGCTACCATTTACTATGACGAAGCATTGCTTGGACATAATTTGGTCTCCATAGACCTCTTCAATTACTCCGACATCGTTGGGGAACCGTATTACTTGATGGTAGGTTGACGCTACCGCTCTCATGGCGTGCAGCCATGTCCTTCCCAAGATTATGTTGTAAGTGGAGGGCACTTTCAATACCCAGAATTCCACTTGTTTAGTCATGTTTCCTGCTCTGACTAGGAGGATTCTCTTGCCGACTGGCCACTCTGGCATTGAGTTGAACTCAATCAGGAGAGATATGGTAGGTGCCAGGTCTTTATCCTTCAGTTTTAGTTGTTTGAAGGTTTCGTAATACATTATCTCGCATAAGCTTCCTTGGTCGATCAAAATTCGTTTGATGTCGTAATTCATGACGCGGAGTGTGATGACTAGTGCATCATTGTGAGGGCAATATATCCTTGCCAAGTCTCTGTCTGAGAAAGACATGATGTTCGTGGCTTCTGTTTTCCCCTTTTTAAAGGTGGGCTGCGCAGTTAATACTTCCCTTAAGTGCTCAGCCTTTTTTATCATGCCCCTGAGCTCACATACTCGCTCAAGTTTGAATACCCCATGTATTACGTTTATCACGCCTTGAGGTGGGGTGTCATTCGGTGTTCCGTCTGGGTGATCGTGGTTTTGGGGGGCTGGCTGTGTCCCTCCTTCTATGTACTGGTCCAGGTGACCGGCTGCCACTAACTCCTCCAGATGCTGTCTCAACGGCGTGCAGTTTTCAATGCGATGCCCCTTTTCTTTACGGAAGGTGCACCGATATCTCTCGTCATAGTCCTTCTGTGCCTCTCTCAATTTAGCTGGCCATTTAACGAAAGGTTCATCACGTATCTCGCTGAGAATTCGGTAGATTGGTTTCTTGAATACCGTGGTAATGGCAGTGCGGACTCTCAACCATATTTTATCTCAGTCCTCTTCGTTGTCTCGTCTGCCTCGTCTATTCTTGCTTGGATGTTCTACCGTGTTGATTTTTGCTGTAGTCTTCTTATCTGGTGTTGTTGTTGCACCAAATTTTGCTTTGGCACGGGCGCCATCTTCCTCCACCCGAATATGTTGGTGCACTATCTCTATCAAGGCTTCCATTGTGAGGGGTGGAGTCATAGTAATTGAATCCCTCAATCTGTTTCTGACTGGAAGTCCTCTTTTGTACTGTGCGATGGCGAGATTGGTGGGTAGTCCCCTATCTGGTTGAATGTCTCCCAGTAGCGACTGTTGTAGGATCTCAATGTTTCATTGTCGCCCATGTCAATGAAGAGTAGCTGATCGATCTCTACTGGCGTCCTGGTGTTCATTCTGAACCTTGTGACGAACGCCTCCGCTAATTGCGCCCAGGAGGCTATGCTGCCTTCTGGTAGCCTTTCGAACCAGGTTAAACCTAGGTCGCCAAGACTGGATGGGAATAGGATGCACATCAAAGCTTCGTTCCACCGGTATACTGCCATGACCTGGCGAAAGTGGCTTAAGTGCATGTAAGGGTCTGTCTTCCCTTCGTACGTAGTAAATTTAGGCTGGATGAAGCCTGAGGGTAATGGTGCGTTCTTTATCGCCGGAACGAACGGCGAGCTATGTAGTCTTGCCAATGCTTTATCTGTTGGTTCGTAGGCAATGTGCGGTATTGGCATTCCAATCTCGATGCTTCCATGCGTCCGAGGAGCCAATCGCTGAAGGGCTGAAACTCTGTGCGGGTCGCATACCCTAGCATCCTCCTTTCGTCGTGCCCTTTCCTCAAGCATAGTCCGTAAGTCGGACGATCTAGGTAACTTCATTTGCTTGGATGATGTCTGGTGCGTATGTGAGGGCCGATAGGTGCTTCCCTCAGTGTAAGACCTCAATGATCTCGTTCTCTCAGACCTGGAGTAACGAGTTCTGGAAGTCCTTGATTGAGTGTCGCCTGTCCTTAGGCACCTACTCTATGCTCACGATGGCGTGGTATGTCTACCACGATCTTCTGAGTGGCGAGGGGACGTATTGCCTTTGCGCTCCTCTCTTGTTGCCACCCCATTTCCCTTGATCTGGCGCTTCATGGCCTCCATGTCCGCCGCCATCTTCCTTATTAGTTCATCTTGCTCTTTTACGCGATCCTCCAAAGCTTGAGGTTCAATTCTTCGCCTTTGCCTTTCAGGGGTTTGTGAGCGAGAGCGACGAGGGCTGTTGTTCCGCCTCCCCCTTGTATCCCTCCAGGGATTCTGTCGCTGGGGCTCTAAGTCTGCCATGGGAGGGATAGAGGGCAATCCTTTGCGCCTCCCACCCCCCTTTGGGGTTTGTGCGTTGATGGCGGACTGCGGCAAATCTTCGTTGTGCGCCATTCAATTAGCGAGGGAAACTTGATCAAGAGGTTTTGTTCTTTGTCCGATCTTCCCACAGACGACGCCAATTGTACGGGAAAGAAATAAACCTTATCGCATAATCCTGTTGATCAAGTCTGCGCTTCCTCTATACGACGTCGCTTTACTTCCTGAAAACACAAACGTGAGCTAGCCGGCGGGTGTATGCCAGATACCTCTCTGATGCCTAAGTCAGCGAAATAGACAAATAGACAAAAAGTTCTGTGTATTCGGGAATCAAAGTTGTGTTACCTCTCCATAGGTGATGTTATGAGCTTTTATAGGTTCCGTGTGGCACAATCCTAGTAGGACTCTTACTCCTCCATGTAGAGTCCTCCTAGGAATCACATTCCTGAAAGATAATGCTTATCCTTCAACACCCCCCTCACTGCTTAAACCAAGTGAGATGGTTTTACCATGGTTGGATGTTACGACCAAGATAACATGGCTACGCTAAAACCGCAGACTAGACCGAGCTCCAACTAGCTCGGTTCTTCCTTTCACTGTGTATGTACCTCGGCTGACATTCCAACTGGGTTGTCTGAAATCGTGCTATCCACAATGAGCTTGGACCGAGCTAACCAATAGCAAGGTTCTGAAGAAAGCTCAACATACTTCAGCCCAACATAGTATGACCGAGCTAACTGTTACCGCGCCAACCGTGGTGACTGAGCTAACCACCAAGCTCCTTCAGACCGGACTAATTACAAGGCCCTTTTACTCAGCCCTTCTTACTGTGGCCCACAGAATGGCCCATTACCTAGTTCGGCCCAATTTATATATAAATTACCCTCTCAATTGATATTAATTGTAATGAATTAATAAATTAAATAAAAAAAAGTAATGATGCTAATTAAGCCATTAATTGACACTAATTAATTTATAATGAAAAAATGAAATAATTTTATACTAATTGATACTATTAATGAAAATAATAATTTTTGTAATACTAATTATATTAACTTTTATTAATGAAATAACTTTTTTAAAATTAAAACTGAAAAAATGTCAAAATAATCATTTTTATATTATATAAGGGCAAAAAAGACAATTACACAACAAAAAGTTATTTTACAACTTATCAACCAAACACTACTCTACTGCATAAATCCATAATCTCATAGCTGCACCAAACAGGTTAATAGCTTATGTTCATAGTTATAAGTTATAATCTGTTAAACTATAATTTATAATCACTTTTCCACAGCTCTACCAAAGAGGACTATAGTTATTAGCTTTTGGTTCCAAAACCGATGCTTTGAATTACAATTGACTACTCAAACTTCATTTAAAATGCTACAGAGATGTGGTCTATTTATAGTTGTAAGAAGCATCATATATATATATATATATTAGGAAGGGGTGTGTGTTTTTTTGTACTTTCTTTTGAAGTTATTACTATTCTACACTGTATAAAGAACATGGAACCATGTTAATTGTTAACTTAAATGGCTCTAGTGATATATATATATATATATATAAATGTTTTATTTGTCTAGTTTTCAGATCTTCTGTTAAGTAGATAGAAAGGATTGATTCTCAAATTGATTAAAAACTTGATGACAAATGATCATATTTGTAGTTAGCCGAAGTGTAAGATTTGCATAACAATCGCATGTTTGAGTGACTTTGCACCATCGGCACCGAAATTTTCAATTTTTAACTATGGTATTTGATAAAATTAAAAATTGAATATTAAAATTTTTAAGTTAAAAAGTCGATTGATAAAAATTTTAGTCCTAAATTAAAATGAGTAGGTCGACATGTGCATGGTCAAATTTGAAATTTATTATTTTTAAATTGTATTTTTCAATTTTCATAGTGTGATTGATGAGATTGTTAAGTTGGGTTGAGACTCCACGGTGAAAGACAAGAACTTCGCTCGGAGTAAGTACTAATGTCCTTCCAGCTAGCAACTAGTAAAATGAAGGTTTTTAGGTAGATCTTGTGATAGACCACTAGTAGATAAACTGTGACGTCCAAAAATCGGGAACATCAGAGAATATATTAGCAAATAAAGGCAAGGTTTATCTAAGGTTACAAGAGAAGAAAACACCATTAATAAGTCCTTTGGTTAATAACCAAGTACGATCCCAGGAAGATCAGATGAGTCAATATAGCCTCCTTTCAAATTTCAACCACCTTAACAAGGTATTATCACAAGGACTACATGAGTCGACGGGAAAATAAGAAATAAGTAATACAAAAAATATGTATAGATAAATAATAATTACTGTGTGGGTGAAAATCTGACCACACTGCCCGTTTAGTGATCAGCTGGAGAGCACAGGCAGAATAGATGGCTTAGGGAACCTGAAACAGAAAAAAAAAGCTCCGGCGGTGGTTCTTCCACCCGGGGGCACTCCGACGATCAAGTCAGTATATCTCTCAAAGATAATCAAGTACTAAACTGAATACTCAAAACATAAATTGCATACCTTAGACCCACGGGGGTGCCTCTCTTTTATAATATACTCAATCCAAGTCCCACTAGAAGTATGACTTCTATGAACTCTAATTTACTGTTTACTCTGGACTCTTTAAGAGATAAAGATAAACTCCCTAAGAGCTTTATCCTTATCTTGGTTAAGTCTCCTTTTTGCCTTAGGACTCTTGCCCCTTATCTCAGATTCCGATATCTTCGGAGATGACCTCGGCTTCTTCGAGATTACCTCGGCTTAACTACCAGGGCACGTGGCACCTCGGCTGACACGTCGGCATCACCATGCCACGTGTTGGTATTCAGAAAATATATCCCCACAACTGCCCCCTAGGTTCTATTACTTCGGCATTCTGAGGTGATGGAACCTATTCCAAAATTTTGTCACTTCTTTTCTGAGTAATGGCAGAAAAACTGTTTAGCCAAGATTATCTACTTTCAGCCGACGTGTTCTCTTCGGGGAACAAGGCTTCGGTCGTACTCTCCCACGCGCATGAGCTGTCATGCATATAAAACTGTTCTTTTCACGTGTTTTGTATTCATTGGAGCGTGTCAGTGACGCGCCTGAAAGCTGTCTGTTCGTTCGTCTGCACCGTCTGACGCGTGCGTTGCTCTAGGCGTAATAATTGCCCTAATTTTGCCGCCGTTTCACATTTTTGACAAAACTTTTCCTTTGCCTCTATCTTTCCTTCACTTTTTCATTCTGCCTTCTTGCTTTTTCTCTCTCTGAAAGTTCTTTCTTCTTCGAGTCTGCCATCGCTTCAATCTCTCTTCTGGAACTGCTCTTAACCCCTTATTCTTACGAAGCCTTCTTTGCTGTTGCAACCAATTTCTGAGCTCGGCGAACATTGCCCCGGCTCCATTCGTTCCGGTAAGATTCATTCTCTTTAATGTTGATTTCTCTTTATGTGCTTTTGTCTGCCTGTTGCCATTACTGATCTTGTTCGAAGCCTTGGATTTATTTGTATCTTGAATTTATGGCTATACCTTGAACTTCTATACTTTTTCACCATTCTCTTTGCCACTGTTCTTGATTCTTTTTCCTTCCCTGTATCTCTATTGTTTCTGAGTGCTATACCTCTGTTCTTGAATCTGAAACTTCGTCTTTGTTTTCTCTTTTTTGTATCTGCCCCAGATCTGTGCCTTCAATCTTGATCTTCATAGTTCTTAGGTTTGGGATTTGTGCGTAGAACCTTCCAATTTAGGGAAAACTGAAATAAGCCTTATCAGCCATTTCTTTGATCTTTACCAAGGTTCTTGTAACCCTTCCTAAAAACGCCCATCTTCTGAAACATATTTTAAATTGACATAATGGGTATGTGGAGGCACAGGGTAAATACCCCAACAAAACTTGAATACTTTAGGCAGGAATTCTCTATCCCAGCCGATGTTCATCTTAAACTGGCTGGGGACAGTGATACCATCATGCCCACAGACCATACGATGCCCTTCCCTATAGTAGCTTTCACCGAATGTGGACTCCGGCTTCCACTTCATCCCCTTTTCCGTCATGTTCTTTATTTCTATAAGCCGAACCCCATGCAACTTACTATTAACTCCTATAGGGTGATCAATGGTATTATAGCCTTAGCTAGGCAAGAGAACCTTAGAATTACCCTGGCCGACCTTCAATACTGCTATACCATGTGCCCTCTTGACCTGAAGGATAGGGGTTTCGTTTATTACCTTAAACCGAGATCTACTCAGTACAAAATCGTAGCTGACCTCCCAGACTCCAACAAGGGGGCTGGAGATGATTTTCTCATTGCTTCTGGAAATTGGGAATTTGGCCCAGATGAAGATGTCCACCTCTACCCTCTTCCTCGAACAATTACAGAGGGCAAGAGTAAGAGCCCTGAGTCAACACTTAGTTGTTTTATTTAAGTCCTTAATACTTTTTTGTTTCTGACGTCTGTTTCTTTGTCCTGTAGATCTTCATCAGCCACCGAAAAATTTTCGTCAATCCTTCTTCCCAGGAACAGATCTAAAAACACTCCTCAACCTTCCAATCCATAAACGAAAGGCCCCACTGTTACTAAACTTCATCCCTACATACAAATCCACTTTACCCGACGTCCCAAGAAAAAGAAAGAAGAGTCTTTCTCCACCCACAGCCACAACCTTAACTGCTTCTACATCCCGAACGGATCAAGAGTCCACATCTGACCCAGCCGATCTTCCATCAACCTCGGCCCCCTACTTAATACCAATTCCTGAACGTAAACGTCGACGAAGGCTTGTAAAGACTGCCGAAATGGTTCGTCCAAGGCCTGTCGTTCAAGACCTTCTCGCCGATCTTCCAACTGACGCCGAAGCCGCACCAACGCAATCAATGCTCCCACCCAAACCAAAGAGAGTAAAAAAGGCTCAGCCTAAGGCCAAGGCTACAGATGCCGAGGCTGAGGATGCTTTGCCGATTTCTAAACTAGCAGAAAGCAAAAAATCAGCCTTTACTTCAACCAAGAGGTCTGCTGAGGGCCAACCCTCGGGGTCTACACAAACAAAGAGGCCAAGGTCATCGTCTGTGACGACCTCGGCGTCAAAGAAGCCCGATGTTCCATGGGCTCCTGAACTAACCCTGGAGGACAGGCCTATTATGGCCAGTGAAAGTGCCGACGATATTAACGTTGGTGTCGCCCTTAGCACAGCTCTTCTCCTTCCAAATGATTTGGAGCGAAATGCTAAGCTTAGTGAGTATGAGAATTATGCTCTCATGCTCCAACATTCTGTTCATGTAAGTATTTCTGTTTGTATTTGTGTTTTTTCCTTATGTTTCTTTCTGAGAAAATTTTCTGACACTTCTGTTTTCATTCAGGCTATCCAACACGCCCATTCATTTTCAATGCAATCTTTGAAAATCGTCAAAGGTTGGTTGATATGAAGAGGGAAGCATCTTCAATGAAGAGAGAGATAAAGGCCCTTGAAGCAAAAATGAAAAAACTGGAGGATCAGGCCGAGGCTGCAACGAAAGTCCAAACTTTAGCTCTTGAGAAGGCCGAGGCTGCTGAAGCCGTTAAAAAAGTAGCTGAAGCCGAGAAAAGAGAGGCTGAGGCTAGGAAGGCTCAAGCAGAGAAAGAACTCCAGCAGGCTTTGGCCACCAAAGAGGCCGAAGTCAAAGAGGCCGATGAAAAGGCCTATGCTCAAGGCATGGCCGACGTCGCAGAAGACTACAAGCTTCAAGTCAGGCAGGCATGCAACAGGGGATTTTCCCTTGGTTGGATGTCCTTGATAAAGAAGCTTGATCTTCCTGCTGACTCGCCATTGCGTCAGGCCGACGCTATTCCTTTACCATTTCCTCCACCTCCTCCTGAAGGTGAATCAGAGTCTGAGGCCGATGCCGTGGATGAAGATGAAGAAAAAGATGATGGTGAGGCCTTGGTGAGAAGACCCAAGGATGCTGCCGAAGCCAAGTCTCCTCCTCCTGCTGAGCAGGTTATGGACTTAACTTTGGATGAGGAGGGTGATGAGGTTGAGGGGGTACCCAAGGAGACTACCACTGGGCAGTTATCGTCTAATCTTCTCTTGGTAGAAAGAAGTGTTGAGTCAACAATCGCAGAGATTGATGCCGAGATACAAGCGGAAAAAGTGGCCGACGAGGTACCACCAGAGTCGTCCGAGGTCCCAGTCCCTGCAGTGGCTAACACTGAAGAATCTTGAAAAAATTGCCCTTTGTACTTTTTTCCTTCTTTTTCTGTTTTTTGTGCTTTGTACTTTTTTACTTTCTGGATAATGCAAAACTCTTTCTTTTGGCCGACGTGGCTTCTTCAATATGTAACTGCAACAGTTCTTCCTCTGGATGTTTTAATCCTGTGATATTCTGTTGACTGCTTCTGCATAGTCTTGTACTTAGAAAATTTTTTTGCATGTTTCTTCATGTTGCTTCCTTTGTGTAATCTTCTCGGGATTACATATCTCGGGTATAACCGTAAGACTTTTACTTCAGCAAGATACTAACCTGCAAACTTTTCATAAATTTCAACAAGTATAGAACATATATTTCGGAATGTAAACTTTGCAAGCTTCTTCTCAATTCTTAACAAGTACTGAATGGTAATCTTAGTCTAACCTACTTGTAAATTGCTACAAATTTCAACAAGTAATGAACAATATACTTAGCCTTTATTTTAACCTGTAACTTTCTGTATACCTCAGCGGGTGGTCATATGTCGGCTTAACATAAACTTGTAAATTGCTACAAATTTCAACAAGTGTTAAGCATCTTCCCTAGGGTTTAAACAACCCACATATTGCTATGAGAACTTTAAGCAATAACCTCGGCCTATCTTCGACTTGTAAATTGCTACAAATTTCAACAAGTGAAGATAAGGAATCAGCTTAATTCCAACTTGTAAATTGCTACAAATTTCAACAAGTGAATTAAGGAATAATCTCGGCTTAACTTCAACTTGTAAATTGCTACAAATTTCAACAAGTGAATATAAGGAATCAGCTTAATTCCAACTTGTAAATTGCTACAAATTTCAACAAGTGAATTAAGGAATAACATCGGCTTAACTTCAACTTGTAAATTGCTACAAATTTCAACAAGTGAAGATAAGGAATCATCTCGGCTTAACTTCAACTTGTAAATTGCTACAAATTTCAACAAGTGAAGATAAGGAATCAGCTTAATTCCAACTTGTAAATTGCTACAAATTTCAACAAGTGAATTAAGGAATAACATCGGCTTAACTTCAACTTGTAAATTGCTACAAATTTCAACAAGTGAAGATAAGGAATCAGCTTAATTCCAACTTGTAAATTGCTACAAATTTCAACAAGTGAATTAAGGAATAACATCGGCTTAACTTCAACTTGTAAATTGCTACAAATTTCAACAAGTGAAGATAAGGAATCAGCTTAATTCCAACTTGTAAATTGCTACAAATTTCAACAAGTGAATTAAGGAATAACATCGGCCTAGCTTTGCCTGAGTTTGATATGTCTTTAATAAACATCCATGCGTATCTTTATCAATCATACATGTTGAAAGGATTCTGAAAAGACTTTATTGATGATATCAGCCAAACAATGATGTTTATCTAATGATAGAAAAATTTCAAATTACAAGTATTCCAAGGTCTGGGCAATGCTTTGCCCTCATTGTCCTCAAGCCGATATGCTCCATTACCTAACACTGAAGTAATTCTGTAGGGTCCTTCCCAGTTTGGGCCAAGCTTGCCCTCCCTGGGATCCTTCTTGTTCCCGACGACTTTTCTTAGGACTAGGTCGCCAACTTGAAAATCTCTTGGATTAACCTTCTTGTTGTAAGCTCTGGCAAGCTGTTGCTGGTATGCTGCGAGCTGAATTGTAGCTTTCTCTCTTCGTTCTTCTAATAAATCCAGGTCTCGGGCTAAGAGTATGTCATTAGTGCCATTCTCTACTCCCTGGGTTCTGATCCCTGGGATGCCGATCTCCAATGGGATGACTGCTTCTGTGCCATAGGCCATGGCAAAGGGGGATTCTCCTGTTGATCTTCTCGGCGTAGTCCGGTATGCCCAAAGTACGTTGGGCAACTCGTCCACCCACTTTCCTTTTGCTGCCTGGAGCCTCTTCTTTATTCCATCTAGGATTACTTTGTTGGATGCCTCTGCTTGCCCATTGCTTTGAGGAAAACTCGGTGTTGAGAAGTAATTCTTGATCTTGAATTTTGCACAGAAGTTTTTGATAAGTTTGCTGTCGAACTGTGTTCCGTTGTCGGCAACTATTGCTCTTGGAATCCCAAATCTTGTGATAATGTTTCTCCATATAAAATTCTTGACGTCCACATCTCGGATTTTGGCAAGAGGTTCTGCCTCTATCCATTTTGTAAAGTAGTCTGTTGCTACCAGCAAGTATTTTCTCTGCCCAGTTGCCTGGGGAAGTTGTCCAACCAGATCCATGCCCCATTGGGCAAATGGCCAAGGGCTGGATACTGGGTTTAGGTCGGCAGCTAGCTGATGTATCAAAGGTGCAAACCTTTGACATTGTTCACACTTTTTTACATAGGCTTCGGCATCCTTTTGCATGTAGGGCCACCAATACCCCTGGGTAATGGCCCTGTGGGCTAACGATCTGCCCCCAGCATGGCTTCCACAAATTCCTTCATGAATCTCGTAAAGAAAATCTTCAACCTGCAAAGGGTGTACGCACCTTAAAAGTGGTCCAGTGAACGACCTCCTGTAGAGATGGCCTTCCGCTGTTAGACTGAATCTGGCCGATTTCAGCCTAATTTTATGTGCTTCTTTATGGTCTTCTGGCAGCTTCCCCTCTTTTAGGAATGCAATGATTGCATCCATCCAGCTTGGTCCAAAGCCCACGCACATTGCTTCCTGTTCGGTGCTCTGTTTATCTATGCTCGGGGCCGACATGTAGTCGATCATAATTGTCCTCGTTTTTCCAGTTTGAATTGAGCTGGCCAGGTTGGCTAACGCGTCGGCGTGGGTGTTTTCATCTCGGCTAACTTGGAGTAATCTGCAGTTCTGGAATAGGGCTGCCAGTCGGATGACTTCCCTTGCATATGCCGACATTCTTTCGTCTCTGGCTGCAAATTCTCCTGTTGACTGGTTAACAATCAGTTGTGAATCACAAAAAACAATTACCTCGTCTGCCTCTGCTGCTGCTGCTAGTTTTAGCCCTGCAATTAATGCTTCATATTCTGCTTCATTATTGGAGGCTTTGAACCCCAGACGGATGGATTGTTCTACAATTTCTCCATCTGGAGATATCAGCAGTACTCCTGCTCCTGCTCCTTGGCGGTTTGAACTTCCATCCACGAATAGTCTGAATGAATCGCCGATGTAGATGCTGCATGGTCTGAGCTTTTCTTTCTCTTGCTTTTTTGTCTTTGACTGGGATTCTTTTTGCTTGTTGGGGCGATGCTCATCCTGGCTCGACGGAGCCCGAGGTGTGATGGCTTCAGGTGTGAGTTCTGCGACGAAGTCGGCCAAAACTTGGCCCTTTATTGCTGTTCTTGGCCTAAATTCTAGGTCAAACTGGCCCAGTGTTACTGCCCATTTTGCTATCCTTCCTGTTAAGTCACCTTGATGTAATAAGGACTTCAGTGGGTGCTCTGTTAGGACCACAATCTTGTTTGCCTGAAAGTAATGGCTCAATTTCTTTGAAGCCATTACCAAGGCTAGCATTAATTTTTCCAGTGGTAGGTATCTTGTTTCTGCGTCAGCCAAAGTCTTACTTACATAATAGACAGCCTTCTGCTCCCCTTTTTCCTCTCGAATTAGCACTGCACTGACTGCGTGTTCAGAGACTGCTAAGTACAAAAACAATTCTTCCCCTGGAATTGGGTTAGAAAGGACCGAGGTTGTGGTCAAGTACTTTTTTAGGTCGGCTAGGGCAGCTTCACATTCTTCTGTCCATAGGAAGTCTGTGGCTTTTTTCACCAGGTTAAAGAAGGGTCTGCACTTGTCTGAGCTTCTGCTGATGAATCGGTTTAGGGCTGCGGCCCTTCCAGTGAGTATTTGAACTTGCTTTGCCGATGTCGGACTCTGTAGTTCCAGGATGGCCTTGATTTGGTCTGGGCTGGCCTCAATGCCCTTTCTTGTTATCAGATATCCTAGAAATTTACCTGACCCAACTCCGAAGGCACACTTTGAGGCGTTGAGTCGGAGCCGATATCTTTTGAGTATGTCAAAGACCTCTTTTAGGTCGGCAAGATGACCTTTTGATTCTTTGGTCTTTACGACCATGTCATCGATGTAAACTTCTACTGTTTTGCCAATCAGGTGTTTAAACATCTTTGTCACTAACCTCTGATAGGTTGCTCCTGCGTTTTTCAGCCCAAAAGGCATTACCTTGTAACAGTACAGGCCTTTCGGGGTGATGAACGCGGTCTTCTCCTCATCTGGAGGGTACATAGCAATCTGGTGGTACCCTCTGTATGCGTCTAAAAAACTCATCCTTTCATGTCCCGAAGTGGCGTCTACTAGTTGGTCGATTTTGGGCAGAGGGAAGCTGTCTTTGGGGCAAGCTTTGTTGAGGCTAGTAAAGTCTACACAAACCCTCCACTTGCCATTCTTCTTTTTTACTACTACTGTGTTGGACAGCCATGTTGGGTACTGAACTTCTCGGATGGCCCTGGCTTCAAGGAGTCTGTCTACCTCTTCCTCTATTGCTTCGACGTGCATTAACGTCGGCCTTCTGGCTCGTTGAATCACTGGCTTTGCCGATCTGTCGACATTCAGACTGTGGCAAGTGACCTCGGGGTCAATGCCAGGCATTTCCTAGGGTGTCCAGGCGAACGCCTCTATGTTTGCCCTTAAAAAATCTTCTAGTTCTTTTTCCTCTTCTCTAGCTAAGCCTGAGCCGAGAAGAAAAAATCGTTCTTCGTCGCCCTCCTGGACGAGGATTTTCTTTAGCGCCTCTTCGCTCTTCTCGGCTGGTTCTTTCCCGACGTCTTCTAGGACTTCCATGTTTTCATCTTCAACTTCTGCTTTCTTTGGCTCCCGTATACTACAGGTGGACTTTATTGCTGCCATGGAGCAATTTTTGGCTTGTAGTTGATCCCCTCTGACTTCTTCAATCCCATTCTCTGTTGGGAACCGGAGTAGTTGATGCAACGTCGAGGGAACTGCCCCCATTGCATGCAACCACGGTCTTCCCAAGATGATGTTGTATGGTGAAGGCGTGTCAATTACCAGAAATTCCGTCCTGATCTTTTTAGTGCCGGCTTGTGCTTCTAAGCTTGTTGCACCCAGTGGCGATGTCGGTGTTCCATTAAAGCCGACCATCGGGCCGTTTGATTGTTCTAGGTCATCGGGGTGCAGGCCTAGCTCTTTGTAACATCCGACATACATGATGTCACAGGAGTTGCCTTGATCTATTAGGATGCGTTTTACTTGGCACTCCCCAACCTGGAGGGATATTACCAAGGCATCATTATGCGGATGTTGGACCAGTTCTAAGTCGGCTTCAGTAAAGGCTATCATTGGCCCTTGGCATTCTTCTGGCCGATGTCTCTTTTCCCCGACTTGGTAGATATGCTGTAAATGTCTTACCCTCTGGGTTTCTCCTCTGACTTCGTTTTCGTTGACCCTTGAGTGGATCACATTAACCACCCTCGGTTCTCCTGCTTGTGGTAGCTGTGCTGAGGGAGGGGGTGCTGCTGGTGCTTGAGGCAACCTTGCCTGCTCTTCCCTTGTTCTGGCCTCATCGACCAGGTCCCTCAGAAGGCCTTGTCTTACTAGGTCCTCCAAGTGTGCTTTTAAGGCTCTTCAACCTTGAGTTGGATGCCCTTCTTCATTGTGGTAGGCACAACGTCTACCAACGTTCCTTCCCATGAATTCCCCCGATGTTCTTGCCGGTGCCCTGAAATATGGTTGATTTCGAATCCGATCTAAGATTTTATGGATTGGGATCCGGAATACCGTTGTTACCGCCTGTTTATTTCTTAATTCTATTTCTTGTTTGGTCGGCCCACTGTTGACTCGGCCTCGCTTTGGCGAGCCGTTTCCCTTTTCTTGTTTCACCTCTTTGTTTCCCGATGTATCTTCCTCGGCCCTGGCGTATTTCTCAATTCTTGCCATGAGTTCTTCCATGCTTTTTGGCAATGTTTTTGCCAAAGACTTCCGTAGTGGGCAGTCATCTTTCAGGCCGTTCTTGAAAGACACGACTGCTACTTCCTGGTTGCATTCGGGTATTCGGTTGAACACCTCGTAGTACCTCTTTGCATAGGCCCTAAGGCCTTCTTCCTTGGTGATTCTTAGAGCCATCAAAGCATCAACCCTCAGGGGTTGCAGCTTGTTGGTCACGAACCTGGCCACAAACATCTCGGCCAAGCCTTCCCATGTCTTTATGCTTCCTTTTGGTAACTTATGGAACCAATCAGATGCAATTTCCCCAAAGGATGAGGGGAATACTTTGCAGAGCAACGGCTCGTTCCCGCTATATAATGCCATTGAATTTAGGTATAGCCCAACATGAAAGTTTGGATCTGACTTACCATCATAGATTTGAAACCTCGGCATACTGAATCTCTTGGGCGGTTCGAATTTGTCCAGTTCCACCGAGAAGGCTGTCTTCGGTTTTACTGGGGAGTTTACCTCGGCTTCTGCATTCTGCTGCCTCCTCTTGAGGTAGTCCCTTAAGTCTTCTTTGCTCCTCCCTGGAGCTCGGCTGTCTTTAGATTTTAGTCTTTTTGGTACACTGCTTTCGGCCTCGTGGTGGGTCCGTTTGGATCTTTCTTCATGGGTTGTGTCAAAATGGAGTACTTGCCCCTGAACATGTCGATGTTCTTTGGGGTCTGGATTCTTCATGTGGTGTGTCCTTCGGGACTCTTCTTGCCTCGGTTTTTCCCGTCCGACTTCCCTGGAAGGCCGATGAGAATGCCTTCCGCTCCTGGTATGCTGAGGGACCTCGGGCATTGTTTTTCTTCCACCCTTCTAGGTGTTGGCTGCTGGCATCAGCGTATCTTGCAGCGGGTATGGTGGCTGCATAACATTATTCTGCATCATGAAGTTGACGACTGACTGAAGGTCTGACAACTTGTTCGCCAGTTCTTTTACTTCCTCATCCCTCCGTAGGCACCTGTCCCTCCATACCTGGAGGTTATCTTCATTGTAGTACTTTCCTTGGTTTGCTCTTTTTGACGTGTCGCCTTCTGGGATGACGTCGTTCTCTCTGTGACCCTGGTCACGGGCTTCTGCATTGTGGTTATCTCCTTCAATGTCAAGGTCAATTGGTCTGCCACTCCCAGTGGGAGCGTCATCCCCAATATTTTCCTGCTGTCCGTTACTGGCCATCTATTCTTCCTTCGTTCCCACAGACGGCGCCAAATTGTGTGGGTGAAAATCTGACCACACTGCCCGTTTAGTGATCAGCTGGAGAGCACAGGCAGAATAGATGGCTTAGGGAACCTGAAACAGAAAGAAAAAGCTCCGGCGGTGGTTCTTCCACCCGGGGGCACTCCGACGATCAAGTCAGTATATCTCTCAAAGATAATCAAGTACTAAACTGAATACTCAAAACATAAATTGCATACCTTAGACCCACGGGGGTGCCTCTCTTTTATAATATACTCAATCCAAGTCCCACTAGAAGTATGACTTCTATGAACTCTAATTTACTGTTTACTCTGGACTCTTTAAGAGATAAAGATAAACTCCCTAAGAGCTTTATCCTTATCTTGGTTAAGTCCCCTTTTTGCCTTAGGACTCTTGCCCCTTATCTCGGATTCCGATATCTTCGGAGATGACCTCGGCTTCTCCGAGATTACCTCGGCTTAACTACCAGGGCACGTGGCACCTCGGCTGACACGTCAGCGTCACCATGCCACGTGTTGGTATTCAGAAAATATATCCCCACAATTACAAAATCATTTCTTCGTTATTCAAGTAATCAAAAACCCAATTACCATCTTAATTAAGTTTCCCGTTGAGATAGATATTTTAAGTTAAAGTTAGAACAACACATCAAGACAATAATATCTACAAAAGCATGAACATCATCAAATGAATAAGATAAGGAACATAACCATAACACATGCAAATATTATTCAAAGACATGAACAAGTGATAACAAACACATCCATGAAGTCAATAACATAAATTCACCAACAAAAGTAAAATTTCAGATTTTGTGCACTTTAAAAATTGCAGTTAAAGAGACACGTTTAGATTTTTCCTAAACTTGGCCTTTCTAAAATTTTTGCAAGTTGGCTGAAAAACTAGTTCTTTGAGTACAAAGCTTGAAATAAGAGAAAAAGTAAGAAAAGAGGGTAATCATGGATAATTTTTCAATTTTCTTGTGATGAAAACATGCTAAATAATATATATTAAACTCAAAAATTTGAATTGAAGATGTGCCTTTGGAAATTATGAGAAATCAGTGTAGAAAAAGATAGTTTTATACCGATTAAGAAAAAAACCCAAGTAAAGGTGAGACAAGGCTCAATTCTTTTCACTTTTAACACAAGAACACCATTAAAGCACATCTGAAAATAATATGTAGAACCTCTAAGAACATGTATTTGAAAAAAAGAAAATAAAAGAGAGGGTTGTGTTATGGCTTACTTGATTGCCTAGTGAATTGTTCGCACAATTTCTTCTCTTTTTCCAATTTCCTAGTGAAGTGTTTGCACAGAAATTTTTGAAAAGCTGTTTCATATTCCAATTTCCGTTCTCTTCCATTTTTGAGTATTCTTAGGAACATGTTGAGCATCCTAAATGAATTAAAGGGCACGAAAGAAGCCTAAGAAAATTAAGTAAACTAAAGAACGAATTGAATTGTATTATGACCCAATGTGTTATGAATTATATAGGGTCAAGTGCAAGGGCGAATCAAGCACCGGAACATGTGAGTAATATCTTAGTAAAGATATTTTTGAGTATGCATTATTTTCTAAATGTTACTTGCGTGGTAAGTTTCTGAACTTCTGAATTGATACTACGAATGACTATTCTATCCGCTTGATTCGCAATTGAATATGTGAAGTGATTGATGTATGAATATGAAATAGGCCCAAGGTCGTTCGGTTTACTTGAAGAGGATATAAATTGGGCCTAAGGCCATTTTGTATAACTGTTAGATGGGCTAAAGGCCATTTTGAATAAGGAATTGATTGGACCTAAGGTCATTCTGAATACGAAGGCAAATGTGAACATGATCATGGATCTAAAAGTGCGCACAAATGTGAATATGAATTGATTGGACCCAAGCTCGTTTTGCATACAATGGACCCAAGGTCATTTTGTACATGAATTGGACCCAAGGTTGTTTCTCAAATGATGGATTGAAGGTCATTTTGCCTAAGAATTGGACCCGAGGTCATTTTGCATATAATGGACCAAAGGTCGTTTTTTAAATACAAATTGGACCCGAGGTCGTTTGTATATGGATACGATATAGGATATGTTGGACCTGAGATCGTTTTGCCTTGATATCTATCAACAAATTTAGTTTATGAATTTTGATTAAATGAATCTTATTCATGAACTCCTTTACTTTGATATTATTCACTGGGCGTTGGCTCACTCTTTATTTACACGCATGTAGGTGAGCAGCGGGATGTCTAGCCCCCAGCCCCAGTGAGCTATGAGAAACAGAGTTTTAAAGAGTCAACCAAGGTCGCCTCACGCAAAAGGCCTTACTTTTGTTTTGTTTTTCCTTTTGTTCTTTTGTGGTCATGTGTGACCAAATTTGTGTATAACCTTGGTTTTTGTTAATACTAATTTTTGAATGATCCTGGACTTATATAATACAAACTATGCATATTTGTATAGTGTGAGTTATGACATACATCATAAAATTTTTTGGTTAAGTCATGTCTACACAGTTCATTGGACAATCTTTGCAAGTTCTGCTTCCGCAATTTGGCCTCCCATTATTAAATATGATCTGATTTCTAACTAAGGTCGTAGGTAATCTCATGATTACTGGCCAGTTATGACTCTAATCCATAGAGGTGGGTTTAGGTCTTGACAATAACTATAATGAAAACACCACATATATATCCCAAATCAAAGATATAAGGAGTTAAAAGTACCCCTACCTCAAGATTGAAGGCGAATGGTAAATACCCAACTCCAACTTCAAAAGATGAGAAAATAATCAGTAGAACTTTAGATCTATACTTGTTCTTCAACCCCCTTTGAACATCTAAGGTGAATATTGGTAGAAACCAAGAGGAATCAAGTGTTTAGAGGCTAGGGTTTCAGAAATGGGTGAGAGAGGGATAGAAGATATTGAAAAAATAGGAGAAAATGAGTTTGGATTGACTTCTAAGTGTGCTAGACCAAAAATACCTGTAGACAGCCCATTTTTGACCGTCCTCAAGACTTGGACGTCATCGTTTGAACACTCGATGATCATCCATGCTCGTGTTCGTTTTGAGTTCCCGAAGGTTTCAGCTGCGCGCATTGCCTTAAGATCTCTCAACTTGTCTGTTTTGTGCTTGGTTGTGGACCAAGGATTTGTGGTTTTGCTTCTGAGGGAAGAGGGTGACTTGTTGGCCATCCCTACAATCCATCGACTAAGGCCTTGTGCCATCGGCCATGTTTTCTTGTTGTCGGCCATAAGTGTTGGCCGATCGACACTCTTTTTGGCCGATCGGCACTCTTTTTGGTCGATCGGCCATATCTTTTGGCCGAGACCTTTCCATCTGCTTTTGAAGATATTTTTGTGCCAACTGTGACAGCTGGTAAGCACAGATTTCATCCGTCATACACGTGTATGGAGGGATTGATTCAAGTCCTTAGCTTGTTCAACAAGCTTAGGAATTGAATTTCTATAAGAAGGGAGACCCCTCTCCCTTTCCAGAGGTTCTGAAAAATTGAGATAGAAGTTATATATCACTCTCTCTCTATATTTTCTCTCTCTCTCTCTCTCTATATATATATATATACCCTTGTTTGTGCTCAAAAGTGAAATTTCTTCACACTTTTGCACTAAAGCACCTACTAGAACACCATACTCTTGTTGCTGAGGTACTTGAGAGTTTTGTTTGAACTCTAAGTTTGGTTTTTAGCTCAGAAAGTTGCTGGAGTTACCTCTTTGAAGTGGTTCTACAAGGGTGAGTCACTAACCTCCTTTTAAGCTTTGTGTTCATTGCTTACTTAGCCTTATTTGCATGCTTATTTTGGCTTAACTCTTAACTGTGAAAAGATTCATTTTCATGTGTTTGAAATGATTATTTAAGGTCTTGTTGGTGTTGGGGGTGACCTACCCCCTTGAGTGCCTTGTTTTTCCTTGTTTTGGGCCACCCCTTTAGGCTTTTGTCTTTGTCTTTGCATGACCTTTCTACCACTGAATTCTAGAGGAATTTCAGTGGTGGAAAGTGTGTTTTGAGGCCTTAAATAGGAGAGGGTCATCCCCTCTCCTTCTGTCATATATGCTTGTATTGATAACTCATAAAAGTAACATGATTGTTAAGCTTGTTTTGGCTCCATCTTAGCATGTATTAGACATTACTTCAGCGTGATATACCTCTGTCTAAGGTTGGTTTGATAGCCTCTTGCATGCACCATGCACTTGTAGTGCAATCCTCTACATTGCCTTAACATGCATCATGCCTTTGAGCATCATTCCAGCATGATTTTGGCTTAACTCCAAGAAGCTTTTAGCCTTGTTTTACCATGCTTAAGCTCTTATTTGTGTTGTTTTGGTCATATATACATTGCTTTGTATAGCCATGGTTCAATCTAGCTCACTAGTTTTGTGTGTTGAGTCCATTAGCATGCATTACTTGGACTATTTTCATGATTTGGCATCATTTGAAATGTGATTTCAGTACATGTAGTGTGATCATACACTTACATTTGTCACTCTTTCAATGCTTTAAAAAGTTGGTTCTTTATGCCTTAAGAATGAGCCGTTGCGTATGCCATTTTGCCTATGCTTGTAAGCTGCCATATCAGTGTGTATTTGGTCTCATTTTGCCATGATATAACTTTGATTTTTGTTGTTGAAGTCACCTCATTCTTGGTTTTGATAGGTGTAGTGTAATACTCCTTATTAGCCTTGCGAGTTCATGCCTCATGTCCTTCATGCTAGCATGTTTTAGCCTTGGTTCATGCACGTTTTAGTCTCATTTTGGCATGCTCTAGGACTATTTCAGGTTGCATTGGCCATATGCTTCATGTATTGCATAGCTATAGTGCAAGTGCCTATGCTAATTTCGAGCTTTGAGCCTTCTAGCATGCCATGCTTTTGTCGTTTTAATGATTTGGTATCATTTCATACCAGATTTTAGAGCACTTAGAGTTGTCACACTTCCATGTTTATCACTCCTTGCTCATGCTTGAGAGTTGTTATCTTCATGCCTTGTTTGTGAACCAAAGTGTATGCATGTTTGTATATGCTTTCGTACTTCATTTTCATAGCATTTTGGCCACTGTTTTGGACCCTCTTAGGTCTATCCATATGCGGTTTAAGTCCACTAAGTGTTGCATTACATGGTTCTTGCCATTGCATTGTTGTTTGCATATTGTCACATAACATTATTATTCGCATGTTGTTGCATGTTTATGATGTTTAGCATGTTGTTGCATGCTTGATATATAGCATGTTGTTGCATGCTTGTTCCATTGTATTGTTGTTGCATGCTTGAGTTGCATTGCATGGTGCTTGCATGCTCATGTTGCATTACATTGTTTGCGTGCCATTAGCTTTGTTAAGTTGTGCATGCATTGCATTGTGTTTGGTTTGGGTGTTAAGCCAAACACGAGAAACGAGGGACGTTTCATACTTGAAGTGATGAAACGTGCCTCAATTCTTAGTCGCCGACACTCTTGATCAAGCATGATAGAGGTTAAGGCATTAATGTGTTTTTGTGCATTCATTTGGCATCGACTTGTGCAACTCGGCCTCTTTGGCCATCATGCATTGAAATACGTGATTGATGGCTCGAGAGCCAAGCATTACACACCTTGGAGCCTTAGACATGATAAGGGGTGTAGTTGCACACACATTTTCTTGCAAATACATTGCCATGCCTCTGTTTGTGCTCTGTTGCAGCAAAAATGAGAGTTTGCAAGAAGATATGGTTGATCGGCTATCTAGTGTGCCGATCGGCTATCAATAATTGGCCGATAGCCTCAAAATTGGTCGATGACCGTTATCCTTTGGCCGATGGCCATACCTCTTGGCCGATGACCTCTCAGCATGTCCATGAAGTGAATCAGAAGTGTTTTGGAGATTGGCACAATTTTCAGAAGTCTAAAACAGTGCAAACAGAGGCAACATGAGGCATGGTAACGGATTTCCGAGGGAGGCGATCGAGCATGCATCTTTGAACTCTTAGAACTGAGCCGAGGCTTTGTAATTTGTAATTAGCTTTACTTGATTAATTAGCTTTTGAATTTGTAATTAAACTAGCTAATTTATTAATTAGTTAACGTGTTGTAATAATTAGCTTAGTGTTAGCTAGTTATTCAATTTGATTATGTAATAATTAGTCTAATTAGATTATTAGATTAGTTAGACTAGCTTAGTGTACTCATTCGGACCCACCGTCGAGAGGGCGAATTTTGTAATAAGTGTGCGTGAGTGTGTGAATGTGTTCCAACCCCACGTCTTTCTCCCTTTTACTTAACCACTTACGATGGTTAGTTCTAGGTCATATTTTGATTAGCATCCTTATGCTTGCATGTTTGCATTCATCCATCTGTCTTGCATACATCGGGCTCAACGCATCATACAAACCGCATTGTATTTCAATACATTTGCTTGAATACGTGTTCAACAGCATGTTATTAAGTTGCATTTCATATGCCATCTTACAATAGCCAAGCCTATTTTTAGTTACATTTTGCATGTATTGCATTAGCCATTTTTTTTTTTAACATAAACTAGGATCATGCATGATTTCTAACTAGTTGTTGTTTTGGGTCGGAGTATACTGTAAGTATTTATGTTTTAGCATCTTTCATGCGTGTAAGTGTTGCCATGTTTAGCATGCTTGCCATGAGGCTAACTACTTAAATGTTCAACTACATAAATGCCGGTGGATGAAAGTTGGATTGCTTGAATTGGAACAATTCATCAAAATGCGAGTTTTAAGCCCACTTTGCGAAGTGGCAAAATCTTGTTTTCTAAGCCCACTTGAGGGTGGCAAAATCCACATCTTAGCTTACTTGCGAGTAGCACCTTCAAACCATTTTCAAATAAACAAACATGAGATGTTTTGTTCCAATTTAGGCGATGTAGTCTATACTTGTATGTTGTGCGAGTAGTAAGGTTAGCTAATAAACCGGAATAAGAACACGTGTGTTTTCAAAAACAAAATATCATGTTAGTAAAGACCGATCCTTTGATCGGGCGAGCGAAGGTGCTCATTGCATGACTTTCCCCTCTCGTACCCAAGTTCCCGAGGCAACTTTGGTAATGACGGACACGTGGCCTTAGGCACGAGTCAGGGTTTCCTAAATTTTTCAAAATAAAATATTTAGGTGGCGACTCTGTATCTGGCAAAGCAGTACATGTTTGGCACTTCTTCATTAAAATCAGTTTTCCAAAACGATTTGTCAGATTTGGACTCTTTGGTGATTTATCAATCTTGCATTGCACTTTGCAAGATTAGATTCAAAACCGTGACATTGAGTCTGAACTTTAGTAGCTAATGAACAAAACGATTTCGCGCCTTCGTGCGCGGAGTCGGGACGTTCGGGCGGTCTACAATACCGCTCAAGTGTACTTTCCATCGTTGGAGCGAAGTGAAAAAATACAAGGAGATCACTCGAGCAAACTTTCCATCACTCGAGCAGTAAACGCATGGTTCCAGAAGTTTTGCAGAGCTACAGGAAAAATATTGGGAATCTGTAGCTTGCTTTTCGTGCTCCTTTCGGATATGATAGTCTTACAGTTCAGACTCCCGTGGTTCTGAATCTGATTCCACAAGTGCAATGTGAAATAGATAAACATAAATGACTCCAAATCCGGAAAATCTTTTGGAAAATCAATTTTGAATCAAAAATGCCAAAAATGGACTGCTTTGCCAAATTACAGAGTTGCCACTTAAATATTTTTAGAAATTTAAAAAACCCATGACTCGTACAAAAAAGGCCATTAGTCCGTCATCACCAAAGTGTCTCGGCTCCGGAACTTAGGTATGAGAGGGGAAGGTCATAAATTGAGAACCCACTCCCCCGATCAAAGATCGGCCTCTACTAATTATGATGAGATTCTTATTTACATTATATGCTCTTGTTCTGATTATTTATACTATCTTTACTAGGTGATACACACAAGTATAGATCAATTCACAAAATTTGAAATACATTGATTTCATTTTTTTTTTTTTTTTGAAAAAGTGTTTTGAATACGTATCAAAAAGCGAGCTTGTATTGACATTTAATCAAATAATTCCAAATTAAGTAAAATGACCTTCATCCACCGGCATTCAAACAAGTATATCACTTAAGCACTTAGCCTCATGGAAAACATGTTTGACATGGCAACAATCACACACAATACAAGGTGCTAAAGCACTAAGTGCTCACCTAGTACTCCAAGGCAAGCCAAACAGAGCAAAATAATTAAAAAACACGCATGCTCCTAAATAATGCAATATGACTAATGTGACACATACAATCATGCAATAACAAGTTCAGCTACTAGCATGTCATTTGATTTAATTCAGGACACGGGATAAAGCATGTATTCGGGCAAAGAACTTGATTTTGACATTGGTTAGAATGATGAGCCGAACCCTTATGTATACAAAACAAGTGGATGCAAGTCATGGAAAAATGCTAAGGAAACATGATAATCTATGCTACCATTGTAAGCAGGTAAATAAAAGGGAGAAAGAAATGGGGGTTAGAAGACATACACCACAGTATTACATATTTGTCCTCGTGCAAGAGGATTTGAATGTCCGAGTGTCCGGATTAAACTAACTATTACAATATCGAATGAATAATGAATAGCTAACTAACTATTACAACAATGATATTACAATACTTGCAACAATTACAACAATAAGAATTCACAAAGATCGTATGTGCGCAGATGAAAACAGTACTCAAAAACTTTTTTGTTTGCCCAAACTGCTCTACTTCACCCTCAGTCATTGCCCTCTATTTCTACCAAAAATGATCTGCTTACCAAACATTGGAGCCCGGCCGGCCCCTAATGAGGCCTAGTTGGGTCCAAACAAGGCCGGTCATGCCCTAATTTCATGCAAAAACCTGTTTTTGTGCTCTGATGTGAAAACAGTGCAGATAGAGTAGCTTTATGCCCTGCTTGTCCTTTCTGCTCTTCTCTATCAGAAAGAAACTCAAGAGAAAAGTGAATTCAATTCCGAATCCATCAATGATCGCAAGTTAATTGCGTGATGGTATCGGATATGATTTGGACATAAATTCATGAATACAATGAAATGCGACCACCCCTCCCTCTTATCATGAATTTAGCTCAAAGAGTGAGGTAGACATGCCTCAAGTTTCATCAAAACATCATGAAGTAACATATGATGACTCTTGAAGCAATGGACTCGGCATAACGTCCGACCAAATCCAACCAATTTTAAGCATCTTCCTTATGTTGGTTGAATTGATTTTAAACCAATTTTATAAGTCCTTTTTTACTTACCTTTCCATTACTTACTCATTTTGTCCCAAGTGATGATTAAGTCCACTAAATGAAAAGAAATGTCAAATGAGAAGTGATCCATAGCACGAAAGGAAGACTATGCCTTGACGATGAACCTCCATAAAGATTAAGCCATTGAGCATAGGTCTCTTTCTCATGCCTTGAATAACAATCAATCACTTGAAATGACTCTCAAACAAAGAAAAACTAAGAAAGGAGGGAGGTTACAGAAATGAGTATGCAAAGTTGGTTTATTAGAAAAGTGAGACTTTCTACATGGAATAAAGGTAAAGAAGGCTATCAACTCGAATGGCTCGGTGTCTAAGTCCTAAACAACCAAAGCCATGAGGACTTATCACACAACAAGCAAAATATTCAAAGCATGAATTAATTAAATGAATTAAAATAACCCTAAACAGACCCTAAAGTGTGAAAAAATAGTAGCCAAAAGTGTGTTTAAAGTGCGCAAAAATTTAGACAAAAGCAAGCGATACAAAACTAGTAAGCAAAATCAAGGAGAGATGGCTAACCCCTCCACTTTTGAGACTTTTAAACCATGTTTTTTAGCCCTTTTAAACTCTGAAAATCAGTGTAAAAAACCAAAGAAAAGAGTGCAAGAACAAAGGGTATGAGCTATGAAATAAGGTGCAAGAAAGGGTGTTAAGCCTTTCTACCTTTGGTAGCTATTCAACCCCAAATTTCAACACTTGAAATGGATCCAAAACAGTGTAAAAAAACACAAGAAAGAGATAGAACAAGACTAAAACGAAAGCGAAGAGAAAGGTGGTAAGCTTATACCTCTTGAAGAGAACATGCTCTTGTTGTAAACCAAACTCAATCCAAAGGCACTCTCAAGTTTGAATTGTAATTCTCAATCCTCAACAAAGACTCTAAGCCCTTGCTCTAAGGTTGCATATGGTGTATAGATATAGTGTAAGGATGATAAGCTTGCTCAAAGATAACTAGCAAAGGAAGAAGGAGCTCTCAAGGGTGTATTAAGCTCTTTGAAAAGTTTTCAACCCTCAAAACAGAGACAAAGCCTCATATTTATAGACTTTGAGCAAAATATGTCAAAAATATCTTCAAAAATAGACTGCTGGCGAATTCTCGCCCAGAATAGTGTTTCTTACCAAAAAGGCACGACCGGCCCCAAATGGCCACAATTGGCCCCAAATGAGGCACGATCGAGCCTCAATGTGCTCCCCTGTTCATCTGTTTCAGGCTCAGTGTAGGATGACACAGTGCTATAATATGGATTTTTGTGGTCTAGGGGTATAGAAACAGCTTGGTATGGAAGGTTGTGATGTGTTTAGAGCTCGAAACCGGATTCCTTCATTGAGAATTTGAACCATTGACAATGTCACTTTCATGATCGAGTGCTCAGGACAAAGAGCCCAAGTCTTACGAAGTCTTGCGAGCGATCAAAAATGAGATGTCTACTGAACCTCACTTCTATGCTCGAGTGACCACTTCACCGCTCGAGCAGCCTTGCCTGCAAATAGGCAAGCTACTGGGAGCTCCGCATCTCCGCTCGAGCAACCGACTTGACCGCTTAAGCGATCTCCTAGGAAAGATTGTTACAGATCAACCTTAGGTCTTTATCTTTTTACTTTAGTTATGGATAAGTTGACAAGAAATATTCAGGATGATATACCATAGTGTATGCTTTTGCAGATGATATTGTGTTAGTAGATGAGACTAGAGAAGGAGTTAACACTAAGTTGAAGACTTTAAGAGAAGCACTTGAATCTAAAGCATTTAGAATAAGTAGAACTAAGACAGAGTACATGGAGTATAATTTTAGTAACAATAACAGTGGAAGTAGACGAGAAATAAAGATTGAGGACCAAAAACTACCTAATAGTGAATATTTTCGTTATCTAGGATCGATTATCACAATGGTTGGGTAGATTGGAACGGATGTGGTCCATAGAATTAAGGCGGGGTGGTTTAAGTGAAGGAGTGTGCCTAGGGTATTGTGCAATAAACGAGTACCCACTAAATTAAAAGAAAAGTTCTATAGAACGGTTATTAGATCAATGATGTTGTATAAGATAGAATGTTAGGAAAGTAAGGAACAATATGTAGATAAAACGAGTGTTGCTGAGATGAGAATGCTAAGGTGGATACGTAGCAAGACTAGAAAAGCCAAAGTTAGGAATGAGTATGTTCATAAATGGGTAGGAGTAATATCAATAGAAGATAAGTTGAGAGAGAATAGATTGAGATGGTTTGATTATATACAATAAAGACCAATAAAGGCAATAATGAAGAGATGTAATATAGTGACCGTAGATGAAAATATTAGGGAAAATAGCTAACCTAGATTAACGTGGGCTAATGTAGTAAATAGAGATATGAATCTTCTTAATTTAACTAAGCTAATAGCCGTTAATAGAGTCGGATAAGAAAGAAGGATTCATATAAGCGATCACATTTGATAGGACTTAAGATTTGGTTTGGTTTAGTATAAAACAACTTGATAGTTGTCACATAATAAAGTCTTTTTTGGCAATATCTAAAAAAATAAGTTGTTAACTTTATTTGGCTAACGAGTAAACTCCTTAAACCCATCCTCCACCGATTTCGGAATTAACTACCTAATATCAGTTAATCGGAGTTGGAAGAGGGGCAAACCTTGAGTGTATGCATCGACTCTACAACGTACACACCATTTCAGTCAGAGAGTTCAGTTGCTAGGATGTGATCCCACACCAAGTCCTGAATACGAGTTGTCCAGCACTTAGAGAACCGTCCTATAACCACTGCACCAAACTCCTAGGAGTTGGCCTTAGGGAGTGTAAAACCTAGAACCTCAGCTCTTATACCCTAAAATCTTACCAAAATGCCACAACCCTTTAAGCTATAATTTATTAATTTATTAACTTATTTAGATTAAATCACCTCTATAATTTTTTACATAAATTTTCATAATAAATAAATAAAAAATCAATTTAGATATTCAAACCACTTTGAGTGATGTACAACCATACCCGAAAATCACCAAATAATCACTTTAAGAGGAAGAGGTCAATTGTCAAACACAAGTGGAGTAGCCACACAAAGAACGCATTAGTGGCCGACACGACAAGAGTTATCCCCCACTAAAACTGAGTGTAATTTGTCTTCGATGCCCTCCCTCAATCAATTAAGGACCACACGCACACACGCTCATAACCCCAAAAGAGGAAGCTTCGTTGCAGCAGCAACAGCAGGGCAAAACTGGAAATCCAACTGCATATTTATTTATCTGTCTACTCCTCAGCATCAACATCTTTTCCCTACAAAATTTTCTGTTGTTTGGATCTCATTTTCTCGGTATCCAAACAACCAGATCATATCATGGACTCAACCTACTCCCACCACAAAACCAGCACCAATCACCCCGAAAAGCAGCAGCAGCACCAGCAACATCATGATCAACAGCTGCAATCAGCCTCCTCCGATCTGCTTTCGAGCGCCAAGTTAATGGCCGAGGCGGCCAAAGCAGCGCTCAACCACGAAACGGTGGACACGGGCAGAGTCGCCGGAGCCGCTGCAGATCTCCTCGAAGCCGCCTCTCATTACGGCAAACTGGAGGAGAAGAGCTTCGGAAAATACGTCGAGAAGGCCGAGGATTATCTTCACCAATACCACTCTTCCCATTCCACCACCACCACCACCACCAACGCCTCCGGAGACACCACCACCACCACCTCGACTCATTCATCATCGCATTCACATCCAAACCCACGTCCATATTCAGGTGGTGATGAGGATGAAGATGGCAAATCTGGAAGTGGTGGTGGGTATGGAGAGTACTTCAAGATGGCTGAAGGATTCTTGAAGAAGCATTGATCCACAAATTTCGGATTTGGATCTCTTGTTTGTTTATGGTTTTATATTTGTATGTGGTGTATTCGAATTTCTATGTTGTTTGTTTGTTTGTGTTTATGAATTGTTTAGATTGTGGAATATAAATGTGACAAACTTGGTAGATCTGATTCTATGTACCAAAATCATCTTTATATCTTTATTTTCATATTGTAATTCATGTTGTATTGTAGTTGTTGTTCCAATTCTTCACGGAATTTCAAAATTTTTGTTAACCTCCTTTTAATGACAATAAAATGATTGATATGAGATCTGGAATAACTCCGGGATAGGGAGATAGAGAATCAATTAAAGAAGTCAATTCACTGCTATTTCGACCCAAGAACACGCGAGAGAGAGAGAGAGAGAGAGATTTTTTTAGAATTATTGTAAAATGATCTTGACCACCCGTTCGGATTGAATGATTTGGGGTCAATCACCTTTAAAGAGGGACGAAATGAAAAAAAAAAAAAAAAAATTAAGAAAAAATGATTTTTCATAAAACTTAAACCTCATTCGAAAACAGTTATTTTAGTAATTTTTCTTTTCTTTTTTAGTTAAATTATGAGGTAAAAAAATTACTATTGCATATTTGAAATAAATTTTTGACTTTTTATAAAAAGATATGCGAAAAGTAAAGTAAAAATGAAATATTTAACTTTTTGTATAAGTTGTAAGTTTTTTAATTTTTTTTAGTGACTTTTTAACTTTTAAGCTAAAATCTTGAGTTGCCAAAAGAGACATTAATATGCTTGATTTGATTTTTCACAATTTATTTTTAAAAAAATTGTCGTTTATATTTAGTAAATTTTTTTGTACTTCAATTAATTTTTTTTTTGTAAATTTAAGTTTCACCTAATTTAGAAGAAAATTTACTCATAAATTTCATATAGTAATTTTTGATCCATTTAGTTCTAAGAGTTTTCTTATGAACTAATTAATTCTTCTTGTTTTGAAAAGTTGTATTTATTTGATTTGGTGAATACCTTTTTGTGATTTATTTTTTTAATTTTGTTATTCATTTTTTGGGATGAGAATGGAAATGTGCGGTGATGTATGGAAAATTCTTTTTAGAAGGATTAGTAGTTGATGTGTTTGTTCTCAAACGTAAAAATTTACATTTTTGTCAGTGTGATTTTCTGGTGTTACATTGAAATATCACATTATAATGTTACATTTGAAAAAAGTACACTAATATTGTGTTTGATTGATGGATTTATGAAGGGATTTGGAAAGGGAAAAAGAAAATATATATGAAATGTAAATAAAATATACATATATATCACCTACTTTCACACACCTTTTCCTTTTTTCTTTTCAAAATCTATTTCCAAATTTCCTAACCAAACATAGCGTAAGGAGTTTTTTGTGTTACATTGATTGGAATGTTACATTTGTAAAAAATACATTCAAGAGTTTTTTTTTTTTTTTTAATGTCACTTTTGAGAAAAGTATACTAAGGAGTTTTTCAACGTCTTTCATTGGAGTGTTATGCTTTTTGAGTATAACATTAGAGTGTTACGTTTGAAAAAAGTGTATTAAGGAATTTTTATTTTATCTATCTATCTATCTATCTATCTATCTATCTATCTATACTATTATAAAGTGAACACTTCTTACGATGTCTTAAAACCTTTGTTTCTTATGCTGCCACATGTCTAACTTTTTTATTTGAAATAAAAAAAAAAAAAATTAGATAGATGAGAGGAGGGGATTTGAACGTTAGACTTATGTTAAATGAATAAAACTCTTACCACTTAACTAGCACACAATATATGATAAATGTTTTATTTTATTTATATTTATTTGAATTGCACACGCATCGCGTGTGGCAACCGCTAGTACTATTATAAAGTGAACATCTCTTTTGGTGTCCTGAAACTTTGTTTCTTATACTGCCACATGTCCACTTTTTTTATTTAAAATTAAAAAAAAAATTAGATAGATGATTGAAGAGAATTTGAACCTTAGACTTATAAGATCAAATGAATAAGACTCTTACCACTTGACTAGCACACAATATATAATAAATTTTTTATTTTATTTTTATTTATTTAAATAGCACACGCAACGCGTGTGACAACCGCTAGTTTTTTAAGTGTTAACGTTTAATAGTTTCAATATTCAAATAAAAATCTGTCTCCATTTTTGTTCATAGTTTTGTTTATTTTTAGTGAATATTTTTTATATTAATTTTAAAAAAAAAAAATTGTCGGTACATGTAATCTTATGTAACTACAAAATAAAAATAAAAATAAAAAATTTGACTATAATATGAAAAAAGTACAATAAAGATAAACAGAAAGTTGTTTAAAATTAATGTCTCAAAATTTAAACCAATCAAAGCCTAAGATCCCTTCTCATAAAAACATAAAATTTTCTTATTTTGGTAATTTAACATGTGATATTTTGTACTGTTTTGTTTTTTATTTTATTTTATTTTATTTTTTTTAACGTAATCAGTTCAAAATAGATAGGAGTTTATTATTATTATTATTGTTATGTAATCTGTTTAAAAATAGATAGGACATAGTTATTATATATATATATATATATATACACTATTATATGTATGCAACCTCCAAATCTTATCCTCATGCCATATGATAGATTTTTATATGCTAAAATAAAAAATTATTATATTATAATTGTGTGTGCAAAAAATATAAAAAATATTACTTGACTAAAACCATGAGGTTTTGCGTGATTTATGCGCATGCCAAGGTAATAATGCCTAAGTTGTGAAAATATACTTGGAAAAATTTAACTTTTAAAACAGGATGTTGTGTGAGACTCATATGGATAAAATATAAAAAATAAAAAAAACTTGTTGGTTCTTATTTTGTCTCAATTAAAAGGACTTGAAATCTCTATGAAACTTTAAATGTTAAAAAGAGAGGTAAATAAAGGGAAATGAACACCAAAACACATACTTTATGAATTCAACGGATTGAAAATTACAAAAGTATAAAAACAAGTTTGAAAACATGAAATTGAGTTACAAAATGAATGTAAACACAATTGAAGTCTCAAAACAATGCCTATGAAAACCAAAAAAAATTAATTTGACACAAATGTTATAGATAAAAAAAACTAAAGCTAAATCTATGCAAAGATGCCTTTGAAGTATACCCCTAAGTTAAACTAAGAGTAAACAAAGGATAAATAGCACTGGGCTCACTACCACAAAAAGTATTTTTCGTGATGTTTTTTGGCAACCAAATTGAATTTAGTTGCCAATTGTATATTTTTGGCGACAATATACGTGTTGTTCGCCAAAAAATACACTATTAGCAACAAATATCTCAATTGGTCGCCAAAAATGGTTGGCGCCAATTTAATTTGTTGGGCGGGAGCGCTAAAAAAGTTTTGGCGACGACATTAATATATAGCGACGAAACTGTTTCTCGCCAACTGTGACTTTTTGGCGACGGGATTAAAATAGTCGCTAAAAGGTGAATAATATTTATGGCAACATAATGATTTTCATCGCCAATAAATATCTTGTCAAAACGATGTCGTTTTGAATCTGTCTTTTTTTTTTTTTAATGACCTTTAGGTGAATAAACAAGATTGACCTAAAATGAGTCTTCTTCGTCTTCTCATTCCACAACCTGAAGCGGCACAACAGAAGACAAAGAGGTATGTCTTCTCTCCCTCTTCTTCGTCTCTCTTTCCCTCTCTCTCTCCTTCTTCCTCTCGCTCTCACTCTCTGACATTGTCTTATCTTCCTCTCTTTCTTCTTTATCATCGATTTCATTCTCTTGTTCGGCATTACAGAACACAACACAACATTGATATTGGGACTAATTTTTCCCTCACTCTCTCATCTTCCTCTTTTTCTTCTTTGTCATCAATCTAATTTTTCGGACTCATATTCTGATTTTTCGGACTGATATTGTGATTTTCGGACTGATATTGTGATTTTCAGGACTGGTATATTCTGAATTTCGGACTGATTTTGGAACTGATTTTTGGATTTTGGGGCTGATATTCTGATTTTGTATTTTTTGGGGACTGATATTATAATTTTGGGTATGGATCATCTGGTTTAGGAGGGTATAGTAGTTTCAGGCTCTAGATCTGAATGCGTAGAAGGATAGAATTGAGGATAAGTTATGTATTCTATTCTATTCTAATCAGAGTTGAGTTTCCTTTTCCCACCATTTAACCTGAAATTGCTTTTAGAATGAGTGTAATTTGTGTAAAAGCTTATCCTTCTGTTTTTATTTTTTTGAACTGAATATATATCAGTAATGTCATGACCCGCTCCTCGTACCCAAGGGTTAAGTATCGTGATGGCCAGTAACCGTGGTTACCTCCGGCCAATTCTTAAACAAATTAATAAACGCAAGCGGAAGAAATATTTAAGTAAGGGTACCAAAATAATCATTGAAGTTTCTATTTTTATTACAAAATTATGTTGACCAAAAAGGCTGATATTTACATATAAAAATGGAATAAAAGTGTTGTATGTGTCTATTTTGCAGCACCGCATCTAAGACTTTTCAAAAGCTATTTTTAAATTGTATTGTTTCCTGAAAATTGGTAAACAACTATAAGCACATGGCAGAGTGAGAAATATTATACCAAGAGTATAACGAACACGAAATAACCATGGATAGTTAGTTAGGCCAAAACATTTACATAACTTGGTCGGAACAAATAATCCTTTAAGGAGCAAAACCGAGATTATGTAAATAAATCATTTAAGTGACAGAAGCTGAAATACATAAATTATGTAAGTATATAACCATAACCACGGTACTAAACAGAACAAAACAGAGGTCACAGAAGTGACAGTCAGAACAGATGTACGGATTCAAGAGGTGGTTCGTACGGATTCTAGATGTGGCTCCCACAATAGTGTAGCACTTAGCTCCGCATAGCACTTTGTTCCGCACAAAACAGATGTTAATGGATCAGAGGGCCACAAAGTAACCAAATAGAGGCCAATAGTTATTTAAGTCCCCCAAGACATAGGACTCCTGTGGTAGGACTTACAAAACATAATTGTATATAAAGTCATAATCAAATATTCTTTAAAAGTAAAACAAACATAACCATGGATTTCTTTTTAAGCAAATAGGGTTCAGAAATAAAACGACGTAACTGAAATATTAATATAGTTTATAATAATTTATAATAGTTTATAAAATATAACTGGTATAAAATAAGTATGGTACGTCAAAATATAAGCAAAATACATTTTAATAACTCAAAATATAATATAACTCACCTTAATTTTAATATCTTACTCTTTCTTTTCATTATCAAAAATCCTCGCAACTTCCAGTATATTTTCCTCCTCCTTTCTCTCTTTCTTTTCTTCTTTCATTTCTTTCCTTTTCTTTCTTCTTTCGCTCTTCAGATCACCTCCCCCTTTTTATAGGGAGATGAACGCAACACCTGGCCAACACGTGGTCAGGCCGAAATTATTGCACAAATTCGATTATAATTTCGTAAATTCATTCCTACCTTTAATAGATATTTAAGATAATTATTATTTGACTCAATATTTTAATATAATTATATAAACAAATTAATTCCTAATTAAATTATATTTTATCATATATTAACAAAAAATTAATTATTTATTTTATTACCACACCTATTATTATTATTATTATTATTATTATTATTATTATTATTATTATTTATCTATATTATTATTATTTATATTTTGACCCCTAAACTTTTAATAATTATATTATTTTACAAAATTACACATAATAATATATAATAAATTATATATTTTCTGAACTGAGATTAAATAATATTAGTATAAATTTTATAGAATAATTAAAAATCTGGGTTGTTACAATCTTCCCTACTTTTAAAATTTCGTCCTCGAAATTTGTCATAGGTGTAAGCTATTCGCTGCGCACTTTGATAAATATGTATTAGATGATTAATTTGATAGAAATACTGCCTCAAAAAAAAAAAACTTTACCAAAAATCACTCACTGTCTAGTTGTCAAAAATTATTTTGGGCCAAAATGAGAAATAATTGGTGACTTTAAAAATTTTTCACTCGTTTTGTTTACGATAAAAATAAATAAAAATGAGAACACAATGACAGAATTATATGCAAGAGTTGAAAAAAAACTGAGATGAACTTTTTATTGATGGGACATAGTTTCAAAATTAGTATCTTTATAATTTGAATCCACCTTTAAAAGTCGAAATAAGTTTTTTTTTTTTAATATTGAACTGAAAATTATATGTATTTAATTATATTATAATTTTGGTGGGTGCTTTAGCTTGACATCCTTCTTTTCTTTTCCTTTTTTTGCTATAACAAATATAAATGATATCTATTATCCTTCACAAATTATGCATAAAAAAAAATTTAATATATATAATCATATAAAATTATAATATAATTAAATCGATTATCAAAATATAATATTTAGGTACTAATTACCCGCTATCCTACTTCTTAAATGTGCATGTGTCCTATGCTCCAATGATGATTTTTTTTTAAAAAAAAATAAACCATTGCTCTGATACCATTTGTCACGACCCGCTCCCCGTACCCAAGGGTTAAGTATCGTGATGGCCAGTAACCGAGGTTACTTCCGGCCAATTCTTAAACAAATTAATAAATGCAAACGGAAGAAATATTTAAGTAAGGGTACCAAAATAATCATTGGAGTTTCTATTTTTATTGCAAAATTATGTTGACCAAAAAGGCCGATATTTACATATAAAAATGGAATAAAAGTGTTGTGTGTGTCTATTCTGCAGCCCCGCATCTAAGACTTTCCAAAAACTATTTCTGAATTGCATTGTTTTCTAAAAATTAGTAAACAACTATAAGCACATGGTAGAGTGAGAAATATTATACCAAGAGTATAACGGACACGAAATAACTATGGATAATTAGTTAGGCCAAAACATTTACATAACTTAGTTGGAACAAATAATGTTTTAAGAAGCAAAACCGAGATTATGTAAACAAATCATTTAAGTGACAGAAGCTGAAATACAGAAATTATGTAAGTATATAACTATAACCACGGTACTAAACAGAACAGAACAGAGGTCACAGAAGTAACAGTCAGAACAGAGGTACGGATTCAAGAGGTGACTCGTACGGATTCAAGAGGTGACTCGTACGGATTCTAGAGGTGGCTCCCACAATAGTGTAACACTTAACTCCGCACAGCACTTTGTTCTGCACAAAACAGAAGTCAATAGATTAGAGAGCCACAAAGTAACCAAACAGAGGCCAATGGTTATTTAAGTCCCCCAAGGCATAGGACTCCCGTGGTGGTACTTACAAAACATAATTGTATATAATGTCATAATCAAATATTCTTTAAAAGTAAAACAAACATATCCATGGGTTTCTTTTTAAGCAAATAGGGTTCAGAAATAAAACGACGTAACTGAAATATTAATATAGTTTATAATAATTTATAATAGTTTATAAAATATAACTTGTATAAAATAAATATGGTAAATCAAAACATAAGTAAAATATATTTTGATAACTCAAAATATAATATAACTTACCTTAACTTTAATATCTTACTCTTTCTTTTCACTATCAAAAATTCTCTCAACTTCCAATATATTTTCTTCCTCCTTTCTCTATATATTTTCTTCCTCCTTTCTCTCTTTCTTTTCTTCTTTCTTTTCTTTCCTTTTCTTTCTTCTTTCTCTCTTCAGATCACCTCTCCCTTTTTATAGGGAGATGAACGCAACACCTGGCCAACACGTGGCCAGGCCGAAATCATTGTACAGATTCGATTATAATTTCGTAAATTCATTCCTATCTTTAATAGATATTTAAGATAATTACCATTTGACTCAATATTTTAATATAATTATATAAATAAATTATTTTTTAATTAAATTACATTTTATCATATACTAATAGAAAATTAATTATTTATTTTATTACCACACCCATTATTATTATTATTATTATTATTATTATTATTATTATTATTTATCTATATTATTATTATTTATATTTTGACAGTAAAGTTGTTGAACTGATAGTATGATGTTAGTAAATGGCTAAGCATTGAAGAATTCAAAAGTGCAACCAATAAGAAAAGCCCATTGTTGAATCCAAAAGTGGTTGGTTGCATTAGGAAAGCCATCTTCCAATGATCAGTTAAATTGGTTGGTTGCATTGGAAGAGGGCATACCACTCTGGAAATTGGTTGGTTGCAGTCCTATTAAGTGTTTTATAATTAGTTCTTTTCTCGTCACATTGTCCAGGAGGTAATAACATTGAGGATTTGGCTTCTATTGATTCACTAAATTATTTTCCTAACTTGATGGTAAGGCTTTGTAATGTGAGCTGTTTGGCGTGTTCTTAAACTTCTGATCAATTATTGGATTTGACATAAATCTGTTTTGCAGTGGTGTAATGTTGAATCATATGAAAATTTAATAATGAACATTGGGTCCAAATTGCTGCCTGCTATATCTACTTGAATTATTCTTTTTAATCCAAGTATTTTGAGTTGTTATGTGTTGCTACAGGACTATGTTATTTATTAATTACAAAACCATGTTTCCAATTCAGAGTAAAGTCTGTGACTAACTTTGTAATGTTTTCAAATCACCTTTTTTTTCTAGCAGTCTATATGGTTTTTGTTGACCCCTGGTTTTGTCTGCTGTAACAAATATTTGCCATGTCAGGTCCATCTGCAGGTTGATTACCCATTCAGTGGACTTCATCTGTTATTTGATTTTTTTCCCTCTTAAAGAACGAAATGTATGATTTAAGAGGATAATGTTGAGTTTTACAACAATACTTGTTGTGGGGGTATGAGGTGCTCTAGAGTTAAGTTGATTGGAAACTTAAAAAATATTTCTTCTTCTTTTATTTATTTATGTTGCTACAGGACTATGTTATTTATTAATTACAAAATGTATGATTTTTTTTTTTTTAGGGAATACTTACATCTGGTTAACAATATTTCTTCTTCTTTTATTTATTTATTTTATATTATATATACAAGCAACTAAGAATCCTGTTATAGGTCCAGTTAAAATTGATTAGATAAAGTCATAAAGGCACCAAGTAACAGTTATTACCTGTAAGAAAGATTACTGTAAAATGTGTGTTTTTCTCATTTAGCTCAAATATTAACAATAGCCACTAATGATGATATTCCTTTTCCTCCAACCATTGAATCGCTTAGAAACGCCCGTTGGTTGCATTGGAAGAGGGCATTGGAAGAATCCTAAAGTGAATCCAAAAGTGCAACCAAAAGTGCAAATTTATTTACTTTTTATGAGGGCATGCCATTGTTGCTCCAAAAAGTTTAGGAGCACAGAAAATTTTCACAAAATCAAACATAGATATTTGAGTTTGATTTTGTGAGTAATGAATGCTATACTTGTCACTTTTTTATACCATATTAATGTGCCACTTCATGGTTCAATACGGTATTGAAAATAAACATGAGTGGTGAGCAGTGGCAAAGTCAGAATTTCAAGAAGAGGCACAATTGAATTAAAATCTTGGTAAAAATCGCAATCTAACTTAATTTTTATTTGATGGTAAGACTAAAAATTAATGAGATTGCAAAGATATATTTAAATATAAATTTAGGTTAACTGGTTATTATCTGTATTATTATATTTAAATATAAGTTTAAGTTAACTAATCATTATTTGTATTATTAATAATTTGATCATATAACATTCATTTCATGTCCACTCTCCATTAATTTCATGTATAGTGCGATTTTAATTTAAACTTTGATTTACAATTCAAATGTTATAGGATACTGGCTAATGTAAAGAGATAAAAAAGCTGCAATCATTCATTGGGGGCAATTACTACATCAAGTAAGCTTTGACTATATTTTAGGGCATTTTTAATTTATTTATCAAATTAGTCATTTTAGTTTCTACACCTATGATCTTGAAACTATATATCCTTGTTAAATTTAATAAGTTTGGTTGTCAAAAAAATGGGACTAGATGCGTCATTTAGCAACTTGACTATTTTAGTTGATTTTTAAATTTTTTTATGAAATGAAAAAGAATTATGTTTTGGATGATTTGTGGATTATTTTTTTTTTTGGTAGGTGAATAGATAATTGTAAAAGAAAAAGTTGTTGATTAATGTATAGGACATGACATTTCGTTTTATTAACTATTTTTTTCTATTGACTATTTAGCCAAAATATAAGTCCCAAACAGGCTTAAGAGCATCAATATGAAACTAGTTAAAATTTTATTACCATTTGAACTTAAACATTACTTTTGTCTATTTTGGTTTTACATCTTTTTAAATACATTCTCCAACAATTTTTTTATTATTTCTCTATACTATTTAAATATTATTTCTCTATCTTGGGTAAATTACGCTACTTCAATTGTGTTAACACCAAATTTTGGCCTGTTAGTAAGAAAGCTTGATTGCTTTAATGAGCTTAGTAGCTTGGTCAGCCTTACTTGCTTGCCTTTCTGATTTTGGTATCAATGAGTTAGCTTTACCGAGGATCGGGCAGGCATGCAGGTTGATGAAAATGATTATCCATCAGAGGAATCTTATTGACAAACACTTTTGTAAGTATATTTTACATAATTTACTTTTCAAATCACTACAAGCATTTCATTTAATATATCTGGTTGTGTTGAACAAACGGGACCTCGATTGGATCTCCAGTTAGACAATTAGAAGGAAAATTGTAAAACACAACACTTAAAAGGCCCGTTAGGGGGCCGAAATTGCGAAATGACAACCGAAAACCACCGAAACTTGGCACGGACAGCTTGTTCAAGCCTAAATAGACTTGTAGGAACAAACGGGACCTCGATTGGATCTCCGGTTAGAAAATTAGAAGAAAAATTGTAAAACACAAGACTTAAAAGGCCCGTTCGGGGGCCGAAATTGCGAAATGACCACTGAAACTACCGAAACTTGTCACGGACAACTTGTTCAAGCCTAAATAGACTTGTATGAACAAACGGGACCTCGATTGGATCTCTGGTTAGAAAATTAGAAGGAAAATTGTAAAATACAAGACTTAAAAGGCCCGTTCGGGGGCTGAAATTGCGAAATGACCACCAAAACCACCGAAACTTGGCACGGACAGCTTGTTCAAGCCTAAATAGACTAACAGGAACAAACAGGATCTCGATTGGATCTCCGGTTAGAAAATTAGAAGAAAAATTATAAAACACAAGACTTAAAGGGCCCTTTCGGGGCCCGAAATTAAGAAATGACAACTGAAACTACCGAAACTTGTCACGGACAGCTTATTCAAGCCTAAATAGACTTGTAGGAACAAATGGGACCTCGATTGAATTTCCAATTAAAAAATTAGAAGGAAAAATGTAAAACACAAGATTTAAAAGGCCCGTTTGGGGGCTGAAATTTCGAAATGACCACCGAAACCACCGAAACTTGGCACGGACAGCTTGTTCAAGCCTAAGTAGACTTGTACGAAAAAACGGGTCCTCAATTGGATCTTCAATTAGAAAATTAGAAGGAAAATTATAAAACACAAGACTTAAAAGGCCCGTTCGGGGGCTGAAATTGCGAAATGACCACTGAAACCACTGAAACTTGGCACGGATAACTTGTTCAAGCCTAAATAGACTTGTAGGAATAAATGAGACCTCGATTGGATTTCTGGTGAAAAAATTAGAAGGAAAAATGTAAAACACAAGACTTAAAAGGCCTGTTCGGGGGCCGAAATTTCAAAATGACCACCGAAACCACCGAAACTTGGCATGGACAGCCTTTTCAAGCCTAAATAGACTTGTACGAACAAACAGGACCTCTATTGGATCTCCAGTTAGAAAATTAGAAGGAAAATTGTAATACACAAGATTTAAAAGGATCGTTCAGGAGCCGAAATTGCGAAATGATAACCGAAACCACCAAAACTTGGCGCGAACAGCCTTTTCAAGCCTAAATAGACTTGTAGGAACAAACGGGACCTCTATTGGATCTCCGGTTAGAAAATTAAAAGGAAAATTGTAATACACAAGACTTAAAAGGTTCGTTCAGGAGCCGAAATTGCGAAATGACAACCGAAACCACCAAAACTTGACACGGATAGCTTGTTCAAACCTAAATAGACTTGTAAGAACAAACATGACCTCGATTGGATTTCCGGTTAGAAAATTACAACGAAAAATGTAAAACACAAGACTTAAAAGGCCCGTTCGGGAGCCGAAATTGCAAAATGACCACTGAAACCACCAAAACTTGGCACAAGCAACTTGTTCAAGCCTAAATAGACTTGTATGATCAAACTTGTATGAGCAAACAACACCCGATTGGACTTCCCGTTACAAAATTAAAATCAAAATTGTGAAGTTCATATCGAGGTTTTTTTTTTTTTTTTGTCAATCTAATATTGTTTTTTCTTTTTTCATGTGACAGATTGACAATGGTAGAAAATAGTTTGGGCTGCATCAGAAGATTTGATTTTGTGTTTTTGGAAATATTTTGACATAGGATTTTGGTAAATGATTTATGAATTAAATGTTTAGCATCAAAATATTTGGTGTTATGTTTTTGCAAATATTTTGGCATAAGATTTTAGTAAATGACTTGTTGGTTAGATGTTTAACATCAAAATATTTGGTTGTGATTTTGAAAATATTTTGACATAGGATTTGGTAATGTATTTATGGGTTTGATGTTAATAGTTCGTAAGTACTTTGGTATGCATGTTTTAGATTGTCAGAGAATTGTAATTATATTTATTGAGATTTTTCATAGCTATTAATTTTGAATTATTATGAATGTCTTGCACAGGTGTATTGTTATTTACATTACATTTGTGTATATATTGTGCACAGGAAAATAGGTGTTTTGGATTATTTTGAACAGGAAAATTATTGAAATCAAAATTTGTGTAGTGAATTTTTAGTGACATGTGGTATTTTGGTCGCTGTTAATATATTTGGCGATAACATATTGTTTTTATTACTAAAAGTTAGTGGTTATTCCAAGAACTTTTATCAACCAAAACATACTCGTCGCAAAAAACGTGATTTTTAGCGACCAAAGTAATTTTGTTGTTAAATAGTACCTTTGGCGACGCATTTATTTGTCGCTAAAACTACATAGCCTATCCAAATTTTAACCTTTTAGCAACAAACTGTAATTTTATAGCGACAAAATATATGATTTTTGGCGACCAATTTTGCTTGTCGCTAAATGTTTACATACGGTGACCGTTTCTGATTTCGTCACCAATACTTTTAGTGACAGACCTTTGGCGACCAATTGTATACTTGTCGCCGATTCTTTTGGTGACGAAATTTGTACTTTTGGCGACCAATTTTTGGGTCACCAAATGTGTTTTTTGTTATAGCGGCTATGTACAAAATTGTGTTGAATGTTAGATTGATTAGGGTTTGCTCCATCTTCAAATCTTGTATTTATAGATGTTGGAGTATCTTAAAAATCGTGGTAGCCTCTTGCAAATCAGCAACAACCTCCTGAAAATCTCTCATGATCTCCTGAAAGTGGGGTGTTGGATTGCCTTCTACAATGACATTTGTCCCAACCTTCTCTTTCTTCCATGCAAGCGGTTGGTTTGTTCCTCAAAGATAGGATTAATTAGATCCTTCTAAGAATATGAGCTGTTAGATTGTGGGTAAAGGTCTTGGATGAATAATAAGTGCCTTTATTTGGTCAAAAGATATCCCATAAAAATAGGAAAAATGTTTCAAACCCCCATTTCCTACCACCCTTTGACCTCATTTCTCTGCCATTGGCCAGTTTTTTTTATTTTATTTTATTTATTTTTTTCCCTTCTCCTCTAATCACTACCTGTCACGTGTGTGTAGGGGGTGGTGGGGGTAGTAATTAGAGAGGGGTCTCTATCAATGCTGTAAAAATAATTACTGTTAAAAAAGTTTGAATTCTAACCCTTGGATGAAAAGTTTGTTGTTATCTTTCTATCTTTGATGAGTGTTAGGTGTCCCACTTTTACATTCATTCATCACATGTACATACATACATATATATATATATATATATAACAATATTTAATATCTAAATATTAACAGGTGGTTTGAAATAATCTAAATAAGTATATTTGTTGACTTTTTATAAAATTTGAGTTAGATATAAATTGTGTTTGAAATAATGTGTTAAAGAGATTATATAACTTAAATAAAATAATATAATTTAAATAAATTTTTAATTTTTTTAAATCACGCCATATAAGGTCTAAATATCTAATATATAGACACACAACTACTATCCCCTGGCTTGTAGCGATTGAGTCAAATCATGAGGGTTGATTCGCATGATTCAGAATCAAAGCACCATTTGCCACCATTAAAACATGCTACTGTCACTCACTTTGCATCACCACATGCACACGTGGCACCGTTTCATTGAACTATCATTTTTAGTACAAACAATAACACAAGTAATATTTAAATTTCAAGACTTGAATTTTATTAAAAGCACACTTATCATTTTAACAAGGGAGCTTTTTTGATAAATTCATTTTCTAAGAGTTTTATTCCATCCAACCCATATTCTTTTTGACTATTCCATTACGTCCAATTTGAGATAAGAAGACCAAAATACCTTTTTCATCTACTTATGTTCTATTTAGTTCACATTATTTTCTTATATTTCAATAAGTCCTATGGGTGACATAATTACCAAAATACCCTTAATGTGAATGTTCACACCGTCAATATAAATGTTTATATCGTCAATGTGTAGGGGCCCGGCTCATGTCGATCCTCGTGGGTGCCCGGAAAAATTCGAGTCAGGCCTGGCCGGCTCACAAGCCAAAAAAATAGGTCCGACCTGGCCCGTTGATAATATGAATATTCACATTGACAAGTTAACATTCAAATTGATAGGAGTGTAAAATTGGCCTGCTGCCCGTGGGCGGCCCGAAACCAGCCCGTCGCCCGGGGCGGGCCTGGACCGGCCCGTTCACAATATGAATATTCACATTGACATATTAACATTAATATTGACAAGAGTGTAAAATTGGCCAATGACCCGTGGGCAGCCCGAAGCCCGGGCCCGGGCCCGGGCTCGGGTAGAGGGTAGGCCCAGCCCGGCCCGGCCCGGCCCGTTGACAATATGAATATTCACATTGACATGTTAACATTCACATTGATAGGAGTGTAAAATTAGTCCGCGGACTGTGGCCGGCCCGAAACCTGCCTGCGGCTCGTGGGCTGCCCTGGGCGGGCCCGGCCCGACCCGTTGATAATGCAAATATTCACATTGACATGTTAACATTCACATTGATAAGAGTATAAAATTAGCCCGCGCCCCGTGGCTGCCCGAAACTAGCCCACGGCCCGTGGGCGGCCCGAGGCGGGCCCGACCCGGCCTGTTGACAATGTGAATATTCACATTGACATATTAACATTCACATTGATAAGAGTGTAAAATTGACTCGCGTTCTATGGGCGGCCCGGGGCGAGCCCGGTCCAGCGCTTTGACAATGTGAATATTCACATTGACATATTAATATTCATATTGATAGGAGTGTAAAATTGGCCCATGGCCCGTAGGCGGCCCGAAGCCCGCCCGCTGCCCAGGGCAGGCCCGGCCCGGCTCGTTGATAATGTGAATATTCACATTGACATATTAACATTAACATTGATAAGAGTGTAAAATTAGCCCGTGACCCGTGGGCAGCCCGAAGCCCGGCCCCGGGCCGACGCGGGCCCGGCCCGTTGACAACGTGAATATTCACATTGACATGTTAACATTTATATTGATAAGAGTGTAACATTAGCCCGTGCCCCGTGGCTGCCCGAAACACGCCCACGGCCCGTGGGCAGCCCGAGGCGGGCCCAGCCCGGCCTGTTGATAATGTGAATATTCACATTGACATGTTAACATTCACATTGATAAGAGTGTAAAATTGACTCGCGTCCCATGGGCGGCCCGGGGTGGCCCGGGTTTGGGTCCGGGCCTACTCCGGGCCGCAGGCGAGCTTCGGGCAGCGGACAAGTTTTACACTCCTATCAATGTTAATGTTAACATGTCAATGTGAATATTCACATTGTCACGGGTCGGGCCAAGCCCGCCTCGGGCTGCGATCGGGCTTCGGGCTGCCCACGGGCTGCGGGCCAATTTTACACTCCTATCAATGTGAATGTTAACATGTCAATGTAAATATTCACATTGCCAACAGGTCGGGCCAGGCCCGCACCCGGGCCGCCCACGGGTTTCGGACAGCCACGGGGCGCGGACTAATTTTACACTCCTATCAATGTGCATGTTAACATGTCAATGTGAATATTCACATTGTCACGGGTCGGGCCAAGCCCGTCTCGGGCTGCGGTCGGGCTTCGGGCCGCCCACGGGTTGCGGGCCAATTTTACACTCTTATCAATGTGAATGTTAACATGTCAATGTGAATATTCACATTGTCAACGGGCCGGGCCGGGCCCGCCCCAGGCAGCGGGCGGGCTTTTGGCCGTCCATGGGCCGTGGGCCAATTTTATACTCTTATCAATGTGAATGTTAACATGTTAATGTGAATATTCACATTGTTAACGGGCCGGGCCGGCCCGCCCCGGGCGGCCCATGGGCCGGGGGCGGGTTTCGCACCGCCACGAGACGGGAGCCAATTTTACACTTCTATTAATGTAAATGTTAACATGTCAATGTGAATATTCACATTGTCAACGGGCCGGGCCGGGCCGAGTCGGGCCCGCCCTAGGCTGCTGTCTAGTTTTATACTCTTATCAATGTGAATGTTAACATGTCAATGTGAATATTCACATTGTCAACAGGCCAGGCCGGGCCCGCCCACGGGCCGTGGGCAGGTTTCGGGCAGCTACGAGGCGCGGGCTAATTTTACACTCCTATCAATGTGAATGTTAACATGTCAATTTGAATATTCACATTGTCAACGGGCCGGGCCGGGCCTGCCCCGAGCTGCGGGCGGGCTTTTGGCCACCCATGGGCCGCGGCCCAATTTTATACTCTTATCAATGTGAATGTTAACATGTCAATGTGAATATTCACATTGTCAACGGGCCGGACCGCGCCCGCCCCGGGCCGCCCATGGGCCGCGGGTGGGTTTCGCGCCGCCACGGTACGGAGGCCAATTTTACACTCTTATTAATGTGAATTTTAACATGTCAATATGAATATTCACATTGTCAATGGGCCGGGCCCGCCCTGGCTCGCGGGTGAGTTTCGGACCGCCCACGGGCCAATTTACATTCCTATAAATGTGAATTTTAAAATATGAATATTCACATCATTAAATTGCTAATCGTTGAAAAAATATTTATAAGGGTATCAAAATTAAATATAAGGGCATAAGTGTCCAAGAAAATAGTGTAAATCAAGAAAATGGACTTTATGGAATAAAACTATAAATACATGGGACTAAATGGGTTAAAAAATTCCTTTATGAATTTCTTGGGTTAAAACACTTCTAAATTAGACTTATCAATAAAAATCCCTTTTAAGAATTTACGTATTATGATTTAATTTATTTATTATTTATTTTTATCTTTATCCTTATTTATCTAAATTATATATGTATCCCGTGTGTCACTTGCCTATATATATATATGTGTGTGTGTGATTTTTCGTCTCCAATTTAACTAGAGTGAATGAAAATAGATGCAAATTTAAATTAAAAAAAAAATTATTATTTTTATTATTATTATTATTATTATTATTTTTCTCTAAAATTTCAAACCCTAAAATTCTTGCTAAATAGAGTAACTGTTAAGGAGTAACAATACAAATGTCGATAATAAGCCAACCTGACATAAAAATGTTGGTGTTATAACATTTGACAACTGTTATACATTGTAATTGAATGGGTGTAATATAAGTGATTAATCTTGTCTGATATAATATCAAAATGCTCCTTCAAACTTTTAAATTAATGATATGTATTTTTTTTTTAAAACATAAAAAAGATAGAGAAATAATGTGATTCCAAATAGATTACAAATAAAAGAAAAAAAAAACTTTTTACTATCTTCCAAAAAAAAAGGCCTAATTCATTGTGCCCTTTGGTTTCCCCCATCTGCCAGCAAGATCTTGCCTCCTGGTTTCAAAATTGTATTTACTATCCATATTGCTACTCACTGAGCTATCAGCTGACTTAGTTGTTTACTATTTTTAGGTGTTAGAAGGACTTAGAGTGGACTCATGGCATAGCGGGGACTCGATTGCATGGACCTCTAGGGCATTTATTTATTTTAGAGTGTTATGCCAAGTTTGTGCATATTTGTATTTATTTTTATTGAAGTTCATTTAAGATTATTTTTGATATGTGGGTTGTTTATATCCATCAGTTTGGATGGTTTTGATTACGGTTGATTTTGCCGTTTATAATTGTGGCATGTATGGATTGAGTTTTGGTTATTTTTTTTTTGGACTATTGCTTAGTTGTTCAATATGATTATGGATTCGTGTTTTAGGCTTACGTGTGCCTTAGGCTAAGGCTCTGTGGGCCACGGCCGGTCATACCCGAGTTTGGGGTGTGACACCACATGCACACATGGCTCTATTTCATTGGACTATCATTTTTAATACAAACAACAACACAAGTAATATTTAAATTCCAAGACTTGAATTTTATTAAAAACACACTTATCATTTTAACAATTTACGTATTATGATTTAATTTATATTTTAAATTTGCATCTATTTTCATTCACTTTAGTTAAATTGGAGACGAAAAATCACACACACACACATATATATATATATATATATAGGCAAGTGACACACGTGATACGTGATTACGTGTGCCTTACGTGATACGTGGTTACGTGTGCCTTACGTGTTTTTAATAAAATTCAAGTCTTGGAATTTAAATATTACTTGTGTTGTTGTTTGTATTAAAAATGATAGTCCAATGAAATAGTGCCACGTGTGCATGTGGTGTCACACCCCAAACTCGGGTATGACCGGCCGTAGCCCACAGAGCCTTAGCCTAAGGCACACATAAGCCTAAAACACGAATCCATAATCATATTGAACAACTAAGCAATAGTCCAAAAAAAAAAAAAAACCAAAACTCAATCCAGACATGCCACAATTATAAACGGCAAAATCAACCATAATCAAAACCATCCAAACTGATGGATATAAACAACCCACATATCAAAAATAATTTTAAATGAACTTCAATAAAAATAAATACAAATATGCACAAACTTGGCATAACACTCTAAAATAAATAAATGCCCTAGAGGTCCATGCAATCGAGTCCCCGCTATGCCATGAGTCCACTCTAAATCCTTCTAACACCTGAAAATGGTAAACAACTAAGTCAGCTGATAGCTCAGGGATCATGGAAAGAATTTCTAAATTATATAAATTATATATGTATCACGTGTGTCACTTGCCTATATTTATATATATATATATATATATGTATGTGTGTGTGATTTTTCGTCTCCAATTTAACTAAAGTGAATGAAAATAGATGCAAATTTAAAATAAAAAAAATTATTATTATTATTATTGTTATTATTATTATTATCTAAAATTTCAAACCCTAAAATTCTCGCTAAATAGAGTAACTGTTAAGGAGTAACAACACAAATGTCGATAATAAGCCAACCTGACATAAAAATGATGGTGTTGTAACATTTGACAACTGTTACACATTGTAATTGAATGGGTGTAATATAAGTGATTAATCTTGTCTGATATAATATCAAAATGCTCCTTCAAACTTTTAAATTAATGATATGTATTTTTTTTTTTTAAAACATAAAAAAGATAGAGAAATAATGTGATTCCAAATAGATTACAAATAAAAGAAAAAAAAACTTTTTACTATCTTCCAAAAAAAAAAAGGCCTAATTCACTGTGCCCTTTGGTTTCCCCCATCTGCCGGCGAGATCTTGCCTCCTGTTATTGGATCTGACCCTGCTTTTGATCCACAAGCGCCACAACATATTCAGTTAGAATTTCTAAACAAAATTTATGTAGAAGTGATCAAAAAAATATTGGAGTAATGTCGGGTATCTTTGGTTTGGCTTTGTAGAGTGATTTTGAAAAAAAATTTTAAAAAAAATTTGTTTGGTTTGTAATTTTTCTAAAACAATTTTCAAAATCATTTTCTCTCTCTTACACATCAATTAATTATTTTTTCTCTTTCCTCTCTCATTTTTAATCATTTTTTTCTCACACACATTTACTCAATTACAACAAAATAGCAAATCATTCCAAACTCCTAAACTCCAAAATTACTTTCAAAATACACAATCAAACAAACAAACAAAAATTTCTGAACTCTCTCCCCAAGACAATTTAAAAAAATTACTCTCTCAAAATCAAACCGAACATACCCGTCATTTTTGCTGGTTTCTTCTTATCTGTGTTTTTAGTTGATCTCTTTCTTTTTTTTTTTAAAAAAAAAAAAAATTAAAATTTCAAAGATTTTTAACTAGCCGTGAAACCAAAGTTTGGCTTAGTGGAGGTAATAATAATGCAAAACAAAATGTTATACCTATAATAATCTCCCTTACCTAGGTTGAGCATTGGCCCTAATGCACTTCCAACCATTACCAACCATGACACCAACTTTACGATGGTCATCTCCAAAAGAAAGTATTTTATAAAAAAATTTATAAAAAGAGTTAAAATTGATGAAATCCACTGAAAAAAATAAAGAAACATCGAATGCATGATAATCAATTTTTGCAAATTATATATATGTATATATATATATATATTTGTATTTAGTGGAATTTTCACCAATTTTAATTCATTTTTCTTCATTTTAGAAGTCTATAAATTAGAAATTGGTAATTCTCAAACATAAAATAAAAAGATTCACTAAATACTGAAAATTGAATTTGTATATTTCTATCAACCTATTGACTTGTAACATGTCAACAAAAGTGAATTTGTAAACATCAAAGATTCCATTACTCAAATAAAAATAAAATACTCATGTTTTATGTCACAGTGCTATATTCTCCAATTCTCATAGCAGAGGAGGTTGTGAGTTCAAGCCCATATGAAGGTTTTGGAGGTGATTGATTATGTTTTACTTTCTCCTCATATCTAGCCTAGTGTAGATGCTAAAAGGTAACAAAAAATTAAATAATAAATAAATAAATAAATAAAAATGAGAGAGTTGGTAGAAATGTTAAAATAGTAAATTTTAAAATTTCATCTAATCATAGGAGTTTTAGACATAAAATTTGTACAAAAAATTTAAAATAAATAAATAATTAAAAAAATTCAAAAAAAGCCCATGATGAACGCTATATTTGTAAAAACCTATAGGGTAGATGCCAAAATTTTAAATCCATTACTCAGAAAATAAAAATAAAAATAAAAATTAAAAATACAGAGTTGTAGGCAGAAGAAGAAATGAAAACAATTCTGAATAAGAGAAGTTGTTGAGATCAGTTGGCATGAAAACAGAAGTGCCCCAAACGGGTGACCTGAGAACACACATTGTGATATTGAGAAAGAGAAAGAAAAGAGAAAGAGACTGAGATTTAAAAGCAACCAAACTCAAAATCACAGTGTGTGTTCTCATGTTCACACCTCTGGGGTATGCTTCAGTCATGTATGTATGCATGTGTACACTGATCTTCATTGCAAAGACTTGTCTCTGTTTTATAGTAATTGTGGAAATAGACATATCATGACAATGTGTGTGCCACTGTGTGGTCATTTATATAAAAAATGTTGTCATCTCTTGTGTTTCTTGGATAGTTCAGTAAAGATAAACAGAAACTTGTTTAAGAACAATTTCTCAAAATTTAAACCAAACAAAGCCTAAGATCCCTTCTCAAAAAAATATAAAATTTTCTTATTTTGGTAATTTAACGTGTAATATTTTGTTTTGTTTTTGTTTTTGTTCTTGTTTTTGTTTTTGTTTTTGTTTTTTTTTTAATTTTTTTGTTTTTGTTTTTTTTTTTTTAACGTAATCAATTCAAAATAGATAGGAGATTATTATTATTATTGTTATGTAATCTGTTTAAAAATAGACAGGAGATAGTTACTATATATATATATATATATACACCATTATATGTATGGAAACCTCCAAATCTTATCCTCGTGTCATACGATAGATTTTTATTTGTTAAAATAAAAAATTATTATATTATAATTGTGTGAATTTATAAAGTATATTTTTGTAAATCATTATATTATAATAGTATTATATTATAATTGTGTGAATTTACAAAAATATACCATTTGACTAAAACTATGAGGTTTTGCGTGATTTACAGGCATGTCAAGGCAATAATGCCTAAGTTGTGGAAACATACTTAGAAAAATTTAACTTTTAAAACAGGAGGTTGTGTGAGGTTCAAAGGGATTAGAAAAAATATAATAAAATAAAATAAAATAAAAAACTGTTGGTTCTTATTTTGTCTCAATTAAAAGGATTTGAAAGCTCTATGGAACTTTAAATGTTAAAAAGAGAGGTAAATAAAGGGAAATGAGCACCAAAACACATACTTTATAAATTCAATGGATTGAAAATTACAAAAGCATTAAAAACATGTTTGAAAATATCAAATTAAGTGATGTAAATGCAATTGAAGTCTTAAAACAATGCCTATGAAAGCCAAAAAAAACATTAATTTGACACGGATGTTATAGAAACTAAAAATCTAAAGCTAAATCTATGGCAAATGTGCTTTTCAAGAATACTCCTAAGTTGAACTATGACTAAACTAAGGATAAATAGCACTGGGCCATATACTAAATTATGTTGAATGTTAGATTGATTGGGATTTACTCCATCTTCAATTCTTGTATTTATAGATATTGGAGTCTCTTAAAAATCGTGGTAGCCTCTTGCAAATCAGCAACAGTCTTATGAGAATCTCTCATGATCTCCTGAAAGTGAGGTGTTTTATGTCAAATTTAAAATAAAAAACATTAATTTGACATCAAAGATTCCATTACTCAAATAAAAATAAAATACTCATGTTTTATGTCACAGTGCTATGTTCTCCAATTCTCATAGCAGAGGAGGTTGTGAGTTCAAGCCCATATGAAGGTTTTGGAGGTGATTGATTATGGCCTATTTTGGGAACAACGGTAAAAAGCCAGTTTTTTGACTTTTTAGCTTTTTTAGCAAAAAAAGTCAGCTTTTTTACCCAAAACAACCCAGCTTTTTGCCAAAAAAGCCACCAAAAAAGCCAAAAAGCCAAAAAGTCAGCTTTTTACCAACTTCCCAAAACAATGTTTTACTTTCTCCTCATATCTAGCCTAGTGTAGATGCTAAAAGGTAACAAAAAATTAAATAATAAATAAATAAATAAATAAAAATGAGAGAGTTGGTAGAAATGTTAAAATAGTAAATTTTAAAATTTCATCTAATCATAGGAGTTTTAGACATAAAATTTGTACAAAAAAATTAAAATAAATAAATAATTCATAAAATTCAAAAAGGGCTCATGATGAACGCTATATTTGTATAAACCTATAGGGTAGATGCCAAAATTTTAAATCCATTACTCAGAAAATAAAAATAAAAAATTAAAAATACAGAGTTGTAGGTAGAAGAAGAAATGAAAACAATTCTGAATAAGAGAAGTTGTTGAGATCAGTTGGCATGAAAACAGAAGTGCCCCAAAGGGGTGACCTGAGAACACACATTGTGATATTGAGAAAGAGAAAGAAAAAGAGAAAGAGACTGAGATTTAAAAGCAACCAAACTCAAAATCACAGTGTGTGTTCTCATGTTCACACCTCTGGGGTATGCTTCAGTCATGTAGGTATGCATGTGTACACTGATCTTCATTGCAAAGACTTGTCTCTGTTTTATAGTAATTGTGGAAATAGACATATCATGACAATGTGTGTGCCACTGTGTGGTCATTTATATAAAAAATGTTGTCATCTCTTGTGTTTCTTGGAAAGTTATTCATATTTGGAAACTAATACCTAGTGAATTCACGGATTCAGAACCCTTTTAAGCATCAATATTAGGTTGGGTCCCATTAGATCCGACTCATTAGTTTCAACATGATGACATATTTTGGACATAAATGTCATCTACCAATAGAGATACTTAAAAATTTAAATATATCATTTACATTTAAAATTTATTAGTTTCAACATGATGACATATTTTGGACATAAATGTCATCTACCAATAGAGATACTTCAAAATTTAAATATATCATTTACATTTAAATTTAGTATCTCATTTATTTGATGATGATACTTATAACAAATGTAAGGTGCTTATTTTAAAATTAAGACACTTTTTTGAGTATACATATATATTGACAAATTACCAATATTCTTTTAAATTTTGTTGAAAATATAGATTATCTCCTATAATTTAAAAAATTACTATCACCCATTTATCAGAGTTGGTCCCTTAAAAGGATTAAAAAAAAAATCATTAACCTTCATTAAAAAAAAAAAAAAACTTTTCCTTACCTATTCTCGCAACCAACCATTAAACAACTGTGGGATCTCCCAGACGGGTGTCCCAGCGCACCTGACAATTCAAATAACTAGTTTGATTTTACGAGTATAATGTGAAACATAATAAGAGCTCAAATCTGGCAAATTTGTAGAAAATCTGCTAATCACAAGAAATGTCAAAAATGGACTACATCACTGGACTCTAAATCACCACCGGACTCTAAATCACCACCTAATCTTTTGTAAAAATTAAGAAACTCATAACTTGTGTCAAAGGGCACTGTCTGTCACAACCAAAGTATTTCGGTTCGGGAACTTAGGTATGACGGGGAAAGGTTATGAATTGAGCACACCCGCTCATTCGATCAAAGATCGGCTTTTGCTAATTCATGATATGAGATTTATAACCAAAATATGCTCATGTTCCGATTATTAATGCTAAATTTACTATGTGAAGGAAATAAGTATAGACTAAATCACTTATTTTGGAATGCTTTGATTTCATGCGTTTAAAAAATGTTTGAAAATGTGCAACTAAAAAAAAAAAGATGCGTTCACATGCATAGAAATCAAAATAATCCCAACTTCAACGAAACAACCTCCATCTACTGCCAATCATAGAGATATATCGGGTAAGCTTGTAGACGCATGGTAGAATGCTAGACATAGTAAGGAAAATGCACATAATCGGGATGCAAAGATGAATGAAGCTCGCCTAGTACTCATCCACACCAAGTTTAGTGCAAAGGGTTAGAAAACATGTATGATCCTATATGCAAATAAACTAATGCAATACATACACAAGAATGCAACTAAAGACTTGGCTACTAGCACATGACATGCGAACCATCGGAAGGCATGGGATTGTGTACAAAATCATATAAGAGATAAAGAAAGTAGTAGATAAAATGAGCCAAGTCTTATGCATGAAAAATGAATGCAAAATATGATGTAATGATGAATAAAGAAAATATGGCGCCAAAATTTGAAAAACTTCAAATATAAGGAATAGACAAAGAAGATAAAAAAATAGAAAATAAATAATAAAAGAAAGGGAAAAAAAGATGAATATACATACGTCTAAACTAAAGAAGTAAACTAGCAAGAATGAGGAAAGCTGAATAGATGAATTACACTAATAATGTTACCAAATGAAAGTGGAGAAGCTACCAAGTAAAAGAAGCTACGGAAAAAGATAAATAAATAAATAATGGAAAAAAAGATGACCCAAAGCACTTCTGTAACATAAGAATGTAAAAGAGAAGCACTAATTCCCTTACAATGCCATTAGAAGCTAGACATGATGAATTTACCCTCAATCATCATGAATAATGAGAGAATGGAATTCATCAAAGCCATGAAAGCTTCACAATGAGCACAATAGAGAATCTTAACCTCAATCACCAAAGGATGAGAGAAAGAGAAGCAAATAATGAAGTGAATGATAATCTATCCCTCTAATCATGAAAATAATCAAAGAGGAGATAGATTAGCTTCCTCAACTATCAAGCAATACAAATTACTACATGATGATTATGGAAGCAATCAAGTAAAAATAAATAAATAAAACAACCAAGCCCAAGAGATCTCCAACTTGGCCCATGCACTTCAGAGGTCCATAGAAGCTGTGACTATGGCTATGGATGTTTTAATCCAAATTCAAGATGAGTTGTAAGCCCATATAGGTGCATCACCGCCGCTCAAATCACAAAAAGACTTTAGTGGCATTGTTGCAAGTTGGAAAGTCAAGATCATGCAAGAGTTTATTGCACAATTCTGCCAAGGATCATGTCCAGACTCCACTCAAAGAATCTTTCATCCCCTCCACATGTCCTTATCTTGGGCTCTGCAAATCCTTGAGGACAAGGGGTATTTGAAACCTCTTGGCCTAGAACATCTGTTAGACCCTTTATCAGCCGATCATGACCCTACTCTGTACTGTGCCTTCCACTAACAAGCTGGCCATGAAATTGACCAATGTTCCTATCTCTGGCATAAAATCCAAGATCTTATTAATAGAAAAATCATCACACCCTCTAAACCAAGAATAGCCCCCAATCATGATAAAGCCATACCTTCATCAAGTGTTAACTTCATGCGGACCACCCCTACCTTCGACCCTAATCAATACATTGTATCTGCTAACCTGCCCTAACCACTAGTGCCTATACCTGAGGAAATGGGAATAATCGTCCTCTGGGAAGGACCATAAGAGAATAACCCGAATTTCATAGTAGTCTTCATGGGTCAAATAGAATGGTTGATTGTAGAATCAAAAGAATTGAAACAAATAGTACTGCTAGAGGGAGGATGCAGACTTATAGAGGATGAATGTATGGAGCTCTTTGTGACAACCCTAATCCGTAATTAACTACTAATTTGTAATTAAGACTGCCTAATAAGTATTCAAGATGAAATTGTGAGTTAATTGTGCATATTATGTGTTATTTGTGTTTCTATCTGTCTGTTGTAAGAATATCTGTCTAAAATTCTGCTTTGATTTGAAAATTGAAGGCCTTAACAGCATCTGAACATAAAATTGACTAGGTTAATGTGTTATTTGGGATTTGTAGAAATTTATGGCAAGTTTATTTAAATTCTGATTCAAATCCAAATAATTCGAATATATTAATTATTAAATTGAACTAACTTAGCTTTAATCATACTTAATTAGTTTAAACTAATTCAATCTATAAATACTTGATATAAGCTTAGCAAATGAAGGTTTTACTCATTTCTTGAGATCAAAACGTGAGGGAGAGAGAATTGGAATGAGAGCAACGATTTTTGTAGGAGATTAAATAATTGGCTTGAAATCTAGCTACAGATTTGGAAATTTGGAAGGAACAACTTAGAATTCTTGCTAAATCGAGACTTTAGGTGAGTAATCAAGTCCCAACTTTTGTGTTAAGTCACAAATTATGAGAAATCAAGTGAAATAAGAGATTAAGCATGAGAATTAAACTTAGAATGTACAATGGAAAATCAATCAATCTATGCATGCATGCATAATTTATGGATTTTTGGTTTACGTTTCACTCAATTCTTAGATGCAAGTGTTTATTTTTGTTAAAGTGTGAGAGCTCAACAAGATTTCATACATGTCACTTCATATAGTCATGTTTTGAGAAGAAAGAACTCCAACTTATACATGCATGTTTGTGACATGAATAGAAGAGCATGCTTTTGAAAGAATTGGTTCAATGTTAGGCCTTGATTTTATGAATCGATCTTCATTCCATGTTCTGGTACAAGTGTCTAAGTGTTTTCTACAAATTATGGCCCAAAATACCAAGTTTGAAGCTTTAAACACGTGTTTTGAACTTGTAATCCAATTCTGAAAATTCCAAAATTTGGTCGCATCGCTCGAACGTACATTTCGAGCTCTCTGAAGTTTTGCAGAGTTTGATGGCTAGCTCAGCGACCAAAAGACTGCTCAAGCGACCACCCTTTATTTTCAATCTTGGATTGAATGACCAAGAAGTTGGCTCGAGCGTAAAATGAGGGCTTTCAGTACTTTTTCAAACCAAGGGGTTGGCTCAACCGACCAAAGCATCGCTCAAGCGAACTACCCTATTTCTAAAATTTTGCAAAGTGTTTTCAAAATGTAAAATTGCATCCTCATTGCATCCTAGGCATTCTTAAGCCATGATTAAGCTATAATAATGAGGATAAGAAGTAAAAACACACTAAGAAAGAAATGTAATAAGTTAAGAGATTACAGAAAGTGTGTCTCAATGTGTATCCGTCATGTGTTTGTGTAGGTCAAGCACTAGTATCCGGCTTCTCTTTCTAAGTTATCTTTTCTACTTCTGGAGGTATCTGTGAGTAACAACTTTGTAAATATATGTTTTCTTATATGTATTTTCTAATTATACATTAAACTCTATTTTCGAAAATGTTATTTTCGGATTAGAATGAATGATTGTCCAAATTCTGAATTGTAGTCACTAACGAGTCCTATGGTCAATGACCAAGTAAGATCCCAGATCGCCGAAGGAGTCAAATTAGCCTCCCTTCTAAGTCCAACTTTCTTAGGTAGCGCACTACACTTTCGACAGATCTTAAAAGGCATTGACGCAAAGTCTCATAAGCAATGTAGGGGACTATATTGGTTTTTGATAAGGCAAGCATATAATACTAATAAGAGAATAGATACATAATGTACTTAGTTACAAAAATTAGTTGCATCAATATTACATCCAAAAATAAAATTCTAGATAGACTATACAAAACACAAAAAGAAATTTCTAACTTTTCTAGGACAGCCAAAAGTCTTCGAAGGTTTCCGGCTCATCGTTTTCTACTACAAGCTCCTCTTCAACACCTGGCATGATATGCCATGAGCTTTGAATGCCCACTAAACATATACACATCCCGTTCATTTTTCCCAATCTAATACACAATAGCAATTACAACAATATGGGACAAGAAAATGACATTCAAGTAAATAACCAAGGTTACAAGGTTAGTCGTTCGTAGTCTAGAAATCCCCCAAAGAGACTTCATCCTCCCAACCCCAAGAATCGGACGCAGATTATTCGGTATGTCCCCTCTTTTGCTGCTTTGTAGACCTTACCTCAGATGCCTACCAATGGTTGCATACCGCGTAGCGCCAACTGAGGACCTCAAAAGAGATTGGAAAATAAGGCCTTGCCCATTCCCCCCTTACACCAAACCACCTATGGTCCGAATACAACCGCTTTGTTCAAGGGTTTCGAACAACCACTTGCACAAGACTTTAACTTTCAAAAGCGTCCCGCTAACCAATTCAATTCGAACATAACTTCATCTCATAATAATACTCATGTGATCAAAACCCCATTAGCCACCCCATTAAGTTTTCCATTTAGATTAATGTTTTAAGTTAGTTAGTACAAGCAAGTAACAAAGGAATAAATTTGCATAAATGTGAGCATCACAACCATGATATATGTAATATCATACCAAGACATGATCATATATTAATAAGCATATTCATGAACACAAGAGCATAAAATACCAATGCAAAACAAAATTTCCAAATTTAGTACCACTTAAAGGTTAAAATCAAAATGGCTACTTCAGATTTTTCCCGAACTTGGCCTTGCTATGGTTCATAGAGAATTTAATCTAGTTTTCAGAACATATTTCAGAAATGGAATAGATTTTTTAGATTTTTAGTTATTTAAGAAACACTTTAGTGCTGTCCAGATTCGTCGACTGTTACGAAAATTAGATTTTCTTACAAACCGCTCACTCTTTTTCAATAAAACCAATTTTTTCTTGAAAGATAACTCCTTAAGGAAGATTTTGACATAAAAAAATAGGTCCAGAAGAGTTTTCTACATTTTTAAGAATTTTTAAAAGTTGGCTGTAAAATAGATTTTTCATGCACAATACTCAAAATAAGAAGATTGGTGAGAAAAGAGACCAACAAGGGAAATTTTCCACTTATTTTATGATGAAAACATACTAAATAATGTATCAATAACTCAAAATTTTAGAGTGATGGTATGCCTTTAAAAAAATGTGAGATATAGGAAGAAAAATGTAGTTTTGCGTCTATTAAAAGGAAATATGAATAGAAGAAGGATTAAAGCCCAATTCATCAACTTTGAACACATGAAAACCATTACAACACATCTTAAAATATGATTTCAAGATTCTAACAACATGTATTTGGAAAAGAAAATAGAGGGAAAAATGGTGATGTGGCTTACTTGAGGCTTGGTTAGTTAACTAACAAGACATTTTCTTACTTTCCTTTCATCCACCAAGCTCACTCTCTTCCCTTCTCTACCTCTCAACTGAATGGGGGTGTTTGTATAAGAGTTCTTGTGTGCAATATGATAAGGGAGAGGTGGTTTTTATAATAAAATTGGTACAAAAGGTCTAAAGTGCCCATTGGTTGGAAATGGATTGGATATTTTGGATTTACTTGGAACCTAATGGAATAGTGAATGATTAGGGGCCTTAATTATACCATTAATCATGATTTGGTTAGGCTTTGGTTAGGATTGGACTTAGGGTGGAGGCATGGTTCCATGTTTTGGGGTACTAGCAAACTTTTTTCCTTGAATTCATGGATATAGTTTGAAAATTTTGTATATATTCATCTTCCCTAGGGTAACCGGCCATGTGGGGTGATTTGAGGGAATTATTTTATTTTTTTTTCTTGCGTACAATTGTTGAAATTTTCAAAATATGGTGTATAAAATAGGTTTAAAAGTACAAGTGTGTATATTTATAAATATAATAGTACTTGTTTGGGGTCAATTGATTTAATAAAACTGTAAGGGTTTGGATTTAATTTATGAATTGGAACATTTATTTTAGTATAGAATTAAACTAAATTAGGATTAGAGAATCTAATTCGGTTTGAATTTCTTGTTTCGAATAACAAGGCGATCAACTGACGAACGTGATAAAAACTGGAAAAACCTAGGGTTTCAAGTGGTAATTCTATATTTAGGGAGTCAATTAATCAGTATTGGGGTATTATTACCGAAACCCATTAGGGTTTGCGAGTTTTCAGTTGGAGCATGTATTCTGATCCTAGGGTTAAAATTGTAATTAATTAAGAAATTGAAGGACTTCAAAGAAATAATTTAAAAGTAAGGGAATTTCAAGAAAATAAAATTTTCAGGGGCCTCACAGTATTCGTGGCATCCTTAGCATTTGTATTTGATATCTGTTACCTGGTAGCAGGGTTTCACGTAGGTGTCATTAATGGAACTGATTATGCATATTCAACTATCTGATCTGCACCTGGGTCTTAATGACCATCTCATCAAAACCTTTACTCTAATGTTATTCACTGGGTTCCAACTCATTACTTATATATGTACGTTGGTGATCAGGCGTGTCACCAGGCTTGAGATTTCCAGTCTGGATCAATTCTGTCAGCCAACCATAGTTCTTCATAAGGAGGTTCCTGATATATTTTTATGGTCAAGTTTTTGTGAACTAGTCTTAAGCTTTTATTTTATTTTGTTTTATTTGGAACAATTTTTGTGTAATATGAAATAGGGCGAAGTCCCTTTTTGTTCTATTTGTACATGTGACAATGGGCTAACACTAGAATGACGACATAATATATGTAACTATAAGTTTGAATTTTATGTCCCATATAAGTCTGCACAGCTCTCTGGACATTGTGTCTTTTTGAATGAGAAAAAGAAAGATAGCCAACATTTGGGTAATGAAGGGAAAAAGAAACGTCTAATTGAATTGCCAAACTTGAAATGGATAGAATAATATTAATAAACTTGGGTAATGAAGGGAAATTCTCATTTGGTCTAGATCAGATCCATTCTATCTTTTTGAGACATAAGTGCTTAGTCATTTTTTTAAAAAGAATTTAAAGAAACATTGTAGGATGCTTTTGGGGGTTACCAAGTGCACCCAACAGTTCAGACTCCTGATCTCCTGATCTAGTCTCACTAGTGCAATGTGAAATAGAAAATGAGAGTCCAAATCCAACAACTTTCATAGAAAATTCATTTTATTGCAAACATTTGCCGAAAATGGACTACATCACCAGACCTCAGAGTTACCACCTAATCTTTTAAGAAAACTAGGAATTCTATGACTCGTGCCAAAGGTCACCGTTCATCATAACCAAAGTTTCTTGGCTTGGGAACTTAGATATGAGGGGGGAAGGTCATTAACTGAGCACCATTGCTCACCTGATCAAAAGATCGGCCTCTACTAAGTCATGATATGAGTTTTATTATCACCATATGCTCATGTTCTAGTTATTAATAATGCTAACATTACTATCTAAGACACTCAAATATAGATTGCAGCATTTGTTCTGGTTATGCTTTGATTTCATGCGTTTTGAAAAGTCTTTTGTATAACTCGAAATTAAAAAAAAAAAATGAACTCTGAAGAATAAGAATCAACTACATTCAAACACAAGCAACACGACCTTCATCCATGGCATTTATACAGATATTTCTATTTCAGTTAAGCATCTTGCCTCATGGTATAACAATGGATATTATAAATAACATGTACATACAGGATGCTAAAATTAAAAAAAAAAAAACTCACCTAGTACTCCATGATAAACCAAAAGAATATGTTAGAATTATATACATGATCCTATATACAGATAGCTAATGCAATACATGCACAAAATGCATTTATAGGCTCGACTACTAACACATGACATATGTATCATCTCAAGGCATGAGGTAGCGCACACAATCAAGTTAGAAAATAATAAATTCCACGAATGTAGATGAGTTGTAACGCCCCATCTTTCATTACCCGAATTCATTACCAAATCCTTACATTATTACCATTTCAAAAGATTGCCTCCATTCAGGAGCGGGTACGAAATAAATAGTAACATTCTCTCACGACAATGATGAGGATATATAAATAAGACATAGTACAGTGCCCTTAGGCTTACATTGAATAACAATAAATAAAAACAAAAGGGATTTACCCTATACAATACATGGCACTCGACCAACAAATAAAGGGCCTCGTGGCCAACAATTAATAGACTTCAAGTCATGAACAATCCTCCAACCTTGTACCTGAAAAGTATGTCAACATGTGGGATGAGAAATAAGCCCAATAGAGATCCCAAAGATCCTAACCAATCACTACTTATAGATAAAAATGACCATGCATACACCATGATATACCATATAAGTAGTGTGACGGTAATATCCAAAAGTATACTCATATAGATATGTTTCTCCCAAAAAGTTCCTCTTTACTCAACACAGTATAAAAACCATTGTTTCTCTTCAAAATTCTCGTTTAGCTTCCAACACATTTCAAAACCCCATTATTCTTTTGATAAAACCCTCCATGTTAACATAACAAAATTTCACTTAAACATCTATTCTGAAAACACAACCCCATATATAAGTCATGACCTAACTCCATATATTACTACACCATACTCATCTACACACCAATACATCGACTATCTTCCCTAGCCATAGGCCGAAGGACTAAAAGACAACCACAACATGAAAAACCAGTAACGCACATATTTAAAAATAAATAACCGAGAATAATACATATGACCAATTTCATCTCCACCAGCATACAACACAGATGGCAAATTCCACAACACAAATAACATATAACACTTTACCAGCCTCACTCAGAAAGTGGTGCCCCTCAGGTCATACTTTACCGGGTGCAAATCGGAAAGAGACGAAGAACCTATCACAAGGCACCATGCTTTGCCGGCTCAAATACGGCGGGAAACGGACCCCCTTTCACACTTTACTAGATGCAAATCGGAAGGGACGAGGAAACCTCTATCAAGGCGCCACGTTTTACCGGCTCAATACGGTGGAAAATGGACCCCCAAAGAACACATTAAAATCATACAAAGTAACCAACATCAATCATACATGGGTGTAATAAATACACCTAATTCAATTATCATAATCCTGATTATTAACAATTAAACACATTAACCCACTTTCTTCAAAATGTGCTCCGCACACCGCCATTCAACAAGTTTTCTTATAGTTTTAAAATGTTTCCAAAACACAATACGAATTACTAAACACTAAAATCATGTTATCCAATGACCATCTCATAACATAACAACATTTATACACGTTTCAATTACCTCTTTAACAACATAATCCATAACTTAACAATGAAATTATCTATTCACAATGTCTATTTACAATCAACAACATACCATCTTACATTACATTGCTCACCCTACAGTAGTACTCATAACCTATATCTAACAACAAGCAATACCATCCTCCACCGATGGCCAAGGACAAAACTCTGCACAACAATCTCATAATCCAAAACATTAATTAAGTATAACTAAATTCTCGTTCTCTAGTTTATAAAAGAGTTAACAAAATATCCATTTGTTTTGAAACATAACTCCAAAGTTCGCACATTTTCAACACACCCAAATACTCATTTATTATCATTCCCCAAAATCCCCAAACTATTTATAATAGGCACAACTCACCATTTACATAACATTACTCATCTTCTCTATCCACAAATCCTTAGTTAGAAGCCAAGGCTTCCTAACCCGACATCTCAACATAACAACAACCCGTAACAATCCACAAAACCAGATCACAAACTCACTTACCTCAAGCCTAAACCAACCCAAATGTGTTTAATGAGTTTAAACATAAAAATTACACTTCTAATGATTCAAAAATCCACCAGTGACAAAAAACACAATTCGCTCAGATTAAATGGAAGCCCTAGGCAAGCTCTACCCATTTTTCCAAAGGGCCATGGTTGAGAAATCACTAGATCAAGGTGTATTTGTATAGAGAATGAGATTTTTAGAGAGAGAAGCTCTAGATCTAGGGTTTTTAGAATGTTTAGAGAGAGAGAGAGAGAGAAATGAAAAAGTGATTCAAAAAGTGACTTTTACAAACTGATATATGCACAGATTGCTCAAGTGCAAGAAGTGTCACTCGAGCGTCCAGACACAAAAAGTGTGACTGCTCGAGCGCAGGATGTGATTGCTCAAGCGTAGAATACAAACTCCCAGAAGTTTTGCAGACAGAAGACCACTGCTTGAGCTCAAGAAGTACTGCTCTAGTGCAACATCGCTCGAGCGAAAAATGCACCCTCCCAGTAGTTTTGCAGAGCTGCAAAAGTATTGAGAGTTTTCGAATATCGCTCGAGCTTAGAGACAAAAATCTAGGCAATAACAGTTTTGAAAAGTAAGCCACCAACCTAATCCAAATGCAACCAAGACGCTCCAATAAACAAACTCAATGAGGAATAAGGAGAAACAAGACATGAACAATCATACAAGACAATGAAACTTGGATCCAAAACATTAAACAGGGCGGGTCAAAACCAGAGTCGCTATATGAGTCAAACCCAAATGCATGGAAAATGTATATAAGTCATGAATATGATAAATAAAACATGATGCTATACAGAAAGCATGTAAATAAAAGGGATACAAAGACATAGGGTTGGAAGTTATTACAACAATTCAAATGAAAAGGAAAGAATGACGGAAGAGAAAGATTATTACTACAATTGAATGAATAAGAAAACAAAAGACGTGGCATTGGAGAAATGATTACAACAATGAATTGATTCAGCCAAATTAATGCTGAATCTAACAATCTAACCAAAATAAATAATGAACTTTACACAGCAGCCCCAAAATGCCCAGGAGAACGCTTTTCGGAAACTATTCTACTATACTCTGAGAAATTCATCTGGCCATACACCAATTCATTCGGCCGACTAAAAAGATGGTCGACAAACATATCTTCTGGGAAAAACTCTGTTTGGTGTAAAAGGTCCAGAACAGAAGCAAGGTATATCTTCTAGGGGGTGCTCATCCCTTCTACCTCTCCATCTTGTAGAGAACATTTAATGAAGAGGTAGATAGGCCTCAACCCTTAACAATAACACAAATGACTATATAATAGATATTTTACAACAATTTGTCAAATTAAATGAATTAAAGCAAGAAGAAATTCAAGCCTAAGAAATAAATAGAAACCTACAATCATCTCTTTGTGAGTAAGGGTAGGTTAGTATCCAAATCCATACTACTAATTGGAAATAGTAGATTAATACCCATCATTTTCTTAGTGGAAGATTTGCATCTAAAATAAGAGATTCATCAAAGACTATTGAAAACTCCTCTTCTATTCATGGAACAAGGATGTTTTCACCCATTTCCATGTTCACAAATAATTGAAAAAAGAGTTTTCAACGTCTTTGACCCAGAACCTCTTACTATACTTCCAAGAAAAGTCAATCAAAATGGAAAACAACTTTCTCAACATCAAATCTCAAAAATCATCCAACTAGCCCCATAAAACAACCACATCTACTCATTTAGATTGAGTATGGGTTGAAAAATATGGGCCAATATGCTTGAATGATAAGATATGTAATGAGAAAGTGTGTGAAATGAACGAATTGACTCTACATAATCAAACTTGTGGATGAGTGGCTACTTTCTACTTTTCTCCACATCCACAAGGTTCTAATATATACAACAACAACGAATTATATCTCTAGAAAGCAAGAAAATAGAGAAAAACTAGAAAAAAGTAAATAAAACTATTAACTCAATAGATAGGTGGCTACTTTCTACTTCCTTTCATACCCATAAGGACTTACCACATAATTACAACAAGTATAGAATGAAAACCAGAGCTTAGAGATTAGGAATAAGACAGTGAAAATTATAACAAGTTCAAAAGTTTCACCTCTTAAAGAGGATGAACTTCGTGGTTCCCAAACTCTTTCTTGGTACCCTCAAGGTCCTTTAGATGTAGCTTAGAGTGTTTAGGATTCTCTGCAAGAAGCTTAGAGTGAAGTTTTAATGGAGTTTTGATGATTGAAGTTTGAAAAGTGGAGGTTGAAGATGAAGTGTGAAAAATGAGCTCTCAAATCTCTCTTTAAGCCTTACGCAAAATTCGAACCTTGCTGAAGTGAGGTTTCATCCTCTATTTATAGAGTTTCAGACGTAAATATCTAAGATATTTTTGGAAACTTTGCAGAGAAGAACGAAATTCTTGAAAATCCTCTTTTCTCAAACAATTCAGCTGGCCGTACCACTATATCTTTGGCTGACTATATTTTCATTCGGTCATGAATCATTATTTGGTCAGATGAAAAATACATCGTTGGATCAATAAAGTAAAGTTAGCATGGTTTGAAAATGAGAAGTAGGTATTTCAGATGATTCCACTCCTTCCATTCATTCATACTATATCCTTTGCTCGATCTATTTGAGAAAACACAACATTTTGAATTCGAAAGGGTGAGCCTCAGGACATTGTGGAAATGTTTGGAACTGCACAACCAAACATACTTTGAAAAAGGTTTTCAATTAGTTGAAAAACATTTTGGCCTCAACAAGTACTAGGTTGGGTTCAAAGCTTAAATCTCAGTTTTCCTGCTGAAGAACTCATAAGACTAGCACATCTCAATTTTCATCATCGGGTATTCAAAAAGAGCGCCCAAGCCTTAAGGCTGGTTAAAATGGAGTGTCTATAGTTGCCCTCTTTGACAGAGCTCGATGCATCATTTCATAGCGTGAGTGAATGTCAAAGCCCGAAGGCAACCATTTTTAATGAGGCTGTAAGACTTTGTGCAAACAAATAGAAAGCAAATGCAATTGGTTGAACCCAATGGTTGCCTACATATCCCTTTGCAAGGAATCAAAACTAGCGTAGTTCAAGGGCAGAATGCAAATGATATGCATGAAATTCAATTGTGATAAAGTTGCAAAGATGACAAATGAAAGAGGTAGGCCTCGTCCAAATGACATAAAGCATGCTACTAAATGCAAATACAATAAAGAACATTACTCAAAATGTGCAAACATGTTTTCTACATAAATGATGTAAAGCAAGGTATACAAACATGTTTTCTACATGAATGAAAGAAAAGCGAATCCAAACTCGCCACACAAAAGAGGAGGAAGAGGTGGCTGAAGCAAACACACTCCAAACACGCTGAAATAGTGTGAAGAGGAACACAGTTCAATCATGTTGGCATCGTGAGAGGAGGAACACATTCCAAGCACGCCGCAACATGAGAGAAGTAACACACTATAATCACGCTATAATGCGAGAGATAGAACACACTCCACTCACGCTGAAATCGTGAGAAGATGAACACACTCTAATCACGCCGCAATGTAAGAGGAGAAACACACTCCAAATACACTAAAATCAAGAGAGGAGGAACATACTCCAATCACGCTGCAACATCAAAAGAGGAACACACTCCAAATACGCTAAAATGTGAGAAGAGGAACACACTCCAAACACACTAAAATCGTGTAAAGAGGAACATACACCAATCACGCTAAAATCGTAAAGGAGGAACACACTCCAATCAAGCCATAACGTGAGAGGAGGAACACACTCCAAACACGTTGAAATCGTGTGAGAAGGAACACACTCCAATCACGCCATAATGTAAGAATGTTGACTTTGAAAGGATAAATGAAATTGATGTTGGAAATATGTAATTAGGTTTATATTGATGAAGATGGTGGAGTTGGATATGTATTATCAGTCACATCTTGAAATTTGGAAAGTTTGTCTTTATTGAAAATTGTTTATCTGTTTAGAAATATCTGTTTTAGGCTATCAGTGGAGGATAGCTATGATTGTTGCAGAAATTGCATGAGAATTAGGAGAATTAAAACTATTGTCTCATCCATTAGCATCAAGCATTATTTCATATTTATACATTGGAAATGTTTATCAATTTGGGAAAATGGATGAATCTGGGAAGTATGTGTTGTCTCGTTGAAATAAGTTAGCATGAGTGTCCATGGTGAAAGCCCTAAAAAACAACGCGTATACATGGGTGCCGATCCTGTGGATGAAATTTTCGTGAAATGGCAATAGTAGTGCTTGTAGAGCCTACGTTTGCATGGGTGCCGGTTTATAGTTTCCTGCAAACAAAATTTTCGTAAAAGGTTGGATCTGTTTTGAGATTTCCCAAAGTGTGATTCACTGCCTTATTTTCTATTATAAAGGAAATGATTTCATAATTGTGATAACCCTGGTATGGCATGGTTTTAGGAAAGTGAAATAAAATATTTTGGCATGAGCATTGCATATGCATATCACCATATACCTTTGTTAAGATTCATATACTGTGTTGGATTATTTCTACTGGGCTTTGGCTCACTCTATGTGGAAAAACTTTCAGGTGCTAATGATATGCCCCCACCAAGGCAATAGCTTGGGAGGACTTGGAAGCAAAAACTTCATTTTGGTTGTTTTGTTGTATTTATTTTGTGCAAGGCTAGAGCTTTAACTGTATCGGATTTAAATCCATTATATTGTAACCAAGCACAGTCTTGGAAAGCTATAAGCCTTTATGGCATTCTTTATTTGCTCAACTTTCATTCTATTTCCTTATCATGTAACATTTGCTATAGGTTCAGAGTTAGACCTGTGAATGTATACCTGCATATATTACCATTTTGTACAAGTAATTAGAATTAATGGAAGATAATTATTTCATCATGTGTTATTATTTAACTAATGTATTATATGGGTTACTGTCATTTATTTCAGGGTGTTACAACTTGGTATTAAAGCATACCAAGTTTGAATTTAGGTACATGGGAAGTGGTTCTTACCACAATGGGTTTATCTCGCTTGATAGAGATATATGTATGTATAGTATGCTATGTGATAACATGCTTATATGATTATATGGGTATGTGATTTAATTTCTAAGATATTTATTGGGTCTGTGAGTTTTTAGAAGTCCTGTTAGAAGAGCACTTGATCACTGCTATTTCTAATTGAAAATTTGGCAACGTCATAGGGTGATCATTATCTAGAAAGGAAATTCGCATGTGTTTATGTGATTATGTGCTTTTGTGGAGTGAATTAATTGTAGTCCATCGCATTAGGACGTGAGTGAGTTATCTTCGGCACATTTGTAAATGTGCTAATCTCTGGTATTACCATTATTAGGATGTCAGGACGTGCATGTGGACGTGGTGGTAGTAGGCATGGCAAGCCTAGACGGTAGGAGGTGTCGTTACCAGATGAAATTCTAGCGCAGGAGGAAGGGGTTAGTCAGCAGGCTATGAACGCTTTGTCCTGAGAAATGGCTGGAGCTTTACGAGAATCCATGGAAATTCTGAAAGCTAAGAATCAAGTCCAGGCCTAAGTAGTGGAGACAGAGCCATCTTTCTTAAAGAGGGAGTTCTTCTGGTCGAATCCAAATGCGTTTTTGGGGGATCCTAAAGAGCCTTTGAAAGCAGAAGAATGGCTTGAATAGATGGTGAAGACATTTGAGATGCTTGGCGTCGAGGATAATGGGTTGAGAGTGACTTTGGCATCCTTCCAGCTGAAGGGATATGTGGGTCAGTGGTGGAAGTTTGCACGAGGATGCATTGGAGTGATTTGGGAGGCTTTTGTCAATGCCTTCCAGGACAAGTTTTTGCCTCCCACTATTAAGGAGAAGTTGAGAGAGCAATTCTTGAAGCTCAAGTAGCTTAATACCTCGATGGTAGAGTTTGAAGCTACTTTCACTAGTTTGTTGAGGCTTGCACCCGAGCTTATGGCGATAGAAGAATGTCGTTGCTTAGAGTTTGAGAAGAGGTTAAGGACCAGACTCCTTTTCAAGGTGGCCGCGTCTATGATTAGGGATTACAGTCATCTTGTGGAGGCAACGACTCACTTAGAGATCGTGATTCAGATTGAGGAGAAGAGGATGAAAGGCTACAGACAGAGGAGTCAGGGGGTTCAGGGAGAGAATCGGGACAGTAAGAAACAGAGGAGTTCTAACCCACAGCAGTCCCAGGCAGCATAGCCTAGATCCACAATTCCTATGCCGAGTTTGGGTTCAGGGAGAGGTAATCAGGGAGCCTTCACTTGTTTAAGTGTGGCCAATTGGGCCACAAGTCTCCACTTTGGGTTGACCCCGAATTACTGGAATTCCCAGACTTCAACTTCTTATTTGTTGATGTTGTCCCCTTATTAAAATTCTGTCTCCTGCCTTTCCATTCGAAATTCTGTTTACGGTTGGCCACATTTCCCTCAACTATTAGTGCCCTATCAAGCACATCCACATATGTTGGTAATTTAAGTACATTGACTCTCTCTAGGATTAGGTCACGCAAACCTCCCTCAAATTGGCTAGCTTTCTTGTAGTCCGTATCCACCATGTGGGGTATAAAGCGAGCTAACTCTGTAAACTGAGCCTCATATTCAGTAACTGATTTGTTTCCTTGCTTGAGTTCCATAAATTCAGGCACTTTTCTGACCCGTAAACATTGTGGGAAGTATTTCTCATAAAAGATTTCTAGAAAGCGAGCACAAGTAATATCCTTATTCTCTTCTCGAACCAACATCCACCAACGCCTGGCATCATCTTCTAATGTAAATGCAGCTAGTTGTACTTTCTGAGCTTCGTCACATGGGAACACTTCAAACAACTTCTTAATCCTTAAAACCCAAGTTTCGGCCTTTAGTGGCTCAATTCCACCATGAAACAATGATGGTTTCATCTTTTTGAATTCTCTAGTCAAAGCAATAGTACAGTCCTCTGTCTGACACCTTGGAGCTGGAGGTAGTTCAGGCATTGGAGGTGGGGGTGGTGGTCATTGTTGTTGTTGTTGCCACTGTTGTTGCTGTCTTATGGTTTCAGCCATGTCTTACATCATCCGTTCCATTCTATCCAGTCTTGAGGAGGTTACCTCCTCTAGCTCATCACCCCTTGTCCTCACCATTTTTCTATATAAAACTTCTATTATTATAAACACAATAAACACCTATGTATACATGTACAAATTCAAATATATAATCGTATAAATTGTCTCACTCTAGCATTTAAATACACATGAATACAATCTTGAAGTCTCCCCTAGACTCGCTATAGCTCAATGGACAAGTGAGTGAGATATAACTCGTGCTCTAATACTACTTTGTCACGATCCAAACCCGCCCCTATAGGTTTAGTGTCATGACCGGCCGGTAATCATAGATTACCTACGACCTCTATAAACAAAATCTGTTTAATATGAAGTATAGGGCTTAGTGGAAGTATATCATAACATAAAAAGAAATTATCCATTGAGCCATGCGTATATGAAAGAAACTTTGAATCAAAACTGTACAACCATTCTATAAGTAACTGCATACACCACAAACGTTTTAAATAAAACTAACATTCAACCCACAATTTTGCACTTGTCAAGTCTAACACACACAAAAACCCCTATACCAAAAATCAACTAAGAGTTCATAACAAAAAGGGGCTTAGACTTTGCTTGGCTTTGCACGAGTCCAAGTTGGCTCCATCTCGGGAGCTCCACAAAAGGCTAACCACGGGTTATCTCTGAGGCGATCTCTATCCTTGATGCTCAACTTGCTCACATATATATATATATATATATATATATACACATACATAGTGAGCTAATGCCCAATGAGTAATAACAGAATAAAGACGTTATATGAATGAAGTTCCACACCATTACAAATATCAATTAGATTAGCCATCATATCAATCCCTTGCAATTACAGAACCATTGTTCAAGAGCGTTTTCGATACAATTTCGATTTCAATACAATTCTCAATAATCCATGTTGTCTTAATAGCATAACACACTCAATGACAATTTACGTGGAATATCTAATAGAGTAACAATGTATCAATAACGATAGAACCTCAAGGGTCAATCAATGTATCTTATCCAATGTGACCATTAAGGTCTAACTGCAGAGATCTCTATATGTTAATTATCCAATGGGCCATGGTATTGTTTCCCCCGGGCGAAGGCCAATGAGCCATGGTATTTATTTCCCCCAGGCAAGGGCCTCTTTATCAATGGGCCATGGTATTATATCCCCCAAGCGAGGGCCTTACTAAAGGATACCACGAATACATTTTCAAAAGGGAACTTCATTCATTCATATGAAACTAAAGTTTCAATAAACCATTCGATGAACAATAATAGGTTTGATAAATCATCATGACACTTTAATAAACCATTTGTTTCAATATGCCATTCAATCATTCATATATCAATTTCGATAACAATAAAATCTTCAAAAATAAATATAACTCGAACATATCTTTATAGTGTTATTACTCACTATGGGTTACGTTGTCACCAGGCCTCGGACATCCACCTATATAAAACATAGAACAAAAATGCAATTGGAGTACCCTTCTATAATCATGCTGCTTTGATTAAATTTTCCTCATGTGTTTCTAACTCATTCCATGTTTTTGTGAGCTCAATTGGTTCCTAAGAGTACTTCAAATAATGCGAGGATGCAAGTATGTATTTAAAAGAGTTAGTCAAACTTTACTGAAAATAGGGTCTCCGCTCGAGCGCAGCATCCATTGCTTGAGCGCAACTTCTGTCACTTGAGCAGTTTGTAAACTTTGCAAAAGTACTGGTTACATGAAATTTTCACTCGACGGCCGCTCGAGCGGAAGACTGAGTAAAAAGGGTCCTCGCTCGAGCGCCACTTTGGTCGCTTGAGCGGTCTGTAAAATTTTGTAAAACTCCTAAGAGCTCGATTTTTACGCACGAGCAGACATGCCATATTTTGGAATTTCTAGAACTGTGTTTGAAGTTCAAATTTGATATACAAAGGTCCAAAACTTGTATTTTTGGTACAAAAACATGGAAAAACATTTTAGAACTTGCAAATGCAGTCAATGTGAAACCAATAGCTCAAAATCATGGACCCAATTCTCAAAATCAAACTTAAATCATGAAGTTGGAACCATGCATGACATGTATTGCCCTCATTTCTTTTCAAATCCTTTCAAGACTTGATCAAATGGCATGCCAAGTGTAAAAACATGAAGAACTCTTCAAATAAATGTGTAGATGTCCCATGCATGTAAGAGTTCATAGAAAATTGAACTCAAAGATAAAGGATTATACATGCATGTATGCAATTATACTCAATTCTTCAATAATCAAGTCAATCCTTTCTACTTACATGCAAATAGACTCATAACTTCTTGAATTCATGGCCTAATGTTTTATTTTCAAGATTTAAGGAGGAATTCCATACCTAGGATGTGAATTCAAGTGTTATCTAGCTCAATTCTTCAAATCCTCCACAAATTCTTTCAAATTTCCCTTTTTCTCTCTCTAAATGTTGAGCTTAGCTTCCTCCTCTCTCAAAATCTCAGTCTATGTGTTTGTATAAGTTAGTTCAAAACATGTGCTAAGCTTATATAGTGTAATTAAATTAGCCTAATCAAAGTTAATTAAGGTTAATTAATTAGGCTCATTTCTAACTAAGTTCAATCAGTTTATTCTAATTATTTTGGTCTAAATCAAATTTTTCCCAAAGTTGTCATAAAATTCTAAATATTCTAATTGGCCTATTGGGCTAGTCAATTTTGGCTTCTAAAGCCATTTAGGCTTTCAATTTCTGATTCTAAGTCGATAAGTGAACATATATTCCATGAAATAACATATAACTATAAAATTAAGCATGTAAACACATAATTAAACACACAATCATGCAATTAAACTTATTGAAACAATGTAATATAATAATACACAGGTCAGGGCCATCACATACCTAGTGTGTCTAGTTTGAGAAAGACAAAGAACCGTTAGCCTACCTAGTCAATACAGGCATCGAAGGCCAATCAGGGGGCCTCTTCGGCTCAATCTGTGTATCAAACTTATGCTTCGAGGGGTGAGCAAGTAGAGTAGAGATTTAAAAGGCTTGTGTATGCTGTTACCACGCCAAGTTTAGTGCCAATACATTCGGTAGTGAAAGGTAACTTCTGGTTATGTAATTCTATTGCCAATGTGTTAATTGATAAGAGTGCATCCCACTCTTTTATCTCGTCTACATTTTTATCGACATTGGGGCTAGAAGTGGCTCAATTAGCATCTCCACTCAAGGTAGAGTCACCGGTTGGTGAAGAGGTTGTATTGGACCAGGGGTGTCGGGGTTGTGAGATAGAGGTTGCCGATCGCCGACTTCTTTTTGCATGTGTGTTGATTGATATGTTGAGCTTTTATGTTATATTGGGTATGGATTGGTGGTCATCTTATCGGGCTGTTATAGACTATTACCTTCAAAGGGTTACTATATGTACCTTGAGTGGTGACTTTTTTATTTCTTAGGAGATCAGGTTGATATAGCTTTATTGCCAGTGTATGATCTGTGTGGTCATGGTGAGCTTAGTCTCCTTCTTGCTACATTCTTGGGGGTTAAGAGTGATGTGGTCCAAGTTGAGTGGTCGAGGGTAGTTTATGAATACCCAAACGTCTTTCCTTAGGATCTCACTAGTTTGTCACCTCACTGTGAGATTGAGTTCCCTATCGATTTAGTGCTTGGCACGACTTCAATTTCTATGGCACCGTATAGATTTGCACCCATCGAGTTGAGTGAGTTGAAGGTTCAACTCCAAGAATTGTTAGATAAGGGTTTTATCCACTCTAGCATTTTGCCTTTGGGAACACCGACTCTTTTGCCAAGAAGAAGGATGGTACATTGTGACTTTGTATCTGTAGCTCGACTTTTCGTGCTTTCTTTCGGAAGAATGAATAGCCCTTACAGTTCAGACTCCACTTGTGCGGGTTCTGAATCTGATTTCACAAGTGCAATGTGAAACAGTGAAAACACAAAAAGAGTCCAAATCTGACAATTTCTTTTGGAAAATCGATGTTTGAATCAAATGCCAAAAATAGACTACTTTGCCATATTTCAGAGTCGCCACCTAAATATTTATTTTGGGAAATTTTGGAAACACGTGACTCGTGCCAAAGGCCATTAGTCCGTCGTTACCAAAGTGTCTTGGTTCGGGAACTTAGGTATGAGAGGGGAAGGTCAATAATTGAACACCCACTCACCCGATCAAAGATCGGCCTCTACTAATCATGATGTGATTTTTATGTACACTATATGCTCTTGTTTTATATGTAACATACAAGTATAGACTAATTTCATGAAAAGTTGGAATGTTTGATTTCATGTTTGTTTTGACAAAAGTGTTTTGAATATGTATCACTTAAAATGGTGATCTCATATATACATAAATCAAAGTATCCCAATTCAAGTGATTAGCTTCATCCACAGGCATTCAAATAAGTATATCAAATAAGCAATTGGCCTCATGGTAGTATGTTTGATATGACAGCATTCACACTTATACAATATGCTAAAGCAAAAATACTTACCTTAATGTCTGAAGACGAGTCCAAAAAGAAAGCAAATAGTTAGAAACAAATGTATGATCCTAATTTAATGACTAATGCAACACATGCAACATGCAATTAAGGTTCGGCTACTAGTATGGCATGTGAGTCAATTCAAGGCATGTGGTAGCGCATGTATGCAATTAAGGAGTTTGAATTTTTTGACATTTGAATAATATGATGAGCCGAACTTTTATGCATGTAAACGAATGGATGCAAATTATGGAAAATGCTAAGTAAACATGATGTCCCTAATCTAACCATCATAAGCAGTGAAATAAAAGGGAGAAAGAATGGGGGTTGGAAGACATACAACTAATTACATATTTGTCCTCGCGAAGGAGGGTCCGAATGTCCAAATGTCCGAATAAATAATTATTACAAAGTCGAATGACTAATAAACGAAAGGGGCTGTCTAATTTATTACAATAAACCTTGACACAATAAACTCGGTATAACATCTGACCGAATTCAATTAATCATATTGGTTCTTATGTCGGTTGTAATCCAATTTTGCCCAATTTTATTAGCCTTTTTTATTACCTTTCCATTTCTTTATCTTTTCTCCTGTTTGTGCAAAAGTGAGATTTACGTCCACTAAGTCCAAAACGCAATAAAGAGAAACAAGCATCAACTTAACTTGAGAAACAAATCTTATTTTCTTCGGGGAAAATTACAAAGGAAGAGTCAAATTTATTTACAAGCGATAAGGGATTCCAAGTCAAACTCAAGATGTACAACAAGGACTAGTCAAACTCAAAAGAGTGATAATGACTTAGAAAAACCCAAACTTGAGTGATAATGACTTGAAATCCAAACTTGATAACAAGTGATAATGACACTTTCCTTGGTGATTTTCAAGTGTCAATTAGTCCCTTAAAAGTAAACACACTGATGAATAAAGAGAAATGAAAAATAAAAGATAAAAGAATGTGCTTTAGTATAAGAACATGTATATATTTGGGGTAGTAAACCTCCAAAAAATTTAAACCGTTAAGTATAGAGCATTTTTTGCTTTTGGTAGTAAATCTCCTAAGAGATTAAATCAGTGAGCATAGAACGTTGTATACTTTTGGTAATGAACCACTTAAGCATAAAACGTTTTATGCCTTTGGTAGTGAATCTCCAAAGAGATTAAACCATTAAGCATAGAACGTTTTATACCTTTGGTAATGAACCTCCTAAGTATAAAACGTTTTATGCCTTTGGTAGTGAATCTCCAAAGAGATTAAACCATTAAGCATAGAGCGTTTTATACCTTTGGTAATGAACCTCCTAAGCGTAAAACGTTTTATGCCTTTGGTAGTGAATCTCCAAAGAGATTAAACCATTAAGCATAGAGCGTTTTATACCTTTGGTAATGAACCTCCGAAGAGATTAAATCATTAACCATGGAAGATTTCCTTTCATATATTTGAACCACAATCTTAATTTTTCATAATTTTTTAATCGAAATAAGCAAAGAATGGAGGAAGGTTGCAGAGATGATTATGCGAAGTTGATTAATTGGTTAGTACAAACAAACTTGATATTTAAAACATAAATCATTGAAATAAATTAAACAGCCCCCTAAATAGCATACAATAGTGCTGAAATTAAGCTATAGAAAGCGAGCAAAATTGAATAGGATCAAGTTAGTAAACAAGTAGAAGGAAGGTGGCTAACCCTTCCACTTTTACAACTTCAAATCACATAGTTTAGATGTTGAAAAAATAGCCCCAAAAGAATTTGAGAGAAACCTACCACTTTTACTATTCACTGCCGGAGGTTACTATTCACCGCCGGAGGTACTATTCATCATCGGGATTACTATTCACTATCGGAGGTACTATTCACCACCGGAGGTACTATTTACCGCCGAAAGTTACTATTCACCGTCGGAGGTTACTATTCACCGTCAGAGGTTACTATTAATCCGGTGGGGTATTATTTAAAGTAATAAATTACAACAATTTAAATACAATATTTAAATTACAACAGATATGTGGGTAGTGCAGCTTTCCCATTAAAGCGATAAAAAAACAGTTATGAAAAGAAGTAAATGAAGTATTTAAACAAATTATGTCACATTTTTAAATTAAATGAAAATTTGTGAAAACTCACCTTCTGGGGAAATGATGAATTTTCTGAGTCACAAACTTTTTTTTGATTACTCTCAAGTTTGTGGAATGTGTTCTCAATTCTCAGTCCAAAATTTAGAATTACAACTTTAGTGGTTGGTTTTTGAATAGTGTATTGATGAAATGGAAATAAAATATCAAAGAAAATATTTTATTTTCCCTCTAAAAAAAAAAATTGATTTTCTTTCTTTCTGATTGTTTTTCTCTCAAATTCTCTCGCACCACTTTATGTTTTCTCTCCCTGATCCTCCCCTTCTTTTTTCTCTGCTAGGCCTCCCCTTTTCTTTTTTTTTTTTCTCCCCTTTCTGAGCCTCCCTCTTCGTCCTTATATAGGTAAAATATAATATAATAATAATAATATAATAAACATAATAATAATATAATAATATAAACATAATAATAATAATAATATTAATATATATACATATTGTCTGATGTTTGATGTCGGTAGACCGACATCAAACGAGTTGTTTTTATTATTTTATAATATATATATAATATAATATAGAAAATACATATAATATATAATTTATACCAAAAATACTACACATATAATATAATAATATTAAACATATAATATAATAATATAATTTTTTATTATTATTTTCTTTTATATATATAAAATATATAATTTATACCAATTTATATAAAAACACCAAAAATAAGAACAAACACATAAAATTATGCAAAATTACAAAAATACTAAACTAATGAAATATTTAATATTTTAAAACAATTTGACCATAATGGTGAAAGATTGGGATTAAAGTTCAAATTTCATCTCTCTTACTAAGGATTCTGTGAGAAACACATTCTAATGGTCATCATCGGGTAATCAAAAGAAAGCGCTCAAGTCTTAGGGCAGGTCAAAATGATGTGTCTACAGTATCGATTACCGAAAGTTGAATTGGGTAACTGTTAAAAACAAGTACCCACTACCTCGCATAGATGATTTGTTTGATCAGTGTAACAGGTCCGCGAGGAGCTTGGGTACGATCGGGGAAGGTCAGCTATGAGCACCCCCTTTCGCCCGGTCCGAAGACCGGCCTCTATTAACCGTGATATCCAATTTTGAAAACGTTACGTGTTCTTAAACCAATTATTAGCCTAGAATTACTATGTTATGCGCGCAGCAAACAAGTATAGACTAGATTGCCTAATTTGGAAGTAAGCATTGCATATCCGTTTGGTTTGGAAAATGTTTTGAATTTGCTACTCGCAAGTAGGCTAAAATGCGGACTTCAACGAGTTTTTCCAACTCAAACAATCCAACTTCCACCCACAGGCATTCAAAGCAGTTTAACACATAAGCACTTAGCCGCATGGCAAGCATACTGTCATGGTAACACTCACACGCATGCGGGATGCTAAAGCATAAATACTTACATCGTACTCCGTGCCAAAACAGCAAACTAGTTAGCAAACATGCATGTCCTAGTTCATGTTAAAAATGGCTAATGCATCACATGCAAAATGCAATCTAGGCAGGCTCGGCTAGCCCTAAACATGGCATGTGAAAATGCACAATTATCACATATTCGGTTTAGAATTTTGAAGTACAAATGCAGTTAGCGTGATGTACCGAGCCTAATGTATGCAATACAAATGCATGGATGCACGCATGCATAGCATAAGGTATGCTAATTTCAAAAAATGCCCTAATCTACCATCATAAGCAGGTAAATAAAAGGGAAGAAAGAAATGGGGATTGGAAGACATACACACACTCACCCACACTTATTACATATTTACCCTCACTCAGAGGGTCCAAATGAATATTACAGTCCCAAAATAATAAACAAATAAAATATTACAGTCCCAAATAATAAACAAACAGAATTATTACAAAAATTCTAATTAATTAAAAGAAAAGATGCAAAAGAAAGAAGAGGGTGACCGCAGCCTCTGCCTCGGGATGCGCAGATGATGCATGCTCGGAACTTGACTCGCCCGAAAAACCCGTACCGTACTCCTGCCACCTCTGTTTGTACTGCCTTGTCTCTCTGAAAATTACCAAAGTCCTGGAGCAGGTTCCTTACACACTGCAGAGCACCACCGGCCAAACAGAATTCCTACCGGCACTTCACAATTTCCACCGGCATTTATTGGATTCATCGGCACTCCAGAGATTGCCGGTCGGCACAAAATTCTGCCGGTCGGCAGAAACTTCCTGCAGAAGACAATTTGACAGCAAACAGGGAACAGACAGTGCATGGCATGGGGTTTTCAGGTACATGTGAGCATGGTTATGCTTCCTATCATGTTTTGAACTCAAAGAAGCATGACCTTCGATCCTCGAGCCATCAATGGTGCATGGTGGCTCAAAGAATCAAATTTTCCATTTGATGTAAGGATGCATGCAACAAACAAAATGGGATCCGAAGCCTTATCAAGTTGGAGTCAAAGGCCCCGATGACCGGGAATTGAGGCACATTACATCACTTGAAGTATGAATGTTCCTTGATTCCCACACTTGGTTTGACACCCCAAACCAAGTGAATGCAATGCATGTTATGCAAACATGGCTCAACATGCAACATGATACCAAGATGTAAAGCACAACAAGCATTATGCAACCAACATGACAAATGTATAATGCCAAGCATACAAGATGCAAATATGATGCAAATATGGACCAATTTGGGAATGGGATTCACATACTACGAGGCTTAATGGAACAACCATACAACAAACATGAAGCAAGCATGCAATGGGGGCCTTGAACCATAAAGGGACAGACCTTAGTCCACCCCAAAACAGCACCAAAAAATGCTCAAAATGATGGGCAACATCTCATGTTAACAAGCAAAGTTATGGTCCCAAGATTAAGGCACAAAGAGGAGACAACTTACCCCCACCAACATGACCTCTCATGGCATGATTAAAACAAGTAAAAACAGAATTTTGCAGACCAAGATAGGACTCCAAACCCTCCTAAAATGGCAGCTAAGGTGACTCCCAAGAGGCATATGCACCAAGGCTCATTCCTAGGCATAAGAGGGTACACCCTCAAGGCATAAAAGAGGTCATGCATGCACACATACAAACATGATTCTTGGATTAAAATGTGGTCCTAGATGATGTTAAATCATGAGGGTAATCACAACCATGCATGTTAGAGGTCAAAATGCTCAAAGCTTTCAAGCCGAAATACATAGCACCTATGACAAACATGCCAAGCATGACCAAATGGATAACCAACAGACTTTAAGCATGGAAAAACAATACTAAAAGCTTCATGGAACTAAGCCAACACACACAAGAATCATGGCCTAATCATGAGATACACTTCTAAGCAAAATGGAGCAATACAAAGCAAGTATTACAAGCATACAAGGAGGCACAAATCCAGCCAAAAACAGAGGTTACACATGACCTAAAACACCTAAAAAACTTCTGAAATGAGGCCAAGAATGATCAAGCACACATGCTATCCTTTTAAGCCAAAAAGCAAGGAAACAAAACAAAGAAGGGAGAGGGGTGTCCCTCCCCTATGCAAGACTTCAAACCACCTTTTTTAACACTGAAAATCAACTGGTTTTTAGTGGTCAAAGGACCAAAACACTGAAGTGAACAAAGCCTTACTAAAGAGGCACCAAAATGGACCAAACAAGGCCTAGAAGGGTGAGTTTGTACTCAAACCACAAAATGACCTTAATGAAAGTTCTAAAGCATGAAAATATAAGCCTCTTTCATGTTATACACAAGAGCTAAAACAGCAAGCAAGATAGGTAGAAAACTATTGCAAGTTTGGGGAATAAAAAGTAAGATGCTCACCCTTGAAGAACCCTTGAAGAACAAATGGTCTAGCCCTCTTCTTTTGATCAAAACCAGTCCAAAAACTCAAGAATCAACCCTCCAATTCCCTCAATCTCGGAGTAAGGTGTAATAGTGTGTGTAATGGTGCAAAAGTAAGGTAAAAACCACCTTTAGGCCAAGGAAACACACACAAAGGAGGGGAGAGAGGGAGATATAGAGATAGAGTGTATCTATATCTCAAAGCTCTGGTTTTTGGTTGCAAAAGTCTAACCTAGATCAAAGAGAAAGACCCCTCTCTTATAGGACTCCCTCTTGCAAAGCTTATACAACAAGCTTGGCTAGAGGGAGATCCCTCCATACACGTGTATGGAGGGGAGAAGAGTTGGTGCCAGCTATCACAGCTGGCACAAAATATCTCCATAAAGTGGATGAACAGTGGTCGGCTGCCCAAAAATGTCATTTCGACAAAAAACAGTGCCGACCGGCAACAAACTATGCCAACCGGCAATAAAATATGCCGACCGGCAAACAAAAGTGCCGATGGCATCAAAAAACCAGCCGGTGGCCTCTAGCCACTGCCTGTGGTGTGTGGGGATGTCTCACAAGGCATTCCCTGCCCCTCCAAGGCAAAACATGAGTGTTCGGTGCAAAACCAGACACTAAACGGTCAAGTTCGGAGATCCTGAGGCAGGGCACGCGAGCCGAGACCTCCGGGAACTCCAAACGAACACAAACATGAATGATCATCGAGTGTTCAAACGGTGACGTCCAAGTCTTGAGGACGGTCAAAAATGGGGTGTCTACAGTTGCCCCTCTTTGACAGAACTCGAAAGTCATAACAATGACGGGAGTGAATGTCAAAGCCTAGAGACGACCCATTTTTGACAAGGCCGAAGACTCAGACAAACATGCAAGACAAACAAGATATGCGCCCGAAGGCAGGGGCGAAATGCAAGACAATGCGCAGAGCCGAGCATAACTTATGATCAGGCAAAGAAAGCTGTAACGAAGCATACATGCGACGGTTTTAAGCATAGCATACACCAAACTACACTACAATGCAGAAAGGATGTAAGAGAATTATGCGATTCTCAATACGTCTCACTCGGGAGATACAATACCTGTGCGGCTCGTCTGGTTGCACCAGCCTCAAATGAACCGTACATACAATATCGTGCCTGAAAAGAAAACAAACTTAACAGGTACAATATCGTTAGCAACATGTAGAGTAGTATACTCGAAATGCGTGACAGCGCAAAGCAAGCGGGGAGCATAACAATGCTGTGAAGATACAAACATGTAAGTGGGGCATGCGGTCTACGCAGGCAACGAAATCGATCATAAGCATGCGGTCTACGCAGGTAATGAAAACAACAAAGATGCGGTCTACGCAATCAAAATATGCGGTCTACGTAGGTATTGAAATTAAATATGATGCGGTCTATGCAATCAAAACATGCGGTCTACGCAGGTAATGAAATTAAGAAAGATGCGGTCTACGCAAGCAAAACATGCGGTCTACGCAAGTAATGAAATTGAACAACGATGCGGTCTACGCGATCAAAGCATGCGGTCTACGCAATCAAAACATGCGGTCTACGCAGGTATTGAAATTAAAGAAGATGCGGTCTACGCAATCAAAACATGCGGTCTACGCAAGTAATGAAATATGCGGTCTACGCAATCAAAACATGCGGTCTACGCAGGTAATGAAATTAAAGAAGATGCGGTCTACGCAAGCAAAACATGCGGTCTACGCAAGTAATGAAATGGTAAAAGTGATATGCTTCAGTGTCAATGGTATAAGTCCTAAAAAGCTGCGCGTATACATGGGTGTCAATCCCGCGGATGAAATTTCCTTGAAATGGCAATAGTAGTGCTTGTAGAGACTACGTTTACATGGGTGCCGGTTTACGGGTTCCCGTGGACGAAATTTTCATAAAATGTTGGATCTATTTTGAGATTTCCCAAAGTGTGATTCACTACGCTGTTTTCTATTATAAAGGAAATGATTTTATAATTGTGATAACCCTGGCATGGCATGGTTCTGGGGAAGTCATATAAAATGTTTTGGTACGAGCATTACATATGCATATCACTTTATATCTTTGTTAAGATTCATATACTGTGTTGGATTATTTCAACTGGACTTTGGTTCACCCTATGTGGGAAAACCATTTTCAGGTGCTGATGATATGCCTCTGCCAAGGCAATAGCTTGGGAGAACTTGGAAGCAAGAGCTTTATTTTGGTTGTTTTGTTGTTCTTATTTTGTGCTAGCCTAGGGCTTTAACTGTATTGGATTTAAATCCATTTTGTTATAACCAAGCACTGTCTTGAACATATGCTATAGATTTTGTTATAAATCCATTAAGGCATTTCTTATTTGTTCAACTTTCATTCTATTTCTTTATCATGTAACATATGCTATAGATTTAGGGTTAGACTTGTGAATGTGTACCTGCATATGTTATCCTTCTCTACAAGTAATTGGGATTAATGGAAGATAATTATTTCATCATGTGTTGTTATTTAACTAACGTATTATATGGGCTATTGTTATTTATTTCAGGGCGTTACACAAAGGGCATGACCTTGTAGTAATACAACCCCCTTGAAATTGTGATGGACGTGACCTCCTAATCCGGTTCATACATAGCAATCTGATGGATCCACGATATGCATCAAGAAAGCTAAGTTAGTTGTGGCCTGTAGTTAGGTCCACTAGTTGGTCTATCCTTAGTAGAGGAAAAATATCTTTTGGGCACGCTTTGTTGACCGTCTTATAGTCCACATAAACGCGCCATTTACCGATCTTTTTGGGTACTACCACGATGTTGGAGATCCACTTGGGATAGTAAACCTCTCTGATCGGCCCCACATCCAACAGGTTTCTCGGTATGATAAAGAGAAGACCTGCATGTTTGCTGTATGATTGGTCTAGCAGTAAGGTTGACGTTAAGTTGATGGTAAATGAAGTTTGGGTCAATTCTAGGCATATCGTATGGTGTCCAAGCAAACACTTTGATATTGGAGATAAAAAATTTCATGATCTTTGTTCTCTTAGTGCTGGACAAAGATGAGCCAATCAAGAGGGACTTCTTTGGGTCATTCTCGTCGATTCTTACTTCCACCAGATCTTCCACCTCTTTCTATTCGGCTGCCTTACCGACATCTGCGAACATCTCGTTGCTCTCTGGTTCTTTTACCATCTTCACAAATCCTTTGGTAGCTCGGCTGCGGTTCACAGTCACAAAGCATTGCTTGGACATCATTTGGTCTCCTAAGTCCTCTTCAATTACTCTGACTTTCTTTGGGAATCGCATCACTTGATGGTAAATTGAAGCTACAGCTCGCATGGCGTGCAACCATGCTCTTCCCAAAATGATGTTGTAAGTGGAGGGAATTTTCAACACCCAAAACGCCACTTGTTTTGTCATCAATCCAGTTTTAACTGGCAAACTTATCTTGCCAACTGGCCATTCTAGCATCGAATTAAAGTCAACCAACGGGGATGTCCCTAATGCCAAGTCTTTTCATTCTAATTTCAATTGTTTGAAGGTCTCATAGTATATTATCTCACACGAGCTTCCCTGGTCTTTTAAGATCTGCTTGATATCAAAGTTTTTGATGCGTAGAGTTACAACTAGTGCGTCATTGTGAAGGTTCTGCAACCTTGCTAAGTTCCTGTTAGAGAAAGTGATGGCATTCATTACTTTCATCTTCCCTATCTTTGTGGTTGGTTGAACACTCAACACTTCCCTCATATGTTTCGCTTTTTTGATCATCCCTTTGAGCTTGCAGATTCGCTCAGGTTCTATGATCCCATGAATCACATTGATCACGCCTTGAGGCGAACCATCTGCCAGCATCCCGTCAACCGCATTGCGATCTTGAGGGGCAGGCCGAGCTCCCCCCTTAATGTATCGATCTAAGTGGCCAGCTGCCACCAATTCTTCCAAATGTTGCCTTAAAGGAATACAATTTTCAGTTCGGTGCCCTACTTCATCATGGAAGGTGCACCTATACCTCTCGTCGTAGCTTTTTTGTGCTTCTCCCAATTTGGCGGGCTGCCGAACGAAACGTTCAGCGCATATTTCACTAAGAATTCTGTAGATGGGCTTGTTGAAAATAGTCGTAATGGCAGTGCGGACCCTCAACCTCATTGCCTTGGCATTTTCATCATTGGGTGGCGCGCCACAATTGTTATTGTTAGGCTAGCCCTTCTTCTCGATCGTATTAATCTTTCCCGTAGGTTTCTTGTTCGACATCACTGTTGTGTTGGACTTTACTTTGGCACGAGCGCCATCTTCATCTATCCTGATGTGCTAGTGTACTCTCTCTATCAGGGCTTCCATAGTGAGGGGCAACATCATTGTCATTGAATCCCTTAACTTATGGCCTACTAGAAAACCTCGCTTGTACTGCGCGATATGTAGGTTGGTAGGGCAATTGCCTATCTGGTTGAAGGTTTCCCAATATTTGTTGTTGTAAGCCTTCAATGTTTCTTTCTCGCCTATGTCTATGGCGATCAATTGATCTATCTCAACTGGTGTCTTGGTGTTTGTCTTAAACCTTGTAATAAACGCCTTCGCAAGTTGCACCCAGGAAGTAATATAGCCTTCTGGCAACTTTTTGAACCAAGTTAAGCCCAAATCTACAAGCCTGGATTGGAACAGAATGCACATTAGAGCCTCGTTCCGTTGGTGTATGGTCATAACTTGGCGAAAGTGGCTTGAATGCATGTGAGGATCTGACTTCCTTTCGTAGATCATGAACTGAGGCTAGTTGAAGCCCAAGGGCAGTGGTGTGTTCTCTATCGCTGGAACAAACAGCGAGCTCTACAACCTTGCCAATGCCTTATTAGCTGGTTTGTAGGCAAGGTGTGGTACTGGCATTCCAACCTTGTAGCTTCCATGCGTCCTAGGTGCCAGCTGCGGCAGAGTTGAGATCCTTTGAGGGTCATGGATTTGGGCATTTTCTCTCCATCGCGCCCTTTCTTCTAGAACTGTTCATAGATCTACTGATCTGGGCAGCTCGGTGTACCGAGAGGTGGTTTGGTGAGTATGTGAGGGATGATAATTTCTTTCCTCCGTGTAAGACCTTTCAGGCCTCGTTCTCTCTGACCTGGAGTAACGAGTCCTAAAGGTCCTTGATTGCGTATCGTTTGTCCAAAGGCTCCTACTCTCAGAATGTGTTGGCGTGGCTTGCGTATCACGTTCTCTTGAGCAACGAGAACGCATTTTGTCTTCGCGAATTTTTGCCCCTACCACTCCTTTGCCCTTCATCTAGGATTTCATGGCTTCCATGTCAGCCGTCATTCTCCTAATTAATTCGTCTTACTTCCTCACGCGATCCTGCAGAATCTAGGCATCCATCCTCTTTTGTTGTCCATTTGGGCTTTGAAAGCAATGAGGACTCAAGCCATGCTTTTTCCGTGCACCCCTATGAGGGTTCCGTCACTGAGGGTCTTAGTCTTCCATGGGCGGAACAAAAGGAAAATCCTCACACCTCTTGTTCGCCTCTGGAGTCTATCCATCTATGACAGACTGAGGCAAGTCTTCGTTGTGTGCCATTGAAACTAGTTGAAGGAAAGCTTAATCAAGAGGTATGTTCTCTGTATTTTTTCACAGAAGGCGCCAATTGTACGAGCACGAAATAATCTTTCTCATATAATCCTGTTGATCAAGTTTGCATTCCTCCAAACGTCGTCATCTTATCACTTGAAAATACAAACGTGAGCTAGTCGGTGGGTGTATACTGGAAACCCCTCCGATGCCTAAATCAACAAGTAGACAATAAACAAACAGCTCTGTGTATTCAAGAGTCAGAATTGCAATACTTGGGAATAGGTTCTGTCATGAGCTTTTAGAGATTTCGCATAGTACAATCCTAGTAAGACTCTATCTATCCTTAGCAAAGTCCTCATAGGAATCACATTCCTAAAGGATAATGGTTATCCTTAGAACACCTTTCTCACTGCCAACCAAGTGAGATGGTTCAAACTCTTTGTTCGGTTGTCGTTACGGTCAACTAAGCTGACAAGCTAGTGCTTCCTCTGGCAGAGTTGCGTTAACCCTAGCTATATAGTGGCACCCTACCGAGCTACACATGGCTCGACCCTCTTTATTGAAGACATCTTGGTCCGCTAATGGACTGTTGATAGCTAGATCCAGGCCCTAGCAACCCATCTCTAACCGGCCTAGTGCTTGCTTAACCCAAGACCGAGCTATCCCAACTCTAAAACCGGCCTACTACGTGGCCCAACCTCCAAAGATAATCTTACCTAATTCGGCCCAATTTGATTACACAAATTACCCTCTCATAACCTCTATGCTTCATGAATATTGATCTACTCCTTGTCATTAGATATCCATATGATTCTATTTCTTTCCATTTCGTCCATGTTTTACAGTTTAAACATTATGGACCTGTTTCTTTACTAACGCACAAGATTTTGTGAAATTTTAGTTTTTAGTGTGTAATTTCGTGGACAACTTTCTAACCATTTGTTTGAATTGTTGTTGCTCCATGGGTCTTAAAGAAACTTAGGTGAACCAATCATTTAAAGCATGTTTATTCAGCTTTCCTTCATTGGGTTCCATATTGCCAATTATTGTAGCCTCCTACCTAATTAGAGATTTCTCATCCAAAATTTTCCACAACATAATTAACATAAATAGTGAAACCACATATAATGTGCTTTTAATTGACATTACCTACCTAATTAGAGATTTCTCATCCAAATTTTCAACAACATGACTAGCATAAATGGTGAGACCATAATGTGCTTTTATTTGACATTTGTTTCCGTTAGTGATGGGTTGGCCAAATTGTATGACTTTTGTATTACCTAATATGCAACTTGATACATTTATTTACCACTTGTCTTCCCCCTACCCCCATAATTGGTTGTTGTTTCAATTTGTCTTAATGATAGTTTTAAGCTCATTTGCAAAGCCGTCCAAACATAGAATGATAAGTGATGCAAATAAATTCCATTTATGCTATTGTATTAGTGATTGAGTTGGTTACAGATTTGTTATAGAAATATATTTACAATTTTCCAAATTGTTCAAACAAGGGAGACCTTGGCAACAGTTAGAAGCACAAGCATGTTGCTGGAATCTTCCCTGTTGATCTGATTTTATTTGCCTTCTCTTTCATCTTGAACTCCTCATTTCTTTTGTTTTCCTCCGCTTGAGATCTTGCTCCTTCTGCAATTTGATCAATTCTTTCCATGTCACTACGGTAATGTCGTAAGGCTTTTGCTCTTCTGCGCTCCAATTCACTCTGCAGTTCAAAAGAGTAGATCGTCAATTCTGAGTTACTAGAATTCCAAGTGCCTGTCAAATTGGAGAAGAGAAATGCAATAAACCTCTGTTCTATCCTTCTGGAGTTTGGCTTTATCCTTCTTCTTTTTCTCCCATTCAAGAATTGTGGTATTCAACTTCTCATACCTGAAAATGGTTTTTGTTAGTGGTAATACAACAGTCTTCATTTGTTCGAATTTACATGCTCAATCTCAAGTATTTGTAGTATAAACATCTGTTTAATTAGATTAGTACTTTTCTTTAAGCTTGGCCATCTGAGCTTCCTCCCAAGTATCCGCCTTAGTTTCTCCTATTCCAGGTTTTGTTGAAGGCTGCCTTTTGATCTCAGTTGGTAGGGATGTTGGTTGTTTGGCAGATGAAAGATCAGGTGTTGGTAAAGCACTTTCAGGTTTTCTATCCTTATCAACAAAAGTTGGAGTCCTTTTAAAGGATTGAACAGGACCAATGGCCTTTTCAGGCCTCTTTTCATCTGTAACTGCAATTTTTGATGGCACCCTTCTGTTTGGATCTTCCATATCTATCATCGAAGTTTCACCTGATAAAGACAAACTTGTCGATGTTATGAAAGAAAAATGATTAAAACATCATATCTATTATGTTGTAGAATAATTAACTGTAAAACTATACATCCTTACCTGAGAGTCGTCTGGAAATTTTACCAAGTTTTGATCCCCGAATTCTTGTATCTTCTGTTTTACTCTTGATCTTGGTCAAAGAGGTATCAAGTCCTTCACTCTTTTTCTGATCTTTGATGCCTAATTCTTCTTCCAACAACTTAATGACAAGTGCTACTGCTGCAACTGCTACTAGATACACGTCATCATTTTCGAAATCATAATCCTCTCTCATTTGCCTAGAAAATTGTCTTCGGAACCAATTCTGAGTTTTTTTTTTCTCTGCAAAATGCATTACCAAGGTTTGTTTTCATTGTTTCATCAATATACATCACACCTAGAGGCCATTATGGAGTAGATTAATGTACAACAGGGATGGTTAAGGGCATCTTTTTGTTGGAAGTTTACTTTTATCTTCTACAGACTGATGTGTATATAATTGAAATGTTTCCATAATTTAAGATTTGATTTGAGTTACTAATAAGTCCCCAAAATTCTGGGGAGGGTAGGGGAAAATGTGAAGAGTTTACCACATACCTTCTTTGAAGGATTGAGTTTTTTGTGGTGGTATTCTTCTATCTCCGATGTTGCTAGCCTCTTCTTTGTTATCCTGACCTACACCAGAAAATCTCACCCTAACAAAAGTGGTCAGTGATCATAAAACAAATTGGAAAGACAGCACACGAATGCTATGACAAAATAAAACTTGCATAATTTTGCCGTTCAAGAAGTTATAGATGTTAGGGTAAAGTGGATCTTGATAAGTTTTGATCACTAACCACTCGATCTCAAAAGAAGGGGTTCAGGGGGCTTGCATCCTACCCGAATTTTGAAGTGTAGATATTTATTGTATTCCACACTTGTGACCTAATGTCTTAATTTCTATGTTTTTGTAGTTGAAATGAGATGGCTATCTCTGTTAATCTTGTGTAACCTTTCAATTTATAGTGAAAACTATGACAATTATATATGTAGCCTTAATTTTGGAGTAAACCATATAAATCTTATGCTCTTCGTGTGCAGTAAGTGTAATTTATCTGTGTGGGTGATCGTTTCTGTATTTTGAAGCATATCATGTAATCAACTTTGTTTTCCTATGCATTAAATTCTTAGATTCCCCAGATGTAGATGTTATTGTATCTCTATGGTGGTACATAGTATCTAACTATCCACTTTTTATTTTCTAGAACAAATTATACCAATACTTCCTAAACTTTACTTTTTGTGTCAATTTAATTCCTATCATTTCAATTACAATATATTTGCCCCTTTGATTTTTCAATATGTATCAAATAACAACAATAGTTAACCCCATCCAAATTTTAGACGAAACTGATCACATACAATGCACATGACACTATTTTTAGGGCACAATCAACATAATTTTTTACCACTAACAAATCACAACCACTTATCCTAATGTATCCATGTACTTGACCACACTGAATCCCCCTCCACCCCGCTGTATCTCCCCCTTCTCTGCATCACTTCTGGCCTTCTTTTCTGGTGTTGACTATCCCTTCTCTCTCTCCAGATCTCCTTTCAAAAAATTAGACCCACTCTCTCTCCCTCTATTACATATCAGACCAAGTAAAATCAAATCATTAGCAAGCAATAAATTTGTCTGCAAATTAAATCCACTATTCATCGTTTACCTTTAGGCCATGTTTGTTTGGGTGGACATGAGCTTGGGATTGGACTAATAGTTCAATAAAATTATTAATCCGATATTTGGTTAAACAATTGAAGTACGGATTAATTATTTTAAACTTGACTATTAGTTAAGATATGATACATAATCCAACGGATTCGTAGTCTTAGGACTATTAGTCATGGGAATGCTAATCCAGTCCGTCCAAACAAACATGGCCTTAGTCCCCTAATCATGAGTTCCACCATTAAAACAAACCAACAAATGAGTTCCACCAATTCAAAGGTGAATGCCTCTGTTAACCTATCAATATATGTATCTAAGCAAATAAAAAACAAATCACGGTGACCCATTATTATATATATATATGTATATACCCCATTATATACGTACAAGACCTATTATGTAAACACCCATTAGTCAATTTTTTGAGAGAGAAATGAATGGAGAGAGGGATAAAAATGGACTGACAATTGGTGTTGTCCGGTGGTGATGGTTGGTGGTAATGATGGTGGCTGGTGGGATGGATGAGCATGATAAATAAGAGTTGAGTCAATGTCGAGTTAACTCAGTGAGTTGGATTGGAAAAAAAAGAAAATGACATTATTATCCTTAAAAAAAATATTATGACTACTTTCTATTTAAAGTTTGACCTTATTTGACCCATATTAAAAAGTTGAAAGGATAAATATGTCGCAATTGAAATGACAGTGACTAAACTAACATAAGAAAAAAAATTCTCACGCTATTCACGTAATTTGCCCTATTTTTTTATTTAACCATCGGCTTTTAGGTGTAAATTTCAAAGCATGACAAGTGAGTTAAAAGGAATTATAATTTTTTTTTTTTTTTCTCCCCCCATATATTGATTGATAGAGATAATGAAACAAGTAATTCAAAAACCATATACATATAAGAGCTATTTTATTTTTTGCTGCAAAGAGTAGACTTTAGATATCAGAATTACCTTGTTTGCCTAATCAAGCTCTCCATTATCTGAGACACTGCCTATTGTGAATTTTCTTCTCCAAGGGAAATGACTTGCTTATCAAGATTTGTTGCTCTGTATATTTGAAAGAGAAGCTGGTGGAGTAAGAAAGGAAGGAAACGTTTGTATGGAGATTGGTGATAGATAGATAGGGTTTTGAGTAGGAGAGGGAGGGCAAGCAAAGGTTGGTTATGCTTTGCATGCAAGTCCAGGTTTTGAATCTTTGAAAAAAGCCTCCACAGTGAAGTAAGGTATCCTTGTCTTTCTCTTGGATCTCAATTTTCTGTTGTGTATTGCTTTGTCTGGTCTTTTTGTATTCCTTTTTCACAAGGTTTGCCTGCCCAAAGAAGAGTACAAGAATTGAGGACCAAGATTCTTTTAGACTTTTTCCTTCTTTTTTTTTAAATTTTTTTTTTAATTATTATTAAAATGCAACCTTTTCTTTGTGACCCTTTTAGCGGAGTTTCCTTCATTAGTACTACACATTCATAAATTTTTTATTCAGAAGTATTAATTTTTAGTTGATATTTATTTTACACAGAGACTCCCATAATACACTAATTTAATCTAACACCACCCTAACATATTCTTGGCAAAATTATTGAACATTCTTCTTTTGCCATGGTTTTTTTATTTATTTATTGGGGTGTTTACGATTTTTATTTTTATTTTTTTTTAAATATTTGTTAGGGCGTTTCATGGATTTTATTTACTAGTTATGATATAAAAATAACTTAAAGTTATACTAAAAATGGTAAATTACAAATACATTCTTTGAACATTACTTAATGTATGAATGTCCTTCTGTGATTTGAAAAATTACAAATACTCTTTATCAAAAAAATTTATGTAATAGAATTAATTGAAAAATTAAAATTCCTAACTGCTCTTCTATAGATAATAAAATTACTGAAATTATTAATTGAAATATATTTTTGGCATTATTAAAAATTGTTAATTGATTTGATGATTTATTAATAAAAAATGTCATTTTTTATGAAATTATAAATTTCAAGGGGGAAGATATAATTTTCAAAATTACAGAAGATAAATTATATTTTAAATAAATCTAAAGAGGTGTATTTATAATTTACCCAATCAAGAAAAAGTCCAATAGAGCTCCACACTCTAGATGTTTCATTAGACAAATAAATAAGAAAATAACAGGCAAACAATAGGATAGAAGACCAAAAAAAAAAAAAAATTGTAAAACATGGGAGTTCCAACTTCTTATGTAGTGGGATGCAACTCAGAGTTACATCCCTAATTTTTTTTTTTTTCTGTTCTAATTACATATAATTCTCTCAAAATAAAAAGTAATGGCACACTTTGTTATTTGTTTAAATCAAAATTCAAGACCATTAATATTTATTATTTTTCTATTCTTATCACATCAACCACTATTTATATTAATCATGTAGTATATTGATGTAAAAAATTGGGTTTGAATTCTCTTAAATTGGCCATCCAACTAGAGAGAGTATTTGAGTTTAGTGGTCTCATTTTGAGGCTGATCTTGATAATTTGAATAGTTCACTTTTTAAGACTCCTTAGGTAGAATATTCGTACAAAAAATAAAGATACCTAAATATCAGTAACTATATGTTTGAATCATAACTATATATTTAAATATCAGTAAATATCAATAACTATAATTTCAAGAATAGTGATCCATTTTTTATAATACAAATATGATTCAAACAAATAGTTACCAATGTCAAATCATCTTATTTTTTGCATGAATATTTTACTCAACGAGTCCTAAAAGAAGAACAGTTTAGATCAATAAAGTTGGTCTTAAAATGAGTTCACCAAGCTCAAAAGAAAATGAAACTTAATTTTTACAAAATTGAATTCTGAAAGCGGTTTTGAATAATAAGGAAGCATAAGCAAAACTAGGGGCACATTAAATGATCATTCACATTGAATTTTTTTCTCCTTTCTTTGGCATTTGATGTTATGTCTTGTCTCGTGTCGTGGGTATGTTGTCTTGTGTCGTGGCTGTATCGCTTTATTGATTCACGTCGTGGGTATGTTATCTTCAATTAAGTACATCGAGTCTTTGTCATGTCTCTCAAATTGCACTTAGTTTTAACCATAAGAAGAAAACCAACATTGCCAATTGCCTCAATTGGAGAATCCTTCATCTTGAAAATCATACAACTTGTCAACTGCTGTGGTGCCAAGCTTTTGTAAAATTCCCACCAATACCACCTCTCTCCTTGGAAATCAATGTAAAACCCCAAAATGTGGGTATGTGTGCAAAAGAAAAGAGAGATATGAGATGAGTGAAAAGTAAGGAATTTGCGTCAAACCAAAAAAAAAAGAGCGGTAACGAAGTTAAATAATGCAAAGGTACCACATTACAAACCATTGGGGTAATCGCCATTGAGAAAGCACCATATCGACAAAGTACAAATATCTTGAAAGATGGAGTAGGACAACACCCGATATGTTGGAGGTCTATCAATCTTGTAGAATGCTAGAAACGGTTTTGTGCAGTTTGAGGTATGTCGAGTCAATTTCCCATGTTGAATCTATCCTTTACATGTTTGTTAGTATCAGTTTGTTAGTATGTGCATGGCTCAAAGTTTGATAGAATGAAATGATTAATGTTTCAAATATAAATTGATGTTCAAATTATGAAGTTCTTTTTTTTTTTTTTTTTTGGTTAAAGATTGAATGTTAGTATGTTAGTAAAGTTAGGTTACACTTAAAGGGTCTGTCACGCCCCAAACTCGCCCCTAAAAGTTCGGGCATGATCATTTCAGAAACGGCCATCAAATTCAATATGTATAACATTTGGGGCCTGAACGGAAGCATTTAACAGCGCAAAATGACATCCATTAAGCTATTACTAACATGCTAGGATCATACACTTAATATTAGGTACTTTAATGTCTCATAGGCACACATGTAGTTATATATACAAATACACAGATTTGTCCCCGAGCATAAGGATGTAACAAAACCATGTTAAGGGAAGTTAATTAAGTTTTACAACATCAAACAGAAGGTTCAGTGCACAAGGCTAAAAGCTCTGCAAGGGTTCCACAAAAATAGGTGCTTCGTCCAAGTGTTTAGTCGTGGTGTGATGGACAAAAGACAAGTGGTCCAAGCTGGACTAGGACTGACCTCCAGATTGATTACCCTACAGAAACAGACATGACACGGAGTGAGAGGGGCTCAGTGAATAATAATACTTAAGCAAATCACTGAATAAACTTTGATTATAACGCATATAGGTGCAGAGACATATAATTAATCTTATTCTATAATATTTTCAGAACGGCCTCGGGCCCAGATTTTATACAGAGCAGCTCTAAGCCCAGAAATATACAGAACGGCCTTAGGCCTAACAGATTATTCAGATTGGCCATAGGCCTAACAGATTATACAGAATGGCCGTAGGCCCAGATATTATCAGAACAGACTAGTCTCAGAGTTTACAGAGGTACACAGATTCGTTTAATCATTCACATGAGTTAACACAGTTAATTTGCGATTAACAGAATGCTAATGATAATTATTAGCGGTAGTAAAGCGTACTACAACAGTACTATTACTCACAGTGCTATGGCAGAGCGATAGTTCCTCCTGGAATGTGTCCTGCACACATACATAATTCACAAATTAGTTCTTTTTCCTTTTAAATCATTTCCTGATTCGTTTTGCTTCCAATGAATTTACAACCATCTTAAGAGCATCAAATAATTATTTTAATAATATCAGAGGGTTAAACAAGGAAAGCGAAGCAGACGAATTTTTTGGCCTAGGCTGCACGTGCGGCAGTCCCCTCCACACATGCGGAAGGGTGGGCCGCACGTGCGGTACTCCTTCCCCGCATGAGCGGCAAAATACAGAATGCAATTCCCATTTTTTCCCTCTTTTCTGCACGTGCGGCCGTGGCCCCTGTTTTGGGCAGTCCGAATTCAACCCAAAATTCAGCAAAGTTACAACATCTCAAGGCCCAAAAATGGAGGAATTAAGACATCATAATGGTATAACAGCACACTAACATGGATCACAAATTCAATTAGGCCTTTAATTTCTCTCGAATCTATATACACAATTCACTCCCTCAAAAGTTCTAATTATTTTTTAATTCACTTAAACATATACATATATATGGCCATCTAACCACATAATCCAATACATAAATGAGTTTCCACATGAAATAACAAGGAAACAAGATGCAATTTCTTCATATAGCTCAAATTAGTTCCCAAGACAACCATATGGTAAGTACAACTTTCCAATTAAACAATAATCACATACAACACTTCAAACATAAACCCTAGCTCACCCAAATGAAAGGGCATGCTTACTCAAATCCAAGAAAGAGCTTATTTAAGGTGAAGTATATATACTTTGAGCTTAAATTTCCATAAACCCTCTCAAATCCCCCAATTTTCCTCCTTGTTGAACTTCTCATCTTCCTCTAAAACTCTCCTCTTCCAATTCTCTCTCAGGAGATATTTTATGTAATGGCTCTAAACCAAATAAGTAAGGCACATAGATAAATATATCTAAAATGTGAATAAGGACGAAAATTAATCAGTTTAATCGTTCCAAATCAAATTTCACAGAAAATCATATTATGACCTAAAAATCATGCTGATCTCAAATATAAAATCAATTTCGGATGATTAAGCTTCTAAGGCTTCCAATTTCGGATCTAAACATTATAATTGTAACAGATATTTCTCTTATTTAACAGATATGATTCTCTAATCTTAAAATTCACCCACTTAAACTTAATTTCACATAAAATTTCACAATAAGCATATCAATACATAGAGTAAGGAACTAGAAGCATACCAGAAAACATATACAAGGGTCGGGTTATTACACTCTCCCCCCTTTAAATAAGTTTGGTCCCTCAAACTTGTTTTACCTTAGGTTAGGAATAGGTACGGATACTGGTGTTGTATTTCCTCTTCTTTTTCCCAAGTCGCTTCGGTCCCATAATGTTCTTGCCATTCAATTTTCACCATAGGGATTTCTCAATTCCGTAGTTGCTTCACTTGTTGGTCTAGAATCCGAATCGGTCTTTCTTCATAGGTTAACTTATCATCCAGAACAACTTGGTGGTGATCAATGATATGAGACGGATCCGGAAGGTAGCTTCGGAGCATAGAGATGTGGAACACATTATGCACTTGACTCATACTTGGAGGAAGAGCAACTCGGTAAGCCACAGAACCTACTTTCTCCAGAATCTGGAATGGACCAACATATCGGGGTGTCAACTTACCCTTCTTTCCGAATCTTGGGTGCCCTTTCATTGGAGTTACTTTCACAAAAACATGATTGCCTACCTCAAATTCCAAATCCCTCCGTCGGTTATCCGCATAACTCTTCTGTCTGCTTTGAGCAGTTTTCAATCTTTCCCGAATAGTTTTAATCTTTTCCGTTGTCAACTGGATAATTTCAGGCCCTAATAATGATTTATCTCCAACTTCAGCCCAACACACAGGGGAGCGACATGGCCTCCCATACAGAGCCTCATAAGGTGCCATCCCAATACTCGAATGGTAGCTGTTATTATATGCGAACTCTACCAACGGTAGATGAGTTTCCCAACTTCCTTGAAAATCCAAAACACACATTCGAAGCATATCCTCTAATGTCTGCATCATCCTCTCGGATTGTCCGTTTGTCTGAGGATGGAAAGTTGTACCCATTGCTCCCTGTAGGCTTTGCCAGAATCTAGATACAAACTTCGGGTCTCTATCTGATACTATTGAAACTGGAACCCCGTGGAGTCTCACAATTTCATTCACATAAATTACAGCAAGTTTGTCTGCATTGTACTGAGTTTTCATAGGTAGGAAATGGGCAGACTTAGTTAGCCGGTCTACAATGACCCACACAGAATTCATACCCCGAGGTGTCCGCAGTAACCCTACAACAAAATCCAAGGTCAGATGTTCCCATTTCCATTCTGGAATTAGAAGGGGTTGCAATAACCCTGCTGGCTTCTGATGCTTTGCTTTTACTTGCTGACATTGTAAACATTTAGAGACAAAGTCCGCGATCTCCCTTTTCATACTGGGCCACCAAAAATTTTGCTTTAAATCCCGATACATTTTAGTACTCCCAGGGTGCATTGAGACTCTCAAGGCATGTGCTTCTTCCATCAATTTCAGTTTAACTTCTAACACATTGGGAACACACCATCTGCCTTGAAATTTGAGTGCTGAATTTACCAAATCGAATACCAGTCTCGGTTTTGTTTCTAACTCATCACATATCTTCCTCAAAGTTTCATCTTCCATTTGACGTAGTTTGATCTCTTCAAGTAATGTCGGTTGGGCCATCATTGCTGCTATTATGGCCTCCTGCCCATATATCACAAGGTCTACCTCCATTTTGTCCAATTCAATCAGTAACTCCTTTTGCCCCGTAAACAAATTTGCCAAATTTCTCATATTCTTCTGACTAAGTGCGTCTGCAACCGTATTGGCTTTACCAAGATGGTAATGGATCTGCAAATCATAGTCTTTAATAGCATATGGAAAAAGCTCACAAGTCCAAATTTGCAATGCATCTGAGCAATAACAAAATGTATCGAGATTTGAAGCAAAGATATTGGTGGCCTAGCATGAAGAAGGAAATTGCAGAATATGTGTCTAAGTGCCTTCAATGTCAGTAAGTCAAAGATGAACATCAAAAGCTGGCAGGATTACTTTAATCTCTCCCTATTCTAGAATGGAAATGGGAGCACATAACCATAGACTTCGTTGTTGGTCTACCTCGGACACCAAGAGGTATGAACTCTATCTGGGTTATTGTGGAAGGTTGACTAAATCTGCACATTTTCTACCTGTAAGGACTAGTTATGATACTTATAGATTGTCTACAATTTACATTGATGAAATTATTCGTTTACATGGGGTACCAATATCCATTGTTTCGAATAGAGATCCAAAATTTGTGTTTAGATTCTGGAAAAGTCTTCAAAGAGCAAAGGGAATGGAATTAAGACTTAGTACCGCATTTCATCCACAAAATGATAAGCAATCAAAAAGAACTATTCATACTTTTGAGGATATGCTCCGAATGTGTGCTCTAGACTTTCAGGGGAGTTGGGAAACTTATTTGCCCACTGGCCAAATTTGCATACAACAACAGTTTCTACTCTAGCATTGGCATGGCACCATATAAAGCCTCATACTGAAAGAAATGTAGATCTCTGATATGTTGGACTGAAGTTGAGGACAGGGTCTTGCTTGGATCTAAAATTGTGCAAACAACCACGAAAAAGATTAAAGTCATTCAGCAAAAGCTTAAAATAACTCAAAGCCGACAAAAGAGTTATACGGATCATAGAAGAAGGGCTCTTGAGTTTGAAACAAGTGACCATGTGTTCATAAGGGTAATCTTGATGAAGGCTCAATCGAGATTTGGGAAGAAAGGTAAATTATCACCTCATACATTGGGCTGTTTCAGATTTTGGAATGGCTTCGTCTGGTTGCGTACCGAGTTGCTCTATCACCGAGAATGGAACAAATGCACAATGTGTTTTTTATGTATAGATGTAGAGGGGCTATCTCCGAGATCTATTCAATGTTATTGATCATCACCCAATAGCCCTCGATGAGAATATGGAGTATGAAGAGAAACTGATTTAGATTATTGAGCTCAAGTGAAATAGTTGCAAAATAAAGAAATCCTTATGGTAAAAGTAGAATGGAAAGAACACTACAGTACGGAAGCGACTTAGGAAAAAGAAGACGAAATGAGGCAAAGGTACCCCGAGTTGTTTCCAATTCGATGTAACACAAGTTTGGAGGACCAAACTTCTTAAATGGGGGAAGATTGTGACACACTCGCCACGTATTATGCTTTCAATTCTTTAATTGTGCATGTCCTTATGTATTAAGTGTGAATTTGAATGATAGTTATGTCATTAATGTGGTTTTGACTATATATTTGTTGATCGTAGGAAAATCTGTTATGATTCCCTTTGTGATATGAAAATTGAAGGTCTTAATGACGTTAGAAACAAAAATTGGTTAGTTTATTGTGATCAACATAATTTTTAGAGCCTATTAGAAAGTTTGATTAAAATTTGATTCAATCTAAATTAATTAGATTAAATCAATTAGAATTAAGTGTGATTAGTTAAACTTAAATCTTAATTAATCTCCTAATCTGATCCACATATATATATATATATATATATGTGTGTGTGTGTGTGTGTGTGTGTGTGTGTGTGTGGTATAATTAGGAGTTTGGGCTCCCTTAATCATAATTGAACTAAAAAATCTGAGGGGAGAACTCTTGAGAGAGAGAGAATCAAGTTCTAGAGAGAGAAAAGGCTAGAAGACTTGAAATTTGACGAAGAAATTGGAGAATTGGGTAGAACAACTCAAGTTCTTGCCAGAGTTAGTGTTCTTGAAGATTATAGGTAAGTGTTTATACCTTAATTCATAAGTTTACACCATCAAGTATGTGAATTAAAGAGGATTATGTGATTATGTACAAGAATTGAGCTAAGATTGTTGAATTTAGAGTCAATTCATACATGCATGAATAGTTTTGTTGAGTTTCACCATTTTTGGAGCATGATTACGTCATCCATGTTAAGTTTTGAAGCTATCTTCTACATGCATTCATGAATTATGAAGTTTAGAGCTTAGTTCCATGATTTACAAGGTTTTTGAAATGAATTGCATATTTCTGAAGCTTTGGAAAAGAGTATGGAAACAACTGATACATGCATGAACGTTTGAGTTTGAATTCTTGGGGGTTTGGACTTTTATTTTTTCAAATTGGCTTTGTATTCATGTTTTTGGAATATTTTCTAAGTGTTTTCAAAGTTTTGTCAAGCCGTGCAAAAAAATGATTTGAAAATACAAGCTTTGAAGGTCAACTCTGTTATGTAATTTCCAAATTTCTGCCTCACCGCTCGAGCGAACAATTCGTTACTCAAGCGCATATTTCATGCATCCAGTATTTTTTTAGACAATTGCAGTTGGCTCAAATGACCAAGTCATCGCTCGAGTAACTGCCTTTTATTTTGCACCTTGGCTCGAGTGAACATCGAGCCTAGATTCGAACCATCCAGTACTTTTACAGACCAAGTGGTCTGCTTGAGCGACCAATGTTATGCTCGAGCGAAGTGCCCTATTTTAGTATATTTTGAAAAGACATATTCTGATCAAATGTGCATTCTCATTCCCTCATCGGCATTCTTAGGCATGAATTGAACATCCTACATTAATTAAAGAGTCAAAAAAAGTCTAAGAGAATTGAATATATTAGAGAACGATTCGAATATGAAATATGACCTAATGTGTGTATGTGTTTATGAATTGTGTAGGGTCATCTACAAGGACAAGTCAACAACTGAATCACTGTAAGTAATATCTTAGTAAAGATATTTTCTTAATTACTCTATTTTCTGTATATCCTACTATGTTATGTTTTTCGAACTAAATAAGTTCCTATCTGTCTGATCAACATGATATCTGTAAATATGATGGATATGAGACGAATGTGTATGATGGACCTAAGGTCATTCTATATAACTGAATTGGCCCGAGGTTGTTCCAAATATCTGACAAGATGGACCCAAGGTCGTTCTGAATATTTGGTAAGTCTAATTATCTGTTATGAGTTAACCAAATACAGCTATAAATAATTGAACCCAAGGTCATTCCGTTAAGATATAATCAATTATGTCATGTACATTTGTTATCTGTTGGACCCAAGGTCGTTCCGCTATCTGTTGGTCCCAAGGTCGTTCCATTACGAATTGTTTATGATATGGAAATGCTTATGTCACTTAATAGAACTTATTTACATAACCCCTTTTATAGCGATCCCGGTTTTTTCCTTTCGATATTTGTTGTATTCCGGACTTTGGTTCCGTGGAGTTGGTAGTTGTATCTATCTTATTGTCATCATTTGATTCCATTTGTTTGAGTTTTAAGATGTGTTGGGCATGTTTCGAGCAGGTGGGTTGAGCCTTGGTCTAAAATCTTGTTGCCAGGTTTTTGGTCGTTCCGCTCTAGCGGGTCATCTAGCGCTCGAGCGGAGATTGCACACTCCCAGTATTTTGGTACTCTGCAAAACGTCTGCAGGTGTGATTTCTACGCTCAAGCGGATTTCCTGCGCTCGAGTGGGTCGCGCTCGAGCGGGCTTGTTGGAGCTCGAGTAGGTAGTACATTTTTGGTGTGAGTTCTGGAAGGGAGAAATCTACGCTTGAGCGAACTGGTTTTCGCGCTCGAGCGGATGTACTTTATTCTTGTGTCTTGGCGCTCAAGCGGGCCTTCTTGCGCTCGAGCGTGTCCAGATTTTTGTACGTGACGCTCAAGCGTCCTATTCTCCGCTCGAGCGGGATTGTCGTATATCAGAAGGCAGTTAGGCATTTTTTTTTGAATCACTTTTTACATTCACTCTCTCTCTCTCTTACTTTTCCAAAACCGATTTTGAGAGCCTCTCTCTCTAGAAATTCCCTTCTCTCTAGGGTTTGATCTAGTTAGAGTGCTTCCCTTTCCTTTGGCCTTTGTAAAAGTTGTGTTGATCGTCGAGGGTTTCGTTTTGATCCGTGGATCTTGGAGTTTGGAGCATTTTGGTTTTCTTCATCTCCTTCCCTTGGGCTCCGAATTTGAGGTTGGGATTCCTACTCACTTTTATGGGTTTTGACCTAGATATTGAGTTTTTTGTATAAATGGTTTTGGGTTTTGGAAACTAGGGTTTCAAATGTATAATTTTGAAAAGAGGGTTTTGTTTATTTTGGACCATAAATACGTATTTGGGTTTCAAAATGAGTGTATTGATGTTGTTGGTAATATATGGACTCTTGGAGTCAATATTGGGAATCAAAGGGAAAATGTCATGTTTGGGCATTTTTGGGTCACTAGTGTAATTAATGACAAGTGTTGAGAAAATACAGAATTGAGTTGAATATAATGAAATTGGCTCATTATGAGATGGATTAGTGAAGTTGGATTTATTAATCGCTCACTTTTGGAAATATGGATAAATTATCTGTTGACGCATTTATTATCTGTTTAGAAATAATTGCCTTGGGTTACCGGTGGAAGGTAGTCGTGATTGTTGTAGACAATACATGATGATTAGGCAAACTAAAACTAATCAATGGAATGTGTCATCGTATATGACAGTTGAAAGAATACATTAACTTTATGTATTATTTGATGATGTATATAATAACTGTTTATATGCATTGTGTTGTGTGGGAGGAGATAGGGGATGTACTCCACGGTTTAGGGAAAGATAGGGAATGGACCTCTAAACTGGTTAATGTTTGGGAGAAGATAGGGGATGGACTCCGGTGATACAGCTCATATGCTTATCCGTTGAAGTATTGATATAGCTCATATGTTTATCTATGGAAGTGTTGATATAGCTCATATGCTTATCTGTTGAGATGGTGATACAACTAGTATGCTTATCTATTGTGAAATGGGAAACGTTTAATATAAATTATTATCTCATTTAGAGTGTTTGGCCAGGTTCTGAGCCATGGTTGTGAATTGAGAATTGAATAAGAAATGGAAAATGTAATGAAATATGGACACAGTGGTCATGTAATGGAAATGGTGTATGAACTGGTTTATGAGAGTCAAGCATTTATCAATTGCTAATGTCTTAGTTACTACTCATTTTGTGTTTAGCAAATCTCTACTGGGCGTTGGCTCACCCTTTATGGGACATCATTTTCAGGTACAGGTAGCATGCCACCTCCAAGGACATAGCTTGGATGGTTATGGGAGTTGAAGACTCTTTTTGATTATTTTGTTTGTATTACATGTATATCAAGCCAAGGGCTTATTTTGTATAGAGTTAGTACTCTTCTTTTTATAACCAAGTGTTGACTTGGAAAGCTGTAAGCTCGTAGGGCATTTGCTTTTGTTGTTAACATGTAATACTGTTGTAAAAACTACTCTGATGAATAGAAAGGTGTTGATTTCTCTTATATCATGGCATGTCTAAAATGATGGGTTTTATGTATTATTTTGAGGGCGTTACACCTTTACTCTGATTTTATTCACTAAGCGTTAGTATATATATATATATATATATATGTATATAGCTGAGCAGCGGGATGTCCAACCCCAGCCTTAGTGAACTTGTGAAGGATACCAAGTTTTGTGAAGTCTGTCATGAGCGCTTCACGAGCGAAGCTTTTGTTCCTTTTGTTGTTTGAATTTCTGTCTTCTTTTATTGGTCATGTTTGACCTTGTATATATATAAGTTCTGGTTTTATATGATAACGATGTAAGAAAGATCTTGGACATATGGAATCTTATTATGTATGTATGAGTGTGAGTTATTAATATATAAGAAGTTTTGTTTATGCCATTTATACATGATCTCATTGGACAAATAATATATTTCTACTTCCGCTTCTGGCCCTATATAATTAAATATGATTGAATTTCTATCTAAGACCATAAATAAGTCGGTTATGATCCAAATTTTTAGGAGCAAATTCGAGCCATGACACTAACAGTTCATTCTAATCAAGTTAAAATAAACACTAAGCAAATTAAGAAAGAATTCCAAATCAAGCCAAACTAAGTTGCCAGGACAACACTACCAAAACAATAAAATGATTACACCCAAACACAACTATGCACCCAAACTCAAGACAATCACCAAAAAGCTTCAATGGAACAGTCCAGTGAAAAAAAAAACAAAAAAAGACAATTGTCCAGCAATGTCTTCTGAAATGGACAAGTCCTTTCAAAATAATCACTCAATTTTGGAGCTTCCATGCCTAACTCTGTTGCTTTCTGATTAATAAAGCCATAACACTTACCAAAACAAATATCTCTTCCTTCATAAAATCCCAACATCATAAAAATCGAATTGAAGCAATACCATTCTCAGCATATTCATCAATAAGAAGAGTCTGGCACTAAGTTAAGATCTTCTTAACTTCCTTTTTTAGTTCTTAATCGTGAAGCTAAGGGTTTAGTTGTGTGGATACAAATTACAGTAGTAGAAGAGTTTTTACACTCTCTAATTCTCTCCTTGTACATTCTACTTTCTTTGTACTTATGATTTTATTTTTTGACGAAATTTTTCTTTGTTGATCAAATAAATAAATAGACATCTAGGAAGGCTCTAGATTCAACCATTCCCAAATTTATGTTTATTCATGCTTTACTTTCCTTCTTATAATATTTTATTTATCTAATAACATATTACTTCTTTTGTCGATAAGGGAAAAGAAAAAAAAAAGTTATAAATTTAAACTTAGTGTAAACCCATTACTAAATTTGGTTATAAGCATACTTTTTTATGGTGACTAGTATATATATTTGATAGAAAGGATTAATGTGACAAAACGAGACAAAATAAGAGAATCCCATTATTAACATTTGTAAATATGTACCAAAAAAATAAATAAATAAATCAAAGATCTCTAATAACGTGACAAATAGAAAAATTCCTAAGAACAAGCTGGTGCTTTGAAATCTTTAAGAGTTGCAAAAACAATAGAATCAGGTGCAACACTGATAGGGTTTGAAGCATGCACGAGCACTGGATACATAGCTGGTATATCCTTTGACTCTGTGAGCACCAACGGGACACCATTTAACATCAACACATCACTTTGAATATTGCCATCCTTTGGAGTCAAGTGGTACTCTTCCCTGTGGATTTGTTGTTGGTTATCATCATAGTTGTCAGGATAGAAGTTCAAGTCATCCGCAACCGAAACTTCATAGGTAGTAGAATTTGACATGTTGATTAGAAGCAGTGAAATGCCCGACTGAGATAAAATAGAGTAAATGAATTTAATTAATGAAGTGATAGCTAAATGATATATTATTGAGAAGAAAGAGAAATTAAGCTAAAAAAGGTTAAGAATATTTCGCTTACTTCTTTCTTTGAACAATGAGAATATACTCGTAGATAAGGGGAACTATCATAAGTGGTCTGAAGTACAATCTTTCCCATTAAGCGATGCCACAGAAGAGCACTGTAGAAGAGCCAACCAAGCATTAATATAGAATAAATGTGTCAAAATGATAATTTCAACTTTATTAAATAGTAAAAGGTATTAGAAAATCTCAATATTGACTAACCCGTAATAATCCGGATTAGGGATAAATGTTGTAGTGTTGAGAAGGCCATAATTTCCTCCAATCAATGCCTGTCTGCAGAAAACCTTATGGTTGAAGGTTGATGTCATGCCCAATTGATCCAAATACCTGTTTCACTCAAAGTTTATTTACCTAATTCTATGTTTGATAGCACATATATGTAAATGCAACACTATTATATTTGCATGAGAGAGAATAAAATTGTGACCAGAATCCATCAGCAAAGGTATGTGATACATCTTTGCCACCACTGTTGTAAGCTCCACCAGCTTCCCCAACCCATGCCCCTGCCCATGGGCCAAACAAGTTGATAGTTGTTGAAACATCTTTGTATGTCTGAGCTATTTGGTCAAGAAAATATGGATCTTGAACCTTGTAGATTAGGTCGGAATCAACACCTACATGACCAGATATATTGATTTGCAAACTCAAAAGATCATTATAATTGAAACATGTTTGATTATCAAGTGCTAAATTTTAAGTACTTATATATACCTGCTCCAAGGTTGTAGATATGGTGGGTTAAGCCATCAACAACACCTGGTCCTGTAACCTGAAGGAAGTCATTAAACCATTTCTCATTATAGAAGCCTGCTGGTCCTAGGATCTTCGGCTGCGTGTCTTCGTCTGGGTACAATTCTTTCACAAGCTCCTTGAGGGCAATAATGTCTTTTCCATACTGGGAAGAATCTAATCTTGCAGCAACCCCAGTTCCACACAACTCATTTCCTAGAAAAAAAAAAACCAAGTCAGTTCATAATTCATTACTGAAAACGTAAAATGTGCACAACGGTAGGTAACATAGAAATTCTAATTTACTTGGTTACCAAGTTCATATGAGTCAATCTTGTATCCCTTTGAGATAGTATAATTCATGAGATCGCGGGCGTTTTGATCATCCCAATCGCCTATCCAAAGAGAGCCATCGTTCTCAGATTTGTTCCTCCCAGAGAGAGCATTCAACCCAAATGTTACTATAGCTCTGCAAAGATGGTCATGAAATGTTACAAATAGTTTTCCCAAATAGTATTAGTTGTTCAGAAAAAGTAAAAGTGAAATGGATATAGTGTTATTAGTGTGACTAGGGTGGGGTAGGGTACCCAGTTTGTGTGAATAGGTGATTGAGATTATCCCATTTCTTCATAGGGAGGCAACCTTGGCTAAATCCAAACAAGCCACCTTGTGTCTTCCTAAATTTTGGGCATTTATTGACTGCTTTTCCAACTTCGTACACAACCTGATCTTGCAGTGAACCTCCCACTCTGATTCGAAGAGTCTTGAATGCTGCAATTTTCACAATAAACTGTCAATTCAATTCAGGCTGTAAATTTTGGGCATTTATTGACTGCTTTTCAACAATGGAGGTCAATGGATGTCTGAAAGAATTTCTCATACGAATGAGTAACTCTATGATTGAATGAGTGTATGTAAAAAGGGTGTATGCACACTTTTAAATTTTTTATCATAAAAGGATATACTCGGAATAATTATGTGTACTTGTGTGTGGAGTGACAAAATTATAATTTATTAAGTGTTGAATATAGAGGGATGTTCACAGAGGTTATGTTTGATTCACAAGACTATCTATTGTTTGTTTTGTATTGAATAATAAAATATATGAATTTAGAATTACAACTATATTTATCTTCTTTTCTAATCTTACCCTCCATCAATATTTCTTCACAATTTTTACTTTATCAAAATTTCTTCATAAACGTAGTTTTGAAAAAAATTAAGTAAATAAATAAAAGCAAAATAAAAATACAAAATGCAAAGGCCATGTTTGGTTTGTTTTTTAATTTTTTTTTCAAAAAATATAAACTAATTTGATAAAATAAATATCAAAAATTATTTTTAAATTTTTAAAAATTATTTTTAGCCTTCTAAAATATAAAATTATATAAAAATAATAAGTGTTTTAATTTTTTTCCTTTTATCCGATTGGATTAGTAAGATAAACTATCCCCTTATCCATTGTTTGATTTGTATTAAATAATAAAACATATGATCTTTTCCAATCTTACCTCTATCAATATTTCTTCACAATCTTTAAACGTAGTTTTGAAAAAAATTATAAATTAATAAAAGCAAAATAAAAATACAAAATACAAAGGCCATGTTTGGTTTGTTTTTTAATTTTTTTTTCAAAAAATCTAAACTAATTTGATAAAATAAATATCAAAAATTATTTTTAGCCTTCTAAAATATAAAATTATATAAAAATAGTAAGTGTTTTAATTTTTAGTCAAGGGTAAAAGAGTCTTTTTATTTGATTTCTCAACTCAGGATATATAATCTTATCCCTACCTTATTACTAATAATCCTACAAATTTGTTGGATTAATTATCCATTGGATTAATAATCCTGAAACAAAATTTCAAAACAAACATATGATTGTTGGGCACACGGATTAATAATTTCAACCACATACTCTAACCCTATCAATCAAATACCCTAAGGCCATGTTTGTTTGGATGGACATGAGCTTGGGATTGGACTAATAATCCAATAAAATTATTAATCCGATGTTTGGTTAAACAATTGAAGTACGGATTAATTATTTTAAACTTAACTATTAGTTAAGATAGGATACATAATCCAACGAATTCGTAGTCCTAGGACTATTAGTCATGGGAATGCTAATCCAGTCCGCCCAAACAAACATGGCGTAAGAGTAAATGGTATGTGAAAATAAAACTTACCATTAAATACTCAAATATGTTTCTAATGCAGTTATGGTGTAAATAAAATATAATATGATGATGTTATGTTTGTAATAGAAATATGCTTGTTCCTACGATCACTTTCTCTGATTTCCAATACATTAATTATATTAATATATATATATATTTAACCCGAAAACTGGCCTGGTCTGGGATACTTTAACTGCTTCTTGCTAATAACTAATCTAGCATTAAATTATTTTTCCGTGTTTTAATTGTAAACTTGTAGTTTGATATTCATAAAACACAACACAATCATGCTTGATAGCAATAATCACTAACACAATCAATAAAAAAAAAAAAAAAAATTATAGACCAACTCGACACATGAATGTAGAGCAAGAAAAACATATTAATTTATTTACCTTTGATAGCATTGGCTAGAATCTTGTTATCTAAATCCTGCAACAATCAAACAATTATTTTTTATTTTTTATTTTTTTCAAGTAAAATTTAAAAGTGGAATAATATGGAGAGAAAAATACCAGATTCAAGATTCCAGCCTCCTGCCATGGACACTGATTGTAATCACACTTATTCGCAGGCCACCAATCCAACGTTACACATACAAAATTATCGTCTGTTTTAGCGATAGAGGTCACTCCTTGAACTTTCACTTTCACTTCTTCTATAGAAGAGAGTGACACACAAAACAATGACTGAATAACACAAAACAATATTATTGCAACTCTCAAATCCATTTTTCCAAATTTTCTTAGCAGAGAACAAAAAAATAATTCAAGAAGAAAGTAGAGAGAATGAAATTAAATACTACGATCTGAGCATCCTAATTTAAGCAACCTGATAACAACAAAACTTCAACATATCTATCCATATCTATAACTATATCATTTTATCCCTTTTTAAACTTATCTTTTGTTTTTTTTTTTTTTTGATGGATAAGCAATGTAGTTAACTATAACTATTATACCTTATCTACTTAATTATCTTGTTTTTATCAATTTCGAATCTATTACAATTTATTATGATGAATTATTTAGTTTGTAATGGGTTTAGAACTATTGATTTGATAATGCAAATTATTTCCCAATCACTTCAAGGTTAGACTTTTAATTCTCCAGCCCATACAATATATCAAAGTTTCATAAAGCATTAAGACAAAGAACATAAGGTCAGGAAAATCAAAATAAAAAATTATTATTTATTTTCAAAGCATTATATGACATTGTAAATGCGTATTAAATAAGTTATTTTTTATCTCTTGACTATCTAATATGAGTTAACATGTTTTATTTGTAAAATTATTCACTATATAAGTAATTTAAAACAAGAATAATGTTACGTAATCTTTTATAACTATTAAAATATGTTATGTACCAAATTTAATATAGGGATATTTTGAAAAAATAGTTAAAAATTAGTTTTTTTTTTTTTTTTAAAATAAGTGGATTAAAAATTAAAAAGTGACTTTTAACTCACTTCATGTAATCTAATCTGATCTATAGTATATAAGTGGAGTTCTGTACTTATATTTTTAGAATACCACCTGACAAGGGCAAAAAAAATTGGCCCACGTTATTCACTTTTTTTATATTCCAACTAAGTTCCTCGCTTATATAAAAGTCCTAATATATATATATATATATATATATATAATAAAAATAGGAAATCATATCTTATCATATATATATATATATATTATTGAAAGTAGTATTTTTTTCATATTTAGGTGACCCACTATATGAGTTTTTTTTTTTTTTTTTTCTAAGAGAGCTACGTCAGCCACTTTTTTTTTATATTGTTTTTTTATTTTTTATAAATTTTTATCTCTTTTAAACAAACCCACACAAATCACAATTTCAATTATACAATACTTCTTTCTTTTCACAAACTCAGACAAACTCAAAAACTCAATTCAAGTTTTACATAAAATCTAATTACAAATCCTATATGGATTATACTTTGAAAATCTTCCCTCTATCATTCTATACAATTACAACTCACCAATTATATTTTAAAATGGATAAATTATGCAAATGGTCCCTATAGTTTACACGATGTGTCAATCTGATCTATGTTATTTCAATTTGCTTGATTTTGTCCCTTAATTTGACAAATTGTGTCATTTTAGTCCAATAAATAACGGTTGTTAAGTTTGGTGGACGAAAAGTTTACACAATGTGTCAATTTCGTCCATATAGTTTACACAATGTGTCAATTTGGTCCCTGTTGTTTTAATTTGCTCGATTTTCACAGGGACTAAATTAACACATTATGTAAACTATAGGGACCAAATTGACATATAGTTTGACTTTCCGTCTACCAAACTTAACAACCGTTATTTATTGGACTAAAATGACACAATCCGTTAAATTATGAGGCAAAATCGAGCAAATTGAAACAATATGAACCAAATTAACACATCGTGTAAACTATATTCACTATATCATTTTATACCATCAAAAAACCTATACAAATTGTAGGATTCCCTCTCTCACTTCCTTCACCACTGCCCAAACTCCTCTTCGTCTCCCTCTCTCTCTCTCTCTCCGAGACACATCTCCATCACCAATCTCTCGAAGATTTGTATTGTTCGATTTTTAAATGTCTTATTCACACGTGACAAAGTGTCTCTTCCCTATAAGTCCTCCCCCTCTCTCTCTCTCTCTCTCTCTATTTGTTTCTTGGTTGATTTTTTTATATTTTTTTAATCCAAATATATATTCTATATAAAGTTGTGGGTTTTTACTCTCTTTTTTTTTTTTTCTTTTTCCTCTCTCTATGAATTTCTTTAGTTTTGTTTAGGGCTCAAACCTATAATTTAATATCATATAAATTTATTGTATATATTCATTTAAGTTATATTTTTGTAGCATGAAATGTTAAAATTATAAAATGAATGTTTTTTTTTTGTGTTATAATTTAATATAATTTAAAATTATATATATATTAATTTAATTTATATTTTTGTGTTATATTTTTATATGCTTATTATTTTGTGTTATCATGTTGTGTCATTTTTTATCCGTGTCCAGTTCGTATTGTAATTAGCACGAAAGGTTAAAATTATCAAATGAATGTTTCTTTTTTGTGTTAAAATTATTATATATATTTATTTAATTTATGTTTTGTGTTATATTTTTATTATTTTGTGTTATCATATCGCGTCATTTTTTATCCATGTCCGGTTTGTATCGCGGCAACGCGTCATATCAAAAAATTTCACTATTAACTAAAAATATAATAACCAATTTTATATGGACTCTATTTGAGAAATACTTATTTTCTATATATTTTTTACCGTGCATTCGGTTTTATCGTCATCAAATTTCTTTTATATAATTGATATTTTAATTTAATTATTATGATATTTAAAAAATAATTATCTCGATATACAAATAAATAAATAAATAAATAAGATAAAATGTGTTTAATTATGTATATCGTACTGATCAAATTAATTTTCTTTTCTATCTTTTATTTTTTGTCTATATTATTGATGTTTTAATATTAATTTACATTTAATTTTTTATTTAACATGAAATTATTTATTACAAAAAAAATTATATTTAATTTAAATTTTATATACCTATAACAATATGTATGAATAATTCAAAAAGAAAATTAAAGAAAAAATCAATACTCTACATAGTAAATTTATGTATTTGTTTCATAATCCAATCACAACATATTTGTATTTAATCTTTAAAATAAAATTTGTGTAGATCTATTTATACATAATTTTATTTTTCAAATAAATATAAAAATAAAAATAAAATTAAATAATTAGAATCAATTTTAGTTTTATACTACTAACTCTTTTTCTAATTTAACAATTATTTTTAATATCAAAATGAGTGTTTATTTATTACCTTATAATTTGATATATATCATATAAAATCATTATATAATAATTACACTTTTATAATAAAATTGAACTAAAATTATTAAAATAAATAAATAATCTAACTAAATTTATTATACATAAGTATTCAATTAACACTTTTATAGAACGATATAGTCAAAATTATTAAAATAAATAATTAAGATTCATATTATTTTTTTTAACACATATCATAATATAATATACTATGAGTGTCACGACCCAAACCCGCCCCTATGGGTTTAGCACCGTAACCGGCCAGTAATCCGAGATTACCGAAGGCCTGCTTAACAGTAATACAGTAATACAGAGTACAGGGGCTGGCGGAAGCCAATACAGTAAATAAACAATATCCAATGAGCTGTGATAATCTGAATGCAAAAAGACTCTTCATTCATATATATACAATCAGACAAGACAGTACGTACATAAATACATTCATTCAGTTCAGGGACCTAATCCCCATTAAACAGTACGGTAACAGTCTACACAGTCGTGCAAAATAGATACAGAGACAGACGGGAAAATTAAAAACACCCCTAAGCCGTAGCTTGACAGGCTCGGAACCTCGCATTGAGGCACATAGGTTGGCTCGACAAAACTGGAGTTTACCCCGACGCTCCTAGATGCGGTCTGGTGCCTGTACACTTACATATAATATGAGCAGTGAGCTAAAGCCCAGTGAATAACACAATGTGTAAAGGGGTTAAAAATGAATGTCCTTACAATAATGAAAACAGTTCATTAATTCAGTATATCAGTCATTCAGTCATATGTGGTACATCCATTAGCTTAACAATACAGTAAACAACAAGTCTTAAAAGACCAAACAGTAAATGATGGCCATCAGTCAGTAACAGTAGTGGTTCCAACAAGGGAACCGACAGAGATCTCTATAACAGTAACGGTAAACAGTAGTAGCTAAGGATGCCACAATACAGTTCAGAATATAGGGCATGCATTCATTCAAATAACAGTATCAGTTCAGAAAGCAGTACGGTTCAATTGTTCAGAAGATAATCATTTTGAACATATCTTTACACAGTTGTTACTCACAGAGTTCTGGGCTACAGTAAAGCTAGAGCGCGTCCCCAGTCACCAACCCTATACAGTTACAGATTGAACACACACTAAGCTACACAGTTGGGAAAGATAATAACTTAATCCCTAATTTGCCTCGGTGTGGTTCTACATTTATATCCTCATTAAGATGTTTTAAACTAGGCCTAAGAATGCCTAGGATGAGATGAGGATGCAAAGATGCACTTGAAAAACATTTTCAGAATTTTCAGAAAACAGGGGGTCACGCTCGAGCGTAGGTTACTCCGCTCGAGCGGACATGCAGACAAAGGTTTCCGCTCGAGCGTAGACTTACCCGCTCGAGCGTTCTGTAAAACAGTAAAAAGTGCTGGATAGGCGAAAATCACGCTCGATTGGGCGCTCAACACCCGCTCGAGTATGAGACACAATGTCCCGCTCGAGCGTCAATTATTCCGCTCGAGCGGACTTCAAAACAGAACAAAATGCTGGGAGCACGATTTCCATGCTCGAGCACCAGTCACCCCGCTCGAGCGTGAGTCCAAATTCTGGAAATTCCAGATTTGAACCTCAAGCTCAAAACCAAGTTTTAAAACATAAACTCCGATCCTCTTGGGCCAATTTTTCAGAAAACACATCAAAACTCATACTTTAACATGATTCAAAGCTCAATTTGTAAAATCAAAGCCCAAGGGTGTTTCAAATAAATCCAATTCAACCCAATTTCCATGAATATGAAGAACATGCAAACATGCATGAATTTAAATCATTTCAAAGCTCCAATTTGATGCTCTAAGGAGCCAATTGTTCCAAAAACAAGATGAAAACATGAACTTAACATAACCATGAGCATGAGCATGCAAGTGACAATTCTCCATGGAATCAACTCAAATTCAACAATTCAAACATGCATACATGAAATGAAGCCATAATTCAACAATTAAGAGCCATAACTTGGCTCTAGACTTCAACTTGCTCAAAACCATGCAAGAATCAATTCAAAACATACACAAGAGGCAATGAATCTACCTTAGGTCTTGTAGTTCAAGATGTACAAGCTCAATTTTGCAAGGAACTTTTCAATTACTTCAATTATCAAGCAAAACTCAAGATGAAATCAAGATTTCTCCTTACTCTCCCTCTCTCTCGGTTATGTTTTGAGGAAGTGGGTGAAATGATCTCACCATTAAGTCCAAATACAATATAGGAAATGGCCACTAATAGGGCAAGGTCGTAATTAAGTCTAAGTTGTGCAATTTAACTCATTTTAATCTAATTTAATCATACCTAATCAGTTTTCAGATAAATATGCTATAAATTCATATTAATTCTAACGATCATAAAACATCAATCAATTTTAGATTCGGCCGCCGATAAGGCCTTCAATTCGCATATTAACCATAAAAACACAAACAGATCAATTAACAAGCAACAGATAAAAATGCATTTAAACAGATACAGTCAATCAATCAGTTTCAGATTTCAGTCAGTTAGTTCAATATTTCAATCAGTTCAATTACTTCAGTCATCAATCACAATCAGTCTCAGTTTAGCAGTAATCAGTGGTTAATCGGTAAACAGTGACGGGGGTTGTTACAGTCTCCCCTCCTTAAAAAGAGTTTAGTCCTCTAAACTCGAGTTACCGTCATTTTGGAAGAAAACAGGATTCAGTGGAAACAGTTCAGGATATCTTTTAGCCATGTCATCTTCCCTCTCCCAAGTGGCGTATACGCCACTGTGGTTTTGCCAGTCAACTTTTACTAACGGGATCTCTTTGTTTCTCAGTTTCTTGATCCGTTTGTTTACAATCTGAATAGGCTGTTCCTCGTAAGTGTAGTTATCACTCAGCACTACACGAGTAGGCTCTATCACATGGAAAGGATCTCGGAGGTAGTCCCTCAACATAGAAATGTGGAAAACGTTGCGCATATGCTCCATTTCAGGAGGAAGCGCAACTTGATACGCTACCGGATTGATTTTCTCAATAATCTCATATGGTCCGACGTATCTCGGCGCTAAGTTGCCTTTGACTCCAAAACGAGTCTGGCCTTTCATCGGTGTCACTTTCACAAACACGTGATCACCCACTTCATATTCTTTATCCCGTCTTCTGACATCAGCATAACTTTTCTGTCTGCTCTGTGTGGTTTTCAGTCTCTGTTGTATCAGTTTCACTTTCTTAGTCGTTTTGTATACAATCTCGGGCCCAAGCAAAGGCCCATCTCCAACTTCTGCCCAGCAAATCGGAGATCTACATTTTCTGCCATACAATGCCTCGAAAGGCGCCATACCAATACTTGAATGATAGCTATTGTTGTAGGCGAATTTAGCCAATGGCAAATGGCTTTCCCAGTTTCCTTGAAAATCAAGGACACACATTCTCAGTAAATCCTCCAGAGTCTGGATGGTCCTTTCTGACTGGCCATCGGTCTGAGGATGATAAGCACTACTCAGTCTCAATTCGGTACCCAATGCAGTCTGTAAGCTTTGCCAAAATCTCGATGTAAACTTCGAATCCCTGTCAGAAATAATGGACACAAGCACTCCATGCAGTCTAACAATTTCGTCAATATAGAGTATAGCCAATTTGTCCGCATTATAAATTGTCTTAACAGGTAAGAAGTGAGCAGATTTAGTCAGTCTATCAATGATAACCCAAATTGAGTCCATACCTTTACTGGAGCGAGGCAATCCCACAATAAAATCCATGGTGATATGCTCTCATTTCCACTCCGGTATCGGTAATGGCTGCAATAAGCCTGCGGGTCGTTGATGTTCGGCTTTGACTTGTTGGCAATGAAGACATTTCGATACAAAGTCAGCAATTTCTTTCTTCATTCCCGGCCACCAGAAATTCAGTTTCAGATCTTGGTACATTTTCGTATTCCCAGGATGGATAGAAAATTTTGAATTGTGGCCCTCTTGCAGAACTCTTCTTTTCAATTCAGTATCATTCGGTACACACAGTCTTTCTTGAAATTTTAGTACATTACTTTCAAATTTGAAACCCGGTCTTGGTCTAGTTTCCCTTTCTTCGATGATCTTCTTCAAGAAGTCATCCAGTTGTTGTTTCTCTTTAATCTCTTCAATCAATGCTGATTAAGCAGAAATAGCAGCTAAAGTTCCACCTTATTTTCGCAAAACAATTTCAATTTCAGACTTTTCAAGGTCACAAAGTAGTTCTTTCTGCCCGGTAAGCAAACAGGCTAAATTTCCAGTCGATTTCTGACTCAGTGCACCGGCAACGGTATTGGCTTTCCTCGGATGGTACAAAATCTGTAGGTCATAGTCTTTAATCAGTTCTAGCCATCTCCGCTGTCTCATGTTCAGTTCTTTCTGTGTGAAGAAATATTTTAGACTCTTGTGGTCGGTATATACTTCACATGTCGCCCCATACAGATAGTGACGCCAGATTTTCAGTGCAAATACTACTGCAGCAAGTTCCAGATCATGGGTCGGGTAGTTCTTTTCGTGCGGTCTCAGTTGTTGGAAAGCATAAGCAGTAACTCTCCCATTCTACATTAAAACGCATCCCAAACCCTTATGAGAAGCATCACTAAATACAGTATAACCGTCCGTACCTGTAGGTAGGGTAAGAACCGGTGCAGTTACAAGTCGAGTTTTCAACTCTTGGAATGCCGATTCCCTTTGGTCAGTCTAGTCAAACGATATCCCCTTCTGAGTTAACTGAGTCAACGGTAAGGCAATTTTGGAGAAATCTTTGACAAATCTTCTGTAATACCCGGCTAGTCCCAAAAAGCTTCGGACTTCTGTCACATTTGTTGGTCTAGGCCAGTTTACTACAGCTTCAATTTTCTGCGGATCAACAGAAATTCCATCTTTGCTAACAACATGCCCCAAAAACATAACATGATCAAGCCAAAATTCGCATTTAGATAGTTTAGCATAAAGTTTCTGTTCTCTTAGGGTCTGTAGGGCAAGTCTCGGATGATGTTCATGTTCTTCTATACTTTTGGAGTAAATCAGTATGTCATCAATGAATACTACAATAAAGTCATCAAGGTATGATTTAAAGATTCTATTCATGAGGTCCATAAATGCAGCAGGTGCATTGGTAACTCCGAAAGGCATAACTAAAAATTCGTAATGTCCATACCTCGTTCGAAAAGCAGTTTTGTCAATGTCCGTTGATTTAACTTTCAACTGATGGTATCCTGATCTGAGGTCGATTTTAGAGAACACTTGAGCACCCTGTAACTGCTCAAATAAGTCATCAATACGTGGCAATGGGTATTTATTTTTCACAGTTACCTTGTTCAGTTCACAGTAGTCAATGCACAGTCTCAGTGAGCCGTCTTTCTTTTTCACAAATAAAACGGAAGCGCCCCATGGCAAAGTGCTAGGCCTGATGAACTTCTTATCTAGCAGTTCTTGTAGTTGCACTTTCAATTCTTTCAATTCAGTTGGAGCCATTCGGTAAGGAGCTTTAGATACTGGCTGCGTTCTCGAAATCACATCAACGGCAAATTCAATCTCTCTGTCAGTCAAATCCCCTGGCAGATTATCTGGGAAAACATCTGGGAATTCTCTGACTATAGGAATACTGTTCACGTTAGCATTATCATCAGTAGATACAGTCAATACAGAACACAGATATCCCTTACACCCCTTTCTAATCAATTTAACAGCTTTCACAGATGAAATCAAATACGGAGGAGGTACTACTCCAACCCCATTAAACACAAATTCGAGTAAACCCGGTAGACGAAAAACTACTTGTTTCGTTACATAGTCTATGGTAGTATGGTATTTCGTTAGCCAGTCCATTCCCAATATTACGTCAAAATGATCAATGTTCAGAGGCAGTAAGTCAATAAACAAATGTGCATCTCCAACAATAATTTCACAAGCAGGGTACATATATGCACAGGTCATAGATTCCCCAATGGGCGATGATACAGCTAACAGATAATTCATGGGTTCTAATGGTCTATTTAGTTTTCGCGAAAAAGCATGCGACACATATGAATGCGTAGACCCCGAATCAATCAGTATATAAGCATTTTGAGTACAAATAGAGAGAATACCTGACACAACAGTCTCGGTATTCTGCACGTCTCCCGATACTTGGGCGAACACTCGGCCCTGCCTCATGGGCTCTTTCCCGGTAGCTTTGGGGTTCGGTTTTGGTGCAACAGTTGATGCTGCTACGCTTGGTGCAGCTTTACTATTGGCTTGTGGAGCAGAGGGGCAGTCTTTAACCATGTGGCCCACCTTGCCACACCTGTAGTAGGCTCCAGATATTTTATAACAGACCCCTTTGTGCTTCTTGCCACACTCAAAACAGGGTGGTATGAAACCACTTCCTTGGCTGGGGCTAGTTGTTGACCCCGTATTCTGTTTCTTATTCAATGGGTTATGCTTGCCTTTCTTGAATTTAAAACCCTGCCTTTTACCACACCATTTAGACGCTGGTGTTTCAGTTTTCAGTGCTTCAATGTTCGATTCAGCCATCAAGGCTCGGTCAAGAACATTTACATAGTTCGGTAGTTTCAAAACATTAATTCTGTCGAGTATTGCAACATTAAGGCCGCCTTCAAACTTTCTGGCCTTCTTATAATCAGTGTCCACCATGTGTGGTTCATAATAGGCAAGTTCAGTAAATTTTGTCTCATATTCAGCCACCGACATGGTGCCTTGTTTCAGTTGTTCAAACTCAGTCACTTTTCTGTCCCTAACACACTAAGGGAAATACTTCTCGAAGAAGGCTCCTTTGAATTGAGCCCAAGTTATTACGGTGTTGTTATCATGGATAAGCATCCACCACCTTCTGGCTTCTTCTTGTAGAGTAAAGGTGGCCAATAGCACTTTATGTGCTTCAGAGCACGAAAAAACCTCGAACAATTTTTCAGTCTCAAGAACCCATGCTTCAGCTTTTAACGGTTCAAGACCTCCCTGGAAGGACGGCGGTTTCATTTTGTTGAACTTATGGGTGAGAGCAATTATGTCCCCATCATTAACATTGGCATTCTGTTCCGGCTGTACCGGAGGAGGAGGTGGGGGCTGTTGATTCTGTTGTTGGTCCAATCTTTCAGTTATTAGTTCCATCATTCTCTCTAGTCTTGCCATTCTTGCCTCAGAGGGTGAGGTTTCAGATTCATTTGCAGTTCTCGCATTATCCATTTCACTATATGCAGTTATAACAGTTATCAACATAGGCAGTCATTTGTTTAAACAGATTAACACATTAGCATACATTCAGTCATGTCATAGCCACACACACTTATCATGCTCATGTGATGCCCTATTTACTTTTCTAGGACACACTATAGCTCATTTGCACACGTGTGTGCGGTATAACTCGTGGTAAGTATCGCTCTGATACCACTCTGTCACGACCCAAACTCGCCCCTATGGGTTTAGCACCGTAACCGGCCAGTGATCCGAGATTACCGAAGGCCTGCTTAACAGTAATACAGTAATACAGAGTACAGGGGCTGGCGGAAGCCAATACAGTAAATAAACAATGTCCAATGAGCTGTGATAATCTGAATGCAAAAAGACTCTTCATTCATATATATACAGTCAGACAAGACAGTACGTGCATATATACATTCATTATAGCGATCCCGATTTTACCTTCATTGTTTAATTGTAATATATGACAACTTTTCAAAGATTATGCATGATTATACTAGATTCATCTCATTAGTAAGATATATGTACATCAATTAGATGGTGACTAATCATTGATATCTATTTATGCAATGTATAGAAGACTAATGCTAATACATTGAATGTGATGGATTTATTATGAATGGATCTTAGAGATGCATTATGTATCTATTATGAATATGTAAGATACATTAATCTATCTAATGAATTCATTAATATAGAAGATGCATTATGTATCATGAATGTATGAGATACATTAATCAATTTAATGAAGTTCATTGAATAAATAACTTGAGAGTTTCTCTCTCTAGACTACATCTTCTCTCTATAAATACATCTAGTTCTAGTGATCTTCTACCCTAGTTCCTTTGTATTGAGTGTGGAGCTTCCCTTGATCTTCATTTTAATATGAAAGTTTGGCAATTTGGAGCATTTTGGTTTTTGGCCTTCATCTTCTCCATTTGAGGTAGGGATTTCTTTGTTCTTTTTCAATACTCCGTCTATAGATAGACATGTGGTAATTTTGTATTGCATGAAAATCATATCCGTGTTGGATTTGTTTGAAATCATGAGGGGAACCTAGGGTTGGTTGTTTGAGAATGGTTTTGTTATCATTGACTGTGGTTTGGACTAATTAGAGAATAAAATTAGCATGTTATTATTGAAAGAAGAGAAAGCCCTAAATTATATTTTGATTTGGTAAAATAAAAAGGGTTTATGGTTGAACAATGTTGGTAAATTTCTATTGTTAATATGAGTTGTGTAGAAGGTGTTAACAGTTAAAGGATTAATTATGGTATTGGAGTTATTTTGAAATGAACGTAATGAATCAAGTTGGGTTATGGCTTATTATCCATGGAATTGATTTTGTAAAATGAAGAGAATGTAATTGGTTTTGTAAAAAGGGAAAAGTGTTTTTGGAATAAGTGATGGAACATGTTGACTTGAAAAATTATGAAAGTTGACCTTGAAAATGGTAAATGAAATGTTAACTCTATGTGAGTCTCAGAAAATAAATTTGAGAATTGAACTATTGTATCATGAGTGTTGAATACACACATTTGGGGGTTTTATCCTTACCTATCGTACTAGTGTCGTTGTTGGGTTTAAGGATTGCTTGAGAGTTGAGTCTCTTTTATTAGGTGTACTGAATACATGCATCTAGAGGTTTTGTCCTTGGTCATCGGTGGAGGATGACATTGTTGTGTTGAATTGTGATGCATGCATTACACTTGTGTTGGTAAACATTATTGAATGGTTTATGTGTATGTATTACACTTGTTATTTATGCTTTGTTGTATTGAGGAATTTGTACATGATAATCGCTTATATACATTGTTTTGTGTGGGAGGAGATAGGGGATGTACTCCACGGTTTAGGGGAAGATAGGGGATGGACCTCTAAACCGGATTTTGTTTGGGAGGAGATAGGGGATGGACTCCATTAGCACCACTATATGTGTGCTTATTGATATTAGAAGTGTTTTTGTTTGATATTGATACAACACTAAAATGTGTATCATTTGTGAAGTATAGAAGTGTTTTTGGTTACTCAACGGTTTAGGGGAAGATAGGGGATGGACCTCTAAACCGGATTTTGTTTGGGAGGAGATAGGGGATGGACTCCATTAACACCACTATATGTGTGCTTATTGATATTGGAAGTGTTTTTACATGTTATTAATACAACACTAAAATGTGTATCATTTGTGAAGTATGGAAGTGTTTTTATCTGAGATTGATATAGTACTAAAATGTGTATCTATTATGAGGTATGAAATGTTTAAAATGAGTTATTATCTCGCTTATCGTTTGGCATATCCTTAGCTTACTGTGCATATAGCCGGTAGAGCAGAGTTTTAATTGTTATCGTCAGTGTATCTAAGTATGTTATGGGTTGTGATGGTTACAGTTTTGAAAGGCCGAGCTGCCTCATTTGTGGATTATATACATGTTGATGATTTGTTATTTCCCTTTTATTTAAGGCATGCATGTATTGATATGCATGTATTGGAAACAAACCAAAATGCCATTTTGAGATTTTGGAAAGTGTGAAGGAAAATGGGGTATTTGTGAACATGTTTTCAAAAAAGGTCATTTTGTTGTAAGTACGGAAAATGGGGGAAGAGTAATGGGCTTGGTGAAATTGTTTTCTAGAACTGTTATTGTCATGAAAGTTTGTGGAAATGGGTAATAAAAAGGAAATAAAGATGAACCGCTTATAGCGTCAAATGAAATGGCTGTTTTCGAGAAAAGTTCATACTTATGTATATTTTGTATAAACTGCCACATTACTATTCTAGTATGAGAATGAACATTCATGATCATAGCTATCTGTAAGTTGTTATTGTTGGAGATCATGTTGAGATCCCTACTGGACTATATGTTCATCCCACGTTGTTGAATCTTTTTCAGGTGATAGCCAGGATGTTCTACAAGGTTGGATCTTCTTATTTGTTGGCCACGGGGCCTCTTTTGTGTTGGCGGAATGCCATTTATGTAAAAAGGGTTATACCCTTCTTCTTGACTTTTAATGATGTAAGCCCAAGGGCAATTTATTTAGTGTACTCATGTTGTATTTACTTGCATACGAATGAGAGCAATGTTATTCACTTCTACAAGTTGAATATACGAGTTTATTTCCGCATGTTATCTCTGAAATGGAATTAAGTAAATGAAATTGGTAATACTTTGAGTAATAAAAAGTGGGGCGTGACATTCATTCAGTTCAGGGACCTATCCCCATTAAACAGTACGGTAACAGTCTACACAGTCGCGCAAAACAGATACAGAGACAGATGGCGAAATTAAAAACACTCCTAAACCGTAGCTTGACAGGCTCGGAACCTCGCATTAAGGCACATAGGTTGGCTCGACAAAACTGGAGTTTACCCCGACGCTCCTAGCTACGGTCTGGTGCCTGTACACCTACATATATATATGAGCAGTGAGCTAAAGCCCAGTGAATAACACAATGCGTAAAGGGGTTAAGAATGAATGTCCTTACAGTAATGAAAACAACTCATTAATTCAGTATATCAGTCATTTAGTCATATGTGGTACATCCATTAGCTTAACAATACAGTAAACAACAGGTCTTAAAAGACCGAACAGTAAATGATGGCCATCAGTCAGTAACAGTAGTGGTTCCAACAAGGGAACCGACAGAGATCTCTATAACAGTAACGGTAAACAGTAGTTGCTAAGGATGCCACAATACAGTTCAGAATATAGGACATGCATTCATTCAATTAACAGTATCAGTTCAGAAAGCAGTACGGTTCAATTGTTCAGAAGATAATCATTTTGAACATATCTTTACACAGTTGTTACTCACAGAGTTCTGGGCTACAGTAAAGCTAGAGCGCGTCCCCAGTCGCCAACCCTACACAGTTACAGATTGAACACACACTAAGCTACACAGTTGGGAAAGATAATAACTTAATCCCTAATTTGTCTCGGTGTGGTTTTACATCTATATCCTCATTAAGATGTTTTAAACTAGGCCTAAGAATGCCTAGGATGAGATAAGGATACAAAGATGCACTTGAAAAATATTTTCAGAATTTTCAGAAAACAGGGGTCACGCTCGAGCGTAGGTTACTCCGCTCGAGCGGACATGCAGACAAAGGTTTCCGCTTGAGCGTAGACTTACCCGCTCGAGTGTTCTGTAAAACAGTCAAAAGTGCTGGATAGGCGAAAATCACGCTCGATTGGGCACTCAACACCCGCTTGAGCATGAGACACAATGTCCCGCTCGAGCGTCAATTATTCCGCTCGAGCGGACTTCAAAACAAAACAAAATGCTGGGAGCACGATTTCCATGCTCGAGCACCAGCCACCCCGCTCGAGCGTGAGTCCAAATTCTGGAAATTCCAGATTTGAACCTCAAGCTCAAAACCAAGTTTTAAAACATAAACAGCGATCCTCTTGGGCCAATTTTCCAGAAAACACATCAAAACTCATACTTTAACATGATTCAAAGCTCAATTTGTAAAATCAAAGCCCAAGGGTGTTTCAAATAAATTCAATTCAACCCAATTTCCATGAATATGAAGAACATGCAAACATGCATGAATTTAAATCATTTCAAAGCTCCAATTTGATGCTCTAAGGAGCCAATTGTTCCAAAAACAAGATGAAAACATGAACTTAACATAACCATGAGCATGCAAGTGACAATTCTCCATGGAATCAACTCAAATTCAACAATTCAAACATGCATGCATGAAATGAAACCATAATTCAACAATTAAGAGCCATAACTTGGCTCTAGACTTCAACTTGCTCAAAACCATGCAAGAATCAATTCAAAACATACACAAGAGGCAATGAATCTACCTTAAGTCTTGTAGTTCAAGATGTACAAGCTCAATTTTGCAAGGAACTTTTCAATTACTTCAATTATCAAGCAAAACTCAAGATGAAATCAAGCTTTCTCCTTACTCTCCCTCTCTCTCGGTTATGTTTTGAGGAAGTGGGTGAAATGATCTCACCATTAAGTCCAAATACAATATAGGAAATGGCCACTAATAGGGCAAGGTCGTAATTAAGTCTAAGTTGTGCAATTTAACTCATTTTAATCTAATTTAATCATACCTAATCAGTTTTCAGATAAATATGCTATAAATTCACATTAATTCTAACGATCATAAAACATCAATCAATTTCAGATTCGGCCGCCGATAAGGCCTTCAATTCGCAAATTAACCATAAAAGTATGAACAGATCAATTAACAAGCAACAGATAAAAATGCATTTAAACAGATACAGTCAATCAATCAGTTTCAGATTTCAGTCATTTAGTTCAGTACTTCAATCAGTTCAATTACTTCAGTCATCAATCACAATCAGTCTCAGTTTAGCAGTAATCAGTGGTTAATCAGTAAACAGAGACGAGGGTTGTTACAATGAGTTAGAACGAAGTTAAAATTTGTATATTATAAAATTTTTTGTTGTTTTCATTTATTTATTTTTTAAATATTTTGAAATATGTGAAATTCATGATTTTTGATAAATTTGATTAACACAATTGAGTATTCGATTCTAGATTGAGAATACACTTTTTCTGTTATAACTTTAAAAGAAATTATTTTTATGAGCCTTTTACATAACGTTACACATAATGACAAAAACTTTCATCAACCATTAACAAATCTGTTTATTTGACTTGTAATTGTTAAAAAATTTTACACATAAAGTATTAAGACTCAAAATTAATTTTTCATTTTAAAAATAAATTTCCGTGCATCGCACGGGTCACCTACTAATATATATATATTATTAAAAATATTATTTTTTTATACTTATGTGGCACATTATAAGGACTTGTTTTTTTTCAAAGAGAGCCACCTTTGAATATATTTTTTTAATTACATATAGAGTTCTACGCAAACCTAAACCTAATTTAAATTATACTATCTTTACCTATTTTATATGGATTCTACTTGATAAATATTTCTTTTCTATATATTTTTCATCATAAATTGAGATAATCCACAAACCTAATACTAATTTTGGATTTCATGTTTTTCTTCTTAATTCTTTCAAGGATATTAGGAATTTTTTTAATGCTAAATTGCCTTTTTTTCCTTCTTCTTATTTTTTTAATGCATTATTCTATACTCAATACTAATTCTATATTATGAATTTATCGTTTAAATTTTATAGTGATTCTATATATGAAATTATGCTTCTTCCTACATTATTTTATATAATCATCATTCACAGCAGAAAAAAAACCTGTACAATAATGAGACTCTCAAGAAATCTCTAAAATTTTGATTTACTGCTTGAATTACTTTTTCAATTGTTGAACAGTAAGTTATTTTATGTTTTGACATCTGTAGACGCGCCCGTGGGCCTCATGCTACAGTTCGGACTCGATTTGTGTCACGGTTCTTAATCTGAACCAAAGAGTCCAAATCTGGCAAATCGTTTTGAGAAACAGATTTTTGAAAGAGTAGTGCCAAACATGGACTGCTTTGCCAGATACAGAGTCGCCACCTAAATATTTTAAAATGGGAGAATTTAGGAAACCCTGACTCGGTGCCGAAGGCCACATGTCCGTCATCACCGGAGTTGTCTCAGCTCGGGAGCTTGGGTACGATCGGGGAAGGTCAGCTATGAGCACCCCCTTTCGCCCGGTCCGAAGACCGACCTCTACTAACCGTGATATCCAATTTTGAAAACGTTATGTGTTCTTAATCCGGTTATTAGCCTAGAATTACTATGTTGTGCGCGCAGCAAACAAGTATAGACCAAATCGCCTAAATTGGAACAAAACATTTCATGTTTGTTTTGAAAATGGTTTGCTACTCGCAAGTAGGCTAAAATGCAGATTTTGCCACCCTCAAGTGGGCTTTTAGAGAAGATGATTTTGCCACTATCTAGTGGGCTTAAAACTCACAGTTTTAATGCATTATTCCAATTTAAGTAATTCAACCTCCATCCACAGGCATTCAAACAATTTATAACACATAAGCATCTAGCCACATGTTAAGCATACTGTCATGGCAACACTCACACGCATGCGGGATGCTAAAGCATAAACACTTACATCGTACTCCGTGCCAAAATAATAAACTAGTTAGCAAACATGCATGTCCTAGTTCATGTTAGATTGACTAATGCAACACATACGGGATGCAATTGAAGTAGGCTCGGCTAACCTAAGCATGGCATGTGAGATGCAATCAATTGATGCACGTATTCAATTTTGAAATTAAAGTACAAATGCAGTTAGCATGATGTGTCGAGCCTGATGCATGTCAACAAATGCATGAATGCACGCATGCATAGCATAAGGTATGCTAAAATAAATGTGCCCTAATCTACCATCATAAGCAGGTAAATAAAAGGGAAGAAAGAAGTGGGGTTGGAAGACATACATCACACGCACGCACACTTATTACAAATATGCCCTCGCTCGGAGGGACCAAATAAATATTACAAATTAATTAACTACGCAAGCTAATTAAATATTACAAATTAATTAATTAATTAACAAATTAACTAATCTTAGGAAAACAGGTAAACCGCCTCGGGAAATGCGCCGCCATGCATAGGCTGCCTCTGTTTTCTTTCCTCTGCTCCTCTGAAGGCTACCAAAACCTCAAGACTGCTTCCTTGGACTCTGAGGAGTGCCACCGGCTGAGTAGAATTGCCACCGGCAGTGTGGTGTAGTCACCGGCACAAGATGAATCCATCGGCTGCTTGTTTACTGCCGGTCGGCAATATATACTGCCGGTCGGCAAGTAATGTCTGCAGAACCTGCAATTGACAGCAACAGAGTGCAAAGCAAAGCATGGCAGCACAATTCAAGGCATATATGCACCATTCATGTCCCTTATCATGGTAATGACTCAAAGGGGCATGTGCCTCGATTCTCGGACCACCAATCGCGCATTTCCATGCATGATGGCCCAAGGAATCAAGTATGCAACCTTCATGTCAAATGAAATGCAAACCAATCAAACAAACTAAAGCCCAACCTCTATCACATGATCAAGAGGCAAGGCATGCATGCCAATGCAATGCAACCTAGGTATGCAAACAAGAATACAAGCATGCTATGCAACTACATGGCATACACAATGCTAACAACATAACATGCGCAACGCTTTGAAACATGGCATACACAATGCAAGGTGGACTTACACCAATGTGAGTGGACCTCAGCCGCACCCACATCAGTGGCCATAAGATGAAAATGAAGTGCCTCGAAATGCGTGCACGCGAGCACGCAAACCGAGGCAATGGCATATGCAATGCAATGGCTAAAATGGCATATAGAATGCAACATGGACTTATACTAACATGAGAGAGCCTCAGCCACACTCACGTGAGAGGCTGATGGATGAAAATGAAGTGCCTCGAAATGCGTGCACACGGGCACGCAAACCGAGGCAATGGCATATGCAATGCAATGGCACGAAAAATGATATGCAAACATGCCAATGGGATTTCAGCACTGAAATGTGGGGGAAAACAGCCCCGAAATGAGGCGAAAACACACCCGATGCACGGAATAGTCCCGAAACATGGACTTTTGGCACCCGAAATGGCTTACAGCTATACAAAGCATGCACAATATGGACATGGAGCATGAAGACAGAAGCAAAACAGCTTCAAAATAAGCATTTTTCTAGTACAAGTCATGGCCAAACAACAAGCAAAGATTGGGCAACAATGGCATGCAAAAATGGCTCCGCAAGGGAGGTAATGAAGCAAGTGGTAGATGAAAAACCCAAACAGAAAAATACCCTTCTACAACACTGAAGAGGGACCAAAAATATGATGTTTTTCAGTAGATGACAAGGCTCGAAAACAGATACAAGCATGGCAAACAATTTATGCAAGATTAAGGCCACAAGAGGGCTATAACATGAAGTACACAAAATATTCATCAAACAGACAAAGACCCTTAATGAAACATGACAAGGGGGTCAAAATATGGCTGTTTTTAGTTCGGACCAAAGTCCAAAAACAGCAACATCAGGGGCTGCCAAGGCATGCAAAAATGGGACCCAAAAGAGAATATAAAGGCAAGTGTAGCATGGAGGTCCCAAACAGGGTTGAGCCCTTCTTCAATGTTGAAGAAGGGCTCAAAATAAGCCTATTTTCAGTTTACATCAGGCTCTAAAACAGATCACACATGGGCCAAAAATACGATGCAAAAATGATGGCAAACAAAGGTGTAAAGAGGCAAGTGCAAGCTACTGTCCTCAAAAAGCAAGAGGTCCTCAATAAAACATGAAGAGGACCTCAAAATATGATGATTTACAGTTTGGGTCGGAGCCCAAAGATGCAAGCAACTATGGCTTAGATATGATGCAAGAATAGGCTAGAAAAGGGAAGAAGAGGACTCACCTTTGTAGACCAATGAACCAGCACCTCTTGGACCAAGTTTAGGTGCTCCTAAGCTCTGGAGAACAGCCTCAAGCTGCTGGAATGGGCGTTGGATGCCTTGTGCTATGAGTTGATGAAGAAATGGCCCAAGAACGAGGGTGTTTGATCACTCTAACACACCCAAATGTAGAGAGAGAGGGAGATATAGAGAGAGAGGGTGATATATATGTTATATGTATGTATTAGGTCTGGTTTTTGCTGAACCAAAACAATGGAGGAGGATGGCTTCCTTATATAGGCAATCCTAAGCTTCTAAGACAAGCTTCAAAGGGTCAAAGAGGTTTAAAGGGGAGGTCAAGGCTTATTGGAGAAGCTTGGACAGCTGGTAGGCTTCTTGAAGAAGCCAAGATAAGGGGTCAAGGCTTCCTCAAGAAGCCTTGAGCAAAGGGTGCAAGAAAAGGGGCCAAAGGGTGCAAAATAGCCACATATATGCACGTGGAGTAGGGTCTGTGCATCCCAGCTGGCACAGCTGGCATGCACCATGCTTGGAGAGTGCAAATGGTGCAAATCGGCCAGAAAATTTGGTCGTCGGCCAAAATAAAGTGCCGGTCGGCATAATATTTTGCCGGTCGGCAAAATAGATTGCCGATAGATGATTCCAATGTCAAAAAATGGCCGGTGGGTATGTAAATTGAAGCCCCGGAAGTTAGCTTTCCAATGGCGTAAACCTTGCATTAAAATTCCTCCTGTGGAAAAAGTTATGCCCATTTTGGTGAAGCCGCGCAGATTCGATCCAACCGGGATGATGCCCGACTTCAACTGATCATATCTCCCCCACCCGGACTTGGCTCTAGGAGATTCTTGAGTGCAAAATGAAGCCCCGGAAGTAAGCTTTCCGATGGTGGTGGCCCCATAGCTAAAATCCAAGTGTACAGACAGATAAGCCCGATTCAGCGAGGGCTGCTCGACTCGCTTCTAGCAATTCTTGCCTATCTTCTTCTCCAACTTGGCTTCTCCCCTCTTCTCCTCTTTTCTTCAACTTCAAACCCCCTAAACAAAGTGTTTTGAAGGATTTGCCTCTCTCCTTGCCGAAGAAACTGAACATTTGCCCTGCACACCTCTCAACACCGAGCAAACCATCAGTAGTGCCCAAGTCTTAAGGGCGGTCAAAAATGGGGTGTCTACAACATCATACTACAGATTGTTAATCACTTCACACACTGAGATGTATCTATTGTTTGAATATTTTCATTATTTTTTCATTTTGGATTTAGATGTTATTATGTAATTCTTTCTTGGTTAGTCATTAAATTTCTTTTATATAGTTAATATTTTAATTTATTTAAGAATATTTATTTAAAAATCTTATAATTTAATATGTATATATATTATATAAAATCATTATATGATAAGGGAAAGTTACCTATAAATCCTAAAAGTTGGAATTGTATTCCATTTGATCCCATAAAAATTCTATTGCCCCGTTTGGTCCTTTCCGTTTTGGAAAGACACAAATACCACTGGTGGGAATATTTAATAGTTTTTTTGTGTAACAGGATTGCTTGATGTGCGTGTGGGTCACGTGCCACAATTGAAGTTTGTTGAATGGGCAAATGCTTCACAAGTGCCTTGTTTGGCGCGTGTGTTGTGTGCCACATAATAGGAAAGCACACTAAAGCTTTTTATGGGTTTTGGGTTTGGTGTGCTGATTCCACATGCCACACACCTCGACCCGACCACGTACAAACGATTGGGTTGCCATATCCAAGATATACAACATTTGAATTTGGGTTATGTTTGTTTTTTATTTTTTTAGTGTTACATAATATCCGTTACGTTGGAGTATCACGTGTGACGTTTGGGAAAAGTACACTAAGGAATTTTTAATTTTTTTAGAGTGTCACATCATATTCGCTATGTTGTTACATTTGAGAAAAGTACACTAAGAAGTTTTTATTTTTTCTGAAGTGTCACATCATATCCGTCACGTCGTCACATTAGGGAAAAGTAAACTAAAGAGTTTTTATTTTTCTTGAAGTGTCACATCATACCCATCATGTTGTTACATTAGGGAAAAGTACACTAAAGAGTTTTTATTTTATTTTTTAGAGTAAAAGTTTTGGAGTATCATATCATACGCACCACGTTGTCACATTTAGGAAAAATACACTAAGGGGTTTTTAATTTTTTGGAATGTCACATTAATACTTGTCACATTAGAGTATTATATCATATCTGTCACATTAATAAAAAGATATAATTGTCTACCAAAACACTACCAAAATTAAAAATAGGGCCATACAAAAATAAACTATCCATTAATTTGACTTAACAGATCAATAAAAAAAACTTGAAACTAATTGGAGTAGTGTCACAATGGTAATGTCTATCTGAAATATTCAAATATCAAAAAGTGCACACGTAATCCCACCAAAATCGTCCGCCAGCAAATGGAAGGGTATAATTGACTACTAAATACTAACAAACAAAGAAAACAGGATCAAATGGGATATATTCCCCAACTAATAGGACTATTAAGAACAATAGAAACAACATTGGGACCAATTGGTGTAACTGTTTATGGGATGAGATTTATCAGTAAATATCCCAATAATTTTTATGTTATTTTTTATAAAAAAAAGTTTATTTCATCGATGAAAGAATCAGGGGGGAAAAAAAACTGCCAAAGAAAACCCATATCCTTCTATCAAAAGAAAAAGAAAGCCCATATATATATATAAAGAGAGAAGGAGAACAACAATGGTGGAAATAGAGAAGGAACAAGAAGATGAAGAATGGGGTTATACCTGAAAGAGAGAGAGAGAGAGAGAGAGAGAGAGAGAGTCTTGATGGGAATGCAAGGAGTATGTGGTTGAAGTATATATGATTTGTTCAGTTTTTTTTTTCTTCTTGTTTTGATTAGCAAAGGAGAGTGGTGGGTAGTTATAGAAGGAAAAGGAAAACTCTGCAAACAAACCAAAATGTGAATTGGAGAGAGAGAGAGTGTATGTAATTGAACCCACACTGCAAAACTTGCAATCGCCGATGAATTTGGTGGAGAGGATGGGGGTTTGGATGGGTAAATTGGTCTATTAAAAATTAATGGAACTTGAAGGAGCAAATAATTTTATCTAGGACCTAATGGACTATAAGTTCACAAAATGGGACTTGTATGTAAATGCCCCAAAATTATTTGGGTTTTCTTTGATTGTATCTAACATTGTATTTTCATTTGATTTCAGAGCATTGCCGCATAATTTGGGCTATTTCAGGCGTTTACAGAGGTGGCATATTGAAGACCTAGGGCTTTGACATCGTCGATCTTGTTGAAGATCAGGAGCAAAATCGAATCCGGCAAGAGATCGAAATGGTCGATCTGAACCAATATATATATATATATAGATAATTATGTATACACAACTATAGAGAGAGGGGGGGAGAGAGAGGGAAAGTGATGGAATTTGGGATAGTAATTGTGATGCCAAATTGAGAACTTTCTCAATTTATAATATTCTCATTTTTAATCATGAAAAAATTGAGAAAATTCTCAAAATTGATAATTATCTTTCTTTTCAATCCCATACTTTTCTCAGAAGCCAAACAGAAATTTCTTAGTTTTGATAATTATATACTGAAATCATTCTCTGTTTTGAAAATTGAGAACATTCTCAGTTTTGGGATTAAAAGGCAAAATATCTTTTTACCTATAAATGGGACTTATTCGTTCAAAAACTTTTTGACAGGACCTAAGCTACCACCAAATATGTAGACGGGACTTTTTGATAATTAACTCTTTTAATTTTAACTCTTTTATAACATACATTGTACTACCAAATATTTTATTTAAAAAAAAAAAAAAGGTTCATTTCACGGTATATGAATGAGTCTTCCTTCCCCCACCACGACTTATATTCAAACGTTTTTCTCAACTTAAATGCTAATTAATTATTTTTTTGCTTCATCCACCCTTAATCTCCCTTGCATCTCTAATCAACTTATTCCGTTAATTAATAAATTCAACTATTAGGGCATGTTTGATTGGGTGGATTAGAGCATGGAATTGAGATTATTAATTCGTGAGCCCAATTATCCTGTATTTGTTTTAACATTTTGATTTTGGATTATTAATCCAATGGATAATTAATCCAACAAATTTGTAGGATTATTAGTAATGGGGTAGGGGTGAGATTAGATATTAATCCAATTAGATAGTGAATACCACACTAATTTAATAGGATTGTTAATACTTCACTATTAATCTTGTGAATCAAACATGACCTTAGAGTTCATATCTCTAATTATAAATAAATTAATAATAATTAAATAATAATTTTATTATCGCTAACATTACAAAAACATAATAATAATAATAATAATAATAATAATAATAATAATAATAATAGCCATAATTTAGACTAAGATATTATAATGAATGGCTGGATTGTAAGAAATTAACTTGGACTAATTAGTATATAATTATTAGAAATAGAATTTTTGAAAAAATTCCCTACAAATTAATGGAATACAATATATTTTTTAAACAAGCTAGTAACAAATAAATTAAATATTGGGGATTTTTTTTAAGGTCCTTGGTATTAAGATTTTATAGCATAAATGACACTCAATATTTTCATAATGCCTAAAATTCTTCAACATCGATCCAGAGAAAATTCGACCTAGAGAATTTCTCTAGACTTTCCAAAGAATTTCTCTTCACAGAATTTCTTCGACCTAGAGAATTTCTCTCCAGAGAAATTCTGGGAATTTTTTTGCACTTCCCAGAGAAATTCTCTAGACCTTCCAGAGATTTTCTCTCTAGGGAATTTCTCTAGACTTCCCAAAGAATTTCTCTGTGTTTTTGACCAATTTTCTTTGGTTTGCTCATAATTTTCTCTATGTTTTTTTATCAGACCAGAGAAAATTGAATAACCACCATTTTCATTTTGACTAATTTTTCTCTGAACTGTAAGACATTCAGACAACAACAACCTAGAGAAAATTGAACAAACACCATTTTCATTTTGACCAATTGTCTTGGGACTGTAAGACATTCAAAACACCAAAAGCAATGGATATCACAACACAGCACTTAACCAGACAAGTAAATTTCACCAACAATGGTATGAAGTTCACGGCTTGCTTTTTAATGATGATCATATCATAAATGTTACTCTAAAATGCTTGAAGCCCTCATAAAATCCAAAAAGTTTGAATTCTTTGGGAAGTCCAAAAATTCTTTGGATTCAAACTAGAGAAGATTCAAAGCATTCAATTTTCTCTAGTTTGAGCTCAGAGAAATTTCAATTTCTCTTTGTAATTTTCTCTGTTGTTGAATTTTATCTGGTTTGAATTCAGAGAAATTTGAATTTTCTCTGATTTGAATCAGACAAATTGTTGATGTCTACAATTCAGTCAACATTTCAAGAGATTAAAATGCAGAAAAAGGGACTCCATAGATAGCTAGATTGAAGAAAAGCTTCAATTTTCAAAATTAAAATAGAAGATAATACAGAGAGAATGGAAGAGAAATTCTTTCCAGACTTACATACCGTTAGAATTTATGTGGCTTTGTATGGCTCTATCCAAAGAAAATTGTGTTAGAGCAAATTTGTGTAGCTTTGTGTGGCTCTATCCAGAGAAAATTGCGTAGAGAAAATTCATGTGGCTTTGTGTGGCTCTATCCAGAGAAAATTGTAAAGAGAAAATTTGTGTTGCTTTGTGTGGCTCAATCGGGAGAAAACTGTGTAGAGAAAATTTGTGTGGCTTTGTGTAGAGAAAATTTGTGTTGCTTTTTGTGGTTCTATTCAGAGAAAATTGTGTAGAGAAAATTTGTGTGGCTTTGTGTGGCTCTATCCAGAGAAAATTGAACAACTACAATTTTCATTCTGACCAATTTTCTGTAGACTGTAAGACATTTAGACAACAATAAACCAGAGAAAATTGAACAACCACCATTTTCATTTTGACCAATTTTCTCTAGACATTCAGACAACTACATATCAGAGAAAATTGAACAACCACCATTTTTATTTTAACCAATTTTCTCTGAACCGTAAGATAACAACAAACTAGAGAAAATTGATAAAATTTGGAGAGCTCTACAATTTTTGGTCTTAAAAATGGTGAAATAACAGATAAATAGCATTTGACTCCCTCCAAACGCAGTCTTATTATTGTATCAAAATCCATTACCAAATCAAACTCACTCTTGAATGATACAACAATAAGACTGCGTTTGGATTTATCCATTCAAGCCCTCTTCTATATCTTAATATGCACAAACACACAGACACATATATATCTACATATAGGCAAAAACCCTAATGTAGATAAGAAGAAGCGCCTTGTTGGTTTCATCATTGTTGCTCTTAATCTGGTCTTGTTTTTCGATCACAGCAATTATGGCGGACACTTCTAATCCACAACCACAACCATCATCAAAGACTTCTGTTTACATCGTCTACACTGAGAAGCCCCTCCATGATTATTATCAGGACCCCGAACCTTTCCACATCCGCACCCTCTCCACTGTCCTTGACAGGTTGCGCTCTCTCTCTCTCTCTCTCTCTCTCTCTCTCTCTCTCTCTCTCTCTCTCACAATTAGTACTATTTCGGTTCTCTCTCTCTCTCTTTGTCGGAGATTGAGTGTAATGACTGAAAGAGTCAAATTTCTCTGTGATATATGGGTTGTGATATATGGGTGTGGGGACGAGAGACCTTAGACATCATAAAATAATATTGTGGATCTATTACCTTACTAAAAATTGAAGAGAGACCTTAAGCTAATTTTCCCTTAAATATTTTATATAGATTAGTTGTGGAAGTGATGGTTTTCAAAAAAGAAAAATCTTTTTCAATATAATCTCAAATAATATTTAATTAATTGAAACAAAATCTCAATGTCATTGAATTAAAATAAAATAAAATAATTCTTTTTTAACCTCTACCAAATAATTATTTTACTATATTTTTCTTCTATCAAACAAATACTACCTTAAAATTAAAATAATAATAATAATAAATTTTAATTAAAAAATAAAAAAAAAAATGTGCACACTCGCCCGTGCCTTGTACGGGCCAACTACCCTAGCATATATATTTTGCTTTTTTTTTGGCATGAAGTTGGTGTTGAAGCGCTACTGCACGTAGTAAATTCTGTTTTGAATTTTTAGGAAAACATCTGGTGCTAAAAATACTAACACTTTGCTTGATTCCATTTTTTTCAAAAATAATTTTTAAAAAATTCTATTTTTTTATTTTTCTTATTTCTTTGTTTTTACTATTTTTTTAATATTTTAAGTAATTTTTATTTTTATTTTTTAGACATACCTAACATAAATATACCTAGAAAGTAGAAAATTTATGACAAAAACTTTTTAAAAATTCACTAAATACAAAAAATATAAAAAAAATACGAAAATTCAGTACATTTTTTATATTTTTATGTATTTATTAATTTTTTAAAATATTTTTTAACAAATTTTTTACTTTTTAGATACATCTAAGTAAGGTGCATCTAAAAAAATTAAAAAAAAATGTTTAAAATTTTAAAAATATTCACTAAAAACAAAAACCACGAAAACCAAAAAACTCAGTTTTCAAAAAACTTAATTCAAAAAACTCAAACTAAAAATTGTTCAGCTTGCTTGTTTTCATTTTTCAAAAAATACTTTTCAGAAAATTTTACTTTCTTATTTTTCATATTTTTTTGTTTTTACTGAATTTTTTAAAATATTTTAAACATTTTTTTTTTTTACTTTTTAGACACACCTAACATAAATACACCTAAAAAGTAAAAAAATTGTAAAAAAAATCTTTTAAAAATTCACTAAATACCAAAAATACAAAAAAATATAAGAATTCAGTACATTTTTTGTATTTCTATGTATTTATTAATTTTTTAAAATATTTTTTCACAATTTTTTGACCTTTTAGATACATATAACTAAGGTGCATCTAAAAAAGTAAAAAAAAAATGTTTAAAATTTAAAAAATATTCACTACAAACAAAAGAATACGGAAACCAAAAAATTCAGTTTTTCAAAAACTTAATTCAGAAAACTCAAACCAAACACACTAGTTAATTTTTAACATACATTATTAAAAAAAGTCAATAATTGTTAATTTTTAACAACAGTTTAAAAATTGTTACAAAAAATGTCACTAATTATAAGTTTTAGCGACGGTTTAAAAAAATCGTCACAAAAAAACATTAATTTTTAATTTTCAGCAACAATCTGAAAAATACATCACAATAAAGTCACTAATTGTAAATTTTAGTGACAATTTATAAAAATCGTGACAAAAAAGTTATTAATTATCAATTTTTAATGACGTGTAAAAAAAAAATGTCATAAAAAATTATTTTTAATGATAATTGTATTAGAACTTATTTTCAGTAAGACCTGATAAAAATTAAATATAACTATTAGGACCTATCAAAAAGTTATTTTATTTTATTTTTTTAATTTAGAAAATTGAGTCTTGGAAACTTTTTTTTTTGTTCTTTTCATTGTTATATTTCTTAGCCAAAAACAAGGAAAACTCTGGTGTCTCGGGCATGCTTCCTTAGGAGTGCACACCATATGTATCTTATCACAAAATATAATTTTATCACAAAAATTTATAACATCAACTATAAAATGCATAACATTACCACAAATTAACATAATAAAAAATATCGTAACTAAACTACAAAGTTCTATAAGATCAATCATAAAATTTTGAGCATTTGATTACATTAATTTATGACAAAATTATGCAATAATTAATATTATGAAATTTTGTCATATAATTCATCAATTTGTGTACGGCATAGGCATTCCCCGAAAAGAAATAGATATCCTTTTTTTGGGTCCATACAATACCACACCACCATTGCCTGATTATTAACCATGGTTAGTTCATGACAATTGCTTTCAATCCAAAAAAAAAAAAAAACATTTCCCCGGGAAGTAAGTTAGAAATATTTTAGCCGTAAAATGACCCAAGAAAGGAGTTGATTATAACTTGAAACTATATACAATAGAGAACAGCTCCTTTAGGAACTTAATAAATAGTAAGTGATCAGGTAGTAGCTGCCTGAACTACAATGAATAGAACTTCGTTCATTCATTCTGTATACGGAACCATTGTTTTAAGCAAAAACAAAAACAAAACCAAAAACAATATCGCTACAGGTAAAGAATAGATTGATGCTTTAACTAAAACAGAAATTCAGTGTCAGATGCTTCAAGGACATTGTGGATGCCAATTGGGTTCACACCGGGCTTGAAAGCATTTCCTTCAATATACCTGTGACAACATATTATATTTAATCTTGACCTACTGTCGGATAATTGTGAGTGAAAAATAAAAAACAAAAAATCTCACATTTCTTTTAGGAAGGGGTGCTTGTAGAAAGCATCGGGAATTCTCCCAGTAAATTGATTGTGATCCAGGTACCTGCAGAAATTTCCAAGTTACACAAGCGCGAACATGCAAAACCCAGATATGTTTTGAGAGTTGAACAATACATTTTTTCTTTAATACCTCACACCATTTTTCAACTCATAGAAAGAAAGAAAGGAAGAAAACAAGGGGATGCCAAAAAAAAAGGTCATACCATATTGATTTAAGATATATTCTTAGTGAACATCAAACATTGGTCTCAGATGTCAATGAACTAAACAAACTAAAAGGATGAATTCAGAAGCAATGCACAGAGCAAGAATCAACTCAACTTTGGTGCTACTAATAAACTTGTTCAAATAGTTGTTCAGCAAACCCAATGCTATAGACGTTGAACAAATGGCAAACCTAAAGTAGAATGTTACAGGGGAAAATCTAGTGGTAACAATCTATTGACCACTTGAGTTGTGCTTGTCCTTTAGGGCTATATGTGACACTATTTCAATCATAAAATCAGGTCACCAAAGTTGTGGTGCAGGTTCCCACATGAAACTCCAAATTGCCAGATCAGTGTCTATTGCTATTGCTCTTAGAAGTAGGCAAATCCACCAGATCCATTTGGAAAATTAAATTTCCTAAAATAAACACATAATCCCCATAGAATGAACAGGAAAATTGAAAACAACTTACAGGTAAGTTAATTTGGGGATATGGGCAATTCCAGATGGTATTATTCCAGACATTTTGTTGTAGGATAAATGCCTGTAACCAACACAGCAATCAATTTGACAGTGTTAAGGGCAGTGACAACCAACAGAAATCCGGAAAGATGACAAGTGATAACACTCTTAACACAATTAGCATGAATGAAATGCTTACAGGATTTCCAGATTTATTAAGTTTGCCAGCTGCGCTGGGATTCCGCCCGTAAGGTAGTTATTATTCAGATAACTGCATATTAGATTTACAAAGCAATCAAAAAAGTTTTTATATTGCAAAATAGCATTTAAGTAGTTCAAAATTCACTGAAAAAGACTTACAGGTTGCGAAGAGATGGAAAGCATCCCTCTATACGTATTAGTTCCCTTATAGTTCCCACCAAATGATTGTTACCAACATCCCTATAAAGAAAGACACAGTATTCCAGTCTGGAATAAGATACAAATGGCAAACTATACAAATATTGTAGAGAATAAAATTTGATACATTACAAATGTCTCAAATGTTGTAGAGTGCCCAATTCTGTAGGAATTCGCCCAATAAAACGATTTTCATGTAGATAGAGATAACGTAGCTCAGGAAGATTTGCTAGCTCTTTGGGGATTTCTCCTTTGAAATTATTGAAACTCAGGTATCTGAAGAAGTTTTAGTAAATCATTTGTTTATTACATAGAACAAATAATATGAAATTTTATCAACAAAATTAATAACCTTGAAAAATGTTGAAATACTCACAGATGTGTTAGACTCTTCAGTTCACCTATTTCAGGAGGAATGGCATCTTGCAGTTTATTCCACCTTAAATTACTGAGAAGGAACAAAGAAAAGAAAAATGCATAATCAGAAAAAATAGAAATGAGCATCACTTTAACAAGATTTCCTCCTTTTTCTTTTTCTTTTTTTTTTATGTATAATATTATTAAACAGTCTCTACAGGGTGTGACTGTATGACCTATTCAAATGTCTCTACAAAATCTAAAAGTTTTCCAAGAACTGATTAACCGTCCCAAAAATGAGCTACACAAAATAGACAAAATTTACTATTGATTCTCAAAACATTATTTGCCCTTAAAAGTTATTTTATTTATTATATTCACCTCAAACTAACCACATAAGAGCCAAAGGGACCAAACACCAAGCCATCATACTCACTCCCACCCAAACTCCTCACCAAGAGCAAAGAAACTCCTCCACCTTTCTATGGAACACCCAAAAACTCCAAATATACAAAGGATTCATTCAACATCACAACTCCTGCACCACCTCATAATGGATGAGAAGATGACTCATTGTTTCCTCGTCATGTTTCACAAGTAACAGCAACTTAACATGCAGTTGCCTCCTAATTAGATTATCAATAGTAAGGATCCTTCCATGCGATATGCACCAAACAAAAAAAGCCACTTTCACAAGGGCCTTTGTGTTCCACACCTCCTTCCAAGGAAATCCCATGACCCAAGAGGGTCTCATAATAAGATTTGACACTAAATTAACCGGAATTGGATATAGAATCACCTCCATCTCCAGTGTACATGGATATACACGAAGTCCAAGAAACCAAGGAAACAACTGAAAGCTTGCAACTCTAAGGTTCTGGCCAACAACAATTTCTCCCAACTAACATGTTTCTGGCCAACTCCCGTAGGGATTTGTTACTTCCATTATCTTCTTCTCTCTTCCCCGAATCCTCTCTAATTCCTCTAAGGTTTTAGATTATTCATTGTACATAAATGAAACCAAAAAAAATAAAATAAAAACAACAAGATTAGAAATCTCAGTGAAAGAGGAATGTTTTTTATTCCATGCTGGAAAAAAGGGAATTAGACTTTATTTCAATTGGGAAAGTAGATTGCACTTAGCACCACATAAAATAAAATTAAAATTAGCATAGCATATATGGTGCAAAAATATGGGTGACAGAAAAGGACTAACATATATAGTGCTACCTTTGTTTTTTCTTTTCTTTTCTTTTTTTCCCCATTTAGTACGTTTTGATTGTTTGTACAATCTTAAATATATTATATTTTTTTAAACAAAAGCTTCAAAAAATCAAAAGCTTGAACCTTTCTTCTCAAGGGCCGCCTCCGGACTTGCGTGGTGCAACTTTTTGTTAGTTGAAAGCTGACAATCAAAAAGCAAGCTAAAGGCATCCTTCCCCCAACTTCACGATATTCAGCTTTTTTCAGTTCATTTAAAGCTATTTTTGCCTCATAAACTATAAGTAGAAGTTGTACCAAACGTTCTAGAACATATTACCAAAATAAAAAAGAAACATAAGCAAACTTAATAAGCTGCACCAAACAGGGCTCTTGTCTTGCACTTTCACCTCTCAAAAGGTAAGCTCAACCACCAGTCTTGTAGGCCACATGGAATCAAATCGGTACCTCAATCTCAACATTGATATCAGGCGTTCCAGTCCCTTGGGTTCTTTAGCTAACACAAAACAAGGATGGTAGCATCACCCGTCTTCCCAAATTCAGTGGAAAATCCCATAAAATTTACTTCTCTGTATATGATTGGAGGGGGTATTAAATTTAGTTCTCTTAATATGGCATCAAATTGGTTTCTTCCACTCTGCCCTCTATCAATTGCAACAAAACTCCATATATGCTGTGTGTGTGTGTGTGTCAGTGTGAAAAGCTAATCTAGTGTACTGGAAGCTTTGCAGCAAACTAAACTACACATTAGTAGCTAGTGACATTCTAATATGCATGCTGCATTTCAAGGACTAGCAACCTATGTTACCAAAAACGCTAATACCCTAGCGAATTACGTATTGGTACACACGTTCCGAAACATGGTATACTTCCGTTCCAAAACAGTAAATTTAGTAATCCAAGGCGATCCCAAAAGTTTTTTCTAATATATTCCCTGAAATGTCACTTTAGGAGAAAAAAATAAATAAATAAATAAAATAATAATAATAAATTATTTAATGCCTAATAGTTAAAAGAAAATTATTCTAGAAGTACCTTAAATTCTTAAATGTAATATATACTAATCTCCCCTTATCGTACCACATTTTAGAGCATGTGGCGTATCACGTTCCTATTTCCATTCCCCTTCCATGTACCGGAACGATCCACGTTCCAAGTAACATAGGTATCAATGTAGGTGATTGGTATCAGAGCCTCTTAGATGCCACAAATTCATATCATCTTCAATGGTGAACCGTGGTTGTCCTATACATCAGTCCAAAACATGTTCACACCCATGCCATTGACATAGGGCCCACAACCCACAAAATCATCTGGAAAATCTCCATCTTCCTATCTTTACCGCAAAAACATGATTGGTTGCACCCAAACACAAATCAATCTAAAATCTAAAAGAGAGTGACACTTTTTTTTCCCCAAAAAATTGAGAGCAAGCAAAAGAGAGATGGCCCTCATGCTTATGGATCCATACATAGTAGGGAATGAAGACGATGGTTAAGAATACAGATAAAAAAGTAGTTACTAATCTGAATAGGGCATCTCTTTTCCACTTAATTTGGGGAGAAGGCTAACATGACATATGATACAGTTCATTAGCATCCCCCTATAAGTATTACTTTTCTAGAAGGTCATAACGAAATGTTATGAAGACCTATCATAAGCACATAGTATTCATAATAGAGAGTAGGAATAACATAATGCACTTTGAGATTTAGCGAAACTCTAGCTTACATCTAATAGCATAGCCACTGGCAAGTAGTTTTGACCTTGGAGATTAACAGCTTCAGTGAAATTGTTTTTAAATGAAAATGCACATATACCACACAAGCCTAATCTCCCAATGGCATTACCAACCTATTTAACAAACAAAATTACTTATTGACAAGCATGCTTTATTGAAACAATAACTAGGGGGAAAAGCCCTTCTAAACTAAAACCATACCCAAAAATAAACAACAAACATTACAAAACTCTAATCCTACAGCCATATACAACCTTTAACACTCTACAACTTTCAAAAAATTGTATACAAATGGTTTATAATTACATCTTTATCGTGACCCAACTATATAAAAATATCAAAATTTCCTTCAAGGACCCTTTGGAAGCAGGAAACTCCTATGAGGGCCTCATTCTTTCCCTTGCCCCCGCTCCCAACCTCTCCTTCAATAAGGCCCTTGCTCCCTTGGTCCCACCCTTGCCCCAGCCCCCACCCCAACCCTAACCCTAACCCCAACCCCTGCCCCCGCTCCGTGCAACTATGAATCCAACCCATATAATGTAGAATGCTCCACACAGGGAGGGAAGTTGGGGAATGTATTGATAGAACCGCCTCACACTACCAACACAAAGAATCACCAATAGAACAAGACAAGAAATAGTTTTGTCACAAAGTTTATTGTAAATTGTCACGAAGTCTTGTCCCTTGCATCTACCTCGTTGTGTGACATGGTAAAGAGATGACATCCTTTTACTAAATATTTACAATGTGAAATTGAACAAATGTGTAAATAACAATATTAATCAACTTATGACGATTTATGTAAATAAAAAAGCGATGTTCAGGCCACCAATATAAATCAACCAAGAAACCATACAGTATTTTAAGACGCTTCAAACGCCCAATTTGAGGAGGAATTGGTCCAGTTAACTTGTTGTTGTGAAGATCCCTGCCACAAGAAAAAGATAAGGTAAATTCAGACATTCAAAGAAAAAGAACATTTGAAGGTGTTAGAACAAAGGTCTAGTCATTATTTGCATTCCTAAAAAAGGGAAATGAAAGAGATCACATCTTTTCACTTCCATTATAGACCATAAATTTATAATCCAAGATAATAACCATTCCAACTTAATATTTTCATAATTTACACTTAACTAGAAATTCGTTTACTAGACACAGGAAAAGCATAATATGAGTAACTTTTTGTATGCAATGTCATGCAAGTCAAACAAATTTGGTTAGAAACAATGCTATGGCACCCCTACTCTCTTTTTTCCCCCTTGTACCCATTGTTGGGGTTATGCCCCCAGACCTACATATCAAGTATGAGGATTTCATTTAAAAAAAAAAAAAAAAAAAAAACTATAAATCTAACTTTGCCATGAGTAAAAGTTGGCAATTCAAAAACTGTAATGTAGATTTTATTATTAGAAGAATGACTACATCTAACTCTTACAAGAAAATGAGAAAGTGCACAACAAACTATAGTAGGAAGACAAAGAGGGAGAAGAATCTGACAGCCTAGTAAGATCCAACAGATTGGTCACGGCAACAGGGAAAGGCCCCACGATTGACACTGCATAAACTTCCCTGCAAAAAGAAAAATGCGGTCAATATATGTATATGATGCTTGAATTCCATATCACCATCTTAAAGTGTTTCCTTAAAACTTGTTGCAAGTTGCAACCATGGTTGATAAGCCATGTCATCATCCAAGTTGTGTCTCACAATTCCTTTCATTTCACTTGCCCTTTCATTCACACCATTTTAGTTCCATCCTATAAATAGTTGGGTGGCATGGCATATAGCATGTACAAAAAAATTGAACCACGCAGTGATAAAGAATTCTTTCCCTGTCCAAGTTTTGGTAGGCAAAGAATACTTTTCCACACAAGTAATCTTAATGGCATTGATACAAAGAATTCTTGTATCAATGAAGGTACAGAATTCTCCCCAAGTTTTGTGACAAAGAATTCTTGTATTTATACAGAAACATAACACAATCACAAAGAATCAGAGTCAATGAAGGTAATGCTTACAATTCTGTAACTACTCTATAATCACCCTGAGTTGAGCATGTGACTCCAGACCACGGTGGTAAATCACCATCTCCACAAGGGTCATCTCCAACCCATGAATAGACCACCCTCCATCCCAAAGAAGCCTTAATTTCATTTAAAGCTTTCACTACAATCATAATGCCAAACACCAATTTAGACTCCATTCCCGTAGAAGTATTAAATATATGCATATCATGTATATCCAACCAAAGAGATTGTATTAAATGGATCATATAACAATCTACAATTAAAAAAATACCAGAAAACAAGCAAAGATTCAGTCACAGCTGACTTAGTAGATTAAACAAGGAACAATCTCTGCCAATACTCAAGCTATTTTCGATTATCTAACTATAATTTACGAAAGTAGAGACTTTGAATTTGAGGTTCAATCTAATCAATTAAAAAAAATATAAACACTTGAAAATCAGCTACAAACCACGACCTTCAAAACTTTTGGGCAAAATTGGCTCAATTATAATCACACGGAAGAGATAAACAACCCGATTGAATGAAAATGATTGACAATTTTTCAGCGAATATACAAAAACCGGAATAGAATGCATGGAAGTGAAGTGAAGAGAAGTGAAAAGGACCGTCTCTTTTGAGGGTTTTGCAGTGAACGACCACATTGAGGAGCATCGGCAAGAAGAGGATCACAGTAAACAGAGTAGATGGACGACGAATCGCCATTCCGTACACTGATCACTACTTTCTACAGTGTGTTCAGGTGCAGAATTATTTCCCTTCAAGCTTCGAATTCCGAAGGCCTATATTAGCATATGTGTATATAGATCCGAATAGTGTGTGTGTTAGAGAGAGAGAGAGAGAGAGAGAGAGAGAGCTAGGGACAAAGATCTCACGGTTTACAGAATAATCCTTCAGTACCCACGACGCGGAAACATTATCGTCGGTGGAAGCATTTTCTTTGATCATATTATTTATTTATTATTTTTTTTTTAACATTTTGAAAATTACATGTTTACTCTTCTAATTAATAATCTTATTTTACAAATTTTCTACTTATATAAAAAATAACAATTCCTAATAGAAAATAGGTAAAATTACATTAAAAAAATAAAATAAAGAAAAAAAACAAAATAAAGTAAAAAAAGATAGAGGGTACTTACGTGTAGATCCTAATAAGTGGACTTATTGTCTAATAGGTCCTATGAAAAAAATTTGTCATAAAAAAACGTCACTAATTATAAGTCTTAACGACAATTTATAAAAATCATGACAAAAAAAGTCACTAATTGTCAATTTTTGGCGACGTATGTAAAAAATTATCACAAAAAAATTATTTTTAGCGACAATTTTACCAAAACTTATTTTTAATAAAACTTGATGGAAATTAAGTCTAACTATTATGATCTATTGGTAGTTTACCCAAAAGATAGAGTGTATGAGTTCAATATTTTCATTTCGTCTAAATAATTACAATGACAAGGAGTTAGTGTAATTTTCCAAACATCAGAAAATGATATATATTAAATCCAAATCTTTAGAAGGTGTAAGTGTAATTTAACCTTTTATTTTATTTTTTTGAAAAATGATATAACTCATTGTACCAATGATATGACTAGTTAATGATTAAAGAAGATACGAAAGATAGTGTTACTTTTAATATTTTAATTGATTGTCACATCATTAGATTTGAAAATTAGATCTAATTTTTTTTTTTTTTTATCTTGAATAGTAATGCTCTATTTTTTTGGTTGTATTTATTGTATTTGGATTATAAATTTAAACAGAATTTGTAAATTAAAAGAAAGATTATTCATATGGAGACTCTCTAAACTACTAAAAAATATCACTTTGACCCTCTGAACTATAAAAGCGTAAACTAGATCCTCTAAACTATTGAAATGTATCGCTATACTTCTTAAATTATAAAAGTATATAAATAGACCCATAAACTATTGATGTGTTTCATTTTGACATTTTCTATTAGGGGGTCTAATTGGTTCGTTTTTATAGTTTAAGAATTAAAGTGATACTTCTCAATAGTGTAAGGGATATATTTAACGCTTTCATAGTTTAGAAAGTCAAATTGATATTTTGCAATAGTTCAGGAGTTCCATGTAAATAATCCTTAAAAGAAACAAAAGTGTGTAAAGGTTAAGGTATTTCATTCACATTTCACTTAGAGGGTGTTTGGAAGTACCTATTTTAATTGGCTTTTTGACTTTTCTCCCTATTACACCACTAATCTTCATCTATCCTATCTCTCAAGTGAGTCAATCCATGTGTTTCGACCCTTGGCTCAATGAAAATGAGTGTTAGGGGTTCTTTCATGGGATTGCTTGAGTGATCCATGGGATTTGGCGATGACAATTGTTGTTCTTTTCCTTTTAATCAAGCATTTTGGAAGTAAAACAAGAGATTTTGGGACAAAAGAAGTTGAAACCTCCCTTCTCAATCATTTGTGAACATAGAAAGAGGTGTGGTCATCCTTGTACTATGACTAGATGAGAGGTTTTCAATGAATTTGATGAATCTCTTGCTTTGTTAAGCCAAGCTTCCACTCAAAAATGATTTGCATTAATCTACGCTCTTCACTTAATAGCATGAATTTGGGTATTAACTTGCCAACATTCACAAAGATAAGATGTAGGTTCCTATCTATTTCTTGGGCTTGAATTTGTTTTGATTTTAATCCATTTAATTTGTTTTTTATACAAAATATTTGTTGTATATATTTGTTTATGTTGTTGTTGAGGGCTTTGGCCCATCCATCTCCTTTCCGGATGATCCTTGTCAACAAAAGGGGTGACAGATGTGAGAACCACCCAGAAAGCCCCACCTGGCCACTGTCCTGAGATTCTGCACTAACCTAATCCCCAGCTAGAAAAGGAATTTGGCCGGCTCATTTCTGCTTCGGCAGGCTTATCTAGTGTCTGGCCAGTCATTTTTTCAAAAACAGAATAGATAGTTTATGGGGAATGCTCTGCTGAACAGTATTGAAGCCCTTTGGTTGATTTTTTTCATTATTTAGTGTGATTTATTAGGTTCAGTAGTAGTTAGGCTGAATCGATTCACTACTGTAATAATTTCTTTTCCTCCCCTTTTTCCTATTCAAATTGTTGTAATAATCTTTCAACCCCACGTCTTTCTAACCATTTTATTTATCTACTTTCGGTATTGCATCATGTTTTTCTTTATCATGCCAGTATATTGCATCCACTTTTCTATGTATTTGAGTCTGGACCATCCACTTTAATATGATGTGTTATCTTCAAAGATGAATACATGTGCAAATCCATACATTGTTGTGATACTCATACTACATCTCAGCAATCTGGATTCCTAGGGACATGGTCTATATCTATTGCATTGGGAACTTGTATATAGGATCATGCATATACCTATCTACATATATCATGACTCACCCTGAAGTACTAGGTGTATATTTCAAGCTTTAGCATATTGTATGTATGTGTTCCTTACCATATATGTTTCTATAACATGAGACTAAGTTCTTAAGTGAGATATTTGTTTGAATGCCAGTAGATAGAGGTTGTGTTAATCTTTTTGGGGTGTAGATAATTCTTATGCTGCGGATTTTACCCAAGAAAACCCCTTTTCACAAGTGCATGAAATAAGAGCATAACCAAAATTTACCACACAATCTATATTTGAATGTCTTAGATAGTAATGACACAGTTATTACTAGTGACACAGTTATTACTAGTGACACAATCTAAATTTATGGCACAATCTCATTTTTTGTTTCACATTGTACTAGTGAGACTAGATCAGCAGATTGAGAGTCTGAATTGTTGGGTGCGCTTGGTAACCCTAAAAAGGTGATCCCACACCTTTCTTCCAGTCTTTCCCAGTCCTAAACCCGAGATATCTCAAGTACATGATGTCTTCATCTACCATGATAGTTTGGACTAACCGAGCCTCAGCTAAAGTGAATCCAGAAAAAAAAAAAAAAACTTATTATTCTTCATGATCTATCTCCAATACTGGAGTTTTCACCTCGGGTGGAGGATAGATAAATGAATTCCCAAAGACAGTGGCGACCCCTCCAGCATGCGAGTATTTGACCAGTTGATGCATTGCGGAAGAAACGAGTTTCATTTGATGTAACCAAGGCCTGCCCAATAACAAATTGAAAGTCGCTGGCACATCCATGGCTTGGAACTCAGTTTCGTGCTCAAATCGTCCTGCCAAAATATGTATTTTAATAGTGCCCATAACCTTCGGGCTGGTGTTATGATATGCTCAGATCAGCCAATTTGTTGGTGCAGAGTCTGCTAGCGTCAACCGTATTGCATAAACAGTATGCGAAGGGCAAACATTTATAGCTGACCCAGTGTCAATTAGAACTACAGGGATCCACTTTTTTGGGCATTCCAGAGACATATACAAGGGTTTGTTGTGCTCTGATCCTTTTAGAGGGAGTTTCTTATCCAAGAAATCATAGATGGAATGGGCCTAGTTGGCCTAATCAATGGCACTAGCTAGTTTGGTGTAGTATTAATGGACAACTTAGCTTTGCTTAACACTGTGAGCATAGCCTGTCGGTGTTCTTGTGATGCCATAAGCAATTCCCTAATTGAGATGTTGGCTTGGATCTTCTTCAACTGTTTAGGGACCAGATCTTCCTTTTCTTTTTCTTTCCCTTTCTCTACATCCTTTCCTAATGGCTCGCCTTGATCTAGGTGTGAGGGGTTAAAGAAACGCCCGTTTCTAGTTAGATGATTAATCTCTTTAGTGTACCAAGTGTCGTCTGGCGCATTGCTTCCCCAACCTTCATCGGTGTGGGTGAAGTATAGATCATTGTCTTCCCACCATTACCCTTCATTTATAGATAGGCAATCATCCAGCTCTACATGTATCATTCCTACATTGCAATCATCTCCTTTTGGCTAGTAATGTGATGTTGATTGGATTTTTGCAAAAATCTCTTTCATTCTCGAATGTATCCATGCTCGATTTACTCTCATGTTTTGTCTTCCTCCATTGGACTAGTTAGCCCAGTGTTCTTGGATACGGGGACTACCCTCTCAACTTCTCCTCCTGGAACTTCTCTTTTCGTCTTCTCTATTTTGGACTCTTCTGGCTTATTACTTGCTCTAGTTTTACTGATTGCACTTTCCTTTTCCTTGCTCTTTAGTGGCTTGTGTTAGTTTCCTTGTTTCCTCATCACTTCCTCCGGTTTCTGAATCTTCCTCACTACTTGGCCATCCATGGACATTGGCCAAATTGTTTGGGTTCCACCATTCAATTTGTACATCTTCCAGGCTCTATTCTTCGAAGAAATGAAGGTTATCCAAGTTTTCTTCCAAATCGGCTAAGTCATCTAGCCCTTGTTCAAGTACATCCTTCCTAATGACATTAATGGAAAAGGCACCAGGTAAAACAACCTTTAGTTTTGGATAAACAACTGATATTATGTATCTGCTGGGATCATACCTTGACAAATTCTCAATTTTTATTACTGGCACCTTTGTTGCCATCATAGGATTTTTGGGTTCTGACTGAGATTAAGGTGCATCCATCATGCATAGATTAGCACCATCAGGAATGTAAACTTCAGGTTTGGGTAAGTGAAAAGAGGTGATGTATATGTTGGGGTTAAAGACATGGGAGAATGTATGGATAAGGTTAAGACGGGGAGATGGAAAAACTCGATCATGGCTAGGCAACGGGTTAGTAATGACATTTGGCCTTTGTGGTGGGCCTTGTGGGGGAGCTATGATTTTACGATCTATGAGGTCCTGAATCTCATCATAGAGATAAATGTAACGGTCATATCATGCCTAGGTGGAAGTGGGCCAGGAAGAGGTCGAGGGTCAGGAAGTTTGAGATGGCCTTTTTCCACCAGTTCTTTTGGTCTCGAGGTTGGAGTCATATAGAGTAGATAGAAATTAAGGCTCGAGAATCGATTCTGATTGTACGGTTGTGAGGTGGCATCGACAAAGGGATTGGTCGTTTTTTGCAGAGGTGATGACAGTGCTAACTTCTGAAGGTTTTGTGACTGTGTTATTTCTGCTAGTAACATTGGAACCACGAACAAAAGCCTTTCTTACAGGTTATTTCTCATCTATAATGATTCCCTGTTTCATAGCATCTTCAATCTGAATTCCTATCTCGTGGAGATCTTTGAAAGTAAAGAGTAAGAGAACTATCATCTATTGTAACATCTTGCGATGAAGGTTCCTTACAACTATTCTGATATGATCCTTTTTTGAGGGCCTGTTGGTCATCATGGCTGCCTTAGCCCTCCATCTTACTATGAATTCAACAAAGTTTTCCTTTGGTTCCTGGCGTGTGGCTTCCAAATCCCGAGTGGTCACCTCAATCAGTGTGTTATAGAAGTATTGAGCAATGAATGTCTCAGTCAATTCCTTCTAATTTTGCTTTACCATATCCTCTAGCTTAGCATACCAAGTTGCAGCAATTCCCAACTAAGTCCTTCCAAACAAAGACAACTTTTGGAGGCAAGTCAAACCCATAGGTTTCAGAACATTTAAGAATAAACGGATATGTACCATAGGGTCATTCGATCTGTCAAACTGGTCAATATGTGGCATTTTTAATCTTTCTGGTAATTTGATAGCTGCTTCCATGTATCCATCATTTATATCAGGAATGTAATTGATTCCCTAGGATTTTTTTTGAATAACTTCTCTAACTTGGCTATTTCAGCATGATTGGATCAAATTCGGCGATATCTAGGGGAAAGAGTCCCTCGACTGGATGTATTGGGGCTCTAGCAATAGAAGCCTGGGCTAGTTCTTTTAGTTGACCAAAACCTGGAAAGTTCTCAATTGGCAGAAGTAGATCCAAACCTAGATGATTAACTGGTTATGGGTGGATAGCAATTGCCCTGACAGTTTGTTACATTCCAGTAATAGTATCACTATGAGCAGCTACTGTATGATTAATAATATCCATAGACCACTGAAGGTTAGTGATCATTTTTACGATATCTGGGAGACTCTGAGCCATTAAAGGGATTGGATTATAAAAGAGGGGTTTTCCTTGGAAATGATATTGGAATGGTTTGGTATCAAAAATTTGGGAAATTGCTTTTAAAATATGAAATGTTGAAAAGCATATTTGTCTGGATGTATTTTGAAATCTTTAACCATCAATGATTTGAATGAATGATAAGGGAATTGTTAAGATTTAAAATAATATTGTAATAATATCTGTTGGGTTGGAAGTGGAGTTGAACATGTATTATTACTCCAAGTATTGAAATTCTATATTTAGATCTCTCTCTTGAATTTATCTTTTGTATAAAGATATTTGTTTTGGGCTATCAGTGGAGGAAAGCTTTGATTGTTGTAGAAATTGCATGAACACTAGGTTAACTAAAACTATTCACTCATACATCCCTCATTGAAAAGGTATTATTTTTAAGAAAAATGGGTGAATACCTTAGAGAATCTGGTTAGGGGGTTTGGTTGTGGTTTATATTATGTTGGCATGTGTGTCCATGGTAAAAGTCCAGAAACCTATGTGGTTAGGTGTTGATCTTTCTGGTTAGGATTGATAAAATGGCTTTGGTAATGCTTGTATAGCCTACTGGCAGACACATACCTAGAAATTCCCAGTGTGTGTATCTACTGCCCTGCTTTCTACTTTAAAAGTAATGGTTTATGAATTGGTTTATAGACATGGCATTGCATTGTTTGAAAAGGAAAAAGCATCGTTTTGGTAATTGACATTCATGTGAATTCACCATATGACCTTGTTAAGTCTCATATAGCATATTAAATTAATCTATACTAGGCTTTAGCTCACCATATGTAGAAACCAACTTTCAAGTGCTGATGGTATTCCTCTACCAAGGACTCAGCTTGGGAGGATCTTGGAGCCAACAACTCATTTATTTTTGTGTTGTAAATCTTTTGTACAAGCCTAGGGATTTTATTTGTTATGCACTTTTGTTGTAACCAAATATCATCTTGGAAATATATATCCATTAGGGCATGAACTTCTCTTTTCTTTTCTTGTTTTATGTGTATCTGTCACATGCTATAGATTCATAGCTTAAGGTTAATGAATGTATCAATGCATGTGATGTCTTCTTTCTATTACATTGAAGGAATTAATGAAAGATAGAATGTTCTAGTAATATTGTCTCTAATGAATGACTGAATCTTATGAGCTTTCGTCTATCTGTTGAGTATTACAAGGTATCGGTTGAGGGTTATGAATGTATCTATTGTTATTATTTCGGGGCGTTACAATCTGAGGCCAATTTGTTCTCCAACTTCGCCGAAAGATCGGTGCTAGTATTGTCGGAAGATTCAAGAACCAGCTGAAGAATGGAGTCCACCAGTTCGAGTACCTCGTTGTCACTATACCTAAGGTGGATCTGTAATAGCAGTGACAGATTTGTAATTTCAAGCATGGCGTTAGAGGCGAAGTCAGAGGTAGAAGAGGTGTTTTGGGGCTGTGGTGAAGCTCTTTCTCTACATTTCAATTCAGTGGCCACAAAAGCTCTCATTTCTTGTCTCTCTTCTCTCCGGTGATAGCATGTGTTCATCTCCAACCCCAGTAACTAATCTCTTCATCTCTCTTCACTCACTTGTTCATCATTCTAATTTTCCAAATAGAAAAAGTGATTGTCTTTAACTAATTAATGATGTGATATTTGCTTTCTCGTTATAATTTATGATCTCACTTCATATTTTCAATTATTGATATTTCTAATGGACTTGATTGCAGCAATTTATTTGTTTATTTCCTATTATATTGGTGGTGAGATTCATAACCAACAGTGTTGGATTCATAAACAACAAAAACTTCTCCCTCCTCTCTCTCTATGATCTCTCTATTCCAGACACAGCAATGGCTCACATCCTTAAACCTTTGGATCTAAAAAGAGTTCAACAAGTCATACATTTTTGATTTTAGACTTTCTATGATTTTTGTTATTATTATTATTATTATTATTATTATTATTATTATTATTATTATTATTATTATTATTATTATTATTATTAATTTTGTTATTTTGATGTGTATGTGTTTGATCATTGCAGAAGAAGATTGATGGATTTTTATTTATTTATTTTATTGTTGATTGTTTTTGTTGTTGTTATTGTTGTTGTTGTTGTTGTTGTTATTGATGATTATGAAACACATTACAATTGATTAAAAAAAATATTTAGACAAAAATTGAGCAGATAGGTTTAAAAAAATTTGTATTGGATTTGTTCAAGTTTAAACAAATAAATTTCAACAAATAGGAAAAATTAGGACATGTTTTAAACAAATAGAGAGAGAAATTCACAGATTTTAGAGAGAGAGAGAGAGAGAGGGAGGGATAGAGAGAGAGAAACCAATAGCTTTTGAATAGATAGGAAAAAAAAAATTAACAAATAGATATAAATTTGAACCGATAGTCAAAAAATTTGAACAGATAGAAAATAATTTGAATAAATAGATACAAATTTGAATAGATAGTCAATTAAAAGTCAACAGATAAAAAAAGTCAATAGATAAATTAAGTGGTAAAATTGAAAATAAAATGTCCTTCAAAGCCAACAGAAAGATTTGTCACCAAACTATTTTCACAAAGGGTGGAACTCTTATCAACCAAAAATATCCACTGAACTTAATAATTTATACCATCCTTAAGTTAGATTTTTCAACAATTTTTTATTTCTTTTATTATATTTTTGCAATTATCAATTATTTTGATATAATTAAATTTTCTCGAAACTCTTCGCACAACAAATGATATTGGTGAGAATCAAGAAATTCATTCACAATTCTACATCTGTTGGAGGGCTACTGCATTTTGATGTTAATTAAAATTGCTAATAAAATGATAATAAATGAAGTTTGTTACATCCATTAAATTGTCAAATTTTAGAAGTAATAAATAGAAATACCATAGTTGGTTGGGCTTTGAACTTAAACTTGAGATAATTGTCAGGCCCATGGAATCCACCACAAGTTAACTATTAATTTTGTAAGATTTTTTGTGTATAAATATATTTGTCATTCATTTTTTTTCAATATAAATGTAATAAAATGAAGAAATTACAATTAGCGAATCTTTCTAAATTTTTTCATAAATGATATATATATAGAGAGAGAGAGTGAGAGGCCCCTACAAAATAACTGTTCAAATTATCAAAATAAAACTCGTGATGAGCCTCACAAGCACGAGTAATACTCTCAAGTTAGATTTGAATTTGAAAAAAACACTCAACTCCTAGTGCAAGCAATTGTTAAATGTATGTAGCGTATCAAATGGCACATTTGCAATATATATATATATATATATATATATATATATATATTTAGGGGTTGTTTGGGGATGATCTAAATAAGTGCACTTATTCAGATCACATCACCTCTCTACTTTTCTGCATATCTTTTCATAAAAATTCAAAAAGTGTACTAAATAAGCAAACCCCAAAAAACCCCTTACTCAAAAATTTTACAAACTATAAAAATGTATTTTGAATCTTACCTTAAAAATAATTGTATGGTGTAAATTTAAAATTAGTCAAATGTAGGCCACCTACAACGATTATGATGATTATAAATCATTGATTCTTTGTGAATATATATATAGATTAAATTTGTTATAATGCTGATATTTGCTATTTGAAAATGACATCATTTGGAACAGTGACTAGGGAACCTTCGAAGCTATCAGTAATGGATTTCGAAAATATGACTGTTATTGAGATTCCGCACTCAGGAGAGCCACGACTGGAGAAAGGATGCTCGACAGATGAGGAAGATCACTTGATTCGAAGCAAAAAAGAAAAAAAATTAAAAAAAAATCAAGAGCATCTCTGATCCAAAGGATGAAATAATGGCTAAGCCACAATCGGAATGAAAAAAATATAGTGCAAACTGTTTTGGCCTAGACTGCTCTGAAGAAGATCTAGAGGATAGAAACAAGAATAGATGGAAGAGATAAACCCAGATTGCATGAATCCTACTATAAGGAGCAAATGCAATCGTTCTTTTAAACAAGCTCTTCTACGATCTAGGTTTAATGAGACTGGGAACGAAAAGAATTTTGAATTCAATGTGGAAGAGATTTTCTCCGATGAGGAGGATAATACCACCGACACAACAATGGTAGAAGGAATACAAGATGAAAGTGCTAAAAGGAGAGGAATTCCCATTATCAAACTCCCTTCGTTACTTTTGAAAAAGATAAGGGAGCCGTAGAAAAAGTGTTTGATTGTGAGATTACTTGGGAAAAACATAGGGTACAAATTATTCATGGCGAAAATGACAAAAATCTAGAGTTTACAAGTGGATTTTGAAACTCTGGACATTGGTAATGGGTTTTTCATAATGAAATTTGACATGATGGATGATTACACCAGGGTTTATATAGGTGGTCCTTGGATTGTAATGGACCATTATGTGACAGTGAGGAAGTGGCAACAAGATTTAAATTTGATGATGCTGAGGAAAATACAACTGCGATTTGGGTTAGATTCCCTAATTTACCCATAGAATACTACAATGAGAAAGTCTTATACCATACAGCCAAATCACTGGTAGTCTCATTGAAGGTTGACATCAACATAACCATGGTAGCTTGAGGGAAATATGCTCGAGTACGTGTTGAAATAGATCTTTGGAAGCCATTGATTTTCCACTTCACCATCAGTAAGTAGACTTATGGAGTTGAATATGAACACCTACACTCACTCTATTTTTCTTATGGCAGGGTAAGTCATCGAAAAGAAGTTTGCAGCGATCGCCCGTCATCGAATGGTGGAGAAACAGACCCAAGAACAAACTAGAGAAGACATAGAGAAGATGGTGGGGCCCAACAAGCAAAGGTCCAAGCCCAGATCAAGCAATGAGAGATACTGAAATAAGCCAAACCAAATATGGGCCCTAGATAAAAGTTACAAACCAAATAAGGAAGCCCAAAGTCTAGGTGAATAATAGAGGAAGCAAAGCCTAAATGGGAAATAGATATGAAATTCTAAGAGAGAATAGTGAGCGATCAAAAGACCAGACCCACAGAACTAAAGAATATGGCCAAATGAGTAAAAGTAAAGCAAAGTTGGGCTTTAAGTACAAGACCAATAAAAGCCCAGATGAGAAGAGGAGTATCTTAAGCGGGCTAGTTGATATAGCCAAGGACAAAAAGAAAGAAGAAATTAGACTGGGAAAGAAGGAGATTTAGAATCCCCAGATACGCCATCAGAGTTCAGACAGTACTAAAGTGGTTCACACACCAATATTAATCTCATCCACAAACACAACCACTCCCACATCCATTACCGCAGAAACCATACCTTTGAAATAAGCAAACCCCCATACCAAAACTAGAGAACCACCGCACAAAGATGGAAGATGAAGGAGAGAGCTATCTAATGAAATATCACAAAGTGAATTAGCACAGAGTCACAGTGTATCTCACTCTAGAGAAAGAACCATTTCACCTCATCGCCTCAAAATGGTGGATAGAGGAAGCAAAAATAAGGATTCAACCATGGAGACAGATCGAAGTGGGACAGGAAAGGCATATGATATTGACAATGGAAACACAATTGATGAAGGGCAACCTAAAGACAACAAAGGGGCATTTGGGGATTGCTGACCAAAACCCATTACCTAAGCATATCAATACTCACATGGATTTGCTAATCTAGAATTGTAAGGGTGCGGGAAACAAAAAGTTTAAAAGAAAATTGCATGAATTAGTGCAGATTCATAAACCAAATATGTTAGTTTTTATTGAAACCAAAGTGAATCTAGCTTTAATGGGTAAGTTCTTCAATCAAATGGGATTCACGACCTCAGCCCATGTTGACCCTATTGGCCAGAGTGAGGGTATTTGGATGCTTTGGAACCCAAATTCTGTCAATGTTAGAGTAACTGAAGCAAGTTCACAACTAATAACAGCTAAGATTGCTAAATAGGAGTACCATGAGTGGCTTTTTTGAGTTGTTTATGCTAGCCCTATTAGTAATAAGAGGGAGAATCTGCGGAAAATTTTGGAGGACAATGCTGAAAACACCTCTGAGCCATGACTTTGCTAGCCAAGATGAAAAGAAAAGTCTTGCAGGTAACACCCATAGCAGCCAAGATTAGAGGAGAACCAAAACTTTTGCTGATAAGATGAATGGGTGCAACCTTATGGATTTGGGATGTTTTGGCTCGCGATTGACCTGGACAAACAACAGAAAATGATGGGCTAACACGATAGTAAGACTGGACTAAGCCATGTATAATAGCGAGTGGAGAACTAGGTTCCCCGAAGGACTGGTTAGAAATCTTCCATGAACCTACTCTGACCCATCCCCAATGATGATATTTGCCCAAGATAAGTCCCCTTACAACCCTTCTTGTAAGCTTTCCAAGTTTGAGGCTACTTGGATCTCGCATGAAGAGTTCTAAACAATGATGGAGGATAATTGATCTAATGACCAAGATTCTCTATTGACTAAGTTAGATAATCTAGCTCATAAGGCCAGTAATTGGATTAAATAGGTTTTTGGAAACATCTTTCGTATGAAAAGATGGTTGCTTGGGAGGATTGAAGGCATTCAAAAATCCCAAACAAATATCTCTTCCCATAACCTCCATGTGTTAGAGATGGATCTTATTAAACATTATAATAAAGTTCTCTACCAAGAGGAACTTCTTTGGCTTTAGAAATATAGATCTAAGTGGATTACCCAAGGTGATAGAAACACCAAATTCTTCCATCTTCTCACATTGACTAAAAGGAGGAAAATGAAGATTGATGTTTTGAAAGGTGAAAATGGTGTTTGGGTTGAAAGGCCTGAAGATCTGAAGTCGATTGTGTCTAATTACTTTACTAACTTGTTTACTTAGAGTTCTATCATCACTTTGAATCATTGGAATAATCTGGCTACTCGCACTGTTAGTAGTGATGAGAATAGTAACTTGTGAATGATGTCACTAATGAGGAAGTTTAGAGGGCAGTGAAGAATATTAAGGCTTTCAAAGCCCCAGGTAGAGATGGCTTCCAAGCTATTTTCTATCACACTTATTGGCATGTGATTGGTCCTTCTGTGTGTGAGTTTATTAAGAATTATTTTGTCAACCACACCATGCCTTTTGCCATAAATAGAACACTTGTTGCTCTTATTCCTAAAATAGAAAACCCTAAGACTATTAAACAATTTAGACCCATCAGTGTGTGTAATGTGACTTACAAGATCATAGCCAAAATTTTGGTTAATAGAATTAGACCCCTTCTTTGCAATCTTGTGAAGCCTAACCAAAGTAGCTTTATGCCTGGTAGATCCACCAATGATAAGATTATTATCTCTCAGGATATTATCCATACCTTAAATTGGAAAGTGGGAGGCATGATTCTCAAAATAGATTTGGAGAAGGCTTATGACAATATTTCATGAGCTTTCTTGAAGCAAACACTTAATGAATTTGGGTTTGATAAGAACCTCATTGAGATGATTATGTCTTATGTGACTATTGTGAGCACGACTATTTTATGGAATGGGGAACCCTTGGAGGAGTTTAAACCTGAGAGGGGTTTGAGGCAGTAAGATCCTCTATCTCTCTATTTGTTTGTGTTGTGCATGGAAAGGCTTTCTAACATGATCAGTTTTAAAGCTGCAAAGAAGAAATAAAAAGGCATAAAAACCTCTAGAAGGGGTCCATGCCTGACCCATTTATTTTTTGCTAATGAATTAGCTTTTTGGAAAAGCTGATATGAGAAATTACAGCACAATCATGACCACTATGGAGGAATTCTGTGAGATTTTGGACTTAAAATCAATGCAAAAAATCCAAGGTGTTTGTGTCCTCTAATATTGATAGAAGAGTGACTAGAGATTTGAGTGCTAAGTGTGGTATTTCCTTAACTTCTAAGTTAGGGAAATATTTGGGGGTCCCTCTTATGCATGAGAGAGTTAATAGATGGTATTTCAATCATATCCTTGAGAAAATGCAAAAGAAATTGGCTGGGTGGAAAACTAAAGTGCTTTATATGACTGGTAGGACTACTCTTATTCAAGCTGTGAGTTTTGCCATCCCTACATACACTATGCAAACTACTGCTTTCCTAAAAAAAATATGTGATGAGATTGATAGACTTAATAGAAATTTATTGTGGGGTGATACCCCAGAGAGAAAGAAAGTTCACCTAGTTAATGGGACATGGTTTGCAAGTCTAAAAATGATGATGGGCTTGGTATAAAGAAAGCTAGAGACCAAATCTGGCGCTACTTTCTAAACTTGGTTGGAAACTCTTGAAAAAAGAGGAAGGTTTGTGGTGTAATATTCTTAGAAACAAGTACTTGAATAACTCCCTTTTATAACTGGCCTAAAAGAAGAATGATTTCTTTGTGTGGAGAAACATCCTTCAAACCAGGCATATCTTGAAAATGAAAGAAGTGGAAAATTGGCAATGGTGCCTTGGTAGATATTTGGAAGGACTGGTGGTGTAAGGGCAAATCCTTTGAGGATGAAATGTCTAACACACACCAGTCCAACCATATATTTACAGAGGGTTTTGTTTTTGTGGCTGAGTTTTTGAATGACCAAGGAGGGTGGGATGTGAAAAAAATTACTTTGATGTTACCTCCCCTTAACATTGTCTCGGATAGTCCAAATTGTAAAGGAACTCAGTGTGGAGAGTTCTTAGTGGTCTCTACCTATGATTTAATCATTGGTAATCAAAGGTGCGAGGAAAATTGGTGCTGGATCTGAAATTTGAGACTGCCTCAAAAACTTAAAAGTTTTATGTGGCTGGTCTTGCATAGAAAGCTGCTAACAAACCAAATGAGGATGAAAAGGGGGTTTCACCTCTGATCCAAATTGTCCTAGATACTGTGGGGTGGAGGATATGCAACATATGTTTACAAATTGCTACAAAGCTAAAGAAGTGTGGTTGGCATTAAGTGCCAGAAATTGCTATATGGATATGAACAGGAAGACTTGGAAAGAATGGCTTTTTTCAAATTCCAAAAACAAGAATCATTTTAGTGATCATGCCACATAGTCCTCTATGTTCATTGTGACGTTATGGAAAATTTGGAAAAACAAGAACTCATTTATCTTTCATAAATATCACCTAACTGTCATGACAGTATCAAATTTATTCTTGATTACTCTAGAAATATTGATTTGGCTTTTAATTTTTCTATTATGAATCGAAGGCCTACTGTTAGATTGATTAATTAGGTTCTACCACTGCAGGAAAAATCAAGCTAAATGTTGATGGTATCAGAAGGGCAGAAGATGGAGGAGGCTTTGGAGGAATCTTCAGAGATGACAAAGGCAGCTGGGTATGTGGTTACTATGGCAAGATTGAAAGTGGCACAAGTTTCGAGGTAGAGTTATGGGCTCTTTACAAGGGATTAATGGTGGTACTTCAAAAAGGGATGCATAGGGTGGTCATTGAAACTGATGCACAACAGGTGGTGCAACTGATGGAAGAAGACATAGCCAACAAATTTCCATTCAAAGGTCGGCTAGAAGATGCTAAGAATATCTTTAAAGGATGTGAATGCACTATACAACATGTTTTTAAGGAAGGAAATCTATATGCAGATGCTTTGGCTAAACTTGGAGCTGCGTAACCTGAAAAAATTCTGGTGGTTAATGAACCACCATCCGAGATTCGGAGCTACCTTGTCGCTGATATGATAGGGCTCTCTAGAGAAAGAGCCTAGCCTTTGTTTACTTTTTGTTGTACCAAAAAAAAAAAAAAAAATGACGTCATTTGAAAAATTAATATCATCCTACATAATTCAATTCTTTCCAAATTAATGTGTTATGGCATATCAAAATTGGCGAAATCTTAGATCATGTAGATGTGTACTGTTATTCTAACTTAAATATTAGACTTAGTTTTTAAATTTAGTAATAAAATCAATTAAATTATTTAAGATAAATCTTTCTCTTTTACCTTTTCTAATCATCAGTTAATAATTATCTTTTTACACATTATTAAGTCTTAAAAACAAGTCTAGAAATTGGCTTCTATATCAGTTTCTTACCTAGATTTGATTCACATTATACGAATGACGTAACAATTGATTCATTTGAATAAAAAAAAAATAATGCAAATAAGAAAAGGAAAAAAAAAGGGAGAATTCCAAAAAATTAGAGTGGAGACAAAACAATTTTACAATGATAATAGTATAAGTGATTGATGCATAAATTTATCCAAAAAAGACTTACGCTATCATTATTTTGAAATTATTTTTTCTACTATTCATTTTTTATTCTCCCAAAAACAAAAAAACAAAAATACTAACACAAAAAATGAAATAAATCAAGGGATGAAGAAAGCAACTCTACCTTGCCAAAACATCAAATAATATTTCATTGATACAAACAGCAAGAACTATACATGAATATATTTAATGTACACGGAGTACAGAGGCATTGCATAGGGGACAATTTTGGCACCGTAATAAAGCCAACCCATTGAATTGGCTTCTTACTAAAACGGCTCCAAAATTAATGAAACTCATGGACTTCTCTTGACTCCCACCTCCCAACCGAAAATTGAACAATACAAAACAAAACAATAAAGATAATTATACTCCTACTCCTATATTTCCAAGCTTGTTTTTGCTGATTCCAATAGCTTTCCCTCCACTGTATCACTTGGGAACTAGACATGCAAGATCAAAAACAAGAATGGAAATAACAAGCTCTTGTAAAAAAAAGAACAACAGTGCTACAAACACTGAAAATTTTGAATTATCAAAGTTACCGATGTGAGAAAAAAAATATTATGCGAACATTTTTGTTTCATATCGGTGACTTCAGTAATCAAGATTTTCGATGTTGGTATACTTATTCATAATTTGATCAGAGTGACCAAGTTCTTGGTTGCCTTTTGGCGGGTACTGTAACCATTGATGTTGAAAAGGAAAGAGAAGGTCAACGTGAAATGGTAGAGAGAGAGAGAGTTGTTGCCAAATTTAGAGAGAAAAAAATTGGGAGATTTACGCTGTATTTGGTTGAGGGATTTGAGGAAGGATTTAGAAAGGGAAATAAAAATAGAATGTAAAATGTAAATAAAATATACATACATTTCACCTAATTTCACACTTATTTTTTTTTCTTTTCCAAATCCCTTCTCAAATCCCAACCAAATACTGTATTAGAGAGAGATGGGGTTAGGTTCAATTGTGAAGAGGGTTTGGGCCAGAGGGGACTAGTCTCTTCTCTACACCATATCTTGGATCAATCTCGTTGTCGTGGTCAAGTGGTGAGGGCTTTGGCGGCAGAGGTGGTGATGGTGGTGGCGACAGAGGTGGGCCGTGGCGGATTCTAGGAAGAAGGTCATAGTGTGTGGAAGTGGAACTTGAGGTTTCAGCAGAGATGGTATTGTATGATTGGGTTGAAGATGATGAGGATAAGAGTATGAGTAGAAGAAGAAGAAGAACAAGTGTCAAAATCTGAAGCCGGTGACTGGATAGCATGGTTGAAGAAGAGGGAGAGGAGAGCTCTTCACACAGCATGCACTTATGTTGAGTTATTGAGAGATAAGAAAGAGAAAGAGAAAGAGATGGGAATAGTAGGAAAGGGAGAGAGAGTGAGAGAGAGAGTGGTGGTGGTGAGTGGTTGTGGAGGAGGGTGGAGTTACTTTATAAGAGAGAGAGAGAGAGAGAGAGAGAGAGAGAGAGAGGGGAACAAATGATCAAATGTTGATTTGGAAGAGAAGAACAGTAGGAAGCTGTGATGTGAGTGACTCAAAGTCTATAGTGGTGGCCACTCGGCAGCCGGTAAATCACCATCTTCTCATCAAATGGGTCACGCTAGAGATCCTTAAAATTTTCTGCGTCTCTGTTCCAAATTATTCATAATTATTGAATATTTGATAATTCTAAAATTTAAGAACCACAATACATATTTAATGATTGTGAGTGATTTGAAACATAGAGACAAAAATTTTTAGAAACAAGAGATCCTTGGGCGCTCGCGTAGAATTTATATACATATAAATATATATGTTCCATTTGCTAACTTAATTATTTTAGTTGAATTTTTTATTATTTAATTATTTTAGTGTGATTAAAAAGTTATGTTTGAAATGATAGTTAATTTTTTTTTATAATGGATTTGATTATTATGAAAAATAAAATTAAATAATTATGATTTAAATATAATATTTTATCTTATTAATTATTTCAACTAAATTTTTATCCAAAAAAAAAATAATTACAAATCCAAGTTTCCAAACAGCCCCTTACATAGAGAGAGAGAGAGAGAGAGTTAACATTCATGTATATATAATACTAGCCTATCACCCGTACTATGCACGGAATAATTATAAATATTTATATTTATTTTAATTTTTTTAATATATAAATTATGTTTTTTAAGATTTTTTATAAAAATAATTTAACAATCTTATCACTAACCATAGTGTACATGAAAAATTAAAAAGGCTACTGCAGTAACTATGCACGAGCTGTATCTATAATTATTTGTATGATGAGATTTTAAATGCTAATCAAGGATTTTGACTAAATCAATAAATGCATGTATGTGGATTGAAAAAAGTTAATAAATGCTGATCAGGGAATTTTAACCAAATTAATAAATGCTGAGGGTTTTTTTTTTAATAAAAAATTTAGAAAATTAAGATTGAGAGATTGGAGCTCCCACAAGCCTTGGGGTTTAGAAATCTCTTTTTCCTTAATATATTTACAATTATCTATATATGTGAATTGCGATTTTTAATTGTCTTTTTTTTTTTAAATGTTTTCTTTTTTTCCTTTTTCATATTATATTAAAGTTTAATATTTTGATAATAATTATATGTGTTGGACTTTTCAAAGAATTAAATATCTTCTTTTTTTTTAGGAAAAATTAGTCTAAGGTCCCTCTCTCATTTTTAATAATAGAAGAGATCCACAATATTATTTTTTGATGTCTAAGATCCCTCAACCCACACTCATCTATTTTCTAATGTTCCTGGGCATTCTCGTCTTCGACCCAAACTAAATGAGTTCTTGCCTCAAGCAGTTGACATAGTTTTCGTGGTTGATGCTTTGGAATTCCTGTCAAACTGTTGAGCAGCGTTGGACTATGTGTATCATGAAATATGTGATATGTATCCAAACATGCATATGAACACGTTATATGATGAGTCTAACTTCTGATGTTTATGTGGAATAGGTACCTTTATGATATTTTGACCAAGGCAAGTGTTGTGAGGAAAATTTTTTTAGTACTTATCCTCTGCAACAAAGTAGATAATGTGACTGCACATACCAAGGAGTTCATATATATATATATATATATATATATATATATGTTGAAAAACAGAGCTTATTATTACAATCTAGAAAAAATTATAATTATTATAAGTTTTTCTGCATTTTTTTGTTGTACTTTTTATGTGTTTTTTATTAAACATGTTATTTTTGTCTACTTTTCTTGACAACCAAACAAACTTTATGCTTTTTGGTTCACTTGAAATCTAGAGAAAATCATAAAAAATCTATAGACTAGAATCTAAATAATTTCTCTGGCCTTTCCAGAAAAGTTCAAAGAATTCTCTATATATATATATGTATATTGCTTGGATTGATGTTCAAGGTAAGTAAAGAAATTTGTGGGTTTGTTAGTAAAGATTGTATTGTTGGCTTACATATTACACAAAGTCAGAGAAATTCTTTGTGAATAGAGCCAGAGAAATTTGTGACGTTAGAGAAATTTCTTGGATCAATATACAATCACTAAGGTTTGTTCATAAAAATACAACTTAGCTGCAAATAGAGAGAATTTCTCTGGTATCAATCCAGAGAATTTCTATGATCCATGTGGTTTGGAGAGAATTTCTCCGGTTTTGGACCAAAGAAATTTGTGGGTTTTATATATTACACAAAGTCAGAGAAATTCTTTGTGAATAGAGCCAGAGAAATTTGTGAAGTTAGAGGAATTTCCTGGATCAATGTACAATCACCAAGGTTTGTTCATAAAAATATAACTTAGATGCAAATAGAGAGAATTTCTTTGGTTTCAATCCAGAGAATTTCTTTGATCTATTTGGTTTGGAGAGAATTTCTCTGGTTTTGGACCAGAGAAATTTGTGGGTTTGTTAGTAAAGATTGTATTGTTGGCTTACATATTATACAAAGCCAGAGAAATTCTTTGTGAATAGAGCCAGAGAAATTTCCTAGATAGCCACAAAAATTTTCTCTAGATTTCTTTGGTACTCAGAGAAATTTCAATTTTCTCTGGTTTGCATCCAAAGAATTTTTTTGGGACTGAAATTTCTCTGGATTGATATTGAGGGACCTTAGACATCATAAAAATATTTGATGTCCTTTATGCTATAAAATCTTAATATCAGGGACCTTAAAAAAAATCTCCCTTTTTATTTATTATATTATATTAAAGTTTAATATTTTGATAATAATCATATGTGTTGGACTTTTTAAGAAATTTTTTTTATGTTTGTTCATAATGCATTAAAGTGCTATTATGAGGGATAATAATCATATGTGTTGAGACTTTCCAAGGAATTCATATGTGTTGGATTTCAAAGAATTTTTTTTGTACTTGTTCTTAATGCGTTAAAATGTTATTATGAGGGTAGGACTTAGGGGTTGAGAGAAGTTGATAAATGCTAAGGGTTTTTTTTAAAAAAAATAAAAAATTCAGAAAATTTAGATTGGGAGATTGAAGCTCCCACAAAGCTTGAGGTTAAAAAGCCCCTTTTGCTTAATATATAGTACTAGCCTATCACCCGTGCTACGCACCGGGATAATTATAGATATTTATATTTGTTTTAATTTTTTTAATATATAAATTATGTTTTTTTAAGATTTTTTATAAAAATAATTTAACAATCTTATCACTAACCATAGTGTACAGGAGAAATTAAAAAGGTTACTGCAGTAACTATGCACGAGCTGTATCTATAATTATTTGTATGAGGGGATTTTAAATGCTAATATGAGATTTTGACCAAATTAATAAATGCAGGCATGTGGATTGAAAAAAGTTAATAAATGCTGAGATTTTTTTTTTAAAATAAAAAATTTAGAAAATTAAGATTGAGAGATTGGAACTCCCACAAGGCTTGGGGTTTAGAAACCCCATTTTTCTTAATATATTTACAATTATCTATATATGTGAATTGCTATTTTTAAATATATATATTTTTTAAATGTCTTTTTTTTTCCTTTTTTATATTATATTAAAGTTTAATATTTTGATAATAATCATATGTGTTGGACTTTTTAAGGAATTAAATGTCTTCTTTTTTTATTATATTATATTAAAGTTTAATATTTTGATAATAGTCATATATGTTGGACTTTGTAAGAAATTTTTTTTATGCTTGTTCTTAATGCATTAAAGTGTTATTATGAGGCATAATAATTATATGTGTTTGGGACTTTTCAATGAATTCATGTGTTAAATTTCAAAGAATTTTTTTTATACTTGTTCTTAATGCATTAAAGTGTTATTATGAGGGTAAGGCGAAGAAGTTAATAAATACTAAAGTTTTTTTTTTTTTTTTTTTAAATCAAAAAATCAAGAAATTTAGATTGAGAGATTGGAGCTCCCATAAGGATTGGGGTTAAAAATCTCTTTTTACTTAATATATACTAGCATATCACCCGTGCTATGCACGGATTGTGTTTACAATTATCTATATAAGTGAATTGTGATTTTTAAATGTTTTTTTTAAATATCTTCTTTTTTTTTTCTTTTTTTATATTATATTAAAGTTTTTTATTTTGATAATAATTATATGAGTTGGACTTTTCGAGGAATTAAATATCTTTTTTTTATTATATTATATTAAAGTTTAATATTTTGATAATAATCATATGTGATAGACTTTTCAAGAATTTTTTTTTATACTTGTTCTTAATGCATTAAAGTGTTATTATGAGGGTAAGACTTAGGAGTTGGGAGAAGTTAATAAATGTTAAGATTTTTTTTTTTTTTAAATCAGGAAATTTAGATTGGGAGATTGGAGCTGTGAATTGTGATTTTTAAATATTTTTTTTAAATGTCTTCTTTTTTTTCCATTTTATATTATATTAAAGTTTAATATTTTGATAATAATCATATGTGTGGGACTTTTTAAGGAATTAAATGTCTTTTTTTTATTATATTATATTAAAGTTTAATATTTTGATAATAATCATATGTGTTGGACTTTTCAAGAAATTTTTTATTCTTGTTCTTAATGAAGTAAAGTGTTATTATGGGGGATAATAATCATATGTGTTGGGACTTTTCAAGGAATTCATATGTGTTGGATTTCAAAGAATTTTTTTTATGCTTGTTCTTAATGCATTAAAGTGTTATTATGAGGGTAAGACTTGGGAGTGGGAAGAAGTTAATAAATGCTAAGATTATTATTTTTTAAAATAAAAAAAATCAGAAAATTTAGATTGGGAGATTGGAGCTCCTACAAAGTTTGGGGTTAAAAACTCCATTTTGCTTAATATATAGTACTAGTGGTCACCCGTGCGATGCACAGGATTTTAGAAAGTCAATAATTAATAAAAAAAATTTGCTATTTCTTAATATTTTTATTTGGTTTGTGTATATAAATCTTACTTCACACCATTAAAAATATTTAATATTTCACATTATTGAAAATTTTAAAAAAGTATCATACATTAGTAAATCATCACATATATAATAGCTAATTTATCTAAGAATTACTTCAGACAACCAAAAGTAGAGTAACAAAGGCATATTATAATTAATCAAAATGACTAATTTATTAAATAAAAATAACACTAATTTTGCTTAATCAATAGTAGATATTACATTAATCATCTCATATAATATAATAAATTAAAATAAAATTAATTTTAATTCCCATTATATTTAGTTAGTGGTAAAAAATTTTACATGCTATTTGTTTTTTCGTTATATTGATTCATTAAACACAAATAGGTTTGAAATGATTGTAAAAAAAAATTTTAAAAAAAATGTTTGAAAATGCATTATACTTGAATTGACAAACATAAAGAATATAAATATTTAAATTATTCAAAAAAAAAAATGTAACATTTTAAATATGAGATATCTTCCATTTGCTCAAACTTTGAATCTAAATAAACAAATAAAAAATTTAAACAAAGAAGAAATTTGTGGTTTAGTTCTCAAAGGAAATGAGTTACTAAAAATAAATTTAATCATAATTATTTCAATAGGATAATCAACAAAAAAAAATCAACTAATGAATACATTTAAAGTATAACCCATATCCAATAAATTTTGATGTGTTCTTCATTTTCAATCTAACATCTACACCAAAAAAAAAATTAAACACAAATAATCAATAAGTGAGAGAGTTACAAATTGATAATAGCAGTGCTTTTATAAATATAAAAAAAGAATAAAATCTCAATTAAATGACACATTATTAACAAAAAGAAAGAAATAAGGAAAAATACAGATTGTAACAAAAAAAAATTTATAAAAAATAATAATATCCATTTATATGAACTCACTTTCTTACAAATGCAAAAACTCATGTAAGTACACATTTCAAATGTAAAGCAAATATTTAAGATTTTTAGGCACCGAAAAGGGATCAGAAATGGCTCAATGTTGATTGTTTTCGCTCCAATTTTCTATTCATGGTTTCTTTTGCAGAAACTTGTTTTTATATTAAAAAGATTATGTTTAAACAAAAAGATATATATGGAATTCTATCATGTTTAAAATTTGTATAGATAAGTAATTGATGATTTTAAAAGATAAAATATTAAATTCCACTTAAAGATAAACTTTAAAAAGATTAAGTTGAAATATATAGAAATTCTATAACAAACTAACAAAAGATAAATATAGATCGTTAAAAAAATTATCATCTTTTTGGGATATTTATATTCCAATCTTATTCTTTTTTTTATTTAAATATTTTGTTATCTTTTATTTGAATTTTCATTAAATAGTTTTATTTTTATTTTTGCATATTTTTTCATCTATATTTATTTGTTATTCATATATACATAATTACCTTTTTTATTTTAAAAATCATTTGACTCGTAATATTTTTTTATTTAATTTTTTTTAATTGTTCATATATAAATAGTTGACTTTTTATTTTTATAACTAATTGACTCGTAATATTTTTATTTTATTTTTTTTTATCTTTTATCTGACTCTTTATATTATTTTGTAGTTGAAATTTGAATAATTATCTTTTTATTTTATTTATTTTATATTTTTATTTGTGCCTCTTTTGTTCATATTTAAATATTTATCATTTTATTTAAATATATATAATCCTTTTGACTTTTGAGATTTAGATAATTAACAAATGATTAAAAATTAGAAAAAGTGGGAAGGGAGACTTGAAAAGTGACACGTAGGAAAGAGAATCCATAAGAATTTAGTATTAAGAGTTTGGAAAATTTTCATATTCCACTACATTTGTTTATATATATACTAGCGGTAACCCGTGCGATGCACGGAAAAATAGACTATATATATTTTGTGTGTCACTTGATAACATAAATAACTTGTATCAAACTAAATAAAACATTAAAAGAGAGAAATTCTATAAGCTCAGAAAAGTTATCATAAATTTACTTGGATTTTTAAATCAGTGGTGTATATTATTATTGTGGGATCAAATTATGAATAACTTTTAATTATAATTTATAAGTAGTTTTTTAAAAAATTTAATCTAAATTTGTTGCCTTGCTTATAAAAAGAACTTCTCAAACAAATCATTAATTGATTATATTAGCAACTCTCTATCTTTGATTTCCTCTATCAATGACACACTCATATCATATCAAAGTATAAATCATTCTCCATAGTTTGAATAATACTTGCATAGTTCCTACATCATTTTAAAAAAATTAATCAAGATAAGAATGTCATAGTATTATAAAAATTATATAAGAGAATAATTTTAATCCATTTTATTTATAAAAAAATGACAAAAAAATTATTTGAATTGTACTTGAAAAAATATAACAAATGATAGCTTTAATCATTAGATACCCAAAAAAAAATTATATCGGTTACTCAACGAAAAAATGGTCAAATACAAATAGAGTCATGAACATTAAATTAAATCATATGGGCTCTAAATTGATAGTATAATCTAGCAAATCAACTAATAATAACATAGAGATATTGACAAATATGTAGTACTTCCCTATCATCTTTGTATTATATTCATTAATTTCATATATTATATGAAAGTTTTATTCGTCTCGATCCTTCAATAAAATAAGGATCAAGAAAACAAATTTGATAAGAAATTGATTCTAAACTTAATTATTGAAAAAACAAAAATTTCAAAGAGAGAATTTAGAGATGGGATTGAAGAAATACTATAACGAATGACAGCCTTATAAAAAAAATTAAAAAAAAAAAAACATAACAATGATCTAATGCAAATTATTTTTAATAACTAATAATAGAAAGAATCTCAAATTATTACCTTTTATAAATATAGTGAAAAAAATTAATTTTGTGAGATTTTTGTGCTACCTTCTCCCATGTAGCCTTTATTATTTCATTATTAATACTATTCTCATTCAGAGCGATAATTTTTTTTTTTTTTATAATCTTTATCATTTGGTAGATAATAACGAATAATAAAAATTATCAAGAGAAAGTTAAGAATTTAATAGGAGATAAGAAGTTATAGATAAGAGCATTTCATAAGATAAAAAATTTAAAATAAAAAAAGATAATATGTGATAAGAGAAAAAAAATGAGTAAATCAAAATAAAGATTTAGATATATACGTCTTCGATAGATATATAGATTAACAAATCATATCTTTATCTAAATTTTATTATTTAAATTTTTTGAAAATCAATTATTTAATCTTTATCTTTATCTGTAGGCCACGAAATTAATCTTTATAAATTATTTATCAATTTTTATATATTTATTTATCTATAAGTCATGAAATTATTTTTTTTAAATAATTTTTAAAATTTTTATCTTTATCTATAGGTCATGCAATAAATTTTTATAAATTATTTATGAATTTTTAATTAAAGTACGAAATGAGGGGGAAAAAAAGAGAGTAATTTTGTTTAAAAAAAAATCAATTATTTAATCTTTATCTTTATTTGTAAGTCATGAAATTAATTTTTATAAGTTATTTATCAGCTTTTATTTGTTTATTTATGGGAAGAAATTTTAAATTATCTATAAGTTATAAAATTAAATTTTTTAAATTAATTGTTTATTTTTTATCTTTATCTGTAGATTATAAAATTAATTTTCAGTTTTTATATGTTTATCTATATGGAGGAATTTTGAAATTCAAATCTTTATCCATAAGTAATGAAATTAATTTTAATTTTAATTAATCAAATAAATAAAAAAATGAAGAAAAATAAAAAACATGAAAGGCAATTAAATAAGGTTGCCACGTAGGAAAGAGAGTGTTTTAAAATTATGAGAATTTATGAATAAATATTTGGAGGTTTTTGACCAAATAAATTTTAAATTATCTATAAGTTATAAAATTAATTTTTTAAAATTAATTGTTTATTTTTTATCTTTATCTGTGGATTATAAAATTAATTTTCAGTTTTTATATGTTTATCTATATGGAGGAATTTTGAAATTCGAATCTTTATCCATAAGTAATGAAATTAATTTTAATTTTAATTAATCAAACAAATAAAAAAATGAAGAAAAATAAAAACATGAAAGGCAATCAAATAAGGTTGCCACGTAAGAAAGAGAGTGTTTTAAAATTATTAGAATTTAGGAATAAATATTTGGAGATTTTTGACAAAATAACTACATTTGGTTATATATATAGTATAGTATATATATATATATATACTATAGATATAGATAGATAGATATGTCTACGCGTATGAATTATAATAATAAATGCATCACATGTATTAGATGTGGTCATGTAAAACGGCCTGTAATTAAGATAGTGGGACAAATCATCTTTAAACGATGGAGGACTCATCACCGTTCACCAGTTTTCAAAAGCTAAATAAATAAATAACAAAAAACAAAAAAAAGGAGGTAAACACCACAACGGTTTTGGGGATGGCTGATAGAAATCAATTAAGTTACATGAGTTTTATTTTATTTTTAAAAACGTCGCTTGATATTAATATTATTATTTAAATAAGTTAAATTTAAATTTATCTAAAAATTGATTAATCGGTTCAATTTTATGCGCCATAAAAATCAAATTACTCAGATCAGTTCAATTAACGTTCATTTGATAGAAAGGTAAATAAATCAAATTTAAACACGTTTTGAAACTCATTATATTTTGAAGTGAAGTTTAAATTAACCTATTACTCAAATTGTTTATAACCCTAGATATGCATCAATTGTAAATTGTGAAAATAGCAATATTAGACATTTAGAAAACATTATCTTATTATTTGAAGCCTATAGATATTAAGAGTTTTTATTAGTGCAGGAATTTGGTATGTGGTAGCTAATTTAAAAGGGATTGGTTTAGAAGTTGAAAATAATGTGGCTATCACTTTTGTATTGGTGTTTTATCCAATATTGTTGATTGAGGTGGGGTAACGTCATGGCTGCGCTATGAACATGTCAAAAAATTTCATCTAATATGTGTAGCATATGTATCAAATTCATTAGGAATACAAACAATAGCATGCTAAAATTTAATTTATTCATTCAAATCATAAACACTTTTCTATTTATCACAAAACATTTATGTTGTGAAAAGTATGGGGTGACATCTAATCGACGCCTCAATATTTTCATCTAATACAAGGTACGTGTAAAAAAAATATAATTCTTTAATTTGAATTTATCGAAAATCAACATAAACTAATTAATGTTGTTTGAGAAGATGAGCGGACTGGGTTGAGTTGGGAGGGTTAATTTTTAAATGTTCACTAAGTTTGTTACTAAAGCTTAAATTTTGTCGAACTTTCTATAAACTGACTCAACCTATATATATATATATATATATACATACACACAACATTACCTTGTACTTTACCCACACAATCTCTATTTAAGTTTAATACTATTTGTTGGATCATTTTAATATCTTTTATTTATTTATTTATTTATTTGGTGACCTTTTGTCTGGTTCATGAATCTTATTTTTTGGTGACCTTTTGTTTTGTTCATGAATGGAAATTAATTGGAAAGTCATGGTGGTGAGTTAATATTTGGAGGTTTTGGGACTCTCTCGTTTTCCTAGTTTAATGGTCATTATTTTTTGGTGTAATTTGTAAGGTCCTAGTGGTCTATAAATTGTTCCTCTCATCTACTCTTTTTCAGACTAACTATTTTTTACACTTGAGAGATTACTAGCCAAAGAATGGTGTTTTTTTTCTTTGTAGAGTTTTGGATTCACCATCTTGTGCAAAGTTGGCCTGAACTGTACGACAAGTGGCTGGGCTGTTGTATCCTAGAGAGGACAAGTCATAGTTTAATGACTGTTGTATCAGTATTTGGATTCTTCCTACCGCAGTGGGCTTGGTCTGCTTAAAGAAAACGAGATGTCCATGTATTAGTCTGATCTATTTGTATCTCATTTTCTTTGCATTATTTATCAATTAAATATAATTCTTCTAATATTTTCACCAACGATTTTAAGGAGATCAAAATGGAACAAGTACCAAAAAAAAAAAAAAAAAAAACCAATAACAGAATTTGAGATCTTAACAAGTCTTTCAGGTTCAAGGGAGTTCATTTTAAGAGGTGAAAATGAAAAGTTCTTTTTTACCTTAGCCTTTTGAAAGTTGCTTATGTTCTTACCGAGAAGAATCCAAACAAAATCACAACCGATGAGATGAATGATGAAGACTACGAGGCACGTGAAGCAAAAGTGGGTTCACACAATACAAATGAGTATAAATGTCATTTTTATCTCTTAAATTGTCTTGCTGATCAATTTTATGATTACTATGATACCACTTACACTTCCGCAAAGAAAATTTGGAAAGCTTTACAGACTAAGTATGATACTAAAGAGGCAAGAACAAAAAAGTATGCAGCGAGCCGATTTTTTCGCTTCCAAATGGTGGATGAAAAATCTGTTGTGAAGCAAGCACAAGATTTCCAAATGATAGTTACAGAAGTAAGATCTAAAAGCATCAAGATTGGTGACAATTTGATAATTGCAAGACTAGTTGATAATTTACCGCCATCTTAGAGAGAATTCCAAAAGAGCATGCACCACAAACAAAAGAAGACTTCCTTAGAGGCATTGATCACTCGCATCCGAGTCGAAGAGGATGCTAGAGGCCAAGATGCAAAGAGGGTGATGACAATTCCACTACAAAGGTAAACTTTGTTTTAGCAAATAATAACTTACCCAAAGGTTACAATTCCAAGAATGCTTATTTGAAACCTTATAAAAAGAATATGAAGAATTATGGTAAAGCTCACAATAAATGGATTAATCCAAATAAGAACCAAGGTCCACCAACTCCACAAAATATTACATGCTTTGTCTGTGGCAAAAGTAGGCATATTGCTTAAACTTGCAAATTTCGAAAACGTACACCTGCCCCAAAGGCAACGTTATCGAGGAGCCATTTGTGGCGATGATTAAAACATTTGCATGGTTAATTATGTAGACGGTTGGTGGGCAGATTCTGGTGTTAATAGATATGTTTGTTGTGTTAAAGCTTGGTTCAAGGTGTATACTCCCTTTAATGATGAGAAAACAATTATACTAGGTGACTCTAGTCAAACCAAGATACTTGGGAGTAGTGAGGTTGACCTTAAGTTCACCTCTAGACGTGTGCTTACTTTAAAAGATGTGTTTTATACACCATCCATGAGAAAAAATTTGATGTCAAGTTATTTATTGATAAGGCTAGCTTTAAGTAAACTATGGAATCTGATCAATATGTGATTACTAAGAAGGGTATTTTTGTGGATAAGGGTTATTCTTGTGATGGGATGTTCAAACTGAATGTTAAGATTAATAAACCATCTACCAATTCAATTTATATGTTATCTTTTATTAATTTTTGGCATCCTCGCTTGTGTCATATTAACAGTAAATATATGGGAATCATGAGTAGTTTAGGATTAATTCCTAAAGTGACAAAAAAAATTTGAGAGATGTGAAGTTTGCAGTAAAGCAAAAATTACTAAGAGGCCTCATAAAAGTGTTGAAAAAAACTACCGAATTGCTAGAATTATTTCATACTGATTTGTGGGAGTTTGAAGGAATTTTAACTTATGGTGGTAACCAATATTTTTATCACTTTTATTGATGATTTTTCAAAATACACAAACGTATATTTATTAAAAAATAAAAAGTGATGCTTTTGAGAAATTTAAAGAATTTCTTCTTGAAGTGGAAAATCAATTCGGCAAAAAGATTAAGAGAATTAGAAGTGATAGAGGCCGGGAGTATGAATCTCTTGGATTCAACTCTTTTGTTCAGTCAATGGAAATTATTCATGAGACTATTCCACCATATTCACCTTCATCTAATGGCGTAGCTAAAAAAAAATAAAACGTTAATTGACTTGATGAATGTTATGCTTATTGATTCAGGTGCTCCCTCAAATCTTTGGGACAATGATATTTTGACAACTTGCCATGTGATAAATAGAGTGCCACACAAAAAGACTAAAATTGTACCTTATGAGTTGTGGCAGGGGCATAAACCAAAATTAGATTGTTTGAGGGTTTGGAGTTGTTTAGTTTTTGTGAGGCTTGCAGATTCTAAACGACCTAAATTGGATGAACAAGCTACCACTTGTGCTTTTCTTAGGTACGCGCTGCATAGTACAACTTATAGATTTTTTGATATGAAAAATAATATTATTTTTTAATCAAGTGATTCTATTTTTCATGAAAATAATTTTCCTTTCAAATCTAGAAATAGTGGGGGTCAAATAATTTATCAAAATATTTTATCCATGCCTAACTCTTCTACTCCATCTCAAGTTTTTCAAGAACAAGAAAATTCTCAAATCCAACCAAGGAGGAGTAAACGAGCTAAAATTGAAAAAGATTTTGACCTTGACTATTATTTTTACAATGTGGAAGAAATTCCTCCTACGGTACAAAGAGCTTTATCATCATTTGATGCTATTTTCTGGAGAGAGGCTGTAAATGATGAGATAGATTCACAACTTTCAAATAAAACATGGAAGCTAGTGGATTTACCCCCAGGTTGTAAAACTATTGGGTGTAAATGGGTCTTTCGTGAAAAACTTAAACTGGGTGAAACTATAGATAAATATAAAGTAAGGATTGTCGCTAAAGGTTTTAAGCAACAAGTTGATCTTGATTTCTTTGATGCTTTTTCCCCGGTTACTAGAGTTACATCCATTAGATTGTTGATAGCAGTGGCTGCAATTCATGATTTAAAATTTCATCAAATGGATGTGAAAATAGCATTTTTAAATGGAGATTTAGATGAGGAGATTTATATGGACCAATCAGAGGGTTTTGAGAGCCTAACCAAGAAAGCAAGGTCTGTAAGTTAACTAAATCCCTTTATGGTTTAAAACAAGCTCCTAAACAATGGCATGTGAAATTTGATTCCTGCATACTTGAGAATGGTTTTAAGACTAATGAATGTGATAAGTGTATATATTATAAAACTTGTGAGAATGCACATGTGATTATTAGCCTATATGTGGATGATCTATTTATCTTTGGCTCTAATTTGCATATTATAAGTGAGATTAAAAATATGCTTAATAGCCACTTTGATATGAAAGATCTTGGTGAAGCTAATTTTATTTTGAGAATTAAAATTACCAAGACTAATGATGGCATTTTTCTTGATCATTCGCATTATGTTGAGAAATTTTAAAGAAATATAACTTTCTAGATGTAAACATGTTGCTACTCCTTTTGATGCAAGCATACATTTATCTGTTATAACAAATGAAAAAGAAGTGATTAATCAAAAGGAATATGCTAGCATGATTGGTAGTTTAAGATATGCTACTGACTGTACTAGACCTAACATTGTATATGCTGTTGGAGTACTTAGCAAATTTACTAGCAAGCCAAGTCGAGATCATTGGCTAGCCATGAGAAGAATTATGTGATATTTATCTGGTACCAAAAATTATGGTTTGTTTTATAACAAGTATCCTGCGATACTTGAGGGATATAGTGATACCGATTGGAACACTTTGTCAAGTGATTCTCTCTCTCTCTCTACCTCGGGTTTTATTTTTACCTTGGGTAGTGGTGCTATATATTGGAAGTCTAAAAAACAAACTATAATTGCTAATTTTACAATGGAAGCTGAGCTTATAGTGTTATCTTCAACATGTGAGGATGTGAATTGGTTGAGAGATTTTTTACATGAAATCCCTTTTTGGAAAAAACCAATTCCTCCTGTGTTAATTCGTTGTGATAGCACTGCTGCTATTGATAGAGTGAACAACCATTTTTATAATGTTAAATCAAGACCTATTCAAAGGAAACACAGTAATGTGAGATCTTATTTGAGTAATGGCATCATAATTGTGAATTATGTAAAATCTTGTGATAATCTTGTGGATCCGTTAACACTACTAGAAACATGGCTTTTTGCGTCAATTTTTTTCTGACGGATTATTTAACCGTCACAAAAAATCACGTTTTCCATCAAATTCTGATTTTACTTGACCCAATCGTGTTCTTAACCCCCCAATAAATAAATAAATAAATAAAAATCCAAATCATGTAAACTTGACCTATGTCCCCTTTTTTTTTTCTTCTTATTTCCCAAATCTGAACTCTCTCTCTCTCTCTCTCTCTCTCTCAAAATCTGTATCTCGCTCGACTCTCTCCCTCGAATCTCACTGTCTCTCTCGCTCGACTCTCACTTTGATGAAGATTTGAAGATTTTGATCGATTGTTGATGAAGATTTGAAGATTTCAATCGATTCATAATCGAGATTCATAATCGGCAGGCCTAAACACTTCTTTGTTTCTCTCTGTAATGTTTGACACATCTTCACCGATTCAACTCTCTCTGTAATGTTTGACACATCTTTATCGATTAATCTGTAATGTGTAAATTGAAACATTAATCGATTCAACTCTCTGTCTCTCTCTGTAATCTAGCTCTCCTCTCTGCTCTTCGCTACTCTCTCTCTCTCTATATATATATAACCATGTCATGTATCATGATTGAATGAGGCATTTTTTGGTTCAACATTGAGATATATTTTAGCTCGTAACAGATCCACTTGCTCGTAATCTCTCTCTCCCTCTCTGATTTTGTTTGTATGTTTTTATATGTATCTAATTTTATTTTTCTTTTTGTCTATACGTATATATATATACAAATGTATATATGTAAGATGTAAAGTGATATCATCAGTTTCTGTAGCGAGTACAAAGCAAAAAGCAATGGCTTCGAGGAGCTTCACGACATTGCTTCGTCAGAGGTATAATTCATCTTTTATTCATTTATTCTTATCGTTTTTGTTCTGCTGATGCGCTGAAGCTTGATTTGATCGTTGAGAAATGTTTTTTAAATGATCATTTGGATGAAATCTGAGAAGTAAATTTCATTCAAATTGACTATGGTTTTCTTCTCATCTAGTTACCGGCGACATTGATTATATATTCAGATTAGTTTTGTTTGAAACTTGTTTTCTGACATTAAATCGAATTTTTCCATGTGGTGTTTGTTCGCAGAACAGATGATATCAAAGATGGAGATACTTTTTTTCCATATGTTTTTACATTGTGATCTATGGCTTTCATTTGAATGTAACATTTTTCATTGATTTGTAAAGAGAAAGGAAAAGAACAAAGAAAATATAGAGTAAAAAGATGCTAAAATTATTATTATCATAATTTTCACTTTATTTTTCCTCTACAAATCCCTGATCCAAACATAGCATGAGTTTTTCATTAATATTCTTCATTACAATTGTATGGCAGCTAGTAAGATAGTCTCGTTGGGAGTTGGAGGTTGTATTGGGTATCTGTTTTGCAATTGGTATTGGTATGTTCCCTTGGGCTCTTTTGCCCATTTTTTTTGTTTGTCCTCTGTTTTTGTTGTTTCAATTTTTTTTTTCCTTTCAATCAATTTCTACTTGGATTATTATTAGTCTTTTATGTTAATAATTTCTATTTATCATTCAATGCTCATTGATCTAGTAGAATTAATGAACTAGAGGATAAAAAGTCAAGTACTCTTCGCCGAAAAACTCTCCAATTGGATTGCGACTTTAGATGGCTCGAAAAAGTTAAATTACTGAGGTTTCGGGCTAAACGCACTATTCCCACTGAGCCATACTCCGCTGTGTTTTCCATTCCTCTATGCCGCGGCTAGATGTTGGAACCCGGTTATGCACGTGTTTAGCTTCGGGGGGTAAAAGATATGTCCTACAATCGAAGAATTTCAAGCTTTGATGGAGTCTCGGCGTGACGAGGAAATCTTGCCCCAGTCGCGTTTTGGCCACATTCAAGCTTTAGGAAGGATGTGCAGGCTCACTTTACAAGATGCCCGATCTTTGATTCACAACGGGGAGTTGGACATCCCAAGCTTGATTCATCGGTTTTCTGATGCCGACGACCGCGGCGACCGTCTCTGGCAATGTTTTCGGCAGCATGCTCTCTACTTGTGTATGTTGACCCATTTTCTGCTTGCCCCTAGCTTTGGAGGGTCTAGCATTCGTTTGATTGAAGTTTCCCAAGGCTTGAAAGAGAGCAAGAGCTGCATCGGGCTGACACTAGCCGAGACTTTGATGGGCTCTGATGCTTTCCACCGCCGGGAGACAATCAAGTTTGCAAGAAGTCCACTACTGTTGTAGGTAATGTTTCCCACCCTTCTCACATGTGTTTCTCACATCACTCGGCCCACGGGCACTGTTTTTCTCTCAAAACCCTTTCTCACTTTTCCTCTTCACGTACACCTCTCTATTATTTAATCTCTCTTATTTTTCATCCCTCCCCAGGTTTGGCTGATGGATAGGTTGAAAGTAGTGGACGCTTGCCCTGCGTATTCAGCACGCGGCTATTTCTTTCGCCCTCGGCTAGTTGACTTTTCAAACAAGGGATGGTGGTGCCATTGGATGTGTAGCAGGTCTGCTGTTGACATCGTTTGGCGTTGCCCCTGGCTTGATTTGCCGAAGATGAGCTACAGCATGTCCCGGCAGCCTAGCATTCAGTTGGTTGGCTTGACACACTATGTCTTCTACTTCCCATTTCGATTCAGGCGTCAGTTCGGGCATGACCAGACCAGCCTAGAAGAGGGGATAGAGTACCCAGCTTCTTTTCCGATCCGAGGCGCACAGCTAGCTCGGTATTCCACTGCATGCAGAACAAGAGAACTTTTGGCCCCCATTCCCAGTTTCAGTTGTACCCTTTCTAGCGAATGCACAGCTTGGCTTGAAGATGAGGCACAAACCGGGCCTACTTTGGCATCTGAAGCTTCCGCAATCTCCGGGAGAGGACGCAGGAACGCCTGACTATGCCCCAAGTTTATTGCTTTAATATGTACTTTCAAGTTTTCCTTTTGAATGTAATAAAAAGCAACTTCAATTTGTATCAAGAGTCGGAGAACTTTGTATTGAAATCAATAAAATTGAAGGTTGTGGGTACTGAAAATTTTCCGTTTGGTCCAAAAATGGTCTAAGTTATAAAAAGATTTATTTGAGCAAAATCAACTTTTATCAAAACTTGTCAAAACCATTTTCGATAAGGATCACAACTAGACACGCCCGAAATCCATCCTTGAGATGTACAACCCCGGATCCAACAACTGAAAAGTTGTCCCTTATCTGAATAGCACTGCACTTATCACGCCCCAAACTTGCCCCTAAAAGTTTGGGCATGACCTACACAGAAACGGACGCATAACCTGGTATACATATCATATGGGGCCTGAACGGAAGCATTTACCAATATAAATTAACATAAATAAAAGAACTACATCCATTGAGCGACCACTATCATGCCAGGATCACAGACAGAACATAAGGCAAATAAACATACAGTGACATGCACCAGAGAGTTAGTTATGTACATATATATATACAGACCCAGCCCTTAGAATTGGGCGTAAAACAACATGGACAAGCAAAGGAATTATATATACATCAACCTTAAGCAAACAATCAGAGTGTAAAATCAAAAGTTTAGCAAAAAGGGCTGCCTTCACTTAAGTGCCTGGATACTCTGAGGTTGACAAAAGAGGCACGGATGCCATGGGTTAAAACTGACCTCCAGGTGGAGTGCCTACAGAAACAGACATAAGACAAAGTGAGTCAAGCTCAGTGAACAGTAGTACATAAACAATTTAAAGATTAACTTAATTTACTTACAATGTACACATTTCTCTAATTAGATAAGTAAATGCAAAAATCCTGTGGTTAGTCTGATTCTGTACACATTTCAGAACAGTCTTGTCGGTTCATAACTTCATAGGTTGGCCCTTGACCTGATGGGTTCACACATTCACAAATTAGCCCTTGGCTTAACTTAGATGCATAACTTCACAAATTGGCCCTCGGCCTTTAAGATTCATAGTTTCACAAGTTACAGATTCATACTTCACAAGTTGGCCCTCGGCCTCATAATTTCAGAATTCACAAGTTGGCCCTCGGCCTCATAAGTTCACAAATTCACAAAGTGACCCTCGGCCTCATAAGTTCACAAATTCACAAAGTGGCCCTCGGCCTCATAAGTTCACAAATTATACCTTTCATATCTTCACAAATTATATCTTTCATAAGTTCACAAGTTATTCCTTTCATATCTTCACAAATTATATCTTTCATAAGTTCACAAGTTATTCCTTTCATATCATCACAAATTATATCTTTCATAAGTTCACAAGTTATTCCTTTCATATCTTCACAAATTATATCTTTCATAATTTCACATAACCGGGTGACCCATAAAGGGACCAAATTGGCTTTAAGCCCAGTTCTTGTATGTATGGACTCAAGAGGTGGTTCGCATTGCAGCACTTAGTTTCGTACTAGGAATCAATAGTTCTTGAAGACTGAACAATTCATATTATGTCATAGCATAAACGAAGTGAATAAACATAACATAATAATGCCAGGTTCATACAAATACCGTTCACAATGGTGCACACAAATTTCCCTTTATGATTCATTACATGTAGCCATAGTCATCTTACATATAACAAAGTATTAATAATAATTATTTACAGAAACATATGTGTCGTTACAGTACTATTCATGGGGATAGAACAATTCGCACCATAACGTGAGTCATATAACAATGTTATTGATATTCAATTCTTTGACGTATAAGGAAACCCATGGTTCTGTTCGATTTTCATTTCGTTAATCCATTTTAGGCAGATGTCTATGTCATAAAACATGTATCGAACTAAATAAGGCTGTAGGAGTCCAGGATAGGATGTTCAAAATATCATGTTCCCATTAAGCGGGGTTTATATTCATAATCCCTTCTTGCCAACCAGTTGCATAATATTAATAATTCTTGTGCGGAGTTATAGGTAATTTACAGGTTATTATACATTAAGGATAACCATTAACCATAACCAGAATGTAGAGTAGTTTCAGCGTCATACCGAAGTGCACATAATCTTTCAATGTTCTCACCGATCCCTAAACAACATAAATGCTTACAAAGAACAGTGCGTTAACAATAAGAATTATTTACGGTAAGTAAACGTACGATTGCAGAACTACTACTCACAGTGATTGGTTCCCGGTGGTAATAGGACGATATCCTCGTCTCGACCTACAAGTACAGTGCACAACACATAATATGAGATTATACTCGCTCATTTACTTATTCTCTTTGATCATTCGATCAATTAGCCATGGTGGTACCAAGCTCATTATTTCTTAATAAGTTATACTCCATGTCACAGAAACAGGAGAAATCAATGGAAAATGGTTTAGGTGAAGAAATGGTATAAAATTAGTTGACAGAAAGTGAACAATCGTCACTAATTTGGGCATAACTATTTTTGTATTTAGAATTTGGGAGTGATACCACTTCCATTGGAAACTAGACTTCCGGGGCTTGATTTTAGACTCAAGAATCACTCAAAACGGAGCCCCGAGGCAAAAGATATGCTTATTCAAAGATGGCTGGACAAAGCTGTCTTCCACACGTGCGGGAAACAGGGCCGCACGTGCGGCTCTGGGCAGTGTGTAGTCCGAAAATGGCTCTTTTTGCTCCAACACTTGGTTTTTCCATTTTTAAGCTTGGTTCTTAACATAAATGACTCAAAAACATGTAGAATTGCCCTATAACATGATAAACTAACATCAACCAAGTGTAATTTCATTTCAAACAATTCAATCTTTGTCTCAAAGTTCAAGATTAATGCTTAATCTTTCATGATCTTCAAGGTTCTTAAAAACACAACCCACAACCCACAAATTCACATGATTCTTGCATAATCTAAAGTTTATTTCATGATATCCATGAGCTTGAGCTCCACTCATAAACAAAATTAAAGAACTCAATTTCTAATTCCTCAAATTAGCTCAAGTAAATACATAGATAAACCTTAACCCCAAATGGGTTTAAATCTTCCAAGATCTCTATGATTTTACCAAATTGATACTTTAAACACAAGATTTCAAGATAGATTTTCATACCTAACTCAATCTTTGTCTATCTCTTAGCTCTCTTCAATTCCTCCAAGTCCCATGGGTGATCTTCTTTCTTTCCTTCAATTCTCTTCCATCATCTTCAAAGCCTCCATGGATGTTGAGAAAATTGACACTCTTCCCTCTCTCCCTTTCACGGTTTCCTCTCTCTCTCTTTAGATATTTTGTTTTTTGACTCCAAAAGTATGAGTTCACCACTTATATAACTCATACACACCTATATATTTAATTATACAAGCTTTATCACAAATAAGGAGGGCTAAACACGCCCTTACGAATCGCGAAAAATTAAATTTCAATTAAACTTTCCAGATGACTCTAAAAATTATGATGATCATAAATATGTCCCCTATTCTGATTTCTGAAGCCTCTAAGGCCTTCAATTTGCAGTACAAAGTTAACCACCCAAACGCACATTAACAAATCAGACAAATTAGATTTCCAATTATGTTTCCCAAATAGTTCTAAAAATTTTCATTAACACATCCAAGTCCTCAATTGTGATTTCTGAACCCGTAAAGGTCGGTAATTTCAATTTTACAGTCGTGGCTCAACAAATAATTCCTCAATTTGAACACATATCAATAAATCAAAATGCATTAATCCAATAGGCCGTAAAGGTAATCTCTAATACGGATTCTGGGGTCATTACATCCTCCCCACCTTAAAAAGTTTGGTCCTCCAAACTTGATTCACCCTGCCACAAGTCCAGTTTCGTCTTGGGTACACAACATTTCTCAATTATTTAACAATTCACAATCCTTTATAGTCAATTTCAATGGAGTTTGCTCCAAGAGTCACAAGTAATTCATCTTTACTAGCTAATTGGTAACCCAATTAATAAAAATACTCAATATCATCAAAACATCATCTCATTATTCATGAATCTTGTACATTTCAATTTATTACTCACAGAAATGAATTCATTCGAGTATTCGATTGCATGCAACTCATAAGCTATTAAACATAATTCAAATTCTTTAGGTTCACAACAACCCCCATTATCGTAATTCCTCAAAGGTTAAGGAGACATTTACTACATACTCACGTTTCAAAGGCATATGCTTCTTTCAACAATTAAATCTAGAATAACACATATGTTCTAAATCAATGACTTCGTGACTTCTGTCTTACCTGTTATAAATTATCAGTTCAAATCAAATTTCTAACAGACTCCAAAGAACAGCTCAAATCCCATATCAAGGAATTACATGTTCAGGGTAAATTATTAGTAAAATCAAATGCGGCTCAAACCTTTATGGTTAACAGGCATTAATAGTTTGTATACAAATCTCAGCACTTGGTAATTCCTATAATAGAAGTCACTTAGTGATAAGCTGGTAACCCAAGCTGTACATCATTTCAACAGACATGAATAAGTCGCGTAGGCATGTAGTCTCTAGCTTCACAATTGTTCTTTGTATTTTTCCATTTCCGAAAACACAACAAAATCATTTCGTTATATGGATTTAAAACCATATATACTAATTCGTAACAAGATCAGAACGATGGGAAGAAGAATCCCAATCAATATCGTTAATTCTTCACAGTATTACTTCTAAATACAGTAACACAAGGAGAAATCAAGTAGTTATGACTATACCAAAGTGAATAACCTATAGTGTTATAAATTCACGCAAACATACCATTGTAGACACTTGGTCATACCGTCATAAATTCAATCGAACATTAAATACAACTATAACAACCATTATTTTGAGCAAAAGGAGCCACTCAAAACAAAGTCAAAAATCAAATTCAAAATCATGCTTGATTAATCAGTCATAACCGTAAGGTCATAGATTTCCTTAAGTTTACAGTATTCACATCCATCCAGATTCCATATTGGCTTGAAATTCAACAATTTAGCGACGAAATAATTTGACCACTTAATATTAGAGTTAGAACACTTAGCCAGATCAGTTTAATAAAATAATAAATCAATTCGGAATCACGTCGCACATATTATACAAATCAATATAAGTACACCGGAGGAGGTAAATGTCCAGTACATATCGTTAACTCACCATCAATATAGAATATGCCCATGCCCACTCTTCTTCTTCTTCTTTTTTTTTTTTTTCTAAAGTTCACAGTGTCGTGCAGAACAATTGCAATATCTAACATTTGCACATTTACGCAGAAGTATATCACAGAAATGATTTCTCAATCTTAAGTCATTAGTATACAGAAACAGAATTTTTAATTCTTACAGTAACTTATCCGTTTATCAATCATTTAGTTTGATCTCGAAGTAGTCCATAACTGTCTATCTTGTTACAAGTCTCATGTAAACAGACACGTAATGTGGGTAAGGTCCTTCATGTCGTTCAACCATTCTTTATAAGAAATCCTGATTACGGATTACAGTTTACACATAACAAAATAGATTACGGATAACAGAGTTAGCTTTCAGATTTCAACTTCAAATTTCATATTATAGATTTCAGATCGCAGGTTTCCATAAACAAATTACACAATTCTAACAGGGGTCATCATATGCCTAACTTCTTCTTACAGCCAATCGTACTCAGCACAATTTCAGTTAGCACACAAACACATTTTATCAAAATACTCATGTGTAGTAATTGCTCGAAATCACAGATCTAAACATTGTTGTGGCAAAGAGGACTATATCATTTTCTTTAGTCTTAGAAATATTCTATACTTAGAGTTTAATCACTTCACCTAAACAGATGGTAAGTAACTTCCAATCCACAAATAACAACCGATACCTTACATTTTATTTAATCATTGACAAATGGATTGTCTTATCGATCAGCTCGAACCCTTACCACGCTTCTGCAGTGTAATTCTGTTGATTTAATCGCATCTGCATGTCTTATCATGTTCTACATAACAATCATTCACAATATACACAAAGAATATATAATGGACATGGGTTATAATCGTTAGCGTTAACAGAGTACATTTAACGTTGCTATCAATTTTTCCATTTTCATTCAAAATGTCATGCATGATGCCTAAGTCTTTTCTAGACACCCTAAGGCTCAATGGACTCGTGTGTGAGATAGCAACTCGTGCTCTGATACCACTTATCACGCCCCAAACTTGCCCCTAAAAGTTTGGGCATGACCTACACAGAAACGGACGCATAACCTGGTATACATATCATATGGGGCTTGAACGGAAGCATTTACCAATATAAATTAACATAAATAAAAGAACTGCATCCATTGAGCGACCACTATCATGCCAGGATCACAGACAGAACATAAGGCAAATAAACATACAGTGACGTGCACCAGAGAGTTAGTTATGTACATATATATATATACAGACCCAGCCCTTAGAATTGGGAGTAAAACAACATGGACAGGCAAAGGAATTATATATACATCAACCTTAAGCAAACAATCAGAGTGTAAAATCAAAAGTTTAGCAGAAAGGGCTGCCTTCACTTAAGTGCCTGGATACTCTGAGGTTGACAAAAGAGGCACGGATGCCATGGGTTAAAACTGACCTCCAGGTGGAGTGCCTATAGAAACAGACATAAGACAAAGTGAGTCAAGCTCAGTGAACAGTAGTACATAAACAATTTAAAGATTAACTTAATTTATTTACAATGTACACATTTCTCTAATTAGATAAGTAAATGCAAAAATCCTGTGGTTAGTCTGATTCTGTACACATTTCAGAACAGTCTTGTCGGTTCATAACTTCATAGGTTGGCCCTTGGCCTGATGGGTTCACACATTCACAAATTAGCCCTTGGCTTAACTTAGATGCATAACTTCACAAATTGGCCCTCGGCCTTTAAGATTCATAGTTTCACAAGTTACAGATTCATACTTCACAAGTTGGCCCTCGGCCTCATAATTTCAGAATTCACAAGTTGGCCCTCGGCCTCATTAGTTCACAAATTCACAAAGTGGCCCTCGGCCTCATAAGTTCACAAATTCACAAAGTGGCCCTCGGCCTCATAAGTTCACAAATTATACCTTTCATATCTTCACAAATTATATCTTTCATAAGTTCACAAGTTATTCCTTTCATATCTTCACAAATTATATCTTTCATAAGTTCACAAGTTATTCCTTTCATATCATCACAAATTATATCTTTCATAAGTTCACAAGTTATTCCTTTCATATCTTCACAAATTATATCTTTCATAATTTCACATAACCGGGTGACCCATAAAGGGACCAAATTGGCTTTAAGCCCAGTTCTTGTATGTATGGACTCAAGAGGTGGTTCGCATTGCAGCACTTAGTTTCGTACTAGGAATCAATAGTTCTTGAAGACTGAACAATTCATATTATGTCATAGCATAAACGAAGTGAATAAACATAACATAATAATGCCAGGTTCATACAAATACCGTTCACAATGGTGCACACAAATTTCCCTTTATGATTCATTACATGTAGCCATAGTCATCTTACATATAACAAAGTATTAATAATAATTATTTACAGAAACATATGTGTCGTTACAGTACTATTCATGGGGATAGAACAATTCGCACCATAACGTGAGTCATATAACAATGTTATTGATATTCAATTCTTTGACGTATAAGGAAACCCATGGTTCTGTTCGATTTTCATTTCGTTAATCCATTTTAGGCAGATGTCTATGTCATAAAACATGTATCGAACTAAATAAGGCTGTAGGAGTCCAGGATAGGACGTTCAAAATATCATGTTCCCATTAAGCGGGGTTTATATTCATAATCCCTTCTTGCCAACCAGTTGCATAATATTAATAATTCTTGTGCGGAGTTATAGGTAATTTACAGGTTATTATACATTAAGGATAACCATTAACCATAACCAGAATGTAGAGTAGTTTCAGCGTCATACTGAAGTGCACATAATCTTTCAATGTTCTCACCGATCCCTAAACAACATAAATGCTTACAAAGAACAGTACGTTAACAATAAGAATTATTTACGGTAAGTAAACGTACGATTGCAGAACTACTACTCACAGTGATTGGTTCCCGGTGGTAATAGGACGATATCCTCGTCTCGACCTACAAGTACAGTGCACAACACATAATATGAGATTATACTCGCTCATTTACTTATTCTCTTTGATCATTCAATCAATTAGCCATGGTGGTACCAACCTCATTATTTCTTAATAAGTTATACTCCATGTCACAGAAACAGGAGAAATCAATGGAAAATGGTTTAGGTGAAGAAATGGTATAAAATTAGTTGACAGAAAGTGAACAATCGTCACTAATTTAGGCATAACTATTTTTGTATTTAGAATTTTGGAGTGAGACCACTTCCATTGGAAACTAGACTTCCGGGGCTTGATTTTAGGCTCAAGAATCACTCAAAACGGAGCCCCGAGGCAAAAGATATGCTTATTCAAAGATGGCTGGACAAAGCTGTCTCCCGCACGTGCGGGAAACAGGGCCGCACGTGCGGCTCTGGGCAGTGTGTAGTCCGAAAATGGCTCTTTTTGCTCCAACACTTGGTTTTTCCATTTTTAAGCTTGGTTCTTAACATAAATGACTCAAAAACATGTAGAATTGCCCTATAACATGATAAACTAACATCAACCAAGTGTAATTTCATTTCAAACAATTCAATCTTTGTCTCAAAGTTCAAGATTAATGCTTAATCTTTCATGATCTTCAAGGTTCTTAAAAACACAACCCACAACCCACAAATTCACATGATTCTTGCATAATCTAAAGTTTATTTCATGATATCCATGAGCTTGAGCTCCACTCATAAACAAAATTAAAGAACTCAATTTCTAATTCCTCAAATTAGCTCAAGTAAATACATAGATAAACCTTAACCCCAAATGGGTTTAAATCTTCCAAGATCTCTATGATTTTACCAAATTGATACTTTAAACACAAGATTTCAAGATAGATTTTCATACCTAACTCAATCTTTGTCTATCTCTTAGCTCTCTTCAATTCCTCCAAGTCCCATGGGTGATCTTCTTTCTTTCCTTCAATTCTCTTCCATCATCTTCAAAGCCTCCATGGATGTTGAGAAAATTGACACTCTTCCCTCTCTCCCTTTCACGGTTTCCTCTCTCTCTCTTTAGATATTTTGTTTTTTGACTCCAAAAGTATGAGTTCACCACTTATATAACTCATACACACCTATATATTTAATTATACAAGCTTTATCACAAATAAGGAGGGCTAAACACGCCCTTACGAATCGCGAAAAATTAAATTTCAATTAAACTTTCCAGATGACTCTAAAAATTATGATGATCATAAATATGTCCCCTATTCTGATTTCTGAAGCCTCTAAGGCCTTCAATTTGCAGTACAAAGTTAACCACCCAAACGCACATTAACAAATCAGACAAATTAGATTTCCAATTATGTTTCCCAAATAGTTCTAAAAATTTTCATTAACACATCCAAGTCCTCAATTGTGATTTCTGAACCCGTAAAGGTCGGTAATTTCAATTTTACAGTCGTGGCTCAACAAATAATTCCTCAATTTGAACACATATCAATAAATCAAAATGCATTAATCCAATAGGCCGTAAAGGTAATCTCTAATACGGATTCTGGGGTCATTACATCCTCCCCACCTTAAAAAGTTTGGTCCTCCAAACTTGATTCACCCTGCCACAAGTCCAGTTTCGTCTTGGGTACACAACATTTCTCAATTATTTAACAATTCACAATCCTTTATAGTCAATTTCAATGGAGTTTGCTCCAAGAGTCACAAGTAATTCATCTTTACTAGCTAATTGGTAACCCAATTAATAAAAATACTCAATATCATCAAAACATCATCTCATTATTCATGAATCTTGTACATTTCAATTTATTACTCACAGAAATGAATTCATTCGAGTATTCGATTGCATGCAACTCATAAGCTATTAAACATAATTCAAATTCTTTAGGTTCACAACAACCCCCATTATCGTAATTCCTCAAAGGTTAAGGAGACATTTACTACATACTCACGTTTCAAAGGCATATGCTTCTTTCAACAATTAAATCTAGAATAACACATATGTTCTAAATCAATGACTTCGTGACTTCTGTCTTACCTGTTATAAATTATCAGTTCAAATCAAATTTCTAACAGACTCCAAAGAACAGCTCAAATCCCATATCAAGGAATTACATGTTCAGGGTAAATTATTAGTAAAATCAAATGCGGCTCAAACCTTTATGGTTAACAGGCATTAATAGTTTGTATACAAATCTCAGCACTTGGTAATTCCTATAATAGAAGTCACTTAGTGATAAGCTGGTAACCCAAGCTGTACATCATTTCAACAGACATGAATAAGTCGCGTAGGCATGTAGTCTCTAGCTTCACAATTGTTCTTTGTATTTTTCCATTTCCGAAAACACAACAAAATCATTTCGTTATATGGATTTAAAACCATATATACTAATTCGTAACAAGATCAGAACGATGGGAAGAAGAATCCCAATCAATATCGTTAATTCTTCACAGTATTACTTCTAAATACAGTAACACAAGGAGAAATCAAGTAGTTATGACTATACCAAAGTGAATAACCTATAGTGTTATAAATTCACGCAAACATACCATTGTAGACACTTGGTCATACCGTCATAAATTCAATCGAACATTAAATACAACTATAACAACCATTATTTTGAGCAAAGGGAGCCACTCAAAACAAAGTCAAAAATCAAATTCAAAATCATGCTTGATTAATCAGTCATAACCGTAAGGTCATAGATTTCCTTAAGTTTACAGTATTCACATCCATCCAGATTCCATATTGGCTTGAAATTCAACAATTTAGCGACGAAATAATTTGACCACTTAATATTAGAGTTAGAACACTTAGCCAGATCAGTTTAATAAAATAATAAATCAATTCGGAATCACGTCGCACATATTATACAAATCAATATAAGTACACCGGAGGAGGTAAATGTCCAGTACATATCGTTAACTCACCATCAATATAGAATATGCCCATGCCCACTCTTCTTCTTCTTCTTTTTTTTTTTTTTCTAAAGTTCACAGTGTCGTGCAGAACAATTGCAATATCTAACATTTGCACATTTACGCAGAAGTATATCACAGAAATGATTTCTCAATCTTAAGTCATTAGTATACAGAAACAGAATTTTTAATTCTTACAGTAACTTATCCGTTTATCAATCATTTAGTTTGATCTCGAAGTAGTCCATAACTGTCTATCTTGTTACAAGTCTCATGTAAACAGACACGTAATGTGGGTAAGGTCCTTCATGTCGTTCAACCATTCTTTATAAGAAATCCTGATTACGGATTACAGTTTACACATAACAAAATAGATTACGGATAACAGAGTTAGCTTTCAGATTTCAACTTCAAATTTCATATTATAGATTTCAGATCGCAGGTTTCCATAAACAAATTACACAATTCTAACAGGGGTCATCATATGCCTAACTTCTTCTTACAGCCAATCGTACTCAGCACAATTTCAGTTAGCACACAAACACATTTTATCAAAATACTCATGTGTAGTAATTGCTCGAAATCACAGATCTAAACATTGTTGTGGCAAAGAGGACTATATCATTTTCTTTAGTCTTAGAAATATTCTATACTTAGAGTTTAATCACTTCACCTAAACAGATGGTAAGTAACTTCCAATCCACAAATAACAACCGATACCTTACATTTTATTTAATCATTGACAAATGGATTGTCTTATCGATCAGCTCGAACCCTTACCACGCTTCTGCAGTGTAATTCTGTTGATTTAATCGCATCTGCATGTCTTATCATGTTCTACATAACAATCATTCACAATATACACAAAGAATATATAATGGACATGGGTTATAATCGTTAGCGTTAACAGAGTACATTTAACGTTGCTATCAATTTTTCCATTTTCATTCAAAATGTCATGCATGATGCCTAAGTCTTTTCTAGACACCCTAAGGCTCAATGGACTCGTGTGTGAGATAGCAACTCGTGCTCTGATACCACTTATCACGCCCCAAACTTGCCCCTAAAAGTTTGGGCATGACCTACACAGAAACGGACGCATAACCTGGTATACATATCATATGGGGCTTGAACGGAAGCATTTACCAATATAAATTAACATAAATAAAAGAACTGCATCCATTGAGCGACCACTATCATGCCAGGATCACAGACAGAACATAAGGCAAATAAACATACAGTGACGTGCACCAGAGAGTTAGTTATGTACATATATATATATACAGACCCAGCCCTTAGAATTGGGAGTAAAACAACATGGACAGGCAAAGGAATTATATATACATCAACCTTAAGCAAACAATCAGAGTGTAAAATCAAAAGTTTAGCAGAAAGGGCTGCCTTCACTTAAGTGCCTGGATACTCTGAGGTTGACAAAAGAGGCACGGATGCCATGGGTTAAAACTGACCTCCAGGTGGAGTGCCTATAGAAACAGACATAAGACAAAGTGAGTCAAGCTCAGTGAACAGTAGTACATAAACAATTTAAAGATTAACTTAATTTATTTACAATGTACACATTTCTCTAATTAGATAAGTAAATGCAAAAATCCTGTGGTTAGTCTGATTCTGTACACATTTCAGAACAGTCTTGTCGGTTCATAACTTCATAGGTTGGCCCTTGGCCTGATGGGTTCACACATTCACAAATTAGCCCTTGGCTTAACTTAGATGCATAACTTCACAAATTGGCCCTCGGCCTTTAAGATTCATAGTTTCACAAGTTACAGATTCATACTTCACAAGTTGGCCCTCGGCCTCATAATTTCAGAATTCACAAGTTGGCCCTCGGCCTCATTAGTTCACAAATTCACAAAGTGGCCCTCGGCCTCATAAGTTCACAAATTCACAAAGTGGCCCTCGGCCTCATAAGTTCACAAATTATACCTTTCATATCTTCACAAATTATATCTTTCATAAGTTCACAAGTTATTCCTTTCATATCTTCACAAATTATATCTTTCATAAGTTCACAAGTTATTCCTTTCATATCATCACAAATTATATCTTTCATAAGTTCACAAGTTATTCCTTTCATATCTTCACAAATTATATCTTTCATAATTTCACATAACCGGGTGACCCATAAAGGGACCAAATTGGCTTTAAGCCCAGTTCTTGTATGTATGGACTCAAGAGGTGGTTCGCATTGCAGCACTTAGTTTCGTACTAGGAATCAATAGTTCTTGAAGACTGAACAATTCATATTATGTCATAGCATAAACGAAGTGAATAAACATAACATAATAATGCCAGGTTCATACAAATACCGTTCACAATGGTGCACACAAATTTCCCTTTATGATTCATTACATGTAGCCATAGTCATCTTACATATAACAAAGTATTAATAATAATTATTTACAGAAACATATGTGTCGTTACAGTACTATTCATGGGGATAGAACAATTCGCACCATAACGTGAGTCATATAACAATGTTATTGATATTCAATTCTTTGACGTATAAGGAAACCCATGGTTCTGTTCGATTTTCATTTCGTTAATCCATTTTAGGCAGATGTCTATGTCATAAAACATGTATCGAACTAAATAAGGCTGTAGGAGTCCAGGATAGGACGTTCAAAATATCATGTTCCCATTAAGCGGGGTTTATATTCATAATCCCTTCTTGCCAACCAGTTGCATAATATTAATAATTCTTGTGCGGAGTTATAGGTAATTTACAGGTTATTATACATTAAGGATAACCATTAACCATAACCAGAATGTAGAGTAGTTTCAGCGTCATACTGAAGTGCACATAATCTTTCAATGTTCTCACCGATCCCTAAACAACATAAATGCTTACAAAGAACAGTACGTTAACAATAAGAATTATTTACGGTAAGTAAACGTACGATTGCAGAACTACTACTCACAGTGATTGGTTCCCGGTGGTAATAGGACGATATCCTCGTCTCGACCTACAAGTACAGTGCACAACACATAATATGAGATTATACTCGCTCATTTACTTATTCTCTTTGATCATTCAATCAATTAGCCATGGTGGTACCAACCTCATTATTTCTTAATAAGTTATACTCCATGTCACAGAAACAGGAGAAATCAATGGAAAATGGTTTAGGTGAAGAAATGGTATAAAATTAGTTGACAGAAAGTGAACAATCGTCACTAATTTAGGCATAACTATTTTTGTATTTAGAATTTTGGAGTGAGACCACTTCCATTGGAAACTAGACTTCCGGGGCTTGATTTTAGGCTCAAGAATCACTCAAAACGGAGCCCCGAGGCAAAAGATATGCTTATTCAAAGATGGCTGGACAAAGCTGTCTCCCGCACGTGCGGGAAACAGGGCCGCACGTGCGGCTCTGGGCAGTGTGTAGTCCGAAAATGGCTCTTTTTGCTCCAACACTTGGTTTTTCCATTTTTAAGCTTGGTTCTTAACATAAATGACTCAAAAACATGTAGAATTGCCCTATAACATGATAAACTAACATCAACCAAGTGTAATTTCATTTCAAACAATTCAATCTTTGTCTCAAAGTTCAAGATTAATGCTTAATCTTTCATGATCTTCAAGGTTCTTAAAAACACAACCCACAACCCACAAATTCACATGATTCTTGCATAATCTAAAGTTTATTTCATGATATCCATGAGCTTGAGCTCCACTCATAAACAAAATTAAAGAACTCAATTTCTAATTCCTCAAATTAGCTCAAGTAAATACATAGATAAACCTTAACCCCAAATGGGTTTAAATCTTCCAAGATCTCTATGATTTTACCAAATTGATACTTTAAACACAAGATTTCAAGATAGATTTTCATACCTAACTCAATCTTTGTCTATCTCTTAGCTCTCTTCAATTCCTCCAAGTCCCATGGGTGATCTTCTTTCTTTCCTTCAATTCTCTTCCATCATCTTCAAAGCCTCCATGGATGTTGAGAAAATTGACACTCTTCCCTCTCTCCCTTTCACGGTTTCCTCTCTCTCTCTTTAGATATTTTGTTTTTTGACTCCAAAAGTATGAGTTCACCACTTATATAACTCATACACACCTATATATTTAATTATACAAGCTTTATCACAAATAAGGAGGGCCAAACACGCCCTTACGAATCGCGAAAAATTAAATTTCAATTAAACTTTTCAGATGACTCTAAAAATTATGATGATCATAAATATGTCCCCTATTCTGATTTCTGAAGCCTCTAAGGCCTTCAATTTGCAGTACAAAGTTAACCACAAAAACGCACATTAACAAATCAGACAAATTAGATTTCCAATTATGTTTCCCAAATAGTTCTAAAAATTTTCATTAACACATCCAAGTCCTCAATTGTGATTTCTGAACCCGTAAAGGTCGGTAATTTCAATTTTACAGTCGTGGCTCAACAAATAATTCCTCAATTTGAACACATATCAATAAATCAAAATGCATTAACCAAATAGGCCGTAAAGGTAATCTCTAATACGGATTTTGGGGTCGTTACAGCACTGGAGATCACAACCGAGCTCTTAGATGCAGAAAAGACAAAGATGGCTAAAACAATCACATGGACAAAGTTGACATGGAAGTGTTTATGGCTGGACTTCGGAATGAAGTTGCCTACGTATCCCAAAGATGGGAATCAAGCCTTACGTAGTTCGGTTCGGGTTCACTCGGGTTTTAACACTCTCCTTTTGCGCTCTAACTGTTGCCAAGGCCGCCCTTTCTGGGTTTTCAACCTTGCGAGCTCAGTTTTTCTTATTTCAAATTTTCTATGCTCTAACTTTTGCCTAGGTTGCCCTTTCGGGTTTTCGGCCTAGCGAGCCACTCAGGGATAGTATTTCTTCAACTTGTCCATCTCGATTGGTTAGGAGAATTCAAGGCCATCTAGGTCCATAAGAACGATAGCTCCACCCGACCAGATAGACTTGATGATGTAAGGGCTAGTCCAATTGGGTCTGAACTTGCGCCTAGGGTCGTGGATGGGAGCTCGGTTGTCTTTAAGCACCAAATCTCCTTCCTTCAGATTCCTGGACTTAACTTTGTTGTTGAAAGCCCTGGTGTAGACCACCCTGAGAACTCTCCGGCTCTGCGCTGCGAGGGCGCGAATCCCGTTTTGCTTTTTAGGCTACTACAAGTTCGGACTCATGTCACAGTTCTGAATCTAATCTCACAAAGTGCAATGTGAGACCGATAAATCACCAAAGAGTCCAAATCCGGCAAATCATTTTGGAAAACTGATTTTTGTAAAGAAGTGCCAAACATGGACTGCTTTGCCAGATACAGAGTCGCCACCGAAATGTTTTATTTTGGGAAATTTAGGAAACCCTGACTCGTGCCTAAGGCCACGTGTCCGTCATCACCAAAGTTGCCTCAGCTCGGGAACTTGGGTGCGAGAGGGAAAGGTCATGCAATGAGCACCCCCGCTTGCCCAATCAAAAGATCGGCCTTTATTAAGCATGATATTTTGTTTTTGAAAACACATGTGTTCTTATTCTGGTTATTAACCTAGAATTACTATGTGATGCGCACAGCAAATAAGTATAGACTAGATCGCCTAAGTTGGAACACAACATTGCATATTCGTTTGTGAAAATGATTTGAAAGTTTGCTACTCGCAAGTAGACTAAGTCGAGGATTTTGATGAATTGTTCCAATTCAAGCAATCCAACCTTCACCCACAGGTATTCAAGCAGTTAATCAAATAAGCCGTTAGTCTCACGCCAAGCATGCTTACATGGCAACACTAACACACATGCAGTATGCTAAAGCATAAACACTCACAGTGTACTCCGAGCCAAAACAAAGAACTAGTTAGAAATCATGCACGATCTTAGTTCATGTTAAGATGGCTAATGCAACACATGCGAGAATGCAACTAAAATAGGCTCGGCTATTCTAGAATGGCATATGAAATGCAACTTGATAACATGCTGTTTGAACACGTATTCAAGTAAATGTATTAAAGTACAATACAGTTTGTATGATGCGCCGAGCTCGGTGCATGCAAGACAAAATGAATGATGCACGCATGCAAGCATAAGGTATGCTAATTGAAATATGCCCTAAAACTAACCATCGTAAGTGTTTAAGTAAAAGGGAGAAAGAAATGGGGGTTGGAAGACATGCATCACACACACGCACGCTTATTACAACAGTTGGCCCTCTCGACGGAGGGTCCGAATAAGAAGCTAATTAGCTAATCTAAGCTAATTAAACTAATTGTTACATCACAAAATTGAATAACTAGCTATAACTAATTATTACAACACAAATTGAATAGCTAAGCACATTAGCTAATTAAGTACAAACCAAAGCATAAACTAGCTAAGCAAATTAGCTAAGTAAAACAGTAAAACAGGAGCCTCAAAGGGAGAAGAGTGTATGCATGCTCGGCCGCCTCGTTCGAAAATCCGTCGCGATGTCCCAACTTGCCTATATTTGCAATTGTTCTCAGAACCTTGCACAAAGCTCCAGAAAGCTTCTAACTCACCTTGGGGACCTGTGGGAGGATGGCCGACCACCTAGGAGTGCTTCCAGCCACTGGCCGACCACTTTTTGTTGCTGCAGACCAGAAAAAGTGGTCGGCCAGCTAGTTTTTCTGGCTGGCCAGCTAGTTTTTGCTGCACTTCTCTAATTTGCTGCAACAGAGAGCAAGAAAGGGTATGGCAATGTATTTGCAAGATATGTGTGCACAACCACCCTCCCTATCATTTCATAAGCTCAAGAGAGCGTAGTTCTTGACTCTTGAGCCACCAATCACGCATCTCGATACATGATGGCCGAGAAGCCAAATTGCACAATTCAATGTAAAATGAATGCACACATAAACACATAAAGCCTAGAACTCTATCATGTATGATCAAGAGCGTCGGCGACAGAGAATTGAGACACGTTTCATCACTTCAAGTATGAAACATCCCTCGTTTCCCGTGTTTGGACTAACACCTATTCCAAACAAATGCAAAGCAACTTAAGCATGCAAACATGCAATGCAACCCAAGCATGCAAGCATGCAAGCATGCAATGCAACATGACATACACAATGCAATGTAATAACCTAGCATACGCAATGCAAAGAACATGGCATACACAATGCAATGAACAACATGGCATACTCAATGCGATGTAACATAAGCATGCACAATACAAAGAACATGGCATACACAATGCAATGAACAACATGGCATACACAATACGATGAAACAATATGGCATACTCCATGCAATGTAACTACCTAGCATACGCAATGCAAAGAACATAAGCATGCACAATGCAAATAAGGTGCTCAATGGACTTAAACCAAAAATGGACATACCTCGGTCATGCCCAAATCAGTGGCCATATGCTAAGAAATGAAGGCACAAAAGCATATACAAGCATGCACATGCAATGGCCCATTGACTAGGCATAAGAGCACAACCCTCAAGAGTGCTCAAAGAGTGACAAATGTAAGAGTGTAACAACATTATAAGCTCTGAAATAAGGTAAAAGAAGATGCCAAATCACTCAAGCAATGTAAACATGGCATGCTAGGGTCCTTAAAGCATTAAAGCTAGCAAAGAGGACTATAAAGGAGACATGCAATACATGGCACAAAGGCATGAACCAGCCATGGACAGAGCTTAATTAGGTCTAAACAAAGACCATAACATGCTAAGATGGGGGCTCAAAGACCTAGGCAAGATGGCATACATGCTAGACCGCAAACAAGGCAACAAAGCATAACCCTTAAAGGCATTCAAAGCATGAAAGAAGTAGCAACATGGCAATGCTACATGCTCTGAAATGTCATGTTAAGTGATGCTAAATCATGTACACAACACAAATGAAGCATGCTATGGTGCCCGAAGCTTAAAGCTAGCATAGGCATTTGTACTACAACTATGCAAAACATGAAGCATATGGCAAAGGCAACCCAAAACAGTCCTAGAACATGTCAAAATGAGTCTAAAACATGTATGGAAGGAAGACAAAACAAGCTAGCATGAAGGGCATAAGGCATGGAATATGCAAGGCAAATAAGGTGGATTACACTACACCTATCAAGACCAAGCATGAAATGGCTTTGCCAACAAAAATCAGAGTTATATCATGGAAAAATAACCCCAAAAACACACTGAAATGATAGTTCGCAAGCTTAGGCATAAAGGCATATACAATGACTCATGTTTAAGGCATAAAGGGCAAACCCTCCAACGCATTGAAAGAGTGAAAGATGAGAGTGTATGACCATGAAACATGCACTGAAATCTCATAACAAATGATGCCAAATCATTCAAAGAGGCCAAGCAATGCATGCTAGTGGACTTGATACACAAAGCTAACAAGCTAGAATGCGCTATAGCTATACAAAGCATGACATGCATGACCAAAACAACACAAATTAGAGCTAGAGCATGCTAAAACATGGACAAAAGCTTCTTAGAGTTAAGCCAAAAGCATGCTAGAATGATAGTCTAAAGCATGGTACAAATTAGGCTACTTCATGGAATTGCACTACAAGTACATGGAGCATGCAAGGGGCCATTAAACCAAACCTTAACAGAGGTATAACATGGCAAAACATCACCAAGAACATGCTGAGATGGACTCAAAACAAGCTAGAATGACATGCTACTTCATGAAGCATACAAGACTAGTTTGTGAGGATTACACTACAAATGTATTAAGCATTCATGAGGTGCTCAAAACAACCAAAAACAGTGGTATGCCATCTTAAAATAACCCCAAATACATGCTAAGAACAAGCCAACACAAGCTTAATAAACATGCTCAAACATGAGGCATTCAAAGCAAGCATATGAGACACAAGGAAAGGGAATGATCCTCTCCTATTTGGGACCTCAAAACACCATTTCCACCACTGAAATTCCTCTGGAATTCAGTGGTAGAAAGGTCATGCAAAGGCTAAAACAAGGCCTAACAAGGCCTAAGAGGGGGTAGACCACCCCCAACACAAAAGTGACCTTAAATAAACATTTAAAGCATGCAAAAATAGAACTTTTTGTAGTTAAAAGTTAAGCTTAAATCAGCATGCAAATGGGTCCAAAAGCTTAAGCAAAACGAGGGTTTTAAGGGTTAAAAGCTCACCCTTGAAGAACACCTTCAAAACCACAACTCCAGTAGCTTCTTTGAGTTCAAACCATACCAAAAACTCCAAAACCGCTCCTAGGTGCCTTAGCAACAAAAGGATGGTGTTTGAGTGTGTGTTTGTGTGTTAAAGTATGATAAAACCACACTTTAAGGCACAAAAATGAAGAGCAAGAGCAAGATAGATACAAAGATGTATATTATAGCTCAAGCACAAAGATCTGAACCTAGAGGAGGAGGGGGGAGGTTCTCTCTTATAGAGAACAAAGAACAAGCTTGTTGGACAAGCTTTTGGCCTAAAGTCATCCCTCCTGTGTATGGAGGATGGCTTATGTGCCTTCCAGTTGGCACAGCTGTACTAAAAATATCTCCAAAAGGGTGATGAAAAGCAGCCGACCACTTGAAGTGGTCGGCCAACTACTTATAGTGGTCGGCCAACCACCACAAGTGGTCTCCCAAGACAAAAAGTGATCAGCCATGAGGGAAGAAGGTCTACAGCATGAAAACAATACAGTGGTGTGGTGGCCGACTAGAAAAGGTGGCCTAAAGACCAAGGAGACCAGTTGGCCGACCAAAAAACTAGCTGGCGGGGAGGAAAGTGGTCTCCAAGGGGAAAAACTAGTCTCCTACCTTTGTACCACCTTCCAAACAAGGAAAACAAGGTTTGTACCAAAAACAAACCAAAAAGGATGCAAGACGAAAGTCCGGGAGGCAGGTCGCGCAGTCGGGAGCCTCGAAAACTAGTCTACGGGCATCGAAAGTGGTCTACGACCACAAAAGTGGTCTCTCGGACCACAATGTCCCTCTAGGCAGAGGAAACAAGGCATGGTTCAAAAACCAAGCCAAACAGAGAACGTTAAGCGGTCCTGAGGCAAGGCACGCGGCCAAAGGCTTTGAAAATCAGAAACTAGTCTCCAAGCGCGAAAAAGTGGTCTATGACCACAAGAGAGAGTTTACAAGACCCCTCCCTCCCTCTAGGGAAGGAAAACAAGGTTCAGTCCACAAACCGAACTGAAGCACAAAGAGTTCAGAGGTCCGGAGGCAAGGCTCTCAGCCGAAACTCCGGAAACTCGAAACGAGCACAACATGCACAATCACCGAGCGCTCAATTGATGACGTTTGAGTCTTAAGGTCGGTCAAAAATGGGGTGTCTACACCTGGCATTTCTGCGTTGATAACTTTGGACGTGATACAGTCCTTTCGGCCTTCTCTCGTCGAACAACATAAGTTCCTCGAACCTGCTCTGCTGCCAATCTACTTCTACGATCTGGTATTCAGCCATTACCCGTAGCGACGGAACCTCAACTTTGATTGGCAGAACGGCCTCCATCCCATAAACCAAGGAATGCGGAGTTGCCTCAGTAGAAGTTCGAATTAATGTTCTATAGCCCCAGAGAGCAAATGGCAGCTTATCTGGCCAGTCTCTATAGGTTTCCACTATCTTCTATAGAATGTGCTTGACGTTCTTGTTGGCGGCCTCAACAACTCCGTTGGTTTGCGGCCAATATGTGGATGACTTATGAAAAGCCACGTTGTATTTCTCCAACAAGTCGATCACTTCCTTCTTGAAGTGGGAACCATTGTCCGAAATAATCTCATTTAGGACCTCATAACGACAGATGATGTTGTTCCTAATGAACTTAGCTACGTGTGACGCTTTCAGTACTGCATAGGATTAGGTCTCAACCCACTTAGTAAAGTAGTCTATCGCCACCAAGATGTACTCATGCCCATTTGAGCCCTTCGGAGTAACTACCCCAATAACATCAATCCCCCAGACTGAAAATGGCCATGGCGAAGTCATGTTGTACAGTTTCGACGGCGGAATGTTCATGCGATTTGCATGAATCTGGCATTTGTGGCATCGTCGAACAAAACCAATACAATCCTCCTCCATGGTTGACCAGTAGTAACCCTGTCTGAGAATTTTCCGAGCTAGCATCACTCCACTCATGTGCGCCCCGCACTCTCCTCTATGGATGGCCTCCATTAGGCGTTTTGACTCTTCAGCATCAACACACAGTTTATACATCCCAAAATGGCCCCGTTTGTACAATTTATCCCCGCAGACGATAAACTGAGCAACCATTCGTCGTATTGCCCTCTTATCTTTGGCATTTGCCCCTAGTGGATAAGCCTCCTTTTCCAAGAAGTTCCAGATGTCATGATACCAGGGGTTCTGATCTTGTACCTCGTCTATTGCAGCAATCAGCTCATAGGCCGGCAGATGCCTCTGTTCAATGATGATTGGACATATCCGGACTCCCAAAGGGATTGGGTCTCGACCCACTTTGTAAAGTAGTCTATCGCCACCAGGATGTACTCATGCCCGTTCGACCCCTTCGGAGTAACTGTCCCAATAATATCAATCCCCCAGACTGAAAATGCCCATGGCGAAGTCATGTTGTACAGCTTCGACGGCGGAAGGTTCATGCGATTTGCATGAATCTGGCATTTGTGGCATCGTCAAACAAAACCAATACAATCCTCCTCCATGGTTGACCAGTAGTAACCCTGTCTGAGAATTTTTCGAGCTAGTATCACTCCGCTCATGTGCGCCCCGCACTCTCCTCTATGGATGGCCTCCATTAGGCGTTTTGACTCTTCAGCATCAACACACAGTTTATACATCCCAAAATGGCCCCGTTTGTACAATTTACCCCCGTAGACGATAAACTGAGCAACCATTCATCGTATTGCCCTCTTATCTTTGGCATTTTCCCCTGGTGGATAAGCCTCATTTTCCAAGAAGTTCCAGATGTCATGATACCAGGGGTTCTGATCTTGTACCTCGTCTATTGCAGCAATCAGCTCGTAGGCCGGCAGATACCTCTGTTCAATGATGATTGGACATATCCGGACTCCCAAAGGGATTGGGCCTCGACCCACTTTGTAAAGTAGTCTATCGCCACCAGGATGTACTCATGCCAGTTTGACCCCTTTGGAGTAACTACCCCAATAGCATCAATCCCCCAGACTAAAAATGGCCATGGTAAAGTCATGTTGTACAACTTCGACGGCGGAATGTTCATGCGATTTGCATGAATCTGGCATTTGTGGCATCGTCAAACAAAACCAATACAATCCTCCTCCATGGTTAACCAATAGTAACCCTGTCTGATAATTTTTCGAGATAGTATCACTCCGCTCATGTGCGCCCCGCACTCTCCTCTATGGATGGCCTCCATTAGGCGTTTTGACTCTTCAGCATCAACACACAGTTTATACATCCCAAAATGGCCCCGTTTGTACAATTTACCCCCGCAGACGATAAACTGAGCAACCATTCGTCGTATTGCCCTCTTATCTTTGGCATTTGCCCCTGGTGGATAAGCCTCATTTTCCAAGAAGTTCCAGATGTCATGATACCAGGGGTTCTGATCTTGTACCTCGTCTATTGCAGCAATCAGCTCATAAGCCGGCAGATGCCTCTGTTCAATGATGATTGGACATATCCGGACTCCCAAAGGGATTGGGCCTCGACCCACTTTGTAAAGTAGTCTATCGCCACTAGGATGTACTCATGCCCGTTCGACCCCTTCGGAGTAACTGCCCCAATAATATCAATCCCCCAGACTGAAATGCCCATGGCGAAGTCATGTTGTATAGCTTCGACGGCAGAATGTTCATGCGATTTGCATGAATCTGGCATTTGTGGCATCGTCGAACAAAACCAATATAATCCTCCTCCATGGTTGACCAGTAGTAACCCTGTCTGAGAATTTTTCGAGCTAGTATCACTCCGCTCATGTGCGCCCCTCACTCTCTTCTATGGATGGCCTCCATTAGGCGTTTTGACTCTTCAGCATCAACACACAGTTTATACATCCCAAAATGGCCCCGTTTGTACAATTTACCCCCGCAGACGATAAACTGAGCAACCATTCGTCGTATTGCCCTCTTATCTTTGGCATTTGCCCCTGGTGGATAAGCCTCATTTTCCAAGAAGTTCCAGATGTCATGATACCAGGGGTTCTGATCTTGTACCTCGTCTATTGCGGCAATCAGCTCGTAGGCCGGCAGATACCTCTGTTCAATGATGATTGGACATATCCGGACTCCCAAAGGGATTGGGCCTCGACCCACTTTGTAAAGTAGTCTATCGCCACCAAGATGTACTCATGCCCGTTCGACCCCTTCAGAGTAACTACCCCAATAACATCAATCCCCCAGACTGAAAATGGCCATGGTGAAGTCATGTTATACAACTTCGACAGCGGAATGTTCATGCGATTTGCATGAATCTGGCATTTGTGGCATCGTCAAACAAAACCAATACAATCCTCCTCCATGGTTGACCAATAGTAACCCTGTCTGATAATTTTTCGAGCTAGCATCACTCCGCTCATGTGTGCCCCGCACTCTCCTCTATGGATGGCCTCCATTAGGCGTTTTGACTCTTCAGCATCAACACACAGTTTATACATCCCAAAATGGCCCCGTTTGTACAATTTACCCCCGCAGACGATAAACTGAGAAACCATTCGTCGTATTGCCCTCTTATCTTTGGCATTTGCCCCTAATGGATAAGCCTCCTTTTCCAAGAAGTTCCAGATGTCATGATACCAGGGGTTTTGATCTTGTACCTCGTCTATTGCGGCAATCAACTCGTAGGCCGACAGATACCTTTGTTCAATGATGATTGGACGTATCTGGACTCCCAAAGGGATATCTATCATGGAAGATAGAGTTGATAAAGCGTCAGGGAACTTGTTGCTCTCTCTTAACAGATGGGTGAAGGTTAGCTTCTCAAACCTGGGAATTAGAACATCCAGGATTTGGTAATAGATTTTCATCCTTTCTTTCTTAAACTTCCAGTCTCCTTTGGCTTGAAATACAACCAGGTTCGAGTCCCCAATGACGTCCAACCTTTTTGTCCCTAGTTCCAGGACGGCTTCCAAGCCAGCGATACATGCCTCATACTCTGCCTCATTGTTTGATACTTTGAACCGGAGTTTGAAAGGTAAGGGAATGTGGGAATTGTCGGGTGCTATCAGCAACACCCCTATCCCATACCCGTACTGGTTAGAAGTTCTGTCAAAGTACATAGTCCAAATCTCTTCTTCGAGCTGCAAAATGGCCTCATCCAGGAACAGATACTCTACTGCTTCATCTCCCTCCATGGGGTGATCGGCTAGGAACTCCGTTACCGCTCTCCCTTTCATAGACTTGCAAGTCATGTACTTGAGATCAAATTCGGAGAGAAGAAGCAACCAACGGGCTAGCCTACCCGTAAGCACTGGTTTCTCGAAGAGATATTTGATGGGATCCAATCTCGAAACCAGTATTACAGAGTAAGCTAACAAGTAGTGCCCCAACTTCCTGGTAACCCATACCAAGGCCAGATAAGCCTTCTCCAGCGGAGTGTAACGGGTCTCATATTCCAGCATATTCTTGCTCAAGTAGTAGATAGCCTTCTCCACTTTATCCTCAGATTCCTGCGCAAGCATGCAGCCCATTGTTGTGTCGGTTACTGACAGATACAAAATCAACGGTTTCCCCGGCTCTGGCGGCGACAACACGGGTGGGTTCTGTAGATATTGCTTAATCTGTTCGAAAATAACTTGGCATCAGTTATCCCACTGGAATTTCTTTCCTTTCTTCAGGAGATCAAATAGTGGTTCACAAGTCAAGGTTAATTTTGCAATAAACTGTCTTATGAATTGTACTTTACCCAGAAAGTCGCGCACCTTTTTTTCAGTCCTTGGTGGCGGCATTTCTAAGATGGCCTTGATTTTGGAAGGATCAACCTTGATGCCCCTTTGTGTAATCAAGAACCCCATCATTTTCCCTACTGTGACACCAAAAGTACATTTCTGAGGATTCAGTCGCAACCGATACTCTCTGATCCATTGGAAATATTTCTTCAAGGCAACGTAGTGGCCCTCTCTTTCTTTGGACTCGACAATCATGTCGTCTACATACACCTCAACCTCTTTGTGGATCATATCGTGTAGGATCGTGGTTGCAGCCCGTTGATAAGTAGCCCCAGCATTTTTCAAACCGAACGGCAGCACCCTATAGCAGTAGGACCCCCACGGGGTGGTGAAGGCAGCTTTCTCCCTATCTTCGGGTGCCATCAAAATCTGGTTGTAGCCCGAAAACCCATCCATAAACGAGAACAGCGCATGCCCAGTGGTGAAGTCCACCAATTCGTCGATATGCGGCAGAGGAAAGTCGTCTTTCGAACTGGCTTTGTTCAAATCTCTGAAGTCCACACATACCCGAATTCTGCCATCCTTCTTTGGCACCGGAACTATGTTGGCTAACCAAGTAGGATACTCAGATACTAACAGGAACCCTGTATCAATCTGCTTGGTGACCTCTTCTTTGATTTTCAGAGCCCAATCTGGGCGGATCCTTCGAAGCTTTTGCTTAACAGGTCAGGCATCTGGGTCAAGAGGGATCCGGTGCTATACAATCTCAAGATCGATTCCAGGCATGTCTTTGTAGGACCACGTGAAAACATCTTTGAAATCTTTTAATAAAGCGACTAAGCACTCGCGTTCCTCCTCCGACAACGTGGACCCGATCTAGACCAACCGCGGATCCTTCTCTGTACCAACGTTAATTGAAGTGATTTCATCAACCAAAGGTTTTACAAACCTCTCCTACTCTTGATTAATCAAATGTTTTAAAACCGGAGGAATTTCTTCCTCGTCATTTTCATCAAAGTTTTGAAAGTCTTGATTAATGTAATAAACGAGCAGCACAGAAAAGTACTCAAAAGTAGCAGTGGTACCATTCTCATGAATAACTTCCAGTTCATCTGATTCTTCGGTTACAACCGACTCAAAAGAAAATAAAAAAGACGACCTGGACAAAACAACGGCATCCGGGTTATCAATTCCAGGAATATCGGACTCTGACTCAGAATAACTAGAATCTGATTCCGACTCCACAGACTCTGTGGAATCAGATTCTGGTTCGCTACCCGACTTAGAACTGCTTGACAAAAAGCCTTCCCCGTACTGCCAAACGAGTGAGGGTGCGATAGATGCGTCCAGAATGCCAGAAGAAGGGCCCACAGCCGTTTGATCCCCAATCATGGAAACAGAGAAATCATTCCCCAAGTACTCCGGTGTGATCTGAGAATCTAAGAGGAGACAAGTCAGCGCTGCTCCTATCTCGAGCTTTGTGCCATTGGACTCATCCTCTTTGCACTGCTCAGCCCCAGCTGGTAGGTCAGTCTGCTTTTCCGCAACTTCATCCCCTGGCAACTGTAAGTCGAAAAAGATCTCGAAGCCGGGCAAACGCCACTTCTCTGAATTCAGCCATGGTTTCGGAAAGCCGCAAAACAGGAAATCTTTCCCCTTTCGGACAAAGCGTCCGTTCAGGGTTCCTTGGATAGGTCTGTGCACCAGCTCGTAGTACTTCCTGGCTTGCTTAGCCTTAGCTCTTCCGACCATTTCCCTTCCCTTCCTTGCCCAATCCTCTTTGGTAGGCGAGTAACCTAAACCAAAGGTATAGGGGTTGTGTGGCACTTCGGCCAATGCAACGATGCCCTTTCGGCCACTCCTTCCCAATCCCATTTCGGGCATGTGTTGAAGCTTGCTCATGAGGTAGATAGATTGTGCACTGACATACAATCCCTCATCAACAGCCAGCATACCCAGCACTACCCGAGCCTCAGCCAAGGTGAATCCTAACAAAAAGACATCCTCTACGTCGTGTTCAATTTCCAAAACCGGTGTAGAGACCTCCGGCGGCAAATATATGGAAGAGTTCCCAAAAACAATTGCTACCCCCTTCCCATGGGGGTACTTCAGCATCTGATGTAAAGTGAAAGAGACAACTCTCACCTAGTGCAGCCAAGGCCGTCCAAGAAGTAGATTAAAGGTGGCTGGAATATCCAAGACATGGAACTCAATGTCCTGCTGCGCTGGGCCAACCTGAGTTTTGATCCGTACTGTCCCTGTCACTTCTCGACTGGTGTTATCATTGGCCCAAATTACCTGGGCTGTTGGTGCGAAATCTGCCGGCTTCAAACCAATGGCGTAGGCCGTACCTGACAGACACACATTGATTGTAGATCCCGTATCAACCAGGACAACTGGTATCCATTTTTTCTTACACTCCACAGAGATATACAGTGGCTTGTTGTGCTCAGAGCCCTTGGGCGGTAATTCCTTGTCTGTGAAGGTTAAAGTCAGTGAAGTACAACCTGGGAACACCAATCCCATCAACTGCTCGGGAGTTGTATCAATGGAAAGCTTAGCCTTGTCTATTGTTGAAAAAACGGCTTGTCTATGAACTCTTGAGGCCATGAGCAGTCCCCAGATGGAGATGTCTACCTGAATTTTCTTCAGCTGTTTCAGCACAGCTTCCTCCTCTAGCAGTTTGTCTTTCTGCTTTTCTACTTCCTTGTCTTTCCCTAATGCCTCCGGTTGGTCCAGATGTGGGGGCTTGAAGTACCGCCCACTTCGAGTCATGTGGTCGACCTCCTCGGTGTACCAAGTATCGTTTGGTTGATTCTTACCCCAGTCCTCATCAGTATGGGCAAGACGCAAATCATCGTCTTCCCACCACATTCCCTTGGCAATCGACAAACAACTGTCCAGTTCTGATGCAACTATTCCCGTGTTCACAACATATTCTGTCCTCGCAAGACCCTTGGCTTTTCTAGCCCTGTCATCATTCTTGATTTTCTCTTGTTCAAACCACTTCAACGCGGCCTCCTGTTCGGTGTCAACTGTTCACAAGCTGCCCAATTCCCGAGCAAAATTCTCCGTACTGGTGCTCTCCGGCAACTTCCCCTCATTCTCGATTGTTTTGGCCGTTGCAGACGTTCTTGTTTCTGACTGTCCCTGCCTTAGCTGAGACCTCTCATCAACATCTAGCTCGTTATTAAGCCACCATGTATTATCTATTGCTCTATTCACATCAAACCAACCGATATCCACATCCCCCAAATCCCGTTCACCAAAGAACTGCAGGTTGCTGATATCCTCCTCAAGCTCGGCTAGATCATCCAGCCCTTGACTCGGCCCGTCCTCCTGGACAACATTTACCTCCATCCCAATTGGCAACTCTACCCCTGGCTTAGCCTGGCTCGCTGGCACGATGTAGCATCAAGGGTTGTATGTTTCCTTAGTTAAGCTCACAACGCCCTTAGGCATGTCTTCTACCATAGCCACCATCGCGGGTTCAGGTTGGGGTAGGGACGTGCTCATCATGCACAAGTCTGTGCTCTCTGGAATGAACAACGCCGGCTTAGGCAGGTGGAAGGGAGTGATGTATATGCTGGGGTCGCATGGAACAACCATGGTTTGGATCAAGTTTATTTGCATAGATGGAGGAGGGGGGTTGTTATGTGGTGGGAGAGGGTTAGTGGTGATATTTGGCTTCTTGAGAGGTGCAATCACCTTGTTGTCAATGAGATCCTGGATCTCATGACGGAGTCTGAAGTAGAGGTCGGTGTCATGACCGTGCTGCTGGTGAAAGGCACAATACTTGGCCGAGTTATGTGTTGGAGGGAGGGGATTTGGCAGTGGGTGTGGTTCCACGGGCTTCAGATGCCCTTTTCTAATCAGGACCCCCAAGGCTTTAGATAGAGACATATAAAGCGGGGTAAAAGTCCTCTGGCCCCTAGGTGGGTACTTTGTAGGTTGTATGGTGGCTCCAGATGTGCCGGTGAAGGGTGTGGTTGTTTTTGGCATGGTGGTGACCATGCCGACATCAGAAGTCCTTGCGGCTGCATTGCTACTTGTAGCTGCATTCGAACCGCGTGTAAATGCCCTCTTGGGCTACTCCTTTTCCTGGTCAATCAGACCTTGCTTCATAGCATCTTCTATTTGTACCCCTATCTCATGCAAGTCAGCAAAGGTGGGAAGCGGTAAGACAATCATCTTCTGCATCAACTTTGGTTGCAGATTTCGCACGACTATTCTTATTTGGTCTTTCTTAGCTGGCTTGGTAGTCATCATGGAGGCCTTGGCCCTCCACCGAGTAATGAAGTCAGAGAAGCCCTCCTTCGGTTCCTGTCTAGTTGCTTTGAGATCACGAGTTGTGACCTCGATCTGAGTATTGTAAGAATATTGGGCAATGAACGCCTCGGCCATCTTCTTCCTGCTCATTTTCACTGAATCCTCCTGCTTAGCATACCAGATGGCTGCAATACCCGACAGGGTCTGACCAAAAAGGGATTTTCTGCAACCTAGTCAAGCCCATCAACCGCAGAATATCCGAAAATAGCCTCAAGTGAACCATAAGATCGCCCGAGCCGTCGAAGCGGTCTATGTGAGGCATTTTGAATCTATCCGGCAATGTCACCACCGAATTTGTGTAGCCATCCTCTATGTCTGGGATCGAGTTGACTCCCTGAGCTCGCTTAAATAGCTTTTCAAGCTTGCTTACTTTCAAAGCAGTAGGATCGACCTCAAATTCGAACGGTGTGTCAGTTGGGAAGGCCGGTGCTTTGAAGTCTGTGGTAGGACTGGTGGTGGGATTGGCCCTGTTGGAACGTCCGTATTCTCCTGGACGTTAGCTGTTTCCCTTGGTGTTGGAACCCTAGGTGGGGGTGGGTGTGAAGCAGAAGCTCCGGCATGTTGTGGTTGCTGCTGTTGTTGAAGCTTAGCAATTAGTTCTGCCTGCTGGGCTATAACCTCTGTGTGACGAGCGGTAACCTCCGCTTGGCAAGCAGCATCCTGCTGCATAGCCTCCATGGTCTGTTGGAGTTGATGCATCATTTCCTCTATACTGTCTGTGAAATGTTGATCTATCTGAACAAGTGTCTACTCTCTTTCTGAGGTAGAAACAGAAAACTGATCCCAACTGCGCACTGGTGAGGCAGATAACGACCGTTGAACTGGTGACTGCTGTACCAGTACTCTATGCCTGACTGTCCTCCGTCTTGTAATCGGGGGTAATGAAGCAAACACTGGCTGTCCTCCAATTAGATTCTCAGATCTGTAAAGCCTTCTACCTTTGGTCCAGAGTGCTCGGGGGGTATCTGCCTCATCGGAAGCAATTGTGAAACACTACCTTGCAAAAAGAAAAATAGAGCAAAAAAAGGAAACAATGATCAGAAAATAGATAGCATCTCGGCTTAGATAAAGACAACACACAGTTGATATCATAAGCTGGACAATCTATACTCAAACACTGATTTCTGCCCTCAAATTTTTGCCTCAAAACTGATACCCTCAAACACTGATGTCCTCAGACTGATACCCAGACTTGCAACTGATACATACATTCCCTGTAGAGACACACCCTAACAGCACATATCAAGCAAGTGAGAGCCAAAACACCCCTATAGTGGGGTAGGGTTTCTCTGTCCTAATTTCGTCTGGAGCTAGGGTTTCACTACGCACGCATGCGGTTTCAAACAATCCTGCATTCGGGTGAGCATCATGTCCTAGTTTGGAACAGTCATTATGGTTTCCGATATGCAACTAGGTCAAATGGTCAAAAAGGGTGCCTCAGCAAGACCACCTAATATACCTCTCGTGCCTGACACCGAGAAGTGAAAGGTGGATCAAACGGTACGACGGTGATCCAGATCCAAGGTTTGTGTTCCCATCGTGGCAGAGCCTGCAACCGGTCAGCCTTATGGCACGTTTTTTCAATCAGGCCTCCGGCAAACCGTTCAGGAATAGCAGATGGAAAACATTGTGACTTAGGCGCACCAATGCAAATGCAAACGCAAAGAAACACATAAGTGTAGATAAAACAACATATCATGAGTTTCAAGTCAAGTTCTCTAAATCCCCAGCAGAGTCATCAGAAACTGTAGAATCGACTTTCTTTGCACGCCCCCCTTTCGGAGAAGGCGCGAATTGGTCCTACAGTTCAGACTCCTATCACAGTTCTGAATCTAATCTCACAAAGTGCAATGTGAGACTGATAAACACCAAAGAGTCCAATCCGGCAAGTCATTTTGAAAAATTAGATTTTGAATCAAATAATGCCAAAACTGGATTGCTTCGCCAGATTACAGAGTCACCACCTAAATATTTTATTTTGAGAAATTTAGGAAACCCTGACTCGTGCCAAAGGCCACCTGCCGTCATCACCAAAGTTGCCTCAGCTCGGGAACTTAGGTACGAGAGGGGAAAGTCTTGAAATGAGCACCCCCGCTCGCCTGATCAAAGGATCAACCTCTATTAAGCATGATATTTTAGTTTATAAACACATGTGTTCTTATTCCGATTATTAATCTAACTTTACTATATGGCGCGCGCGCGCGCAAGTATAGACTAAATCACAAGAATTGGAACAAAACAACTCATGTTTGTTTTCGAAAATGGTTTGAAAGTGCCACCCTCAAGTGGGCTAAAGCGCGGATTTGCCACCCTCAAGTGGGCTTAAAACATGATGATTTTGCAACTTCGCAAAGCGGGCTTAAAACTCACATTTGTCGAATTGTTCCAATTCAAGCAACAAAGCCTTCATCCACAGGCATTCAAGCAATTTAATCAAATAAGCAAATAGCCTCATGGCAAGCATGCGATACATGGCAACACTCGCACTCATGCAAGTATGCTAAAGCGTAAACTCACAGTGTACTCCAAGCCAAAACAAAAGATAGTTAGAAATATATATGATCCTAACTATGCTAAAATGCCTAATGCAACACATGCAAAATGCAATTAATAGGCTCAGTTATCTAAGATGGCATATGAATGCAATTTGATAACATGTTATGAACACGTATTCAAATAAGTGTATTGATATTGCGATGCAGTTTGTATGATGCGCCGAGCCTGGTGTATGCAAGACAAATGAATGATGGAAACATGCGTGCATAAGGTATGCTAATCAAAACATGTCCCTAATCTAACCATCGAAAATAGATAAATAAAAAGGAAAAAGATGTGGGGTTGGAAGACAAAGCACACACACACGCATCCTTATTACAACATTTTGCTCTCATGAAAGCGGGTCCGAATAAATAAGAGCTAAGCTACAAAAAGCTAAGCTAAGCTAACTAATCTAATTAATCTAATTAGACTAATTATTCCAAGACAAGATAAAGAAATAGCTAAACTAAGCTACTTAATTATTACAACACTTGACTAATTAACTAATTAATTAATTAAATTACAAAGCCATGCTAACTAACAAATAAAGCATTAAACAAGACTGCCTCAGCTCTGCTTGAAGAAGTTGAACATGCATGCATTCGGTTTTCGCCCCGAAAAGCCCTCCGGTTTGCTCTTGAGAGGCTTTGTTTGCAGGGTTATTCCAAGAACTTTCTGCACCATTTTACCAAATCACTGCTGGGGAGTGCACCTGTGGCCTGCCGCCCATGATGGCTTACTGCCGGCCATCTGCCGGCCAACAATGAAGCACTGCCGGCCACTGGTGTGCTGATTCACCAAACTGCAACAGAGCACACACAGAGGAAAATGGAGGGTTTTTCTAGGAAATGTTTGTATTGCACCCTCTCCTTATCATCTCAAAACATCAAAGGAGAGGGGTTGTTGGATCTAAAGCCACCAACCAAGCATTTTTTATGCATAATGGCCAAGGATCCAACTTGCACACATTCAATAAATGCACAAAACAAAGACTCAAGTCCACTACCTTATCATGGATGATCAAAGGCAATGGAGACAAAGGGGATTAGCTCATTTCATCATTTTGAGTATGAAATGGACCAATCTTCCTCATGTTCAATATAACGTCCGATTGAACACAATGCAATGCATACGTAACATACTTATGTTGGTCATGTTTTACTTGGTTCATTTTAATTACTCATTTTAGCATTACCAAGCCATTCTTTAGTTGGTTTGTCCAAGGTGATTGTCCTCTAATTGGAAAGGGGTCAACCGAAGAATGGTTTAAGACATGAGAGAGTTCATGCCTTTGGCTAGGAGGAACCCTCAAAAGAGAGTTAAAGCCATTGAGCACAAGCTCTATCTCAAGTTTAAACACAATCATAAGGTTAACCAACCCTCAAAACAAATCAAAAGTGAAGAAATGAGGGAGGTTACAGAGTTTTAGTGCTGAAATGGCATGAAAAAGAATGCAACAACATGCAAGCAACACATGCACAACATGTTCAAAGCCAAAAGCATCAAAACTAGTGAAGAACACTACACTAGAGGCATGCAATACCAAGCTAAATGATCAAACCAACTCAAAACAGAGCTAAGACATGCCAAAACAGTGGCATAATCAGGCTGAGATCAAGTCATTAAGAGGTAGAAAAACAATGCACACATGTTGGCTCATAAACAAGGCAGAAGGCACAACTCTCAAAAGCCATGAAAGAGTGATATATACGAGAGTGTGACACAGGTATATGCATTGAAATCTCATACTAAATGATGTCATGGCATGCAAACATCTCAAGCAAAGCATGTTGGAGGCCTTGAAACACAAAGCTAGTAAAGCCCTTTATACTACAACCATACAAAACATGAGTCATATGACCAAGACCACTCAACACAAAGTTAAAGAATGTCAAAATATTAGCAAAAATGTGCTGGAGTCAAGCTAACACAAGCTAGAACGATAGGCTAACTCATTAGGCATGTTAGGCTAGTAAGCATAATTACACTACAAGTGCAAGAAGCAAGCAACAAGTGACCCAACCAGCTAAAAACAGAGTTGAAGCATGTCAAAACGAAGCCAAAAACATGCTTGAACTAAGCTACAAAAAGGTAGAAACATATGCTCATATGTTAAGCCATTAACACATGCAAACAAGATACAAGGAGGGGTGGCCACCCCCTCCTATTTTGGACCTCAAGACCAACTTTTTGCTACTGAATTTCCCCTGGAATTCAGTGGTTAAAAGGCCAAGAAAAGATTGTTTTAAAAGCTTTGAAAGATGGCTCAAAAGGCTTTTCAAGCCAAAAAGCAAAGGGAGGCAACCACCCCTTAACTAAACAAAGACTCAAACCATCATTTTAAGACCTTAAAAACAGAGCTTTTAGAAGTTAAAACCAGCCTAAAACTAGCATGCAAAGGTGGCCAAACAAGCAACTAAAACAAGGCTTTAAAGAGGGTAAGGCTTTACCCTTGAAGCACAGCAACAAACAGCCTAATTTCTGAGCTCAAACCAAGCTTAAGACCTCAAACCAAGTTTAAGGGACCTTAGCTCCAAGGTGAAGGTGTTTGGTCAAGGTTCTTAGAACAAATGTGTAGAGAATTCCCATTTTCAAGCACAAAATCAAGACAGAGAGTATTCTAGAGAGAGAGAGAGGAAATTTTGCTCACCAAATTTGTAACCCCTCAAATAGGAGAGGGACCTCTCCTTTTATAGAAATACAAGCCAAAGCTTGCCTTTATCCCTCCATACACGTGTATGGAGGGGAGCACCAGTGCTCACCAGTTGGCTCAAAATATCTAAAAAAATCTACTGATGCACTGGTGGTCGGCTGCCCATCAGTGATGGCCGGCAGTGGCTCATTGATGGCCTGCATGGCTCATCAATGGCCGGCAAGCCTAAATGCATGGCCGGTAGTGCCCAAAAGTGGTCAACAGTGCACCTAAAGAAGCATGCTGAAAGGACCATCACATGGTCCAAAAATGGGACAAAATTGATGCAGGGTTTGGAAAGTTCAAACCTGTGGCGTTCCGTCACAAAATTCGAGCGCTCGACGAGCAATCACACTTGTCACTAGATGTACCTGCAAGAACATCTAAGTCTTGAGGACGGTCAAAAATAGGGTGTCTACATTGTCTCACTTCATCTTTACTCTCAAGAAGCCCTTGAAGATTCTGTTTCAGTATCGACAAAGCCTCCAAAAGAGATTATTCCCCGTTGGCAATCAAATGTGGAGTGCGAAAGGTACTCCGAATCAAGCCATAGAGGTGGCTTGTTGTTTCAGCTCTTTGTTTTCCTTCGTCAGTGCGCTAATCTCTGCTCGAGCATCCTTGTATATACTCTGGAGTAGAGATAGTTTGACGTTTAATCGGTGCACCTCACTTGTCCTATTCTGTAGCCGGTGGGACAAATTAGAGACTGCGATCACCGTCTCCACATAGGACTTCAAAGTGAAGTGTTTAGCCTCAATATTAGACTGCGCTGCCATTATTTGCTCGATTGACAGCGCAAGAAAATTGAGGATAAGGGCAAGAAAATAAGCACTCTATCGAGGCGTAGAGGAGCTGGCCACAACATTTTCAATTGGGGGAGTATTAAGGTCAGGAAAGAGAGTGAAGGGACGGCGAGAAGAAGCCATTGATAGGGGAGTATGATGCCTCAGAAGAAGGAATTTGCAGAGTAATGGCAGGGGGCGTTTTGTAACTCTCTGCTAATAAGAAGAATGAAGGGGAAGAAGAAGCCAAAGAAGAACAGATTGCCAAGGCAATCTTTGACAAACGAGGGCACTGTCCAGTTGCTATCAATCAGGTGCGTCGTGATTTTTGAAATTGTGCGCCGAACACGACACATGGTGAAAACGAACGGGGTAGAGAGAGAGGTCTATATGTATGTGTATATATAATTTGTATGTAATCTATAGGTATATGTATATGTATACAGTATTTATATATATGTATATATTTTGTCTATGTATCCGTATATCCGTATCCATATGTCTATGTCCATATACGTGTGTGTATATACTATGTCCATAGATGTATATGACTGGTATGTACCTGTATTTATGTATGTATCTTTATGTATATATTTTGGTATATATATCTTGTGGGAGCCGAATAATTTTGGATCAACAGGAGCGGACCAATCCGGTCCAGAACATAACTTCTATTCAGCATTGACCCTATCCAATTGAGGGGCCGAATAAAAGAACCGACGTTCCTGCCAGTAAAACAAGGGCCATGTAGAAGTACATGGCAAGGACTAGGAGTGGGCCAGGCCCCAAGGCCCCAAGAGAATACTATAAATACAAGATCTCCAGTCTTAAAGAGGTATGTGAGAATTACTATGCTTAACTTAGAATACAAGCTTCTTCGAGTGTAGATACTAACTTGCCCGTCGGAGTGCTAACTCCGGCACCCCCGACCGGAGTGTTTATTCTTTTTCAGGTGACTAGAAGAGGATCACGAGCATTCCCCAGGATCAGAAGAGTATTTCCAAACCACTTCCCCACAATTGGCGCCGTCTGTGGGAATACTCAAGCACATTCACGGCGAGCGTGACGAAAGATCCTCCGACAATCACTGTCGACCCTATACCTCACGATGAAACTACTCCAACAAATTTGCTTGGATCAGAGACTATCGCCGCACGACGTGCCTTGAATTTCGCCTCACCCTCGACTTCGGAGCACGAGACAATGCAGGCGATCATGGAACAAGCAAAGCAAAATGAACAGAGGCCGGAGAACATGATTGCTGAGAACGAGTCCAAACAAGCTGCGCGCCTAAATCCGGAATGATCTTCGAAGGCAGGTGGTCGACAACCTCGAGCACGACAAGACACTGATAGCGACTCCAACTCATTATCCCCGGAGCCCAAGAAGAAGGGACGACATGAAACCACCAGTTCTTCCAAAGAAAGTCCCCGTACAATGCAGAAGCGAAGAAGGAAAAGTTCGGACGAAGACCAACACGATCCCTTCGTACAACGGATCGAAAAGGCTGCGCTACCAAAGAAATTTAAAGCACCGTCGTTCACCCTGTACGACGGCAAATCAGACCCCACCGACCACATCCGCCACTACAAGTAGGCCATGACATTACTTGCAGACGACGAGGCCCTCATGTGCCGAATATTTCCCAGTAGTTTGGGGCCGTTGGCGGTCTGGTGGTATTATAAACTAGAGCCGGCTTCGACCAAAACCTTCCATCAACTACAGAAATCCTTCAGGGCCAGATTCATTGCCAACGAAGTCCATCCAAAGCAAGCCGACTCCCTCTGGGCAATGCAAATCCTGCCAGGAGAAACACTAAGAGCTTATTCGGCGCGATATTGGGAATGCTTTAACCTTGTCGATGACGCTTGCAACGACTCCATGGCCATCACCGCCTTCAAAATGGGACTACAGCCAGATAGTGCCCTCCGCAGTTCCTTGACTAGAAGACCCCCCAAAACAGTCTAGGGATTGGTGAAGAAAGTAGAGGAATACTGCAAAGTGGAAGACGACGTCTTGCGGGTTAAAGCCGGACACGTGGTCAACAAAACGGCCCCTCCCGAAATCGCTCAGCCAATAAGTTCCGCACCACCTCAAAGCCCTGAACCACGACAGCGGGCTAAACGAGACAAGAGACGGGATTCTCACCGATCCAGCGATCGATGCCCATACCAAGCCAATGAGCAACTGCAGGTCGATAGCAGGCGCACAAAGCGCGCCGACAAGAAATATACGGAGCTGTCAGAGCCAATCAGCTCAATTATGCCCAAGATCCAACATCTTTCATTCTTCAAATGGCCGTTCAACATGGTGGGACCTCCTGACACGAGAAGGCGGGACAGACGTTGTGAATATCACAAAGATCACGATCATGATACGGACAGCTGTTATGCCTTGAAAGACCACCTTGAGGAATTGGTCCAAGATGGTTGGCTCCAGCAACACGTCCGGAAAAGCACAATCAAAACTGTCACCCTTCGACAGGAGTCACCTCCCCTCGGCGTTATACATATGATATACAGTCTTCCAATGCCACGTACCGTGCATGCAATCCATTCAGCCCCCGAGGAGCAACGCGCACAAACAAAACAGCCCCACCAAGCGCCGAGCATTATCTTCGACGATTCCGATCTTATCGGCATAACACTCCCCCATATTGATCCATTGGTCATTGAACTACACATGAACCGGTTTACCGTTGAACGCGTCCTCGTTGACCAGGGGAGCACTTCGGAGGTCATGTGTTTTACGAGACCTTCATCAAACTCGGCTTCAACGAATCAGACCTGTCTCTAGCTCCTCATCTATTGTTCAGCTTCAACGCGAATCCGGAGTATCCATTGGGGAAAATCACGTTACCCATTCGGACGAGCTCCCAAACGGTGGAAGTGGAATTCCTGGTCGTCAAGCTCCCTTTGCCGTATAACCTCATCATGGGACGGACTTGGTTGCATACTATTCGGGCCGTACCATGCACCTATCATCAGCTGCTACGCTTCCCGACCGAACACGACGTTGAGCAAATCTGGGGTTCCCGACAATCCGCACAAGCATGCTATCTCCTTTCTAGAAAGACACGAACGGAGATGCAGGTCAACTCTATTGAAGCGTCAAATCGAGTCTCGACGAAGTCGGACGACTTCGTGATAAGAAGCCACAGAAGCTGTAGGCGATACCGGTAGCAGCTTCTCAAGACGTCTAATCAACGCATCCAGCTGCGCTGCTGCATGCTGATAAAGTTGCCCCTGAAGGTATTTTTGGACGATAGAAGGCTGGTTAATGGAGAATTAAGCACGCGGCCTTGCTCCTAACGCACTTGCGCGAATTCTATCATAAAACCCGACTTGTGGGAATGATATTGGTTCACCATGTACACTTTCCACTTCTGTAATACAAAGATGCCTGTTTACTGACTACAATCCAGTTCAAAAGTCTCCGAATTTGGAGCCCCATCGGCGCATGACGTCCTTGGGCCGATAAAGCCTCCGGATTCGGAGCGCCCTTCGTGGATATCACGATTGGCCAAATCAAGTCTCTGGATTCGGAGCCCTATCGGTGCATGACGTCCTTGGGCCGATAAAGCCTCCGGATTTGGAGCGCCCTTCGTGGATGTCACGATTGGCCAAATCAAGTCTCCGGATTCGGAGCCCCATCGGCGCATGACGTCCTTGGGCCGATAATGCCTCCGGATTCGGAGCGCCCTTCGTGGATGTCACGATTGGCCAAATCAAGTCTCCGGATTTGGAGCCCCATCGGCGCATGACGTCCTTGGATCGATAAAGCCTCCGAATTCGGAGTGCCTTTCGTGGATGCCATGATTGGCCAAATCAAGTCTCCAGATTCGGAGCCCCATCGGCGCATGACGTCCTTGGGCCGATAAAGCCTCCGGATTCGGAGCGCCCTTCGTGGATGTCACGATTGGCCAAATCAAGCCTCCGGATTTAGAGCCCCATTGGCGCATGACGTCCTTGGGTCGATAAAGCCTCCGGATTCGGAGCGCCCTTCATGGATGTCACAATTGGCCAAATCAAGCCTCCGGATTCGGAGCCCTATCGGCGCATGACGTCTTTGGGCCGATAAAGCCTCCGGATTCGGAGCGCTCTTCATGGATGTCACGATTGGCCAAATAAAGCCTCCGGATTCGGAGCCCCATTGGCGCATGACGTCCTTGGGCCGATAAAACCTTCAGATTTGGAGCGCCCTTCGTGGATGTCACGATTGGCCAAAAAAAAAAAAAGTTCTCCGAATTCGGAGCCCCATCGGCGCGTGACATCTTCGGGCCGATAAAGTCTCCGGATTTGGAGCGCCCTTCGTGGATGTCACGATTGGCCAAATCAAGTCTCCGGATTTGGCACCCCATCGACGCAAGGCATCTTTGGGCCGATAAAGTCTCCCGATTCGGAGCGCCCTTCTAAAATGAAAACATTTACACATCTAAGCAGGGATATGTAGGCTGAAACCAGTACAATCGAATGAACAAGACAAAACGTGCCAGCATTCAAAGTAAGATGCTCAAATTAAACATCTAAAAGTTCAGAACGAGATAAACTTTTAGAATGAAACATTTTATTAAATTAAACAGTAATTACAAAAAACGCCATCCGCATTCGAAGCATTACAACATCTATTCTCGTACGACATTGCGCTGTACAAGCAGCAGCACCAAACCAATGCCCGCTGATCAGAGGGCACCCGTAACTTGAAAATGCTTTGATCTGATCGCGCTTAAGTCCACGATTCACACCAACGAGATAATCGCCCTTGAGGCGGAAACCTTTGGCACCATAGACAATGTCAAGGCCAAGATCCAAGACAAGAAAGGAATTCGCCACGAAAACAGTAATACTCAACGGCCGTGGAGCTACGTCGGCCCCTTTCTCGGCCGCGGTTGCGGACAGCTTCGCCATCACTGTTTCTCCTTTCGAGGTGATCTGCTTTGACGACTTAAAGGCTGATGTTTCCTGAGCGCCCTGCCTCCTGTGCGAGTGTTTTCCCCGCTGCGATTCATTGCAATATCAGACTCAACCAGAGTCCGAGCTTCTTCTTTGCTGAAGAAAAGCTCCATTCGACGATCACACTTACGTAACCCCACGCAACAAAATCGTTTTAAAACGAGTCTGTGCACAGAAAGCAAAGTCATTAGAGCGACAAATCCGAGGCATTTTATTTCTAAAATCTTTGTAGTGGCCCCGAGGCGATTTCATTAACACTGAACTCCAAACGACGGACGCCGAGCGACATTTGCCGCAACCACTTCATGCACTAATTTTTGCCTTGTTAAAACGGCCTAAATTATATAAACGGCAATTATGGGCGAATGCCTTGAGGTCCATGTACTGGCTGGGGCAAGGGCAGATTTATTAATCTAACCGGCCGAGCATCTTGGCCCCATGCCAATCGATACGTGCCACAGCCACTTCATGCACTAATTTCTGCCTTATTAAAATGGCCTAATTATATAAACAGAAATTATAGATGGGCCGACTGTCTTCGGAGTCAGAGCCCCATCGGCGCATGATGTCTTTAGGCCGAAAAAGCCTCCGGATTCGGAGCCCCATCGGCGCATGACGCCTTCAGGCCGAAAAGGCCTCCGCAGAAAATGCGCGTGTGCTGAATAAAATTTTCAACGAAGCAAAGTTGGAGTAAAATGAGTACTGATATAAATAACAAGCGCGCTACAAATTGAGAACTAAGCATTTTATTAAATTCGGCGAATAAATACATAATTTCACTTTCAATCTACGTAAGCATTACAAGGATTTCTTGGGTTTAGCGGCTTCTTCATCATCGCTCTTCTCAATTTCGAATGCGGAGAAGGGAAAATCATTCTGTTGATACAACAGAAAATGCCGTATCCAACCCTCCCGATTGGAGACTCGCAGCTTGCCGAAGCACCCTGATCCAACCGTGCCTAAATCCACGATTTTCACATTGGCAAACTTCTTCGGCGAGTTTCTCCTTGGTCTTCTGACCTTTCGGCCGTTATGGAAGCCTTTTTCATAGGCCGTACCCCTCGCAGTCTCGATCGCGAACATGCTAGCTGTATTACGATCAACGATCGCATCGCTAATCAGCCTCTGAGTAACCCTCTCTTCAACAACCGGATTGGGGTGGCTAGTTGATTGGGGCCCGACAGACTTGATTTTCCTTAGCTTGCGCTCGGCCTTCTCGGCGTGAGCTTCTAACTTCTGAATGCGTTCATCTCTCTGTTCTATGTCGCGGCGAGCGGCGTGGAAACGCATGCCGGTCTCATAAGCCGTGTACAGTCCCCTCACCGCCCCGTGAACGCCTTCACGAAACACTTCGAAATCCTGTCGACCTACCATCGACTACTGAACTTCGGCCAGGAAAATCTGTCGAGCAAACTCGACTGCCACATTCGGATCTCGAATGATCGAGTCCGCCTCTATTATTGGTCTATTACCCACGAAGACTGCAAAACTCAATGGGCGAGGAGTCGCGTCAGGTTGCCTGCCGGAACCAAGCTGAGGAGACTTACGTTGTGGCTGCTTGTCCCTCCTAGGCGACCTACTCCGACGACGAGGAGATTGGCGCCTCTCCCGATTCCTCGAAGTCCTACTACCCGTGCGTGAAGGTTCACCGCTTCGACTCATAGCTCCTCCCAGCTCAGCTAGAGCCTTCGCTTCACCTCTGTTGTTGAAGAAAAGTTTATTTGACATTTGTGCTTGTTTAATCTTCCTCAAACAGCTGGACTGAAATGCTGAATGAGTACATAAATAGGACCTTCATTCACGAAGTACACGCCCATTTATTCCCTACGGGGGCAGCACCTCCGAGGCAATCCCCTCAATGTTAAAGCGCCAACTACCCGGCACCGAATGAATCATATGCCCCAATCGTATCTATTCGGCGTTCTACAATCGCGAACCCGCTGGGGCAAGGGCAGATTCATCAATCTAGTCGGCTTAAGTGCCCCAGCCATTGCCCGAATCGATGCCTCAACACAAGGTTCTTATGGACGTGTTATTCGGCGTTCTACGATCGCGGACCCGCTGGGGCAAGGGCAGATTCATCAATTTAGTCGGTTTAAGTGCCCCAGCCGTTCCCCGAATCGATGCCTCAACACAAGGTTCTTATGGACGTGTTATTCAACGTTCTACGATTGCGGACCCGCTAGGGCAAGGGCAGATTCATCAATCTATTTGGCTTAAGTGCCCCAGCCGTTTCCCAAATCGATGCCTCAACACAAGGTTCTTATGGACATGTTATTCGGCGTTCTACGATTGCGGACCTACTGTGGCAAAGGCAGATTCATCAATGTAGTCGGCTTAAGTGCCTCAGCCGTTCCCCGAATCGATGCCTCAACACAAGATTCTTATGGGACGTGTTATTCGGCGTTCTACGATCATGAACTCACTGGGGCAAGGGCAGATTCATTGTTTTAATCAGATCGCTAAGCTTAGTCGGTTTGTAAGTCTGTCGTCTCACATAGTCTTTGAATTTTTTCCTAACCACTGATTCTCCTAATTGTCTACTCATACAATAAACAATACGAGAAATATCTTGAAAGCATATGAAATTTTCATTCATAAATTGGGCGCTAACAGCAGACATTTTACATATAAAAATCCAACACAGATGAAAATCTACTAAACAAAAACAGACATTGAAATCGAGAAAAATCTAACAAAACTAGAATGTCTCCCAAATCAAGTCTCAGGGTCAGACTCAAGCAGCTCAACGTCCACTTGCTCGTAGGGAATTGGCGTGGCCAATGTAACTCCAACGGCGACAAGGGCTGTGAGCCAGCCGTGTTTGAACCCCCGATTCTCGAATTTAGGGACTTCTTCTACATAGTCCTTAAAGGCGGAGCTCTTCCCAACCTCGAACGCCGCCGAGGACTCAGAGTCGGATTTCTCCTTAGCCTGCTTCAACTCTCCAAACTCGGCCTCCAGCTTGGCAAGTGCCTCCTTGGCTAACTTGAGCGACTCTTCGCTCGCATTTTCCCTCTCCTCGGCATCAACCCTGAGTTGATCAGCAGTTTTGGCCCTTTCCTTCTCAGCCTCGGCTCGCGCACTTTCCATCGCGGCTCTCATTGCCTCGAACTCCGCCTTGCTCCTTTGACCCTCAACTTCAGATTGCAAACGGCCAATCCTTTCAACAGTGTCATGCTGGCGACGGCCCAATTCTGTGGTCCTTCCAACCGTCTGCAAAACAAAGGATCGTCATGTGCTAAGAAACATCAAATGCAAACCAAACCAAAGATTTAGTCACGTACTAGAAAAACCGACTGGGCGGCTAATGCTATTGTCGCCAAATCCGGCTTGGCACGAAAGGTCGCCTTGTCAGCTGGCAAGGAGACCGAGGCAGCCAGGCTTAGTGCCACAGCTGCATCTTTCAAAGCCAACGCATCGGAGGAGATCGGTATATTTTTTTATCTTTGGCTCAATAACAAAAGGAACAACCACAGCCGACTCCACCAAGTGTGGCCGTTTTTCCAAGGGGCCCCCTTCGGAGCCGTCCTCACCCTCAGCACCTCGTTTTTCGCCCCGATCCTCTGAAATCGGCCGAATTTCCATAATCGGACGCTCGACCTCCTTTTCCGTCTCGGCCACGACAACGTGAGCCGTTTCTTGTACGACAACGGAAGCAATAGATTCAGTCGGGACAAGTCCGGAACAGATGGCTACGGCCTTTTGTTAGGCGGCCATGCGTTCGGCATTCCTTTTTCGTGCCATCTGCATAAGATTATCCACGGCCAACTCCTCCGGGTCCTCGACGATCGGTTCGGCAACTTGTCCTTCCACGTGCTTAGAATCAGACGATTCGAGGCCAATCTGCCTCAAGTTTTTGAAGCTGGGGAAGATGAGGGCCGTCAGTTGGTTATCGCCTCGCGTGATGGGAATATTATCTGCCGCCGAGAACGTCGTATAGGTTGGCTCGTGCCATAGGATAATGTGGGCTGCCCTCCCTTGTTTTTGAAGGTCTGGACAGCCGACGAACTGTAGCGCGATTTTAATTTCTGCAAGCACAACTTCGTCGTCTGAAGTCAACACTCTCTTCAAGTCGCTGCCTGCGTAGACAAAAGGATTAGGTGAGCAAAAGTGCCGAATACATGCATATGTAAGTAACAGAAACAGTGATTTGGTCGGCCACCTGGTTCGCCTTTTTGCCTTGGCACAGGATCTAGGCGATCTTCCCCTTCGCGGAATTCCCAATTACCATGGACTACGACCATCACGTCATTGACACGCTTGCCAGAGCTAGCAAGCATGGTCACTAAGTGATGGTCAGTGTCCTTGGCTCTAAGGAAGTAGCGTCCCAGACGGCTAGTAGACTTGGCTAGGACATAACAGTGCCGAATGGCGGGAATACCTAAATTAACTCTAAGACGCCGATTTATCTCTACAATGCCCATTATGATGCGGAAGAAGTTCACATTGGGCTGGGAAGGAATGAGACCCCAGTACCGAAGAACGACCCTCAAAAGTGGGTGAAGAGGAAAACGGACGCCACCCTCAGCAATTGATAGGAGAGGAAAGACGATTGTGTTCTCATCTTCCCTCACTATATCAGTAGTGCTGTCTGCCAAAAGTGACGGATGGACGTCGTCAGGGATGAAGAAGTGGCGTCGAAAGCCGGAGATTCGATCCGCAGAAAGGAGCTCCTTCAAATGTTTCGCCATTCTTGCCGACTCAAGGATTACGAAAAACTAAAATCAGATAAAGAGGGGGGATCAAAAAATGTAGGAGAAGAAAACTTACAGGAGGCGAAGGAAAGATCGAGAAACAAGGGGTTACAGAAGCCACAGAATGCAGGAGTCCCACTAGAAGACGAGCCAGATATCTTCGAGTATTCAGAGCATACATTTGAAGAGACAAATTCAAATCGCATTAAATGGAGGCAGCGTACGAAAAGGCGAAAAAGCGTTATAATGACCAAGAAGCATGTGCGCGTTCTGACACGTATCAGGAAGATGAATAACCGCCGGATTTCTAACCTCCAGACTAGAAGCCAAACACGCCGACTAACTGGTGCTAGTGAGGTGTTTGGGGGGCAATTGTGGGAGCCGAATAATTTTGGATCAACAGGAGCGGACCAATTCGGTCCAGAACATAACTTCTATTCGGTATTGACCCTATCCAATTGAGGGGCCGAATAAAAGGGCCAACGTTCCTACTAGTAAAACAAGGGTCGTGTAGAAGTACATGGCAAGGACTAGGAGTGGGCCAGGCCCCAGGGCCGCAAGAGAATACTATAAATACAAGATCTTTAGTCCTAAAGAGGTATGTGAGAATTACTGTGCTTAAATTAAAATACAAGCTTCCTCGAGTGTAGATACTAACTTGCCCGTCGGAGTGCTAATTCCGGTACCCCCGACCGGAGTGTTTATTCTTTTTCAGGTGACCAGAAAAGGATCACGAGTGTTCCCCGGGATCAGAAGAGTATTTCCAAACCACTTCCCCACATATCTGTATATAGGTATTCTGTATTTTTGTATCCATATATGTATATATATGATATGTATAAATTTTGAAAAAAATTTCAAAAGAAAAATCGAAAATAAATTCAAAAAGAAATTGTTAAAAAAAAAATTCAAAAAGAAAGCTTGAAATAAAAATTCAAAAAAAAAAATCAAAAATAAAAGAAAATAAAAAAAAAATGTAAAAGGAAATTTTCAAAAAAATCTAAAGAAAAAAAAGAAGAAAATTTTGAAAACAAATAAAATTTTGTGTTCATTTGTTGTGCATCTATCATGTTATTATTTTGCATTCATCATTGCATATTGTATGTCTCACATTGCCCCTTCGTGTTTTCGCAATCACCATCACACTTGCACTGTCTATTACATTTGTTATGCATGGTTACAATCCATTCACATCACCTCAATCCTTTTGGTTTTACCCTTTCATCCTTTATCCTGGTTGCAACCAGCCCCTATTTCGTATTGAGGTACGGTCTAGGTGTCGCTTGCTGCTTAAAACCCCATTTATTTACCTGGTTGAAAACCATCTCCGTATTTCGTATTGTGGTATGGTCTGGGTCTCACTTGTTGGTTAAGACCCATTTCATTTTCCTTTTACCCGGTTGAATTCAATCTCCTATTTCGTATTAAGGTACGATCTAGGTCTCGTTGTTTAATTAAAACCCTTTTGTTCCTTCCTCTCATGTGAGCGTGTTTAGATTGTATCCCTTTGTTTGTTTCATTTGCATGAGGTTTGCCTTACCACTGTTGCATTGCATAACATAAGTCATGAAAAAAAAAAAAAAAAAACAAGAAAATAAATTCAATTTTCAATTGCATTAATATATCATTTGCATGGTTACAACTATCACCGTCGTATCACTTGGCTATAATTCATTTACATCAACATTTGATTACAACCAATTTTTCATCAGTTTATGCTAGCCCCCTTCTTTCGAGTTATAGAATCAAACCACTCAATTTTGTACTAGCCCTTTTTCGGGATGATGAAACCATCAGTTTCTCGGATTAACAATCTTGACCACCATTGGTTAATACCTCCCTTTTCTTAGTTGAGACTATCATTGGTTAATACCTCCCCCGTTTTGGGATATAGGTTGAAATTATTCCTCGGCTACATCTCATTCTCTTATGTGAATGTGTTTGGAATGTATCTTTTGTTATGCTTCATATTACCTGTTGCAATGCATTGTAGATCGTGAATTTTTGAAACAAAAATGCCTTCGTAAATCGTGTAAGTTCAGCTTTCAAAATTTTATTTCAATTGCATATCATTTACATTTTGTCCTTGAACTATGTTGGTTTGATTCCTTGCAAAGAGATACATAGGAAACATTCGGGTTCAACCAACCTGCATTGCATTTTGTTTGTTTGCCCAAATCTTACGGCCTTGTCAAATAGGTCTGCTTCTAGTTTTGACATTCACTCACGTCAAGAAATGACTTCGAGTTATGTCAAAGAGGGGCAACTGTAAACACCCCATTTTGACCGGTCTTAAGACTTGGGCGTTTTCTTTTGATTGCCCGATAATGAAAATAAGAATGTGTTTCTCGAATAATTCCTAGTAAGAATGATGGAATTTGTGCTTCAATTCTAACCCCAAGCTTGTTTTGGCCAAGTGTATAAATCATGTTCAAAACTCTCTTTCGAAACTTTCTTTCTGCCCTATTTTCCAAATATTTTCGTAGTGTTCCGAGGCTCGCTTTTAGACTTCAAAATGAAACTTTTTTCTAAGGAATTTAAGCAATGAACAATATGAAAATAGGAGGAAAGAACAAGAATTCTGCTGGAAAACCCTGTTTTCCCTAAAAAAAAGAAAAATATTTCAGTGAATAATGCCGGTAAATAATGCCGATCAGCGCTATTCATGGCCGGCCGGCCAAAATAGGCTGGCCGGCAGGTGTTTTGGCCAATTTTGGCCAACCGGCCAGTGTTTTTGCGGGGTAGATCGTCTTTTGGCCGGTCAGCCAAAAAAGTGGTCGGCCGGCTACTTTTCCCAGAAGCATGGCAATTTTGGCAGAATTCTTGATGAAAGTCCATTTTAGATATTTTCTTCATTCATACATACACGAGGTGTATCAAGGACCCCTCCATGATCCTTCTTTGGCCTCTATTGTCAAAAGTAGGTTTGTTTTCTTCCATAAGGGTGGATTCCTTTTAACCACCCTTGTCACCATCAACTTTGTCTTCAACCACCTCATTGGCTAGGCATTCCATTGATTGTTGATATTCTATATGGAGAAAGAGATAGGATCAGATTAAAGAGGAAAAAGAGAATTGAATTGAGATATATATATATATATATATATATATAGAGAGAGAGAAAGAAAGAGAGAGAGAGAGAGAGAGAGAGAGAGAGAGAGAGAGCTTTGAGCCAAAACTTCCAAAACTCCAAAAACATACACTGATATTTCTTCTTCCACACACCAAAACCATCTCAAAGAATTCAGATATAGCCATATTCAAGAGCCTTGAATCAAAAGAGAGTGAGTGTTGTTCAATTTGAGAGAAGAACAGAGAGTTAAGGCAACTCCCCCCCCCCCCACACACAAACACAGCTAAATAACCAAAAACACCATTCGAACAACATTTTTGAATTTTCAACATGAGAATTGAGAACACACTCCCTACACTTGAAGGTGATCAAGAGGAATTTTGAAAATTGAATCCTTCCTTGGAATGTAGACTTTGCACTTTCTTTGTTTTCTAGCATTTCTTGCATTTTCTTTCTTGTATTGTTTTTTCTTGCTTCAATTTCATGTTATAAACTTGTTGTAAGCTAATTGGAAGTGGTTAGTTGAGCCACTTGCACACTTCCCATTTGTTTTTCTAGTTTTCGGAACAAAAACAGAGCATTTGGCCTAGCCTGAGTGGCTGGCCAGCCACTTAAGTAGGTGGCTGGCAGGTTTTGTGGCTAGTCGGCCACCCCTCTCTTGGACAAAATTTGGCAACTTTCCAATGTTGTGTAGACTTGTCTCTGATGGTCTCTAAGACCCCTCGAAGCTCCTATATTTGTTGTTTTTGTTTAATTAGAGAGTGTTTGTGAGGATTTAAATTGTTGTAACATATTTTTCTCTTTTCCCCCTATTCGGATTTGTAATATTTCAAAACGATGTAATAATTCCCCAACCCTGCTTCTTTTCTATCCCGTTCTTTTATGTGCTTTCTATAATCTATACATATGCTGAATATTTTGTTTTGTCATCATATCCATACTTTGCATCCATGTTTCATGCATCTTCATTCGGCTAAGTTTGCATTTATGGATTTAATTAATTTCTATGTGATTATGTGCGCTATCTCATGTTCTTGAGATGATTCGCATGTCATATCTTATAAGCCGAATCTTTAGTTGCATCTCATGTGTGAATTGCATTAAGATTTTGTATATAAGATATGCATATTTTGCTCACTTTGTTTTGTAACTGTTTACGGGGCGTCGGTAAATATGTAAGTTTTTATACTTTAGCATCCTGCTTGTGTGCGTGTTTTTTTTTACTATGTTCTGCATCTTACCACGAGACTACTTGCTTACTTGATATAACTGTATGAATGCCGGTGGATGGAGGTTATGTCGCTTAATTTGGAATGATGTTGATTTTTCATATTTGTAAACTCAATTTCTTTAGGTTGTACATTTTCAAAACTCTTTCAAAACACATGAAATCAAGTTGTTCCAAAATAAATGGCATAGTCTATACTTGTATGCTTCACATAGCAAATTTTAGGATTTATTAAATAACCGGAATATGAACATATAAAGTCAATAAAACTTATATCATGATTTAGTAGAGACCAATCTTTGATTGGGTGAGTGAGGGTGTTCAATTAATGACTTTCCCTCCCTCATACTTAAGGTTCCGAGCCAATCATCTTTAGTTACGACGAACAGTGGCCTTGAAATGAGTTATGGGTTTCCTAATTTTCCTAAAATATTAGATGGTGACTCTAAGATCTGGTGATGTAGTCCATTTTTGACAAAGAATTTGTAATAAAATGGATTTTCTATAAAAGTTGCCAAATCTGGACTTTTAACTATGTTTCACATTGCACTCGTGAGACTAAATCGAAGCAATCGAGGGTCCGAACTATTTAACACGCACGGGTACCTCCCAGGTGATGTTATAGCAGGGAAGCCCTTAGATCCATTCTTAATCAACAGTAAGGACAACAATTGTCAGAGATAAGGACATAAGTCTAGCCTATCCAAACGACACAACCGTCCGATGATCTTAATCAGACAGATGAAGCGTTCGGTAAGTTGGCCACTAACACCTAACATAATCTAAGCCGCCCACGGCAAGATCATCCAACGACAAAGGATCAAGACAACCTAGCCACTTGCCCGACCAACGTCCAGGGACAAGCAGAGCCCTTAGATCAAGATATCAATCCAACAGCCGAAACCCAAGATAACAATATTATAAAAGAAGGAATAAGAAAGAACAAAAGGTAACTAAAACTCCCTCTTGAACAAAATACTATATGGTCGATCAGAATTTTGATTTGATTGTCGAGGAGTCCTTCCGACCATCTTTGGTCAGGAGTGATCACTGATGAATTGGTTTCTCTTTGCAAAGTAAATGAATGGGTACTTCATCTCGCTTTTCCTGTGGAGAAAATTTCTACCTTTTACATTACCTTAAACAGGACCTAATGGAATATTAAAAAACAAGATGAGTTAAATGGAACATAACATTTAGAAATATGACTTATTGAAAAATGGTCCAAAAGCATTTACAAAATACAAAAATAAAAGTTATGAATTAAAAATTTTAAAATCTAGTTTTGAAAATCCAAACTAAGCTGAGTGTAATTTTAAAATATTTTGAATAAATTACAAATACACCTCCTGATATTATTTAAAATGTAAATTGCCCTTTGTGCTTCTAAAAATTACATCTCGCCCCTTCAAATTTCTAATATCATAACAAATGAATTTTTTATTAAAAAAATTATTAAGTCAATTAATAATTTTTAATGATATCATAAATATATTTCAATTAACAATTTGGATATTCTTTCACTCTTTAGTCTTTATTTTTCCACCCTCTACTTTTTTGATATTCTTCCTAATTTAAATTCTTAATATATAATAGATTTAGCATTTGAATAGGAATATGCCATTTGTTGGAGAAGTTATTGGTTGGCCTTCAAGTACCGTCACGGGGTGCTCCGTATGTGTTCTCATTGGTAATGAGGATAAAACTCATGATTTTGTATTTGGTGATTAGAAAATATGAAGACAAATTTAGCCAAAACCCCTCAATTGGACCCTTGTTTGGTGAAAATAACAAGTCCAATTTATTTTGCTTCATAAACTCCTAAGTAAGACACATAATTGAGTAAAGATAAAGTAAAATATCTTTTTTTATTTTTTCTTGGATAATATTTGCAAAGTAACATGTTATTATGAAGTAGATAACATATTACTGTCAAATAAAATAACATGTTACTGTTTACATCAATTTCAACCATAACAATAATTCTTTTTTTAAGATTTTTATAATCAATATGCATCTTATTTTATAAATTTTGATAAAAGAATTCTAAGAATACTAATTTGATTAAAAACGATCAAAAGTTGTATTATTTTAAAATTTAATATTTTAATAATAATAATAATATGTGTTAGGCTTTTTAACAATTTTTTTAAATATATATCCTTAATATATTAAAATTTTATTATAAAAAAATTTTGACTAATTTTTTAAACACGAAGAAATATAAAAATTTATAATTATCTAGAGACATAACACGTCATTCGTCTAGGCCAATTATTTATATATCTTTAATATATTAAAATTTTATTATAAAAAAATTTTGACTAATTTTTTAAACACGAAGAAATATAAAAATTTATAATTATCTAGAGACATATCATTCGTCCAATTATTTATATATCTTTAATATATTAAAATTTTATTATAAAAAAAATTTGACTAATTTTTTAAACAGGAAGAAATATAAAAATTTATAATTATCTAGAGACATAACACGTCATTCGTCTAGGCCAACTAATTAATTTTTCATTTGTTGCGTGGGAATCCTTCCGTTCAAAGCAATCTAATCTGATAAAGGTGTAGAGCTCCTATGTTAATAAAAAAGGTAAATTACACCCGCATTTTTCCCAGATTTATTTAGGAGTTGTTTAGAATGTTCTAAATAAGTGTGTTTTTTATCTTTTTACGAAAAGATATACAGAAAAGTAGAGAAGTGATGTGATCAAAAAAAAGATAAAAAGATGAATTATTTTTGAGTTGTCAAACTTGACCTTAAATTATAAATTATTTTTTATAATTTTAAAATTATTTTTAATAATATTATTTATATTTTAAATAAAATTTAAGAATATATTTATAATTTATTGTAATAAAAAAAATAAAGATAAAAGGTGTAGAGTTCCTATCTATCATCTCATCTACAATTACAGAGGCCCTTGCCACCACCTCTAGAGTCTGGTCACCAACGTCGAACCACCTCTAAATTTATCCCCAAAAACAAAAAGGAAAAAAGAAAAAAAAAATGATCCCTGTAACCTCCTCAATCATTCTCTCTCTTCTCCTCTCTCTACTCTTCACCCCTTCGGCCTCCGAGGTTTCCATTTCTGTATCACCACAAACCCTCTCCAAATCAGGCGACCCAGTCAAAATCCAATGGTCCGGCGTTGATTCTCCCTCAAAGCTCGACTGGCTCGGCATCTACTCACCCCCCAACTCCTCCTCCTCCGACTTCATCGGCTACCTCTTCCTCTCCACATCCCCAACCTGGCAATCCGGGTCGGGTTCCACCACCATCCCCTTAGTCAACCTCCGATCCAACTACCACTTCCGGATCTTCCGATGGACCGAGTCGGAGATCAACCCCAAGCGCCGGGACCACGACAACAACCCCTTGCCTGGCACCAAGCACCTCCTGGCACAGTCCGCCGAGCTCGGGTTCGAACCGGGTCGGGGGCCCGAACAGGTCCATTTGGCTTTCACGGGTCGCGAGGATGAGATGAGGGTGATGTTTGTGAGCCAAGATGGGAAGGAGATGTTGGTGAAGTATGGGTTGAGGGCTGATGCGATGGATCAAAGTGTGGGAACGCGGGTGGGTCGGTATGAGAGAGAGGACATGTGTGATGCACCTGCCAATCAGAGTGTTGGGTGGAGAGATCCTGGGTACATTCATGATGGGGTCATCACCAATTTGAAGAAAGGAAAGAGGTATTATTACAAGGTAATTTATTGTTGTTGCATTAATTTGATCTATTGGTAGGTATGTATTTATTACTTATTATTACTAGTGTTGTTGAAGTATTTGGATTGATGATTCCATTGAAATCTTGTTTATTGGTTTAACAATTGCAAGGCAATTTGGGTTGGTGAATTCTTCCCATGAAAATCCTACTTGTTAGCTATTTTTTATGTTTTATTTTAATTAATCTTTGTTCATTTGTCACATCTTGGATCACTCAACATTAGGTTGGTTATCAGATCAAATCAGTAGCTTGTGAAGTTTTTATTTTTTTCTTAGGGAAAGACTATGTGCACTTTATAACTAAAGAAAATTGCGTAACTTCATACTTTCTGAACTTTCTGAGTTGTAACCATTAAAAGCGATAAGCGCACCAAGGCGCCAAGGTCTCCTGAGGCCTTAGGCGCAAGGCGAAGTGCTAGCTTCATTGAAGTAAGGCGCACCATGGCAAGTTGAAATAATATAATTTAATATGAGACATATAAGCAAATAACTAACTGGTATAACATAAACAAAATGAAATATTGAATGTTTTAAAAAATAAATACCAACAAATATCGCTATTTTAACATAGGTAAATGAGTATAAGCATGCATTTCAAAACATAAAACACGACTATCCATGATCTAAAGGTCAACTAATAACAATATTTCAAGTTTAAGCATGCATTTCAAAACATCAACAAATTAAACCAATAAAACATAAAGTCTTTGCTTCCATTTATCCAATGAGGATCTAACAATCATCATCATCCTCAATATCAATAGCCCGCAACTCATAATCTTCTTCTTCGTCATTGGATTTGTATCCTTCTACTTTTTCCTTTTGTCTCCTCTGAATCTGCCTCTTCCTCATCTATCAATTGATGTGCATTTGATGATCTAGAACCCCTGGCCTTGCCCTCGACGCCGATGGTGTCTTTGAAGTTGTTCATCTAGTTCGCTTATTTCTTTCCCGAACTCTAGAAGCTCTAGCAACATCACCCTACATCAAACTTTCATCATCAAACACATTATCGTTAGCGTTATCTTCATCCTCTTCTCCATCCATCCTCCCAACCAACCACTCATTGCTTTCATCAATATTTGTTAAAGTGATGGGATCAAGTGTGTCACGCATATCGTATCGACGTCTTAATTGTCTATTGTACTTAATAAATGCCAAATCAGTGAGACGTCGTTGTTCCAACCTATTTTTTTTTTTTTGTTGTGCAGCTACAAGAATAAGAGAATGCATTCAAATTTACTATATGAGAAGAAAAAAAGGAAAAAAAGAAAAAAAGAAAAAGTGAAGGAATTCACCAAACTTGAGGTAGATGCTCACATGCTCAAATACACTCCAATTTCTTTCACAACCAGGTGCACTACAGGTTAAGCTAAGAATTTTTATGGCAAACTTTTGCAAATTTGGGGCTGAAGAACCATATGCAGACTACCAATCAGCTGTGAATTGCAACTAATTTTAGCACAACTAGAAACTTTTGATTTAATCTAGAGGCATGGAAAAGTTAATGGTGTAAAATGGATTACCTAGTGCCCTTGCCATTCTCTGCCTAATTGCTAGTGGCATCGCAAAGAGACCTTCAGATTTTGTATAAATGCTCATCTCTTGAGTGATTTTATCTTGAATGTCAGTGCCTCGAACCAACCTTGACACACGCTTATACAACCCTGACGTGATTTCAGTATCATGCTCAATACTTGGATTAGCATAGAAGAACTCCGGATTAAAAAAATGGCCAGCTGCATGAAGAGGTTGATGTAATTGGATATTCCACCTATTGTCAATGATTTCAAAGATGTTTTTGTATTTTTCTTTTTCATTAAATGACTTTGCAATACTTTCTTTAGCCCGATTCATAGCCTCATAAATGTATCCCATAGCAGGCTTTTCTCAGAATCAACCAACCTGAGCACGTGCACAAGTGGACCTTAAGAGCATATTCCAAGATGATGGCATCAACATAATCTGTGTTGCTTGTTTACCCTTTGGCTTGTTTGCCCATTTGGAGCTTGTCCAGTCCTCCGAAGTGAACATCTTTCTCAAGTTGTTTTTTGGTTGATGAATCCTAGATAGAGTGAGAAAGGCTGTTGCAAATCTTGTCTTTGTAGGCTTGACCAAATTCTTTAACTGTGTAAACACCCTCATCATATTCAACACACCTAGATGGTTATAAATATAACCGTGTACCCGAATAGTGCTGTCAAATGTCTTCTTCATGTGTGGCAATTTGAAAATATCTTCCAGTATCAAATCCAAGCAGTGAGCACATGGTATCCAAAAGAGGTGTGGTCTCTTTGCCTCCAAAAACTTACCTATTAAAATTATAGAAACAAAACACAGAAGATTATTTAATGACAACTAAACTAACTAACTAACTAACTAACTAACTAACTAGTAAGTACATATTTTATAAGAATCAAGACAAGATTCTTACCAGCCAACACATTAGCTGAGGCACTACTTGTGATAATTTGGACTACATTAACTTCTCCAACATCATCCACAAACTTATCAAGTAGTTCGAAGAGTTTTTGCCCATCCTTTGAATAGCGTGAAGCATCGATGGACTCAACAAACATAGTTTCTCTAGGACAATTGACTAAAAACTTAATCAAAGTCCTCCCATTTTGCGAAGTCCATCCATCTGACATCAAGGAACACCCATATTGCACCCATTCCTCTTTATGAATCTTCATCAACTCATTTGTATGATTCAACTCTTTCTTCAGATATGGAACCCGCACTTCATGGAAACTAGGAGGTTTCATACTAGGACCATACTGTCCAATAACTTCAATCATTGGTCCAAAGCTGTCATAACTGACTGCATTAGAAGCCATACTTGCATCATACATCCACCTTGTGATTCTTATCATTGCTCGGTCTCTTAATTCTTTCTTGTAAGGATCATTGTGATCAATTGTTTTTTGTTTTCCTTTTCTATTTTGCACCACAAAATCAGGATTGGGAGTGTAGAATACATCCATGGGCCCCTTTGTCTTCAACCTTTTTGATCCAGCAAAAGAACTATTTTGATTGCTTGGCAATGATTTACCACTTGGTCCACAAGGCCGATGAATCTCAAAAGCAATGTTATCTTCATCCTCTTCAAGATCATTGTTCATCTCATCAAAATGAGGCAACAAGTTGATTTGCACTTTTTGTGTTTTCTTGTTTCCCATGTACTCTTTTATCTCTTCCCGTACATCAGGTGGACATTTTTGACAAGCTGTGACATACCTTGAACTTCCAACAAGATGTTTGACTCTATAAACCCCCCCATTAGATACTTTACTACAAAAATTACACTTGAATTGATTTAGGTTCTTAGGATCTAATTGATGTGCATATTTCTATGCAGGATCTTTTCTTGTACTTTTAGATGCCATCTAAATCATAAGAGTAGAGAAGAAATAGAGCAATTCATAATAAATATTTGATAGCAGACCAGAGAAGGCAAAAAAAGAAAAAAGAAAAAAAAAGGAGAGAGAGAGAAGAAGAAAAGCAAAAGAGCAGAAAATAAAAGAAAAAGAAGGCGGCGGCATATAGGTATAAGCAGAAAAGAAGGGACGAAGAAGAAGAAGAGTGACGAGGAGAAGAATAGATGAAGAAGAAGAAGACGAAGAAGAAGAAGACTGGCAAACAAACATACGAAGAGAACAGACGGAGAGAAGGGGAAGAAGAGATGAAGAAACAAAGAGAAGAACATACCTGCACATCCTGGGCTAGAAGACGACCGACGTCTGCACTGGAAGACGACTGGAAGAGAAGAATTTCCTTGGAGATTTGGATTAGGGCTTGGTGTTTCTTCTGTCGTCTGATTTGGGGCTAAATTGACAAGTATATTTGAAAGAAATGATCTGCTGTAGCTGATCCATGAAATCTTGGTGGTCCAATTCGAATTAAAAATAAAAAAAACCTCTCAAGGCCTGCGCTTTGGGCTTAAATGCGCCTTGCTCGAGTCGTGCGCTTTAATCGTGCCTTAGTGAAGTCCCCTCGCCTTGACCACTGCAAGGCGCAGAGGGTGGGCATGGCTGGGCTTTGCGCCTAGGCACTCTTTTAATAACAATGGTCGTAACTAAAAAAAAAAAGTTATAACCAGAGGCATTACCAAAGATCTCAGGAGTCGTAACTAAAATAAGATCATAATTAAAGAAGAAAAATCGGTTATAACTAAAGAGCTAAATAGCTTAACTTAGGAGTGCATATGGTAGGAGTTTGTACTGTAGAATTTCCCTTTTTCTTAATATACATTTTTTGTTCAATTGCTTTTTGTTGCTTCCTTTTCCAATTTTTTCCTTAATAATTAATGATTAACCACGTCTTTTTTTTTGGTGGCTCAGTGAATATGGGTTTTGTTTAATGATCAAAATGTCTTTATTTAATTACATTTAACTAATAACAATGACATCTACTTTGTTTCAGCATTTGGTACCTTTTTTTCCCCCAATTCGTTTATACTCATAATATTAGAGTTTGATTAGGATGCAATTTTACTGTCACTTTTTGGAAGTTATCAGACATTATTATTTGAATACAGTAATCTCTTTTAAATAGGGCATTCTTCAATACTTCTGGTTTGTTACACGGTCCAATTTGTTAGGTTCTATAGGTGCATGGAAGATGTGGGTGTTACTCTTCTTTGTTACCAAACTCCCTTTCTCATATCAATTGGCTTTGTCTTTGGTATCTCCTACAGGAAATTAGAGGTTTGTTTAGCAGTTGTGTTAAGGCTTGTGGTGTCCATTATATGAATATATATAGGCACACATTTATGGAGATATATTTTAAACACTTCAATGATGAGTTTTGCTGATTAAGTAGTTTCTCATTCGCCTTCTATTCCTTTTTTATTTAGTGAGAAATGATTCATTGTTATGGTTGATAGTTGTCTGGGACCATGTCTTCTTGATTTTATCATGAATAAAAAGATTCAATGTTTTCATGGCTTGTAGAATCCTTCTTTCATGTATTGCATCACCCATATTACCTATAGTGCTGTACGATTTTCATGCCAACTGTTTGTAGTTGAAAGACAATACTCCTTTTTGAGTTAATTGATCTGGATTTTGAGGATCTTGCTCAGTGGCGACTCCAAAATTTTTTACAAATTCTATAAAATACTAATTGGCAACTTTTTTTCTCCTTTGATTTTGTTTTTACTCTTATTCCCATCTTCTTCTTCCTTGTTCAGGGAGTTTTGAAAAAAAAAAAAAAAAAAAAAAAAAAAAAAAAAAAAAAAAAAAACTAACGACTTTTACCACAACAATGATGTCCATAGATCAAATTATTTCTTAGATTAGATTTCACCTAAGAAGTACGGATACTTCTAAGAAAGTAGTGTATCCATATCGTGTCCATGTTGGACATCGACACTCATTGGACACTTCTTGACAAGTGTTTGACACTTTGTCAAAATGTGTCCTACTTTTCAATTTTTTTTTTTAGATCTGAACACTCTTCGGACACTCATGTCCATTGCTTAAACACACTTGTTCACCGATTAGACACACATAGTGTTTTAAAAGGCGCGCCTAAGCGCTCGCTTGGGCATGAGGCGCATCAGACAGCTTGAGGCGAGGCTCAGTAGGGAAGGCGCATTTGAGGCGCGCGCTTTAGACTTAGGTGCGAGGCGCACGCCTTGTGCACTTCATTTAATTTTTTTCCTCCATCCTTATTCTTTGTGTGTGTAACCATATGGAATTACAACCCCTTTAATATAAAATGTACACATGCTTTGATCCCCAATTTTCATATTAAAAAAAGCTCTAGGCATTAAGCAAAAGCTGTGGGATTGCAAGATGAATATATGGCTTTGGGATTCCTTTCAACGTAGTTAAATACCAATAGGGCCAATGATTGAACCTATCAGGCAATTTGGTTCCAATTTAAAATTAAAACCACTAAGGTATTATATGGTGTAAATTCTTTATCTAAAAAAAAAAGTATGAATCACGTTAATAAATTGATAAAGAAAGATAAATAGTGTAGGGCAAAGTAAGATTGAATGTTATTTTTTAGAAAATTTGAAACGTTGAATGTTATTTTTCATGATTTTTGAAATATTGAATGTCGTTCTGTTTTTTTTTTTTTTTTTTTTTTGAAATTCTAAGAAGAATACTTGTTTTATGTTAAAATTTTCGCCTATATTAATATTTTGGTTATCTTCACCAACTTGCGTCTCATTTTGGTGAGGCGCGCCTCGCCTTGCGCCTTACGCTTAAGCTCCTGGAGATCTTAGCGCCTCAATATGCCTAGATCTTTTTAAAACACTACATGAAGCTAATTTAACCAACAACGTAGACAGTTCAGATCATCAGTGTGGAGTTGGGACTCACGAGAGAGGTATGGAGAGATGATGGAGAGGTGCTCATCCCTTATTTGAAGCCTCTCTCCCCCCTTAAGAATTTATATGTAATTTTGAAGTTGGGCTGAGAATTATCTAATTAATTCTACAGTTATGCTAATAAATCCTCAAGCTGTTGTATGGCTAGCTGTAAGGCTTTTTGTTTTATAGTTATTTGTCTATTTATTTGTGTGATTTTCAAACTATAATGTACTAGAGATCTACGGAGGCTAATGATAACAGAAATTGATATTTTAGTTTTTGATATTCGAATTCTTGTATAAGCTCAGTACTGGATCTGATTTTAATTCTAAAAGTTCTTCTAAAAGCATAAAATTTTGATTTTAAAATTATTATATGAAAAATATTTCCTTGATATTTCTACTCAGGTTGCTCTCCTTATATTCTAAAATTCTTTTTTTTATTTGGTAATACTATTTTTAAGCAATGTTTGCTTTCATTATATATACTCCCACCTTGAAACTAAGCCTTGTTTAACGTAGTATATTTTTATTTTCTATTTCTTACCTTTCCCTTTTTGCCTACAATTTACCTTCAATGCCTAATCACGGCTCACACGGGCTCTTCAACTAAGGTCACTCAATAATAAAATAGAAAACAATAGATACTATGAATGTGCAAAGCATGCAATATTAATGAGCAAACAAGCATTTCATAAACTTAGTTTTTCTAAAAAGAAAATAAATTTTAAAACATAAGAGTTACCCTTTTGAAATATCTAAGGAAAAAGAGAGATTACTCACACTTCATATTAATATGTAGTATACTTACAAAGATTATATTACAGACTTTGAGATTCTGGGAAACCTTGAAAGATTTGAACACTTGGAATTTTTTAGACAAAGACTAGAGTAGGGGAGTTGGAGAAAATTTTTGCAACGAAGAGTGGCGAGAATTTTTTCATTGTTTCATCCGTTGGCATGAATGCCAATTTATACAATACATTTGATAGATACAAACAAAAATCAAAGACTTACTACGTCTAATTTTTGAACAAAAAGTCTAAAAGACTAGTCAAGCCTAGTTATAAGCTTTACAAAATTTATATGTAATAAATACAAGGACTTTGACACCTTTTATGACCACCTATTACTCTAGACACAATTATATCAATAAAGGGTTAGGACAATGATGTCGGGTACTGCTTTGGGCCCCATTGCACATCATTTAATCCTCCTATCTTGATAAAATTTCGACATCATAATTTATTACAAAACACGTGTAAGGATTCTCACAGCTTTTCTTTAATGAAGCAGGGTAGGGGTTATCTGCTCTATTAAAGTAGTGAGTGAAGGAGAAGCCTTGACAGACGCAAAAATTACAGACACATAATTTACAATTTTGTGGCTCGAGAGAGGCCTTATCTTCTACAGACTCTTGTCTTTTTTCTTCCGAGTATCTTGATGCCAATAATTGATGTGGGCATATGGATACTTGGATGATGAATTGAATCTTCAAGGCAAATCTTCCGTGGATACAAAAAGATACAAAAATTCAAAGTGTCAAAAAGTCTAAATCCTATGAAACTAAAACTCCAAAATAGTAAATGAAATATGGACTTTGTGACTATAATACTTCCAAGATCTCTAAAGAGTTTATGGAGTGCACTTTTTTTTTTCTTTTTTTTTTTTTTTTTTTTTTTTTCACCCATACATTCTATCTTCAAGATCTGCTGCTGAGAGTTGATTGTAAAAATCTTTCCCATTATCTGGTTCATTCTTCCATTGGTTACCATTTTCTTCCATTACTGGTGAATCATGAGAGACACTATGCTGATAGTTGGGGTATCGGCTTTCATCGAGAAATGTTTCTTTGCTGAAGGGAAAACCTGGAATGGCTAAGTTACAGCATATCTTCTGATTTTTATCTTCGCAGACGAGATTACCATAGTTTCCATTATATGCTAATAGAGGATTACTAGCAAATTTCTTCCATTTGTTGAGTTAATCTAGTGAAAATTTTCTGCATGGCCAGGGTCTTCGAGTGAGAAGTCCTGGGTATCTTAGAAATGTCGAACTTCCTCTGAGGTACATTTTATGCTTAGTTGGAATGCACCTTATTCCTTTCCATTCTAGTAGCTTGCTATCAATCAATGCTTCTACAAATGGATGATGCTCTTCCATTACACAAAGTACTGAATGAGCAAGTTTATTTCCAAAATTATCTATCTGACCTGGATCTGAAAAAATTATTCTAGAAACAAAGCCGTAATCTAACAATTGTGCGGCTGTTAGATGACGCATTTTGCCTCTAATCTCTATCTCTAATGGCTCAAAAGTTGTTAGATTTATCTGGCAAAGGCAGATACTGAAATCTAGATTACACTGACATCTTCCAAAATATTCTGGCCTAGCTATACATTTTTCTTCTTGTAAATAGGGTTGTTCTTCATCCTCGTAGAGATAAGTCCATTGATATGCCATACTAGGGCACTCAACTCCTGTTATGGAGAGGTCTTAAAGAAACTGCTATATAGTGACTAATTCACTATTTCTGCTATCTTCGGCTAGGGAGGGTGTATATATAGGGTTTACGGTCTTCTATTTCTCGGCTTTTCTCACAAAAAGATTGAATGATAGAATGCCTGAAGAAATACATTCTAGCACTCAATTGTTCGAATTCCACACTGGTGAGTTGTCTGATTTCTACGTTTAGAACGGGAGTGAGTGCTTTATCTGGAGTTAGCTTTTTAAGTTGGCTGATTAGGGTTCGAATGGTTGCTCTCAATTGTTTTTCTTCGCCTCAGAGCTAGTCTAGCTCTTCACTGACCTTTTTGCCTTCATCCATAATTTTCTTGAAATTTCTGATAAGGCCTTTACAATGTCTGCACATTTGAAGAGGATTTTGAAAATCTAGCTGAGGGTTAGTACTACTGCTTCCTATTATCTGGCTAACTGGAATTCCACTAGTAGCAAGAATAGTTGACTGCATCTTGCTCAATGTGTCCAGATAATCTTTAGCTATTTGGCTAATAAAGTAACTGGTTCTTATTTGTCTACAAGCATATGTAATCATAAAATTCTTTAAACTTGAGGTACAGGAAATTTTTTAACTAGAGGTTAAACTTCTATACAATCATGGTAAATACCAAGCTTGGTTCCTTTAGCTACTAAATAGAAAAAAAAAAACTTTTAGAAAAAGGTTTGTTCTGGATTTTTGAAAAATATATACTAAGACAGTTAAGGCTGACAAAAATATGGGAGGATTGAATGACATGCGATGGGGCCCAAAGCAGTACCCGACATCATTATCTTAGCCCTTTATTGATATAATTGTGTCTAGAGTAATAGGAAGTTGGTCATAAAATGTGTCAAAGTCCTTATATTTATTATATAGAAATTTTGTAAAGCCTATAACTAGGCTTGACGAGGCTTTTGGATTTTTTGTTCAAAATTAGACGTAGTAAGTCTTTAGTTTTTGTTTGTATCTATCAAATGTCTAGGAAGCACGGATACAGATATGGGATACGATATGATACGGATACGGCAATATGGAAAAATTTGAAAAACTAGGATACGGGTACAACGGAGATACGTTTGTAAAAAATATTATTTTTATAATTTTTAGTAATGCAGTATGCATAAAAATAAAACCTAAAGCAAAGCACAACTTGATAAAGAAGAAAGATTCCTATAAAATTGAGAGTCTTCAAGATCAATAGCTTCAACTTATTCCCCTTCATCAGTGAATATCATAGGACTCTTAGCTAAAGCTAAAAAATCATTCTTAAATAAAAATTTCAGCAAATATACTTTTTTAAGTCATCAATGATAACCTAGGAAGCGCGGATACAGATACGGATATGGCGATATGGAGATGGCGATATGTCAAAATTTGAAAAAGTATGATACGGGTACGGTAGGGATACGTTCGTAAAAAAAAAATATTTCTATATTTTCAATAATGTAATATGATTGAAAATAAAACTTAAAGTAAATTAATAAATAAAGAGAGGGATTCCTATTAACCTAAAAGTCTTCAAACGTTCGTAAAACATCCAAAACTAAAAGCAAAAGCAAAAGCAAAAGCAAAAGCAAAAGCAAAAGCAAATGCAAATTAAACATCATCCTTACATACCAACACCAAAAAAAGAAAGAGTAGAGAGAAGAAATGTGAGAATGAGAAAGCGAGAGAGAAGTGAGAGAGACAATAAGGATACATCAATTTGACAAATTCTATTATTTTAACTCTCACTATATTTCTCTTGTCAAAGAACTAAACAAAATATTATAAATAATATGTAACTTCGAGTATTCGATACGTCAAAATAAGTATCCGATACTTCAAAATTAATAAAAAATTAATAAAGAAGTATTCGATACATTTAAGAAGTATCCGATACGTATCCGCGAGTATCCAAGGAGTATCGGTATCCGTATCCGATACGGATACGTCTCCCTTTTTGAAATATCCGTGCTTCATAGTCAAATGTATTGTATAAATTGGCATTCATGCCAACGGATGAAACAATGAAAAAATTCTCCACGCTCTTCGTTGCAAAATTTTTCTCCCAACTCCCCTACTCTAGTTTGTCTAAAAAATTCTAAGTGTTCAAATCTTTCAAAGTTTTTCAGAATCTCAAAGTCTGTAACATAATCTTTGTAAGTATACTACATATTAATATGAAGTGTGAGTAGTCTCTCATTTTCCTTAGATATTTCAAAAGGGTAACTCTTCTGTTCTAAAATTTATTTTCTTTTTGGAAAAACTAAGTTTATGAAATGCTTGTTTGCTCATTAATATTACATACTTTGCACTTTCATAGTATCTATTGTTTTCTATTTCATTATTGAGTGACCTTAGCTGAAGAGCCCGTGTAAGTCGTGGTTAGGCATTGAGGGTAAATTGTAGGCAGAAAGGGAAAGGTAAGAAATAGAAAATAAAAATATACTATGTTAAACGAGACTTAGCTTCAAGATGAGAGTACATGTAATGAAAGCAAACATTGCTTAAAAATAATTTTTCCAAATAAGGAAAAGAATTTTAGAATATAAGGAGAGCAACCTAAGTAGAAATATGAAGGAAATATTTTTCATATAATAATTTTAAAATCAAAATTTTATGCTTTTAGAAGAAGAACTTAGAATTAAAATCAAATCTAGTACTGAGCTTATATAAGAATTAGAAGATCAAAAACTAAGATATCAATTTCTGTTATCATTAGCCTCCGGTAGATCTCTAGTACATTATAGTTTGAAAATCACACAAATAAATAGACAGATAATTATAAAACAAGAAGCCTTATAGCTAGCCATACAACAGCTTGAGGATTTATTAGCATAACTGTAGAATTAATTAGATAATTCTCAGCCCAACTTCAAAATAGTGGTAAACCACTAACTCATTCCAAAAATTGGTATCAGGGCAGTGTTCGATTTTAGGACAGTTTATGCAGTTTGCTTACGGAAATAGAGTAGTTTTTATTATTGGATAATTTAGTTATAAATTTCATATTATAATAGCTTTTAATAATTTTAAAGTAGGATTTAATTTTGTGTATGAAAAGAATAGAATACTTAGATTTAGAACTCAGTAATTATAACCATCGCCTTAATATATAGATAAAAATAAATTTCGTTGTAATTTTGAAGAAACTTTTACACATCAGCTCTATAGCGAACATAATTCTCAGCTAAATAGTATTATAGATCATCAGATTAATTTTACAGAAAATATTAAAAAGGACGTAGAAAAAATCAGTAATCTTTTTACTTCATCTATAGACCATCTTCGTAATATTCGCAGTATAATTAAATATCAAGATAAAAAATTAGATTATATCCAAGATCAGTGTAGTTCAATCCTACAAAAACGAATAGATTTAAATTTAGAAAAATTCCCCAGCAAGCTATAAATAGAAACTCTAATTTCAACCATAAATATTAGTAGCTCGAAGCAAATAGAGTTAGAATTTAAGCAACTAATTGAAGAAATTCATAATCAGATAAATCAAATAGCTAGACAAATAGAATAGATCAATCAAATTCAAGATAATTTAAAACAAAAATAGAAATTTTAGAACAATTAATAAGATCTTAATTTATGAGTAGTGATAAAAAAGCTAATAGAGATTATCAAATTGTTTTAAAACAAGCAGAAGACTTTCATAATAACCCAGAAGGAACTAGTAGCTATCAAGGAATAAATCAGTCAGATAAAATGTTTGTAAGACAATAATATAGAAATTTTATTTCTCATCCGGTTGTGTGAAAATTTTGAAGAATTATCAGAACAATTACATAGTTTAGAAAATCGTTTAGCTTCGTTGGAAAAATTAATACTTCAAAAAGGAAAAGGAGTAGAAGGACAAGCAAGGAAAGTCCAATCTCAAATAAATAAAGAAGATATAGCTAAATATTTTGAAAAGCTTAAATTGCAAAAGAAACCTATTTGTAGAACTTATAGAAAATAAAAATGTTTAAACAGTTAGTAAAAGGAAGTAGCAGTAAAAAGCGTAATGAGGATGAAGATGTTAAAGTAGGAGAATTTATAGATGTAAAACAACAAATAGAAAGTTTTAAAAAGGAAAAACTAGAGTTAATTCTAGCTAAATATGTATATAAGTTAGGAAAAATTCATAAAAAAACAATATTTATTTAAACACTATGGTGAACAAATGATTAGTGTAACTCAAGAAGATGAAAAAATAGAGCTAAATTTAATAAATAGAGAAAGTCATAAATATGTTGTAAATGAACACCTCAAAATGATTCACTTAGGATTAGTTGTGATAGGAGTTGAGGGTTTAACTAGAGAAAATTTAGGAGCTAAAATTGTTGTATGTCTTTAGGATGATAGGTTCAATGATGTAGGACAAAGTATTTTAGGTAGCTATGAATTAGATATGAATTCTAAAGGAGGAATAATTTATTTTACACCAGATTTCCTTTTACCAACATTGACTTTTCATAAAAAGATAAAAATAGGAATAAAAGGAAGAGGATATAAAATGAAAAAAGGGGAAAATAATTTATTAATTTTCATAGGATTTTTAGGCTTAGCAGATTCAGAAAGCAATACCCATTATAGACTTACAAATGATCAAACAGTTAAAATATTAGGCGCAAAAGGAATGAAGGCACTACCAGCTAAAAAAATATAATTATGAAGATAATGCAGCACTAGATTGGAATTTAGGAGATTTCCTAGGACAAAAGAGGTTAGCCCCTCAAGATAATTTATTATATCAAAAAGCAGATGGAAGCTATGCAATAAGATTTACTCAATATACATATGTAGCACCAGAAAAATCCGAAGATGATGAATTTAGTAGTGTAGATAGGAAAGAAAATCAAGATAATCATAGTGACATAAATCAACTTTATGTAATGATAGAAGAAAAAACAATATCACAAAATAAGATATATAATATCGATGAGATAGATTTGGATATCAGATATCAGATACTATGAATAAAATATTAGATATCAGATACTATGAATATATAGCTAGGGGCAATACTCATGCTGAAGCAGTGTCATTTTTAGACTAAGAATTTCATACTGAATATGTTGATGATGTTTTAGAAGATAAAATACATCCAAGTAAAATATTTAAAATACTTGAACAGTTTAACTTAGAAGACACTTTTTATATAAACACTCAAACAACAAAAAGCACAGGAACTAGCAACCCACAGCATATGGTAGAAGATCCAGTAGAACCAATGCATTATGAAGTAAGAGGAAGAAGACCATTAACCAATACAGGATGTAGTAAAGCAAATCCTAATAAAAAGTATAAGTTTCATGGAAAGCGAAGACAATCAGATATGAGCATACAATTACAGTCAGCAATCAATCAAGGAACCCTTTTAGACTTAGCTAAATTCGACTCACAGATATGGCAAGAAGTAATAGATAGATGGGAAAAAGACGCAGTAAAGGCATGAATGAATAATCCCTTTGAATCAACTGATATGTGGGAATATATGGAAACACTTTTAGGAGATTTAGCTTTTAGTATATATTTAACTTTTAAAGGAAAATACAAGGAAACAATTAGACAGCTTAAAGGATTAGGAGATAACCCATGGAGTTTTACTAGTTTTATAAAAGAAATGTTTATAGGATACGATCCTTCTAGAAGAAATGATTATACTTGTATAGCATTAACCGAATTAGATCAGATAACATTAGGAAGTTGGAAATATGTTGTACCCATTAGCAAAGAATATTTAGCCATGGCAGTCAGAATTGGAAAAAGTTTTGATGAAGAAATAGGAAATAAATATTTTATGAAATTACCAAGAGAACTAGGAAGAGAGATAGAAAATAAATGGCCAATTTATTATGCCAACTTACCAGCAAGAATAGCATCAGGAGAAGTAAATATAAGAAGAGCTTTAGGGGTAGGACCTAGAATAGTTTTTATATTTCAAAGGCTTAGGGAAAAATGTATAGAAGTTAAAATACAGAAAGATTTGAAAAAACAAAACTATTATTTTTGTAGTAGCATAATATATACTCCTCAGCAATATGAAGATAAATATAATAAGAAAAAATATGGAATAGAAAGGAAAAATATTGGAAGAAAAATTATAGAAAACCGTGGAGAAAGCAAAAATTCATTAGAAAAAGTAGAACTTTTAACAGAATAAATTATAAGCGACTATCTAAAGAAGAAAAAGATAAAAGAAAACAAAGGTATGTTAGGAAACCTAGTAGTAAAAAATGCAATTGTTTTATATGTAAAGAACCCAATCATTTTACAAAAAATTGCCCAAAAAGAGATAAGCCTAATACTAATAAACAGATAGAAAGACTAAGTATTATAGAAGATTTAAAAGAAGATATAGTTAGTATGAACAGTGATGATTCAAAAGTCTATAGCATAGTAAGTGATTATGAATACCAAATAGAAGCTATAATTTCAAATAGTAATTCAGAAAGTGATACAGACATAGACTATCTTTTAGGACAACTTAACTAAGAAATAGGAATACCCTCTTCCCATGATAATTTCTTTATGATGAATGCTATGCAGATACTGAATGTCAGCATAATTTTAGAATAGGACTAAAATTTGATATCACCAGATGTAGTTATTGTAATTGGTTTCCCGCTAAGAGTAAGAGAGCTCAATGTTTATTATGCAGTATAACCTATTGTATAGTTTGTCTAGAAAAATTAAATATTACACACAAGATAACGATAGAAAATAACGAAGAGATACGAGAAGATTATAGTCTAGAAAATAAAGAATTACACCTAACAATTAGAGAATTAGTGATACAAGCAAGAGACTTAGACTACAAATACGAGAGACAGAAACTAAGGCTAGTTTTGACATAGAATGATTAGAATTAGAAAATAAACAGCTTAAATAGCAGTTAGAACAATTTCATACTAAATACCCATTAAAAAATAAACTTATTGAAGAACATATGCACTCATTAGAATTAGTCAACTTAGTTGATTCTCAACCCTTTAGTCAATATTTCCAAACACAGTCTGACAATGCATATTTACCATTTAATTACCCTGTCATACCTAAGCTAAATTTAGTTGAGATCTCTTGTTTCATAAAATTTGCGAAAAAAACTCCGAGTATAGATGCCATGATAGATACCGGAGCTAGTAAGTCATATATTTAACAACATATAGTTCCACCAAGATGGAGTTCACCTTTAGTTCACCTTTAAAAAAACTCCCCCACTTTAGTCCGTATAGCCGATGGCACTAGACAAACATATACACATTGCATCAATAGAGCACAAATTAGTTTTCATCATATAGGTTCTCAAACTCAACATATAGAATGGTTCCCTTTACTCCAATTTTGGATTGGAAATGCTAGCCAAACAACATAGAAAGTGTGGACTTATTTAGTCTTCCCAAACAAGGCCTAATAGTTTACAAGTAGGCATGTTTATCAGCCATCATAGCGTTAGTTTCTTCAAACGCACAGTACATACACCAACAGTGTATGCCCTTAGCACCATTGCCCATTCATCAAAGTTGCACGCGAAGCGTGGTAGTTCCATAGGAGTAGATTCAGTTCCCGCTAGTTTTTTATTCCCTAGTAGAAACATTTTTCCTGAGCTAGCCCAAAAGTATATACCAAATGAAGAGATAGAAAATACTTCTTTAGAAAATTTAAACATAGAAGATTTTGAATTCGAAGAAAAATGTGACTATTGGAACCTAAAGGACTTTCAACAAATTGTTAATTTAAAATTAATTTTCGCAAAAATAGGAAAGCTAAAGCGAAAATTGGTATATAGAAGAACAAAAAACGATCTAGATGAAATAATAAGATTAGCTGAAACAACAAAAATTTTAAGAGAACAGTCCATGAAATACTGGGAAAGAAATAAAGTTTTAGCTAGCTTAGATATAAGAAATAAAGATTATAGGATTACATCATCACAAATAGATCATACGCCAGCAGATATGGAAGAATTTAGAATACAGATTAAGGAGTTACCATTTTACTTCATCGTAACTAAGATATATTGTAATAAATAAATTAATGCTAGAGACTCTAAAATATAACCCCTAAATTTATTAACATTGACGTGAAATAGGGTTGAGTCCAGTGTTTTTAAAGACCCAAGGCACACTAAGCTGCTGAAGGTCTCTCGGGGCCTAGGTGCAAGGCACAAGGCGAGGTGCGGGCTTTATTGAAATAAGGCGCACAGTCTTAGTAAAAAATAGAAAAATTAACATAGACTAATCATTCATAGTACTAAGACAATTTTTTTAAAAATAAAAAGTAATCAAGATTCAAGACAAAATATAGAATAATTCTCAAAGCCATGAAAGTGAATATTACATAACATTTCAATTTTCAAAGATAAAATAATCCACATTCAATAAAATAAAAATAAAAATAAAAACATAAATACTAAACATCCAAAACATAAATATCCAACAAATATTAATATATGTCTTAACACTTAAAAACATCAATATCAAAAGAAAGGGTAGGTTAGGTCGGTCAGCCAATCATCATTCTCAACATCAATGGCAAGCAAACTATTATCTTCTTCTCCATCAATTGATTTGTATCCCTCAACATCTTCCTCCTCTATGTCATTTGAGCCCACTTTCTCTTCATCTATTAATTGAAGTAGAGTTAATCTTGATGATTTAGATATCCTCAGTTGTGCCTTTGAGTGTGAACTTGTTGCTCTACTTGCATGGCTACTTTCTTCTACTCCAGAAGCTCTAGCAACAGTGGCCCACGTCAAGCCATCATCATCATCAAACATAGGCTCATTATCTTCATCTGATTCTCCATCCATCCTCCCAAGCAACCACTCATTGCTTTCATCAATATTTTGCAAAGATATGGGATTAAGAGTGTTGCGTATGTCATACCTAAATCTCAAATGTTCTATTCTATTTGACAAAACACTAAATCATTGAGACGTTATTGTTCCAATCTATTTCTTTTCTTGCTATGAAGTTGCAAGTATTAAAAAGATATTAAATTCTATATAATGAGAATAAAAAATATTTGAATTGAACAAAAAATTAGTTAGAATGTTAAATACTCACATGTTCAAATACACTCCAATTTCGTTCACAACCCGATGAACTACATGTTAGGCTAAGAAGTTTTATGGCAAAAGTTTGCAAGTTTGGAGTTTTAGAACCATATGATGCCCCACCAATCAGCTGCGATAATCCACTAGTTAGAAATAATTGTTACCAAGTATTGAATTTTACTAAAAGTATTACTAAAAATAAACTCTATTAGTCTATAATATATTATCTGGTGCCCTTGTTTTTCTTTGCCTAATCGCAACAGATTTGCCAAAAAGACTCTTAGCCTTCATATAAATATTCATCTCATTAGTGATCAAATCTTGAACAGTGACATCCGGGACCAACCTTTACATGCATTCATAAAACCCATTCATCACTTCATGATCTTTTTGCACCTCTAACGCTTTTGGGTAAAAGAATTCTAGGTTAAGAAAATGTGCAGCTGCGTGTAAAGGCCGATGCAATTGGACATCCCATCTTTTGTCGATGATTTCGAAGATTTCATTATACTTGTCTTCTTTATGATCAAATGAACTTGCAATGCATTCTTTTGCCCCATCCATTGCTTGATAAATGTATCCCATGGGAGGTTTCTTCTCAATCTAAGCACTTTGACGAGAGGACCCCAGACCTTAAGGGCAAACACAATAGTATTCCAAAATGAAGGCATCAACAAAGTTTGTGCCATTCTTTTACCTTGTGGCTCCTTTGCCCATTTGCTTGAGGTCCAGTCTTCGAAGGTGACCATCTTTCTCGAATTGTTTTTTTGTTGATGCATCCTAGACAAAGTCAGAAAGGCGATTGCAAATCTAGTTTTTGCAGGCTTGATCAAATTCTTCAGATTTGTATAGCGCCTCATCATGTTTACCAACGTAGGCCGGTTGTAAATGTAGCCATGTACTACAATACCCCTTTCAAATGTCTTTGTTAGTCTAGGTATCTTGAAAATGTCTTTTAACATCAAGTCCAAGTAATGAGCAGCACATGGTGTCCAATACAAGTGTTCATACTTGGCTTCCAAAAACCTCCCTATAATGTAACAATTACGAAAAATTATTATTTTCAAGTTTTTAAATTTTAAATACAAGACAAACTACGAGTAAACAATTTTGATGTAAGGAAGGAGGAAATATTCTTACCCGCCAACACATTAGCTGCAGCACTATCAGTGATAACTTGCACCACATTCTCTTTTCCAACTTTCTCTACAAACTTGCCTAGTAATTCAAATAGCTTCTGCCCATCCTTTGAATAGCTAGAAGTATCAACTGACTCAACAAACATGGTTCCTCTTGGACAATTAACTAAAAAGTTAATCAATGTCCTTCCTCTCTTATCAATCTAGCCATCAGCCATTATGGAATACCCGTATTTTGCACGATCTTCTTTATGATTCTTCATCAAATCTTCAGTATGTTTCGCCTCTTTTTTGAGTTGGGTAACCCGCACTTCATGGTAAGTTGGTGGCTTCATACCGGGACCATATTGCCTAATGGCTTCAATCATTGATCCAAAACTCTCATAATTTACTGCATTAAAAGGGATACCAGCATCATACGTCCACCTTGCAAATCTTTGCACTGCCCGAGCTCTCATTTCTTTTTTGTAAGGGTCATTCGCATCAATTTTGGTTTGCTTCCCTTTTGCTTGGTCTCTTCGATTTTTCACCACTGATTCAGGATTGGGTGTGAAGTAAACATCCATAGGCCCTTTTCTCTTTGGCATTTTTAAATTGGTTTTGGATTTGGATGAACCTTGGCTGCTACTTGTCAACTTACGACGTTGATTGACATTGATTTCAACATCTTCATCTTCATCTTCCATGTCCATGTCATCAAAATCAGGCAACATGTTCATTTCTTCTTTTTGTGTCTTCTTTTTTGACATGAACTCTCTAATCTCTTCTCGTACATGAGCTGGACACTTCAGGCAATCAGTGACATTCCTATAATCTCCCGCGAGGAGGTGTTTCACCCGATAAACACCTCCATTTGATACTTTACCACAAAAATTACACTCAAACTTGTTTAAATTATTCTCCTCTACCAAATGGGCATGTTGCCATGCCGGATCTTTTCTATTACTTTCTGATGTTATTTTCTACACAACAAATTTAATAAATGGAAAATAATTTTAATGTAATGTAAGTGTGATTAATTGTGTAATGTAATGGAAAATAATGTGTAATGGAAAATTACACATTAGGACAGTGTATTAATTAATGGAAAATTAATTGATACAATGTAATGGAAAATAATGTAATGGAAAATTACACTCAATGGAATGGAAAATAATGTAATGTAATGTGTCAATTTAGAAAATAATGTAATGTAAAAAAAACAGAGACCAATAGCAGTGCATTAATTAATTATTTGTAAAAAAAAATTTAGTGTATTTTTTTAGTTAATCAATCAATAAGTCTTATCTTGTATTTCTATTTATTTATTTATTTTTAACAGACTCAAAGGAATAATTGAAAAAAAAAGAAGAAAAAAACACAATAGAGCAGCGCAGAAGAGACTGAATCAGTGAAGAAGAGAGAAGGAGAGAAGGAGAAAAAAAAAGACATGAAATGTTGAAGGAGGAGAGAGAGAAAGAGGGTGAGACGATCGAAATCGAAGAAGCCAGAAAAACAAAAAAAAAACAAACAGACGACACAGATTAAGGTAAAAGAAGAAGAAGGGGGGAGAGAGAGAGAGAGAGTCGAAGTCGAGGAAGAAGAAGAAGAAGAAGCCGAAAGGAAAAAAAAAAAAAAAACACTGACGACACGGATTAGGGGAAGAAGAATAATAAGAAGTCGTAGCGCACCTGGAATGTCGAAGTTGTAGCCCAGTCCAAGTCCAAGTCGAATCGAAGTTGAGAGAGGAAGAGACGACATAGATTAGGGATTTCGTTTCAGTCGTATTGGGGTTGTATTGTATATAAGTTGTAATCCTATGTGGTTAGAGGCATTCGAACACACACCACTGCCGTTAGATCAGAATTAGGGCATAAACCATCAATCGTGCCTAGGCGCGAGCCTTGCGCCTCTCTCGCTTGCTTCAAGTGGCGACTAAGGTGCGCGACTTCTTCAAAACGCCTCGTCTGGGACCAGTTTAGGCGCACAGCCTGCGCCTCGATGCGCCTAGGCGCGCTTTTCACAACACTGGTTGAGTCTTCGTTGGTTGATTTTTAAACAAGTCAACAATTGACATCTATCAGTTAATCAATGGGATAAATTTAAGAATGATATTTTAGGAGTCAAAAAACATTGTCCTTAAATAAATAGTGCATTCTTTGGTGGCTCAGTGAATATGGGTTTTGTTTAATGATCAAAATGTCTTTATTTAATTACATTTAACTAATAACGATGACATCTACTTTGTTTCAGCATTTGGTACCTTTTTTTCCCCTAATTCTTTTATATTCATAATAGTAGAGATTCATTAGGATGCGATCTTCTTCTTTTTTTTTTTTTTTTTTTTTTTTTTGATCAGCAACAGAAAAGTTAAATTTTATTAAGGCTCATGGCCATAAAGAAGAGAGGATAAGGCATCCTCAACAAAGAAAAAAGAAAAAAATACATCCAAAAAGACAACCAAACCCAAAGACAACCAATTACAAACTATACAAAACAAACCAACACCCAATCTGAAGCAATCAAAAAAAGAGGGATCCCACGAAATACAGGACTTGCCGAAGCCCAAAAAGACGCCAATTATCTCACTCTATCCTATAAATAATCTATATCCCTAGTTCCTCCTTCGAAGATATGCCCATTCCTCTCCAACCAAATGACCTAGGAGATTGCAAAGAGTACACAACTCCATAGAACTTTAGCCCTCTTCGATCTTCCAAAAACTTGAAAATCAAATAATAGCATTTGAGCAACTCCTTTAGGAGCCACCCATTGTACATTGCCCAAACCAAACATCCTATTCCACAAGAGCCCTGCCACTGAACAATGCAAAAAAAGATGATCCAAAGATTCTCCACTTTTGCAACAGATTATGCACCATTGAGGATTAAGATACCATGAAGGTCTCCTCTTTTGCAATGAATCATTTGTCAAAGTGCCCTCATGAACCAAGATCCACATGAACACTTTCACCTTAAGAGGAGCACATGCCTTCTAAATCTTTTTGTGAAACAAAAACTGAGGTACATGCGGAATATCAATGATTTTGTCCAGAAAGGATTTACAAGTAAAAGATCTTGACAAATGAATATTCCAAAACTATCGATCCTCCAAAATTGGAGACAGAGAAACATTTTCAAGCCTTGACAACGGTGGCGTTTGGTAAAACTTATTTTCAACTTAAATCAGCTTTTGGCTTAAATTAAGCTATATTGGTGTGTTTGGTACAACTTATGAGGATAGATTATGGCTTAATTTAAGCCAAATTTTGGCTTAAATGGAAAGTTGCTATTGGGGTGCTTATTTTTACAACTTATGCGCACAGCTGTTTTGGGAGGGGCAAAATGACTTAAATGCCCCTCCTAATCTCCATTATTTATGAAAATGCCATTATATATATCCATCTGAAAACACTGTTCACTCTCTCTCTCTCTCGATGAAGGCGATTTCCGGCAGTGTGGAGGCGATTTCCGGCGTGTCGAGGTAATCTTCGTCATTGCGATCTCAAGGCATCCGACACTCATTTTCTCCCTCAACACAGCACAACATCCATCGTCACGACATCTGCTCTCTCTCGCGCGATCGAGTGGAAACCCTAGCGTCGTCGTCATCTCGATCTTTCCCGTCGCGATCTGCTCTCGAAGCTCTAGAAGCTCTCGAAACCAAAGGAAACCCTAGAAGCTCTCTCTCTCTATCTCTCTCTCTCTCGCGATCTGCAATCTCACTCTCTCTCTGTGCAGACCACCGGCAACGAGTCGATCTCGGCTTGGGTTGCGGCATACGGATGGCTCAGGAAGGAAGAGAAGGAAAAAAAAATTAAATAAATTAAACAAAAATAATAATTAAAAACAAAATAATAAAAATAATATTGAACAAAATAAATTAAACAAAATAAATTGAAATAAAAATAAAAAAATAAATTAATCAAAATAGTGATAAAAATAATTTATTAATATTGAAATAAATTGTGCAATTCATATCCATTAAAAAAATTACACAATTTAATTGTAATGAAAAAGAATAATAAATTAAAAAAAGAATTATATTAACATTATAATAATTATATTAATATTAAAAGAATTATATTAACATTAACATTATAACAATTTAATTGTAATTAGTATTAAAAAGAATTATATTAAAAAATAATAATAATTAGTATCAAATAATATTTTATCAAGTGTATCAATTTTTATATTAGTTGATACTAGTTAATACGAATTATATTAACTTTTATTAATGAAATAATTTTTTTAAATTAAAATTGAAAAAAAAATGACAATTATCATTTTTATGTCATAAAAGGGCAAAAAAGTCAATTATACAGAAAAAGCTATTTTACAACTTATTTACCAAACACTATTCGGCAACTTAAATCTATAATCCCACAGCTACACTAAACAGGTTACCAACTTATACTCACAGCTGTAAACTATAATCTATAATAACTTTCTCACAGCTCAACCAAACAGGGCCAATAAAGATGTCAACTCGGGAACTTCCCTATCATGAAGGTTACGGAAAAAATTAAAATTTCACGAACAAGGAGCCAACGAAGAAACAGCCACGGACGCAACAAAACAATTATGAGCTTGAGAAAGTCTATACAAAAGTGGATAGGACTCAACAAAGGACAAAGAATCCACCCAAACATCCTCCCAAAATCTTACCGTGTCCCCCTTACCCACCCTCACAGAAATGAATTGAGATCAAATTGGATAAATATGAGAAATAGACTTCCACGGAGCACACCCATTACCCCTAGAAACCACTTGAGAGTCCCTACCATTAACATGCAACCCATATTTACTTTTGAGAACTACATGCCATAATGAAACACGCTCAATTGGGAATCTCCATAACCACTTGCCCAACAAAGCCATGTTTCTAGCTGCCAAGCCCCCCTTCTCCTTTGATAATGACACCGTTTCCCATTTCACCAAATGATCATTCCTTCCTTCATCCTTCCCTTCCCACAGAAAATCCCTCATTAGCTTTTCTATGGATTTTGCTACCTTGATCGGAATCTTGAACAAAGACATGAAATAAATAGGAATCCCACTTAGCACTGTCTTAACCAAAGTGTACCTACCCACACGGGACAATAAGGCCCTACTCCACCCTTCTAACCTCTTACCTATCCTTTCCACCACTGGATTCCAAAACATTTCACCTCTTGGGTTACCTCATAGTCGGAGGCCTAAATACTTCATAGGAAATGTCTCTGTCCCGCAACCAAGCAAATCGGCCACACTTTGAATCAGTCTTGAATTGGCATTAATACCCGCTACGCTACTCTTTTCGAAATTAACCTTAAGCCCTGAAATCGCCCCAAAGAGCCTAACCACTGAAAAAAAGTTTGCCATTTGGCACTCGTCCCCCCTAAAGAAGAAAATAGTGTCATTCGCAAATTGCAGATGCGACACACTAATTCTATCTCTACCAACCTGTAAGCCCTGAAACAGGCCTACCTCTTTAGCTCTGTCAACCATCCTACGTAACACATCCACTACCAAAATGAATAGAAAAGGAGATAAAGGGTCTCCCGATCTCAACCCTCGCGAGGCCTTAAAACACTTCCCTAGCTTACCATTAACTATCACCGACATATTACAAGGCACCAAACAACCCCTAATCCAAGATCTCCATCTCGCACCGTACCCTTTCTTGTTCATCACGAAATCCAAAAAACGCCAATCTACATGATCATACGCTTTCTCAAAACTGCCTTAAACACAATGCCTACCTTCCCCGACTTCCAACACTCCTCTACCACCTCGTTTGTCACTAGAACCACATCTAGAATCTGTCTACCTTGCATAAAAGCCCCTTGTGTCTGAGAAATTGTATCCCCTAAAGAACATCTCAACCTTTTTGACAATACCTTACCCAAAATCTTGTAGAGTGATGTAATCAAACTAATGGGTCTAAATTCTCCCATTCTAATGGCTTCATCCCTCTTAGGAATCAAACAGATAAAAGTGGCATTTGTACATAAATTAACCACCCCTGTCTCGTAAAATTCCATGAAAACTCTTACCAAATCCCCCTTCACCACCTCCCAGCAATCTTGAAAAACAGCCATGGAAAAACCGTCTGGACCTGGAGCTTTGTCCCTTTCGCACTCAAAAACTGCTTCCCTAATCTCGTTTTCCTCAAAAGGTCGCTCTAACCACGTCGCACTTTCCTGATCAATAGGCTGCCACTCAAGCCCATCTATCCCAGGCAATATCATCCGTCGAAAACAAATTAGAATAAAAATAAAAAATCCCCTGAACTATTTGCTCCTCTCTATCTACCACTACACGTGGCCTTACTTCCAATCGCTTAATGAACTTCTTCCTTTTCCCATCCGCAATTCTATGAAATTTTTTTGAACTAACATCCCCTTCCTTTAGCCATTTCACCTTTGTTTTTTGTCCCCAAAAAATCTGCTCCCTAAGAGTCAACTCTTCCAATTTCAAACCTAACTCCCTCCTCTCTCCCCTCAATGCCTCAATCTCACTCCCTTGCATCTCCAAAGTATCTATCTCCTCAATCCTTCTCAAAACTTGACATTTAGCTGATTCCAAGTTCCCGAAAACCTCCCTATTCCACCGTTTCACATTCTCTTTAATCACCTTCAACTTTCTCATGAATCTATAACCCTCCCACCCCTGACATGTAGCAATATTCCACCACTCCTCAAAGGCCTCTTTAAATGAATAATGTTCCAATCACATTCTCAAATGTAAATGGAGCCGGACCCCACCTAAAAGGACAACTCTCAAACATCATTTTACAATGATCAAATACCAGTCTTGGTAATGCCTCCTGCCTGACAATGGGGAAAACCCCCTCCCACCCCAAAGAAAATAAAAATCTGTCCAGTCGACAACATACCCGCCTTTCCCTTAAATTAGACCATGTGAATCTGGCATTAAATAGAGAAGGGTCAACCAACTCACACCCTCTAATAAAACCATCAAAATCTCTCATACTCCTATTTATTCTGTTCCCATTAAGCTTTTCCGAAACCTTCCTAATCACATTAAAATCCCCGCAAACACCAGTTAGGAGAACATAACCCAAATAAACCATATAACTCATCCCACTTTTCCTTTCTCCTAGAAGAGCAATTTGGACCATATACCCCCGACAACCACCACTCACTGAGGTCTAGATTCCTAAACCTAATTGATAGTGAAAACTCACCAACTACTGATTCACACTCTGACACCACCCTCTCATCCCAAATACTTAAAATAGCTCCTGACCTTCCCACTGATGATACAAAAGCTGACCTTTTATGCCTAGCTCCCCAAATACTTTTAATAAAAGTCCTATCACAAACCTCTACTTTAGTTTCTTGAAAAATGACTATGTCAAGTTGATGTTTCCTCAAAAAACCCCTAATGATCCCGCTCTTCTTCTGGGATCCCAAACCCCTCACATTCCAACTAACAATCTTCATTGATAATCATTGTCACCCCTAACCTCCACATGTCTTCTGTCGTAATTAATTCTACTCACCAAATTCCTTAACTCCCTGGCCCCCTTTCTAACCAAAACCCCTCCTCGTCTAGTACTCTCCCCCCTAGTGACACTATTATCCACTCCACTAACATCACCCTTCCCATTTAAACTTACTAGGGACAACCCCATAACTTGAAGCAAATGTTTGAAATGGGGTACTTCATTTTCCTCAATTGGACATGATGCATACTTGCTTAACTCCATCAACCAGTGCTCTGTCTCTGTCTCACTATCCCTCAAACTACTAAAAACACAGCCTCTGTTGTGCAAATGCATTACAGAAGCTCCCTCTTGAGCATCATTTACTTGGCCTACATTTATATTTGCATTATAGGACACAAGGTTAATGGTAGAAACATCCCTCATGGCTCCCGAGATATCTGGAGTGACTCCTTTATCAGTCATTCCCCTGACAGAACACTTGAGACCAAGACACTGAGAAACCCCTATCCCATCCCCAAGAGAAAAAGAATCAGGAATAAAAATGTGACCCCTCTGTGATGACAGTTCTGGAGAGCCATGATTAACAGAGTCACTGACATGATCCATTGTTTCGGAGACCTCCTCAGTTTCATCCTCCTTGACAAAGCCCTTCTCAGTTTCGTCCTCCTTAATAGTGCCCTTCTTAGAAAAAGATTAATAAGCTCAAAGTCAGACTCTTCTTGATCCTCTTCTTCACGGCCTGAACCAGTGTCATACTTTGAACTCTCATTAGACCCAGACCCATAAATATTCAGGGTTGGCAACACTTCAATAGGTTCGAAACACCCTTCATCCACCTTTTGACTCAACAATTCAGCCTCATTCTCTTCTTCGATCCTTTCATCGGCCCATTCATCCACTTCCGCCGCTAATCTCTGCTCTCCTTCAACAGAGTCATCCACCCTCTGTAAATACCCATCACCTTCACCATCGACACCTCCTTTTGTCCCAGACGACAGCCGTCGTTGGACCTCTCTCTCTCCAAGTGGTCGTCCTTCATCATCAAACAAATCGGGTCGAACTTCAGCTCCCAGTGGTTGAAATTCAGCCTGGATTCCCTCCTCCAAGATATGAGCCCCATTCATATAACCCACTAGGCCCAATTCAGTTGGATTGAACTCATCACTTCTTTGAGGCCCAACATTATATTCCTTATATTGTTTAGAAAATGGCCCGTCCCTTGGAAAAATAGAATTGGGCTTCTGATAATGAATCTCTCGGCCCATACTTAGTAAATCAATTGAGCCCAAAATATTACTCGACCCATCATGCCCCTTCTGTGGCCCATTCAATAACATTTTAATCCCCCTATCTCTTGGTCTTCCCCCCACCTCCACTACAGCACCAAAGTTGTCCCCAGACCCTTCAACTCCTTCGCCCCTTTGACTTCTCCTTTCCAAGCTTCCACGTGTCCTCCCTGATCTTTCCGCCCCATCGGCTTCCCTCTCGGCAGCGATAGGATCGCCTGAAGATGCTAGTCAGAAAACCTTTGGCCACGCTTCCACTTGGCGACGCACTGTCTTGGACAAAGATTTCAAACACACCATTGACGATTGTCCTTCCATCTTCACCTCCATGAACGCCGGCAGAAAACCAGAGTCAAAGCCTCTAACTTTCAACCTAGCCTCAAAAAGATTATCCAGAGCTATGGTTCTTCGATCAACTTCCAACAAACCACCACATCTCTCTCCTATGTCCTGGAAAACCTGATCATTCCAAAGGGTAAAAGGCAGATCACACACTGCAATCCACCCTCCATAAGAGACGATGACCTCTGGTTTAACATGCATCTCCTCAGACCACTTCTCCAATCTAACTGCCACACCTTTATCAAAGAATCTCAGACCCTTTGCTCCTAGAAGGCTCGTCTCCTCACATTTACTAGCCCAGAACAAAGCACAATTGAGTTGGAAGGGCCGTAGAGCAATAGTCATCTTTAAATACTTACTCAAATTCTTTTCAATTTGATCCTAGCTACTTGAAAAGTCACATCGTGTGCATACAACAGCCCTCTCCAAATCACTCTTTAAACTACTCAGCCGATTCTCAGTGAACAAATCAACAAACCTCTTACCTCTATTCTCCCATGTTTTCCTATCCATAAACCTCTCCTTTGTGTCCTTGCTCTGTACTTCTTCTATGAAGTTAGCCTTGGCTTCCATGCCTTTGAAATTTGCCCTGGCATCATTGCGAATGACTTTACGAAGCATTGTAGCAATATCTAGCCACCCACGACCATTATACCCCGCTGGAAAAATGATGTTGCCTTTTTTAACACCTCCCTCCCACTTCAACATCTCAACAAAGACACCCCTATCATTCGTATACTTCTGTAAACAGAAAACAGCGGAGCTGCTATGATACTTACTAAAAAAAGATCCTCCTCTGTAGCATGACCCCAACTGCTGAAGCGCTTGGACAACCCAGCTCATTCCTCCCAAATCGATCTTCAACGAAAAACTTTGCACTCTAATCCTCTCTATAATCTCCACTATGCTCCCTCTAGATTTTTCATCAAGCTGTATAATCAAGGTTCTGAAAAGCGGTTGCGGTCGCCGTAACGGTGGCGGTGGCGCGGTTGCGGTTGCGGGGTGTAAAGGTCGTAGTGTAACGGTTGCGATAGCCGGAACCGTGAATTTTTTTATTTTTCGCACAATTTGAAAAAAACTTACCGATACACATTTTTTTTTTCCATGATCATATTTATTGGGTTAAAAATAAATATTGATCAATTTTTATAAATTTTTAAGTATGATCCAATATATTTCATATTTTTAAATCACTATAAATTGAGTTTTTTACATTTTATTTTAATAATTAATAATTTTATGTTATACAAAAAATCAATCACTAACTATTATATTATATATATATAAGATAAACAATGATAAAAGTAAGAGAATAAATAAGAGCCTAAATATATATATATATATATATATACATATTTTAACCAAGCTAAATAGATAATGACCACACTTATTATTATTATTATTTTTAAATAATATATATATAGACACACAGAAACAAAATGGTTGAGTGATAGCAGCTGAATAGAATAGCATAGGCCTTACAGCTTCAACAAATCAATAACATGTTCTTCATCTTCTCTCTTTTCTCTCTCTATCTCTTACTCCTTTATCTTCCCTCTTCTCTCTATCCCTCTTCCCCTGTTTTTAACTTTTTTTTGTGTGTTTTTTCGAAAGAAACAGTTTGAAACCGTTACGTAACGGTGCATAACAAGCCATTACGGCTGTTACGGCGCCGTTACGACCGCTACGACAGCCACTACGACCGCTACGGCAGCCGCTACGGCCGACACACCTGTGAATCTCAATCACACTACAAAAGCGGCCGTAACGGGTGGCGGTAACCGCCAAAACCGTTACGTAACGGCGTTATGTAACGGTTGCGGCCGCTTTTTAAAACCTTGTGTATAATAATAATCTTCTGTTCAATCCTCATACCTCTCTCTAACAAGATCGGTTCACCCTCATTTATTTTATTAGGATTTTACTGTCACTTTTTGGAAGTTGTCAGTGTTGGCATATTATAATCACCGAAAGTCACTTAGCATATTATATTAGCCGAAAGAGTCTGTAATTATTTTTTATGCACTCAGGGATCATCTTGTAATTGTCTACCTTGTAAACCCTAATCTTTATTTATAAATAAGGGATGATATCTCATCATACCCTAAGCTGGTTACTCAAGCTTCATGGTATCAGAGCTGAACCTATAGGGTTTCGGTTCACCCTCGTTGGTAGACCTTCTTCACCAACAACACTCTAGGGTTCGAAGCTTACCTGGGTGGATCGTCTTCCTCAGCCGTCTTCCTCAGTCGATCTCCGCAACTCAGTCGATCTCCTCAGCCGTCTTCCTCAGTCGACCTCCTCGCCTTCCTCTGTCGATCATCACTCAGCCGTCAGCTCCTCAGCTCGGCGATCTCCTCCACCCATTTCGTCCCTCGTCTTCCTCGTCACTCGTCTTCCTCAGACTCTGATCTCACTGTGGTATATATAAATATATATATATATACATATATATCCTAATATATATATAAATATAGCCTGATATAGAGATATTTATATATATAAAGACATGTATCCATAAATAACTCAATTTAAAAAAAAAAAAATAATTAATTAATTAATAATTAATTAATTCCAAAAAAAAAAAAAAAACAAAAACAAAAACAAAAAAAAAACAAAAAAAAAAAAAAAAAACAAAAAACAAAAATTAAATGGTTTCGTAATTTTGTTATGTCTTTATAGTGGTCATTGTACCTAATATCTCACTTCCACCTTCTGGGTTTGTGATTTCCACTAGTTTGTTGCGGCTTTGGTAGTATTGTATCCATGACAGATTCCACTAGTGTGTCCTCTTCGTCTCAAACACCAAAAAGTGAGTCTCATTCTACCTACTACCATGACTGAGAACTCCAACCCTAGTCTGAAAATCACCACCTCTCTATTTAATGGTCAGAACTACCTAGCATGGTCTCAAAGTTTGACTTTGTTTTTGAAAAGCAGAGGGAAGATGGGGTATGTTGATGGCAGGATACAGGCACCTAGTACCACTGACTCAGGCTATGATCAATGGGAGATTACTAACTCTTTGATTATGAGTTGGCTTATCCATTCGATGGTTCCAGAACTTGGTGAGGGCTACTTGTCTATGGAGACTGCCCAGGACATTTGGGAGGCTGTGGCTGTTACCTATTCCTGCAAAGGAAATTTTTCACAGGCATTTGAGTTGCGTCGCTCTATTGAGAGCACACTTCAGGGGGAGCAGACTGTTCTTCAGTACTTCACTTTCCTCACCAATGGCTGGAAACGCCTTGACCACCTGGAAGACTATAAGCCCGTTTGCCCTACTGATTCTATCGGGTACAAGAAGTTCATCGCACGGGAACGGGTCTTTAAATTTTTGGCCGGCCTAAATATGGAGTATGATCCAGTTAGGGGTCGAGTTCTGAGTATGGACACTCTTCCTTCACTACAGGAGGCATTTGCCTATGTACAAAATGAGGAGAGTCGTCGGTCTGCTATGATGTCCCCTGTCTCTACTGACCGTTCCGCATTACTGTCTACTCCTCGTGATGGCCTCAGCCTGCCTCCTCCATCTGCTGCTAAGGAGTCTGTATTCTGTGATTATTGCAAGAAGCCGCGGCATACTCGTGAGACATGTTGGAAGCTTCATGGGACTCCATCTGGGAGTCGCGGTGATCAGTCTGGCTCTCGAGGAGGTCGGTCAGGCCACTCTCGAGGACGTGGTTCCTATTCCCGGGCTCATCAATCTAGTGCCGTTGATGCCCTTGATTCTAATTCCACTTCTGTTACCCAGGCTTCTGATACTGAGCTGGAGGATGCTTTGCGCCAATTGTTGGACCGCCGATCTTCTACTACTCTCAGTACCGTTTCCTCGTCCTTTGCCCGCTCAGGTAACTTAGCATCTTCTCCTTGTACTTTCCTGTGTCATACATCTTTGCCTTGGATTATTGATTCTGGTGCCTCAGATCATATGTCTGGCTCCTCTGATCTTTTCTCTGCCTATAAGCCCTCTTCAGGTCAGGACAAAGTTAGGATTGCCGATGGAACTGTTTCTTCCATTTCTGGAAAAGGTTTAGTCCAAGTCACTCCTACCATGCATCTATCTTCTGTTCTCCATGTTCCCAAGTTTTCTGTTAATCTGTTATCCTTAAGTCGTCTTACCCAGGATTTGAATTGTTGTGTGACGTTTTTTCTTGATCATTGTCTTTTTCAGGACCTTGTCACGGGGAGGACGATTGGCAGTGGTAGTGCAGAAAATGGTCTCTACTTCCTAGATCAACCGGACAAACTTGCTTATTCTTCCACCACGTCTTCTACTACCCCCGCTGATGTATGGTTGTGGCATCGGCGTCTTGGGCATCCCTCATTTCATTTACTTAAGCATTTATTTCCTTCTAGTTTCGCAAATCATCATGCGTCTGACTTTCTTTGTGAGTCTTGTCAACTTGGAAAACAACATAGAGCTTCTTTTGCTCCCAGTTTGAATAAAAGCTTAGTTCCTTTTTCATTAATACATTCTGATGTTTGGGGTCCCTCTCGTGTTCTGTCTGTGAAAGGTCATCGCTGGTTTGTTACATTTATTGATGATTTTTCTCGTGCTACTTGGGTGTATCTCATGAAAGATAAGAGTGAAGTTTTCTCTGTGTTTCGCACTTTTCATAAGATGATTTGTACTCAGTTTGGGGCCACTATCAAAATATTTCGTTCTGATAATGGCGGGGAATACATAGATTCTGGGTTAGGGCAATATTTCTCTACTCATGGCATTATCCATCAGACCTCTTGTACCAATACCCCTCAACAAAATGGGGTGACTGAACGCAAGAATCGGCATCTTCTTGACATAGCTCGGTGCATGTGTTTTTTTATGAACGTGCCTCGACCCTATTGGGGCGATGCCGTTCTCACCGCTGCCCATCTTATTAATCGTCTCCCTACCCAGGTCTTGGACAAACAGGCTCCACTTCACGTCCTCCTCGGTTCTCAGTCCTTGTTTTCTATTCCTCCCAAAATATTTGGTTGTGTCTGTTTTGTCCATAATCACTCTCCCTCTCGTGGTAAGTTGGACCCTCGCTCCCTCAAGTGTGTTTTCCTTGGTTATTCTCCTACTCAAAAGGGGTATAAATGTTACCACCCTTCTTCTCGTAAGTGGTTTGTGTCCATGGATGTCACTTTCTTTGAGTCCCAGTCCTATTTCTTGTCCTCTCCGGTGTCACCGTCCTCATTTCCGGGGGAGCCTTGGTGTGAAGTGAGTCCTGTGCCTCCTATGGTAGAAGTGAGTCCTGTGCCTCCTATGATAGAACCAGTTGTTCTTGCACCCCCCTCTTCTACTGGAACTCCCTCTTCTACTGGAACTATAGAACCCACTGTCACCAAGAATAAGGATGGCCATGTTTATGTCCGGGACATCGACAGAAAACAAGTTAACTGGATACACGGGACCATTTCTGCTACTCCACTGCCATCTCCTGCTTCTGATGAGAGTCTAGGTAACTTTGAATCTCGTGAGTCCATTGATCTTGATGTTCCTATTGCCAAAAGGAAGGGTGTGAGATCTTGTACTCAACATCCTATCTCCCAGTTTGTATCATACTCTCATTTGTCATCCTCATATAGAGCGTTTGTGTCCAATATTTCCTCTGTTAGCATTCCTAACCATTTTCAGGATGCTCTTGCTATCTCTGAGTGGAAACTAGCCATGATTGAGGAAATGAAAGCACTTAGGAAGAATGGCACTTGGGAACTGATTGAGTTACCTACGGGCAAACGACCTGTGGGCTGTAAATGGGTATATACTGTGAAACACAAAGCAGATGGGTCTATTGAGCGTTACAAGGCAAGACTTGTGGCAAAAGGGTTTACTCAGACATATGGCATTGATTATCAGGAGACCTTCGCACCCGTGGCTAAAATGAATTCAGTCAGAGTACTTCTCTCTCTAGCAGCTAATCTAGATTGGCCGCTTTATCAGTTTGATGTCAAGAATGCTTTTCTCCATGGTGACCTCGAAGAAGAAGTATATATGGACATTCCTCCGGGTTTTGAGGATCATCAAACAGAAGGGAAAGTATGCAAACTTCGGAAGTCATTATATGGTCTCAAACAGTCTCCAAGTGCTTGGTTCGAGAGATTCACTCAGGCTATGTTTAAATATGGCTTCAAACAAAGTCAGGCAGATCACACATTATTTGTGAAACATTCCTCATGCGGTAAGACTACAGCACTTATTGTTTATGTAGATGACATAGTTCTTACAGGCAATGATAGTGGGGAAATACCTCTGTTGAAGAAATATTTAGCCAAAGAATTTGAAATCAAAGACTTGGGAAGCTTGAAGTATTTTCTGGGAATTGAAGTTGCTCGCTCTAAGGATGGGATATTTATCTCACAGAGAAAATATGTGCTTGACCTGTTGAAGGAAACTGGGATGCTTGGCTGCAAGGCATGTGCCACCCCACTGGAACCTAATCAGAAATTGGGGGATGATGAAGGAGGAGAAGTTGTGGATAGGGGGAGCTATCAACGTTTAGTGGGTAAGCTCATTTACCTATCTCACTCCCGTCCTGATATTGCTGTTGCTGTCAGTGTAGTTAGTCAGTTTATGCATGCTCCTCATCAGATTCACCTTGAGGCTGTCATGAGAATCTTGAGGTATTTGAAGTCTGCTCCTGGTAAGGGTCTGTATTTTTCAAAGTATGATCATCTTCGTGTAGAAGCCTATACAGATGCTGACTGGGCTGCGTCAGTAACTGATAGGAGATCAACTTCAGGGTATTGTACATTTGTCGGCGGCAACCTAGTTACTTGGACGAGTAAGAAACAGAATGTGGTTGCTAGGTCAAGTGCAGAAGTTGAGTTTAGAGCTATGGCACAAGGTGTGTGTGAACTTTTATGGATCAAATTATTGTTAAGTGATCTAGGTATTGCTCAGACGGACTCCATGCGGTTATACTGTGATAATAAGGCCACCATCAACATTGCTCACAATCCAGTTCAACATGACAGGACAAAACATGTTGAGATTGATCGCCACTTCATTAAGGAGAAACTCACTAATGGTACCATTTGTACTCCTTTTGTTCAGTCTGGTGACCAACTTGCTGACATTCTCACCAAGGGAGTTGGGAATAAACCGTTTCATGACATATTAGGCAAGCTGGGCATGAGAGATATCTTCGCACCAGCTTGAGGGGGAGTGTTGGCATATTATAATCACCGAAAGTCACTTAGCATATTATATTAGCCGAAAGAGTCTGTAATCATTTTTTATGCACTCAGGGATCATCTTGTAATTGTCTACCTTGTAAACCCTAATCTTTATTTATAAATAAGGGATGATATCTCATCATACCCTAAGCTGGTTACTCAAGCTTCAGTCAGACATTATTTGAATACAGTAATCCCTTTTAAATAGAGCATTCTTCAATACTTCTAGTTTGTTACATGATCCAATTTGTTAGGTTCTGTAGGCGCGTGGAAGATGTAGGTGTTACTCTTCTTTGTTACTAAACTCCCTTTCTCATATCGGTTAATTCTGCAAATCATTATAGTTTCAATGGGCTTTGTCGGTGGCATCTCCTACAGGAAATTAGAGGTTTGTTTTAGTAGTTGCATTAAGGTTTGTGGTGTCCAATATATATTCATATATACGTAAACATTTATGGAGATATATTTTCAACACTAACGAGGATTTTTGCTGATTAAGTAGTTTCTCATTCGCCTTCTATTCCTTTTTTGTTTTAGTGAGAAATGATTCATTGTTATGGTTGATAGTTGTCTGGGACCATGTCTTCTTGATTTTATCATGAATGAAAAGATTCAGTGTTTTCATGGCTTGTAGAATCCTTCTTTCATGTATTGCACCGCCCATATAGCCTATTATACGATTTTCATGCCAATTGGTTTTTGTTCAAAGACAATACTCCTTTCTAAGTTAATTGATCTAGATTTTGAGGATCCTTCTCTGGCGACTCCAAATTTTTTTACAAATTCTATGGAATACCTATTGACAACTTTTTTTTCTTCTTTGATTTTGTTTTTAACAATGATGTCCATAGATCAAATTCTTTCGTGGATTACATTTCACCTAAGAAGCACGGACATTTCTAAGAAAGTGGTGTGTCTGTGTCGTGTCCATGTCGGACACCGACACTCATTGGACACTTCTTGACATGTGTTTGACACTTGTCAAAATGTGTCTTATTTTTTAAAGATTTTTTTAGATCCGGACACTCTTTAGACATTTGTGTCTATTGCTTAAACACACGTGTCCACCAATTAGACACACATGAAGCTAATTATAAGTTTGTACTAAATAATTTAGGTTACAATAATAAAAGAAAAAATGTATATAAATTTATAATATATCTTTGAATAATATATTTATATATATATAATGAAAAATTATATTAAACCCCCTCAAACTATCGGCGATTTACACTTTATCCCCTAATGTTTTAAACCTAACAATTATCCCCTTCAAACTATTTGAATTTGAACATTAAGTCCTTTTATTAATCATTTGTTAGATATTTGGATAAAAAATTGTCAAGTGTTGTGCACATGATATGATTATATTAAATTTTTACAAAAGATAAAATAGGGTAATTTGGTCATAAAATTTGACATAATCATCACGTGAATTGCACTTGACAATTTTTCATCCAAATATCTGACTAACAGAAGGACTTAATGTTCAAATTTAAATAGTTTGAGAGGGGTGATTGTTGGGTTTAAAACATTAAGGGGGTAAAGTGTAAATGGCCGATAGTTTGAGGGGGTTTAATATAATTTTCCCTATATAATAAATATATAAAATTATATATTTTGAGCATGTCCGCCACGTGTCTTGTGTTGCATTTTTTGAAAATTGGCGTGTCAGCATGTTCGTGTCGTGTTGCATGTCTGTGTTCATGCTTCTTAGGATTTCACTTGATTGTCTACGGTTCCATTGTGTGTACTCGAGTTAGAAGTTTTGTATAAATGTATTCTTATGTTTATAGTTGTCCAATAAAATTGATTTTTGATATAGATAACCTTTACTACGAAGCCAATGAGGTAGATCATAAGTGTGGGGTTGGCACCCACAAGAGAGGTATGGAGAGATGATGTATGAAGAGGTGCTTATCCCCTTATTTGGAACCTCTCCCACTTTAAGAATTTATATGTAATAGTAGTTTGTACTATAATTGATAATTCATTTTACTTCATCGTAACTAATATATATTGTAATAAATAAATAAATTATTTAATGCTAGAGACTCTAAAACATAACACTTAAATTTATTAACATTGATGTGAAATAGGGTTGAGTCTTAGTTGGTTGATTTTTAAACAAGTCAACAATTGACATCCATCAGTTAAGTTATTGGGATAAATTTAAGAATGATATTTTAGGAGTCAAAAAGCATATTCGTGAAAATAAATAGTGTATTCTTTGAATTATAAGCACAAGTGTGAGGGTTCAAGCAAAATCTGAGTGGGTTCATTGAACCTATAATTCTGTACTGCAAAAATTTCATTTGTATAATAAAGAATTTTCAAACTTGAGTGGGTTCGGTTGAACCGTCTTAATTCCACATAGTGTCGCCCGTGATCCTGCTGAATGGCACACTACATGTGGTTTAGAGAATTTATTCTGATTAATTTGTACTAAGGTATGCTTGAGTGAATAGGAAGCATGATCCTTCTGTTTCCATAAACCTAATGTCACAGTTGAAATCCATGTCACAGTGAGTTGATTTCATTGTAGTTGTTAGTTCTTATGTATATCCACTCTCTGAATGAAAACTCATTAAAGTTGTATGTGTTAGGTTGGAAGTGATTCAGGAGGTTGGAGCATCACCAACAGCTTTGTCTCACAGAATGAGGACTCTGGCGAAACAATAGCTTTTTTATTTGGAGACATGGGAGCGGCAACACCATACTCAACCTTTCTTCGCACACAAGATGAAAGTATATCAACTATGAAGTGGATCAGCCGTGACATTGAAGCTCTTGGTGACAAACCATCTTTTGTTTCACATATTGGAGATATCAGCTATGCGAGAGGATATTCATGGCTGTGGGACACCTTTTTCGCTCAGATTGAACCTGTTGCCTCGAAAGTCCCCTACCATGTCTGCATCGGTAATCATGAATACGATTGGCCTCACCAGCCTTGGAAACCAGACTGGTCCTACTCTGTATATGGGAAAGATGGTGGCGGTGAATGTGGTGTGCCCTACAGTCTCAGATTCAACATGCCTGGGAACTCTTCAGAAGTGACTGGAACCCGTGCCCCTGCCACTCGTAACCTTTACTACTCATTTGATTTTGGGTCAGTGCATTTTGTGTATATATCAACGGAAACCAATTTTCTTGCTGGGAGCAGCCAATATAACTTTATAAAGCATGATTTGGAGTCAGTTGATAGGAAAAAGACCCCTTTTGTGGTTGTCCAAGGGCACAGGCCAATGTACACAACAAGCAATGAAAACAGGGATGCCCCATTTAGGGAGAGACTACAAGAGCACCTGGAACCTCTGTTTGTGAAGAATAAGGTGACCCTTGCATTGTGGGGTCATGTCCATAGATATGAGAGATTTTGTCCTATAAATAACTTCACTTGTGGGAGCATGGGCTTGAATGGGGAGGATTCAGAGGGATTTCCTGTGCATATTGTGATTGGAATGGCAGGACAAGACTGGCAACCCATCTGGGAACCAAGAGCAGACCACCCTAATGACCCAATATTCCCACAGCCGGGGCGGTCTTTGTACCGAGGAGGTGAGTTTGGATACACTAGACTGGTTGCCACCAAGGAGAAACTCATATTTTCTTATGTGGGTAACCATGATGGGGAGGTACATGATATGGTGGAGATTCTGGCATCGGGACATGTTCTCAATGGTGGTGGAAGCAGTGATGATGGTTCTACAGCTAGTAGTACGATGATGGAGTCAACATTTTCATGGTATGTGAAAGGAGCAAGTGTACTTGTGCTCGGGGCTTTTGTGGGATATGTCATTGGATACATATCACATGCCAGGAGAGGAGCTGCCTCTGGAAATAATTGGACTCCCGTGAAGAATGAGGAAATTTGAGTTTCAGACTGCACTTCAAAGCAAGTACATGGGAAAAAATGCTTGGAATCACACACTTTATTTCCATGTTGCAAACTACGCACTCAATACAGTGAAATTATTCAACTTTGAGCGAGCTAGGTGGGCTGGAATGCTTTTTAATCATAACCTTAATTTACTATACATGTAAACTCCCCAAAAGTTTTTGTAAATATGCTTGTATTGTTGCAATGTAAGTGAATGGAAGAAGCATTGGTGGTTAATGTTAGATTATGCATGTGTTTAAGCATTGGTATCTCAGCTGCATAGCATGCATCTTGTCTGATAGATTATGTTATGTATTGCCATTCTTGTATAAACGCAATTTTTAGCCATATTCTCCATGCTGCTGTCTGAGTAAGAGTATCTTCAATGGACCACTTTTAAAGAAATTAAAACAGAAATTCATCTTGTCCGATAGATTATATTTTGAAATATGTTTCTATTTCTATGTTTGGATGGGTCTCTTCTCCCTTGGTGGTAGCTGACTTCCCGGTTGGGATTCTCTGTCCACATTCCCTGTCCCAACTCCCTGTGCCGTTTTCGTAAAGCCACCGCGTGTCCATTAAGTAAAGCAAACTTCACTCTGTTAAAACCTCTGTCAAAGCCCATTCCACGGCGATTAGTATCTCTTCATTCTCTTTTATATTTTTCCTTAGTCATTGGCCACAAAAATACCACTGACTGACCGCCTTTTTCCCTCTCTCTCCTTTCTCTCATCTGTCTTATCACTTCTCCCCTCTTCTCATTAAACCCAAATCAAAGGAAAAAAAGAAAACCCAATTGTGGTGGTCGATTGTACTCCCTGTATGGCATGATAATCTAAATAAAAAACATATGTACTCAATACCCAACCAAGCTTCCCAGTCATAGAACTACAAGTCAAGGCAATAGCCAATGCAAGATTACCCAACAAAATATGAAAATATATTTTTAGCATAATTCTGCAGCTATAAATAACAAGAAATAGCATAATTGAACAAAAATAATATTAAGATTATTCCCAGACTCCAAAAATCAAGGAAGAACCAAGCTTACTAGCTAATTTGTGAATGAAGGATCAAGGAGATCAGAAATTTGTTCAAAGGGCACTTGCAATTCTATTTTAATCTCTCATCTCTTCAGCTTTCCTCTTTCTGCATGTAGAAAGAGTACTTTTGGAATTGTCTTCTTGGTATCATGTATTTGCCAAAAAAATATAGGAAAATAACAGAAAATGAAGGCAAAAATGAGTGCCACCATCTCCAGCAGAAAGGCAAATCAAATGAGTTATATATTAACCAAGAACACAACTGCATCACTTAAAAACACTCTGATGACACCATTAATCATTATTTGAAAATCTGGGGAAACCCATTGAAGAATCTACTAATTCACAAAACCTTAACGCTACATATAGATCCTGCATTTGATGAGACAAAACAACAGAAGAGGGAAGGGAAATCATTTGATGAGACAAAAGCGAAGGAATTATATAAAGTTAAAAAAAAAAATACAAAAAATAAGAAGAATAGCATGACAGACCAACTCAACAAGGCTTTGCTCAAACTGGTAGAACAAAATGGGAGTCTTCATATGCTAACATAAAGAGATGAATATGGGTATAGAAGCTAAAAATTTACATGATTTTGATTTTGTATTATATAGTAATTGAATCTAACCATTTCTCCATGATCAGTTTCAAAATTTTAACGTCAACGAACAAAAAAGCACAAGTATACCATCAAACTTCAGTGTGCTTTTGTGTAAAAAAACACAAGTATACTAGTGTGCTTCAGCGTGCTCTCATTAGCTTGCCTTTTTTCCTCCAACTTCAAGTAAACTGACATGAATGTGGAGGAAAGAACAAATACATAAGCCACATAGCACTAATTCTAATTTTATTTTTGGGCAAATTACACAAATAGTCTCTATAGTTTGGGACTTGTGTCGCTTTGGTCCCTAACTTTTTAATTGTGACACATTTGGCCCTGAATTTTGAATTTTGTTCCAAATAAGGACAATTGAAGATATCATTAGATTTTTCAAGGGTAAAATTGTCAATTTGATAAAATATAAACTAATTTGACAAAAATAAATGCCAAACAAATATTTTTGAATTTTTAAAAATTATTTCTACCCACTAAAAATAAAATTATGTAAAATTGATAAATCTTTTAGACATTTATTTTTTTTTTGCCAAATTAATTTTTATTATGTGTTTGGATGATGATCATATAAAATTAATTTTAAAAAATTAATCATGTAATTTTTATTAATTTTACATAATTTTATCATTGGTGGATAAAAATAATTTTTAAAAAATTAAAAATATTTTTTTGACATTTATTTTTGTTAAATTAATTTATATTTTATCAAATTGACGATTTTACCCTTGAAAAATTTAATAATATTTTCAATTGTCCTTATTTGGAACAAGATTCAAAATTCAGGGTCAAATGTGTCACAATTGAAAAGTCGTGGACCAAAATGACACAAGGCCCAAACTATAGGGACTATTAGTGTAATTAACCATTTATTTTTCCAAATACCAAAAGAGTTAATAAAATCAGCAAACTTCCTTACCACTTTTCTCCTTTATGCTTGTTCATCACTTTTGAAACTGAACACTACAGAGCTCTTCTTCATGCTTGGTTTGAATTCTCAGCTTGCTTGGGCTTGGGCAAAATAACTGAACATCATACCATATATAAGCACCATTGAAAAAAAAAAAAAAAAAAAAAAAAACTCAAAAAGGAATATATTGCTAAAAATAAAAGGAAAATAGACGATGAAACTCAAGAAAGAAACAGGGGAAAAAGAGTGCCTTGTCCTACGTTAAAGGATAGAACTAGTCAAAAAAAGGGAGTACAATCGACCACCATAATTGAAATATGTTTTTTATTGGGTACATATGTCCTAAGTACATATGTTTTTTATTTAGAATCGAATGGATAAGGAAGGTACTTAGGACTTAGAAGGTGATGCTAACACTATGTGGAACTCGATGGCCAATTGTATGAGGCGAATCTCAAGGGAAGTGCTTGGAGAGTCGAAAGGAACGGGACCCAGCTCTAGGGAAACTTGGTGGTGGAGGGAAGAGGTTCAAGCGGTAGTTAAGGCAAAAAAAGAGTGCTTTAAAAAGTGGCAGAAGGATAGAACTGAGGAAAACCTTAAGAGCTATAGATTGGCCAATAAGGAGGTCAAGAAAGTAGTGAGAGAGGCCAAGTTGAAAGTATATGATGACCTATACACTAGACTAGATAGTAAGGAGGGAGAGAAGAGGGTATACAAACTTGCTAAGATACGGGAGAGGAAAACAAGAGATTTTAATCAAGTAAAGTGCATCAAGAGTGAGGATTCTAAGGTATTGGTGAAGGATGATGAAATTAAGGAAAGATGGAAGAATTATTTTGAGAAACTATTAAATGAGGAACATGGAGGTACGATAATAAGGGAGGAAATAGCCAGTAATACGATAAACCAAGACTATAGGTTCTATCGCAAGATTAGGAACTTTGAAGTGGAAATTGCACTTCAGAAGATGAAATCAAATAAGGCTTTAGGACCCGATGATATCCTTATTGAAGCTTGGAAGTGTTTGGGTAAAAAGGGAGTTGGTTGGTTGACTAGGTTGTTTAGCAAAATTTTGTTGACTAGGAACATGCCAGATGAGTAGAGGAAGAGTATTTTAGTGCCAATCTATAAGAATAAAGGTGATGTCCAGAATTGTAACAATTATAGAGGAATCAAGCTAATGTGTCATATAATGAAAGTGTGGAAGAGGGTGATGGAACGCCGATTGCGAGATATAACAGAGGTGTCAGAGAATCAATTTGGGTTTATGCCTGGTAGGTTAACAATGGAAGCGATCTATCTTTTGAGGAGAGTAATAGAAAAGTATAAAGAAAAGAAAAGAGACATTCATATGGTGTTTATTCGACCTTGAGAAAGCATACGACAGAGTGCCCCGGGATATAATATGGTGGGTGTTAGAGAAGAAATGGGTGACAAAAGGTTACATTGACGTGATTAGGGACATGTATGAAGGGGTGGTGACCACTATTAGATCGCTAGCTGGAGAGACAAATGAATTTTCTATCACTGTAGGGTTACACCAAGGATCTACCTTAAGTTCTTATCTTTTTGCTTTAGTTATGGACGAGTTGACGATAAATATTCAGGATGACGTGCCATGGTGCATGCTTTTTGCAGACGATATTGTGCTAGTGGATGAGACTAGAGAAGGAGTTAACACAAAGTTAGAGATTTGGAGAAAAGCTCTTGAATCTAAAGGATTCCGGATAAGCAGAACTAAGACAGAATACATGGAGTGTAAATTTAGTAACAGTAGCAATGAAAGCAGAGGAGAAGTGAAGATTGAGAACCAAGAATTGCCTAAGAGTGAACATTTTCGTTATTTAGGGTCGATTATCACAACGGCGGGAGAGATTGATGCAGATGTGGCCCATAGGATTAAGGCGGGATGGTGTAAGTGGAGAAGTGCGTCTGGGGTATTGTGCGATAAACGAATACCCATTAGACTAAAAGGTAAGTTTTATAGAACGGCTATTAGACCAGCTATGTTGTATGGGACGGAGTGTTGGGCAATCAAAAAACAACATGTAGATAAGATGAGTGTGGCTGAGATAAGGATGCTAAGGTGAATGTGTGGTAAGACTAGACAAGACAGGATTAGGAATGAGTGTATTCGGGAATGGGTAAGAGTAGCACCGATAGAAGATAAGTTGAGAGAGAATCGTTTGAGATGGTTTGGTCATATTCAACGGAGACCAACAGAGGCAGTAGTGAAGAGATGCGATGCTGTAACGGTAGATGGAAGTGTTAGGGGACGGGGTAGGCCTAGATTAACGTTGACTAGTGTTTTAAATAGAGATATGAATTTATTTAATTTGACTAATGAAATGGCCTTTGATAGGGCCGCGTGGAGAATAAGGATTTATGTAGCCAACCCCATTTGATGGGACTTAAGGCTTGGTTTGGTTTGGTTTATAATTTTTTAATATTATTATGAAAAAATACCAATACGATGATGAGGTATTTAGAAAGAATAATACACTCTTTCGAGTTTTAGGTAAAAACACAACAAAAGAGAGAATTGTTCCACAGAGACTGATTTGTCATTATTTAATGGTTTACGACCATCCGTGTATAATTCATTCACATGTTAAACTTATACAGTAAAATTTTACATTATAAAAATATAATATCATTATTTTAATAAATTTCTCTTTCAATATTTTCAATGGTGATGGTAATTTGCAATGGTGACGGTAGTCATAGTAGATTTTTACCATCTAAATGTTAATTGAATGGTAAAATTGTACTTTGTTGAATAATAAAATTTTAGTTTTAAAAGAAATTTATAGTCAACATAGATCTTAGACGTCCAAAAAATAATTGAACATATAGAGAGAGTAAAAAATGAGTAAATTAGTGAAAAATCCAATTTAAAGAGAATGAAAGGTATTAAGTCCGCAGGGTGTTTTATTTTGGTCAAAAGTACGCTCTTTGTGAAATATTATGGTGAGAAGTACATTTTGTCATTTTTTAAGACATTTTATTTCCAATTTTACCCTTTTAATTTTTATTAACAACTTTTATTGAATTTTTTTTCTATCTGTTGAATTTTTTATTCTATCTGTTGAAAATTTTATTTTATTCTAAATGTTGAAATCTTTGTTTTTTCTATTCAAAACCCAACTCTTTATCTCTATCTCCACAAACCCACTTTCTCTCTTTATCTGTTCAAATAGAAAATTCACATACAAACTCACTTTCTCTCTCTCTATCTGTTCAATTATTTTTTTCCCTATTTATTAAAATTTAAGTTTATTTTTCCCTATCTGTTGAATTTCACAAGCCTATTTTTCCTATTTGTTTAATTTTTTATTTTTATCTATTTAAATTGTGATATATACACACACACACATATATATATACATAGAGGAGAGAGAGAGAATGATCTGTTCAAATTTTTTCATCTATTCACTCTCAAATTTTTTCATTTGTTCACTGATTGAAGAACAAAAGACCAAATTAAATGTATCTGTCAAAAATGAAGAACACAATGGCAAGCTCTCTATTTATCTCTCTCTAATTCGGGCTCTCTCTTTCAGATCCAAAACCCTAAATCTCAACCCCCACAACCACTACCAAAAACCAAGAAATCAGAACCCACATATATATACATACATTCATAACCTAACCTTAACCATCATCACAAATAATCTTTCCCCTTTCTTTTCTCTATGTTCTACACTACATACATCTACAAAGTAGAAATGTCTTCTACAAGACCAGTTTCTTCAACAATGGTTTTGGTTGTGAAAAGTTCTGCGAACTCCCTTCGACCAAGGGCAAGAAGACCGAACCCTAGGCCTCATCCTCTTCAGGGGCAAAGAAGTCATTTCCATGACTGTTGAAAGTCCTTCCCCTCCTGAAGAGTCTTGCGCCAAGGCTGCTGGCCCCAGCATCATAGCCAGTCTCGATCATGTCTTTCATAGTCCTGCTTAGAGAAACAAAAAGCTAAACAACAATTGGCCAAAAAGGGATCGAAATTACGAAGAAGAGTAAGACATACCAACTCTAGGTTTCAATCGAGGCCCACCTTACCCTATAATATATAAGATCCTAGGGTTTACTGACTTTTTTATCACCATTCCTTGCCTGATACACATCTACATCTGGAGAGAACTCTTACATTGCTCATTAACCTTATGTCGTTTAATGGATTCTTCTCGAAACCACTGCTAATGAGCCTTCACCAGTAATGCAGCACCCTAACCGTAGGCGACAGATGTGACAACCTATTCCCAATTGATCGCTCAAGCAGTGAAAAGACCGCTCAAACGGATATGAGGAACTCTCAATATTTGGTTTTACAAACTAAGAGAATAAAGGGACTGCTTGAGTGGTCAAGTTATTGATCGAGCGTAGAGGTGGGAGTATCCAGTATCTTGGTTACAGCTGGAAAATACTGGGAATTTGAGTTTACAGCTTGAGTGGTGAAACGATTGCTTGAGCGGTTTGCGCGATATCAACAACTTAAAAGTTATTTTTTGGATCATTTCCTTCACTTTTTCTTTTTCCTTTTCCTCTTCCTCTTCTCTTTCTAAATATCTCACTCTTCACTTAGATCCAAGTCTAAACCCCTTGCAAAAAGCGAAGACCACGTAGAGATAACAATCCTCACTGATTGGATTTCATTCTTACGAAGAGCCCTCCTCAAACTTTGCTCATTTTGCTCTCATCCTTGAGGTAAGGTTACTTTAACCTAGTATCTTCTTATTTTGAAATGATTATGTGGTATTATTGTGGCTATGATGCCTCGTGAGATGATTTTGTTCACAAATTGATCATTATGTTTAAAATATATGGAGTTTTACTGAAATTTTATTGAGATTTTAAATAAACCCTTATGGAATGTGAATATTGATGTTGAGAATTAGCTCATACTAAGAAAGGGTGTAAAAGCCCCAAATGTGCCCAAACCCTAGTTTTAGGTTTTGAGGAAAAATGATGTTTTGTTGGAAATTGACTTTCAAATCTTGAAATTTGATGATGTTAGACATAAAGAAGTGGATTATGAGATTTGGATTACCTTGTTGATGTATGATGAGTGGAAACTTGTGGATTTGGAAAGCTTTTGAGATTATCTCGATTATAATTTATTGTTTCTCTTTATTCTCACAAATTAAATGAATTTTAATTATTTCAGGAAGTGTTAATTCATACATTATGTGCTTCACTATTCTATCCCATGAATTCATTAATCCTTTGGAAGGTTTGGAATGGTTATAAAAGGGGAAAGTAAATAGCGTATGAATCTAGGTAATGAGTTGGTTTTGGGAATAGTGTGTTGGTATTGGTATTGGTGGGGTGAATCAAGATGGTTTTGGGAATAGTGTGTTGGTATTGGTTTTGGGAATAGTGATTTGTTAGAGGCTTCGGCTTGACCATTGCTTCCTTGTTCGCCCTCAAAGCTTCGACCTCGGCCCTTCTTCTCTGGCCCTCAACTTTCTTTCGTAAACGACCAATCTGTTTGACGGCGTCGCGATGGCGACGGCCCATATCGGCTATCCTTCCGACGGTCTGCAAAACAAAAATTTAAAACCATAACTTCAACAGTATTTAGATTAAGTGAAGCAAAGTCTGAATATGTACCAAAAGTGCCGATTGGGCGGCTAGTGCTATCACATTCAGATCTGGTTCCACCCGGAAAGCCTCCCTGTCAGACGGCAACGACACGGACGTAGCCAAGCTGAATGCGACTTCTTAATCTTTAAGCGCCGAAACATCAAAAGAAACTGGCATGTTTTTTATCATCGACTGAATGACAAAAGGAACGATCACATTCGATCCCTCTAATCGAGGACGTTTGCCGCCTTGTTCTTCTGAGCCGGCCTCAAACTCGGCAAGGCGTTTCTCTACCTTTTCCTCAACTTCTTGACCGGCCTGCACGATCAAAGTAGATTCGGCATTCTAATTTTTTGCCGTCTCTACCTCAATAATGCGCAAGGACTCTGATTCGCTAACAGGCAGGGAGAGTTGAGATTCAGTGGCGGGTGGTACTTCAGACAGAAAGGCCTCCGCTCTTCGCCGCGCGGCCAACCTTTCCGCATTTGCCTTCCTGGCAAGTTTTGTCAGGCTTAACCTGGCCATGTCTTCGGGGCCTGCGGCGGGAAGATCCTCTTAGCCGTGAAAAATACCATCAAGTGAAAGATCCCCTCGGCCCGAAGTGGATGGAGAATCTGCCGAATTCAATACCTCGTCAGACTCAGTTTCGTACTGATCTGATTCGGTAACATTAGCTACATCCCGCTTCGAATCAGACCCTTCAAAACCAACCTGCCTCAAGTTTTTGAAATCGGACAAAATAAGAGCGATAAGAGAATCTTCACCCTCCGGAACCGGGATATTTTCCGCCGTCGAGAAGGTCGTATATATCAGCTCGTAACGAAGCAAAACGTGGGCCGCCCTCCCTTGTTTCTGAAGACTTCAACGGCCGAAATACTTGAGCGCGACTTTGATATCCGAAAGAATGGCATCGTCAGTTGAAGACAGGACTTTCTTCAAATCGTTCCCTGCACAAGCCAAGCCGTAACATTTCAAAGAAGAGGCTTTACAACAAAAATGAACAAATAATAAAAGCGAGAAGGCAATCGGCCACTTGGCTCGCCCCTCCGTCTAGGAATAGGGTTGACGTGATCCTCCTTTTCGCCAAATTCCCAGTTACCCTGGACAACGACTATAACATCATCAACTCACTTCCCAGAACTGGAAAGCATAGTAATTAGCTGATGGTCGATATCCTTGGCCCTAAGGAAGAAACGCCCGTGCCGACTAGAAAACTTAGCCAAGGCATAGCAATGCCGGATGGCTAGAAAGCCAAGGTTAACTCTAAGGCGACGGTTGAGCGCTATAACCCCTATTATAATTCTAAAGAAATTCACATTGAATTGGGAAGGGATTAAACCCCAATGGCGAAGCACAACCCTAAGAAACGGGTGAAGGGGAAAACAGACTCCACCCTCTGTGATTGACAAAAGAGGAAAGACAATCGTGGTTTTGTCCTCCCTCTCCATATCAAGAGTGTCGTTTGCCACAAACAACAGACGGACATCATCAGGAATTGAGAAATGGCGTTTAAAGCCAGCAATTCGATCTGACGAGAGAAGGTCTTTTAAATGTTTCGCCATACCCAACAGTTTATAAGAATATGCCAAGGAAGGAATAAACCAAAAAGAGTCTTCGAAGCAAGGAAGGAGAGAACTTATAAAGGACGAAGAGGATATCGGAGAAGAGAGTTGTAGGGACGATTCAAAAGGCAATCCAGCGACGAGCGTCATAAAATACATACTCGAAAGGACGTCAAAATTTTAAATCGCAATAAATAGACACGTACGAGGGGGTGGGAAGTCGACACGACAACCAAAAAGGGTGCGCTTAGATATCCACATGAGGATGAGGCCAACCGCTGAATTTTGGCTCTGACTTTTCGAAATTCGGAACCAAGCACTCCAGCCAACTGTCGTTGGTAAAGTGCTTGGGGGGCAATTGTGGGAGCCGAATAAATAGAAGAGTCGGAAGGTGCGTACCCCAGAAATCAGATATTATTCGGCTCCATATTGCGTGACTAGGATGCCGAATACGTTAGGAAGGCCGAATAGCTGGAGATCAGTAGTTCCGAATAAATAAATGGGGAATGGGATAAAAGTAGGCTCAGGCCCGAGGCCTAAAAAGCAAGTATAAATACAAGAACCACAGATTTAGAAAGGTATGTAACAATAACTTTTTGATTAACTTAGAAGACAAGCTATTTTGAGTTCAAGAACTGACTTGTCCGTCGGAGTGCTAATTCCGGCACCCCCGACCGGAGTGTTTGTGTCTTTTTAGGTGACTAGTTGAGGATCACTAGCGTCTCCCAGGATCTGAAGAGTATTTCCAAAACCACTTCTCCAAAACTTTTTTTAGTAGAAAGTTAAGCCTAAAGAAGCATGCAAATAGGACCAAATAAGCTATGAACACAAAGCTTTAAAGAGGTAAGAAACTCACCTTGAAGAACCACTTTAAGACAGTAACTCCAGCAGCCTTTTTGGACCAAAAGCAATCCAAAAACTCCAAAACCAGCTTCAAGGTGCCTTAGCAACAAGAGTGTGGTGTATCACTATGTGTTTGTGTGCAAAAGTGTGAAGCAATGGCACTTTCAAGCACAAATATGAAGAGAAAGGAGCAATATAGAGATAGAAGTGTATGTATAACTCCAAGGCAAAATTCTGAACCTAAATCAAGAGGGAGGAGGCTCCCTTATATAGAAAAACAAGCATCAAGTTTGTTGAACAAGCTAAGAGCTTAAATCAATCTCTCCATACACGTGTATGGAGGATGCTTTCTGTGCCCAACAACTGGCACAACTGGCATGGAAAATATCTACAGAAAGTGCAGGAAAGCTGCCGACCAATTAAAGTGGTCGGCCAGCTACTTGTACTGGTCGGCCAACCACAAAAAGTGGTCTGTAAGGACAAAAAATGGTCGGCAAGGGGGGGAAGGTGGTCTGCACAGAGAGAGAAAGGTGGTGGCATGGCTGTAGACCAAAAAATGTGGCTGGTAGACCAAAAAAAGTGGCTGGTTGGGAAGAAAAGTGGTTTTCAGGGAGAGAAATTGGTCTCCAACCATCATTCCACCCTCCAAGCAAGAAAAACAAGGTTTGTGCCAAAAACAAACCAAAAAGGATGCAAGACAAGAATCCGGGGGTCGAGGCGCGCAGCCGGAAGCCTTGAAAACTAGTCTATGGGCACCAAAAGTGGTCTACTAGGGAAAAGTGGTCTCCAAGACCTCTGTGTCCCTCTAGACCAAGGCAACAAGGCATGGTTCGAAAACCAGGCCAAAAGGAGAACGGTATGCAGTCCCGAGACAAGGCGCGCGGCCGAAGGCTCTGAAAATCGGAAACTAGCCTACAAGAGGGAAAAGTGGTCTACGACCACAAAAAGTGGTCTACAAGACCTCTCTCTCCCTCCAGGGAAGGGAAAACAAAGTTTGGTTCAAAACCAAACCAAAAAGGAAGCAAGACAAGGCGCTCGGCCAAAGGCTCCGAAAATCGGAAACTAGCCTACAAGAGGGAAAAGTGGTCTACGACCACAAAAAGCGGTCTACAGACCTCTCTCTCCCTCCAGGCAAGGGAAAACAAGGCATGGTCTACAAACCAAGCCAAAACACAAAGAGTTCAGAGGCCCGAAGGCAAGACACTCAGCCGAAAACTCCAGAAACTCGAAACGAGCACAAATATGCACAATCATCGAGCGCTCAAACGATAATGTCTGAGTCTTAAGGTCGGTCAAAAATGGGGTGTCTATACACCCCAATTGTTTAATTAATTTAATAAAAATAAATAAATAATTAAAATTAAGTAACATAAATTTTACAGTTATACGCGTTAAATGTAATCTAGTTAAGAGGCATTAGTTTTACCAAAAAAATAACAATGTGATTAATATATTGTTTGGGGCCTAATCAAAATAGCCATGAAATTATTAAAATCTTTGGGGCCATAATGGAATTAAGGGAAAGGTGGTATCATGGTGGCACTTCTAGCTTAACCCACCTGTATACAATGGTGGCATTTCTAGCTTAGGCCACCTATTTCTAGTTTGGCCACCTGTAAGAAATACAATGCCTAGGTGGTGATTCACCATGGGGCTAAAAGGTGAATCACCTCCTTGGGGCCAAGTATAAAGGGGAGAGGGGACAGTAACTAGTGAGTAGGAAAAAAACAACAACAGCAACAACACAATAAGTCCGTAAATCGCAGGAATCAAAAAATAGAAAGGAAGAAAATAGTAAGGGTCACCATTAAGGTGAGTTATATTATACCTTGAGTCACCATAACATATTTTATGTATGTCTCGAATTACCATAATTTATTTTATACAATTCATGTTTTATAAGTTATGTTAATATTTGAATTATATTGATTATTTTCTGAACTATATTTGCTTAAATTAAAACCCATGGATATGATTGTTTAAATTTTAAAAATTATTTGTCAATGATTATATAAATAGTTATTTTTGTAAGTACCACCACGAGAGTCCCATGCCTTGGGGGACTTAAATAAACCACTGGCTTCTGATTGGTCACTTTGTGGCCTTTTGTTTGTCCTAGATCCATTGACCTCTATTTTGATTGTCACTTTGGTGACCCATGTTTTGTTTTGTACCGTGGTTATGATTATTTTGCTTATATGATTTTTGAATTAAAATTTTTCTGTTTAAATAATTTATTTATTCAATCTGAATTGTTCACTATTTTAGCCTAAATAATTATCTATGGTGAATTTTATGCCCTTATTCTCTTAGTATAATATTTCTCACTCTGCCGTATGCTTATAACTGTTATCTCCTTTCAGGTGATGAGATTTAGCGAGATCGAGATTGGGAATAAATCGCAGTTTTTTTTTCCTTATTTTATTCACTATCTGTAATCCTGATCAAACTCCTGTAATTAAATAAGGCCCAAATGAATGTCTTTCTTTTAAATAAATTTGTTTTTTTGGTACCCATTTATTTTATCCGCTTGCGCTATTAATACAAAAATTTTAGAATTATGTTTTTATTGTTGCAACACCTAATCCCTGGGTACCGAGGTTGGGTCGTGACAAAAGTGGTATCAGAGCTTTTACAAAAAAAAAAAGTTAAGTTTTCCTGTGTTGTAGGGAATGAAAAATCTGGTAGGGTTATTCTAATTCAAGCCCCCGGGAGCCCACCTTGTCCCAAATCTGCTAAAGGGGTGGGAAGATTTAGAGAGTATCATCAGACAGGCCCATCCAGGACTTGACCGGCTCGTGGGGAGACCTGTATACTTATAGGCTAACCCCCAGATTTTTGATTTTTGAGACTTAGCCGTGGCAACACAAACAAGAGATACATTGGGTTGACCCATGTTATTGGTCTTACGCCAGATCTAGGACATCCGCACTTTTTGGTTACACCTTTGCCCTCGGGCTTTGCTAAGAGGAGAGGGCACGCGTACCCCAATAGCCACATACGTACTACGACACCTTTCCCATTGCACATTATCCATGTTCCAGCTATGGATTTCACTAATAATACGACACACTTGGAGGTACCTGTACGGATTGCTGGACGGGAGTTCTGGGGATATGATCACGACATACCTGTCTATATGGTCCAGGTTGTATAGTGTTGTTTTGGGATAGAGCATAATGGTTGGGAGTTTAAGTCCCTTATATAGAAGTTTGCAGGACTGTTTCATGGCCCAGTCTTTTAGAGTCAGTTCTCGTGGGTACTTAATGGTCCATTTTAGACCCTTGACCAGGAGACTTTTGTAAACTAACCATGATTAGTCTAATCCTTACTTTTGTATTAGTAGGATTAGACACTAACTTCTGACTATCATATAGTATGTTGCACTAACACCTTATGCATAAGTAAGACAAGTGTTGTGTAAATTATATATGTGCTGTTATAGTATCTTTGTGAATCATAGAAGTAATATTGCGATAATTAAGTATGCAACAATTAGTTCAAAAAAAAAATTTAGACTATTCCGCTAATCGTTTTAACCTTGTAGTAATGGCTAACGATGGAAATGGAATCGGATCGTCGGTCAACGTTGCCAACCTAATGGAGCAAATCATAGAAAGAGCAGTTACTAGTTTTTTGCAGGCTCTGCAAACCAACATAAATAATGGAATACCCAAACGGCAAGAAAAGACAATTATAATAAAATAGTTCTAGGATTTAAAACCCACCACATTTATCAGCAATCAAAACCCACAAGTAGCATAAGCTTGGGTTAGAGACATGGAGAAGATTTTTTGCATGCTTCCTTGTATAGAAAGATAGAAGGTAACCTTCACCACGTTCACCTTCAAAGATGATGCATAGGAATGATGACTTCTTACCCTGGAAAAAGAAGAAATCGTGACCTGGGCAAGATTCTTGGAAGTATTTTAGGAAAAATACTTTCCGGATTCACTACAAGAACAAAAGACACACCTAAAGCAAAGAACAATGACAGTGGCCGAATACGAAAGTAAGTTCACACAACTGCCTCGATTTGCGACGTATGTCATTCCCACCGAAACTCAAAAAGCTAGGAAGTTCGAAGTTGGCTTAGATGATGACATCAGAAACAAGATTGAGGTTCTAAAGATGCCAACCTATGTAGGAGTGGTGGATCAAGCATACATCACGGAAAAATGGATTAAAGCCTAGTGTTCCGAGGAAACAAGCTAAAAAAAATGATTTTAGGAAAAAGACAACAGAAGATCTGGTGTTATGCCCCCAAAAAAGGTAATATGGGCTTAACTAGTTCAGGCAATCAAGGTCCTACTAACTCCAGAAGTGGCATTATTCTAAATTGCCCTACTTGTGGAAGGACTCATTGGGAACAATGCCATCGAGACATGGGAGCATGCTTTAAATGCGGACAAATTGGCCACTTATTGAGAGATTGTCCAAAGCTTACCAATCCTATAGCAAGCCCCTCTGAACCAGCCCCAAAACCCGTGGTACCTGGAGGAGTGAGGAAGGACCAAAAAGGCCAAGGAAGAGCTTTTCCCTTAGTGCTTGGAAACCCAAAAGTTACAGAGAACGTGGTATCAGGTACACTTTCTATTTGTGGTCATTTAGCTCATGTTCTCTTTGACTTTAGTTCAACTCATTCTTTTGTTACACCATACTTTGCTTCCAAGTTAGCATCAACACCCGAACCCTTAGGATATATACTATCTGTGTCCTTTCCTACTGGTAATTTTGCCCTTAGTACTGATGTGTACAAATCTTGTTCTATATCCTTAAAATGCAAAACCTTGTATGTAAACTCGATTCCCTTCCACATTTCTAACTTTGATGTGATCATAGGAATGGATTGGCTAGCTGCCAACCACGCCTCTATCAATTGCAAAGCCAAAAAGGTCTCTCTCTAGTTACCAAACCAACTTGAGCTTGTCTTTGATGGAACTGGAGTGTCCACCCCTCCATGTGTTATAACCTCCATGATAGCCCAACGACTTCTAAGAAAGGGTTGTTATGGTTATATTTGTTATGTGATTGATAATCAATAAGAGGCCCCCACACTTGATGCAATCCCTGTGGTTAGAGAATTACCTGATGTCTTTCCTGAAAACCTACCTAGTACCCTAGTTGACTGATAAATCAAATTCACTATTGAAACCTAACCTGGTACACAACAAATATCAAAAGCTCCTTACCGCATGTCAATGATGGAATTGAAAGAACTGAAGACCCAACTCAAGGAACTACTGGAGAAAGGCTTCATTTGACCAAGTACCTCACTATGGGGAGCTCCAATACTATTCATAAAGAAAAGGATGGCATGATAAGGTTATGCAGCGATTACCGGGAGCTGAACAACGTCACCATCAAGAATCGGTACCCCCTACCACAAATTGATGACTTGTTTGATCAACTTCAAGGCGCCCAAGTATTCTCGAAAATTGACTTGCATTCCGGCTATCATCAACTAAAAGTTGAAACGAAAAGTATCAAAAAAACTGCCTTCAGAACACGTTATGGGCACTACGAGTTTCTCGTCATGCCATTTGGCGTCACAAATGCTCCAGCGGCTTCATGGACCTCATGAACCGAGTGTTCAAACCGTACCTTGATGAGTTCGTCATCGTTTTCATTGATGACATTCTCATATACTCCAAGTCATTGGAGGACCATAAGCAACACTTGCGAACAGTTCTGCAAACACTACGTGATCATAAACTTTATGCCAAGTTGAAGAAATGCGAATTTTGGATCACTAGTGTACACTTCCTCAGTCACATCATTAACAAAGATGGCATCTCAGTCGACCCCAAAATGTTACAGCAATTGTAAATTGGCCACGACCTACTAACATGTCTGAAATTAGAGGTTTCTTGGGTCTATCAGGCTATTACCAACGCTTGGTTTTGGATTTCTCGAAGATAGCATCACCCTTGACTCAACTAACTCAGAATAACACACCCTTTGAATGGAATGACAAGCAGGAACGTTGCTTCCAAGAGTTAAAAAACAGACTTGTGACAGCTCCTATACTAGCACTTCCTATGGGAATAGAAGGGCTCGTAATTTATAGCGATGCCTCATACAATGGTTTGGGTTGCATCCTTATGTAAAATGGAAAAGTCATTACGTATGCCTCGTGTCAACTAAAGACTCACGAGAAGAACTACCCGACCCACGATCTGGAATTGGTCGCAGTAATCTTTGCTCTCAAAATCTGGCGTCATTATCTCTACGGAGTAACCTGCAAGATTTACATTGATCACAAGAGTCTTAAATATTTGTTTATACAGAAGGAACTGAATATGCGACAATGACGATTGATAGAATTTATGAAAGACTATAGCGATTCCGGTTTTGACCCGACCCTTGTTGTATCCCGGACTCGGGTTTCATGGTTTCATATTGTTGTTCACATCTTGCTTCCCTTGTATCTCCTTAAATTTGGCTATTGGATTATTGTGGTTGCGTTTGGGACAAGTTGGTTGCTTAGTTTCTAAACTCTTGTTACCCAGATTTTTGCTCCTCCTCTCAAGCGACATTTCTTGCGCTCGAGCGAGCTTTGCAAACTCTCAGTACTTTTGCAAGTTTGCAAAACTATTGGGAGAGTGTATTCTACGCTCGAGCGGTTCTTTCTGCACTCGAGCACGCTCAGCTCAAGTAGCCTTTCTTGCGCTTGAGCGTTGGTCTATTGTTTGTAAAACTACTGGATGTGTGTATTCTGCGCTCGAGCGTCACTTCTTGCGCTCGAGCGAAACAACTTATTGTGTCTTGTGCTCGAGCGAACTGTGCGTATATCAGTTCACAACAGCCTTCTTTCACTTCTTTTTTTCATCTCTTTTCTTCCCAAAACCCTAGATCTAGAGCCTCTTTCTCTAAAACTCAACTTCTCTCTACATTTTCACCTAGATCCATTGGTTTCTCTACCCTAGTGTCTTTAGGGAAAAGGTAGAGCATCTCAAGAGCTTCATTTTGATTCGAACAAAAGTCAATTTCGGCATCTTTGAAGTTTTCTCCTTGCTTTGCTCGTCTTCTAACTTTGAGGTGGGGATTGTGTAAATAATGTTGAGATTTGGAGGATTTTAGACAAACTTAGGGTTTTGGTTTAAAATCAAAAGAGGAGTTTTCAAATGAAGGTATTGAAAATGGTTATGGATGTAGATATGAGGATGTGTTGTATTAAATTTGTTGATTTTGACACATGGATTAGATTTGGAAGAAAATGAAGTTTTGTCCTAAAATGTTTCAAATAATTATTTTGTATAAATAATGGAATTGGTATGGGGAATGTGAAATTGGATAAATGTTTATATAAAGGGTGGAGTTGGATACTTGTTATCTCTCACATATGGAAATTTGAATAGTTTATCTGTTTTAAAGATTGTATATCTATTTAGAAATATCTGTTTTGGGCTATCAGTGGAGGATAGTTATGATTATTGTAGAAATTACATGAGGATTAGGTGAATTGAAACTAATCTCTTATTTGTTGTCATTGAATATGACTGTGTTTTAATACATTCTATATGTATGATGTTTGGGAGGAGAATGGGAATGTACTCTATGTTTGGGAGAAGAAAGGGGATGGACTCCATTGAATTAAGTTGGCTTGTGTGTCCAGGGTGAAAGTCCCGAAAACCGCGCGTATACATGGGTATCGATTCTCGCGGATGAAATTTTTATAAAATGACAAATTGAAGTGTTTGTGTAATGATTGTATTGGTTAGAGAACCACTGAGTTATAGCCTCAGTTGGGTTGTCTGGATAACAATGGACTTGACTTACGGATTTAGATGAAATAAATTGTCATGAAATGAATTAAGATAAAATGGCTTGAGATATGAAACTTGGCATATTATGATCTTGTAACAATACGAATGATTTTATCATGGGCATTGTATATGCATATCATACTTATATCTTTGTTAAGATTCATATATTGTGCTAGATTGTTTCTACTAGGCTTTGGCTCACCATATTTGGGAAAAACCATTTTCAGGTGTTGGAGATATGCCTCCGCCAAGACAATAGTTTGGGGAGACTTGTAGCAAGAGCTTCCTTTTGATTGTATTTACTCTATATAGCCAAGGGCTTAATTGTATTGAGTTAGACTCATTTTTGTTGTAACCAAGCAATGACTTGGAAAGATGTAAGCCACTAGGGCATATGAACATTTGTTTAGCTTTCAATACTTCTTACTCTTTGTAACACATGTTGTAGATTCATGATGAGTTATTTATGAATGTATAACGCATGTGTCACTGTTTGTATGTTAACTCTGATGAATGAAAGTACTTTGTTTCAACTTTATTTCTGCTCGTGAGATGGGTTTATCATATTTATTTTGGGGCGTTACAAAGACTATGATACAGACATCCATCACCATCCAGGCAAAGCCAACGTAGCAACAGACGCATTGAGCCGAAAGACGACTAGAAGTTTGGCATGTACCCTCATTCCCTGCCAGATCAATGGATTGCTCACCAACATAACTGTGGAACCCACGTTGATTGAAGAAGTTAGAGTACGCCAATGTGAAGATAGACTTTTGAAGAAAAAATACGATGAGCAAAAAAGTACGCCTGATCCTAACTTCACTATAAGCAATGGGATGCTAAAATTTTGAAATCGAATTTGCGTACCCGACATTCCAAAGCTCAAGAAAAAGATATTGGTGGAAGCTCATAGCTTGAGGTTTACAGTCTACCCTGGCAATACAAAGATGTACCACGATCTAAAGGAACACTACTGGTGGATAGGAATGAGAAGAGACATAGCAAGCCACGTCTCCAAATGCTTGCATTGTCAACGTGTTAAAGCAGAATATCAAAAACCTGTACGAATGCTGCAACCACTCCCTATTCCTGATTAGAAATGGGAACATGTTACTATGGATTTCGTGGTCGGGCTACCACAGTCAGTCTCGAAGAATGATGCAATATGGATTATAGTAGACTGATTGACGAAGTCGGCACATTTTCTACCAATTAGAATCACGTACTCCCTTACTAAGTTTGCCACTCTATACATCAAGGAAATCATTCGTTTGCACGGTACCCTAGTTTCAATTGTGTTTGACCAAGACCCCCGCTTTGTGTCTCGCTTCTAGAACAAATTGCAAGAGGCTTTGGGAACCACATTGAAGTTTAGAACTGCTTACCACCAGCAAACTGATGGGCAATTCAAAAGAACTATCCAAACTCTGGAAGACATGTTATGTACGTGCGTGCTGGACCTCAAAGGTAATTGGGATGAGCACCTACCTTTAGTGGAATTCACCTATAACAATAGCTACCAAGCAAGCATTTTAATGGCACCATACGAAGCAATGTATGGAAAGAGATGTTGATCACCTCTGTGTTGGACAGAAGTCGGAGACAGGAAACTGTTAGGCCCTGAAATCGTGCAAATAATGAGTGATAAAATTCAACTTATCCAACAGCGAATTCGCACTGCTCAGAGCCACCAGAAAAGCTATACAGATACAAGGAGATGAGGCTTGGAGTTTCAAGTAGAAGAGCATGTTTTCTTAAGAGTCTTACCAACAAGAAGTGTCATTCGATTTGGAAAACAAGGAAAATTGAACACATATTACATCAGGCCATTTGAAATATTGGAAAGGATTGGCCCTGTAGCATACCGTATTGCCCTTCCACCAGAATTGTCCAATGTTTATAACGTATCTCATGTGCCGATGCTCCAGCGATAGCTGCGAGATCCAAAACATGTCATTGATCACGAAGACCTCAAAGTTCAAAACGATCTCTCTTATGAAAAGCAACCAATACAGATCCTCAATCGTCATGATCAAACTCTCCGAAACAAGACTATACCTCTTGTAAAAGTTTTATGACGGAATCATCATGTCGAAGAAGCTAAGTGGGAAACGAAGAGTCAAATGCAGACTCGATATCCACATCTTTTCGAAAACTAAGGTACGACAAGTTTGAAGACAAACTTCTATGTAGGAGGAGAAAAATGTGATACCCCAATTGTTTAATTAATTTAATAAAAATAAATTAATTAATTAATTAAGTAAGATAAATTTTACAGTTATACGTGTTAAAATGTAATTTAGTTAAGAGGCATTAGTTTTACCAAAAAATTAACAATGTGATTAATATATTGTTTAAGGCCTAATCAAACCAACCATGGAATTATTAAAATCTTTGGGGCTAGAATGGAATTAAGGGAAAGGTGGTATCATGGTGGCACTTCTAGCTTAACCCACTTGTATACAATGGTGGCATTTCTAACTTAGGCCACCTGTAAGAAATACAGTGCCTAGGCGGTGATTCACTGTGGGGCTAAAAGGTGAATCACCTCCTTGGGGCCAAGTATAAAGGAGGGAGGGGGGGCAATAACCAGTGAGTAGGAGAAAAAAAAACAATAACAACAACACAATAAGTCCAGAAATTGCGAGAATCAGAAAATAGAAAGGAAGAAAATAGTAAGGGTCAACATTAAGGTGAGTTATATTATATCTTGAGTCACCATAACATATTTTATGTATATCTCGAATTACCATAATTTATTTTATGCAATTCGTGTTTTATAAGTTATATTAATATTTCAATTACGTTGATTATTTTCTGAACTCTATTTGTTTAAATTGAAACCCATGGATATGATTGTTTATATTTTAGAAATTATTTGACAATGATTACATAAATAGTTATTTTTGTAAGTACCACCACGGGAGTCCCATGCCTTGGGGGATTTAAATAAATCACTGACTTCTAATTGGTCACTTTGTGGCCTTCTATTCGTCATGAATCCATTGACCTCTATTTTGATTGTCACTTTAGTGACCTCTGTTCTGTTCTGTACTGTGGTTATGATTGTTTTGCTCATATGATTTCTTAATTAAAATTTTTTTGTTTAAATAATTTATTTATTCAATCTGAATTGTTCACCATTTTAATTTAAATAATTATCCATGGTGACGGTTATGCCCTTATGCTCTTAGTATAATATTTCTCACTCTACCGTATGCTTATAGCTGTTATCTCCTTTCAAGTGTTAAGATTTAGAGAGATCGAGATAGGGAATAAATCGTAGTTTTTTTTTTCTTCTTCTTAAATTCACTGTCTGTAATCCTGATCAGACTCTTGTAATCAAATAACGCCAAATGAATGCCTTTCTTTTAAATAAACTTGTTTTTTTGGTACCCATTTATTTTATTTTATTTTATTTTATCCACTTGCGCTATTAATACAGAAATTTTAGAATTATGTTTTTATTGTTGCAACACCTAACCCTTGGGTACTAAGGTTAGGTCATGACATTATTGTCCTCCATTACTCTATAAGTATCAACGAATGGTAAAAAAAGACCACAAATGTAGAAACTCGGAGTCTGTAATAAGATTGTTTGCAACGTTAACTGATTTAGAACACCAAACACATTTGAAGTCACCGAACAAAATGTTAACTGACTAGGTAGTTTCAAATGTTTTTCATTGAAGATGAATATGTGAGTTTAGGATGGCGATGAAGAGGAATACGATTAGGGTTTAGATTGGTAAGGAATATGCATGGATGGGGATGGAAGTGGGTGTACAATATTGTATAGTGTCCTTCTAATTGTTTTCTTTTGATGGATGGGTGTTCCATTAAAAGTTGTCCTTTAATGTAATTTTACTTCAGGGTATAATTTTAATAAACAAATATATAAAGTGAGAATTGGGAGGTCCAAAGAAATTAGGTAGATACTTATAGCAGCACTCATTATTGGGGCTCCTACAAGGGATTTCATGGCGTATTTACCATCCCGGGGTTGAGAAATGGTTTTGAAGAGAAAAAAGGTGCATTTATGTCTTTTTCATGCTAAACGTGGATTTGTAAAATATGTTTTCTTTTGGTTATGGTAGTGTCATGTGGATTTTCAAGTAATTAGATACTCTGTTAAATGTATCTCTACTAGGCATATAACTCATTCCTATCTAATATTTTTAGGACCTGTTGATATGCCACCACCCCAATGATCACAGGTGGATTTTGTGAATGGAGCTGTAGACGTGCCCCGCAAGAACTCTCTGATATCCGCACGCGATGGGCGCGAATCTCGTTTTGTTCTCTAGGTTACTACAGTTCGGACTCAATGTCACGGTTCTGAATAATCTGGCAAAGTGCAATGCAAGATCGATAAATCACCAAAGAGTCCAAATCTGGCAAATCGTTTTGGAAAACTGATTTTTATAAAAGAAATGTCAAACATGGACTACTTTGCCAGATACAGAGTCGCCACCTAAATATTTTATTTTTGGGGAAATTTAGGAAACCCTGACTCGTGCCTAAGGCCACGTGTCCGTCATCACCAAAGTTGCCTCAGCTCGGGAACTTGGGTACGAGAGGGGAAGGTCATGCAATGAGCACCCCCGCTCGCCCGATCAAAGATCGGCCTATACTAAGCATGATATTTTGTTTTTGAAAACACATGTGCTCTTATTCCGGTTAATTAGCTAATCTTACTATGCGATGCGCACAGCATACAAGTATAGACTAGATTGCCTAATTTGGAACAAAACATTGCATGTTCGTTTGTGAAAATGATTTGAAGTTTGCTACTCGCAAGTAGGCTAAATCAGGGATTTCAATGAATCGTTCCAATTCAAGCAATCCAACCTTCACCCACAGGCATTCAGGCAGTTATATCAAATAAGCAGTTAGCCTCATGGCAACATTAACACACATGCAGTATGCTAAAGCGTAAACACTCACAGTGTACTTCGAGCCAAACAGAGAACTAGTTAGAAATCATGCATGATCCTAGTTCATGTTAAGATGGCTAATGCAACACATGCAAAAATACAGCTAAAATAGGCTCGGCTATTCTAAGATGTCATGTGAAATGCGACAATTCGATACATGTATTCAAATTGGAATTGAAATACAATGCAGTTAGTATCATGCGCTGAGCACGGTGCATGCAATACAGATGAATGATGCACGCATGCAAGCATAAGATATGCTAACTGAAACATGCCCTAAAACTAACCATCAGAAGCGGTTAAGTAAAAGGAAGAAAGAAATGGGGGTTGGAAGACATGCATCACACACACGCATGCTTATTACAACAATTGGCCCTCTCGACGGAGGGTCCGAATAAGAAGCTAACTAGCTAATCTAAGCTAATTAAACTAATTATTACAGATCAAGCTAATTAACTAATCCTAGTTAACTAACTATTACAAAACAATTAAGCAGCTAAACGCATTAACTACTTTAGGTACAAAACCAAAGCATAAATTAGCTAAGCAAATTAGCTAAGTAAAGCAGTAAAGAAATGCCCTCAGAGGGAGAACAATGCACGCATTCCCGGTCGCCTCGTTTGGAAATCCGTTGCGATGCCCCAACTTGCCTCTGTTTGTAATTGTCCTCAGAACCTTGCACAAAGCTCCAGAAAGCTTCAACTCCACCATGGGAACCTGTGGGAGGGTGGCCGACCAGTTGTTGATATGGGAGGCCACCTGCCGACCACTTTTTCTTGTTGTAAACCAGAAAAAGTGGTCGGCCAGCTAGTTTTTTTGGCTGGCCAAGCAGTTGTTGTTGCACGTCTCCAATTTGCTGCAACAGAGAGCAAGAAAGGGCATGGCAATGTATTTGCAAGATATGTGTGCACAACCACCCTCCCTATCATTTCATAAGCTCAAGAGAGCGTGGTTCTCGACCCTTGGGCCACCAATCATGCATTTCGATGCATGATGGCCGAGAGGCAAAGTTGCACAATTCAATATGAAATGAATGCACAAATAAACACATAAATGCCTAGAACTCTATCATGATTGATCAATAGCGTCAGCAACCGAGAATTGAGGCACGTTTCATCACTCTAAGTATGAAACGTCCCTTGTTCCTCGTGTTTGGATTAACACCTATTCCAAACAACAATGCAAGCAACTCAAGCATGCAAAAATGCAATGCAACACAAGCATGCAATTATGCAATATGACTTAAGCATGCAAACATGCAATGCAACATGAACAACCTAACAAGGCTAATGGCATGCAAACTATGCACAATGCTAAGAACAACATGGCATGCACAATGCGAAGAACATGGCATACACAATGCGATGAACAACATGGCATACTCAATGCGAACAAGAACATAGCATGCACAATGCAAACAACAACATAACATGCACAATGCGATGTAACATGGCATACACAATGCTCAATGGACTTAAACTGAATGTGGGCAGACCTCAACCATGCCCAAAACAGTGGCCATAATGATGAAACTAAGGCACAGAAAGGCAAGGCAAACATGCACATGCAATGGCTTATCAACCAGGCCTACGAACACAACTCTCAAGAGTGCTCAAGGAGTGATAAACATGGAAGTGTGACAACACTAAATGCACTGAAATAAGGTATGAAATGATGCTAAATCATTCAAACAAAGCAAGCATAGCATGCAAACGTCCTTAAAGCATGAAGCTAGTAAAGAGAACTACAAAGGGGGCATGCAATATATGGCACAAGTGCATGAACCAACCATGGACAGAGCTCAAATAGGTCTAAACAAAGACCAAAACATGCTGAGATAAGAGCTCAAGGACCTAGGCAAGATGGCATACATGCTAGGCCACAAACAAGGCAACAAATGCACAACCCTCAAAGGCACTTAAAGAGTGAATGAAGTGGGAACATGGCAATGCTACATGTTCTGAAATGTCATGGTAAATGATGCCAAATCATGTATACAACACAAATGAAGCATGCTATGGTACCAAAAGCTTGAAGCTAGCATAGGCATTTGTACTACAACTATGCAAAACATGAAGCATATGGCAAAGGCAACCCAAAACAGTCCTAGAACATGTCAAAATGATACTAAAACATATATGGAAGAAAGCCAAAACAAGCTAGCATGAAGAGCATGAAGCATGAAATATGCAAGGCCAAAAGGGAGGATTACACTACACCTACCAAGACCAAGCATGAGATGGCTTCGCCAACAAAAATCAGAGTTATATCATGGAGAAATAACCCCGAAAACACACTGAAATGATAGCTCGTAAGCTTAGGCATGAAGGCATACGCAATGACCCATGTTAAGGCATAAAGGGGGAAACCCTCCAACGCATTGAATAAGTGAAAAATGTAAGTGCATGACCATGAAACATGAACTGAAATCACATTATAAATGATGCCAAATCATTCAAATAGTCCAAGTAATGCATGCTAGTGGACTTGATGCACAAAGCTAACAAGCTAGAATGCATTATAGCTATACAAAGCATGGCATGCATGACCAAAAAAACATAAATCAGAGCTAGAGCATGCTAAAACATGGACAAAATCTTCTTAGAGTTAAGCCAAAAGCATGCTAGAAAGATAGTCTAAAGCATGGCACACATTAGGCTAATTCATGGAATTGCACTACAAGTGCATGGAGCATGCATAGGTCCATTAAACCGAACCTTAACAGAGGTATGTCATGGTAAAACAACACCAAGAACATGCTGAAATGGACTCAAAACAAGCTAGAAAGACACGTTACTTCATGAAGCATACAAAGCTAGTTTGTGAGGATTACACTACAAGTGTATTATGCATGCAAGGGATGATCAAGACAACCAAAAACAGTGGCATGACATCTCAAAATAACCCCAAATACATGCTAAGAACAAGCCAGCACAAGCTTAATAAACATGCTCAAACATTAGGCATATGAAGCAAGCATTGAAAATACAAGGAGAGGGGACGACCCTCTCCTATTTGGGACCCCAAAACCACCTTTCCACCACTGAAAATCCTCTGGATTAGAGGATTTTCAGTGGTAGAAAGGTCATACAAAGGCTAGAACAAGAGCCAAAAGGGATGGCTCAAAACAAGGCCTAACAAGGCCTAAGAGGGAGTAGACCACCCCCAACAAAAAAGTGACCTTAAACAAACATTTTAAGGACTGAAAAAAAAATTTCAGTAGGAAGTTAAGTCCAAAACACCATGCAAATAGGTCCAAAAGCTTAAGCAAAAATAAGGGTTTTAAGGGTTAGAAGCTCACCCTTGATGAACACCTTCAAAACCTCAACTTTAGCAGGTTTTCCAAGCTCAAACCAATCCAACAACACCAAAACCAGCTCCTAAGCACTTCAACAACAAAAGGATGGTGTTTGAGTGTGTGTTTGTGTGTTAAAGTATGATAAAACTACACTTTTGAAGCACAAATATGAAGCAAAGGGCAAGATAGATATAAGGGTGTATCTATAACTCTTAAGCACAATTTTCTGAACCTAGAGGAGGGAGGAGGGGGTTCTCTTATATAGAGAACAAAAGCTCAAGCTTCTTGAAGAAGCTAAGGGTTCAAGGCCATCCGTCCATACACGTGTATGGAGGATGGTTTCAGTGCCCTCCAACTGTGCCAGCTGGAGGAAAATATCTCCAAAAAGGTGACAAAAAGCAGTCGGCCACTTGAAGTGGTTGGCCAACTATTTAAAGTGGTCGGCCGACCACCACAATTGGTCTCCCAAGAAATAAACTAGTCGGCCATGGTGGGAGAAGGTCTAGAGCATGAAAATAATGCAATGGTGTGGTGGCCGACCAGAAAATGTGGCCCAAAGACCAAGGAGACCAGTTGGCCGACCAGAAAACTGGCTGGCGGGAGAAAAAGTGGTCTCCAAGGGGAAGAACTGGTCTCCCACCCTTGTACCACCTTCCAAACAAGGAAAACAAGATTTGTGCCAAAAACAAACCAAAAAGGATGCAAGACGAAAGTTTGGGAGGCAAGGCACGCGGCCGGAAGCCTCGAAAACTAGTCTACAGGCATCAAATGTGGTCTGCGACCATAAAAGTGGTCTCTCGAACCACAGTGTCCCTCTAGGAAGAGGCAACAAGGTGTGGTTCAAAAACCACACCAAACGGAGAACATTAAGCAGTCCTAAGTCAAGGCGTGCGACCGAATGCTCCGAAAACTGAAAACTGGTCTCCAAGAGGGAAAAGTGGTCTACGACCACTAAGAGGTGATCTACAAGACCTCTCCCTCCCTCAAGCAAGGAAAACAAGGTTCGGTCCACAAACTGAGCCAAAGCACAAAGAGTTCAGAGGCCCGGAGGCAAGGCCCTCAGCCAAAACTCCGAAAACTTGGAATGAGCACAACATGCACTATCGCCGAGCGCTCAATCGATGACGTCTGAGTCTTAAGGTTAGTCAAAAGTGGGGTGTCTACAAGAGCACGGAAGGCTCATGAATGTGACATTGTGAAGCTCCAAGCTTATATGTTTTGGGGACCGAGTGTCCATTTTGTTGTACCAAGGCCTTGCCTTGATATTTGTAAGCCATTAAGGCCATTTTGATTAAATCTCTCTCTCCTTGAACTATGAAGATATTGTTATAATTATAATTCAAACTCGAAATTGTAACTTTTGGTTATAGTTCAATGAGAAAGAGTGCTTTTATACTAAAGTTATCTATGAATGCCACAAGAGTTCTATGGAAAACATCTTATTGATTCATGTTAATAGGAATTAAATATGATTTAGTTATTATGATTATTTTAATTAATTTGAAGGCATTACAGTAGAGTGGAAGGAAGAGATTAGAGTTTGGGATGGAGGTGGATGACAAGGTGAAGAACAAAGATAAGAGAAGATGAAGAAAGAGAAGAGGATGAGAAAGAGGGTGGGTTTAGGGGAAATGGTTTGAACAGATAATGACCTGTACATTGTATAAGTAGAGTGAGAAGCATGAGGAGAGAGTGTGTTTTGGGGAAATGGTTTAAACAGATAGTCACTATGTTGTATATGCAGAGAAAGGAGGATGAGGAAAGAGTGGCTATTTTGGTCATTTTGCAGCAGCTTGTTCTTATGGACTTAATGGGAGTGTTTGGTGTAGCTGTTAAAATAGATTATAGATTATAACTTAATGGATGATAAATTAGAATGTTAATAAAAAGTTGTTAATCTATTTTGTGTAGTTGTTGGATTGTAGATTAAAGTTGCTGAGCAGTATTTGGTAAATAAGTTGTGAAATAGCTTTTTGATGTATAAATGTCCTTTTTACCCTTGTTAATTGTAAATTTAATTAACCTTTGTTAGTTGTAAATTGAATTAATTTTTATTTTTTACTATTCACTACTAGTCCACATTTTCCATAAAGGAAAATAAATAAATAAATAATCCAAAGTCCATTAGGGTCTTTTTCTATTTTCCAAAAAAAAAAATAAAAATCCAAGAGTATAATTGTAAATTAACATGTCCGTAGTAAAAGCTAATAATCAGAAGCAGAGGGTAGGCAATTTCTTAGAATTAATTTTTTTGAGTTCAAATAAGTTACTAAAATCATAAACTATTTGAAATAAGTTTAACCAAATATTTCAAAATACCTTTTCCAAAGCTAAAATCTATAAGTTGGCCAAAATAACACACACCAAACACTCCCAATGTTTTAACGCGTGGACCTTTGGATAAAGAAATTTCAAATTAAGATTTATCACCTCAGTGCCCACAAAAAATTTTGTTCCAAGTTTTGAAATAATTTTATAAAAAAGTTTTGTTAACAAGCTGCATGAGTAATAAAGGACATTTTGGTTTAAGATTATTCTTCATACTGTTAAAAGACTTTAGATAGGAACTATTTTTTTGTCTATATTCTTATTCCAATAAAATCTTATAATACGGGCCTTTAGCCAAATCTCCATTTTTAGAATAGGCTCAGGCTTCCCTCTCGGTCAAAATCGGACTAGAGCATGTTGTTGGACTCTGTAGGCCCACCATGAGTCCACATCGATGATTCAAACCGTGTAACGTATAGGACTCATCAAATACTCCATCCCTACAAAAAATTACATTAATCCGATATCGATAGTCATTGATCAGATCAAATTTATGTCAACGGTAAATATGATTTTAAAAATAAATTGTTGACACAAATGTGGTCTAATCAATTCAATCAATGTGATTTTTTTACAAGAATGAAGTACTCGACGAGTCCTACACATTGAACAACTTAGATTATCGATGTGAGTTCCATGGTGGGCCCACAAAAGCCCAACAGCAAGCTCCATTAGTCTTTCCCTTTAGAATATAGAAGAAATTATAAAACATATCTTAGAGTTTGATCTCAGTAATAAATTAAACTTAACTTCTTAATTGATTCGATTTAAACCCTCAACTTTTAAAATGATATCAATTTTAACCATCCATTATTCATAACTAATGAAATATGAGCAATTTAGATAATTTAATTATTTTTTTCGGTGGTGCTAGACAACAACAGTGACTATAGACTGGGGAAGAAAGACAAGGGGGGACAGTGAGTTAGGAAATTGGAGGAGTATCGATGGACGTGGAAGAAAGATGAAGAGATAGTACCGGATTGAGAAAGATGAAGGATAGTGATGGACAATGGTACGTATGAGAGGTGGTTATTAACGGTAATAAAAGAAAATCAAGTCGTTAATTGTCTATATTTCCATTAATTATAACTAATGGTTCAAATCGATAGAATTTAAAAAATTCAGAGTTTAAATCGAAGGAAAAAAAATTAGTGTAACGCTCTCAAAATAATACATATAAACCCAACATTCATGATATACAAAGACAAGAGAATAAAACATATTTCCATTCATCAGAGTATTCTTTACAAAAAATATTACATGTTGACAACAAAAGTAAATGCCCTACGGGCTTACAACTTTCCAAGCCAACACTTGGTTGCAAAAAAATGAGTACTAACTCAAATACACATTAAGCCCATGGCTTGAATTTACATGTAATATCAAAAAGACAACAGAAATAATCAAAAGAGTCTTCAACTCCCAAGACCTCCGAAGCTACGTCCTTGGATGTGGCATAACACCTGAACCTGAAAATGATGTCCCATATAGGGTGAGCCAACGCCCAGTAGAGATATGCTAAACATAATATGAGCAATAACTAAAACATTAGCACTTGATAAATGTTTAACTCATATAAACCAATATATATATATATATATATATCTTTCCACTCCATTACCCAAACCAATTCAAAGATATAGTTCTCAATTCATCCAGACAGTTTATAACGAGCCTCCAACTCATATCAATAACACTTCAACAATTTAATTTCAAATGAGACTACAACTCATATTATGATCATTTCAATACTTCAATTCATCTACGTTACGCAAACGCAATTAGGATTTCAGGACTTTCACCATAAACACTCCGGCCAACTTAGTTATCACTACAGTCCATCCCCTATCTCCTCCCAAAATTCGGTTTAGGAGTCCATCCCCTATCTCCTCCCAAAATTCGGTTTAGGAGTCCATCCCCCATCTCCTCCCAAACCGTGGAGTACATCCCCTATCTCCTCCAAAATCATGGAGTACATCCCCTATCTTCTCCCAAACAACATACACATACAATGTATTTAAACACTTATCATACACAATGATCAAGCAAAGCACATATTCAATGTGTTATCCCATCCGTCATATTCAATGACATACTCATATGATTAGTTTCAATTCACCTAATCATCATGCAGTGTCTACAACAATCAAGACTATCCTCCACTGATAGCCCAAAACATTTATTTCTAAACAGATAATGAATTATCCAATAGATAAATTATCCACAATTTCAAAGGTGAGTGATTAATAAATCCAACTCCACCATTAAATCTCATAATTACCCAATTTCATTATTTCCAACTCAATTTCATATTTTCATAACTTTCACAAATTAATTATACCAATTAATTCATAACAAATAATTAGGGCTTTTCTCCCCCTTTTCTCAACATTGACCCAAAGGTCCAAATATCATCAATAACATCAATAACCTCATTTTAAGACCCAAAATACACAAGTATGGGTTAAAAGAACAAAACCCCTCTTTATACATTTTGAAACCCTAACACCCAAAATTTCCCAACTTCAACATTTAATCAAAATGACTACTAGTTTATGTCAAAGACCATAAATATGAGTAGTTATCCCTACCTCAAAATTCGGAGCTTAAAGAAGAAGAAGGAGAAAACTCGAAGGTGCTCCAAACCCAAAGATTTTCTGATCAAAATGTAGCCCACACCAAGCTCCACACTTTTTACAAAGGGACTAGGGTAGATGATCACCAAAACTAGATGATTTCAAAGAGAGAAGGTGTATTCTAGAGAGAGGAGCTCTCAAATGAAGTTTTGAAAAGCTAGAGAGAGAGAGAATGTCGAAAAGTGATCCAAAAATGGCTTTTCTCGGACTGATATATCACACAGTCTGCTCGAGCGTGGAACGCCCCGCTCGAGCATCAGACACAGACTCACGCTCGAGCGTCAAAAGTGCCCGCTCGAGCGCCGGATGCACACATCCAGAAGTTCTGCAGACGAAGGTCCCCGCTCGAGCGTGAAATTGGATGCTTGAGCATCCGACGACCTGCAGGGAAAAAAATACTAAGGGTTGAATAATCACACTCGAGCATCAAAATGCCTGCTCGAGCGGAGGAACAAAAGCAAAGGGCCTGCTCGAGCGTCAAAAGCCCCGCTCGAGCGTGAAGGCCAAAATATGGGCATCAACTCTTGGTTTCCAAACACAACCAACCTGTTTCAAACCTGCCCAACACAACCCAAGACTCAAATACAAGAGTAAAGGATGGAAATGAGAATAAGACAACAACCAACATCCATGGACCCGAGCCCGGAATACAGTTAAAAAAAATAAGGGAAAACCGGGATCGCTATAATTAGTGTTTGACATATTACTAAAGATTAACTATGAATTTTTATTTTTATTTTGGGTAAGTTTTCCCTAAGGTATTAGTATTTTTTTAAATAAAAGTTAAATATAATAAGTCATATAAATTATAATTATTAAATCAATATAATTTTTTCATGGGTCTAATTTTTATTTATTTATTAATATTTTTTTTGGAATTTTTTTTAAGTTAATCCCATTCTTAAGACTTATATTCCATCTAACCAATATTCTTTTTAAATATTCCATTAGATCCTATTTGATACAATATGACCAAATCTTCCTTCAAACTTTCTGTGACTGTTTTTATTTTGAACTTAATATACAATAAAAAAATAACAACAATTCCTTATTCAATGGAGAAAATCTTCCCTCATTACAGAAAGAAAATCTTTCCCTTATTCGATGGAGAAAATCTCTCATTCTAAGGGAAAAAATCTCTCATTTATTCCACAAAAAAATTTCATATTCTCAAAATCCAAAATTGTCTACCTTCTGAAAATCTCTCACTACATATAGCGATCCTGGATCTTCCTTCTTTAATTGTTGTATCCGGACTTAGGTTCCGTGGAGTTGGTTGTTATATATATCTTGTTGTCATCCTTTAATTCCATATATTTGAGTTTTAGAATGTATTGGGCGTGTTTCGAACAGGTTGGTTGTGCTTAAGTCCCATTCCTAGTTGCCCAGATTTTTGGTGGTCCGCTCGAGCGGGTCCATTTGCGCTCAAGCGGAGTTTACACACTCTCAGCATTTTGTGCCTCTGTAATACTTCTGTAGGTGTGTTTTTCACGCTCGAGTAGGTATTCTTGCGCTTGAGCGGGTCGCGCTCAAGCAGGCCTCTTGGCGCTCGAACGGGTGTGCAATGTCTGTAAAAGTACTGGACGAGTGAAATCTACGCTCAAGCGGGCTTCCCTTTGCGCTCGAGCGGGTGTGTTTTGTAGTTGTGTCTTGACGCTCGAGCGGGTATTCTTGCGCTCGAGCAAGTCCAATTTTTGTGTTTGACGCTTGAGCGTCCTATTCTCCGCTCGAGCGGGTCATACGTATATCAGATCACAGCTGGGTCATTTTGAATCACTTTTCAACATCCTTTCTCTCTCTTACTTTTCAAAAAACTCCATTGGAGAGCTCCTCTCACTAGAAACCCAACTTCTCTCTAGGTATTGATCTAGTTAGAGTGATCTCCCACCTTAGTCCCTTTGTAAAAAGTGTGGAGTTTGTTGTGGGCTATCTTTTGATCCGAAAAGTTCTTGATTTGGAGCACTCTGAGATTTCTACATCTTATTCCTTTGAGCTCCGAATTTGAGGTAGGGATAACTACTCATTTCTATGGTCTTTGACATAAACTATTGGTCATTTTGATGTAATGTTGAGTTGGGTGATTTTGGGTATTAGGGTTTCAAAATGTATAAAAGAGGGGTTTTGTATTTTAAGCCTATACATGTGTATTTGAGCCTAGAGATGAGAATATTAGTGTTGTTGATAATATTTGGACCTTTGGGTCAATATTGAGCTTAAGGGGAAAAATGCCATATTTGGGTATATTTGGGTCACTAGTGTAATTAATGACATTTGTTATGGAATTATGAAATTGAGTTGAGAATAATGAAATTGGCTTATTATGAGATAGAATGGTGAAGTTGGATTTATTAATCGCTCACTTTTGAAAATGTCAATTATATATATATATCTGTTGAGGCATTTATTATCTGTTTAGAAATAACTGCTTTGGGCTATTGGTGGAGGATAGTCTTGATTGTTGTAGACACTGCATGATGATTAGGTGAATTAAAACTAATCAAGTTGCGTATTTGAATACATAGGTGCCGAATCCCGCGGATGAAATTTTCGTAAAATGGCCATTTGAAAATATAAACACATGGATGCCGAATCCCGCAGACGCAATTTCCGTAAAATGACAATTCGAATATAATTATACATGGGTGCCGAATCCCGCGGACGCAACTTCCGTAAGATGGAAATCCGAAAATATCTATACATGGGTGCCGAGTCCCGCAGATGAAATATCCGTAAAATGGCCATAAGAGAATATAAACACATGGGTGCCGAATCCCGCGGACGTAATTTCTGTAAAATGGCAGTTTGTAGTATTGTTGGCATGAGATATAGTCTCACTTAAGTTGTTTGGCCAGGTTCTGAGCCATGTTTATAAGTTGAGTTTTGTTAAGGATTATGGAACTGGATTGTACTGTATGTTGGTTTATATGAGTTAAACATTTATCAAGTGCTAATGTTTTAGTTATTGCTCATATTATGTTTAGCATATCTCTACTGGGCGTTGGCTCACCCTATATGGGACATCATTTTCAGGTACAGGTGTTATGCCACCTCCAAGGACGTTGCTTGGGAGGCTTGAGGCTATAGACTCTTTTTGTTGTTTTTGTTGTATTACATGTATATCAAGCCAAGGGCTTATTTGTGTAGAGTTAGTACTCTCCTTTTTGTAACCAAGTGTTGACTTGGAAAGTTGTAAGCCTATAGGGCGTTTACTTTTATTGTCAACATGTAATACTTTTTGTAAGAATACTCTGATGATTGTAATATGAAAACTCTTTTATTTATCATGAATGTATGCTATGATGGGTTTATTTTTGAGGGCATTACAACTTGGTATCAGAGCGTACAGGGTTTGAATACTTCGGGTACGCGGGAAGTGGTTAGTACCACAATGGGTTCGTCTCGCTTGTTAGAGACTTAGAGGCTGTGTTATATGCTTATGTGACTATTTGGGTATGGGATTTAGTTTCTAGGATGTTGATTGGATCCTTGGGTTTCTGTGAGTCTTGTTGGAAAAGCATTAGATCAATGCTGTTTCTAACCGGAACTCTAGTAACGCCTCAGGACTATCATTATCCGGAAATGAAATTCGTAGGTTCTTATGTGATTATGTGCTTACGTGGAATGAATTACAGTTGTCCATCGCATTAGGACGCGAGTGTTATAGCTTTGGCACATTTGTGAATGTGCTAATGTTCTTCATTACCTTTATTAGGATGTCAGGACGAGGACGTGGTGGTAGGCGAGGCAGGCCTAGGAGGCAGGAAATGCCTATACCAGATGATATTCCGGCGCAGTAGGAGGGTTTTGGTCAGGCCAATGTGGCCGAGCCAGTGGGGCAGCAGGCCATAGGTGCCTTAGCTCGTGAGATAGCATGAGCTATGAGGGAATCCATAGGCATTCTCAGAGCTGAGAATCCAGTGCAGGCCCAGGTTGTTGATACAGGGCCTTCCTTTCAGAAGAGGGAGTTCTTCCGGTCTAATCCGGATGAGTTTGTTGGGGATCCAAAGGAGCCACTTAAGGCTGATGAGTGGTTGGAGCAGATGACCAGGACATTTGAGATGATTGGCATCAAAGACGGGGTATTAAAGGTGACCTTGGCATCTTTCCAGCTTAAGGAGGATGTGGGTCAGTGGTGGAAGTTCGTGAGGGGTCGTATTGGTAGCACATGGGAGGGCTTTGTAGATGCTTTCCAGGAGAAATACTTAGTCCCAGTGGTCAGGGAGAAGCTGAGGGACCAGTTTTGTCAGCTCAAGCAGCTAGGTTTGTCAGTGGTCGAGTTTGAGGCCGCCTTTACCAGTTTGTCCAGGTTCGCACCCGAGCTCGTGGCGTCTGAGGAACGCTGTTGCATTGAGTTCGAGAGAAAGTTGAGGTATGGCCTCAAGATGAGGGTTGGGGGATCCATGATCTGGGAATATGGGCGTCTTGTGGGTGTCGCGACCCATATGGAGTCTATGATGGAGGAGGAGGAAAGGATGAGGGGCTCCAAGAGGAGTCAGGATGGCCAAGGGGATGATAGGAGGCAAAGGAGTTCTAACCCTCAGCAGTCCTAGAGTTCTTTAGCGAGATCTACCTTTCCAGTACCGGGTTCGGGTTCCGAGAGAGGCAACCAGGGAGACTTTACCTATTTCAAGTGTGGTCAGTTGGGCCACAGGGCTCCAGCTTGCCCACAGAGGGAAGGAGGTCAGGGAGCAGCTTCATCTTCAGCTCGACCTTAGAGCTAGAGTTAGGGCAGAGGACGGTTGTCCTCTTGTTACCAGTGTGGTCAGGCAAGGCACCTGAAGAGGTTCTGCCCATAGTTGGGTAGTACACCCAGTGCATCTGGTTTGAGACAGACGCAGAGTTCGCAGCCAGCACAGTCTGTTCAGGCCTCGAGGCCAATCAGGGGGCTTCATCGTCTCAGTCTGTGCACTAGTCTTTTGCTCCGAGAGGTGAGCAGGTAGATCAGGGGCCTACAGGGCGTGTGTATGTTGTTACCGCGCAGGATCTAGTACCGGCTCCATCTGTTGTGAGAGGTACCTTCTTATTTTGCAACTCGGTTGCCAATGTGTTGATTGATACGGGTGCATCTCATTTCTTTATATCTGCTGCATTTGCATCTGTTTTAGGGTTGGAGTTGGCACAGTTAGCATCTCCTATATGTGTTGTATCGCCTGTTGGGGGCGAATTGATTTTGAAACACGGATATAGAGGTTGTGACATAGAGGTCGCCGACCATCGACTCCCATTTCCTTTTGTAGTTATGCCTATGCCGGGTTTTGATGTTATTTTGGGTATGGACTGGTTATCGTCATACCGAGCAGTTATTGATTGTTACCGCCAGAGGATCACTGTTTGTACCGTAAGCGGGGAATGTTTCCATTTCTTGGGGGATCGGGTTAGTAGTGTGTTGCCACCAGTGTATGATCCACGTGGGCGGAGTGAGCTTAGTGGTCTTCTCGCTAGCTTTATGAGTAGTGAGTGTGATGAGACCCAGACTATATTGCCGAGAGTGGTTTGCGAGTATTCGGATGTTTTTCCCGAGGACCTTGTTAGTTTACCACCTCATCGAGAGATTGAGTTCTCCATCGACTTAGTGCCTGGTACGACACCGATTTCCATGGCACCTTATCGTTTTGCCCTATCCGAGTTGAGTGAGTTGAAGGTTCAACTCCAGGAGTTGCTAGATAAGGGTTTCGTTCGCCCTAGTGTTTCGCTGTGGGGAGCACCGGCCCTCTTTGCTAAAAAGAAATATGGTGCCTTGAGACTTTGCATCAATTACCGGAAGTTGAATCGGGCTACGGTTAAGAATAAGTATCCTATGCCTCATATAGATGATCTGTTTAACCAATTGAAGGGGTCCCGTTGTTTCTCTAAGATAGATTTGAGATCGGGTTACCACCAGTTGAGGGTCAGGGAGGAGAATATTCCGAAGACGGCATTCCGTACGCGGTATGGGCACTATGAGTTTCTGGTGATGCCATTTGGGCTCACCAATGCACTGGCAGTGTTTATGGATTTGATGAACCGGATCTTCTGGGAATTCTTAGACCGCTTTGTAGTCGTTTTCGTGGACGATATTCTGATTTATTCACCGTCTGAGGAGGAGCACGAGGAACACTTGAGAGTGGTGCTTGAGTTGCTTAGAGCCCATAGGTTGTATGCCAAGTTTGGGAAGTGCGAGTTCTAGCTAGGAGAGGTCAAGTTCTTAGGCCATGTGGTTTCTGGGGAAGGGGTGTCTATTGATACATCCAAGATTGAGGCAGTGCAAGATTGGGCACAGCCTAAGAGCATTTTTGAGATCCGCAGTTTTCTAGGATTAGCTGGGTATTATCGCCGGTTTGTGAAAGATTTCTCTAGACTAGCTTCGCCGTTGACTAGATTGACGCGGAAAGTGGTCAAATTTGTATGGAGTGAGACTTGTGAAAAGTCGTTCCAAGAGTTGAAAGTTAGATTGACCACCGCTCCGGTGTTGATTATTCCGGAGAGAGGTTTGGGTTATGCGGTTTATTGTGATGCCTCACGAGATGGTTTGGGTTGTGTCTTGATGCAAGAAGGGAAAGTGGTAGCCTATGGCTCACGTCAGTTGAAGATTCCCGAGAGGAATTACCCTACTCACGACCTAGAACTAGCAGCAGTAATTTTTCCCTTGAAGATTTGGAGGCACTACTTGTATGGTGAGAGATTCGAGGTGTTCTCGGATCATAAGAGTTTGAAGTACCTATTTACACAGAGAGACTTGAATTTGAGGCAGAGGAGATGGATGGAGTTCATTGAGGACTATGACTTCGAGTTGCACTATCACCTGGGAAAGGCCAATGCTGTGGCCGATGCCCTCAGTAGGAAATCCATTAGTGATGTTGCTTGTATAGCCATCCGGGAGTGGGAGATGTTAGGTGCACTTGGCGAGATCGATTTGCTTCTGGGCGAATCCGTTGAGGCTGCGGCCTTGTTTTCTGTTGTTGCACTGCGTACACTTGTGACTCGAGTGTTAGAGGCACAGAGAGGTGACCTTGAGATAGAATCCCTCCAAGAGAAGATCTCCAATGGGAAGGCTGAGAAGGCTTTGACTGTGTATCCCGACCTGAGTGTGAGATATCAAGACCGTCTGTTCGTGCCGGAGTCTTGCCAAGAAGAAGTACTCCGAGAGTTTCACCATTCACGCCTTGCGGTACATCCGGAAGGCACCAAGATGTATCGTGATCTAGGTCACCAGTTTTGGTGGCGAGGTATGAAGAAGGATGTGGATGTGTTTGTGTCTAAGTGCCTTACTTGTCAGCAAGTGAAGGCCAAACATCAGAGGCCAGCGGGTTTGTTGCAACCCCCACCTATTGCCGAGTGGAAGTGGGAGCATGTCACTATGGACTTCGTGGTAGGTCTTCTGAGGACTCAGCGGGGTAGTGATGCAATTTGGGTGGTTGTGGACCGGTTGACTAAGTCGGCGCACTTCATTCCTATGCGCGTGAGAGATTCGATAGATCATCTTGCCGACTTGTATATCCGGGACATAGTGAGGTTGCATGGGGTCCCAGTGTCGATCGTCTCGGATAGAGATCCACGTTTTACTGCTAAGTTGTGACAGAGTTTGCAGAGTGCCTTGGGCACTAGGTTGACCTTTAGCACGACTTATCATCCTCAGACTGACAGGCAGTCCGAGCGTACTATTCAAATCCTTGAGGATATGCTTTGAGGTTGTGTCCTTGACTTTAGTGGGTCATGGGAGAGACACTTGTCCTTGGTGGAGTTTGCCTACAACAACAATTTTTAATCCAGTATCGGTATGGCACCGTTTGAGGCCTTGTATGGCCGACCGTGTAGGTCTCCAGTATGTTGGGCTGAGGTGGGTGATGCACCTTTGTTGGGCCCGGATTTGGTGAGGGAAACGACGGAGAAGGTTGAGCTTATCCGTAGGAGGCTTGTTACAGCCCAGAGTCGCCAAAAGAGTTATGCCGACCGTAGGAGGAGGCCTTTGGTGTTTGAGGTGGGTGATCATGTATTTGTGAAAATATCACCTAGGCGGGGTTTGATGAGGTTTGGGAAGAGTGGGAAGTTGTCCTCTCGATTTATTGGTCCCTTTGAGATCCTTGAGAGGATTGGGGAGGTTGCTTACCGTTTAGCTTTGCCGCCGCAGTTGTCCGGAGTGCATGACATATTTCATGTTAGTATGCTTCGGAAGTACGAGCCGGATCCATCGCATGTATTGGATTGGACCGACTTAGAGGTTGACGAGGATGCCTCGTATGAGGAGAGGACGGTACGGGTCTTGGATAGGCAGAGGCAAGACCATTCCCTTGGTAAAGGTTTTGTGGAAACATCACGGAGTGGAGGAAGCCACTTGGGAACGTGAGGTGGATGTCCGTGAGAAATATCCGGACTTGTTTGTAAATGTTTAACCATGTATTGGGATTTTGTAATATTGATGAACTTTAAGAGCATTAAATATGTCTTAAGTTGTAAAACATTATGAATGTTTTGGTTTATGAAAATATTGTGGAACTTGCCTTGTAATGGAAGTTTATTTTAACATTGCATATGTTAACTCTGTTTTAGAAATGCAAATATAATTTTGGCATTGAATTTGTTTTGTGATGCACGTTGATAATGCATGTTGGAGATTATGTTGGCAGTTTGCCTCTTGAATAGAGATGGAATGACCGGTAATGGGTCAAGTTGTTGAATTTTACATTGTATAATGTTGGTATTTGAGAAATCATGTTTTTGAAAAACTTGTACTTAATTTCAGGGACGAAATTCCTTAAGGGTGGGAGGTTATAGCGATCCTGGTTCTTCCTTTTTTAATTGTTGTGTCTGAACTTAGGTTCCATGGAGTTGGTTGTTGTATATATCTTGTTGTCATCCTTTAATTCCATATATTTGAGTTTTAGGATGTATTGGCGTGTTTCGAACAGGTTGGTTGTGCTTAAGTCCCATCCCTAGTTGCCCAGATTTTTGGTGGTCCGCTCGAGTGGGTCCATTTGCGCTCGAGCAGAGTTTACACACTCTCAGCATTTTGTGCCTCTGCAAAACTTCTGTAGGTGCGTTTTTCACGCTCGAGCAGGTATTCTTGCTCTCGAGTGGGGCGCGCTCGAGCAGGCCTCTTGGCGCTCGAGCGAGTGTGCAATGTCTGTAAAAGTACTGGACGAGTGAAATCTACGCTCGAGCGGGTGTGTTTTGCAGTTGTGTCTTGACGCTCGAGCGGGTATTCTTGCGCTCGAGCAAGTCCAATTTTTGTGTTTGACGCTTGAGCATCCTATTCTCCGCTCGAGCGGGTCATACATATATCAGATCACAGCTGGGTCATTTTGAATCACTTTTCAACATCCTTTCTCTCTCTTACTTTTCAAAAAACTCCATTGGAGAGCTCCTCTCACTAGAAACCCAACTTCTCTCTAGGTATTGATCTAGTTAAAGTGATCTCCCACCTTAGTCCCTTTGTAAAAAATGTGGAGTTTGTTGTGGGCTATCTTTTGATCCGAAAGGTTCTTGATTTGGAGCACTTCGAGATTTCTACATCGTATTCCTTTGAGCTTCGAATTTGAGGTAGGGATACCTACTCATTTCTATGGTCTTTGACATAAACTATTGGTCATTTTGATGTAATGCTGAGTTGGGTGATTTTGGGTGTTAGGGTTTCAAAATGTATAAAAGAGGGGTTTTGTATTTTGAGCCTATACATGTGTATTTGAGCCTAGAGATGAGAATATTGGTGTTGTTGATAATATTTGGACCTTTGGGTCAATATTGAGCTTAAGGGGAAAAATGCCATATTTGGGTATATTTGGGTCATTAGTGTAATTAATGACATTTGTTATGGAATTATGAAATTGAGTAGGGAATAATGAAATTGGCTTATTATGAGATAGAATGATGGAGTTGGATTTATTAATCGCTCACTTTTGAAAATGTCAATTATATATATATTTGTTGAGGCATTTATTATCTGTTTAGAAATAACTGCTTTGGGCTATCGGTGGAGGATAGTCTTGATTGTTGTAGACACTGCATGATGATTAGGTGAATTAAAACTAATCAAGTTGCGTATTTGAATACATAGGTGCCGAATCCCGCGGATGAAATTTTCGTAAAATGGCCATTTGAAAATATAAACACATGGATGCCGAATCCCGCAGACGCAATTTCCGTAAAATGACAATTCGAATATAATTATACATGGGTGCCGAATCCCGCGGACGCAACTTCTGTAAGATGGAAATCCGAAAATATCTATACATGGGTGCCGAGTCCCGCAGATGAAATATCCGTAAAATGGCCATAAGAGAATATAAACACATGGGTGCCGAATCCCGCAGATGCAATTTCCGTAAAATGGCAGTTTGTAGTATTGTTGGCATGAGATATAGTCTCACTTAAGTTGTTTGGCCAGGTTCTGAGGCATGTTTATAAGTTAAGTTTTGTTAAGGATTATGGAACTGGATTGTACTGTATGTTGGTTTATATGAGTTAAACATTTATCAAGTGCTAATGTTTTAGTTATTGCTCATATTATGTTTAGCATATCTCTACTGGGCGTTGGCTCACCCTATATGGGACATTATTTTCAGGTACAGGTGTTATGCCACCTCCAAGGACGTAGCTTGGGAGGCTTGAGGCTGTAGACTCTTTTTGTTGTTTTTGTTGTATTACATGTATATCAAGCCAAGGGCTTATTTGTGTAGAGTTAGTACTCTCCTTTTTGTAACCAAGTGTTGACTTAGAAAGTTGTAAGCCTATAGGGCATTTACTTTTATTGTCAACATGTAATACCTTTTGTAAGAATACTCTGATGATTGTAATATGAAAACTCTTTTATTTATCGTGAATGTATGCTATGATGGGTTTATTTTTTAGGGCGTTACACTAAATGTTGATGCAGACTTTCATATTACAAATGCATGCTTATAAATAACATCTCCTTATGGAACCATACACACTCAATGTTAGAAGTACATGAAAGTGTGAACATTAACATTGTGTACGACTACCTATTTATATTATAAAATTAATGTGAACATTCATATCTCTATGTACACATTATATTTGTGACCAAAATAACACAATTTTGTTGGTGCTAGTATGACTACTAATATAGAACTAACCTTTGAAAAAACAAAACACATACAAAAATACAATGCGAATGTTTACAATAAACAATAAATACACAACTAACCTTAAAAATATATATATAGAACTCATGTCAAAATACAATACAATATGAATATTCATAGTTTGTAATGAACATAAAACTACCTTTAAAAAACTAAACTCATACCAATGTGAACATTTATAATGTAACGTGAAAATATAAAACAAAATTGAAAAAAGTGAAAATCAACTATTTTGATTGTTCAATAGTAACAAAAATAATTGTTCAACCAATAATCATAGTAACAAAAACAACAAACATACAACTAACCTTCAAAAAAATTTAACTCATATCAAAATATAATATGAATATTCATAATAAAACTATCCTTAAAAGACTAAACTCATATCAATGTAAACATTCACAATGCAACGTGAAAATATAAAACAAAATTAAAAAAAAAAAAGTGAAAATCAACTATTTTAATTGTTCAGTGGTAACAAAAATGATTGTTCAATCAACAATCATAGTAACAAAAACAATAAACGTACAACTAATCTTTAAAAAAATAAAATTCATACCAAAATACAACATAAATGTTCATAGTTTACAATTAATATACAATTTGCCTTAATAAAAATTAAATTCATACCAATGTAAACATTTACACTGCAATGTGAAAACACTAAAAAAAAAATTAAAAAAATGAAAATTGACTATTTCGATTGTTCAATGGCAATAAAAATGATTGTTCAACCAACAAGCATAGTAACAAACAATATACAATAAGTCATCAAACAATATATAAAAAATTATCAAATAATTCATATATATTGATGTACCTTTTTAGAAAAATCTATATATAATTAACTCTGACATAATATTGGCAAATAAACTATACAATATCAATGACTACACAAACCGACAAAGTGACTACAATTTACGTATAATAATGGCAAAAAATGATTGTTCATCGCCGATTTACCATCATCACTGTTACGAGTCCATCATCATCTCTATCATTGGTCTACATATACAACTAACCTTCTTTGTTAGTTTTCCATAGCAATATCTTATTATAAAATAATGGTGAAGTAAGATTTTTGATCAAGTGAATCCCTCACATTAAGGTAAAGAAAATATTAAGAATAATAATCTTCTATATTTAAATATAATATTATATATATATATATATATATATATCATAGATGAAATATATCTAATAACAATTTTCTCCTAAATATATGGTATAATATATATATTACAATAAAAAGTTTATAAGGGTAAAATAGTCCACATAATACTTCTAATATGAGAAAAAAGGACCTGTTAAAATTTAAGTTCAAATGTATAAGATTAAAGTGAAACACAAAAATACTTTGTGAGCTTACTGGGCTATAAATTCACTAAATATGATTTATAAATAAATCACTCTATTTTTTCTTTGGGTCCTTTACAACATGAGAGAGAGTAGCTGAATAAGCAATATAATTATATAATCAATATATATATAAGGGTAAATTACACTAAGGCCCCCTATAAGGTTTCTGTTTAATACAGATCCCCCTTACATTTGAAAATTTTGTAATCTTATTACAAATTGCCCCCTGAATTGCTGATGCCATGCTCTAAAATTTTCTAAATGACCAACTTGCTATTTTTCCTACCATTTCTTCTTCCTATTATCATGACTACATTATATAACTTTCCATCATTAAATTCTACTAGGTAAATTACAATTATCTCCCATAAGATTTTTGACAATTACAGGGTCCTCTCCTGTAGTTTTAATAATTACAAAAACATTCCTTACTTTTCTGACATTGTCAAGATTCTCCCTTCCATTAATTTAACCCAAACGGTGTTAATTTGATTGTGCAAATGACCATAATACCCTTTAAGTGTAATTTACCTATATATTAAATTATCATTTTATTTCTCACACTTTTTTTTTTTAAGTATGTCCTTGACTTTTTATTTTTTTCCACTACAAGTTTTTGAACTTTTATAAGTTAAAAAAAAAAAAAAAAATCAACCATTTATGAAATTTAGAAAGAATATCCATGTTTCTTATTTGAATTAATTTTGAGATTTAATTTAATAAAAATAATTTAAATGAAAGAAACAAAGATGGAGATATAGATTTTAGATGTAATAAATAACAAATTATTTGAGTATTTTATTATTTTCAAATAATTTATTTTTTCAAGTAAAATTCTATTTTAATTAGATGTAAGAAATGAAAATTTTAAATAGTTTATTATTCTCAAATAATTTCTTTTTCTTTCATTTCCTATCATCTAATTTTAATTTATTGTAACATGATTAGATATTTTTTCACTTTTATATTTATTTTTAAAAATTTTATTATTATGGTGAGAAATATTGACTCTTTTTTAAAATAAAATAAAAAAATTCCATTGACTGGAATTTCAAAAATTCAAAGATGAAAATTAAAATTGAGAATAATATAAGTGTCATGACCCGAATCTACCTCTATAGATTAAGGTCATGACCGGCCAGTAATCGTAAGATTACCTACGGCTTCAAGCAAAATTAAACGTATCTTAATAGTAATAAAGGGGCCAAAGCGGAAGTAGACTTAAAAATTTTGTCCAATGAATTGTGTTTACATGGCATATTAAAAACATTTCCCATATACTTGATAATAACTCACATCACATATTAATAGTTAATATCTTGTACACCCAGGATTATTCAAACACATAGTTAGCTATACCAAAAGCTTATACACATAGATGGACTATCATGACCAATGGTAGTAGCAAAACAAAATACAAGAGATCATAAATAAAGCCTCTTGGGTGAGGTACCTAGGCTGACTCCACAAAATTTGGGTTCCTTTCTCAAACCCCACTAAGGCTAGGGTCGAACGTCCCTTTGCTCACCTACATACATATAAATAAGAGTGAGCTATCGCCTAGTGAATAATACCAAAGTAAAGGAGTTGTATGAATAAGATTCATATCAAGTACATCGAACCCTTGAATTTCATATATAACGGCCTTAGGCCCAATATGTGTTTTTGTTGAACATGTCAAATGGTCTCGGGCTCATTTTAAATCCTTATCGAACATATCAGGCGGCCTCAAGCCCATTGCATAACTTTGTCATATTCATCAAACGGCCTTGGGCCCAATTCAAACACTTCAAACGTATCAAGCGGCCTCGAGCCCATTATTTTCAATATTCATATTTATGCGCATTTCATAGTCATGATCATGATCACCTTTTTATTCAAACGACCTTTGGCCCATCAAAATATCCAAACGTAGCAAACGGCCTCAGGCACAATTCATACATATCAAACGTATCAAACGACCTTAGGCTTAATTCATACATATCAAACGGCCTTAGGCCTAAATCATGTTCTTTGCAGAGCCTTATACAAAAATTTGGCATATTGAATACTCATTCATAATTCAAATCAACAAATCCATGAAGCTTATACAGAAGTAGCATTTGGAAAATAACATACTTAAAAATATCTTTACTACGATATTACTCACAGTGTTCTGTCGATGGATTTGCCCTTGCGCTTGACCCTACACATTTAATAACACATTGGGTCATAAGCAATTCAATCTATTCTTAACTTGTTTATTTCTCTTAGGCCTCTTTCTTATTCATTTAGTTCATTTACAATGCTCTATGTATGCCTAAGAGTGCTTAGAAATGAAAGAGAATAGAAAACGGAACACGAAACAACTTTTCAAAATTTCTGAAACAGGGCACTCCGCTCGAGTGCAACTTTGGTCACTCAAGCGGTCTGTAAAACTCTGTAAAATTACTGGTTGCATGATTTTTATGCTCGAGCGAGATTTCTGTTGCTTGAGCGATGAATCTTGCAAAATAGGGTTCGCTCGAGCGCAAAGTTTGCCGCTCGAGCTACCGTGTAATTCTCTGTAAAACTTATGGGAGTTTGATTTTTACGCTCGAGCGAGACTTTTCTCGCTCGAGCGGACAGGTTGAATTCTAGAATTTCCAAAATTGTGTTTGAAGCTCAAAACTCATTTTCAAAGGTCTAATTTCATGCATAACTCACTTAAATATGCAAGAACACTTCCAAATACATATATTTGAAGATAACTTCAACCGTAGTTCAAAATTCCATGGATTCAACAAACTTCAAACTGTAAACCTTATATATGCATAATCTATGTTTTGTATCTTACATAGATAAGTTTCAAGGCTCGAAATTAAGCCTTAATACATGAAAATTCCTACATGCATGTGTCAAACAACCCTCAATACAACATGATCAACATGCTTTACATTCAATATGCATAGTTATGGCCAATTCTTATATGCATGCATCTAATGATCTCAAATTTACTAAACTTAGCTTAATTCATGTATTTAACTTCATATACACTTTGAATTCACATTTTTAAGAACTTAAACTCATAATTTAGAGTTTAATTGCTTACCTAGAAGTTTCAATCTTCTCAATTGGACTAGTCTTTGAGCCTAACTCTTTAAATCTTCAAGTTGTGAGCTCAAATCTTCAATTGTGTGGTCTCTCTCTAGAACCGTCTCTCTCTCTCTATACACTCTCTTGGCTGATTCTTTGAGTTCATAATATGAGCTTAAGCTCATTTCAACATATATATACATTTGGCTAACCAAATTACTAATCAAAGCTTAGTATTGGTTAACTAAGATACGTATAATTAAATTAATTTAATTATTTTGATCTGAATCAATTTTTTTAATTAAATTTCATCGTAGGCTCTAAAAATCATGCTAATCACAACGACACAGTCAATTTCACTTTTTGTCGCCTCCATGGCCTTCAATTTTAATTTTATAACAGAAAATCAAACAGATTTCTCTACAGTGAACAGATATAGATTCAAAAACATAATTAGCACCCACAATCATCTGAATCACATACTCACAATTATAATTAAGATTTATTAACATAACACCGAACAGGGTTATCACAATAGGATTGTGAAAAGATAAAAATGATAAATTTTTTTTATATATTTATAAGGTAACATTCGGTAATTTTTATAAGTCAATTTTTTTTGTTATAAATATGAAATGTTATTATGTTTATTTTTCTTTTAAAAAAATGTAATATACAAATATGCTAACAAAACAAAAGAAAAATTAATGTTTTGTAAGTTGTTATGGTATTGGGTGATGCTAGCTAACATTGATAAAAGAGAAAAAATGATGAAAAAATTGAGGAAAAAGCATAGAGAAGAGAACAAATAACTAATAATAATAAATTATATAGTGTTGTTATTAGCTACAGTGACACTATGAAACCATGAATGAGAGAATAAATAAAAAGAAAAATTAAAGAAATAAAATAAAGAAAATAGAAAGAGATAGATAATTTCTCCAAATATGAGTTTTTCATACGGAAACAAACTCAAATACTTATATATATTTTTAAATTTTTATTCAAACTCTAATTTCTCAAAATAGTTATTCATAAAATTGATGGTCTTTTTAAAAAATAAAACATCTTTTATATTTTGTTTTGTAATTTTCAAATAAGGGATTGTATAAGGGGTTATTTGAGATGTGCTATATAAGTGCACTTTTTGACTTTTTGACTTATTTGGGATGTGCTATATAACTTTTTGACTTTTTATGAAAAAATGTGTAATAAAATATTGTGACAAATATCAAAATTATGTATTTACCCTTCCTGACACATGCAGAAGAAAGAGTGGGGTTTCCGTGCATTTCATTTTTTTTATGGGAATTCGTGGCGAAGAATGTGCCACGTAAACTGCATTTGGCATTTTTCAATGCAGCACGAAGCTGCACTGTTTTGTTTTATTTTGACCCCATTGTGCTGCACTGTTGGATAGATAGTTTTGGATTTTGGTGTTGAATTCAACAAGAGCATAATTGTGGTAGCACAATTGTACTACAAATTTTTTTTTTTAAAAAAAAACAAAAATATAAAAGAGCTGCATTTTTTTTTTAAAAAAAAAAACGAGTGATGTGCTATTGTTGGTCAAAAAATGTACATTTTTTTGGGTTCCACTATGCTAATTTTTATTTTTATTTTTATAAATAATGGTAATTTAGCCCTTGCATATATCCCTTGCAATTTCATCAATGTTTTCAACAAGTCATACTTTTTTGGTCAATATATTTTTTTTGTCCTCTTTTTCATATTTTCCAGAAGATGAGACTTCACGCCACAAAGGCATTAGCGTACCTATCATGTGAAATATACACATAATTCCTTCATATTATTTTTGGTAATATGTGTCACAATAATATGATAGGTTTATAAATTATTTCAATAACGTTACTAATGACAGTGAAACAAAATTCCCAAAATTACAACATAAAAATTAAAATTTTAATTTCAAAAGTCCTTTTTTAATTCTTTTTAATAAATCAAAATTTTTATAAAAATACAATTACAATGTTAAAAAACTCACGTGTTTACCAATGTATCATAATATTATTGGTCTAATTTGTTTGAAATACACATGTGAAGATTAGTATACTCTCTATGTTAGGAAAATTGTTTGTACTTTTTATTATTTTTGGTTGTTTATAATTTTCTAAAACAAGTTATATCCTTCTAAGCTATGATGATTGTAGACACCCCATTTTTGACCGCTCTCACGACTTGGACGTCACCACTTGCACACCCAATGATGAGTGTATATGCTTGTCAAGTGCTTGAAGTCCTCAGTGGAATGCCACAACTTTGAGCCTTGCAAACCCTACACAACTCTTACCTTGTTTTGGACCATAACCATAGATTTTCAAGCCTGCAACCTCTTGTGGCCTGCCAGCCATTGATGTGGCCTGCCGGCCAGCATTAGTGGCCTGTCGGCCATAAGTGTGTTTTGCAGATATTTTTCTGCCAATTGTGCCAGCTGTTGGCACAGATGCATGCACGTTCTTACACGTGTATGTATTGATATTTCTGAGGGAGTGTGATGTTTTTCTATATATAGAGGACCTCCCCCCTTGCTTTCAAGGTTAGAAAATTTTGGAGCAAAATTATTTTCTCTCTCTACAATTCTCTCTCTCTCTCTCTCTCTCTCTTTTGTAAATTTCTTGACCTTTTGCCTATACACTCTAAACCAAACCTTACCATCTTGGAGCTGAGGTACTTTTGAGCCTTCTTTGAGCTCTTGAGGGTGTGTTTGTGTTGAATTGTTGCTTGGAAGTGTTCTCCTTTTCAGGAGGTATAAGGCTTGATTTGTTTCCGTGTTTTGTTTGCTATTTTTCTACTATTTTTCCTATTGTTTTCCTACTATTTTTGGGCTGTTTAAGTTTTATAATTTTGGGTTGAAACTTGTGGTTTAAGGCCTTAAAGGGTGGAGGGGTGGTTCACCTCTCTTTCCATCCTGCTTCTCTAGCCTTTACCCTTGTGTTGTGTTTTCCACCTTTATACTATCTTTGTTTGAGCTTTTAAACACTAATTTTCAGAGTTATTTCAGTGGCTAAAATATTGTTTTGAAGTCCAAAATTGGAGGGGTTAGCCTCCCCTCCTTGTGTCTTTCTTACTAGCCTAGCATACTCTATGTTTTAGCTTATTATTCTAGCTATTTTTGTCTTAATTCCAACATGTTTTAGGACTTATTTAGCACTACTTTAGGACTGTTTTTAAGTGTTCATTGCATTTGACCCTTGTATTGCATGCTTGTAGTGTAATTGTCCTCATAGGTTTGTGGTCTGGGCCTTAGCCACCATCCTATTTGAGTTGATAGCATTTATTTATGGCTTTCTATACTTGTGATCACCTTTAATCACCTCTACAACTTCCCTCATTTCTTGACTTTTGCTTTGCTTTAAAAGTTGGTTCAAACTAGTTGCTTGTTTAAAGCATGAGATTGAGGTTTTTTGCTTAATGGTTTAATCCCTTTGGGGGTTCATTATCAATGGCATGACACTTCTCTCATGTCTAAAACAACTCTTTGTTTGGTGCTCCTTTCCATTACAGGACTTAAAGCTCACCTTTGGACTTAATGAACTAAGGAATGGTTGGTAATTAAAATGGAGTAACAAAATGAGGACTAAAAAAGGTGATGCAAGATAATAACTTGGTTGGGTTCAATCGGACGTTAATTGAACCCTTGAGTCTTGACTCATTTCATACTTGCTAGTGATGTAAACGGTTCAAGAGTCATTGTCAACCACTTCCCTTGATCAATTCATGATAGGGAGGGGGCTTGAGAGTCTTACTTGTTGCATTTATTGAACTTGCACCCTTTGGTTCATAGGCCATCATGCAATGAAATTGCATCCATTGATAGTTTGTGAATCAAATTTTGCCACTCCTTTGAGCTGTTTGATGATAAGGAGGGGCAAGTTGTGCAAACAATCCTTGAGAATACCCTGTGCTTGCTCTGTTTGTTCTCTGTTGTAGCAGGAAGAACTAGCCATCAGTGGCCGGCAGACCACTATTTGGGGACGGTAGGCCATCACTTCTAGCTTGCCAGCCACCTTTGCAAAATCCAGCAGTAGCTTTTTGAAATGAAACAGAGTTGTTTTTGAGAAAGAAAAATAGTGCATGTGTTTTACTATGCAACAGGGGCTTCCTGGCAACAGAACAGTGGCTTTTTCGGATGGAAATCCGTGTGCATGCATGAACACTCCTTGCTTCTCGGGGCTGTTTAGTCTAATTACTTAGTTTAGATATTTGTTGTAATTAATTAGTTGTAGCTAGTTAATTTTGTAGAGTGTTGTATTTAATTAGTTAGCTAGAATAGTTAATTAATTTGTTATAATAATTAGTTAAGTAGCTTGGCTAAATTATTCACTTGTTGTTGTAATAGTTAGTTAATTTGTAGTAATTAGTTTAGCTAGTTAGTTTATTCAGACCCTCCTACGTGAGTTGTAATAATGTGTATGTCTTCCAACATCACGTCTTTCTCCTTTTTATTTAACTACTTATGTTGGTTATTTTAGGGTATCATGTTTCGTTTAGCATCTCTCCTACCTTGCATCCACTTATATTGCATACATTGAGCCTCAGTTCATCATTCTAACTTGCATTATAGTTAAATACTTCTTTGAATATGTGCTTAGACCATATGCTATCAAATTGATTCATATGCCATATTAGTAGCCGAGCCTAGTAATTGCATATCGCATGTGTTGCATTAGTCATGTTGCACTAGTTAGAGCATATATTTTTCTAACCCTTTTTTTTTTTTTGGCTTGCCTTGGAGTACTAGGTGTGTTCTTGTGTGCTTTAGCATATTGAATGAATGTGATTGTTGCCATGTTTAGCATGCTTGCCATGAGGCTAATTGCTTAACTGATAAACTGTTTGAATGCCTGTGGATGAAGGCTAGTTTCTTGAATTGGAATAATTTGAGTAATGTTTATATGAGATCACTTTTTTAAGTAGTACATATTCGAAACAATTTTGCAAGCGAAAATGAGCCAAATGTTCCAATTCTTGCAAATTAGTCTATACTTGTATGTGTGCGCATCACATAGCAATACTAGCCTAATAATCGGAACAAGAACATATATTGTAGATAAGATTCATATCATGATTAGTAGAGACCGATCTTTGATCGGGTGAGTGGGGGTGCTAAATTCATGACCTTCCCCTCTCGTACCTAAGTTCCCGAGCCGAGACAATCTTGGTGATGACGGACATGTGGCCTTTGGCACGAGTCATGGGTTTCCTAAATTTTCCAAAAATATTTAGGAGGTGACTATGTATCTGGAAAAGCAGTCCATTTTTGGCATTTTGATTTAAAATCAATTTTCCAAAAGATTTGCTAGATTTGAACTCTTTGGTGTTTATCTATTTCACATTGCACTTGTGGAATTAGATTCAGAACCGCGGGAGTCCAATACTATAGGGCTTATTCGTCTTCCGAAAGGAGGCACGAAAAGTCGAGCTACAATGACGTAATACAATTTTTTTCAACAACATACAGAAATATGTTGAAAATGAATCCTTTTTGGCGCACATGCGGAATAGTGGATTCTATTAAACAAATTAATAAACCCGAAATTTACGTTACATAGGTAAGATGAACAATTTTCACACAATCACTTCTTACAAATATAAATACAATTAAACATATACTTTTTCTATTAAAATACTTTATCTTCACTTGTTTGTATTTATGTTCATTTTTTAATTTGTTATAATCTGAATTCTTAATTAAACATATTGGAACAAAAATTATAAAAAAATAACAACATAGTGAAAATAAGAAATTATGAACAGTACGCCATAATTAGAATTCGAAATATTATACAACATACATCAAAGATAACACCCGCCACACCAACAAATTCTTCACCCCTATACGTGCGCTTGTCGTCCTAGTGCATATGTAATTGAACTATTGTTTTTAACTTTTCAAATTCGCTGCTCAAGCCTGCAAATAAAGATTAGAATATATGTCCACTGTAGCACAAATTTAACATACAAACTATGCAAAGCAATGCATTAAAAAAAACCATCGGGCTGTGAACGTCACAATATTTTGGAACGAAAAAAAAAAGAAAAACCAGATTTCGAAAAGCATAGCCGTGTTTTTTTTTTTTTTTTTTTATGAAACTTGATGGAATGAGGTGAAACATGTCCTCAAAGCCAGCCTCCCTATTCCGAAGCCATGCGTTGGTGTGGATGGGCCACTGAAATTTTGGGACTTCTTCATTCACAGCCAACTAATGACCGCCTCGTCCGTCGGAAGCTGCAACAATATGGCTTGGTTTTCCAGGTTGTCCATTAGCCTAACAGCAAAAACAATTAGTGGGTCTTCGGGATCAAGACCTTGCAAGGAGTACAACCTTGCCAGACACTTGCCAATCAGCTCCTGCGTTGAATTTCCATAATCATGATACACTTGGGTCTCCCTTTTGCTGTGATTTCACTGAGGATGCTAGGTTTTCCATGCTACTCGACAACTTCGAAGCTCCCTTGCTCTGGCCTTTTTTTCACTACCCGTGTGTTGTGCGATTGAATTTGCATTTGCTCCCGCCACTCGTAGGTGTGTCCCCAACGTGAATTGCCGACGACGTAGCGTGTACGGTCACAGACATTTGTTCCACTGGCTCAGAAGCATGCTGGACAGTGTGTTCACTCTGTTGGGCAGGCTAGAAAGGGGGCAAACAGCTGTTGTCCTCGTAATCTTCTTCATCCATAAGCAAAGGCTCGTCCTCCGTTACAACAGGTTTCGAAAGTTGCGTCGGGTGTCCATGCATATTTTCTAGTTACTATAGCACCTTCGTACACCGTCACCATAAGGTCCAAGTGCTTCAACGGTTTCGTTTTGAACTTTATAGCATTCTTGTCAATCTATATATATATATATATATATTTAAAGAAACACAACATAAGAAGTTTCAATTTGAAGTTAACCACAATTCACAAAACAAAATTCCATAAAATATGGAGGTCAAAACAGAATTGCTCTAGTGTTAAACTAACAGAAATTCCAACCAATTATTTAGGCACTAGGCCAGCAACTGAAAGTTGAAGTTTGGTGAAATATATAAATATGAAAAATAAAATGTACTACATGAATCCAAGAAAATGAGCTTGATATATTGCTTGAAAATTTTTGGCCTCATATGTCTCAGATAAAACATTATTTTACGGTCTACTTCAGCATCAATGGGTGTAAGCATGATATGTAACAAATATAAGAAAGAACACAATAGTACTGCATCAACAAAAGACTCATGAGCTTGACAGACAAGCTTCCTAAGTTGTTCTACATATCTACAAAAATAGACTCCTTTTTTTTTATAGTGTAAATATAACTGAGCTACAGGTTGTGTAGATTTATTTTAGTTATCTGATCCAAATTTTAGGATTATCTTTATTCTTGAGAAGTCTCTTCCAAAATTAGGACTCAAGGACAATATGAAATCAAACATTGCTTCAAGGAAATAGTATGTACATCTATGTATTTACAAAAATTTTCATCTCTCTGGTTCTCTCTCTAATCTTCATGTTCTGGTAATTAGTGATGTGTGAGAGAATACATGTAAGATCATATTCATAAAAAAAACTCTAACCAGTGATGCCAAAACCAGAACAAAAAAATAAAAGTTGAAGAATATATGCATGAGTATCACCATTTTAGTAAGCTAACAAAACATGGAATTGTTACCTTTTCATATTTGGCCTACCATTCGTCGAATGCTTGTATCAAACCAGTCGCTTCGTTGTAACTTATACCGATTGGCCCGTGCCTTGTGTCCATAAGGCATGACCAGGACTGTCAATCCTTTTTGAGCAAGTTGTACTTGTTTTGTAGTTGCTTCACATCATGGACCTTATTCGTACACTCTTGGAAGCCCTTGCACACAGTCCTGTAGCCATGCATTGTGATGTTATGAAAACTGCCCTTGAAACTAGATTCTAACTCTTTGACAACAAGTTCTAAGAAAAGCAGAATTGTGTCGGAGTCCCAAACTACTTTGTGTACATTTGCGGACTGTGGCTGAGTCTGACTACTACCCTGCTTACGCAAATTTTTTGAAGACGTCCACTGCGTTTGGAAGTGATCCATATGGCTACTACCGTATAACATAATTGTGGTATATATGCAAAAAATGATGTCAAACATAAAATGTGCATTCATGACATGGCAACATGATGGACAAGCATATAACAAAAGACTGAACAATAGAATATTACTTAACCAAAGAAAAGGAAAAAAAATAAAACCACATGGCTACCACATAGAAGCTAACAACCGAAGCAAATCAACTACGCAACAACAACATTACAACAACACCACACAAGACGAGCGTCACAAATTAAAGGAGATGCAAAGAGTGCTGTAGGTTAAGGATGTCAGCCTTTAACTGGAAGACTGTGTCCAATACGGAGTTGTGAGTGTCATGCACGGATGTTTGGCCATATTCGTCACACCAACCAATCCAAGAAGGAAATTGTTAAATAGACACATGTATTAGTGTAGTTCAAAAACATGTAAATGCACAATTGTTGAATACTCACCACTGCACGAGGGCATTAGTAGTAGGCCTGACCCGGATTTCTTGAAGATCTTGAAATCTTCACAACACACGGGCCAAAGCCACAGGCATAGAAGGGTGCTATTCGCGCAAACGTGGCAAAGGACACAAACGAAGTCATGGTCTGTTTTGGGAACAACCATAGATGAAAACAATAAAATGGGATAACATGGACATGGTTTACACGTTATCAGACAAATTTTGCCCTTGTGTGGACCTAGGGTATATGTGCAAAATTGGAGAAACCATGCATGAATGCCTCCCCTCATACTTTTGTCCCAAATTGCATTGTAGCCAAGGATAGGAAAGGTAAACAATTGGCACTTTTTGGCCCTACACTTGTTTTTTCAGATTTTGTGCATCCCAATTTTTTTGGAAGGTCTATACTATTAAGCACAGATTAACAAGCACAATTTCCTGCTTTATGATACAGTACTTATTGTTTTCAAAAGTGTTTTATCATAATAGATTATATGGAAATGTGTGAAGCACCCATGTTAGACACTTGACCTAAGATATGTGTAACATGCCCGGGGGGTACCTAGGTGCTTTAAATAGTTCGGACCCTCGATTTCTTTGATCTGGTCTCACGAGTGCAATGTGAAACATAGATGAGAGTCCATATTTGGCAACTTTATAGAAAATCCATTTTATTACAAAATTATTGTCACAAATGGACTGCGTCATTAGATCTTAGAGTCGCTACCTAATATTTATTTTGAGAAAATTAGGAAACTCGTGACTCGTGCCAAGGCTATTATTCGTCATAACCAAGGATGCTTGGCTCGAACCTTAGGTATGAAGGGAGAAGGTAATTAATTGAGCCACCCCGCTCACCCGATCAAAAGATCGCCCTTTACTAAACCATGATATTAATTTTATTTTCTTTATATGTTCATATTCTGATTATTTAATAAATCATAAAATTTACTATGTGAAGCATACAAGTATAGACTATGCCATTCATTTTAAAACAATTTGATTTCATGTATTTTGAAAGAGTTTTGAAGATGTACAACCCAAATAAATTGAGTTTACAAACATGAAAAATTAACATCATTCCAAATTAAGCGACACAATCTCAATCCACTAGCATTCATACAGTTATATCAAGTAAGCAAGTAGCCACATGGTAGGATGCTTAAACATAATAAGAAAAACACACACAAGCGGGATGCTAAAGAATAAAAACTTTCATATTTACCGACGTCTCGTGAACAGCTACAAAACAAAGTTAGTAAAACATGCATGATCTTATATACAAAATCGTAATGCAATTCACTCATGAGATGCAACTAAATATTCGACTTTTAAGATATGACATGTGAATTATCTAAAAAACATGAGGTAGCGCACATAATCATATAGGAATTGATTAAATCCACAAATGCAAACTTAGCCGAATCAAGATGCATGAAACATGGATGCAAAGCATAGATATAATGAAAAACAAAATATGATGCATATTCACAAATAAAGAAAGCAAGTAAAAAAATATGATAGAAAGAAGTGGGGCAGGAAATTATTACAACATTTTAAATATTACAAATCCGAAGGAGATGAATAAATATTACAACACAATATATAAAATAAATAAATAAATAAATAAACTCACAAACACTCAAAATAAAATAAACATAAGAAAATAGCAGCTTCAAGCGCCTTAAAGACCATCGGAGGTTGATCTTTTCAACGTCGAAAGGTTGCTCAGTTTTGCCTAGAGGTCGCAGGCACGGTCATGAAGGCCACGGGCGTGATGGTGTACTTTTAGGTGGTTACCCGACTAACTAACGGGCCGGGTAGCCTGGTAGGCTCGGCCAAACTTTGTTGTCTTAGATTTCCACAAGAAAAATAAAACGAAAAACAATATATATGGGAGTCTCAACTCACTACTTTCAATTAGATTACAACAATATATAATATAACAAGAAATCAAAGCAAAAGAGAAAAATAAGTAAGAAATGCAATTGGATCAAATGACATCTGATTGAACCCAACTCAATTTTATTATCTTGTGCCTCTTTTAGTTCAATTTTATTAGCCCTTTTTATTACCTTTCCATTCTTTAATTATATTTGTCCAAAAGTGATAATTACATCCACTAATGAAGAGAAGCGTCAAAGAAGAAGTTTGTTCTTGGCATAAGAGAGACATTTAATGCCCTGGTAATGAACCTCCGAAGAGATTAAACCATTTAACATGGAAGGTCTCTTTATCATGCTTAAAACAGAACTAAAAACAGTATATATAGGACTCTCAACTCACCACTTTCAATTAAATTACAACACTATATAATATAACAAGAAATCGAAGCAAAAGAGCAAAATAAGTAAGAAATGCAAGAAAATGAAAAGTTTGTGAAATTCACCTTCCAAGGAAAGGATGAACTCCTTAGTTCACAAACTCTCTCTTGATCACCCTCAAGTGTAGGAAGTCTGTTCTCAAATCCTCAATTCGAAATTATGGAGTTTATGGTATGAAAAGTGACTAACTTTCTAGTTTTTCTCACTTTTAATCACTAAACACTCTTCCTTATGATCAAGGCAATTGATCTTTGGCTATATCAAAATTTTTGAAGTGGTTCTGGTGTATAGAAATGAGGAATTTCAGTAGCTATGGAAGCTTGAAAGTGTTTTGGCTCAAGGTTGCACTTTAGACAATCTTTCCTCCTTTGCTCTCTTTTCTCTCTAACTCTCTTGAATGATTTTCTCCCTCTTCTCTTTTCTTCCATCCTCTCCCTATTCAATATATCATCTGAATGTATAAGCCATGTAGGAATAAACAAGCCAAGGAATGGGGGACAAGGTGGAAGACAACAGTGATGGGCATGCCAAGGATGATAATGATGATCAAGACTTTATTGCTTTTGATTCATCCTTTATGACAAGGCCAAAACCTCTTTTGATAATCGAGGGTGAGTGGAGATAATGGAGGATGAGTGTGTTCACTTGAATGGATCAGAAAATGGCACAATGGGGTGTCCCAACCGAACCAAAACCCAAAAAAAGGGTCTGATGCTGTTTCAGGTCCGGTCAACAAAATCTACTCTTAAGCCCAAATTCAAACGGGCATATCTCCCTTATTTGGACTTAGTTTTAGGTGATTATTGGGTCGAAATTGAAGCACCAGAAGTCTATTTTTCAACGGTGATGTCCTCACATCTAAATTCAAAGTGTACAAAGAGATATTCCTAATTTAGTGAAGGTTGTTTATTTCCTTCGGGCCAGGTCAACAAAATCTGCTCTTAAGCTCAACTTCAAATGAGTATATCTCCCTTATCCGGACTCAATTTTAGGTGGTTCTTGGGTCTAAGTTGAAGCCTCAGAATGTACTTTCTAATGGTGATGGCCTTAGATCTAAATTCCAAGTGTACAAAGAGATATGCCTATTTTAGTGAATGCTGTTCATTTCCCTCGGGCCAGGTCAATAAAATCTGCTCTTAAGCCTAACTTCAAACGAGCATATCTCACTTATTCGGACTTGATTTTAGGTGGTTCTTGGGTCTAAGTTGAAACCCTAGAAGTCTACTTTCCAATGGTGGTGGTCTCACATCTAAATTCCAAGTGTACAAAGAGATATTCCTAATTTAGTGAAGGCTGCTCATTTCCCTCGGGCTAGGTCAACAAAATTCGCTCTTAAGCCCAACTTCAAATGGGCATATCTCCCTTATCAAGCCTCGATTTTAGGTGATTCTTGAGTCTAAATTGAAGCCCCAGAAGTCTAATTTCCAATGGTGGTGGCCTTACATCTAAATAATAAGTGTACAAAGAGATATGCCTAATTTAGTGAATGTTGTTCATTTCTTTCTTAACGATCATCCCTTTCCTAAACCAGTTTTCTTCCATCCCCTCCTATTTCCTTCAATTCTAAACCTATAAAGAATATGTTTTTAAATAGTTTTTCAAAGAGTTCACTGCCCTTCTATTTATTTCCACTTTGTTCTTACTCAGTCTAATGAAAGTGCAATATTTTAATCGAAATAGGAGCCTCGGAATATCGTAGAAACAATAGGAAAAATATTTGGAATAGAGGGCCTTAAGATCTAAAATAGTTTAGCCAAAAATGTGTGAAGGTTGGGATTAAAGCTCAAATTCCATCTCTTTTCAAAGGATTCCGTGAAAAACACATTTTGATTGTCATTATCGGGTAATCAACAGAAAGCGCCTAAATCTTAGGACCGGTCAAAATGGAGTGTCTACAATATGCATCCAACATGTTTACTTGGTCATATACACCTAAGAAGTATGCATTTATGTAACTTTGCATAAGTCTCGTATTTTGTGGCATTGTGCATAAAATGCTTTATGTTACTTTGTGGACTGCAATTTGCTATAAAAAAAAATTAAAGTATGTAAGAAATATATTACTAGGCAGGTTGCTTCCTTGGTTGGAAATCAATGCTGTTATCCACAAACAAACAAACAAACAAAACTAGGGAGAAAGAGGAGAGAGCTAAAAACAGAGAAAAACCTATTTGTCTGATCTTTATGCGATTATGAGAAGGGAACAAGAAAAAGTGACACACATTTTTAACATAATTATATTGAATTTTTTTAAAATTTTAATTTACAATACTGTCTATTTTCATTAATAATTCATTAGTTATATGAATAAAAATTAATATTGGTATCTCTTTTATAATTAAATGTGTATTTTTTATTATTTATATTGATATCTTCTTACTATTTACATTAATTTATGTAATTATATTAAAATTATAAAATGTACTGCATTTTTTTTCAAAACTCAAGAGAGGTTAGTGTAATTTACCTAAAATTTATTGATTGGTTTATTTTCAATTTATTTTAATAATAATAATAATAATTTATCCCTTTACACACACTTTTTGTATGTAGTTTATGAATTATTTTTGTGTTCCTGGTCCATATAAAGGGAATGGCCAATTTATTGGGGCTTTGGAACAATCCATAAATTGGCAACTTCAAAAGTCTCCGATAGAGGCAAGAAGTAGATGCAATATGCCAATATTGATAAAAAAAAGCCTTTCATGTCTGGCCCCAAACCAGTACACTCAAGATGCAAATCATGCATTGATTTTTCACTCAAGAAAGAAAAAAGAAAAAAGGGCTAAAGCATGTTAACAAAAGAACGAAAATAGCTTGTGCTCCATGTTACCCTCATGATACAAACAATTCTTATGTACAAACACATACAAGGAAAAAAAAGAAGAAGATGAGAGAGAAAGGTAAACGGGGTTAATACCACCGTCGTGTACTGTGGATTAATTTACAAAAAGTCGAACATAGAGCACAAGAAGCTAACAATTTGTGCAAAATGAGGTTCTGTATGGATTGGTGCGCAAAATTACTGGATTGTAAGAGATGTTACCTTCTAGTTTGGGGGATATGGGCCGAAGTGGTGAAGATATGGTTAGCGGTGGTGCAGATCTGGACGATGGCTGGCCCTTCCCGTTGGGTACTGTTGTGATGCGATTGCGTGGAGCTATGCCTTTGGCACGGCTTTGGTGATGCTGTAAGGGAGAGGGTGCGGCGGAGCTTCGGCATGAAGGTCACAGATTGTTGTTTTTGTGCGAGTAAGGAACTGTCAGTGGCTTGAAGAAGGAGTGCAATGTATGTTTGGAGAAGGAATGAGAAGTTTGGGGTGAGAGCTTGTGTAATGTCATTTATCTCTTTAATAATTGTCGTCTCAAAGGAAGGGGCCAAAAGTAAGGGCAAAATTGTCTTTTTGCCGTCTAAGTTTTCAGACACATATTTCCCGCCCAAACAAGGGAAAAGTATGAACTTTTTGATTTTTTTAAAAACTTTTTGGCTTTTTATCTTTTATTTATCATCCCAAACCAAACCTAATTAGGATAAGGTAATGTTTGGTTATTCTACTATGTACATGCTTGTCTTAACAATTTAGAATTTTTTAAAATATTGTATAGAATTTAATTATTTTGTTCAACATTATTCAAATAATGTATGTGTCTTTATTAATTTTTTGTAAAACCTCAAGAGAGGTGAGTGAAATTCATTATTTGAATATATAAGGGCAATTTTGAAATTTTTTACTCATAGTACATGATATCAACATGATATCAGTGTATTTTGTTAAATAAATTAACAGAAGATTAACGGTGAGGGTATCTTAATAATAGTTTCAAAAGTAAGGGAGCTTTTTGTAATTGTTAGAAACTTCAGGGGAAGTAAGTGTAATTAACCCAATTCTATTTGAATATATTATTATTGAGTGATGATATACAATGTAACGCCCTCAAAATTAACCCATTATATATATCATTGACATGCATTATTTAAAGAAGACAATTTATTAATTCATTCATCAGAGTATTACTAAATAAATCATTACATGTAACATCGAATAAAATGCCCTACAGGCTTACATCTTTCCAAGCCAACACTTGGATTCAAAAATATGAGTTCTAATCTCAATACAAGAAAAGCCCTAGGCTTGAATGTTTACATGTACTAATAAATAAAAACTATTAACTAAAGGTAGTCTTCTTCAATCCAGAAGCCAAACCCTCCCAAGCTAAGTCCTTGGAGGTAGTTTATCACCTGAACCTGAAAATGATGTTCCCATAAAGGGTGAGCCACAGCCCAGTAGAAATATACTAAACCACATATAAGCAATGAATAAAGCAATAGCATTCAACAGATGGTTAACCAAGATAATCAATTACTTCATTTTACCGTCTCATGACACTATTATCTAAGATACGTTTTACTTTCCAATTTTATCAACCTGGCTCAGAACCTGGCCAAACTTACAACAGTGAATCACATATATAATATTCACATCCTTCCAATATCAACAAACAAATGAGACTCAAGCTCAAATCAAACACTTCATACTTCCAGATTGATACACATTTTAGTGCTGTATCAATAAAACACTTCTATATAAATAAGCACACATAAAAGTGATGCTAATGGAGTCCATCCCCTATCTCCTCCCAAACAAAATCCGGTTTAGAGGTCCATCCCCTATCTTCCCCTAAACCGTGGAGTACATCCCCTATCTCCTCCCACACACAAAACAATGTATGCAAATGCAATGCTCAATCAATACACGTATTTTCTGTATCAATGCCATAGTCAAAATTAATGACTTAACCAATGTGATTAGTTTCAGTTATTCCTAATCCACATGCAATATCTACAACAATCACGACTATCCTCCACCGATAGCCCAAAACAGTTATTTCTAAACTGAAAATAACTATATCAACAATTCAATAGACATATGATACCAATTACCCAATTACGCCATTTAATCAATGAATTCCCCAATTCCATGAATTTAACCATCTTTTCCCAATTCCATGAATTACTTATACAAATTAATTCAATAATACAACTAGGGCTTTTCTCAAAATTTACCAAAGTATCCCCAACATGTTAAAATACCAAAACTTAGAACAAAACCTATAAAATGGAGTAGGAAATCCCTACCTCGAAGAAAACAACACAAATGGTGAAGACAAAGATGAGTGCCCAATTACCAAAGTGCTCCAATTCGCCAAATGTTCAGATTAAATGAAAGCCCTCGACTCCCTCTATCTTTTTAATGAAGGATCTAGGGTAGAAACACTCCCTAAGTGGATCAAATCTAAGAGAGAAGGTGAGTAGGGAGAGAGAGAAGTCGGACCTAGGGTTTGGAATCAAAAAGAAGATGAAAAGGACTGATCAAAACCCGCTGCTGTAAATATATACTGGACAGGCTCGCTCGAGCGAAGACTTGGTCGCTCGAGCTACCAGACACAGAGAAACTACGCTCGAGCTAAGGAAGCCTTGCTCGAGCCAACAACCCAAAAGCTCGCTCGAGCGAAAGAAAGCTCGATCGAGCGAAGAACTCAAACCCTCAGGTCTGTAACCAGACACACGCTCGAGCGAAGAAACTATAACTCGAGCGAAAGATGAACTAACTCGCTCGAGCGAAGAAAAGCTCGCTCAAGCCAAGAATGCGAGGCTACAGGTCCATACAGGACGCCAACTCTCGCTCGAGCGACCAAACTCCAGCTCGAGCGAAGAACCAAAACGACAACTCGCTCGAGCGACCAACTCCTCGCTCGAGCGAAACACCAAAAACCTGGACAGCAACACTTGGTTTCTAAACCCAACCAACCTGAAACAAACCTGCCCAACACATCCTATAATTCCAAAAGAGAAAATAAAGAACAACAACAACAATTATACAATGACAGAATCTACGGAACCTAAGTCCGGATACAATAATCAAATGGGAAAAGACCGGGGTCGCTATAACCTCCCCCCCTTCAAAGAATTTCGTCCCCGAAATTAAGCTTAAGTTTTTGAAAACAGATTTTTCTCAATTCCCAATGATATTATAAAACAATAATAGACAGCTTGACCCAATGCTGGTCACTTCATCTCTTTATCAAGAGGCATCTCACAACATATATAAAATAACATATATTTCAACCTGTATCAATATTATGCATTATTCCTTATCATATTCAATTGCCCGATATATACAACACATTTAACAATGCAATCAACATATGCAATGTTACACTAAACTTCTATAATGAAGCAAGTTTCAAAATGCACCCATTTACCAAAACATACTCAATGTTTCACAACTTAAGACATATATAAAGCTCTTAAGTTCAACCATATTACAAAATCTAAATATAAGATTACAAATGAATAAACATGTCCGGATATTTTTCGCGGACTTCCAATTCACGCTCCCAAGTGGCTTCCTCCACTCCATGATGTTTCCACAAAACGTTTACCAAAGGGATGGTCTTGCCTCGCAAAACTTGATCCCGCCTATCCAATACCCGAACCGGTCTCTCCTCATACGAGACATCCTCATCAACCACTAAATCGGTCCAATCCGGTCCAATCCAACACATGTGATGGATCCGGCCCATACTTCCGAAGCATACTCACATGAAACACGTCATGTACTCCGGACAACTGCGGCGGCAAAGCTAAACGATAAGCAGCCTCGCCAATCCTCTCAAGGATCTCAAACGGACCAATGAACCGAGGGGACAACTTCCCACTCTTCCCAAACCTCATCAAACCCCGTCTAGGTGATATCTTCAGAAAAACATGATCACCCACCGCAAACACCAAGGGTCTCCTCCTACGGTCGGCATAAGATTTCTGACGACTCTGTGCTGTAACAAGCCTCTTACGGATAAGCTCAACTTTCTCCGTCGTTTCCCTCACCAACTCCGGACCCAACAGAGGTGCATCACCCACCTCAGCCCAACAAACAGGAGATCTACACGGTCGGCCATACAAGGCCTCAAATGGTGCCATACCGATACTAGACTGGAAACTGTTGTTGTAGGCAAACTCTACCAACGGCAAGTGCCTCTCCCATGATCCACTAAAGTCTAGAACACAACCCCGAAGCATATCCTCAAGTATCTGAATAGTACGCTCGGACTGTCCGTCAGTCTGAGGATGATAAGCCGTGCTAAAGGTCAACTTAGTGCCTAAGGCACCCAGCAAACTCTGCCACAACCTGGCAGTAAAACGAGGATCTCTATCCGAGACAATCGTCACTGGAACCCCGTGTAACCTCACTATGTCCCGAATGTACAAGTCGGCAAGATGATCTACCGAATCTCTCACGCGCATAGGAATGAAGTGCGCCGACTTAGTCAACCGGTCTACAACCACCCAAATAGCATCACTACCCCGCTGAGTCCTCGGAAGACCCACAACGAAGTCCATAGTGACGTGTTCCCACTTCCACTCGGCAATAGGCAAGGGTTGCAACAAACCCGCTGGCCTCTGATGTTCGGCCTTCACTTGCTGACAAGTAAGGCACTTAGACACGAAAGCTGCCACATCTCTCTTCATACCCCGCCACCAGAACTGGCGACCCAAATCCCGATACATCTTAGTGCCCCCCGGATGCACCGCAAGACGTGAATGATGAAACTCTCGGGGTACCTCCTCTCGGCAAGACTCCGGCACAAACAGACGGTCTCGGTATCTCACACTCAGGTCGGAATATACCGTCAAATCCTTCTCAACCTTCCCACCGGAAATCTTCTCACGAAGAGATTCTACCTCAAAGTCACCTCTCTGAGCCTCTAACACTCGAGTCACAAGTGTAGGCCGTGCAATAACAGAAAACAAGGCCGCAACCTCAACGGATTCGCCCAGAAGTAAATCAAACTCCCCAAGTGCACCCAACATCTCCCATTCTCGGATGGCTATACTAGCTATGACACTAACAGGTTTTCTGCTAAGGGCATCGGCCACCACATTGGCCTTTCCCGGATGATAATGCAACTCAAAGTCATAATCTTCTATGAACTCCATCCACCTCCTCTGCCTCAAGTTCAAATCTTTCTGTGTAAACAAATATTTCAGACTCTTATGATCCGAGAATACCTCAAATTTCTCACCATAAGGATAATGCCTCCAAATCTTCAAGGCAAATATCACAGCTGCTAACTCTAGATCATGCGTAGGGTAATTCTGCTCGTGAATTTTCAACTGACGTGAGCCATAGGCAACTACTTTCCCTTCTTGCATTAACACACAACCCATACCCTCTCGTGAGGCATCACAATAGACTGCATAACCCAACCCTCTCTCTGGAATAATCAATACTGGAGCGGTGGTCAGTCTAACTTTTAACTCCTGGAACGACTTTTCACAAGTCTCACCCCATACAAATTTGACTCCCTTCCGAGTCAGTCTAGTCAACGGTGACGCTAACCTAGAGAAATCTTTCACAAACCGACGGTAATACCCAGCTAATCCTAGAAAACTGCGGATCTCAAACACACTCTTAGGCTGTGCCCAATCCTGCACTGCCTCAACCTTGGATGCATCAACAGACACCCCTTCCCCGGATACCACGTGGCCTAAGAATTTGACTTCCCTCAGCCAGAACTCACACTTCCCAAACTTGGCATACAGCTTATGGACTCTAAATAACTCAAGCACCACCCTCAAGTGTGCCTCGTGCTCCTCCTCAGAAGGCGAATAGATAAGGATGTCGTCCAAAAAAACAACCACAAACCGATCCAAGAATTCCCGGAAGATCCGGTTCATCAAATCCATAAAAACTGCCGGTGCATTGGTGAGCCCGAATGGCATCACCAAAAACTCATAATGGCCATACCGCGTACGGAATGCCGTCTTCGGAATATCCTCTTCCCTGACCCTCAACTGGTGGTAACCCGATCTCAAGTCTATCTTAGAGAAACAACGGGAACCCTTCAACTGGTCAAACAGATCATCTATACGAGGCATAGGGTACTTATTCTTAACCGTAGCCCGGTTCAATTTTCGGTAATCTATACAAAGTCTCAAAGCACCACCTTTCTTTTTAACAAAGAGGGCTGGTGCTCCCCACGGCGAAACACTAGGACGTATAAAACCCTTGTCTAGCAACTCCTGGAGCTGAATCTTCAACTCAACTAACTCGGCTGGGGCAAAATGATAAGGTGCCAAAGAAATCGGCGCCGTGCCGGGCACCAGGTCAATAGAGAACTCAACCTCTCGATGCGGTGGCAAACCAACAAGATCCTCAGGAAAGACGTCCGAGTACTCACAAACCACCCTTGGCAACTCAATCTGAGTCTCAACATCCTCACTAATCGAAAGGTTAGCAAGTAGACCATTAAGCTCACTCCGCCCTCGCGGAACATACCCCGGTGGCAACACATCACCAACCCGGTCCCCCAGAAAATGAAAATACTCTCCGCTCACGGTACAACAAGTGACCCTCTGGCGGTAGCAATCAATAACTGCCCGGTATGACGATAACCAGTCCATACCCAAAATAACATCGAAACCCCTCATAGGCATAACTACAAAGGAAAATGGGATTCTATGATAATCAACCTCTATATCACAACCCCTAACACCTTGTTTCAAGATCAATTCACCCCCAAGAGGTGACACTACACAAATAGGAGATGCTAACTGCGCTAACTCCAACTCTAAAACAGATGCAAATGCAGCAGACACAAAGGAATGAGATGCACCCGTATCAATCAAAACATTAGCAACCGAGTTGCAAAACAAGAAGGTACCTCTCACAACTGATGGTGCTGGCACAAGATCCTGCGCGGTAACAGCATACACACGCCCAGACGACCTCTGATCAACTTGCTCAACCCTAGGAGCATAAGATTGCTGCACCGACTGAGACGATGAAGCCCCTCCCTGATTGGCCTTCGAGGCCTGACCCGACTGAGCTGGCTGCTGACCCTGAATTGGCCTCAAACCAAATGCACCAGATGTGCCACCCAACTGCGGGCAATACCTCTTCATATGCCCTGGCTGACCACACTGATAACACGAGAGTGGCTGACCTCTACCCTGACTCAGGCTCTGAGATCGAGCCGAAGAAGATGCTGCTCTCTGAACTCCTCCCCTCTGAGGACAAACTGGAGACTTGTGGCCCAGCTGGCCACACTTGAAACAGGTAATGTCCCCCTGACTGCCTTTCCCCGAACTAGCACTCGGTACAGGAAAAGTCGATCTAGAAAAGCTACCCTGAGACTGCTGGGGATTAAAACCCTTCTGTCTCCTACCATCATTCTGACCATCCTGACTCCTCTTGGAGCCCTTCTGCCCTTCCTCCTCCTCCTGCATCATGATTTCCATGTGGGCTGCAGCATCGACCATACGCCCATAATCCCGAATCATAGTTCCCCCAACTCTCAGCTTGAGGCCACGCCTCAACTTCTTCTCAAACTCAATACAACGGCGTTCCTCAGACGCCACCAATTCAGGTGCAAACCTGGACAAACTAGTGAATGCAGCCTCAAATTCGGCCACTGAAGAACTTGCCTGCTTAAGCTGACAAAACTGGTCTCGCAGCTTCTCCCTGACTGCTGGAGATAAGAACTTCTCCTGGAAAGCATTCACAAAAGCCTCCCACGTACCTCCTATACGCCCCTTAGTAAACTTCCACCACTGACCCGCATCTCCCTTCAACTGGAAAGATGCCAAGGTCACTTTCAACCCCTCGTCTTCGATGCCAAGCATCTCAAACGTCTTCGTTGTCTGTTCGAGCCATTCATCTGCCTTAAGCGGCTCTTTTGGATCACCCACAAATTCATCCGGATTAGACCGGAAAAACTCCCTCTTCAGAAAGGAAGGTCCTGCATCCACAATAACAGCCTGAGCTTGATTCTCAGCTCTGAGAATGCCTACTGACTCCCTGAATACCCCTGCTATCTCTCGGGCTAGAGCGCCCATAGCCTGCTGGCCTACTGGCTCGGCCACATTGGCCTGGCCAATTCCCTCTTGAACTGCCGGAATCTCCTCTGGCACAGGCACCTCCTGCCTACCCGGCCTACCACGCCTACCGCGTCCTCGACCTCGTCCTGACATCCTAATAAAGGAAACAAAGACATTGGCACATTAATAAATGTGCTGAAGCTAAACACTCACGTCCTAATGCATTGGACAACAATAATTCATTCCACGTAAGCACATAATCACATAAGCACCTACGAATTTCATTCCCGGATAATGATAGTCCCAATGCGTTACTATAGTTCCGGTTGGAAGCAGCAGTGATCAAGTGCCTTTCCAACAAGACTACAAGAAACTCAAGGGTCCAATCAACATCCTAGAAACTACATTCCATACCCACATAATCACATAAACATGTTATCACATAAGCATATAACATTACACTAAGTCTCTATCAAACGAGACGAACCCAATGTGATACTAATCACTTCCCACGTACCCAAAGTATTCAAACCCGGTACGCTCTGATACCAAGTTGTAACGCCCTCAAAATTAACCCATTATATATATCATTGACATGCATTATTTAAAGAAGACAATTTATTAATTCATTCATCAGAGTATTACTAACTAAATCATTACATGTAACATCGAATAAAATGCCCTACAGGCTTACATCTTTCCAAGCCAACACTTGGATTCAAAAATATGAGTTCTAATCTCAATACAAGAAAAGCCCTATGCTTGAATGTTTACATGTACTAATAAATAAAAACTATTAACTAAAGGTAGTCTTCTTCAATCCAGAAGCCAAACCCTCCCAAGCTAAGTCCTTGGAGGTAGTTTATCACCTGAACCTGAAAATGATGTTCCCATAAAGGGTGAGCCACAGCCCAGTAGAAATATACTAAACCACATATAAGCAATGAATAAAGCAATAGCATTCAACAGATGGTTAACCAAGATAATCAATTACTTCATTTTACCGTCTCATGACACTATTATCTAAGATACGTTTTACTTTCCAATTTTATCAACCTGGCTCAGAACCTGGCCAAACTTACAACAGTGAATCACATATATAATATTCACATCCTTCCAATATCAACAAACAAATGAGACTCAAGCTCAAATCAAACACTTCATACTTCCAGATTGATACACATTTTAGTGCTGTATCAATAAAACACTTCTATATAAATAAGCACACATAAAAGTGATGCTAATGGAGTCCATCCCCTATCTCCTCCCAAACAAAATCCGGTTTAGAGGTCCATCCCCTATCTTCCCCTAAACCGTGGAGTACATCCCCTATCTCCTCCCACACACAAAACAATGTATGCAAATGCAATGCTCAATCAATACACGTATTTTCTGTATCAATGCCATAGTCAAAATTAATGACTTAACCAATGTGATTAGTTTCAGTTATTCCTAATCCACATGCAATATCTACAACAATCACGACTATCCTCCACCGATAGCCCAAAACAGTTATTTCTAAACTGAAAATAACTATATCAACAATTCAATAGACATATGATACCAATTACCCAATTACGCCATTTAATCAATGAATTCCCCAATTCCATGAATTTAACCATCTTTTCCCAATTCCATGAATTACTTATACAAATTAATTCAATAATACAACTAGGGTTTTTCCCAAAATTTACCAAAGTATCCCCAACATGTTAAAATACCAAAACTTAGAACAAAACCTATAAAATGGAGTAGGAAATCCCTACCTCGAAGAAAACAACACAAATGGTGAAGACAAAGATGAGTGCCCAATTACCAAAGTGCTCCAATTCGCCAAATGTTCAGATTAAATGAAAGCCCTCGACTCCCTCTATCTTTTTAATGAAGGATCTAGGGTAGAAACACTCCCTAAGTGGATCAAATCTAAGAGAGAAGGTGAGTAGGGAGAGAGAGAAGTCGGACCTAGGGTTTGGAATCAAAAAGAAGATGAAAAGGACTGATCAAAACCCGCTGCTGTAAATATATACTGGACAGGCTCGCTCGAGCGAAGACTTGGTCGCTCGAGCTACCAGACACAGAGAAACTACGCTCGAGCCAAGGAAGCCTTGCTCGAGCCAACAACCCAAAAGCTCGCTCGAGCGAAAGAAAGCTCGATCGAGCGAAGAACTCAAACCCTCAGGTCTGTAACCAGACACACGCTCGAGCGAAGAAACTATAGCTCGAGCGAAAGATGAACTAACTCGCTCGAGCGAAGAAAAGCTCGCTCGAGCCAAGAATGCGAGGCTACAGGTCCATACAGGACGCCAACTCTCGCTCGAGCGACCAAACTCCAGCTCGAGCGAAGAACCAAAACGACAACTCGCTCGAGCGACCAACTCCTCGCTCGAGCGAAACACCAAAAACCTGGACAGCAACACTTGGTTTCTAAACCCAACCAACCTGAAACAAACCTGCCCAACACATCCTATAATTCCAAAAGAGAAAATAAAGAACAACAACAACAATTATACAATGACAGAATCTACGGAACCTAAGTCCGGATACAATAATCAAATGGGAAAAGACCGGGGTCGATATATACAAACATAAATTTTATGTAAAATTTTCAAACTTAATGATATAGTTTAATGGTAAACTTTCACTTTAAAATAAAATACCCATAAACATGATTTATATTTATAACAATATTACTATCACAATATTTTTATGATATTTTTGTATAAATTTTTATATATGTATATAATTTTTCATTTTTGTTTCCACCGTTTTATCTATATTAGATCAATTTAATCTAGATATATTTAAAAAATATAAAATTTGTACAAAAAACTTTAAAAAAAAATCATTAAATATAATAAAATAAGATAATGTATTGAATTTTTATATTTTTTAATTTTTTGTATTTGGTTAATTTAAAAAATATATAAAATATTATACTTCTTAACATCTAAATTAAGTATATCTAAAAAATAAAAAAATATTAATAAAAATAAAAATAATTTTTTTTAATTTTTTTATACATATTAAATAAAAAATAATTATTATATCTCTTAAAATGACATAAATAAAATATGTCATTTGTATTAAACACAAGTGTCAGTGTAATTCACCCCATGTAAATTAAAAAAAAAAAAAAAAAGCCATTCAAATTGAATATCAGGCTTCGTCATTATCAACCACAGGTACATGAACTCGAAGCTGTCTCTGGTCAGGACTTGGCGTTCTCTTCGTTCGAGCAAAAGGCTATCTGTGAAGAACGAAACAAGAGAAGAACACTCAAAGATCGCTCCGCCGAAAAAGGTAATTTCTATACACACTGTTTGGTGCTTTGATTGCTGAGTGTAAGCTCCTGTTCTATCCATATGTTTTCATTTTGGTTTTTGCTCGTCAGATGCAAGATAGGAGTACTTTCAAAATGTCAACTATGCAATTCCATAAGTTAAAATTGATATTTTGTTCTTAGCATTGTGTTAATGAGTTGCATGTGTTCCAGAATTCTTATTTTTCCTTCTGATGTTACTGGTTTTTTTTTGCATGTAATGCGTTGTTTGTTTTCTAAGAAAACTTAGTAAAAGAAAATAAGGTGACATTCCTGATTAGGGAAAAATATATTCATAGTCCCTGTATTTGTCTCTTGTATCAATTTGGTCCCTATAATTCTAATTGTATTAATCTTGCCCTTTAGGGTGTGTTTGGATCATGGATTTGGGTAGGATTTGGATAGGAAAAGGGAAAATGTGGGTGAAATGTGGATGATCGAAATTACCTAAACACAGCCTTAATTTTTTCTGAGGTAAACTACCAATAGGTTCTAATAATTAGACTTAACTCCCATCAAGTCTTAAGTAAAATCGTCGCTAAAAATAATTTTTTTGTGACGATTTTTTACATATGTTGCTAATAATTAACAACTGGTGACTTTTTTTTGTCATGATTTTTATAAATTGTCGCTAAAGCTTACAATTAGTGACGTTTTTCTGTGACGAATTTTTTAAATTGTCGCTAACAGTTGTCAATTAGTGACACTTTTTGTGACGATTTTTTTAAACTGTCGTTAAAACTTATAATTCATTTTTTGTGACAATTTTCATATTGTTGCTAAAAATTAACAATTAGTGACGTTTTTTTAATAGTGTTTAATGAAAAATGTCACTAATTATCATAGGACTTATTGGACAATAAGTCCACTTATTAGGACCTATACGTAAGTCTCCCTTTTTCTAATTGATAAGATTCATCAAGAAAATGGACAAAAATCAAGAGTAAAATGGTCCATTCGAAAGGGACCATTTCAAATTGGACACTAATCCTCAATCACTTTGAGGAGAGTGAACGGACTATTTTGCCTCTACTTTGACGAGAGTGAATGGACTATTTTGCCTCTTGATTGCAGTACAATTTCTAATGGGTGTTATAAATTGGACTACATTGACACAATGCAATTTTTTCATGATTGAAATTGATGCAATCATAACTACAAAGACAAAATTGACATAACACGAGAACTACATGGAGTATGGGTGAAATTTTCCATCAAATTTATTTGTTGGTTCATCTCTTGTTTAGTTGAGCTGAATGCTTGTTTCTCAAATCCTTGGATGATATTTCTCTTGGTTAAATACATTTCTTTCTTGGTCTTCTTCTTTTTCAGTTACCAAATGAATCTTGGACTGCATTTTGTTCCCAAAGTGGGGCCTTGAAAATGGTAATTTGGGGCTATGAGTCCCCAAACCATTCGACTAAACTGTTTCTATGTACACCAATTATTCAGAATCAATGTAAATAGAATAGGCCCAAATTTAGAGAGCTTTCTATAATGTAAACAAAATTGTTGATTTCAACCGGATTAACCAAAATCAAATTTAATCTCATGCAGCCATATGCCTTCCTAAAATTGTTAAATTTGTTACTCTGATTTTGGGGTTGCTGGAACTCTGGATTCATTTGTGCCGGATTCACCATTGTTTCTCCTGAGTGGTTTGAGCTTCCAAAAAATTTTATGCAACTGCAGAAAGTGTTCAGCAAAAAGGCTTATATAGACTGGAATGCCACATATGATTACTATGAAAAGATGAATGTCAAGGAGGCATATTATTTGTCTACAGAATATCTTCAGGTTTCTTCTCATTTCCAGTGGGTTACTACAATTAAAAAACATTTGTTGAATATACTTCACTTTATTTCTTGTTGCAGAGTAGAGCATTGCTAAATGCAATGCAGGGTAGAGCATTGCTAAATGCAATTGGTAATTTAGAGTTTTCAAAGGCTTATGCAGAGGCTTTGAGAAAACTTGTGCTGAATCTAGAGTACATAGCTAGGCAGGTGAGTGAGATAGTTGCACTCAATTACTTGTTTTCTTTCAGGTGACATAGTTATGTGATAGTTTTACTCAATAATTAGTTTCTTTCATGGTATATCACCTCTCAGTGAGTTTAATTAAACCGACACTCTCATTTGAGTCATTCCATTTGATTACTGGAATATTGTGCTCCTGAATTTTTCGCTGGAAAAATACATGTGCACTAGATGGTATGTTTGGATGTTTTGTAGCTGTCATAGAATGTATACAAAGGATTTAATATATGGCTGGAATTAACTTGTGATATCAAGAATGCAGACTACTCAAATAATCCATTTGATGGAAGGTTTCTTTTGGGTAATTTAATCTAGGGTATGTGTTATCAATTTTGAATCATTTTATTGCATATTGTTTTCATTGGGGTACATTTTCCCCATATCTCTCTGCACTTTATGGAGTGTATTAGCTATATTGACAGGAACCAAATGCTGCTAGGAAAGGGGGATTAGGGCGGCTACTGGCTAGTCTCTTGTTTGTTTGACTCTCTGTCAAGGTTTTAAATACAGGCCGCAACCATTATGTAATGATTTTGGCGGTTACCACCACCCGTTAGAGTTGCAGCGGTGTGTGACTGAAATTCACAATGATAACAACAGCGATCATTACATAAAGGCCGTAATGGATTTCTGCAGTAGCAAATTTGGTTGGCCGCACATGCGGGGGTGGTGGGCCGTACGTGTGGTGGTCTGGCCGCATGTGTGGATTTGTGCAGGCGATTTTGGCTAGGGCTGAATCGTTTCTGTGGATTTGTGCAGGCGATTTTGGCTAGGGCGATTTGTGCAGTAGCAAATTGGGTAATTAAATCGTTTGTGTTTGACTGTCAATTGTGTATGATCAATCTAAATCACTTTCGTATTGGCTTGTTGATTTAGATGGCTCTTTGTTTGGGGATTTTGATGAATTGAATATTATCATAGATGATAAATCACTTAAGTTAGGTTTTTTATCAAGGTTAGTCTTTAATCATCATTAGCTTAATTAATCTCGGTTAGGCTGAATTAATCTTACTTAATTACTACTAATCTTGCTTAAGTTTTGGCAAAGTGCCTAGAAAAACTGTGCTCATTAAACCTAGGTTATTAAGCTCCTTGATTAGGGTTTTCCAGACAATGCATTCTAAATGTCAAGTTCAAAGGTATCCCCTAACTCTTGTATTCTCCAAGGTTTCTATACTTGAGCGTTTCTAGCAAGGCATGCCTTAACTTTCATGTTATCTAGTTCTATTCCACAAGAACTTCTAAGTTTTCTTTTCTCTACTCACTGTACATTTCTTCTAAGTTTCTTGCTAACAAGCCACATCATAAGTGATAATGCAATGCAAGACAAGGAAATCAAAGATAAATGAATGCATGAATGCTAATGTCAAGCAATGAATGCCTTGGGTGTTATACCAGACCTCTAGATTCATATAGTGTATGCTTGCATTAATAATAGCATCTAGGATCATGCATCTATGGCTCTAATCCTTGGTTGTCTTGCTCAATGTTGAGGAGTTGAAGTAAGTTTTCTCCCTTCTTGGCATGCTATCGAGTGTAAATGCATGTAGATAATGATTTCCTTATTAGTTTACTCCCTTCATGATTTACGTTCCATTTACGTATGTAAGCGTTTCTATGCAAGATTGGAGAATTATGTTACGATAATTAGAGTGCTTCTATTCAATCCTAGAAAAATTGGCACTTTAGAAAGTGTTCCATCTCATTTTTGGAAAGTTTCTTAACGTGGAATCCCAAAAGTTTTGCAATATGGAAGCATTCTAGTTTAGGTAATATGATTCTTATTTGGGTGACTCACATAGAAGGTAGGTTAATTTAAAGGAAAAAGTGAATTGAATATGCAGAATTAAATTAGGAAACAAATCTCTAAAAAATTGAACTAGTAGAGGCTAATGTTTTGGATTGGGTGAGAGGGGTGCTCAATCAATGACCTTCTTTTGTACCTAAACTTCCAAACCAAGGTTTTTGGTGATGACAGATCAGTGGCAACAATTAATATGGAATTAGGGTTTACTGGTTTTCCCATAAAAATTATGTGGTGGTTCCAATTTTTGTGAATCGGTCTATATTTGGCAAGTGTGGGTTACTTGATTTGGTCATTCAGATTTCCATAGTCCCTCGATATGTTCGTCAATAAAAATAAAAAGTTACATAATTATTTCTTTTTTTTTTTTTATTGTCTAAAATAGGATACAAAAGAGAGCAAAATCATGACTTATGGGTAAAGGGTGTTGGAAATAAATTGATGATTTTCGAAGTTGAAAGAAGAATAATAAAAGCTGTAACAAATTCTAACAGCGGCCAAAAAAAAAAAAAAAAAAAAAAAAACCTCGCCATACCCGTGCCGTACCTGCCCACGGCATACCCAAATGTATTTTCCATACCCGGCATGTATTTGGTGTACCCGGTATGCGTACTGTCGTACTGGTATGCGTACTCACAACTGGTAAGTACCCGATACTTGTATGACATCATTTTTGGAGTACCCGTGCTTCATAGTCCACTACTAACCTTTGACCGTGGTCCATAAAAGTTGCACCAGGAAATTTTGATTTGCGTGCTTTTAACGGTAGAGAGCATTGCCAAAGCATATTAGGCATAGTAGTAGGTGAAGTTTCTTATTGAGAAACATGTTTCTGCACTCCCAATTAAGAAACTTGCTCCCAACTAAATTAGAAACTTTTAGACATACAAATCTCAAAGAAACAAAAGAACAACTTAAACTTATTGTAGTACTTTTGTTTACATAATATTTATTTATACTTGATAAAGACAATTTGTTGTTGACGCCAATCTCAAATATTTATTCATGTAACAACCCACATTTTTGTCCTAGTCATGTTTGCATACATTTATATGTTTTGCCATGTTAAGATTGCTGTAGCAACCCATATTCATGTTGTGGTCATGTTCATGTCCATTCGTATAGCCTTGTCTTGTTAAGTTTGCATTCATGAACCTTGACTTGTTTTGCCTAAGTAAGGTCCATGCCTTGTTTTGTGTTTATGAGATTTGCCTGTGTGTGGTGTTCATGCTTTGCTCCTTCCTTGATGTGAAGCCTAGGCCACGCCAAGCCTAAGTTATGTTAGTCGAAGTTATGCCAAGCCTAGATCATTCCAAGCCGAGGTCATCTTCAGTCTAGAAGTATCTTGGAACCCCTTCGTTTGACCTCCACCTTCGCCCTGACATATTGGCCGAGATGTCATTTTCTAGGCCGAGGTGTGAATCACCAAGGCCGAGATGTGTATTATCTAGGCCGAGATGTTACCTTTGCACCTGAGTGACCTTGTCCTGGAGTGGTATGACCTAGACCGAGGTGTGGCACATCTAGGCCAAGGTGTGGCACAACTTAGTCAAGTGTTGTCCTTCCTAGCCGAGGTCATTGTCACCTTAGTTGCCGAAGCCTTGTCCTTAGCCGATGTCACCACTTGCCGGAGTGCCATACCGAGTAGCTTGTTAGATACGCTTTGTCATAGTCTTGTCTTGTCAATCTATCACCTTTTTGAGGAGAACCAACCAGCCGTCGCCACGTGTCCGAGCTGAGAGTTAAGTCAGCCAATAGAGAGAGAAACCTACCATTTGTTGTATCCTTGTTTTGAAGAGGAGAGAGAAGCTCTAGAGGAGGGAGAAGAGTTCTTGAGGGAGAGATAGATTTCCAAGCTTGATTCCTAAAGATCGAACCGTTAGATCCGTGTTCTAAGGTTAGATTCTTAATCTGCTCTTGTCGTTCTTTATGTTTATGTTATTGCATTGCATATGATTTGTAAGCCATGCATTGCTTTGAAGTTCGGTTTTAGAAAGAGAAAATAGCATTCTTGTGTTTTTCAAGAAAAGTCAGGTTTTGATCCGAAAGCTCATGCCTAGATCCATGTTTCTGTGTTTGTTTTCACATGATTTTCAAGTATGGGGACCCAGGTCCATGTTTTCGAACTCATAGCATGAAATCCCAGATTTTGTAAATAAAGAAGTTATGATTTTGGCATTCATGTTCTTCATGATCTTCATGTTCATGTTCTTCATGTTCTTCACGGGTGGAAACCCAGATCTCCAGGCCTCACTTCCCGAAGTGTAGTCACCGAGATCACTCTCACCTAGACCTCACACTTAGGCCAAGCATCGTATCTCACCTTGGCCTACCTTGCATAATCACTTACACCTTTAGTTTGTCTTGTGCGTACCTCGGCGTGCAGCCGCATGCCGAAGCCTAGGTAGCCACACCTCGGCCAGGAGGTGTGGGACCTCGGCAAAGACCTGGTTGGTACCCAGCATGTCTTCCTGACATGTAAAACAGTGTTTTGACTTCCAGCATGTTTTTTTCCGAGATCATTTGCATGCATGTGAGACCTGTTTTGAGAAGTATGTTCAGTATGCTTTGCCATGTGTTGTAGGACTTGGACCCTTGCCTTGACCCCGACGTCCCAAGAATTAATGCGAGTGGTATTTTTAATAAAGTTATGTTCTTAAGGTTTTGATAAAGCTTTGCCTTATTTTGATAAAAGTATTTGTTAAGCATGAATGATATCCCTATTTTATGTATCAAGTATAAGCTTCGTTTTGAATGGCAATGTATCAAGTAAGCTTTGTTTTGACGGCATTCACCAAGTGTTAAAGGGCTACGGGCTCTTGTAACATAGGTCCCTTGTGCTGGAGGACTCTAAACTTGAGCAGCACCTAAGTGTTAAAGGGCTACGGGCTCTTGTAACATAGGTCCCTTGTGCTGGAGGACTCTAAACTTGAGCAGCACCCAAGTGTTAAAGGGCTACGGGCTCTTGTAATATAGATCCCTTGTGTTGGAGGACTCTAAACTTGAGCAGCACCCAAGTGTTAAAGGGCTACGGGCTCTTGTAACAGAGGTCCCTTGTGCTGGAGGACTCTAAATTTGAGCAGCACCCAAGCGTTAAAGGGCTACGGGCTCTTGCTTGGTCTTGTTTTGCCACTGGCGGTTTACCGCGTGGGTCTTGTAAGTAAGTAAGTAAGTAAGTTTTGAAGGACCAAGGTTATGCCGAGGTTATGTTATAAGATTTGACGCATGTGAAGTATGTAAGCTTTGCAAGATCAAGTTTGATGAACAAGATTTATCTCATGTTTTATACAAGCTATGATAAGTATGGTTTTGACAAAGATATATTATGTATTGTTTTGAAAGACCTCGGGAATCATTCATTAAACCCCTTTATTACTTGTACCATTCACTGAGTATCCAAGCTCACCCTCCCTATGTATATATGTAGGTAACAAGCAAGAAGTCGGCTACGCCGAGGTGTGTGTTTTGTATGCATGTTATGTCGGCTTTGAGGATGTCGGCAATCCTGAAGATTATGTATTCTTGATATGTATTTCATGTATTATGTTTATGTCGGCAATTTTGATGCTTATGTATTTCGAACATGTCGGCTTGAGAAGCCTTTTGCCAAGATGTAATATGTATCTTTGTACTTCATTTCTATTTGTGTCCAAGTTGTAAAGCCATGTAAAGATGTATGCCATTTCATTTGACTTATGCACTGCTCTTATGGACCACTTGTATTTTAGATTATTGTTTCCGCACTTGTGAGCCCCCTATATCTTTACTCTGATTGTGTGTGAATTTTGGAAGTTGGCCTTCGGTAATCGCGGATTACTGGCCATCACGGCACCAAACTACTAGGGAGAGATCAATCCGAGGACAGAATAGACAGATTGGAAAGATTGGTTGAAAGTTTGGCCGATGAGTTAAGGCAAGCATGGCAGCAGAACACCGGTACCACCTCCATCCAGGCTGAGCAGACAAATGGCCGACATGCAGTTCCACCACCGCCAGTACCACAAGTGCCCCCGCAACCAGCTTTGTATAGAGATGACACATTGACCCTGATCAGAGAATTCAAGAAGATGAAACCGCCGAAGTTCCATGGAGTTATAGAGCCGATGAAGGCTGAAGCATGGGTTCTTGAGATGGAGAAGTTGTTCGAGGTTTTTCCCAGCACTGACGCTCAGAAGGTGTCCTTAGCAGCATTCACATTGGAAGACGACGCTCGTAGATGGTGGATGATGATTCGAGAAGGTAATCCAGATTTGACTTGGACCAAATTTTTGGAGCTGTTCTATGACAAGCATTTCCCACTCAGTGTCCGAGATCGCAAGACCACAGAATTTCAGATGTTGACACAGGGTAGCAAAACAGTGGCAGAGTATGATCGTGTGTTCACCGAGTTGGCAAGGTATGCACCTCACATGGTCGACAACGAATACATGAAAGCTAGGAAGTTTGAGAGTGGGCTTCGAGGGCCAATACAAGATCAGGTTAATTTGCTTGACATGCCGACGTATGCGGGAGTGTTAGATAAAGCCATCCTTGCAGAAGCCAACCTGAACAGAAGTCAAAGTTCAGGGAAGGATCAGAGGAAGAGGCAGACCTACGACAACCGCGAAGAAGAGGCAGACCCGAATGATGCCGAGGAGAAGACAGAGGAGGATAGTCCTAATAGCGCGAATCCGGAAGGTAACACCAGGCCGACATGTGCGAGTTACGGGAAGCTACATTTTGGGGTTTGTCTTCGGGCGACTGGAGCATGTTTCGGATGCGGTGAGAGAGGTCATCGTATTAAGGATTGTCCCAAGATAAAGGCTAGAGGGGATAAGCAGAGATGAGGATTTGACAGCCGGAGTCGTTTTGGGAACAAGGTAAGTGAAGTTTGGGGACCAAACTTCTTTTAAGGGGGGAAGGATGTAACAACCCACATTTTTGTCCTAGTCATGTTTGCATACATTTATATGTTTTGCCATGTTAAGATTGCTGTAGCAACCCATATTCATGTTGTGGTCATGTTCATGTCCATTCGTATAGCCTTGTCTTGTTAAGTTTGCATTCATGAACCTTGACTTGTTTTGCCTAAGTAAGGTCCATGCCTTGTTTTGTGTTTATGAGATTTGCCTGTGTGTGGTGTTCATGCTTTGCTCCTTCCTTGATGTGAAGCTTAGGCCACGCCAAGCCTAAGTTATGTTAGTCGAAGTTATGCCAAGCCTAGGTTATGTTAAGCCTAGATCATTCCAAGCCGAGGTCATCTTCAGTCTAGAAGTATCTTGGAACCCCTTCGTTTGACCTCCACCTTCGCCCTGACATATTGGCCGAGATGTCATTTTCTAGGCCGAGGTGTGAATCACCAAGGCCGAGATGTGTATTATCTAGGCCGAGATGTTACCTTTGCACCTGAGTGACCTTGTCTTAGAGTGGTATGACCTAGATCGAGGTATGGCACATCTAGGCCAAGGTGTGGCACAGCTTAGTCAAGCGTTGTCCTTCCTAGCCGAGGTCATTGTCACCTTAGTTGCCGAAGCCTTGTCCTTAGCCGATGTCACCACTTGCCGGAGTGCCATACCGAGTAGCTTGTTAGATACGCTTTGTCATAGTCTTGTCTTGTCAATCTATCACCTTTTTGAGGAGAACCAACCAGCCGTCGCCACGTGTCCGATCTGAGAGTTAAGTCAGCCGATAGAGAGAGAAACCTACCATTTGTTGTATCCTTGTTTTGAAGAGGAGAGAGAAGCTCTAGAGGAGGGAGAAGAGTTCTTGAGGGAGAGATAGATTTCCAAGCTTGATTCCTAGAGATCGAACCGTTAGATCCGTGTTCTAAGGTTAGATTCTTAATCTGCTCTTGTCGTTCTTTATGTTTATGTTATTGCATTGCATATGATTTGTAAGCCATGCATTGCTTTGAAGTTCGGTTTTAGAAAGAGAAAATAGCATTCTTGTGTTTTTCAAGAAAAGTCAGGTTTTGATCCGAAAGCTCATGCCTAGATCCATGTTTTTGTGTTTGTTTTCACATGATTTTCAAGTATGGGGACCCAGGTCCATGTTTTCGAACTCATAGCATGAAATCCCAGATTTTGTAAATAAAGAAGTTATGATTTTGGCATTCATGTTCTTCATGATCTTCATGTTCTTCACGGGTGGAAACCCAGATCTCCAGGCCTCACTTCCCGAAGTGTAGTCACCGAGATCACTCTCACCTAGACCTCACACTTAGGCCAAGCATCGTATCTCACCTTGGCCTACCTTGCATAATCACTTACACCTTTAGTTTGTCTTGTGCGTACCTCGGCGTGCAGCCGCATGCCGAAGCCTAGGTAGCCACACCTCGGCCAGGAGGTGTGGGACCTCGGCAAAGACCTGGTTGGTACCCAGCATGTCTTCCTGACATGTAAAACAGTGTTTTGACTTCCAGCATGTTTTTTTCCGAGATCATTTGCATGCATGTGAGACCTGTTTTGAGAAGTATGTTCAGTATGCTTTGCCATGTGTTGTAGGACTTGGACCCTTGCCTTGACCCCGACGTCCCAAGAATTAATGCGAGTGGTATTTTTAATAAAGTTATGTTCTTAAGGTTTTGATAAAGCTTTGCCTTATTTTGATAAAAGTATTTGTTAAGCATGAATGATATCCCTATTTTATGTATCAAGTATAAGCTTCGTTTTGAATGGCAATGTATCAAGTAAGCTTTGTTTTGACGGCATTCACCAAGTGTTAAAGGGCTACGGGCTCTTGTAACATAGGTCCCTTGTGCTGGAGGACTCTAAACTTGAGCAGCACCTAAGTGTTAAAGGGCTACGGGCTCTTGTAACATAGGTCCCTTGTGCTGGAGGACTCTAAACTTGAGCAGCACCCAAGTGTTAAAGGGCTACGGGCTCTTGTAACATAGGTCCCTTGTGCTGGAGGACTCTAAACTTGAGCAGCACCCAAGTGTTAAAGGGCTACGGGCTCTTGTAACATAGGTCCCTTGTGCTGGAGGACTCTAAACTTGAGCAGCACCCAAGTGTTAAAGGGCTACGGGCTCTTGTAACATAGGTCCCTTGTGCTGGAGGACTCTAAATTTGAGCAGCACCCAAGCGTTAAAGGGCTACGGGCTCTTGCTTGGTCTTGTTTTGCCACTGGCGGTTTACCGCGTGGGTCTTGTAAGTAAGTAAGTAAGTTTTGAAGGACCAAGGTTATGCCGAGATTATGTTATAAGATTTGACGCATGTGAAGTATGTAAGTTTTGCAAGATCAAGTTTGATAAACAAGATTTATCTCATGTTTTATACAAGCTATGATAAGTATGGTTTTGACAAAGATATATTATGTATTGTTTTGAAAGACCTCGGAAATCATTCATTAAACCCCATTATTACTTGTACCATTCACTGAGTATCTAAGCTCACCCTCCCTATGTATATATGTAGGTAACAAGCAAGAAGTCGGCTACGCCGAGGTGTGTGTTTTGTATGCATGTTATGTCGGCTTTGAGGATGTCGGCAATCCTGAAGATTATGTATTCTTGATTTGTATTTCATGTATTATGTTTATGTCGACAATTTTGATGCTTATGTATTTCGAATATGTCGGCTTGAGAAGCCTTTTGCCAAGATGTAATATGTATCTTTGTACTTCATTTCTATTTGTGTCCAAGTTGTAAAGCCATGTAAAGATGTATGCCATTTCATTTGACTTATACACTGCTCTTATGGACCACTTGTATTTTAGATTATTGTTTCCGCACTTGTGAGCCCCCTATATCTTTACTCTGATTGTGTGTGAATTTTGGAAGTTGGCTTTCGGTAATCGCGGATTACTGGCCATCACGGCACCAAACTACTAGGGGCGGTTTGGGGTCGTGACAATTCATATTGTAACACATATTTTACAACTAAGCATAAAAGAATAATTGTTGGAATATATTTATATACAAAATATATACACACTCTCACAGGCGCCTATGAAGTACGGATACGAGTACTGGTACTGGTACGAAACGGGTACGTAGATACGGTAAAATTTTAAAAAAGTAGAGTACGGGTATGGCTTGGTACGCTTGTAAAAAAATATTTATTTTTAATTTGGAGTAATGTAAAAATTAGTTAAATGGTTTAATTTTTTAAATGTTGGACTACTTCGCAATGCTCAAGGATGGTGGTTATGTGGTTTTAAGCAGCAGGCGAGCCATTCATCAATTGTGACTGCTGAATTATGGGGTATCTGGCACGGTTTGCAGTTGGCTTGGAGCGAAGGACATCATCGGGTCATCGTTGAGTCGGATTCGGTGGAAGCAATTTCGGCTTTGGCAAAAGCCAATCCACTGCACCCTCAGTTTAATCTGTTACAAGAAATTTGGGAGCTAATGGCAAGGAGTTGGGAGTGTGACCTTCAACGAATTTGGCGGGAGGCCAATGTCTGTGCTGATTTGCTTGCAAAAGGGGCCCTTAGTATGGCTGTTAACAGGGAAGATTTAGTAGATGCACCCTCTGTTTTGCCTACAGCTTTAGATAGAGATATATGGGGGCTTGGTTCCTCTCGTAGTGTTTTTCTTTAGTTTTGGCTTCGGCCCGTAGTTTACCAAAAAAAAAAAAGTATAAATCAAAATTAAATGTCAATATATTAAATAACTTACAAACCATAGTCTAATTTTAAAATCATACTAAGTATAAAAGTAAAAATAAAAAAGAAGTATAGTGAAAGGAGTTTTATCTCTATAGTAGAAGAAAATATTGTTTCAACTAAGATACGGTACATCTTGGATATTTACTAGGTACGTCTGGGTACACCAAAAATTAAGAAGAAAAAATTTGGGTACGTGTTTCGTGTATCCAGTACGCATGTAGAAATACCATACGAGGTACCATACGCCGGTAAGTACCCGTTACGGGTACAACATGTTTTTCGAAGTACTCATGCTTCATAGACAGGCGCTCTGAAATTTTTATATGCCCTTGCTTCCCTGCCCCAGCCCCAGCCCCAGCCCCTGCTTTGTGCAACTAAGGTATAAACCCTAAAAAAGGCTGAAAAGGTCTGGATTCATATTCATCTGGAATTCAATTCTCATGATTTGTTTTTTTTTTTTCAATGAATTTCTTTAATTTCTTTTATTGTGATTTGGATTTGCATGAAGGCTTAGCATGCTGTAGATACACCACAGAACAGAGAACTTAGATTCCACATTTTAGTGGGCACCTAACCACACACTTGTACAAATTGATAGAGTTTTCTTCATAGTTATTCATTCAAGGACTGTCATGTTGTCTAGTGTAATATAAATTACTGATGATTACTGCTACCCTACATTTTTACCAGATTTGCTATATTTATACCCTAGAGATGTGCCAAGTGAGGGGAAGAATATGGTTAAAGCAACAAAATACACTATGCTCTGCTTCTCTCCAAGATATATATTGCATGATTTGAGAGGAGATCAGGTGAACCAGTGAATACTTTTCCTGAGAAGGTTGCGGTACAAATGATACATATTCACCCAACACTGTGCATACCAGAGCTGATGAGAAATGGATTTGAATGGTTTGAGCTGGAAGGAAGCGTGGGAGATTACTCAAAGGTTCTCCCATTTATGGCTGTAACTTTAAATTTGACTGTTATGTAATAGTATAATTTTAACTTGCTTCAGCCTGATTTGTCTTATAGAGTCTGCTTAAAATTACCCCTATTCTATGGTGCTTTTGCACTTGTGGGTGCATATGCATATGAGTGATTATGCACAGATGTGGACATATGATTTTATATAATCCTCAACTTCATTAAAATGAAATCACTACTAAAAAATTGCTTTTTGCTTCAGTGGGCGGGGGTGCCGCAGAAATAACCAAAAGACTGTTGTTAAAGACCTTTTTTGGCTGCCATGTGATGGCTACTGGGGGAACACAATTGTGGGGGACACAATGTTTTATGATTGCTCAAGTATGTTTTAAGTATGCTGAGATGTTGCTTTCTTTACTAATGGATAGTTATACTTGAGATTCAAGATAGTAGCTGATTGTCATGTGATAATGTTACCTTCTCTGCTATGGTAGAGTACACAAACCAGACCGTTCGACCTGAAGCACTGGAGAAATGGAGTTTGATTTCCTCGGCATGTTGAGATCATAGAGATGATTGATGAGGAGGTGTACTAGTAACAGTATTGTGATGTTTGGATTCCCTCAAACAGTTAAACTACTGCAGCCAGCGCTGCCTATTTACACTGAGCTAGCCATTAAAAACACACAGCCCACCTCTCCTTTATGTGTGTTGTAGTAATTTTTCCCGTCCTTATTTGTTGTGTTGATTTTTCCAGCTAGTTTTTATACCATAATCTCTGGGTATGGCAAGTAGGATATTAGTTGCAATGAAAACTGAAATGAAACAAATGAGAATTTCAGATAATGTTGAGTTACCTGCCTCCTTCATGGACTTGCTTGTGAAGTCAGAGGGAAGCCTTGTTGATCCTTTTCAAGGAAATGCAAGATCTGAAGAAAATTCTGAAGAAGCAGTAGAACCTATTGATGAAGAGGATCAATTTGAGGAGCTGGAGCCACAGGACATTGAGAGCAAAATTAAGTTGACATTTGGCCAGGCCCAAAACTTCCAAAGATTGTCTGTATGGCTAATCTTTGTGTTGTCGGTGGGCATGCAGTAATCTTTGTATGCTACCCCACAGTTGCATTCTCCCACTTGCTGTTGCATGGCGGCCACAACAGGTCTATTGGGATGGCCTTTTGATTATTTGCAACAGCACCCCACCAATGGACCTAGTGATAAAGATTTCAGTTGTATCGGCTCATCATCATGTCTGTTTGAGGCCATTCCAAGGACTCAAGTGCAAGTGTTCAACTTATGCCAGAATGTTATAGGCTTTTAGAGCCATTTGTCACAACTCTTCTACATGCATACTGAAAACATGTTAACTTGGTATACTGAAACAACCATGTGGGTACCTACAGTGGATATGCAGATATATATGCTTGACATGCATATCTTTAGCAAGTGAGGTGGTAACAGTTAGACATGTAAAGACATGCTTTTCCAGTTTCATTTTTTTATATATATATCTACCTAACCTTTCCTTAATTGATATTGGCGCAGAGATGGACAAAGATGTCAACTTGAATGCAGCTGGTTTATGTAAGTTCAGCAATTCATGAATATGCAAGGGACATATGGATGATTGAGCTTGTTGTATTACCATAAAGGGATGCATAAAAGAGGGGAACCAAGTTTTACTCAGGTACTTTTGCATATGTAACATACAGTGTTGTAAGCCTAGTAGTTTAATGTAAGCCTAGTAGTTTAATGGATGATAATCTTAGCCAAATGTGGTACAATGCTTGGAAATGGGAGGTGTTAGATTACTCAATTGCTATTTTAATATTAAGGGTACTATAGTCATATTGTAATGTGGGTGTTCTTCATATAAATAGATTGCTGATGTAGGGTTTCTTTAACAACCCAATAACATGTATTCAATATAACTTATTCCTCTCTTCTCTCTTCTTTCTTCTCTCTAACCCTGATCTTGATTCTACATATTTTCACATTCTAATTTGGTATCAAAGCTTTGATTCTTCCCTATCAAGTGTTCATCAGATTCTAGAGATTGACTTGAGGTTACAAGGACGTGTTGACGTCGTCATCTGTATGATGACTTTAGCGTGACATCATAGTCCGTACAGACGAGATTGGCTTCTCAAGGTCTGTTTTTCCTCTTGAGAATTAAGGTGATTTTGTGGAATTCTTTGGCATCATCTGATGTGAGTTTTCAATTTTTGAATATTTTTCAAGTTTTCGGGTGTTTTTTTTTTTTTTTTTTTTTTAATTTTTTTTTATCTTCTGCCTAGTGCATTTCCTAGAGTTTTTTCTTGTCGTAATCCTTTCCATGCGTGCCGAAATAGCTATGGGAAGCTGTTTTTGAAATTTGTTTGCTCTGTAATTGATGTTTGTTGGATTTTTTGAATGCTACCCCATAGTTGCATTCTCCCACTTGCTCATTGAGTTGCAATTTCCCGTTAAGTCCAATTCCGGCCATATCGAAATTAAACTTCTTTATTGCCCACAACGCTCGGTGCTCAAGTTCAACTGGGAGGTGACAAGCTTTGCCAAACACCGTCCTATATAGTGACATTTCAATGGGTGTCTTATAAGCAGTGCGGTGGGCCCACAAAGCATCAATCAAATGTTTTAACCAATCTTTTCTATTTGGCCTAACCGTTTTCTCTATAATGTGCTTCACTTCCCTATTGGATACCTCTACTTGGCCATTAGTTTGAGGGTGGTATGGAGTGCCAACTTTATGAGTGATTGAGTAGTTTTTGACTATTGACTCAAAGAACCAATTACAAAAGTGTGTACCCTGATCACTTATTATGGCCCTAGAGGAACCCTAAATGACTAAAGATGTTTTCATGCAAAAACTTTATCACTACTTTATGGTCGATTGTTTATGTAGCTATAGCCTCCACCCATTTAGAAACATAATCTACTGCCAAGAGAATGTATTCAAACCTGAACGACGACGGAAAAGGGCCCATGAAATCAATACCCCATACATTAAAAATCTCTGCCACTAGAATAGGGGACATTGGCATCATATCACAACGAGACACTGAACCCATTTGCTGACAGTGCAAACAAGTTCTACACAATTGATGGGCGTCTTTAAAAATGGTGGACCAATAAAACCCGCTTTGTAAAACCTTGGCGGCTGTTTTATGCCCACTAAAATGACTGCCACATGCAGAAGAATGACAAAATGTAAGAATGCTATGCTCCTCACTCTCCGGCACACACCTTCGGATCACTTGATCGGGACAATATTTAAACAACTCCGGATCCTCTCAAAAATAATACTTGACTTGTGAAAAGAATCGGTCTTTTTTTTTATTAGACCAATTTTTAGGAATTTGCCCAATGGCCAAGTAATTCACAATATAAGCAAACCACGGGGGGTTCGCTCGTGACACCACAAGAAGTTGTTCGTCTGGGAACGAATCATGAAAAGTTAAAGGGTCACTGGTGTGCTCAATAAGGACTCGGAAGAGGTGATCCACCATCACATTCTCAGAACCCTTCTTGTCTCGGATCTCTAGGTCAAATTCTTGAAGCAATAAAATCCATCTAATCAACCTAGGTTTGGTCTCTTTCTTTGATAATATGTACCGCAAAGCGGCATGATCAATGAAGACTATGACCTTAGAACCTAGGAGATAGGACCTGAATTTATCTAAGGCAAACACCATAGCTAGGAACTTTCTCGGTGGTAGTGTAGTTCAATTGTGCATCTGAGAGAGTGCAACTAGCATAATAAATAGCATAGGGTGCTCTATTTACCCTTTGGCCCAAATCTGCCCCGACAGCATAGTCCAAGGCATCACACATGATTTCAAAAGGAAGCGACCAATCCGGTGATTTCATGATTGGGGTGGAAGTAAGGACCGCTCGAAGTGATTTAAAAGCTTTTAAACATGCATCATCAAAGATAAAAGGTGCATCCTTAGCAAGTAAACTACATAAAGGACGGGATATTTTGCTAAAGTCTTTGATAAACCGACCGTAAAATCTCGCATGCCCTAGAAAAGAACGGACTTGACGCACAAAAGTGGGTGGAGGAAGGCCTGCAAGGTCAACCTTAGCTTTGTCTACCTTTATACCTCGAGGGGACACAATGTGTCCCAACATTATACCCTCACGATCCATGAAATGGCTCCTCCCAACTCAAAACCAAGTTTGCCTCAATACATCGCTCCGACACTCTAGTCAATTTTCTAAGGCATTCCTCAAAAGATGGTCCAAACACCGAGAAATCATCCATGAAAACCTCTAAAAATTTCTCCACCATATCGGAAAAAATGGCTATCATACACCGTTGAAAAGTCGCTAGTGCATTGCATAGCCTAAAGGGCATGCATAGCAAAAGTGCCCAAAAGGCAAGTGAATGTGGTCTTGTCTTGGTCATCGAGGTACACCGGAACTTGATTATATCTCGAGTAACCATCAAGAAAACAATCGAAACCTTGCCTTGCTAACCTCTCTAGGATTTGATCAATAAATGGCAATGGAAAAATGGTCCTTTCTAGTCATGGAATTTAGTCTCCTATAATCACTGCACACTCGCCACCCGGTGGTGGTTCGTGTGGGGACTAAGTCTCCTTGCTTATTCTCAATAATAGTGATGCTCGATTTCTTGGGCACCACTTGTGTGAGACTCACCCACTTGCTATCTGAGATGGGGTATATAATACCCGCATCCAATAACTTCAAAACCTCATTTTTTACTTCCTCTTGCATGTTAGGATTGGTGTCCTCCTCTAAATGTATATGATGCATGCACACGGAGGGACCTATCTGTTAAAACCTACCACCAATTTACCATCACCTACCACCACCTACTCCTCACCTACTCCTCACCTACTACACTCACCCTCTCCTATATAATGAGCCACTCACCATTTGTAATATATACAACAATTACATATATCAATCAATAATACAATTCTCTATTTCTCTTTATACATTAAATTTCTACATGGTATCAGAGCAAGGTTGAGAACCTAGTATTTTCACTTCACCGGCGGGCGGCAGCCTCACCTTGACCGCCCGCCGGACCTCTCATCACCCTCAGTATTTCACTCCAATCCAGCATCAATTTCTCAAAGCTCCGAACTCACCAGAGCTTAATCTTGCTTCCACAGCTGCCGAAGACCACCACTGTTTGTGTGTCGCCTGTTGCAGCAGCCCCCGGTACCGTGACAGTCGCCACGACCTGCACTATTGACCTTCAACGCGCCTTTGTTCGCTGGTTACATTTGCTCCGGACACGCCAGCACCGCGACCCGAGTTGTTGCTAGCTCGTGCCGTCGCCCATACAGCTTGCCAACTTCACCGTTTTGCTCTCTCTCTATATATATTGGACTTGTCTTCTTCATCATAGAACTACAATCAGAAGATCTGAAAAACATGGAGGTTGAGATCAATTCCAGGGAGACCATCAAACCATCTTCTCTAACACCTCCTCACTTGAGAACTTACAAGCTCCCCATGAATCGGAAAATCCGAAAAACGTTTTGCTCTCTCCAACGCTGCTTCTTGACGATTTCGAACTGGTGGAAAGGTGACTTCAATGCTTTAACTAGAAACATGGATCTCACTGATAAGGCAGCTCAATTTCCAACAGTACTGAAAGTGGGAATTGGGTATCTTCCCTGACGCGAATATCTTTACCAAATGTGAGCAATCTGCACTCTCTTTATTTTCATTATTATAAAGCACTATCCCAATTTTATATAAACTTTTTTATTCTAAACTTTTCTCCACCCAACACCATCATCACATTTTCCACTGCCTAACTTTTTATCTTTTATTCTAAAAATAAATAAATAAATAAATAAATACATACATAAATAAATAAATACATAAAATAAAATAAAATAAAAAAAAAATATTATTCTAGTTTCAAAGAGGCAGATGCTCCACTTTTTCTACCCAGACACCACTCTTCTTTTCTTTTTTTTTTCTTTTTTTTCTTTATTTATTATTATTCTTTTTTTTTTAATCTTCTTTTCTGAAATCATCATCATCTCTTCCACCCAAACATTTTTCACATACATATCCATCACAGTTTTTTTTTTTTTTTTTTTTTTTTTTTTAATATTTCCACCGGATGCTTCTCTTCTTTTCATTCTTTTCTTTTCTTTTTATTTCTATATATTCGACTGCCAAAACAACACAAAAAAAAAAAAAAAAAAAAAAACAAACAACAACCATCTCGGTTTTCATTCCACAAACTTGTCCCTTTTTTTTTTATTCATGACGGGGCTCACCCCGATCACCATGTTCCCCCATACAAAAATACAAACAAACAACGACATCCACAGGTGGGATTTTTCTTCTCTACTCTGCCGCCGGTCTCTTCTTCTTGCCTCCGTCCTGAGCGGCCCTTGACGGTGTTGCCTCTATGCTTCCTAGACCACCAAGCAAGTTGTCTCCTTCTTGCTCCTCCACTGCAGCATATGGCGGCCCTCCAAATCGGAACATCACGGTGGCCTTCCGCTTCAGCTCCTTGTTTTCCGCCTTTAGTACACTTATCTCTGCTCGCGCATCCTTATACATGCGTTGGAGCAGAGCCAGTTGGCCGTTTAAATGCTGCACCTCATTTGTCCTACTCTGCAGCCGGTGCGACAAGTTTGTGACTGCCGTCATCGTCTCCACACAGGACTTCAAAGTATACTGATTGGCTTCAATGTCAGTTTGCACTGCCATTTTTTGCTCCACAGACCGCATAGGAAAGTTCAACGGAGCAAACCCTGGGGCGCTTGGTTGAGGTTCACTGGCCCCCGCACCAGTTATCTCTCTTGTTGACTCGTTAAGGTCTGGAAAGAGAGTGAGCAGACCACGGGAAGACGAAGCCATTTTCTGGACAACAGAGTGTTACAGAGTGTCTCTCTCAGAAATCTCTCTCAGAAAACAGAGTGTTACAGAGTATCTCTCTCAGAAAACGAAGAGTTTTTCAGAGTTTTTCTAGCAGGTTTTTGTCTCTGCTTCCAAGCCTCAGCCTCCGCTTCGGTTTATAAAGACCATGACAAAGAGGCCGACACGCGTTCTGTCGATCACGTGCATCACCGCGTGTCTGGCGCACCTTTTGATGGCACGCCTTTTTATGGATTGGGCACGCCTTTTGATGGCACGCCTTTTGAAAACATGGGCACGCCTTTTGATGGCACGCCTTTTGAAAGATTGGGCACACCTTTTGAGGGTGTGACTTTTTAAGGGTCCGACAAGACTCTGTAAACTGTCCCGACATTGATTCCGGTTAGCTCCCTTCATGGGTCCGACAAGACTCTGTAAACTGTCCCGACATTGATTCCGGTTAGCTCCTTCATGGGTCCGACAAGACTCTGTAAACTGTCCCGACATTGATTCCGGTTAGTTTCTACAAGGGTCCAGCAAGACTCTGTAAACTGTCACAACAACTGTCACCACATTGTCTGCTACAACGGTCCGACATGACCCCATAAACTGTCTTCTACATCGGTCTGACACCGCCATCCAGTGTCCTCTACAACGTTATGACACCACCATCCAGTGTCTTCACCAATGGTCTGACACGACCATACAGTGTCTCCTATCCTCTTTTATTTTTATGTATTTTCTTGTTTTGTTACTCTCTCCAAACTCAAGTTGGTTAGTTTCTATCCTCCTTGAGTTTGCGGGGGGCTGTTAAAACCTACCACCAATTTACCATCACCTACCACCACCTACTCCTCACCTACTACACTCACCCTCTCCTATATAATGAGCCACTCACCATTTGTAATATATACAACAATTACATATATCAATCAATAATACAATTCTCTATTTCTCTTTATACATTAAATTTCTACATCTCTCAAATCGGCCACCGACCACCCAATAGCATTCCGATGTGCCACGAGAACACTCATTAATTGACTCTTCTGCTCTGCAGTTAAGTTAGATGCAATGATGACTGGTCAAGTATCTTGAGGCCCTAAAAATGCATACTTGAGTGTGGCCGGGAGTGGCTTCAACTCAAGTGTAGGTGGTATGACTAAGGATGGTATGGCAGGCTCTCTAGACGGAGGAGGAAGGGATTCAAACTGAGCATTCCACGGAGGAAAATCCGGTGTAGAAGAAGAATCAAGTAAAGCGTTCACTTCCTCAACTGACCTGTTAATATCAAAATCTTCAAACCCAAAATGAGCTAAAGGGTCCTCTACGAGAATGGATGGTGAAGCCTCCTCTATTATCCCACCCACAACATCCATAAATAAGCACTCATCTCTTTCAGGGGGTTGTTGGGATGCTTGGAAAACATTGAGTTTCACTTGCATATTCCCAAATGAAACATCCATAACCACTGTATGACAATTTATACATGCATTAGCTATAGCCAAGAAAGGTCAACCTAAAATCATTGAGATTTGTTTCCTAGAGCTGGCTACGGTTCCATATCTAAAACCACAAAATCAACAGGAAAATAAAACCTATTGACCTTTACTAGCACATCCTCAATCATGCCATGTGGCATTTTGAGGGACCGGTCAGCCAACTGGAGTGTGACAATAATGGCCTTTAACTCGCCAAGCCCGAATTCCGCATACACAGAGTACGGCAACAAACTGACACTCGCCCCTAAATCTAACAAGGCCCTATCAATGAATGATCCTCTATAATGCATGCGATGGTTGGGGCACCCAGGTCTTTAAGCTTGGGGAGTGTGTCACTCAATAAAATGGAGTTTACTTGCTCCATGAGTACGACCTTTCAGGACACGCGTGTCCTAGATTTATGCTTTTGCGTACATAGGTCCTTCAAAAATTTTGCATAGGAGTGTACTTGTTTAATCGCCTCCAACAGGGGGAGGTTGATTTTAACCTGTTTAAAGACCTCCATCATCGCTTCCATGGATGCCGCCTTCTTATTAAAAGGGGATGGTGTATCAAGGCATTGGAAAAAGGGTGCCTTAGGCATATATAGTGCCTTAGACTCATGTAAAGAACTAGGGAGTAGGGACTAAGTCATCCCCCTTATGTGTTTCTCCCACACCCTTGCTCTTATTGGACTTACCATTGTGGTCATCCTTCTTAGCCCTAGTTGCATCAGACACAACTGGTTGAGGCTCTAACTTCCTCCCACTTCTCAAAGTAATAACCGCTTGCACCTATTCATGGTGCTTTCCATTCCCACTAGATCCCTTTGCCCCATATTGACCCTTTGGGTTGGCCACAAAGTCTTTTCTAATTCAAGGTCCAAACTCCACAATTCTGGGTGGCAAGAACGGAGCCTGTGCATACACCACTCACACACACACACACACACACACATACACTAAGTTCCGACTCTTGTGCACTAAGTTATGAAAACAAAATACTAAAGGAGAAAATACTCACAGCGGTTTAACGACAACGCTTTACTCGTCTTGCAGGTGCTTGACATGTAGACCGTTGTCTCTAATCTCCACTTGAGCTCTCTATTTTTAGCACTTTGGTGCTTTGCTTGCCAGCATTTGTTTTTTTTTTTAATGCACTTTGGTGCTGCGGTTTGTTTTTAAAGCTCGGTTGCACTCTATGAAGCACCGACACGCCCCCAGGCCCTACGTACGAGTGTTGGATACGGACACGCGTTGGACACGCAGTAGACACGTGTCTAACACTCTCTCTAATATGTCCTCTTTTTTTTTTTTTTTGAAATTTTCTAGTCGGACACGCCGGGACACTTTCCGGACACGCAGGAGTGGATCGAAGAAGCCCTAACTGTTGCAGAGGAGACAAAGAAAGAGAGAAAGAGGTCGAGGGAGACAGAGAAAGAGAGAAGCCCTAATTGTTGCAGAGAATACAGAACAAAAGAGAAAGAGATCGAGGGAGAGAAAGAAGCCTAACCTGTCAATCGAAGAAGCTGAGGTGGTATTCTTCATCTTCTCTCTTCTTCTTCTCTTCATTTTCTTCCTCTTCTCCTCCCTTTCGTCTCTGCCTTTTCTGACTCTCTCTCTCTCTCTCTCTCCTCTATTGTTTCTCTTTTTTATTTTTTTTTCTCTTTTCCTTGATCTCGTTTCTCTCTACCTCTCTTTTTTTTTCTTCTTTCTTTTTTTTTTGTCCTTATTTTTTTTGTTAAACCTAAAATTCATAGAATAAATTATTTTTATTTAAAAAAACTCATTTTTTATTAAAAAAGTTTAAAAAATATGTTTATTAATTTTATTATTATCGTAATTGTATAAAAATTAGTGATTTTCTTTTTATTTTAGACATAAATAAATAAAATTATATATATTAAATGTGTCCCCAACGTGTCGTGTCCCCCATGTTTTGAAAAATTGCGGGTCTGTGTCGTGTCTCGTGTCCGTATCCATGCTACATAGGTTGCGCTCTACTTGCACTTCAGTGATAGCTCCACTTGCAAAAACTCTGCACACTTAGCAACACGAAAACATAAAATCCTAAACTAAAAATTATAATAAGAATATAACTTTAAATTAATTAACTTCGCTAAAAGTCCTCGGCAATGGCGTCAAAATTTGATGGGTCGTTTTACACAAAAAATAAATACTAAACTGTACCAAATTCCTTAGAATAATGGTAAGTCCAGATATCGATCCACAGACAAAGACATGTGAAATTAAACTAATTTAATGGTTAGATTCCTAAATTAATTTTGATCAAAGAGATGATTGTTCATAAACTAATAATAATTAAAATACTAAGAGATTAAACTAGCAATTAAAAGTAAAATTGGAATTATTGATTTTGGAAAAAACTTAAGGTAATGAATTCACCACTAGTTATATAAATAAGGTCTCAATTTGAAAATCAATTATGTTACGATTCGAACCAAATAATACTTTGCAACTACAAGTTCGAAGCATTGATCAAGAGAATTATCACATTCAATGTATAGGTGTAAAAATAAATTGATAGAGAGAGAATAAATTGTATGTATTATGATTGATTTTTATTGATATCTATTACAATGATTCATGATTCCTATATATAGAAGAGGGTGAGTGTGTAGTAGGTAAGGAGTAGGTGAAGTGGAGGTGGTAGTGGTGTAGTGGGTTAGGTTTAGTGGAGTAGGTGAGGTGGTAGTGGTGTAGTGGGTTAGGTTTAGTGGAGTAGGTTTAAGTGGGTGAAGTAGGTGGAGAGTAGGTGGATTTTAACAGCCCCCCGCAAACTCAAGGGGGATAGGAACTAACCAACTTGAGTTTGGAGAGAGTAACAAAACAAGAAAATACATAAAAATAAAAGAGGATAAGAGACACTGTATGGTCGTGTCAGACCATTGGTGAAGACACTGGATGGTGGTGTCATAACGTTGTAGAGGATACTGTATGGGGGTGTCATAACCATGTAGAGGACACTGTATGGTGGTGTCATAACGGTGTAGAGGACACTGAATGACGGTGTCAGACCGATGTAGAAGACAGTTTATGGGGTCATGTCGGACCGTTGTAGCAGACACTGTGTGGACAGTTGTTGTGACAGTTTACGGAGTCTTGTTGGACCCTTGTAGAAACTAACCGGAATCAATGTCGGGACAGTTTACAGAGTCTTGTCGGACCCATGAAGGAACTAACCGGAATCAATGTCGGGACAGTTTACTGAGTCTTGTCGGACCCATGAAGGAGCTAACCGGAATCAATGTCGGGACAGTTTACAGAGTCTTGTCGGACCCATAAAGGAGCTAACCGGAATCAATGTCGGGACAGTTTACGGAGTCTTGTCGGACCCCTAAAAAGTCGCACCCTCAAAAGGTGTCCCAATCTTTCAAAAGGCGTGCCATCAAAAGGCGTGCCCAATCCATAAAAAGGCGTGCCAGATATGATGGCGAGGCACGTGAGTGCCTTGGCTGGCGCGCCCGTTTGTCGTCTGGCGTCAAGTGGCGCGCGATATGCGTGGCTGCCTCGGCTATTTAACCAAGACGGAGGCTGAGGCTGAGGCAGAAGCTGAGACAGAAAAACTGAGAGAAACCTCTGAAAAATTCTTCCGTTGCTGAGAGAGAAACTCTGTAATACGCTGTAACACTCTGTTGCCCAGAAAATGGCTTCGTCTTCCCGTGGGCTGCTCACTCTCTTTCCCGACCTCAATGAGTCAACAAGAGAGAGAACTGGTGCGGTGGCCAGTGAACCTCAACCAAACACCTCTGTGTTTGCTCCGTTGAACTTTCCGATGCGGTCGGTGGAGCAAAAAATGGCGGTGCAAACTGATATTGAGGCCAATCAGTATACTCTGAAGTCATGTGTGGAAACCATGACTGCGGTCACAAACTTGTCGCACCGGCTGCAGAGCAGGACAAATGAGGTGCAACAGTTAAATTTCCAGCTGGTTCTGCTCCAACGCATGTATAAGGATGCGCGAGCAGAGATAAGTGTGCTAAAGGCGGAAAACAAGGAACTGAAGCGGAAGGCCACCGTGATGTTCCGATTTGGAGGTCCGCCATATGCTGCAGTGGAGGAGCAGGGAGTTGTGATCGTGCCCAGTGGAGTGGGAAACACGGAGGCAACACCGTCAAGGGTCGCCCAGGACGGAGGCAAGAAGAAGAGACCGGCGGCAGAGTAGAGAAGAAAAATCCCGCCTGTGGATGTGGTTGTTTTGTTTTGTTATTGTTGTTGTTTTTTTTTTTGGTGTAAAATTCTGATCGGGGTTGATCCCCGGCATGAAGAAATGACAAGTTTGTGGAATGTTTTTTTTTTTTTTTTAGTGGTGTTATTTTGTGTTGTTGTTTTGTTTAATAATAAAAATAAAATAAAATAAAAAATAGATAAAAAAATATTTTTGGATGGGTGATTTGAGAAAGATCGGTGTGAGGTGGATGATGGATGTTTCAAAATAAAGTTGGGGGTAGTGCCTCTGCAAAAGATATATTATTATAGAGTGGGTATTTGAAAGAGATTAAAAGTGATTTGGAGAAAATAAATAAAAAATAAGTGAGTTTGAAATCAAACGGAGGAGAGAGAGGGGACAAGCCCATGTGATAAGGTGGAGAGAGAGGGTGTAGTATGCTGTGAATGGTGCTTTTGTCCAGTCAGCTTTCACTAGCCCGCCTCTCGTGGCCCAGTCATCAGCATTCCAGAGGCTAGAGTAGATCTTCATGGGTTGGTTTTTAGGGAAAGGGACACCAATTGATTCACCATTCTTGAATACCCTTATGGGAGTGTTATCCACCAAGAAAATGATTTGCTGGGAGGTCCAGACAATGGAGTAGGTGTGAAAATTTCTGGTAGGGTCAAACCAGAGATAGAACTGTTGCTCTCTATTTCCTTTCCCTTGAGTGAACACATTAGTATGAACAATGTAAGGGTCACCACTAAGGTTTCCCAAAAACTCAAAGTCAATCTCATCATGTGTTGGCCCTTGAGAAGACAAGTAGTAGGCAGTAACAGTGCCAGCAGAGTTGCCTGCAACAAGTTTGAGCTGCATATCAATTCTCCCAAACAGATACTCTTTCTTTGATATAAATCCAGAGCCAGAGGTCTTGTCTAGAGACAGAGACAGAAGCTGACCTCCACTGAATATCTTTGCCCTTTGATCACCCCATGTTAGACTACCCAACAAGAGTTTAAATGGAAAGACCATTTTAGAAGGTAAGAGAGAGAACAAGAGAGATTTTTGAATTGAGTAAAGGTGGTTCTGGTGGTGGTGCGGCCTCATACGCCTGTTTCCGCCGCCGTTGATGGCGAAGAACTCGAAGCTATGTGTAGAAAATTCCAGCGGGCAGCGAAGGCAAAGTTGTCGGCCGGCTGCCTGCCGGTGAGAAAGAAATACAGGCCTAAATCTTATAGCTCTGATACCATGTAAAAATAAATTGATAGAGAGAGAATAAATTGTATGTATTATGATTGATTTTTATTGATATCTATTACAATGATTCATGATTCCTATATATAGAAGAGGGTGAGTGTGTAGTAGGTAAGGAGTAGGTGAAGTGGAGGTGGTAGTGGTGTAGTGGGTTAGGTTTAGTGGAGTAGGTGAGGTGGTAGTGGTGTAGTGGGTTAGGTTTAGTGGAGTAGGTTTAAGTGGGTGAAGTAGGTGGAGAGTAGGTGGATTTTAACAATAGGCATGAACCATCTCAAGTGGTACGAGTTGTTCGCTCTAAACTACGGTATCAAAACGACTCGTCCCTCGTAGTATGGCTCGTCCCATACCTTAAATATGAAAGATTAGAAAACCATTACATGGAAAGCATTCAACAATCACAGAAAGAAGAATACTTGAAGAAATAATGGAGAATATATTTAAAAACTTCTTGAATACGATATAACTTGTTCGAACCTTTACATAATCAATAATAAAAAGGAAAATCCTATTTACTTGGCTAGAGTTTCATCAAAACCCTAGAAATAGAAGCCTAGTCACTAATGGAGGAGTGGAAAGAGGTAGAAGAAGAAGAAACCTCTATGAAAGATGTTCTTGAAGCTTGAGAACCCTCCTTCCAAACCCTAGCCCCTCCTCTCTTTTGAAATATTTTGGAAAATTCATCCTTTTTTTCTGTCTTTTTATACCTCCAACTCTTTGAAACAATTCCAAACAACGGGCACATTTTCTGAGGTACAGCTGCACGTGTGGGAAATGCCACTGAACGTGCGGCGAGGGTTCCGCACGTGTGGGAATGGGCCTCTGCACATGCGATTATCTTGGGCCCTGTTTGGCTGCAATGAATGGGCTGCACGTGCGGGAAGCATTTTCTGCTAAAAATACTGATTTTTGCTCATTTTATGCTCTTATTGCATCCAACCTGATTGGCATTAAACAGACATAAAATATACAATTTGACAGACAAGTAAAGTTAAGATATCCTAGTTACCGACCTCAATGCTGTACAATTCGGCCTCAATCACAAGGTCCAAAAACTTAGAACAGATCATGATTGGATTGGTTCTAAATTTAGTGCCAAACCGAACCAAACCGACTCATGAACACCCAAACCTTGTCATTGTCAAGTAAAGAAGAGGTTGATGAAAAAAACTGAGACTGATTATTAGGCTCAAGGAAGTTTATGCTATTTCTAAAATTCCCTGCATGTTGATTCTTGCTGAAGTGATTTAGAATTCTCCCCCTCGAATTAAGTGGACTGAACTGATTAAGAGGGAACTGGTGTCTTGGTATTTCTTTGTGACCAGTGTGGGACAGACATCAAGATTTAAATCCCATCATAAAATGTCCCTCTGAAAACATTTCAATTGATACCCAAATGATGTAGGGTCCTCTTGCAATGTCCTCAATACCTTAGCTTGATTGAATTTACCTTTTTTGATATTGGTGGCGGGAAAATGATGGATCTACTTGGTCAGAATATGCTTTTCAACAGTTAAAATTCTACGTGAACATATTAGTTCCTATGCAATATCTATAAATATGCATGTATACAACATCTCAGGTCTGAATCATGTGATTGAGATATTCATGGCTAAAGTTTGTTAATTGATACATGAACTCCCCTTGATGATGGATTGATCACCTCAACATAAGCCCCTTGTTCCTCTTTCCCTTAACTTTTATTGTGAAAGCAAAAAACAAGGTTAAAACATTAGAAAAGTGTTTGCTACTTGGACTAAAATCTCAGGCCTAACTTTCATAGAAGATATATGATATATATAGTAAAATGCTTTTGCAATAATTCCTTTTATGAAAAGTTGTTTTGAAGTTTATATTCTCAATGTCACATTGATATAACTCACCTATGAATGACCTGGATTACTCTAGTCTAGACTCAAAAGTCTAGGCAGTGTCACATGCACAACTTTTTTCAGAGATATAAAGTGAGATAACCACTTCAAATTGTTTGGTTTGTTGATCTTATAATGTTTAAATCTTTGGTCTGACTTGCCATCTCATTGGTGTAGCCACTTGTATAACTTAAAAAAGTATTTTGTAGTTTGCTTTTGGTTCATTTTAGTTCCCACCAGGCACCCTGAAAGTGAGATCATCTACAGTGTGATGAGAGAGAGAGACAGAGGAAATGGTCAGGGTTTGTTGGTAATAATGCATTGGGCCATGGTTGGGAAGTGCAAAAAACTGAGAAAGGGTGAGAAATGGGGAACAAAGGGAGAGAAGAAAAGGATATGGGTAGGGTAGGCAATGCTTTGTGTTGGGCCATGTTTGTTAGAGGTGCAAAACTCCATTATAGGAAGGAGGGTGCCTATATGAACTGATTTACGCCTAGGTTTGATAAATGCTTAAAAACGTTTTTTTTTTGTCCCCCCCTCATTTTGGCTTTTTGAGTAAAAAAGTGTGGCTAAAAAGCTGAAATGTTTGGCAACCAAATATACTTTCTTAATGTTTATTTTATTTTTTAAATTTTAATGCAAACATTTTTGGTTTGTTTACTTTGTACAACTTAAAAGGCCATTAACTCAATATATTTATAACGTGGTCGGATTGGGTAAAGACAAACTCCTTCAACAAAATATCAAGTCAGCTTGACTGGTGTGAATCAAACTTTGCTACTTTGTTGAGAGGTGAAAAGGTCAAACTTAGCTCTTTTCTCAGCTACTTTATATCTATATATTGAAACACTTCAATTGCAACATATAGCAATGACCAAATTAAGGAAAACAACCTTGGAATCATATAGCAAGCTTGCTTGGTCTATCTTGAGCCTGATTAACACCCCCTTCTTGTGTAAAAGGCGGGAAAAATAAACCCTTTTTTAAGCATAGGAACTTGTCTCTTGAGAAAAGCCATAGAACTTTTCACAGGTCACACTCATATATATATATATATATATATTGTGAAGGGGACCCTCTCTAAATGATTCTTTAGTCCATAGCTAAAGTTAAAAAAAAAAGATGACTAGTTATCAAAAAGTATTAGGTTCATGCATGGCATGTTTAATTCATTTCTCAAAGTCCCATTAGTGTGAGCAGTTAGAGATCTTCCTATCATTCAAATATCTTTTGAGTATACTTTTTCCTGTGCAACTGATTCTCAATGTGTCATTTTCAGGGCTTCTCAAGGGAACATAAGATGGTTGTTCAAGAGATCATGGCTTTACCACCACTGCCATAATGATGAGTTTTATTAATAAGAGAAATTTTTTTGGTGGTGCTGATAATGATATCATCAAGGTTCAATGCTCCTGCCAATTACATATTATTATGCCCTTGGCCCACTTATGCCTCATCTGAGATTAACTATTTAGTTGTGTCGGCAGGAGATTTTTCACCGTTCGATCTTGATCTCAATCTCCATCTCCATCTCCATCTCGGTACATTCCTTGTCTCTATTATATATCATTGTTAGTGTTGATGATATAAAGTACTTGAACTAAATGCTTCTAATTATATATGCTTGGTTGTTGATCTTGCAGTATTAAATAGAAATATCTTTATATTCAAAACCTAATATATCATATATTGAATAGAAATGCCTTTATATTCAAAACCTAATATATCATGATTCCTTAATATTATAGTAGAATTTAAGTGTTTTTCTTTTTCTTCTTTTTCTACTAGCTTGATATGATTGTTTTCACCAATGAACGCTAACAATTTATTATCCATTGACTTTGATACAGTGATTTACATCCAATCAATCATCATAACACACCTATCTCTTCCAGCAAATTATGGATTTTCTTCAATTTTTTTCTCAACTAATGCATCCGGAATTGAAATGAATCAGATCTTTGACTGAACATTATCCACTATAAACGTTTTTACCATCTTTTTGACCTTAGAATGCAGTTGGCTTTGGAAATGGTCAACTTTGGAAATGATGGACCTCAACTACTTACATGTAATATATGATTAATTCCTTGTATATATGTAGCTACATGTTTTACATTGAGAACTCAGTTCTCTTTTTCCCAACTCTCTTAGCTTTATAAGATGATGATCATCAAGTTGGGTTCACACATATAAGAAAATACATAATCTGCTAAAATGCCTATATATACTAAAAAAAATTCAATTGCTAAGTAATCAAACATGACCAGCTGAGACCAAGTGGTTGGCTTAGTGGATGAAATGCTCTCTTAGGTGTGATGCTTGTCTTCATATATATGTTCAAGCTTGTTCCAGTTTTAAGTTCTGTTTCTCAGAGTTGTGGGACTATTTGTGAACAAATGATGTTAGATTATGCAATGTTTGAATAATGGGTAATGATATGCAAGAGCTATAGTTTTCAGGGGCTGCGTTGATGGTTACTGCAAATAGTTGTAGGTGCAGAATTGAGTATGGCGATTAGCTGTGTAAGAATTTATGTATTATTGATTGATTGATATTGTTACAAGATTGTTGTGTTTATTGATATTTATATCTGTATATTACAAGTCCTATATATAGAGAGGTTTTGGGAGTAGTAGGTGTAGAGTGGGTGGTGGTAGTAGGTAAAGTGGAGGTGGTAGGTGGAGTGGGTGAGAAGTAGTGGAGGTGTGTAGTGGTAGGTTTTAGTGGGGTGGATGTAGTGGGTTAGGTTAGTGGGTTAGGTTTAGTGTACATTAACAGCCCCCCTCAAACTCAAGGAGGATAGGAACTAACCAACTTGAGTTTGAAGAGAGTAACAAAACAGAAAAGTAAACTGATAAATAAAAAAAACAAAACAGGATAGGAGACACGGTATGGTCGTGTCGGACCGTTGTAGCAGACAGTTTACGGGGTCATGTCGGACCGTTGTAGCAGACAGTTTACGAGGTCATGTCGGACCGGTGTAGAAGACAGTTTACGGGGTCATGTCGGACCGTTGTAGCAAACACTGTGTGGTCGTGTCAGACCGATGTAGAAGACAGTTTATGGGGTCATGTCGGACCGTTGGAGCAGACAGTTTACGGGGTCATGTCGGACCGTTGTTGAAGACAGTTTACGGGGTCATGTCGGACCGATGTAGCAGGACAGTTTACGGGGTCATGTCGGACCATTGTAGCAGGACAGTTTACGGGGTCATGTCGGACCGATGTAGCAGACAGTTTACGGGGTCATGTCGGACCGTTGTAGAAGCTGACCGGAATCAATGTCGGGACAGTTTATGGGGTCATGTCGGACCGTTGTAGAAGCTGACCGGAATCAATGTCGGGACAGTTTATGGGGTCATGTCGGACCGTTGTAGAAAATTGTGGTGGTGCACCAAGGGGGTGACTTAGGGAGTGCGCCATGGGCGACTTATACATTATACTGGTATAACCCCCCCTCAAACTCAAATAGGTGTGAAGATAGAAACCTATTTGAGGTTGAAACAAAGGGATTGATAAAGCTGACCGGTGTAAAAGACACTGTATGAGTGTGTGTATAGGCTGCCCAAAAAAATATACATGGATGTAGATATCGAGCCCTCAAAAGTCGTGCCCTCAAAAGGTGTGCCCGCACCTTCAAAAGGCGTGCCATCAAAAGGCGTGCCATATGCATCAAAAGGCGTGCCATGAAAAGGCGTGCCAGGTTGTCGGCGTCAAAAGGCGCGCGATGCGCGTGGCTGTCTCTGTGTCATGGTCTTTATAAACCGAAGCGGAGGAGGCAGAAACTGAGACAGAAAAACTGAGAGAAACCTCTGAAAAATTCTTCATTTTGCTGAGAAAGAGAGGTCGTTTTGCTGAGAGAGATAGTCTGTAACACTCTGTTGCTGTTGCCCAGAAAATGGCTTCGTCGTCCCGCGGGCTGCTTACCCTCTTTCCCGACCTCAACGAGTCTACAGGAGAGAGAACTGGTGCGGTGGCCAGTGAACCTCAACCAAACACTGCTGGGTTTGCTCTGCTGAACTTTCCGATGCGGTCTGTGGAGCAAAAAATGGCGGTGCAGTCGGATGTGGAGGCCAATCAGTATACGTTGAAGGCATGTGTGGAGTCCATGACGGCGATCACAAATCTGTCGCACCGGCTACAGAGTAGGACAAATGAGGTGCAGCAGTTAAACTCCCAGCTGGCTCTGCTCCAACGCATGTATAAGGATGCGCGAGCAGAGATAAGCGTGCTAAGGGCAGAAAACAAGGAGCTGAAGCGGAAGGCCACCGTGATGTTCCGATTTGGAGGGCCGCCATATGCTGCAGTGGAGGAGCAGGGAGTAGTGATCGTGCCCAGTGGAGTGGGAAATACGGAGACAACACCGGCAAGGACCGCCCAGGACGGAGGCAAGAAGAAAAGACCGGCGGAATAGGCGAAGAAGGGAGGTCGGTGGGTGGCCGTCTGCAGAAAAGAAAACAACTCTTTTGGTGTGGTTTTGTTTGTTTGTTTGTTTGTTTTTTTTTTTTTTTTTTTTTTTTTTGGTAAAATTGTGATCGGGGTGATCCCTGAGAGGAATAAAATATGGGTTGTTGTGTAAATTTGGAATTTTGGTTTTTTTTTTTTTTTTTTTTTTTTTTTTTGTGTGTGTGGATGAACATGGGGATGATGAAGAGATAATAATGAATAAAAATAATAAAAGGGGGAGTGGAGAACAGGACGAATCAAGAGAGCGGGATTAGAAAAAAAAAGAAAGTGATAAAAAAAAAAGAAAGTGTGGGCGGTGGATGGTGGAGAACAGTTCGGCGTGCTAGTATGGCTTCTATGAGCTGCACTTTCTAGGAGGCATTGCTTGTCCTTTTGTTTGTAGTGCCATGTGATGGTTTATTTAGGATCCCCATGTTGGGTATAATATTAAACTTTACTTAGGAAGTGTTACCAGAGAAGGTAAACTGTGTGTTTGGCCAACAACCATTCTCTGACGTATTAATCTTATTATCAAAATACTTTTTTTTTTTTTTTTTTTTGTTTTTCAAAAAAAAAAAAAAAAAAAAAAGAGTAGAATAAATATAAAAAAAAGAAAAAGAAAGTGGAAAGATAAGAGAGGTTGATTAAAAAACAAAGGATGGTGGGTTGATTAAAAAAAAGAAAAGTGAGTGAGAGATTCGAAAAAGGTGAGTGGGTGGGTCTTTGCTGTTAGAACTTCGTCCAATGGTGGTACATGCTGTCTAAGCTTAGAGCCATTGCTTCTCTCTCATGGGTTCTGAGCACTTCATCACGTTGGGTCGCAGAACATGGGATTTCCGGCGGTTAGATCAGCCGGAGATCGATTGGGGATCCAGCTTCATCAACATGGACTAGAACCGGTCCAGCCTCTTCTGCTTCGTCGGCGGCGCTCGAGCCGACTTCAAGAACAACTTCAGAGCACTGTTACTGAACCAGTGCGGGAACGAGTCGGACTCGTTCTGATAAGAAGGTTTTGGATCAATGGGTAGTTGCGAAGTACAAGGGACAGGAGGAATTAGGCCTCTTCTCCGATCACCGCCACTGACATGGTGGCTGTGGCGGCTGATTGGCCTTGTGCCATGGCGGATCACAGACCGTTGATCCAAGCTTGAACATATGGCTGTGGAGGCTGGTGATGCACAGAAAAGGTCCATCCTTTTCATGGTTATGAAACCAAAGGGAAAACTCAAGATAGAAGAAAATTAATGGTTCACAAGTATTTGGAACTGAGAGCAAGAGAGACCATGAGAAAGAGCTTCTATATGTAGGGTTCTGGCAGAGAGAGAGTAAAGGCAGGTGTAGAGGTCCGGCGGGCGGCCAAGGCGAGGCTGCCGCCCGCCGGTGAAGCAGAATTATTAGCTTCTTAACCTTGCTCTGATACCATGTAAGAATTTATGTATTATTGATTGATTGATATTGTTACAAGATTGTTGTGTTTATTGATATTTATATCTGTATATTACAAGTCCTATATATAGAGAGGTTTTGGGAGTAGTAGGTGTAGAGTGGGTGGTGGTAGTAGGTAAAGTGGAGGTGGTAGGTGGAGTGGGTGAGAAGTAGTGGAGGTGTGTAGTGGTAGGTTTTAGTGGGGTGGATGTAGTGGGTTAGGTTAGTGGGTTAGGTTTAGTGTACATTAACAAGCTGTATATAAACAGGAAGTTTTAACCCAAAGTAGATACTTTTTACTGAAACCTTATTGTGGAGTGAAGAGATTTTTTTTTTTTTCATGAATGACAAAATGAACGGTTCAAATTAGTAAAATGGGCCTTGTAGTGGGCCTAACAGAACTTTCCAGCCTTACTGGAGACAAAACTGAGTGGGAAATGTTTCCACATTTGTTTGTACAAAGAGAAGAAAACGCACCATAATAAATATTGTGTATTTCCAATTGATAAATCTCACTAGATGGAGCAAAATTGAAATACAACTTGTGTATTTGTATGTCTATATTATTTGTGGGCTTCTATTTTCACACAAAAATCTCTCAGTGCGCATCATCTCTTACGCTGTGTTTGGTTGGAGGATTTGACGAGGGATTTAGAAAGGGAAAGGGAAAAGTTAGGTGAAATGTGAATAAAATGTACCTACATTTCACCTAGTTTCACACGCCTTTTCCCTTTCCCTTTCCAAATCCCTTCCCAAATCCCCCAACCAAACACAGCATTAATGCAAACATTAAATGATTTTGAAACATGATATTTTTTGTTAAATACGTAACTTATTATGTCAAAAATATATTCACCTTCTTTAATCATCAAACCTTAACCCTAATCACCACCTGCCACCACCTCACTCAATCCTAGCCACCACTTGCCTCCTCTCTAGCCTTCCTGTCGCAGCCTCCTCTCTCCCTTTTCTCTCCCGTCAACCTCCTTAGTGGATCAATCCTAGCCACCACTTGCCTCCTCTCTAGCCTTCCTGTCGCAGCCTCCTCTCTCCCTTTTCTCTCCCGTCAACCTCCTTTCCTAGCGTCCACTATAGTGACCTAGCTCTCCTCCTCCACCCTCGTAGCACCTTGAAACTCTAGTTCTAAGAAGAAAATTTAATTTTTGTTGCATTTTAAAACCCAAGATCTAAAATAAGAAGAATGAGAGGGGGGGTAGAGGGTGGGGGGAAGTGGTGACAGGAAGGGGTCTAGTAAGGAGCGACAAGTGGGAAAGGGATTGCCACAGGAGGGGAGGGTATTTTGGTGGAGGACTATTATTTGGGATGAAGATATTAGTATTTTGGTAGTTTTATTTTAGGATACAATGATAATAAATATAAACAAATATATATTCACCAAATGTGTGAACTGAGGGAGAATGGTATAAGAAAATATAAGTGGTTATATTATTAAAATTTTGTTAACGTCTATTCTTAAGACATATGTTAAGAAGTTTAAAAATAAATAATATATAATTCTTTTTGCTTTTATAACATGTCCATTAAGGGCACACATTAACCATACTTATATCATTAGGGCAATTCCTAAGTATGCAAGTACATATCATATGCACTTGTGTAAGTTTTTACAAATATACGTAAGTTATCTTACAAAATTACGTAAGTTTTCACAAACATACATAAATTAACCTATAAAAATTTGAAAATTACAATTTATATATATTTGTGAGAACTTACGCAATTTTGTGAGATAATTTATGTATATTTGTGAGAATTTACGCAAATACATATGATATGCACATTGCACACCAAAACACTTCCCGTATTATTATATAAAGCCACAAAAAGACTCCCTCCTAAAAAAAAAATTAGTTTGGCTAAGTGAAATTATGTACAATTTTTTAATACCAAAGTTATTTAACAATTTATTTTTTTTTTTTTTTGAATTTTTTTGTTTGTCTTAATGGTCCACACAAAATTGCAAAAATATACATCTTCAGAATCACTCAATTTCCCAGTTGATGTAATTGCTTCAGTCACATAATTTGATGCATTATGCACACAAATAATGCATGTGGTACAACTTCTAATATATATGTATGTTTGTGGCCCAACTTCTCCTGAAATTTAATTCTTTTAAAATTTTAATTTATATAACACTTGGCTTAATTGTCATCATAAATTTGTTAGTATAAATGAAAAATTGATATTATCATATCTTTTACATTGTGTATGTTTGTGTTTTTACTATTTATATTAATTTTAATCTTTTTAACCTTATTAAAAGGGAGTCAGTCTAATTATGTGGTATTTTGGAAAGTTGGTAAAAAATTGACTTTTTGATTTTTGGGCAAAAAATTGGGTTCTTTTGGGTAAAAAAGATGACTTTTTTAGCTAAAAAAGTTAAAAAGTCAAAAGGCTGGCTTTTCACCAATGTTGTCAAAATGCTGTTAAAACTGTAAGATTTACTTTATTTTTTCCAAATTTTAAGGAGGGTCAATTTAATTTACCCATATATATATATATATATATATATATATATATATATAAATAAACAATTCTTATGGATTTGTTACATATTAAGCCAACCACGATCTTAGGTCTCGTTTGATAACATAATATTTTAGTCTAAAGGTTAACAAATTACTCAAAAAAATTTAAAAATTAACAAATACAAAAAAGTTACAGATTCATTTCCATTTATTCTGTTTTTTACATATTTTTTTTATAAAAAAATTAAAAAATTATTCCAAAAATATTAATTTTTTTATCTTATATTTTAACTAAAAAAAAATTAAAAAAAAATATGTTCCAAAACGACCCCTTAGTCGGTAGATAATGCTAAAACAGTTGTCATGAGATATTTAAGATGCTCACTAGTATTATAAAATATATAATAATATCATGAGATATTTAAGGTCCTCACTAGAATTATAAAATATATAATAATAATAAAGAAAGAAAGATACAAGCCCTCGTGACGTTCTTTCAATTAATACATATACCAAAATAAAATCGACGGTGACAATGACAGAGATACAATTTTAGCTAGGAAAGTGATTTATGTATTGCCAATTTAGCGTATCAATATTGTCCACACTGTATGCTAAGGACGAAACCGCAACGATAACGAATTGACAAATCAAATTTAATTTAGTTTGATAAATTTTTACTAAGAAAAATGCTTGGGACCCCCACTGGGGGTCGACCCCCAGTGAGGTGGCGCACTGTGATTGGACAAAAAAAAAACTATTTTATTTTATTTTATTTTTTTTTTTTTGAGTTTCAGCCAATGGAGACTCGCCACCTCACTGGGTCTGCAGCATAGTTATTTTTACTAATTAATATTTGAACCTCGCAAGTCATGAGGGTTATTGTTTAGCTAGTGGACATCATTTTTAGTTTTATTAATAGACCATAGTTTCTTTTTAGTATGAAATCAGATTAGACGATATTGTTAAACTGTGGTGGGCCTGATTCCCAGCCTATCTTGATAATTTAAACTATTTAATGTATAGAAATTATTGAGTATATCATTCTTACAAAAAAATCACGATGATCGGATATTAATAGTCATTTGATCATATTGCATTTGTTTCAATGGCAATTATAATTTTAAAAATAAATCCAGGACACAAATGCAAGTTAATCAAGTAATTATCGATATCCGATTAACGTGATTTTTTTGCAGGGATGATGTACTTAATAAATTCTACACATTCAATAGTTTAGATCATCAAGATGGGCCTGAAGTTGGCCCACTGCGGCCCAACAATACCATACTGGAGAGGAGCTGGACCCTATTAGTATTATCTTTTAACGAGTTCTTTAAAACAAGGTTGTTGGTTATTGTAATTAGCCTCATTATATTTTATTCCCTCTTATAGGCTTAGTTATTACAATAGTTATTTTAATAAAACTCTTCCAAGCTAGTTACATTCGGAGAGTCTTCGAAGGGTTGTTAAATAGTTTGTGTGGATAAATTAATAAACTCGCACATAGATGAAACAAAGTAAGGTAAAATAAAAAGCCTACTTCTTTTTGTACTTTAACTAGTAAAAAATGACGAATAGATTTGGAATCTGTAAGTTAACTCATAAGAATTTGATGAGAAATCACAATTTACATATATTTGTGAGAATTTACGTAATTTTGTGAGGTAACTTATGCATATGTATGAAAACCTGCACAAGTACATATTGATGATACTGCTGATCCCTAGAGGACGAGTCGGGCTGACCCACGCTTCCTACACTGTTCACCAGTCACTAAGCTCACTGGAGTACCTGCAGAAATGTCCAACGGGGAACGGAAGTACCCCAGCGGACCCTCCGGCAATCAAGTTAGAAGAGAGAGACATTGATGGTGTGTAGAGAGAAAGAGAGAGAGAGAGTAAGGATAGAGAACTTAACCTTTGATGTGTTTTGGAAGCCTCTTTATATCCTTTGTCCGTCATTTCCTTGTCCACTCCGACCTATCATGTTGGTCGAAAATCTATGCTCTAGCTTGCATTGTTCACGGTGAGGCTGCCCGCTCCGACGTGAAGGGGTTATCGCATTTAATGCTGCATGAGTCTCATTAATGGCTGATGTGTGGTGCAATAACTCTGCAGGATCTTTGTCTGCTTATGTGGCTGGTTCTCCTCTTGACAAGTATCTAGATGCCATTGGTTCCTGGTGCAGCGTTGGGTTTTCAATGGTGTTGGGCTTTAGTGTTTGAACCATGAATTGGGCTCTAAGTGGTGGGCCAAAGGCTTCTGTGGGCCCACCGATGTCAATAGTCCTCCATTCCCAAGTGCAGCTTCAGTCCAACGAAGGGAATAAGAAGGAAGACGGGGAATAAGAGGGGCCGAACAAAAAGGTCGACGGCGAAAGAGGAGACCGGTCAAGAAGACCAACCGAGAAGAGGGCCGACCACAAAAGGGAAAATCGAGCGAGAAGACCGACCGAGAGGAGGGCCGACCGTGGAAGGGGGGACCAGTCGAGAAGACCAACCGAGAGAAGGGCCGACCGTGGAAGGAGGGACCAGTCGAGAAGACCGACCGAGATGAGGGCCGATCGCGAAAGGGGGGACTGAGCGAGAGGTAGCGGCGGAAGGGTTAGGACTAGGATAAGACGGGAAAAAGGCGGAGGTGGAAACTTTCGAAATTTTCAAACTGGCGAAATTTAATCTCGATCCTTGGAATATAGGCAAATCGTGGGCATTTGGAGTTATTCGTTTTACATATCTCTTTACAAAAAACCAACACATCCCAAAGTTAAGCTCATTTGTTTCGTGTGATACACCCCTCCAACACTTTGCGAACTTCCTCGCGCCAGCGTTCGTAGCAATACACAGAAACGTAGAAGAGATGGCTCGAGACGAAGCGCCAACCATGAGGCTAGAGGTATTTGGTGAAGACGATGCGATAGAGTTGGCGGAGCAATATAGGACAGAGAGGCGAGAAGTAAGAGGGGCAGAGCAAGCGGCGCGACCTCGTCCTCTACCATGATCGTGGCCGCAAGGCCGATTAGCCAAGTGGAACCTGACCACTGGCACACCAAGGCCAACAAGTCGACGTTTACGGGAGAGGAGTTGGAGGAGGTGCGTAGGAAGTAGCAGATTTCGGCAGAGATAGAGTTGAAGTTGCCCACGTCTAAGGAGAGGGCGTCGGATGCACGTCCGATGGAGTTTACGCTGTACGAGGAGGCGTTGCAGGGGGGTCTGAGGTTGTCGCTCCCACAAATAGTGGTGGACGTACTGAACCGATTGGAGGTAGCGCCAGGGCAGCTGATGCCAAACGCATGGAAAATACTACTAGCCTGTGCGATCGCATGGCCATAGGCGACCGGAGGGGCAGTGATGACAGTAGAGAAGTTTTTTTCTTGCTACAAGGCCTCCGGTCAACAAGAAACATAAGTGACCTTGTAGGCGGTGGCAGACAGAGGATTAGTGGTGGGTTTACCATCGTCGGTGAAGGGGTGGAGACCGAGGTAGTTCTATGTATCAACAAATGGTGGGAGGGGGGTGCGCATAACGTGGAAAGTTCCCACGAAGTCGGTGGAGCCAAGGCTGGAAGCATAGGCCGAGAATAGGGTGAAACGGGTGAAGGAGTAAAGGGAGAAGGAGGGTGTGAAGTGGGATGACCTGATCTGGCCTTTGTTCTTGTTCGTCTTGAGTCTGGGGCCACAGCCGACCGAGGAGGATCTTGCGCCGGAAGAGTTGGAGGCGAGGAGAAAGGTATAGGAGGCAGAGGAGCAGAAGACATTTGCCAAGGCCGACAAATATAAAGAATTGTGGTTAGGCCCTGCGCCAAAGCTGGTCACGAAGGAGCAAGTCCAACCATGCCCTAAGCCTCTGGGGGATAAGGATCTGACTGACTTTGCGTTGCTGTTGCCGCCAGTGGATCCGTTGAAGGAAAGAAGCAAACATGAGGTGGATGCCGTGTTAAAGAAGAAGAAGAAAAAGAGGGGGGCTGCAGAGGAGAGTGAGGAGGGACCAGTTTTGAAAAGGGTGAAGGAGAGGACGGCGGAGGCAGTCCCAAAAGTAGAAGTGGGGAAGACAAAGATAGGGGTAGGAGAAACCAAGGGCCCAGATGCCTAAGTGGTGACTAGCGTGGCTGAGCCAAAGATTAGGCCCGCGCCAGAAGTGTCTCCAAGTCCTAGGGAAAGAAAAAGGGGAGTAAGTAGATCAGAGATGGGTGCTATGTCGAAGACTGCCATGTATCATGTTCGCGTGGTGGCCGGTCGATCGACAGAAGAAGGGGGCGAAGCTAGGGTCGCCGCCGATCATCCCCTGGGGGTAGTGGAGGATGCAGCCGTGCGGTCGATGGTGCAATTCACAGAGGCCGACCTCCTGACAGGGTTCTGCTAAGCATAGATGGAGGCGACGACCTTGGTGGCGGCCCTGGTGAATAAGGCAGCACGCGTGAAGGTGGATGCAGAGCTGCTAAAAGCCCAGCTGGAAGTGGTGAAAGCACAGTTGCAAAACCTAAGGGTCGAGACGGCGGGTTGGAGGAAGGCCGCGCGGAGTGCTTGTGCCAAAGGCCTAGAGTATGCTCAAAGGGAGAAGAAGATAAAAGTTCTGGCAGTGATGCAGAGCTACTTGGCAGAACGTGCTGCCTCCGAGCTCGCCGTGACCAAATCAGAGCTTGAAATGGTGTGCCACGAGGCGGTGTCACTGGAGTTTGAGTTGGCGGGCGAGCAGAGGAAGGTAGGTAAACTCCAAGAAGTCTGTACCACTGCCAAGGAAAGGTTGGAAGAGGCCTTCGCCAACAACGAAGATTTGCGCGACCAGGCGCTTAAAGACAAGGAAGAAGCAAATGGGCGCATTGCAGAGTTGGAGAAGACGTTAGAGGAAGAGAGGGCCAAAATGGCCTCTGAGAGGCGGCGTACCCCGACCTATGTATGGCGGCTGTGGAGCAATTTAAGGGGTCTGCCGAATTTCAGATGGCCATTGACGCTCCGGTCACGAGAAGCTTGGCTAAGGAGGGGGAAGGAGGGGCTGGGCCGTTAGGAGTGGCCGTTGGAGGTAGGAACGAAGAAGAAGTGATCCAAAGCTTCCAGCGGTCAGACTTCTACAAGCACGAGATGAGCCAACACTGGGACATCGGTTGGATGAGCTTCAAGTATAAGGCACAAGAGCTGTTCCCAGATATGGACTTCAATCTGGTGAAGGTAGGAGAAGACGACGTTGCCCAGACTTCCTTGGACGAGGGGGTAGAAGAGGAAGATCTCGTGTCAAGCGAAGGGGATTAAGGGCAGGGTGTTTTGGTTATATATATATATTTGAAGTAAATGTAATTTCTGTAATGAAGTGTATAATCGTGCAAATTGTGAATAAAACTACCAGTTCTGTTATTGTTGTTGTTGTCGTTTTTATTTTGAATGATAAGGTTTAAAAGGTAAAAATGGATGAGTAGAATTGGATAAGTAAAATTTTGGAATGTGAAAATGGCCAAGTAACCTAACTTGTATAAATGGTAAAAAATGGGCAAGTAGGTTAACTTGTATGGATGTTAAAATTAGATGAGCACGAACTGAGAGTTTAACTAAGTCTGGCTGAGACTAATTGGGACTAATTGTAACTGCATGCTTTGTCTGGATGAGACTAGTTTTGACTCAGGCTGGCGGAGCTCTTCATGCTCAGTCTGGCTGAGACTTGGAGGGCTCAATCGGGCTGGGGCTTCTATTAACTCAGTCTGGCTGGGCTCTTCATGCTCAATCTGGCTGAGGCTTGGAGGGCACAGTCGGGCTGAGGCTTTGGTTAACTCAGTCTGGCTGAGCTCTTCTTGCTTAGTCTGGCTGAGACTTGGAGGGCTCAGTCGGGCTGAGGCTTTGGTTAACTCAGTCTGGCTGAGCTCTTCATGTTCAATCTGGCTGAGGCTTGGAGGGCTCAGTCGGGCTGAGGCTTTAGTTAACTTAGTCTGGCTGAGCTCTTCGTGCTCAGTCTGGCTGAGGCTTGGAGGGCTCAGTCGGGTTGAGGCTTGAAACGCAACACGGATAAATGTAGATGCGAAATTGTTGTCATTAAGGCATAATCTGTCGATCACAAATTTACATTGTGTATGGAAAGTGCAAAAAAGAACGAGTGCGCAGATCAACAAAAGAGAACGGACAACAACTGAAAGATACAAAAAAGAGGAGATGCCATTTTACTAGTGATAACGCTTCGAGTGCTCGGCATTCCACGGATGGGGGAGGTCTCTTCCTTTCATATCTTGGAGACGGTAAGTGCCCGGGCGAGGTCTGCCCTTGACAATATAAGGTCCTTCCCATTTGGCTGCTAGCTTACTCTCGGTCGGATTTTTAGTGGCAAGGGTTGCTTCGCGCAAGACTAGATCTCCCACTGTGAACTCTTAAGGTTGGACTTTGCTGTTATAATGTGCTCTCATTTTCTACTGATATGATGCCCGTTTGACAGTAGTTGCCTCTTGGAGCTCTTTAATTAGGTCCAGGTCAGCCCGACGCAACTCTTAGTTTAGGTTTGGATGCGGGTGTAGAACATGAGGGGTCAGCAGACCGACTTCCACTGGGATGACTGCCTCGACACCGTATGTTAGGCGAAAGGGGGTCTCCCTAGTAGGAGTTCAAGCGGTAGTCCAATAAGCCCAGAGTACATTCGGTAACTCCTCAGCCTAGAGTTCTTTAGTGGCTTCCAACTTGGTCTTGATGATCTTCAAAAGGGACCGATTGGTGACTTTGACTTGCCCATTAGCTTGGGGATGGCTCGGGGAAGAGAAGCATGGTCTAATGTTGAGCTTTTCACAGAATTTCCTAAATTTGGCATTGTCGAATTGTTTGTTATTGTCTGAAACGATGGCCTGGGGGATTCCGAATCGGCATACAATCGATTGCCAGATGAACCTAGTGGTGTTTCGCTCAGTGATTGTAGCAAGGGGTTTTGCTTCCACCCATTTGGTGAAATAGTCAATGGCGACCACAGCGAGCTTGGTTTGGCCCCGACTAGTGGGCAGATGATCGACTAAGTCAATGCCCCACTTAGCGAAGAGGTAGGGACTACTGAGCGTAATTAGTTTTGTTGGTGGAGCATGGGGGATGTTGGCAAAGTACTGGCATATATCACACTTAAGTACAAAGTCGTTGGCTTCTTGATTCATAGTGGGCCAGAAGTAGCCGGTGCGGACGATTTTGTAGACCAGAGATCTTCCACCTGAATGATTACCACAAATGCCCTCGTAGACTTCTCTCATCACATAGGTCGCTTGAGCAGGACTAAGACACCTGAGGTATGGGTGTGAGAATCCTCGTTTGTATAGTAAGCCACTGATGAGGACGTAATTGGACGACCGGGCTCTGACTTTGGTGGCATGCTGTTTATCGTTTGGCAACTCCCCTTGTGTCAAAAACTGAAGGATGTCTTGAGCCCATGGGATTGGTTCATTCTGGACGCCATGGCGTCCGCATTGAATACCTGACATCCTCACCTCCAAGAGTCTCATTAATGACTGATGTGTGGTGCAATAATTCTGCAGGATCTTTGTCTGCTTACGTGGCTGGTTCTCCTCTTAACAAGTGTCTAGATGCCATTGGTTTCTGGTGTTGCGTTGGGTTTTCAATAGTGTTGGGCTTTAGTGTTTGAACCGTGAATTGGGCTCTAAGTGGTGGGCCAAAGGCTTCTGTGGGCCCACCGATATCACATATAATATGCACCTTGCACACCCAAACAGTTCCCTTTTAATTACAACCTATTATGACGTTAGTTATGACGACGTATTGTGATGTTAGCTATAATTTCGTTGTGATTCACTGTGGTATTAATTATGAATTATTGTGATATTAGTTATGGCCAATTGTGATTATTATAATAATAAAAAAAATTGATTATACCTTATGTGGTATTCAATTATGACTCATTATTTTTATTTTAATTATGATTGAAAAAAATTTAATTATGACATTTGTGGTAATCAATGCCACAAATGTTATAATTTACATATGGTACACACCATTTTAAAGGTATACCCTTTTGAGCAATGCTACGTCGCTCGAAAACAGGCCCCCGAATCCCCCTAAAGGCAAAAACGACGTTGTTTTTGCCTTTTTTTTGTTTTTTTTTTGTTTTTTGGTTGAATCAGAAACGAAGAAGAAGATGGAAGAAGAAGGAGGAGGGACTGGAGGGGGAGGAGGAGGAGGAGGAGGAGGGACTGGAGAGGGCCCAACAAATGGGGCGGAGGCGGAGGCGGAGGCGGGGGGCGAAGGCGGCAAAGGCAGGGGCTGCGACGGCGGAGGCGAGACTGCGACGATCTGGCGGAGGCGACGGCGGAGGCTGCGACGATCGGGCAGAGGGCTGTGACGGCTGAGACCTGCCTCCTCTTCCCCTCTCTTTCTCTCCACTGTGATTTCGGGGGATTCGGGGGAAAAAAATTAGGGGGACAAATCATTTTCCTACCCTTTTAAAGGTGTGTACCATAGAATGACCTAATTAAAGACTCTAGTAATGTGATTATAAGAATAAAATGTCATTGCAACAATATTGAGGTAAGTGGTTTTGTCTTATAATATTGGGAAAATTTCATTTTAGTGTAATTTAAAAAAGAAAATTACATATTAATGGTAAATTTTACAGCATTAAAAATTAATTTTATAAACTTTATAATGTATCTAAAATTATTTTTCGAATTTACCACTTAACAGTTATTTTCCTTATAATATTCAATGATAGAATAAAAATTTGGGGACAGAAGTGCTTAAGTGCGTGCCAGAGTCATTGCAACAAGATTAGGGTGTGATGAGTTTTCATTAGCTCCTATTTGTTTCACCCACTATATGTTATTCCGCTTAGCGGCTCCTCTTCTCTCATCTCATAGTAGTAGACAAAAATATATATGTGTTTATGATCCTCCCTGTACGGGGAGGAAATAATTCTCCTCGTATAATCCTGTTGACCAAGTCCACGCTCCTCCGTACGACGTCGCTTTGTCACCTAAAAACACAAACGTGAGCTAGCCGGCGGGTGTGTGCCGGAAACCTCTCCGATGCCTAAGTCAGAAAACTTGACAAATAGACAAAGTTTTAAGCTCTCAGAAAGAATTGTGTTCAATTACCTCCTCCAAGGTGATGCTTGTGGGCTTTTATAAGTTTTCCGTGGCACAATCCTAGTAGGACTTGTACTTCTCTATGCAGAGTCCTCCTAGGATTCATTCTCCTAAGGATAATGCTTATCCTTTTACACCCTCCCCCACTGCTTAAACCAAGTGGGATGGTTTTCTCCATGGCCGAATTACTATTTGACCGAGGTAACATTAGCTATGCCAAGCCACAAAGTGGGCCGTACTAACAGTAGTTTGGTTTTTCTTCATGCTACACCATATCTCGGTTCTCTCATACACGAACCGTGGTATGCTTAGACCGATCTACTGAGTAGCTACATTCCGACCGACCTATCCTGAATTCATCATGACCGGACTACCTTTCTTGGGACCGTACTAACTCAAGTTGTCCGAACCGAAGCAGCTTTACGATTCCTTAGCCGAAGTAACTTCATCTCTTTTGACCGTAGTAAATCAACATCTCGAAATAAATCTATCGTTCTTGAACCGGAGTAACTTTAACAGCTTGGGCCGGAGTATCTTTTATCTCTCCTGGGCCGGAATAACCTTGCGGCCTTTTTACCAAGTCCTTGGTGCTTTGGGACACGAAGCCCACCACATAGCTCGGCCCAATTTTTACCAAAAATTACCCTCTCACTCCCAATAATAATAATAAATATAATAAATAAATAAATTAGACACTGGTGAATTCCCCTAGTTTTCCTTGTGTGCAAGAAACTAAACTAAGTTAACCTTTCTCATGAATTTATAAATTTTAAGAGTTTTGTATCTCAAAATTCTTCTATGATTTAACTGATTCCATGGCTTCCATAGTTATCACTTGCAAGGGCATGATATAGAGGTATATGAAGTGCATGAGTTTCTAATTTTGTCGAAACCATGCATTAACATTTGAAAATGATTTAGGTCATGAGATTAATTTGATCAATTTTTCGCATTCAAAGTGGATCCAAACAACAAAAAAAATGTGGACGTTTAGGATTTACCATATCTACAAAATAATGGAATCTACCACCACCACCACCGTCATTATTATTATTATTATTATAATAACGGGTTTTACATGTATACTTAATATTTGTTATGTACTTCCCATAGAAGTGACGAAAAAAATAGTGAAATTCATATGAAATTTATTATCATAATTTTTATTGCAATGAAATGATCAAGTAAGGGTTTACACCTGTTGTTTGTCTGCAATCCATCATATGTTACTAACGAGTAATGTTATTATAAACTAACAAATATTATAATTTTTTCTTATTTATTCACGTGACATTTATCATAAAATTAAAGTGAGTTATGTTTTAAATTTTAATATTTCATTATTACATGACACATCAAAACTAGGAAAATTATTCAATAATCCCAGAGTACCACGTGTCTGTACTCCCTAACCAATCAACATTCAATATGTCCTTTCATGTTCCTTAATCACCCAACACAATACCCCACCTAACCATTTTCCCCACCAATCATAATACTATGGAATACCACATGACCATACTCCGGAATTACTGAATAATTATCCTCAAAACTAAATTTTATTTTATAAGATTTATTAATTTATATAGCAACATTTTCCATCACCTACTAAAGTTGATGCATCATCCTTGCAATTGCAAAGGATACAACCCAGGAAATACTATTATTGTAGCATTTGGTCCACAAGTCAAAAACTTAACAGAAAATAATTTGGACCACAAGGATGGTGTAGTACAAATTAAAGGCCCATTGCTATCACCATCTTAATCATCAACTACCTTCTCCAGATAACACCTAACCACTAATTTTCGAGGTTCACTTGTTTTAAGTAAGCATTTTTCATATATATATATATATATATTGGAAAAATGGTCAAATTTTAGAAGCATTCAATTGCTTGGTCCAAATTATTAGGTATTGTGTCGTGTAAGCCACTTAAACATTACATTTGCCAATGTTAAAGGTAATGATCCTATTATGTTTCTGATTAATTTTCATGTAACTTGGCACTTCCAAGCCAACAATTATTGTGTGCATGGGACTAGCACTACCACATATAAAAGTTGGAAAAATTACGAATTAGTTGTAAGATTAAAAAAAAAAAAAAAAAAAAAAAATTCCTTCATAAATTCACATTCTTACCCATATAAAGAAAACTTGGTTCTTTTCTTGTTTTGGTTTTCTTTACTTTAAAAAAACTAATAATAAAAAAAATATAAAAAATTCATGAGGCCGGGGGATTGGTTGTATGTTTGTGAGTAGCAGTAGTAAGAGTAATTTGTACTTTCTGAATCTCTCTCGATTCATTGCATTTTTCATATCTTTAATTTTATATTTTTAATGAAATTTTTGCTTTACTGATCAAAAAAAAGTTGTCGAGGACACGAGTGGTTCTTTTAGGGACATGATGACCCATTTGTTGAATTTATTGGTGAAAAGTCCATGCACAATAAATTTAGTTATGCAAATATTATATATCTATCTATTCAATTTTTTGAACCTATTTATCGAAATAGTTTTAACCTATCTGTCTCAATATTTTTAACTTATTTGTCCAATTTATTTTTAATCTATATGTCGAAATTATTTTTAACCAATGTATGTTAATTTGTCCAAATTTGTTTTAACGTATTTGTTACAAAATTATTTTAACCTATCACCTATATGTCCAACTTTGTCGTGGTTGTTAACAACTCCGTTGGTCCCAAGCTCGGGTTAAGGAGAAGGATTGTGTGTTAGGTAGCCGATAGCCAACACGTAAAAAAGCTGCTCGGATCCTTTATGACAATGAATCATACTTTGAATCGTTTAAATGCTAGGTCATTCCCCTCAAGTGCCGCGTTGCACCTGCCTCTGGGTGTTTCGAAAAGTGAGCAAGGGGCGCCGCATCGACGCCTGGGTGCGGTGAAAAATGGGCAAAGGTTTCCTCATTTTTCTGGTTGAGCGCGGGTAAATAAGCTAGTCCAAGACTATAGATTTAGGGTAGCCATTTGGAATATAGGAGCCTTAACTGGTAAGACGATGGAGTTGGCAGATCTTATGATTAGGAAGAGAGTTAGTATAGCTTGCGTACAATAAACTAAGTGGACGGGTGAGAAAGCTAGGGAAATTGAGGATACCGGTTTTAAACAGTATTATAGTAGTAAGGATAGACGCGAGAATGTGGTAGGAATCTTAATTGTAAAGGGTCTTGTGGAGAATGTAGTGGCGGTCATTAGGAAAGAGGATAGGAATATGTTAATTAAACTAGTTATTGGAGGGAATACAGTGAATGTTATTAGTGCATACGACCCTCAAGTAGGATTAGATGATCAGACTAAGAGGGATTTTTGGAAACAAATAGATGAGATCTTATAGGAGATGCCTATAGGAGAGAACCTGGTTATAGGTGGAGATTTTAATGGCTATGTAGGCATAGATAAACTAGGCTATGAAAGGGTGCATGGTGGATATGGTTTTGGTGACAAAAATGAGGCTGGAGAGAGTATCTTAGATTTTCCATTGACTTCTGACTTGGTGGTGGCCAATACTATGTATAAAAAGAGGGAGGAGCATTTGATAACCTTTAAGAGTGGGTCAGTTAAGAGCAAAATAGATTACTTCTTAGTGAGAAAAGTGGACTGCCTAAAATGCAATGATTGTAAGGTGATTCTTGGAGAGAGCCTAACCTCTCAACATAGGATTTTGGTACTAGATTTATGTTTTAGAGGGCAATACCAAGCTAGGAATGATGATGGGCGTCGTAGGACGAGATAGTGGGACCTAAAAGGGGATAAATTAGAAATATTTAAAAATAGAATGGATAAGGAAGGCACTTGGAACTTGGAAGATGATGCTAACACTATGTGGAACTTGATGGCTAATTGTAAGAGGAGAATCTCAAGGGAAGTGCTTGGAGAGTCGAAAGGAACGGGACCTAGCTCTAAGGAAACTCGGTGGTAGAGGGAAGAGGTTCAAGCGGTAGTTAAGGCAAAAAAAAAGTGCTTTAAAAAGTGGCAAAAGGATAGAACTAAGGAAAACCTTAAGAGCTATAGATTGACTAATAAGAAGGTTAAGAAAGTAGTGAGAGAGGCTAAGTTGAAAGCTTATGATGACCTATACACTAGACTAGATAGTAAGGAGGGAGAGAAGAAGGTATGCAAACTTACTAAAATACGGGAGAGGAAAACAAAAGATTTTAATCAAGTTAAGTGCATCAAGAGTGAGGATTCTAAGGTATTGGTGAGGAATGAAGAGATTAAGGAAAGATAGAAGAACTATTTTGAGAGACTATTAAATGAGGAACATGGAGGTACGACAATAGGGGAAGAAATAGCCAGTAATACGATAAACCAAGACTATAGGTTCTATCGCAGGATTAGAAACTTTGAAATGGAAATTGCACTTAAGAAGATGAAATCAAATAAGACTTTAGGACCAAATGATATCCCTATTAAAGCTTGGAAGTGTCTGGGTAAAAAGGGGGTTACTTGGTCGACTAGGTTATTTAGCAAAATTTTGTTGACTAGGAACATACCAGATGAGTGGAGGAAGAGTATTTTAGTACCAATCTATAAGAATAATGGAGATGTCCAGAATTGCAACAACTATAGAGGAATCAAGCTAATGTGTCATATAATGAAAGTGTGGGAGAGGCTGATAGAACGCCGATTGCGAGATATAACAGAGGTGTCAGAGAATCAATTTGAGTTTATGCTTTGCAGGTCAACAATGGAAGCGATCTATCTTTTGAGGAGAGCAATAGAAAAGTATAGAGAAAAGAAAAGAGGCATTCATATGGTGTTTATCAACCTTGAGAAAGCATATGATAGAGTGCCTTGGGATATAATATGGTGGGTGTTAGCGAAGAAAAGTGTGACAAAATGTTACATTGATGTGATTAGGGACATGTATGAAGGGGTGGTGACCACTATTAGATCACCTGTTGGAGAGACAAATGAATTTTCTATCACTGTAGAGTTACATCAAGGATCTACCTTAAGTCTTTATCTTTTTGCCTTAGTTATGGATGAGTTGATGAGAAATATCCAGGATGATATGCCATGGTGTTTGCTTTTTGCAGACGATATAGTGTTAGTGGATGAGACTAGAGAATGAGTTTATACAAAGTTGGAGATTTGGAGAAAAGCTCTTGAATCTAAAGGATTTTGGATCAGCAGAACAAAGACAGAGTAAATGGAGTGTAAATTTAGTAACAGTAACAATGAAAGCAGAGGAGAAGTAAAGATTGAGAATCAAGAACTGCCTAAGAGTGAACATTTTTGTTATTTAGGGTTGATTATCACAATAACGGGAGAGATTGATGCAGATGTGGCCCATAGGATTAATGCAGGATAGTGTAAGTGGAGAAGTGCATCTAGGGTACTGTGCGATAAACGAATACCTACTAGACTTAAAGGTAAGTTCTATAAAACGACTATAAGACCAGCGATGTTGTATGGGACGGAATGTTGGGCAACCAAGAAATAACATATAGATAAGATACGTGTGGCTGAGATAGGAATGCTAAGGTGGATGTGTGGCAAGATTAGACAAGACATAATTAGGAATGAGTGTATTCGGGAATGGGTAGGAGTAGCACCGATAGAAGATAAGTTGAGAGATAATCGATTGAGATGGTTTGGTCATATTCAACGGAGACCAACAGAGGCAGTAGTGAAGAGATGTGATGCTGTAACAGTAGATGAAAGTGTTAGGGGATGGGGTAGGCCTAGATTAATGTTGGTTAGCGTTATAAATAGAGATATGTATCTACTTAATTTGACTAACGTAATGGCCTTTGATAGAGCCGCGTGGAGAAGAAGGATTCATATAGCCGACCCCATTTGATGGGACTTAAGGCTTGGCTTGGTTTGGTTTGGTATCACCTATATGTCCAAATTATTTTTAACCTATGTATGTTATTTTTTCTAAATTTATATTAACATATCTGTTACAAAATTATTTTAACCTATCACCTATCTCTATCCAAATTATTTTTAACCTAGATAGGTTAATCTATTCAAATTTATTTTAACATATTTATTACAATATTATTAACTTATCTATCCAAATTATTTTAACTTAACTAATATTTTTAGACTTTTAATCTATATATCCAAATTGTTATAATATTTTTAATCTATCTGTTTAACTTATTTTTAACCTATGTATGTTAATCTGTCCAAATCAATTAGTGTTGTGCGAGGTGGAAGTTGTACTTTGTTATTTGTTGAAACTTATTTAAGCTATCTTTTAAAATTTGTTTGTTTCTTATATACCTTTTGCATCTTTTTTTGGTTGTATTTATCAGTTAAAATTACTAATATGTGAAAATATGTTCAAATTAGCTATATGTTGATTTTATGACATGCATCTATGCAGATGCTAAAAATTTTTAGGATAAAAAACAATTTTAGTCCCTAAAGTATGAATTCTTTTTTATTTTAGTCCCTTAAATTTCAATTTTGTCATTTTGGTCTTTAAATTTGTCAATTTGCATCAATTTAATCCTAACTCTAACATCTGTCTATATTGATAATGGGAACAATACTGATAAAAGATAGTTTTAATATTGGAATATGTGTTACTTCACATTTTATTCTCTTAAGTTTTAATTTTTGTTTGGTTTTCAAAATTGTCAATTTGGTCCAAACTCCAATCATATTATGCCACATGTCTATTTACCTTGAATATATTCCTTATTGTACTGTATCACCAAACACAACAATCTAAATCACATTAACATCATTCAATGCCTAATAATTTATATGTACATTTAATATGTTAATATATTTATATATAATTTAGGTTTCAGGTTACCCAAGTTGTTTGATGTCTTCGACCAAGCCTATTTAAATTTAATTCAACTTATGAATTTTTGTCCAAGCCCACACTGAATTCAAAAATAAATCCCATGCCCTAAAAAAGTAGGCTAGGCTCAAGATGCTCAAGTTGACCTGTCCTAATTGCACTTGTTATAATGGCTTGGGTTCGACCCAACCCTTCTATGTTCTTGGATCTGGGATCTGATAGTCTTTATCATTGTCTATATTTCTTTTTGTCTTGTTGTTCTTGAGTTGGTTGTTTGGAGTTGTTGGTTGTGTTGTTGTCACGACCCAAACCCATCCCTATAGGTTTAGCATCGTAACCGGCCAGTAATCCTTGAAATACCGAAGGCCTCTAAACAGATTAACAAAATTAAGGGGCTAGCGGAAGCTAATACATAAATATAGTTGTCCAATGAGCTGTGCTGACTTATATGAAACGGAATATTTAAAAACTTTATATACGTAATCAAAAGTCATTCATACATTATACCCACACACATTAAAGTATCTTAAGTACAGCCAACAGAACAACCGAGTCTTATATATACAGAAACAACAGAACTTAAACACTTGAGACACTCCAAGAACCTCTACGTGAGGCACAATGGTTGGCTGACAACAGAACACAGATCCAGACAAAAACCTTCAGGCTCGATCTCCAGAATGCCCATCTATACAAATATATACATACAGTGAGCTAAAACCCAGTGAATAACATCAATGTAAAGAGGTTAGTGAACAAAATCCGAACATATAATAAGCGTAAAACAGATCATAGCATAATCATTCTCGTATCAGAACATAATAATAGTACATCCCATAGAACACATTACATAACGTCTTCGGACTAGAGTAATCGGTTCTGGATACCGATTAAACACATATCACCACAATGAAGTGGCTAACGAGATCTCGTAATCACATGAATGTCATGGACATTAACATGCCGTCTCCCATGACTTGGGACTATCTATGGATGCCATAATAGATTTCAAACATGGGACATTCGTTCATGAAAATAGATATCATTTCAGAAATGGTAACTTATCATTTCATTTGAAACATAATTCATATGAACGTATCTGTACAATAACATTACTTACAGTGGTTCTTGCAAACGGTCAATCAATCTCCAGACATTGACCTACAGACACAAAAGCATATAACACAAACATATCTTATCATTACACATTCAGGTGGCCATTACGGCTTAGCTTCCATTACAATAGCTCATATTCTTTCTTATCACATTGCTTAAAACACACTCTTATAAACTCTTAACTTAGTACATTCTTTTTCTTAGTGTGTTTCTAATCCATAACCTCATTACCATGGCTTAATTAAGTCTTAGGAATGCCTAAGATGTAATGAGGATGCCAAAATGTTTTGGAAAACACTTGGTCAAATTTCTGAAAACAACGTCCCCACTCGAGCGTAGCTTTCTTCGCTCGAGCGGACATACAAAACGAGGGTGGTCGCTCGAGCGCAGGTTCCCTCGCTCAAGCGGTCTGTAAAGATATGAAACTTCTGAGAGCTTGTAATTCACGCCCGAGCGGACTTTAGGTCGCTCGAGCGGAAGTGCATGCACAAGGAGTGGTCGCTCGAGCGTGAACTCCCACGCCCGACCGTAAAAGCAAATTCTGGAATTTCCAGATTGCACCTCCAAGCTTAAAACTCGAATTCAACTCATCAAAACACATCTCTTGGGCCCCAAAACTTGAGATAACCTAGTAAACTTGTAAAATATGAAGAATAAAGGATCATTTCATAAAATCATGGCCCAAGAGTTTGCCAAAAGTTCACAATTCATCTTGAAATTCAAGAAACAAAACATGCATGTAAAATCTTTTCTTCAAACCTCATGAAACTAGAAAATTGAGCTCATAAGCTCCATGCATGTAAGAAATTCTTCCCAAAATATGATTTTAAGTGAAGGAACATGGTAATTCAAACATACATGCACCAAATAACTCCCAAAATAATTTAGATGCTCAAAATCAAACTAAAATGACAAACCTCTATATATATTTATACATGCATGTGAAATTATAATCAAATCCTCCATCTTCTTGACCAACATATGTAAATTACATGCAATGATCCTAACAACTCCATAATTTCATCTTTACAGCACATAACTCTTTGAATTAATAGTCAAAAGCTTACCTAGAGTCTTGAATTACTCTTGTTCTAGCACAATCTTGGTGAATTTAACACAAAACCTTCAATTCTTTTTCAATCTCTTCCTTTCTCTCTCTGGAATTGCACTCTCTCTCTCTCTCTCTCTCTCTCTCTCTCTCTCTAAATGAGTTCTTCGATTTTTTGCACTAAGGGGGTAAAAGAAATGAGCTCAAGATGAGCTTAAGGCTCATATATATAGCTATGATGCTAAAATACATTAATTAGAATATTAGGCTAACCAAACACGACTTAATTAATCAGACTGAATCAATTTTTAATAAAATTTACCATATGGTTCTAATAATTCCAAATAACATGTTGACGTAATCAATTTCGTTTTCGGATGCCGATAAAGCTTTCAATTTTTCATATTAAAGCGGAATTCCAGACAGATATTTCTACAAGTAACAGATAGAAAGCCAAAATCATGCAAAACACAAAATAAACACATAATTTATTTTAATTCTCTCATTAGCATCATTAACTACGGATTAGCAGCTAATTATGGGTCAGGGTTGTTACAGTTGTCAACAGGTTGGTAGTTTGTTTTTCAAAGGAGTTCATGTCTGTTTTTCTTCAGGTTCACTTGAGTGGTCTTTGGGTTCTCTTAGTACTTTTATAGGTCTGTAAAACTACTGGGATTAGGTTGATTTTCGCTTGAGCGGTCCTTGTTTCGCTAAAGCAGTCTTCTGTCTGGCGCTCGAGCGGTCTGTGCGTATATTAGATCGGGGCAAGGTCCTTTTTTTTATCACTTTTTACTTTCTCTCTCTCTATAAAACATCCCAAAACCTAATTTCTTCACTATCTCTCTCTAGTTCTTGTCTAAACCTTTCCATACACCCTAATCCATTGATTTCACCACCATAATGCTTTGGAGCAAAGCGTAGAGCTCGTAGAGAAGATCAATCTAATCGGAGAATATTTTGTTTTTGGCTTCACCGAGCTTCAACACTTGTTCTCTTCTCCTTCTAATTTTGAGGTAGGAATTTCTTCAACTCTTGTATGATTCTTAGCCTTGTTAGTTGCTCTTTAAAAGGGGATAGTGATTTGAGAGTTATGAATTTTGATTTAGGGTTTTGATTTGGAAAATGTAGAAAGAATCAGGGTTTTCAAATGGGTTCTTAAGAAGGGTTGTGGGGATGAATATATTGTTGAATTGTGTTGAAATATTGGAAATTTCTCCTAAAAATGGGTTTTTGAAAGTAAAAGATGTTTTATTGGAAATTATTGGTGTATGATCTATGAAAGAAAGGGAAAAGATGTTGGAGTTTGAAAAGATAAAATATATGTATAAATTGCATGAGGATTAGGTTAATCGAAACCAATTACTCATACATCTTGCATTGAACATTGCTTCATACTTAAATATTGAAAATGTATCATTTTGATAAAAAGGGATATATACCTTGGTGAATCTAGTTAGAAGGTGTGTTTGTAGTTTTATTATGTTGGTTTGTGTGTCTTTGGTAAAAGTCCAGAAACTACCCGCGTGGTTAGGTGTCGATCCTTCTGGTTAGTACTGGTAAAATGTCTTTGGTAGTACTTGTATAGCCAACTGGTAGATACATACCTAGAGATTCCTAGGGCTTGTTTGGTTTGTTTTTGAGAGAGTTGTTTTTGAATTTTTTTTTTTCAAAATTTTGTTTGGTTTATGGTTTTTCTCGAAAATTTTTCAAAATCACTTTCTTTCTCTTACTCATCAATCAATCACTTTTTCTCTCTCATCTCTCATTCTCAATGACTTTTTCTCTCACACACATCTACTCAATTACAACAAAATATCAAATCATTCCAAACTCCCAAACTCTAAAACTACTTTCAAAATATAAAATCAAACAAACCAAAAAAATTTCTAAACTATTTCGCTAATTTTTTTTTTTGAAAATCACTCTCTCAAAAGAAAACCAAACACACCCCTAGTGTTTTGTATCCACTGTTCTGTTTTTTGGTTTAAAAGGCATTGTTTTATGGATTGACATATAACTATGGCATCACATTGTTTTGGAAAAGAAAATGTAATGTTTTTTTGTAAATGACATGCATATGCATTCACCATATGATATTGTTAAGCATTATACATTGTGTTAAAGTGTCTCTACTGGGTTTTAGCTCACCTTATGCGAAAAACCAACTTTCAGGTATTGATAATATGCCTCCACCAAGGATGTAGCATGGGAGGATTATGGAGCTGAATGCTCATTTTTTGTTTCTTTTATTGTGATTATCTTTTGTACAAGCCCCGGGCTTTTTAATTGTTTTGGGATTTGATCCATTTTTGTTGTAACAAAGCATTGTCTTGGAAATATGAACCATTAGGGCATAAACTTATCTTTATTTCCTTTTGTTCCAGTTTATTCAAACACATTGTATGCTATAGTTTCAGGATCTAGGATTTATGAATCTATACATGCATATGTCATTTTTGTACAGGAAAAGAATATCAATGAAAGATTAATGTTATGTAAGTTTTCGCTTTGCCATTGAATATCATGAAAGGGGTTGTTGTTATTATTTTGGGATGTTACAACTTGGTATCAGAACTACCGGGTTTGAATGCTTTGGGATCGTAGGGCGTGATTTTTACCACAATGGGTTTATCTCGCTGGACAATATTAGAAGTAGACCTGATATGCTATGTTATAACATGTTTATGTGATTAAATAAGTATGAGATTTTGTTTCTAAGACATTAATTATGTTTACGAGTTTCTAGAAGTCCTGTTAGAAGAGCACTTGATCACTACTAATTCTAATTAGAACTCTGGTAGTGTCGCAAAATGATTTTCATATAGAAAGAAATTTGTTTGCAACTATGTGACTCGGTGCTTATGTGGAATGAATTAATTGTTGTCCATTGTATTAGGACGTGAGTGAATTAGCTTCAACACATTTATAAACCTACTAAATTTTTGTGTTACCTTTATCAATATGTTAGGATGTGGACGTGGAGGTGGTAGGCATGGCAAGCCTAGGCGGCAGGAGGTGCCGATACTTAATAAAATTCCAGCACAAGAGGAGGGAGTTGGTCAGGCCAACGTGGCTGAGCTAGTAGGTTAATAAGCCATAGACGCCTTAACTCGTGAAATGACACAAGCGTTATAGGAATCCATGGACATTCTCAGGGCTGAGAATCAAGTCTAGGTCTATGTTGGAGAGACAGGGCCATCCTTTCTGAAGAGGGAGTTTTTTCGGTCAAATTTGGATGAGTTTGTTGGGGATCCGAGAGAGTCACTGAAGGTCGACGAATGGCTTGAGCAGATGGTGAAGACGTTCGATATGCTTGGCATCGAGGACAATGGGTTGAGGATGACCTTGGCGTCTTTTCAACTAAAGGGAGATGCATGTCAATGGTGGAAGTATGAAAGAGTACGTATCGGGGTGACTTGAGAGGCTTTTGTTAACATCTTCTAGGATAAGTTTTGCCATCCATAGTGAAGGGAGAAGTTAAGGGAGTAGTTTTTGAAGCTTAAACAGTTAAACACACCAGTGGCTGAGTTTGAAGCGGCTTTCACTACCCCTTCGAGTTTGCACCGAACTTGCGGTAATGGAGGAACGCTGTTGCATCGAGTTTGAGAAGAGGATAAGGACTTGATTCATTTTCAAGGTGGCCAGGTCTATGATTAGAGATTAAGTCCATCTCGTGGAGTCAGAGGTAGCATATCAAGGGCTCCAAGCAGACGGGTCACGATGTTGAAGGTGATGAAAGGGACAACAAACAGCAAAGGCTTCCACCTCGCAGCAGTCCCAGGCTACGTAGTCTAGATCCACCTTTCTTGTGTCGATTTTAGGCCTGGGGAGAGGTAATCAAGGTGGGTTTAATTGTTTTAAGTGTGGTTAGTTAGGCCACAAGTCTTCAATTTACCTATAGAGAGGAGGAGGGCAATAGTCTACACCATCCTTGACTCGTTCTTAGGGTCAGGGCCAAGGATGAGGGGAAGAGGGTACCCACCTACCTGTTATCAGTGTGGGCAGTCGGGACAATTGAAGAGGTTTTTTCCTCAGTCTGGTGGTACATCTGGTGCATTTGGATCGAGTCAGACACAAAGCCATCAGCCAGCACATTCAACACAGGCCTTAAGGGCCAATCAGGGAGACACTTTGGTTCAATCTATGTATCAAGCCTATGTTTAGAGGGGTGAGCAGGTGGATCAGAGGCCTTCAGGGCCTGTGTATGTTGTTACTACACCGGATCAGTTGCTAGCACCTTCTATTATGAGAGGTAACTTCTTATTGTTCAACTTTATTGCCAATGTATTGTTTGATACTGGTGCATCTCATTCCTTCATATTGTCTTCTTCTGCATCTACTTTGAGGTTGGAGTTTGAGCTGTTGGAGTTTCCTCTATTGGTCGAGATGCCTATTAGGGGTAGAGTGGCATTGGGTTGAGTATGCCGCTCTTGTGAGATTGAGGTCGCAGATCGTCAGCTTTCTTTTAACTTTATTGTTCTTGATATGCATGCTTTTGACATAATTTTGGGTATAAATTGGTTGATTTATTACTGGGCTTTAATAGATTGCCGTCGTAGGAGGATGTTGGTGTGTACACCATCAGGAGAGTATTTCTACTTTATGTGTGATCAGGACAATAGTCTTATGGTGTATGACCTTAAGTGTTGAGGAGAGTTGAGTTTTCTTTTTGTCATCTTGGTAGCTGATGAGGGTAGTATGATTCAGGATGAATTGCCTAGAGTAGTTCGAGAATATTCGGATGTCTTTTTAGAGGATCTCATAGAGTTACCACCACATAGAGAGATTGAGTTCTCTATCGACTTAGTGCCAGACACGACTTTGATTTTCATGGCACCATATACGTTAAAGCTAGCAAAGTTATGTGAGTTGAAGGTGCAGCTTCAGGATTTGTTAGATAAGGGCTTCATCCGCCCTAGTACCTCGCATTGGAGAGCACTGACTCTCTTTTCAAAGAAGAAAGATGGCACATTAACACTGTGCATCTATTACTGAAATTTAAATCCGATAACTGTTAAGATCAGATACCCATTACTGTGAATAGATGATCTGTTTCATCAGTTGAAAGAGTCAGGTTGCTTTTCGAAGATTGATTTAAGATCGAGGTATCACCAGTTAAGAGTGAAGGAAGAGGATATTCAGAAAACAATATTTCATATGCGGTATGACCGTTACGAGTTCTTAGTGATGCCTTTTGGGCTGCTCAATACACCGACTTCATTCACGGGCTTGATGAAACAAGTCTTTCATAAGTTCTTAGATCAACATGTGGTTGTCTTTGTCGACAATTTCTTAATCTACTCACCCTTTGAAGAGGAGCATGAGGAACACTTGAGGGTTATACTTGAGTTGTTTAGAGCACACTAATTATATGCTAAGTTCCAGAAGTGTGAGTTTTGGCTCAACGAAGCTGAGTTCCTAGGTCATGTGGTGTATGGGGAAGGGGTGACCGTAAATTCATCTAAGATAGACGTAGTGCAAGATTGAGAACAACCTAAGAATGCCATTGAGATCCAGAGTTTCTTAGGCTAGCCGGGTATTATCTATGTTTTGTGAAAGATTTCTCTAGATTAGCCTCACCATTGACTAGATTGACGAGGAAAGGGGTTAGAATTGTGTGGAGTGAGGTTTTCGAAAAGTCATCCCAAGAGCTTAGGGTTAGACTCACCACTGCTCCAGTTTTAATTATTTTGAAGAGCGGTTTGAGTTATTCGGTATATTGTGACGTGTCTCGAGAAGGTTTAGGTTGTGCATTGATGCAGGAAAGGAAAGTGGTAGCATATGGTTCACAACAATTGAAAACACATGAGAGAAACAATGCTACACACGACTTAGAGCTAGCGGCAACAATATTTGCCACAAAAATTTGGAGGCATTACCTATACGAGGTAGATTTGAGGTGTTTTCCGATCACAAAAGTCTGAAATATCTATTCTGACAAAAGAACTTGAATTTGATGTAGAGGAGATGGATAGAGTTTACGGAAGATTACAACTTTGAATTGCATCATCATCCGGGGATGGCTAATGTAGTTGACGATGCTTTGAGTAAGAAATTCGTGAGCTGAATAGCGAGTAGTGGTAGCCTTTTCGTGCCAAAATCTTGTAGAGAGGAGGTACTTTGAGAGTTTCACCATTCATGACTTGCGGTACACTTGGGAGGCATGAAAATGTATCATGACCTTAGTTGCCATGTTTGATAGAAGGAGATAAAGAGAGACGTAGCCTTATTAGTTTCGAGATGCCTTACTTGTCAACAAGTGAAGGTCGAGCATCAGCGACCAGCGGGTTTGTTGCAACCCTTACCTATAGTCGAATGGAAGTGGGAGCATGTCACGATGAATTTTGTTGTGGGTGTTCCGAGAACTCAATGGCGGTAATGATGCCGTGTGGGTGGTAGTTGTGACACTTTATACTTCTTTAATTAATGGGATTGCTCTTAACACCTTTATTATTATACTTGGAGCCTCTTAGATTCATTTTGGAATATTGATTAAGGTGGTATCATGTTTGGAAAGTAGGATTGAATCAAAAACTTTGATTCAGATAATTGTTCTATGAGCAATCATTACTCTTTTTCCCTTTTCTTTTTCCATACTTTGAACTTAGATGTAAGGCTAGAACCATTGGAAAGCTTATTTCCGGCTTCGATTTGGACACAAGAATGACCTAAAATGGAGTCCGGACGAGGGAGTTATGCCCGGTTGAATTTCGAGTATCTGTGCTAGAAACAAGTTTGCTCAAGCGCAGAAAGTTGCGCTCGAGCGGTCTGCGTGAATTTCAGAGATTTTGGGAGCTCTTTTTCTACGCTCGAGCCTAGCTTTATTTGCTCGAGTGAATTGGTCGATATCAGTCACTTTAAAGTGACTTTTTGGCCCAAAAACTTTATTTTTTCTTCCTTTCTTCTCCCTCTCTTTTCCATACCTAAAACCCTAGCCGTAAAAACCTTGATTTTATCCATTTTTCACCTAGAATCCACCATGGATTTTGCATTAAAATGAAGAACAAGTGAAGATAAGCATTTTTAACCAATTGGATCTTGGTTTTGTGAAGGATTCTCTTAGAAGTCTTGCTCTCTTGCTCTCTTGCTCTTTTATTGAGGTAGGATTACTGTTAGCTTTGTATCTCTTTATTTTGAGGATGATTATTTGGTATTATTGTGATATTGATGCTATAATTGAAAATGTGAATTTACAAAATGGGGTTTCATTTCAAAAATGAGATTTCCTCTACTTTCTCTTGAGATTTCCTCTACTTTCTCTTGAGATTTTTATTAATGGCTATGGATTACGGAGATTTTAGTTTGAAGACAGCATTTTATATGGTTTATGGGCAAAAGCCCCAAATTTATGAAAACCCTAGTAGTCAAATTTGGAGAAAAGATGAAATTGATTTCAAATCTTTAAATTGATGAATGGATTATGATATTTTGAATATGTATTGCTTGAGATTTATGAGTTTGAAAGCCTTTGAGATTTTTCCTTGGAAATATGATGATTATGTATCTATAATAGTGAAATTAATTGCATGGTGATATTTACCTTTGTTCTCATGGATGTACAAATGCTTGGAATTTGTTGAAACATTGGAAAGGTTGTTTTAAGGGGCTTGTAAATAGCATGTGAGTCTGGGTAAAGAGTCGGGTTGGTTTTTGAGTTATGGAACGTAATTGGTACCTGCGCAAGGAGTCAAGGTACCCAATAGCCCTGTCTGCGCATATCCCCAAACAAATGTGAAAAAATATTTTTGGGTGTCCACAAGCTCGCGGTTTCTAAAGTCAACAAATGTGGAAAAACATGGTTTTGGGTGTCCACGTCCCCGCCGTTTATGGAGCTAGCAAATTTGGAAGGGAAAATGCTTTTTTTGGGTGCCACGTCTTGCCATATAACAGTCGGTAAATGTGGAGGTATGTACTGGGGCTCTCTTTAGGTACTCCATGTCTCATTTGCCCCTAATTTTGAAAGGTGATTTCTCATGGAAATGACAATATTTGACTTTTAATGCTTAAACATTTATCATGTGTTTAAAAAAGAAAATGTTTTGATTGAGTACTGGTGTACTAATCAGAGACTTCAGATGAGATTTCGAATTAAGTATAGCTATGGACTTTTGTTGGTGTAACTAGATGTCTTAAGTTGTGTAGGCTTTTGTGGTGGGTTTAAGATGGCAGTTGGTGTCATGTCTTGTGATTTGAGCAGCTTAAGTAGTGATTGGATTGAATTACTGAAAATGTGATTTTGTTAGAATTTTGTAATAAAAGCATAGTAATATTTTGTAACAGGAGCAATTTTGTTGTAATCGAAGATTAATTTACTAACAGCATGATAATTTGTCGTTGTGTAAGTTTGCATTATAGAAGGTATTGAATTTACATTTGATCTCGTGGGGCATCATAATATGGGCATGGTGTGGGGTCGTGTTTCAACTTTAGAGTTAATATTGTGGCATTGACTTTACGGAGTGTGGTGTGTTGTGCAAGTATAGGCTAATGATTTCTCCTTACATGGTGTTAGTGATTGAGTGGTGTCAGGGGAGGTCAACTAGGAGTCACCTTAGAACTTGTCTTAAGTTTAGAAATGAGGTAGGTGGATGTGAATTAATTGTTTAATGAGCATGTGTGTCACTCAGTGTGACAACCCTACTTTGTGTTATGCTAATTAATCTTAATTATGCTTATAATTATATGTTTGATATGATTTGAGTGCTAATTATATGATTATATGTGTTTTGAGTTATTGTCTGTTCGTTGTAGGAAAATATGTTTGGTTTTCTATTATAAAATTTAAATTGAATGTCGTAGAGGCGACAAAAATCAAAATTGATTGTACCATTGTGATTAGCATAATTTTTAGAGCCTATAGTGAAATTTGATTAAAATTTGATTCGGATCACATAAGGTGAGCTCAAAATTCTGAAATATACACTCTAAGAAGAGTAAACTCTACACTTTGAGAGTGAGAGAGAAGAGAATTGTGAAACAATTGAAGGAGATTAGAAGGATTGAGCTAGAATACACTTGAATTCAAGCCTTAGGTATGATTTTTAACCTTAATCGTTGTAAATAAAACATGTAGAAGTTGAATTCATCTAGTTCTTGAGCTCCTTTGCATATGATTGTACAATGGAAGCATGAATTACTTTGGAATGGAAGAATTGAGTTGAATTATGTACATGCATGCATGAATCACCAATTTGAGTTTGAATTTCATAGAATTTTCCACATGCATGAAGTTACATTTGACATTTTTGAAGATATTTCATGATTTTACCACTTTTCATCCCATGCATGAGGGTTTTGAAAAGAAAAGAGTGCAATTCATATCATGCATGGTTTCAACCTCATGATTTGAGCTTGATTTTGGAATTAGGTCCATAATTTCGAGTAATTGGTTTCAAATTAGAAGTGCTCCCATGTCATATAATGTTTTTCCATGTTTTGTACCAAAAATATGAATTTTGAGCCTTTGGAATTGAGTTTTGAACTTTAAACATAGTTCTGGAAATTCCAGAATTCAACATGTCCGCTCGAGCGAGGAAAGTGTCACTTGAGCATAAAAATCAATCTCCCAGAAGTATTACAGAGATTTGCACGGTAGCTCGAGCGACAAACCTTACGCTCGAGCGACAGAAGTCTCGCTCGAGCATAAAATTTATGCAACCAATACTTTTACAGAGTCTTACAGACCGCTCGAGCAACCAAATCTGCGCTCGAGCGGAGTGCACTATTTCAGAAAATTTTGAAAACCTGTTTTATGTTCTGAATTCTGTTCTCTTTCATTTTTGAGTATTCTTAGGCACACATTGAGCATTCTAAATAAATTAAAGGGCACCAAAGAAGCCTAAGAAAATTAAATAAACCAAAGAACGGATTGAATTATATTATGACTCTATGTGTTATGGATTATGTAGGGTTAAGTACGAGGACGAAGCAGGCACCAGAACACAGTGAGTAATATCTTGGCAATGATATTTTTGTATATACATTATTTTCTAAATGATGCCTATGTGGTAAGGTTCTAAACTTCCGAAGTGATATTATGAATGAGTATTCTAATCACTAAATTTGAAATGAAATATGCAAAGTGATTGACGTATGAGTATGAAATGGGCCTAAGGCCGTTCAGTATATTCAGTAAGGATGTGGATTGGGCCTAAGGCCGTTTTGTATAATTGTTAAATGGGCCTAAGGCCATTTTGTATAATTGTTGAATGGGCCAAAGGCCGTTCAAAATAAGGAAGTGAATGGACCTAAGGTCGTTTTGGATGTAAAGATGAATATGTGTATGACCATGGATCTAAATGTGTGCACACAAACATGTATATGAATTAGACCTAAGGTTGTTTTGCGTATAGTGGTCCCAAGGTCGTTCTGTGTGTAAGTTGGACCCAAGGTCGTTTTGTATATGGTGTAAGTTGGACCCAAGGTCGTTTTGCATATGATGGACCCAAGATCGTTTTGTATGCTACATAGACCTGAGGTCGTTTGGTGTTTGGGATATGATAGAAAGGACCTGAGGTCGTTTTGCTTTATTATTGATTACCAAGCGTAATAATGAAGTATGATTATAAGAATCTTGTTCACGAACTCCTTTGCTTTGGTATTATTCATTACCCGTTAGCTCACTTTTTATTTATATATATGTAGGTAAGCAACGGGATATCCAGCCCTAGTCCCAGTGAGCTTTGAGAAACCGAGTTTTGAGGAGTCAACCAAGGTCGCCTCACGCAAGAGGTCTTGTTTTTATTTTTCTTTTCCTTTTGTTCTTTGGCGGTCTTATGTAGCCGAGTTGTATATAACCTTGGTTTTTGTTAACACTGACTGTGAATGATCCTGGACTTATGTAGTATATAATATGGATGTGTGTATAGTGTGAGTTATTACACTTTATGAGAAAGTTCTTGGTTAAACCATATATGCATAGCTCATAGGACAATCTTTATAAGTTTTTGCTTATACTATTTGGCCCTTGTAATTAAATATGATTTGATTTATGACTGAGGCCATAGGTAATCTCATGATTACTGGCCGGTTATGACCCTAATCCATGGGGGCGAGTTTGGGCCATGACACTCAGGGAAGTGAGTAGTCATGTAAATTGGTTGGTAATTGTTTTTAGTTAATTGTGTGTGATCTCCCAAAATGGGGTTAATTGTGAAAATTGTGATGCAAACATAAGATAAATAATGAGTAGTTGGTGGATTATCGTAGCAATCGTGAATGGGATGTAACTTACCAAACTTGTGATGTTTAGTCTGTTTGTGTTGTTATGTGTGGTTATTGCTTGAATAACTATAAAGGGATTGTGGCATCACTATAATGATAGGAGCATTGGTGGGGTGACGTTTGAGAGTCACCGGTTGAAAAATGTTTAAGAAAAGAGATGAGAACAGAGTTCTCCTGCTGAGCGTGACCTTGTTTTTACTGAAATTGGGAATCTACTGTTATGGATAGACCAGTTAGTAATGAGAAATAATTATGAGCGAGGCATATTAAGTCTTATGATGTGTATGATTCTTAACAATTTCAAAATAAATAAATAAATATATCTTTTCTTAAAGCCCACTACTTTTACAAATCATTTGTATACATCTAAAACATTTTCATATAAAGTTTTTTACCAAGAATGATCTCTTTTAAAAATTCAAAAGTCAGAAAATATATTTTCGGATGGTCCTTTTTGGTTCTTAAGTATTTTAAAATTGCAAGTGAGTTGTGTGATGGCATGGAATACTAGTTGTGTTACAAGCACAAAGTTTGTGGTGCTTGGTTTCGTTGAGTTGCGTTTTGTTGAAGGCCATGATTGGCGGATGAAACTTTTATTAGAATATTTTCTTCTCATGAAAAGGGATTGAGGACTTGTGTAGTAATGTGAGGTAATTGTTTAGAAATTTGGTTGTTGAGTGACCGGTAGTTGTTTCTTAGGGTGTGAATGTGAAGTGGAAACTTATTTTTCTAAGGTTCTAGGTTGTTAGACAACCAAAGGTTATTTCCTTGAGGTGGAGTCTTGTTGAGACACGAGCATGGTTGGATATGTTAGTGAGATCTTTTGTTTGACTTTTGTTTCGTTGAATCGATGAGTTCTTGTGGCTCATAGAGGTAATTCTTGTGAATGGGCTGAAAATGGGGTTCACCACTTTGGAATTATTGTCATAACATTTGGGTGCTATCAGAATATCAGTGTGAGACTGAAAGATGAAAGCTTCATTTAGATTTTGAATAAGATTTTGGTGTGGCAATTGTAATCAATTGACAATTGTTTCTTGTCCAACTCGTGAAATTAGTTGCGTTGGGAGACCCTTATAGAAACTTGTGATTGAGTAGATATTGTTCATGATTAGTTGGAGTAAGTATTAATTCCAATATCCACTCCATTTTGGTTGTTCAAAATTTTGATTCTTGAACTGTCTAATTTTGGGGGTGAAATTTCCTAAGGTGGGGAGATTGTGACACTTCATACTTCTTGAATTAATGGGATTGCTTTGAACACTTTTATTATTATACTTGGAGCCTCTTAGATTCATCTTGGAATATCGATTGAGGTGGTATCATGTTTGGGAAGTAGGATTGAACCAAAAACATTGATTCAGATAATTGTCCTATGAGCAGTCATCACTCTTTTGCCTTTTTCGTTTATCACACTTTGAATTTATATGTATGGGTAGAACCATTGGAAAGCTTATTTCCGAGGCTTCGTTTTGGACATAAGAATGACCTAAAAAGGAGTTCGGACAAGGGAGTTATGTTCGTTTGAATTTCAAGTATCTGTGCTGGAAGCAAGTCTGCTTGAGTGTAGAAAGTTGCGCTCGAGCGGTCTGCGCGAATTTCAGAGATTCTGGGAGCTCTTTTCTACGCTCGAGCCTAGCTTTATTTGCTCGAGTGAATTGGTCGATATCAGTCACTTTAAAGTGACTTTTTGGCCCAAAAACTTTATTTTTTCTTCCTTTCTTCTCCCTCTCTTTTCCATACCTAAAACCCTAGCCGTAAAAACCTTGATTCTATCCATTTTTCACCTAGAATCCACCATGGATCTTGCATTAAAAATGAAGAACAAGTGAAGATAAGCATTTTTAACCAATTGGATCTTGGTTTTGTGAAGGATTCTCCTAGAAGTCTTGCTCTCTTGCTCTTTTATTGAGGTAGGATTACTGTTAGCTTTGTATCTCTTTATTTTGAGGATGATTATTTGGTATTATTGTGATATTGATGCTATAATTGAAAATGTGAATTTACAAAATGGGGTTTCATTTCAAAAATGAGATTTCCTCTACTTTCTCTTGAGATTTTTATTAATGGCTATGGATTATGGAGATTTTAGTTTGAAGATAGCATTTTACATGGTTTATGGGCAAAAGCCCCAAATTTATGAAAACCCTAGTAGTCAAATTTGGAGAAAAGATGAAATTGGTTTCAAATCTTTAAATTGATGAATGGATTATGATATTTCAAATATGTATATCTTGAGATTTATGAATTCGAAAGCCTTTGAGATTTTTCCTTGGAAATATGATGATTATGTATCTACAATAGTGTAATTAGTTGCATGGTGATATTTACTTTTGTTCTCATGGTTGCATAAATGCTTGGAATTTGTGGAAACATTGGAAAGGTTGTGTTTAAGGGGGTGGTAAATAGCATATGAGTCATGGTAGAGAGTCGGTTTGGTTTCTGTGTTGTGGAACGTAATTGGTATCTGCGCGGGGAGTCAAGGTGCCCAATTGCCTTGTTTGTGCATATCGCAGGACGAATGTGGGAAAATGTTTTTGGGTGTCCATGGGCCTGTCATTTTTAGAGCCGGCAAATGTGGAAAAACATGGTTTTGGGTGTCCACATCCCCGCCATTTATGGAGTCGACAAATGTGGAAGGGAAAATGTTTTTCTTGGTTGCCTACGTCTTGCCGTATAATAGTCGGTAAATGTGAGGGTATTTTGAATATAAAACTATATATATGTATGTATGTATGTATTGGGGCTCTCTTTAGGGACTTCATGTCTCATTTACTCCCTGTTTTAAAATGTGATTTCTCATGGAAATGATAATATTTGACTTTTGATGCATAAACATTTGTCATGTGTTTAAAAAAGAAAATGTTTTAGTTGTATAATGCCACATGGATTTTCAGATAATTAGATACTTTGTCAAAAGTGTTTATAGTAGGCATCTAGCTCATTCCTACCTAACATTTTAGGAATTGTTGGTGTGATTCCACCCAAGTGACAAGGCGGTGAAGATTTTTGAATGGGGCACGTGGGCTCATTGATTGTTAATTGTTGAAGCTTCGGGGCTAATGTGTATTGGGACCATGTGTCCATTTTGTGGTACGAAGGCTATTCCTTGCTATTTGTATGCCATTAAGGCATTACTATTTTTATTTTCTAGTTTCTTGGATTATGTAAATGTTATTATTTAAAGGATAAGAATATGAAAATTGTAATATTTGATATGTAGATCAATGGAAAAAAGGACTTTTAAGATTATTGTTATTATTGGTTTGGAAAGATATCAGATTAATCAAAATTAGGAGTGATGTGCCAGTTTAATAAATTTGAAGGCATTACAGTAGTTGGCCGGTTAACCAGATTTACACAGTTTATACCTATGCGCACGAGTGATTTAGTAGACTACTTTGTCAATCTATGTGTTAGAGATATAGTGCGACTTCATGGGGTCCTGGTGACTATTGCCTCAGATAGGGATCTGCGTTTTAGGGCTTGGTTGTGGCAGAGCCTAAAAGGTGCCTTAAACACTAAGTTGACTTTTAGCACCATCTATTATCCTCAGACTGATGAGCAGTCCAAGCACACAATTTAGATTTTAGAGGACATGCTTTGGGCTTACGTTCTCGATTTTAAGGGGTCGTGGGAAAGGCATTTGCCTTTGGTGGAGTTTGCCTACAATAATAGCTTTTAGGGCTATGGCACGTTTTGAGGCCCTGTATGGCCGACCGTGTAGATCTCCTATGTGTTGGAACGAGATGGGTGAAGCACCTATGTCAGGTCTGGAATTAGTATGGGAAACAATGGAGGATGTTGCACTTATCTGTAAGAGGTTGGTTTCGGCTAAGAGTCATCAGAAGAGCTATGTCAACTGAAGGAGGAGACCTTTGTCTTTTGAGGTAGAAAATCACGTGTTTCTTAAGATTTCACCGAGGACGCGTTTAATGAGATTTGGGAAAGTGGGCTCCTAAGTTCATTGGGCCCTTTGAAATTCTAGAGTGAATTGAGAAGGTAGCTTGCCGTTTAGCCTTACCACTCCAAATTTTTGAGATTCATGACGTGTTTCATATCTGTATGCTTTAGAAGTACGAGCTCAATCCTTCACACGTGTTGGATTGGATCGATTTAGAGGTAGATAAGGATGCCTCGTATAAAGAGAGGCCGGTTTAGGTGTTAGATACTCGGGATCAAGTCTTGAGGGGTAAGACTGTCCCGTCAGTTAAGGTGTTGTGGCGACACCATGGAGTCGAGGAGACGACTTAGGAATGTGACGCAAAAGTCTGTGAGAAATATCCGGACCTATTTGTTTGCGTTTGAGTTTGTATTAAAAATTTCATTATGTTGTAATAGATAAACATTGTACATGTTTCGGAGATTGAAATTGTAATATTTTGTGCTGGATGACATTGTTTTACCATTGTTACTAGTGTGGATTGTCATTGGGATTGGTTTGTAATGATTATTGTTTTGATTTAAATTTGGAGGACGAAATTTTTTAAGAGGGGAAGATTATAATGGCTTGGGTTCAATCTAACCCTTCCATGTTCTTGTATCTGAGATCCGATATTCTTTATCGTGGTCTATACTCCTTTTGTCTTATTTTTGTTGGTTGTTTGGAGTTGTTGGTTGTGTTGTGAACATGTTGGTAGTTCATTTTTCAAAGAAGTTCACGTCTGTTTTTCTTCAGGTTCGCTCGAGCGGTCTATCCTTTACTCGAGTGGCCTTTGGGTTCTCCCAATACTTTTGCAAGTCTGCAAAACTACTTGGAGTAGGGTGATTTGCACTTGAGCGGTCTTTTCTTCGCTCGAGCGGTCTTCTTTAGCCTGCAAAACTTCTGGGAGGGAGTTATTCTGCGCTTGAGTTGTGTTTTTGCTGCTTTAACGGTGTCACTTACTTGTGTCTGATGCTCAAGCGGTGGTTTGGTCACTCGAGCGATCTGTGCGTATATCAGATCAGGGAAAGGAATTTTCTATCACTTTTTGCTTTCTCTCTCTCTAAAACATCCCAAAACCAAATTTCTTTAGTCTCTCTTTCTAGTTATTGCCTAAGCCCTCCTATACACCCCAATCCATTGATTCCACTACCATAGTGCGTTGGAAAAACGTAGAGCTCATAGAGGAGATCAATCTAACCAGAGAAGATTTTGTTTTCAACTCCACCAAACTTTAACACTTGTACTCTTCTTCCTTTAGTCTTGAGGTAGGGATTTATTCAACTCATGTATGATTTTTAGCCTTATTATTTTCTCTTTGAAGGGGGGTAGTGATTGAGAGTTATGGATCTTGATTTAGGGTTTCAATTTTGAAAATGTAGAAAGATAGGTTTTCAAATGGATTCTTGAGAAGGGTTGTGGGAATGAGTATATTGTTGAGTTGTGTTGAAATATTGGAAATTTCTCCTAAAAATGGGTTCTTGGAAGTAAAAGATGTTTTATTGGAAATCATTGGTGTATGACCTATGAATGAAAGGAGAAAGATGTTAGATTTAAAAAAAATAAAATGAATGTATCGGTTGATAATGAGAGTGGAGTTAGATGTAACTCCCATTTTAAGATTATGAAGTTATTATTGTTGTTGGAAATTTATCTATTGTATAGATGTATCTATTTTAGGCTATCGATGGAGGATAATTTTGATTGTTGTAGAAATTGCATAAGAATTAGGTTCATTGAAACCAATTACCCATACATCTTGCATTGAACATTGCTTCATACCTAAACATTGAAAATTTATCGTTTTGAGAAAAATGGGTGCATACCTTGGTGAGTCTAGTTAGGGGGGGTGTGGTTGTGCTTTTATTATGTTGGCATGCGTGTCTTTAGTGAAAGTCCAGAAACCTGTGTGGTTAGGTACCGATCCTTCCGGTTAGTACCTACAAAATGGCTTTGGTAGTGCTTGTATAGCCTACAGGCAAGCACGTACCTAGAGATTCTCAGTGTTTTGTATCCACTGCACTATTTTCTGGTTTAAAAAAACATTATTTTATGGATTGACATATAACTATGGCATCTCATTGTTTTAGGAAAGAAAATGTAACGTTTTGGTAAATGGCATACATATGCATTCACCACATGATATTGTTATAAACATCATATAATGTGATAAAGTTTCTCTACTGGGCTTTAGCTCACTCTATATGGAAAACCAACTTTCAGGTGCTAATGATATACCTCCACCAAGGACGTAGCTTGGGAGAACTGTGAAGCTAAAGGATCATTTTTTGTTTCTTTTATTGTAATTATCTTTTGTACAAGCCTCAGGCTTTTTAATTGTTTTGAGATTTGAGCCACTTTTGTTGTAACAAAACATTGTCTTAGAAATACGAGCCATTATGGCATAAACTTATCTGTATTTCCTTTTGTTCCAATTTATTCATACACGCCATATGCTATACATTCAAGATCTAGGATTTATGAATTTATATATGTATTTGTCATCTTTTGTATAGAAAAAGAATATCAATGAAATGTTAATGTTATGTAAATTTCTGTTTTTCCATTGAATATCATGAGGTGGGTTGTTGTTATTATTTCGAGGCATTACCAATTGGTATTAGAGCTACCAGGTTTGAATACTTTGGGATCGTGGGGCGTGATTTTTACCATAATAGGTTTATCTTGATAGATAATATTAGAAGTAGACCTGGTATGCGATAACATGTTTATGTGATTAAATGAGTATGGGGTTTTGTTTCTAAGATATTAATATTGATTGTGTTTTCGAGTTTCTAGAAGTCCAATTAGAAGAGCATTTGATCACTGTTAATTTTAACTGGTACTCTGGTAATGTCGACATACGATATTTTTGTAGAAAGGAAATTCATTTGTGACTATGTGACTCTGTGCTTATATGAAGTGACTTAATTATTGTCTGTTGTATTAGGACGTAAGTGAGTTAGCTTCAGCACATTTATAAATGTGCTAAGTTTTTGTGTTACCTTTATAAATATTTCAGGATGTGGATATGGAGGTGGTAGGTGTGGCAGGCCTAGGCGGCAGAAGGTTGTGCCAATATCAGATAAAATTTTGGCACAAGAGGAGGGAATTAGTCAGGCCAATGTGGTTGAGCCATCAAGTCAGCATGCCATGGGTTCCTTCGCCCACAAAATGGTAGGAGCGTTACGGAATCCATGGACATTTTGAGGGCTGAGAATTAAGTCCAAGCCCATGTTGGACAGATAGGACTATCCTTTCTAAAGAGGGAGTTTTTCTGGTCGAATCCAGATGAGTTTGTCGAGGATTTGAAAGAGCCACTGACGACTGACGAATGGCTTGAGCAGATAGTGAAGGCATTCGAGATGCTTGGCATCAAAGATGACGGGTTGAGGATGACCTTGGTGTCTTTTCGACTAAAAAGCAATGCAAGTCACTGGGGGAAGTATGCGAGAGGATGTATCAGGGTGACTTTGGAGGATTTTGTTAACGCCTTCTTGGATAAGTTTTTGTCACCCACAGTGAGAGAGATGTTAATGGAGCAATTTTTGAAGCTAAAACAGTTAAACACACCAGTGGCTGAGTTTGAGGAGGCTTTCACTAGCCTTTCAAGGTTTGCACTAGAACTTGTGGCAATGAAAGAACGCCATTGCATCAAGTTCGAGAAAAGGTTGGGGATCAGGATTTTTTCAATGTGGCCAGGTCTATGATTAGAGATTAGGGCTGTCTCGCGGAGTCAACGGCCCACTTAGAGACTGTGATCCAAGCAGAGGAGGAGCGGATGAGGGGCTCTAGGTAGAGGAGTCAAGATGTTCAAGATGTTATGAGGGACAACAAATGACAAAGATGTTCCACCCTACAGCAGTTCCAGGCTATGCAGTTCAGACCCACCATTCCCGTGATGAGTTCAGGCTCGGGGAGAGGTAATCAGGGTGGGTTCACTTACTTCAAGTGTGGTCAGTTGGGCCATAAGTCTTTTGTTTGCTCGTAAAGAGAAGAAGGGCAATAATCTACACCATCCTTGACTCGTTCTCAAGGTCACGGCCAAGGGAGAGGGCATCTACCTATCAGCTATTAGTGTAGATAGTCGGGGCACTTGAGAAGTTTCTACCCTCAATCTGGTGGCACATCTGGTGTGTTTGGTTCAAGGATGACACAGAGCCATCAGGCAGCACAGTTAGCATAGGTCTCAAGGGTTAATTAGGAAGCCACTTTGGCTTAATCCGTGTATCAGGCCTATGCTTTGAGGGGTGAACAAGTGGATCAGAAACCTTTACGGCGTGTGTATGCTGTTACCACGCCGGATCAATTGCCAGCACCTTCTGTTGTGAGAATTAACTTCTTGTTGTTTAACTCTATTGCTAATGTGTTGATTAATACTGGTGCATCTCATTCTTTCATATTGTCTTCTTTTGCATTCACTTTGGGGTTGGAGTTTGAGCTATTGGAGTCTCCTCTATTGGTTGAGACACCTATTAGGGGTAGAGTGACATTGAGTTGAGTATGCCGCTCTTATGAGATTAAGGTCGCAGATCGTCGGCTCTCTTTTGACTTTTGTATTCTTGATATGCATGCTTTCAAAGTAATTCTAGAACTAGATTGGTTGACTTATTACCAAGCTTCGATAGATTACCATCGTAGAAGGGTGTCGGTGTGTACAGCACTAGAAGAGTGCTTTTATTTTATGTGTGGCCGAGGCAATAGTCTTGTTCCTCCATTGTATGACCTTAAGGGTCGAAGAGAGTTCAATATCCTTTTTGCCATCTCGGTAGTTGATGAGGGTAGCATGGTTCAGGGTGAATTGTCGAGAGTAGTTCGAGAATATCCAGATGTCTTTCCAGAGGACCTTATAAAGTTACCACCACATAGAGAGATTGAGTTCTCTATCGACTTAGCGCTAGGCATGACTTCAATTTCCATGGCACTATATAGGTTTGCACTAGCCGAGTTGTGTGAGTTGAAGGAAGAACTTCAAGATTTGTTAGATAAGGACCTCATCCGCCCTATTACCTCACCTTAGTAAGCATCAGCACTCTTTGCAAAGAAGAAAAATGGTACATTATGACTGTGCATTGATCACTGAATGTTAAATCAGGTAGCTGTTAAGAACAAATACCAATTACCACAAATAGATGATTTGTGTGATTAATTGAAGAGGTCGCGTTGCATTTCGAAGATTGATTTAAGATCGGGAAATCACCAATTGAGAGTGAAGGAGGAGGATATTCAAAAAATGACATTCCGTATGCGGTATGGCCGTTACATGTTCTTAGCGATGCCTTTTGTGCAAACCAATGCATTGGCTTCATTTATAGACTTGATGAATCGAGTCTTTCGTGAGTTCTTAGATCAATTTGCAGTTGTCTTCATTGACGACATCTTAGTCTACTCACCCTCTAAGGAGGAACACGGGGAACACTTGCGGGTTGTACTTGAGTTGCTTAGAGCACACTAGTTACATGCTAAGTTTGGGGAGTGTGAGTTTTGGCTCAACAAAGTTAAGTTCCTAGGCCATGTGGTGTCTAAGGAAAGGGTGATCGTAGATTCATCTAAGATAGACACAGTGCAAGATTGGGAACAACCTAAGAACGCCTTTGAGATACAAAGTTTCTTGGGTTTAGCCGGGTGCTACTGAATTTTTGTGAAAGATTCTCTAGATTGGCCTCACAATTGACTAGGTTGATGAGGAAAATGGTTAGATTTGTGTGAAGTGAGGCTTGTCAAAATTCGTTCCAATAGCTTAAGGTTAAACTCACCACTGCTTCAGTTTTGATTATTTCGGAGAGGGGTTTAAATGATTCGGTATGATGTGACGCGTCCCAGGAAGGTTTAGGCTGTGTATTGAAGTAGGAAAGGAAAGTGGTAGCATATGGTTCACGAAAATTGAAAACACACGCGAGAAACTATCCTACACACGACTTAGAGCTAGCGGCAGTGATATTTGCCTTAAAAATTTGAAGCATTACCTGTATGGAGAGAGATTTGAGGTGTTTTCCTATCATAAGAGTCTAAAATATCTATTCTCACAAAGGACTTAAATTTGAGGTAAAGGAGATGAATGGAGTTTATGGAGGAATACGACTTTATCATCCGGGAATGGCCAACGTAGTGGCAGATGTTTCAAGTAGGAAGATTGTGAGTAGAGTAGCGAGTATTGCTATCCTGGAGTAGGAGATGTTGGGTACTATCAGTGAGTTTGATTTGCACCTTGGCGAGTCTATTGAATTAGCCACTTTATTTACTGCAGTTGCACAACCTACCTTAGTTAACCGAGTTAGAAAGGCACAACAAAATGATCAAGAAATAGAAGTTATCCGAGGAAAGATATCCGGTGGGAAGGTAGAAAAGGGCTTGAATGTCCATTCGGACTCTAGTGTGAGATATCTAGACTATCTTTTCATGGCTAAATCTTGTAGAGAGAAGGTACTTCCGAAATTTTCACTATTCATGCCTTATGGTGCACCTAGGAGGCACGAAAATGTATCACGACCTTAGTTGCTAGTTTTGGTGGAGGGGGATGAAGTGAGACGTAGCCTTGTTTGTTTCGACTTTCCTTACTTGTCAACAAGTGAAGGCCGAGCATCAGCGACCAGTGGGTTTGTTATAACCCTTACCAATAGCCAAGTGGAAATGGGAGCATGTCACAATGGATTTTGTTGTGGGTTTTCCAAGAACTCAACGGCGTAATGATGCCATGTGGGTGGTAGTCAACTGGTTAACCAAATCTGCACACTTTATACCTATGTGTACGAGTGATTCAGTAGACTACCTTGCTGAACTGTATGTTAGTATGGCTTCACAGGGTCCCAGTAACTATCATCTTAGATAGGGATCTGCGTTTTACGGCTTGGTTGTGGCAGAGCCTAAAGGGTGCCTTGGGCACTAAGTTGACTTTTAGTACCACCTATCATCCTTAGATTGATGGGCAGTGCACCATTTAGATTTTAGAGGATATGCTTCGGGCTTGCGTTCTTGATTTTAAGGGTTCATGAGAGAGACATTTACCTTTGGTGGAGTTTTCCTGCAATAATAGCTTTTAGGCGAGTATTGGTATGGCACCTTTTGAGGCCCTGTATGGCCGATCATGTAGCTCTCCTATGTGTTGGGCCAAGATGGGTGACGCACCTATGTTAGGTTTGAAATTAGATTAGGAAATGACGAAGAAGGTTGCACTTATCCGTAAGAGGTTAGTTTTGACTCAGAGTCGTTAGAAGAGCTATTCCTACCAAAGAAGGAGACCTTTGTCTTTTGAGGTGGGGGATCACGTGTTTCTTAAGATTTCGCCGAGGATGGGTTTGATGAGATTTGAGAAGAGTGGGAAGTTGTCTCTTAAGTTTATTGGGCCCTTTGAAATTCTAGAATGAAGCGATGATGTAGTTTACCGTTTGGCCTTGCTGCCCTAACTTTTGGAGTTCATGACGAGTTTCATATCTATATGCTCTGGAAGTACGAGCTTGATCCTTCACACGTGCTCGATTGGACCAATTTAGAGGAAGATGAGGATGTCTCGTATGAAGAGAGGCCAATTCGGGTGTTAGATACTCGGGATCAAGTTTGAGAGACAAGACTATCCCATTGGTTAGGGTGTTGTAGCGACATCATGGAGTCGAGGAGGCGACTTGGGAACGTGAGCCAGAAGTTCATGAGAAATATTTGGACCTATTTGTTGGTGTTTGAGTTTTGTATTAAGAATTTCATTATGTTGTAATATGTAAACATTGTACGTGTTTTGGAGATTTGAATTGTAAGATTTTGTGCTGAATGACATTGTTTTATCATTGTTACTAGTATGGATTGTCATTGGGATTAGTTTGCGGTGATTATTGTTTTGATTTAATTTCGGAGACGAAATTTCTTAAGGAGAGAAGATTATAACGGCTTGGGTTTGACCCGACCCTTCTTTGTTCTTGGATTCGGGATCCGTCACTTTTTGTCGTTATCTATACTCCTTTTTGTCTTAGTGTTGTTGGTTGTGTTGTGAACATGTCGGTAGTTTATTTTTCAAAGGAGTTCATGTTTGTTTTTCTTCAGGTTCGCTCGAGCGGTCTTTGGGTTCTCCCAGTAGTTTTACAAGTCTACAAAACTACTGGGAGTAGGGTGATCCTCACTTGAGCGGTCTTTTTTTCATTCAAGCAGTCTTCTTCTGTCTACAAAACTTTTGGAAGGGGGTCATTGTGCGCTGAAGCCTTGTTTTGGTCACTCGAGCGATGCCACTTACTTGTGTCTGAAGCTCGAGTGGTGGTTTGGTCGCTTGAGTGGTCTATGTGTTTATCAGATCAGGAAAAGGCCCTTTCTACCACATTTCACTTTCTCTCTCTCTCTCTCTCTTTCTCTAAACCATCCCAAAACCTAATTTCTTCACACACACACACACACACTCTCTCTCTCTCTAGTTATTGTCTAAACCCTCCCATACACCCTAATTCATTGATTCCACTACCATAGTACTTTGGAGTAAAACGTAAAGCTCGTAGAGGAGATCAATCTAATCGGAGAAGATTTTGTTTTCGGCTCCGCCAAACTTTAGCACTTGTTCTCTTATTCTTCTAATCTTGAGGTAGGAATTTCTTTAACTCTTGTATGATTCTTAGCCTTGTTACTTTCTCTTTAAAAGAGGATAGTGACTGAGAGTTATGGATTTTGATTTAGGGTTTTGACTTTGAAAATGTAGAAAGATGGGTTTTCAAATGAGTTCTTGAGAAGGATTGTGGGAATGAGTATATTGTTGAGTTGTGTTGAAATATTAGAAATTTCTTCTAAAAAGTAAAATATGTTTTATTGGAAATCATAGGTGTATGACCTAGAATGACAGGGGAAAAATGTTGGATTTGAAAAGATAAAAATGAATGTATCTGTTGATGATGGGAGTAAAGTTGGATGTGTTATCACTCACATTTTGAGATTACGAAATTATTATTGTTGTTGAAAATTTATCTATTGTATAGAGATATCTGTTTAGGCTATCGGTGGAGAATAGTTTTGATTGTTGTAAAAACTGCATGAGGACTAGGTTAATTGAAACCACCTACTCATACATCTTGCATTGAACATTGGTTCATACTTAAACATTGAAAATGTATCGTTTTGAGAAAAAAAAAAATGAGTGCATACCTTGGTAAATCTGGTTAGGGGATGTGGTCATGCTTTTATTATGTTGGTATGTGTGCCCTTGGTGAAAGTCCAAAAACATGCACGATTAGGTGTCGATCATTCCGATTAGTACCTGTAAAATGGCTTTGGTAGTGCTTGTATAGCCTATGGGCAAACACATACCTAGAGATTCCCAATGTTTTGTATCCACTGTCCTGTTTTCTAGTTTAAAAAGCATTGCTTTATGGATTGCCATATAATTATGGCATCTCATTATTTTGAAAAATAAAATGTAATGTTTTGGTAAATGGCATTCATATGCATTTACCATATGATATTATTATGCATTATAAGTTGTGTTAAAGTGTCTTTACTGGGCTTTAGCTCACCCTATGTGGAAAACCAATTTTTAGGTGCTAATGATATACCTCCACCAAGGACGTAGCTTGGGAGGATTGTGGAGTTAAAGGCTCATTTTTGTTTTATTTATTTATTTATTATAATTATCTTTTGTACAAGCCTCAGGCTTTTTAATTGTTTTGGGATTTGATCCACTTTTGTTGTAACAAAGCATTGTCTTGGAAATATGTAGCCAATAGGGCATAAACTTATCTGTATTTCCTTTTGTTCTATTTTATTCATACACGTCATATATTATACATTGAGGATTTAGGATTTATAAATTTGTACATACATATGTCATCTTTGTACGTGAAAAGAATATCAATGAAAGGTTAATGTCATGTAAGTTTCTGCTTTTCCATTGAATATCATGAGGTGGGTTGTTATTATTATTTCAGGACATTACACTTGCAATGTAGACGGACATTAGAGATGGGATCAAATTGACTCAAATTAACAATTTTAAGGACGAAAATGGCAAAAGTTGAATCTTAACAGACTAAAATGACAAGGAACGCATACTTTAGGGATTAAAACTTTATTTTATCTATGTTCATGTTACCAATTTAGATGGATGTTCAAGATAGAACCAAATTGACTCAAATTAACAATTTGATGACCAAAATGACAAAATTGAAACTTAAGGGACTAAAATGACAAATAATACATGCTTTAGGGGATTAAGAGTGTCTTTTATCCAATTTTTTATCTATGACATGAGGTTATGATTTGGTGTGTAGATCTACAAATAGGATATCTGTTGAAATATATGAGATTATGATTTTATCTGTTGAAATATTGAGATTGTGATTTCTATCTGTTGAAATGATAAGTATGTTTTTATTTGTTAAAAGTGTTATATGTGCCAAAGATGTTGTACTTTTTTTACATATTTGATATTTATTTGTTGAAATATTTTATTTTAAGCTATCTATTGAAAGTTGTTATCTAATAATCAAATTGAAATTTAGCTGCTTGCTGAAATATATATATTTTTTTAGTTTTTGTATTTGTTTTGTATCTATTGGAAACATGGTTCAATTGATTAAATATGTTTCTTTATCTGTTCAATAATAGTGCATTTATATTACACATATAGGGAAACAAATTATCTGCTGAAATTTTGGTTATTTCGCAAAATCGTGTCCTTTTGGACTTAATAGTTTAGTAGTTGGAGTTTTGGACAAAACAAATCCAAAATTGGATTTATGGGCCAAGCACCCAAAAAACATTACAAAATCATGAAAAAGTTTATAAATTCAATTATTAAATTGATTTGTTTTATCTTTGATTTGAAATTTGTTTTAGAAACATGCATTGAATTGTAATTTCCCCATAAAAGTTTTAGGAACCACATTTTTTTGTCCTTTAAAATGAAAATTTTATTGTAAAAAATATTTAGGAACTAATTTTTGTTGTTGTGAAAATAGTTGCTAAAAGGTCATTCTAAAAAGTTTAAAAATAAAAAGGAAAATGCCTGAAAAGTCTTATCAAGACGATGGACTTTTGGGTGCATTATGAAGTCCTGTTTACTTTTAATTGTTACCACAAATTCCTATTTTTTTTAGTAGCATATTCATTAAAAAAATGTGTCACTAATTGTTAGTTTTTAATGAGTGTTGCAAATTTTGTCACAGAAAAACGTCACTAATTATCATTTTTAATGATAGATTTAGAAAATCATCACAGATAAACATCACTAACAGTTGTAAGACTTTGTGATCTAAACAAACAACTTGTGAGACTTAATGATGCACATGTTTTTATAACAAGAGTGGTGAGTAATTAACCAAAAAACAAAATACTATTTTTAGCAACAAAATTTTAAAAATATTGCTAACAAATGTGCTTTTAGGAAAAAAGTAATTTGGTTCCAATAAGGGTGTTTTTTATAGAAAATTTAGTTCCAAAAAGATAATAATTTATCACTAAATGTTTAATTGCATCACTAAAAATATAATAATGACACTTTTGACAACGAAAATATTTCATTCCTCAAAAGTGATTTTGTTCTTAAATTTTTGTCTCTAAAATCTTAATTTGTTGTAGTGTTTTTTGCACCATAAATTATTTTACCTATCAATTATGGCCAAATTTAATCTTATTAATTATGGTTTGTCGATTATGGTCTCGATTCAAACTAAAAATCATTTTAAAAGGTAATTATGGCCACATTTATTATTTTTATTTTTATCATTATTATTATTGTTATTGTTATTTCTATTGTTTTTACAAGACATGTGACACTCTTTTATTTAAGTGAAAGTTAAGAGTATCTCCAATGGGAGCCTTTTTCTTTTTTTTTTTCTTTTTTTGATCGGCAAAGAAAATCTTTATTGATGAAAACATCCAAATAAGATACAGAACATCAATAAAGAGGACCTTGGAGCTAAATTAAGCTCCAAGCTCCAGTTGGTGAGTAACCAACAAACAAAACAAGCACAAGAAAAGCATAACAGATCAGCACAACCAAGAGAGCCATAGCAGACTGCAGATCCCCCACCTGAATGAAGTTGCCAACTTGAAGGAAATCTCAAAGAAAGACCAAACCATGGGAGCTGTTATTGCCAAAATTTGGCAACAGAAAGACCAAACCATGCTCCAATGGAAAGTTATGGCAACTGTCAAATTTGGCAAATGCCAAAACATGTGTAAAATTTGACACAAGTTTTGATAGCTACCATAACTGCCAACTCACAAAAACAACCCTTCCTCCCTCCTTTCCTCTCAGCCAAACATCTCTCCCTTCCTCTCATCCACCATTTTTGCAGATGAAAGCTGAAAACTAGTGCATGTGCGACGTCTAGCCAGTCGTTCATACGTTCAATATACACCAATTTCTGTGTCAAAATGGCAAAAATGACAGCGCTCCACTAGAGCACGGTTGTTATAATTCAACCAAAAGTCTACTATTCATTGCCATAATTTGGCAATGGCAATACTATTATAACATTTGCCATTGAAGATGCTCTAAGAGAAGTTACAAAAGAAGTTATGATGGTGGAAGGAATGGATGAAAAGTGGCAGCTCAAGAATAAAGACGCAGATTTGGAAAGTTGTAGGCAGTACTTGAAATGGCGCTTGTTTTATACATTTCCTATAAATAGTCTCTCATGGCTAATGTAAGGAAGATCATATGATTAGCCTGTAAATAGTCTCCCATTCATAACATATGTGAAATTTTAGGAGTAAAGGCAGTGTGCCATTTTATTTATAAAAAAAAATGATAATTTTTAAAAACGGTTTGGGCTAATAGTATTTTCAAAGAATTTTTCAATGATATAAAATTCAATTTCAAACAAAATTTTTGTAGACATTTTTGGATCAATCATTCGTCAATTTTAGACAAGAAAGGATAAAATGGTCTTTTCACATAAACTACAAGCTAGACCCAGATCGAACTTTTTTTTATGTTATTTTGGACTTATTTTATTATTTAAGTTGGACTAAATTCCAAAAATGGGTAACCCAAACTCAAAACCTGTTTTGAAAATACTTTTGGGATCTAATGAGACTCAAATTAGTTATGAATGAGTTCTTAGAGTTGTTAGGGTTAGTCTTGTGCATTCAACTCCGAATTAGAGCTAATAAATTGAGAATTTTGATCATTTCAAGTACATCAGAAGGTGACGTTTCTCAAATAGAATGAAACACTAAGTTAGTCAAAATGGTATATCCACAGTATCAACATAATTTCAATACCTCAAATTTATGAAGAATGATATAATTTGTTTTTTAAATTTTGAATTGTAATGATAAATGTTTTATCTTGAAATAATAAGATGACAAAATGTCAAAAGTTCCTATTTGTACTATATGACTCTTTTATTCTTACATAAAATTACCAAAAAATTCAAACAATAAATTTGTAAAACCTAAATTTTCAGACGCCCCTGTATTAACTTACGCAAAAAAAAAATTAAAAAAATAAAAAATTAAATTAAATTTAAATTTACTCTCTCATTCAAATTGTGTGTTTTTGCAAAGGAACTACAAACTTCAGACTCATTTTTATTGGATCCAAATTCCTTTCAATAAAATTGTACCTTTTTTTTTTTTTTTTTTTTTTTTTTTTGGGTGTAGATTAAGTCCATTATGGTGGCATTAATAACAAAAGACTGGCAATTTTTTTTTGTGTTTCAAAGTGATTACAACTTCTGATCAAAACTGATTACAACGATTTTTCTAGGTCACATGATAGTCTTGTGCATGTGCAATATTGGGATTAACCCAAAAGATCTACTCCTCCAAATTTCAAGCAAGATCTACATTACTTCATATTGACATGCTGAGTTTTAGCAAAAAGCCTAACTTGATGTTCATCCTCTGCTGGGTAGCTGATATGGTCTGCCAGTATGGTCTGATTTTGTTGTTGATGTTCATCCTCTGACATGGTCTGGGTTTGCTGCTGATGTTCATATCTTGGGTGAGGCTGTTTTGGGTGTGAGTGGTTGGTTCCTCACAAACTCTTGATGGTGTGTTAGAATATGATTGGACGGTTTTATTGGTGCCAACCTCGTTAGGATTGATTTGGTTCGATATGATACGTAATAGCATTCTACATCAATAAAGTACTTTTCCTTTGCTGATAATGAAATAAAATAAAATAAATCCTAACTTGATAATTATGTGGAATTGTATGCAAGTAAACTTCGTTACTTCGTTGTTGAAAACATGTGGACCTACATAACTCATGATGTAGATGAATAAGGACACCTTTGATAGTATTTTCGTTTTTCATATTATGGAAAAACAAAACAATAAAAAGTTTAAAGACACTCATTATTTATTTTTATTTTTGTGTAAAATTAGTTTTGTAAAAGCTCAGAAACATTTTTGTGGTGTTAATTTAAGGAAAATTTACCTATAATCCCATCTTGAAGAGTGGTGATCCGTTTAATTTTGATTTTGGAAACATAAATTTAATATATTATTTAGAAATTGAATTTATGGTTATACTCTTATTTTTATTATGTTTCATTTTTTTTTTTTTTTTGATGCTAGAAAGGTAAGATATACAATTTATGGGAATCAAATTTGAAATGAATTTTTATATGTGAATATTTTTTATTTGGAAAACATTTCAAAATGAGTACAAAAACTCTTTCGTAAGTTTTGGAAAAATATATAATTTTAAACTGTAAGACTCTAATGTAACACTCTAATGTAATACTTCAAAAAAAACTTTTCAGTATATTTTTTCCAAACATAACACTTCAAAAAAATTCCTTAGTGTATTTTTCCTAAACGTAACACTACAAAAAAATGATGTAGAATTCTTCAAACCGTTCCAAAAGGATGTGGGATTCTTCACCATTCCAAAAGGAGTACAAAAATTCATAGGATGTGGAATTTTTAATGTACTTTTGTGTGTTACATTAAAGTGTGTTATATTTAAGTATTACGTTTAGGATTACATTGATTGGAGTGTTATATATGGAAAAAAGTACACTAAGAAGGGTTTTTTTTTTTTTGTGTTTTTTTGTGTGTGTGTGTTACATTAGTGTATTACGTTTGGAAAGAATACACTAATGAGGTTTTTTTATTTTATTTTTTGAGTGTTACGTTGTTAGTTTAGAAAAAGTACACTAAAATGTGTTACATCAGAGTGTTAGTTATTAAAGTGTTACGTTTTTGTTCATAATGTGGGATTTGTTTCATAAAGGAAAATTTGAAATCTCTATACTACGGATTGTCTAAATGTGTAATTTCTCATTTGGAGAAACTCACTTTTATAAATGTGTATGTAACTACAATTTTGTATAATTTTCACTTTAATAAAAATTTTGGATTCATAAGAAAAAAGAAAAGATTAAACAGAACACAATCTCAAATGTTGGGATTTATTGGTACTCACCTAAGGGAGATTTTTCTGAAAATCCTATTTTTAATACTTAGGTCTCGTTTGGGAACAGGCTAATTTAGTAATTTTTTGACTATTTGGCTAAAATATGAGCTAAAAAAAATTATTATGTTTGGGATGACTTTTTAGCTTTTTACGAAAAGACGTGCAAAAAAAGAGAGAAAATAAAATCTTTGACTTTTTGGTATGAATTGTTAGTTTTTTTTGACTTTTTTAGTAATTTTTTGACTTTTTGGGTTGGTTCTCAAACGAGGCCTTATATATCAATTAGTCCAAATTAATTTATAAAAATTGATTTAATCCTACAGCTATCCAAGACCAAAAATTTCAACTTTAGATTTAACGCACAAAATGGAAACTATATTTTAAGAGAAAATCACTCCACTTTGAATATTTGCCCCATTTAAATTAGAATCTAGATATTAAAATTTTATTCTTTTATAATTATGGAAACTAATAAATATCCTACTTTCATATTTTTTTATAATGTAAAAATTAAAAATAATGTAACAAAAACTAAAATACAATGTGAATAATATAAATATTTACAGTAAATAACAAATATACAACTATAATTCAAAAAATAAAAAACCACATACCAAAGTGTAATGTAGTTATCTATAAGGGGCATAGCTATGATTGATGCGGCTTCCATTTTCACTTCTTGACGTGGGACATAGAAAGATTTATGTGGCATTTTGGTACATGAGCACATACACGGACTATTCTGTAATGGTTACAATAAATAATAAATATATAATTAATTTTAAAAAAATTCAAATCAAAATAAAATGTGAATTTTTAATGTTTATAATTAATATACAATTACCCTTAAAAAAATTAAATTCATACGAATGTGAACATTCATACTTGAATGTGAAAACGTAAAACAATTTTTTTTTTTTTAAAAATGTGAAAATTAACTATTTTGATTGTTTAATAGTAACATAAATGATTGTTCAACTAACAAACATAATAACATAAACAGCAAACATATAACTAATCTTGGAAAAACAAAATTTATACAAAAATACAATGTGAATGTTCACAATTACAATTACGTCTCGTTTGCGAACAAACTATTTTAGTAATTTTATAGATTTTTTGGCTAAATATGAGGTAAAACAAATTAATATGTTTGAAATGGCTTTTTGATTTTTTACGAAAAGATGTGTAAAAAATAGAGAGAAAATGAAAATTTTGATTTTTTAGTATAGGTTGTTGGCTTTTTATTTTTGGGTAAATTACAAACACGCCCCCTGAAGTTTACTTAAATTACAAATTACTCCTATGATTCTAGAAATTACATTATGCCCCCTGAGGTTTTTAATTTCATAACAAATAAGTCATTTTATTAACAAATCATCAAGTTAATTAACAGTTTTTAATAATATTAAAATTTTATTTCAATTAATAATTCAGATAATTTTATTATTGTATACGTGAATAGTTAGAAATTTCACTTTTTCAATTAATTCCGATAAATAAAAAATTCTGACGAGGAGGTATTTGTAATTTTTCAAACCACAAGGGGCAATTCGTATTTTAAGAGAATCGCATAAGGTGTATTTGTAATTTACCCATTAGCGACTTTTTGACTTTAGGCTAAAGTATTGAGTTGCCAAACGAGACCTTAATATACAATTAGTCTTAAAAAAAAAACTAAACTCACATCAATGTGAATATTTATACTGCAATGCGAAAATACAAAACAAAATTGAAAATGTAAAAATCGACTATTTTAATTGTTCAACGACAATAAAAATGACTACTCAACCAAGAAGCATAGTAATAAACAATATACAAAAAATTATTAAACAATATATAAAAGATTATCAAATAGTTTATATATATTGAAGCACTTTTCAAGAAAATTTTGTATATAATCAACTCCAATATAATGTCGGTGAATAAACTGCATAATATCGGTAATTATACAAACCAACAAACAGACTACAATTTATGTATAATAACATCAAAAAAATATTGTTCACAACTGATTTACTATTATCTTTGTTGCGAGTTCACCATTCTTTATCATTGGTTTATATGTACAATTAACCTTTTATTCTAAATGTTCATCCATGTCACGACCTTATTGTAAAATAATAGTGAACGAAAATCTTTGATCCGGTGAATCTCATATTAAGGGAAAGAAAATATTAAGAATAATAACCTTCTATATTGATAAACAATATTTTATATATATATCATAAATAAAATATATCTAATAAATAATTTTCTCTCTTAGATATATGGTATAATCATATATATATATATATATATTATTATTAAAAGTAGCTTTTTTTTTTCATATTTAGGTTGCACATTATAAAGGCTTACTTTTTTTTTTTTCTTTTTTGGTAAGAAAGCCACATCAGTATGTATTTTCTTAATTATATATAGAGTTCTATACAAACTCAAACCTAATTTAAATTATATTAACTTTACATATTTTATATGGACTCTATTTGATAAATATTTATTTATTTATTTCTTTTATATATTTTTCATCGTAAATTGAGATAATCCAGAAATCCAATACCAATTTTGCATTTCACATTTTTCTTCTTAATTCTTTCATGGGTATTAGGATTTTTTTCAATGCTAATTTTTTTTCTTCTTATTTTCCCGTGTATTATTCTATACCTAATACCAATTTTATATTATGAATTTGTCGTAAATTTTATAATAATTTTATATATGAAATATTTCATTTCCTATTTTATATAATTACTACTCACAAGAGAAAAAAACATGTACAACAATGATACTTTCGAGGAACTTCTAAAGTTTGGGTTTACTGCTTCAGTTACTTTTTCCATTGTTGAACAATTAGTTCTTTTATATTTTGACATCATATTACAGATGATTAATCATTCACACATTGAGATGTATCTATCGTTTGGATGTTGTTATGTGATTATGTCTTGGTTAGTCATTGTTGAATTTCTTTTATATAGTTGATATTTTAATTTAATTAAGAATGCATATTTTACAATATTATAATTTAATATATATCATATAAAATCATTATATGTTAATCAAATTACAACATATTTATATTTATTTTTCTAATAAATTTTATATAATTTCTATCTTTACATATTTTTATTTTCCAAATGACTATAAAAGAAAATTAAATAGTTAGAATTAATTTTAATTTTATGTTACTGATTCTTCTTCTAATTTAACTATTATTTTTAATATCAAAATGAGTAGTTATTTTACTATTTTACAATTTAATATATATCATACAAAATTATTATATGATAATTACACTTTTATAATTGGATAGAACTAAAATTATCAAAATACACAAATAATTTAACTAACATTAATGTATATAAGTATTCAAGTAATAATTTTATAAAAAGATGGCGCCAATATTGTCAAAATAAATATTTAAAATCTTACTTTAATTTTAATTTTAAATTAAAATTAAAATTAAAATTATTATTTTATAACACACATTGTATAATCATATATTTAAAAAAAATAAAATAACATTGCACGGGTCAATTGCTAGAGTGTGTGTATATATATATATATTATAATAAAAGTTTATAAGATAATACTTCTAATATGGGAAAAAAGAGCTATTGAAATATAAGTTTAAATGTATGAGATTAGGTGAAATACAAAAATATTTTGTGGACTTATCTAAATGAAATTTATAAATAAATTTCTCCAATTTGAACTTGGGTTGTTTTACAAAAAAAGAAAAAAAAAAAAAACTCTTAACTACGTGTAGGCTTTGTTTGGGCTTGATTTTTTTTGTTTACGCTCCGTTTATTTCAACTAAAAATATTTTTTCTATTCTTTAGTATTTGGTATGATAAAAAATAAAAATCAACCAAAATTAATTTTTAAGATCAAAAAACATTATATATGCAGAAAATATTTTTCAGTTTGAACAAAAAAAAATATAAAAAAAGAAAAAGAGAAAGAAAAAATGTGCACCTCCCACACGACTGAATCAGCCATGGGTCCAGTGCAATTTTGTTATTTTTAATAATATTTTTTTTCATATTTTTAATAATATATTTTTTTCATATTTTAGTTAATTTTTTTTTAAATATATCTAATTTTGACATATTTGAAAAGTTAAAAAAAAATTGATTAAAATTAAAAAAGCTAATAAAATAAATGAAAATCTATTTAAAAATAATTTGTGAAAATGTAAACCAAGGATGACACGTGGTCAAAGTAGCCTCCACAGGGAAAGTAGCAAAGTTAGAAGTGAAAGATGAAACGTGGTCGAAGTAGCCTCCACAGGAAAGTAGCCCACACTCACTCAAATCCATGCGCGTGGACTTGTACGATCACCCAAGTTGAGTCCATTTTTATTTATTTTTTTCTTTTCTTCTTTTTTTAATTACATTACATTACAAATCTTTCTCTTTCTTTCTCTCTCTCAATCTCTCATCACTCGTCACTCATCACTCATCACTCATCATCAGTGTTTTCTGTGTGCTCTGTATCGACGAGATAAAGCTTTCATTCTCTCATCACTCATCATCAGCGTTTTCTGTGTGCTCTGTATCGACGAGATAAAAGAAAGAAAGAAACAAAAGAGTTTGAGAAACTGAACACACTTCGCGTACGCGTCCTTTCCTTATCCCAAAACCCTAACTTTATCTCTCTACTTTCTCTCTCCGATTCCTCCCAATTTATCTCTATATATGTGTGTGTATATATAGATAGATCTTCCAGAGGGTAATGGATGAGAACGACAGAGTCGATCCAGGAATTACAGATTTATCGGCAGAGTCGAGCTGGTCGTTCGGCGGCGACTCGGAGAGCGTTTACTTGTTCGGAGGTAGCGACAGAGAGAGCAGCATACTCAGCGAATTCGGCTGGAATCTCCGGCCAGAGGCAGGTAGTTTTTCTCACTTTGATCGGATCGGTATGGAGGAGGATTTGGCCGGAAATGATCAGCCGAAAAGTACTTGTTCTACATCTACCACTGGTGGCGGTGGGACGGTGGTTCAGGCGACGTCGAATCGGTCGATGTCTTCGAGCTCCTCCGAGGATCTGCCGGAGAAGTCGACGGAGTCCGACGGGAACAAAGCAGCGCCCGAGACAGCGTGAGTGTGTGTGTCTTTAGCGTTGTTGCGTTTGTGGTTTGGTGTTGCGTGAAGACTACTCCATTCCGTTCCGTCACCACGGCTAGTATCGTAATAAATCCGGCATTTCTTGGGCTAATTCACCGGCTCTTTCTTACTCCATCCAAAAAATCACCCTAAATTTTAGCTAAATTTATTGTTAAACAATGCCATCTCCGTGTCCGTACTGATTTTTTTTCTCTCTCTCTCTCTCTAGAAGGTGTGGGGGCCCAGAGAGCAAATTCAGCAAAATAAGGGGGTAGAGGAGGGATGAATCCCGCCGTTATTGCGGCGGATATGGTGTGCTGTTTTTTTTTTTTTTTTTTGAATGCTAAACATACTTTTGAAAATCGCATAAACTGATAGTTGTTGCATTTGTTACATGAGTGAGAGAAAAGGAGAAAAGGAAAAAAGTTAGAATATATGTAAAATCTAACTTTTTTCTCTCTTAAATTCAATTCTAGATGGAATACTTTTTTGAGCATATCTGCATTAGATTTCTTTTCGTGCATTTCCATCTTCCTCGTGATTTTTTGTCTGTAATAAAAATCTACTAAAAATTGAAGTTAATGATATATACTTTTCTTAAAGCTGTTTGGTGGTATGTTTATTGTTAGGTTTCTTCATCATTTCATGCTCCTTAACTTGAAATGGTTCTTTTTTATGTTTGTCAGTTCTCTTTTAATTTGTTTTTTCTTGAGTTGTTTCTGGATGTGGTGTGTACTTGAACTGAATGTTTTCAAAAACCATGTAAGGGCTAAGTAGTGAACAAGTCCTCCTCCCAATTAGAGTATTTTATGCCATCTCTCTCTCTCTCTCTCTCTCTCTCTCTAGCTAATAGAGAGATTGTGTTTACTTACAAAGGAAAATGGAGGCATTAATTTGAAAAGAAATCCTGTCATGAGTAACAAATAGCTATCCCAAATGCTGTGCAGGTTTTGTCAGTGAAGTGTTGATTCATCTAATCAGATCCTTTATCACTCCCCATTGGCCTTGAGCTATTTTCAAGTCTGCACCACTTGCACCACTCACTCACAGGAGGACTTGTATAAAATTTTGTCTGATTTTTGGTAGTTTGTTTGTTATGATTAATAATTGATTTCCCTCTTCGAGTATTTAATTTATGTTTTTGGTTCTTTTTCTCTAGTTGTCAGACCTGAGTGGAAATTTTATATTCTTCACTTCTTTGGGGATATAATAGCTGAGTTAAAATGTCTTTTTATTGAGCTTTCCTTATCTTTTGGTTTAGGTAGTGTATGGTTTTACTGTAATGATTGTAGACAGAAATGAATTGGCCAGTTTTTGACCTTCATATGGATTGTTCATTCTTCTAAATTGAATGATAATTCTATGGGGGAATTACTTGAGAGTTGGAGAAAAAATTTCAAATATACGGGGTACAAGTGTGTCTATGGTGATCTGTAAATAAAAGGTTGTGAGAGTACAAGTGTCACTTGTACCCTGTATCCCTATATATGTTAGTAATTTTTTTTCCTAACTCGCACCTACATGTAATTTTTCCTAATTATATTTTCAATGTAAGTTCATTTTCTTTCTATGGAATCAAACATGAAAATAGATATTCTAACAAATTGCCATTTTATGCCAATGGCCTTGTGGGCTAGTGGCATGGGTGCAACACTTAAAGTGCTTGCATGGGTGAGGCTGGGTTCAACTATCAACTAAGTTTCAATGATCAAACCCAAAAAAAAAAAAAAAAAGGCCATTTTATTCCAACTTTATTTAACTCAACCAAAAATTGTATTGGCTAAAGTTTATGTATGTAGCTTAATCCTCTTGTGCCCTTACTTTCCTGCAATATGAGTGACAAATATTCCATTCTAACAACATTTTTTAAGCAATTTCTTTCTTGTTGTTATCCTTTTGTTTTGTTTTCTATAATTCTCAAAGTCTTTCTTTGTTTCTTTGACTTTTGTTTTTGTTTTTTTTTTTTCTTTTTTCTTTTTCTTCCCGAGTTGTTGTTCACCACAACCCTAAAATGAATGTTAATTGAATACTCTGACAAGTATTGCAAACACTTATTCATTTGTTGCTAAGGCACTAGATTGTCTTGCATGAATCCACTCGATTGTCTTGCTTGCATACATGCAGATTTGTTTTTCTTTTGATTAAATGCGCTCCTATTCATAATTTAGGACTTGCTTTGACTATGTTTTTTCAGTCTTTTTCAGAAATTTGCTTTGACATTGATGACCTTGGACTAAAATAATTTATAGGAGCAAAGTAAAAAAGAAGGGGCAAAAGAGAATACAACAGCCACGTTTTGCATTCATGACTAGGAGCGAAGTTGATCATCTTGAAGATGGTTATCGATGGCGGAAATATGGCCAGAAAGCAGTTAAAAATAGTCCATTTCCTAGGTATGTGTTCACTTCTCTCTAAGGATTACACTTGTCAAGATCGATTTTTTCATTTTTAAGTTGATATCATTTCCCGTATAATATTGGTTTGTTTTAGAGCAAAATATTGTCAAATATATTACTGTCACATGTCTCTATGTCTGTGTAAGGGATTTAGATATCTGTCTATCCCTATTGTTATTTTATTAAGGACTAGATACGAGGCGAGTTGAGTTTGAATATGTATGAAATTTTTTGTACTTTCATGTACTGCAATTTCTTAAAGCATAGCAAAAATTAATATCTCTTATTAATTTTGTTTTGGATTTTTTTTTTAATTTTAAAATTATTAATATCCTTGCATTCAATATCTGACCCATTTTACCATAGCATGCTCTTATTTCAGATGGTTTAATTTTTTACACTGATTTTTGAGTCTGACCGACAGGTACCTCTCAAAGTTTACGAGTGTGTATTTATATGATATTCTGAAATATTTTGCTTAAGCAAGTTGCACCAAATACCATTTATTGGTGTTGGACTCTTTTTTCTTAAAACGCAAAATTCAAGGATACAAATCACTGTTTACCTTTCTATACATATAGCAGAGTGGCAAAAAATGATAGAAGTGATGGAGATTCAAGAATCTGAAACATCAAACAAGTATGATGTAGTGGAAGTGAATTCTCAGTCCCCTGAAGATGTTTCTGGCATAAATGATGGTTAGTTAGATTGAAATCACAAGAAAAAGAAGACTAATACTAATTGATCGCATTCCTTAATGCATTTTGCAGGAGCTATTATCGGTGTACAAACAGCAAATGCACAGTGAAGAAAAGGGTTGAACGCTCTTCGGATGATCCAACTATTGTAATCACTACATACGAAGGCCAGCATTGTCACCATACAGTTGGATTCCCCAGAGGTGGAGGTGGAGGTGGTGGACTCGTCAATCATGAAGCTGCCTTCGCAAGCCAATTGACTCCTTCAGCTTCACATTTTTATTATTCAGGACTAGGAGGACTCCAATTTCCTCCACAACCTCCTCCTCTCGGTATTTTACCACAATCATCATCTCATCAAGTTCCAGGTGAAGCAAGAGAAAATCCTAAGCTTCCCACTGATGAAGGACTTCTCGGTGACATTGTACCTCCTGGAATGCGCAATCAATGACAGCAAGTTGTTGGTATGCACTAAACTAATTCACCACAGCTCCTCTTATTTTCGGAGGAGGATCCCCTACAGTTTTTGGATTGGAGGGTATTGTTGTGACCCATAGGATTTACGGATCCCGTTTTGATAATTCAAATCATTCATTTTGTCAGGTATTTCATATATTTCATTCACAAAAAGCTTGGATAGATCTGAAAACTGTAAGTAGTTCAATTTATTATGTTTGTCATCAAATAAATGTATAATTTAATTTTTTTTGTCCTTTTTTTTTTTTTAAATCTAGAAAATTGAACTAGTTATAGTGTCATCAAATCGACATAATTTTTTTTGTGTATAAAATACACGAAATACCTGACAAAATAAATGATTTGAATCACCAAAACGGGATCCATGATAAACCCTATAAGTCGGAACATCGCCTCCTCCTGTCTAGATTTTGGACTGGAGGGATCCTCTCTTATTTTGATCTTCTATTCACTTTCCTTTTAGGGGTTTTCTTAATAAAAGCTATTTTACACAAGAATCATTTGATATTCAACATAAAAACTTAGGTCTTAAACAGATGATTTATTAATGAAAATATTAAAGAGTTGTGTTTTTTAAAAGAAGCTGACAGTAGCCGCAGAAAAGTTACAAATCCTAAAGGTAAATTGCACTTTATCCTCCTAAAGTTTGATTCATTTTCTATTTTAATTTTTAAGTTTAAATTTTTTTTATTTTTTTATTTTGGCTATTCATATTTACAATCTTTTTCACTTTTACCTTTTATATTTACAATCTTTCCTATTTTGACTCTTTAAGTTTGATTTTTTGTACGTTAACTCTTCATGTTTGCAATCATTCTCACTTTAGCCCTTCATGTTTTGCAACCCTTATCACTTTATTCCTAAACTAATTTCCATAAAAAAAAAATAACAAAATCTGTCATATCATCAACACATCAGCTTTATATGTGATGTAAAAAATTCACTAAAGATGTAAAAAAATAAAAATTAAAAACAAAAACATTGAAATTTTTTTTGTCTTCAGTGAATTTTTTTCAAATTTATTGATAAACATTATTGCATTATAGATGCATCAAGCTCAGATGCACTTAAAAAAATAAAAACAAATTTAATTAAAAAAAAAGTTCACTAAAGATGGAAAAAAAAACGATAGTAAACTTTTCATTTTAGAATGGACAATACAGATGTTTGACTTAGTATATTTTTATTTTTTTCGTCTTTAGTAAACTTTTTTCTTTTTTGAATTAATTTGTTTTTATTTTTTTAGGTGCTTCTAAGCTAGATGCATTTATAATGTAATAATATTTATGAATAAATTTGAAAAACTAGGCTCTGTTTGGTAGAGCTTTGAAACGTTAGTTCCAGGTTTTGATTTGCACATCGTGTTTGTTTAAAGTTTTCAAAAATTAATTCCACTCACTTTTGAAAACTCTGTTGAAGACGAAAAAATTTGGATTAACTGCTCATCCGGCCGGTTGACTGGCACAGTGTTTTAGTATTATTATTAGTTTTTTTTTTATTTTTTATTTTTTGCAATTGACACATGTTACTTGTTTTATATTCAATAAAAAATATTTTCCGAATTAAATATTTTTTTATGAGTTTTGAATAGAATTTTGAGTTGTGTGTTTGGTTATGAGTTGTTAATTTTTGTATCAAATATCATATGTTACATCAAAAATTCCCTACTCAATTCAAAATTCTTTTCAAAACTCATATACCAAACAAATTTTTCATAATCAAATCATAATTTCAAAACTCATAAATTCAAAATACAATTTTATTTTCAAATCATATTTAGAAAACTCTACCAAACGCAATCTAAATTTTTATTTATTATTTTTTTGTTTTTTATTTTTTATTTTTTTGCATCTTCAGTGAATTTTTTGCATCACACATGGAGCTGATGTGTTGGTGATATGGCAGATTCTGTTAGTTTTGGGGATAAAAGTTAGTCTAAGAGTAAAGTGAGAAAAATTGTAAACATGAAAGGCTAAAGTAGGAATGATTGCAAATATGAAGAGCCAAAGTGAGTAAAATTAAGCTTAAAGGGCCAAAGTGAGAAGGATTGTAAACAAGAAAGGATAAAGTGAGAAAAATCAAATTTAAAAGGCCAAAATAAAAAATGAGTGAAACTTTAGAGGAACAAAGTGTAATTTACCCAATCCTAAATTATAGTCTAAATTTGGGTATGAAACACCTGAAATCAACACGAAAGCAATAGATTTCCCTGTACTGCATTTGGGTTCACGCGGTCGATCCTCCTTCAACTTCCACTATTATGACATGCAGCAATTATACTATTTATTGTTTATTTATTTGTTTTATAAGCAAAGGAAAGAGATTATATTGATAAAGAAGAAATATAAAATGAAGATTTGATGCAATTGCATTATAGTTAAAAAATAATATCCCAACTAAATTGGTATCTATTAAAAATCCAATCATATCAGCAATTATACTAATAATGTTGTTTTTTCTTTATATAATTTTTCCAAACAAAAAACATCATATGTACTAGGGCGCCTTGAGATTTCTTAAGATACGGATTACCCAATAGTTTCAAAAATTACAAATATTTCATTGTCAGAATTTTTTATTCAACATAATTAACTAAAAAATAAAATTTCTAAATATTTTGTTATACAATGATAAAAATACCTGAATTATAAACTGAAATAAATTTCTTGTATCATTAAAAAATGTTACTTTTTTTTTTTGATCAGCAAAAAGAAACTTTATTGATGAAGAAAACAATATACATGCGAAAAATTTACATCAATAAAGAAGAAAAGTGCAAATAGTATCATAACTAACCTTACCAATCTCAACTAGGCTGGTACCAATAACGTAGCACAATCATTTGCTAGCACTTAAAAAATGTTACTTGATTTAATTATTTATTAATAAAAGGGGTCATTTCTTATAAAATCAAAAATTTCAAGAGATGGGATGTAATTTCTAAAACTACGGAAGCAAATATCAAAAAGTGTATTTGTAATTTACATAAATACTATCTCTCTTGTACTGGGATTTCAGGATTTCATATTGTAGACCACAGTCTAAAGGCTCAAATATTAGCCCCTTTGACAAATTAAGAAGAAGCCCACTAGCGTGCGTGAATGTTTTTTTTAATTATTTTTTGTCTTTTAATATTATTGTTTAAGTTCAAAAATTAGATTCACTTTTTAAACTCAATAATGCAGTACTCTATTAAAATATTTAAGTCAATTCTCTCTCTTATTTATTTTTCAATTATCAATCAATTATTTTATTGATAAATTATTAGATCTAGAAAGCTAGTTTGTATATTATTATTAATATTTTTTTAAGGGTTTTACTAGCTGCCTGTAGTGTACTACTTCAAGACAAGTTATGAGAGCGCCACTCTGACCCATTTTGAACTTGGTAATAAGTATACAGATTTGGTATGCCATTATCTTAAATTTGATATTTACGCATTGTGTTCTTGGTTCCTCGTGGTCCTGCATTATGATTATTATAAACAAAAAAAAGTGTAGTTCTCATTGGTTCTGAACTTTTTGTTTTTTTTTGGATAGGCATAAAAAAACTTTATTGATTACTTCAATATAAAACAAAGATGAAATCAATAAAGAAGATGTGATGTAAGGATCATCATAGCTCTCAAACTAATCCCAACTATGTTGGCACCCACAATCAAAAAAGCTAGCATACACCAAGTTGGTAACGAACCAACAAGCAGAGAGAGGACAAAGAAAAGGGCAAAAAAAAAACACAAGGAAAAAGACAAAACAATCCAGCTGCATTTTAGTTCCAAATTTGCTCTTAGACTAGTACTACTTATTTGCTTGCTTTGTCATGCTTGCTAGTATTTATAATGGCTTTTGTAGGGTTGGGTGCACTTGGAAGTAGCTTCAATAAAATAATGATCCCTAATGGCCAGTAGAATATTTTAGGGGAAATTGCAATTCATTGTATTTTTGTTTTTTGTTTTGTTTTGTTTTTTTTTTTTATAATCAAATTTCAGGTCAAGGTAAATTTTCAGATCAGTGGACATGTAGTGTGAATTACATGGAACATCTGGAGCTCCTGTTTTAGATGTATGCTAATTAATAGAGACAAGAATGCTAAAATGACCCCCTTTTTTTAATCATAATTCGTATATCAACTTATGTGTCAATATTTAATACGTCACCACTAGTGCATGAAAGGGGGGAAAAAAAAATTGATAATTATAGCATTGTTGTAATAGAAAAGTCCACTTTTACAAAATTTATGATTGCAATGATATGGGATATATTTGAAAATTTAACTCACTTTGTTGGATTAAAATAAGAGACTCATTATAATAAGAGAAACACCAGTCAAATGAGCTCTTTGCTGCTGAGGCTTTCTTCTAGGTGTTGATCTGTTGCTCTCCCTTGTGCTTTTTGGGTTGGTGTCTTACCAACTGCGAGTGGTGCTAGCTAATGCATGGTAATGCTTCTCGGTGCCAACCTAGTTGGAATCGGGTTGTCGTTTTATTGATGATTGTCAATGTATTTTGCTTGATCATTATCAATAAAATTTCTTTTTGGCTATTTCAACAAAAAAAAGGAAAAAAAAAAAAGAAAAAAAGAAAAAGAAAAAAGAACTAGGTCTAATCTTTACACAAAAGTTTAGAGCTGAAGTATATTTTGAAGTTCATTCAGAAGTCACTTTTCAATGAATTTGTTTCCTACCCTACCACACCATTTTTGGCGGGTTACTTTACTTGTGCCCTAAAAGATTGAAGTCTCTCTCTCTCTTTTTTCTTTTTGAATAATCAGGTGTCCGGACTAGTTTACGTGCATGAAAGATTAAACCCTTATATTAGTTTTGTAATATCTGTTTGGCTTAGAGTCAATTTGAGAGTATCATGAGTGGAATTGTCATTCATCAGATTATATTTTCCACATTCAATGTTAATGGCTGAAATTGAAAGGGACTTTTCATCACCATTTAGTAGAGTAATATTCATATTGTCATCATGAAAGATGGTTCTCTTGATTACCAGTGAGTATTATTACATGCATGAGGCTATGTTTGGGTTTTGAATATGATATGATAGGATATGAAGGAGCATAACGTATCTCCATCATTTTTGAGATACTTGAAAGAAAAAAAGTAACAAAGAAAAGCATATTTTCGCACTCAGCACACACTTTTGAGGTGACCATCCTCTCCTCACCACCAATTTTCGAAAGAGAAAAATATTTGTAATCTTGCATTATGCTTTGCTTTGCATTTCAATGAATATTATCTCTCGTGCATAACATTCAGACCTGATTGAATAAAGCATGCCCTTTAGGTGTAGGTCCACCATTTATCACGCCTTTGATTGTAACTTATGCTAAGCTATATATACCCTATATATCTTTCCTATTATTCTCTCTTTAGTCACTATCCTACCAACAATCTTTCATATATATATATATATATATGTAAACAAAATATATGAATTTAAAATATGTGATTCGATTCATTTTCAATATAACCTACACTATAATGAATTTAAATTTATATCCATAAATGATGGATATAGAAATGAGATACGGATATAACATAATACATATATGCTTATATAAACAAATTTCAAAAAATATTATACAAGTATGGTTAGAATACATTAAAAAATAATAATTTTTAGTATTATATTATACATGAATTCAAAGAATACTAATCAAGTGTTTTTTAATAATTAAATATTAATTTAAGAGAATAGTCAATTTTTTTCTAATGAATAGGTTAATTTGATAAAATTTGAAAAAAAAAATAAACATATTTGAGAAAGATTTTTTATTTTTTTTATTTATAAAAAGATGTGTAAAAATTATAATGAAGAAAAATAAAATTTTGATTTTTTTTCGTATAAGCTGAAAGTTTGTTGACTTTTTATGTAGGCTAAAATGGTGAGTTCTCAAATGGCCCAAGTGGGATAACATTTCAATTTTGGTTTTTGTTGGACAATTGAAATTTACATATGTACATGCCATGCAGGAGTGAAGCAGACGACTTCCTGTAAACACTATTGTTGTGTGGACTGGAGAAGCTAAAACATGACCACAGGGCTACAGCTGCTATTTTTGACCCGGATGTGAGTCAGTTTTTTAACCTGTGAGGGTGAAACCCTTTTCCTTCATATCAGTCAGTTCAAGTGGCGTGTAAGTACACTAATGTGAGCTACTCACATCATGTGTCTCAATATTCTTGCATTGAACTTACATTTATTTTATCTCCACTATAAAACCATGTCATATTAATTATGAACCTTATTTATATACATATATATATATATATATACATAAGGTATATTGACCTATCTTCTCTTTTATCTTTGATCCATTTTCTCTATTCTAATATATGTCATCAACTGTTTAGACCCAAGAAGAATCAGATTTAGGGCACGTTTATTGTAGTTTATTTTAAGTGGAAAACCGATGATATATTAATAATCTAAATATACTTCTTACTCAGTTTAAAAATAATTAGATTTTTAACAACTAATTTAAACTATATCTATAGTATAGATGTAAGAGGGAGTAAAAAAAATACTGGGCTCTGCATGAGTGGGTAAGTAGATTTGCTTCAGGACTAAGGTGTTTGGTAGAGTTGTGAAAAAATGATTATAATTTATAGCCTAACAGCTTATAACTTATAACTGTGAATATAAACTGATTTTTTATTTATAAATTAAGTTTCTCTTCCTCCACTCAAAGAATAAGTTGATTTTTGACTTATAAAAAGTTATAAGCTGTATTGTTAAGCTGAATCAAACACATCAAAATAGTTTAAATTAAGCTAAAAGCTGAAATAAGTTGAAAATAAGTCCTACCAAACAGAGCCTAAGGCCCATTTTGGCAACTTTTGGTTTTTTTCATTTTTAAAATTTTTTTTTGGCTTTTTTAGGTTATATTACTTTTTATTATTTTTTTCACGTTTTTTCAAAAAAAAATAAAAAATAAAAAATCAACTTTTAACCTATTTTTCAAAACTACCCCTCAATTTCACAAATGTAAATTATTTCAGGGTTTGGGTTTTTGAGTTTTTGAGTATTTTTGGTCTCATATTGATACTTTTTATAATTTATATTGAATTTCTGTTTCACTGATAGATATTGAATCACATAAATATATGACTTTAAGAGATTGATCTGGTAGTCAAGGTCTTAGCCTGATGGTATAGCCTAGCATGTGCTTCCTTCAAAATCTCATATTGAAAACTTTTTAAGTAAATGCAATTTTTTAAGTGTAAACAATTTCTTCAAGCCAATTAAAAGGAATGTGCAGCAATTTGTACAATAAGAAGCAATTTTAAATTACTCATTCGGTCTCAAAATAATTGTTCATTTTGGAGAATCTAATTTTTTTTGGTAGTATAATTATTACACTTTAAAAAAATTAATTTTTCAAATTTATCATTTGATAGTATATTTTTTGGAGAATATTAATGTCATAATTGTACTTTTTATGTTATTAATAAATTTAAAAGAAAGACAAAATAGGAAATTTATATTATTTTCGTATTTAATTTTTAAAAAGAAATTAATATTTTGGAATAATAAAAAATAAAATAAAAAAATAATATTTTAAGACAGAAGAAGTATTTGTTTTTGGCATCTAGAGTTCCTTTTGTTTTTGAGAAAATAACACTGTAGGGTAGATGATTGAAAAAATTTGTAAAGGGGAATGATAGAGAACTGTAAATATAGAGCTCTAATTTGAGCTTTAATGATGTGTCAAAGTAAAAAAAAAAGAAAAAAAAAGGCACAAATATCACATTAGGGTGGGACTCACCTTCCTATTAGAGCTATTAGAGCTCCTATATTAGAGCTCTAAAACATTTTTATTTTGTAAAATATGAGAGGTGCAACTCCAAAAATTGTACGAACACAACTTTAAATTATATTCCTTCATATTTGTATAATTTTTTTTCTTTCTTTTCTATCTCATTGGGATACAATTCCCCTTTTGTTTTTCTTATCAGGGTTTCGTACACGAGAGAGTAAATTTTAGAGCCAGATACAGTGCACTGTTGCGTGTGCTTCGATATTGATTTGTTTCGATCTCAGCCCGACAGTGCTTTTTCCCTCCTTCCTTTTCACCCATTTTGTCAATATTCATTTTCTTTACTTCCTTCTGAAGATACCACTATCAACCCAATTGCGGAATTATAGCTATTAGTCTAAATTGTAAGAGTAACTCAGTACTTTGTGCTATAATTTTAAGAGAATGTATTAAATGTAAATTTATAAATGAAATAAAATATTATTGTAAAAATATTGAATAATTTCTCTAATGAGATGGTTACTTTATCTGATTACTTTACCAAATACTATTGCGACAACAGAATAGTAGCAAGGTGACTCTTAGGAGAGCTGACAAAATTTAAGTAACCCAATTAAACATGAGTATCGTGTAATGTTATTTCAAATTCATATAAGAATTATTTCGAAACTAACTTAATCTATTTATTTTTATATTATCGCATCGTGTCATTTTCAATTTGTATTCAATTAATGTGTCATGTAAATGTAGTTTCACTCTTAAAAATTCCTAGTGTATAGCAAGATTAAAATGTTTTCCAAACCAATAAAGATATATTATGATACATTATTTCAATTTTTTCTATGAAGAACAATAAAAATTTCTGATAGTCTTAAATATATAAATTTGAAGTATGTTAGAAGTAGAGTGAGCCGTTAAAGAAGATATGTCACATGCTACAAAATATATATACTAGTTGATCCTCTAAATAAAATGTTTATTTCAAATTTAGTTTGCTAAATATATTGAGCATATGAGTAGTTTATAGTTTTTTTTTTTTTTTTTTTTTAATGTGCTGGCTTGAAAAAAAAAATTATGTAAAAAATTATTCTTAATTAGGCTGCCGTTGAATATATTTTATTTGGTTTGTGAAAAATAGATTGAAAGTGATTCAGACAAATTGACTGGTATGAACCCAAAATTAATATTGTAATTTAGAAAGTTTTGAGCCCTGATCCATCTTAGTATATTTATTGGCGGTGTTTGGGAATCTTTTAGATATGCTATTTTAGCCTTAATTGCAAAAAGCATTTTAGCCCCAAATTGTTCTGCCTAACCCATTGATTTAAAAAAATAAAAAATAAAAAATAAAAATGGAAAAGCAGTGGCTGGCCAGCGGCACAGACACCTACACTATCACCAACACAGTGTAGGCTTCAGACAGTTAAATGACGATTTTACCCCTATTGATCAATTTTGGGAAAAATAAGGTTAGGGGCAAATTTGTCATTTCAACCTTAAACATCATTTCAAACCCATTTTTCAATACAACAATCAACCCAAAAATTTAACACAACTTCCCAAACACAAAAATTAAAATAGCCTACTAAAATAGCCAAAAAGCGAAAAAGTTTTAAAAAAAGCCACTTCCCAAACACCCCACATTATTTTATATGTGGGCATGTGATATAAATATGTAATGCGTGTTTTAAGTTATTTGGGTTCCTTAAATGGGATGGGCCAATGATTTCTTTTCTTTTCTTTTTTCTTTTTTTTTTTTTTTTTTTTTTATTTTTTTTTTTTTATGTAGGCTCACTCTTCTCTTCTATCCTATTAAGGTTTACATATATTTATATATAGTGATTGGGGTTGTTGCTACGCTGTTGTACACCTTATGCGCAGCAGCAACTATTGCACACCTTATAGGGCTCATTTTATGGCCTAATTCAATAATCTAAACCGTTCACATTTTAAAAAATATCAAACAGAATATATTTACAAAAAATCACGTCGATCAAATATCGTTATCTCTTTTATCAAATTACATTTGCATTGATTTTTATATTTCAAATTACATTTATCTTTTCTTTTAAAAAAAAATACAAATGTGATTTGATGAAAGGGCCAACGATATCCGATTGATGTGATATTTTACTGGTATATTCTATTTGATATCTTTTAAATATAAACGATTCAGATTGTCAAATTAGTCCCTAAAATGGGCCCAACAAGGTGTGCAACAGTTGATCTATCCGTGGTAGAGGAAAGTTGTCTTTTGGGCACGCCTTGTTGACTGTTTTATAGTCGACGCAGATGCGTCATTTGCCATTCTTCTTTGGTACTACGACCGTGTTGGAGATCCATTTTGGGTAGTGCACCTTTCTAATTGCTCCTGTTTCCAGCAGGTTAGCTACTTCTTCCGCCACTATTTCGGCATGGTGAAGTGCCGATCTGCGAGTGCGCTGAATGACTGGCCTGGCGGATGGGTGGACATTGAGTTGGTGACAGATGAAGTTTGGATCAATGCCTGGCATGTCATAGGGTGTCCAGGCGAACACTTCGATGTTAGAGGTCAAGAATTCCAAGACCTCTAATCGCTCAGTGCTGGACAACGACGAACCGAGCAAAAAGAACTTATCCGGGTTCTTTTCATCTATTTTTACCTCTACCAAGTCCTCCACTGCTTTCTGATCCGTCGCTTTGCCGACATCTGCGAATAGCTCATTACTCTCAGGTTCTTCCACCGAATGAACGTATCCTTTGGCAGCGCGGCTGCCATTTATCGTGACGAAGCATTGCTTCGACATGATCTGATCTCCATAGACTTCTTCAATTACACCGGTGCCATTGAGGAACTGCATTACTTGGTGGTAGGATGACGCCACCGATCGCATGGCATGCAGCCATGTTCTGTCCAAGATGATGTTGTAAGTGGAGGGGACCTTCAATACCCAGAACTCCACTTGTTTCGTTACGCTTCCTGCTCTAACTGGAAGAATTATTTTGCCGACGGGCCATTCTGGCATAGAGTTGAATCTAATTAGGGGTGATACAACAGGTGCCAAGTCTTTGTCTTGTAGCTTCAATTGTTTAAATGTTTCGTAGTACATGATTTCACATGAACTACCCTGGTCAATCAGAATCCGCTTGACGTCAAAATCCTTGACTCGGAGAGTGATGACCAGGGCATCATTGTGAGGGCAATATATCCGTTCTAAGTCTTTATTCGGAAAAGACATGACGTTTGTTGCCTCTGTCTTCCCCTTCTTGGTGGCAGGTTGGGCACTTAGTACCTCTCTTAAGTGTTCAGCCTTTTTGATTGATCCTCTAGCTCGTATACACGCTTAGGCTCAAAGACCCCATGTATCACATTGATAACGCCTTGAGGTGGGGCGTCGACTGGCATCCCGTTGGGGTTATTGTGATCCTGGGGGGCTGGTTGCGTCCCTCCTTCAATGTACTTATCCAAGTGTCCTGCTGCCACCAACTCTTCCAGGTGTTGTCTCAATGGCGTGCAATTCTCAGTGTGGTGTCCCTTTTCTTTATGGAAGGTGCACCGTGATCTTTCGTCATAGTCGTTCTACGCTTCCCCTAGTTTGGCTGGCCATCTGACGAAAGGTTCATCTCTTATTTCACTTAGAATTCGGTAGATCAGTTTTTTGAATACCGTGGTTATGGCTGTGCGGACCCTCAACCATCTTTTATCTAGGTCCTCTCCGTTGTCTCGCCTGCCACGTCCGTTTCTGTTCTGTCGATCTACTACATTGACCTTCGCTGAGGTCTTCTTCTCTAGTACTGTGGTCGCCCCAGATTTTGCTTTGGCACGTGCGCCATCCTCTTCTACCCTGATGTGCTGATGCACTCTTTCCATCAAGGCTTCCATGGTGAGGGGTGGCATTAGGGGTGTGCATAATACCGCCGAAACCGCCGAAACCGCACCGAGCCGCACCGCCAAGGAAAATTCGTTATTATTTGGCAATCGAACCGCCGGTTTTTGGTAAGAAAAATGGCAAATTCTAGTGACACTTTTATTAATCCGCCGGTTTCTATTTTTCTTCCAAACCGCACCGACCCGCACCGCTATTAAATCATGTTTTATAAGATTCTAAAAATTCTTTTTTACTTAAGTTTGCTTGTTGTTCTATACCTTAGAATATAATATTACATTACTGCTCGAGGGGAATTCAAGATGTCAGTAATCCAAAATAAAGTTGGATTCCAATTCACTTTTCAATCTTTTTTTTTTCTGGCCATGTTGCAAACTTGCATCAGCTCACTTTTCAATCTAAATACTTTTCAACAGTAAACATTTTCAATATATTATAAACCCTGAATGATATTAATTTTATGTATTGTATTTGATCATTGTAGCTTCCACAGATACTTGTAATGAACTGATGGCATAGTCGTTGATATTATCATGTTGTTGCTACACTTGCTGCATCAGAAGAAAGTTTCGCAAGATGCTTAACATCATGATATCTCTCATCTTTTTTTTACTCTTTGATTTAAGTTTTGTAATTTGAATTATATTTTTTATAAACCGCCAATCCGCCCGAACCGCCAAGGCAAATCTGCCATTATTTGCCAACCGAACCGTCGATTTTTGATAAGGAAAATGGCAAATTCTAATGACACTTTTATCAATCCGCCACCCGCCATACAGTTTCTATTTTTCTCTCAAACCGCATCGACCCGCACCGCGCACACCCCTAGGTGGCATCATGGTGATTGAGTCCCTTAGTCTGTTCCCGACTGGAAGGCCTCTTTTATACTGTGCAATGGCGAGATTGGTGGGGCAGTCCCCAATCTGATTGAATGTCTCCTAATAGCGACTATTGTAGGATCTTAGGGTTTCTTTATCGCCCATGTCGATGGAGAGCAATTGGTCAATCTCCACCGGGGTTTTAGTGTTCGTTCGGAACCTTGTTACGACGGCCTCTGCCAATTGTTCCCAAGAGGCTATGCTGCCTTCTGGAAGTTTCTCGAACCAAGTTAAGCCTAGGTCGCCAAGGCTAGATGGGAAGAGTATGCACATTAGGGCGCCTGTATACAGCCATGACCTGGCGAAAGTGGCTCAAGTGTGAGTAGGGATCCGTCTTCCTTTCATATGTAGTGAATTTGGGCTGAAGGAAGCCTGATGGTAGGGGCGCGTTTTCAATTGCCGGAACAAACGGCGAAGTCTGCAACCTTGCTAATGCTTTGTCCGTTGGTTCGTAGGCAGGGCGCGATATTGGCATTCCAACCTCGACGCTTCCATGCATCCGAGGAGCCAACTGCTATAAGGTTGAAACTCTGTGTGGATCCCGTGCCCTGGCATCCTCCTTGCATCGTGCTTTTTCTTCGAGCACGGTTCGTAAGTCGGATGATCTGGGTAACTCCGTTTGTCTAGATCTAGTTTGGTGCGTATGTGAGGGCCAGTACGTGCTTCCTTCAGTGTATGATCTTTCAGATCTCATCCTCTCAGACCTGGAGTGACGAGTTCTGGAAGACCAGGATTGAGTATCGCCTATCCTGAGGCTTCTACTCTCTCCTTGTGAGGGTGTGATATTCCTACTACGAATTTCTGAGTGGCGAGGGGGCGTCTTATTTTTGTGCCCCTCTCCTGTCGCCACTTATTTTCTCTTCATTTGGCGCTTTAAGGCCTCCATGTCCGCCACCATCTTCCTTATCAATTTGTCTTGCTCCTTTACGCGATCTTCCAGAGCTTGAGGATTAATCCTCCGTCTTTGCCTGTCAGGACTTTGCGAGTGAGATTGACGGGGGCTGTGAGTCCGTCTTCCCCTAGTATCTCTCCTGGGGTTATGTCGTTGGGGCTCCAAATCTGCCATGGGAGGGATAGAAGGTAATCCTTCACGCCTTGCTCCCCCATCTGGAGTTTGCCCGTCGATCGCGGAAAGTGGCAATTCTTCAATGTGCGCCATTGTTTGTAAAGAGGAGAAGCTTTAGTCAAGAGGTTCTGTTCTGTCTGCAATTCCCACAGACAGCGCCAATTGTACGGGAAAGAAATAAACCTTATCATATAATCCTGTTGATCAAGTCTGCTCTCCTCCGTACGTCGACGCTTTATCACCTGAAAACACAAACGTGAGCTAGCCGGCGAGTGTGTGCCGGAAACCCCTCCGATGCCTAAGTCAGAAAGCTTGACAAATAGACAAAAGCTCTGTGCATTCAAAGAGCAAAGTCGTGTGTTTCCCCTCCAAAGGTGATGTTTGTGAGCTTTTATAGGTTTTGTGTGGCACAATCCTAGTAGGACTTTTATTCCTCCATGCAGAGTCCTCCTAAGATTCATACTCCTGAAGGATAATGCTTATCCTTTAACACCCCCCTCACTGCTTAAACCAAGTGAGATGGTTTTATCATGGCCAAACTCCAATATGACCGAAGTAAATATGTTTATGTACAGTCGAAGAGTAAGCCGAACTAACTCTTCCTTTTATCGCTCTTACAGCGGCTCCTTATGCATAACCCAAGGCGTGGTTAGACCGAACTAATATTTTGAGACCGGTGTAACTCCAAGACCGGTCTAATTCCAAGGAACCTTTTGACCGATCTAACTTCGATCTTCTACTGGACCGGTCTAGCTTCACGTCCTTAGGACCGGACTAACTCCAAAATATCGCACGACCGGAGTATCTTACATGGCCATTTCACTTCGGCCCTTTATACTGTGGCTCATAACGGCCCATCACCTAGCTCGGCCCAATTTGCACATAAATTACCCTCTCAACTGGTATATTCTATTTGATATCTTTTAAATATAAACGATTCAGATTGTCAAATTAGTCCCTAAAATGGGCCCAACAAGGTGTGCAACAGTTGTTGCTGCGCACTATATATATGTGGACTAAAGGGTTGTTAGTCCTATTGAAAGGTAATGTAAAGAACATGAGAAGTAAGGAAAGAGCCGGTGTTAGGATTTTTCAATTATGAAACCATTATTTGATTGTGAGATTATACGGTACGTGTTTAAATATATTTTAATTGTTTAGTTGAATTAAATTATTATGATATTTTAATTATTAATTTATAAATCCAGTAAATCTTACACTAGATACCAAAGTCTAAACTTGATTTCTTTCAAATTGATTTAGCTCTTGCATGGCCAAAACCTAACTTTCATAATTCGACTTCTAGACATTTTTTTTGATTTAATTTGAGAGAGAAAAGTCAAGTTATCACAAATGTTTCTAATAAATGAGTTAGTTTTTATATCTTGTGTAACATCTCCAATAATTGGATCTTTGGGATGACTATTAGCATACTCCATTCCTTCAGTAAATCAAGAGTGCTTTCCTTTGGATCATTTGCTCCTTTAGTAACCTCATTTGATGTGCCTTCGTTGTTTGAGTTGGATGGACCCATTTCATTTCCCTTGATGTGGATACTCACCCTTCTTTGTTCAACATCTATAATGTCGCCATTCACGACAATCCTGGAAGTGTTCGTAGTAGATTTATCAAATACAATATGTACAGATTCTTCAATAACTAGAACTTTTTTTATTAAAATTTTTTTATTAGAATTTTAATAGTTAATAAAAATTGCTTCATTCGATCTAATATCAAATTTACTGAAATTATCTTTGTTATTATTTAAACAATGCACTTGCATCTAAAGGCATGAAAATAATTAATATTTTGTTTTCTACCTTTCCAAAGCTCATATGATTTTTTTTAAGAATGATTCTAATCATAACACGGTTAATAACATAAAAGCAGTGTTAACTGCTTTGGTTCAAAAATATCTTGGTAAAAAGACATGGTTCTAACCATCTTTTTAGGAGTCCTATTTTTTTCTTCTTTCAATCACTTTGTTTTGTTGAGTTGTTCTAATAAAAGCCGAGAAGTTATGGTCTATTCGCAAATCATCACAATAAATTTCAAAATCTTTATTATCAAATTCTCTACCATGGTAATTTCTTACACTTGAAATGATAAAACTTTTTCTATTTTGAATTTTCTAGTACATGTTACCTATTTTTATAGTATATGACTTTGATGTAGCAAAAACAATTTTAATATTTGTAAATCTCGCAATGGCACAAATCTATATAATAGTGACTAAATGCGAGTATCAATTCATTGGGTCTGTAAAATTACTATGAATTTCAGAAACCAATTCTAAATTAATTCAATAAGGATTTTAGATGAAAGAAACTAAATTAATTGAGATCTTAAATAATCTAAAGCAATGTAAAATTAGGATTAAAGTTGAAAGAGAAGATCTTAGGGTGATTGAATTCACCACCAATCTCCTAACTATGGCTTATTAATTCACTTCAAGAGAAATCAATATTATGATGATAATGATGTATTGTGACTACAAGACCTAGTAACATCGCCAAGAAAATTCATATATTCAAACTATGGGCATGAATCATCATCGGTTGGCACAAAACGTCTATGTTAAACTACAGTCATAGGCATGCCTTGTGTTCCTTAGGTATGACTCATCTGACAATTTCAATATATGCAGAAGAACCAGCATTGTATAAATTTGTATTTAATATCACAGGAATTAAATACATATAAAGTTGAAATAAGAACTTGATTGCATAAAAACTCTGAAAAAGTTACACAATCATCATCATATTACATCAATCTCAAGAAGGAATATAAAACCCTAGTTACTTGATTGGGCTTTCATCAAACCTTAAGATGGAGAGTTTAGCCGATCATGGTTGCGGAAGAAATCTCCATGTTGAGTGATGATTCCATCTTTGCTCCACTCTTGATTTCACTCTTGAATCCCTTTCTCTCCTCTTGTTCTTTTCTCAAAACCAAGTTTCAAAAATGCCCTTTCCAAATAACCCAACCCTGCCTTTTGTCTTGAACATAACCCTAAAATTAGGAAAAATTCAGAATACACTGTGCTCGAGCACATCACGTATGTGCTCGAGCACACATGCGTATAATATTTTTCATTCAACAACTCAAGTTCTCAAGCACTCAGACCCTGTGCTCGAGCACAAAATGGAGACTTACTTGCTCTTTTTTAGTTTTCAGCACTTCTTTTCCTTAACTTGATTTGGACTTCAATGCATGTTTCCTCAAGCTCTCAAAAGCTCCAAAATAATAGTCATTTAGCATCACAAGCTTGAATACCTACAATGAACAAAAATGCATTAGAATACATCAAGCAATTAGAATTCAACACTTTTGTAGTCCTTGAGCAAAGCAAAGCAAAGCAAAAAATAATAATAATAATAATAATAATAATAATAATAATAATAATAATAATAATAATAATAATAATAATAATAACAATAATAATAATAAATAAATAAAGTAAAATATCTACAGAGAACAAAAATGCATTAGAATACATCAAGTAATTAGAATTCAAGGATTAACAAGTGCACATTAGGGGGCCTAAATGTAAATATTCAAGAACTTATGACACCTCTAGCTTACACTTTGCTAGTCCTCGAGCAAAGCCAAAAATAATAATAATAATAATAATAATAATAATAATAATAATAATAATAATAATAATAATAATAATAATAATAATAAAAGAAATAAATAAATAAATAAAAGAAGAAAGTAAACTACAATTAATTACAACTAAGAACTCTATAACCATTTTCGTAGGACTCACGATTACATTTATCACATGCAACAAGGCTTTAAACCCCTAGGTTACCAATAGTGGACGAGTTGTAGTCTCGCGAGAATTTTCAGAAAATAATACGCACAAACATTAACGCTCCCCTCAACTTAGAATTTATGTACTCCAATAGCCAAGTGCAATGAACACAATAGCACAAATGGAAGCATTATTGAAAGCATACTCAACCAAGCCAATGCAAAATTACTGCTAGCCAACCAGTAATCCCAAAGTACTCATAATCAGGTGAAGACAAATATGTAGACAGTGCAACCGCAATACTCAAATTTCAAGAACATTTAGAATTGACTTTCATTTGGACTATGCTTCAACTTAAAATCTCACTAGGTAGATCACTCAACAATAGAAGCTCTCAGAGATTGGCACATATTTATTCTCACTCATGTGGGGTGGATCAATGAGTATCAAAAGCAAATAATTCCAAAGGCAAATATCAACACACGCTACTCATGACAAAAATAGATAGTCTCATGGAATGAATATCAAATAGTATGAAAAATAAACTAAGCACTAATAGACTGTCACTTCTATTCACCTCTTCAACTATCAAACAGTATCACTCTGGGGTTAGTTAGGGCTTTCATTTGGTTGTAATGTCGGTTGGGGTCATAAAAGATAGTAATGGGGTTTGACAAGTGACAATCTAAACATTCAGTTCATCACTTCCCTATCTCCACTTTCAACTCTCTTACATCCATAGATAACCTTCAAGAGAAAGATCTTTTGGTTTGTTTGTTTGTTTGCTTGTTTGTTTTTTTTTTTTTTTTTTTTTTTGGAATAACAATACAAAAGCAAATAACTGAGCAGTTCACACTTTCTCAACTTCTTTCCTTCTGAAATCTAACACCTTACTTCCCTTGATGATTGTCAACTATTTCTCGAAATGTACAAGCTTAACAAGAAATGGGTTTGGCATGAAGGCTCAACTTGGTTCCAAAAGGTAATAAGTGATTGGAGTGAACACAAAGAAAAAGTAATGGCTCATAGTAGCAAAAATGGCCTAGTTTCATTCCCCAAAAGTAAACACTATTCTCTAATCCATAAAGTGAACAAATTTACAGGTGCTAGTGAAAGTGATTATTCTTAGCATTCAACCAATATGAAGAAACAATGAGACCAACAACAACTTAGCGCGTTTATGAATGAAATCCATGCAGTAAATCTATGCAAGATAACCTCCATATAGAAAAGAATGTCTCAACATTGCACATGGGTTACAAGTCTCTATTATCATTCTCTAGATTATCAAGTCAAAATGCCTATATTTACCCCCCAAAAAAAGTCAAAATGCCTATCAATCTAAACACGCGAGTCACAATATCCACAATATCAATCCAACTTTAAAATGAGCACAAAAGGACACTAGTTAAGTCAACAGTTCAGAAATATTCAACTAAGTTCATATGATAACAACAATGCACAGCCTTGGCTCATTCAATTCATTGCATAACTTATGGAGTACATCAAATGCATTGCATAACTTATGGAGTACATCAAATGCTCAACCAAATAAATAAAGAAATAAATAAATTCAAATTCTCTTTCCACATCTTAAAGTCCACATTCTCTATAACGAGGTAAAATAACATAAACATAACAAGAATGAAGGAGATATATCACTTCGAAGAATCGACAAGTACACATAAGCAAATAAAGGCAGCAAAGATGCGCTCCAACATAGAAACCAAGGGGTACCTACACAAATTAGTGGCACAAGGAAGCCCACAAAAGACATACACAAAGAAATGTATAACGGTTCTAGTTTAGACCCGATCTTTTTCATGTTCTTAGATCTAGAGTTTCGTATCTTTAATTGTTATTTATTCCCTTTTTATCTTATTGTTAGTTGAGCTTGATTGTTTAGAGTTATTGGTTAGTTGAGCTTGATCATTTCTTGTTCGCTCGAGCGATGCTTTGGTCACTCGAGTAGTCCCTGAGATCTCCCAGTATTTTTGTATGTCTGTAAAACTTTTGGGAGTATTGTGATCTTTGCTTGAGCTGTCTTTTCTTCACTCAAACGGTATTTTGTAGGTCTAAACTTCTTGGAGGAGGTTATTATGCGCTTGAGTGGTGCTTTGGTCACTCGAGTGGTGTCACGTATTGTGTCTGATGCTTAAGCGGTTGTTTGGTCGCTTAAGCGGTCTGTGCGTATATCAGATCGGGAAGAATCTATTTTCAGTTAATTTTTCAATCTATTTTTAGTTAATTTTTCATTTCTCTCAGATAACAAAGTTACATTTTTGACAAATCTTAAGAGGTATTAACACAAGGTCTCAAAAGTGACACAAAATTAGGTATAGGTTCATTATATATATATATATATATATATATAAGTAAGTAATAATTACAGAGTTGCAATTTTAATTACAAAACAAAGTTTGATAACTACTAGATTCCGAAAAGATGAAAACATTGATGGACTTACAACAAAACAACTTCTAATTTTGTCTATGATAGCTATGGTTCCTCGTCAGCCAGTAGGTTTATTTCTAAATTGACCTTGACCTGTTGGTCTTTTGAAGAAAGGAAAGAAGTTGCAGTGGGATGATCGATGTCAGTTTGCCTTCGAGCAAGTTAAGTAGTATTTGTAGAATCCGTCTATGTTATTGCCACGTGAGCTAGGAAAACCGCTAATTCTGTACTTATCAGTGATCGAATCAACCATGAGATGTATGCTTGTGGAAGAGTCAGATGAGAAAATAGAGAAGGCCATCTACTACTTAAGTGAAAAAATGCTTGAATATGAGACCCGTTATACTCTTTGGAAAAAGCTTGCTTATCTTTGGTTTGGGCCACTAGGAAGTTGAGACATTACCAATTAGCTCACTCGGTAATTTTGGTTTCAAGATTAGACCCCATCAAATATCTCTTTGAGAAACCAAAGCTTACCCGTAGGATAGCTCGTTGGTTGCTCTTGCTTTTTGAATTCGACCTCAAGTATGTCAATCGAGTCTATCAAAGGAAGGGCCGAAGTAAAATTTTTTGCTGATCACCCAATAGAAGGAGAAGAAGATGTGGAGTATTCATTTCTAGATGAGGAGGTCATGCAGATGGAAGAAGACACTTGGAAGTTGTACTTTGATGGAGCAAAAAATCAATTTTGCTATGGGATAGGCGTGTTGCTCATAGTGCTAGATGATTCCCATATCTCTTTACCTTTCAAACTCCAATTCAGGGTATCCAATAACCAAGCAGAGTATAAGGCGTGCATTGCTAGATTGGAAGTAGCCCTAGAACTAGGGTGTCAAAACCCAACCCTCGCCCCAAGGGATTAGCGTAGTGACCAGTTAGTAATTCTAAGATTACCCAAGGCCTCATATGCTAAAACAGTGGCTAAAACAAATCATGTTAAGAGCATAAAAAAGGTAGGAAAGAACAAGGAAATGCAAAGCTAATGAACAAGGGCAAGGAGAGGTGGCTAACCCCTCCATTTCGAGACCTCAAACCATGTTTTTTAGTTTTTTTTAAACTTTGAAAATCAGTTTAAAAGGCAAGGAAAAAAGCGTAAAACATAGGTGTGAGCTCTGAAGTAGAGTGCAAGAAAGGGTGTTTACCCTCTCTATCCTTTGGTAGCTATTCAAACCTAAGTTCTAACACTTAAAATAGGATCAAAACAATACAAAAATACTAGAAAGAGATAGAGAAAGACAAAAATGAAAGCAATAGAAAGGTGGTAAGCTTATACCTTTTAAAGAAGGTAAGCTCTTGTTTGTGAACCAAATTTGGTCCAAGCACACTCTCAAGCTTGAATTGTGACTCACAAAGCTCAACCAAGGTCCTAAGGCTTTATCCTAAGGTTGTCTATGGTGTATAGATATGGTGTAAGGATGATCAAATATCTTAAAGGTAGCTTGCACAAGAAGAAGGGGCTCTCAACTATGTTTTTACTTCTTTGAAAAATTTCCAATCTCTAACATTGAGATATATGTTCGTATTTATAGAATTTGAGCAAAAATAGGTCGAAAAAGAAAAGAAGAGAAAACGTTTTGTACTCTGTTTAAATCCATTCAATTTGTTTAAACCATAGGTGTTTAAGATTCGTAATTTGTTGAATTCAAATTTTATTAATTCGTACTTGGGTAGTTTATTAATTTTGTTTTGTTTAAAGTTGTTTCGAAGTTGTAATTATTTCGTTACTCGCTTCGTTAACTCATGCTTTGGTCCATTATCTCGTTGTTTTGGGAATTTGGAATGTGCTCCAATATGCAAGTTAAGTCTATTTTCAAAATTGGCAAACTTGCTCTTAAACTTTGCTAATTGGAGCCTGGTTTTGGATTTGTGTGTTTCTTTTGAATTGTGGAAACTCGTGTTTATGCTTTGTACTGTTATCTTCGTGGATGTCATCGCTTCGCTTTTCGAGGCCTTCCTAGGGATGAGATAATCTCACTCTATTCTGAAGTTGTTTGCTTCTTCATTGACTTGACCCTCTCCTCTCGCGTGAGATGCGTTAAGATTGTTTTTCTTGGTTAAAAACAGTAGGTGCTCCTGTTTGTTCACACCATCCCTCCTCCTTTCGCGTGAGACGTGTTAGGATTGTTCAACTCGATTAAAATATAGCATGTGCGCTTGTTTGTTCGCACCACCTTTCCTCCTTTTGCGTGTGACACGTTAGAATTGTTCAAGCCGGTTAAAAATAGCAGGTGGGCCTGTTTGTTTACACCACCCTTCCTCCTTTCGCGTGAGACGTGTTAGGATTGTTCAAGCTGGTTAAAAACAGTAAGTGCACCTATTTGTTCACACCACCCTTCCTTTTTTCACGTGAGACGCATTAGGATTGTTCAAGCCGGTTAAAAATAGCAAGTGCCCCTGTCTGTTCACACCTCCCCTCCTTCTTTCGCGTGAGAGACGTTAGGATTATTTTCCTCTGTTAAAAACAGCAAGTACGCTTGATTGTTCACACTACCTTTCCTCTTTTCGCGTGAAATGCGTTAGGATTTCGAGTTCCTCGGTTAAAACCTTGGGTGCGCCTGGTGTTTACATCGCCCTTCACCTTTCCTGCGTGAGACGTAGTTAGGCTGGCGTCTTTCCTGCATGGGACATGGTTTGGTTAGCACTCTCTTTGTCCCTGTGTTTGTTTATTTACCTCTTTTCGTGTGAGACGCGACTTGAGTTGTTTTGCTTTTGTTTAGACGTTGTATACCTGCTTTTGTTTATAGCATTATTTCGTCGCTTGTTATTTACGTTCTTGTTTCATTGCATTGTTTCATTGCATGATCACAAGTTATGTTTCTTGCATACCTTGCCCTTGAACTACGCTAGTTTGATTCCTTGCAAAGGAATACGTAGGCAACCTTCGGGTTCAACCTTTGGCAATTGTATTTTGCTTTATTTTCTTACCTAAGTCTCACAGCCTCATTAAATGGGTCGTCTCTGGGCTTTGACATTCACTCACATCATTCCATGACTTCGAGTTTTGTCAGAGAGGGGCGACTGTAGACACCCCATTTTTGACGACCCGCAAGACTTGGACACTTTGTCCTCGGCACTCAATTATGAAGTTATGTTGATTGTGATTCGAATTCTCAACGACGGAACGTAAGCTCGCGCTCCAAAACCACTTCCAAACCCTTGATATTCATACTATTCTTACCCTAGAAATTCATTTTTGACCATTATGCCACCTTACATTGAGTTTAAAACAGTGGAACAAGGGAGAGCATTGGGAGCCAGCTGTACTACATTGGGAGCCGGCCGGCTCTCGTTAGCGAGAAACATTGTTCTGGACGGAAATGGGCCAGTTGTCCATTTTTTAAGATATTTTCGACCTATTTTTGTTCAAATTCTATAAATACGAACATATATCTCAGTGTTAGAGGTTGGAAAATTTTCAAAGTAGCAAAAACATAGTTGAGAGCCCTTTCTTCTTGTGCAAGCTACCTTTGAGATATTTGATCACCCTTACACCATATCTATACACCATAGACAACCTTAAGGCAAAGCCTTAGGACCTTGGTTGAGCTTTGTGAGTCATAATTCAAGTTTGAGAGTGTGCTTGGACCAAGTTTGGTTCGCAAACAAGAACTTACCTTCTTCAAGCGGTATAACCTTACCACCTTTCTATTGCTTTCATTTCTATCTTTCTCTATCTCTTTCTAGTTTTTTTTTATTGTTTTGATCATATTTTAAGTGTTAGAACTTGGGTTTGAATAGCTACCAAAGGATAGAGAGAGTTAACACCCTTTCTTGCACTCTACTTCACAGCTCACACCCATGTGTTTACACTCATTTCCTTGCCTTTTAAACTGTTTTTTAGAGTTTAACAAAGGCTAAAAAACATGATTTGAGGTCTCGAAATAGAGGGGTTAGCCACCTCTCCTTGCTCTTGTTCATTAGCTTTGCATTTCCTTGTTCATTCCTACCTTTTTTATGCTCTTAGCATGATTTTTTAGCCATTGTTTTAGCATTTAGGGGAATGAAAATCAGTAAACCATAGCGAATATCCCAAAATTTAATATGTATGTCCTTATTAATAATTTTTCGTTATTAATAAATTTACATTAAAATATAGTAAGAACTAAAATTTAAAAAATTTAATTGGACATACTTAATTATTATTTGGGTGCAAATAGAATCACCCACTCCTCTCTCTTATCTGGTCTGGTCAAGTGAAGTAGTTAATTGGGCTCCATTTTTCTAGGGAATATAGATTTGAGAAAAATACACTTGAGTCCCATAAATTTAAAAAAGGGTAAATTGCACCTATATCTCCTGAGGTTTCACACTAATACAATCATATCTTTCTAGTTTTTGAAATTATATTCCCCCTCTAGGATTTACAATCACATTACAAACATCTTCTTCTATTAGCTGACCATCAAGTTAACTAATAGATTTAGCTTAAGTCATCAATTAACTTGTTTAAAATGCTAGAAATACACCCTCAAATAATTAGAGAGAAGCTATTGGTTGAAGGTATCACCTTCTTAAAAAAAAAAAAAAAAAAAAAAAAAACCCTCAGTTCCTTCATCTCCATCCACTGTCTCCACTTATGCTCACATTGACTTTCCAGTGCTAACCCACTTCCAACTATATTTCCTTCCCATCCCATCTTTACCCCCTACCATGAACGATGACCACTAGTCCATTTTCTTCTCCCACTCCCTCTTCCCTTTCATGAACAATAATAATGGTGCAATCCCACCCCACGAATTGATTTTACAAGTTGCACTGTTATGATATATATTGTAAATCCACCACTTTGATATTCATACTATAAGAAAATAATAAATAATACACAGCGGAAATAAACAGATTCAGGAATACCTTTTATACTTAAACTGAATTCATTGATCATAAGGGTGAATCACATGCCTCCATTGATATTTTTGAATAATTCCCAACAGTGGAGTAGAACTACTAGAGAGCTACTCACTCTGTTCACAGTACAAAGACATAGTTCTGTGTTTCTATGAAATAAAATAAAATAAAATAAAAATAAAAATAAGAGATAAGATACAAGAGACTAGTCAAATACTGTTCAATTAACCCTCACCATATAATACGTATATTATATAAAAGTGTTATAACCACCCACAACTCTATCTCCTAAAGAGATGAGGTAGTGGGTCATTCACATTTATCCCCAGGATAAGTTAATCCAAGTCCACTTTGACTGGGTCTCTCCTTATGGGTCTCGGGTCTCCCACTCGAACATGCGTTGGCATGACACTGCGCTTCCTTTATCTCAATCAATCCATCAAACACGATCATACTAGCCAATGGACTGTGCGACCGCTAAAAACATCTGCATGTAGGAGCTCTACACTAGAAACTCAAAAAAATCAGCATAGAGACATCAACCTAATGATAAAAATAGTGTCTCACATACCCCAAACTCATCCAATTACACCGGTCCAAAAACATCTCTAATAACTGAAAAGAGCATATTTGACCCTCTCCAATATTGCAATACATTCACACTCAATCCACCTCTCATACAGAGCAATGTGAGTGGCCAACAGTGAATATACAATAGAGGTGTAATACTAGATGATATTTCCTTCGCCCTTATGCTATTTGGTTTAGGATTGACCACTTTTCCAGTGATATCCCTTAAAGCTGAATCATATATGACCGTAGGCAATATACAAAAATAAGCAAAACATCATCCCTTTACCTTATGACATAGTCAAAGGTCACAAAAGGGTACAAAAGTAAAATTCATATCAATAATGACATGTAAGACTCACACGGTGATGAAGCAGGGATCCATTATCTCACCTCATTACTCGGTTGCCAAGCATATGTAGTATGAATATATGTTATAGTGAAGTAACTCTTCCAAAGAGTGATGTCATATTCAATACACCGTACAGAACTTAGTCTAGTCACTCTTAAGCGCCTGACTCGAATTCTCTATTTGCTTGCCTTCCAGATGCCAAATGCGATCTTACATCTAGCTAATCATAACAGACAATTCATAGGGAGTAGGCACCAACATCTATGTTTGGTGTTCAATATGACCTCATCTTGGCTCCAACCAAGGCGACATACATAGTGAATAAGCTCCAAATAAAATAAACCACTAGTCTCATCATTGCTCGCTCCCAAGCGCTAAGGATGATTGCTCGTATAAGTGAGCTAATCTTTCCTACTGACATCATCATCTACTAATCATTATGCCGCATACCATAATAGCATCAATATCCCATAATATAAAAAATAAGCAATCGATTGAAAAACATAACAACCACAATTTGCACAATTGTAGATTCTAAACATGTACCCTATAAGTGCCTCTTGCGATAAGCATATACAACAGATTCCACCATGTGAACCTCACATAAAGTGGTTCACGATCACTATCTCTTTGCACAATTACCTCTCTAAAGATATTTTGGTGACTAATTTGTCTTTATCCAAGGTGTGCCCAACTAGTGAATTGAACGTTACAAGGGGAAATTTATACATTACCAGTAGAGCATTTTATCCATAGTCTAATAAGCAAGGTCAAGGCCTAAACGACTCAATTGACCATCTACAACAGGTAACACTCATCATGTTGAATACACTCACATAGTATACTTATGGCTCCTCTAACAAAATGTCAAGGAATACAGGTCATTTATTTCTCTCTCAGACAATCTGAGGATTCACTCAATAGTTAAGACTTTAGCTTATATCGACAAGTAAGTCAATAGGTTTGTAATTTTGCATCTAACATCATTTTAGGATATTATGTAAGTCATCAAAGACAAATCGAGAATCCTCCTAGAATAATCCCTAAGGATAATATATTCGATCACTTAAATTGCATAACCCATATCTATCATGTCTAAAATAGAGGACTGCCAACCCTAGGTCGCGACAACCTTATAAGTTCTTGGCTCAAACTAACTAAGTGGTCTTCATCAATCATCGTTGATCACACCTCAGTGGTCTTCATCAATCATCGTTGACCCATCATGGCTCAAAGAAATTTAAGAACCACTAATTGGATAACTACTTTAGGTCGTAAAAGATTTAGTGAAACTAGAAATCTTTTGCACTCCTAACTTTTCATCATAAAAGTATAACGTAAATCCCTACGGAGCTACTTATCCTATTCTTTAATGAGAAGTTGGGTCGCAATGTCCACAAAATAAAGTTCTGAACTCATGTCAATCATAGCCTAAATCAAAGTAAACCTCACTCCCAGGAGGAAGTCTTTTAATAGTCTTCACCTTCCTTGATGGTGCGACTTTTAGCATCTATCGAGCCTTATGCCTCTAAAAATGACTATCCAAATCATGTATAGCTTTATAACGATTTCACATCATAGTGAAAAGTCAACCAAATCCTTGAAATGGTTAATCTTCAAAGATTTCGTCTTAAAATGCGCAACATTGATCAGCTTTCTAAAAATAGAGGACTAGAGAGCTTTTGGCACTAGGCTCTTTATCATCTTACTCTCAATCAAGCAGTGATGACATGAAAATTTTTCACATTTGCTACTGTGCAACTAAGAATGTAGAGTATTTTTCTCGAATGGAGTAATTCACTAGTAGGCACATCGCTCCTATTGTCCCTAGGATATTGAAAATTTCTTTCCATTCTCAACTAGGCTACATAAAGCGTCATACTTAGAATTCTCTATCTTCTAGAGTTCCAAAACTCTATTCATGTCACTGTTGCTAAGAAAACTTTATGTGACTTAGTTACACTCCCAAAAAGCTGCTCACCTATAAGCACATGACCCGAAGGGTTTTCATGACAATGTAAAATAATGCGCCACATGACCCTAAGTGTGTACAAGACAACATACAAGCTTGATGGTTACAAATCGCCCAAAATTGTCTCTCCGCCAATCCAGTACTGAAATGGAGTGTAAAATCTTGATATGGAGAGCACTTAGTTAGGGACATAGGTAACAAACTAGAGCCCAATTCTCAATTGGAAAGCATTTTGTGCCATCATCCACCTAACATAAACAATAATTAATACATTATCTCTGCTATACCATTGTGTTGCTGAGTACTAGGAATAATCAATTTTCTAAGCATTCTTTTCTCTTCACAAAGTTTTTTAAAACACAACTCAAATAGATACTTGCTACCTCAGTCAAAACTAAGAGCACAAAATCTCTTATCTAATTGATCTCAACCTCATATGTGCAATGTCAAAAATCATCTCAAAACTTTTGAGTTATGAGAGATCAAATAATCTTGACTAAAATGCGTATTGTGATTTATAAATGTGACAAGATTGGAGCTAGCTATCATGTCCTTACACAAATCGAGTCAAAAACATTATAGTGGACTAAATGCGTTAATACAGATGCCCTTTTGTGGTTTTCCAACTTACATGTACGCAGCCATTGCGAACAAAGTTACACATTCACATGAGAGCAAGATGCCACAAGTGAGTGGGCCCAGGAGGGCCTACTTAAACCATTCATATCATCCTCTCGTCCATGTTATTAAGTACAACAAGCTATCGGTTCATGACCAATGTCATAAACTAATTCCAATCATCTTAATATATGAGTTCTCGACCAACTCGGTAATGACTCATGACCAACTCATGTTCACTAGATCATAAAAAGATGTCATGGAGATATCAAGTGCACCTAAATCACAAATTTAACTAGTAAACCTTCAAGTCAATTTTATACTCCATACTGTAGACGTCCCCGAACGTCCCGGGAAAATCTCGTTTTGTTTGTTGGGCTCACTACAGTTCGGACTCAAATGTCACGGTTCTGAATCTAATCTCGCAAAGTGCAATGCAAGACTGATAAATCACCAAAGAGTCCAAATCCGGCAAATCGTTTTGAAAAACTGATTTTTAGAAAGAAATGCCCAACATGGACTGCTTTGCCAGATACAGAGTCGCCACCTAAATATTTTATTTTGGGAGAATTTAAGAAACCCTGACTCGTGCCTAAGGCCACGTGTCCGTCATCACCAAAGTTGTCTTGGCTCGGGAACTTGGGTACGATTGGGGAAGGTCATGCAGTGAGCACCCCCGCTCGCCCGATCAAATATCGGCCACAACTAAACATGATATCTTGTTTTTGAAAACAAATGCGTTTTTATTCCAGTTTATTAGCCTAGAATTACTATGTGATGCACACAACATACAAGTATAGACTGGATCGTCTAAGTTGGAACAAAACATCTCATGTATGTTTTGGAAAACGGTATGCTACTCGCAAGCAGGCTAAAGTACGGATTTTGCCACCCTCAAGTGGGCTTAGAAAACATGGTGATTTGCCACTCTCAAGTGGACTTAAAACTCGCAATCGATGAATTGTTCCAATTTAAATAATCCAACCTTCACTCACAGGCATTCAGGCAAGTATATCACATAAGCAGTTAGCCTCATGGCAAGCATGCTATCATGGCAGTCACTCACACATATGCAAGGATGCTAAAGCATAAACACTCACCGAGTACTCCGAGCCAAAGAAAGAAGCTAATTAGAAATCATGCATGAATCCTAACTTATGCTGGGATGACTAATGCAACACATGCAGGATGAAACTAAGATAGGCTCGGCTATTCTAAAATGGCATATGAGATGTTACAGATAACACGTATTCAACTTGGAATTGAAATACAATGCAATTAGTATGATGCGCCGAGCCTGGTGCATGCAAGACAGATGAATGGATGCAATCATGCGAGCATAAGGATGCTAATTGAAACATGCCCTAAAACTAACCATCATAAGCTGATAAATAAAAGAGAGAAAGACGTGGGGTTGGAAGACATGCATCACACACACGCACACTTATTACAATAATTGGTCCTCTCGACGGAGGGTCCGAATAAATAATACAACACCAACTAGCTAATCTAAGCTAATCTAATTAAGCTAGTTACTATACAACCAAAATGAATAATAAATTATAGCTAATTATTACACAACTCTAATTAATTAACAAACTAACTAAGTAAGCGATTAAACTAGCATGCAAACTACATGAATGTGGATTGCCTTAGCTCTGCCTTGAATGATAAAAGATGCATGCATGCTGGAGTCGCCTTGTCGGGAAATCCATCGTGATGCCCCAACTCACCTTTGTTTGCAATTGATCTCAGAAACTTGCACAAAGCTCTAGAGAGATGAAACTCCACCCTAGGAATCTGTGGGAAGGCTGCCGACCAGCTTAGGGGCCTGGGAGACCACCTGCCGACCACCTTTTGTGGTGGAAACCAAAGAAGGTGGTCGGCCTGCCAGAAAACCTGGTCAGCCGACCAGTTTCTCCTGGATTCTATTTTTCTACAATAAAGGGGAACAGAGAGGCACGACAAGGTATTTGCAACACATGTGTGCATGGCCACTCTCTCCGTCATTGCATAAGCTCTTGGGAGTGTAGTCCTCGACCCTCGGGCAACCAATCACGCATTTCGATGCATGATGGCCGAGGAGTCAAATTGCACGACTCAATGTGAAATGAATGCACATATTAACACCTAAAGCCAACAACCCCGTCATGGGTAGTCAAGAATGTCGGCGATCGGGAATTGAGGCGTGTTTTATCACTTCAAGTATGAAACGTCCCTCGCTTTCCGTGTTCGGACTAACTCCTATTCCAAACACAATGCAACACATAACATGGCATGCACAAATCCAACTCTAGATATGCAACCTAATGCTATGCAACTAAGTGATGCAAACATGCAAAGGATGACATGCAAACATGCAATTCAAGGGACAAGAGTGCAACAACATGACCAAACCACCAATGCCAATAGCATGCATACTTAATGCAAAACAACATATGCAACAATATGACAAAATGCGACTAGCATACACAATGCGAATATCAAATAGCATACTCAATGTAACGAACTACATGGCATGCGCAATGCTATGAACTACAATGGCATACTCAATGCAAAATGGACTTAAACCAAAATGGATGGGCCTCAGCCACACCCAAATCAGTGGTCAAACATGATGAAAACAAGACTCCAAAACTCATGCTAGCATACACAATGCAAGGACCCAAGCCCAAGGCACAAAAACACAACTTTGCACGTGTATTGAAAGGACTAAACATAGAGTACAATGGCATATATTCCAGCTCTGAAATGGCATATAACATGACTCAAAAATGACTCCGAATCATGCAAACAACTCACACAACACATGTTGAATGGCTCAAGCATTAAAACTAGTGAAGTGCATTACACTAAAGGCATGCAAAGCGATGCTCAAATGATGAAACCAACCCCAAACAGACCCTATGCAGGCCCAAAACAGTAGCAAAATGGGTTGGGATGATGGCTTGAAAGGCACGAAAGTGAAGCTCATGCAATGGCTCGCAAATAAGGAATAAATACACAACTCTAAAGAGTACTTAAAGCATGGAAAATATAGAAGTGTAGCACCTCTATAAGCTTTGAAATAACATGCCCAATGATGCTAGAACATGTAAATAGCTCAAGTTAAGCAGGCAAGGGACCTCCAAACTCAAAGCTAGTCAATGTTATTACACAACAAGTATGCATGGCTAACATTTTTCGACCAAGAGGCCTCAAAACAGAGCTAAGGAAGCCCAAAACATGAACAAAATCAGTTTGAAGTGTGGTCAAAATATGCTAGAATAGAGGGCCAAAACAACATGCATTGTGAGCTAGTGAACATGAGTTACACTATAAGCATATGAAGTATGTAAAGGACTACCAAACCAAGCAAAAATAGAGTCGTGGCATGCCAAATGATGGCCAAATACCCACTGAAACAAGACCAATACATGCAAGAATGACATACTCCTTTGATAAGCCATGAAAGAGATTACACTACACATGCAAGAAGCAAGCAAAAGGTGACCAAACCAGCCATGGTCAGAGCCTAGGCAGGTCTTAGAGTCACCAAAAAGTGCCTGAACTAGGCCTACGAATGGTATAAACATATGCTCCTTTGGTAGGCCAAAAATGCTAGTAAACAAGACAACAAAAGAGAGGGTCACCCCTCTCTGATTTAGGCCCTCAAAGCCACATTCTCACCATTAAAAATCCACTGGATTTCAGTGGTAGGAAGGCCAAGCAAAGAATAGCTCGAATGCCTTATGGCATGGCACAAAACAAGGCTAAATAGAGCATGTAAGAGGGTAGATGACCCTCAACACCAAAAGAGCCTTAAACAAACATGGAAATGACTTAAATATGAACCTTTTTTCAGTTGACAACAAAGCTCAAATAAGCATGCAAATGAGGCTAAGAGAAGGATCAAAATAATGCTTAAAAGAGGAAAAAGTGATTACCCTTGAAGCTCAGCAAAACCAGCATGCTTGTGGTCCAAAAAACTCAACCTTTGAGACCTCTCAAGACCCTCCAAGAACTCAGTAACAATGGGGGAGGTGTTAGGCTACGAGGTGTGGTGCAAAGGGCTAAGAATAACTCACTCTTTAGTGCCAAAATGTAGAGATATAGAGAAAGATATGTTTTTTTTTGCCTTAAACCAAAATCTGAACCTGGAATAAGGAGAGGTAGGGCCTCTCTTATAGAGTTTCAAAGCCAAAGCTTCTCCAAAAAGCTAAAAACTTGGCTCAAGATCCTCCATACACATGTATGGAGGATACATTCCGTGCCTTCCAGCTGGCACAACTGGCATTCACACAAACAGACAAAACATGAGAGAGGTGGCCGACCAGAAAAGGTGGTCGGCCGACCACTTTCCCTGGTCGGCCGACCAGGTCAAGTGGTCTCCCAGATGAAAACTGGTCGACCAAGGCAAATGGTGGTCTCCATATTGAAAGCAAGCCAATAGTGGGGTGGGAGACCAGCAAATGTGGCCCAAAGACCAAGAAAACAAGCTTCCCGACAAGAAAACCGGCTGGCGGGGAGAAAGTGGTCTCCAAGGAGAAAATGTGCTCTCCCACCCTTGTACCACCTCCCAAACAAGGTTCATGCCAAAAATGAACCAACCCGGATGCAAAACGAGAGTTCGGGGGGGCAAAGTGCATGGCCGAGTGCCTCGAAAACTGGCTGTTGAGCACCAAAAGTGGCGTACGACCAAAAAAGTGGTCTCCTGAACCACAATGTCCCTCTAGACAGAGAAAACCATGTGTGTTCCAAAAACCGTGCCAAACGGAGAATGTTAAGCGGTCCCGAGCCAAGGCGCACGACCAACGGCTCCAAAAATCAAAAACTAGTCTCCAAACGGGAACAGTGGCCTACGACCACGAAAAGTAGCCCACGACCACTAAGAGGTGGTCTGCAAGACCTCTCCCTCCCTACGGGAAGAGAAAACAAGGCCTGGTCCGTAGACCGAGTCAAAGTATAAAGAGTCCCGAGGTCCGGAGGTGAGGCTCCCAGCCAAGAACTCTGAAACCTCGAAACGAGCACAACATGCGCAATCATCGAGCGCTCAATCGATGACGTCTCAGTCTTAAGATCGGTCAAAAATGGGGTGTCTACAGTTGCCCCTCTTTGACGGAACTCGAAAGTCATAAATGACGGGAGTGAATGTCAAAGCTAGAGACAACCCATTTTTGACAAGGCCGAAGACTTAGACAAACAAACGAGACAATCAAAGATATGTGCCCGCAGGCAGGGGCAAGATGCAAAAGACATGCACAAAGCCAAACATAACTTATGATTATGCAAAGAAAGCTGTAATGAAGCAAATACACAATAAATGCAACAATTTAAGCAAGCGAATACAGACCAAACTACACCACATGCAGAAAGGATGTAAGAAGATTATGCAATCTTAGCGAGCATGTGCGATAGATACACAAAAGTGAACGAAGTGTGATAGATACACAGAGTGAGTAAGCAAGTGAGTAAGCATCTATCACACTTTGTGTTCACTAAAGTGAACGTGTGATGGATACACGAAGCAAATGAAGTGTGATAAATACACTAAGCAAACGTGTGATAGATACACTAAAGTGAATGTGTGATGGATACACAAAGCGAGCGTATGATAGATACACAAAGTAAACGTGTGATGGATACACAATGTGAGTGTGTGATAGATACACAAAAGGTGAACACAAAGTGTGATAGATGCACTTAGTGAACAAAGTATGATAGATACACAAAAGGTGAACACGAAGTGTGATAGATGCACGTAGTGAACAAAGTATGATAGATACACAAAAGGTGAACACGAAGTGTGATAGATGCACTAAGTGAACAAGTGTGATAGATACACTAAAGGTGAACACAAAGTGTGATAGATGCACTTAGTGAACAAGTATGGTAGATACACAAAAGGTGAACACGAAGTGTGATAGATGCACGTAGTGAACAAAGTATGATAGATACACAAAAGGTGAACACAAAGTGTGATAGATGCACTAAGTGAACAAGTGTGATGGATACACAAAAGGTGAACACAAAGTGTGATAGATGCACTAAGTGAACAAGTGTGATGGATACACAAAAGGTGAACACGAAGTGTGATAGATGCAGTAAGTGAACAAGTGTGATGGATACACAAAAGTAAATGAAGTGTGATGGATACACTAAGGTGAATGACCTTAAACGGAACTTCTCTGAATGATCCGTACATACAATACCGCTTGGTTGCGCCAGTTTCAAATGAACCGTACATACAATATCATGCATGAATGAGAAAGAAACTTGATAGGTACAATGCAATACAATGCATGATGTTTAAGGAAGGCAATAAACAAACCTAGCGGCGCTTTAGAAAGCACCTCATGGGGTGAGTGGCGATGAACCACTCTACTCTGACGGGGATCTCCCCTCGTGCTCTTCGAACACTTACCTTCAACTTACAGTACAAAGGCTCTGAAATACTAACAAGGGTTCTTCACGTAGAACACTTTGGGTTCTGCCTTTCTTCCTGATCATATTCACAACTTTCCCTATTCTCCAACGGGGTGACAGACTAGGCTGGTTCAGTATCCAGAATTGAGGTGCATACACGCTATCTCAACCTATGGGGCTTCCATACAGATTTCAAGCCAAGGACACGCCTCTGGGTATTTAAACCAGACTTTAGTCTCGGAAATCCCGGACCTTTGCGTTCTAGGCAACAACCATTCGAACTCTACTTTCCACCGTCGCAGTTGGTCTCCTAGGAACTCATTGCGAACACAACCAAGACGCCTCTGGTAGGGAATGGTACTCAGGGAGAGCACTTTTGATCGCCATTCTGGCTTGAAGCAGACTTGATCTTGAGCTTGAGGTAGAGGCACACTCATACTTCGGAGCATTGCTAAGTCCTGAAGAGGTACACACAGAATGCAATCTCAGAACTTATAGAAGTTGAAACAAACTCAGATAGCCGACATTTTCCCTTTTTTCTTTTGCTTTGCAGTCTGGAACCTATATAGCTTTAGATAGGTCCTGGTTTTACTGTTCCTGCATGACTTGGGTTGAACCCTGCGGCTTTACGAAAGAACGAATCTTGTTTTGCACAGATGTGGAGAACGACATGGCACTCGGAGCGCAAAATGATTTTATTTTTGAAATTAAGAGACTAGTTCTTGACTGGGGTATTGAGCCTACGACTAAACACAGCGCACTATGACTCAACAACGGAAAACAAAAGGTAAACAACCTAAACACATCGAGTAACACTCGAAACGACTCAAAATAAGAATCGAGATAAACAAAACATGCACACAACACTCAGATGTGCATAGGGAGCCTGTTTCTCCGGGTATGTTTCCCATCCTTCCTTATTTGTGATTCTCACATCACTCGGCCCTCATGTTTTTCTGAAAAGCCATTTTCTCACTTTTTCTCTTAGCGCACATCTCTTTATTCTTTAATCTCTCATTTTTTATCCCTCTCCTGGGTGGTTGATGGGTAAAAAAGAAGTGGCGGGCTCTTACCCCTAGCATTCTGCTAGATTCTCTTTCTTCTGCTCACAACAGTGAACTTCCCCCACAGAGGGGTTGTGATGCGGCTGGATGTGTAGCAGATCTACAATTGACATTGGCTGACAATGCTCTACTAGGGAGTTTGGACGTGATTAGATCTGTCCAGATGAGGGAATGGAATATCCTGCTCCATTCCAGTTCGTGCTTCGCACTTAGCTTGATACCTCGCTGCTTGGAGGATAAGAGAACTTTCGGCATTTTGCTGTTAGTTTCTGTTGTGCCCTTTTTTGGCAAATACGGTGTCCTTTCTAGCAAGTATGTTGACAATGGAAAAAAGACAGAACACCTGACTTAACTGTGCCTCTAGTTCATTATTTTGACCATTTTTTGTTTTTGACGTTCTGCTAAAACAATTTTGACCAACATGAGAGTTAGATTAACATGCTTGTTCGATTTTCTGATTTGAAATCATGCAAGTTAGGTTATGAGCACTGAAAAATTTCCTTTTTGGGTCCAAGAAAATGGTCCAATTTTGGAAAAATGGAATAATTTTCGAGAGAGTTAGTCAACCTTAGTAAAATTCTCAAAAACTATTTTTGCAAATGGCTACTGCTTGACCAACGTGGAATTGACTCTTGAGAACAACCTCAGATTTAAAACAATGGAAAATTGCCCCTTGTCTGAAGGACACTGCACAGCAATAGAAAGTTGCCCCTTGTTTGAATAGTACCGCAGCGCATTATAACCAGTTCTGATGGTGAAGGTCACAACTGAACTCTTGGATACAGAAATGACAAAGATGACCCGTTCAATCTCATAGACAGGATAGTTGAATTTGAAGTGTTATATGGCTGGACTTCAGAATCAAGTTGCCTACGTATCCCAAACATGGGAATCAAGCCTTACGTAGTTCGGGATTAAGGTACACTCGGGTATTAACCTCTCCTTTTGCGCTCTAACTTTTGCCAAGGCCGCCCTTTCTGGGTTTTCAACCTTGCGAGTTTTGTTCTTCTTTTCTTTTCAAGTATTTTCATTTTCTTCATCTTTTTTTTTCATCATTTTTTTTTTTGCAATTTTTTCTTCTTTTTTTTTTTTTCTTTTTCTTCTTTTTCTTGCTCTAACTTTTGCCTGGGTTGCCCTTCCGGGTTTTCGGCCCAGCGAGCCTCTCAAGAGTAAAAGTGTAGCTTTGTCCACGTCAAATGGTTTTGAGATCCTGAAGTCATCTGAATACAGGAGAATGGCTGCTGTTCGCTGACGATGCAGGAGTTTATCCAATGGGGGGGGCTGAATTTGCCCCTGGTGTTGTGGATAGGAACTCGGTTATCCTTCAACAATACTTTCTTCTTTCCTCCCTTATGGGATTTGGCATTCTTGCTGATCTTTGTTAGCTTGAGAAACATCCCAATTTTTTGACTCTTGGAGCACTTTTGACATTTTTGCCCCTAGTTCGAGGGGTGCTTCTGATCTAGCTTTGCAAGCTTCTTTTGATGACATCTGATCTTCTTGATTTGACTTCCCTACCCCTAGTTCGAGGGCTGCTTCGAATCTGGCCACACAAGCCTCACATTGTAGTTGATCGTTGAACATTCTGAATTCAAGTTCAAGGTTTGAAAGTGAGGGGTCGAGTCTCGGGGCTGAGAGCGATCCTAAGCTGCACAATCTCAAGAGCGATTCCACACAAGTCTTCGCAGGACCACGCAAAACATTTTTTGAAATCTTTTAAGAAAGCGACTAGTCGCTCGCGCTGAAGACAGTGCGGAACCAATCTGGATCAAGCCAGGATCCTTCTTAGTACTCACATTAACAAACATGATCTCATTCATTAAGGGCTTAGCACGCCTCTCTTTCCCTCAATTGATCAAATTTTACAAATCCCGAGGAATTCCTTCCTCTTCATTTTCATCACAATGTTCAAAAAGGTTTTGAAAAACTTGGGTCGATGTAATGACTTAAAGGCACAGAAAAGTAGGTGAAAAGCACTGCCGTTTCATTCAAGTTTGCTGGCACAACAGGCTCAAAGCAGAAACAAGCACAAAAGCATGAAAATCACAGCTGTTTCAATTAGATCTTCTGGTGTAACTGGCTTCCCGACAGAAACAGACTCAAAAGAAAGCGAAAAGACAAACACAAAACAAAATAGTGATATCCGAGGTAACGCCCCTGGGATCACCCGACTCTAACAAAACAAGACTGAATCGATATAACAAGACAGACCCAACTGACTCAGTATGAAAAGACTGACTCTATACAACGGGACAAACTCTAAATGATATAACAAAACTGACTCAATACCCGAGTCATAAAGTACAAAAACCAACATTCACAAATGCTCAAAACAGTGCATGTCATACGCCACATCTGGAGTAAACTGAGTGTTGCTCGCAGGTGGTTCATCCCCTGATCACATATTCGTACTATCCCCTAAGTTCACTGAGCCAGTGGCGATAGACTTTGCTGAGTTGGTGCGGCGATGACCTTGTTGTCAAATAGATCTTGTACATCATAGCGAAGACAAAATCAACTGTCAGTGTCATGACCGGTTTGTTGATGGTAGGCACAGTATTTAGTCTGGTCATGCTTTGGAGGGATAGGATCGGGTAGAGGCCGTTATTCCAACGGTTTCAGATATCCTTTCTGGAGTAAGACCTCTAGAGCCTTTGACAAAGGCATATAAAGTGGGGTAAAAACCCTCTTGACTCGAGGTGGATATTTGGTTTTTTGTGAGCTACTTCTGGACGCACCGGTGAATGGGGTAGCTGTTTTTGATGCGGTGGTGGTGACCATGCCTACTTCAGAAGATCTTGTAGCTGCATCACCACTGGTGGTCGCATTCGAACTGCGGGAAAACGCCCTCCTGGGCTGCTCCTTCTCCTGGTTAATGAGGCCCTACTTCATAGCGTCCTCGATCTGTACCCCAATCTCTTGTAGATCTGCAAAGGTGGGGAGGGGGAGAACGATCATCTTCTGCATGAGCTTGGGCTGGAGGTTGCGCACAACCATCTGAATCTGATCTTTGTCAACAGGCCTGATGGTCATCATTGAGGCCTTAGCCCTCCACCAGGTTACAAAATCAGAGAAACTCTCCTTCGGCTCTTGCCTAGTGGTCTCAAGATCACGAGTTGTAATCTCAATCTGCGTGTTATAGGAGTATTGAGCTATGAAGGCCTCAGCCATCTCCTCCCAATTCCTCTTGACGGAGTCCTCTAGTTTTGCATACCAAATAACTACTACACTCGACAGGGTCCGGCCAAAGAAGGAAAGCTTTTGTAATTTGGAGAGGCCCATCGGCCTTAGTATGTCTGAAAACAGCCGTAGATGCACCATAGGATCTCCAGACCCGTCAAAGCGATCTATGTGTGGCATCTTAAATCGGTCCGACAGCATCACGGTCGAGTCGGTGTACCTATCCTCAATATCCGGAATGGACTTCACACCCTGAGACTTCTTGAACAGCTTTTCAAGCTTGCTCACTTTCAACCCTGTGGGGTCCACCTTGAACTCAAAGGGAGAATCTGGTAGGTTCGTGGGTGTGGGTGCTTTGGACAGCTAAGGTAAGATAGAGGGCGGAGCTGGCCCCGTTGGAATGTCCGTATCTTCTTGGACATTAGCTGTCTCCCCAAGTATTGGCACTCTTGGTGGGGGAGGAACTGGGTGTGAAGTAGATGGTCTGGTTTGCTGCTGTAGCTTGATAATTACTTCTGCCTATTGGGCCATGACCTCAACCTGCTGTTTGGCAAATTCTGCTTGACAAGTAGCGTCCTGCTGCATGGTTTTCATACTCTCCTGGAGTTGATGCATCATCTCTTCCATTCCCGCCATACTACCTTGATCTAACTGATCTATCGGTATATCTGTCTCTGTGGTAAAAGCAGATATCTCAACCCAACTGCACACAGGTGAGATGGATAATGACTGCTGATCCGAAGACTATTGAACTGATGATCTGCGTCTGACTGACCTTTTTACCCTGCCTTTGGTGAAGGAACACTGATTTGCCCTTGAACTAAATCTCTGACCTGACAAAGTCTATCAGCACAAGTCCAACATACCAGGGGATATTAGAGCCTTCTGAAGCTATGGTTCCAAGACTACCCTAGCAAAAGAGAAAACAGGCAGCATCTCAACCTAATTTCACCAAAACAGGTATGAACATAGTTGAATGACTGCACTCTCTACTGGATTCTGCCCAAAATTCTTCCCTGTAAACTGATGCCCTCAGGTAAAACTGATTCTCACAAATACTGATGCCCTCAGGCCTGATACCCAGACTTGCAACTGATACATGCATTCTTGTAGAGACGCACTCCAAAAGCACATAGCAAGTGAGAGCCAAAACATCCCTATGTTAGGGTAGGGTTTCCCTGTTCTATTTTGTCAGGAGCTAGGGTTTCACTACGCACGCAGCGGTTTCAAACAACCTATAATCTGGTAAGCAACTTGTCCTAGTTTGGAATAGTCACTATAGATTCCAAATATGCACTAGGTCGAATGGTCAAAAAGGGTGCCCTGGTAAAAACCGAGGTTTGTGTTCCCATCGTGGCAGAGCCCGTAACCGGTCAGCCTTATGGCACGCTTCTCAAAGCGAGCCTCCGACAAACCGTTCAGGAATAGCAGATGGCAAACACGGTGTCCTAGGCGTACCAATGCAAATGTAATGCAAAGAAACACATAAGTGTAATCAAAACAAGATATCATGAGTTCGAGTCAAGTTCTCTAACTCTCCAGTAGAGTCGCCAGAAACTGTAGACGTCCCCGAACGTCCTGGGAAAATCCCGTTTTGTTCGTTTTTGAAAGCGGTTTGCTACTCGCAAGTAGGCTAAAATGCGGATTTTGCCACCCTCAAGTGGACTTAGAAAACATGGTGATTTGCCACTCTCAAGTGGGCTTAAAACTAGCAATCGATGAATTGTTCCAATTTAAATAATCTAACTTTCACCCACAGGCATTCAGGCAGGTATATCACATAAGCAGTTAGTCTCATGGAAAGCATGCTATCATGGTAGTCACTCACACACATGCAAGGATGCTAAAGCATAAACACTCACCGAGTACTCCGAGCCAAAGAAAGAAGCTAATTAGAAATCATGCATGAATCCTAACTTATGCTGGGATGCCAAATGCAACACATGTAGGATGCAACTAAGATAGGCTCAGCTATTCTAAAATGGCATATGAGATGTTACAGATAACACGTATTTAACTTGGAATTGAAACACAATGCAGTTAGTATGATGCGTCGAGCCCGGTGCATGCAAGATAGATGAATGGATGCAATCATGCGAGCATAAGGATGCTAATTGAAACATGCCCTAAAACTAACCATCATAAGCTGATAAATAAAAGAGAGAAAGACGTGGGGTTGGAAGACATGCATCACACACACGCACACTTATTACAATAGTTGGTCCTCTCGACGGAGGGTCCGAATAAATAATACAACACCAACTAGCTAATCTAAGCTAATCTAATTAAGCTAGTTACTATACAACCAAAATGAATAATAAATTATAGCTAATTATTACACAACTCTAATTAATTAACAAACTAACTAAGTAAGCGATTAAACTAGCATGCAAACTACATGAATGTGGATTGCCTTAGCTATGCCTTGAATGATAAAAGATGCATGCATGCTGGAGTCGCCTTGTCGGGAAATCCATCGTGATACCCCAACTCACCTTTGTTTGCAATTGATCTCAGAAACTAGCACAAAGCTCTAGAGAGATGAAACTCCACCCTAGGAATCTGTGGGAAGGCTGCCGACCAGCTTAGGGGCCTGGGAGACCACCTGCCGACCACCTTTTGTGGTGGAAACCAAAGAAGGTGGTCGGCCTACCAGAAAACCTGGTCAGCCGACCAGTTTCTCCTGGATTCTATTTTTCTACAATAAAGGGGAACAGAGAGGCACGACAAGGTATTTGCAACACATGTGTGCATGGCCACTCTCTCCGTCATTGCATAAGCTCTTGGGAGTGTAGTCCTCGACCCTCGGGCCACCAATCACGTATTTCGATGCATGATGGCCGAGGAGTCAAATTGCACGACTCAATGTGAAATGAATGCACATATTAACACCTAAAGCCAACAACCCCGTCATGGGTAGTCAAGAATGTCAGCGATCGAAAATTGAGGCGTGTTTTATCACTTCAAGTATGAAATGTCCCTCGCTTTCCGTGTTCGGACTAACTCCTATTCCAAACACAATGCAACACATAACATGGCATGCACAAATGCAACTCTAGATATGCAACCTAATGCTATGCAACTAAGTGATGCAAACATGCAAAGGATGACATGCAAACATGCAATTCAAGGGACAAGAGTGCAACAACATGACCAAACCACCAATGCCAATAGCATGCATACTTAATGCAAAACAACATATGCAACAATATGACAAAATGCGACTAGCATACACAATGCGAATATCAAATAGCATACTCAATGTAACGAACTACATGGCATGCGCAATGCTATGAACTACAATGGCATACTCAATGCAAAATGGACTTAAACCAAAATGGATGGGCCTCAGCCACACCCAAATCAGTGGTCAAACATGATGAAAACAAGACTCCAAAACTCATGCTAGCATACACAATGCAAGGACCCAAGCCCAAGGCACAAAAACACAACTTTGCACGTGTATTGAAAGGACTAAACATAGAGTACAATGGCATATATTCCAGCTCTGAAATGATATATAACATGACTCCAAAATGACTCCGAATCATGCAAACAACTCACACAACGCATGTTGAATGGCTCAAGCATTAAAACTAGTGAAGTGCATTACACTAAAGGCATGCAAAGCGATGCTCAAATGATGAAACCAACCCCAAACAGACCCTATGCAGGCCCAAAACAGTAGCAAAATGGGTTGGGATGATGGCTTGAAAGGCACGAAAGTGAAGCTCATGCAATGGCTTGCAAATAAGGCATAAATACACAACTCTAAAGAGTACTTAAAGCATGGAAAATATAGAAGTGTAGCACCCCTATAAGCTTTGAAATAACATGCCCAATGATGCTAGAACATGTAAATAGCTCAAGTTAAGCAGGCAAGGGACCTCCAAACTCAAAGCTAGTCAATGTTATTACACAACAAGTATGCATGGCTAACATTTTTCGACCAAGAGGCCTCAAAACAGAGCTAAGGAAGCCCAAAACATGAACAAAATCAGTTTGAAGTGTGGTCAAAATATGCTAGAATAGAGGGCCAAAACAACATGCATTGTGAGCTAGTGAACATGAGTTACACTACAAGCATATGAAGTATGTAAAGGACTACCAAACCAAGCAAAAATAGAGTTGTGGCATGCCAAATGATGTCCAAATACCCACTGAAACAAGACCAATACATGCAAGAATGACATACTCCTTTGATAAGCCATGAAAGAGATTACACTACACATGCAAGAAGCAAGGAAAATGTGACCAAACCAGCCATGGTCAGAGCCTAGGCAGGTCCTAGAGTCACCAAAAAGTGCCTGAACTAGGCCTACGAATGGTATAAACATATGCTCCTTTGGTAGGCCAAAAATGCTAGTAAACAAGACAACAAAAGAGAGGGTCACCCCTCTCTGATTTAGGCCCTCAAAGCCACATTCTCACCATTAAAAATCCACTGGATTTCAGTGGTAGGAAGGCCAAGCAAAGACTAGCTCGAATGCCTTATGGCATGGCACAAAACAAGGCTAAATAGAGCATGTAAGAGGGTAGATGACCCTCAACACCAAAAGAGCCTTAAACAAACATGAAAATGACTTAAATATGAACCTTTTTTCAGTTGACAACAAAGCTCAAATAAGCATGCAAATGAGGCTAAGAGAAGGATCAAAATAATGCTTAAAAGAGGAAAAAGTGATTACCCTTGAAGCTCAGCAAAACCAGCATGCTTGTGGTCCAAAAAACTCAACCTTTGAGACCTCTCAAGACCCTCCAAGAACTCAGTAACAATGGGGGAGGTGTTAGGCTACGAGGTGTGGTGCAAAGGGCTAAGAATAACTCACTCTTTAGTGCCAAAATGTAGAGATATAGAGAAAGATATGTTTTTTTTTGCCTTAAACCAAAATCTGAACCTGGAATAAGGAGAGGGAGGGCCTCTCTTATAGAGTTTCAAAGCCAAAGCTTCTCCAAAAAGCTAAAAACTTGGCTCAAGATCCTTCATACACATGTATGGAGGCTACAGTCCGTGCCTTCTAGCTGGCACAACTGGCATTCACACAAACAGACAAAACATGAGGGAGGTGGCCGACCAGAAAAGGTGGTCGGCCGACCACTTTCCCTGGTCGGCCGACCAGGTCAAGTGGTCTCCCAGATAAAAACTGGTCGACCAAGGCAAATGGTGGTCTCCATATTGAAAGCAAGCCAATAGTGGGGTGAGAGACCAGCAACTGTGGCCCAAAGACTAAGAAAATCAGCTTCCCGACAAGAAAACCGGCTGGTGGGGAGAAAGTGGTCTCCAAGGAGAAGAGGTGGTCTCCCACCCTTGTACCACCTCCCAAACAAGGAAAACAAGGTTCATGCAAAAAATGAACCAACACGGATGCAAAACGAGAGTTTGGGGGGGCAAAGCATGCGGCCGGGTGCCCCGAAAACTAGCTGTTGAGCACCAAAAGTGGCGCACGGCCACAAAAGTGGTCTCCTAGACCACAGTGTCCCTCTAGACAGAGGAAACAAGGTGTGTTTCAAAAACCGTGCCAAACGCCAACGGCTCCGAAAATCGGAAACTAGTCTCCAAATGGGAACTGTGGCCTACGACCATGAAAAGTAGCCCACGACCACTGAGAGATGGTCTGCAAGACCTCTCCCTCCCTCTGAGAAGAGAAAACAAGACCTGGTCCATAGACCGAGTCAAAGTAGAAAGAGTCCCGAGGTCCGGAGGTGAGGCTCCCAGCCAAGAACTCTGAAACCTCGAAATGAGTACAACATGCGCAATCACTGAGCGCTCAATCGATGACGTCTGAGTCTTAAGGTCGGTCAAAAATGGGGTGTCTACACATACACTTTACTGCATGTAGTTGAAACATGATTATACTCTTCTTGCCATATCTATTTCTCGCCTCATAATTAATTGCAATTAATTCTACTATTCACTAGAAGGAGAGAATAAGTTACTAACCTATGACTACTTCTAGAGAAACTTAAGCGCGAATCAGGCTAAAGAGTTTAATTCAACACAATGCTCTTACGAGTGATGCGTCAAATTCGTAAAGTTGTAATAATCATCTTGGCCTTGACCTTTTAAATACTATTCTACAATTTTTGTGCTCTGTGATAAACGCTATTCAAAGTCGTTAGCCTAGCTAAGGAATAATACAAAGAAGCACCTCCTCATGTCTCACACTCAAGTGTGGAAATAGTAAGTGTCTAGACTTAGACAAGTTAGCAGTGCTAATGGATTTTGCAATCACTAGGCGCTAATCTTCTCACTTAGTGTTAATAAATTTTGCAACTTCTAAGTGCTAATCTTTTAATTTCAAACACTTCAATGCACACTATTATAGTGCGTGAAATTTTGCTCCGTCCATTCCGATTAGTTGAGTAGAGAGCAAAATACTACCCATATTGGCTACTCGTCTTACACTTAATAACTAACTCATTTAAGCTCGCATATCTTGGATGACATGACTCTTGGATATTGCTTCATCCAATGATGCAACATTATTAAAAAGTAAAATTACAACGACAATCCGCGCAGCTCAATAGTCAGGATCATATCTAGATCTATTGAGTGTTTAGTATCTCACAACTCTAAACTCGTCAATCAAAACTGCTTAGCATGCTGCTATTCATAGCACACACATCAGAGCATTAGAGTCATCACGGCCTAACCCGGATCCGTTCCCTAGTGGCCAGAGTCACTACACACAGTGGAATAATTTTCCTGGACTAAAATATATAGATGGTCCCGATAATCAATATAATTCAATTTCGCAAAACATGGTAGTTCACCATTATAAATATGAGACTATAACAAATAGTTTACAGTATACCAAGTTTACACATTTCATTGATAATATAATAAGTTATCAAAACAGTTTAGGCAAGAAATAACAATTTAATTTTCCAACAGTTCAGGGTAGAGGAACAATTATAAAAATATGTAGCATGCAACTACTCACCTGAAAACGAAATAATATAATCCTCGAATAGAGTATAAAAGTCCAACTAGTGCCCAAAACCAAGTATCAAAACTACACATCACTACTAATTTAAAAATAATAAAGAGAATAATAAACTGAGTACCCCACACTAAAGCGCACCAACACAGCTCAGCCCCACCCACCGTTACTCTTAAATAATACCTAATTTCATGTTCTTCAAGGTCTAAAATTACCCAAGACATGGGTTTAGAACGAAACTCAATTAAAAGTAACTTTAAGATAAAACAGGGTTTTAAGCAACTTTTCGCAATCTATTCGCTAATTTTGAAAATTCCAAAACCCACTCCACGCTATTCGAAAAATTCCAAAACCCTCTAGATATCAACTAATACATCTTAAGTTTAAAACCCAAATGGTTTTACTTGATTTTCTTATCAAAATAATTATTTACAGTTAATTATATCCAAATAGGGCACTTTCTACAACATTATAAAGAAATTAATGGTTCTCTAAGTATACACGAGCAATCAATGCAAGGCTAAAAATTTGAGAAACTAGACTCGTAACCGGTTCTAATAACTCCAATTTACAACAATTTTCTATTTGACAACCAGTTTTCTGTTTTACACCAGAATGACTCTTCCGAAGTTACTGTTTTACACCAGTTTTCTGGACAAATTTGAACGTACTAGTTAATATGGATTTTGACTCCCTAAATAAGAAAATTTTGGTATGCAATTCAATATGTAGTTAATCTACAGTAAAACTTTCACTTCAAAATTCATTCACAACAACCCATAAATTAATAAATACCTAAATGAATAATCCAAGCGGTTTCACGAACTCGGCTATTGGAAGATCAAAAGATAAAACAAAAGTGAGAACAAACAATTGTCTTACCCATAGTGGTGATTACACAGAACCCAATACTAAATTCCTCTTTCTCTCCTTGTTGTTCTCCACAAACTTCGTCGCCTCTCTCTCAGTTATGGAGACTTATGGTCTGATATAGTGAACATAAAACCTAATAAACTTCCTCACAAACATCCACTCCACGTTTCTTTATAACATTTAATTCTATTTTTTATTATCTTTCACTAATTAAATTAAATATAACTATTAGATCAAAATATACTTAAAAATTTGTTCCCTATTATTATTATTACTATTTTTTTTAACAATAAATCTTAACTCTAAATTAAAGACTTCCACCATAAATTTATTTTAGGTTTAAAATTAATTAAAAGACTCTTAAAATATTTAATTTACACTTTAGGATTCACCACCAACATATTTGAGATTGCAAAAATTATTATTATTTATTTTTATTTTTATATTTGGGTTCTCACATTCTCCCTCCCCCCCCCCCTAATGAAAAGTTTCGTCCTCGAAACTAACCTGAGTAGATCATGAGAATAGGTGTGGGTACTTCTTGCGTATCTCGTCTTCGCATTCCCAAGTCGCCTCTTCAACTAGATGATTACGCCACAGTACCTTAACCAATTTAATGGCCTTTGTACGTAACATTTTCTCTTTCGAATCCAAGATCTAAATAGGTATTTCCTCATATGAAAAATCCTCTCTAATCTACGGTGGCTCATAATCTAACACATGCGATGGACTGTGTACATATTTCCTCAGCATAGACACATGAAACACATTATGCACTCTTGCCAACCTAGGGGGTAAAGCAACATAGTACGCAACCTCACCAACTTTCTCTAATACCTCAAATGGTCCAATGTATCTAGGACTCAACCTTTCTTTCTTTCCAAACCTGATGACTCCTTTCCATGGTGATACTTTCAAGAATACCATATCTCCCACATGAAACTCTAAATCTCTCCTACAATAATCAGCATAACCTTTTTGTCTACTCTGAGTAGTCAATAATCTCTCTCTGATAGTGATAATTTTCTGTGTAGCATCCTCCACCAAGTTAGGTCCCAATAATTGCCTTTCACCAACCTCATACCAACACAAAGGAGATCTACACTTCCTTCCATACAAAGCCTCACAAAGAGCTACCCCCAAACTAGAACGATAACTATTATCATACGCAAACTCCGTGAGCGGCAAATAATCATCCCAATTACCTCTCCACTCCAAAGCATAAGCCCTCAACATATCCTCAAGGGTCTGAATAGTCCTCTCCGATTGCCCATCTATTTGAGGGTGATAAACTGAACTAAAATTTAACCGAGTACCCATAGCTGACTGTAACGCACCCCAAAATTTGGACACAAAACAAGGTCCCGATTTGACACTATTGACACAGGTGCACCATACAATCTAACAATCTCCTTCACAAACAACTGTGCAAATTGAGCTAGAGAATAGTTCATCCATACTGCAATAAAATGTGCTGACTTGGTTAATCTATCAACAACTACCCAAACTGCATCGTGATTACTACTAGTATGAGGTAATCCGCACACAAAGTCCATGGTAATATGATCCCACGTCCACTCTGGTATAGGTAAGGGTTGTAGTTTCCCCGTAGGTTTCTGATGTTCTACTTTAACCTGTTGACACGCCAAACACTGAGTCACAAATTCTGCAATATCTCTCTTCATACCATTCCACCAAAGGTGTTCATGAAGATCCCGATACATCTTAGTGATTCCAGGATGAATGCTGTAACTAGAACTATGTGTCTCTGTCATAATCTCCTTCCTCAAATCACCACCAGCAAGAACACAAATTCGGTTGTGAAATCTAAGCAACTCATCATCACTAACCACAAAGTCTACATGCTTACCCTCTACCATCTCTCCTTGATACGCTCACATTGGGGGTCAATCTCTAGAGCTAAACGAATATGTTCTCTCAAGGTCGGCTAAGCTGTCAATTGACTACAATAAGCCCTATCACCAGGCGTAACAACCTCAAGCCTCAAACGTCTCATGTCTTCCACCAAACAATTGTCAATAGACAAAGCAACTACATCTCCAACTACGAGCTTCCTACTCAAGGCATCTGCCATATTTGCCTTCCCTGGATGATATAAAATATTCACATCGTAATCTTTTAGCAACTCAAGCCATCTTCTTTGCCTTAAATTTAGTTCCTTCTGTGTGAAAATATAGTTCAAACTCTTATAATTAATGTAAATCTCACATGACTCTCCATACAATTGTTGCCAGATCTTAAGAGAAAAAATCATTACTATTAACTCCAAGTCATGCGTAGGATAATTTCTCTCATGTACTTTCAACTGTCATGATGTATAAGCAATCACCTTCCCATGCTGCATAAGTACACATCCTAAACCCTGTCGTGAAACATCACTATAAATCACAAAACCACCCCTATCTGTCGGTAAGGCAAGGATTGGAGCTGATGTCAATCTCTATTTAAACTCTTGGAAACTACGTTTACAATCATCATTTCACTCAAACTTTACCCCTTTCCTGGTGAGATTGGTAAGTGGCAAGGCAATACGGAAGAATCCTTTCACAAACCGTCTGTAATATCTAGCAAGCCCTAGAAAGTTACACACCTCTGTCACAGAAGTAGGTCATGGCCAATTAACAATAGCTGCCACCTTCATGCTATCTACAGATACCCCATCTTTACTGACCACATGACCCAAAAAGGATACATTGCTCGACCATAATTCACACTTCTTAAATTTTGCATATAGTCTTTTCATCCTAAGGATTTGAAGTACTACCCTCAAATGCTGCTCATTCTCCTCCTTTCTCCTTGAATAGATTAAGATGTCATCAATAAACACTACCACAAATTTATCTAGGTGGGGTTTAAATACTCTGTTCATCAAATCCATGAATGCGGCTGGTGCATTTGTGAGACCAAAAGGCATCACCAAGAACTCATAATGCCCATAACGGATTCTAAAAACGGTTTTAGGAACATCCTCATCCCTTACCTTCAACTGGTGATAGCCTGACCTCAAGTCAATCTTAGGGAATATTTGAGCTCCTTGCAATTGGTCAAATAGGTCATCAATGCGTGGCAAAGGATACCTATTCTTCACTGTGACTTTGTTCAATTCTCTATAATCAATACACAATCTGATAGACCCATCATTCTTCTTCACAAACAACACAGGTGCTCCCCAAGGTGAGATGCTAGGCCTATTAAACACTTTGTCTAGCAACTCCTGTAATTGAGTTTGTAACTCCCTCAACTCCAACGGTGCCATTCTATAGGGCGTTTTAGAGATAGGTGATGTATTGGGGACCAAGTCAATGGAAAATTCTACCTTACGGTTTGGAGGAAGATCAGGTAGATCCTCTGAAAAAACATCAACAAATTCCCTCACTATAGGCAACTTCTCTAGCCTCTGCTCTGATTGTTCGATACTCACCACAAAAGCTAAATAACCATGACACCCTTTTCTCAATATTCGATTAGCCTGAAGCGAAGAAATAAAACAAATAGCAGACCCTTTTCTATCTCCCTGAAAGAAAAACTTATGTTTCCCCAGCATAGAAATAACTACCCTCTTTCTAAAACAATCAACAGAAGCATGATGTTTCGCCAACCAATCCATCTCGAAAATCACATCAAAATCCTTCATCTTTAAAGAAATCAAATACACTGGAAAAAAATTCTACCATCCATCTCTATCTCACAAGATCTACAAACATCTCCTAACACTACTGTTTCTCCTAATGGAGTAGACATAGCAATACATGCATCCCAAGGCTTACAAGGAATAGAAAATCCGTGTAGATATCTCGGTGCCGACTCTTAACCTTCAAAATGAAATCAAGAAAAGCTTAACACAAGCTTAAACAAAACTAACTTAACCATACATTACTAAGGACTCTAGGGACTCGGATCTCGTCTAAATGATGAAATGCAAGATATTTAACTCGATTAACCTAATGCTTTGATACCACAATTGTCACACCCCAAACTCGGGTATGATCGGCCGTGGCCCACAAGGCCTTAGCCCAAGGCACATGTAAGTTTAAACACGAATCCATAATCACATTGAACAACTATACAATACTCCAGTAAAAAAATAACCAAACTCAATCCAGTGACATGCCACAAGTATAAACGGCAAAACTAATCGTAATGAATACCATCTAAACTTATGGGATATAAACAGCCCACATATCAAAATAATCCTAAATGAATCTCAATAATAATAAAAAAAAAATATGCACAAACTTAACATAACAATCTGAAACAAAATAAATAAATGTCCTAGAGGTTCATGCAATTGAGTCCCACTACGCCATGAGTCCACTCTAAGTCCTTCTAACACTTGAAAATGATAAACAATTAAGTCAGCTGATAGCTCAATGAGTATTAACATGGATAGTAAATACAGTTTTGAAAACAAGGTTCAATTTCAAAATAAGATATATATCACAGAAACTAGATTGACATACAGTTTTGATAAAGATAATTTGGTTCAAAAAGAAGGTTCCACAATTTAATAGTTAAATGATAAATGACATTTTCCACTTAAAACATGAACATGATAAATGATAAATGGCATGTCTCTCAAGAACATGATAAATGACATTTTCCACTTAAAACAGATTACAACATGAACACCAATAATTTTCTGGGTACCAAGAATAACAAGTAACATGCCACACAATTCTCAAGGCAATAAGCCCGTTGGATCCAATACCGAACTAAGAGTCACCCTCGGGGTGACAACCTGGGCCTTTTCTCTAATACGATCCGATTGAAGGTCACTTAGCCTAGCCCAGGTCTTTTCCTTACAATAATTGGGCACTAGAGTCATCACGGCCCAATCCAGATCTATTCCCTAGTGGCCAGAGTCACCACACACAATGGAATAATTTTCCTAGACTAAAATGTACAGATGGTCCCGATAATCAATATAATTTAGTTTCGCAAAACATGGTAGTTCACCATTATAAACATGAGATCATAACAAATAGTTTACAGTATGCCAAGTTTACACATGTTTCAAAAATAATTTAATTCCATTGATAATATAATAAGTTATCAAAACAGTTTAGTCTTGAAATAACAATTTAATTTTCCAACTATTAAGGTAGAGGAACATTTGGAAAAATATGTAGCATGCAACTACTCATCTGAAAATGAAATAATATAATCGTCAAATAGAGTATAAAAGTCCAACTAGTGCCCTGAATCAAGTATGAAAACTACACATCACTGCTAATTTAAAAATACTAAAGAGAATAATAAACTAAGTACCCCACACTAAAGCGTACTAACACAGCTCAGCCCCACTCATCATTACTCTTAAATAATACCTAAGTTCATGTTCTTCAAGGTCTAAAATTATCCAAGACATGGGTTCAGAACGAAACTTAATTAAAAGTAACTTTAAAATAAAACAGAGTTTTAAATAAGTTTTTGCAATCTATTCGCTAATTTTGAAAATTAAAAAACCCACTCCATGCTGTCCAAAAAAATCCAAAACCCTCCAGATATCAATTAATGTATCCTAAGTTTCAAATCCAATTGGTTTTACTTGATTCACTTATCAAAATAATTATTTACAATTAATTATATCCAAACAGGTCACTTTCTGCAGCACTTTAAAAAATTTAATGGTTCTCTTAGTATACACGAGCAATCAATTCAACGCCAAAAATTTAAGAAATTAGACTCGTAACCGGTTCTAATGACGCTAATTTGATAGTTTTTGGATTTATACCCAAGGAGAACGACACTTCTGAGATTACTGTTTTACACTAGTTTTCTGGACAAATTTGAACACACTAGTTAATATGGATTTTGACTCCCAAAAATTATAAGAAAATTCTGGTATGCAATTCAATATGTAATTAATCTACAGTAAAACTTTCAGTTCAAAATTCATTCACACCAGTCCATAAATTAATAAATACCTAAATGAATAATCCAAGCGATTTCACGAACTCAACTACTGGAAGATCAAAATATAAAATAAAAGTGAGAACAAACAATTGTCTTACCCATAGTGGTGATTACACTGAACCCAATACTAAATTCCTCTTTCTCTCCTTACTGTTCGCCACAAACTTTGTTGCCTCTCTCTTAGTTATGGAGACTTATAGTCTGATATAGTGAACATAAAACCCTAATAAATTTCCTCACAAACATCCACTCCCACATTTCTTTATAATATTTAATTCTATTTTTTATTATCTGTCACTAATTAAATTAAATATAACTATTAGATCAAAATATACTTAAAAAATTGTTCCCAATTATTATTATTACAATTTTTTAACAATAAATCTTGACTCTAAATTAAAGACTTTCACCATAAATTTATTTTAGGTTTAAAATTAATTAAAAGACTCTTCAAATATTTAATTTGCACTTTAGGATTTACCACCAAAATATTTGATATTGTAAGAATTATTATTATTTTTTACTTTTATTTTTACATTCGGATTCTCACACAAATAATATGAAAATACCCAACAATGGCTCTGATGAAAATTTTGGAAATTAACAAATAATACACAGCGAAGATAAATGGATTTGGGCATACTTTTTACGCTAAAACCAAATCCATGGATCATGTGGGTTGAATCATGTGCCTCCATTGATGTTTTGGAATAATTCCCAACAGTGGAGTAGAACTACTTGAGAGCTACCTACACTCTTCATAATACAAAGACATAGTTCTGTGTTTCTATTAAGAGAAGAGAAAAAAGAGAAGAGAGAAAATACAGGAGACTCATTAGATACGGTTCAATTAACTCTCACCATATAATATATATATATTATACGAGAGTATTATAACCACCCACAACTCTATCTCTTAAGCAGATGAGATAGTGGACCATTCACACTTATCTCTAATATAAGTTAATTCAAGTCTACTTTCACTAAGTCTCTTCCCTTATGGGACTTGGGTCATGCGATGACCCAATTAGGTACGGATTTTTCTAAACTTGACCCAATTTACTAATATATATATATATATATAATGTGTAGCTAATTTATTATAATGTGTATAATATGTAATTTATTATAATGGTAACATATTTTTCCTCACGGCTTGTCAGTATAATTTATTCCTTTTTAAAACTTTTTATACTTCACCAAATTAGCTTTGGATCCGTCCAAAAATAGAGAAATAGTACCGTTCAGTCTCCGGACAGAAATTCCTTTTTCTTGGACTATGACTCCACAATAATCATCCTCGCAATAATCTTGCAAAATGGGGGTTTAAGTTAGGGGTGAGCAGCGGATATATCGATCCGCCAAAACCGACCGAACCGAACCGATCCGCCACATTTTGGACGGATGCGTGATGATGAGCGGACGGTTACGGATTGATTTTCTCCAATCCGCCAATTTGGCGGACGGATGGCGGATTTGAGATTTTTTGGCCGCAACCGAACCGCCAAACCGCCAAATCGCGAGCACCTGTAGTAATTTATAAGACTTTGTATTTTCAATTTGTTTAAATATTATGTTTGTGTTTTCAATTGAAAAAGAGTTTAAATATTTTGTTGAAAAAAAGTTTTCAACTTGAATATATTTTTGAATTGAAAAAAATAAACATATTATTCATCTATATTTTTTAGTTTTTAAATCTAACTCTAAAAATAATAAATAAAAAATATGATATATGTTGGTTGGTTTTTGTTTTCAAAAACATATGTAGATGTAACAATATAGAGACATTCAATCTCTACTACTGCTCTGTTTATGGTTTTGGTGGTTTGAATTGTTATTATATTTTAAGAATCACAGATTGTAATACTTTATAGGGATGAATCATGCTGTAATTGTAATATGTGGATAAAGCATACAGTGATCGTGATATTCTAAAGTTTCAAACTTTCTTTCTTTGGATAAGGCATACAGTGATTGTAATACTTTTTTAAGTCATTGACTGTAATATTTTTTTTTTCTTTTTTTTTAAGGAAGTGCACAAGTTGAATTATGTTGAAAATTTATAAAATTTTAAACCGCCAAACCGATTCGCATCCATCCGCCAAACCGCCAATCCGCTCAATCCACATCCGCCGGATTGGCGGACGGATGCGGATTGATTTTCTTCAATCCGTCAATCTGGCGGACGGATGGCGGATTGGAGGTTTCGTGGCCGCAACCGACCCGCGCCCACCCCTAGTTTAAGTAGATAGTTTAAGCCCAAAAAACTATCAATAGTAGCTAAAGTAGATAGTTTAAGCCCAAACACAATCAATAGAGCATCCTATTTCCTTCCCCGATCCTTCAACAAAGAAAAGAGCTTTATCCTTCTCAGTACGTAAAATTGTTTTAAACGAAAAAATTATGTAGTAAACATATCAACAATGATGTGTTAATGGCATTTTTAAAGATGATTTGACTAGAAATTAAGGAATCATAAAAAGTTATATCATTTTGTATGAAAAAAAGGGTTATATACGATTATAAAAAATTTATGCAAAAATTAAATCTAGAATTATTTGTCAATGCCATTTTTTAAAGTATTTTGATTGAAAATAAAAGGATTACAAGAAATTACATCATTATATATATTATAAAAATTACAAAAAAAATTATTTATGGTTACTCTTCTCATTAACATCTACCCTTTTACGTATATTTTGAAAAAAGAGATAAAAAGAGTTGTTTCAGTGATTGAGACACTCTCATTGACATCCTCCTACAATGACCAAGAAACAAAATGAAAGGAGCTTAAGACAACTTTATCTAAAATCAAAAAGAAAATAAGGCTTTATTCTGGACTTGACCATCAACATTGTCCAATTGGGAAGTCCTAGTATGTCCAAACTTTGGAGCCCAAAATGAGCCCAGCCATTGAGACAGGCTTGTTCATGATTTGGATCGGTTTTGGTGAAAGTATCAATCCATTCAATCCTCTTAAAATTTGTTAACTTGTAGAGAATTTACTTATCTTTAAAATTGTCGGTTTGATTACATATTGTTGCAGAATCAAACAAACAAATATGGGTCTGAAATATGAGTAGAAAAGAACATCAATATCCATCCAATTATATATATATATATATATATATTACAATTTCAGTCAAAAGATTTATAATTTATTTCAAATTGCAATACAAAATCTACAAATTAATCAAATGCCTGATGTTATGCAAAATATTTTTACAAATCAATATACAAAATAATAAAATTAGAAAATAAATATACAATGAAAATGAGGGGTTTGTGTTATTTGATTAATGATTTTGAGGTTAGGGAGACATTTGTGTAACAGTAAGGTAATTTTTAAATACATACTAGCGAGTTGAATAGGTTTGTAGACGGATTGATAAATTTTAAACAACAAGCAAACCAGCTCCTTGATTTTTGTCATATAACCCGCTCAATCCAACCAACTCACCCTTTCAAATTGCACCGATAGATTTTAGTCAATTTGGATCGGATGACACTTGTTTCTTTTTTTCCCGAAACCCACCCATGGGTAAGTATAATACAAAAATATCCATATTGCAAACACAGCACAAACTGCATTTCTGTGAGAAAAATAAGCATAAATGAGATCAAATATTTTTGTAATGCCTCCAATCATGGATATTATTGTCATATTGTTGGGGTTATGCCCTCACGACTTTAAAACACATCATTAGTGAGAAGAAATGTAAATTCACTTTTACTTAACCCAAAATGTTTTGCTATGATACACTTACTATGAGATCATCACAATATCATTAGAGGGTTTCTTATTTTCCATGATTTTAGAACAATATTATTCCTCCTACATTCAAAATAGTTCCCTCAAAATTCCCCAATTCAGAAGGAATATGAGCTAATACAACCTTTATAAAGAAATATAGCACACCCACACCACATCAATGAGAAGGTACTTTCTATTAGAGAAGTAAAATTAGACTTGCTTGAATTTCAGATGAACAAGAGAGATAATGTTTTATCATGGGAAGAATATTAATGCATAACTTGTGGAGAAGGGGAAGGGGTGGTGGGTTTTGTTACCATAAAAAAGTTATTATTATTATTCTTAAAAACAGTGCTTTTTTCAATTTATTGTTCGAACTAAGTAAAAACATGAACAACCCTTCTTAAAAATCTTGTTTTGATGTTTAATTTAGAATAGAAGTATGTTGTTAATAGTGGAAGTGTAAAAAAATGGTCATTCCTAACGCTTTGTTATTGAAATGTGCATAAACATGTGTTTACTTATTATATTCGAACGCAATTTTAAATTTTTCAATCCTATTTTGAAAATAAAATTTAGAATAGAGAGAGTGAAATTCTGTAAAGAACAACGATATCGGTCCAATCCTGAACACTATCGCCTGACACAAATTATTTAGAACTCATACTTAGTTAAAAGTTTAAATTTGTAAGTGGAGTGCTCATTTAGATGTATATTAAAACTTATTCCTCTTTTACTCTTTATCTAATGTGAAACTTTGACACATGTTTCAACAATGTGTACCATTCTTATAGTAAAGAAGTAGCAACCATCGGCTGATGCAAATGTTCATGTACCTTTTGTTTCCATGAAGTCCAACCCAACCACTTAACCAAGTGAAACATCTGCATCCACATCCACGTCCACGTCCATGTCCATGACCACATTTAGATGATTTTTTTTTTCCCATTCCATCAATTTCACATTAATACAAGTTTGCACCTCTACTAAAAATGTTTTCCACCTTTCAAAAGTAGAATATGTTTTCAACCCAATAAATGTTTTCCATTAGTTTTTATTTTTTATTTTCCAAATATATCAAACGTCAAAAAACATTTTCTGCCCAAATAAACCGTCTAAAGCAAAATGATGAGCCCACATGACGGAAAAGAGAGCTCTCTCTCTCTCTCTTGACACACATGATGTACATTACAAAGCAATAATGTATGAACTTGCTTGTAAGTCTAAAAGAATTGAAAGGCATAAATACATATAGCAATAAGTTGGATTGTCGAGTTTGGTGACTATACAACTACCTTGAGTCATGTTCCTTCTTAATCTATGAAAGCTCTGAATTCACTGACTAGGATCCTCATAATTCTCTTCACTAATCCTATACTATCTTTAAACTTGGAAATCACCTAACCTCCTCACTAATTACTGTTTAGTGCCAAAGGAGCCAAACATAAAAAACAAGGACTTCATATTGTAACAAAACTAAGACTTCATTTGGCACAACTTTTGGACTATATTAATATTTTTTTTTTAAACTCAACGAAGGATGGAAATAAGTCAAAATTTATCGGCAAAGCCTAAAAAAACAGCTTATTTTTATCTTTAGTGGAATTTTTCTAATTTATTTATTTATTTTTTTTTTTAATGTTTATGATCATCTAGTCTACATGGACCTAAAATGCAAAAAAAACTAGCTAAAGTGCATCCACAAAGAAGCCAACTCATAAAAAAGAAAGCTCCCAAACCAAGCAGAAGCAGTTGAGCGTCCTTTGCAATTCCTGTTTCATGTTGGCAGCCAACATGCCCACCCACTAAATTTTGTACCAAAGACAATTCTAGTACTGGGGCCATAAAAAACCAATTAGAAAAAGAGCATCTTAGGTAGACTTTTCTCAAAGGATGTATTTGCAAGCAACTTCAAGGAAGAAGAACAACTCTTGTCATTCTGTATTTATGTTCAGAATAACTTTTTTATTTGTATATCATTACATATTAAAACAGTCGCCCTATCCAAGATTGTCGAACATATATATTTTTTGTGTGAACCCCACACTTGTTACAATTCAAAATTGTTTGATCATTAAGTTTTTGGGAGTCTACCACGGTATCCACTCTCTGCATCAAATGTTCTGCTCAATGTATGAAAAATATGCACACATATTGTTTGTGTTACGATGTCTAGTATATATATGGATGTGAAAAAAATAAAAAATAAAATAAAAAATTAGTGCTTGGGCATTTAGTTTCAACAAAGCAATCTTCCAATATCCAAAAGACTCTTCTTCATTCTCCCACTAAAGCCACTGGCACTTTCCTCCTTTCAGAAAAGACACAATAACAGTGAATGCATTTGAAGTAGGTGAATTTTGACATTACTTTTGAAACTAAAGTAAGGATTAAAGTGCATCATAAAGGCCATTGTTATTTGCAATTGCTTCCAACCTTTCGTCGATTGACTAAGATGACTAAAATTGCATATCTTTGAAAGATGAAAAACAGGAAGAAAGAGCAAAGTTCAAGAAGAAACAAAAAATTCAGCCATCATATCAACGGTTCAAAACAAAAGAAAGCAATGAACTTGTGAAAACAGAGGATTTTTCAAAACATACAAAAAATAAGATGAAAAGAGAAGCATTCAAAATCCCAAAACTAGTTCCTTACAGAGAGTATAACCAGTAATGCAACTGTGTCATCTCTGTAATATCCTTGAATAGTGACAAAAGGCGAAGAAATAGCTAGTGGTCAGCTAGAACCTAGAACAAACCAACTTGTCTGTACACTCTAGCATCTTCCTGGAAACACTACCATGACATGAACTCATTTTCTTCTTCCTCTGGAAGAGCAGGAAGATTAAGATCAAGCAGATCAGGAACCTCAGAAATCTCTTGCTCGATTACTGGGATGGTCTGGTTGCTTTTCTCTCTGGACTCTCCAAGAAAATGAGACCTCTTGTGACCTCCTAAAGCTTGGCCTGACTTGAACATCCTGTGGCAAATTGGGCACTCATGTCCTTTGCTTTTCTTTGACTTCAATCTTTTCTCTCCATTGCACGCCAAATCTCGAACAGATTGCTTCTTCTTACTATAAGAACCGATCACAGTCCTCTTTCTAGAATCAAACTTGATCGAATTTGAAGCGATTCCACTTTCATCATGTCCTTTTTCCTTGGAAAAAAGGTTGTTCGTCGATTCAGTTCTCTTGCATTTCACTTTGTTTAAGCCTTTCCCCAGTTCAGTATCAGATACCTTAAATCTAGAATTAGATCCACCTTCAATTTTATGTTTCTTGAAATTATCATTGGTCAGAAACCCATCAACAGAAACATCTGAATCGACCTTCTTAGGTCCATTTATGAAGTACTCAGAATCAGAATTCTCAAATTGAGTAGCCTCCTCGGCATCAAAAACACCAGATTTTAACTTCCCTTTTACTAGTTTCTTGATTTTCGCAGTCTCATCGCGGTTATGGACCCAATTCAACCCTTTCTTTCTGCCAATTCTCATGTCAATGGATGATGATTTAGTCTCTAAAACCACAGAATTGTTATCTGAAGACTCCGCAACTAAATTCACACCAACCCAGTTCCCAGAATCCCTAGACAGCATCATCAAACACATAGCTACCTCTTCCTGTTCATGATCAATCTCAAAAACAGATGAAGACCCATTTAGCAAATAAGAAGATTTGACAGCAATTCTTTTGTACCTCACACTTGATGATCTCTTTGCCCCACGCCTTGGTGCCTCAGCATCGGTATCAGAGTGGCTATCCATCAACAGCTTCTGATTCTCACTAGTCCATGAATGATCATCCTTCAAAACCCTCTCTTTCTCAGAGTGACATGCCATGTGACCACACAGAGCTTTCAAAGATTGAAACCCTTTACCACATTGTTTGCAGACTCGCTCTTGATGTAAAGGCAAGTTTGAATCTGAAGCCCTCCATGTTCTCTTTGGGTTCTCTCTGAGGCCATACCCAGCAGCAGAAGCAGAAGCAAAATGCCCTCCAAGTTCAACCCCTGAATCCTCCTTACAAATCTTTCTCACATTGGGCTCAAGTTTTTCATCTGAATTTGCATTTACATGATGAGACCTCATGTGACCCCCCAAAGACTTCCCACACGGGTACCTTTTGTTGCACAATTTGCACACAAACCTTCTCAATTCCTGATCATCTTCCATTTGATTGATTATTTGATTAGATCAGTAAAAACCAGAGAAAACCCAATACAGAAAACAAGATCAGTTAATCATGTGCTAGTTCAAACCCTCCAACAATGCTCTACATTTCTTGATCTTATACCAGGAAGAAGAGGACACAAATGATGAAGAAACAGAACAGAGGCACCCAGAAAAAGAAACCCAGATCAGAAAATGAAAGAACCGAGCTTGGCGAGCTCAAATCTGGGAAGTGGGTTGGACACAGATCACGAAATTGATTGGTTTGTTTGGAATGATCAGAAGAGATTCGAAGTGGTCAGATGTGGCAGTTTTGCGAAGTACAAGATCAGACCCACATCGAAAAAGAGACCCTTGAATTCCATTTCTGTGCTCTCTCTCTCTGTCTCTAGCCCCCTCTTCTGGATGTTCAAAATTTGAAAGAACTCGGCAAAAAAAAAATCAAACTTTTGAAGAGATGGGTCGCTAATGATGGCGATGAACAAGCCTAGGAAGGAAGATAAAAACAATTAGTAAAACAGAAACCATGACCATTTCTCTCTCTCTCTCTCTCTCTCTCTCTCTCTCTCTCTCTCTCTCTCACTATATATATATCTTCTTGTTTGCGTTGTGTGTGTTGTACTAGTTGGAAGGAAAATTCCATGCATGGAAACAAAGATTAGAGAAGGGAAGAACAAATCAGAAGATGGGCAGCACGTGTAAGGCTTGAGAGTGCGTTTCGCTGTTCAAATCTGACGGTCAGGATTTGTGGGACGATTTTGAAGATCACTAGTTGTGAGATTGACAATGTAACTTGTGATATATGCATATACACTGAAACTAAAACGCTTCCAAACTTTGTGTGTGCCCATCCTATGTCTTTGCACTATAAAAAGTCACACATCCATTAAAGCTCCGAATCTTCAGCCGTTATTGTTCGCTCAACTTCTTCCTCATTTTGCCCCCGTTCATCCAATTCATGAGAGTGATATTACTCACTTTATTTACAGGAAATTTTTTAATTTTTTGAGTTGTAATTAAAAAAGTATCATAACTAAACATAATATATAAAAAATATAATATGAGATATAATTAAAATAATGTTATAATTAAAAAAAAAAATTGATCATAACTTAAAAAGAAAATAACATAATTAAGAGTACATATGGTACACAATTTTTAAAAAGACGTATATTAAAATTTCTCTTTATATATATACATATATATATACATATATATTAACATTGAGTGTAAATACAATGTATTTATAATTATACTTTTTACTGTTTTTAGCAATTTCGTTCAACAATTTTTGAATTGTTTAGTTCAAAAAATGTTTAGGCAATTTGATGAAAGGTAAAGGTGGTGAAAAATCAAATTTTGGATTTCCTTACTCAAAGGTTCAAGCGCTAATTTATGGGAGCCTCTATTTGCACACACCACTTCCCCTCTCCTCACACACTTAATGACATTTTTTTATTACATTTTATCCTAAAATAAAATTACCAAAATATCCATTTTTTCTCCAACCAAAACCCCTTTCTTCTCCAACCAAAACCCTAACCCTAACCCTAACCCTAACCCTAATACCCAATATAGAGCCTCCCCTCCGATCATCTCCTTCCTCCCTCCGTCGCCTCCCTCTAGCATCTCTCTTCTCGAATCGAAGCCCCACGCCACCCCATCGTTCGTCGCTCACTTACCCTCCCCACCACCCTGTAACCCCTCACTTCGGAACACAACACCGTCGCCGCCGCAGCTCCCACCCCTTCGCGACCCTCAATTCTGCACACCCACAGAGAGAGAGAGGAGAACCTAAATCTGAAAGAAGACGAATTTGGTTCGACTATCAACCTCCGAAACCCCATTTTCGCGACTGTGAGAGAGAGAGAGAGAGAGAGAGATCGAGGAGATGAGGTGGGGGTCGCAGTAGTGTCGCCGGTGGTGGAGTAAGGGGTGGGGATGGCGACGGGAAATGAAAGGGAACGGTGGTGCTGCGTCGCCGCCGGCGAGGTGGTCGCTGGTGTGTGGATTGGGAGGGTTGGAAAGTTGTGTGTATGAGGATATAATTGGAATAAAAGTGTGTGTAATAAGTAAATTTTATTTATTTATTTTTTAAAGGTGTGTGAACTGAGAAGGATGTGTAAAAAGTGGAATTGGTGTGTTCAAATAGAAGCTCTCCTAATTTATCATCTCCATAAGGACAAGCTACCGCAAAATGACCAAAACACCCCTCTGCCACCTCGCCTTTCTCACGCTTTTATTTCTCTCTCATTTCACCCCTCTCATATCTCTCTCTCTCTCCTTCCTCTACCAATCTCAACTGTTGCCATTGTTTTCATCATTGCCATCGTCGTAGGTATCTCCATCATCCCCATCATCACTGATCTTAGTGTCACTCACAACGCCATCGATCGTCGTTGTCTTTCCCTCATCTCTGCTCCCTTCCTCATCACTTTCTTCACAACTTCCAGCCTCCTTACCTCATATCTGAGCTGAGGTTAAGGTTTTAGAGCCCCTTACCTCAGATTTGTCTCTGATCAGCTTAATCATTTTGAAACAATTCAGTCTCAACAAGATTCACATCTTGAACCCAAAGGTGTGGATTGATGTCGGTGTCGCCGAAGTTCTAATACTCCCCAAGACTCAACGACGAAGACTAAGAGCAAGAAAGTTAAGACAAGTTAGAGAGAGGAGAATTTTGTGCGTTCATCGAACGCTTCGAGTTTCTCTCATTCCTTCATCCGTCGCTTCTCGCTGCTCGATAACCCCTCTATGACTTAACATTTGTGATCAAAGACATATTCGTAGCCCTTTAATTTGTTTATCATTTGAATGTGTGTGTGCGGATAGTGTAGATTTATATATATGCTTGTAGTTATTGTTGCTGGTGTATTTTTCAGATCTGAATAGATCACTCTTCAAGTCCAGATCTGCTTCTTCTTTAGATCTTCTTTATCGTCATTTCTCTCTCTCTCTCTCTCTCTCTCTCTGCATTTTTTTTTCAAACTAGCATAATTTTACTCTCTTTGATTTCAACAAATAGTTGTAGTTATAGTTATAGTTATAGTTGTAGTTAATTTTGTTGTTGATGTTGATATTGATGATGTTGTTCTTATTGCTGATGATGTTGATGAAAATGAAATAAATTGCACTATTTTTTTGGTTCTTGTGTTGAACAAATGGAAAAAAGAGATAGAGAGAGGTATTTGAATAGATAGAAATAATAATAATTTTTTAACAGATAGGTATTGCAATAGATAACTCTCTTATCTTTCTAGCAATTGCAATAAATAGATACAAAAGTTCAATAGATACAAAAGATTTAACACCAGATAGAGTTGATTTGACAGATAAGAATAAAATTTGAATTGAAAAGATGAAAAATTGACCAAATAAGGGAAAAAATTGAACAAATAGAAAGAAAATTGAACAAATAGGCAAAAAATTTGACAGATCGAATTTTATTTGAACAAATTTTTAAATAGATAGGGAAAATTTGAATTGAAAAGATTAAAAATTAAACAAATAGGGTAAAAAAAATTACAAATATGAAAAAATTTGAATAGATAAGGAAAAAATTTGAAGAGATAGTCAACGAAAGTCAACTGCTAAAAAAAATCAGCAGATAAATTAAAGGGTAAAATTGGAAACAAAATGTCTTTCAAAATAATAAAAAGGATTTTTCACCAAACTATTTCACAAATGGTGAATCTTTTACTAAAAAGAAAATATTCACTGGACCTAATGCATTAGACACCCTCCAAATTGGATTTCTCATAAAATTTCTCTTTGATGAATGATAAAAACTATTTAACAATTATTGAATATAATAGTTATTGAAAGTAAAGAACATTACTTATCCCTCTCCAAAAAAAAAAAAAAAAAGAAAGAAATAAAAAATGGCACTCGGTCCAAAAATTCAAATCTCAATTTTGTTTGGTCAAAAGTCCAATTGCTGAAATACTTTGTCCAAAAGAACAAACTTAGGTTAGGGGTGTAACTTGGATTGACTCAACCCAAGCAACCTAAGCCCAATTCGAATTATTTTTTGGGCTTGGGTAAGATATTTTTGAATTCAGCATGGGCTCGGGCAAAATTTTAAAAGTCCGAATTAAATTTGGGCAGACTTGGCAAAGACGTCAAACAATTCGAGCAACCCGAAACTCGAATTATATATATAAAAATATTAAATATAAATTATTAGTCATTACATGATATTTAAATAATTTAGATCATTAAATCATATTGAATATATATTATATACGTAAGTAATATAACACAAAATCATACATTTTTTTATTCTCACTCATAAATTATAAAGACTACCATTCCGACATATTTCTTACATTATATAAATTATTTATTTTGAAATTATTAATGATTTTCTAAGAAAATTATAAATATAGTATAATTTTAATAAATTAATAATTTAGCTGCACAAAGAAAAAAAAAATTATAGGCAATTCAAGCAATTCAGGCAACTCAGACAATTCAAGTTTTACTTGAGCTAGGCTTGGGCAGAGAGAACCTTGGGTTACAATTCGTGCATGGGCTGGCCTGGCCAAGTCTTAATGCAACTTGGGCTTGGCTTGGATGGTTTCTCAACCCTATCGAACAAGCTTGAATTGCAACCCTAGCTTAGACAAAATGACTAAAATACCCATATATATATATATATATATATATTATACATGGTACTAAAAAATGAACATCACACACACATACTCTCTCTCTCTCTCTCTCTCTCTCTCTCTCATTTGCGTCTCTTATTCATCACACTCCTCCGCCTCCGCTGCGCTTCGCCGCATCCACTGCTCCTTCGTGAGGCAAATCTAGATCCAGATCCCATCGTCGACGACGTGTCTACCTCACGATTAATAAGGGATCGAGATCCATACATCTATGGTGCAGATCATCTCGTTATCGTTTTAACTCATTGCGAACTAGTATCTTTAGTTGTCTCACCTCTGTTATGGCTTTCCCTCAATCCGCCGTCAACGAACACATCGTCGACAACATCCCAGGCGTCTTGGGGATGTACCAGTCAAGAACTCCCTCGACTGCAACATCCATTAGAACTATGATCTCCTCATTTGCCCCCACACCTACATCGTCGACGATGTCCAACTCCTCATCCACCATTACGTTCTCGCCTTCCCAAGCATCCCAAAATAAGTCTCCAACTTCATTTTCCCACATTTTTTTTTGTATATATATATAGAGAGAGAGATATGTAATGTATATAAATATCTATATAGGTTATCAAATCTGTGACCTTTGCCCTCCAAAACCCTAGCCAATCTTTGGATTTATAGATACATATATATATATATATATCCAACTTCAATTTTTTTATTTTTATTTTTTTAGTTTATCATCACAGTAGCTAAGATCAAGACCCTTTGCTCTTGTCTTTTCCCCATTCAGGTACTCTCTTTCTCTCTCTCTTCATTTTCTCTTGGTTTGATCCAGCTAGGGTTTCATTTTTTTTGTATATAAATTTTGCTCTTATGCTTATGCTTTGACAGATTAATCTGTCATGTTCTACTCACCATTTCGATTAAGCTGCTTCAATTTTGAACAGATAAACAAAGATCTATTTGAGAATGAGATTGATGTGGAGATTAAGGGAGAGGAGGGCAGTAGAGATTGATGTATGAATATATGTGAGAATGTATGTATGTTGGTGTATATAAGAGAGAGACATCTAGAGAGAGATTTGTTGGTGTTATTGCTGTAGTGGATAATTCCAACAGATAGAGAAAGAAACCCACAAATTTTAAAGCAGATAGAGAGAGAAATCCATTGATTTTAAACAGATAGAGAGAGAAACCCACCGATTTTGAATGAATAGGAAAAAAATTTAATAGATGGAGAAACAAATTCAATAGCTAGTCAAAAAAATTTGAGCAAATAGAAAATAATTTGAACAGATAGATATAAATTTGAAAAAAATAGTCAAAAAAGTCAACAAATAAATTAACAAGTAAAAATAAAATGTCCTCCAAAACTAATAAAAGGATTTCTCACCAAACTATTTCACAGAGGGTGGACCTTTCACCAATAAAAAAAATCCACTGGACCTAATGCCTTATACCCTTCTCAGATTGGACTTTTCAATAATTTTCTCAAAAAAAAAAAAAAAAAGTAGAAAGCATTTTATAAAGAAAAAAAAATTATGGTAATCGAATAAAATGGACATTTATATGAGCATTGCTAGGGATTCTTATAAATTTACTCACAATGATGTAGGCAAAAGAGTTGGTGTAGACACCCCATTTTTTACCGACCCTAAGACTTGGGCGCTCTACCTAAAGATCCCGATGAGGATACAACAGGTCACTCCAAGTAACAAGTAAGGGATGAAAAGAAGCAAACCTGTCCCACACTTGTTTTAGCTAAAATATTTTCTAGACCCAAAAACCTTATTTCAAAATGCTTTTAGGGTAGTTGGCACATTTTCATTCATTTTGGCGATTCTAGGCTGTATGCTTTCCAAAATGTTTTATCCACTTTTCAAAAGAAGTTAGTTTAGAAAGCCAGAATGAATGGGAAAACGGGGGAAACCTTCCAAGAAAACCAACTAGATAATTTCAGCTCGGTCAGACATCTTCTTTGCAAAATACCGAACCATTTTGACCCGTGGACGTGTGCTCAGATCTTTTTCCAATCTATCGAACATTTTATAGGCAACGAGCTGAACAATTTTGATTCTTGGACGCATCTTCGGGTCTTCTCCAGTCTCGCCAGGCAAATTTCTGAGGAAATCACTAGACTACTATCCATCGATCAGACAAGTATTATCCGGCACACCTTGTTTGGCGTCAACCAAGCAATTTTCTTGTAAGATGTCCAAGGGATCTTGGAAGATGGCATCCTGATCCATGGGATCTAGAGGCATATTCCAAGCCCCAAATGCCTATAAAATCACCACCCCTCTTAAGGGGAAACGGGTTCAAAATCTCAAACTCTCTATATACTCCTTAATATTCCCTCCAACATTTTTAATCAAATATACAAAAGAGTGAGTTTTGGTGAGAATTTTAGACTACTTTCTACCTACCTTTGCTTGGAAGATTAGGATCTATGAGATTTCTATTGATCAGAGGGAGCTTGGGTCAGACTTTGTGATAAGCTTGGGCCCTCCCTGATATTCTAGAGGTAATGTCTCATTTCACTTTAATTTTAAGTCCATCTCTACCTCTTTTCTTTGAAAATTTATTAGGATTGATTGATTGGAATTGCTGCTAGTTTAGTTTTATCTCTCTCTCTCACTCTCTCTCCCCCTTTTGTGTAGTTAGTAAAGGCCTATATAACAGCTTTGGTCAAGCCTCAAATTGCTTTCTTTGATTTTATGGGATAGAAACCCAGGCACGGTTTCCTTTATGAGAAGAGGAAGTTTCTCTCTTCCCAAACCTATTTTACATGGATTTGAGCAGTTTGCTCTTATTTTCATGAGTAGGAGGATGAGAATCTCCCTCCTCTCATTAGAGTTATTCCCTTTTCTACCTTTCTTGCTAGCTTTGATGACATAAAAGCCCAGATATGGCTTCCTCTACAAGGATAGGCTGAATCTCCCCTTTCATCACTATTTCTCATGGATTTGGGTAGTCTATGCTTATTTTCATGCATAAGAGAGAGATAACCTCCATAGCTTCGTTGGAGTGTTTTATTCCTGTCTCGTCATTTTCTTACCTTCCATTTATTATATTGTTATGTGTGTTGGGACGGGTCTCTCTTCTCCTTACCCTTACTCTCTACTCTTTTACTTTTTTTGATCACTTAAATCTGATTGTACTATTATCATGATCCCATGATTAGTGTAGAAACATTCATTTGGGCTTGGACCATCATTTTTTATAATTAAATTATGTTATATATTCTTTGTTGATATCTATGTCATCTTGATAATGTCTAAAGCCCTATAGGATTCATTGTGTGTGGATTTTGCATTAGATATTGCATCCAGGATCATGCATTTCTTATTTTGGCATATTTTTCATTTTCGCTTGGCTGAAGTACTCGATGTGCATTCCTACCCTCTATCTTTGCATTTCATTTAGTTTGGCATCTAGGATCATGCATTGTTTTCTAACCCTTTACGTTCTTGGTATGGTGCAAAGGGGTACTAGGTGAGCCTCTTTCATCTTTGCATCATGCCTATGATTGCTTCTTATTATGTATAGTATGCTGCCATAAGGCTATGTGCTTATTTGCTATATCTCTCTTATTGCTCATTGTATGGAGGTCTTATTGCCTAAGTTGGGAATGGCTCCGATCTCTTTGCAAGGTGGAAGTCTCAATTTTTCATGAGATTCCTGTCATCCTCTTTTCTAAGAGCATAGCTAAAGATTAGAACATTCCAAAGTAGGTGATTTAGTCTATACTTGTTTGCTCCACATAGTAAAGATAGCAATGATAATTGGGTTATATGATCATATCGTGTTAATAATTTCCATATAACGAAATAGTAGAGGCCGATCTTTGATCGGGTAAGCTGGGGTGCTTAATTCATGACCTTCCTCCCCTCTCATACCGAAGTTCCCGATATGAGACACTTTGGTTATGACGGATCATGACCTTTGGGTACGAGTCATGGGTTTCCTTATTTTTCCTAAAAGATTAAGTGGTGACTCTAAGTCTGGTGATGCAGTCCATTTTTGGCATTTCTTGCGATTAGTGGATCTGGACTTTCATTCTATTTCACATTGCACTGGTGGAACTAGACCGAGGGCTCAAGCTGTCGGGCGCACTCGGACCCCCCTGGTTTGGAGATCCCACAGTTGCTGGCAACTTTGCTGGGAGAACGAAAGTAACTTGACTCGTGATTTTTGATATGGAATTTATTATCATTCAGATATGTTCATTGCATTTGCATTTGCATCGGTTCGCTTAAACCCTTCGCATTCGTCATCTATCACTCTTGGATGACTTGATGTATAGAACGGCTTGCCGAAGCTAGGCTTTGTTATGCGGGGAATGCAAACCCTTGGACGTTGACTGTAGTACTTCGTACTTCTTGCTATAGTGGAATTATATTTGACTCATTGATTATTATAATTGACAACATTCTTAGTCGATATTTGAGTCTTGGTTGAGGAGTTACCTTAATGGTTGGGCGAGATTGGATCAAAAACTCTAAATTCCAATAGTTGTTCTTGAGTAGTCTCTCCACACTTTGAATCTTGATGTATGGTTAGAACCATTGGAAATCTTTCTTTCGGGGCTTTAGTTTGGACACAAGAACGACCCTAAACGGAGTCTAGATGAGAGAGTTATGCTCATTTGAGGTCTGCGAATCTGTGGTGTGTGCATAGTTCACTCGAGCACAAGTTTCACTGCTCGAGTGGTCCATAGACCTTTCCAACTCTATTTTTCAAAATTGTCTGAGTTACTACAAGCCTTGACTCACTGCTCGAGTGCATTTTTGACTGTTCAAGCAGTCTGTTCGAGAAAGTATAGCTACTGAAAGATTTCATTCACCGCTCAAGCAAAAATTTAACCGCTCAAGCATCTGTTTGGGACGTAATCTTTAAAAAGTCACTTTTAGGTCAAATCTATCTCATTTTTCACTTTATCTTCTCTCTCGTTCCTCCATTTTTGAAAATCCTAAACTTTCAAGCTTGGATTTCATCTATATCCACTAAAAATCTCACCCTAGTTCCATATTCCAAAATGTAGAGCACGGCGAGAGCTTCCTTGTAATTTGAGTGAATCATGTTTTTGTCGAAGTTGGATTTCTAGGATTTCCTCTCTTCTTGCTTGATGTAGGAATTTCTTTGCTCCTTTTCAATACCTCGTTATAGATAAACATGTGGTATCTTTTATCGCATTAAATGCATATTTTGTTATGGGATTTTGGAAAGCCATGAAGGGGATTTAGGGTTTTGGATTTTTAGAGTTAAATAATCATGTTTTTGGGTTGATTTGGCAAATTGGAAGGTAGTTAATCACATTTACGTTGATAGTGGTGACAAACCCTAATTTGTAATTAAGAGTTTGATAAAATGCAAGGAATTAAAGTTGAGTAATTGTTGGGCTATGTGTTTACATTAAGGAATTAGAGCTTTGGTTACTAAAAAGAAGTTAATTGGGTCCTGTGATTTTTAGTTAATGTTATGTTGCAATGGGTTGTGGTTGTGTATCAACAAATTGGGATTTTGACAATTATGAAAGGGATTCGGCTGGTGGTTGTGAGTGTTGGAGATTTGGGAGAACGGGTTTGATTTTGAAATATGATGCTTGTAGTTCTTTTGTCAAATGAAAAGGAAAATGGAAAATGGAAAGTGAGTAGGGAAAACGGTTGTTTTGAAATGATTTCATTAAAAACGTTATGACTTGAAATGGTGGAATCGATTGTTGATTTGAGTTACGAGAGTCGTGTATTTAATTGTTAGAGGTTTTGTCCTTGGTCATCAGTGGAGGTTGACATTGTTGTTGTTGAATAGAATACATGCATGTGTTATATTTGTAGATTATTGATGTAATCAAGAATGTTGTGATATGGATTGCCTGTCGGGTGAGGTCGGTAAAGCGTGGCGCCTTGATAAATGTTCCGCTCCCTTCTAGTTTGCGCCCAGTAAAGTGTTAATTGGGATCTGTTACCCTCTGGTGGGAGCAGTAAAGCGTGGCCTTGAGACAGGTTCCTCTCCCTTTCAATTTGCGCTCGGTAAAATGTGACTTGCGGGTCATTCCCGTCCGATTGAGGCTAGTAAAGTGTGGTTTGTTATGTGGGTTGTTTCATTAGCCATTCGTTCTTTAGGCCGATAAAAATGGAAGTATGTGTTGTTTTCTATTATTCACATTTAGATGTATACGTATATGGATATTGTTGTGGGTGTTCGTTTACCCTTGTGCTTAAGGCCAAGTAAGGTGGTGGATGTGTTAGTGGGTATGTTTTGAGGGTAGTGAGTTGTAATGTAAGACTGGATTGTGACTAGAATGTGTGAACGTGTTTTCAAAACATATGTTGATATGAAATTCTTTTAAATTAAAGTAGAAGGTTAGAGAGAGAGAGAAGTGGTTTTACACCTTCTTATGTTAAAGAGGGCAATTTTGGAAAAAATGTAATTATGTAAGTATATTTAGATATAAAACTGTCACATTACTTATATAGTATGATGTGGTGCATTCATGATCATAGTTATCTGTATGTTACTATTGTTTAGGATCATTTTTGCGATCTCTACTGGATTTTATGATCATCCCACGTTACTAATCATTTTTCATGTACGAGTTGAGAAATGGTTCAAGGTTGAAGGCTCTTCTTTCATTGATGGCCAAGGGGCCTTATATTTGTTGGTGGTATGCCATTGTCATAAAAGGGTTAAGCCCTTTCTTTTTATGTAATAATGTAAGCCTACGGGTATTTCTTTAATTGTAAAACATTTTGCACCCAATGTATATATGAATGAGAAAATTTTCATTTACTTATGAATGTAAATGCATATAGTTTCTATATTTTATTAATGAAACTGGATTATAATAATGGATGTGGTAATATTATTCGAGTAATAAAAAGTGGGTCAGAGCAAACCGAGTTCAAATACTTTGGGCTTATGGGAAGTGGTGTTTACCCCAATGGGTTTATTATGCTTGGTAAGGACGTTCGCATATAGTTAGGATAAGTGTTAGGATGTATATGTTGCATTTATGTGAGCATGGGGTTAAGTTTCATGGATAGTGCTTGTAGCCTATGAATTTGTTTTGAGGTCTTATTGGAAACACGCTTGCTCAACGTAGTTTCTAATGAGAATTCCCTAAGAGTTTCAGAATGATTAGTTATCCTTGTGGACATGATTCGGTTATGTGATTAAGCGTTTAACAGTTTATATGCGATAAGGTTGTGTGGTTTTGTGCTATGTGTGTCTTGTAGCTTTGCGGTGGTGAGTGTGTGCTTCGGGGAAGGCCGTTGTGTTGTTCACTAAGTTTGGCTTTTGGTTTTATAGGATGTTTACACGAGGGAGTAGAGGTCGTGTGGTGAATAAAAGTCTCGGTAGGGGCACATCAATTCTGTTAGCACCCGCACCTGCAGCGTTGGCTGTGGGCGAGGAGATTGCACGCGAGATTGTAAGAGCAGTGAGGGATGCTCTTGCTTGTAGTGAGGGAGACGACAAACAGACCCTTAAAATTACCAAGGAGTTTCTCTGCTCCAATCCACCTAAGTTTTTGGGAGACTTTAAACCGTTGGAGGTAGAAGATTGGTTAAAACAGATTACCAAGACTCTTGATATGCTCAAAGTCGAGGACGAGGAGTTGAGGATTGTTTTGGCAAGTTTCCAATTGAAGAGAAACGCCACCTATTATTAGTGGAAGTATGCAAGGATATCTGTGGGCACCACTTGGACAGTATTCACTGAGGCCTTTATGGCTAAGTATTTTCCTCCTTCCGCTCAGGAAAGATTGAGGAAACAATTTGTTAAGATGTGCTAGGATGCTACTTTTTTGTCACAGTTTGAGGCGAGGTTTACTAGTTTGTCGAGGTTTGCTCCAGAGTTGGTCACAATAGAGGAGCATCGTTGTTTTGAGTTTGAGTGGAGGTTTTGTGATGATATCCGGGGAAAGGTTGCCAGGGCTATGTATAGAGATTATCACACACTTGTAGAGGCAGCGGCTCACGTGGAAGGCGTTATTCTCGATGTTGGTCAAGATGGAGAGGAAGAGGCCATTCGGTGATTTTGACTGTTCAGGAAGGTATTAGGCTTAGTAAGAGTTGGAGATGGGCGAGATCTCAGGCATAGGCACAGTTGTCGCCCCAGTCTACTTTTTTTTCTCCGGACTTGTCCTTTAGGAGGTCTAATCAGACTCAAGCTTTTTTGAGTTAGTCGCGGAATAGAGGACTACCTACTTGTTCTAGCTGTGGTCGGTCGGGCCATGTTAAGCATCATTGGCCTTTGCGTCGCCAAGGCTAGTTTTAGTAGTCCAAGCGAGAACGGTGGTGATGTTGCGGAGTGGGGGAGTTTTATCGTTTTGTTATTGTAATGTTATGTCATTTTATGTAGGGCTTTATGTTTACAAATGTTACATATATGTATATATATGTTGTTGTGAACCCAAACGACGTGGACATGTAATTAATCTTGAACTTTCTTGTATTGAGAAGTGTTACGGGGATTAGCACTCCTAGTTTTGTTGTGTATCTATTGTTGTTTCCTTGAGTTGAGCATATATGGTCATGTGAGCCTTGTTTTGATTTAGAGTTGTTGGTTGAGAAGTAGTAGTGTGTGTTGACAGTCTTGGATGAAGTGAGGATGGAGTGTATGATTCTAAATGTGTATGCTTTGGGGCGGTGTGAAACCTTAGAGTTCTATGGGATTGGTAGGATTTACTTGATGGAATGTGAAAGTGTTTTGAAGGAGTGTGAGACTTGTGTCTATTGATGATGAGAGTAGTGCTTGTGCTTATAGTTTGTCGAGAATTAGTAGTTTGTGTGTAGTTGTGATTTAGTTTGTGATACTCAAGTGTTGGGTGGCATTATTAGTAATTATGTGGGCTTTGTGACTTGGTTGGACGCTGAAAATATTCCTTGAGAGAAAGCAAGGTTTATGTTCTCGGGTAATGGGTGTGATGTTTGTGTTGGTTGTTTTATGTGTCTGGGGTTATATGATTTGTCGTAGACCCTATCGGTCTTTCGTTCGTGATGTGAAGGGTATGACTACCATATAGACATATAAGTTGTAATAGTTTGTTTAGAAGCAAGAGTGGTGTGGTTTAATCTTGAAAAATCTGGCGTGAATTCAAGGAATGTGTGAGAATGTGTATGGAACTCCATCTAGGAGTGACAAGAATTGGGTAACATGTCGGTGTTTGGTGCCGAGTGTAGATTGTTGTTGAGTGGGTTAGTCGGTTGGTTGGTATTGAAGTTTGGTTGACAAATAGTCACTTTGAAAATAGCTTGGGCTTGAGTGAAAAAGGTTGTTAGGTGGAGAAGTGCCTTAGAGTGAATTTGAGAGCATTGAGTCTCATGTTTGTGAGTGTGCTTTTGCGCCATTATGTGATTGATAATTGTACTGGGATGAGATTTTTAGAAATTGTGAATTTTCTTTGTGCTTTACCATGTTATTAGAACGTTGTTATTTCTATTAATTGTTGTTATAGAAATGATGTGGTTATGCTGTGGCATCACTGTGGTAGTGATGTTGGGTGACGATTGAAGTTCACCGGTTGTATGCTGAGAAATGATTTGAAAAATGAATTTTATTTTCCTTATGTTGTGGCCTTAGATAGCATTAGTAAACTGTGAATGTTGTTTTAATTGAATTGAATTGTAATAAGGGGTTTGTTGGGAACTAATGTGATTGGTTATATGTTATGAGTAATACTGGTTGTGTTTAGAAAATATTTACGAAACTTTTAAGTTTTATGTAAAAATCGAAAACATATTTTTGTTGTGGGCGGTGCAAGTTTGAACACCTTCGGAGAAAAATTTATTTACAAGAAAAAGATTTTCAAAGAAAAGGAGAAAAAAAGGATTTTTTTTTTTTTTAAACAATGATGTGCTATGAATTATGTCACATTACATGGTTGGGTAGTGACTTAGCTTGGATTGCTAGTCCTGTGTATAGGTGCTTTTGTTTTGAAGAAGGTTTGGCATTGTTGGGGCTTGTTGTGTCGAAGTGTTGCCTTTTAGACCATGTTTACATTGTGAGTACTCTTTTTTTGTGAGAGTTGACCAAGAGTTTTGTTGTAAGGGTGATTTTCTTTTCCATATGTGATAACCAAGCCATGCATATCATTTTACATTCGTTTTTGTTGTAGGAATTTTATTTTTGTTTGCATGAATTGTGTGTCATATGTGTGTGATGTATTTGTTAGGAGATTTGGTTTTGAATCAGAAATTGAAAGACTGTAGACACCCCATTTTTGACTGCCCTTAAAAGTTGAGCGCCTCAGGTTGATCACTCGATGATGAAAGTTATGGTGTACAAGCGTTCTATTTCTTCAGCAAGAAGAGCTTCTAAATCCTCACCTTACACCCCATTTTAGACCAAAACTATTTTAGACCTTAAAACCCTCTTTTTTCAAAATATTTTTCCAAATGTTTCTACGATGTTCCGAGGCTCGCATTTTGTTTAAAATGTTGCACTTTTCGGTAAACCGAGTAAGGACAAAGTGGAAATAAATGAAAGGGAGGTGAACTCTTTGAAAAAATCTTTAAAACATCATATTTAGAGGTTTAGAGTTGAAGAAAATAGGAGGGAAGGGAAGAAAACTAGTTGGGGAAAAAGTTGGGCATCAATCCATTAGGATAGAAATGAGCAGCTTTCACTAAAATAGGCATATCTCTTTGCACACTTAGAATTTAGATGTGAGGCTATAACCATTGGAAAGTAGACTTTCGGGGCTTAAATTTAGACTCAAGAATGACCTAAAACCAAGTCCGGATGAGGGAGATATGTCCGTTTAAAGTCGAGCTTGAAAGAAATTTTTTGTCTGGCCGGCCACTATTAGTGCCTTGCCGCCCCTTTTTAGTGGCCTGCCGGCCACTTGTGTCACAAAATAAATTTTTACAGATATTTGTGCTAGCTGTCCCCCATAGGTGCATGCACGGCACCAGCTGTTCTTATACAAATATTTCTAATCTGAGAACATGTTTTTCTATATATAGGGGACCTTCCCTCTTGGTTTTAGGTTACAAAAAATTCCTTAAGGCCAAAAACTTGCATAGCACTCTCTCTCTCTCTCTCTTGCAACCTACACACTCTCTCTCTCTATAATTCCTAAACCCAAAAATTTAGCTTTTCTTGCTGAGGTTCTTGAGTTCAAATCTCAGCCATGAGAGTGTAAACTTGTGGGTTTGTTAACAAAAGAGTTACCTTGCTTCAAGAGGTATAATTTTGACCATCTCTACACTACTTCTCCCATATATTTTCTTGCTGTTTTTGAACTATTTTTACACTATTTTTCTGGGCTGAAGCTTGTGGTTTAAAGTTATTAAAGGTAGAGGGGTTAATCACCATTCTTTGAACCTTGTCTCCTAAGCCTTTGCCCTTGTGTTTCCCATCTCTTCCTCAACTTTTTTCTAACTCTTTACCACTATTTTTTTAGAGTTTTTCAGAGGCTAAAAATGTAGTTTTGAGGTCCCAAAAATGGAGGGGTTAGCCACCCCTCCTTATGTTTCTTTACTAGCTCAAATTCTCCATTATTTTAGCTAACTTTTTCAAGCTTTTCTTTTAGAATTCTAGCACTGTTTTGAGCTATTTTAGGATGGTTGTGCCATTTGTGTTTTGTATAGTATGCTTGCAGTGTAATGGTCCTCATAGATTTGATGTTTTAGGCATTAGCCACCACTCTATTTGAGTTGATAGCATTTATTTCAAAGCTTTCTATACTTGTGTCCATCTCTAATCACCTCTGCACCCTCTCGCTTTTCTTGGCTTCTTCCTTGCTTTGAGAGTCGTTTCAAACTGATTGTTTGTTTAAGCTTGAGATAGAGATCATTGTGCTTAATGGTTTAATATCTTCGGAGGTTCATTACCAATGGCATAACATTTCTCTCATGCCCAAAACAACCCTTTGTTTGACACTTCCCTCCTTTAGTGGACTTAATGCTCATTTTGGACTAAAATGACTAATGAATGGAAAGGTAATTAAAAGGAGTAATCAATGGCTTAAAATGGAGCAAGATAATAAAATGGTTTGGGGTTCAATCAGACGTTAATTGAACCCATTGAGTCTTGAGTCCTTTCATATTTTCTAGTGATGAAAATGGTTCAAGTTTCAATGTTAACCATTTCCCTTGATCAATATCATGATAGGGAGGGGGTTCATGAGTCTTTAATTGTGCATTTATTGAAATTATATCCCTTGGTTCATAAGTCACCACGCAATGAATTTGCGCCAATTGATGGCTTGCAAATTGAGCCTACCACTCCTTTGAACTATTCGATGATAAGGAGGGGTAGGGTGGACATACATTCCCTGAGAATGCTCTGTTTGTGCTCTGTTTATTTTCTGTTGCTGCAGGAGAAACCCAACATGAGTGGCCGGCAGACGACTATTTCTGGGTAGCAGGCCACTATTAGTGGGCGGCCAGCCACCATTTCTGGCCTGCCGGCCACTTTTGTCCACCAGGCAATACCTTGTTTTCTTACAGAACAGAGTAAAGGATAAAGCAAAACAGTGCAAGTTTCTGGCTGCAAAACCAAACCCTCTTGGCAGGAAAACATAGGCATTTTCGGGTAGAAAATCTACTTGCATGCATAAGTCCTTTCATTGATCCTCAGGACCCATTGAATGGTGGATTTGTAAATAATTAGTTAATTTCAATTCCCTAATTTTGGTATTGTAATAATTAGCTAGAATAGTTAGTTATGTGTTGTATTTAATTAATTAGCTAGAAAAGTTAGTTAATTTGTAGTGTTGTAATAATTAGTAAATTAGTTAATTACTTAGTGTAGCTAATTTATTTTGGGTATTGTAATAGTTAGTTAATAGGTAATTAATTAGCTAGTCCATTTATTTGGACTTTCCTGCATGAGGGGAAATTGTAATAAGTGTGTATGTCTTCCAACCCCACGTTTTTCTCCCTTTTATTTATCCGCTTATGATGGATAGCTTAGAACATCATAGTTCTTTTAGCATTTCACATGTTTGCATCAATTTTTCTTGCATGCATTAGGCTTGGCGCATCATTCTAACTCACATTGTAGTTTACATACTTTGTTGGAAACATGTAAAAACTGCATGCTATCAAGTTGTTTCAAATGCCATATTAGTAGGTGAGTCTATTAATTGCATATTGCATGTGTTGCATTAGTCATATTTCATTAGTTGGGATCATGTATTTTTCTAACTATTTTCTCTGTTTTTGTCCTCCTCGAGAATTGGGGTAAGCTTTATTGCTTTAGCATATTGCATAAGTGTGATTGTTGCCATGTCGAACATGATTACCATGAGGCTAAGTGCTTAAGTGCTATAACTCTTGAATGCCTGTGGATAGAGGCTAATTGCTTGAATTGGAATGATTTGAGTAATGTGCATATGCCATCACTTTTTCAGGTGGTACATATTCAGAACAATTTTCAAAATACACATGAAATCAAAGTGTTCTAATTTTTGCAAATTAGTCTATACTTGTGTGCGTCACATAGTAATGACTAGCCTAATAATCATAACAAGAGCATATAATGTAAATAAGATTCACATCATGATTAGTGGAGGCCGATCTTTGATTGGGCAAGTGGGGTGCTCAATTCATGACATTTCCCTCTTATACCTAAGTTCCCGAGCAGAGACAATCTTAGTGATGATAAACACGTGGCCTTAGGCACGAGTTTCGAGTTTCCTAAATTTCTAAAAATATTTAGGTGGCGACTCTGTATCTGGCAAAGCAGTCCATTTTTGGCATTTTGATTCAAAATCGATTTTCCAAAAGAATTGTCGGATTTGGACTTATTTGTGTTTATCTGTTTCACATTGCACTTGTGGAATCAGATTCGGAACCAAGGGAGTCCGAACTGTAGGGCTAGTCGTATCCAAAAGGAGCACGAAAAACAAGATACAATTTTTGGCGACTCTGCTAGGGAATTTAGAGAACTTGACTTTAACTTCATGATATGAAATTTTATCTACACTTATATGTTCTTTGCATTGCATTTGCATTAGTGCGCTTAGTCACTGTGTTTGCCATGTGCTATCCCTGGACGGTTTGCCAGAGACTTGCCCAAAAGCTTGCCAAAAGGCTGACCGGTCATAGGCTCTGCCATGTTGGGAACACAACCCTTAGATTTAGATTACCGCTGCACCGCTTGATCCTCCTTTCACTTCTCGATATTAGGTGTGAGAGGTATATTAGGTAGTCTTGCTAAGGTACTCTTTTTGACCATTTGGCCTAGCTGAATATATTAAAGCCATAGTGACTGTTCCAAACTAGGACATGATGCTCACCCATATGTAGGATTGCGTGAAACTGCTTGATTGAAATAGTGAAACCCTAGTTCATGCCAAAACTAGGATAGGGTAACCCTACCCCCTCACAGGGGTGTTTTGGCTCTCTCTTAAACTAGTATGTGCTTTACAGTGAAACTGTACAAGAATGTGCATAGCAGTTGCAAAATTGGTATCTATTTTGAGGCAAAATTCAGTTTGGAGTACTGTCACTCAGCTATGATTATATATGTTCTAGTGAAATTGGGCTGAGGTGCTGCTTGTTTTCTCTTTTGCTAGGTAGTCTTGGAACCATAGCTTTAGAAGGCTCCTATATCCCTCGGGTACTTTGGACTTATGTCGATAGATTTTGTAAGGTCGGGGACCTAGTTCAAGGGCAACCAATGTTTGCTTCACTGCCACCGGTTACAAGGCGAATGAGGATTAGATAGAATTCACCAATCCAATTCCTACAACAGTCACCCCTCGGCTCACCTGTGTCCAGTCCGGTTCAGGAACAGTAATCTACTTCCAGCCCAGCACAAGACCAGTCACCTATTCTAATGGCATAGTACCCTCAGCCAGTATAAAGGAACTAATACATCATTTGCAATAGACAGTCGAGACACTACAGCATGACACAATCCATCAAGCTAAGGTTACGGCCCGTTAGGCCGACGTTATAACTAGGCTACAGCAACAACAACTGCAGCCAACAACTGCCTCTGCATCACATATACCCACTGCAGCTATCCCTGTACCCGGTGCCACTGCTAATACTGCCGATGTCCAAGAAAACTAGGGCAATCTAACAGAGCCAATCCTAGCACAAGCATCAAAAGCACCGGTTTATCAGACCGAGGCACCATTTGAATTCGCATTCGATCCAACTGCGCTCAAAGTCAACAAATTAGAGAAGTTGTTCAAGAGAACACAAGGGGTTAACTCCATCCCGAACATAGAGGATGGATACACTGATTCTGCAGTTACATTGCTGGATTGGTTTAAGATGCCGCACATTGATCGTTTTGACGGCTCCGGGGATCCGATGGTCCACTTGTGATTGTTTTCTGATATCTTGTGGCTGATAGGCTTAACTAGACCATAGAAGCTAGCTCACTTTGGTTGCACTATGTCAGGTATAGCGGCCATTTGGTATGCTGAGTTAGAAGATTCTTTCAAACAGAATTGAGAGGAGATGGTCGAAGCCTTCACTGCTCAGTATTCTTATAATACATAGATTGAGGTCACAACTCATGATCTCGAGGCAACACGACAAGAGCCAAAGGAGGGTTTCTCTGAGTTTGTGACAAGATGGAGGGCCAAAGCCTCGATGATGACCACGAGACCTTCCGAGAAGGATCGAATAAGAATGGTTGTTCGGAATCCACATGGCAAGTTGCTGCAGAAGATGATTGTTCTACCTCTATTTACCTCTACAGAGCTTCATGAAGTGGGGGTTCAAATCGAGGATGCCATCAGACAAGGGATCATTGTGGAAGATGATGAGCCTTTGAAGAAGAATATTGTTCGCAATTCCAATGCTACTACTAGTGGTAACATAGCTATGAACTGCTCAGAAGTAAACACTGTCACCACTCCCATCAAAAACCATTTTCTTGATAATAGCCAAAAACCAACCACTTCAACTTAGCCCCAAGCCCGAAATTTCCATCCTCTTTACATGACTCTTTCTCAAGCCTTGAAAACGCTGCTAGAAAAACGGCACCTAAAGCTCCTAGAACCCCGACCCCTTCCAAATCCTCTTCCACCAAGACATGACCCCGCTAAATACTATGTCTATCATCAATAGGAAAGTCATGATACAAACCGTTGCATCCGCCTCCGTCATAAGATTCAGGATCTTATTGATGAAGAGATCCTAGCTCCACCAAAAAGACCTCATACCACCACTAACCCATCACCTCCCCACCTCAACCTAATCCATTCACTGCCATCCACCTACAACCCTAGCATATACATCACCCCGGCCCGTTTACCCAAGCCTGAGGTGTTCATTCCATAAAGCATGGACTTGTGTATGATGGATGCACTTGAACCCCAATCATCTCAAACCAATGAACCCACTACTTCTGAGCTAATGAGCATGATTGAAGATCTTCAGAGAACTGTGGCAGATCTAGCCTTTGGGATATTGGCTCCATCATTGACCACATCACATACTAGGAATTTCATGTCAAAAGGCTCCCTAATTTTGGGATGGGCTGCATTTCAAGAAGGTCAACCCGAAACCATTTCAAGTCTAGGTGACGACGTGTCAACAACAACTGGGCATTGCCTCAACATAGCCACCCAATCTCTTGGAAAAGCTGAAACAAGTGGCAAGAACAAGGTCGGGGCAAGCATCAATCCCTATGAACATCTTTAGTGGGCTATTGAGGCTTTGAAAGTCAAAGGATTGAACAAACAGCAAGTGCTTGCAGTTTTTGCAAAGACTGTAAATGACACTTTTGTCGTTTAGGTTGGGGGCATTTTGAATCCAAGGATAGACCATGAAAAGGGCTATCGTACTAGAAACACCCCTTTCAGCTCCAATCCTACATCCGTCTGAGATCTCCAAACCCAGGCAACACCTGCCAAGCCCTTTGTCAATCCTTCCAGGACTGGTAACTGCACATTCAATCCCCTTTTCATGACCTTATCCAAATCTCTCCAAATACTCATAGGACAAGGCCATCTCAAACCCCTTGACCCTCGGTCTCTTCCTGATCCCCTTCCAGTCAAGTATAATGTTGCCAAGTACTGTGCCTTCCATCAATAAACCGACCACGACATTGACAGTTATTTTCATCTTCGCCATGAAGTTCAAGATCTGATTGACAATAAGGTCATCACTCCACCGGGTCTTACAAAGTCTATCGGCACTGGATCGATGAACTTGGAGGATAATGTGACTATGTGATCGGGGATGAACCATTGTTGATGGCGCTCATTTTATTCCGGATGTGGTGGATAGCACACACAGTTTTATCACTTTGAAAATGCTGTTTATTTTACTTTCGGACTTGGGTATTGAATTAGTCTTGTTGTGTTGTATTGAGTCAGTCTTGTTGTGTCGAAGGTTGGTGATTTCGGGGGTGTTAACTCGGACATCACTTCCTTGTTTGTTTTTGTTTGTCTTTTCACTCTTTCTTTTGCGTCTGTTTCTACCATTGAGCCAGTTGAGCCAGAAGTTCTTAACAAAACGGTAGTAATTTCAATTTACTTCTCTGTCCCTTTAAATCATTGCATTGACCAAAGTTTTTTAAAACTGTTTCCAAAACTGTGATGAAAACAAAGAGGAAGGAATTCCTCGAGATTTGCAAAAATTTGATCGACTGAGAGGAAGAGAGGCTTGCTAAGACCTTAATGAATAAGATCATGTCTGTTAATGTGAGTACTGAGAAAGATCCTAGCTTGGTCCAGATTGGTTATGTATTGTCTTCAGAAGAGCATGAGCGACTAGTCGCTTTATTAACAGATTTCAAAAAATGTTTTGCGTGGTCATACAAAGACATGCTTGGAATTGATCTTGAGATTGTACAGCATAGGATCACTCTCGGCCTGGAGACTTGACCCCTTTGCTTTCAAACCTTGAACCTTGATTCAGAATGTTCAACAATCAATCACAATATGAGGCTTGCGTAGCCGACTTGGAAGCAGCCCTTGAAGAGGGGGCAATAAGGTCGTATGTCATCAAAAGAAGCTTGCATAGCCGGATTAGAAGCAGCCCTTGAACTAAGGGCAAAAAAGGTTAGATACGCTCGAAGATTAAAAAATGGGTCATTTCTCAAGCCAATGGAAATCAGCAAGAAAGCCAAATCTCAAAATTTGAGAGAAGAAAAGTTTTGTTGAAGGACAATCGAGTTCTTATCCGCGACACTAGGGGAAAATTTTGACCCAATTGGATGGGCTCTTACATCATCAAGACTATTTAGTCAGGAACAACAACCATTCTCGTGGATTCAGATGGCTTAGAGATCCGACGGCCAATCAACATGGACAAGTTAAACTTTTCTATCCTTGAGAGGCTCGTTGGGCCGAAAACTCGGAAGGGCAACCCAAGCAAAAGTTAGAGCAAGAAAAAGAAAAAAACAAAAATGCAAAAATGAAAACAGAGAAGAAATAAAAGAGAAAAAAGAAATGAAAACAAAGAAAAGGAAAAAGAAAAAGAAAAGAAAAAAGAAAAAAGAAATGAAATATAAAGCTCGCAAGGTTGAAAACCCGGAAGGGCGGCTTTGGCAAAAGTTAGAGCGTAAAAGGAGAGTGTTAATACCTAAGTGCACCTTAACTCTGGAACTATGTATGACCTAATTCCCATCTTTGGGATACATAGGCAACTTCATCCTGAAGTTCGGCCCTAACCATTATTAACTTGATTGTCTCATCTATGTTGATTGGCTTATCCTTATTCAAACCAGGCTATCCTATCCATGAGCAAATTGGCTCATCTTCGTGCTAATCTTCATTCAAAATCGGTTGTCCTATTTCGCTGAAAGATTTCACTGCAAGACAAATCAAGTTCAGATATGAGGTTACGCATCTCAAGAGTTAATTCCTCATTGGTCGGGTAGTGGCCATTTGCAAAAACAGTTTTTGAGGATTTTAGTAAAGCTAACTAATTTTCTCAAAAATTATTCCATTTTTCTAAAACTGGAGCATTTCTTGGACCTAAAAAAAGAAAATTTTTAGTGCTCATAGCCTAACTTACATGATTTCAAAATAGAAAGTTGAACAAGCATGTTAATCTAACTCTCATGTTGGTCAAAATTGTTTTAGCAAAAGCCAAAAAACAAAATATAGTCAAAATGATGAACTAGGGGCACAATCGAGTCAGGATTTCTGTTTTTTCCCCGTTGTCAACGTACTCGCCAAAAAGGGAACAACTGAAGCTAGCAGTAGAGGCCAAAAACTCTCTCATCCTCCAAGTAGCGAGGTATCGAACCAAGTGCGAAGCACGAACTAGAAATAGAGCTGGATATTTAACCCCCCTCATAGGGTCCACAACTTTCAGCTTATCCATCAACCACACCTGGGAAGGGATAACAAATAAGAGAGATTCAAGAATAAAGAGATGTGCATCGAGAGAAAAGTAAGAAAAGGGCTTGTTAGAGAAAATAGAGATTGAGTGCCAAAGTGATATGAGAATCACAAATGAGAAAGGGTGGGAAACAATACCTGGAGAAACAGTGGGCTCCCCATGATCTGAGAGATCTCCCACCGGTGGTAAACATCTAAGTGTTGTGTTTGTTGTTTTTGTTTGTCTCGATTCTTGTTTTGAGTCATTTTTGAGTCGTTTCGAGTGTAAATATGTGTGTTTAGATTGTTTTTACTTTGTTTTTCCTTTGTTGAGTCGTGGTGTACTATGGTCAGTCATAGGCTCAATACCCAGTTAAGAATTTATCCTTGGTTCCAATTTCAAGAAAATAAATTGTTTTGTGCTTAGAGTGCTGTGTCATTCCCAACATGATGTGCAAAACAAGATTCTTTGTTTCATAAACTGCAAGGTCCAACCTCGATCAAAAGAGAGAGCAATAGAACGAGGACCTATCTGAAGCTACATAGGTTCCGGACTGCAAAGTAAAAGAACAGAGGAAAAATTGGAGCATTTGAGCAATTTCCGGGATTGTATTTCGAAGGCACCTTTTCAGGCCTAGTCATTGCTCTGAAGTATGAGTGTACCTTGACCTCAAGTTCAAGGCTGCTTCAAGTCAGAATGGCGGTCAAAGTGCTATCCCTGAACACCATTCCCTGCTAGAGGCGTCTGGGCTGCGTTTGCAATGAGTTCCTAGGAGACCAACTGCGACGGTGGAAACTCGAGTTCGAATGGCGATGCAAAGGTTTGGAATTTTTGAGACTAAATACCCAGAGGTGTATCTTCAACTTGAAATCTGTATGGTAGCCCCATAGGTTGAGGTAGCATGTATGCGCCTCAATTTTGGATACTGAACCAACCTAGTCTGTCACCCTGTTAGAGAATAAGGAAAGTTGTGAATGTGATCAGGAAGAAAAGCGGCATCCGTGGCTTCTACATGCAGAGGTTACCCCTTGTCAGCATTTGAGGGCCTTTGAACTGTAAGTTGAAGGTAAGAGTTTGAAAGAGACAAAAGGAAGATCCCCGTCAGAGTAGAGTGGTTCATCATCACTCGCCCCATGAGGTGCTTTCAAAAGAGCCGCTTTGATTGTTTGTTACATTTTCTCAGCATCATCCACTACATTGCTTGTCACACATACCATGTGCATCTACCGCACAACTCGCCATACTATGCACATCTATCGCATCATCTCAGGACCTCTTCTCATGATTTCAACGTAGTTTGAGTGTTCCTTTCCTCACATGATTTTAGCATGTTTGGAATTTATCTCAGGACGCATGGAACGTGACCTTAAGCGGTTTTTTCAAGACCTCTTCTCACGATTTCTGCGTGGTTTGAGTGTTCCTTCCCTCATACGATTTTAGTATTTTTGGAATTTATCTCAGGACGTATGGAACGCGACCTTGAGCGGTTTTCTCAGGACCTTTTCTCATGATTTCAACGTGGTTTGAGTGTTCCCTTTCTCACACGATTTCAACGCGTTTGGAATTTATCTTAGAACGCTTGGAACGCAACCCTGAATGGTTTTCTCAAGACCTCTTCTCATGATTTCAACATGGTTTGAGTGTTCATTTCCTCATACGATTTCAGCGTGTTTGGAATTTATCTCAGGACATGTAGAACGCGACCTTGAGCGGTTTTCTCAGGACCTCTTCTCATGATTTTAGCGTGGTTAGAGTGTTCCTTTCCTCACATGATTTCAGCGTGTTTGAAATTTATCCCAGGACGCGTGGAACGCGACCCTGACCGGTTTTCTCAAGACCTCTTCTCAAGATTTCAACGTGGTTAGAGTGTTCATTTTCTTATACGATTTCAGCGTGTTTGGAATTTATCTCAGGACACGCGGAACGCAACCTTGAGCGGTTTTCTCAGGACCTCTTCTCATGATTTCAATGTGGTTTGAGTGTTCTCTTCCTCACACGATTTTAGTGTGTTTGGAATTTATCTCAGGACGCGTGGAATGAGACCCTGAGCAGTTTTCTTAGGACCTATTCTCACGATTTCAACGTGGTTAGCGTGTTCCTTTCCTTACACGATTTCAGCGTGTTTGGAATTTTTCTCAAAATGCATAGAACGCGATCCTGAGCGGTTTTCTCAGGGCCTCTTCTCACGATTTCAGCGTTGTTTGAGTGGTCCCTTCCTCACACGATTTCAGCGTGTATAGAATTTATCGCAGGACACGTGGAATGCGACCCTGAGCGATTTTCTCAGGACCTCTTCTCACGATTTCAGCGTAGTTTGAGTGTTCCCTTGTTTACACGATTTTAGCGTGTTTGGAATTTATCTCAGGACGTGTGAGGCGTCACCTTGAGCGGTAGGACCTCTTCTTACGATTTCAGCGTGGTTTGAATGTTCTCTCCCTCACACGATTTCAGCGTGTTTAGGATTTGTTCTCTCCCTCACACGATTTCAGCGTGTTTGGAGTTTATGGGAGCCGAATTCAACGGGATACAAATAGGCCAAATAAACGTGTGGAAGATCAACATATATGTTATATTCGGCCCTGTCTTGTATCATCCAGAAGCCGAGCATCCTAATCGGCCATAAGACCAATTGAGCGAGGAGCCGAGTAGGAATTGATTGACGACAGAAGAAGCCGAGTGAACAATCACACGGTGGATTAAAAGTGGGTTTGACCTTGAGGCCCATCAGCCAAAGAAAGGTATGTGAGAAACAATCCCAAAAAACTTGAGACATAAGCAAACATGAGATATATACTGATTTGTCCATCGGAGTGCTAATTCCGGCACCCCGAACCGGAGTGTTAATCTCTTTTTAGGTGGAAATCAGAGAATCAGGAATGTCCTTCAGGATCCAAGAGTATTTCCAAATCACCCCTCCACAATTGGCATCGTCTGTGGGAATACTCAAGTACATCCATGGCGGGCGTAACGGAAGATCCTCCGATAGTCGATGACGAAACTACACCAAGAGATGATCTCACTCCAAGAAACATGCTGGGACCGGAGAATATTGCCGCACGACGTGCCTTGAACTTTGACTCAGTAACTTAGACCTCACCCTCAGTTTCAATGCATGAGACAATACAGACAATTATGGATCAAGCAAAGCAAAATGAACAACGGCTGGAGAACATGATGGCTGAGAATGAGCGCTTGTACCAGGATTTGGCCTTGGAGGTGGCGAAATCCCAGCAAGTCGCATGCCAAGACCGGGATCAACCTCCGGAAAAGGATGGCCGTTCGACGCCGACTTCAGAAACGCAATAATGATAGTGATCCAGACTCACCATCCCCGGAGCCCAGAAAGAAAGGGCGTGTCCATGCATCCAAATCGTCTGAAGAAAGTCTATATGAACGGCATAGACAAAGAAGAAGCGATGATTCAGATAAGGAAGATAAACATGACCCATTCATGCGACGAATTTCCAGGGCTGTGCTACCCAAAAAGTTCAAGGCACCGCCGTTCACCTTCTACGACGGAAAATCAGACACCACTGATCACATTCGTCATTACAAGCAAGCGATGACGCTCCATACTGACGATGAAGCCCTCATGTGTCGGATATTTCCAAGCAATCTGGGACCACTGGCCGTGAGGTGGTACTATAAATTGGAGCCGGAATCGATTAAGAGCTTCCACAAACTCCAAAAGTCTTTTAGGGAAAGATTCATCACTAATGAGGTCCAGCTGAAGCAAGCTGATTCCCTCTGGGCCATGCAAATTAAACCGGAAGAAACTCTTCGTGAATACTCGACCTGCTATTGGGAGTGCTTTAATCTGGTAGATGACGCTTGCAATGATTCCATGGCCATCACCGCCTTTAAGATGGGATTGCATCCTGATAACCCCCTCTGCAGTTCGTTAACCAGACGTCCCCCCAAAACATCTGGGCATTAATGAAGAAGGTCGAAGAGTACTGCAAAGTGGAAGACAATGCCCTTCGAGTCAAAGCTGGGCGTAAAGCTGTTAAGCCAGCCACGTCGGGAATTGTTCAGCTGATTAATACTGTGCCGTCAAGAAGCCTAGAGTGACAGAATTGACCTAAACGGGACAATAGGCATGATTCGCGCCGATTAAACGATCAATGTTCACATCACGCTAATGAACAATATCAAGTGGATAGCAGGCGGATAAGACGTCCGGGCAAGAAATACATGTAGCTGACAGAGCCGATCAATAAGATTCTGTCAAGAATACAACACCTTTCGTTCTTCAAGTGGTCACCTAAGATGATCGGACCCCTCGATGCAAGGAGACAAGATAAACGATGTGAGTATCATAAGGACCATGGCCATGACACCGATAATTTTTTTTCTTTAAGAGATCACCTGGAAGAATTAGTGCAAGATGGTCGTCTTACGCAATATGTCCGGAAGAACAGTTCAACAAACACAGTAGCTCTACGGCCGGAGTTACCCCCTCTTAGTGTAATTCATATGACATATAGCTTGCCGGCACCATCTGAGGTACACATAATTCAGTTGCCGTCTAGCGCCCATAGCTCAATGACACCAGCGAAACGACTACGCAACACTAGAAGGATTAGTTTCGATGACGGTGATTTAGTTGGAGTGACCCAACCCCACACTGATCCCCTCGTCATCGAGCTGTGTGTAAACAGATTTACCATCGAACGTGTTCTCATTGACTAAGGCACCACTTCAGAGATAATGTATTATAAAACTTTTGTCAAGCTGGGTTTTACCGATTCGAACCTATCTCCGGCTGATTATCCTTTATTCGGCTTCAATGTTAACGCAGAGTACCCTTTGGGCAAGATCACACTGCCTGTACGGGCCAGAACCAGATCAGTAGACGTAGAATTTCTGGTTGTTAAGCTCCCTTCGCCGTATAATCTGATCATGGGCAGAACTTGGTTACATACGATGCAAGTCGTGCCAAGCACCTACCATCAACTGCTCCGTTTTCTGACTGAGTACGGTATTGAACAAATTTGCGGCTCTCAAAAATCGGCGCAGGCATGCTATCTTTTAGCTGCGAAGAGACCGAGGGAACTGGAGGTGCATTCAATTGAGGTACCGGATAGGGAGAGTCTCGATGACATTGTAAGGATCCCAAGTGAAAAAGCAACCGAAGCCCTGCACCAGGTTGAAATTGATGAAAATCCTGACAAGTTCTTCATGATCGACGCTTCCTTGGATAACGTCGAACGGCAGGAATTGGTAGCCTTCTTACTCGGCAATACTGATGTGTTTGCATGGTCTACATACGAAATGCCAGAAATAGATCCATCGGTAGTCCAACACCGCTTGAATGTTGATCCAAAGTGTAAGCCAATTGTTCAAAGAAGCCGACGATCAGCCGCGGAGCATACTTTGGTCGTCATTGAAGAGGTAGATAGGTTACTTGAAGCCGAGGCGGTCCGCGAAGCAGCTTATCCTACATGGTTGTCCAATACTGTGGTCATAAAGAAGAAGAACAGATCTTGGCATGTCTGTGTCTATTTTACAGACTTGAGCAAAGCTTGTCCGAAGGACTGTTTTCCCTTGCCCAGAATCAACCAACTCGTAGATGCAACGGCACATCATCAACGCATGAGCTTCTTGAATGCCTACAGAGGCTATCATCAAATTGCCATGCATCCAGAGGATCAGGAAAAAACCGCATTCCTCACCCCAAGAGGAACCTATTGCTACAAGGTCATGCCTTTAGGGCTGAAGAATGCGGGGGCAACTTATCAAAGACTAGTGACTTCCATGTTCAAGGAACAACTCAGCCGTACCATGGAAGTATACATCGATGATATGGTAGTCAAATCCAAGGAAAAGCACTCCCATCTAGGCGATTTGTCAGAGACATTTGGCATTCTTCGAAAAATACAAGATGAAATTGAACGCTTCTAAGTGTGCATTCGGCATCGGTTTCGAAAAATTCCTTGGCTACATCGTTAACCACCACGGAATCGAAGCCAATCCAAGACAGATCATAGCAATTCTAGAGCTTGGATACCCTCAGTCAGTGAAAGAGGTTCAGAAGCTAATGGGGATGGCTGCCGCTCTAAATAGATTTATCAGTCGTTCAACAGATCGCTGCTGACAATTCTTTTACACTCTTCAGCAAGGCAGAGCATTTGATTGGACTCCCGAGTGCCAGGCTGCTTTAGACGGCCTGAAATCTTACCTCCGATCAGTTCCGCTCTTGGCAACTCCTGCAGCCGGCAATCCACTCATTCTGTATCTGGCAGTATCCGATAGGGCGGTCAACACCGTATTGTTAAAAGAAGAACTAGGGGAGCTGTGATACCCCTGTTCCATAGTATGCTAATTGGTCCTTAAATTGAGTATGATTATGTGTTTACCATGATTTTATGTGCCATTATGTTAATATATGTGATTTTGAATTCGTATCTGTTCACCGTAGGAACATCTGTTTGAATAGTCCGCTTCGGGAATTAAATTGAGGGCCTTATCGGCCACAGAACCCGAAATTGATTACGCCACTCTGATTGGCATAATTTTTAGAGCCTACGGTGAAATTTAATTGAAAATTTAGCCTGGTCAATTTAGACTGATTAAATTGATAAATTAAGTGCCCAATTGTTTTATAATAAAATAATGTTGAGTGGGTGCTTATTAAGGGTCAACTACACCCTCATTTCTCTCCTTTAAGCTTCATTTGGCTGATGAAAAACTCTTAGACTTGAGAGAGGATCGGCTAAGAGAGAGAGGGTGAAGGAAATTGAGATTTCGGTCCTAAAGCTGGGTGATTTGTAGGCTAGCTTGAGAATTTACCTTAAATTGTGAGAATTAAGCTTCTAGGTAAGCCATTGACTCTTGAATTCATGAATTGAACGTGTAATCTTGTGAGCTCAAGTATTTTTTTTGTGATTAAGAGTATGATTTAAATTGGTCTTGATGAGATATGACCATGCATGCATAAAAATTCTGTTGAAATGCCATAAGTTGCATAATCTGGCATGTACCGTGTCAATTAAGCAAAAATTGAAGTTTGATCATGCATGCAAGCTTGGTTTTGTTGAGTTTTGGCACCATTTGCATCTTTGAAATGGAAATGAAGTCAAGATGGCCTTGCATGTTCGAATAATTAAAGATATGAGCTTTAATGCATGAATTTGTTATATGGGTGATGAGTTTGTCATATTTTGGGACATGCATGCAGATAAATCATGAAATTGAGCTTCCTGATGTTGTAATCTTGTATTAGTAGCATGTTAGCATGTGTAAATGTGTAATTTGAGCCATAACATGCATGAATTGTTGGTTGAAAGTCGAAATGAAGCTCAAGAACACAGTTCTGGGTTTTCCAGAATTTTGAGGTCCGCTCGAGCGGGGAACCTGACGCTCGAGCGGGAAATGCGGGCTCCCAGTACTTTTTGCAGACTTGATGTCCGCTCGAGCGGGGTAATTAACGCTCGAGCGTCGGAGCTATTTTGATAGGCCTTCCGCTCGAGCGCCCTATTTAACGCTCGAGCGTATTTTTCATGCAACCAGTACTTTTGCAGGCCTTAAGGGTCCGCTCGAGCGGGTAAGTTGACGCTCGAGCGGGCACCCTGTTTTCTGAAATTTTGTTCATGCGTTCTGTGTTTCGTTTTCCGTTCTCTTTCACTTGTAAGCACTCTTAGGCATATGTTAAGCATTGTAAATGAGTTAATGAGATAGGAATAAAGCCTAAAGAGGAATATGTGAATTAAAGAACGGATTGAACTGTTAGTGACCCTCTTGTGTTCATGGAATGTGTAGGGTCAAGCTCCAGGGCGAATCCACAAGGCGATCACTGTGAGTAATATCAATATTTAAAAGCTTGTCAATGTCCAATTGTTTATTCCCTTATAAACTTTTTGAGTTGTTAATTGGGATTGTGGACAAAAGTCTGACAGGAATTAATGAATGGACCAAAGGTCGTTTTGATGGAAATGAATGGACCGAAGGTCGTTTTGATGTAAATGAATGGACCAAAGGTCGTTTTGATAGGAATGAATGAATGGACCAAAGGTCGTTTTGATAGGAATGAATGGACCGAAGGTCGTTTTGATGTAAATGAATGGACCGAAGGTCGTTCTGACATGAATGAGTGGGCCGAAGGCCGTTTTGACGTAAATGAATGGGCTAAAGGCCGTTTTGATAGAAATGAATGGGCCGAAGGCCGTTTTGACATAAATAGATGGGCCAAAAACCGTTTTGACATGAATGAATGGGCCGAAGGCCGTTTTGACATGAATGAATGGGCCGAAGGCCGTTTTGACAGGAATGGAAACCTGAATGGGCCAAAGGCCAGTATGTTGGAACTACAGTCACTTGATCTAAATTTTGTATAAGTATATATATGTTAAGTAGAAATGTGAATTGGGCCAAAGGCCGTTTGGAACATGTTGTTCTACATTGTTATGTAATTTTTGTATTTGATATTATTCACTGGGCTATTGCTCACGCTCATTCATGTGGTTGTAGGTGAGCCAAAAGAAGTCCAAACCCAGCCCCAGTGAAGTCTACCAGGAACAACATGAGTTTTGGAGAGTCAGCCTTGCGTCTCACGCACGAGACCTACCCTTGCCATTTTGTTTGCATTCATAGTTTGTCTTGTTGGCAAGGACTCTATGTATATCTGTATATAGTTTTGATATGGGTTGACTCAGTTTGGATGATCCTGTCTATAAAGTTTTTTATGGTACTGTATTTTGTGGTGGGTTATTAACATATAAGTGTATGGTTTGTTTGATGTGCATATAAGCACGGCTTTATGGACAAAGTTTTTAATTATTGCTTCCGTTTGGCCCCTTTACTCTGACGAGTTATGTCTGTTTTGGTCTAAGGCCGTAGGTAATCTCAGGATTACTGGTCGGTTATGTCCTTAACCCATAGGGGCGGGTTCGGGTCACGACAGAGTGGTATTAGAGCACGAGTTAATAACTCACACACTTGTCCAAAAAGAGCAATAAGCGTCTAGATGAGATCTAGGATGCATTTACGTGATAAATACGAGTTTGGAAGCATTGATTATATGCTTAAATGTTTTGTTAGGAATAATTATATGTATAAGTTGTGAACTACTTGCAGTGCAAACTATCTGGAAGTATGTGCTTCTTAGTGTATGCATACTTGTGTACCTTTTGTATGAAATATAATGCAAGTTTAATCAGATGGTGAAAACCAGAGGTGATGAGTTAGAGGAATCTTCTACTGCCAGACTGGATAGAATGGAAAGACTGATCCAAGAAATGGCAGAAGCATTGAGACAGCAACAGGAGTGGCAACAACAGTGGCAGCAACCACACCTGCCACCTCCACCTTCGGCACCACCTGTGCCAGATCATCAGAATGATGACCGGATTATAGCTCTCACTAAGGAATTCAAGAAAATGAAACCACCACAGTTTCACAGGGGATTAGATCCGTTGAAAGCCGAAGCGTGGGTCCTCGGCATTGAGAAATTATTCGAAGTGTTCCCCTGTTCGGAGACTCAAAAAGTGCTTCTAGCCACTTTTATGCTAGAAGACGAGGCAAGAAGATGGTGGATGTTGATGCGAGAAAATCATAGGGATGTCGACTGGGTAAAATTCCTAGAAATATTCTATGACAAGTATTTTCCGCAGTGTGTCCAGGACAGGAAAGTGGCAGAATTCATGGAACTCAAGCAAGACAGCATGACTGTAGCTAAGTATGAGGCCAAATTCACCGAATTGGCCAGGTTTGCACCGCATGTAATTGACACTGACTATAAGAAGGTAAGACATTTTGAAGGTGGGCTCCGAAGTGACATCCTAGAGAGAGTGAATGTCCTGAAGTTGGAAACCTACATCGGGGTGCCTGATCGGGCCATCATATCAGAGGCTAACATAGCTAGATAAGCTAAGCCAACAACAGAATGGAAAAGCAACAAAAGACAAGGCTTCTTTTCGAAGAAGAAATTTCTGAAAAAGCAAAACACGGGCTCCTCAAATACTTCGAGTTCTTCCCGAGACACAGCTCCCGTGTGCAACATTTGTAGCAAAAGGCACCGTGGAGTATGTTATCGTGCATCAGGAGCCTGTTTTAAATGTGGAAAGCAAGGGCACATAGCCCGAGAATGTAATCAGAACAGTGGGAAACTCGCAGCTAGTTCAACTGCATCAGTTCCAAAGCCGGGAAATACTTTGAGACCTGCTACTACTGGGGACACAGTGAGACAAGGGAGAGTCTTTGCACTTGTTCCGGGCGATACACGGAATGCCAATGCTGTTGTTTCAGGTACTATTTCAATATGTAATCAGGATGCCTTTGTATTAATTGATTCTGGATCAACGCACTCATTTGTGACACATACGTTTGCATCTAGACTGAATAGACCCCTAGAGCTATTGCCATATTTGTTGTGTGTGTCTGCTCCATCGGGGGAATCTGTGTTATGTGATTATATATATCGGTTTTGTGACATGCATATCGAGGATGCTACCCTATATGTGGATTTTTTACCCTTGAATTTTAGACATTTCGATGTAATTTTGGGCATGGATTGGTTGACCAAGTATTGTGCCACCATAGACTTTATGACAAAAAGGGCTGTATTTAACCTACCAGAACGGAAAGAGATTGTGTTTGTGGGTAATGGGGTAGTGCCTCCACCGTATTTGATATCCGCAATGAAAGCATGTAAACTGATTAGAAAAGGGTGCCAGGGTTATTTGTGCTATGTGTTGTCTGAACAATCTGAGAATGTTGAATTGAATAATATTCCTATTGTTAGAGAATTTCCGGATGTGTTTCCGAATGAATTACCAGGGGAATTGGTAGACAGGGAGATCGAGTTTACCATTGAAACTATGCCAGGCACCCAGCCTATTTCTAAGGCTCCCTACAGAATGGCTACTGCCGAAATGAAAGAATTAAAGGAACAGTTGCAAGACCTTCTTGATAAAGGGTTTATCCGGCCTAGCACTTCGCCTTGGGGTGCACCAGTGTTATTTGTAAAGAAAAAGGATGGTACCTTGCGCCTGTGCATTGATTACCGGGAGTTAAACAAGGTAACGATAAAGAACAAATATCCCTTACCCCGTATTGACGACTTATTTGACCAGTTGCAGGGATCCCAAGTGTTTTCTAAGATCGATTTGAGATCCGGGTATCATCAGCTGAAAGTTAAGGCAGAGGATGTTGAGAAAACCGCATTTAGAACGAGGTATGGTCATTTTGAGTTTCTTGTTATGCCGTTTGGAGTGACTAATGCTCCGGCAGCATTTATGGACTTAATGAATAGAATTTTTAAAACCTACCTTGATGAGTTTGTTGTAGTCTTCATCGATGATATTTTGATATACTCTAAAGATAGACTTGAACATGAACATCATTTGAGGACTGTTTTACAAATACTTCGGGAAAGAAAACTATTTGCTAAATTAAAGAAATGTGAGTTTTGGTTGGATGAGGTTATTTTCTTAGGGCACGTGATCAACAAGGAAGGAATTTCAGTGGACCCGCAGAAGATAGAGGCAATTGTGAATTGGCCTACACCGACCAATGTGACAGAAGTTCGCAGTTTCATGGGCTTAGCTGGGTACTACAGGAGGTTTGTGAAGGACTTTTCGAAATTAGCAGTACCTCTTACCCAATTGACACGTAAGGGACAACCATTTGAGTGGAATAGTGAAAGAGAATCAACCTTTCATGAATTGAAGACAAGATTGACCACTGCACCAATTTTGACACTACCTTCAGGTACGGAAAATTTTGTGATTTTCAGTGATGCATCTTATAAGGGTCTGGGTTGTGTGTTAATGCAGAACGGAAAGGTTATTGCTTACGCCTCCCGACAGTTGAGGCCACATGAGAATAATTATCCAACACATGACCTAGAATTGGCCGCAGTTGTTTTTGCCTTGAAAATTTGGCGGCACTATTTGTATGGAGCAAAATATGAAGTCTACACGGATCATAAGAGCCTGAAATACTTCTTCACGCAGAAGGAGTTGAATATGCGTCAGAGAAGATGGCTGGAACTGATAAAAGACTACGATCTAGAGATTCAGTATCATCCCGGGAAAGTTAATACAGTGGCGGATGCCTTGAGCAGAAAATCAACAGGGAGTATGGCTTGTTTGCTTACTGAACAAAGGAAGATTTTGCAAGACTTTGAAAAGTCTGAAATTGAAGTGGTAGTATGTGAACAGGGCGGATTGATAGCCGCTATTACAGCCGAGCCAGCAATTGTTGATGAAATCAAGCAGAAGCAGAAAGAGGATGAGTCCCTCAGAAAGGTAATGGATGAATTTGAGACAAGTCCAAAAGCAGAATTTAGTATTGAGAATGAAGTGTTGAAATTCCGGAACAGAATATGTGTCCCTGATATCCCGAAACTAAAGAAGAGGGTTTTGGATGAAGCCCACAGATCCGTATTTGCTATGCATCCGGGTAACAATAAAATGTATCGGGATTTGAAGCAAACCTATTGGTGGCCTAAAATGAAGAAAGAGATTGCAGAATATGTGTCCAAGTGCCTTCAGTGTCAGCAAGTTGAGGCTGAACATCAGAAACCAAGCGGTCTACTTCAACCTCTCCCGATTCCTAAATGGAAGTGGGAACATGTGACTATGGATTTCGTTGTTGGCCTACCTCGGACTTCCCGAGGTATGGATTCTGTTTGGGTTGTAGTTGATAGACTGACTAAATCTGCACATTTTCTGCCTGTCAAAACTACATTTACTGCTTACAGGTTGGCTACTATTTATGTTGATGAAATTGTCCGTTTACACGAAGTTCCGGTATCCATTGTGTCGGATAGAGATCCGAAATTTGTATGTAGATTGTGGAAGAGTTTGCAGGAAGCTATGGGAACAGAACTAAGGTTCAGCACTGCATTCCACCCACAGACAGATGGGCAGTCAGAACGAACAATACAAACTTTGGAAGATATGCTTCGGATGTGTGCTTTGGATTTTCAGGGGAGTTGGGAAGATTATTTGCCACTTGCAGAATTTGCTTATAATAACAGTTTCCACTCCAGCATTGGTATCGCACCGTACGAAGCTTTGTATGGTAGGAGGTGTAGATCACCTATCTGTTGGACAGAGGTTGGGGACAGAGCTTTGTTTGGGCTTGAAATTGTACAAGACACCTCGGAAAAGATCAAAACTATTCGGCAAAGGCTCAAAACAGCTCAAGACCGGCAGAAGAATTATGCAGACATTCGAAGAAGACCTCTTGAGTATGAGGTTGGTGACCATGTGTTCATCCGTATTTCTCCGATGAAAGGCCAAGTCAGATTTGGGAAAAAGGGCAAGTTGTCGCCCCGCTACATTGGGCCATTCCAGATTTTGAAAAGACTTGGTCCAGTAGCCTACAGGGTTGCTTTGCCACCGGGATTTGAGCAAATCCACAATGTGTTTCATGTGTCAATGTTGAGGGGTTACCTCCGAGACCCGTTGCATGTGATTGATTATCACCGGGTTGCTATTGATGAAAATATGGAATATGCTGAATGGCTGGAAAGAATTGTTGACCGACAAGTGAAAGAATTGAGAAACAAATCCATTCCAATGGTGAAAGTGGAATGGAAGGAACACTATGGGACAGATGCTACATGGGAAAAAGAGGAGGAAATGCGTCTACGCTACCCACATTTGTTTCCCGACGAAGGTAAATTAAGTTTGGAGGACCAAACTTCCTAAAGGGGGGAAGACTGTGATACCCCTGTTCCGTAGTATGCTAATTGGTCCTTAAATTGAGTATGATTATGTGTTTACCATGATTTTATGTGCCATTATGTGAATATATGTGATTTTGAATTCGTATCTGTTCACCGTAGGAACATCTGTTTGAATAGTCCGCTTCAGGAATTAAATTGAGGGCCTTATCGGCCACAGAACCCGAAATTGATTACGCCACTGTGATTGGCATAATTTTTAGAGCCTACGGTGAAATTTAATTGAAAATTTAGCCTGGTCAATTTAGACTGATTAAATTGATAAATTAAGTGCCCAATTGTTTTATAATAAAATAATGTTGAGTGGGTGCTTATTAAGGGTCAACTACACCCTCATTTCTCTCCTTTAAGCTTCATTTGGCTGATGAAAAACTCTTAGACTTGAGAGAGGATCGGCTAAGAGAGAGAGGGTGAAGGAAATTGAGATTTTGGTCCTAAAGCTGGGTGATCTTGGAGGCTAGCTCGAGAATTTACCTTAAATTGTGAGAATTAAGCTTCTAGGTAAGCCATTGACTATTGAATTCATGAATTGAACGTGTAATCTTGTGAGCTCAAGTATTTTTTTTGTGATTAAGAGTATGATTTAAATTGGTCTTGATGAGATATGACCATGCATGCATAAAAATTCTGTTGAAATGCCATAAGTTGCATAATCTGGCATGTACCGTGTCAATTAAGCAAAAATTGAAGTTTGATCATGCATGCAAGCTTGGTTTTGTTGAGTTTTGGCACCATTTGCATCTTTGAAATGGAAATGAAGTCAAGATGGCCTTGCATGTTCGAATAATTAAAGATATGAGCTTTAATGCATGAATTTGTTATATGGGTGATGAGTTTGTCATATTTTGGGACATGCATGTAGATAAATCATGAAATTGAGCTTCCTGATGTTGTAATCTTGTATTAGTAGCATGTTAGCATGTGTAAATGTGTAATTTGAGCCATAACATGCATGGATTGTTGGTTGAAAGTCGAAATGAAGCTCAAGAACACAGTTCTGGGTTTTCCAGAATTTTGAGGTCCGCTCGAGCGGGGAACCTGATGCTCGAGCGGGAAATGCGGGCTCCCAGTACTTTTTGCAGACTTGATGTCCGCTCGAGCGGGGTAATTAACGCTCGAGCGTCGGAGCTATTTTGATAGGCCTTCCGCTCGAGCGCCCTATTTAACGCTCGAGCATATTTTTCATGCAACCAGTACTTTTGCAGGCCTTAAGGGTCCGCTCGAGCGGGTAAGTTGACGCTCGAGCGGGCACCCTGTTTTCTGAAATTTTGTTCATGCGTTCTGTGTTTCGTTTTCCGTTCTCTTTCACTTGTAAGCACTCTTAGGCATATGTTAAGCATTGTAAATGAGTTAATGAGATAGGAATAAAGCCTAAAGAGGAATATGTGAATTAAAGAATGGATTGAACTGTTAGTGACCCTCTTGTGTTCATGGAATGTGTAGGGTCAAGCTCCAGGGCGAATCCACAAGGCGATCACTGTGAGTAATATCAATATTTAAAAGCTTGTCAATGTCCAATTGTTTATTCCCTTATAAACTTTTTGAGGTTTTAATTGGGATTGTGGACAAAAGTCTGACAGGAATTAATGAATGGACCAAAGGTCGTTTTGATGGAAATGAATGGACCGAAGGTCGTTTTGATGTAAATGAATGGACCAAAGGTCGTTTTGATAGGAATGAATGAATGGACCAAAGGTCGTTTTGATAGGAATGAATGGACCGAAGGTCGTTTTGATGTAAATGAATGGACCGAAGGTCGTTCTGACATGAATGAGTGGGCCGAAGGCCGTTTTGACGTAAATGAATGGGCTAAAGGCCGTTTTGATAGAAATGAATGGGCCGAAGGCCGTTTTGACATAAATAGATGGGCCAAAAACCGTTTTGACATGAATGAATGGGCCGAAGGCCGTTTTGACATGAATGAATGGGCCGAAGGCCGTTTTGACAGGAATGGAAACCTGAATGGGCCAAAGGCCAGTATGTTGGAACTACAGTCACTTGATCTAAATTTTGTATAAGTATATATATGTTAAGTAGAAATGTGAATTGGGCCAAAGGCCGTTTGGAACATGTTGTTCTACATTGTTATGTAATTTTTGTATTTGATATTATTCACTGGGCTATTGCTCACGCTCATTCATGTGGTTGTAGGTGAGCCAAGAGAAGTCCAAACCCAGCCCCAGTGAAGTCTACCAGGAACAACATGAGTTTTGGAGAGTCAGCCTTGCGTCTCACGCACGAGACCCACCCTTGCCATTTTGTTTGCATTCATAGTTTGTCTTGTTGGCAAGGACTCTATGTATATCTGTATATAGTTTTGATATGGGTTGACTCAGTTTGGATGATCCTGTCTATAAAGTTTTTTATGGTACTGTATTTTGTGGTGGGTTATTAACATATAAGTGTATGGTTTGTTTGATGTGCATATACGCACGGCTCTATGGACAAAGTTTTTAATTATTGTTTCCGTTTGGCCCCTTTACTCTGACGAGTTATGTCTGTTTTGGTCTAAGGCCGTAGGTAATCTCAGGATTACTGGCCGGTTATGTCCTTAACCCATAGGGGTGGGTTCGGGTCATGACAGGAGCAGAGACTAGTTTACTATGTGAGCAAGGCTAAGGTCGACACTGAGACACGTTATCTTCCATTAGAAAAGCTTATCCTTGCTCTCGTCATGGCTGCAAGAAAACTAATGCACTACTTTCAGGGGCATACCATTGGGGTGCTAATGGAATATCCCCTCCGGTCTGCACTCTGCAGCGCGGAAACATCTGGGCGCGTCTCGAAATGGGTTTTGAACTCGGCCAGTACGATATCTAGTTTCTACCCAAACTTCCATCAAAGGACAAGTGTTTGCCGACTTTGTTGCCGAGTTCACAGGATCCCTGGCCGACTTTAAGTTTGATCAAGCGCAAACTAAGCCCGACTGGAGAATGTATGTTGGCAACATTTGGCAGATGTATTGTGATGGGTCATCCAACCAGTGTGGCTGTGGGGCTTGCGTAGTAATCATGACCCCTGAGAGGGCAATAATCGAACAGGCCATCAAATTAGGATTCGACGCATCAAATAATGAGGCCGAATACGAAGCACTGTTGACCGGCCTGCAAAATGCATTTCACCTCGGTGCGCGGCGTCTGCTTGTTTTCTGTGACTCGAAGCTAGTAATCAACCAGTTGAAAGGGGAATATGCAGCCAAAAATGATCGCATGTCAGCCTATATGAAAACAGCGAATTCTTTACTTGCCAAATTTGATCACCACGAACTGAATCAAATAACCCGAGATCAGAACACGCATGCAGACGCCCTCGCTTGCCTAGCCTCTGCTATCAACTCAGAAGTTAAGCAGACAATTGAAGTAGGGTTTGTCCCCAAGCTGAGCATTGCCTCTTTAGAACCAGTTCAGGTCAACGTTATCGAACCAGGTCAAAGTTGGATGGACCCTATCACTGCATTCATATCTTCAGAACAGCTCCTGATGGATAAGAATGAAGCACACAAGCTCCGAAACAAAGCCCCCCGATATTATTTGGATCCACAGGGAAAGCTCTACAAAAAATCTCACTCTGGGCCGTACTTAGAGTGTGTTCACCCGGACAAAGCCGAGAAGCCTTTGTCTGAAATACATGAAGGCAATTGTGGTGCCCATTCGGGCGGACGTTCTCTGGCTCACCGCGCCGTATCGCAGGGGTACTATTGGCCGACCATGTGCACCGATGCCAAGTGTTATGTCAAGAAATGCATTCAGTGCCAGAGGTTTCCCCCTTTAACTCACCTGCCAGCCGAGGAGTTAAATTCTATCACTAACTCTTGGCCGTTTGCTCAATAGGGCCTTAATATCGTCGAACCATTACTACGGACCCTGGGCAATAGGTGATTCCTAATTGTTGCGATTGATTATTTCAGAAAATGGGTCGAAGTGGAGGCACTAACACATATTGGAGATTCCAACATTAAGCGTTTTGTGTGGAAAAACATCATAACAAGATTCAGCATACCACGAGCACTTGTTTCTGACAACGATACCCAGTTTGATTGTGGCGTATATAGAGAATTGTGCGACGCTTATGGTATCCTACCCTATTTTTCCTTGTCGGCTTACCCGCAGAGCAATGGTCAAGCGGAGGCTACCAACAAGGTTATTTTGGACGGTATCAAGAAAAGACTGGAACAAGCTAAAGGCAGATGGGTCGAAGAGTTGCCCAGTATGTTGTGGGCTCATCGCACTACTCCGAGGCGATCCACTGGGGAAACGCCATTTGCTCTATGCTTCGGAACCCAGGCAATTATCCCCCTGGAGATCAGCCTCCCAACCTTGAAATCTAAAGTTTTTGATATGGGCCGAAATGATATGATGTTGGCTTTGGACCTGACTCTGATTGAAGAACGCCGAGACCGTGCCCTGACTTCCATGGCACGGTACCAGCAACAGCTCGCTAAATTATATAATCAGCGTGTTCAGTTACGCCATTATACACCAGGAGAGTTGGTCCTCAAGAAAGTGCTACCCGCTGCTAGGATTCCCGCCGACGGAAAATTGGGTCCCAACTGGGACGGCCCTTATCAGATTGACTCAATCGCAGGGACAAGGGCATATCGGCTCAAAGATATGGATGGAAGAAGCCTGCCACATCCATGGAATTCCCCACACTTGTGCAAATTTTATCATTAACTCGTACGGCAGGACAACTCATCTTGATTTTTCACCATAAACGTGTTTCGCTTTTAATACAATGTTCTCTTTTGCCTAGTTATTTGTTTGCCAAAAAGCCTCCGAAATCGGAGTGCCCTTCGTGGACTCCACGATTCGCCAAGAGAATAAGCCTCTGAATTCGGAGCGCCCTTCATGGGCTCCACGATTGGCCAAGAGAATAAGCCTCCGAATTCAGAGTGCCCTTTGTGGACTCCACGATTGGCCAAGAGAATATGCCTCCGAATTCGGAGCGCCCTTCGTGGACTCCACAATTGGCCAAGAGAATAAGCCTCTGAATTCGGAGCACCCTTCGTGGACTCCACGATTGGCCAAGAGAATATGCCTCCGAATTCGAAGCGCCCTTCGTGGAATCCATGATTGGCCAAGAGAATAAGCCTCCGAACTCAGAACGCCCTTCGTGGAAATCACGTTTGGGCCGAATAAGCCTCCGAATTCGGAACACCCTTCATGGACTCCACAATTGGCCAAGAGAATAAGCCTCTGAATTCGGAGCGCCTTTGTGGAGATCACGTTTGGGCCGAATAAGCCTCTGAATTCGGAGCGCCCTTCGTGGACTCCACGATTGGCCAAGAGAATAAGCCTCCGAATTCGGAGTGCCCTTCGTGGATTCCATGATTGGCCAGGAGAATAAGCCTCCGAATTTAGAGCGCCCTTCGTGGAAATCATGTTTGGGCCGAATAAGCCTCTAAATTCGGAGCACCCTTCGTGGACTCCAGGATTGGCCAAGAGAATAAGCCTTCGAATTCGGAACGCCCTTCGTGGAAATCACGAAATTCCTCCGAATTCGGTGCTCTTTTCGTAAATATTATGATTGACAAGCATAAACGCAAACTGACGAGAAATGAAAGGTAATCATAGCCGAATTCATAAACGTAAAATTGAAATAAGATGACAACATTTAAAATAATATGTTTCATTGAAATAATCAATAGTACATAATTGGCTTCCTATCTACGTTAGAGGGGTACAATACGTTTAGTTTTATTTGGCATCCCTCTCGTCATCGCTCTTCTCGACTTCAAAAGTCGCGAAAGGAAAACGATGACCCTGATATAATAGAAATGCCAAATCGACGCCTACTTCCCAGAGAGCCTCTTTGGCCTAGAGAGCCTTGATCCACCCGTGCTTAAATCCACGATTCTCACATCGGCAAACCTCTTCGGCGTGGTTGAAGGGAGCTGCCCCATTGCTGTTTTTCCCTTCTGGGTGATCTACTTCGACAACGCAGGGACTGGTGTTTTTCACGATCCCTCGACGTCCTGCTCCCCGCGCGCGTTGGCTCGCCACCCCGGTTCATCTCTACGTCCAACTCTGCGAGTGTCCTCCCTTCTCCTCTACTGTTGAAGAATAATCTTTTTTCCATCCACAACTTGTCCACACTGCTCTTTCCTTCCCTAAATTTATTGACTCTGAATGCAACAATGACCCCTCCGTGCACCTAGCACCCACCCCATTTATTCCCTACGGGCGCAGCGCCCCCAAGGCGGTCTCATCAATGCTTATTTTCAAAACCTTTCACCATATTTGATTAGACATTCCAGTTCATGTATTAGCAGCATTCGGTGTTCCAGTTCATGTATCCGCTGGGGCAAGGGCAGACTAATTAATCTAATTGCTAATTAATCTAATCGGCCAAATGTCGAGGCCTTGCGCCGATCAGGTTGTGTGCCCCAGCCATTCCATGAACTAATATCATTCAGCGCCCCAACCACTCTATGAACTAATAGCATTCGGCGTTCCAGTTCATGCATTCGATGGAGCAAGGGCAGATTCATAAATCTAATCGGCCAGACGCCAAAGCCTTGCGCCGATCATCTTCATGCACCAGCTAGGGCAAGCCCTTGCGCAATCGAGTGCCCCAGCCGCTCCAAGAGCTAATGTTATTCGGCGTCCTAGTTCATGCACCAGCTGGGTCAAGGGTAGATTCATTAATATAATCGGCCAGATGCCAAAGCCTTAAGCTGTTTTACTTGTTAGTCTATCGAATTTTCATGCACCTTTCCAAATTGTTAACTATTGATTCTTTTAGTTATTCGGCTAAATAGCAAAGAGGCACATGATGTTTAATTGATTCGGTTAACTTATCAGATATAATATTTACTCATATAGCAAACAGAAAAGCATAAGGAATTGTCATTAATGAATTAAAGACAAATAGTATATGCAGTAAACTTGAGAGCATAGAAAATTTTCATTAATAAATTGAGTGCTAGTAGTAGCCATTTTACACATGAAAATTAGCTTACATTTAAAGAAATGAAAATCTACAAACAAAAACCTACAAAAACTATGCATCTAAGATGCCTACCAAAAACCAAAATATGCCTTAAATCAATCTTCAGGGTCAGACGCTAGTGGCTCAACGTCCACCTGCTCGTATGGAATCGGCTGCGCCAATGTCACATTCGCAGTAGTGAGGGCTTTGACCCAGTCGTGTTTGAAGCCCCGATTCTCGAACTTCGGCACTTCTTCCACGTTGTTTTCCAAGGCAGCATCCCTCCCAGCCTGGAACGCTTTGGAAATTTCAGAGCCGGCTATTTCCTTTGCCTTCTTCGATTCTTTCAAGTTGGCTTCCAGCTTGGCGATCACCTCCTTGGCTAACTTGAGCGCATCTTCGCTCGCCTTTGCCCTCTCCTCGGCGGCAAGCCTTAATTGGTCAGCATTCCTCACTCACTCGGCCTCAAAGTCCGCTCTCGCTCGTTCCTCCGCCGTTTGCGCTGCCTCATAATCGGCCTTTTGAGAGGCTACCACAACCTTATTCTTTTCATTGACAATTTCAGCTTTAAACAAGCCGATCTGTTCTATGGCATCATGTTGACGGTGGCCGATCTCGGCTATCCTGCCCACCATCTACAAAACAAGGAAATAGAGTTACAACAAACAAATAATAAGAAAAATATTTATATATATATATATATATATATTTAGACGGAAGACTGCAGATAAGGCAAGTAATGTACCAATAAGGCCGACTAAGCAGCCAAAGCAATCAACATTAGATCTGGCTCCGTGCGAAATGTGGCCCTGTCAACCAGCAGGGATATTGAGGAGGCCATACTCAAGGCCACAGTCGGGTCCTTCAAAGCCGAAGCATCAGAGGCAATCGGCATATTCCTTATCCTTGGTTGAACAGTGAACGGAACAACCAAGTCCGATTCCCCAATGCGTGGCTGTTTGTTGCTTTGGTCCTCATCGTGCACGACTTCTTGCTTGGCGGGGCGCTTTTTCCCCCTTTGCTCAGCCACATCCGCCCGTTCTACCAGCTCCATCTCGGTCGTTTCGGTCTGAGCCGTTTCTTCCGCAATAACAGGCGAAGAAGACTCAACGACCGTGGCGGGTGGAGTTTCCGATCGGACGACCTCAGCTCTCTTGCTGGCGACCATCCTTTCGGTGTTTTTCCTCCGGGCAAGTTGCGTGAGCGATTCCCTAGCCATATTCTCAGGATCAGCGCCGGGAAGGTCTCCTAAGTTTGTAAAAATGTCTTTGAAGGAGACGTCCCCTTGGCCTGATATGGATGGAGGGTCGGACGAATTGAGTCCGGCTTCCTCAAAGGCCGAGTTAAGAGCTTCGTCTACCTCGGCTTCCAACTGGTTCGGGTCCTCGGCGATCGGTTCGGCTGCTTGTTCTTCCACGTGCTCCAAATCGGAAGATTCCAAACCAATCTGCCTTAGGTTTTTTAAGTTGGGGAAGATAAGGGCCGTAAGCTACTGGTCGCCTCTTGGAATTGGAATGTTGTCTGCCACCGAAAACGTCGTATAAGTCGGCTCGTATCTTAGAAGAATGTGGGCCGCCCTCCCTTGTTTTTGAAGGCTTGGATGGCCAAAGAATGGAGTGTGATTTTAATGTCCGTGAGTATGGCATCGTCGGTTGAAACCAGAACGTTTTTCAAAGCGTTGCCTGCACAAATAAAACGGTAAGTACATAGAAGGAGAGCCGAATAAATATATAACAATAAAAAAATAATAAAGAGCTATATGGCCACCTGGTTCGCCTCTTCGTCTTGGCACGGGATCCAGGCGATCTTCACCTTCGCCGAATTCCCAGTTGCCTCGGACAATGACCATTACATCGTCAACACGCTTTCCAGAACTGGCAAGCATAGTCACTAAGTGATGATCGTTATCCTTGGCCCTGAGAAATAGCGCCTTGCTGGCCAGAAGATTTGGCTAAGGTATAACAGTGTCGAATTGCAAGTATACCAAGGTTAATCGTATTGCGTCAGTTCAACTCTATAATCCCCATTATGATTCAAAAAAAATTTACATTAGGCTGGGAAGGGATTAGACCCCAGTGGCGAAGGACGGCTCTTAGAAATGGGTGAAGAGGAAAACGGACTCCTCCCTCAGCAATTGATAGGAGAGGAAAGATAATTGTACTTTCATCAGTCCTCTCCATATCAATGGTACCGTCCGTCACGAGTGATAGATGGACGTCGTCGGGGATGGAATAGTGGTGTCAGAAACTGGAAATTTGATCTGCAGAAAGGAGTTGTTTCAAGTGTTTCGCTATCCTACCCAGCCTAAGGATTATGCAAAACTAAAAATAAACAAGGAAATGAGATTCGAAATGAAGGAGAAGAGAACTTACAGGAAGCATAAGAGACAATGAGAGATAGGAGGAAGTTGCAAAGGTCGCGAAATGGAGGTATATCGAAAGGCAAACTATAAGCTTTGAGTATTCAAAAAACTTACATTCGAAGGGACAACATAGTTTCAAATCACATTAAATGAGGAAAGCGTACGAAGAGGTGGGAAGATGTAATGATGCCTAAAACGCGTGTGTTCTGACATGCGTTGGAATGGAGGCAACCACCATTTTTTTCTCGTCTTTTCAAGTTTGAAACCAAACACACCAACTAACTGTTGTAAGTGGGGTGTTTGGGGGGCAATTGTGGGATCCAAATTCAACGGGATGCAAATTGGCCGAATAAACATGTGGAAGATCAACATATATGTTATATTCAGCCCCGTCTTGTATCATCCAGAAGCCGAGCATCCTAATCGGCCATAGGACCAGTTGAGCGAGGAGCTGAGTAGGAATTGATTGACGACAGAAGAAGCCGAGTGAACAATCACACAGTGGATTAAAAGTGGGTCCGACCCTGAGGCCCAGGAGCAAATATAAATAGAAGAACATTAGCCAAAGAAAGGTATGTGAGAAACAACCCCAAAAAACTTGAGACATAAGTAAACATGAGATATATACTGATTTGTTCGTCGGAGTACTAATTCCGGCACCCCGAACCGGAGTGTTAATCCCTTTTCAGGTGGCAATTAGAGGATCAGGAACGTCCTTCAAGATCCAAGAATATTTCCAAATCACCCGTCCACAGAGTTTATCACCCTATTCTTCTACTACATTATCCATCGCATCCATTACATCATACCATTTTATCATCTGCATCCTTTCCATGTTAAGCTTAATTTGGCATGGGCTCATACCTTTCCCTCGTTGAAGCATGGTTTTGTCATGTGTAAGTACCCATGCTGCGCTGAGGCCAGTATTGAGGGTGTCAACACATTTTCTGTGTTAGACATGGTCTGTTTTGCATCCATGCCTTTTCTAGGTAAAATGTCGTTCAGCCTATGCTTGATTCACTGCATCCATTGCATCGTACTTTGTCTTGTTGCATTTAGCATTTAGGATCATTATCTTTCCCTAGCAGATCATTCCTCACTTATATCATACCACCCAATTACTTGTACTCTTTCTCTTTTTACGAGAAACATAGTTTTGCATGTACTTGCACCCGTTTCACATTAAAACATGGTTCTGTTATGTGTAAGCATCCATGTTGCGCTCAGGCCAGTATTGAGGATGTAGGCACTTAGCCTATGTTAGGCGTCGTTTGGTTGTGCCCACTTCTTTTCTATATAAAACGTAGTTTGATTTGCATCTCCATTCCTTTATGGTATTCGTGTGTTTTGCACTGCTTGTGGTTTGATTATTTTGTCACATTGCTGTAGACACCCCATTTTTGACCGTCCTCAAGACTTGGACGTCACCATTGAAACACTCGGTGATTACCCTTGTTTGTGTTCGTTGGGAGTTCCCGGAGGTCTCGGCTACGCGCCTTGCCTCAGGATCTCCGAACTCGACCGTTTTGTGTCTGGTTTTGCACCAAACACTTGTGTTTTGCCTTGGAGGGGCAGGGAATGCCTTGTGAGGAATCCCCACACACCACCGACAGTGGCTAGAGGTCACCGGCTGGTTTTTGCTGCCATCGGCACTTTTTGTTGCCGGTCGGCACATTTTTGCCAAAATGGCATTTTTGGCCGGCCGACTACTGTGCATCTGCTTTTGCAGATATTTTATCACAGCTGTCTTGCTTTTGGCTCCCCTCCATACACGTGTATGGAGGGATCTCCCTCTTTAGAAGCTTGTCTTGTAAGCTTTACAAGACAAAAGGCTCTATAAGAGAGAGCCTTCTCTCTTGGCTTGAGAGTTAGACACTTGAGAGACTTGAGATATTTTTAGACAACCATTTTTAGGGTTTTGAGTTCTAGGGTTAGAAACCATACACTTTCTATCTCTATATCTCCCTCTTGTGTGTGTCTAGGTGCATTTGTGTCTTACTATTGCACACAAACACATAGTGTTTCACCTTCACTTAGCTACTGAGGTTCTAAGAGGTTGGTTTTGAAGTTTTGGAGCTGTTTTCAAGCCAAGGAGGGCTGTTGGAGCATCATTTGTGAAGGGGTCTTCAAGGGTAAGAAACTAGCCCCTTTATTCCCCATTTTTGCATTACATTTTTACCTGTCTTAAAATCATTTTTGAGCTTAGTGTATAATACAAAAAAGTTCTTTTTTTTAGCCCTCTTGATTGTTTGTTTAGAGTGTTTTGTGGTTTTGAGGTGTTTGACCCCTCTTAGGCCTTGAAAGGCCCCATTTTGTGCTATTTTGAGCAAGTTTCGAGACTTTGGTGTTTGGGCCTCTTCACCACTGAAATATTGAGGGATTTCAGTGGCGGAGATGGTGCCTTGAAGTCTCCAAAAGGGGAGGGCCACCCCCTCTCCTTGTTGTCCTTGAAATGGACCCTTTTTGGCCTCTTGAGAGAGCATCATGTTAGAGTGTGTATTTATCATATCTTGGCTATTTTCCATGCTTATTATGCCATGATATAACCTTGTTGTGTGTTGGTTTTGGTACACCATGCATGCTTAGCATACCTACCATGTAATGCCTTGTTATTGCCTTAATATGCCTTAGGTTGTTAGCCTTTACTCGAGCATGTTTTAGGTCTCGTTTTGTGAAGCTTGTGTGCTTATTTTGCCATGCTAGAGGTCTGTCCATAGTTGTTTGGGTCGGCCATGGCACGCATTATATGCCCCCTTTGCATTTTGGCTTGTTGGCCTCAAGTGTGTGTTTGTAGCATGCACTATTTGCTTTATTCTAATGATTTGGCATCATTTTTAGCATAATTTCAGACCTTATAGCATGCTTGTATGTTTGCCTTGGATGTCTCCTTAATGCTTTGAAAGCTTGGGTAGCATGCTCCTTGTTTTGGCATTTATGCATGCCTTTGAATTTAGGTCATTTGGATGCCATCTAAGTGATCTCTAGGCCTTGTCTTAATGTGCTAAAACTCTGTTTTTGGTCAATAAGTTCATGCCATGTTTGGTCTTGTTAAGTGTAGTTCAATACTCCATTGGTTTACTTTGAATGCTTGGGCCATTTGTTGCATGCATAGCTTGCATTGGTAGGTTAGTTTGGCATCACATTAACATGATTTTCAATGTTTACCTTGCATGCCATATGTCCATGATTACCATCTTTCAAATGTGTTTGAGAGTTGTCCCATTTGTGCTTAAGTGTCGGCTCCCGTAACATGTGCATGTTTGCATGTCATTTAGCCCTCATTTTATAGTACTTTGGCCACTATTTTAGGCCTATTTAGAGTTGCCTAAATCATGTGTAAGTCCACATTTCCATCAATTTGAATTGCCTCATGTTTGCTTGTATGCTTACATAAGTGTCTTGCCATGCCATGTTGCATCCTTAGCTTGTATGCCTAGGTTGCATTGCATCTTGCATGCATACCTTATTCCTTGACTTGGTGATAGGAATTAGGCCTTGGTTTGTTTGTTTGGTTTGCATTTCATTTGACATGAAAGTTGCACACTTGATCCTTTGGGCCGTCATGCATGGAAATGCGTGATTGGCGGTCCGAGAATCGAGACACATGTCCTTTTGAGTTACAAACATGATAGGGGGCAAGATTGGTGCATACATTGTTTGAATTGTATTACCATGCAAGTTCTGTCCTCTGCTGCTGTGAGTTGCAGGTTCTGCAGGCATTCTTTGCCGACCGGCAATGTACATTGCCGACTGGCAGTAAATCACCAGCCGATGGATTCATTTTGTGCCGGTGATCACAGGCCACTGCCGGTGGGCATTTTACTCAGCCGGTGGTGATTCCCAGTATCCAGAGAAACATCCCTGAGGTTTTGGTAGCCTCCAGAGGAGCAGAGCAGGGAAAACAGAGGTAGACTATGCATGGCCATGCACTTCCGAGCGGGACCCGAGCGTGCGCTGCATCTGGCTTTCCTCCCGAGGCGGTTTACTGTTTTTCCTAGCTTAGTTAATTTATTAATTAATTACGCAATTTGTAATATTTAATTATCTTGCGTAGTTAATTAATTTGTATTATTTATTTGGTCCCTCCGCGCGAGGGCAAATCTGTAATAAGTGTGTGTGAGTGGTGTGTATGTCTTCCAATCCCCACTGCTTTCTTCCCTTTCATTTACCTGCTTATGATGGTAGACTAGGGCATATTTAAAATTAGCATACCTTATGCAATGCATGCGTGCATTCATACATTTGTCCTGCATACACCGGGCTCGGTACATCATGCTAACTGCATTTGTATTTCAAATTCCAAATTGAATACGTGCATCAATTGGTTGCATCTCACATGCCATGTTTAGGTTAGCCGAGCCTACTCTAATTGCATCGTGCATGTGTTGCATTACTCAAACTTGACATGAACTAGGACATGCATGTTTGCTAACTAGTTTGTTGTTTTGGCACGGAGTACGATGTAAGTATTTATGCTTTAGCATCTCGCATGCGTGTGAATGTTACCATGACAGTATGTTTGCCATGTGGCTAAATGCTTACGTGATATTACTGTTTGAATGCCCGTGGGTGAAGGTTGGATTGTTTGAGTTGGAAAAACTCGTTGAAATCCGTGTTTTAGCCTACTTGCGAGTAGCAAATTCCAAAACATTTTTCCAAAACAAACGGATATGCAATGCTTATTTCCAAATTAGGCAATCTAGTCTATACTTGTTTGCTGTGCGCATAACATAGTAACGCTAGGCTAATAATTGGTTTAAGAACATATAACGTTTTCAAAAAAGGATATCATGGTTAGTAGAGGCCGGTCTTCGGACCGGGCGAAAGGGGGTGCTCATAGCTGACCTTCCCCGATCGTACCCAAGCTCCCGAGCCGAGACAACTCCGGTGATGACGGACATGTGGCCTTCGGCACCGAGTCAGGGTTTCCTGAATTCCCCCATAAAAAATATTTAGGTGGCGACTCTGTATCTGGCAAAGCAGTCCATGTTTGGCACTTCTTTCCAAAAATCTGTTTTCTCAAAACGATTTGCCAGATTTGGACTCTTTGGTTCAGATTAAGAACCGTGACAAATCGAGTCCGAGCTGTAGTGACCCCTTAAATGAACAGAACGGGAGCTTACCCTCCCGGGGCGTTCGGGGACGTCCACAATTGCATATCATTTGCATTTTGCCCCTGAACTGTGCTAGTTTGATTCCTTGCAACGGAATACGTAGGCAACCCTCGGGTTCAACCAACTACATCTGTATTTTGTTTGTTTGCCCAAGTCTTACGGCCTTGTCAAAATGGGTCGTCTTCGGGCTTTGACATTCACTCACGTCATTTCATGACTCTAAGCTCTGTCAAAGAGGAGCAACTGTAGACACCTTATTTTTGACCGCCCTTAAGACTTGAGCGCCGCAGGTTGATCACTCGATGATGAAAGTTATGTTGTACAAGCATTCGATTTCTATAGCAAGAAGAGCTTCAAAATCCTCACCTTACACCCCATTTTAGACCTAAACTATTTTAGACCTTAAAACCCTCTTCTTTTCAAAATATTTTTCCAAATGTTTCTACGATGTTCCAAGACTCGCATTTCATTTAAAATGTTGCACTTTTCGGTAAACCGAGTAAGGACAAAGTGGAAATAAATGAAAAGAATGTGAACTCTTTGAAAAAATCTTTAAAACATCTTATTTAGAGGTTTGGAGTTGAAGAAAATAGGAGGGGAGAAAAGAAAACTAGTTTGCGAAAAAGTTGGGCATCATGCCGTTAGGATAGAAATGAGCAGCCTTCACTAAAAAAGTCATATCTCTTTGCACACTTATAATTTAGATATGAGACCACCACCATTGGAAATTAGACTTCCGGAGCTTCAATTTCGACTCAAGAATGACTAAAACCGAGTCTGGATGAGCGAGATATGCTGGGCTTGAAAATAGTTTTTTGTCTGGCTGGCCACTATTAGTGGTGGCCAGCCGCCCCTTATTAGTGGATTGCCGACCACTTGTGTCAAAAAATAGATTTTTGTAGATATCTGTGCTAGTTGTCCCCCACAGGTGCATGCACGACACCAACTGTTCCTATACAGATATTTCTGATCTGAGAACATGTTTTTCTATATATAAGGGACCTTCCCTCTTGGTTGTAGGTTAAAAAAAATTCCTTAAGGCCAAAAACTTGCATAGCTCTCTCTCTCTCTCTCTCTCTCTATCTTGCAACCTACACACTCTCTCTCTACACTTCCTAAGCCAAAAATTTAGCTCTTCTTACTGAGGTTCTTGAGCTCAAATCTCAGCCATTGAGAGTGTAAACTTGTGGGTTTGTTAACAAAAGAGTTACCTTGCTTCAAGAGGTATAATTTTGACCATCTCCACACTACTTCTCCCATATATTTTCTTGCTTTTTTTGAACTATTTTTACACTGTTTTTATGGACTGAAGCTTGTGGTTTAAAGCTATTAAAGGTAGAGGGGTTAATCACCCTTCTTTGAACCTTGTCTCCTAAGCTTTTGCCCTTGTGTTTCCCATCTCTTCCTCAACATTTTTCCAACATTTTACCACTGTTTTTCAGAGTTTTTTAGAGGCTAAAAATGTTGTTTTGAGGTCCCAAAAATGGAGGGGTTAGCCACCCCTCCTTATGCTTGTTTACTAGCTCAAATTCTCCATTATTTTAGTTAACTTTTTCAAGATTTTCTCTTAGAATTCCAACACTGTTTGGAGCTATTTTAGGACCATTTTAGGATGGTTGTATGATTTATGCTTTGTATAGTATGCTTGTAGTGTAATGGTCCTCATAGGTTTGGTATTTTAGGCATTAGCCACCACTCTATTCGAGTTGATAGTATTTATTTCAATGCTTTCCATACTTGTGTTCATCTCTAATCACCTCTGCACCCTCCCTCTTTTCTTGGCTTCTTCCTTGCTTTGAGAGTTGTTTCAAACCGAATGTATGTTTAAGCTTGAGATAGAGATCGTTGTGCTTAATAGTTTAACCTCTTCAGAGGTTCATTACTAACGGCATGACATTTCTCTCATGCCCAAAACAACCCTTTGTTTGACACTTTCCTCCTTTAGTGGGCTTGATGCTCATTTTGGACTAAAATGACTAATGAATGGAAAGGTAATTAAAAGGGGTAATCAATGGCTTAAAATTGTAGTCTCCCTCATCCTCGTCTTAGTCATGTTCATGTGCATCTGCATGTTTTGTTTTGTTAAGCTTGCACTTGTGGTTTTGACTTGTTTTGCCTAAAGTAAGGTTTCCGTCTTGTTTTGTACCTATGTGTTTTGGCTTGAGTATTGTTTGTACATTTTGTCCCTTGCTTGGTGTGTGTAGCCGAGGTCATCTTAAGCCTAGGTCACGCCTTTGGGCCTTTTACACCTAGGACCATCTTGGAACCACTTTGGCTGACCTCCACTTTCACCCTGGCATATTGGCCGAGATGTCAACATCTAGGCTGAGGTGTGCATCACCGAGGCTGAGATATGTATCATCTAAGCCGAGATGTTATCCTTTAGGTATTTTAGATCTTTGATCCCTGCACCTGGTGATCTTGTTCCTGGACTGGTATGACATAGACCGAGGTGTGGTACGACCTAGACCGAGGTGTGGTACATCTAGGCCGAGGTGTGGCACAGCTAGGCCAAGTGTTAACCTTCCTAGCCGAGATCATTGAGACCTTACTTGCCAAAGCCTTGTCCTAATCCGAGGTCCTTACCTGCTGGAGTGCCCATGTCACCTTACTTGTTGAACACCCTTTGTCATGCTCTTGTCTTGTCAGTCAGTCACCTTTTTTAGGAAAGCCAACCAGTCGTTGCCACGTGCCCCAGCAGAGGGTTAAGTCTACTGGCAGTAGAGAAACCTACATCATTTTGTTATATCTTGTTCTAGGAAGAGAGAGAAGCTCTAGAAAGAGAGGAAGAAGAGTTCTTAGAGTGAGAATAGATTTCCAAGCTTGATCTTCACACCTTGAACCGTTAGATCCGTGCTTTGAGGTTAGAATCTTGATGTGCTCTTGTTATTATTTATGTTGATCCAATTGCATTGTATGATCTAGCATGATTCATGAGCCATGCATTGATATGAAGTTTGTTTTAGGAAGAGAAAATGATGTTCCTGTGTTCTTGAAATAAAATCATGTTTTGATATGAAAGTTTGTATCAAGATCCGTGTTTTTGTGTTTGTTTTCATAAGATCTTCAAGTATGGGTGCCCAGGTCCGTGTTTTTGAACTCATCTCATGAAATCTCAGATTTTGAATAAAGAAGTTATGATTTTAGCATTCATGTTCTTCATGTTCTTGTCCTTCGTGTTCTTCGAAAGGAAACCCAGGTTTTCCCGATTTCATTTCCTCGAATGTGGCCGTTGGGACCATACCTCGGCCAAGGGGTATGGGACCTCGGCCAAGACCTAGTTGGCACCCAGCATGTTTTTCCCGAGATGAAAAATAGTGTTTTAACTTCCAGCATATTTTGCTTTGACTTGACCTAGTTTTGAAAGAAATGCCGAGATCCTTTCCTCTCATGAAAAGTTTGTTTTAAGAATGCATTTCATACCCATCTCTCCTTGTCTTCTTGAAATCCATTCAATGGAATTTATTATGTGCTTGTAGGCCTTGGATTCTTGCTTGTAATTCCCTACACCCGAAGAGCTATATGAGTGATATTTTTAATAAAGTTATGTTATAAAGTTTTGATAAAGCTTTATTTCGTTTTGGAAAAGTATTTGATCAAGCATGAATGATTGTCCCTAGTTTTGTATCTAGTGTTATATTTGTTTTGATGACATTCTGGGAAAGTCCTTAGTGCCAGGGGACTATAATGCAACTGCACCTTTGTTTTGAAAGTCCTTAGTGCCAGGGGACTATAATGCAACTGCGCCCTTGTTTTGCCACTGACGGTTTTCCGCGTGGGTTTGTTTGTCCGGAATGTTATCCTTGCATTATATTGATGCTAGTAAGCATCCCTTGAAGCTTTGAAAGATTTGACAGATGAACTTGGTTCATCCTTTGATTTTGTACTAGATATGCTACATATTGTTTGACAAAGATCTTGAATATCAGTCATGCAAACCTTTATTTCTAATATCATTCACTAAGTATCCAAGCTCACCCTCTCCTTATATATATATAGGTGACGAGCAAGAAGGCGGTAACGCCTAGATGTGTTTTGCATGATGTTTTGGATTTGTACTTTTGCTAGCATCTTGAAGATTATGCTTCTCGGCTTTGTATTTCACCTCTCTTGTATATGTCGGCTTAAGAAGCCTTTTGATCAAGATGTATTATGTACTTATCTTATTGTAATTCAGTTGTAAGACCATGTTAAAGTGTATGACGTTTCATTTGATCTATGCACCGCTCTTATGGACTATTTAGATTTAAATTTGTTGCTTCCACGCATGTAAACCCCATATGTATACTCTGATTATGTGTGAACTTGGTAAGTTGGCCTTTGGTAATCTCGGATTACTGGCCATCATGGCACCATTCTTCTAGGAGCGGAATGGGGTCGTGACAAAAATGGAGGAAGATAATAAAATGGTTTGGGGTTCAATCGGACGTTAATTGAACCCATTGAGTCTTGAGTCGTTTCATAGTTACCAGTGATGACAAGTTTCAACGTCAACCGTTTCCCTTGATCAATATCATGATAGGGAAGAGGTTTATGAGTCTTTAATTGTGCATTTATTGAAATTGTATCCCTTGATTCATAAGTCATCACACAATGAATTGCGCCAATTGATGGCTTGTGAATCGAGCCCACCACTTCTTTGAGCTGTTCGATGAGAAAGAGTGGTAGGGTGGACAGACATCCTCTCAGAATACTTTATTTGTGCTCTATTTTTTTTCTGTTGCAGCAGGAGAAACCCAACATTAGTGACTAGAAGGCCACTATTTATGTGTGGTAGACCACTATTAGTTGGCGGTCGACCACCATTTCTGGCCTGCTAGCCACCATTTCTGGCTTGCGGGCCACTTTTATCCACCAGGCGGTACCTTGTTTTCTTACAGAACAAAGTAGAGGCTGAGGCAAAACAATGCAAGTTAAATAATAAAATCATATTTTAATCATATTTTACTATATGGGGCCAAAAACGGAAGTTGAATAATAAAATTTTGTCCAATGAGCTGTGCATATATGGCATAAACAAAAACTTCTTATTTATTAATAAATCACACTCATACATTCATAAAAATATTTCATATGCCCAAGATCACCCATATGTCATTAACATACAAACACAAAACTTATATACAGAAGCGGTCGAGCAAGACCAACAAAAGGAAACAGAAAATCAAAAGACAAAAGAAATAAAAGCCTCGCTCATGAGGCGCTTATAACATACTTCACAAAACTCGGTATCCTTCACGGGTTCACTAAGGCTGGTGCTGGACATCCCGCTGCTCACCTACATATATATATAACGAAGTGAGCAAAATCCCAGTGAATAATGTCATAGTAAAGGGGTTATGTGAATAAGTTCTAATAATTGACATAAGCATTTCTATATCATAAGCAATTCATAACGAAACGACCTCGGGTCCAACAGATAACAGAACGACCTTGGGTCCAACGTAAAACAAATATACATAATGGAATTGATTATATCATAACAGAACGACTTCAGGTCAATCATTTACAGTTGTATAATGACCATTCGGTCAACTCATTACAGATAATTAGACTTATCAGTTATTCAGAACGACCTTGGGTCCATCTTGTCAGACATACGGAACAACCTTGGGTCCAATTCAGATATACAAAACGACCTTGGGTCTATCATATACATTTGTGTCACATCAATTACATTTACAGGTATCATGTTGATTAGATAGATAGAAACTCATTCCCACTTGCAAAATCACAGTTTCGGAAAAGCTTACCACATTAGGACATTCAGAAAATAGAGTAAGTAAGAAAATATCTTTACTAAGATATTACTCAAAGTGATTCAGTTGCTGACACGTCCTCGTGGTTGATCTTACACAATTCATAAATATACACACATTGAATTGCATTGCTTATTCAGATTGTTCTTTAACTTATTTAATTCTCTTAGGCTTCTTTTTAACTCCTTTATTTCAGATATGGTGTTCAATTCACACCTAAGAATGCCCATAAGGGAATGAGGATGCACACGTGATCAGAGTATGCCTTTTGAAAATTTGCTGAAATAGAGCATTTTGCTCGAGTGCAATATTGGTCGCTCAAGTAGTCTTTATGGTCTGCAAACGTACTGGATGATTTGAATCTAGGCTCGATGTTCGCTCAGGCCAAGGTCCAAAATAAAAGGCGGTCACTCGAGCGGTGACTTGGTCACTCGAGCCAATTGCAAATGTCTGCAAAAATACAAGATACATGAAATGTGCACTCGAGCGACAGATTATTCACTCGAGTAGTGAGACAGAATTCTGGAAATTCTAGATCTGAATTGAACTTCAAAACTTGTGTTTTCAAATCAAACTCTTGCATGGCTTGTATAAAACTTCTCAAACACTTAAAACTCTTCTATAAACATGGATTCAAGACCAATTCTCAAGCCTCATGACTAAACTTCATGAATTCAACTCAAATGATCATGCATGTATGATTAAACTTCAAATTCCTTTCCGAAATTTACAAAATGCAAAATCTAACTTCAAACTCTTATGAATCATGAGTGGATGTATAAGATAGCTTCAAAACTCAACATGGATGACATGAATCATGCTCAAACTTATGAAACTCTACCAAATTATGCATGCATATATGAATTAACCTCTAATTCTTCATTATAAGTGCAATTCTTACATTTAAACACATAATCTTCTTGAATTCACATATGAAATGACTTAGCTTCATGAATTAGGGTTCAAAAGCTTACCTAGGGTCTTCAATTGAGCTCAATTTAACAAGTTCTTGAGCTTCTACTTCACCATACACAAGCCTCTTAGCAAATTCTTCAAGTTCAAGCTCTTCTCTCTCTAAAAATTGAGTTCTCTCTCTGTCTCTCTAAAACTCACTATCTCAAAATTTTTTAGATCAAATTATGATTAAGGGGTTCAAGCTCTTAATTACAACATATATATATACTTGAGGATTAGATTAGGTTGTTAATCAAGGCTTAAGATTAACTAATTACACTTAGTTCTAATTAGTTTAATCTAATTAATTTAATCTAAGTCAAATTTTTATCAAACTCCTCATTAGACTCTAAAAATTATGCCGATTTCAATAAACTGACCAATTTCGATTTTTGTTGCCATTAAGGCCTTCAATTTTCAGATTATAACAGAAACATAACAAATATTTGTACGTTCAACAGATATGAAGTCAAAAACCACATTAATAACATAATTAACATTCAAATTCACACTTAGCACATAAGCACATGTATAATTAAAGAATTAAAAGCATAATACGTGATGGCATTGTCACAACTGACTTCTCTTCTTCTATTTATTTGGTTTGGTGTAAGATTTTATTAGGTGTGGTAGGGCAAAAGTAAGGTATATGCATAGCTTATTTGTATGTCTCACCAATTAATCAAGGTTTAGTTTTTAATTAATCAAGGTTTAGTTTTTAATTAATCAAGGTTTAACTTAATTTTTCTTAGCTCAATAAATCCCAATTAGGATTCACTAATCTTGCTTAATTAACACTAATCCTGATTAGCAAAATGACATACTATTAAAATGACGAGTACATTAGTCTAAGATCTTTAAGCTCCTCTATTAGTGCATAGGACCATCTTAATGTTTACAAATTCTAAATGTTAAGGTATCCCCTAAGTCTTAAAAATCTTCAAATATTTCTACTCTTAAGTTTCTTTTATTAAGATATGTTTTCCACTTTTAAGTTTCTTATTAATTGTTTCCATCTCTCATGGCTTCCATCTCATTTCTTTGTATTTTCATCTCCAAAAATCGTAAGCTAATTAAATCAGCTATTTTGTGGCATGAGGTAGTCAATGGAATAATTATTTTGGCCTAAGGTATTCAAATATAGATAATGATATATTATAACATGTGGCATGCTTTTGGGTGTTACAATATTCCCTCACTTAAAAATTTCATCCTCGAAATTTATTTGTATGGACACTACAAGAATTTTCACTTTTGGCGACTAAATTTTTAGTCGCCGATAGGCTTTAGCGACTAAATTTTTTGGTCCGAAAATTAGTAGTCGAAGAGTAGTCGGGAAAGCTAATTAGCGACTAAACTTATTTTAGTCGCCAAATGTATTCATTTGCCGACTAAATCTTTAGTCGCCAAAAGGTTGGAAAATTAATTAAATAATATATTTTCGCCGACCAATTTTTTTGTCGCCAAAAGTGTCAATTATTGTTAACGACCAATGATTTAGTCGCGGAAAAATTTTTAGCTACTAAATTTTTTAGTTGCCTAAAGCAAATACTAGTGTTTTGGCTACTAAAATTTTAGTCACCTAAAGTCAAACTTTTTTGGCTACTAAAATTTTAGTCGGCAAATAGTATTTGTTTCGGCTACTAAAAATTTAGTCGCCTAAACTTCCACATTTTTGGCTACTAAAAATTTAGGCACCTAAACTCCCACATTTTTGGCTACTAAATTTTTAGCCGGGAAAAGTATTTTTATTCTTCAACTTTTGTTTTTAGCTACGAAATATTTTAGCCGCCAAATGTTTGATTTTCTTTTGGCTACAAAACTTTTAGTAGCCAAATGTTTGATTTTCTTTTAGCTACAAAACATTTAGTAGCCAACGGTTTGATTTTCTTTTGGCTACAAAACATTTAGTCGCCAAATGTTTGATTTTCTTTTGGCTACAAAACTTTTAGTAGCCAAATGTTTGTTTTTTTTTTTTCTTTTTTTTTTTGCTACAAAACGTTTAGTCGGCAAAAACATGATATTATGTTGTATTGCAAATATTATAATGTATCCATAACCTGTCTGTATTCCATGCAACCTGTAATACGTATATAAATAAAACGATATATAAACTATCAATCATTCCACAATCTGCACCTGTATACAAAAAATAAATTACTTTAACTGTCCAAGTATATACAAACCAACTATTGTCCAAACTAAAATAATAATTCCATACAAAATATAGAATCATACAAAAAGCAAAGTCCTCCGTATACAGAAATTACATTTACTACCATGTGAAATGACCATTTGGCATGGTACAAATTAATGACAAAAGGTTATGTATGTACCAAGACAAAAGTACATCTATGTACCACGACAAAAAATCATATATATGTACGGTGACAAAAGGTGATCTATCTACCATGCCAGTAATTATCTGTTGGTTGCCAAATGTTTTCTATATCAGTAATAGTTAATTGCACAAAATCCGGAGACGACAAAAGTATTATATTACTTCTATACAAAAGTACAATTTCTTCTCCATACACCAAAATATCTCTGGAAGTCCACGCAACAAAGTCATCTACAAAAAACAAAAACAAAAAAACATTAGAATTGGACCCAAAAATGCCCAACTTCATGAATGAATTTGGCAACAAGTGCCAAATAAAAATAAATGACAAGCAACCTTCCATGATGAATTAATTATCAATCTTTCTACAGTCATTCTACAGTCTTTCTAAAGACTTTTGTTATAAGGAACATTGTTAAATGCAGAACAATCATTACTAGATCTTTCATTAGTAACATAAAGCTAATGTAACAATCTTCTATTTGTATGCAACATGTATCCAAATTCTGTGGCTAAACCAATATCAAAACCCAATGTGAATAGAAAGTATTCTTTTTACCAACTTCCTCATTATTTGTTTGCAAAAGGCACTTGAATCATTAGATTGGATATAAAACCATCCCTACTTATTAATGTATGTCAGTGCCATTTCATTCAGGATATTAGAATATGTGAGAAAAATAATAACAAAAATAAATTTCAATCATAAAAGGAAATATGTAGAAATGTATGTTGAGACACCTATAAATGGTTCATCAAAGAAAGAATACTTGATATCTCATGAAGCACATGGCCTCAGAAACACAAGGAGCATGTTTGATACTTGTATGAAAGCTTAAATATAATATAACACACGTGTGTACATTCAAGAAATTAATATAATATAACAAGGTGTAAACTGAGTTCATATTGGTTTCTGAATATTTTTCCCATATTTTTCCATTACTATACATCTCCAATACAGTCCGTCAGTTGTCACAAGTCCTATTTGTAATAGGGAAGCTGCCCGTCATAGTTAGATAGAGGTTCGGGTGCTGTTTTGAAGTTTCGCCCCGGAAATGCCCTTTTTCAACTAAGTTTTGGGCGTATTCGGCTCTGAATCCCAACCTACGGGTCCGAATAACATTCTGTCAGTTGTCACAAGTCATATTTGGCATGGGGAAGCTACCCGTGTCAACCACATGGCGGTTCGAGAGCTGTTTTGAATTTTCACCCTCGAAATGCCCTTTTTCGACTAAGTTTTGGGCGTATTCGGCTCTAAATCCCAACCTACAGGTCCGAATAACATTCCCTCAGTTGTCACAAGTCCTATTTGGCATGAGGAAGCTGTTCGTGTCAGTCACACGGTGGTTCAAGGGCTGTTTTAAATTTTCGCCCCCGAAATGCCCTTTTTCGACTAAGTTTTGGGCGTATTCGGCTCTAAATCCCAACCTACGGGTCCGAATAACATTCCATCAGTTGTCACAAGTCCTATTTTGCATGGAAAAGCTGTTCGTGTCGGCCACACGGCGGTTCAAGGGCTGTTTTGAATTTTCGCCCTCGAAACGTCCTTTTTTGACTAAGTTTTGGGCGTATTCGTCTCTAAATCCTAACCTGCGGGTCCGAATAACATTCTGTCAGCTGTCACAAGTCATATTTGGCATGGGTATAGCGAACCCGATTGTCCCTTTACTGTTCTGTTGTATTCCGGACTCGATTTTGTGAAGTTGGTAGTTGTATCTATCTTGTTGTCGTCCTTTAATTCCATTTGTTTGAGTTATAGGATGTGTTGGGCTTGTTTCGAGCAGGTGGGTTGAACCTTGGTCTGAAATCTTGTTGCCAGGTTTTTGGTCGTTCCGCTCGAGCGGGTCTTGTTGCGCTCGACCGGATATTACACACTCCCAGTTTTTCGTGTCCCTGCAAAACTTCTGCAGGTGTGATTTTTACGCTCGAGCGGGTTTCTTTACGGTCGAGCGGTGGCGCTCGAGCGGGTACTCTGGCGCTCGAGCGGGTAGTACCTTTTTGGTGTATGTTCTGGAAGGGGGAAATTGACGCTCGAGCGGACTGGTTTTCGCGCTCGAGCGGATGTGCTTTATTCTTGTGTCTTGGCGCTCGAGTGGGTTTTCTTGCGCTCGAGTGTACCTAGTTTTTGTTCTTTACGCTCGAGCGTTGTGTTCTCCGCTCGAGCGGGAATGTCGTATATCAGTTGGCTGTGGGGCAGTTTTAAATCACTTTTTCTCATTCTTTCTCTCTCTTACTTTTTCGAAAAAGCCATTTGAGAGCTTCTCTCTCTAGAACCTTGCCTTCTCTCTAGGTATTGATCTAGTAAGAGTTGTCTCCTCACCTTTGGCCTTTACAAAAAAGTTGTTGATCGTCGAGGGCTATCTTTTGATCCGAGAAACTCGTGGTTTGGAGCAACTTCGTTTTCGCCATCTTCTTCGTTGGGTGTCATCTTTTGAGGTAGGGATTCCTACTCACTACTATGGGTTTTGACCTAGATATTTGGGTATTTGTATAAATGGTTGATTTTGGGAAGTTAGGGTTTGAAAATATTGAAAGGGAGTTTTGTTATTATGATTCAAAAATATGTATTTTGGGTTTCAAAATAATGATATTGTTGTTGGTTATTGATATATAGGCCATTGGGTCAATATTGGGAAATGGGGTAGAAAATCCTAATTTGTTGTATAAATTAATTGGTATAATTAATTTGGAAAAATTGTAGACTTATGGAATTGAGTGAGAAATAATGAAATTGGTTCATTATATGGTAGAATAGTGGAGTTAGATTTATTAATCGCTCACTTTTGAAAACATTGATATTTTATCTGTTGGAGCTTTTATTATCTGTTTAGAAATAATTGCTTGGGCTACCGGTGGAGGGTAGTTTTGTTTATTGTAGACAATGCATGATGATTAGAAACTAAAACTAATCAATTGAATATGTCATAGAGTATGACAGTTGATAGAATACATTAATGTCATGTATTGATTGATTGTGTATATGACCTTTGTGTATGTACGTTGTGTGTGGGGGGGAGGAGATAGGGGATGTACTCCACGGTTTAGGGGAAAATAGGGGATGAACCTCTAAACCGGATGTTGTTTGGAAGGAAATAGGGGATGGACTCCACTGATACAGCTCATATGCTTGTCAGATAATGTGTTGATATAGCTCATATGCTTATCTTTGGAAGTGTTGATACAGCTCATATGCTTATCATTGGAAGTGTTGATATAGCTAATATGCATATCTGTTGAAATGTGGATACAGCTTGCATGCTTATCTGTTGAGATGTTGATACAACTAATATGTATATCTATTGTAAAATGGGAAATGTTTAATATGAGTCACTGTCTCATATAAGTGGTTGGCCAGGTTCTGAGCCGTTGATGTAAATTGTGAAATTGATAAGAAATGGAAATTGTAATGAAACATGAACATAGTGGTCATGAAATGGAAACAGGTTATGAATTGATTTGTGGAAATTGAACATTTATCAATTGCTATTGTCTTAGTTAATGCTCATACTGTGTTTAGCATATTTCTACTGGGCGTTGGCTCACCCTATATGGGACATTATTTTCAGGTACAGGTAGTATGCCACCTCCAAGGACATAGCTTGGATGATGATGAGAGTTGAAGACTCTTTTTGTTTATTTTGTTTGTATTACATGTATATCAAGCCAAGGGCTATTTTGTATAGAGTTAGTACTCTTCTTTTGTGTAACCAGGTGTTGACTTGGAAAGCTGTAAGCCCATAGGGCATTTGCTTTTGTTGTTAACATGTAATACAGTTGTAAGAATTACTCTAATGAATAGAAATGGTTGGTTTCTTTTATATCAATGCATGTCTAAAGTGATGGGTTTTATGTATTATTTTGAGGGCGTTACAATGGGGAAGCTGTTCGTGTCGGCCACACGGCGGTTCGGGGGCTGTTTTAAATTTTTGCCCTCGAAACGCCCTTTTTCGACTAAGTTTTAGGCGTATTCGGCTCTAAATCCCAACCTACGGGTCCGAATAACATTCCGTCAGTTGTCACAAGTTCTATTTGGCATGGGAAAGCTATTCGTGTCGGCCACACGGCGGTTCAAGGGCTGTTTTGAATTTTCACCATCGAAACGCCCTTTTTCGACTAAGTTTTGAGCATATTCGGCTCTAAATCCCAACCTACGGGTCCGAATAACATTCCGTCAGTTGTCACAAGTTCTATTTGGCATGGAAAAGCTATTCGTGTCGGCCACACAGCGGTTTGGGGGCTGTTTTGAATTTTCGCCCCCGAAACGACCTTTTTCAACTAAGTTTTGGGCGTATTCGGCTCTAAATCCCGACCTATGGGTCTGAATAACATTCTGCTAGTTGTCACAAGTCATATTTTCCATGGGAAAGCTACCCATGTCAGCCACATGGCGGTTCGGGGGCTGTTTTCAATTTTTGCCCCAGAAACGCCCTTTTTCGACTAAGTTTTGGGCGTATTTGGCTCTAACTCCCAACCTACGGGTCCGAATAACATTCCGTCAGTTGTCACAAGTCCTATTTGGCATAGGGAAGCTGGTCATGTCGGCCACATGGCAGTTCGGGGGCTGTTTTGAATTTTCGCCGGTGAAACGCCCTTCTTCGACTAAGTTTTTGGCATATTCGACTCTAAATCCCAACCTACAATTTCGAATAACATTCCGTCAGTTGTCACAAGTCATATTTGGCAAGGGGAAGCTGTTCGTGTCGGCCACACGGCGGTTCAAGGGCTGTTTTGAATTTTTGCCCCCTAAACGCCCTTTTTCAACTAAGTTTTGGGCGTATTCATCTCTAAATCCCAACCTACGGGTCTGAATAACATTCCGTCAGTTGCCACAAGTCATATTTGGCATGGGGAAGCTGTTCGTGTTGGCCACATGGTGGTTCAGGGGCTGTTTTGAATTTTTGCCCCCAAAACGCCCTTAATAACGAAGGACAACACGGAAAACTTTTCACACTCCGGGTACACTTTGTGTCGAGCATCATCAACAACCTAATGAACTTCACCAAATTTTCTCTTTCCGAGCTATTAGGTTCTTCTTCGATATGATCATCCATGAGGCCACTAATGTAAATCTTTTCCAACATAGTAGGCAAACGCCCAAATTATCATCAATGTCAAAAATTGCTGCTCCATATCTTTCACCATCAATGTTTGACGCACTAGGATGATCATGACACAATGGAACATGTTCCCCGTGGTGCACCCAAGTTCTATAAGAACACACGATTCCTCTTTGAATCAAGTGCAGCCATACAACTTGTGGACTATGTTTTGTGCCATTCAAGCAATCGACACACGAACAACGAATGTCATCGTGTGGGCCTAAATCCTTCGTAGCAAAGTAAATAAATGACTTAACACCTTGTTGGTACTCTTTACTTTTCAACCTATCTTTTATCATCATCCAACTCTTGTCCATCTTGTGAACCCTACAAGTCAAGCAAACTTTAACGTAGGAATAGACAACAAATAAACAAAAATACTCAACAGCAGAATGATATGATCGTCATAGTTTGACTTTTTAATTAAGACAGATGACATTTATATATATTTAAGTGTTAGACAAATAAGTATATTTTTGGACAGATGACTGTAAATATAATGTATTCCCTATGTCGAATCTGCCAATGTGATTATTAGCAAGTTGAAATGAATAGACTAATTACATTTACATATTGGATTTATCATCTTTATTTCCATATTAGTGCCGCCTCTGATTAATGGACCCCTCAGAGTAAGAAATGAATTGGTTCTAAAGCGATCAAAAAAGACCATTCTATCTACATCATCAAAAAAGAAGCATTGCAAAAGAGACTTGAGCCATGTGCTACTATGCATTTAAAATCACATAAATCAAACACAAATAGTGAGATAAAACATTACATGTAGAAAAATCCTTAAATGTTATGCAATTGTTAACTAAAAATAATATAACTATAGAACTAATTATAGAACCTCAAATGTTTCTTGAGTAGGGCTTCATCTAAGCCCTAAGGGTAAGAAGATTAATCGGACATCAATAAGTATACTAATATATCGTATTTTATTTTAGAAAATGAATAGCTTTAGAATAAAATCCTATTTACCTCCAATTCCATAAAACAAAGCACGATTTGTTAGTGTATCTATCGATTTTCAATTAAGTTGATTTTTTACATATATATTTTTCTCTTTGAAATCTACGAGACGAATGGTTAGGATCACCATCATGGAGCCCCACAAGACCCACAAAATGAAATTTTGAGAGCCATGGAGAAGATAAAATCTAGAGGGGAGCTACTCCCAATCATTTGATATGAGTAACAATGAGAAATTATCAAAATAATAAATGGTTAAAATTTTTTGACTTTTATTTGTGAGTTGCATCTAACCTAGCAAAAAAGAAATGTTGATGAAGGAAATAATACAACCAAGCCCATGCATTTCCTTGCTATGAAAGAAATGTTGCTACAACATAGCCCACAAATGAATTCTCTATTCTTAATTTAGCATCACTCTAATGATTCTTGTATTTTCCATTCCCCTCCCACTCATCCCAATTTATATAATTCAAATCCCATGAGAAAATTCACACAATCACATTGCAAAAAAGTTCAACAAACTATCAACAGCCTATCGAGTTTCAAACAAACAAAGACCCAAAAAGAGTGTAGCCAACATGAGCTTGTTAGCAAGAAGAGTCTGCATCATTTTTCTCAATGAAGAGAGAGAAGGAGATCCCATGTTGTAGGGTTGAAACTCTAACCCTAGCTTTTGTTGTAGAGACAAAATCAACAACACTTTAAGCACATAAAACACTTAAAATTAATTAATTAATTAATTAAAGGCAAACACATAACACTTTTAACACATAAAACACTTAAAATTAATTAATTAATTAATTCAAGGCAAACTCCACTAATCAACAACTGGTTTTCCCTTAGGCTCACCCAACCTTATGTTGCTATTAGGAAATTTTCGTTGCATCCAACTTGATGCTGGGCAAAGCTATATTGGAAATGAAGATTGAGTAGTTAAGTCCCATAATACGACCCATGAACTCATACCAAAGTCCATGTCTAGCTAATCCAAAGATTACTAAACTACCCCTTGACTGCTTAACCTAATGAAGTATAAATAAATATGTCCAGCAACATCTTAACTTAGAAGAAAGATAACAAGACTCAAATTGACCTAAATATCATAAGATAATGCCCAGTATAATATGAGCTATTGCAATCCCAAATTAATGAAACCCAGTATTGTTTTCATCACCTTATTGCAAGGTTAGTTTCACACACATTAAACATCATGTTGGAAATTTTTAATCAATTTCTGAATTACATATTTGAATGATTAAAAATTGATTTGGGATTGTTCATTCAAATATCATTCATACACATTAAACATCATTCACACACATGAAACAGCAACAATGTCAGAAATGGGGGAAACACAGAAAGGGAGAGACAGAGACAGAGATAGAGAGAGACAGAGACAGACAGATATGAGCTATTGCAATCCCAAATTAATGAAACCCAGTATTGTTTTAATCACCTTGTTGCAAGGTTAGTTTCACACACATTAAACATTACGTTGGAAATTTTTAATCAATTTTCGAATTACATATTTGAATGATTAAAAATTGCTTAAAAATTGATTTCGGATTGTTCATTCAAATATCATTCACACACATTAAACATCATTCACACACATTAAACAGCAACAATGTCTGAAATGGGGGAAACACAGAAAGGGGGAGACAGAGAGAGAGAAAGAGATGGAGAGACACAGAGACAGACAAATATATAGATACACTGTATCAGAGAGCTCAAGCGAGAGATGCACAGACGGACTGAGAAGCAAAGCGCGAAAGCGAGAGAGACAGAGACATAGAGAGAGAGAGAGAGAGAGAGAGAGAGAACCTGTGATTCAAGGGTTGCGATGGTGGTGATTAGCGCCGGTGGCGATGGCCGTCTGTGCATCGCCTGTACAGTAGAATACGGTGAGAGGGGTTGAGTTCTGTGAGATTTGGTGAGGTGTGTGTGATACACTGTTGTTCAGTGTGTGATATTGTTGCCTATACATCAACGCGTGCACATCAATTAATGAAGTGGCGCAAGTTAAAATTTCAACTTTTATCGACTATTTTGTAATTAGTCGGGAAATGAATGAATTATCAGGCTTTAGCAACGAAATGTTTGGTCGCTAAAAACCCATTTGGCGACTAAGCACTATTTTAGTCGGGAAAAAGTGAATATTACAGATTAAATTTATTTTTTTTTTGTCTAAATTGTACACCAACAACGACTAATATCCTATTTAGTTGCTGAAAAGTTTAATTTTTGCCGACTAATTTCAAATTTAGTCGCTAATTACAAATATTTACCAACTAAAATATTTTAGTAGGTAAATATGGAACCAATGCCGACCAAATTAAATTTTAGTCGCCAAAAATTATACTTTTGGCGACTAAAAATGTTTTAGTCGCCAAAATTAGTCTGCCAAGGTGCATTCTCTTATAGTGGGATAAGTTATTATGTTTCATTGTGTATTCTAATAGGATGATTATTTATTGACTTTCGTGGTTTGGAACTGGATATTTACCTTGTATTCTAAATCTTTGTCATTAACTAATTTCTTTCTTTTCTTAATTAAAGTTTTAGGAATACAATATGCTACTAATAAATCAAGATTTATGGTCTTCACAAACTTTATTAGTATCTCGTGTTGCTTCCATTAAGGATCATTATTTTGGGGGACGTTTTTAGTGATGGATGGTCATTCTTGTTAATAATCTTTAGAATTAATTTATTCTTCAGGTTTCATTCTTCCCTCCTTTAGTTATTCTTGTCATTCTTTGCTAATTCGAACTATCCTTTCTAACTAGGTGAGTTAACTTTAATTAAAACTTATATTATCATACTTTTATTTCCGTTCAAAGTAAAATGGTTGTTAAACTTTTCCCATTTGTTACTCTTGTTTGTTTTCTTTTCACACTGTTCCTCAGTTGCTAAAACTTGTATTTAAGATTATGAGTCTTCTGTTTTCTTTCATATAAGCTTAACTTTCGCCCTTTTTTTTATAAAAAAAAAAAATTTATTTAAGCACACTAGGGCATACTAAGATGACATTCCATTTTTTTTCTAAGTTCCCTTTCTCTGTTATCAATAAAGGATAAATAGGAAATATAAGATTATAAATCTTTGCTAGAGTTAACTCTGATCAATTTCTTCGATTAAATTTGGATATATTAGGATTGCCCTTCTTCTTTTCATTTTAGTCACTATACTATTGGTTCTATCTTGATGAAACTTGTGGTTATTGAAAGACTTAGGTACGTTATCTAATCATAATGTCATGTTTGTTAGAATTAAATCCTAAATTAGATATGTTATATAGAAGATTGCATTAACTTTGCTTATATATAGGCCCAAACAAGATGGAATTACTTTTCTTGAAATTTTGTCATTAGGTCCAAGTTAAGGGTATGTTGTTTTTTTTATTTATTATCTCATTGTTTATTCACAACTAATAGTTATTAAATGATAATAGAAATTTCGCTTAATCACTTATAAGGTTAAATTCTTGACTATTTAACTCACTATAGCTTATTCAAGTGAACTTCTTACATTTAGAGAAACTCTTTAAATATAATAACATTTACAATCTTTGAAGAAGTTCAATTTGTTGTTTCTTATCAAGTACTAAGTTATAATGATAATTTTAAAAGTATGTCTCTTTATTATAAGTATGCTATTTAGATTGGGATCTAAAATTTGAATATAAATTTTTGTGCTTATGGGATTTCACTATCATTCCTTTTTTAACAATTGCTAATGTCATGTGGTTAAAGTCAAATAAGGGTGTTTATATTTTTTTTTTTCTTTCCTATGAGATCATTGCATCCTAAGTTATAGGCTGGAGTAAAATGAAACTCTTTTCTTTTTTTTAATGTTCCTAGAGAATTCGAGTAACGGTAGGATTCAAAGGAAAGTAGCTCATTCTCAAGTTAGTACTCATTAGGCTAGCTTAAGTTAAGTTATCCTATACCGTCTAGTCTTTCAATTAGTCCAAGTGTTAATAATATACATTACATTAGATGGCTAAATAAAAGACATGCATGGTATAATTATTCCAAAGTCCTATACACATACGTCTAAAATTCCCCTAATGATCCTCATATTTCATAACTAGGTTAGGTACTAATTCTTACATTAACTAAGTAACTTGGCACATGAACAAAAGATCTCTTAAATCTTCAAACAATTTCTCAATGATTCTCAATACTATCTCTTCACATAGGACTACCTATCTATACAATTTTCTTTCCCCCGATACAAATTCCTTAGTTATATTCTTCTTTATCCTTACTGGACTTAGCATTTAACTTCCTCGCATAACCTCCATTACATCATTATGCACTTCTACCTTCTCTAATTGACAAGGGCTCGCCTTCCTTTTTCATTCTCATTCTTCATTATGATATATAAAACTCAAAGAAAGGGTCAACAATATTTAAGATAATATACATATACGTATAAGCTACCTAGATTAGAAAATTACAAACAAAACATAAAGCCTACATTTAAACACAGTTATATATATATATATATATATATATATATATGTGTGTGTGTGTGTGTGCGCGCGCGTAAACACATTGGTACGGTAACCTATTCATTCCCAAAGAATTTACCTAGAATTTCTGACCCGAAGCTACGCCGGCGCCAAACATGATTCCAATCAAATTTTCAAAGTCATTCAACAAGGATATGAGACTCAAAGGTTCAACACTTCAATCTATAGGCTATCCATTGAATAATAAGCATTCTATATGCTAGACACTCGTGATATCTCGTAGCCTCCATAACTTCACACACTTAACCAACAATATTCACAATAATTCGACATCTTCTAATATTCCCACAATCTGGTATACTTACAACCAACAAACTCCAATCAAATCTTATAATTCCTTATAAGATCAATATCCTATGGTGCTTTGAAGCTCTTATACTTCACAAAATAGCTACGCATAAACACCTAAATATACTTAGATACAAACACATATATAACATAAATGCATTCTTGGAGTTTCAATCTAAAAAGATCCTATTTTTCTGAAGAACAACATCCATGAGAATAAAGTTGTGCTTTGATATCACTCTGTCACGACCCCAACCGGCCCAAAAAGGATGGTGTAATGATCGACCAGTAGTCCTTGACTACCAAAGGCCTACTAAACGAAAGCAAGTTGGACTCTTAACATTATTGGGGCAAAAGTTCTTTTATAGAGTGCAGAAGCCATTATTTTCTTATATTGAGCCCATTTAAAACATCCATTCAGAGCAGTGTATATCTATATGAAATGAAAGTATACATCATTCTTAGATTATTATCTTACAACAGTACATAACTTCAATAATAAATTCAAATAGAACACTCAAATTACAACTTAAGAAAATCAATACAAGCACACAAGACCGGCTTCTAGCGAACTTCTCTTTATACTTGAACTCTTCATCAACTATATATATACATAAGGGAGAGGGGTGAGCCATTGCCCAGTGAATAGTAATGTCGTAAAGTGGTAAATGAATGAATACCAATAAACTTTATTAAAACCAAGCATAAGCTCATTTTGAACATAATATAAATTTCTCAAAACAAAACATGCTTATCTTGCAACATATACATAGCGATGAACATTCTCAAGGCACTTCGAGTCAAGAGGCCACAACGGGTGGCAAAGAACTCGATTAGCTAGAGGTTATTGACATGATTCCCAATAACAAACTTGTTCCAAGATGTCATCTTAATGCATGATACAAAAATATAGGATGTTCCTTCATAGCAAAACAATATCTTAACTTTTATAAACATATCATATGTTTGCATTTCAAATCATAATTTAAGAAACATAACTTTACTACACTACTCCTCACAAATGGCTCTTGAACAAGGGTTTGCCTCCAACGTGCTTGACCTACATGAAGCATAAACAAGACATTGAAATACAATTCAAATGTTCCAAGTGACTTGATACATTTCTAATTCATATGCCAACTGTAAAGTGTTTTCTAACTTCTTTCCAAACTTGACCAAGGTTTGGTCATAACTTAGCTTATATGGCTCTAGATTAATTAAAGTGTTCTAAGTGCTTAATGCTTCCTAATTCATATTCAAGTTGTTTGGTATTTAAACCCTTAAATGCAAGTGTTGATTGTGGCATTGAAGTACTTAGCTTACTTGTGCAAATATGACAAACCGAGTGCCTAAACTTGGTTAGATGTTTCCCTAAACTTTTCTCAAGTGTTTAATTCTAATCTAGGCTTAATTTAAACCTTAAACAAGTGCATAACAAGTGTTGAATGCTAGCATGAAAGGGTCCTAAGTGAACAAGGCTTCAAAAATAAGGTTTGGAGGTTGGAATAGTATGCCGCACGTGTGGGAAATAGGTGCTGCACGTGCAATTATTTTAATAGGCAAAACGAGGCTTGGCAAGGTTGGTCGTACGTGCGACTAAGAAGAAAAGACCTGTTCAGTTTTTAGCCCTTTGTCAAGCAATTTTTTTCCAATTTCATAGCTTGGGACATCAAAATCTTGTGGAAAACATACTAAAATTGTTGGAAAACAAGAAAATATGATTCTTTTCAAAGCAATAACATCAATTCATGTTTTCTTTTCAAAGTTCAAGGATCAAAACCAAGTTTTTACAAAGAATTTACCAACCTCCATCTCTATTCAAACCCCTTTCATTTTACTATTTCAAAATGTGGATTTAAACTTATAAAATCATTAAAAACAATGAGAAAACTTGGAATTATAACTTTCTATGAATCAAGAACATCAAAAACTACTTCAAAAGGTTGAAATCCTTAAGCTTCATGCCTAGTTTAACCAATTTCTCTCATTCTTTTCGTCATTCCTTCATCCTTGAACCAAATTAATTCTAGTATCTTTTTAATCTTAGATGTTAGGGTAGTCTACTACAAGAATAAGGATAGAAATCTTACCCTAGATAGAGTTTTAGGCGAGTTCTTGATTGATCTCCCTTGGGTTTCTCTTTTCCTTCTTTCTTTCTTTCTTTCTTTTCTTCCTTTCTTCTCCTTTTCTCTTCTTCCTTCTCATTAGTTCTAGGTTGTTGACTTCTATTCTTCTATTTATTTGGTTTGGTGTAAGGTTTTATTGGGTGTGGTAAGGTAAAAGTGAGGTGTATGCATAACTTATTTGTATGTCTCACCAATTAATCTAATCTCACTTACATAACTTAATTAATTAATCTTAGTTGTAATTAATCAAGGTTAGTTTCTAATTAATCAAGGTTTAACTTAATTGTTCTTAGCTTAATTAATGTCAATTAGGGTTCACTAATCTTTTTTAATTAGCACTAATCCTGATTAGAAAAATGACATAATATTAAAATGACGAGTACATTAGTTTAAGATCTTTAAGCTCCTCTATTAGTGCATGAGCACATCCTAACATTTACAAATTCTAAATGTTAAGGTATCCCCTAACTCTTAATAATCTTCAAATATTTCTATTCTTAAGTTTCTTTTATTAAGACATGTTTTCCACTTTTAAGTTTCTTATTAATTGTTTCCATCTCTCAAGGCTTCTACCTCATTTCTCTATATTTTTGATCTCCAAACATTGTAAGCTAATTAAATCTGGTATTTTGTAAAATGAGGTAGTCAATGGAATAATTATTTTGGCCTAAGGTATTCAGATATAGATAATGATATATTATAACACATGGCATGCTTTTGAGTGTCACAGTTGGTTACAATTTTATCATTTTATTTGCATACATCTTCACCATCATTTCATTTTGTCAAAAACAACTTTCAAACCATCGGCTTCGTGAAGTGTGTAAGTCCAACTTTCAAATGATTTTTGAGCTCTTACATTGCATTTGCCCTTGAACTACGCGAGTTTGATTCCTTGTAAAGGGATACATAGGCAATTTTCGGGTTCAACCAACTGTATTCTAGCATGCCTTGTCTTATCCGCGTCTTACGGCCTTGTCAAAAAGGCTGTCTTCGAAATTTGGCATTCACTCACCTCATGAAATGACGATTTGAGCTCTATCAAAGAGGGGCAACTGTAGACACTTCATTTTTCACCCGTTTTAAGACGAGAGCGCTCTACCAAAAGCTCCTGATGTACAACAGGTCGCTCCAAGTAACAAGGAACATAACAAAAGCGAACCTACCCTACACCAGTTTTAGCTAAAATATCTTATTTTTAAAGTGTTTTTAAGGCAAATTGACACATTTTCAATCATTTTGGCGATTCTAGGCGGTATCTTTCCAAAATGTTTTATCCACTTTTCAAAAGAAGTTAGCTTAGAAAGTTAGAATGAATAGGAAAATAGGGGAAACCATCTAAGAAAACTAGCCAGATAATATCAGCTTGGTTAGACATCTTCTTTGCAAAACACTGAACCATTTTGACCCGTGGACATGTGCCCAGATTTTTTTCCAATATACTAAATATTTTTCTTGGCAATGCGCTAAACAACTTTTGATCCGTGGACGCATCTTCGGGTCTTCTCTAGCCCCACCGGGCAAATTTTTGAGGAAATCGCAAGACTACTATCCACAAGCCGGACAAGTATTATCCGGTGCACCTTATTTGGTGTCAGCTAAGCAGCTTTCTTGTAAGATGTCCAAGGGATCTTGGAAGATGCCATCTGGATCGATAGGATCTAGAGGCATATTCCAAGCCCCAACTGCCTATAAAACCACCACCCATTCTTAAGGGAAAAGGGGTTCAAAATTTCAGACTCTTTATATACTCCCTAATATTCCCTCTAACATTTTTAATCAACTATACAAAGAGAGAGAATTTTAGACTACTTTCTACCTACCTTTGCTTGGAAGATTTGGAGCTAGGAGACTTCTATTAATAGAGTTTGGGATCAACTTGGGCCCTATCTCTAATATTCTAGAGGTAATCCCTCCGTTCACTTTAATTTTAACTCCATCTCTACCTCTTTTCTTTCAAAATTTATTGGGATTAATTAGTTAGAATTACTGCTAGTTTCTCTCTCTCTCTCTCTCTCTCTCTCTCTCTCTCTCTCTCTATTTCCCTTCTTTATGTAGTTAGTAGAGGCCTATATATCAACTTTGGCCAAGCCCGAATTAATTTCTTTGATTTTATGGGATAGAACCCCAGGCATGGTTTCCTCTATGAGAAGAGGAAATTTCTCTCTTACCAAACCTATTTTACATGGATTTGAGCAATTTACGCTCTTTTTCATCAGTAGGAGGATGAGAATCTTCCTCCTCTCATTAGAGTTTTTTCTCTTTCTACCTTTCTTGCTAACTTTGATGATATATAAGCCCAGATATGGCTTCCTTCATGAGGATAAGCCAGGCCTCCCCTCTCTTCACTATTTCTCATGGATTTGGGTAGTTTATGCTCATTTTCATGTGTAAGAATGAGAGAACCTCCGTATCTTCGTTGGAGTTTTCTTTATTCCTGTCATTTTCTTACCTTCCATTTATTATATTGTTGTGTGTGTTGAGACAAATCTCTCTTCTCCTTACCTTTACTCTCTACTCTTTTACTTTTTTTTGATCACGTAAGTATGATTATAATGTCATCATAATCCCATGATTAGTGTAGGAACATGAATTCGGGTTTGAACCACCATTTCTTATAGTTAAATTATGTGTTATGTGCTTTGTTGATATCCATGTCATCTTGATAGTGTCCAACGCCCTGTAAGATTCATTATGTGATATTGCATCTAGGATCATACATTTCTTATTTTAGCTTATTTTTTGTTTTCGCTTGGCTGGAGTACTTAGTGAGCATTCCTACCTTCTTTCTTTGCATATTATTTAGCTTGGCATCTAGGATCATGTATTGCTTTCTAAGCCTTTACGCTCTTGGCATGGTGCAGAGGAATACTAGGTGAGCCTCTTTCATCTTTGCATCCTGCCTGTGATTGCTTCTTGTAGACCGCCCTAACTTCCTCCGCGTGCCCCCCTTTCGGAGAGGGCGCGAATTGGGTTCTTAGCTACTACAGTTCGGACTCCTGTCACGGTTCTGAATCTAATCTCACAAAGTGCAATGCAAGACCGATAAATCACGAAAGAGTCTAAATCCGGTAAATCGTTTTGGAAAATCGATTTTAATCAAAAAGTGCCAAACATGGAATGCTTTGCCAGATTTCAGAGTCGCCACCTAAATATTTTATTTTGGGAAATTTAGGAAACCCTGACTCGTGCCTAAGGCCACGTGTCCGTCATCACCAAAGTTGCTTCGGCTCGGGAACTTGGGTACGAGAGGGGAAGGTCATGAAATGAGCACCCCCGCTCGCCCGATCAAAGGATCGGCCTCTACTAATCATGACATGTTGTTTTGATGTGTTCTAGCTTTAGTATGTGATGCGCACAACACACAAGTATAGACTAAATCGCTCGATTTGGAACAAAACATCTCATGTCTGTTTTTCGAAAATGGTTTGAAAATGTTGCTCGCAAGTAGGCTAAAACGCGGATTTGCCACCAAACAAGGTGGGCTTAAAACATGATGATTTGCCACCCTCAAGTGGGCTTAAAACTCGCATTTTGATGAATTGTTCCAATTCAAGTAACGAAGCCTTCATCCACAGGCATTCATGCAGTTAAATCACTTAAGCAAATAGCCTCATGGCAAGCATGCTATCATGGCAACACTCACACTCATACAAGTATGCTAAAGCGAAACACTTACAGTGTACTCCGAGCCAAAACAGAAAACTAGTTAGAAATTATGTATGATCCTAGCTATATTAAGATGCCTAATGCAACACATGTAAAGATGCAACTAAATAAGCTCGGCTACCTAATCATGACATATGAATGCAACAATTGATACATGTATTCAAATAAGTATTGAACTATGATGCAGTTTGAATGATGTGCCGAGCCCGGTGCATGCAAGACAAATGAATGATGCACGCATGCAAGCATAAGGTATGCTAATTGAAATATGATCCCTAAACTAACCATCGAAAGCGGATAAGTAAAAGGGAGAAAGACGTGGGGTTGGAAGACATTCACACACACACGTACACTTATTACAACATTTGCCCTCTCGACGGAGGGTCCGAATGAAAGAGAGCTAACTAGCTACGCTAATTAAGATAATTATTACAAACCAACTAATTAACTAACTATGCTAATTAAATAATTATTACAACACAAACAGATTAGCTAAGCACATTATTTAAGTACAGAACCAATGAATTAACCAACAAAGCAAAACAGTTAAAAGGGCTCGGGGCGAGGGATGCATGCATGCTTGATCGACTTCCTCCCGAAAATCCGTCGCCTTGCCACCAGTTGCCTCTGTTTGCATTCGCCTTGATTCCTAAACACCGAACCAATCTCCAGGTTGTTTTTGCTCCAGAACCAGAACAACTTTTGACCACCTCTAAGCCTGAGAACTGTCGGCCACTTAAAGGGCCTGTAGGCCACTTGTCGGCCACTTGCTTCTGCACACTCCAATTTTGCAGAAAACAGAGTACAAAAGGGACAGAGCAAGGTATTTGCAGGGTATGTGTGTACAACCACCCTCCTTATCATTTCTCAAGTTCAAAGGAGTGTGGTTCTCGACTCTCAAGCCACCAACTGAGCATGACAATGCACGACAGCTGAGAAGCCAAGTTTGTACAAGTCAATGAATGCACAAATAACACACAAGACTCAAGAGGCCTCCACCCTATCATGCATAATCAAGGGTGTCGGTAACTAAGAAATAAGACACGTTTCATCACTCTGAGTATAAAACGCCCCTCGTTTCTCGTGTTTGGATTAACGTCCGATCCAAACACATGCAATGCAACACAAACATGTTATCTTGGCATGTTTTACTTTGATTCATTTTGTTTACTCATTTTAGATTACCGATTAATCCTTTAACCATTTAAGTCTAACAGTGAGAAGTCCTCTAATTGAAAAGAGGGTCCAAGCCACAAGCTTCTTGAGCATGAAAGAAGCATCATGCCGTTGGTTAGTAGAAACCCTCAAGAGAAGGCTAAAACCATTAGACATGAACGCCTCAATTTCGTGCTCAAACCAACAAAGGGCTTAAGATCTCTTTCAAAGTGATACAACAAATTAAAGATGACATGCAATGGTATACATTTCAGCACTGAAATGGGATGCTAAAGACCTTAAGGCATGCAAACAATGCAAGCATAACATGTTGAAGGCCAAAAACATCAAAACTAATAAAAAGCATTTCACAAGAGGCATGCAATACCAAGCTTAAATGACAAAACCAACCCTGGACAAAGATCAAACATGCCAAAACAGTGGCCTAAACATGCTGAAATGGGAGCTCAAAATGCTAGAAGAACATGCACACATGTTGGCCTATGAGCAAGCCATAAAAGCACAACTCTCAAACATAATGAAAAGGTGACAAATGTGAGAGTGTGACGACACTATATGCACTGAAATCATGTGTGAAATGATGCCAAACCATATAAACAACACAAGCATAGCATCCTAAGGACCTTGAATCATTAGGCTAATCATGGCTCTTGCACTACAACCATGCACAACAAGTCCCATATGACCCAAACTACTCAAAACAGAGTTGAGGCGTGCTAAATCAATGGCAAAAATAATGCTAAAACATAGGCTCAAAAGGCAAGCAAAGCATGCTCATTCATTGGCTCACAAACAAGGCATAAAGCATAACCCTCAAGAGCAATGAAAGAGTGATTTAAGTGGAAGTATGGCAAAGATATAAGCTCTGAAATTATATACCAAATGATGCCATATCATGCACACATCACAAATATAGCATGCTAAGGGCCTCAAAACACAAGACTAGCAAAGCCAATTACACTATAGCCCTACAAGGCAAGCCATACATGACCAAGACCACTTGGAACAGAGTTTAAGCATGCTAAATCAAGGCCAAAAGCATGCTTAAATAGAGCCAAAACAAGCTAGAACAATAATCCAAAACACTAAGCAGGCAAGGTTAATGAGTGAGATTGCACTACAAGTGCATGAAGCATGTAAGAGGTGGCCAAACCAGCCAAAATCAGAGTTATGACAGGTCTAAAAAGTCACAAAAGCATGCTCAAACTAAGCCACAAAAGGATAGAAACACATACTCATTTGATAGGCCAACAACACATGCAAACAAGGTACAAAGGGGGGGGGACCACCCCCACCTATTTTGGGTCCCAAAACTCACTTTCCACCACTGAAATTCCTCTGGAATTCAGTGGTTAAAAGGCCAAGAAAAGGTGATCTCAAAGACCTTAAGAGATAGCTCAAAGCAAAGCAAAATAAGGCACAAAAGGGGGTAGACCACCCCTAACTCAAACAAGGCCTCAAACAACCATTTTTAACACTTAAAAACAAAGGTTTTTGTAGTTGAAATCTAGGCCTAAAACAACATGCAAAGATGGCTAAGTCAGTAACTAAAGCAAAGCTTTAAAAGGAATGTGGCTTACCCTTGAAGAACAACAACAACAGCAGCACTTCTGAACCAAAACCAACTTTAAAAAGCTCCAAACAAACCTCAAGAAATCTCAGCTCCAAGGTAGGGTGTTTGGCCAAGGGGGTTGTGTACAAAAATGCAAAGAAAATACACTTCTAAGCACAATATATATATATATATAGAGAGAGAGAGACAGAGACAGAGAGAGGGAGAATTCTAGAGAGAGAGTAAATATTTTGCTCTCAAAAATCTAAACCCCCTATAAGGGGGAGGGACCTCCCCTTATATAAGCAAAACAAGGAGAAGCTTGCTTGACAAGCTTAGAGCTTGCTTGAATCCCTCCCTACACGTGTAGGCAGGATGCATTCAGTGACCAACAGCTGGCACAGCTGGCACCAAAAATATCTGCAAAAATAGAAAAATGGTCGTAGGCCACTTCAAGTGGTCGACCGGCCACTTCCACTAGCCTATCGGCCACTTCAAGTGGTCTACAAGGGAGAAAAGTGGACGACAAGGTTCCAAAAGTGGCCAACAAGGCTGAAAAACAAGAAAAGTGGCCGACCGGCCACTTCCACTAGCCTATAGGCTACTTCAAGTGGCCTACAAGAGGGAAAAGTAGCCTACAGCTACAAAAAGTGACCGACAGGCCCTCCCCTCCCTCTAGGCAAGGGGTAACAAGGTATGGTCCAAAAACAAACCAAAATGAAGGGATCCAAGAGGCCCCGAGACAAGACGCTCAGCCGAAAGCCCCGGAAACTAGCCTACCGGCCACTGCAAGTGGCCTACAAGAGGGAAAAGTAGCCTACAGCTACAAAAAGTGGCCAACAGGCCTCTCTCTCCCTCCAGGCAAAGGCACCAAGGTTCGGTCCAAAAGAAAACCAAAAGAAAAGAGTTAAGAGGCCCCAAGACAAGGCGCTCAGCCGAAAGTCCCAGAAACTCATAACGAGTACAAACATGCACAATAACCGAGTGCACAAATGATGACATCAAAGTCTTGAGGTCAGTCAAAAATGGGGTGTCTACACTTCTTATTATGTATAGCATGTTACCATGAGGCTATGCACTTATTTATTATATCTCTCTAATTGCTCGTTGTATGGAGCTCTCATTGTCTAAGTTGGAATGGCTCTGATCTCTTTGCAAGGTGAAAGTCTCAATTTTTTCATGAGATTCCTGCCCTTCTAACCCTCTTTTCTACAAACATAGCGAGAGATTAGAATATTCCAAAGTAGGTGATTTTGTGACAACCACACTTTGCATATCATTTTGCTTTCATTTAATTGTAGGGATTTTGATTTTATTTGCATTTGATGTGTATGTGGTTATATGTGAATTATTTGTTAGGAGGTTGTGATTTGAATCAGCTTAATGTGTAAAGCCTAATAGGAATTCAATTAAAAATTTGAGTGAGATTAGTATTAATTAAGATTATATTATGGTTATTTGGATTAATTAATTTAAGTGCTATCATAATTAAGCAAGATTAAGGAGTAGTTAATTAAGTTGATGCAAGATTAGGGCATTAAACTAATCCTATTCAATATATAACTTACTAAATGTGAGTTGAGTTCATTTTTGTACAACCTTGTGCTGAGAATTTAGAGTTGAGAGATGGAGAAATCGAGTTATGTGCTGGCATTGAGAGTTTGAGAAGAAGAGCTCAAGAATTGAAGAAGAAATAGAGAAGAGAAAGAAGATAGACTTAATTTCATCAAGTAGCTCAAGAATTCAAGACTTTAAGTAAGGAATTGAACTAAAAACTCGTAGTTATGCTTCATATATCTTGAATTAAATAAGAATTGGAGTTGATTGCTTATAATTTGTATGAATTTAAGATGAAGATGATGAATTTGAGCTAAGATCATGAATTATAGAGTTAATTTAGGAGTCTATTCATTTTCACTTTGAATTCTTGTTGTCTTGCATGAAATTGAACTCATGTCCACATGCATGGAAGTTTTTAACCTGTAAATTTTCAAAAAATCATGAGGTTATGCTTTTAATTTCATGTTTTGAACATCAAAAGAAAAAGAGTTTGAAAACATAGCATGCATGGAGTTTTGGCTAATGTTTTGACAAATTGAAGGAAGTTTAGAGTAATTGTTTGGAAATTGATCATGTTTATAAGTTGTCTAAAGTATTTTCATGATTTTGGACAAGCCATGCATCAGCCTTAGCTTTGAAATTTCGTTTGGAAGTCTTTTGAAATAGAATTTGGAAACTAGAGTTTTCGCAGACCGCTCGAGTGGTCTTGTTATCGCTCGAACGAACTTTTGTGGCAACTAGAAAATTGTTTTGCTGACAAAAATTGTCACGACCCGCTCCCTGTACCCAAAGGTTAAGCATCGTGATGGCCAGTAACTGAAGTTACCTCCGACCAATTCTTAAACAAATAAATAAACGCAAGTGGAAATAATATTTAAGTGAGGGTATCAAAATAATCATTGGAGATTCTATTTAATTAAATTGCCAGAGCTGAACTATGTCTACAAAGTGCTTTGTGCCTACTTCATGTGTTGGCCTTGACATGTCACCTGAAAGTGGTAAACAACTATAAGCATATAGCAGAGTAAGAAATATTATACTAAGAGCATAAGGGCATAAAATTCACCATGGATACTTATGGGGCTAAACAAAATATATAATACATAAATCATTTGACATATAATACAGAAATCATATAAACAAAATAATCATAACCATGGTACAGAACAGAATAGAACAGATGTATGGACTCAAGAGGTGGCTCGTACAAACTCTAGAGGTGGCTCCTACCATAGTGTAGCACTTAGCTCCGTACAGCACTTTGCTCCACACCAGAAATCATAACCACAGTATAGAATAGAACAGATGTATGGACTCAAGAGGTGGCCCGTACGAACTCTAGAGATGGCTCCCACAATAGTGTAGCAGTTAGCTTCGTACAGCACTTAGCTTTGTACAACACTTTGTTCCACACCAAAAATCAGAGTGTCAGTGGATCCATGATAGACAGAGGGTCACAAAGTGATTAATCAGAGGGCCAATGGTTATTTAAGTCTCCCAAGGCATGGGACCTCCTGGTGGTACTTACAGAAAATAATAACTTATAAAATCAGTATCAAATAATTTCTAAAATTTAAACAGACATATCCATGGGTTTCAATTTAAGCAAATAGAGTTCAGAAAATAAGCAACGTAATCAAAATATTAATCTTATTTATAAAACACAAATTGCGTAAAATAAATTATGGTAACTCAACACATACATAAAATATATTATGGTAACTCAAGGTATAATATAACTCACCTTAATGTTAATTTCAACTTTTACCTTTTGTTCACTGTGATCCACTGAATATTCCAAACTAAACTCAAAGTTTTATTTATCTAAACCAAACATCTGTGTGTGTATGTGAGAGAGAGAGAGAGAGAGAGAGAGAGTTTGGGAATAAAAATGATGATGATCACACGGATCAGCACATCTATATATACATATATATAGTGAAGAAAGCGTAGGCGGCAAGACACTTGCGGGGCACACAAGTTGTTGTACGGAAAATGTTGCATTTCAGTATATTTTGGTCTAGAAAAATATAGAGAAAAATATAATAAAAATACCATAATACTCAAAAAATAATTTCGAATAATAATATAAAATTTAAGGGACAACTTAAATTTTCGGGTTGTTACAAAAATACTAAGACCTTGCATTCATTGCTCAAGTGGGCAATGCATCATTTTGTTCATATTTTTCTTTCTTATTTGTTTTTGAGCATCTTTAGGCATATAGAGTTTGCTTCAAGGTTCACCCCTTTTGTGAAGACTTCGAAGAAATGCCTCTGTGTAGAGACTTTTGTCTTTTGTTTTTGCTTTGTTAAGTTTTTGTCAAGTTATGTTTATGAACTTGTGAGTGTAATTATGTACTAATGTTGTACCTAATGTAAATATCGCAAGTGATGTTATGAAAGTTTGTGTGGGTTTTAATTATATTTCATTTATGCATTGCTCAATAGACTCTTTAGTGTTCGTTTGCTTCTACTTCAGGCCCCACTATATTAAATATTTTGCATTCTGTCAGGTTAGGCTGTCACGCCCCACCTTTTATTACATGGTTAATATTTACCAAATCCATTATTATTGTCCATTTTTATTGATACAATATGGAGACAAGTCCACAAACATCCATAAATACATAAAAGTAATCTCAATCATATATACATATTGAAATGCAACATGAATTACAACTAAATAAATTGCTCGTAGGCTAACACTATTATATCAAAGAGAAAGGGTTCAAACCCTTTTACAACAATGGCGTTCTACCAACAAATAAAGGCCCTGTGGCTAACAGCTAAAGAAGATTCTTGATCTTAAGCCACTTCTCAACATACACCTGAAAAGGGGTAAGTAACGTGAGATAAACATAAAATCTAATAGAGATTCCAACATGATCCTAAACAATAACAATATATAGATAGTTATGATCATGAATGTTTCATATCATACTATATAAATAATGTGATGGTTTATAACCAAAGTATACTTAAGTAAGTACTTTTTCCCAAAATCATTCAGTTTATTCAACACACAAAAGATCCACTTTTCTTTCTCATTTCTCATTTCATAAATATCACATAACAACTGTTTTGTTTAAAACATGTTCACAGAAACCCGATTTACTTCTCATTACTTACGCCCCAATACATGACTTTTTTTCATTTCTAATACGTGTATAACATTCCCTGGCCTTAAGCCTATGGTGAAGAAACACTTTTAACAACTTGTCCAATATGCCTATGTACATACATAGACATCTCGACATAAATACGAAAAACAATACATGTGCAATGACCACTACACTATCACATAAGACAACACGACCTCATCTAACCATAATCATTACCATGCATGATATACATGGATACATTGAGACAAAATGAGAAACGAAACAATGCTCTACCTGCCTCAAGCATGGTAAGCCAAGGATACACCTTTCCATAATGAAATGCCAATTTACCAAACAAAAGTTGGATGGTAATGGTACCTCTACCAATTTACCAAACACCGGCTGGAAGGTATGGTACCTCTGTCAAGTTCTCCAAGCGCTAGTTGGAAAGTACTGATACTTTTCATTCTAAGTGTAGACAATTCTCCGGGCACTAATTGGAAGGTAATAGTATCTCTGCCAAGTTCTTCAGGTGCTAGCTAGAAGATACTAGTACCTCTCATTCTAAGCACAACTAATTCTCTAGATATCGTTATAATAAAATAAATTGTTGAGTTTTTCAATTTAAACTATAATATTTTGATTTGTTTTCAATTTAAACTATCTATTTATTTTTGTTAAGTAAAACTGATGAAAAAAATGATATTTTAATCATTAAACTCAATGAAAGTGATATTTTAGATATTTTGTGCAAACTTACATTGAATTTAATGACTAAAATACTTTTTTTCGTTAGTTTTATTTAACAAAAATATGCAGATAGTTTAGATCGAAAACAAATCAAAAGAATAAGGTTTAAATTGACAAAATTAAAAACTCATAATTTGGTTTGTTATAAGGGCCAAACTCTAAAATTTTATTTGTAATTTTCCCAAACTGTTTTTTAGTCCTGTATTGACCACAAAGTACTAGCAGGGCTAAACAACCAATGATAGTATGATGAATGAATTTAGATATCATATGCTGCTATATTATCAACATATTGATTTAATATAATCTAATAAAGGAACTCCACCTTTGTAAAAGGTAGACCCTCTAATGTGTCACAAGGTGGGCTCCATTTTTGTTTTAATCAAGGGAGCACCACCCATTCACTAAGTCAATCCTTTTGGTCGCCACCACAACATAAAATGGAAATTATGAGGGCTACTTGTGACCAATGTATGGAGTTCCTTCTTGATTGGGTTGGATATGGTCCAGCTGACCTGACCTGACCAACCTATAACCCAAACAAAATTTGAATAATCATACCTTTCTTTTGTTGACTCACAAAATGTCCCTACCCCAAAGTTTATTCTATTTTCTTTGAACCAGAAAGAGACTATGCGGACAAAGATCAAAGTCACATTGATTATGCAAGCATCAACCAATGTCTACCTTATTCCAAAAATGCATAGCTGACTCGTAACAATTGGTGGTGTACCTCATAACAAGACTATATCAAAGACCCCAGATTAATGTGTGTGTGTGTGGGTAGATGAGCATGACTATATGAGCTAGTGATTTCCTCACATGAAAAAAAAAAACAAAAAAAACCCACACACCACCATGAATTGGCTAAGACGTTAACCAATCACTGCAATTTTATCTAAGCTAGATTTAAGAACCATGAATTGGTTAGTTTTCCGAACTCGAGCTCGCAACAACAGAATATAATGAATACAAAATATAAGCAGAATCCAAGCTTTCCCAAGCTGCTGACAAGAGTGCAGAATACATAGAACAAGCTCTTAATAACATGTATGTATGGGGAAATTCTTCCCCTTTTTTTTATATTTATATATATTCATCTATCAGCAACACAAAATTATCTAAGCAAAAAGCTATACAAGAAGTTGAAAATCATTCATAGAACACATCCTATTCCAACAAAACAAAAACAATTGCTAAGAAGAGAAACAAAATTTAAGTTTGGCCCCTTGTAGATTTGTGCACTGCACAGGCAATGGTAAGATTCCCATAGGATTAGGAATTAGCCCAACACTAGAATAAAATTTTCCATAAAATAGTTTTACCTAGGAAAATTGGAGGCTCTTATGTTTGTTTTAGGAGAAATTTATTTTCTTAGGCAACTTGCATTCTTGGCCCTCACAGCAAGGCAGCATGTTCAAACTTAATACTGTGAACAGAAAAATAAATTAAGGAGATCCTTCCACTAGATAATGCTTTTCTCATCACTTGACTTGCTGTTGTTCTAAGTGCCCAGGCCAAGATCTCTTCAATCATGTTCCCTGTCGGTGGAAGATCAACAACACCTTTCAATGGACTCATTGGATACTTTGCATCCCAGACTTTAGTATCGCATGGTTCCAACAAATAACCAGAGCCCAAGCCATCATCATTGACATGCAAACCCTCCTTACGGTTACCCTTAACACCTCTCTTGATGCACAGCTGCCCTTGTATTGGCTGAACCAAATGAGTCAACTGGTTTGGCTTGATACTCAAAACCAACGCGCAAGACATTTTGAGCATCAAATTTCTCTCCGTCACCCTCTAACTACAAACTCAGACCCGAAGCCCTCAAGCGATGTACCAATTTGTGTATTTGACAAAAGACTTCTTCCACCATCATTCTCAGTGCTATTTCCTCCATTTTCAACATCACCATTACCATCAGGGAAATCATCTTCAGCAACAAGAGACTCAATTGCAGAGTCTTCATCGTCCTGTGCAACTCCAAATGGGCTCCCATTGCCTCCCTGCCAGTCATCATCATCATCATCACTGTCGATGTCCAGGAAGTGAGATCTGTTCTGAAAGGCTCGCCTACGAAGAATAAAGACACTAAAAAAATAGCTGGCAATTTCCTTTTTTGTTCGAGATGGGAACACCATGGACAGATGCTCCCAAAAATTCTTACCATGTGACTCAGGATTAGAGTAAACAACCTCATGAAAGGCATGTTCTTCTTCTTCAGTCCATTTTTGTGATACCTCCTCTCCCATTTCACAAAACCCTAACTGCACAAATTTCTCATGCCCAAGAGTTTCTCTCACCCATTCCCGTGCTTTCCTGACATGCTGTCGCACACATCTAACAGAACCCTGATCGAGGCAAAGACAGTCTTTTCTACCATCTCCAGCCACATCACTGTGAGCAGACAATTCTGGATCAGGCATTGGAAGGATACAAGCCCCCATCAGTTTCCCCCCATAAGCATTAACAACACCATCAGAGCCTGAATAATAGTTCCCCACCATTTGTGGGTCCCCATACTGGAACCTCAGCTTGATGATTTGGTCCAATGGAAACTTGTCCTCTAGGAGAACTATCCAACATTGATGAATATGTATCCTCAAATGGAACTACTGATCTCCTTGGATAGTAGAGTCCAAAATATTCTGAAGAAATAGAGCAAACAGTGACACCATGTCCAACATATTCCTTGTCAACCAAATCAGAGATCACATTTCTGTTGTCATGTAAGAGTCCACCACCCGATTGAACTTTATAAAAATTGCCCTCGCCTTCACCTAACTCATACAAAACAATATCATCAGTAAAACAGTCTAATGAGAAAGTAAATATAGACTACAGTTCAGTCAGGTTCTTAGAATGCCATCGCCACACGACAAAAGTGAAATCGCTAAAAACTAAAATGCTTAGAAGGCCTAAACTCGTGCCCACTATTTTCACAAGGATGCTTCTCAACCGTCATATGAAACAAATTTTTATATTTTTTTTATTTAAACCATTTATAAGCCTAAATTTCTTTGTGTTAATAATAGTGGTAAAAGGAATCTATTAATTACAAATACAGAACAAGACATGTTTTCCCATAAAACAATTGTCTAGGGCTTAGTCTCAACTGGGAACTAGGAAGCATGGATAGGGATACGAGATACGAGATATGGATACGATACGGATACGGCGATACGTCAAAACTTTAAAAAATAGGATACAGGTACGCCTAGGATATGTTTGTGAAAAATATATATTTTAAAATTATTAGTAGTGAGTTACAGAGAAGCTAAATGTAACGCCCCGAAATAATTTGACATGTACTACCCACATTAATTAACATATACTAAACCATGGCAATAAACCTTCCATCTTTACATAGTTAATAAGAGAGAGTTTATACAAAAGTTTCACATGCGGATATATATTCAATGATAAAGACACATGAATCTATAGCATGTGAAGCACTTAGTCTCAAAACAATAAAATGCCCTTAAGGGCTTACATCTTCCAAGGCAATAGCCCGGCTACACAAAATGGCCTCTCGGACCCAAACAAATTAGCCCTTGGCTTACAAAAATTTACAACAAAAACAAAAGAGCAATATACTCTTCACTAAAAATATTCGCGCCTTCAGCTCGGCAGGATTATCACCTCCTTACCTGCACCAAATTCCCATAGGGGTGAGCATAAAACCCAGTAGAGAAATTCCCAACAAAGTATATACATTTATGTAAGACATCTAATATTAAATGCAAGTGCAAAATGCGATGGAATGCCTTTTTCAAAATAATCTCATATCATGCCTTTCTGAAAAGAATCACCATGCTTTGCATTAACATTTTTCAATCTCATCAATTTCAAACTTCCAATTCTATTAATCAAAGGGCCGGTAAATACGACACTAGTAATCCCAAGGCTGGTATCTGCAAGTAGACTATACAAGTACTACCCAAAATGTCCTTTTTACCGGTATCAACCGGAAGGCTTGACACCTATCCGTGCGGTTTTCTGGTCTTTCACCATGTACACTCAGGCCAACTTATCAAGTTCAACTACACCCCTTATCCGGACTTCCCACGTATTTACCCCTTGCACACTTCCATAGTTCTCATTTCATCAAAATTTTCTCAAAGTAAATGTTTTCCAATTCATTTCAAGATGTGCAATACGGATAATAAAATTAAATGAGAACATGATACAATACACAGGGTAGGTTTGGTTGGTTTTGTAGAGTGATTTTGGGAAATTTTATTTAAAAAATTTGTTTGGTTTGTAAATTTTCCAAAACAAATTCCAAAATCACTCTCTCTCTCTTACCTATCAATCAATCACTTTTTCTCTCTCCTCTCTCCTTCTCAATCACTTTTTCTCTCACACACATCTACTAAATTATAACAAAATATCAAATCATTCCAAACTCCCAAACTCTAAAACTACTTTCAAAATACATAACCAAACAAACCAAAAAAAAAATTCAAATTCTCTCCCCAAAACAATTTTTAAAAACTACTCTCCCAAAACCAAACCAAACATACCCACAATATCCCATAACATTTCTTCATTTCAAACATCTCTACAACAATATCAATTTCACTACCTTATTCATTTCTTCTTCTCAATATTATTATACAATGACCCTACCTTCAATTTAAGGCAAATAACAATTTCTCATCATGCCCAATTCACAACAAATTAGTCCCTTCAAGTATACAAGTGATGTCTTTCAAACATCAACTCCAATGTTAATTAATTTCACTATTCAAGGTGCACAACCATTTGTTATCTCACCACAATGCACTTTCAAATGTTCAATACAATGTTAAAGTAGAAACTCATTTCCCGTATATCAAGTAAATTGTCATTTTGCTAAACATATGATGAGAGCTCACTTTCTAATTATAAAACAACAAGATGCCTTTAAACATGCCTACATCTTTCAAAAATCCCCAAAAATTTCTAGGGTTTTATGTCAAAATCAAAACAAACACCTCTCCCCTCTTTTGAAAGAGTTTTCTATCAAGATAACACACCCCCTATTATGTGAGTTTAAAATCCTCAAGAAAATAGTTTAGGAGGAGAGGGAAGTCAAACCCACTTTTGAAACCCTAGCATTTATGAGACAAGACCAAACACTTCAAAGCCATTAATGGAACCTTTAAATCAACCAAATCTAACATAAATATATATATATATATATATATATAACTCAAGGAGATTTCCCTACCTCAATGTTTTGATGATGAAAGAGATGAAAACCCTAGCCTTGAGATGGAGGAATCTTCAACCTCTTCTATACCAAGGGAAGCCCTAGCTTGATCTTCAAGATTAGAGAGTGAGGGTGATGATCTAAACCCAATGGATTGCAAGGATCGAGGAGTTTTAATGTTTGGGGATGTTTTCTAGAGAGGAGGAGAAAAATGTGTTTTTAGAGAGAGAGGTGTGTAAAAATGTGAGACAAACAGCCCTAAAAGAGAGAAAAAGAGAGCCTCGGACTGCCCAGCCGTCCCGCACGTGCGGAGCCTCACTCCTGCACGTGCGACTCTCATCCCCGCACATGCGGCCCTCCACACACGCACCTTGCTCCGCACCTGCAATTTAAGTAGAATGCACTCACCCAAACTCCCCTCTTCCCGCACATGCGGCTTGGCATCCCGCACGTGCGGCCCTGGGCCCCCGCACGTACGGCCCTAGCCTAGCAGCCCAGAAAAATTCCCGCTTCGCTCCCGGCACCATGGACCTGACCCCGCACTTCTCGAAAGAGGGAAACTTCAACACCAAATGAAGACAAGAATAAGAACTTTATTTGAAAAGAATTTTCCGACGTTTTCAAACTCAACGAGAGAGCAAAAGAACGGAGTGAAAGAGAAGGAAAAGAAAGAGGAAACAAAGACCAAATCGTCACAACCTCCCCACCTTAAGAAATTTCATCCCCGAAATTTAAACAAACCATCAACCCAAAGTGTTCTAGCAACTACAATCATTTTAACAACATTCTCAAGTTACAACATCTATGTTCAACCAACGTTTACCATTCCTTTCATCATCATTTCGTCAAAACGACATTTGTTTATACCAGACATATGAAATAAAATATCTATAGCAAAACATCATTCCTTCACAACTTCAAGCTCAAGTTAACAATACATATAAACAACATGTGACCCACACCGCAACACCGCAACACTCTTTCCCTTCAACACAAGGGAACATTACAAATTTTAAAACCAAAACAACTAAACATGCTCAAATAAATCCGGATACTTTGAGCGGACCTCCGCCTCCCGTTCCCAAGTTGCTTCCTCAATCCCATGGTGTCGCCACAACACCTTCACTAACGGTATGGTTTTGCCTCGTAACACTTGTTCTCGAGTATCTAAGATTTGAACCGGTCGCTCCTCGTAAGAGGCATCTTCATCTACCTCCAAATCAACCCAATCTAGCACGTGAGATCGGGTTCGTACTTCCTAAGCATGGACACATGGAACACGTTATGAACTCCCGAAAGTTGTGGCTATAAAGCTAACCGATATGCCACTTCCCCAATCCTCTCCAATATCTCAAAAGGCCCAATGAACCTTGGAGACAACTTTCCACTCTTGCCAAACCTTATTAAACCCCGCCTAGGTGAGATTTTAAAGAACACATGATCACCCACTTCGAAAGATAAGGGTCGTCTCCTCTTATCGGCGTAACTTTTCTATCGGCTTTGAGCCGTGGCTAATCTCTTCCGAATGAGAGCAACTTTCTCAGTTGTCTCCCTAATGATCTCCGGACCCAACAACGGTGCATCCCCCACCTCGGCCCAACAGACTGGTGACCTACAAGGTCGGCCATACAAGGCCTCAAACGGTGCCATCTCAATGCTAACCTGATAACTATTGTTGTAGGCGAATTCAATCAACGGTAAATGCCTCTCCCAAGACCCCTTGAAATCTAGGACACAAGCTCTACGCATGTCCTCGAAAATCTGGATGGTGCGTTTCGACTGCCCATCGGTTTGAGAGTAATAGGCAATGCTAAAAATTAACTTGGTTCCCAACGCCTCTTGAAGGCTTTGCCACAACCGAGCGGTAAAACGAAGATCCCTATCCGACACAATGGTTACTGGAATCCCATGAAGTCAAACTATCTCTCTTACATACAACTCCGTCAAGTGCTCAACTAAGTCGCTAGTACGCATTGGAATGAAGTGTGTGGACTTAGTCAACCTATCAACAATTACCCAAATGGCATCATTGCCCCGCTACGTTCTAGGAAGCCCAACTACGAAGTCCATGATCACGTGTTCCTATTTCCACTCGGCTATCGGTAAGGGTTGTAGCAAACCCGCTGGTCTCTGGTGCTCAGCCTTGACTTGCTGACAAATAAGACACTTCGACACGAAGGATGCGACATCCCGCTTCATATCCCTCCACCAAAACTGACGGCTAAGGTCTCGATACATTTTGGTGCTTCCCGGATGTACCGCAAGGCGTGAGTGATGGAAATCCCGAAGCAATTCCTCCTACAAGATTCAGGCACAAACAGGTGATCTAGGTAACGTACACTCTAATCCGTGTGAATGTTCAAACCCTTCTCTTCCTTCCCATTGGAGATTCTATCACGAACTAACTCTACTATGCGGTCCCCTCGTTGTGCCTTTACAACCCTGCTAATCAAGGTGGGTTGAGCACTCAAAGTAAACAATGTTACACCCCCTTCGGACTCACCCAAATGCAATTTAAACTTGCCGACTTCACCCAACATAATCCACTCCCGAATGGCTACACTCGCCAAACTACTCACGGTTTTTCAGCTTAAGGCGTCGGCCACTACATTGGCCTTTCCCGGGTGATAGTGTAACTCGAAATCATAGTCTTCTAAAAATTCCATCCACCTCCATCAGCGTAAGTTCAAGTCCTTCTGGGAGAACAAATACTTCAAGCTCTTATGGTCGGAGAAAACTTCAAACTTTTCACCATACAAGTAATGCCTCCAAATTTTCAAGGCAAACACTACTGCAGCTAGCTTTAAGTCGTGGGTAGGATAATTCTTCTCGTGGGTTTTCAATTGCCGTGAACCGTAGGCTATGACCATTCCCCCTTGCATCAAAACACAACCAAGCCCATCCCGAGACGCATCACAACAAACGGTGTAACCCAAGCCTCTCTCCGGAATGATCAACACCGGTACCGTAGTCAACCTAGTTTTGAGTTCTTAGAAAGACTTCTCACAATCCTCACTCCATACAAACTTAACCCCCTTCCTAGTCAACCTAGTCAAAGGTGCGGCTAATCTAGAGAAGTCCCTCACAAAACACCGATAATACCCCGCCAACCCCAAGAAACTCCGGATCTCAAAACCATTTTTCGGTTGCTCCCAATCCTGCACAGAATCTATCTTTGAAGAGTCTACAGTTACCCCTTCGCTTGATACTACATGGCCCAAAAATTTCACCTCGGTGAGCCAAAACTCGCCCTTCTCAAACTTGGCATATAATTGATGTTTTCTAAGCAAATCAAGCACTACTCTCAAGTGAGCCTCGTGTTCCTCCTCGAAAGTTGAATAGATTCGAATGTCGTCTACAAAGACAACCACAAAATGATCCAAGTACCCCTAAAAATTCGGTTCATCAAATCCATGAAAGAAGCCGGTGCATTAGTCAACCCAAATGGCATTACAAGGAACTCATAGTAGCCATTACGCGTACGAAAGGCCGTTTTCTGGATGTCCACTTCCCGGTCCCTCAACTGATGATACCCCAACCTCAAATCTATCTTGGAGAAGCAACATAACCCTCTAAGTTGATCAAACAAATCATCTATTCTGGGTAAGGGGTATTTGTTCTTAACAGTAACTCAGTTCAGCTTGCGGTACACAACCGCAACGACCCATCCTTCTTTTTCGCAAAGAGAGCCGGCGCTCCCCAAGGTGACGTACTAGGGCGAATGAAGCCCTTGTCTAGAAGCTCTTGGAGTTGAATCTTCAACTCATGCAACTCCGCGGGTGCAAATCTATACAGCACCATAGAAATTGGTGCCGTTCCAGGCACTAAGTCAATGGTGAACTCAATCTCCCGATAGGGTGGCAAACTAGTAAGGTCCTCGGGAAACACGTCCGGATATTCACACACTACCCTTGGCAACTCAACCCGAGTTCCGCCACTCTCATTATCCAGAAGAGTAGCAAGAAGACCACTAAGCTCATTCGTACTACGAGGATCAAACACCGGCGATAGGACCCGATCAACCTTGTCTCCCAAAAAATAAAAACAGTCTCCACTCGAGGTGCACACTGTGACCCTCCGACGAAAACAATCAATCACAGCCCGATATGAAACCAACCAATCCATGCCTAGAATAACATTAAAACTGGACATGTCTAGTAACACAAAACCACACGGGAGTTTACGCCCGGCAACCTCTATCTCACAACCATGACAACCCCGATCTAGGTCAACTGTACCCCCAATTGGAGACTCTACTCTGAGCGGAGACGCTACCTGTGTCACCTCTAGCCCCAATGCAGATGCGAATGCAGCAGATATGAATGAATGAGACACACCCATATCTATCAACGCGCTAGCCAAAGAATTACACACCATAAAAATACCTCACTACCGAGGATCCTGGCAACTGCTCTGGCGCGGTAACTGCATACACATGCCCCTGGGGCCTCTGCTCAACCTGCTCATCCCTTGGAGCATAGGCCTACTGTACTGACTGAGCCGAAGCGGCTCCCTGATGAACTCGTGAAGTCTAAGCTGAGTGAGCCTACTAGTGGTTCTGTGTCTTGCCTAGACCCTGAAGCGCCAAACGCGCCTCCCAACTGAGGGCAAGCTCTCTTCATGTGCCCTGACTGACCACACTGGTAGCAAGTAGGCCCCTGACCCCTACTCTGAGACTGACTTTGAGATCGGTTAGATGGTGGTGGTGGCAACGCCTGCTGTCCTCCTCCCTTCTACAGACATGCAAAGGCCTTGTGACCCGGTTGGCCACACTTGAAGCAAGAAAACCCACCCGGTGCACTCTTTCCCAGGCCCGCACTAGGCAAGGGGAAAGTAGACCTAGACTGCTGCGGTTGGGACTTGGATGAAAAGGTGCTCTTACTCTTCTTGTTGGGCCTAAAGTCCCCCTGTGACCCTTGGCCCCTAGACCTTGAATTCCGAAGTCTCTCCTCCTCAGCCTCCATAATAATTTCCACATATGCGGCTGCCTCCACAAGGCGATCATAATTTCGGATCATGTTCCCGGAAACCTTGAACAAAATCTTCGTCCTCAACCTCTGCTCGAACTCAATGCAACGACGTTCCTCCGTTGCTACTAATTCCGGTGCAAACCGAGACAAACTAGAAAATGCCGCTTCAAACTTGGCCACGGACATGTTTAGTTGCTTAAGGTCATTGAATTCCTGTCTCAGCCTCTCCCTAGCAGTAGGAGGTAGATGTTTGTCTTGGAAGGCCACCACAAATGCCTCCCATGTTGGTGATATTCGACCATTGGCGTACTTCCACCATTGCCCTGCATCCCCTTTGAGGTAGTAACTCGCAAGAGTCACCCTTAACTCACTATCTTTTATATGAAGCATTTCAGAAGTCTTCACGGTTTGTTCTAGCCATTCATCCGCTCTCTTTGGCTCGGGGCCGCCATGGAACTCATCCGGCTTGGCCCGCAAGAACTACCTCGTGAGGAAGCTCGCCCTTGTCTCAGCAACATTCTCCCTAGCTTGGGTCTCCGCCCTAAGTATGTTCATGAACTCCCTCAATGCCCCCGCCATCTCCCGGGCTAGAGCCCCAATTGCGGCTTGGCCGGCTTGCCCCGGCACCTCCGCTTGCCCCACTTGTTCAGCCACATTAGCTTCGCCAAACCCCTCTTCTTGCACCGGAACCCCTTGGATCGGTACCTCATCTATACCCCGGTGACCCCTACCACGCCTTCCATCTCTACCACCACGAGTTCGAATCCTTTCAGACATCCTAATTGAGAAACAAAATAAACAAACTTAGCACATAATTCCAAATGTGCTCGCAACTTGCCTCACACATTAAACTTTAACTATTACACATATTCTATCACATAAACAATCTAATTCATTCCACATAAGCACTTAGTCACATAAACACAAACGAATTATCTTTTAGTGATGAGATTCGTCCCATGAGAAACCAAGAATTCTTAGTAGAAGGCGTATTGATCAAGTACCCTTCTAATAAGACTCCAAGAAATCTAATAGGCGCAAATAACATCCCAAAAGTCCAATCACATACCCATATAGTCACATAAGTATGTTATCACACAATCACAGATAAGCAAAACATTTTTCCTAATCATGCGGAATGAAGCCATTGTGGTATGACAACCACTTCCCGCGAGACCAAAGTATTCAAACCCGGTAGCTTTAATACCAAGTTGTAACGCCCTGAAATAATTTGACATGTACTACCCACATTAATTAACATATACTAAACCATGGCAATAAACCTTCCATCTTTACATAGTTAATAGGAGAGAGTTTATACAAAAGTTTCACATGCGGATATACATTCAATGATAAAGACACATGAATCTATAGCATGCGAAGCACTTAGTCTCAAAACAATAAAATGCCCTGAAGGGCTTACATCTTCCAAGGCAATAGCCCGGCTACACAAAATGGCCTCTCGGACCCAAACAAATTAGCCCTTGGCTTACAAAAATTTACAACAAAAAAAAAAGAGCAATATACTCTTCACTAAAAATATCCGCGCCTTCAGCTCGGCGGGATTATCATGTCCTTACTTGCACCAAATTCCCATAGAGGTGAGCATAAAGCCCAGTAGAAAAATTCCCAACAAAGTATATACATTTATGTAAGACATCTAATATTAAATGCAAGTGCAAAATGCGATGCAATGCCTTTTTCAAAATAATCTCATATCATGCCTTTCTTAAAAGAATCACCATGCTTTGCATTAACATTTTTCAATCTCATCAATTTCAAAATTCCAATTCTATTAATCAAAGGGCCGGTAAATACGACACTGGCAATCCCTAGGCTGGTGTCTCCAAGTAGACTATACAAGTACTACCCAAAATGTCATTTTTACCGGTATCAACCGGAAGGCTCGACACCTATCCGCGCGATTTTTTGGTCTTTCACCATGGACACTCAGGCCAACTTGTCAAGTTCAACTACACCCCCTATCTGGACTTACCACGTATTTAATCCTTGCACACTTCCATAGTTCTCATTTTATTATAATTTTCTCAAAGTAAATGTTTTCCAATTCATTTCAAGATGTGCAATACAGATAATAAAATTAAATGAGAACATGATACAATACACAATATCCCGTAACATTTCTTCATTTCAAACATCTCTACAACAATATCAATTTTACTACCTTATTCATTTCTTCTTCTCAATATTATTATCCAATGATCCTACCTTCAATTTAAGGCAAATAACAATTTCTCATCATGCCCAATTCACAACAAATTAGTCCCTTCAAGGATACAAGTGATGCCTTTCAAACATCAACTCCAAAGTTAATTAATTTCACTATTCAAGGTGCACAACCATTTGTTATCTCACCACAATGCACTTTGAAATGCTCAATACAATGTTAAAGTAGAAACTCATTTCCCGTATATCAAGTAAATTGTCATTTTGCTGAACATATGATGAGAGCTCACTTTCTAATTATAAAACAACAAGATGCCTTTAAACATGCCTACATCTTTCAAAAATCCCCAAAAATTTCTAGGGTTTTATGTCAAAATCAAAACAAACACCTCTCCCCTCATTTGAAAGAGTTTTCTATCAAGATAACACACCCCCTATTATGTGAGTTTAAAATCCTCAAGAAAATAGTTTAGGAGGAGAGGGAAGTCAAACCCACTTTTGAAACCCTAGCATTTATGAGACAAGACCAAACACTTCAAAGCCATTAATGGAACCTTTAAATCAACCAAATTTAACATAAATATATATATATAACTCAAGGAGGTTTCCCTACCTCAATGTTTTGATGATGAAAGAGATGAAAACCCTAGCCTTGAGATGGAGGAATCTTCAACCTCTTCTATACCAAGGGAAGCCGCATGATCTTCAAGATTAGAGAGTGAGAGTGATGATCTAAACCCAATGGATTGCAAGGATCGAGGAGTTTTAATGTTTGGGGATGTTTTCTAGAGAGGAGGAGAAAAATGTGTTTTTAGAGAGAGAGAAGTGTGTAAAAATGTGACACAAACAGCCCTAAAAGAGAAAGAAAAACAGAGCCTCGGACTGCCTAGCCGTCCCGCACGTGCAGAGCCTCACTCCCACACGTGCGGCTCTCATCCCCGCACGTGCAACCCTCCACACGCGCACCTTGCTCCGTACCTGCAATTTAAGCAGAATGCACTCACCCAAACTCCCCTCTTCCCGCACATGCGGCCCAACCCCGCACGTGCAGCCCTAGCGTAGCAGCCTAGAAAAATTCCTGCTTCGCCGACACCCCGAACCTGACCCTGCACTTCTCGGAAGAGGGAAACTTCAACACCGAATGAAGACAAGAATAAGAACTTTATTTGAAACGAATTTTCCGACGTTTTCAAACTCAACGAGAGCAAAAGAACGGAGTGAAGGAGAAGGAAAAAAAAGAGGAAACAAAGACCCGATCGTCACACTAAAGAATATTGAGAAACCACAATGTAATTTATAATGCAAAATACTAACCTTTAAAAATAAGAAATTAATTTAAGCTAGTATCTTGTTTACCTTTTAAATTTTCAATAGGTCTTGCAAACATTTCATTTATGTTTATAGTACAATAAGAGAACAATCCACAACTTGTCTCTGTGAAATGTTGTATTCAAGTGTTATTGGTTTTTTATTTATTGATATATAATTTTACTATTGTTACATTCTCTTATTAATCCATACTTTCTATGTAGTATAGAAGACATACATGAAACAATTAGGATACATTAATTTGACAAATTCTATTATTTAACTCACTATATTCTTATCAAAGAACTAAACAAAGTACTAGAAAAATATTTTTATATTTATCCTTGTAATTATATGTTAGAATTTACCTCACCTACTCCACTAAACCTAACCCACTACACCACTACCACCTCACCTACTCCACTAAACCTAACCCACTACACCACTACCACCTCACCTACTCCACTAAACCTAACCCACTACACCACTACCACCATCCACTACACCTACATCTATATAAGGAACCATTTGTAATAGACATATCAATCAATATAAATCAATCAATAATACAATTCTCTATTTCTCTTTATACATTAAATTTCTACATGGTATCAGAGCAAGGTTAAAACCTTAGTATTTCTCGCTTCACCGGCGGGCGGCAACCTCGCCTTCTCAGCATACATGTGTCTGAAGCACACGATTCTTTCTTTCAAGCAAAAGTTGCGCAAGTCGGCAGCAACATCTTGTAGACAAGCACACATTCCCCACTTCATTTGAGTTCTTTAAGAAGGCCCACCACGAGAAGAAGCAGACCACACAGCTTTCCATGCTCTTATAAAATATTATCATACCCATCCACCGCCCAAAAATTTTCTTTTGTTTACTATGACACTTAATTGCCCTGTCCCTCTCTTTTCTTATTTATTTATCACACTTTTATTTTAATATATATATATATCTCTTAAAATAATGAATCATAATCTTCTTTTTGAAAACATAATCATCAAACAAAAACACAACACAACCACCCACGTTATCACACTTTATTTTAATATATATATATATATATATCTTTAAAAAAAAAATAAAAATAAATAAATAAAAATAAAAATAAAAATAAAAATAAAAAAAAAACAAATACAATAAAATAAAATCACACTGCTGTTTTTCTTATCCCCCATCCACAACTATTTTTCTCTATTTTCTTTATCCATTGTTTTCTTTTATTTTATTTTTCTTATTAAACAAAACAACACCACAAAATAACACCAACCACTTTTCACAATCTTGTCATTTTATTCATATCAGGGGATCAACCCCGATCACACTTTTACATCCCACAAAAAAAAAAAAAAAAAAAAAAAAAAAAAAAAAAAACCCACATCCACAGGCGGGATTTTTCTTCTCTACTCGGCCGCCGGTCTCTTCTTTTTGCCTCCGTCCTGGGCGGCCCTTGACGGTACTGCCTCCGTGCTTCCTCGACCACCAAGCCAGTTGCCTCCTCCCTGCTCCTCCACTCCCGCATCTGGTGGTCCTCCAAATCGGAACATCACGGTGGCCTTCCGCTTCAGCTCCTTGTTTTCCGCCCTTAGCACGCTTATCTCTGCTCGCGCATCCTTATACATGCGTTGGAGCAGAGCCAGCTGGGAGTTTAAATGCTGCACCTCATTTGTCCTACTCTGCAGCCGGTTCGACAAATTTGTGACCGCCGTCATGCTTTCCACGCATGCCTTCAAAGTATACTGGTTGGCCTCCACATCTGACTGCCCTGCCATTCTTTGCTCCACAGCCCGCATCGGAAAGTTCAACGGAGCAAACTCCGGGGCGCTTGGTTGAGTTTCCAGTGCCACCGCACCAGTTCTCTCTCTCGTTGACTCGTTGAGGTCGGGAAAGAGGGTGAGCAGCCCGCGGGAAGACGATGAAGCCATTTTCTAAGCACCAGAGTGTTACACAGTATCTCTCTCAGAACTCTCTCTCAGAAAACAGAGTGTTACAGAATCTCTCTCCAAAATCTCTCTCAGAATTTCTCTCGCAGGTTTTTTGCCTCAGCCTCAGCCTCTGTCTTATAGCCGAGGCAGCCACGCGCATCGCGCGCCTCTTGCCACCAGCCGACAAACGGGCACGCAAGCCAAGGCGCCCACGTGCCTCGCCATCATGTCCGGCACACCTTTTGATGAATTGGGCACGCCTTTTGATGGCACGCCTTTTGATGGATTGTGCACGCCTTTTGATGGCACGCCTTTTTATGAATTGGGCACGCCTTTTGATGGCACGCCTTTTGAAAGATTGGGCACACCTTTTGAGGGTGCGACTTTTTAAGGGTCCGACAAGACTCTATAAACTGTCCCGACATTGATTCCGGTTAGCTCCTTCAAGGGTCCGACAAGACTCTGTAAACTGTCCCGACATAGATTCCGGTTAGTTTCTACAAGGGTCCGACAAGACTCTGTAAACTGTCCCGACATAGATTCCGGTTAGTTTCTACACGGGTCCGACAAGACTCTGTAAACTGTCCCGACATTGATTCCGGTTAGTTTCTACAAGGGTCCAGCAAGACTCCGTAAACTGTCACCACAACTGTCACAATAGTGTCTGCTACAACGGTCCGACATGACCCCCTAAACTGTCCTCTACATGGTTATGACACCCCCATACAGTGTCCTCTACCCCGTTATGACACCACCATACAGTGTCTTCACCAATGGTCTGACACGACCATACAGTGTCTCCTATCCTTTTTTATTTTTATGTATTTTCTTGTTTTGTTCCTCTCTTCAAACTCAAGTTGGTTAGTTTCTATCCTCCTTGAGTTTGCGGGGGGCTGTTAGAATTTACCTCACCTACTCCACTAAACCTAACCCACTACACCACTACCACCTCACCTACTCCACTAAACCTAACCCACTACACCACTACCACCTCACCTACTCCACTAAACCTAACCCACTACACCACTACCACCATCCACTACACCTACATCTATATAAGGAACCATTTGTAATAGACATATCAATCAATATAAATCAATCAATAATACAATTCTCTATTTCTCTTTATACATTAAATTTCTACATTATATTATATTATAATACTATGCAAGAAATGATACAATTCTAATTTCGTAAAACAAGTAATATGTGACTTGTAATATCTGATACTCCAAACTTAAGTATTTGATACCCCCAAAATTAATGAAAAATTAATCAAGAAGCATCCGATACTTTTAATAAGTATCCGATACATATCAACAAGTATCCAAGAAGTATCTATCCGTTACAGATACGTCACCTTATTTGAAGTATCGGTGCTTCATAGACTGGGAACAACATCTAACTTCTTACAAATTTCTTGGAAGTTTCATTTTTGTAATGGATCAGATACCAAATTTGACACCGAATAACAAATTATTAACAATTGAGATCTCAGTCAATTTTCATATTACTTAATAGAATTATTGATTATCTCATATTTTTTGATCCAACCAAAAAAGTTATGGGTAACATCTTTGGAAAAAAGGACAGCATAATAGCATTATACATCTTTTAAGGATATTTCAAACTTTTACACAAGTGTGCATCTATTCGCTAGAACAAAAACTTCTAATGTCTGATTCTTTAGTTAATTAATGGGTTAAAAGCTAGTGAATAGCCAGCTCAACCAAGGAATCTATCTGATTTGGGAATAGCTTGAGTTGAGCCCTGATACTAGAATTGTTTCAACAAATTTAAAATTAAAAGAACAAACAAAAACTTTATATATGAATTCTCCAAAATTTCAGTGCTTTCCATGCAACCACACAATCCCTCACACAAAGGGGCAACTGCTAAGATGAGATTATCAGGAGCAGCCTCCTTTCCTCGTGTGCCAAAAAGTGTCACATAGAAACCACAATTTTCAATTGTTTCTTTGATTTTGATATAGATTACAGTTTTCAAACTTTGATTTCCTATTTTACCAAATATTTTCCCCCTATTTTCCCAAGAGATTCACTAAGCTTTGTCTTGAAAGGTCCACACCTCCATAAGCCATGGTGGTCTAAGCAACAAAGCAACAACAAGAAGGGGTAAACTGAGGATTAAATCGCAGAGATCTTGCATAAACAATGAAGAGAAAATCTCAACAACCCATTGGTCAGGGAACAGGGAACAGATAGAAGCTTGTGCATTAAAGGTGGTGTAAAAACTTGCGGGCACTTCTTATCATATTCACCCTTGGAAATTCCTAGTTAAGTATGGCACATGATAAAATAATAAACTCTTCTTCTATATAAAATGTTACGTTTATAATAATGTGATGGTCATTATCCAATCCCAAGCACAATCTTCATGGAACTTAAAAATGTAAGATGACATAGGTATGTCCTTGAGTAACCACTACATATAATTAGAACGTAAAAAACATTCTCCCTGTTTTGTGTGGTAAGAAATTCTAATTATTTTATTAGAGAATTTCCCAAAAAAATAATTTATTGATAATTAATTAAGGTTTTAATTTTTCTTTTATACTCCATGGAACTGGATTGAACACTCGAAAAAAATAACTATATCATTCATTCAAAATAATGATTTCAGTTACAGTTATAAGGTTGAATATGGATTACATGTGAACAACTAAAAACCTCATCCACAACAAAGAGTTTGAAGAAATTATGAAGACAGAAGTCCAAGCATCAAAATGTTGAAACAGAAAAGATTGAATCTCTTACCTGGAATATCAGCTTTTTTAGTAGGTTCATAACAAGAATAAATTTCAGTGAACGAGGTTAGCTTATTGCCACAATCAACTTGTTTTGGGTGCCTAAGAGGAAACTCCTGAAACTCCTCATCAAAAGGCCGTTTGAATCCCATCTTGACCTGCATGATGAACAATTAAGGGTGAAAACAAATCCAATGAGAAAAGTACAAACATACTAGCATAGAAAGCCAGCAAAACTTCTGTGTTTTAGCCTCATATACAAAGTATTTTCTATCATTAGTGTCCAAAGATGTGAGTTTCCTGTTTGACATGGCCAAACCAAAATCTAGACACAAGGACACAACTCCTCACATGTTTGTTTGAAAATATACCAAATCAAAAATCATATCCATATTTTAAGTATGCTAACATGCAACATACATTCACAAACAATAATATATAACGTTTGGGAACAGGCTATTTTAATAACTTTTTGGCTTTTTACGAAAAGATATGTAGAAAAATAGAAAGTGATGTGACAACTTATAGTGACTTTTTAGATTTTTAACTAAAATACTTAGTCCCCAAACGAGGTTTGAGTATCAATAATTTCGTGACAAAATCGTGAAGCACTCTTGTCAATGTTGTACTTTTTAGAAAAATATTAATAGCTATAGCCACTTTCATAAAGTTAAAAAGAACGAATGTCAAATACTCCTCCACAATAGTTCCACATGAAAAATTTTAAGATGGAAGAAGCATCCACATGCTAAAGATTTTGCCTTAAAAGAAGGAAACAGAATTTAATTGTCTAAACCGAAAACTCAACATTGCTATCACAAGAATACAAAACATTATGAAAACCCTAATATTCTTGCAGAATTTATAGCCGGACAATTAAAAAATTGAGTTTTGCAGGGTGGCGGGGACTTCAACTGCTTTGTATCAGGTGAAAAGCAGGGGGTGGTAGGCTTAGTAGGGCTTGAAACTACAATATAACCATTATGAGCAGTATGTTGCAACCAATTAAACTATAATTCACAATGGATCTCTACATGTCGCTCACTTTGGGAAGAGTGGACAGTAAGAAGAGACCTTTGCTCTATCTGCTTCTTTCTTTTTCCAAGAATGAACAATTGGATTAAAAAAAATTATCATGGCAAAAGAATCACTGCTTTTTAGTGCAAAAATTAGAGCTTTGGACAAATAAGGCAAAATTCTAGTGGCATTAAGATTATACTTCACACTCACCAATTCAAAATAAAAATACAACAGAAATATAAAAATAAAAACAAACCCAAGTACCCATTGCATTGTAGAAATAGAAACGTCTGACGTTTCAAAAACACTAAGCCTCTATATGAATAAGACCAAAAAAATTTTGGCCAAAATAACAAAAGCATTTATTAGAAACTCATATATATGGAAATGAGCCTTGAAAGGACTTAAAAGATCTAAATATGTAAAACATGATTAAGAGGGCTATAAATACATGCAAAATGAGTTTGGTAACAAGACCACCCACTACAAGAAATTCATTCTCTACCGGCGTTTTATAAACGCCGCTAAGACACGCAAAAATGTTGAGAAACCCTATGGTGACTTTTTTATGAACACGCCAATGATATGGTCGCCGTCTTATGTCAGCACCATTTAATAAACTCCACTTAAACTTTTTATCAACGCATTATTAAAACGCCAGTTTTTCCTTGCCGGAGCAAAACTCCAACGGCCATATGACATCATACTGACTTTTGGCGGTGTTTTTCTCAAAACACCACTACTTGTCTCCTTCACTGCTCCTACTCTATTTCCCTATTTTTTGTTGCCTGCTATTCCCTGTTCTGTTTTTCCTTGTCTCACATTATTCACATTCAAGACCATAATATTTTTCTTATCTTGCATTAATATTTTACCTTTCCTCATAACCAAAATGTATATAACCAAAAAAATTTCCAATACTTTATTCAACCACTTATATCAAAACTAAAATTTAGAATTGTTTTGGGAAGTGCCTATTTTAGTTGGCTTTTTGACTTGTTACGAAAAGATATGCAAAAAAGTAGAGAGAGGAGTTGACTTTTTGATAGTGACTTTTTGACTTTTTGGATATTTTAGGTCATTGCCGAAACAACCCTTAGACCAAAACTCACAAGTCTCATTTTAACAAAGAAAAGGATATGAAAAAATTAGTACAAATTTGGCCCATTATAAATTATAGAGTAAAAATAAATAAATAAATAAATAAATAGAAATGTAAACATTCAAAAGAAAAAACAAGAGAACTTGACACTTGTTTTATCTCCACTTCTTTATGGACCTCCAACCATAGCAAACTTAGGAATAGGTTGGAAGATAATAGAAATGAAATCACCATTACATCAAAGGGAAAGAAAAGAAATCAATCAATTGATCAGATTGCTAATAACAGAACAATTGGAGATGAAATGCATATGATTACCCTTTGATCGAGTGATAGAAACAAAGTAAGAGAGAAAGAGAGAGGTGTTAGCTAGCTGGTTTTTGTTCTCATGGCTGGTGTATTATTTTCTTTTTAGTTCTGGCATTCCATCAGTTGGCAATTCATCATCTGCAGCTTCTGATAACCCGGTCCCAATGGATATTGTATTACCAGCAGTTGAAGAATGCTGTATCCAAACATTCAAATGTAAACACTATGTACGATGCTAGAATGAAATTAAAGCAAAGCAGAATCATGAAGGTCCTAGATGGCAATTGTCTAGTTCCGTACCTTTCTCACAATTGTCAATTTTGGGTCCAGCACTGTTTCGTTGCAGTGTATTCTCCCATAATCTCAAGCAACTAAAAACATAACCACAACAGCCATATATTAGCATGTGAACTGGATGAAACTTTATCAATGACAATGACCTAAATCTAGACTGGGATGGGGGGAAATTTTACATAATTGTAGGGATCTTGGCAGTGTATCCCATGATCAAATTTTTTTTTTTTTTTTTTTGATAAGTATCCCATGATCAAATTTTATGTGATCTATAAGTGAGAAAGAAAAAAATTGAACATTAACCACGCAAATGCAAAAACAAATACAGGTCCTACAACCATGCAAATGCAAATTTTATGTGACCACACAGTAGAAAAATTACCTCCCACAACTCTCTACAGCCAAAAAGCAGATAGTCCAATTCATCTCGAGAAAATATTTGTAGAATTGAGATGCTAAATACTTGATAGTAACAGAGCACAAATATAAGAAAACATTAAAGAAAATGGTCAAGAGAATAAATGCTTGCCTATGCCAATAAAAACCACCATCTCTGCCTCAAGTAGCATAGTATCTCATTAGAAAATTTAATGTATATTTGCTTCCTTCAATATTCAAAGAAGGTTGGTAGGTGACAAGCAATATATTCTACAAATAAGAGACATTCATTAATTGATAAACAAAATCTCATCTAGAAACAATAGAGACAGAAGATTCATTCATTCATAAGCTTAAGTAGTAATCTTTTTAAAAAAATTCTCAAATGATTTGCTTCAAATGAAAACTCATCTTTATGATTGAACTCTTACAGGGCTGCTTAATTGTCCAAAGTTTATTCTATTGTCCGATAATCAACATCTAATTTCAATCATGTTTTTGTTTCAATTTTGGGTTTGAAGATGGAGCAAAGGTACAGACAATACCACCATCAAATGCAGATTGTGATTTCATGGTTCAAACAAGCAGCAGGAATTGGCTCTGTGAAAAGATACACAGCTCCAGTATTGTAAACAATCTCAAAGCAATTCGGGTGCCTCAAAGACGCAATCATGAGCCAAATTCGAACATTGATCTAGAAACAAGAGACTATTATTGCTATATGGGGCATTGAACCGACACGCAACTTTCATTGCAGGTTTTTATATCAAAACAGTGTCGTAGCACCTTGGCTGATACGGCGTTTTGATAAATACTTTTTAGATAACTATAACGGCGTTTTTTAGAAACATCTATATTAAAACTCCTAATAGGCAACTTTTCTTGCAGCGTTTCCAAGAAACTACAGGAAAAGAAGGGAAAGCCAAAGAAACATTCTCAAGCAGAATTTTTTATTTTTTCCACATGAATTAGAATTTTTAAAATGGGGTTGGGTTTTGCCAAAATTTTGATAACAACAGCAGCATAAAATAAAGGGAAATTTGGCCATAAACCCCTCTTAGCTTCCTTTTCTTATTAAAAGGGCAAAAAAAAGATTTAGTACTTTCTCAAAACCCCCCTCATAATTATAAAGTCCTGTATGAAGGGCAAAATTTGTTATTTGAATATTTTATTTGACCATTATACCCCTCTTTCTTCTCTTTCTTTTACAGCTCTCTCTCTCTCTCTCTCTCTCTCTCTCTCTCTCTCTCTCTCTCTCTCTCTTCACCAACTTGATGTTGTTCATCGTCTCTACCATCTTCATCGTCTATCAGCGTCGCTCATCCTCACCGTCAGCTGGCAACCATTTTTTTTACCGTCAAACCACCACCATCTCAGATTTGATATCTACTAACTCATATTTGAAATCAATAACTTCAGATCTCACATAAAAATAAAAAAATAAAATAAAATAAAATATTAAAAAAAAACCTAGATTTGAAAGAAAAATGAGAAATCGAGATATTACAATGAAAAATCAAGAGTTTTCGTTTGTTTGTTCATAAATCTAAATGTAAAATTTGACTCTAGTTCGTTCATTTAGTATGTACTACTCTATTTTTGTAATTGTAAAATTTTACTCTAGTTAACAACATGTTGATCTGCTTAACGACAGTAAAACTTTACTTTCTGATTCAGAGTAAAATTTTGTTCTTTTTTTTTTATCATAAAGTAAAATTTTACTCTGAAATAAGCTGCAAGGATGGCTTTATAGGAGAGTGTTGTGTTATAAATTAGAGTAAAATTTTACTGTTGGAAGAACAGACAATCATGAGAAGAAGAAAGAGAGATGGAGAGATAGAGAGATAGAGTTCGAAAACAGAGGATCAAGAAAAAAAGAAGAAGAAGAAGAAGAAAAGATAGAAAAATGGAGGGAGAGAGAGAGTATAAATGGTGAATGACACACACACACACACAGAGAAAGAGAGAGCATGAACCATTAGAACCAGAGAGAGAGAGAGAGAGTGAAGGATCTCAGATTTGAGGTTTGCAAGCCGTCGCAAATCGTCATTTTCCGACAACGACGACTGTGAATGATCTCAAATCTGAAGTTATGGATGCACAAGTGATGGTGGCGATGAAGACGGTAGAGAAAGAGTTCCATAGTGAACGTCGGTAGTGCCCAATAGAGAGCGTGGGCGATGACGCCGATGAAGAGCAACAGTGATAAAAGCGAGACAGAGAGAAGAGAGACTGAGATGAAAGACAGTGATTGCAATCTGATACACACACACATATGTATATGAGGATATTATAGTAAAATAAATAAGTTTTAAAATATTAGGGGGTTTTAAAAGAATCTATACAATTTTTGTCCTTTTAAAGGACAAGTTAAACATTGAGGGGTCTATCACCAAATCCCCCTAAAATAAACTACAATGAGACAGTACCAAACTATGAAAAGCTTCTCTCTATCAATAGAAAAGACATTTTCTTAGTCATCATTATTACATCTAAACAATGTATATATACACATTTAAATATTTACTTAGAAATGTGACACTTCCTAAGCCACCAATTAAACACCCAAATTCACAACTCCACACATCCAAAACCTTTTAAATTCCTAAATCAAGTGAACATCACCCAAAAGAAAAGGTTCTTATCCATCAAGATAACTTTATGCATTAGTATCATTAAATTATGCTATAGATTCAACAATACCCCTTTTTTCTTGTAGCTTGTTTTTCTAGGCAAAATGCTAGGCCTCGTTTGGGAACAGGCTAATTTAGTAACTTTTTGGCTATTTAGGTAAAATGAGCTAAAAAAAACTAGTATGTTTGGGATGACTTTTTGACTTTTTACGAAAAGATGTGCAAAAAGTAGAGAGAAAAAATAATCTTTGACTTTTTTGTATGGGTTGTTAGCTTTTTGACTAATTTAGTAACTTTTTGACTTTTTGACTAAAATAGAGGGTTCCCAAACGAGGCCTAAAATCAACAATTAACATTGAAATTGAATACATAAAAATTGTTTAATTTGAGAGCAATACATCTCTCACCATTTGAACCCAACAGCTTGGCTTGCTTGATCTTGTCAAGCTGAACTGTCCATTAACAGCTGATCCTCTAAACCTCTAAATCTTTGGAGAATGGCATCCTCTCCTTCCATTCAATCATCTGCCACTGCTATAATGACTGTCATTAAATATGAATATGAAACTATAAAATACATGGAAAAATAAATAAATAAATAAAAAGATAAACTACTAATAGGTCGGTCCTAAAAGTTGGATTTAATTCTCATTAAGTCCTATTAAAAATTAATCCTAATAAAATCGTTGCGAAAAATAATTTTTTGTGACGTTTTTTTATGTATGTCACTAAAAATTGACAATTAGTAACTTTTTTGTGATGATTATTATAAATCGTCACTAAAATATACAGTTAGTAACGTTTTTATACAACGAATTTTTTAAATTGTTGTTAAAAGTTGAAAATTACGGACTTTTTTTGACAATTTTTTAAATTACCGCTAAAAGTTATAATTAAATGATGTTTTTTGTGATAAATTTTTTAAACTGTCGCTGAAAATTAACAATTAAAAACTTTTTTTAAAGTAAATTACAAACACACCTGAGGTTTGATTAAAATATAAATCACCCATATGGTTCTAAAACTTACATTCCACCCTAAGGTTTCTAATTTCATAACAAATTGCCCTTTTTATTAATAAATCATGAAATCAATTAACAATTTTTAATGATATTAGAAATATGTTTCAATTAATAATTCAGGTAATTTTATTATTGTATATGAGAATAATTATGAATTTCATTTTTTTTGAATTAATTTTGTTAAATAAAATTTTTTGAAAATGGGGTATTTGTAATTGGGTCATGCTACATCCCCCTAAAAACTTCCCCCCTAATCCCCCTAATTTCCATATCAAGTAAAAAAAAAAAAAAAAAAAGGAAAAAGTTGCCAAAATTGGAAATTAGGGGGATTAGGGGGGAAGTTTTTAGGGCTCCAAATCATTTCCCTTTGTAATTTTCCAAATCATAGAGGGAATCTATATTTTAAATAAATCTCAGGAGTGTATTTGCAATTTACCCCCTTTATTTAATAGTGTTTGATGAAATACGGTTAATTATCACATTACCTATTTCTAAAGTCCCAAAAATAAAATAACATAAAATAAATTAATTTTAAAAAAATACATCTTGCCAGAGAATTACTGCCTTCTTCGAGCTTCTCAAGAAACAAATTTCAATCAACAAACTTCAAATCAAATTTTTCTGAAGAAAGGATTAAAATAGAATCCAGCTTTTGTCATCCGAATCCAGAACAAACTCAGCTAAAGATACGAACCCTAAATCGATGAAAATTGAAACCCGAACGAATTCCGAAACTAATAAATGTAAATCCAATCAATTTCGAAATGGAATGCCAAGAAAAACTATTGAAATCGAACCTGGATCTCGAGTGAAGCCAGCAAGACGACATCAAAAACCACTTCGGTTCGACATCTTCTGGATCTGAGCGAAATCTCTCGTTCGTGAGCTTCTCGTTCGTTCTCTGTTCGTCGTGTGTTCGAACGGAGAGAAATGGCGCAGAATGCTGTGAGCGACAAGTATATAAAATGGGGTCACTTTTATATTAAGACGGCACCGTTTCGAAACGGCGCAGAATTTTCTCAACGCTTTAAAAAAAGGGATTTGGTGATACTCATGCCTCGTTTGACAACATATTTTTTTAATAATTTTTAATTTTTTAATTAAAATATATTATAAAAAAATTATTATATTTAAGATAATTTTTTATAAAAAGATGTGTAAAAAATAAAGAAAAAATAAAATTTTTAACCTTTTAGTATAGTTTGTTGAATTTTTGACTTTTTTAGTAATTTTTTGACTTTTTAGTTAAAAAAGTCACTTGCCAAACGAGACCTCACTGTCTAATTTATTTTTCAAAATCACAAGAATTATATAGGTATTTTTAAAACTTCCTAATATTTTAAAACTTATTTCTTTTACTATACTACTCCCATATCTATCAGCTCTACTATTAAGTCATTATCACAGTGTATTTCAGAGTAAAGTTTACTCTGAATCAAAGTAAAGTTTTATATCGTTAAGCAAATCAACATGTTTTTAACTAGAATAAAATTTTATTGTTACAAAAAATAAAATATGTACTAAATAAATGAACTAGAGTTAAATTTTACTCTTAGATCTATTAACAAATAATAAAAAAAAAAAAAACCAATTGGAAACAACAATCAGTCTCTCTCTCTCTCTATTTGGGAGAGTGGTCGTATGAGAGAGAGTCCATTGTCTGTGGGAAAAGAATATAAGAGAAGCTTCAAAAAATATGTCATTAGGTCCACGGCGAATAACAGAGGTGAGGAGGAGAGAGAATAGGTTCTTCACAAGGGCAGTGGGTAAGGTCAGCTGCTCTCGTAGTCGTCGGCCACAGTGGTAGAGAGGCTTGCGAGGTCGTCGGAGTTGGTTTTGCTACCAGATCTAGTCACTCCAACTAAATCTCCTTTGAAACCTTAGCCATGGCATCATCATCTATGTATAAGCAATAGTTGTATCAAACGAAACTTGGGAGATTAAGACGGTGATTAGGGAAGATTTAGTTAAGGGTATAATAGTCTGATAAAATATTTAAATAATAAAGTTTGTCCTTTATATAAGACTTTATAATTATGAAGGAGTTTTAAAAATATAATTTTTTTCTTGGCCCTTTTAATAATAAAAGGAAGGTAAGAGGAGTTCGTAGCCAAATTTTTCTTAAAAAACGACCTTTTTTTTTTCTTTTTTTTTTAAACGAAGAAAAGAGGGTTGCAGACCATAAGGCATTTGAGCAACTCAAGTAGCACACTTGGTAAAGTTTGGAAACATTTTGGGGTTAAAAAAATACAAAAAGATAAAATAGGCTATATAAACCAATAAGATAAAATATCACATCCAAATTATAATCATTACATTTTTTCTCTCACAAAAGTCAAAACAAAATCCAAAAACAAAAACCAAATGAGACTAAACACTACAAGAGAACATACTTTTTGAGTCGGCAGGTTGCCGTCGCAAAAAACATAATTGCCGTCGCAAAAAGTTTTTGCGACGGCCTTTCGACGGCAAGGCGAGGGACGAGAGTACGGGGTTGCTAAAACTTTTTGAGTCGGCAACTGTGCCGTCACAGAATATTTGCGACAGCAAAGTGTATTAATTGAGACGGTGTCCTGCCGTCGCAAAAAAGACCAAAAAATCACTACTATTATTTATGTCGGCACATTACCGTCGCTATAGATTTTTTTGCATTTGCAATGTGCCGACTCTAACAAAATTCACCTGTACATTGCATGGGTTTTTTGAGATTGTTAGTTGCCGTCACCAAAAATATATATATATATATATATATATTTTCATACAAAATTATTTGTTTTTTGTAATTAATACCTGTATTATGTTCGTTGAAATCTAATAAAAAAAAATGCATTCAATCAATAGACATTCATTCATTCATTCAAAAACCAAAAATATTTATACAAATTCAGTCATCATCTTAGCTTCATTGACATCAAAATATTAACAAAAAATTTGTTACATCAATACAAATAGTATGGTAGCAATATGTTATAAATATTAAGTACAAAAAGCTTGACATCTCAAACCATAATATAACATGTCCAAAAATAAAATTAGCTTCCATGCCACCATTAATTCACCCATCAGTCTTCATGCAAAACCTGAAAACAAAAACCAAAACAAAAACAAATTAAATCAAATATTAGGTTATATAATATATATATATATAGCTTCACCAAGTCATAAACTCAATTTTAGCAGAACACTCCCTAGCTAGTACTATTAGGCCTCACTGAATATAATCAAATTGCCTAGCTCAGTGCTGGACAGTGAAGGCAATTGGGACATTGAAGTGCTGGAAAACTAGGTGTGCTCTTGAACCATACTAGAAATTCTCAAAATAAAATAGGCCCAAATTTGTGACCTTTACAAATGCTCCTTTTTAGGTTGGTTCCACTAGTTGTAAGTTCACTGCTGCTAACTATAAATTGCTAATCAGGACATGAGCAGTGGGGATTGGAATTGGATCTAGAATTTCATCTGGCTTATTCTTAAGGGAAGGTTTCTCATATGAGACTCATAAGGAATATGGCCTCAATTGACTTGTGCTCCAGATGTGGATTAGCTAGTAAAGACATGAATCATCTCCTCAGAGATTGCAACTCCTCTAAATACATTTGGGTTCAAATAAAGGACACTAAATGGTGGGAGGATGGATGTGATCAGCCACTTTGTGAATGGGTTACTGAGAATTTGAAAAATAAAACTGAGTTTTTTGGTAAAAAATGATATACTATTTTTATTGTTATCCTTTGGCAATTATGAAAAGATTGAAACAAATTTGTTTTTGAAAGCCAAATTACCCCTATTCAAATCAATCTTAAGAAGATGAGAAATTATGTCCATGAGATTGATGAGGCCTTCCAATCTATCCTCCACCCGAATCCCTCTCATCCTAGACTAATCAAATGGTTTTGTCCACCTGTAGGAAAGCTGAAATTAAATGTTGATGGCTGCTCAAAAGGAATGCAAAATAGGTTCAACACTATTAAGAAATGCAAAATAGGTTCAACACTAATCAGTCTTACTTTAGGTTCAACATCAGGAAAATAGGTTCAACAGCAACAATAACACTAAATCGGGTTTTCAGTAGGCTAACCCTTAACCTCAATTGCGTGTGATTGTGAATATTACATTATGTAATAGAGATACCTGCACGGGAGAACCCAACAACTCATCATATTGACTATCATGATCTCCTACAGACTTCCTAACTTGTTGACGTCCACTAGAGGCATTTGGAAGCTATATAACCAACACCAATACCATTTTATTAAATATGATACATAGAAATAAAAGAAAAGAAATGAAAAGAAAAGAAAAGAAAAACAAACAAATTGCCCAAGTTTTTCAGTTAGTCATTTTTACTCCACCTGTATACCACTTAGGCCACCTTGGGACCTTATGAAGTCCATCCAAGCTCTAACTTGCTCGAACTCTACCTTCAACTTCTCAGTGACCCTTTGCTCAATCTCAACCGTCAGCCTTTGCTCGATCTCTTCAGTAACTGTTTGGCGTACTTGTTGAGTGATCTCCTCAACAGTCGATGACGAGGATACTTGTGATGGACTGACATCTTTTTTGTACACTGCACTTCGAGGCACACCTATCCCATAAGTCTTGCAATATCCATGTCCAGCCTTTCCTACTAGGTTATGGAAAATCTTATCTTGCACCTCTTCTGTCCTAAGGGGCTCGTCTATCATTGAGAGTTGCTCATTATACTCATCCTAAAATTTAAAGATATTAGTATACAAATAGCACAGTTAAAAAAAATATTAAACCAATATGCAAAGGCCCATACCAAAAATAATTTCACATCTAGATCAGTTATCATGCGTGTCTTCATGAAGACACTCATTTTGTTAGTGCTCTCTCCATTAGTCATCATCTAAAATTGCCAAACAGATAAGAGTTAGCATTTAGTTAATTTTTATATAATTGTTAATACAAATCATTACCTTATGTCGTACATCGGCAAAGGGTGTTCTCCCAGTCCTATGCACTGGACCACGCAGCTCTCGATTTTTAGAATTACGGTTAGCAATCTTCTGTAAAAGTAAAGCATTCACATTTTATAATTTTTTTATATAAATTCTTCACCTTATGTTCTTACAATTTTTTTATATAAATTCTTCACCAGAATGATATATCATATATATGATGGTGATAGTTTTATTATTAAAGTAGTCATTTATTTTAAAATGATCAAGTTTAAATTTAACTGCATATGTATATATATTTTCTTCTGTATGTGTAACATATATATATATATATATATATATATATATATTCTCTCTCTCTCTCTCTCTCTCACTAATATATTTGTCTTTATATTTTAGTAGAAAAATCAATGGAGATGGAATCATGTGTCCCTCCTGGCTTTAGATTTCACCCAACAGAGGAAGAACTCGTGGGATATTATCTCAAGCAAAAGATTAACTCATTGAAAATTGATTTAGATGTCATTGTCGACATTGATCTCTACAGAATTGAACCATGGGACATCCAAGGTAAATTGGCTTTCTTTTCAAATTTTTTCCTATTACTTAGACCAATTGACCAACCAAAATTACCATGTAGTACTTAGGTTTGATTAAATTATGATGATGTGAAATACAGATAGGTGTAGATTGGGATATGAAGAACAAAGTGAGTGGTATTTCTTCAGTCACAAGGACAAGAAGTATCCAATGGGAACGAGGACTAACAGAGCCACTGCTGCTGGATTCTGGAAGGCAACAGGGAGAGACAAGGCTGTGCTTTCAAAGAACAAAATAATAGGGATGAGAAAGACCCTAGTGTTCTACAAGGGACGTGCACCCAATGGAAGGAAATCTGATTGGATCATGCATGAATATCGACTCCAAACATCTGAACATGCACCTCCTCAGGCAAGTTCAATCAATGACTTGCAACTACAACAAATGTTTTCAAGTTTTTTTTTTTTTTGTTGATAAAAATTACTTCTAAACTAAATGGGAAACAATGTCAAGAACATAAATGGAAAACTAACTTCTATAATTTCTTAGTGAGGACAACACAATATTACCCAATTAAAATTCTGCTAATAGATTACAAAAGTATACACCATTAATCCCTCATATATAGAAAGCTCAAAAACAGAGAACATTTTTTGGGTACATATCAAGCCAAACCCATTCGGTGAAAGAACAGGGCCGAAAGATTACAAATGCATACACCATTTTTCCCCAGTTTGATTCCAGGGAAAGTTCAGAATTAACGAGGGGTGAAAGAACACAAATCGAACACTCAAATCATCTACTATTTCAATTCTTAGAGAGACTGATATATATATATATATATATATATATACATATATATATATAGAGAGAGAGAGAGAGCACTTACCCGCAAGAGGATAGTCGGCGGTGTTGGTGGAGGGGAGGAGAGTCGGTGGTGCCGGTGGAGATGGAGAATCGGTGGTACCGGTAGAGAGGAGAATCAGTGGTGCCGGTAGAGAGGAGAATCAGCGGTGCCGGTTGTGACACCCCTGTTCCGTAGTATGTTAATTGGTCCTTAACATGATGTGATTATGTATTTTGATATGATTTTGTGTTCCACTATGTGAAAATATGTGGTTTGAAATTTTATCTGTTCATCGTAGGAATATCTGTTTGAGTAGTCTGCTTTGGAAATTTAATGGAGGGCCTTATCGGCCACGGAACCCGAAATTGATTACGCCATTGTGGTTGGCATAATTTTTAGGGCCTACGGTGAAATTTAATTGAAATTTGATTCTGGTCAATTTAAACTGATTAAATTGATAAATTAAGTACCCCATTATTTTATATTAAAATATTTGTTAGTGGGGCTTGTTGTATATTTGTATTGCACTCTCCTTTAGCTCTCTTAAAACTCAAAATCTGAGTTAGACAATTGAGAGTGAGAGAGAGGCCGGCCATGGAGAGAAAAAGGGAGAGATTTGTGTAATTTGGGCTCAAGACTTGGGAATTTGAAGATCTAGCTCAAGATTTGGCTAGAGCTTGAGTGTTGAAGCTCTTAGGTAAGTGAATTCTTGGACTCTTACTTGTAATTTGTAAGTTCAAAGGTTGTTTGTGATCAAGAACATGTAATGAGTTGATTTTTGTTGAGTTTGAAGTCTTAGAACTCATGCATGTAAGAAATTACTTTGAATCTGCATGTTTGAGCTTGAAACACATGATTCATGTAGAGTTTTGGTTAAAGCTCATGTTGTAACCACCATTTGTACCATCTAAGTTGAGAATGATGAGCATCTCCCACATGCATGTACAAATCATGGGAGTATAAGTCTTGAATGTTTGAATTTGAGCATGTTGATGATGGGTTTGAGATATTTTGGGACATGCGTGTAGATAATTCATGTAATTGAGCTTCCTAATGTTGTAATCTTGCATTAGTAGCATGTTAGCATGTGTAAAGGTGTAATTTGAACCATTGCATGCAAGAAATGTAGATGGAAAACCGGTTTGGAGCTCAAGAACACGATCTGGGAAACCCAGATTTTTGAGGTCCGCTCGAGCGGGGTAATGGCCGCTCGAGCGGGAAAATCGTGCTCCCAGCATTTTTGCAGAGTTGGATGTCCGCTCGAGCGGGACACTCCACGCTCGAGCGTGGATTTTCGTAGACAGGCCTTCAGCTCGAGCGCTCTATTCCACGCTCGAGCGCATCTTTCGTGCAACCAGTACTTCTGCAGGCCTCAAGGGTCCGCTCGAGCGGAGAAGTTTACGCTCGAGCGGGGACCCTGTTTCCTGGAATTTTGTTCATTGCATTCTGTGATTCGTTTTCCGTTCCCTTTCACTTGTAAGCACTCTTAGGCATATGTTAAGCATTATAAATGAGTTAATGAGATAAGAACAAAGCCTAAAGAGGAATATGTGAATTAAAGAACGGATTGAACTGTTAGTGACCCTTTTGTATTCATGAAATGTGTAGGGTCAAGCTCCAGGGCGCATCCACAAGCCGATCACTGTGAGTAATATCAATATTTGAAAACTCGTCAATGTCCAATTGTTATTCCCCTATAAATATTATGAGTTGTTAATTGGGATTGTGGACAAAAGTCTGACAAGAATAAATGAATGAGTGGGCCAAAGGCCGTTTTGAAATGAATGAGTGGGCCAAAGGCCGTTTTGACATGAATGAGTGGGCCAAAGGCCGTTTTGACATGAATGAGTGGGCCAAAGGCCGTTTTGAAATGAATGAGTGGGCCAAAGGCCGTTTTGACATGAATGAGTGGGCCAAAGGCCGTTTTGAAATGAATGAGTGGGCCAAAGGCCGTTTTGACATGAATGAGTGGGCCAAAGGCCGTTTTGACATGAATGAGTGGGCCAAAGGCCGTTTTGAAATGAATGAGTGGGCCAAAGGCCGTTTGACATGAATAAATGGGCCAAAGGCCGTTTGACATGAATGAATGGGCCGAAGGCCGTTTTGCCATGAATGGAAACCCGGATGGGCCAAAGGCCAGAATGTTTGGAACTACAGTTACTTGACTTGCATTTTGTATAGTTATATATATATTTTGCTGTTAAACAGAAGTATGAATTGGGCCCAAGGCCGTTTGGAGCATGTTGTTTTACATATTGTTATGTAACTGTTATATTTGATATTATTCACTGGGCTATCGCTCACGCTCATTCATGTATTTGTAGGTGAGCCAAGAGAAGTCCAAACCCAGCCCCAGTGAAGTCTGCTAGAAACAACAGGAGTTTTGGGAGAGTCAGCCTTGTGCCTCGCGCATGAGACCATCCTTGCCCTTTTACTATGTACCTATGTTTTGTCTTGTTGGCAAGGACCTAGTGCATGTCTGTACATAGTCTGTTATAGGCTGACTCGTTTTGGACGATCCTGTCTGTAATGAATTTGGTGAAACCGTACTTTTGATGTGAGTTATTAACGTATCTGAGTATGGTTTGTTTGATGTGCATATAAGCACGGCTCTATGGACAAAGTTTTTAGGTTTGCTTCCGTTTGGCCCCCATTAACTCTGTTAAAATACGTTTACAACAGTTTGAGGCCGTAGGTAATCTCATGATTACTGGCCGGTTACGTCCTTAACCCACGGGGGCGGGTTCGGGTCGTGACACCGGTAGAGAGGAGAATCAGTGGTGTCAACGAAGAGTTTGGTTTTAGTGATGAACCAAGATTGAATTTAGGGCAAAAAGAGAAAAGAAAAAAAAATAAAGAGGAAGGGTATATATATCAGGTTCTAAAACTATGTCGTTTTAATTTTTTTCAACTACATTTTGTGACGGCACATAATACAGACGCAAAAGTGACCTAAAATGGCGCGAAAAAAGGCGCACGATGCAATTTTTGGAGCCAAAAAAGTGGAAAAAAAAATTAAATAATTTTTGTTTGAGACGGTAAAAATTTGGCCAACGCAAATAAAAATTTTTTGTGACGGCATAGCCTGCCGACTCAAATAATAACACTAAGTAAATTTTTTTTGAGACGGTCCTACTTTGCCGACGCTAATAACACATTTTTGAGTCAGCAAATGTTTCTGTCACAAATAATGGGACTCAAATAGCTCATTTTCTTGTAGTGAAAAAAGTCTTAACACAAAAAAGTTAGCTACCGTAACCAATGCCAAACGAAGCTTAAGACTCCAGGTGTTAAGTTAAAAAAATTTTGAGTTAATCTTTTATATGTAGTACATTTAGTTAGAAAATTAAGTCTTAAATTGTTGTTATCACAGCATTTTATATGGGTTTAATGCTCTCCTGTTGTGCAAGTTCTGACTTACGCGGAACTTGTTTTGATGGTGGGGAAGTTTTTAGTTTATACTTTCTTGCTCGGAACAGACAATAAGATACCTTGGTGGTCTCTATTGGAAAAATAATGATTTTTTGGTGACTTTAATGCAATATTAAAGTGGGTGCCAATCCTCAATTGATGTAGAGTTAAGTGAGTTTAGATTCTTTGTAGTAAGATCTTTACACCACAAAAAAAAATAACCAAAAACCATTAAGTTTTGAATGAGAAATTGACTCATTAAGTTAGCCTCATGAAAGAGGTGTTGGGAAAGGTGCAAAACCTCTATCCCACATTGATTGTAGAGGAGAGCATTGATGGGTATTTAAAACCCATTTTTTGCATAAGGATGCAAGCCCCTTTGGGGCATTCAAATTTTCCGAAGAAAGGGAGTTATGGATGCTTCAAGGATGGACTTCGGCCAAGACTATGGTCCAAGTTGGTTATGCCAAAAACTGCCACACGCGCGCGCCGTTCGCCTACCAAGATCGGACTAGGCCGGGTCCGGGTCCGTAATCCGTGGATCTTGGATCTTGGACTTGGGCTTGGGCTTGTCGGAATGGATTAAGTGTGGGGGTTGGCTTGGCTCACCCATCTTAATCTTTTTGGGCCAAGTTAGATGTGTGGGCTACAGGAAAACCTAGTCTCCTCTATTGATGATGGAATTAAACCCATCAATTTTGTAGAATTAATTCCTACATTTATTGCAGGGGAACCTCTTCCTCTCTCCCTCTATGTGTATAAAATGAGGCCTTCTTCTTCAGCTTTCTACACTAGAAAATTGTTGTTATTCCAGTCTTCAAAAGTTTTCCAGTTTTATTATTTTCTTCATGTGAGAGAGTGCTGCAAAATTTTGTTTGTCGAAACTATTCAGTCGGTGCATTGCGTAGCTAGTCCAACCGTCGTATCCTAAGAGACAGACGTTGAACAACCTCAAGCACCCAACCGGTGAGGAGGCGAATCTATTTTAAGGACACTGTCAAGTGCAGGCTTCGATTTGCTTTCTTCTGCAATTTTATTTTTTGAAATTCAGATTGTTAAATATATGAATTTTTTGATTTGTGTTATCACATGAATTGTGCAAGAAACTTAAAACAGATTATATATTTTCATGAAATTTGAACTAATGAATTCATATGTAATTGGACAAGTTTTTTTTTTTTTGGTACCAATAATTGAATATAGAATATTGTTTTATATATTAGATCTATGCATAAGCTACTGTTTGTTTTCTAGAAGTCTTGATTATGCTTTGATCATTAGATTTAATGTTTTGTGGAAATGGATTCATCTATGCAAAGTTCTATAGGCTGTTTTGATTACTAACATATTTGTATTCATTTGTTCCAGTATATTATATGTGTACTAGCATGCTCATAATCTATATTTTGATAATATAGTTTGCATGTTCAAATTTCCTAGTTTTGGTGCATGCCTATAAGCTATTCAATTTGATATTTATAAAGTCCACTGTTTTTTTTTTTTTTTTTTTTTCCGGGAAATACATATTTGTAAATTATATGCGATGTGATGTTATAATTGCCTAGTTTAATTAGAATACTGTTATTCTAGATGTCAAGTAAAATTTGCATACTTATTTGTGTTAGTATAATTAAGGCGCATGACTAATCGCCGGGGGGGGGGGGGGGGGGGGTCTACTGTTACACTTCAATGTATTAAATCATTCTTTCATGTTGCTTCCTTCTAGTTTCTTTTCTTGGTCTAAGTATATAAACTACATGTTTATTTGTGATTAGGAATGATATACTGTTCAAGTGAATAAATTAAATTCCTCATGGTTTTATTTCTAGATCGTTATCATGATTTCGATACTTCTAGTTGTATAATATGACTTGCATGATTATTGTGAATTAAAATTCTATATAACTCTAACCTATTAAGTTTTAATTTAAAGTTTTAGACTTATAAAAAGTTTGTAACTTGTCTAAATTTGTGTACATGAATGTTATGTAATTTAATTGGGTGAATTAAATTTTGAATTTAATTTATTTATTTGGAGTTATAAGTTTAAATGTTTATTGTAAATTAATTTCATTCATAACTCATGACTATTAAATTTTTTTTAATTTATTTATTTTAAAGTTGTAATTTAATTTTGGAGTTACAAATGTTATTTTAAAGTTTTAAATTAATTGTGAAATTACAAATTATATTTTGTTTTGGTAGCTCATCCAGCATGTCAATTGATTAGTTAATATTATTATTAATTAGTTTGCTAGATGGTTTCAATTAATTTATTATATTTACTTTTGGCTTAGATTATTTGTTTGTATTTTGTTGTGGTTTCCTGCTAGCATTTTTTACAGAAATACCTATGCGAAAGGGAATGGGGAAAAAAAAAACAAAACAAAACCAAATGAATAGATTTGGGTTGTACAAACAAAATTTATGGACTATATAATTTAAGCATTTTTTTTGCTTGAGGTTTAGTAGTGGTTATTTGCCAATTTTTTAAAGCAATGTTGTTTGCTTGGCATATTAAAGCATTTTATATGCTTGTATTGTTGTAGCACTTTTTACATTGCTTGTAAGTTTGGAACTGATTTGTTTTAACCTAGTCCATCCCTTAGAAAATTTAATTGTTAAAATTGTTTATCACGGATTGGGAGTCAACATGCTCTTGAAAGTTTTGTCAAAAGGTTAACTGGGCTTTAAGTGGGATTGATGTGACCCCTCCAGTCTTCCTGGGAACATTCTTGACCATGTTCGATTCTAGATTTATTGGTGAGGCTAGTTTTGAATTAACTTTCCAATTGTGAGATTTTCTAGTGTTAAGTTTAAATTCTAGAAACACAGAAAGTGATATTCAGTTGTAATTTTTAGAAATGGCAACTATCACCAATGATGCTACTACTGCTAATGTTGGTGGGGATTTGAACCCTGGGGCAACTGACTTGCCAGCCCCAACTATGACCTCTGTGGTCAACCTTGGTGTTACTCCGGCTGTTCCGGGAGGACTGTTCAGTCACCATGAGCGTCTAGAGAAATTTGCTGGGGTGAACTTCAAGAGATAGCAGCAAAAGATGCTGTTCTACTTGACCACACTAAACCTTGCAAAGGTTTTGAGTAAGGATCTTCTAGCCGTGGCAAAGAATGAGCCAGACAGGCAGAAAGTCATGGCACTTGACACATGGAAGCAGGCAGACTATCTTTGTCAGAACTATGTGTTCAACAGCTTGGTAGACTCATTCTACAGTGTGTTTGTGCCAAGAGCTCAGCAAAGGAGTTATGGGAATCTCTAGACAAGAAATACATGACTGAGGACGCCAGGGTAAAGAATTTTGTTATTGGCCGGTTCTTGGACTTTAAAATGGTATATTCAAAAACTGTGATAAGCTAAGTCTAGGAGTTCCAAGTGATCTTGCTTGAAATTCATGCTGAGGGGATGTTGTTGAATGAGTCATTCCAAGTTGTTGTGATCATTGAGAAACTTTCCAATGGCTAGAAGGACTTCAAGAACTACTTGAAGCACAAGCACAAGGAAATGTCAGTTGAAGAGTTGGTTGTCCGACTCCGAATTGAGGAGGATAATAGAAAGAAAGGAGGGAGTACCTCCTCTGTGAAGGCCAATGTCATTGAGCATGGAAAATCTTTTGGGGTGAGGAAGAAGCCTCTTATGAACAAGGGCTCCAAGCTAGGGCCAAAGGGTGGTGTTGTAAAGAAGCTGGCATACAAGCCGTAGGAACCTATTTATCGGTTCTTAGGGAAGTGCTACAACTGTAGTAGTGAGGGGCATTAGGCTAGTGACTACCGCAAGTAGAAAAAGCCATACAAGACCAAACCTTGTGCTCACATGGCAGATATACAAGAGCACTCCCATGATGAAGATAACATACACTTGTCTGCCATTGTCTCTGAGGTGAATCTAGTGGGGTCAAACCCAAGAGAATGGTGGATTGATACTATGGCTACACACCACATCTACTCCGAGAAGAAGTTGTTTACAACTTTCGAGCCGGTTACAAACGGTGAGAAGTTGTTTATGGGAAATTCTGCAACCTCAATTGTTGAAGAGAAAGGAAAGGTGGTCCTGAAGTTGACCTCAGGAAAGGAGCTAACCTTAAACGAAGTCCTGTATGTTCCGGACATTTGTAAGAATCTTGTCTCGGGGTCTCTTCTCAGCAAACATATTTTTTGCATGGTCTTTGAGTCTGTAGGGGGTTCAAGATTAGAGGAGTGATTAGAGAGGCAAAACTATGCTAATGGTCCAATGATAGTGGGAGTGGCTTGAGAATGAACTACAGCAACTGTATGGGAGTTGGAGAGTACGTAATTGGGTGAGGGTGAAACAAGTGGCTCAAGAAGAAGACAATGACAGTGCCAAAATGGGCAGCATCTCTTCCAAATCCCCAAAATTCCTCTTCTGAACCTTGGGAAATGGGTCATATTTATAGGCTTTTCCCTGGTGCCAAGAGAACACCAAGTGGCCAAATAGAGAGAAGACATGTGTCCTAGGGGATCACATGAAATATTCTGCCTTGAGCCACCAAGCTGAAGGTGCCACGTGTCCTTCTGCATGTACTATGTACTATCTGTTTGCCTCCGCAACTACCTTTTTGAGCCTCGGCAAGTGTAGTTGCGACGGGAGTGTTTGGCGCTACAACTCCCTTTGAGCCTCAGCAAGTGCACTTGCAACGAGAGTGTTTGCCTTTGCACTTGCCTTCTCAGCTTGAACCTCAGCAAGTGCACTTGCAGCGGTGAACCTTGCCGCTGCACTTACCTTCTCAGTTTTATTTGGCCAGTACATGCATTCTTAGGACTCCATTAGTCTGCTATTGACTATGTTCGTGCTCACCTCAGTGAAACCTCCACCCCTAGCCACCTAACCACAAACTCTCCAGCTTCCCAGGGTGAAGGTCACAACCAAGCCTGCTATCAGCCATGTTGTGCCTTAGTACCAAGCCTAAGGGGGCTTCTTTAATCCTGCCTGTGCGACTAAGGCAGGTCCATGACCTGGGTAATGAAAAGGGAGTCCCTTATGTTCGAGCTACCATGCTCTCATCTTCGCAGGGTTGCCGCGGTAAGCTGGTATTTCTGGGCCTGCTATCAGCTCCAACCAGTAAGTCTTGGGGCCTGCTATCAGTGCCAAGTTAATAAACTGTGGGGCCTGCTATTAGCCCTAGGCTAGTAATGCCTTGGGACCTGCTATCAGCGCCAAGCATTAGCCTCTACTTACAGAAGGAAGCCTTTCTCAAAGGCTGCTATCACCTTGGCAGGGTATTCCCTCTACAACTTAGTTGTTGCGGTCATAGTTGCTGAGGTAACCATTTTCTGTGGCAAGTTCAGGCAGCAGAACCGAGAATATTAGAGACGGCGGCGCCGACATAATGCCTCCACAACTTGGTCACTGCAAGTACTTTGTCACGACCCCAAACCGCCCCTAGTAGGATGGTGCCGTGATGGCCAGTAATCCGAGATTACCGAAGGCCAACTTTCAAAATTCACACACAAACAAAGTATAAATATATGGGGCTCACAAGTACAGAAGCAATACATACAAATCTAATTAGTCCATAAGAGCTGTGCGTAAGTCAAATGAAACGGCATACATCTTCACATGGGTTACAACTTAGTTACAAATGAAATAAAGTACATATTACATCTTGATCAAAAGGCTTTTCAAGCCGACGTATGCAAAATGCAAGTATTACAAGTCGAGAAGCATAATTTTCAAGATTACCGACATAACAAAAATCCAAACAAGCTCGCGAATCACATCTAGGCGTCACCGCCTTCTTGCTCATCACCTACATATATATATATATATAGAGAGAGAGAGGGTGAGCTTGGATACTCAGTGAATAATATAAATAATAAAGGGTTTGCATGAATAATAGCCGAAGTCTTTTCAAACGATACATATCAAAACTTTATATAATAAGGGATGGACCTCGTCCATCTAACAAATCTTCAAAGCTTCAAGAGATGCTTACTAGCATCAACATATTGCAAATGATGACATTTCGGACAAACAAACCCACGCGGTAAACCATCAGTGGCAAAACAAGACAAAACAAGGGAGATATCTCAAACGATGGTGCAGTTGCATTATAGTCCCCTGGCACTAAGGACTTTCAAAACAAGGGTGCAGTTGCATTATAGTCCCCTGGCACTAAGGACTTTCAAACAAGGGTGCAGTTGCATTATAGTCCCCTGGCACTAAGGACTTTCAAACAAGGGTGTAGTTGCATTATAGTCCCCTGGCACTAAGGACTTTCCGAGAATGTCATCAAAACAAATATAATACTTGATATACAAAATAAGGACAATCATTCATGCTTGACAAACACTTTTCAAAACAAGCAAAGCAAAGCTCATCAAAACATTGATAACATAGCTTTATTAAAAATGCCACTCACTTAGTTCTTTAAACGTCGGGGTCAAGGCAAAAGTCTGAGTCCTACAAACACATGGCAAAGTCTATTGAATGTACTTTCAAACAAGATTCACATGCAAACGGTTGATCTCAGCATTCTTCAAAACTAAGTTAAATCAAAACAAAACACTATTTTTCATCTCGGGAAAAACATGCTGGGCACCAACCAGGTCTTGGCCGAGGTCCCACACCTTCTCGTTGAGGTGTGGTTCCGACGGCCACATTCAAAAGCGAAGTCGGGAAAATCTGGGTTTCCCTTTGAGGAACATGAAGAACATGAAGATCATGAAGATGGAGAAGATGAAGAACATTCATGCTAAAATCATAACTTGTTATTACAAAGTCTGAGATTTCGTGCTATGAGTTTGAAAACATGGACTTGGGTACCCATACTCAAAAATCTTGTGAGAACAAACACAAAAACATGGTTCTTGATGCAAACTTTCGGATCAAAACAAGACTTTTCTTCAAGAACGTAAAAACACTATTTTCTCTTACTAAAACCGACTTTGAATCAATGCAAGGCATGCAGAACAGGTTCGATCATGCAATGCAGCTGGACGATTAATAAGAACAACAAGAGTAGATTAAGATTCTAACCTCAAAACTTGAATCTAACGGTTCAAACTCCCACGGTCAAGCTTGGAGGTCCACTCTCTCACTCAAAAAGCTTCTCCTCCTTCTTCTTAGAGTCTCTATCTCTAAAGGACAATATTTGATACCAAATGATATGTTTTCTCGACAGTCACTGACTTAACCCTTTGCTGGGACACGTGGCATCAGCTGATTGGCTTTACTAAAAAAGGTGACTGACTGACAAGACAAGACCATGACAAAGTGTATTCAACAAGCTAGACAGCAAGAGCACTCCGGCAAGTGATGATCTTGGCTAAGGGCAAAGCTTCGGCAAGTAGGGTGGCAACAACATCGGCTTCGAAGGACAACACTTGACTAAGCTGTGCCACACCTTGGCCTAGATGTGCCATACCTCGGTCTAGGTCATACCAGTCCAGGAACAAGATCACTAAGTGCAAGGATCAAGGATCTAGGATGCCTAGATGATAACATCTCGGCCTAGATGATGCGCATCTCGGCCTAGGGGACGCACACCTCGGCCAATATGCCTAGGTGATGGTGGAGGTCAACCAAAGTGGTTCTAAGATAGTTCTAAGTGTAAAAGGTTCAAAGGTGACTAGGCTTAAGGTGACCTTGGCAACACACCAGGCAAGAACAAAGCATGCAAGCAACACTTCAAGCAAAACAAGACAAGATTTGCAAATGTAACATAACAAGACAAGATCACACATAAATGTATGCAAGTATGACTAGGTTGAAGTGAGGGTTGTTACATCTTGCCCCCCTTAAAGAAGTTTGGTCCCCAAACTTGAGTTACCTTGTTCCAAAAACAATTCTGGATGTCGGACTCTCATTTCCTCTTCCATTTCCCATGGAGCATCCTCACCGTAATGCTCCTTCCATTCAACTTTCACCATTGGTATCGACTTATTTCTCAACTATTTCACCTACCTATCGATAATCCGTATCGGCTTCTCTTCGTAGCCTAAATCCTCATTAACTACAATTCCGAAATAGTCGATCACATGTAGTGGATCTCGAATATACTTCCTCAACATCGAAATATGAAACACATTATGGACTTGGCTCAATTCTGGCAGCAAAGCAAGTCTGTAGGCAGCGAGGTTAACCTTCTCAAGAACTTCAAAAGGCCCGATGTAACGGGGTGCTAACTTACCCTTCTTCCCAAATCTTGTAACTCCTTTCATCGGCGAAATCTTTAGGAATACATGATCTCCGACTTCAAATTCTAACTCTCTCCTTCTCTGGTCGGCATAACTCTTCTATCGACTCTGAGCGGTTTTGATTCTTTGCTGAATGAGCTTAATCTTCTCGGTTGTCACTTGGACCAACTCGAGACCAAGCAGAGCTTTGTCTCCTACCTCGGTCCAACATATCGGCGACTTGCACTTTCTTCCATACAATGCTTCATACGGCGCCATGCCAATGCTAGCTTGATAACTGTTGTTGTAGGTAAATTCCACCAATGGCAAATATACTCCCCAACTTCCTTGGAGGTCCAATACACATAGCCTAAGCATATCTTCAAGTGTCTGAATCGTTCTCTCTGTTTGCCCATCAGTCTGGGGATGAAAAGCTGTGCTAAACCTCAACTCGGCTTCGAAAGCTCTTTGTAGACTCTGCCAAAATCTGGAAACAAACTTCGGATCTCGGTCCGACACAACTGACATCGGCACTCCATGAAGTCTAACAATCTCATTCATATACAACAAAGCAAGTTTATCGGCGTTGAAGGTGGTCTTAACAAGCAAGAAGTGTGCTGACTTAGTTAGTCTATCCACGATAACCCAAATCGAATCCATACCCTTTTGTGTCTTCGGCAACCCAACCACAAAGTCCATGGAGACGTGTTCCCATTTCCATTCAGGAATTGGCAATGGTTAAAGAAGTCCTGCTGGCCTTTGATGTTCTGCTTTCACTTGTTGACAATACAAACACTGGGACACGAACTCGGCTATTTCTCCTTTCATATTCGGCCACCAAAACGTCTGCTTCACATCCTGATACATCTTGGTGTTCCTTGGATGAACAGCAAACTTGGAACCATGAGCTTCCTGTAAAATTTTTCTTTTCAACTCTGGGACATCAGGCACACACAATCTCCCTTCAAACTTGAGCACTTGATTTTCTATGGTGTACCCTGATCTCGGCTTTGTGATAACCTCATCGGCTACCTTCTTGAAGAATTCATCCTCCATCTGTCTTGTCTTTACTTCCTCAACAATAGTCGGCTCCACTGAGATCATGGTTAGGCATGCCAAATTCCCAACCACCTTTCTGCTCAAAGCGTCGGCTACTGTGTTAGCTTTACCTGGGTGATATTGAATTTGCATATCATAGTCTTTCAACAACTCAAGCCATCTTCTCTGTCTCATATTCAATTCTTTCTGAGTGAACAAGTACTTTAAACTGTTATGATCCGTAAAAACCTGACAAGAAGCCCCATACAAGTAGTGGCGCCAAATCTTAAAGCAAACACTACTGCCGCTAGTTCTAAATCGTGGGTGGGATAGTTCTTTTCATGTGGCTTCAATTGATGAGAGGCATATGCTATGACCTTACCCCCTTGCATTAATATACAACCCAGACCCTTATGCAAAGCATCACTATAAACATGAAACTCTTCATTACCTGATGGTAGTATAAGAACTGGTGCTGCGACTAACCTCGTCTTCAACTCCTGGAAGACTGCTTCCCTATCCTCAGTTCATTCGTAAGCCGCTCCCTTCTTAGTCAGTTGTGTCAACAGAATCGCAATCCTTGAGAAATCCTTCACGAACTTTCTGTAATAACCTGCCAATCCCAGAAAACTACGAACCTCGGACACATTAGTCGGCCTCAGCCAATTCACAACGGCTTCAATTTTACTAGGATCGATCGAAATACCATTTTCATCAATTACATGGCCCAAAAATGAAATAGTGGAAAGCCAAAACTGACACTTGTTAAACTTACCATACAATTTTCGATCCCTCAAGGTCCGTAAGGTAAGTGTCAAATGATCCTCGTGTTCAGCTTTACTCTTAGAGTAGATCAATATATCATCAATGAAGACAACCACAAACTCATCTAGATATGGCTTAAAGACTTTGTTCATCAAATCCATAAATGCTGCAGGGGCATTGGTCACTCCAAAAGGCATTACTAAAAACTCGTAGTGGCCATACCTCGTCCGAAAAGCGGTCTTCTCAACATCCTCAGCTTTAACCTTAAGCTGATGATAACCCGACCTAAGGTCAATTTTGGAAAAGACTCGTGCTCCTTGCAACTGATCAAACAAATCATCTATCCTCGGTAACAGGTACTTATTCTTAATGGTTACCTTATTTAATTCCCGGTAATCAATACAAAAGCGAAGTGTACCATCATTCTTCTTAACAAACAAGACGGGTGCTCCCCAAGGTGAAGTGCTCGGCTTAACAAAACCCTTATCTAGCAACTCTTGTAGTTGGAGTTTCAATTCCTTAAGCTCGGCGGGGGCCATCCTATAGGGTGCCTTAGAGATAGGCTGGGTTCCCGACATGACGTCAACAGTAAACTCTACCTCTCTATCAACTAAGTGACCTGGCAAATCATTTGGAAAGACGTCGGGGAATTCATTAACAACGGGGACGTCGGCTAACTCAACACTTCCATTCAGATTACTTAATACACTACACAAATAACCTTGACACCCTTTTTGGATCAACCTATAGGCTTTCATGGATGAGATTAAGTAAGGTGGGGATACTACTCCTTTACCCTGAAACGTGACCTCGGCTAGGTTTGGGGGTTTTAACGTGACACTTTTAGAAACACAATTTATGGATGCGTGATTTGCCACTAACCAATCCATCCCCAATATAACATCAAAATGAGTTATGTCCACTGGCATTAAATCAGCTAACAATTCAACATTCCCAATCACAACAACACATGCTCGATAGATGGATGCAACAGTCATAGATCTCCCAGATGGAGTAGATACAGATAACACATAATCAAGGGGTTCTATTTTCCTATTAATCTTCTCGGCAAACTTAGCAGAAACGAATGAATGCGTAGAACCCGAATCAATCAATATATATGCATTTTGAGAGCAAATTGGGAGTATACCTGACACCACTGTCTTAGCATTCTGAGTGTCTCCTGGTACTAGTGCAAAAACTCTGCCTTGCCTCATCTGTCCTTTCCCAACGTTACCTTTCTGTACGGAACCCGAGGTATTCTCATCTTTCTTACTATCATCAGCCCTTGCTTTAGGACAGTCCCTCATAAAATGACCTATTTCCCCACATTCATAACAAGCTCCAGACGCCCGACGACAGACCCCGAAATGTGGCTTCCCACAACTTGAACATGTCGGTTTAGTACCACTTTCCTGCCTTGGGTTGCTTGAACTGCCAACATTCGATTTCTTCTTGGTACCAAATTGTGCTCGGCGATTGTCATAATTCTGTCTCTTCCTTTGGCTCTCTCCTGAACTCTGGTATCTGTTCAAGTTAGCTTCGGCCAAAATGGCTTTATCCAATACTCCGGCGTAAGTCGGCATGTTGAGCATGTTAACTCGGTCTTGTATCGGTCCACGAAGCCCACTTTCAAACTTTCTAGCCTTCATATATTCATCGTTGACCATGTGGGGTGCATACCTCGCCAACTCAGTAAAGGCACGGTCATATTCAGCCACTGTTCTACTGCCTTGCGTCAAAGTTTGAAATTCGGTAGTCTTACGATCTCGAACACTTAGGGAAAAATGCTTGGTGTAAAACAGCTCCAAAAATCGGGTCCAGGTCAAGTCTGGATTGCCTTCTCGAACCATCATCCACCACCTGCGAGCGTCGTCATCTAGTGTAAAGGCTGCTAATGTCATCTTCTGGGTGTCGGTGCTGGGAAAGATCTCGAAAAGCTTCTTCATTTCCAAAACCCACGCTTCGGCTTTCATCGACTCTATACCCCCCTGGAATCTCGGTGGCTTCATTTTCTTGAACTCTCTAATCAAAGCTATCGTGCCGTCCCCATATAAAGCTGGCTGCGGGAGCACTTGTGGTACTGGAGGAGGTGGAGGTGGAGGTGGAGGTGGAGGCGGAAATGCATTTCAGCCGTTTGTCTGCTCGGCCTAAGTCGAAGTAGCACTAGCGTACTGCTGTCTTGTCTGCCTTAACTCGTGGGCCAAACCTTCAACTAACCTTTCCAGTCTGTCTAATCTGTTCTCGGATTGATCTCGGCCAACGGGAGGTCTACCTCTCCTCATGATGCTATGAGTATGCAAAGTATGACTTTTAAACAAAATGAGCAAATAAACACGTAGGCAAGTAACAATTAAGCATGCCGAGACGATGCACACCTTGTTCAAATAGCAAGCAATATGATGCAATCCTAACATCCTTCTAAGGGGAAATCCTATGCTCTTTAGGACTCAAAGTGTGTGAATAACGTATACTAAGGAACTTGTGCTCTGATACCATTCTGTCACGACCCCAAACCGCCCTTAGTAGGATGGTGCCGTGATGGCCAGTAATTCGAGATTACCAAAGGCCAACTTTCAAAATTCATACACAAACAGAGTATAAATATATGGGGCTCACAAGTATGGAAGCAATACATACAAATCTAATTAGTCCATAAGAGCTGTGCGTAAGTCAAATGAAACAGCATACATCTTCACATGGGTTACAACTTAGTTACAAATGAAGTAAAGTACATATTACATCTTGATCAAAAGGCTTCTCAAGCCGACGTATGCAAAATGCAAGTATTACAAGTTGAGAAGCATAATTTTCAAGATTTCCGACATAACAAAAATCCAAACAAGCTCGCGAATCATATCTAGGCGTCACCGCCTTCTTGCTCATCACCTATATATATATATATATATAGAGAGAGAGAGAGGGTGAGCTTGGATACTCAGTGAATGATATAAATAATAAAGGGTTTGCATGAATAATAGCTGAAGTCTTTTCAAACGATACATATCAAAACTTTATATAACAAGGGATGGACCTCGTCCATCTAACAAATCTTCAAAGCTCAAGGGATGCTTACTAGCATCAACATATTGCAAATGATGACATTCTGGACAAACAAACCCACACGGTAAACCGTCAGTGGCAAAACAAGAAAAAACAAGGGAGATATCTCAAACGATGGTGCAGTTGCATTATAGTCCCCTGGCACTAAGGACTTTCCGAGAATGTCATCAAAACAAATATAATACTTGATATACAAAATAGGGACAATCATTCATGCTTGACAAACACTTTTCAAAACAAGCAAAGCAAAGCTCATCAAAACATTGATAACATAGCTTTATTAAAAATACCACTCACTTAGTTCTTCAAACGTCGAGGTCAAGGCAAAAGTCCAAGTCCTACAAACACATGGCAAAGTCTATTGAACGTACTTTCAAACAAGATTCACATGCAAACGGTTGATCTCGGCATTCTTCAAAACTAAGTTAAATCAAAACAAAACACTGTTTTTCATCTCGAGAAAAACATGCTGGGCACCAACCAGGTCTTGGCTGAGGTCCCACACCTTCTCGTCGAGGTGTGGTTCCGACAGCCACATTCAAAAGCGAAGTCGAGAAAATCTGGGTTTCCCTTTAAGGAACATGAAGAACATGAAAATCATGAAGATGGAGAAGATGAAGAAAATGCATGCTAAAATCATAACTTGTTATTACAAAGTCTGAGATTTTGTGCTATGAGTTCGAAAACATGGACTTGGGTACCCATACTCAAAGATCTTGTGAGAACAAACACAAAAACATGGTTCTTGATGCAAACTTTCGGATCAAAACAAGACTTTTCTTCAAGAACATAAGAACACCATTTTCTCTTACTAAAACCGGCTTTGAATCAATGCAAGGCATGTAGAACAGGTTCGATCATGCAATGCAGCTGGACGATTAATAAGAACAACAAGAGTAGATTAAGATTCTAACCTCAAAACTTGAATCTAACGGTTCAAACTCCCACGGTCAAGCTTGGAGGTCCACTCTCTCACTCAAAAAGCTTCTCCTCCTTCTTCTTAGAGTCTCTCCCTCTAAAGGACAATATTTGATACCAAATGATATGTTTTCTCGACAGTCACTGACTTAACCCTCTGCTGGGACACGTGGCATCGGCTGATTGGCTTTACTAAAAAAGGTGACTGACTGACAAGACAAGACCATGACAAAGTGTATTCAACAAGCTAGACGGCAAGAGCACTCCGGCAAGTGATGATCTTGGCTAAGGGTAAAGCTTCGGCAAGTAGGGTGGCAACAACATCGGCTTGGAACGACAGCACTTGACTAAGCTGTGCCACACCTTGGCCTAGATATGCCACACCTCGGTCTAGGTCATACCATTCCAGGAACAAGATCACTAAGTGCAAGGATCAAGGATCTAGGACGCCTAGATGATAACATCTCGGCCTAGATGATGACATCTCGGCCAATATGCCTAGGTGATGGTGGAGGTCAACCAAAGTGGTTCCAAGATAGTTCTAAGTGTAAAAGGTTCAAAGGTGACTAGGCTTAGGGTGACCTTGGCAACACACCAGGCAAGAACATAGCATATAGGCAACACTTCAAGCAAAACAAGACAAGATTTGCAAATGTAACATAACAAGACAAGATCACACATAAATGTATGCAAGTATGACTAAGTTGAAGTGAGGGTTGTTACATACTTCCTGGCAACTTAGTTGCTTCGGTTTTCTCCTTTCATCCGCAACTCCAGAAGGCTGTGGTACCGACATTACTTGGAATGGTGGTGACATCGACATTACTTGAAATGGCGGCGCTGAGACGAAGTGCCTCCACAACTTGGTCGGTGCAAGTGTTGCCTCTGCAACTTAGTTGCTTCGACTTTCTCTTTCCCTCAGTAACTTCGGATGGCGGCGGAACCGAAGATATTAGGAATGGCGACGCTGAATCAAAGTGCCTTTGCAAATTGGCCTCCGCAACTTGGTCGCTATAAGTGTTGCCTTGGCAACTTAGTTGCTTCGGCTTTCTTTTTCCCTCAGCAACTTTGGATGGTGGTAGAACCGAAGATATTAGGAATGGTGGCGCTAAGTCAAAGTGCCTCTATAACTTGGCCTCTGCAACTTGGTCGCTGTAAGTGTTGCCTTGGCAACTTAGTTGCTTCAGCTTTCTCTTTCCCTCAGCAACTTCGGATGGCAGCGGAACCGAAGATATTAGGAATGGCGGCGCTGAGGTAAAGTGCCTCAACAACTTTCCCACTGCACATGTTCCCTCCGCAACTTTACCGCCGCAGGTGTTGCCTCTGCAACTTGACTTAGGCATTTTTCTTTGTGGAGTCTGCTTGGACCCTTGGCGGGTCAGACCTGCTTCGGCCCACTGTTGGCCCACTTCCCTTAGGCTTTAGCCCATGCTCTTTTAATCATTCCTAGTCACCTAATAGAGGTGACCTCCTCACTTAGGTCCATACTTAATTTGGACTTTAATTTCTGACCCTCTACATTAGCCCCCTGCGCGCGTAGAGAACATGTGCTTTTCTGCGCGTGCATAATGTTAGGCTTTAAGTGAACCTCACCAGTAATGTTTCTTCACTTAGTACTCCTTTAACTTTGGTTGCATAAGTGTGTCTTTCTTTGTCTAGGGTCTATTCATCTCAGAGAGGGACAATGTCTCTGCTATTACTCCCTTAGGCTTAGGTAGCTCATCCAATATTGAGGGACTTTCTTCAGACTTCAATGATGGTGATGGTGTTCCCCTTGGCTTGCTGTTTCGTCCATCCAAAACACAAAGCATAATGATTTCTGGCACTAAAGGTGCCATAATAGTGGTTATAAGAAGCTTCCTTAATGAAGATGCAGAGGTAGTAGAAGGTGGTGGTAGAGACTTTGTTCTTGGGACCCCTAGAGCTGATCATAGGGTGAACATATCTCTTGTACTGGAAGTGCTCAATGTGGAGGTTGCTATGGGTTCTTCTCCTGCCCAGTCTCCACTAGTTTCATATGCTGAGGTTATTGGAACCCAAATTGCTGTAGAAGTTGAAAACATCGCAGCTGAGTTTAGTGTTGCCAATCTAGGCTTGGCTAGCTTGGTGGAGTTGGCTATGAACTTAGAGGCTGCTGCTGCGACCGTTGAAACTTCTGATCCCATTGCCTTTGCAACTTCTGTGCAGTATATTGGTATCTTTAGGCCTGCTATTAACTCCAACCAGTGAGCCTTGGGGCCTGCTATTAGTGCCAAGCTAGTGAGCTTCAGGGCTTGCTATCAGCGTCGAGCTAAAAAAGACTTTGGGCTTGCTTATGGAAGTTGTTGAGGCATACCTCAGCGAGCTTGAGGGAAATGGCCTGAACTTGTCTTGGATGAAAGCAAGGCTCCAGGTGGTTGATGGGTTCCTTGAGCACGCTAGCCATGAATGCTTCTTTGGAGGAGACTATTAGAGATTGAGAGAGCGCCTTAGAGTAACATCCACAAAACCTGGCTCGGTTCAGGGAGAAAGATTATGCTCTTATTGCTCAGCTGCCTCAGGATGTTGGTTTGACAGACTCCTTGATGAAGGGTTTGATATGATGTAGTTCTCTTTTCGCTTTTTCTTTTCTCTGTCACAACTTCTATTCAAACATTGTAATCATGTTCTAGAAGTTTGACTTTTATTAAAAGTATGGATGTTTGGTAGTACTTTTGAGTTTCATTTCTTCGCCCTCCTTACATTTCTTTTACATAGCTTCTAAAGATAAGCAAAGCTCTTACAGTGAGCAAAATTTCATCATGACTAAGCTTTTACATGGACGAAATTTCACTAAGTATGGAAAACTTTCCCTATACTAAGTGTTTATAGGAGTAACAGGTTTACTAAGTGTATGACACTTTCTTTATACTTTGCTTTGGAAATATTAACAAAGAAACTTACAACTCTTTTTCTGGACAAAAGAAATTAAGGAAAATATTCTTTGACATACTTGGCGTTGATAGGGCCAGTTCTAAACCCATCATCTACCGTCAACTTGTAGTACCCACTGCTGCTTGCCCCAGCAACTTTGTAGGGCCCTTCCCATCTGGGTGAGAACTTGGGGATTGGTTGCCCCTACATGATTGCATCTACTGTTTTCCATACTAAGTCTCCTTCCTTGAACTTTTTGTGAACAGATTGATTGTGGGCACGGGCTATGGATTGATGATACTTTTTCATTGTCCGCAAGGCCCGATCTCTTCTTTCTTTAGCTGCCTTTATGTCATTCTTCTTGCTATCTAGAGCAAAATGTGCTAACATAGCCATTCTTGCTGAGGGTACTGCCAACTCAACTGGTAACAAAGCTTCAGACCCATATACTAGGGAAAATGGGGTTGCCTGAGTTGGCTTTCTCTTTGATGTTCTATATGTCCAGAGTGCTATGGGGAGTTGTTCAGACTATGTGCCCCCTACTTCATCCATCATTTTACTCAGTATTTGGATGAGGGTTTGGTTGGTCACCTGTAACAACCCCGACCCATGATTAATGTTAATTCGTACTTAATTATGCCTAATAGTAATTTAGGAGGGATTTGGAAATAATTTGCATATGTATTGCGTTATTTTTATGTCTCTATTTGTTTGGTGTAGAAAGATCTGTTCTAGTTTGAACTTCGATTTGCGAATTGAAAGCCTTATTGGCGTCTGAATCAGAAATTGACTTGATTTATGTGTTAATAAGGATTTATAGAAATTTATGGTAGGTTTAATTAAAATTCGGTTCGGAACGATTAAATTTGATTAAAATAATATCATTTGTTTACTTTTGATCATTTACTATTACTAGGCCATTTTGACTCCACTAGCTTATGTTTTCTTTATTCACTCTTCCTCAACTTGATGCAAAACGTGAGAGAGGGAGAGAATTGAGGGATTTGGGGCCTAGTTCAAGAATTGAATTCACATAAAGAGAATTGCTAGGAGAAAAGATGAAAATTGGAAGCTTTGTTCATCTAGTTCAAGATTCTAGCATCTAAAGCCCAATAGATCATCTAAGGTATGGAACCAAGCCTTTAGCCTTGAAGTTGTGTTGGTTCATGCATGAGTTCATGTAAATTGAGTTATATGACGTGAGAATCAAGCTTAAGGAGTATAGAGGTAGATCAATCCATGCATGCATGTGCATTTCTTCACAATTTGAGCATGGTTTCAAAGAATTTCCTCATGCATGTGTTGAGTTCACTTTAATTTTGGAAACACAATCGGTTTCATGTTATTTAGTAGCATTTGATCATGTTTTGGAGGGCCTTAACTCAAAAATGTACATGCATGTTATGTTCATGACTTAATCTTGAGTTTAAAGTTGGGTTTTGCACAATTGGCAAGCTTTTGGGCCATGATTTCTTGTTATGATCCTTCAAACATGTTGTTTCATGAGTCTCTAAGTGTTTTCCTCAAGTTTTGGCCCAGAAAATGAGTTTTGGATAGTTGAGTTTGAGCTTGGTGATCGAATCTGGAATTTCTAGAAATTTGATCCACGCTCGAGCGGGGAACTTCAAGCTCGAGCGTGCACTTTGAGTACATAAGTTATGTACAATTCGATCGTGTGTTTCAAGTGTGTATCTGTTATGTGTCATGTAGGTCACGTACCGTGTACTATTTGACCAATCTGCTCCGTCTATCTGTCTCAAGGCCAACTATGAGTAATAACATAGTAAAGCTATGTTCAACCTTATTTATTTTCTGTACGATGAAATAAGAATTGTTTTCTGAAATGTTATGTTCTGTACAATGAATGGTTGTCCAATTTCTGATATGTATTCGTGACATCCTTAGTATCATGTGATATGTGTTGGCTGTTACCCGGTATCGGAGGTTCCATCATGGAACTTGATCTGTCTGCACTCTGTTACCCGTACTAGAGGCTCCATTATGGGGCTCAGCGTGTTTATTCTCTGTTACCCAGATCCGGAGGTTCCTTTATGGGATTGGTTATTCGTAACCCTCACGTGTCTGTATCTGTTCTGTATCTGCTCTGTTAGTGCTTATGGATGTATCACATATACTTATACATGACTCACGATTTCTGTATATGATCTGGACAAAGTATGAATTCGATACGAAACTGAATTGTGAATTCTGAATCTGTACGGACTCATTCATTGAAACCCCTTTACTCTGTTATTGTTCACTGAGCTTTCGCTCACAGTTTATATTATGTATGTAGGTGAGCCGACGCATGATCAGGCCCAGAGTTGACGGCCTTCATTGTCATTTTTGTTTTTGTCAGCCAACCATTATGCCTCCCGAGGATGTTCCGATTGAAGTCTAGTTGCATGGCTGTTTTTGTACTTATGTTAGTCTCTGTCTGTTTTGTTCAGTTGGGTCCTGGATATTACACTCTTGTAAATGTTTTGTAATTATGATATCCTTTGACCGACACGCTTATGTATATACAAGTTTTGAAATATTCTGTCCTATGTTTATCGACACAGCTTATTGGACCATTTATGTTTTGTACATTTGCTTCCTCAGCCCCTTATTATATGCTTATCCGTTAAGAGACCTTTGGTAATCCACGGATTACTGGCCGGTTACGATGCTAAACCTACAGGGGCGGGTTTGGGTCGTGACAGGTCACCTCATCTTGTCCATTCTCTTGGGGGTAGTATGGACTAGCCTTGTGGTGCTTGATCTGGTAGGCATCCAACAATCTTCCAACATGGCGATTTACAAAAGGAGTTCCGTTGTTAGACACCATAACTTTGGGTATGCCAAACCTATAGATTATGTTCTCTCTGATGAAGTTGGCTACCCCTGCCCTATCTTCCTTCCTCATTGGTATAGCCTCTACCCACTTGGTGCTAACTTGAGTTGCTGCAAGTATCCATCTGTAGCCTTTGGATTGCTGCGCTATAGGACTTACCAAGTCAAATGCCCAAGTATGGAATGGATAAGGAGTCTTGATGTTGTGTAGTTTAACTGCCGGTGCATGTATCAAATTCCCAAACTTTTGGCAGGATTAGCATCTCCTCACAAAGTTTTTAGCATCTTCTTCCATTATTGGCCAGTAGTAGCCGAGGTGAATGAGGTGTCCATATAATCACTGCCCTCATTGATGCTCTATCTTATGGGCTTCCCTCAGCACCTCATTTGCCTCATCTTTCGATAAGCACGCTAAAGGTTCCCCCTCGAAGCTTCTTCGGTACAGCTTGCCTTGGTCAAGGAAGAAGCGGAGGGCTCACCTCTTGACTCTGATTGCATCGGCTTTGTTCTCAGGTAGTGTGCCATTCCCAAGGTAGTCGATATATGGCTGCCTCCATTCTTCATTGCTTAAGAAATGGGCTTCCTCTTCCTTAGGATGGGATTGACACTTTGCACATTGCCTCTGCAACTCAATACTTTCCTTTTCCATCTCTAGCCAGTAGTACCCTTGCCTCTGTCTTCATCGGTATAGACTAATATCTCCATCTCCACAAGACTTAGCATGGATCTGCTTAAGTCTGTAAGTTATTTCTTGTCTACCGACGCAGCTTGCCAGCAGGTTGTTAGGACCGTGAAAATACAACTTTTCTCTGAGGAGCAAAAATGATGCAAGTTCTGCTGGTCTGATTGTTTGCTGGCCAGTTTTCAACTGTTGGATTATATCTGCTTTTCACCCCTCAGCATCTTGCTCTGCATGTTCTTCGGCTAGCACCGCTGGTGTTTTTTTCTCAATGACGATGGCTATACTATCATCTGGTATCTCTACCTTTGCCCTCAGTGTAGCCAAGGTATTGAGGAAACAGTTATGTGTTCGAGGCATATGTTGGATTTTGGCATCATCAAACTGAGTGAGCAACCTTTGAACTACAGTGCGATATGGGGCCAACAGGGGCTCCTTCAAGGCAAAATCACCCATCATTTACGTGACAACCAACTTGGAGTCGCCCCAGATTGTCAACTTGCGGAGGCCCTTCTTTTGGATAGCTATCAGGTTCAGTATCAACGCTTCGTATTCGGCCTCGTTGTTTGAACACTCAAACTCAAGCTTATATGATAGATTAAACTTCTCTCCTACTTGACTAGTTAGTGTTACACCAGCTCCACCTTTCCCAACTTCGGAAGCTCCATCAAACTTTAAGTCCCAATAAGTCTCAATTGCAGCTGCTGAGACATGGACCTCACCTGGTAGAGGCACCTCTGCAAGTTCATGTTTACCGGATGGGAACTGGGCCAGTAAGTCTGCAAGTGCTTGGCTCTTAATAGCCTTGGGAGTAACACAAGTGATATCATATTCTGCTAGAGCCAAGAGCCATCTTGCCATTCTCCCAGTCAGAGCGAGCTTGCTCAGCAAGTAGCGAACGGGATCACTCAGGGTCACAACCTGGATCGGGTGTGCTAAAAAGTAGTGGCACAACTTCTATGCTGTGAATATTAAGGCTAAGCAACGCCTCTCAATTGGGGTATACCACGACTCGGCACCATTGACTTTGCGACTAATGTAATAGACTGGCTTCTCAATGCTATCTATGTCTTGGACAAGTAGGGCTCCAATAAACCGCAGAGTAGAGGTCAGATACAGTAGCATGGGCTTTTCAGGCTATGGGGCAATCATTGTAAATGATGAGGTAAGTGCTTGCTTCACCATATCAAATCCCCTGTTGATGTTCTTGCAACCATTCAAACTTATGATTCCCTTTCAACAGTGTCCTAAAGGGGAAGGTTATCTCGGCAAGGGCTGGAATAAACCTCCTGAGGTATGACACTTTGCCTAGAAATTTTTTTAGAGCTTTTTGAGAATGTGGCTGGGGCATCTCCATGATTGACTTGATCTTATCCCCATCTACTTCAATCCCTCGCTGGTGTACAAGGAAGCCAAGGAACTTGCCAACGATAACTCCAAAAGCACACTTGAGAGGGTTTATCTTGAGGCAGAATTTGCGGCAACACTGAAAAACCTTTTCCAAGTCACAAAGGTGACGGTTTGCCTTAGTAGACTTGACCACCAGATCGTCCACATATACTTCCACTTCGTGGTGCAGCAGGTCATGGAACACTGCAGTCATAGCCCGTTGGTAGGTTGCCCCCGCATTTTTCAAACCGAAGGGCATCACCGTATAGAAAAAAATTCCAAAGGGCGTTCTAAAAGCTGTCTTTTTTGCATCTTCTGGTGCCATTTTGATCTGGTTATAACCACTGAACCCATTCATGAAAGAGAACATCTGATGGCCCGCAGCTGAATTAACAAGTGTATCGACATGGGGTAATGGAAACTCATCTTTCGGGCAAGCCTTATTCAGGTCACGAAAGTCTACGCAGACCCTGATCTGACCATTCTTCTTCTGCACAGGGACAATATTTGCTAGCAAAGTTAGATACTGTACAAGCTCAATGAACTTGGCCCTCTGCAACTTTTCTACCTCTACTTTAATCTTTGCTTCAAGATTAGGGTGATACTTTTGAGCGTGCTGCTTGATCGGTTTAGAGTTGGGAAAAGTGTCTAGACGATGAGTGACGAGGAATGGGTCAAGACCAGGCATCTCATCATATGTCCAAGCAAAGACATCATTGTATTGCTTTAGTAGTGTTATCAATTATGTCTTAGCTGCTGTAGCCATTGTATTACTGACAAACACCGGCTTGCTCTGCCCCGGGTGAGTCACTGAGGTTGACCTCAGCAAATTCTTCCTACTGGGGTTTAGGCCTATCTTGTATGCATTTAGGGGCGGGCTCAGGCGTTTCCACCAACCCCTCTCGAGACTCATTACTATCACATTTATTTGTCTCAGGGCTGTAGACACCCCATTTTTTGACCGTCCTCAAGACTTGGACGTCACCGTTGGAACATTCGGTGATCCTCCTTGTTGGTGTTTCGTCTTGAGTTCCCGAAAGTCTTGGCTGCGCACCTTGCCTCAGGATCTCTCGACCTGATTGTTCCGTGTTTGGCTTTGGCACCAAACACTTGTGTTTTTGCCTTGAAGGGAGGGGGATGGCTTGTTGGCCATCCCCACATTCCATCGGCCTTCCCTTAGCATCACCGGCTGTTTAGGGGTGCCACCGGCCATGGTTTCTTAAAATCAATGGCCGGTTGGCACTATATTTGGCCGGCCGGCACTTTATTTTGCCGGTGACCTCTTTTGCTGGCCGGTGTGACTCCTTTGCACCCTTGAGGCATAGTGCATGCCAGCTGGAATGCACCATCACTCCTCCCCGTGCAGTTTTTGGCTGGTGTGAGCCTTTGAACCCCCTTTTCTTCTAGAAGCTTGAACCCTTTGGCCAAGCTTCTTGGGGAAGCTTGGCCAGCTATTTTAGCTTCTCCAAGAAGCCAAGACTCCTTTGCACCTTTTGCCCCTTTCATTTAGCTTCCTTGAGAAGCTTAAGTCTTAGCCGTTTGCCTATATAAGCACTCCTCCTCTCCCTTTGTTAAAGGTTAGAGCTTTTGAACCAAAAAACCAGAGCTTTTATATCTATATATATGATATATTATCCTCTCTCTCTATATCTCCCTCTCTCTCATCCTTAGGGTGTGTTTGGAAGCCTAAAAGTGCATTTTGACCTTATTTTTGCACTAAAACACACACCATTACACCTTGCTCCGAGATTGAGAGGCATTGAAGGTTGTTTGTTGAGGTTTTGGACTGATTTTGATCAGTAGAGAGTGGCTGGATCATCTGTTCTTCAAGGCTTCTTCAAGGGTGAGACACTTGCTTTAGTTTCCCCAATCTTGCACTAGTTTTCTACCTGTCTTGCATGCTGATTTAGGCTTTGTGTTTAACATGAAAAAGTCTTGTATTTTTGTGCTTAACATCTTTCATTAAGGGTGTTTTGGCATTGGGGGTCGAACTCCTCCCCTTAGGCCTCTTTTGGCCTATTTTGGTGCCCTTTTCTTTAAGCTTTGTTTACTTTGTTGTGTTGGTCTTCTCACCACTGAAATCTAGTGGATTTTCAGTGGTGATGGAGTGATTTTGAAGTCTTGTGTAGGGGAGGGACACCCCTCTCCCCTTTGTCCTTCTTTTACCTTTGTTTTGGCTTAAAAGGGTAACATGCATGCTTGATTATTTTTGGTCCCATTTCAGAAGTTTTTTGGGTGTTTTGGGTCATATTATATCTCTGTCCAATGGTGGTTCATTGGCCCTTAGCATGCATTTTATACTTGCTTTGTAATTCTCCATCTTTCCTAGAAGTGTGCTATGTGTTTAGCCTAGCCTATCCTCTTGTTTTGACTTAACCTTGTGAAGTATTTGGCCATGTTTTGTCATGCTTAAAGTCTGTTGGCCACTGATTTTGTCATGTTTGGCATGCTTGATATAGTTGCTTTGCATTTTGGCTTGTAAGCCTTGGTTGTATGGGTCACCAACATGCTTAGCATAAGCTTGTTATCATCATTCGGCATCATTTAATATTATGTTTCAGTCCATATAATGTGATCTTACATTGTCATTTGCGGCTCATTCATTGCCTTGAAGCGTTGTAGTTTTGCGCCTTAAAGGGTGGTCATTGTGTATGCTACCATGCTTAAGCATTTGGGCTGCCATATCATGGGGCCGCGGGGACTCATTTCACATGTTAAAAACCTTTTCTTTTGTTGCTTAGTTCATGCCATGAGTGACCTTGTTAGTGGTAACAAAGTGCTCCACTCTGTGCCTTAGTCCTTGGGCCTATTGGCATGCTTGTTTGCATTGGGTGTTTGTCCACTTTTTTAGACATTTTTGGTCACTGTTTTGGGTGGGCTGAGGTCCCCCCCTTGTGGTTTGGATCCACCATCGCATGATCATGGTGCATAGGATTCATGTTACCTATGGTATCTTATTTGCATGATTGCATATTATTGGCTAAGTTGCATGTCATGTTTTAGGTCACACGTTTGAATGCATCGCATTACACCTTGCATGCCTAGCACTGTGCATTTGGCATGTTTGTTTACTTGGCCTCATGTTGCATAACTTGAATCACAAGTGCATACATGCATTACATTGTTTGGTTTGGGGTGTCAAACCAAACTTGAGGGATGAGGGGTGTTTGTACTTCGAGTGAAAAAACACACCTCAACCCTCGGTCACCGAGGCCCTTGACTTTGGCATGATAGGATCTTGGTCCTCATTTGTATGTTGCATGCATTTTTACATTGAATTGCAACCTTGGCTCCTTAGGCTATCATGCCTCAAATGCACGATTGATAGCCCGAGGGTCAAGGGCCATACTCCCTTGAGTCCGTTACATGATTGGGAGAATAGCCATGCATACACTTGCTTGAAATTCCATGCCATACACTGTCTGTCCTTGTTGCTGTCAAAAACCAGATTCTGCAGGGATTTTTGGCCGACTGGCAGTATGGAGTGCCGACCGGTCATTGGTGAATGGCCAATTACTTCATCAGCAGCCGATGGATATTTTCAATGGCCGGTGGACATTTCCTTCAGCCGATGGTGTTCCACAGTGTTCAGAGGACCTGTCCCAGAACTGTGGTAATTTTCAGAGAAGCAGGGCAATGTAAACCGAGGCGGCAGTGGTATGGTACAGACTTTCCGGGCGAGACGGGTTCGAGCATGCATCATTCGCGCATCCCGAGGCAGGGGCTGTGGCCACCTTTCTTTTTGCATTCATTCTGTTGATTAATTAGAAATTCTGTAATAATTAATGTGTTTATTATTCGGACTGTAATATTTATTTGGACCCTCCGAGTGAGGGCAATTGTGTAATAAGTGTGCGTGAGTGTGTGTATGTCTTCCAACCCCACGTCTTTCTTCCCTTTTATTTACCCGCTTATGATGGTAGACTAGGGCACATTTAAATTAGCATACCCTATGCTTAGCATGCGTGCATTCATACATTTGCCTTGCATGCACCGGGCTCGGCGCATCATTCTAACTGCATTTGTATTTCAATTCCAAATTGAATACGTGTTAGTTGTAGCATTTCACATGTCACTGTAGATTAGCCGGGCCTATCTTAGTTGCATCTTGCATGTGTTGCATTAGCCATCTTAACATGAACTAGGATCATGCATATGATTATTAACTAGTTTTTGTTTTGGCTCGGAGTACTCGGTAAGTATTTATGCTTTAGCATACCGCATGCGTGTGAGTGTTGCCATAACAGCATGATTACCATGAGGCTAGCTGCTTATGTGATATAACTACTTGAATGCCTGTGGATGGAGGTTGAATTACCTAAATTGGAAAAATGCATTAAAGCTGTGAGTTTTAAGCCCACTAGATAGTGGCAAAATCATGTTTTTTTAAAAGCCCGCTCGAAGGTGGCAAAACCCGCATTTTAGCCTACTTGCGAGTAGCAAACCATTTTTCAAAATAAACATGAAATGTTTTGTTCCAATTTAGGTGATTTGGTCTATACTTATTTGCTGTGCGCATAACATAGTAATTCTAGGCTAATAACCGGAATAAGAACACGTAACGTTTTCAAAAACGGATATCATGGTTAGTAAAGGCCGATCTTCGGATCGGGCGAGAGGGGGTGCTCATAGCTGACCTTCCCCGATCGTACCCAAGTTCCCGAGCCAAGGCAACTTTGGTGATGACGGACACGTGGCCTTTGGCACCGAGTCAGGGTTTCCTAAATTCCCCCTTAAAAAAAATATTTAGGTGGCGACTCTGTATCTGGCAAAGCAGTCCATGTTTGGCACTTCTTTTCAAAAAATCTGTTTCTCAAAATGATTTGCCGGATTTGGACTCTTTGGTTCAGATTTAGAACCACAAACAAAATCGAGTCCGAACTGTAGCGTGTAGCGAGGGCCCCCTCCCGGGCGCGTGCTACAAGGGCCTTCCTCCCAAGGTATGAAGTCTAGCCCCCAAGACCGTCATAGGTAGTAAACTGTCTTGCCGCCCTCGCACACCTTGACAATCTTAGGCGGAGGACTTGTAGATTCACTGCTCATTTTTTGTCCACTACTTTATGGAGCAACCTCTGCATCTCGAATGTTTTCCCACTTCGACAATTTTACCCTTGCAATTTTACCAGTCCTTGGAGTTTCATCCGTTGACAACTTAGTAAAGAAAACCGCATCTGAATAATGTGCCTCTTCCACTCTGAATGGTTTTTCAGACGCATTTATGGTAACTGTGCGTTTTCCTAACTTTTCCTTCACACATTAGTGATAGTTGGACGGGATAGCCCCATATCGGTGCATCCAAGCTCTGCCAAGTATCATGTGGTAATTCGTATCTACTTTAATCACATGGAATTTAGTCACAGAATGAATCTCGCCAACTGCTAAGTCCACTACGACATGGCCCTTAGTGACCTTTTTCTCACCACCAAAACCGGTTACAGCAATGGGTTGGCGAACCATTCTAGATTCCGGGATGCCAGCCTTTGCGAAGGTGTCAGCAGTAATGATGTTTATGGATGCCCCACCATCGAGGAAAGTACGCTTGAACTCCACATCATTGACATAAGCTGTGACAAAAAGAGGACAGTCATGGGGAAATGTGTATGCTCTGTCTGCCTCAGAAAAGGTAATGGCCCCATAATCTTCCTGGATGCGCCAAGGCACATATTCCTTGGCCTCAGCAACTTCAGCATGGTGCACTTCAGAGATGCTAATGAGAGCCTTTGTTGCTTCCATCCTGGCGGCTTGGCTCAGCCCCAATTGGTCAAAGAAGGTGCGAAACTTAACAAAATTTTACAAGGCTTAAGCATGAGTATCCTCTGCGAATTTCGTCTCTGCAGGTGCTATTTCAGGGAGCTGGCCAGTTGTAATTTCTTCTAACTCATCATAGTAGGATACCATGTGCACTTGATCGCGCACAGGGCCATGGTAGCTGATCATGTGTACATTCTTCCCCTTCTCCTTGTGATTAGGATAAGGGTCCTTTCGTATGTCATGATTACCAGCATCTTTGAACTTCAGCTCATTTGCGTCAACTTTCTTTTTGAAGATATTTTTTAACATCCAACAGTTCTTGGTAGGGTGTCTGGTGGTTCTGTGATAAACACAGTAATCTGGGTTTTCTTTGTCCTTCTTGGTTGGAGTAACATCAACCGGAGGTAAAGTAAGTTCACCATCGGCGACCCATTCTTTAACCAAGGCCTTAACATTCTCAACGTTGCAAGGATATGGATTCTTGTCTTCATAACTCTTCCTTTGTCGAGAGGACGAAGCCTCTGCTTGCGAGCGGCTCCCTCATGTGGAGGTTACCGTAGAAACTCTACTACTGCGGGAGTAGCGGTGGCTGTCACGAGATCTGTGTAAAGGACCAGTGGTACTGAGATTTCTGGCTGCCTCAATCAAGGCCGAAAAGGTAGGTAGATTATGGTTCACCAAAAAAATCTTGTAGTCGCGTATGGCACCCTCCACACATATGCTGACTAAGTGAGCTTCATCCATTGGTTCATGACAGTCAATCGCCTTGTCTTGGAACCACTTAACATAGTCCAGTATATCTTCGCCTTCTTTTTGGATGTCTCGCCCAAGTGTGAGGGTTGTGACTTTCTCCTGGACTTGGAAGAACTTCGTGTGGAACTTGTTTACCATCTCTTCCTAACTCTCGATCGAGTTGGGAGCCAAGTTCACATACCAACTATAAGCTCTTTCAGTAAGTGATTTGGAGAACTCCCGAAGGCACAGAGAGTGGTCACTGCCATGGACACCAAGAGTTTCAATGAACCTGACCACGTGTTCTCTGGCATTGCCTTGTTTTCCATCAAACTTAACAAACTTGGGCACTGTATACCCAGTTGGGTAGGGCATGGTCAATATCTCTTGAGAGTATGGGGGCTTCATATCTAGGTCTGGGAGAGATGACAGTTGTTTCTTGCTGCGCTCTTGCTTGAGCATAGTTTGTACATCGGCTAGAGTAACAAAGTGAGTGGGTTGGAATGGTCCAGTCTGGTACTGGGTAGCTGAATCGGCAGCTATACCATTCGCCTGAGGTACCACCAGAGGCACTTGGATCAGAGCCCGAACCTCAAAGAACAAGTTAGGCGCTAGGTTTGGGACTGCTATAGGTGGGGGTGCCTGCACTAGAGCTGGTTTAGAAGCCATGTCCATAATAGCCTCAGTGAGAGTTTGCAAAGCTGCCAGGATCTCCCTCTGCATATCCTGGAGTGATTGAACTGCCTCAACCACGACACTGTGGTCACGGTCCTCCGCATGTGCTGCTCCGTCATTGGAAGAGCCTTGCTGTCATAGGGGTTGTTCAACTTTTTCCTCTGCCATCTTTTCTAGTGAAGTATGTAAGCCACTGCGGGTATGAACCATCAACAAAGCAGCCGCCCTAGTGGAGTCGCCAGAAATGTAGGGGGCTTCAAGATTAACGGAGTGATTAGAGAGGCAAAACTATGCTAATGGTCCAATGATGGTGGGAGTGGCTTGAGAATGAACAGTAGCAACTGTATGGGAGTAGGAGAGTACGTAACTGGGTGAGGGTGAAACAAGTGGCTTAAGAAGAAGACAATGGTAGTGCCAAAATGGGCAGCATTTCTCCCGAATCCCCAAAATTCCTCTTCTGAACCTTGGGAAATAGGTCATATTTATAGGCTTTTCCTTGGTGCCAAGAGAACACCAAGTGGCCAAATGGAGAGAAGACATGTGTCCTAGGGGATCACATGGAATATTTTGTCTTGAGCCACCAGGCTGAAGGTGCCACGTGTCCCTCTGTATGTACTATGTACTATCTGTTTGCCTCCGTAACTACTTTTTTGAGCCTCGGCAAGTGTAGTTGCGACGGGAGTGCTTGGCGCTGTAACTCTCTTTTGAGCCTCAGCAAGTGCAGTTGCAACTGGAGTGTTTGCCTCTGTACTTGCCTTCTCAACTTGAACCTCAGCAAGTGCACTTGCAACAGTGAACCTTGCTGCTGCACTTGCCTTCTCAAATCTATTTGGCCAATACATGCATTCTCAGGACTCCATTAGTCTGCTATCGACTATGTTCGTGCTCTCCTCAGTGAAACCTCCACCCCTAGCCACCTAACCATAAACTCCCCAACTTCCCAGGGCGAAGGCCACAACCAAGCCTGCTATCAGCCATGCTGTACCTTAGTACTAAGCCAAAGGGGGCTTCCTTAGTCCTGCCTGTGCAACTAAGGTAGGTCCATGACCTGGGTAATGGAAAGGGAGTCCCTTATGTTCGGGCTACCCTGTTTCTATCTTCGCAGGGTTGCCACGGTAAACTGGTATTTCTGGGCCTACTATCAGCTCCAACCAGTAAGTTTTGGGGCCTGCTATCAATGCCAAGTTAATAAACTGTGGGGCTTGCTATCAGCCCTAGGCTAGTAATGCCTTGGGCCTTGCTATCGGCGCCAAGCATTAGCCGCTACTTGTAGAGGGAAGCCTCTCTCAAAGGTTGCTATCACCTTGGCTGGGTATTCCCTCTACAACTTAGTTGCTGCGGTCGTAGTTGCTGAGGTAACCATTTCTTATGGCAAGTTCAGACGGCAGAACTGACAATATTAGAGATGGCAGCGCCGACATAATGCCTCCGTAACTTGGTCACTGCAAGTACTGCCTCGGCAACTTAGTTGCTTCAGTTTTCTCCTTTCCTCAGCAACTCTAGAAGGCTGTGGTACCGACATTACTTGGAATGGTGGCGACACCGACATTACTTGAAATGGCGGCGTTGAGACGAAGTGCCTCCGCAACTTGGTCGGTGCAAGTGTTGCCTCTGCAACTTAGTTGCTTCGGCTTTCTCTTTCCCTCAGCAACTTTAAATGGCGGCGGAACTGAAGATATTAGGAATGGCGGCGCTAAGTCAAAGTGCCTCCGCAACTTGGTCGCTGTAAGTGTTGCCTCGGCAACTTAGTTACTTCGGCTTTCTTTTTCCCTCAGCAACTTCGGATGGTGGCAGAACCGAAGATATTAGGAATGGCGGTGCTGAGTCAAAGTGCCTCCGCAACTTGGCCCCTGCAACTTGGTCGCTGTAAGTGTTGCCTCGGCATCTTAGTTGCTTCAGCTTTCTCTTTCCCTCAGCAACTTCGGATGGCGGCGGAACTGAAGATATTAGGAATGGCGGCGCTGAGGCAAAGTGCATCAGCAACTTTTCCGCTGCACATGTTCCCTCCGCAACTTTACCGCCGCAGGTGTTGCCTCTGCAACTTGACTTAGGCATTTTTCTTTGTGGAGTCTGCTTGGACCCTTGGCGGGTCAGACCTGCTTCAGCCCACTGTTGGCCCACTTCCCTTAGGCTTTAGCCCATGCTCCTTTAATTATTCCTAGTCACCTAACAGAGGTGACCTCCGCACTTAGGTCCATACTTAATTTGGACTTTAATTTCTGACCCTCTACAGAGTCTGACAAGGTCATTCTGACCAAGAGTGGAGTGTAAGTGGTTAAGGGTTATATGTTGGGGGATATGTTTAAACTCAATGTAATGACTGTTAGCCTAAAGATGAATAAAGATGCATCTTCTTCTGCTTACATGCTTGAGTCTTCCAATTTGTGGCATGGTAGACTAGAACATGCAAAACTTTGAATCTTTACGTAGATTAATCAAGTTAGATCACATACCATCTTTTAAGATTAATCCAAAACACAAGTGTAAAACTTGTGTTGAAGCAAAGTTGACAAGATCTTCGTTTCATTCTTTTGAAAGAAGTTCACAACCGTTAGACTTAGTGCATAGTGATATATGTGACTTAAAGTTTATACAATCACGTGGTGGTAATAAGTACTTCATCACTTTTGTCGATGATTGCACTAAGTATTGTTATGTGTATTTGTTCAAAAGCAAAGATAAGGCTATTGACCAGTTTGTTCTTTATAAGAATGAAGTTGAGAATCAATTAGGCCTCAAGATTAAGGCTTTAAGAAGTGATCGTGGTGGCGAATATGAATCACCGTTTATTGAGATTTTTGCTCAATCTAGGATTATCCACCAAATCACGACACCTTATTCTCCTCAGTCAAATGGGACTGCTAAGCGGAAGAATAGGACGCTAAAGGAGATGATGAATGAAATGTTAATAAGTTCTAGATTGCCACAGAACATATGGGGGGAAGCAATTCTCTTTGCGAATTACATTCTGAATAAAGTGCCTTAGAAGAAGGTGGATAAGATCCCGTATGAGTTATGGAAAGACATCAAGCTTTCTTATAAATTCTTACGAATATGACGGTGTCTTGCAAAAGTGGCGGTGCCTACACCTAAGCGGGTTCGAATAGGACCAAAGTCAGTGGATTGTGTATTCATTGGATATGCACATAATAGCAGTGCATATCGATTTCTTGTGTATAGGTCTGTTATTCCAGATATACACAAGAATACTATCATGGAATCAAGAAATGCGTCTTTCTTTGAAAATGTATTTCCGCGACGTCTCCAAGAAGGGATTCAGAGTTCCATGGAAGAGGTTCAATGTGATAATGATCACATAGCTAATCAAGCAGATTATCAAGTTAATGATCAAGCTGAAGATGTAGATGAGCCAAGAAGGAGTAAGAGGGCTAGGACTGCAAAGCCTTTTGGTCCGGACTTCTTGACTTATATGTTAGAGGGAGAACCTCGAACTTTCCATGAAGTTGTGACTTCACCTGAAAGTGTTTTGTGGAAAGAAGCAATCAAAAGTGAGATTGACTCCATCTTACATAACCATACTTGGGAGTTGGTTGATCTACCCCTAGACAGTAAGGCCTTGGGGAGTAAGTGGATCTTCAAAAGAAAGATGAAAGCTGATGGGTCAATTGATAAGTATAAAGCTAGACTAGTTATCAAAGGATATAGGCAGCGCGAAGGCCTAGATTACTTTGATATGTATTCACCTGTGACAATGATTCAATCCATTCACATGGTGATTACAATAGCAACTTTACGTGGTCTGGAGATACATCAGATAGATGTAAAGACAACTTTCTTAAATGGAGATTTAGATGAAGAAATCCACATGGAGCAATCCGAGGGGTTCTCAGCTCCAGGACAAAATAAAAAAGTCTGTAAGCTTGTCAAATCATTGTATGGGTTAAAGTAAGCTCCCAAGCAATGGCATGAGAAGTTTGACAACGCTATGTTGTCAAATGGGTTCAAAATCAATGAGTGTGACAAATGCGTGTATGTCAAAGACACTGACAAAGGTTATGTCATTTTGTGTCTATACGTAGATGACATACTCATTGTTGGTAGTAATGATGAAATGATTCGAACTACGAAGAGCTTGTTAAACTCTAAGTTTAACGTGAAAGATATGGGCCTTGTAGATGTAATTTTGGTTGTAAAGATTACCAGAACATCTGATGGTATTGTACTCTAAGTTTAACGTGAAAGATATGGGCCTTGTAGATGTAATTTTGGTTGATAAGATTACCAGAACACCTGATGGTATTGTACTTTCTCAATCTCACTATGTTGAGAAGATACTTGAGAAATTTAGCAAATCAAATACAAGTGTGTCTAGGACACCAGTAGACGCGAGTCTACGTTTGACCAAGAATAATGGTGAGAGTGTTTCTCAGCTAGAATATTCTTGAGTCATTGGAAGTTTGATGTATCTGATAAGCTGTACAAGGCCAGATATAGCCTACTTTGTTAGAAGGCTTAGTAGATACATGAGTAATCCGAATGCTACTCATTAGAGCGGCATTATGTAGGTGTTAGGTTATCTACGTTACACCCAGGGTTATGGGCTGCATAATACCAGATACCCAGTGATACTAGAAGGGTATAGTGATGCTAATTGGATATCTGATATAAAAGACTCCAAATCCACTAGTGGTTATGTGTTTACCCTCGGAGGGGCAGCCGTGTCTTGGAAATCTTCCAAGTAAACGTGTATATCGAGATCAGCGACGGAATCTGAGTTTATTTGGATAAAGCAACTGAAGAAGTTGAATACCTTTGCCAGTTCATTGAGGATATTCCATATTGGTCGAGACCTGTGCCAACCATCTGTATTCATTGTGACAGCCAATCGCCGATTGGACGGGCATAGAGTAATATGTATAATGGAAAGTCTAGACATATTCGTCATAGACATAATTCCATAAGAAAACTACTTTCGAACGGTGTTGCCACTTTAGACTATGTAAATTCTTAGGACAACATTGTGGATCTGCTAACCAAAGGGTTAAATCGAGTGTTAGTAGAGAAGTTGTCAGAAGGAATGGGGTTAAGGCCTTTAGTATAAGGTGTTACTGGAATGGAAACCCAACCTAGTTGACTGGAGATTCCAAGATCTAGGTTCAATGAGACAACCTAATTGCGTATAATGGTGGTATGTCATTGAGGAGGTTAAACCTCCAGCCATTTCTTTTATCAGTGATACTTGCAAGTGTAGAGGTTAAGCTGAGCTTTTAATGACTCTAATGTGTTAAGCTGTTGAGCTGAGTATAGCAGAATACTCAAGTAGAGTCACCTATGCGAGTGTGAAGTGGGGCCACTTCTATAAGAATTGACAGGGCCTAATTCTTTAAACCACTCACAGAACCAGGCTAGTATTTCAAGTCCAAACAGGACACAGCAGTGAAAACATAACGATGGTTGGAGTAATTCCTATGTGAGGTCTATTGTCTTGGTTTACATAAACGGCAAAACAGTTCAAGACTTCGTGTTCACTAGACAGCTAGCAAATCCGATAGACTTCACTAGGAGGGATTCAAAGCCAAAAGCTACCTTTTCCGATGCTGGGGTTATTCCATTGCACGCTCTCCGAGTTTTTATTGTTAAGCGTTGTCTATTTAATGCTATTCGGTCAATTTTTATTCATGTGATGGATTGTTGGAAAAACGAATAGTTTTTTAGTAACTTTAATGCAATATTAAAGTGGGTGCCAATCCTCAATTGAGGTGGAGTTAAGTGGGTTTAGATTTTTTGCAGTGAGATCTTTACACCACAAAAAGAATGACCCAAAATCATTAAGGTTTGAATGAGAAATTGACTCATTAAGTTGGCCTCGTGAAAAAGGTGTTGGGAAAGGTTTAAAACCTCTATCCCACATTGATTGTAGATGAGAGCATTGATGGGTATTTAAAACCCATTTTTTGCATGAGGGTGCAAGCCCTTTGGGGCATCCAAATTTTCCGAAGGAAGGGAGTTATGGATGCTTCAAGGATGGACTTGGGCCAAGACTATGGTCTAAGTTGGTGTAGACACCCCATTTTTGACCGTCCTCAAGACTTGGACGTCACCGTTTGAACACTCGGTGATCATCCATGTTTGTGTTCATTTGGAGTTCCCGGAGGTCTCGGCTACGTGCCTTGCCTCAGGATCTCCGAATTCGACCGTTTAGTGTCTGGTTTTGCACCAAACACTTGCATTTTGCCTTGGAGGGGCAGGGAATGCCTTGTGAGGCATCCCCACACACCACCGGCCATGGCCAGAGGCCACCGGCTGGTTTTTGCTGCATTGCCGGTCGGCACTATTTATTGCCGGTCGGCACTGCCTTTTGCCAAAATGGCATCTTTGGCCGGCCGACTACTGTGCATCTGCTTTTGTAGATATTTTATCACAGCTGTCTTGCATTTGGCTCTCCTCCATACACGTGTATGGAGGGATGCACTCCTTGTTAGCTTACCTTGTAAGCTTTACAAGATTGGCTCCTCTATAAGAGGAGCCCTCCTCTCTTGGCTCTAGGTTAGACATTTTAGAGATAGAAAACACAGAGGACAGCTCTGGTTTTAGGGTTAGGGTTTGATACATATTCTATCTCTCTTTCCCTCTCTTGAGTGTTCTAGGTGCACTTGTTCTTACTATTGCACACAAACACCTAGTGTTTCACCTTCCTTTGGCTACTGAGGTTCTAAGGGGCTGGTTTTGGTGTTTTGGAGCTAGATTCAAGCCAAGGAGGGCTGTTGGAGCATCATTTGTGAAGGTGATCTACAAGGGTGAGAAACTTCCCTTTTATTCCCCACTTTTACATTGCTTTTCTACCTATCTTAGAGCTGTTTTTGTGCTTATTGTATAAGACAAAAAAGTTCTGTTTTTTAGCCCTCTTGATTGTTTATTAAGAGTGTTTTGTGGTTTGGGTTTGTTTGACCCCTCTTAAGCCTTGTAAGGCTCCATTTTGTGCTATTTTTGTGCAAGTTTCGAGACTTTGGTGTTTGGGCCTCTTCACCACTGAAATCTTGAGGGATTTCAGTGGCGAAGATGGTGCCTTGAAGTCTCCAAAAGGGGAGGGCCACCCTCTCTCCTTGTTGTCCTTGAAAGGGACCCTTTTTGGCCTCTTGAGGGAGTATCATGTTAGAGTGTGTATTGATCATGTCTTGGCTGTTTTCCATGCTTATTATGCCATAATATAACCTTGTTGTGTGTTGGCTTTGGTACACCATGCATACTTAGCATACCTACCATGTAATGCCTTGTTATTGCCTTAATATGCCTTAGGTTGTAAACCCTTATTCTAGCATGTTTTAGGCTTAGTCTTGTGAAACTTTTGTGCATATTTTGCCATGTTTAAGGTCTGTCCTGGGTTGTTTGGGTCAGATTTGGCATGCTTAGTATAGTCCCTTTGCATTCCGGCTTGTTAGCCTTAAGTGTGTGAATGTATAGCATGACATTTTTGCATTGATTTAGTGATTTGGAATTATCCACCATGTCATTTCAGTCCCCTTTGCATGCCTATATGCTCGCCTTGGATGCCTCTTTGAAGCTTTGGAAGCTTGCCTTGCATGCTCCATGTTTTAGCAATTATGCATGCCTTTAAATTCAAACCATCTAGATGCTATCTAGTTGGTCTTTTGGGCTTAGTTTCATGTGTTAAAACTCTGTTTTTGGTTGCCTAAGTCCTGCCCTGTGTGGTTGTACTAAGTGTAGTCCATCGCCTCTTTGGTGAGCCTTGAATGCTTGGACCATTATTGCATGTTTAGCTTGCCTTGTTGCTTGGTTTGGCACCATGTTTTAACATGATTTTCAGAGCTTATGTTGCATGCTAATTGTCCATGATATCCCTTTTCAAGTGTCCCTTAAAGTTACTTATTTAATGCCTAAGTGTTTGTTCAACTTACTTGCATGTGTGTATGTATGTTTGATTCCAATTCCTTGGTTTTTGGCCACTGTTTAAGGCCTATTTAGAGTTGCCTAAATCATGTCTAAGTCCACCTTTTCATCAGTTCGCATTGCCTCATGTTTGCTTGTATGCTTGCATAAGTGTCTTGCCATGCCATGTTGCATCCTTAGTTTGCATGCCTAGGTTGCATTGCATCTTGCATGCATGCCTTGTTCCTTGACTTGGTGATAGGAATTGGGCCTTGGTTCGTTTGTTTGGTTTGCATTTCATTTGACATGAAAGTTGCACACTTGATTCTTTGGGCCATCATGCATGGAAATGCGTGATTAGTGGTCCGAGAATCGAGACACATGCCCTTTTGAGTCACAAACATGATAGGGGACATGATTGGTGCTTACATTGCTTGAATTGTATTGCCATGCAAGTTCTGTCCTCTGCTGCTGTGAGTTGCAGGTTCTGCAAGCATTCTTTGCCGATCGGCAGTATACATTGCCGGCCGGCAGTAGATCACCAGCCGATGGATTCATTTTGTGCCGGTGACCACAATTCACTGCTGGTGGTAATTCTACTCAGCCGGTGGTGATTCCCAGTATCCAGAGAGGCATCCTTGAGGTTTTGGCAGCCTCTAGAGGAGTCAAGAAAGGAAAACAGAGGCAGCCTATGCATGGCGGTGCATTTCCGAGCAAGACCCGAGCATGCGCTGCATCTGGCTCTCCTCCCGAGGCGGTTTACTGCTTTTCCTAGTTTAAATTAGTTTGTTGACTGATTAGGCAATTTGTAATATTTAATTAGCTTGCGTAGTTAATTAATTTGTATTATTTATTCGGTCCCTTCGAGCGAGGGCAAATCTGTAATAAGTGTGGGTGCGTGTGTGTGCATGTCTTCCAATCCCCACTTCTTTCTTCCCTTTTACTTACCTGCTTATGATGGTAGATTAGGGCATGTTTAAATTAGCATACCTTATGCTGTGCATGCGTGCATTCATGCATTTGTATTGCATGCATCAGGCTCGGTACATCACGCTAACTGCATTTGTACTTCGATTCCAAATTGAATACGTGCATCAATTGATTGACTGCACTTCACATGCCATGTTTAGGTTAGCCGAGCCTACTCTGATTGCATTTTTGCATGCGATGCATTAGCCATTTTTAACATGAACTAGGACATGCATGTTTGCTAACTAGTTTATTGTTTTGGCACGGAGTACGATGTAAGTATTTTTGCTTTAGCATATTGCATGCGTGCGAATGTTACCATAATAACATGATTACCATGTGGCTAGATGCTTATGTGAGATAAACTGTTTGAATGCCTGTTGGTGAAGGTTGGACTGCCTGAGTTGGAAAAACTCGTTGAAATCTGTATTTTAGCCTACTTGCGAGTAGCAAATTCTAAAGTAGTTTTCAAAACAAACGGATATGCAATGCTTGTTTCCAAATTAGGCAATCTAGTCTATACTTGTTTGCTGCGCGCATAACATAGTAACTCTAGGCTAATAACCGGAATAAGAACACATAACGTTTTCAAAATCAGATATCATGGTTAGTAGAGGCCGGTCTTCGGACCGGGCAAAAGGGGGTGCTCATAGCTGACCTTCCCCGATCGTACCCAAGCTCCTGAGCCGAGGCAACTTTGGCAACGACGGACACGTGGCCTTCGGCACCGAGTCAGGGTTTCCTAAATTTCTCCATTAAAAAATATTTAGGTGGCGACTCTATATCTGGCAAAGCAGTTCATGTTTGGCACTTCTTTCAAAAATCTGTTTTTCTCGAAACGATTTGCCGGATTTGGACTCTTTGGTTCAAGATTAAGAACCGTGACGATTTGAGAGTCCGAGCTGTAGTCACCCCAAATGAACGGAACGGGACTCACCCTCCCGGGGCGTTCGGGGACATCTACAGTTTCTGGCGACTCTGCTGGGGAAGTTAGAGAGCTTGACTCGAACTCGTGATATCCTATTTTGATTTCATTTATGTGTCTCTTTGCATTCCATGTGCATTGGTGCGCCTAGGACACAGTGTTTGCCATCTGCCATTCCTGAACGGTTTGCTGGAGGCTTATCTTGTCAAGGCATGACCATAAGGCTGACCGGTTATGGGCTCTGACAGCATGGGAACACAAACCCCGGTTTTACCGGGGCACCCTTTTTGACCATTCGACCTAGTACATATTCGGATCCATAGTGACCATTCCAAGATAGGACAGGTTGCTTACCCGTTTATAGGTTGTTTGAAAACTGCTACGTGCATAGTGGAACCCAAGCTCCTGACAAAATAGGACAGGGAAACCCTACCCCAATATAGGGGTGTTTTGGCTCTCTTTACTTGCTATGTGCTTTTAGAGTGTATCTCTACAGGAACGTACATACCAGTTTGTAAGTTTGAGTATCGGGCCCAAGGGCATCAGTATTAGTTTATGAGAATCAGTTATCTGCGGGTATCAGGTTCAGTTTTGGGGACAGTGATTCTGGGGAACAATGATCAGTAGTGGAGTACAGTTGTTCGGCTACACCTGTGTTTGATCCGTTTGGGCTGAAATGCTGCTTGTTTTCCCTTTCAGTTCAGAGAGTTCAGAGGATTGGTACAGAAAAGCTAGTGTTCCCCTTTGATTAAGGCAGGACTTATGGCGACACAGAATTCAGAAGAGATCGTGGTTATAACAGCTGCATTAGATCAAGGGATCACCCTGCAAAGTGAGGCCAACATTGATATGTCACATCCACCCAGGTCGCCTGTTACGCACCCGGTTTGGGCCCCCCCAGCTATATCAGGCTCGCGAGCCTACTACATTTGAACTGATGGGGATGATAGGTGATCTCCAGAGGTCTGTGGCGGATCTCGCCTACGGAATGTCAGCTTCACCTCCAGCCGCACCATATGCTGGGAGTTTTGTACCCCAGGAGCCCCCGTTGTTGGGGCGAATTGTGATCAAACTTAGCCAACCGGAGATGGCCTCCAGCTATGGCAATGACATGCCGACATTGACCCAAACCCTCGATCAGGCTGAGGCCAGAGGAAAAGACAAAATGAAGGCAGATGCCGATCCTATTGAACAACTGCTGCGGGCAGTCGAGGCTTTGAAAGCCGGGGGGATGAATAAGCAACAGATATCTGCAGTTGTGGCAAAAACTACGGAGGATGTTTTCCCCACTCCACCTGAGGATAGTTCAAGTCAGTCGGAAAATCGGGATGGGCCCCGTCATGCCAGAACAGTTCCTCCTATTCCCGCCCCTGCACCTGGGAAAGATCAGAAAGCTAAGGTGGCGCCTGCCGACCCTTTCGCTTGTGCGGCTAGTAAGAGCGCTCAGACTCCAAAGTACCTACCCCGGGGGCGCTGGACCTTTCATGCTCTCTACATGCCTCTGTCCAAGGCACTTCAGATCCTTGCTGAGAAGGGGCACCTTAAACTCTTGGAGCCTCGTCCTCTCCCGAAGAATCTCCCTGCTACGCATGATGCTGCTCAGTACTGCGCGTACCACCAGCAGACAGGCCATGCAACTGACAATTGTTTCTGCCTTCGTCATGAGGTGCAAGATTTGATTGACAACGAGGTTATCCTCCTGCCCACCTCAGCCAAGTCCGTGACCACCCAGTTATTGGATTTTGAGGACACAGATACTGCAAGTATGTAAAGTGAACCACCTGCGGGCGGCATTCGGTATATTTTGGATTTGGCGTCTGGCACGCATTTTTGAGCATCGGTGAAACTGAGTTTTGTAAATTCTGGCTTGGGTATCGAGTCAATCTTTTGTTTTGAGTCTGTCTCTTTGTCTTGAGTCAGTCTTTTGCTTAAGGGTCTGTCTTGTTGTAGCGAGTCAGTCCCCTTTGTATAGAATACCAGGTGATTCTGGGGTTGTTGTCCCGAACACCGTTTTGTCTTGTAATTACCTGTTTTTGTTTCTAGTCTGTTTCTGCCGAGGGGCCAGTTACACCAACAAATTTGAATGAAACAACTGTTGCTATCTCACTTTCGTGCTTGCTTTCAGTATAAGTGCCAGAGAATTTGGATGGACTGACAGTACATCTCGCCTACTCTCCTACGCGCCAAACTCATTGCATTAGCCTAAGTTTTTCAAAAAACCTTTTGAACACTGCGGTGATAAAAACGAAGAGGAAGGAATTCCTCTGGTTTTGCAAAATTTTGATCATTTTGAGAGAAAGAGAGGCATGCTAAGCCCTTAATGAATGGAATCATGCTTGTCAGCGTGAGTACTGAGAAGGACCCTGGCTTGATCCAGATTGGTTCCACACTATCTTCGGCACGAGCGATTCGTCGCTTTCTTAAAAACTTTCAAAAACAAATGTTTTACACGGCCCTGTGAAGACCTGTGTGGAACCGCTCTTGAGATTGTGCAGCCTAGGATCGCTCTCTGCCTCAAGATTCAACTCGTCCGTTTCGAACCTTGAACCCGTTCAGCAAGTTCAACGGTCAAACGTCATGCAAGGACTGTTTGGCCAGATCAGAAGCAACCCTCGAGCAGGAGGCACCAAAGCCGAATCAGAAGGATTAGATCTCACCAAAAGAAGCTCATGGAGCAACCATGATGGATTCTTCTGCAAATCATTGCAACGGCCGTTCTCCTAGACACAGAGAGGCTTCAACTTCAAAAACCATTTGGCATGGACTTGTTACACTTTTACCCTTTGAGAGGCTCGCTGGGCCGAAAACCCGAAAGGGCGACCCAGGCAAAAGTTAGAGCAAGAAAAAAGAAAAGAAAAGAAAAGAAAAGAAAAGAAAAGAAAAGAAGAAAAAAATGCGAAAAAGAAAAGAAAAAGAAATGAACAAAAGAAAGTGAAAAGAAGCTCGCAAGGTCGAAAACCCGCATCGGGCACCTTGGCAAAAATTAGAGCCTGAGAAAGTGAAGGTTAAAATACCAGAGTGTACCTTAACCGGAACTACATAAGGCTTGATTCCCATGTTTGGGATACGTAGGCAACTTCATCCTGAAGTCTAGCCCCCAACGCTTTCATAGCGTCTCGGTCCATGCAATGGTTTCGATTTCATCCCAAAGTCCAATCGCCAACACCCTCCAAGGTGACTTTGTCCATATATTTGTTGTGACCGTCTTTGTCATCTCGGTGTCCAAGAGTTCAACCACCACCAATGAAGACTATCTGCGGACTGCTGCGGCACCATCCAAATAAGGGGCAACTTTCCGTTGTCACGAGTCGTTGTGAGCCGCCATTCAAACCAGGGGCAACTTTCCGTTGCCATCCACCCCCTTTAAGCCAGGGGCAATTTTCCATTGCCTCCGATCCGAGGTTGCGCATATCAAAGGGTAAGTTCCATGCTCGTTGAGCATCAGCCGTTTGCAAAAATAGTTTTTGAAAATTTTTACTGAGGTTGACTATTTTCTCGAAAACTATTTCGTTTTCCAAAATTGGACCACTTTCTTGGACCCAAAAAGGAAAATTTTCAGTGCTTACAGCCTGACTTGCATGGTTTTCAAATCAAAAATCGAACAAGTATGTTAATCCGACTCTCATTTTGATCAAAACTGTTTTAGTAGAAAACAAAAAAAATGGTCAAAGTAATGAACTAAGGGCACAGTTGAGCCAGGAGTCCTGTCTCCCCCCCCCCGGTCGTCAACATACTTGCCAGAAGGGCACTCTACCCACCGGAAGAAATAGCTGTGAGCTAACGGCGTCGGGCATGAACCCGCAACTTCCTATTCATTCATTAATCACCTTGAGGAGGGACGGAAAATGAGAGAATAAAGAATAGAGAGGTGTAAGTTGAGAGAAAAAGCTAGCCAAAGGGTTTTGAGAGAAAAACCGAGCCTGAGGGCCGAGTGATGTGAGAATCACAGGTCAGAAAGGGTGGGAAACAATACCCAGAGAAACTGGCTCCTTGTGATCTGAGGTCCCCCGTATCCGTTTAACGCGTCTGTGTGTCGTGTCTCTTGTGTTGTTTACTACAACCTTTGTTCTAGGTTTCTCTCAAGCGTGTCTCGTTGTGTTTTAGGTCGTGTACCGTTTTGTTTGAGTCCTCCCCGCTGTGTTCAGTTGTAGGCTCGTTGCCCCGGTTTGAAAAACCCTTATTTAATTACAAAAATCGTTTATGCTCAGAATGTTGTGCCATTCTCTATATTCGATTGTGTTTCAACTCCAGCTGGTTTCACCTCCGTAGTCTGTCTTGTCAGATTGGGCTGTTTGTTCGGGATTTGCTATGTGCAGAATGAACCGAATGCTGTGTTATGGGCTGTATGCAGATTAATCCCCAACAGAGTGAGGGCTGTGTGTCCAGAATCAGACAGTGGGTTGCTTGGGTTATTTTGCTATTGGCTGTTTAGTTATCTGATTATTACAGTGCAAGTGTTCAATTTTCAGACAACCAATCAATTTCATTTACATTGAGGTGTAATATGGTGTGATGCGATGCAAAGTATGAAATGTAAAGATATACGGATGTAAACACTTTTTCAGATAAAAAGCCTGTTTCATTTCATCATCTTTTCAAATACACAAGTTTTGGAAACAAAAACCTGCCTGCGGCAGTACAAAGCATCCTGACTACCAAAAAAAGGGAAAAGTACAAGAAAGAAGAAAAATAACAAAAATCTGTATCCATGTCAAGCGGCTCCGAGGGCAATCAGTCTGTCCTAGTCCTCTTCCTGGACGAAGGTCCAGGAGCATCATCAGCATCGTCATCAAAGCCCGAGCTAGCGCTGCCTCCGGTCTCCTCCTCCGATGACTCCGCCTCCGACTCTACCTCCGCCTCTGACTCCTCGTCATCATCATCATCAGGGACTAGAGCTCGCGAACTACTCCCGATATGAGTGCGCCCCGCCTTGGTGCGGGGGAATGCTCTGCCCTCCTCATCTCTCCCTCGGGCGGGGACGGAAGGTCCAGCTGGAATACCTCCTACAGCGGGAATCTAGAAGGGAGGCTGAAAAAGTGCATAAAAGGCAAATGCATTAGTATACTGTGAGCAGTTCATCAGTGCAGAATGCAGTGTATGAGTACAGTGTGAGAATACTGTGGGCAGTTTATCAGTGCAGAATGCAGTACACAGTGTGAGAATGCCGTGAGCAGTTTATCAGTGCAGAATGCAGTATACAATGTATGAATGCCGTGAGTAGTTTATCAGTGCAGAGTACAGTGCAGAATGCAGTGTATGCAATGTATCAGATGCTGTGAGATCAGTGTATCAGGTGTTGTGCCGTGCATCAGATTACGTGAATCAGCTTGTGAGTGATTTGAGGCCGTGATCAGAAGAACATACCGGAATGCTGTAGAGGGCCAGGAGATCAAAGGTCCGCTGTAGCATCCCCATCATGGAGGCATTCATCTCCAATGACTGCCGGGTATACTCAGAAGAAGCCTGCAAAAGTATCAGATGCATCAATATTCTGTGGAATATCAAATAAACTGAAATGAAATGACTGTACAAAAATGCAGTAATACATACCGGAGGCAAGTCGGGGACACCGACAAACTCGTGATCAGCCAGCGGAGGGGCGAAGGGGATCTGATAGGTCGCCTCACCCTGCCCTCGAAAAGTCAATGAAGTGGGCAGAACAGGCCAACCGATCCCCCGTCCTCCCTGAACTCCGCCCTTGCCACGGACTCGAGCCCTCCTCGATGCTCCTGCTCCCGCTCCCGCTCCTGCCCTAACTGCTGGCGCCACGGGCCTGGCTCCCTCAGCTCGACAGCCGCCGCTCAGAGACCTCATAATGTACGTCTGCACGTACTCTCTGTAGTCGCTGATGCCTCTGAAGTGGGTCGCCTCCCAGCCGATAGTATAATCGGCCATCTACTCGGTAGTGAGCCTCTCGGTCTCCCTCATATCCTCAGGGGGGTGAACCGGGACTATCTGCTCCAGTAACCCTAGGGTCTGGCATAGGAAACGCTCACCCAGGTACCAAGCCCGACAGACCGGGCCCTCCAGTAAGATCCGAAAACGCGAGGTCTCCTCAGCACTGGCAAATCGGTCCCGAATCGTCGCCGGCAATGGAGCCCAAGGCTGCCAAGTGATCTGAAAGTGACATACAGTTTGTTATCTATCGCTATTGAAGTATGCAGTGAAAAGAAAAGCTTAGATAAATTCTGAAATAAAACATACCTCGGCAGGGGTGATGGTGTCGAAGAAGCGGCGGAAGAAGCTAAATGTCTCTCGCGGCCTCCGGGTGCATCTCCCGTCAAAGCGACGCGAAAAAGGGACGACCAGAGGAGTCTCCGTCGCCGGCACGGGAGCGAGCCTAGGAAAGTAGGCATAAACCCACAACTGCAAGGTAAATACCAGTGCATTTATCAGATAAAGCAGAATATAGAGTAAAAGCAGAAATAGCAGAGCCATGTGTTGTGCAGTGTATTGTGTAGTGTGAGCAGTGTACAGTCGGTGTAAAGCAGAGTATGTGTGTGCCGTGTGTACAGTATACAGCAAGTATAAAGCAGACTACAGTGTGTGCAGTGTACAGAGTACAGAAAATATAGGACAGAAATGAAAGGCAGAAAAAGAAATGTACCTCCCAAACACGCCAATAGCCCCTGAGCAACTGTCCGCTGCCGCGGGAAGCTGAGCTCATATATCCGTAGAGAGTGGCCAGAGCGGCGCCACCCCAGTCGTAATGCAAGATGTCTCTGACGTCCACCAGTGCGCTGAGCAGGCAGAGAGGCACGGTGTTCGCCCGGTCGGCGAAAATGGTCGTCCCAAACAAGAACATGGGGAAGCCGCGTGCGTATCTCTCCACGGCCTTCGGGGTCATCGGGGCTGCATCAACAAGGGTGGGCTGGACCCTGAATTGCACCTCGAACCAGGAATATCGGACATAGCCAGGACGCGCGAGAGGTGGCACCTCACTGAGCAGATAGATTTGAGCGGCAGTCCACTCGTCCATGTCAGCATCAAAGGGGATCGGATCACCCCCTACCCCGATGCCTGTGAGCATCGAGAAATCATAGGGAGTCATCGTCATGTCTCCCGTCGCAGACAAATGGAACGAGTCGGTGGTGTTCCACCACCTCTCCACTAGAGCGGCGAGCAAGGGCCTGCAGGTCGTGAGTCTGGATAGTCCCCTACAGAAAGCGCCGAAGCCCGCCTGGTCCACGATGCGACGAACAGCGTCGGGAAGCTCGGCATACCAATCCCGAGCGCCAGTATTCCCATACCCGCGGATGGTATGGGAATCCCCCTATAAACAAAAAAAGCAACAATTGCAAGGCAACATTCAAAATGCAGTTCTAAGAAGCATATAGGTATGTAGCAGGTGTGCATATTTTCCGATTCAAGCAAATGCCGGGTGTCGGTGTGCTTACAGTGAACTACAACGTGTGATGCGTCACCGTGTTCGGGTGGTTCAGAGCAAATGTAGCATGTGTGCAAGTTTGACAGATTTAAGCAAATACCGGGTGCCGGTGTGCTTACAGTGAACTACAACGTGTGATGCGTCAGCATGTTCGGGTGGTTCAGAGCAGATGTAGCATGTGTGCAAATTTGACAAATTTAAGCAAATGCCGGGTGCCGGTGTGCTTACAGTGAACTACAACGTGTGATGCGTCAGCGTGTTCGGGTGGTTCAGTACAGTATAGCATGTGTGCGTATTTTCAGACTCAAGTAAATATTGGGTATGCAGTGAAATACAGTGAGCGCCGTGTGTTCGGGTGATTCAGGGCTAGTGCAGTGTGTGTGCATGTGTCAGTCTCAAGCAGATATCAGTTGTACGAATGTTTACAGCCAACTACAGTATACAGGGTATCTAAGCTAAAGCAGTTAAAGAGCACGAATAGCTACGACAGCTTTGTGTCCTACATTGCAGAAAGTAAAGCAAAGAAAAGAGAGTTACCTCGGAAGCGCCAAAGGACAGGTGGCAGGTAGGCTCATGCAGTAATAGCTCGGGTGGCACGTGCCTCTCAAAGCTCCAAAACTGGCGAAGTCCATCAGGGGGCAGAACATGAATCGCCGGCCGGTAGGTCGCCGGGTCGAACGGGCGCTCGCTCAAAGGTAGGAGCTCGACCCCGGGATCCATCTCGTGATCCGGGGGAGTCCGCCGCGTGGAATGTCGTCTGCCATGTCAAGAATGATGAGTAAATAGCCGGAGGAAGGAAAACCGGGCTAGAATATGGAAAGTCAACCGAAAAGTCAACCCCCGAGAAGGTCGAAAATGGCCGAAAAAGTCGAGATGTGAAAAGGGTACGGAAATCAAGAGGAAAGCGAGGGGAACAAACCCCAAAAAGGTGGGAACGGCAAAAGAGGCACCGAAACAAAGATTTGTTCGGTTGAAAATGTCCGAAACGCGAAGAAAATCGCGAATCCGACGACGAAACGGGCGTAGAACGCGAAGAAACGGAGAAAAGAGGAGAGGAAAATACTCTAGAGAGAGAGGGTGTGGAATTTCGGCGGAGGAGGAAGTGAGAAATAGGGTTTAGAAACCCTATTTTAAAACACCCATGGTGAAATGTCGAATCTGCCCCGACTCAGGAACTTTTTGCCGGTCGGCAACTTTTTTTGCCGGCCGGCAGAATATTGTGCCGATGAAATTATTTTGTAGCCGGTGGATAGCCGGTGGCTTCCCCTCCCGGCCGGTGGTGTTCCCACAACCTTGTTTAGGCCATATGAGTAGTTTTTGGTCTTCATAGCTCAAGAAAGTGCAAGAAAGTGTATCTCCGACGCTCAACCGGCCTCCGTTTTGACCTCGGACCGCGTCTTCTGTGCGTAGCACTCCAACTCATACAATGTTGTATCCTTTGGTATCCTTTTTGCCTTTTACAAGATCCAAAAGTTACCCCGTGTGCGTTGCACGCGTTCATCGCACTATTTCGGTGCATTACATCGTGCTATCATGCGCCTCACAGTTGCATTGTTATGCACATACTACATGCGTTGTAACACGCACCCCTTGCATTGTCATGCACATCTCTCATGCATTGTCATTGCATTTTTATTACAAGCATTGTCATGTATTTCAATACATACGTCGCCTCGCGCATCGTTCGTATTGTCATGCATTCCGAAACACGTGCGTTGTTATGCATTTAAGTCTGTTCGCATCATTTTACATTCCGTATGGCATGCGTGTCACACTTGCATCATTTTGCATTTCCCTGAGGCATGCGTGTCTCATTTACATTTTACATTCCGTACGGCATGCATGCGTGTCACACTCGTATCGTTTTCCATTCCTATGAGGCATGCGTGTCACGTTTGTATTATTTTGCAGGCATGCGTGTCTCATTTGTATTATTTTGCATCTTATGAGGCATGCGTGTCACACTTGCATCATGCCTCATTTTCATTGGCACGTGTGCCTCATTTGCATCGGCACGTGTGCCTCATTCTCGTTGGCACGTGTGCCTAATTTCCATCGGCACGTGTGCCTCATTTCCATCGGCACGTGTGCCTCATTTTCATTGGCACGTGTGCCTTATTCCCATCGGCACGTGTGCCTCATTTGCATCGGCACGTGTGCCTCATTCTCATCGGCACGTGTGCCTCATTTGTATCGGCACGTGTGCCTCATTTGCATCGGCACGTGTGCCTCATTTGCATCGGCACGTGTGCCTCATTCTCGTGGGCACGTGTGCCTCATTCTCATCGGCACGTGTGCCTCATTTGCATCGGCACGTGTGCCTTATTCTCATCGGCACGTGTGCCTCGTTCGGCACGTGTGCCTCGTTCGGCACGTGTGCCTCGTTCTCATCGGCACGTGTGCCTCGTTCGCATCGGCACGTGTGCCTCGTTCCCATCGGCACGTGTGCCTCGTTCCCATCGGCACGTGTGCCTCGTTTGCATCGGCACGTGTGCCTCATTTTCATCGGCACGTGTGCCTCATTTGCATTAGCATGTGTGCCTCATTTGCATCAGCACGTGTGCCTCATTTGCATTAGCATGTGTGCCTCATTTGCATCGGCACGTGTGCCTCATTTGCATTAGCATGTGTGCCTCATTTGCATTGTCTTACATTCCTCGCGACCTGCGTTGTCTTGCATCCATTTTGCATTGTTATGCATGTTGCTAACAATATTGTACCTGTTAAGTTTGTTTTCTTTGCAGGCACGATATTGTATGTACGGTTCATTTAAGGCTGGTGCAACCAGACGAGCCACACAGGTATTGTATCCTCCGAGTGCGAAGTATCGAGAATTGCATAATTCTCTTACATCCTTTCTGTATTGTAGTGTAGTTTGGTGTATGCTAGCTCAAAGTTGTCGCATGTATGCTTCATTACAGCTTTCTTTGCATGATCATAAGTTATGCTCGGCTTCGTGCATTGTCTTGCCTTTTGCCCCTGCCTTCGGGCGCATACCTTGTTTGTCTTGCATGTTTGTCTAAGTCTTCGGCCTTGTCAAAAATGGGTCGTCTCTGGGCTTTGACATTCACTTCCGTCATTGTTATGACTTTCGAGTTCTGTCAAAGAGGGGCAACTGTAGACACCCCATTTTTGACCGTCCTCAAGACTTGGACGTCACCGTTTGAACACTCGGTGATCATCCATGTTTGTGTTTGTTTGGAGTTCCCGGAGGTCTCGGCTACGTGCCTTGCCTCAGGATTTTCGAATTCGACCGTTTAGTGTCTGGTTTTGCACCAAACACTTGCATTTTACCTTGGAGGGGGCAGGGAATGCCTTATGAGGCATCCCCACACACCACCGGCCATGGCCAGAGGCCACCGGCTGGTTTTTGATGCCACCGGCAATGCATATTGCCGGTCGACACTATTTATTGCCGGTCGACACTCCCTTTTGCCAAAATGGCATCTTTGGCCGGCCGACTACTGTGCATCTGCTTTTGCAGATATTTTATCACAGCTGTCTTGCATTTGGCTCTCTTTATGGAGGGATGCACTCCTTGTTAGCTTACCTTGTAAGCTTTACAAGATTGGCTCCTCTATAAGAGGAGCCCTTCTCTCTTGGCTCTAGGTTAGACATTTTAGAGATAGAAAACACAGAGGAGAGCTCTGGTTTTAGGGTTAGGGTTTGATACATATTCTATCTCTCTTTCCCTCTCTTGAGTGTTCTAGGTGCACTTGTTCTTACTATTGCACACAAACACCTAGTGTTTCACCTTCCTTTGGCTACTGAGGTTCTAAGGGGCTGGTTTTGGTGTTTTGGAGCTGGATTCAAGCCAAGGAGGGCTGTTGGAGCATCATTTGTGAAGGTGATCTACAAGGGTGAGAAACTTTCCTTTTATTCCCCACTTTTGCATTGCTTTTCTACCTATCTTAGAGCTGTTTTCGTGCTTATTGTATAAGACAAAAAAGTTTTGTTTTTTAGCCCTCTTGATTGTTTATTAAGAGTGTTTTGTGGTTTGGGTTTGTTTGACCCCTCTTAAGCCTTGTAAGGCTCCTTTTTGTGCTATTTTTGTGCAAGTTTTGAGACTTTGGTGTTTGGGCCTCTTCACCATTGAAATCTTGAGGGATTTCAGTGGCGAAGATGGTGCCTTGAAGTCTCCAAAAGGGGAGGGCCACCCCCTCTCCTTGTTGTCCTTGAAAGGGACCCTTTTTGGCCTCTTGAGGGAGCATCATGTTAGAGTGTGTATTGATCATGTCTTGGCTATTTTCCATGCTTATTATGCCATAATATAACCTTGTTGTGTGTTGGTTTTGGTACACCATGCATACTTAGCATACCTACCATGTAATGCCTTGTTATTGCCTTAATATGCCTTAGGTTGTAAACCCTTATTCTAGCATGTTTTAGGCTTAGTCTTGTGAAATTTTTGTGCATATTTTGCCATGTTTAAGGTCTGTCCTAGGTTGTTTGGGTCGGATTTGGCATGCTTAGTATAGTCCCTTTGCATTCCGGCTTGTTGGCCTTAAGTGTGTGAATGTATAGCATGACATTTTTGCATTGATTTAGTGATTTGGAATTATCCACCATGTCATTTCAGTCCCCTTTGCATGCCTATATGCTTGCCTTGGATGCCTCTTTAAAGCTTTGGAAGCTTACCTTGCATGCTCCATGTTTTAGCATTTATGCATGCCTTTAAATTCAAACCATCTAGATGCTATCTAGTTGGTCTTTTGGGCTTAGTTTCATGTGTTAAAACTCTGTTTTTGGTTGCCTAAGTCCTGCCATGTGTGGTTGTACTAAGTGTAGTCCATCGCCTCTTTGGTGAGCCTTGAATGCTTGGACCATTATTCCATGTTTAGCTTGCCTTGTTGCTTGGTTTGGCACCATGTTTTAACATGATTTTCAGAGCTTATGTTGCATGCTAATTGTCCATGATATCCCTTTTCAAGTGTCCCTTAGAGTTACTTATTTAATGCCTAAGTGTTGGTTCAACTTACTTGCATGTGTGTATGTATGTTTGATTCCAATTCCTTGGTTTTTGGCCACTGTTTTAGGTCTATTTAGAGTTGCCTAAATCATGTCTAAGTCCACATTTTCATCAGTTCGCATTGCCTCATGTTTGCTTGTATGCTTGCATAAGTGTCTTGCCGTGCCATGTTGTATCCTTAGTTTACATGCCTAGGTTGCATTGCATCTTGCATGCATGCCTTGTTTCTTGACTTGGTGATAGGAATTGGGCCTTGGTTCGTTTGTTTGGTTTGCATTTCATTTGGCATGAAAGTTGCACACTTGATTCTTTGGGCCATCATGCATGGAAATGCGTGATTGGTGGTCCGAGAATCGAGACACATGCCCTTTTGAGTCACAAACATGATAGGGGACATGATTGGTGCATACATTGCTTAAATTTTATTGCCATGCAAGTTCTGTCCTTTGCTGCTGTGAGTTGCAGGTTCTGCAGGCATTCTTTGCCGACCGGCAGTATACATTGCCGACCGGCAGTAGATCACCTGCCGATGGATTCATTTTGTGCCGGTGACCACAATTCACTGCCGGTGGTAATTCTACTCAGCCGGTGGTGATTCCCAGTATCCAGAGAGGCATCCCTGAGGTTTTGGCAGCCTCCAGAGGAGTCAAGAAAGGAAAACAGAGGCAGCCTATGCATGGCGGTGCATTTCTGAGCAAGACCCGAGCATGCGCTGCATCTGGCTCTCCTCCCGAGGCGGTTTACTGCTTTTCCTAGTTTAAATTAGTTTGTTGACTGATTAGGCAATTTGTAATATTTAATTAGCTTGTGTAGTTAATTAATTTGTATTATTTATTCGGTCCCTCCGAGCGAGGGCAAATCTGTAATAAGTGTGGGTGCGTGTGTGTGCATGTCTTCCAATCCCCACTTCTTTCTTCCCTTTTACTTACCTTTTTATGATGGTATATTAGGGCATGTTTAAATTAGCATACCTTATGCTGTGCATGCGTGCATTCATGCATTTGTATTGCATGCATCAGGCTCGGTACATCACGCTAACTGCATTTGTACTTCGATTCCAAATTGAATATGTGCATCAATTGATTGCCTGCACTTCACATGCCATGTTTAGGTTAGCCGAGCCTACTCTGATTGCATTTTTGCATGCGATGCATTAGCCATTTTTAACATGAACTAGGACATGCATGTTTTCTAACTAGTTTATTGTTTTGGCACGGAGTACGATGTAAGTATTTTTGCTTTAGCATATTGCATGTGTGCGAATGTTACCATAATAGCATGATTACCTTGTGGCTAGATGCTTATGTGAGATAAACTGTTTGAATGCCTGTGGATGAAGGTTGGACTGCCTGAGTTGGAAAAACTCATTGAAATCCATATTTTAGCCTACTTGCGAGTAGCAAATTCTAAAGTATTTTTCAAAACAAACGGATATGCAATGCTTGTTTCCAAATTAGGCAATCTAGTCTATACTTGTTTGCTGCGCGCATGACATAGTAACTGTAGGCTAATAACCGGAATAAGAACACATAACGTTTTCAAAATCAGATATCATGGTTAGTAGAGGCCGGTCTTCGGACCGGGCGAAAGGGGGTGCTGATAGTTGACCTTCCCCGATCGTACCCAAGCTCCCGAGCCGAGGCAACTTTGGCAACGACGGACACGTGGCCTTCGACACCGAGTCAGGGTTTCCTAAATTTCCCCATTAAAAAATATTTAGGTGGCGACTCTGTATCTAGCAAAGCAGTCCATGTTTGGCACTTCTTTCAAAAATCTATTTTTCTCGAAACGATTTGCCGGATTTGGACTCTTTGGTTCAAGATTAAGAACCGTGACGATTTGAGAGTCCGAGCTGTAGTCACCCCAAATGAACGGAACGGGACTCACCCTCCCGGGGCGTTCGGGGACGTCTACAGTTGGTTATGCCAAAATTGCCACACGCGCACGCATATGTGCGCCGCCCGCCTGTACGCCCAGGCCGGGTCTGGGTTTGTGGTCTGTGATCTGTGATCCATGATCCGTGGGTCGTTGATTATGGATCTTGGACCTTGGGACTTGGGCTTGGGCTTGCTAGAATGGATTGAGTGTGGGGGTTGGGCTTGGCCCACCCATCTTAATCTTTTTGGGCCAAGTCAGATACGTGGGCTGTAGAAAAACCTAGTCTCCTCTATTGATGATGGAATTAAACCCATTAGTTTTGCAGAATTAATTCAAGATTAATGCAGAATTAATTCCTGCATTTGTTGCAGGGGAGTCTCTTTCTCTCTCTCTCTCTCTATGTGCATAAAATGAGGCCTTCTCCTTCAACTTTCTACACCAGAAAATTGTTGTTATTCCAATCTTCAAAAGTTTTCCAATTTTATTGTTTTCTTCATGTGAGAGAGTGATGCAAAGTTTTGTTCGCCAAAGCTATTCAGTCGATGCATTGTGTAGCTGGTCCAACCGTCGTATCTTGGGAGACAGGCGTCGAACAACCTCAAGCACCCAACCGGTGAGGCGGCGAATCTGTTTTAAGGATACTGTCAAGTGCTGGATTCGGTTTGCTTTCTTTTGCAATTTTATTTTATGAATTTATGTTCTATCTATGTATAATTTGCAGCATGAAATTCAGATTGTAAAAGAAAACAAACCAAAGCCTGCACTTGACAATGTCCTTAAAACAGATTTGTCACCTCTGCGGTTGGGTGCTTGAAGTTGTTTGACGTCTGTCTCCTAAGATACGACAATTGGGCTAGCTATGCAATGCATCGACTGAATAGCTTCGATGAACAGAACTTTGCAGCACTCTCTCACAGGAAGAAAATAATAAAACTGGAAAACTTTTGAAGATTGGAATAACAGCAATTTCTGGTGTAGAAAGTTGAAGGAGAAGGCCTCATTTTATACACATAGAGGGAGAGAGAAAGAGGCTCCCATGCAACAAATGCAGGAATTAATCCTGCATTAATCTTGAAATAATTCTACAAAACTGATGGGTTTAATTCCATCATCAATAGAGATGACTAGATTTTCTTACAGCCCACACATTTGACTTGGCCTAAAAAGATTAAGATGGGTCGACCAAACCCAACCCCCACACTCAATCCATTCCAACAGGCCCAGGCCCAAGCCCAAGCCCAAGCCCAAGCCCAAGGTCCAAGGTCCAAGGTCCAAGTCCCAAGGTTGAAGGTCCAAGATCCACAAATCATGGACCACGGACCTGGCCCCGGCTAGGTCCAGTTCAGGCGAGCGGGCGGCGCGCCCTCTCGTGCGCGTGTGGCAATTTTGGCATAACCAACTTGGACCATAGTCTTGGCCCAAGTCCATCCTTGAAGCATCCATAACTCCCTTCCTTCGGAAAATTTGGATGCCCCAAAGAGCTTGCACCCTTATGCAAAAAATGGGTTTTAAATACCCATTGATGCGCTCCTCTACAATTAATATGGGATAGAGGTTTTACACCTTTCCCAACACCTCTTTCATGAGGCCAACTTAATGAGTCAATTTCTCATTCAAAACTTAATGGTTTTTTGTCATTCTTTTTTGTGGTGTAAAGATCTCACTACAAAGAATCTAAACCCATTTAACTCCACCTCAATTGAGGATTGGAACCCACTTTAATATTGCATTAAAGTCACCAAAAAACTATTATTTTTCCAACAGTCTCTGCAATGGGTGCTACATTGGACCTACAGGAGAGTGAGAGAATTTTCCAATAACAAAAAAAAAAAAAAAAACAAAAACAAAAACAAAAAAATAAATTTTTTTTTTGTTACTGAGCTGGTAAAAGGACATTAAGAGCAGCTTAAGTGGTCCAATGGGCAATTCCATTGCTCGATCTAGGAAATCAATGAAAAAATAAAGAACAACTTCTAGCTAAAACATGAATGTCTTCAATAATAGGAGCATAATTCCATGGTGGACCATTGTTCAAAACACAGAGCAAAATGACCTCTTTGTTATCGTCCGCAAAATGACCTCTTTGATTTAGTTTTGAAATCAATTTGAATGATAAACTTTTTAAAATAGTTTTTAAAATTTGACAAATTGTTTGATAATATATTTTGAAAATAATTTGTTGGAAATGTAAGTTTATAGGCTTATTTTTTACTAACTTTGAGTCCAAATTGAAATGTGACCCACACGTTTTTTGAGATGGGCCTGAGTGGCGACGTGTTCCTTGTCGCGTAGTGAGTCACGCTTGAAAGTCAGTTCGTCAAAAACATTTCCGAGGGAATGGGAAGCTGGTGTCATTTTTAGCTTTGTGAGTTTGAAAGTTGAAGAGACAAATGTGGTTTGTTCAATTGGGTTGTCCTACATTGAAATAATGAGGAAACTTATATGAATATATAAACTCGAAGTTGGCACACTTAGAATGGGCCCAAAGGGGCTCCCATGTTTTGGGGAGGGTAGTTATGGACCAAGCATGCTTTGAACCTAACACCGCACGTGTGTCGCCACCATCTGACTGGCAAGGCTAGTTGTAGGTCTGGTCATACCTTTAATTTTTTAAACAAAATTCATTTGAATTTTTTCACAAATTTTTTGCAAGAAAATTTAAATTTTTGAAACAGATTTGGTTCAATTTTTGTAGGAAAAATTCGAATTTGAATTTTCAAATTTGAACCAATGCCACCCCTCTTCTTCTCTGATCACCTCTCTTCCCTTTAGCAGTTTTCAAATTCACACCTTTTTGGAGGGTTTCCAACCCATTCGAATAGCCACCACAACTCCTATAAATTTAAAATCCTGCAACAGTTCTTGCATGAGGTTTTCGCAATCCTTTCATTGCATTCTTCTATATATTACTTTGCTCTGTTTTCTCTGAGAGAGCATTTATCATAGTCTGTTTGCCAAACCCAAATTTGTAGTGCTACAATTCTGGGGTGTAGTCGTTGGATCCTAGGAGGTCGGCGTCATTTATTCCCGACTACCATAGTAAGGACGTAATGATCTTAAGGAAAGTGTGTCCAATACTCACCTCAGCTTTTTCCTTAATTCTATATTTGAAGTATCTATATTTTGTAAGTTTGTTAATTATATTTATTTTAAATACACACATTTTGCTAGTTTAATAAATAGTTTCCTCACATAGTTTTGTAGTTGGAATTTTGTAGTTTGGATAATTTGTATTTTTTTTTGTAATTGAATAGATGGATGTGAGATTCATTGATGTATAGGATGTGAAAGAATAAGAGAGAAGAGAGAAAAAGTGATTGATTGATGTGAGAGAATGAGGGGAGATAGAAAAAGTAGTTAAAAATAGTTTTGAGAAAATTGTAAACTAAACAAAATTTGAGTTTTGACCTCTCAAAATTTGTTTTCAAAATTAAACCAAACAAAGTCAACGTCTCATTGATCTCTGGTTACCGGTGTAGAAGACGATGTCGTGTAACGAACATATTTGGCATGTTGGAAAGCACTGTATTTTAGAGTAAGTCTAACAGTACTCTTTAATTCTAACCAAACTCTTTATTTTTAACAGTTAAAATTAAATCTTGAAAAAATATGGACAAATAACCAATTAGTACTATTTTTTTTTTTAAAAAAATTATACTAACAATTTAGTATTATTTTAAATAAAACAGTCCTACAAAATCTTAATGTCTATTTGGTTTGATTTTTCAAACACGGTTTTTATATGTAACATTGTTGAAAAACAGGGTTCACTTGAGCATAGGATTTCTCGCTCGAGCAGTCTTTTGAGTCATCTAGTATTTTGTTCTGCAGACCTGAGATTCTGGCAGTTTGTGTTTTATGCTCAAGCGCAGAAGTCGCCACTTGAGCAATCTACCCCTCAGATGAACTGAGATTCTAGGAGTTCAAAATTTTCGCTCGAGTGTACGGTTGTACACTCGAGCGGTCTTTCCTCTCACGGCTCTCGAGCGCAAGAGTGATCGCTCAAGTGGTCTATTCATGATTAATCACTGTAAATCGACTTTCTGCTTCACTTTTCACATTTTTCTTTCCCATTTCTCCCCTTTTCTTCCATTTCTGAAAACCCTAAATTCTGAAGCCTATATTTCATCTTCTTTTACTAAAAATCTAATCGTAGTTCCTTAAGCAAAAATTTAGAGCACGAAGAAATTGATGTTTGGCACCGATTGGATCATGTTATTGTCAGAGTCACCTCTTGGGTCTTCTCTCATTCTATCTTTCTTCTGAGGTGGTGTAACAATCACCTCCTTGATTAATTAAGTTAATCATATGATTTGCATTGATTATGTGATTATGTGCCAATTATGTGCCATGTGTTATTTGAATTGTGTTATTGGAGACAGATGTATATGAATAGGAAATGAACTTGTCTGAATCAGTAGTTTATATACTTTAAAATTAAATACTTGGATAGGTAATTAGAGCCTAATTCACATTGGTATGACTAAGTTTAGTTTAAATTAAATTAGATATTTGATGAATTAATTGGAACATCATATGATTTAAATTTAATTAATATGAATTATTAATCTAAACTTAATTTAGGTACAATAGCCTAGATACATCTTTACTCATCAATTGAATAGAAAGGAGACTTAGTGGGCTTTCTAGACAGAGAGAGAGAGAGAGAGAGAGAGAGAGAGAGAGATAACTAAAGAGTTCTAGAGATAGAGCTTCAAGAAGAGATTGAGAGAGAAGATTTTAGTAATCTAGAAATCCCCCAAAGAGATTTCATCCTCCCAATCGCAAGAATTGAACACAGATTATTCAATATGCCTCCTCTTTTGCTGCTTTGTAGACCTTACCCCGAATGCCTACAATGGTTATGTACTATGTAGAACCAACCGAGGATCTCAAAAGAGACAGTAAAAATAAGGGTCTTACCCATAACCTCCTTCAATCTTATCACATTGAAACCACCTAGGGTCTGAATACAACCGATTCATTCAATTGTTCCGAAATAACCACTTGCGCAAGACTTTATTTTCAATACACATCCCGCCAACCAATTCAAATGTAACACAAGAATTATCTTATGAAGTTACTCAAGTGATTGAAAACCAATTACCACGCCAACCAATTCAAATGTAACACAAGTATTATCTTATGAAGTTACTCAAGTGTTCGAAAACCAATTACCACCGCAATAAAGTTTCCTGTTGAGTTAGATGCTTTAAGTTAAGATTAGAAAAAACTATTGAGACAATAATTTCTATACAAGTATGAGCATCATCAAAGCACCATTGTAAAAAATATATTCACAACATATGTAAATGTCATCCTAAGGTCAAACAAGTGATAAAAAGTACATTCAAGAAATACAGAACATGGATCATTAACAAAAAATAAATTTCTAGATTCGGTGTACTTTAAAGATCACAATCTAAGAAACTTTCTTAGATTTTTCTTGAACTCAATCTTCCTAGATTTTTAATTATTTAAGAAGCACTCTAGCGCTATCCAGATTCGTTGACTGCTACGAAAATCGGATTTTCTCTCAAACCATTCACTCTTTTTCAAATAAACCATTTTTTCGTGAAAGATAATACTTTAGGGAAGGTTTTGATATAAAAATGAGGTCAAGGGAATTTTTCTAAATTTTTCTAGAAGTTTTGAAATTTGACTGAAAATACCGATTATTTGTGCTGAAAACTTGAAATAAAAAGAGTTGAAAGAAAAGGGGGCAACCATGGGTAATTTTTCACTTATCTTATGATAAAACATGCCAAATAATACATTAATAACTCAGATTTTTAGTTTGAAGGTATGCCTTTAAAAATAATGTATGAAATGAATAGAAATTGATGACTTTGTTTCAACAAATGAAAAATACAAATGTCACGACCCCATTCTGCCGCTAGTAGAATGGTGCTGTGATGGCCAATAATCTGAGATTACCAAAGGCCAACTTACAAAGATTCACACAACAGAGTATACATATGGGGCTTACATGTGCGGAAGTAATAAATTTAAAGATAATTAGTCCATAAGAGCTATGCATAGATTAAATGAAATGACATACATTCTAACATGTTACATCTTGATCAAAAGGCTTCTTAAGCCAACATATGCAAAAGAAATGAATTACAAACTAAGAAGCATAATCTTCAAGATGCTAGCAAAACATGAATCCGAAAACAACTTGCAAATAAAATCTTAGGCGTCACCAACTTCTTGCTCGTCACCTACATATATATAAAGGGGAGGGTGAGCTTGGATACTCAGTGAATGATATTAGTAATAAAGGTTTGAATGAATGATATCCGAGATCTTTATTAAAACCATACATATCATAACTTGTAACAAAACATGGGATGAATCAAGTTCATCAATCAAAGTCTTTCAAAGCCTTTTGGGATGTTTAACAACATCTACATAATACAAAGGATGACATTCCTGACAAAACAAAGGAATAACCGTCCCGGAATTGAAGCACACCCGTTCATGACCGTTGGTGGCTGACCCAGAATCGGTTAGACAACCCACTCGGAAAACCGTCGGTGGCAAAACATAACCCACCCGTACAAGACCGTCGGTGGTGCCATCCGTACATGACCGTTGATGGCAAAGAGATATTTCTAACATAGGTGCTACATAGGCTTAACGTCCCCTAGCATGAAAGGACCTTCCAAGAATGTCATCAAAACAAACATAATACTTGACACAAAAACTAATGGATAATCATTCATACTTGATCAAATACTTTTCCAAAGTGAAACAAAGCAAAGCTTTATCAAAATGTTATAACATAGCTTTATTAAAAATACCACTCACTTAGCTCTTCGGGTGTAGGGATTAACGCAAGGATCTAAGAACTACAAATAATGGCAAAGTCCATTGAATGCATTTCAAGAAGATAAGAAGGAATGCTCAAAGATGGTTATGCAATGCATTCTCAAAACAAGCTTTACATGAGTGTAAATGATCCCGGCATTTCTTTCTAAAGCCAAGTTAAGACAAAGCAAAACATGAGCTGGGAGTCAAAACACTGTTTTTCTTCTAGGGAAAACATGCTGGGTACCAACCAAATTTCGGAATGGATGCACAGAGATGATCTAGGCTAAAATGACCTAGCTGGGTGAACCCAAAAGGTCTTAGCCGAGGTTCCACATCTCTTGGTCGAGGTGTGGTCTCCTAGGCTTAGGTGTACGGCTGCCTGCCGAGATGTTACAAGGTGCCGACAATAGTGTACCATGGTCGGCCTAGGTGTGTGGTGGTCGGCCTAGGTATGTATGCAAGATAGGCTAAGGTGCAAGTGATCATGCAAGGTAGGCCAAGGTGAAATATGATGCTTGGCCTAGGTGTGAGATCTAGGCAAGAGTGGTCTCAGTGACCACACTTAGGGAAATGAAGTCTGGAAATCTGGGTTTCCCCCTTGAAGAACATGAAGAACATAAACATGAAGAACATGAAGAACATGAATACTAAAATCATAACTTCTTATTCAAAATTTGAGATTTCATGTTATGAGTTCAAAAACATGGACTTGGGTACCCATACTTGAACTTTTCATGAAAACAAACACAAAAACATAAGACTTGTTATAAATTTTCGGATCAAAACTTGGTTTTTCTTCAAGAACACATGAACATCACTTTCTCTTTCTAAAACACAACTTTAAATCAATGCATAGCTCATGAATCATGCTAGATCATGCAATGTGATCAGATCAATATAAAGAACAAAAAGAGTAGATCAAGATTCTAACCTCAAAACACGAATCTAATGGTTCAAGGTATGAAGATCAAACTTGGAATCTAGCTCTCTCACTCTAAGAACTTCTCTTCCTCTTCCTAGAGCTTCTCTCTCTACAATGCAAAGATATGACAAAATGATATGGGTTCCCTTACTGCTAGCTGGCTAATACCCACTTCTGGGACACGTGGCATCACTGGATTGGATCCCCTCAAAAAGGTGCCAGAATGAAAAGACAAGAGCATGTCAAAGTGTGTATAACAAGTAAGATGGCATGGGCATTCTGACAAGGCAATGATCCCGGATCAAGACATAGGCTTCAGCAAGAAGGTTTCAATGATCTCGGCTAGGAAGGATAACACTTGACCTAGCTGTGCCACACCTCGGCCTAGATGTGCCACACCTCGGTCTAGGTCATACCAGTCCAAGAACAAGATCACTAAGTGCAAGGATCAAAGATCTAGGACGCCTAGATGATAACATCTCGGCCTAGATGATACACATCTCGACCTAGGTGATACACATCTCGGCCTAGATGATGACATCTCGGCCAATATGCCAGGGTGAAGGTGGAGGTCAACCAAAGTGGTTCCAAGATGGTCCTAGGTGTTGGCGTGTAATGGCCTAGGTGTAAAAGGCTCAAAGGTATGACCTAGGCTTGAGATAGCAAAGGTAGATGACCTAGGCTTTTCACACTAAGCCAGGAACAAAGCATGCAAGCAACACTTAGGCAAATCACATAAGCACAAAACAAGACAGGGACCTTTACTTAGGCAAAACAAGTCAAAGTCTACAAATGCAAGCTTAACAAGACAAAATCATGCAAATGCATATGAACGTGACTAAGACAAGAATGAGGGTTATTACAACAAGGTAACCAACGAAACACAACTTCTCTTATTTAAATACGAGACCTCTACACATAAATATATGAAAACTATATTCTAAGCATCTAATATCATGTATTTAGAAGAGAAAAGAAAGGAATATGTTGTGTTGTGGCTTACTTGTTTGCAGGATTGCTAAGGCTTGGACAAAGTTTACTCTTTTTTTCTTCCTTCCTCCTCTAAGCTCACACTTTCTCTCCTCTCTCTCTCCCTCCTTGCTGAATTTGTGTGTGTATGAGTTTGTGTGTGCAAAAGTGTTAGGGAGATGGTTCTATTTATAGGAAAATTGTGGTGAAAAATCTAAAGTGCCCTCGGGTGGAATAGAATGGAATAGTTTTGAATTTAGTTGAAAGGTAATGGGATGGAGGTTGTTTAGGATGTCTAATTATGTGTTAGAACATGATTTAGTTATAGGTTAGTCAAAATAGAACTAGATTGAAATCAAGTATAAACACAATTCCATGATTTATGGTTAGAGTAAACTACCAATAGGTCCTAATAGTTTGACTTAACTTCCATCAAGTCCTATTGAAAATAAGTTCTAGTAAAATCGTCGCTAAAAATTATTTTTTGTGACGATTTTTTGCATGTCACTAAAAATTGACAATTAGTGATTTATTTTAATTTTTTTTTGGTCATGGTTTTATAAATTGTCGCTATAAGTTACAATTAGTAACTTTTTTTGTGATGAATTTTTCAAACTGTTGCTGAAAGTTGAAAATTAGTGACATTTTTTTGTAACGATTTTTTTAAACTGTCGCTAAAACTAATAATTAGTGACATTTTTTGTGACAAATTTTAAATTGTTGCTTAAAATTAACAATTAGTGACGTTTTTTTAATAGTGTTTGATGAAAAATGCCATTAATTATTATAGGGCATATTGGACAATAAGTCCACTTATTAGGACTTACACGTAAGTCCCCCTTATGGTTATTGGTCAAAATTTCTTTCATGAATTCATAAACTTTGTTTTCAAGAGTACACTACATATATATATATATATATATATGAAAGAGGTGGCTGCCCATGTGCATGGATTTTGAAGAATTTTTCATTTTCTTTTTGTGTACAAATTCATATATTTATGTTGTAGATATTTTGGTGGAACAAGATTAGAATAATGTGTTGCACTTTTATATATATAAAGAATGATTTGGGGTCAAAATGCAATTAAAATAAAATGTGAGGGCTTGGGCTTAATTAGAATATCTATTTCAAGTGTAGAATTAATTAGTACAGTGATAGAAAAAATAATTTGGTTCGAATCATTCCACTTTGAATTAAAAGATGCATAACCGAATGAAAATGATAAAAATTGGAAAATAGGGTTTTGAGCGATCAATCTATAATTAGAGAGTTAATTGATTAATATTAGAGTGTTAGAAATGATCACTAAGTTATCGGGGTCAATTAGGGTTTGCATGGTTTCGTCCGGGGTGCATTTTCGGTTCTCTAGGGTTAAATTTGTAAATAAACGAGAAACTAAGGGCTTTCATTATAATAACTCAAAAGTTAGGATCTTAATAGGGTTTACAAAAGTTAGGGGCCTCACAACAAGGTTATTGATGAAGATTGTTTGGTTTAAAAGTTAAGTGAAGTGAAAAATCCTAAAATTTTATAAAACCCTTGTTTTGATTTTGCTCTAAAAAGAGGATTTTGGTTGAATTGGACAATGTAACATGAAAGTGAGTCGATATTTAGCAAAAAATGTATATGATTATTGATTTGAAGTAGTTGAGATTTCGTATTGTGACGAATGGATTTGGATATTATTAGAGATATGGAAATTGGAGAATTCTTTAATTATAGGTTGTGTTATATCTCTATTGTAGAATGAATTCCTTGGACAAGTTTAAAACATTTGTAGAATTCTTGCATCTCATTGCATTCCATGATTTTGAACTCAAGTTAAATTACACTTTCAGATGTTTTGAAGTTCTAAAAATGGGGTAAATAGCATGTGATTCTGGGAAGTTGAATCGGGATTTGTAAATCAGTCGAGTATGGTACTAGTACTTGCGCGGGGAGTCTAGGTGTCCAACTGCCCTATTTTGTGCTTGATGCTGGACAAATGTGAGAAATGCTTTTGGGTGTCCACTATCCCTGCTGTATTGTGAGCTGGCAAATGTGGGAATATTTTGATGTAAAACTCTATACATGTATGTATTGACTCTTACATTGGGATTCTATTGCTTATTTACCACCCCATTGATGATGTCGAGTTTTTTTGTATAACAACAATGCATTGTGCATCATTTCTTTAAGAAGGAAAACATAAATTTTCTCATGGCATGTGCACAATATGATTATATACATATCAAATGTTTATTTGCTCTGTTAAATGTATTTCTATAGGGCAATCATGCTCATTCCTATCCTAACAAACATTTCAGGACTTCGTGATGTGCCTTCACCTAAGTGAAGGACGGTGGAGATTTTTGGATGGAACACGAAGGCTCGATTGATGTTATGTGTATTTAACTTATTGAGCTTTTGGGTGTTTGGGAAATAGTTCCACTTTTGTATAGTCAAGATACTTGTCGTGAAACTTGTAAGCCATTAGGACAATTTATTTTGAATTCTCTCACTCCTTGAACTACGAATATTTGGTTATCTATAATGAGGGAAATGTAATATTTTGTATTAGTTCAATGGGAAAGAAAATTATTATGACTTTTCAACAATCGTCACTTATCTATTATCTTTAGTTGTGGTTATCTAGTGAATTTGGAAGAATAATTAAGAATTTGGAAATATAGATTGAGTTTAAAAATACCTGGGCATTACATTATATGAGTTTTCGTTCATTTTTATTAAATTTTTTAATATTTTAATCATTTTTTTATATATTTTTTAAATACACCTAATTAAGATGCATATAAAAAGTAAAACAAATTGACTAAAAATATTTAAAAAAATCATGAAAAATAAACGAAAATTTGAACAAAATTTTGTGTATATTTTTGTTCAGCTTTTTGTTTGTTTTTAATGAATTTTTTTTCTTCATATTTTAGTTAAACTATTTTACTTTTTAAACGCATCTAACCTTGATGTATCTAACAAAAAGTTTTTTTTTTAATTTTATAAAATGACTAAAATATAAAAAAAAAAAATTAGTAAAGACAAAGAAAAATTCATCTAAAAATAATTTCTGAAAACTGTAACCAAACAAAACTCAGTTTTTTTAGTTTCCTTTTATACCCCGCATGACATTTAAGATAAGCAATATTTAGGAAAATATTTCTCTTATGTATTTTGTTAAGTTTTTTTATTATTGTCTTTTATTTATTTATTTTTTTTCAATTTACCTTTAATGAAGAGATTGCCAAAACCAAATATTATTTATAAGAACATTACCTGACTTTAAGCAATTTTAGCTGGATTTTAATTTTCAAGCCACAATTAATTTTTTTAATGTATTAGGTATAATTCTAGAAGTCTCAATAATTCTATTTGATTTTGAGTTTTTAAAAATAGTTTTTGAATTTTTAATTGCTTGTAAGCTTTTAAAATATTTCAGATATTGTTTTTTTACTTTTTGAATTTTCTTAATTTAGATACATTTAAAAAGTGTAAAATTTGCCAAAAAATATTTAAAAAGTATAAAATTTAGCAATTTCCTCAAGTCTGCTTTGCACCATAATCTATACAACTACCTAAATGTTACAAGTCCCACCTCCCTTAGTTGTACCACTAACATACCCTTAAACTTTTGGTTAGGTTGAGTCTGAGACAAAAGGTTTCTCATGCCCACAAAGGGACATCCCTAAATGACAAGAATGACGGCCTAGCCCAGTACATAGGAAATGAGACTCAATCTTTTTATACGAATAAGCTGTTTTCTTTCACTCATAGAACTATCTGGTTTAGTTCATCAACTCGAATGATGAATAAAAAAAAAATGAAAATATATATTCAATTCATTTAACTTCTTTCCTAGAAAAAGGGAAATAAGATAAAGTTTATGATTCAACGAATCACACGTAGAGATATTGATAACACACATAGAGTCAATGGTATTTCATAAGTAATTGATTGAGCAGCAGCTTGTAGACCACCTAAAACAGAATATTTATTATTTGATCCATATCTGGACATAAGAAGTCCAAGTCTTTTTCCTCAATATCGTATTCCTCTGGATCCCCATTCTCCCTTAGGTATTGTATGATGGAACTGTTTCACCGATGGCCTTCCCTATTTGTTGGTCTTTAAAGGCCTCTTTTATTCGGGGTAGGGTCATTAGTAAACGGTTTCTCAACTCCTCGCCATCGAGTAGCTCCTTCAACCTTTCCAGTTTTTTCAATATCTCCATTTTCATCGTCTTGTCCAAGCTCCAATCGCATTGTATTTGAAGAATTGAGTTAGATTCCTTTTTAGTGACAGCGGTTCTTGCACATTGCGGGTATCGTGCAAACGATGCGTGATAATGGTAATTGCAATTTATCCAAAAGATTTATGCATTACTACTTCAAAAAGCACTACATTACATAAACAACCACATATGCCTTTACTTGAGCTTTAAAAGCATTATGCTAACTACATTAATTATTTAAAAAACATAAAGAAGTAAAATGATAGGCCTTAACAAGTAGACAGAAGATAAAGTAACTACTTTTTTTTAATTTATTCTAGTGGTTTTTTAGGTCATCGAGGGTGACAACACACACAATGAGTGCTTGCTTCTTCTCCTGCAGCACTTGCAGCCTCCTCTCCAAATCCCTTATGTTCTCTCTAGTAGAGCCAATGCATTCTTCTGCCTCTGTAGGATCCCGAGGGCAATAATACGCAAGCAACGTTAGGCCTTGGAGTGCTGATGCCAAACCCACTTTATGTCTCAATTTCGATAGAAATGAACTACCTATTTGTATATCTCTTTTATACCTTCATTTCAATCCATTCTATTTCTTTTTGAAGCGGGTAATCTAAAGAAGTCATCCACGAAAGAATAATCATCTTGGCTTAGGAGTAGGTTTAAGAGCCTTCTCATCCGTCGTACGAGAAACCTTATATTGAAAGGAAAGAGTAAGTCACTATGGAAATCTCACCTTCCACTAGGAAGGCCCAAAATAGGTCTTTTGTCACTCTTCCATCGCCTTCTTTGTCAGCTAGGAACAAAAGGACCAAGTAAAAGGAATGCAATTGGAGCAAGAGGAGTCAGTAAGTGTAGGAGATGGAATAACTGCAGGTTCCGGAGTAGGTGAGCTCAACATGGATTACTCTTCTAGAGCCTAAGCTTCCTCCTCTAGTTCTATTCACTTCTTTCTAAAAGAAAGATTAGAATAGTACAAGAAAGGACACTACATAGTTTAGGAGACCAACCACATACATATCATGGGTTGTGGGCTACTCTGAAAGGAGTGATTACCTGGCGCGATAGGTTGCTTTTACTAATACTGGATTGGCTTCCTAGTACTCCATCATTAATTTGCCTTATAGACAGAGCGGACTTTTCCCCAATGGGGTGTAGCTTGAAGGCAAGTAGGCTATTGAGATGCACATAATTGCCTTTTCAACTTACACGGAATGGCTATGGCTCTGGAATGTCTTCTTCTCGAATAGGGGAAAGGCATAGCCCTCGCGCTAAATACAAAACTTGTCACAGGAAAGGAAAAAAGAGACAAAGGTCAAAGATTGAAGGGCAAAGAGATATTCCTTCCATTGTTACTCTTTCTACACTTATTGATTGCTACTCGTCCCAAATTTTTGTTTTATTGAAATTGATCATTAAATTGTGAGTAAAAATGTAATTAATACCCATGAGAAGGGTAAAAGTAGAAGAAAGTATAAGATTAATGTAATTTTGAATTATTTTGAAAGAGTTTCTTCAAAGTTAGATTGAGTAGTCTTAATATAAAATTGATAAGACTAATGATTTTTCTTTAGAAAAAGTATGACTTATTGGTTAATTTTCCATATATATATTCTTTGTGGAGAGTAAGAATTCAGTCTAATAGATTTTTAGAGAAACATTCTAAAGCCTATGGTGATCATATGATGCTGATCACATAGTCGGCTAAAACAAGCACAATCTAGTCGACCACTTCAGAAATGACTATTGACAATGAGATATCTGTCCAATGAAGAAAAGGATATCCAACGGCTTATGCTGACTACAAATTGCATACTATTTTGCTATAAAAGAAGAACCCAGTTGCACTACTAGTACATACAACAAAAAATGGAGAAGACATTTAGTATTATCTCTCTATGTTCGATATAGTTGTTGACTTGATCATCGGATGGCCCTCTTGGCCAAATTAGGTTAGGAGGATCTCTGACTTTGGGTTTCTTTTGCGAAATCAAAAACTCTATCTTGTTATCTACCCGTGGAGACAAATCCATCATCTACAATTGGTGTCATTTGTGGAAATGAAAGAAAAGATGAGTGCGCAAGATCCTTAGTAGGAATACCCAATGACCATCAACAAATCCTAAGAGGGAACTCGCCAAGCCGTACTTTGGTCATGATAAAGAACTATATCAAGAAGTACGCATGTTTGCTAGAATAGACGAACTTTGCACCTTGTGCTTAGAGGCAAGACAAAGAGATATAATGATTGACCAACTAACTTCATAGGTGGAGACTTTGCAGAAGGAATTGAGAAACATCCGCAGAGTGTAGAATAATCCAAACAAGCATCACATTTCTAGACAAGGGAAAATGCAAAACACCAATGATGAACAAAGCACACGCCTTCGTGCCAACACCTTTCAACATAATGATTAGGGGGAAAGTCAAGCCATTAGCAGTATCCCTGGAAAGAGTCAAGATAAGAGGCTATAAACCATTGCAAATTAGGGCACACAACCCAAAGGGAACCTTCAGAGTTGGTTAGACGAAAGAACAGAGGTAGATTAAAGGTGTCTAGTTAGGAGAAGATTATTCCCAAAGGAAACCATCTCACCTTTAATTGTGAAAATAGACAACGTCGAACATCTTAAAAGGTTCACACAACTAAAATTCAATTTGTACAATAGGAAGAGTGACTCAGTTGGACATATCCAACACGTTCAAAAAAAAAAAAAAAAAAAAACTGGACATATCCAACATTACATGCAAGCGATGACAACTCAATGGATGATCTTGTCAAGTAATATGTTAGAGATATTGTTTGACTTCATGGGATTCTAGTGACGATTGTCTCAGTTTGCGATCCTCACTCCATGGCTCGATTGTGGCAGAACCTTAAATCCTTCTTTGGAACACAACTTACCTTTAGCACAACCTATCACCCACAAACTAATGGACAATCTTAGCACACCATACAAATTCTTAAAGGTATGTTGCGCACGTGTGTCCTTGACTTAGAGGCTTGTAGGAGAAACACTTGCTACTAGTGAAGTTTGCCTACAATAATAGCTTTGAAGCTAAACACCATTTGAGGCATTGTATGGTAGGCCTTGTAGATCACCAATGTATTGGGCCAAAGTAGGGGATGCACCTATGTTAGGATCAAAATTGGTGCACGAGACGACAAAGAAAATATCAGTCATTCGTTTAAGATTAGTCACCTCCCAAAGTTGTAAAAAAAGTTATGTTGATCGGAGGAGAAGGCCATTATTGTTTGAAGTTTGTGTCCACGGGTTTTTGAAAATCTCGTTAAGGCGGGGTTTAATGAGGTTTATGGATAGGAAAAAACTTCAGCCATGATTCATTGGTCCTTTCGATATCATTAAACGAATTGTGGAGGTAGCTTACCGTCTTGCATTACCATTACAACATTTTGGGGTTCATAATATGTTTCATAGCTCAATGTTGTGGAAATATGAACTGGACCCTTCCTACATATTTGATTGGACCAACATAGAGATGGATGAAGATGCCTCATACTAAGAGTGATAAGTACAAGTTTTGGACACTTGGGAACAAGTCTTGGGATGAAAGACTATTCCACTTATCGAAGTATTGTAGAGACATCATGGGATAGAAGTGGCTACGCGGGAATGCGAAACGAAAGTCCATTCCAAATGTTTCGATTTGTTAGCAAGTTAGTGAACTAATTACCATTGTTACCATTATCGTTATTATTGTGTTACTTTTATTTATTTCATTAAATCAATCAAATTTTGGGGATAAAATTCCCTAAGGACGGAAGATTGTAATGGTTCAAGTCTAGACTTGACCTGTGGATGCCGTGCCTTTTTGGGTATAAGGCGCATTTCCACACTATGTTGTACAAACTTGTTTTCCCACATCGATAGTCACCACTTAATTTTGAACGAAAAACTAAGAAACCTTTAATAATGAAAACTAAGTAAAGCACAAATCTGTCACAACCAAACAATTTAGGTTCGGAAATTTAGGTACAAGAAGGGAAGGTCATTACATGATGCACCCCTTCTCGCCCAATCAAGAGATTGGCCTCTACTAACCTTTTATTTAATGAGATTTAATGATTAATCATTCCACAAAATTCATTATTAACCATATTCCCTTTATTAACCCATAAACAAAATGATTGAATAAGTAAATATCACCTAATTTGGATTAAATGAATATAATCAAATATTTTCCACAAAGACAATGATTTTCCATCGAAAAACAAACTTTTAATACATGTGGTCATAAACATAACCCAAACCAAGCAATATTTACAGCGAAAACATTCAAAACATATAATTGATCACCAAAAAGTATTTAACTTGCATTATTTAAAAGCAATGCATAAACCAAGCAACATGCTATGAAGGAACGATAAATTTACCTAGATTCCACCACAAAGCGTCCAACTATGCAAAATATGATTAAATAATGTATAATGATCCTAACATGCTACCATACAAGCAAGATGCAAACCTAAATCAAGTTTAAGGCTACCAACATGATTAAATGCACAAAAAGCAACTAACATATACAAAATCTAAATATGCTGAGTATTACATGATGCTTAAACTGGCTACATGCAAGATTATATGATGATTAAACTAACCTTAACATGATCCTAACATGACTTAAACAAAACATGAAAAATCAAAGTGAGAACATGGAAGTTAAATTAACCTACATGATGCTTTGAATTAAATTAATACCCTAACCATGATGATCTATACAAAACATCATTAAATTTACCAAAATTAAATAAAATCAAAGGACTTACCCGTTGGTTTGAAACAAATTGAAGAAACATGAGAAAAGGCAAGAAAAGGGTGCTCGATTGTTTCCCTCAAGCTTTGGCAAGGCTATGGAGGCTTCTTCTTCAACCCTAGATCTACTTTTAGTTGTAGAATTGCTGTATTAGGGTTGTATTTTCAGAATTGGGGCTAAAGGTTTGAGTTTTACTCTTTAATCTCACTTAAAACATTTTTTTTTTCACTCTAACTCATGGGAATCCTCAAAAAGGGGAGGCAAAGGGTTGTATTTATAGGCATGGGGAGCGTTGGGGGTTAAGAAAGGTCACCCTAGGGCTTCTCCATCGCTAACTTGTAGCGCTTCCTGTCCAAATATAAAAATAGTCCAAACAAAACAAAATTATAGTGTTAGCATATGTAGAGATTCTACGTTGTTAGCAATTGGTAGAGAATTGCATCGTTGTAAAAATATTCATCCTAGGGTGATTGAAACTCATTCTATTTTATTTTTATTAGAATGTACATTTGAGCGTTTTGGCATATTATTTGGAAATGAAACTTGGCTTAGTTAACTTGAGAAATCGAATATTGAATTGTTTTGGAATCGGAATAATTGGCATTGGTTTAATTGGTGAATTTGGGTAGTATATATTTTGAAATGTGGTTAATTTGGCTTGAGGTCCTTGGTGCAAGACGGAAAGCCCCCGCAGAGTTAGTACCAATTACTTTTCGATTAGCAATGGGTAAAGTAGGAGTTTTTTGGTAATTTTTTTATAAACTACTAGGATATACTTATCTAAGAATTCACCACATTTGTAATTGGATTGATCTTCACTAAAGAATTTAACTTTTGAGTTAAGCCATTCACATGTTGAGTTTGAGTATTGAAATGAAAGTTGGTGTTTCTAAAATCTATATATATATGTATATATTGTCGATGTATATTTCTTAAGTTAAGAATTTCTCTTTTGGATGTTCTTGTTCATCTCTTAGTTGTTAAAAACCTTTCAGGAGTGGATGGTGTACACCACCTTAGTGATAACCACGTGGACATAGGAGCATGAAGGCTCTATTTTTGTTATTTTGTATGACCTTGGGCCTTATTTTTGTATGATCGAGAGCCTCTTTTGTGTAAGGGCTATATGTCTTCTTACATTGTGTAAGCTCATGGGACGTAACTTGTGACGTTTTTCATGCATTACATTCATGTCATGTAGCAACTGAATGTAGGATGCACGTGTCTCTTGAACTATCTTGTTTTTAATGAATTATATACATATATTCTGGAGAGTTGGATTAAATATTTTCCTTGACCTTATTGTTTCATGATTGTGTCCACTACGCTCCGATTACCACTCGTTTATTTATTCTTTTTATTTCAAGTTTTATCCATGTTATCCATTTCGAGTTTTATAAATTCGGAATGTGACAGGCATTGTTTGGAAATTGGCCTTTTAGTGATTTTGTAACTTTTGCATGAGGTGAAAAAAATTAATGCATTTGAGAATAATTTTAGTTGTATTGAAAAACGTGAATGATTGGTGTGTTTGATTTATTTTATTTAAATAATTTTTCAATTTTTTATTTTAATGAAAATTTTAGTTAAAAGTCCCTTAACATGATTGTGTAATGTTAATAAGAACAAGTGGATATTTTTTAATAAATAAAGTCTTTTAAAATTTAATTCTCACGGATTAAGGATTAAAAAAACATATGCCTTTTTATTTTAGACGATTTTGCCTTTTTTTTCCTTTCCATGTTCTCCTTTGCCATTCTAATCATCAACGTGATAAACTCTCTCTCTCTCTCTCCCTCTCTCTCTCTCTCTCTCTCTCTCTCTTTTCATTCATATATATCTACTTAAATCTATATATATATATATATCATTTTCAATATTCCAAGTTGAAAATTTCTACATAATTGTATGAGATTGTTCTATAATCAAGTTATAGAGTCTTGATAATTGTTTAGATCGAAGCTTGTGTTTGAGTCGTACAAGAGACGCATATTTTGTTTGTTTCTTTGAATGAAATAGTGAATTATTGTTTAAGGTTTTTTCAAGTGAGATTGAAAATTGAACAATGTATATTTTGTTTGTTATGATTGTTTTTTTTATTGAATCTGATTAAATAATAACGTTTTTGTTTGTTGTTAGATTTACTCTACTTTGGTTTGCTCTAGTAATATGTGACTTATATTTTGTTTGATGAGGTGATAGTAAATTTTTAGTTTGATTAGCTATGATAATATGCAATCTGTCTTTTGTTTGTTGATATTTTGTTTTGAATTAACAGTAAAATTTTACTTTGTTAAAATTATCATTTTATTGTTTTAATAAATCTTTTTAATTTAATATTTCTACTTGTGGTGATAACAGTTATAGTGACTATGGTATTTAATAATGATGGTAGTGTTTACTATTTAAATGCTAAAGTTTCAAGTTTGTTATGGTTGTTTTTTATTGAACCTAATTGAATAATGATGTTTTTGTTTGTTATTAGATTAACTTTACTTTGATTTGCTCTAGTAATATGTGAGTTATGTTTTGTTTGATGGTGCTCTGTTTAAAAGTAATGGTAAAATTTTACCTTGATTTTCTATGGTAATATGTAATATATTTTTTGTTGGCTGATATTCTGTTTTAAATTAATCGTAAAACTTTGCCCTATTAAAATTATTATTTATCACTAATTTTTTTTATCAGTTCTGCTACATCCACACAAATATAGTTGCCCCGAATGGCTCAAATGATGTGGTTGAGGTTGGAGAAAGTTGAACCCCAGTTGCCCTAAATGTGCATTTGTTCATGCGTTGAAGGTAAGAAACTCAAATTACCACAAAAAAAGTCTATCTCTATGTCTCAAATAGCAACACACTCTCTCTCTTACTGACGCCTCAACACTCTCTCCCTCTTATCAATGCCTCTCTCTCCCACTGACGACGACCACAACCAACCACTACGCATTAAGATTAGGGAAAGTAGATCTCTCTCTCTCTCTCTCAAGATTGCCATTCGAAGCATTGTGCCTTTCTTGTTCATAGCTGAGTCAAGCTCGTCACAGATCAAATTAAATATTTCTCTGCGCATCCAAAATGCTCAGTGAAACTCTTTTTCTAGGAAATTAGCGCAATTGTAGTGTTCCCACCATGCTTTTGATTGATTTTTGACGCATAGACAGCTGTGCTAGCCTCTGAAACCTCTGCCCAATTAGGCACTATCGAGGACATTATAGTGAGTCACATTCGCATTTGGAACAAGAGTTTTGTTGGGTGTAAACACCCCATTTTTGAACGGCCTTAAGACATGGCCTGTCGCGACCCGAACCCGCCCCTAGAGATTTAGGTCGTGACTGGCCAATAATCCCGGATTACCTTCGGTCTCAAAGACAAAAACAACCATAATATAATAACGGGGCACTACAGAAGCAATATTAAAATACAATTATGTCTATTGAGCAGTGCATATATGTGTAGCTTGACTTTTGCACTCCTTTCGGAAGATAAGAAGCCCTACAGTTCGGACTCTACCTGTGTTCCTGAATCTGATCTTACAAGTGCAATGTAAAATAGTGAAAACACAAAAAGAGTCCAAATCCGGCAATTCTTTTTGAAAAATCGATGTTTTGAATAAAATGCCAAAGATGGACTACTTTGCCATATTTCAAAGTCGCCACCTAAATATTTTTGGGTAATTTAGGAAACCCAAGACTCGTGCCAAAGGCCATTAGTTCATCATCACCAAAGTGTCTCGGCTCGAGAACTTAGGTACAAGAGGAGAAGGTCATGCATTGAGCACCCCACTAGCTCGATCAAAGATCGGCCTCTACTAAGCATGATGTGATTTTTATTTACATCATATGCTCTTGTTCCGATTATTAACTATATTACTATGTGTCTCACACAAATATAGACTAATTTGCAAGATTTGCAACATTTGATTTCATATTTTGTTTGAAATTGTTTTGTGAATATGCCACTTGAAAAAGTGGGCTTAAATGGACATTAATTAAATTATCCCAAGTTAAACAACTAGCCTTCATCCATAGGTATTCAAACGGTCATATTATTTAAGTAATTAGCCTCATGGAAGCATGTTTTGACATGGCAACAATCACATTTATGTGATATGCTAAAGCGAGTAAGGCTCACCTAGTACTCTAAGCCAAAATAAACAAAAGAGTTAGAAAAAAATGCATGATCCTAACTAATGCAATAAGACTAATGCAACGCACACATTATGTATTTTTATAGGCTCGGCTATGAGCATGGCATATGATTTCATTCAAGACATGTAATAAAGCATGTATTCAAGTGGTGAATTTTGAACATTGATATTGGGTTAGTATGATGAGCCGAGCCTTGAATGCATGCAAGACAATGGATGCAAAGCATAAGAATGCTAATTTGAAAAATGACGTTCCTATTCTTACAATCGTAAGCAAGTAAGTGAAAGAGACAAAGACTTGGGGTTGAAAGACATATAACTTATTACATAGTTGCCCTCGTGAAAGAGGGTGCGAATTAAAATCCGAAAGTCCAAATTAAACTAATTATTACACATTCGAATGAATAAAAAAGCAAAGAATAACTAGCTAACTAGGCTATTACAACAAGGATAACCATGATAAGTAGACTAACTATTTAAACTAATTAACTATATCAATTACAAAGGGACAATAATAATAAATTAATTAATTACACATTAATAATTAATAATACTAAGTGTAATAAATTAATTACAACAACATTCGGAGCATTAATTTACAACAATGATGTAAGGATGCATAAGGATTGCATGCACAATGTCCAAGAACAGCTCTGTTTGCCCCAGGCTTGCTCTGTTTCACCTTCAGCCACTGCCCTTTGTTTTCTGCAAAAATACACTACTTACCAAACATTGATGACCGGCCGGCCCTCAATGAAGCTCGGCCGGGCCTAAAGAAGGCCAGCTGTGTCTCAATTTCATGCAAAATTTTGTTCTGTGCTCTGAAGTGAAAACAGTGTAGAGAGAGTGTTTTGGACTCTGTTTGTCCCTCTCATACTTCTCTGTCATAGGAAAGCCTCGAGAGAAGGTTGAAATCATTTCCAAATCATCAATGAGCAAGTTGATTGTTTGACGATGTCGGACACAATTTGGACAAAAAAAATCAATAAATGAAATGATCAACAACCACCCTTTCCTCCTTTAATCCATTAAGTCCAAGATGATTGTTATGTCCACTAAAGATTACGTCCACTAAGTGAAAAATATGTCAAACGGGAGGTGATTCTCAACATGAAAAGAGACTACACCGTTGGCAATGAACCTCCGTAGAGATTAAGCCATTAAGCCTAAATTGTTAGTTCACGTTTTGAATAACCGCCAACCGATTAACACAACTTTCAAATGAAAGAGGTGAATGACAATTTGATTTTTAAAATGAGGTTCTTTAAACATGGAAATGAGTTAAAGCAAAAGCTAAGAACAATGTGCAACAAGCTATAGAGGCAAACTTATGAGACAACAACCAAGCTAATCAAAGCATGAACTATTTAAACAACCTAAAACTGTCCCAAAATAGCCCTAAAGAGATAAAAACAGTGGCTTAGAATGCATGACAAGAGCCTAAAAAGCTAATCAACAAAGAGAGAAAATAAGACTAGTAAACAAGAACAAGGAGGGGTGGCTAGCCCCTCCATTTTTAAAACCTCAAAGCATGATTTTTAGCCCCTTTTTTTAACTCTGAAAATCAGTTTAGAGAACAAAGAAAAGAGTGTAAAAGTAAGGATTTGAGCTATAAGTAAAGGTGTAGAAAGAGTGTAAACTCTCTCTACCCTTTTGGTAGCTCTACAAACCCAAACTCAAACACTTGGAATAGAATCAAAACAACATAAAGCTACAAGAACTAGATAGCAAATGAAAGAACAAGAAGTAAAATAGAGGATAACAAGCTTATACCTTTCAAGAAGTAAGCTTTTGCTTATGATTCAAACTAAGTCTCACCACACTCTCAAGCTTGAATTATGGTGTTCAAGGCTCAACCAAGGTTCTTAGGCTAAGGTGTGAAGGTGTATATGGTGTATGGATATAGGTTCAAGGTGATAGGTTTGCTCAAAGTGTTGCTTGCACGAGAAGAAGGAGAAGATGGAGCTCTCAAGGTAATGTAGAGGCTTTGTAGAAATTCTTCCACCCTCAAAACAGAGATATATGGTCGTTTTTATAGAATTTGAGCAAGAGGAGTCATAAATATCTTCAAAAATGGACAGCTGGTGGCCTCCCACCTAGAACAATGTTTCTTGCTACTACGGCATGGCCGGTCTTCAATAGGCATGGTCGGGCCTCAATGTGTTCCCCTGTTTTTCTATTTCAACCTCAGCATAGGGAGGCATAATGTGTAAAAATGGATTTCTTGGGCTAAGCAGTGGGAATATGGAAGGTTTGGGATTGTTTCAGAGCTTCAAACATGGCCCCTTCGTTGAGACATCGAACCACGCACAACACCACTTTCATCATTGAGTGTACCGAACAAAGCACTCGAGCCTTGTCGGTAGTCAAAAATGGGGTGTCTACAATATGCAAATTCACAAGTAATTTAAAACATCAACCTCCTTCATAGATAAGAACACATAGTTATATCATAACATCTTAAACACTTATACAAAATATTTGCATATAACAAGTTCCAAAAGCAAAAGAAAACTAAACAGCAGGGTTGACACAATTTGGCTCCACATGAATCCAAGATCGCCCCATTACGGAGGCACTCCAAAGCGGCTTGACAGTAGGGTGGACTCCCGAGGTTGCTTTAAACTTGACGCTCCATTTACTCATCTACATATATATATATATAGGGGAAGGGGATGAGCTAAAGCCCAGTGAGTAATACCAGTATAAAGAGGTTAAATGAATGATGTCTATCGTAATACAAAATCATTTCATATATGATCCGAAGTAAATCATAACTGAATACTTATCGTATTAAATTTCTCAAATCATATTCATATGTGGTACATCTAATAGTGCAAACAAAGGGCCTGAAAGCATAACAAAGGGATCACATGGGTCTAATGAAGGGACCATATAGGTCAAGTAAATGGACCACCTAGGGCAACATCATAAATCTTTGTGCACATCTAACAAAGGGCCACGATATTGGTTCCCCCGGGCGAGGGTCTTATATCAAAGGGCCACAGTATTGTTTCCCTCGGGTGAAGGTCTTATAGCAAAGGGCCATGGTATTGTCACCCCCACGCGTGGGCCACACTAAGGATGCCATAATTATATGTTAGAAGAGACAATCATTCATTCATAATATCAAAATAGCATTTCAACAAATCTTTACAAAGATACTACTCACAGTGGGCTGGTTCAGATATTAGACCTTGGTTGACCACCTACACAAAACACATAACACAGATACACATTGAAACATATGTTCGTAACAAATAGTGTATCTTAATTTGATTCTCTTACGTGTATTTCTAGCTTATTCCATGACTAAGGATGTCTAAATGATGCTTAAGAATGCCTAAAAGAGTATGAGGATGCAATTATGCACTTGAGAGTGTTAGTCAAAATTTGCTGAAAACAGGGTCTTTGCTCGAGCGCACCTTTGGTCGCTTAAGCAGTGTGACCTAACTGCAAAAGTTTTGGATGCTAGAAATGTGTGCTCAGTGGTCGTTCAAGCCAAGTGCTGAATAGAGTTGAGTTCGCTCGAGTGCACACTTAGTCGCCCGAGCTAATTGCTAAAAGTTTGCAAAAATACTAGATGCATGCAATGTTCGCTCGAGCCACGAATCCTTCGCTCGAGCGAACTAGGCGAATTTTGGGTTTTCCAGAACTGAGTTTGAAGTTCAAAAACATACTTTTCATGTTCAAAGCTTGCATGGTGAAAAATCTAAAAATCCCGAGATGTTTATTTGTGATTATGTATCAATTTTAACCAGTAAATAACAATCCCAATCAAACAATCAAAGATGAATTGACACAACGATCTAACGTGCGAAAACCACAATTGGAGCACCTTCAATTGTGATAAAAAAAATCACGGGCCAAAGCCACAAAATAATCCACTAAGAAAACAAAAAAGAATTACAAAAGTGTACTCTCAATTACCTAGAGAATCCATGTCCAAATTGAACTGACCCCAATGTGCTTCTTCCACCACCGCCTTCACCTCGAAATTGTCTTGTCCAACGTTGAAGGTGAACCACTTCGGAATCCACCAGAGTTTCAGGCCTAAATTCCACGGAATCCACAGAAGAACAACTTTCTCTTTTGTGAATAAAACAAAATAAACAAACTCTTTGATATAATCTACTCAATTCATGATATAAACTCTCACAAATATCAAAGGAAACAAGCAAAGAAGCTCCAGATGAAAACCCTTATACCCAAGAAGAAGATTTGGAAGCCGTACCCTAGAAATTGAATTAATCACAGATTTATAGCAAACAAAATCATGATCTCTGCTCGAGCGCAAGAATGGACACTCGAGCAGTCTAACTCAAACGCGTGTTTCGAAATAATGATCTACGCTCGAGCGTAGGAAGGGCCGCTTGAGCGTAAAAATACAACTCCTAGTACTTTTGTAGGCGAGTGAAACTTTTGAAAGGATTGTATCTTCACTTGAGCGAAAAATCGACCGCTCGAGCGGTCAAACAACTTCAACTGCAATTTTGCTCGATCCTCGACATAGTCAGTGAAGTGGCAAACATGATATGATTAAGATCACAAACTCCTTTTCATAGGCACAATTCGGGTTGGAATTGCATCTAAATACTCACAGCCTCACTGAAATAAAAGATTGAATAAAATTACAACTGAAATGAGTTTTGACAAATGGGATTCCAAATTACAAAAACCTAACACATGGCTAGACTAAAAAACATAGGAACTCTTTATAAACATAAATACTTGGAAATTATGTAACCATGATCCCAAATTCTCTTTCAATTTTTCAAAACAAAGCCCCAAATTCAATGTTCTTGCCATGCATGGGTTAAATTCAGCTCTTCTCTATACAAAACATGTTCATATGAGATGTTAAGTGTGAAATCATGAAGAATCTTAAGAAATAATAAGTGTAAGTCGCATGCATGTATAAATTTCTAGAAAACTAAGTTGAAAGATGGAGAATTATGCATCCATGTACTCAATTTACTCAAACTCTTTAAATTCATGGTGATTCTAACTCTTTTCTTTCAAATTCATGCAAATGATCTTATAACTAAGTGAATTCAAGTTTCCACATGGATTATCTTCGTGTATTATGGTCAAAGATCATACCTAGAGCTTGAATTTGATGATTGCTAGCTTAATCTCTTCACTCTCTCTTTGATTCTCTTGAATTCCTCCTTTCTCTCTCTAAAATGTTGAGCCCTCAACTCCCTCTCTATTTTTTCATTTCATAAGATAATGAAAATGAGTTCTTAAGCTTGATTAAGGCACACACACACACATATATATATATAGGTGGATTAAGGTTTAACTAATTAAGTGGGATTGGGCTTAATTCTAATCAATTCTAATTAATTTATTCTAATTATTTTGATCCGAACCAAATTTTAATTAAACTTACCATATGGTTCTAAATATTTCAATTAGCCTATTGAACTAGTCAATTTCAGTTTTTGAATCCGTTTGGGCTTTCAATTTTGAATTCTAAGCCGGTATTCTAATAGATAATTCACAAACAAACAGATAAGTATCAATGAAGCACATAATCACGCAATTCTACTCAATGAAATAACATATAAAAATAATACGCATATCGAGGTCATCACACGGGTGCTCTACCCAAACCTCTCGATAAAGATACAAAATGTCACTCTAAACAACGAGGGATGGAGAGAGAATCAAACTTTCCTTATACCCATTTTGGCCAAAATGTTTTATGGACCTTCAAACCTATTTTCAAAATGTTTTTAAGGCAATCGGCACATTTTTATTCATTTTGGCCCTTCTAGGCAGTGTATTTTCCAAAAAATGTTTGATCCACTTTCAAAAGAGATAGCTTAGAAAGTTAGAATGAATGAGAAAACAAAGGAAACTTTCTAAGAAAATCAAACGACTAGGCTTTGCTCGGCTGGACATCCTTTTAAACAACATGCCAAATGATTTTAGCCCATAGACGCATACCCAGGTCTTTTCTTCTTCACTGAACATTTTCCAAGTACCATGCCAAACAACTTTGATACATGGATGCATCTCCGGGTATTTTCCAGCTTCGCTGACCAATTTTTTGAGGAAATATGGCGGGCTACTAGGCACCGGCTGGACTTGTCTTATTCGGTGCATCCTGTCCGCTGAGTAGTTTTCTTGAGAGTTGTCTCAAGGATCTTGGAATATGTCATCCGGATCCATGGGATCTATAGGCATATTTCAAGCCCCCAATGCCTATAAAATAACCACCTATTTGAGGGAAAAGGGTTACAGATTTTCTAGAGTCAATTCTTATTCCCCAATTCTCTAATCACTCCATCTAATACTTAATCAAATACACTAAAAAAAAGAGAGTTTGGTGAGAATTTTGGACTATTTTCTACACACCTTTACTTGGATGATTTGGAGCTAGAAGACCTCTACTGATTAGAGGGAGCTTGGGTTAGAGCTTGTGATCAGCTTGGGCCCTATCTTTGCTATTTTAGAGGTAATCCCTACTTCCATTTTCATATTTCCTTGCAAATTATACCTCCACCCTCTTTCTTGATTACATCTTTAGAGGTTTTTGAGGATTGTTGATTGATTTGCTGCTAGTTTAGTTGATTTCTCTCATTTTTTTTCCTACAGTTAATAGAGGCTTGTATAGCGGCTTTGGCCAAGCCAAACCTGCTTTCTTTTTTATTTTATGGGTTACAAACTTAGGCAAAGTTTCCTCTATGAGAGGGGGTAGTTTCTCTCTTTCTGAACCTATTTTACATGGATTTGAGTAGTTTACGCTCTTTTTTCATGAGTAGGATGATGAGAATCTCCTTTCTCTCATTAGAGTTTTTGCCTTTTTTTACTATTCTTGCTAGTTTTGATGATATAGAAGCCTAGGTATGGATTTCTCTACAAGAATAGGTTGGATCTTCCCTCTTACCACCATTTCTTATGGATTTGGGTAGCTTATACTCATTTTCATTTGCAAGAGGAGGAGAACCTCCTTATCCTCATTAATGTTTTCTTTATCTTGCCTTATCATTCCCTTATCTCTTATTCATTATATTGTCTCGTGCATGGGACTGGATTTCTCTTCTCCTTACCATCATTCACTACTCTTTGTTAGTGTAGACCTATTTTATTGTCATTATGATCGCATGATTACTGTACGAGCATGCATTTAGGCTTGAACCATTATTTTTAGATTAGTTATGTGGCATGTACTTTGTTGATGCCTATGTCATCTTGATACTGTTCAAAGCTCCTAGTTCTCATTTTATGCAGATTTTTGCATTAGATGTCGCATCTAGGGTCATGCATTTTCTTCTTAGATTGTTTTCTATTTTCACTTGGTTGGAGTACCCGGCGAGCATCTCTAATCTCTTCTCTGTAGATCATTTAGTTTAGCATTTAGGATCATGCATTTTTCTAACCCTTTATGCTCTTGGCATGGTGTAGAGGAGTACTAGGTGAGCTTCTTTCATCTTTACATCCTGCTTGTGATTGCTTCTTATTATGTCTAGCATGGTACCATGAGACTATGTACTTATTTTCTATATCTCTATGATTGCTCATTGTATAGAGAGCTCATTGCCTAAGTTGGAATAATTCCAATATCCTCACATGGCAGATTTCTATATTTTCATGAGATTCTTGTTTTCCAAACTCTTTTCAAAATAATGAGAGATTAAAATATTCCAAAATAAGTGATTTTGTATATATTTGTCTGTTACACATAGTAAATATATCAATAGTACATGGGTTATATGATCATATCATGTTAATAATTCTCATATCATAGACCAGTAGAGGCCGATATCTTTGATTAGGTGAGCGGAGGTGCTTAATTCATGACATTTCCCTCTCATAACTAAGTTCCCAAGCTGAGACATTTTGGTTGCAACGGATCATGACATTTTGGAATGAGTCATGGGTTTCTTAGTTTTTCCTAAAAGATTAGTTGACGACTTTGAGTTTGGTAATGTAGTCCACTTTTGGATTTCTTGTGATTAGTGGGTTTTCTATGGAATTTCCATATTTGAACTCTCATTTCGTTCTGTATTGCACTCATGGAACCAGACCAAGGGTTCGAATTGTTAGGTACGCTTGGGCCCCCCCAGCCTAGGAGATCCCATAGTTTCTAGTGACTTCACTGGGGAAAACAAAGAAAACTTGATATGAGATTTATTAATATTGAGGTATGTTCATTGCATTTGCATTAGTTCACTCAAACCCTTTCCATTCGTCACCTGTCACTCACCAGACATGGGCTTTATCAAGCTGGGAATGTAACCCCTTAGATCTTGATCATTGCCTACTGTTTGACTCTCCTTTCATTGCTCGACAAAGGGATAGAAAGGTATTTAGGTGATCATGTCAGCGCACCCTTTTTGACTTTATCCTACCTTTGCATGTAGTAAGCTATAGAGCCTTCTAAAACTAGGACAAGATACTCACCCGCTCTAGGTTGTTGTGATACCTTCTTGTGCGAATAGAGAAACTCTAGATCTCTTCCAAAAATAGAACAAGATGACCTGATCCCCTATAAGGGTGTTTTCCAATTACTTGTTATATGCTATGTGTTATATATTGAAACAGATGCAAGGGTTCTTTTTGAATACAAAAATTCTGTCAAATCAGTTTGGGATAATGTTATTTGAGTACAAAGTTTTAGTTTTGGCGAGCTTCTACAAGGGCACTATTTGATTGGGGGACCTTTGCTCCTTTTCTTTTGCTAGAGGTTCAGCACCATTGTTTCATATAGATCTAGCATTCCCCAGGTTTAGTGGACTTGTTTAGGCGGTTTATGGAAAGTCAGTGACCTTGTTCAAAGACAGCTAGTGCTAGTATCTTTGCCACGACTCGTCAGAAGAAAGAGAGTTAACCGGTCACCAATAGTACCATTCATCATTCTCTCTCCAATTTAGTATCACCTTCAATTATGGTCGATTTTAATGTTGACATTATAAAAATGATCACCGCTCTGCAAAATATCATTAATGCTCCTAACTAGACAGTTACTGCTCAGGCTAGAGCTGTAGCCGACATGCAAGGCCCACCAGCGGCACCAACAGACCCTTCTGCTTCCAAAGTTCTTCTTGTTTCGCTAGTCCACCCGTTACCAATTACAGCACCAATTGCTAAGGACTTCTTCAATCCGAACCCAAAGTCCTAGGATGATCTAATCCTTGCTCCACAACCAGCTGTTGGGGAAATTTTCCCTCTAGATTTGGTCAAACATGATTCAACAATCCAAAGAATTTCCAAGTTGGAAAAAGACCTCAAGAAGACCGAAGGTATTGATGCTATCCCAAACATCGATGATGGATACATAGAGACTGCTATTAGATTACCAAAAAGATTCAAGATGCCACACATTGACCATTTTGACAGTATTGAAGATCCAAATGTTCACATCCACCTATTTTTTAACATACTAAGGCCCATGGGGTTGACCTGAGCGCACCTAATTTCTCTATTTGGAAGAAACTTATCTCGGGTGACTACCATTTGGTATGCAAAATTGGAGGATAAGGTGAAAAGGAATTGGGAAGAGCTAGTTGAAGCATTTGTGGCGCAATATTCTTACAACATGCAGATTGAGGTCACTACTCGTGAGTTAGAAGCAACACGACAAAAGCCTAAGGAAAGTTTAGTAACTTTATCACTTGTTGGAGAAGTAAAGCCACTAAAATGACTAATCAACCCTCTAAAAAGGACCAAGTCCAAACAGTGATATGAAATTTGCAAAATCAGCTCATGAAAAGAATGATTGTCCTTCCTTTGTTCAACTTCAAAGATCTACACGAGATTGGGGTACAGATTGAGGATGCTTTGAATCAAGAGCTGATAGTGGAAGAGACCAAGACTACCAAGAAGCCCTATGTTTGAAATTCTAATGCGGCTGTTACCAACCCTAAAACTGCTAAAGTTAACTCAATAACCACTTAACTTAGCATGTTCAGATGATTTTGTAACACCCTAAAAATCAGGAACATCAAGGAATATATTAACAAATAAATACATGGTTTATCTAAGGTTATAAGTGTAAGAAACATCACTAATGAGTTCTTTGGTTAATAACCAAGTAGGATCCCAGGGAAGTAGGAGGAGTCAATATAGCCTTCCTTCAATGTCCAACCACCTTAGATAGCAAAGCTATCATTTTGACAGATCTTAACAAGGTATTAACGCAGAGTCTACATGAGTTGATGAGAAAATAGGGAAGAGGTAATACAAAAGATATGTATAGATATATAAAAATTATAAAATCGTGCTCCAGTTTCACCTTCAACTAGTCTAATAGTCTTCAATACCTGGCATGAAACACCATGAGTTTTGAATGCCCAGTAAACGCACACATACCTCGGCCTGTTTTCCCAATCCAATACATAATAATGATATGATCATAATATATAATGGAAAAAATAGTCAAGCAAAGCTTATAATAAATTTCAGTTCTCAAGAATAACGAATAATCAAGTTAGTTCTAGACAACTCCCCATGGAATTTCGTTCCTATTGAACCACTAACATTGGCCACGAGCAATTCTGACTCCCCCTTGGTTAAACAAATACCAATGCATCGCTTACTACACAATTACCAATGATGCCCACACACCTAGGTTACATACCCGAGTGGTGACATCACTGTCTACCCCAAGGGAGTGGGTTTCCAGGGATACTCTCCCTGTGTGAGATGCTCACTGCCACCCTTATACCTTTCAATTCTGTTAAGCAGCCAGAATATTTCACGTGCCACGTCAGGGTTCAAAAACACACTTGCACAATACTCAACCCCTGAATGGGAAACACATCCCACCAATCAATACTTGAGATCAAAATGTCATTTTCCCATAAAATTTTTCTTAGTTATCGAATACTCAATACCACCCTTATTAAGTTTTCATTAAATTAGATGTGTTATGTTAAAGTTAGAACAACAATTGAAATAACATTTACTACACAAGTTCAGGCATTTTAGGACAAAAATATAAAGAGATACAACCAAAACATACATAGATGTTATACAAAAGCTTGAACAAACAATAAGATGCACATCCAAACAAATAAGAGTGTAAAGCTACTAAAATTTACAATTTTCAGATTTGATTTAATTTAAAGATTGCTATCAAAATGGAATTTTTAGATTTTTCTTGAAGTCGGCCTCTTTAGGGTTTGTAGAGAATTTTGTCTAGTTTCAAAATCAATTTACGGAAGTGGGATATCTTTTCTATATTTTTAGTTATTAATGAAATACTTCAACTCTATTCAAATTCATCGATCGTTGCAAAATTGGATTTTCTCTCAAATAGCTCAATCTTTCTCGATAATTTTTTTTCCCATAAAATCTAACTTGTAAAGGAAGTTTTTGACATAAAACTGAAGTTAAGGAGATTTTTTTGCATTGTTCTAGAATTTTTGTAAGTGAGCTGTAAATACTAGTTCTTTGAGTATTGAGCTTGAAATAAGAGAAAAGAAAAGAAAAGAGGGTAACCATAGATATTTTTTTACATCTATTGTGATGAAAACATGCTAAACAATATATCATAAGGTCAGAATTCTAGATTGAAGGTGTGCCTTTAGAATTCATGTGAGATAGGTGTAGAAAAATATAGTTTTGCATCTATTAAGATAAAACATAAGGGTGGAACAAGGCTCAACTCTAAACATTTTTAACACAAGAACACCATTATAACACATCTAAAAATAATATTTAAAACTTCTACGAACATGTACTTGAAAGAGGAAATAGAAGGAAGGGTGGTAATGTGGTTTACTTGAATGCCTAGTGAAGTGTTTGCTCAATTTCTTCCATTTTTCCTCTCCTTTCCTTTCCTCTCTCTCTTAGCTAAATGTAGGAGTGTGTGGGTGTGTTTGTGATTCAAAAATGAGGAGGGGAGAGGTGTACTTAAAGCAAATTTGGTGTGAAAAGTCCAAAATGGCGACTGGTTTCAAATGAATTGAATAGTTCTTTGATTTAGTTTGAATGTAATGAAATGAGAGGTGATTAGGACCTTAAGTATGTACTTAATTGTGATCTAGTTAGGCTTAGAACTTATTTAATCCATCTAGTACATTAGATATATATATATATATATATCAATGTATTCATTGCAAATCTTTTTGTACCAATGTTATGATTTGTTTTTCATGATTTTTAGAGATTTTGTTCCAAAGGTGCTAGTAATTATAGCTTGGATGGGGGGGTGGCTGGCTATGTGCTTGGATTTGGAAAGATCATGAGTATAATTTGATGTAGATTTTGTATACAAACAAAGATTGAATTAAGGTACAATATATATATATATATATATATATATAGGTACTAATTTGGCGTCAATTTGTAATTCAAGTAAAGTGTGAGGGTTAAAGCCTTAATTTATGAATTGAAACATTTATTTAAGTATAGTATTTAATTAAATTAGAATTTGAGAATTCAATTCGATTAAAGTTTCTTTATTTTGAATTAAACAGCGAATCGTAATAAGAACCGGAAACCAAGGGTTTTGAGTGGCAAATACAATTAGGGAATTAATTTAATTATTATTAGGGCTTTGGAAATGATCCTTGAGTTCTCGAGTTCAATCAGGGTTTGCGAGTTTTCAATTGATGCGCGTTTTCAACTCTATAACCAAAATTGAAAACAAATTGTTGAGGGTCTTTATTGAAATAATTCAAAAGTAAGGGTCTAAATAAAATTATAAAGCTTAGGGGCCTCATAGTTAAATAATTAATATTAGAGTGTAGAAACGATTACTAAGCTATCGTGGTTAATTAGAGTTTGTACAGGTTCGTTCGCGATGCGTCTCCAGTGTTAAATTTGCGAATAAACGAGGAACTAAGGCCTATATTATAATAACTCAAAAGTCAAAGACTTAATAGGGTTTACGAAAGTTAGGGGGCCTCACACATTTGCCAATGCTACTCAGCTAACCACCAATCAAACCCAAGCCCAGAATTGAGTCTTCCGTCCCTTATATATGAGCTCAACTAGAGCCATGAAAATCCTTTTGCACAAGAGGCATCTCAAGCTTCTTGAACCATGACCACTTCTTGACCCACTCCCACCAAAACATGATCCCACCAAATATTGTGCCTTTCACCAGCAGCACGATCATGAAACTGATCGATGCTTCCGCCTTCGCCATGAAATCCAGGACCTCATCTATAACAAAACCATTTCCTCTCCACAAAAACCAAATGTCACCAACAATCCACTTCCAAACCATGGCGAAATTCCCCTACCCTTGAATGTCAACTTTATCCATACACTTCTCATCTTCGATCCTAGCCTATACATCACTTCATCCCATTTACCCAAAACTTGAAGTGTACATTCCCGAGAGAAAGGACTTGTGTGTTTTGAGTATACCCCAATCCAACCTAGTAACAACATTGGTACCAAGAGTTGTGGCACTAGCAGCATTGCGCCAAAAAATTGAACAACAAAGGACACTATATGAAGAAATTAGTGCATCTACGGGTCAAATAGAGTGTAGTACTGCCTTGGTATTTGCTAAGACAGAGAGTGAGCTTATAGGGAAGGGCACTAGAATAGAAATAGAAGATTTTCTAATGGAAAACAATGATCTCGAGATAAATTTGACAGAACTGGCATGGATTACCACCAAGATCAAGAGTGTTAGATGAAGAAATTTCTAAAATTTGATGTGTGGAATGATGTGATCATAGACTAATGGAAAGAAGTTAGGAATGTTGAAATTCACTATACTGTGATAGGGCTTTCCCACGAGAAATTGATGATGATTGGTTCATATAAAGCTTGTTCAATGAAGAAGAGAAGATGAATGAGATGGAGTTCGACCGAAGTTAACTTCTTTTGTCAACAGATGGACTTAATACAAATGTTACAATACCCGAATTATTCAATGTCGATGACGCGGAAGAACAGGATCTCAGTATGTTAGTAGATTTAAAGGAAGAGATGGATAATCTCCATTTATTTGAGGAATAAGACGTACAATTCTGGTGGTGGGATCTATATGGTTTAGAATCAAGTGATGGATGGGGCATTGAGTGGGAAGAGGAATATCGGCCAAGAAAGAGAAAGAATGAGAAGTAAGGAAGCATAGATAATGAAGAGAGTGAGAATGAGGCTGAGAAAATCAAAATCAAGCAAAAAGATGAATGATTGAGCAACAATGAAGCCTTGAAAATTGAAAACCTTGAGGTCATTAAGGATGAAACCAAGATGAAGAAAAAGAAGAAATCCATTGAGAATGAGGATGATGATACATAAGTAGAAGATGTTGAAAGTGAAGGATTTGATAAAAGGTCCTTGAAAATCATCATGCCTATCTTTGAATGGCGCACGGCTGCCACAGTACCTAACCGATTTAATAAACTTGATGAAACTAAAGAAATGAGAACTATCAGAGAAGCTGAAGAAGAACAAGACATGAGATTAGACATATGGAGTGAAGATGAGAAATATGAAGAAATTAGTGACAAAAATCCTTTTCCACAAAGGTTTGAAAGGCCTATCCTCAACTGGCACGCTGCAACTACCGTGCCAAATTGGTTTGATCAGTGAGACAAGACAGAAGAGATAAAGATTGCTAGAGAAGTTGAGGAAAGACAGGAAATGAATGACGCATGGGCTAAGATCATGCAAGGAGGGATTATTCATGAGATAAAAGCTTGCTAGACATGGGATAATTTAGATATTGAAATGATTGACATGGAGCCCAATGATTGCCTTGCTATGATAAAAGAAGGAGAATGATGGAAAGATGATGATTTGCATCTAGCCCACACTGATGAAAGTTGGGCAAGGAACATACTAGATGACAGTTGGTACTTCAAGGACGTTGACCATCTGACCCAAAGTGGATGGTATTTCAAGCCCCCGTATTTAGAGTAAGGCAAACCATCTGGCAAAGAGGTGTAGTAAGGAAAAGGAAAGACCAAGGAGGAAGATTTGGAGCTCAAACAACGGAAAAAGATTCCAAGTAGATATCTCAATTTAGAGGTTAGTGATGACATCTCATAAGCATTGCCAAACTGTACTCTCTGCATTTAGCAAGGCGAAGCTATCCATTGACATTACTCCTAACTAGCTAGTATTATTAATAACTCCAACCTTCAAAGATACTCTAGTCACCTCGTTCTCTGCTAAGGATTTCCCCCCAGAGGGGTTCAATTATAACAAGCCTCTTTATGTCTCATTGAAAACTCAGAATAAATGGGTCCTAGTGGTGTTAATTGATATCGAGTCAGCTCTGAATGGCTATCCAACTAGAACGGCATATGTTATGGGGCTGAGACTTGCAAATTTCAAGCCAACATCTTAGGCTGTGAGACCCTACGGAAATACAACTAGAGAAGTGATGGGAACAGTCAAGCTAGGAATAGAAAAGTTAGGCCGTTGCCACAAGAGACTAAGTTTTACATCATGGACATTCCTGGAACATTCAATATGCTATTGGGAAGGTTGTGGCTTCACCAACTAGTGGCAGTCTCTTTAATTGTCCACCAGAAGGTGAAATTTGTCTACAAGGGAGGAGTTGCAACCATCAATGATGACATGTCTATTCACTCCCCTTCAAAGGTAATAACACCACTCTTGGAAATTCAATATGGAAACGAAGATGTATTTATCACTGGATTTACATTGGCAGAGGCTTAGCTAGTTCAAACTGTGATGGCCAAAGATGAAGAAAAGTATACTGGTGCACCTCTTGTACTAATGATGAGGAAGCAAGATTACATACCAGGAATGGGGCTCAAAAAAAGTGACAGGCAAGGAATACCAGTGGCACTTGAAATCAACCACCGTCTATATCCATTCAGCTTGGGTTATGAGCCCACAAAAGAAGATCTAAAAATGAAGAATGATGGAGAAAGAGAGACAATCAAGGCAAAGAACATGGGAAGGAAGTTTGAGCTGAAGTATGAACCAATCCAAGGTACTCTGAATAGTCGGTTTGTTAAGGAAGGAGAAGGCTTCCCAATGTACAGTTTCCCAAAACCATGGATTAACCAAACTACCAAGAAGAGGCACCTGAGATTTGCAATATTCTTTGATCATGTGCTCACAGATAGTAATGAAGAGTACATAGAGCTAGACATAAATATGAGAGAAGATCGAAGCAAGGATTTTGATGACAATGCAGCAGAGGCTTATAAATTGGCACTTACTAATTTTCTAACTGACTGCTAGGCTAAGGTTGAGAAGATAAACCTAAGGAATGCTTCGGAGATCTTCATGATTGGGGAACAGACTTTTGTTGACTACATTAAGCTTATCTAGGATGCTATGGAAGGGCAACACAAGAATTGGGCTTTTGAGAAGGGCTATGTCAAGGAGATTGAATCAGATGCTAGGTCGGAGTCCAATTCTATTGAGTCTATTGTGTTGGAGTTGGATTCCTCTAGTGAGTTGGAGTTGAGCGCTTTCGGGAGTGGTAACCCGAACGCTGCTGTCCTATCTAGGTTGTCTTTTTCCTTTTCCTTCAAGTCTGTTGTAATCGTTGAACCTACCTTTTCTAATTAGAATTTCAAGGATTTCGCATACTTCTCTATGCCTATAGTTGATTGTTTAGACCATGATTTTCAAAAATTTTATGAAAATGACGAGGAAGAAATTCCTCTGGCTTTGAAAAATTTGATTGAATGAGAAATAGAGAGACGTGCCAAACCCTTGACTGATGAAATCATTACAATTAATTTGGGTACTAAGAAGGATCCTCGTTTGGTCTAGATTAGTTCGACGCTGTCTTCATAGGAGCGCAAACAATTAGTTGTTTTGCTAAAAGAATTCGAAGATGTTTTTGCATGGTCTTATAAAGATATGCCTAGAATCGATCTTGAGATTGTACAGTACAGGATCTCTCTAAACCTTGACACCCGACTTGTTAAACAGAAACTTTGCAGAATCTGTCCAGATTGGACTTTGAAGATTAAGGAAAAGTTCACCAAGCAAATCAATGCAGGGTTCTTAATTGTCACAAAATATCTGACCTAGTTGGCGAACATTGTTCCAATTACCAAAAAGGATGGAATGGTTAGTGTCTATGTTGATTTTAGAGATCTGAATAGAGCAAATCCAAAAGACGACTTCCCGCTACCGCATATTGATGAATTAGTAGATTTTACTGTAGGGTATGTGTTGTTATCTTTTATGGATAGGTTTTCGAGATATAACCAGATTCTGATAGCTCTAGAGGATAGGAAAAAGACTGCTTTCACCACGTAGTACAGAACTTATTGTTATTGAGTGATGTTGTTTGGGTTGAAGAATGCATGAGCAACCTATCAGAGGGTTGTAACAACATTACTTTATGACATGATTCACAAAGAGGTTGAGGTCAATGTGGATGACATGATTCACAAAGAGCATTACAATGCATAGAGAAAGTTTTTTTTTTTTGAGAGAATCAGGCAATACAAGATTCAGCTGAATTCACAAAAATACCCATTTGGGATAACAACAGGGAAGATGTTGGGGTTTTTGATCACATAGTGCAGAATAAAGGTTGATCCATCCAAGATTAAGGCCATCTTAGGGAGGCCACCACCGAGGATTGAAAAGGAGGTGTGAGGCTTCCTTGGAAAAGTGCAATTCATAAGTTGGTTTATCACCAAATTAACCACAACTTGTGAACCACTACTCGGACTTTTGAAGAAAGAGAAGAAATTCAAGTAGGATGACTAATGTCAAGTTGCTTTTGAACATATCAAGGACTACCTTCAAAATCCGCCAGTTCTGCAGCCTCTAGAGCCAGATAAGCCATTAATCATGTACCTATATGTCATCGAAACTACCATCCTGAGAGTCCGAGGGCAAAGTAGAGAAAGTCATTTACTACCTAAGCAAGAAGATGATTTAGTATGAGACCCATTATACACCTCTTAAGAAAACGTACCTTGTGTTAGTTTGGGCCACCAGGAAGTTGAGGCACTACCTCCTAGCTTATTCAGTAATGTTAATTTCAAGACTAGATCCCATCAAGTAGATTTTTGAGAAACCAGTGCTTACTGGTAAGCTAGCTCGTTGGTTACTCCTTCTTTCAATGTCATGCACAAGTCAATAAAGGGAAGAGTAGTAGTAGAATTTCTAGCAGACCATCCAATCAGCGAAAAAACAGGCATCGAGTTTCAGTTCTCGGACGAGGACATCTTGCAAGTAGATTAGGATATTTGGAAGTTACACTTCGATGGAGCAGCCATTCAAATGGGCTATGGGATAGGAGTGCTAATCATTGCACTTGATGATTCCCACATTCCCTTAGCATTCAAACTCTATTTCAAAGGATCCAATAATCAAGCTAAGTACGAAGCATGTGTCGTCGGATTTGAAGCAACCCTAGAACTAGTGGCAAAGAGGCTAGAGGTCATAGCAAATTCAAACTTGATTGCTTCTTAAGCTCGAGGAGATTGGAAAGTACGAAGCATGTGTCGTCAGATTAGAAGCGACCCTAGAACTAGTGGCAAAGAGGTTAGAGGTCATAGTAAATTCAAACTTGATTGCTTCTTAATGAAGGTCTATGATATTTTGATTCCGAGATTTGAAAAGTTAACATTCATTCATCTTCCTTGGGAGAATAATCGATATGCAAATGCCTTGGCGACTTTAGCTTCAATGGCAGATATACCTATGGGAGTTAGGATGAGCCCAATAATCATAGAGCAAAGATATGTACCTGCATACGAGATGATAGCAACAACTGAGGAGGTTCAAGATAGGAACCCATGGTATCATGATATCTGGAACTTTCTTCAAAATGAAACATTTACACAAGGGGCAACTGCAAATGACAAGAGAGGGATACAACGTTTGGCCATCCAATTTATCATTTGTGGAGGAAGGTTGTACAAGAGAGATTATTTGGGAATGCACAAGTTGTGTGTAGATGATTGAGAAGCAAAGCGCATCATGGAAGCAATTCATATTGGTGAGTGTGGAGCCCACATGAACGGAGTTATGTTGTCTAGGAAGATCCTCTGACAAGGATATTATTGGTCTACAATGGAAAAGGGAAGCATTGATTTCGTTTGAAAATGTCACAAATGTCAAATCGACTGTATGTATGAACATATGACGGTCTAAGCTCTACAATATGAACTCACCATGGCCAGTTTCAGTGTGGGGAATAGATGTCATTGGGGTTGTTATGCCAAAAGGATCAAATGGGTATGAGTCGATCCTAGTTTCCATTGATTACTTCACCAAGTGGGTAGAATTGCAATCTTACTTGGTACTGAAGGCAACGCATGTGGCCAAGTTTATCAGAAACAACATCATTTGCAGATATGGGGTACGAAATGAGGTAGTTTCAGACAATGGTTCACACTTCGAGGGAGAGGTGGCTGACTTGCTTGAGAAATACAATGTGACTTTGCATAAGTTATCAACATATAGGCCACAAACCAATGGATCCATCGAAGAAACAAATAAGAATATCAAGAACATTCAGTGAAAGATGATTGAAAGCTACACGAATTGGCTGGATAAGCTGCCTTTTGCACTTTGGGGATATAGGACTCTATTCGAACATCTACTAGAGTGACACCCTATTCGCTTCTGTATGGAATGGAGGCTATTTTGCCCATTGAAATTGATGTCGCTTCACTAAGAGTCATGGTGGAATGTCAGATTTTAGAAGAAGATTGGTAGAGAATTTGATTTGAGGAATTGATGTTGTTTGATGAGAGGAGGCTGAAAGCATTATATCATATTCAAGGTTACCAACGCAGGATTGCTAAAGCATTCAACAAAAGGGTTAAATTCAAGAATCTGAAGGAAGAGATCTAGTGTTGAAGGATAACCGCACGTCTATTCACGATCCAAGAGAGAAGTTTAAACCCAACTGGATTGGTCCCTACATCATCAAGTGGTTATCCTTATGGATTTGGATGGTTTGGAATTCAGGATTGGATGACAGAAAAACCAGCAAGCTACGACTTCAAAGATTACCTTTTTATTAATTCTTAAACGGAGAAAGGTTTTTTATTTTTTATTTTTTATTTTATAGAGAAAGAGGTTGAGGCCCCAAAAATTGGGAACATCAGGGAATATATATTAACAAATAAATACAGGATTTTTCTAAGGTTACAAGTGTAAGAAACATCACTAATGAGTCCTTTGGTTAATAACCATGTAAGTTCCCAAGAAAGATCGGAGGAGTCAATATAGTCTCCCTTGAAAGTCTAATCTCCTTAGATAGAGAAGCTACCTTTTTGCAAGATCTTAACAAGGTATTAACATAAGGTCTACTTAAGTTGATAGAAAAATAAGAATATGTTCACAAAAGATATATGTTTATATAAGCAAAATAATAATTACGAAGTTATAATTTAGTTACAAAACAGGTTGTTCCATCAACTTTACATTTCCAAAACAAAATAAGGTTATAGATGGACTTAAACAAAGAAAATCTCTATCTTCTTCTAGGATAGCCAAATGTCTTCAAATCTTTTGGTTTCATCTTTGCTCAAATAATCATCTTTAATACCTGGCGTAAAACGCAATGAACTTGGAATGCCTAGTAAACGTACACACACCCCGTATTTTTCCCCCAATCTAATACACAATCACAATTATAACAAACAAGTAATGAAGTATGATATTCAAGTCAATAAAAAAGGATTACAAGTTTATATGTTAGTAATTTAGAAATCCCTCAAAGAGATTTCATCCTCCCAACTGTAAGAATTGAACTCTGATTATTCAGTATGCCCTCTCTTTTGCTACTTTATATGCTTACCCCAGATGCCTACAACGGTTACATACTACGTAGCATCAATCAATGACCTCAAAAGAGATGGTAAAAATAAGGGCCTTGCCCATAACTTCCTCCAACCTTATCTATCGTAAACACATAAGGTCCGAATACAACCAATTCATTCAATGGTATCGAAATAACCACTTGTGCAAGACTTAAACCTTCAATTAGGAAACACGTTCAACCAACCAATTCAAATGCAACACAAGTATTATCTCATAACATTATTCAAGTGATTGAAACCCAATACCACCCTTATTAAATTTCCCGTTGTGTTAAGTGTTTTAAGTCAACGTTAGAACAAGTAATTGAAATAACAATTTCTACACAAGTATGAAGACTTCATGGCACAAAATTACAACCACAAACATATGGAGATGCCAGCTTGAAAAACAATAAGAAGCATACTTAATCAACTAAAAACATGAAATTATTAACAAGAACAAATTTTCAGATTCGGTCTACTTTAAAGATAACTATCAAAGTGGATTTTTCAGATTTTTTCTGAACTCGACCTTTCCATGGTTTGTAGATAATTTCATTTAGTTTCAGAATCATATTTTGGAAATTGGATAACTTTCCTAGATTTTTAGTTATTAAAGAAATACTCTAGTGCTGTCCAACAGTTACGAAAATCGGATTTTCTCTCAAACCACTCATTCATTTCTAGTAAAACCAATTTTAATAGAAAGTTAACACTTTAAAGAAGGTTTTGATATTAAATTGAGTTCAAGATAATTTTTCTATATTTTTCTATAATTTTTGGAAGTGGGTTAAAAATACCGGTCATAGGTGCACAAAACTTGAAATAGGAAAAATAGTAGAAAAATGGGCAACCATGAGTAATTTTCCACTTCTCTTATGATGAAACATACTATATAATATATAAATAACTCAGATTTTTAGTTTGAAGATGTGTCTTTGAAAATAATGTACGAAGTGGATAGAAAAAGATAGCTTTGTTTCATTCTAAGAGAAAATACATGCAAGGTGGAAATCAAGGCTCAACTCTTCTTATTTAAACACATGAACACCATATATACACATCTGAAAATAATACTTTAAGTCTCTAATATCATGTATTTAAATGAAAAAAATAAATAAAAGAGAGGGTTGTGTTGTGGCTTACTTGTTTGTCTAGAAGGGTTGTTATGCAAGATTGTTCAATTTCTTCATTCTTCTCTCAATGCTCACACTTTCTCTTCTCTTCGCTGAAAATAGACTCTGTATGTGTGTGTTTGAAGTGTAAAAGTGTTGAGGGAGGTGATGTATTTATAGAAAAATTGTGGTGAATTTTCTAAAGTGCCCTTGGCTCAAATTGAACAGAAAAGTTTTGGATTTAGTGGAAGTGTACCGGAATGAGGGGTGATTATGAGGCCTAATTAAGTGTTAAGCATGATCTAGTTATAGATTTAGCTAGGATTGAATTAGAGGCACAAATACATTCCTTGATTCATGGTACCTGGTCAATTTTTCTTCCTAGATTCATGCAATATATTTCAAAAAGTACAACATATATATAAACATCAAGGTGGCTGGCCATATGGGGAGGATTTTGTGTGAATTTTGAAATTATTTTTGTGTACAAACTCCTATATAGCATAGATACTTTGAGGATAAATAATACAATAATGGTTTGTATTTTTTTTATATGTATAAAGAATGATTTGGGGTTAAAGTGAAATTAAAATAAAGTGTGAGGGCTGGGGTTCAATTATAATATCTATTTCAAGTGTAGAACTAATAAAAATAGTGTTAGGAAAAATAATTTGATTTGAGTTGCTTTGTTTTGAATTAAACGGTGGCTAACCGAATGAAAATGACAAAAACCAGAAACTAGGATTTCGAGCGATTAATCTATAATTAGAGAGTTAAATAATTAATATTAGAGTCGTAGAAATGATTACTAAGCTATTGGGGTCGATTAGGGTTTGTATGGGTTCTCCAAGATGCGTTTTCAATTCTAGGGTTAAAATTGCGAGTAAACGAGAAACTAAGGGTTTTTATAATAATAGCTCGAAAGTAAGTGTAGATACCCCATTTTTGACCGCCCTTACAACTTGGACGTCATCGCTTGCAGACCCAATGATGAGTGTATATGCTTGTCAAGTGCTTGAAGTCCTCAGCAGAATGCCACAGCTTTGAGCCTTTTAAACCCTACACTCCTGTTGCCTTGTTTTTGGACCAAACCCAGAGATTTTCAAGCTTGCAACCTTTTGTGGCTTGCTAGCCCCTTTCTTTTGGCTGCTAGCCATTGTTTTTTGTTGCTGGCCACCAATGTGTTTTGCAGATATTTTTCTGCCTGCTGTGCCAACTGTTGGCACAGATGCATGCACCTTCCTACACGTGTATGTATAGATATTTCTAAGAGAGTTTCTTGGTTTTCTATATATAGGAGGCCTTCCATTCCATTTTTAAGGTTGGAATTTTTAGAGCAAAAAATTCTTTCTCTCTCTCTACAATTCTCTCTCTCTCTTGAAATTTCTTAGCTTTTTACAAGCTTTTGTCTATACACTCTTAACCAAACCTCTCCATTTTTGAGCTGAGGTACCTTTGAGCCTTGTTTGAGCTCTTGAGGGTGTGTTTGTCTTGTTTTGTTGCCTAGAATTGATTCTTCTCTTCAAGAGGTATAAAGCTTTGCTTCTCCATTTGCTTTAATCGCTTTTTTTCCTACTATTTTCCAACTATTTTTGGGCTGAAACTTGGGTTTTAAGGCCAATAAAGGTTGAGGGGTGTGGTTCACTCTTTTTTACACGTTGCTCTCAAGGCCTTTACCCTTGTGTTTCCTACCTTTATAACTATCTTTTTTTGAGCTTTTAAACACTGATTTTCAGAGTTATTTTAGTGGCTAAAATCATGGTTTGAAGTCCAAAATTGGAGGGGTTAGCCTCCCATTCTTGTGTTTTGCTTACTAGCCTAACATGATCCATGTTTTAGCTTATTGTCCTAGCTATTTTTGTCTTAATTCCAATATATTTTAGGACTTATTTAGCACCGTTTTAGGCTGTTTTTCAGTGTTCATTGCATTTGAGCCTTATATTGCATACTTGTAGTGTAATTGTGCTTATAAGTTTGGTGTTTTAGGCCTTAAACACCACCATATTTGAGTTGATTGCATTTATTTAGTGCTTTTTCTTACTTGTTCTCACATTTAATCACCTCTGCAACCTCCCTCCTTTCTTGGGTTTTCCTTTGCTTTGAAATTGGTTTCAAATTATTTGTTTGTTTAAGCATGAGATTGAGGCGTCATGCTTAATGGTTTAATCCATTCGGGGGTTGATTACCAATGGTATGATGTCTCTTTCATACCTTAAGCAACACTTGGTTTGAGCACTCTTTCCATTAGAGGACTTAAATTCACTTGTGGACTTAATTGATTAAAGAATTGAGAGGTAACTAAAATGGAGTAATAAAATTGGTGAATAAAAAAGAGCAAGATAAGAATTTGGTTTGGGTTCAATTGGACGTTAATTGAACCCTTAAGTCTTGAGTCGTTTCATACTCATTAGTGATGAAAGCAGTTCAAGATTCATTGTCAACGACTTCCCTTGATCTTTCATGATAGGGAGGTGGTTTTGAGTGTCTTGTTTTGTTGCATTCATTGAACTTGCACACTTGATTCATGAGCCATCATGCAATGAAATTGCATCAATTGGTGGTTTATGAACCAAACTTAGTACTCCTTTGAACTGTTCAAATGATAAGGAGGGGTAATTGTACAAACAAACCCTTGAGAATACACTGTCCCTGCTCTATTTGCTTTCTGTTGCAATAGGAAAGTCTAGTCATCAGTGGCTGGCAGGCTACCTTTTTTGGCCGGCAGGCTACCTTCTATGGCCGGCAGGCCATCATCAGTGGACGGTAGGCCATCTGTCGGCCACCAGTGCAAAATCCAGCTGTGTACTTTTGAAGAATAACATAGTTGGTCTGGAGGTGAAAATCAATGCAAGTGTTCTACTGCGCAACAAAGGTATTTGGCAGCAGAAACAGTGGCCTTTTCGGGTGGAAAGTCCGTGCATGCATGAGCATTCCTCGTTTCCCGAGGTGGAGTAATTAGAATAGCTAGCTTAGCACTCTTTTTCATATTGTATTCATGTAACTAATTAGTTCAATTAGTTAGTTAATTTGTTGTAATAATTAGTTAGGTAGAATAGTTAATTAATTCGCTTTGTAATAATTAGTTAAGTAGTTTTGCTAAGTTATTCATTTGGGTTTGTAATAATTAATTAATTAGTTTAGCTTTAATTAGTTAGCTAGTTAGTTTATTCGGACTCTCCTTCGTGAGAGCGCAAATGTTGTAATATTGAGTATGTCTTCCAACCCCACGTCTTTCTCCCTTTTATTTAACTGCTTACGATGGTTAGTTTAGGGCATCATGTTTCACTTAGCATTCTCCATGTTTGCATCCACTTGTATTGCATGCATTGGGCTCGGTTCATCATTCTAACTTGCATTGTTAGTTAAATACTTATTTGAATACGTGCTTAGACCACATGCTATCAAATTGATTCATATGCCATATTAACAGCCGAGCCTAGTAATTACACATCGCATGTGTTGCACTAGTCATATTGCCTAGTTAGGATCATGCATATTTCTAACTTTATCTTCTTTTTGGCTTAGAGTACTAGGTAAGCTTTTATTTGCTTTAGCATATCGTATGAATGTGATTGTTGCCATGTTTAGCATGTTCACCATGAGGTTAAATGCTTAAATGATAAACTGTTTTGAATGCCTAGGGATGAAGGCTAGTTGCTTGAATTGGAATAATTTGGGTAAATGTCATATGTGATCACTTTTTCAAGCGGTACATATTCGAAACAATTTTGCAAATGAACATGAGCCAAATGTTCCAATTCTTGCAAATTAGTCTATACTTGTGTGCGTGCGCATCACATAGTAATGCTAGCCTAATAATGAAACAAGAGCATATAATGTAGATAAGAATCACATCATGATTAGTAGAGGTCGATCTTTGATCGAGTGAGCAAGGGTGCTCAACTCATGACCTTCCCTTCTCGTACCTAAGTTCCCGAGCGCAGACAATCTTGGTGATGACGGACACGTGACCTTCAGTACGAGTCATGGGTTTCCTAAATTTTTCAAAAAAAAATAATTAGGTGGCGACTCTGTATCTGGCAAAGCAGTCCATTTTTGGCAATTTGATTCAAAATCGAATTTTCAAACGATTTGTCGGATTTGGACTCTTTGGTGTTTATTTATTTCACATTGCACTTGTGAGATCAGATTCAGAATCGCGGGAGTCCAATACTGTAGGGCTTATTTGACTTTCAAAAGGGGGCACGAAAAGTCGAGTTACAGTAAAGGCCTTACTAGGTTTTACAAAAGTTTGGGGTATCACAAATCGCACAACCAATCAACATGTACAAGATGAAGAAATACACTTGAGAGGCTTGTTGGGCCGAAAAGCCGAAAGGGCGATCCAGATAAATAGGTCAAACTCTTGTGATTGAAAAACACTTCAAACCTCTCCTTGTACCAAATTTTTAAGGCAAAGAATATCATTGCTAGTTCTAGGTCATGTGTAGGGTAGTTTTTCTTATGGATTTTGTAGACGTGCCCCGCGTGAGGGACTCACCCCACAGTTCGTACTCAATTTGTCACGGTTCTTAATCTGAACCAAAGAGTCTAAATCCGGCAAATCGTTTTGAGAAAACAGATTTTTAGAAAAGAAGTGCCAAACATGGACTGCTTTGCCAGATACAAAGTCGCCACCTAAATATTTTTTATAGGGGAATTTAGGAAACCCTGACTCGGTGCCAAAGGCCACGTGTCCGTCATCACCAAAGTTGCCTCGGCTCGGGAGCTTGGGTACGATTGGGGAAGGTCAGCTATGAGCACCCCCTCTCGCCCGATTCGAAGATCGGCCTCTACTAACCGTGATATTCGTTTTTGAAAACGTTATGTGTTCTTATTCCAGTTATTAGCCTAGAATTACTATGTTATGCGCACAACAAACAAATATAGACCAAATCGCCTAAATTGGAACAAAACATTTCATGCTTGTTTTGAAAATGGTTTGCTACTCGCAAGTAGGCTAAAAATGTAGATTTCGCCACCCTCAAGTGGGCTTTAGAAAAGATGATTTTGCCACTATCTAGTGGGCTTAAAACTCATAGTTTTAATGCATTATCCCAATTTAGTTAATTCAACCTCCATCCACAGGCATTCAAGCAGTTATATCACGTAAGCAGCTAGCCTCATGGTAATCATGCTATTATGGCAACACTCACAAGCATGCGGCATGCTAAAGCATAAATGCTTACCGAGTACTCCAAGCCAGAACAGAAGCTAGTTAGTAATCATGTGCATGATCCTAGTTCATGTTGAGATGGCTAATGCAACACATAGAAGATGCAACTACAATAGGCTTGGCTATCCTAAAGATGGCATGTGAAATGCTGCAACTAACAGGTATTCAACTTGGAATTGAAATACAAGTGTAGTTAGTATGATGTACCGAGCCCGGTGCATGTAGGACAAATGTATGGATGCACGCATGCATAGCATAAGGTATGCTAATTTAAATATGCCCTAATACTAACCATCAAAAGCAGGTAAGTAAAAGGGAGAAAGAAACGGGGGTTGGAAGACATGCACACACGCACCCACACTTATTACAAGTTAGCCCTCACTCGGAGGGACCGAAAGAATAATACAACTTAACTAACTTACAAGCTAATTAAATATTACCGACCACCTAATTAATTAAGCAAATTAATTAATCTAATTTAAGCGATAAACAGCCTCGGGAAGAGGGTCCGATGCGATGCGTGCTCGATTCTGCTCGGAAGTCACTGTCATGCACAAGCTGCCTCTGCTTTGACTGTTTTGCTTCTCTGAAGACTGCACAAATCTCAGGGTTGCTTCCCTGAATGTTGTGGAACACCACTGGCTGAGGGAATTGGTCACCGGCCATGGAGAATGGTCACCGGCCACAAATTAATCCATCGGCTACTTATGGATGGCCAGTCGGCACTTCAGATGGACGGCCGGCCAAATCTTCCTGCAAAAACTGGTTTGACAGCAGCAGAGGACAAAACTTGGCATGACAATGCATTTCAAGCAATGTATGTACAAACCACACTCCTTATCATATTTATGACTCAAAGGAGGATGGGCCTCGATTCTCGGGCCACCAATCACGCATTTCCATGCATGATGGCCCAACGAATCAAGTGTGCATGTTGATATAGAATGCAATGCACATAATCAAGCAAATTGAACTCAACCTCTATCACAAGCAATTCAAGAGGCGAAGCATGCATGCCAATGCAATGCAATCCTAAGCATGTCGACTAGTATGCAACATGGACAATGCTAAGAAGCATACAAGGCATACAATGGTCATGCAAGACATAGGGCATGAGACAATGCAACTAACAAGTATGTAAGGCACAATGTGGGTGTTCGAGCATGCAAGCAAGCATGTGACTTCATTCAATCATGCAACTCCAATCATGAAACAACACACAAATATGCAACAACATACAAGGCGGGCATACAACAACATGCAAAGGAGTGGGCTTAAACTAACATGGGTAGCTTCCAAGCTTGCCAAAATCAGTGGCCAATACTATGGAAGTGAGGTCCAACACACACAAACGCATGCATGCAAATATGGTCCAACACTTAAGCATACGAAGACAACTTGTAAGCACAAAAACATGGACTAATGACATGCAACATAAGCTCTGAAAATCATGTTAAAATGGTGCCAAACCAAGCCAACAAGACAAGCATAAGCATGCAATTAGAGGTCCAAAGCTCAAGGCAAGCTAGGGAGGTATTGAACTACCCTTAGCAAAACCAAACATGGCATGAATTAAATGACCAAAAACAGAGTTTTAGCATATTAAAACAAATCCTAAAGACCACTTAGATGGCATCTAAAATGACTTAAATTCAAGGGCATGCACAATGACCAAACGTGGAGCATAAGGCACAACCTCATAAGGCATCAAAGAGGCATCAAAGGCAAGCATGCAAGCATGTCATGAGGACTAAAATGATGCTATAAGTGGTGTCAAACCACTGAAATAAATCAAACAATGCATGCTTAACACTTCACACATTTAAAGCCTACAAGCTAAACAATGTAAAGAGGCCATGCAATGCATGCCATGGTCGACCAAAACAACTAAAGGCAGACCTTAAGCATGGAAAAACAAGTACAAAAGCTTCACAAAGCAGGGCCTAAAACACGCTTGAACAAGGGTCAAAGCCTAGATGCATGTTAAGGCTAAATGATGGCATTACAAGACATGTATGCAAAGCAAGCAAGGTGTGTCCAAACAAACTCAACACAATGCTATTTCATGGCAAAATAAGCATAAATATCAGTCAAGGCATGGTCAACATACACTTAAACTAGATGCTCCCTCAAGAGGCAAAAATAGCCCTTTTCAAGGACAACAAGGAGAGGGGGTGGCCCTCTCATTCCTAGGATCTCAAGGCACCATCCACACCTCTGAAATCCCTCAAGATTTCAATGGTGAGGAGGCCCAAACACAATTGTCCCGGAGCTCAACCAAAATGGCACAAAACAAAGGCCAAACAAGCCTTAAGAGGGGTCAAACAACCCCAAATCTTAAAACACCCTTAACAAACTATTTAGAGCAGACAAAAACAAGACTTTTATATGTTATATGCTAAGCTCAAAAACAGATGCAAGATAGGCTAAAAAGCTTTGTAAAAATGGGGTAAAAAGGGGCAAAAGTCTTACCCTTGTAGACCCTCTTCACAAACAATGTTCCAGCAGCTCTTTTGGTTCCAAACCAGTCCAAAAGCTTCAAGGAAAGACCTCTGGTACCTCAGAAACTAAGAAAAGGTGTGATGGTGGGTGTTTGTGCACAAAAATGAGACTAAACACACACTAAACACAAGAGAGAGAAAGATATAGAGATAGAGGATATATGTAAACCCTAACCCTAAAGCTCAAGCTCTGAAAATGTTGTCTAAGTTGTCTAAACCCTGAACAAGAGAGAAGAGGTTCTCTTTTATAGACAATTAGTCTTGTAAAGCTTCCAAAGGAAGCTAACAAGAGGGCAATCCCTCCATACACGTGTATGGAGGGGGTGACAGTGTATGCCAGCTGCACAAAAATATCTGCAAAAGCAGATGCACAGTAGTCGGCCGGCCAAAAATGCAATTGACCAAAAAAAGATAGTCGGCCGGCCATCTATAGTGCCGACCGGCCAAGCATTTGGCCGGTGGCAACAAAACACAGCCGGTGGCCTCAAGCCATGGCCGGTGGAGTATGGGGATGGCCCACAAGCCATTCCCTGCCCCTCCAAGGCAAAACACAAGTGTTTGGTGCAAAACCAGACACAAAACAGTCTAGTCGAGAGATCCTGAGGCAAGGCACGTAGCCGAGACCTCCGGGAACTGAAGACGAACACAAACATGGATGATCACCGGGTGTTCAAGCGGTGACGTCCAAGTCTTGAGGACGGTCAAAAATGGGGTGTCTACAGTTGCCCCTCTTTGATAGAACTCGAAATTCATAACAATGACGGGAGTGAATGTCAAAGCCCAGAGACGACCCATTTTTGACAAGGCCGAAGAGTTAGACAAACATGCAAGACAAACAAGATATGCGCTCGAAGGCAGGGGCAAAATGCAAGACAATGCACAAAGCCGAACATAGCTTATGATCATGCAAAGAAAGCTGTAACGAAACATAATAATGCAACAGTTTTAAGCTAGCATACACTAAACTACACTACAATGCAGAAATTATGTAAGAGAATTATGCAATTCTCAAAACGTCTCACGCAGAGGATACAATACCTGTCCGGTTCGTCTGGTTGCACCAGCCTCAAATGAACCGTACATACAATATCGTGCCTGCAAAAGAAAATAACTTAACAGATATAATATTGTTAGTAACATGCGCATCTATGCAATTGAAAGTGCGTGACAACGCAAAACAAGCGGGATGCATAACAATGTTATGAAAGCGCAAACACATGTGAGTAAAGAACATGGGGCAACGTGCGCAATGTGTGAGGATGTAGACACATGTAAATAAAGTATACGCAATAACATGTACAACGTGTATAAATGGACATTGAACACATGTAAGTAAAGCATAATGCGACAACGCATGCAATGTGTATAAAAGGAATTTGGACACATGTAAGTAAAGCGATGCATGTATGCACGCAATGTGTATAAAAACTTGAAATTGAACACATGTAAAGCAATGCACGCATGCACGCAATGTGTATAGGAACTTGAAATTGAACACATGTAAGTAAAGCAATGCACGTATGCACGCAATGTGTATAGGAACTTGAAATTGAACACATGTAAGTAAAGCAATGCACGTATGCACGCAATGTGTATAGGAACTTGAAATTGAACACATGTAAGTAAAGCAATGAACGTATGCACGCAATGTGTATAGAAACTTGAAATTGAACACATGTAAGTAAAGCAATGCACGTATGCACGCAATGTGTATAGAAACTTGAAATTGAACACATGTAAGTAAAGCAATGCACGTATGCACGCAATGTGTATAAGAACTTGAAATTGAACACATGCAAGTAAAGCAATGCATGTATGCACGCAATGTGTATAGAAACTTGAAATTGAACACATGTAAGTAAAGCAATGCACGTATGCACGCAATGTGTATAGAAATTTGAAATTGAACACATGTAAGTAAAGCAATGCACGTATGCACGCAATGTGCATAAGAACTTGAAATTGAACACATGTAAGTAAAGCAATGCACGTATGCATGCAATGTTTATAGAAACTTGAAATTGAACACAGACGAGCTACTCATGATGCTGAAATGCAAAGTACTGCAACACAGTATGATTGAAAGGATTCGTGAAGTTCACAAGATACATAAAGGATACGGGAAGGGATGTTTCTCGTATGTACAGAGCATCGTTCATAGAAAACACAACTTGAGGTCAACTCGAAGATCTATGAATGTTTCAAAGGCGTACTTCCTTGCACTGCCTCGAGAAATGAAGGTGCCGAACCATACAATTGATCCAAACAAGGACGCGAGAGATGTATTGACCACAAGGGAGGGGTTACCGGCATCAATCCTGATACTTTGCTGCCTTGCTCCTTCTTTTTGCTTTACTTTCCTTTTTACTGGTAGTATAAGCACATTGCACTGCCTCAGGCAGGTTTTACTTTTTCTCAAAATTGCATATTTTTGCAAAGCATGTGATGGGAATGAAACTGTTATTTTGTTCAAAAAGGTGTTGCATTTGTACATTCTATGCATTGCATCGCATGGCATCACATAACAATGTGAATGAGATTCGTTTTGAAAATAGAACATTTGTGTCGTAATAATCAGGTAGTGAGCCAATTTACAACTCGATAAGCAAAACAGAGAGACTCGATATAACCAACCAAGCGTGAGTACAACTCGATAAGCAAATTAAAGACTTGAAGAGAGTGACATACAACTCAATAAGCAAATGTACAACAACTCGATAAGCAAATAGGAGTGACTCCGCAAGAATCGATCACCGGAGGGCATTGGAGGTGGTGGAGTTCCCCAATCCTCAGCATAAACAGCTCAGAGAACAAGGAGGAAGACCACCGACCAGAGATAAAGGCCATCGGCCGTGAGAAATGGCCATCGGCCAGAAACTTTGATCAATCGGCCAAAAGTGGTGGCCGGTCAGCACTATATTTGGCCGGCCGGCCATGAATTGTCAGAATCAGCAGAATGCTGACATTTGTCCTTCACTCAATCTTATCTTCTACAAAAAGGCCTCAGCTTCATGGTTCTTCCCAATTCAACACTGATTTGCCCCAAATGGAAGCGCTTCTTGCCCAAAATCTCACAACTTGGATTAACAACTTGGATGGCTCGGAAAAGCTGAATTTTTGGGGTTTCGGCATAAACGCACTATTCACTCTGGGTCATACCCCGTTACACATCCCGTTTCTCCATGCGGCGGCAAGGTTTTGAAATCCGGTGACACATGTCTTTAGCTTTAGCGGGCAAGAAGTGTGTCCTACCTTTGAAGATTTCCGAGTTTTACTGGAATCTGAGCGTGACGAGGAGATCCTACCCCATCTTAATTTTGGCCATGCCCAAACCTTAGGGCGAATGTGTGGACTCACTATGCGTGATGCTTGGTCTCTGATTTATGACGGAATGCTGGACATTCCCAGTTTGATCTATCAGTTTTCCGATGCCGGCGATCGCAACAACCATCATTGGCAAGGCTTCCGGCGGCACACCCTCTGTTTGTGCATGCTATCTCATTTTCTATTTGCCTCAGGCTCCGTTCGATTGATCGAGGTTACCCAGGGCTTGAAAGAGGGCAAGAGTTGCGTTGTCATGACTCTGGCTGAGACGTTGATGGGGTTAGACGCCTTTTATCGTCGAGAGACGACTAGATTTGTGGGGAGTCCATTATTGCTACAGGTAAAGTTTCCCACCCAATCTCACATGTGTACTACTCACGCCGCTCGGCCCTCAAACTCGTTTTCTCACAAAACCCTTTTCTCACTTTTTCTCTTATCGTACATCTCTCTATTCTTTATTCTCTCATTTTTCATCCCTTCCCAGGTGTGGTTGATGGACAAGTTGCAGGTTATGGACTCTTGCCCAGCATACTCAGCTCGCGGCTATTTCTTCAGGCAATGTCTGGTCGACACCCTTGATGAGGGTTGGTGGTTCGACTGGATGTGCAATTTATCTGCCGACGTCATTGCTTGGTGGTGCTCTTGGCTCAATCTACCGGCAATGGGCTACAGCATGTCCCGACAGATTGGGATTCAGTTGATTGGCTTTACTCACTGTGTGTTCTATTTCCCATTCCGGTTCCGACGCCAGTTCGGCCATGACCAGATTTGCCTCGCAGAGGGGATAGAATATCTTGCTGCCTCTCCGTTTCGAGGTGCGCAGCTTGTTCGGCAGGCCACAGCATAGAGGACAAGAGAACTCCTGGCCCCCACTCCTACTTTTAGTTGTACTTTGTCTGATGAGTGCATAGATTGGCTTAATGAGGAGGCACAGATCGGGCCCAGCTTGGCACCGGGGCTTCGACCAGCTCTGGGAGGGGGCGCAGGAACACCTGACTTGACTATGCCCCGGATTTATTGCTTTATTAGTACTTTCAAGTTTTCCTTATGAACGTAATAAAAAGCAACTTCAATTTGTATGCAAGAGCAGGAGGACTCTGTACTGAAATCAATGAACTTGAAGGTTGTGGTACTAAAAATTTCCCGTTTTGGTCCAGAGATGGTCTTAGTTGTAAAAAGATTAATTTGAACAAAGTCAACTTTTATGAAAACTTTTCAAAACTATTTTCGATATGGATCATAACTGGACACGCCTGAGATCCGTCACTGAGATGCACAAACCCCAGATCCCAGCAACTGGAAAGTTGCCCCTAGTCTGCCAAGCACTGCACCGGAGATCATAACAGAGCTCTTGGATGCTGAATAGACAAAGACGGCCCAAGACGATCAAATGGACAAAGTTGATCAGGGAAGTGTTTATGGCTGAACTTCAGGATGAAGCTGCCTACGTATCCCAAAGATGGGAATGAAGCCTTACGTAGTTCAGGGCTAGGATGCAAATGATATGCAGGAAGACTTTGATAATTGGACTTATACGCTACGCGAAGCCGGTTTGAAAATTGCGAAATCTTCACGAACATGTGCGATAGATACACAAAGTGAGCATAGTGTGATAGATACACAAAGCGAGCGTGTGATAAATACACAAAGAAAGTAAAGTGTGATAGATACACAAAGCGAGCGTGTGATAGATACTCAAAGTAAGTATAGTGTGATAGATACACAAAGTGAACGTGTATGATAGATACACAAAAGTGAGCACGTGTGATAGATACACAAAGTGAACAAAGTGTAATAGTTGCATTAGGTAAGTGTGTGATAGATACACAAAGTGAAGCTAGTGTGATCGACACACTATATGAAGCGAAGTGTGATGGATACACTAGGTGAGCGTGTGATAGATACTCAAGGGTGAACGCAAAGTGTACTAGACGCACTAAGCGAACAAAGTGTGATGGATACACAAAAGGTGATGAAGTGTGATTGATACACTAAACATGGACACAAAGTGCGATAGATGCACCAAGTGAACAAAGTATGATTGATATACTAAAGGTGAACACGAAGTGTGATAGATGCACTTAGTGAACAAAGTATGATAGATATACTAAAGGTGAACACGAAGTGTGATAGATGCACTTGGTGAACAAAGTATGATAGATACACTAAAGGCGAACACGAAGTGTGATAGATGCACTTAGTGAACAAGCATGATGGATACACTAAAGGTGAAAACACAGTGTGATAGATGCACTTAGTGAACAAAGTATGATAGATATACTAAAGGTGAACACGAAGTGTGATAGATGCACATAGTGAATAAGTATGATAGATACACTAAAGGTGAACACGAAGTGTGATAGATGCACTTAGTGAACAGAGTATGATAGATATACTAAATGTGAACACGAAGTGTGATAGATGCACTTAGTGAACAGAGTATGATAGATATACTAAAGGTGAACACGAAGTGTGATAGATGCACTTAGCGAACCAGTATGATAGATACACTAAATGTGAACATGAAGTGTGATAGATGCACTTAGTGAACAGAGTATGATAGATATACTAAATGTGAACACGAAGTGTGATAGATGCACTTAGTGAACAGGTACGATAGATATACTAAAGGTGAACACAAAGTGTGATAGATGCACTTAGTGAACAGAGTATGATAGATATACTAAATGTGAACACGAAGTGTGATAGATGCACTTAGTGAACAGGTATGATAGACATACTAAAGGTGAACACAAAGTGTGATATATGCACTTAGTGAACAGGTATGATAGATATACTAAAGGTGAACACAAAGTGTGATAGATGCACTTAGTAAACACAGTATGATAGATATACTAAATGTGAACACGAAGTGTGATAGATGCACTTAGTGAACAGAGTATGATAGATATACTAAAGGTGAACACGAAGTGCGATAGATGCACTTAGTGAACAAGTATGATAGATACACTAAATGTGAACACGAAGTGTGATTGATGCACTTAGTGAACAGAGTATGATAGATATACTAAATGTGAACACGAAGTGTGATAGATGCACTTAGTGAATAGGTATGATAGATATACTAAAGATGAACACAAAGTGTGATAGACGCACTTAGTGAACAGAGTATGATAGATATACTAAATGTGAACACGAAGTCTGATAGATGCACTTAGTGAACAGGTATGATAGATATACTAAAGGTGAACACAAAGTGTTATAGATGCACTTAGTGAACAAAGTATGATAGATATACTAAAGGTGAACACAAAGTGTGATAGATGCACTTAGTAAACACAGTATGATAGATATACTAAATGTGAACACGAAGTGTGATAGATGCACTTAGTGAACAGAGTATGATAGATATACTAAAGGTGAACACGAAGTGTGATAGATGCACTTAGTGAACAAGTATGATAGATACACTAAATGTGAACACGAGGTGTGATAGATGCACTTAGTGAACAGAGTATGATAGATATACTAAATGTGAACACGAAGTGTGATAGATGCACTTAGTGAATAGGTATGATAGATATACTAAAGGTGAACACAAAGTGTGATAGATGCACTTAGTAAACACAGTATGATAGATATACTAAATGTGAACACGAAGTGTGATAGATGCACTTAGTGAACAGAGTATGATAGATATACTAAAGGTGAACACGAAGTGTAATAGATGCACTTAGTGAACAAGTATGATAGATACACTAAATGTGAACACGAAGTGTGATAGATGCACTTAGTGAACAGAGTATGATAGATATACTAAATGTGAACATGAAGTGTGATAGATGCACTTAGTGAACAGGTATGATAGATTTACTAAAGGTGAACACAAAGTGTGATAGATGCACTTAGTGAACAGAGTATGATAGATATACTAAATGTGAACACGAAGTGTGGTAAATGCACTTAGTGAACTGGTATGATAGATATACTAAAGGTGAACACAAAGTGTTATAGATGCACTTAGTGAACAGGTATGATAGATATACTAAAGGTGAACACAAAGTGTGATAGATGCACTTAGTAAACACAGTATGATAGATATACTAAATGTGAACACGAAGTGTGATAGATGCACTTAGTGAACAGGTATGATAGATATACTAAAGGTGAACACAAAGTGTGATTGATGCATTTAGTGAACAGAGTATGATTGATATACTAAAGGTGAACACAAAGTGTGATAGATGCACTTAGTGAGCAAAGTATGATTGATATACTAGATGTGAACACGAAGTGTGATAGATGCACTTAGTGAACAGAGTATGATAGATATACTAAAGGTGAACACGAAGTGTGTTAGATGCACTTAGTGAACAAAGTATGATTCATATACTAAATCAATGAAGTGTGATTGATACACTGAAAGTGTGATACAGAAAACGAGAATGTGTGTGATAGATACACAAAATGAGTGAAGTGTGATTGATACACTGAGTGAGAGTGTAATGGATACACAAAAGTGAAGGAAGAAAGTGTGATAGATACACTAAGGGTGAATGAGGTGTGATTGATACACTAAATAAATGATCTCAAACGGTACTTCTTTGAATGAACCGTACATACAATATCGTGCATGAATGAGAAAGAAACTTAATAGGTACAATGCATTAGAACGCATGATGCTTAAGGAAAGAAATAAATGGACAAAGCAGCGCTTTAGAAAGCACCTCATGAGGTGAGTGGCGGTGAACCGCTCTTCTCTGATGGGGATCTCCCCTTGTGCTCTTCGAACACTTTACCTTCAGATCACAGTAGAAAGGTTCTAAAATGCTGACAAGGGTTCTTCACGTAGAACACTTTGGATGCTGCCTTTCTTCCTGATCATATTCACAACTTTCCCTATTCTCCAACGGGGTGACAGACTAGGTTGGTTCAGTATCCAGAATTGAGGTGCATACACGCTATCTCAACCTATGGGGCTTCCATACAGATTTCAAGCCGGGGATACACCCCTGGGTATTTTAAACCAGACTTTAGTCCCGAAAATCCCGAACGTTTACGTTCTAGGCATCAGCCATTCGAACTCTAGTTTCTACCGTCGCAGTTGGTCTCCTTGGGACTCATTGCAGACACGACCAAGATGTCCCTGGCACGAAACGGTACTCGAGGAGAGCACTTCTGATTGCCATTCTGGCTTGAAGCAGACTTGATCTTAAGCTTGAGGTAGAGGCACACTCATACTTCGGAGCATTGGCAAGACTTGAAGTGGTACACACGAAATGTAGTCTCGGAACTTACTGAAGTTGAAACAAACTCAAATACTCGACATTTTCCCTCTTTTCTTTTGCTTTGTAGTCTGGAACCCATATAGCTTCAAATAGGTCCTGGTTTTACTGTTTTGACATGACCTGGGTTGAACCCTGCGGTTTTATGAAAGAACAAATACTATTTTGCACAAATGTGGAGAATGGCACAGCATTCTAAGCACAAAACGATTTTATTTTGAAATCGAAATTGAAAATGAATTCTTAACTGGGTAATGAGTCTACGAATGGACACAGTGCATCACGACTCAACAAAGGAAAACAAAAGTAAACACCCTAAACACATCGAGACACGCTCGGAACGACTCAAAGCTAGAATCGAGACGAACAAAACAAAAGACATGACACAAAGACGTATTACAAAGACGAGAGACCTCTCAGTGCACGAGGAGCCAGTTTCTCTGGGTATTATTTCCTACCCTTTCTAATTATTGATTCTCACATCACTCGGCCCTCAAGCTCTGTTTTTCTGAAAAAGCCATTTTCTCACTTTTTCTCTCAGCTCACATCTCTCTATTCTTCAATCTCTCATTTTTTTCATCCCTCCCCTAGGTGGTTGATGGATAAGCTGAAAATTGTGGGCTCTTGCCCCTGGTATTCTACCAAATTCTCAATCTTGTTCACAACAGTGAGTTTCTCCCACAGAGGGGCTGCGCTACAACTGGGTGTGTAACAAATCTGCAGCTAGCATCGGTTGACGATGCTTTGCTAGGGAGTTTGAACATGATCAGATCTGTCCAGATGAGGGAGTGGAATATCTTGGTCCATTCTAGTTCGTGCTTCGCACTTGACTTGATACCTCGTTGCTTGGAGGATGTGAGAGCTTTCTCCCCTGTTGCGGTCAGCTTCAGTGGTGCCTTTTTCCGGCAGGTAGAGTGTCCTTCTTGGCAAGTATGGTGCCCTTTTTGGAAAATGCATTGACAACAGGGAAAAGACAGGAAGCTTGACTCAATTGTGCCCCTAGTTCATTATTTTGACCATTTTTTGTTTTGGCTTTCTACTAAAACAATTTTGACCAACATGAGAGTTAGATTAACATGTTTGTTCGATTTTCTGATTTAAAATTATTAAAGTCAGGCTGTGAGCACTGAAAATTTTCCTGTTTTAGGTCCAAGAAATGGTTCAGTTTTGGAAAAATAGAATAATTTTCGAGAGAATTAGTCAACCTCAGTAAAAATTCTCAAAAACTATTTTCGCAAACGACCACTGCGCAACGAGCACAGAACCTACTCTTGAGATGCACAACCTTAGATCTGAAGGAAAATTGCCCCTTGCTTGGAGGACACTGCATGGCAACGGAAAGTTGCCCCTTGTTTGGACGGTACCGCAGCGCATTGAATGGCAATGGAAAGTTGCCCCTTGTTTGAATGGCACCACAGCGCATTGTAGTCAGTCCTCAGAGTGACGAACACAACCAAATTCTCGGATACAGAGAAGATAATGATGGTCAAAACCATTACATGGATATGGTCGAATTCGAAGTGTTTGTGGCTAGACTTCAAGATGAAGTTGCCTACGTATCCCAAACATGTGAATCAAGCCTTACGTAGTTCGGGTTAAGGTACACTCGGGTATTTAACCTCTCCTTTTGTGCTCTAACTTTTGCCAAGGCCGCCCTATGCGGGTTTTCGACCTTGCGAGCTTTTCTTTCCTTTTTCTTTCTTCCCTTTCTTTTTCTCTTTTTGTATATTATTATTTTTTTTCTTTTTTGTATTTTTCTCTCTTTTGTATATTATATATATTTTTTCTTTTTTGTATTTTTCTCTCTTTTGCTCTAACTTTTGCCTGGGTCGCCCTTCCGGGTTTTCGGCCCAATGAGCTGCTCAAAGGGTAAAAGTGTAACAAGTCCATGCCAAATGGTTTTAGGTTTTTGAAGCCATCCGTATCCAGGAGAGTGGCTGTTGCATTGACTTACTGAAGGACCCATTTTCGGCTCTTCGAGCAAATCGGACATTTTTGCCCCTAGTTTGGAGGGGTGCTTCTGTTCTAGCTTTACAGGCTTCTTCTGATGAGATCTGATCTTCTTTATCTGACTTTGGTGCCTTTTGTTCGAGGGCTTCTTCTAATCTGGCCACACAGGCCTCTCTTGATGGTCGATCGTTGAACACTCCGAATTGTGTTTCAAGGCTTTAAAACAAGGGCTCGAGTCTTGAGGCTGAGAGCGATCCTAAGCTGCACAATCTCAAGAGTGATTCCACACAGGTCTTTGTAGGACCGCGCAAAACATTTTGTTTTTGAAAGTTTTTAAAGAAGTGACAAATCGCTCGCGCTGAAGATAGTATGGAACCAGTCTGGATCAAGCCAGGGTTCTTCTCAGTACTCACGCTGACAAGCATGATTTCAATCATTAAGGGCTTAGCACGCCTCTCTTTCTCTCAATTTGATCAAAGTTTGCAAAACCCGAGGAATTCCTTCCTCTTTGTTTTCACCGCAGTGTTCAAAAAGTTTTGAAAAACTTAGGTCAATGCAATGATTTTCAGGGCACAAGAGAACAAGTGGAATGTACTGCTGTTCCATTCAAGTCCGCTGGCACAACTAATTCAGAATAGTAGTAAGCATGGAAACATGATAGCCCCAACTGTTTCATTCAGATTCCCTGGTTGCAACTGGCTCCACGACAGAGACAGACTCAAAAGAAAGCAAAAGGGTAATTACAAAACAAAACGGTGTTCGAGGCAACGGCTCCGGAATCACCCGACTTTCTATACAAAGGGGACTGACTTGCTACAACAAGACAGACCCATAAGCAAAAGGACTGACTCAAGACAAAACAAAAGATTGACTCGACATCCAAACCAGAATTTACAAAACTAGCATTCGCAGATGCTCCAAAAATGCGTGCCAGACGCCACATCCAAAATACGCCGAGCACCGCCCGCAGGTGGTTCACTTCCTAATTACATACTCGCAGTATCAGTATCCTCAAAATCCAATAAATAGGTAGTAACGGACTTGGCTGAAGTTGGCGGGAGGATAACCTCGTTGTCGATCAAGTCTTGCACCTCATGACGGAGGCGAAAACAATTGTCGGTAGCATGACCAGTTTGCTGGTGGTACGCACAGTACAAGGCAGCATCATGTGTAATAGGGAGATTCTTTGGGAGAGGCCGAGGCTCCAAGGGTTTAAGATGCCCCCTTTTGGCAAGGATCTGAAGTACCTTTGACAACGGCATATAGAGAGCGTGAAAAACCCTGCGCCCTCGGGGCAGGTACTTTGAAGGTTGAGTATTCTTGCTAGACGCACTAGCGAAAGGGTCGGCAGGCGCCGCCTTGGCTTTCTGATCTTTCCCAGGTGCAGGGTTTGGAGTGGAAGGAACTGTTCTAGCATGATGGGACCTATCCCGATTTTCTAACTGGCTTGTACTGCCTTCGGTTGGAGTGAGGAAAACATCATCCACAGCCTTAGCTACGACTGCGAATACCTGTTGTTTACTCATCCCCTCGGCTTTCAAAGCCTCGACTGCCCATAGCAGTTGTTCAATGGGATCGACATCTGCCTTCATTTTGTTCTTGCCTCTGGCCTCATCCTGATCGAGGGTTTGGGTTGATGTTGATACGTCATTGTTATAGTTGGAGGCCACCTCGGGTTGGCTAAGTTCGATCACAATCCGTCCCAACAGTGGGGGCTCATGTGGTACAAAATTCCCGGCATATGGTGCGGTTGGTGGCGAAGCTGACATTCCGTAAGGGAGATCCGCCACGGACCTCTGGAGGTCACCTATCATTCCCATCAATTCGAATGTGGGGGGCTCACGAGCCTGATACAACTAGGGGGTCCAAACAAGGGCGTGCGACAGGCGACCTGGGTGGATGCGGTACATCGACATTGGTCTCGCTTTGCAGAGTGATTCCTTGATCTAATGCGGCCGTCATAACCACAATCTCTTCTGAATTCTGCGTCATGATAAGTCCGCTGTACTGAACGGTGACTGACGGATCAGATATCTGTCTTGCCTCAGCAAGGGGGAACACTAGCTATTCTGTATCAACTCTCTGAACTGAAAGGAAAAACAAGCAGCGTTTCAGCCCAAATAGATCAAACACAGATGTAGCCGAACAACTGTACTCTACTGCTGACCATTGTTGTCCAAAATCACTGCCCCCAAAATACTGAATCGGATACCCACAGCTATAATTGATTTTCATAAACTGATACTGGTGCCCTCAGGCCTGATACTCAAACTTGCAAACTGAAATGTACGTTCCCTGTAGAGATGCACTCTAAAAGCACATAGCAAGTAAAGAGAGCCAAAACACCCCTATGGAGGGGTAGGGTTTCCCTGTCCTATTTTTGTCAGGAGCTAGGGTTTCACTATGCACGCAGCAGTTTTCAAACAACCTAACATCGGGTAAGCAACCTGTCCTAGCTTGGAATAGTCACTATGGATTTTGATATGCACTAGGTCGAATGGTCGAAAAGGGTGCCTCGGTAAAACCGGGGTTTGTGTTCCCATACTGTCAGAGCCCACAACCGGTCAACCTTATGGCATGCTTTGACAAAGTCAAGCCTCCGGCAAACCGTTCAGGAATGGCAGATGGCAAACACGGTGTCCTAGGCGCACCAATGCACATGCAATGCAAAGAGACACATAAATGAAATCAAAACAGGATATCATGAGTTCAAGTCAAGCTCTCTAAAATCCTCAGCAGAGTCGCCAGAAACTGTAGACGTGCCCCGCGTGAGGGCCTCACCCCACAGTTCGTACTCGATTTGTCACGGTTCTTAATCTGAACCAAAGAGTCCAAATCTGGCAAATCGTTTTGAGAAAATAGATTTTTAGAAAATAAGTGCCAAACATGGACTGCCTTGCCAGATACAGAGTCGTCACCTAAATATTTTTTATGGGGGAATTTAGGAAACCCTGACTTGGTGCCAAAGGCCACGTGTCCATCATCCCCAAAGTTGCCTGGGCTCGGGAGCTTCGGTACGATTGGGGAAGGTCAGCTATGAGCACCCCCTCTCGCCTGATCCGAAGATCGGCCTCTACTAACCGTGATATCCATTTTTGAAAACGTTATGTGTTCTTATTTCGGTTATTAGCCTAGAATTACTATGTTATTGCGCACAGCAAACAAATATAGACCAAATCGCCTAAATTGGAACAAAACATTTCATGCTTGTTTTGAAAATGGTTTGCTACTCGCAAATAGGCTAAAAATGTAGATTTCGCCACCCTTAAGTGGGCTTTAGAAAAGATGATTTTGCCACTATCTAGTGGGCTTAAAACTCACAGTTTTAATGCATTATCCCAATTTAGTTAATTCAACCTCCATCCACATGCATTCAAGCAGTTATATCACGTAAGCAGCTAGCCTCATGGTAATCATGCTATTATGGCAACACTCACACGCATGCGGTATGCTAAAGCATAAATGCATACCGAGTACTCCAAGCCAGAACAGAAGCTAGTTAGTAATCATGTGCATGATCCTAGTTCATGTTGAGATGGCTAATGCAACACATGCAAGATGCAACTACAATAGGCTCGGCTATCCTAAAGATGGTATGTGAAATGCTGCAACTAACAGGTATTCAACTTGGAATTGAAATACAAGTGCAGTTAGTATGATGTACCGAGCCCGGTGCATGTAGGACAAATGTATGGATGCACGCATGCATAGCATAAGGTATGCTAATTTAAATATGCCCTAATACTAACCATCAAAAGCAGGTAAGTAAAAGGGAAAAAGAAGTGGGGGTTGGAAGACATGCACACACGTACCCACACTTATTACAAGTTAGCCCTCACTTGGAGGGACCGAAAGAATAATACAATTTAACTAACTTACAAGCTAATTAAATATTACAGACCACCTAATTAATTAAGCAAATTAATTAATCTAATTTAAGCGATAAACAGCCTTGGGAAGAGGGTCCGATGCGATGCGTGCTCGATTCTGCTCGGAAGTCACTGTCATGCACAAGCTGCCTCTACTTTGACTATTTTGCTTCTCTGAAGACTGCACAAATCTCAGGGTTGCTTCCCTGAATGTTGTGGAACACCACCTGCTGAGGGAATTGGTCACCGGCCATGGAGAATGGTCACCGGCCACAAATTAATACATAGGCTGCTTATGGATGGCCGGTCGGCACTTCAAATGGATGGCCGGCCAAATCTTCCTGCAAAAATTGGTTTGACAGCAGCAGAGGACAGAACTTGGCATGGCAATGCATTTCAAGCAATGTATGCACCAACCACACTCTTTATCATATTTATGACTCAAAGGAGGATGGGCCTCGATTCTCAGGCCACCAATCACACATTTCCATGCATGATGGCCCAAAGAATCAAGTGTGCATGTTGATATGGAATGCAATGCACATAATCAAGCAAATTGAACTCAACCTCTACCACAAGCAATTCAAGAGGCGAAGCATGCATGCCAATGCAATGCAATCCTAAGCATGTCGACTAGTATGCAACATGGACAATGCTAAGAAGCATACAAGGCATACAATGGTCATGCAAGACATAGGGCATGAGACAATGCAACTAACAAGTATGTAAGGCACAATGTGGGTGTTCGAGCATGCAAGCAAGCATGTGACTTCATTCAATCATGCAACTCCAATCATGCAACAACACACAAATATGCAACAACATACAAGGTGGGCATACAACAACATGCAAAGGGGTGGGCTTAAACTAACATGGGTAGCTTGTAAGCTTGCCAAAATCAGTGGCCAATACTATGGAAGTGAGGTCCAACACACACACACACACACGCATGCATGCAAATATGGTCCAACACTTAAGCATACGAAGACAACTTGTAAGCACAAAAACATGGACTAATGACATGCAACATAAGCTCTGAAAATCATGTTAAAATGGTGCCAAACCAAGCCAACATGACAAGCATAAGCATGCAATTAGAGGTCCAAAGCTCAAGGCAAGCTAGGGAGGTATTGAACTACCCTTAGCAAAACCAAACATGGCATGAATTAAATGACCAAAAACAGAGTTTTAGCATATTAAAACAAAGCCTAAAGACCACTTAGATGGCATCTAAAATGACTTAAATTCGAGGGCATGCACAATGACCAAACGTGGAGCAAAAGGCACAACCTCATAAGGCATCAAAGAGGCATCAAAGGCAAGCATGCAAGCATGTCATGAGGACTAAAATGATGCTATAAGTGGTGTCAAACCACTGAAATAAATCAAACAATGCATGCTTAACACTTCACACATTTAAAGCCTACAAGCTAAACAATGTAAAGAGGCCATGCAATGCATGCCATGGTCGACCAAAACAACTAAAGGCAGACCTTAAGCATGGAAAAACAAGTACAAAAGCTTCACAAAGCAGGGCCTAAAACATTCTTGAACAAGGGTCAAAGCCTAGATGCATGTTAAGGCTAAATGATGGCATTACAAGACATGTATGCAAAGCATGCAAGGTGTGTCCAAACAAACTCAACACAATGCTATTTCATGGCAAAATAAGCATAAATATCAGTCAAGGCATGGTCAACACACACTTAAACTAGATGCTCCCTCAAGAGGCAAAAATAGCCCTTTTCAAGGACAACAAGGAGAGGGGGTGGCCCTCTCCTTCCTAGGACCTCAAGGCACCATCCTCACCTCTGAAATCCCTCAAGATTTAGTGGTGAGGAGGCCCAAACACAATGGTCCCAAAGCTCAACCAAAATGGCACAAACAAAGGCCAAACGAGCCTTAAGAGGGGTCAAACAACCCCAAATCTTAAAACACCCTTAACAAACTATTTAGGGCAGACAAAAACAAGACTTTTATATGTTATATGCTAAGCTCAAAAACAGATGCAAGATAGGCTAAAAAGCTTTACAAAAATGGGATAAAAATGGACAAAAGTCTTACCCTTGTAGACCTTCTTCACAAACAATGTTCCAGCAGCTCTTTTGGTTCCAAACCAGTCCAAAAGCTTCAAGGAAAGACCTCTAGTACCTCAGCAACTAAGAAAAGGTGTGATGGTGGGTGTTTGTGCACAAAATGAGACTAAACACACACTAAACACAAGAGAGAGAGAGATATAGAGATAGATGATATATGTAAACCCTAACCCTAAAGGTCAAGTTCTGAAAATGTTGTCTAAGTTGTCTAACCCCTGAACAAGAGAGAAGAGGTTCTCTTTTACAGACAATTTAGTCTTGTAAAGCTTCCAAAAGAGCTAACAAGAGGGCAATCCCTCCATACACGTGTATGGAGGGGGTGACAGTGTATGCCAGCTGCACAAAAATATCTGCAAAAGCAGATGCACAGCAGTCGGCCGGCCAAAAATGCAATTGACCAAAAAACGATAGCTGGCCGGCCATCTATAGTGCCGGCCGGCCGGCCAAGCATTTGGCCGGTGGCAACAAAACACAGCCGGTGGCCTCAAGCCATCGCTGGTGGAGTGTGGGGATGGCCCACAAGCCATTCCCTGCCCCTCCAAGGCAAAGCACAAGTGTTTGGTGCAAAACCAGACACAAAACAGTCAAGTCGAGAGATCCTGAGGCAAGGTGCGTGGCCGAGACCTCTGGGAACTGAAGACGAACACAAACATGGATGATCACCGAGTGTTCAAGCGGTGATGTCCAAGTCTTGAGGATGGTCAAAAATGGGGTGTCTACAGATTTTCAATTGACGTGAGCCATAAGTCACAACCTTTCTTTCTTGCATTAACATACAACCCAAACCATCTCGAGATGCATCACAAAATACGGAGTAACCCAAGCCCCTCTCTGGAATAATCAAAACTGGTGCAGTAGTGAGTCTAGTCTTAAATTCTTAGAACAACTTTTCACAAGCTTCACTCCATACAAATTTAATTCACGTCCTCATCAATCTAGTCAAAGGCGAAGCTAGCCTACAGAAATCTTTCACAAAGCATCAATAATACCTGGTTAAGCCCAAGAAACTCCAAATCTCAAAGGCATTCTTACGTTGCTCTCAATCTTACATTGCATCTATTTTTGAGGAATCAATAGTAACCCCTTGCTCAAACACTTCATGGTCTAAAAATTTAACCTCCATGAGCCAAAACTCACACTTCCTAAACTTAGCCAACAAACGGTGTGCTCTAAGCAAATCAAGTACAACCTGCAAGTGCTCCTTGTGTTCCTCCTCGAAGGGTGAATAGATCAAGATGTCGTCAACGAAAACAATCACAAGCTGGTCTATAAACTCACAGAAGACTCGATTCATCAAGTCCATGAATGAGGCTAGCGCAATGATTAATCCAAAAGCCATTACTAAGAACTCGTAATGGCCATAAAGCATACAAAAGGCCATTTTCCAAATGTCATCCTTTACCCTTAACTAGTGATACCCCGATCTCAAGTCGATCTTTGAAAAGCAACGAGATCCCTTAAGTTTGTCAAATAAATCATCTATCCACGACAATGGATATTTTTTCTTGATCGTGACCTCGTTCAACTTATTATAGTCAATACATAACCGCAAAGTACCGTCCTTCTTTATTACAAAAAGAGTCGGCACTCCCTACGCAAGGTACTAACAAACTGGGCATATGAAGCCCTTATCTAACAAATCCTGAAGTTGCACCTTCAACTCACGCAACTCAACTAATGAGAATCTATACGGTGCCACGGAAATCGGGGTCATACCCGATGCCAAATCAACAGAAAACTCAATCTTTCTAGGTGGTAGTAAATCAATAAGATATTTCGAAAAAAACATCCGAATACTCTTGAACTACTATCAGTAAATAACCCCAAACTATGCTACCCTCATCCGCTAACGTGATGGCAAAAAGGAAACTCATCTCTCCTCTACCCTTAAGGTCATACAGAGGGGAAATAAAACTATCACCCCGGTCATACAATAAGTATAAACAATCCTCGCATATTGTACACACCAACATCCTACTACAGTGACAATCTATCAAGGTTTGAAAGTAAGTCAACCATTCTATACCCAAAATCACATCAAAAGTATGCATGTCTACAACAATAAGATCAAAGGAAAGTTGACGGTTTGCAACTTCAATTTCACAAGAGCGGCACACTCATCGCAATGCCACCCTACTCCTCATAGGTGTCTCGACCAACATAGGAGACTCTAATTGATCGAACTCTAAACCCAAAGTAGATGTGAAAGTAGAAGATATAAATGAATGATATGCACCCATATCTAACAAAATTGGCTAGGAAATTGAACAATAAGAAGTTACCTCTCACAACAGAAGGTCCTAGCAATAGGTCTGACGTGGCGACAACATGCACATACCCTAGAGGACTCTGATCTACCTACTTACCCCTTGGATCATAGGCCTGATGTACCGAATGAGTCAAAGTGGCTCCCTGTGGCTTGCTTTTCGTGCTTCTTTCGGATACGACTAACCCTACAGTTCGGACTCCTGTAGTTCTGAATCTGATTTCACAAGTGTAATGTGAAATAGTGAAAATGCAAAAAGTGTCCAAATCTGGCAATTCTTTTGAAAAATCGATGTTTGAATCAAATGCCTAAAATGAACTGCTTTGACAAATTTCAGAGTCCCACCTAATTTTTTTTTTTTTGGGGAAAATTTAGGAAACCCGAGACTCGTGTCAAAGGCCACTTATCCATCATCACCAAAGTATCTCGGCTCGGGAACTTAGGTATGAGAGGGAAAGGTCATGAATTGAGCACCTCACTCACCCGATCATAGATCAGCCTCTACTAGTCATGATGTGATTTTTATTTACATTATATGCTCTTGTTCCGATTGTTAATGCTAACCAACTATGTGAGGCGCACAAGTATAGATTAATTTGCAAAAATTAGAATGCTTTGATTTCATGTTTGTTTGAAAATTGTTTTTAATACTCGTCACTTGAAAAAAGGTGAGTTTGTATGTACTTTAATCAATGCATCCCAAGTCTAGCAATTAACCTTCATCCATCAACATTCAAACAAATATATCACTTTAGCACTTAGCCTCATGGAAAGCATGCTTGACATGGCAACAATCACATGCAATACAAGATGCTAAAGCAATAAACGCTCACCTAGTACTCTAAGGCAAGCCGAACAAAGCAAAATAATTAGAAAGTATGCATGCTCTTAAATGATATAATGTGACTAATGCAACACACATTTATGCAATTTTTTATAGGCTCGGCTATGAGCGCAGTGTGTGATCCAATTCAAGACATGTGATAAATCATGTATTCAAGCAATGAAATTGACATTTTGACATTGGTTAATCTGATGAGCCGAACCCGAATGTTTCATGAAACAAGTGTATGCAAACATGAGAATGCTAATTTAAACATGATGCTCTATTCTACCATGATAAGCGGGTAAATAAAAGGGAGAAAGAAGTAGGGGTTGGAAGACATACATGCTTATTACATATTTTTCCTCATTCAAGAGGGTCCAAATGAATGTCCAAGTGTCCGAAATAAACTAACTATTACAAAACCAAATTGATGAATAAATAACTAATTTAGCTAAGCTATTACAACAAAGGCTAATAATAAGTAATAAGCTAGCTACCTAATTTATTACAACAAAGATGAACAATAAAACTATAATGAGAGCATTAATTTACAACAATTGATAGAACCAAGAAGCCCAAGGATGGCATGCACGTGATGGTTTTCAGAAGCAACTCTGTCTGCCTTCTTTGGAATTTGTCCTGTTGCACCTTCAGTCACTGCCCTCTGTTTTTGCAAAACACTCTTTTTACCAAACATTGGAGGCCTGCTGACCCTCAATGAAGCCTGGCTACGGTCGGCTGTGTCGTAATTTCATGCAAAACTCTGTTTTTGTACTGTGAGGTGAAAACAGTGCAGATAGGGTTTTCTGAGCCTTCTTTGTCCCTCTTACATTTCTCTGTCATGGAAAACCTCAAGAGAAGGACGAAGTCATTTCCAAAACCATCAATGAGCAAGTTGCTTACAAGATGATTTCGACCATGATTTGGATAAAAATCAATGAATGCAATGAACAACACCAACCCCTTCCCTTATCATGGAGTGAGCTCAAAGAGGGAAATAAAGACACTTCAAGGGTCGTCAAAACACCATGAATTGACGTGTGACGACTCTTGACACAATAGACTCCGCATAACGTCCGGCTGAATCCAAACAACCTTATTTATTTTCTTTATGTTGGTTGGTTCAATTTTAAGCCTAGTTCATTAGTCTTGTCCATTCTTTAATCCATTTGTCCAAAATGATGATTAAGTCCGCTAAATGAGAGGAACGTCAAGCGAGAGGTACTCCCAAATATGAAGGAGAGACCATGCCTTTGACGATGAATCTCTGTAGAGATTAAGCCATTGAGCATAGGTCATTAGCTCATATTTTGAATAACCATCGATCAGTTGAAATAACTCTCAAACAAGAAGGAAAGAGGAGGGGGGAGATTGCATACATGATTGCGAGATTGATTCTTGATTAACCATAGAAATGCTATCAAAGCATGTATAACACAACATGACAAGCTAGATGTGAAGACTTACAATGCAACAAGCTAGATATTCAAGCATATACTAATTAAGTAAATTACAACGGCCCTAAAATAGCCCTTAATGTGCTAAAAAAGTTACCAAAAATCATGTTAGAGAGAATAAAAAAGTATGAAAGAATAAGGCAAAGCAAAGCTAGTGAACAAAAGCAAGGAGAGGTGGCAAACCTCTCTATTTTTGAGACCCCAAACCATGTTTTTTTTAGCCTTTTCCAAGCTCTAAAAATTAGTTTAAAAGGCAAAGAAAAAGTGTAAAAACAAGGGCTTGAGCTATGAAAAAAGGTGCAAGAGAAGGTGTTTACCTTCTCTACCCTTTGGTTGCTATCCAAACCCAAGTTAAACACTTGACATGAATTCAAGACAACACAAAAACCCAAAAAGTAGCTAACAAGAGATAGCAAAAGAAGTCAAAGAGAAGGTGGTAAGCTTATACCTCTCAAAGAAGTAAGCTCTTGTTTGTAACACAAACTTGGTTCAAGCACACTCTCAAGCTTGAATGTGATGCACAAGCCTCAACCAAGGCTCTAAGATTTCTAAGGTGGTGTATGGTGTATGGATATTGATCAAGAGAGATAGGTTAGCTTAAAGGTGACTTGTATTGGAAGAAGGAGCTCTCTCTTGTGTTCATATGTTCTTTTGAAATTTTTCAACCCTCAAAACAGAGGTATAACCTCGTTTTTATAGAATTCGAGCAAAACAATTCGAAAATATCTTCAAAAAAAGATAGCTGGCGGGCTCTTGCCCAGAGCAGTGTGTATCGCCAGCAAGGCATGGCCGGGCCCAAATAGCTATGGCTGACTCTCAATGGGGCACAGCCAGGCCCTAATGTGCTACCCCGTTGCCCTATTTCAGGCTTAGTGCACGATGACATAATGTTTAAAAATGAATCTCTGAAGTAAGAATAAATCAAGCAAGAAGGTTTTGGGATTATTACAGGACTCAACCTTGGATTCCCTCTCCGAGAACTTGAATCACACAATGCAGTTTTCATTATCGAGTGCGCTGGACCAAGTGCCTAAGCCTTATGGGTGGTAAAAAATGGGGTGTTTATAGTTGCCCCTCTTTGACAGAGCTTGAAGTCATAAAATGGCATTAGTGAATGTTGAACCTGAAGGTTGCCTACGTATCCCTTTTACGAGGAATCAAATCATGCATAGTTCAAGGGCAAAATGCAAAATGATATGCAGGAAACATAACTTATGATTATGCAATGAATCATCCACATGTATGCTAACAAGTGATAACAAGAATACAACACTTGAAAAAAGCATAAATCGAAGCAAAACAAACTAAGTCGTGTCTCACATGGAAAGAAGTGAGTAAATAAAAAAAAACATCTCACGCGAGAGGAGGAAAAATGGTGTGAACAACAGACGCACCTGTTGTTTTTAACCAAGGGAACAATCCTAACGCGTCACACGCGATAGGAAGAGAGGTGGTGTGAACAACAGGCGCACCTGCTGTTTTTAACTGAGTGGAAACAATTCTAACACGTCACATGCAAGAGGAGGAAAGGTGGTGTGAACACCGAGACACGCCCAATGTTTTTAACTGAGCGGAAACAATCCAAATGTGTCGCACGTGAGATGAGGAAAGGTGGTGTGAACACCGGGACACACCCAATGTTTTTAACTGAGTGGAAACAACCCTAACGCGTCGCACGCGAGATGAGGAATGGTGGTGTGAACACCGGGACATGCCTAATGTTTTTAACTGAGTGGAAAAATCCTAACGTGTCGCATGCAAGAGGAAGAAAGGTGGTGTGAACACCGGGACATGCCTAATGTTTTTAACCGAGTGGAAACAATCCTAACGCGTCGCATATGAGAGGAGGAAATGTGGGATCAATAAAAGGGGCACACAATTCAACACTTGACACAGCGAGATTGGAAAGCCTTGGAAAATAAAGCCTGCTAAGACAACCCAATTGAGGGTGCAAAATTGAAATGCGAATTAAGGTGCAAAACATAAACACGAATTTAACGAAGTTTTCAAATGTGAATTTTAACAAACTAATCAAAGACATAAAATCAAAATAATCAAAATGATGCTTGAATTAACAAGTTTATGTGAACAAAATAACACAAAAAGTACAAATCTCTCTCCTTTTCTATTTTTCATCTTCTCAATTTTTCTGTTTCATTTTTTTTCCTCCTTTTTACTATTTTTCTTCTTTTCCTCTTTTCTTTTTGTTTTTGGTTTTTTTTTTTTTTTGTTGCTCTCTCGCTTTCTTTTTTCTTCTCACTCTCCCTAAATCCAGAGCAAGGCCCAATATTGAAACAAACAAACAAAACAACAAGAGCAATAACAAAACAAAAACAACAAAATAACAACAACAACAACAAAAAGAAAGAAAAAAAAACAATTGGGTTGCACTTGGGCTGGCAGGGCCCTAATGAAGCACGACTGAGCTCCAATGGAGTTGGCTGGGTCGCGACTGTGACTAGGGGTAGTTCTGGTAAACTACACACTCCGGTTGATTTAAACATAGATCAACCCTCATTTCACACACACCCAAGGCCGAAACTCTCTCTTCCCTCTCTCTAGGGCTTCTCTCTTTGCACAATCTACCAACCCTTGCAAACTTTTTTCTTAATCCTCTTTCAAATCTCTACATTTTGAATTGAACAAAATTTGATTTGGTGGAGTTTGAGTTTTTCTCTTGGTTTCTCTCACGTTTACCCACACTCTTCTTCCCCTTCCTTTGATTTTTTTCTTCTCTCTTTGTTTTCTCTCTCCTAGGGTTTTGTTTTTTGAATTTTCAGTCAATCCCACTTACCTCCTCACTTTTTTTTTGCACATTTTCTCATTTTACCTCATATATCCCCATGGCTAGCGATGAGGTTCCCATTCCTAACCCAACTGTGGGTATTGGCGCCGTCTTAGGTGCGGATATTGAGGCTGAAGACGTTCCTGAGGCCGCGTATCTTCCTCTTGCCGACAGCCATTTCGACGCAGCCACGTACACATGCTCTAACCCCAAGTGGTATCTTGGGATTCGAGGGCCTCATCCCAGGGATAGATAAGGAAATTTTACTATGAGAGCCTGTGGAGCACTTGTTCTTGAGTTCCCACGCTCGAGCATACATCATAAATTCTGGGTTTTCCAAAAGTTGTTCTTGAGTTCGAATTTGATATTCAAAGGCTCTAAAAACATGATTTTGGCTCAAACTTCACATATACATGTACTAACATGATCCAACACCAAATTCATTACATTATGAAGCTCAATTTTACAAAATTAATCACATGCATGTGTCAATTCACACCAAACTTATTTCCAACATAACAATTTCATGCATTCAAAGCTCATACTCTTAGGAATTGTACATGCATGTGAGATATAACTTTCATTACCAACTCAAATGGTGCAAATGGTGATCACAAGCATGAACTCTAACCAAAATCCTACATGGATCATACCTTTCATGCTCAACTATACAAATTCATGGCAATTATACACATGCATGCATTCCATGACTTCAAATTCATCAAATACAACACAATTCTTATTCTTGATCACCCTTCAGCTTTGAATTCGCAAATTACAATATTAAACTCATGAATTCATAGCCAATTGCTTACCTAGAAGCCCAATCTTCCCAATTTATGGCCAAATCTTGAGTTGGTCTTCAAATTACTCAAGCTTCAAAATCAAAACTTCAATTGTTTCCCACTCTCCCTCTCTAGCCGGTCCTCTTTCTCTTTTCTTTGAGTTGGTTTCAGCCAAATGAACAAAAAAAGAGGGGTTGGGTGTATAATGCTCCACTTATATGAGTTTCCATAATTATATTTATAATATTGAATAATTGAGCACTATATCTTTAATTTAATCTAATTAATCTGATCCAAATCAATTTTCAATTAAATTTCACCGTAGGCTCTAAAAAATACGCTAATCACAATGGCGTAATCTATTTCGAGTTTGGTGGCCGTTAGAGCCTTCAATTTAAATTCCAAAGCAGATAATCAAACAGATTTTCCTACGGTGAACAGATAGAAATTCAAAACCACATATATCCACATAAATGACACACACACAATCATATCAAACACATAATCAAATTCATAATAAGGACCAATTAGCATAATACGGAGCAGGGTTATTACAGTCTTCCCCCCTTTACGAAGTTTGGTCCTCCAAACTTATTTTACCTTCGTCGGGGAACAAATGTGGATAGCATAGTCGCATTTCATTCTCTTTTTCCTACGTGGCATCCGTCCCATAGTGTTCTTTCCATTCCACTTTCACCATTGGGATGGACTTGCTTCTCAATTGTTTCACTTACTGGTCAATGATTCGTTCTGGCCACTTGGTGTACTCCATATTTCCATCAAGAGCTACCCGGTGATAATCAATCACATGAAACGGGTCTCGAAGATAACTCCTTAACATCGACACATGAAACACATTATGGATTTGCTCAAACCCCGGTGGCAAAGTAACTCTATAAGCAACTGGACCAAGCCTTTCCAGAATTTGAAACGGCCTAATGTAACGGGGCGACAGCTTGCCCTTCTTCCCAAACCTGACTTGGCCTTTCATCGGAGACATGCGGATGAACACATGGTCACCAACCTCATATTCGAGAGGTCTTCTCTGAACATCTGCATAATTCTTTTGTCGGTCCTGAGCTATTTTGAGCCTCTGTTGAATGGTTTTGATGTTCTCGGAAGTGTCTTGTACAATTTCAGGCCCAAGTAAAGCTCTGTCCCCGACTTCTGTCCAACAAATTGGTGATCTACACCTTCTACCATACAAAGCCTCGTATGGTGCCATGCCGATGCTGGAGTGGAAGCTGTTATTGTATGCAAACTCTGCAAGTGGCAAATAGTCTTCCCAACTCCCCTAAAAATCCAAGGCACACATCCTTAGCATATCTTCTAACATCTGTATGGTCCGCTCTGATTGCCCATCTGTCTACGGGTGGAATGCAGTACTAAATCTTAATTCTGTCCCCATAGCTTCCTGCAAACTCTTCCACAATCTAGATACAAATTTCGGATCTCTATCCGACACAATAGATACTGGAACTCCGTGTAAACAGACAATCTCATCAACATATATTGTAGCCAATCTATAAGCATTAAATGTAGTTCTAACCGGTAGAAAATGTGCAGATTTAGTCAATCTATGAACTACAACCCAAATAGAATCCATACCTCAAGAAGTCCGAGGTAGACCAACAACAAAGTCCATAGTCACATGCTCTCACTTCCATTCAGGAATAGGGAGAGGTTGAAGTAGACCGCCCGATTTCTGATGTTCAGCTTTAACTTGCTGACATTGAAGACATTTGGACACATATTCTGTAATCTCTTTCTTCATTTTAGGCCACCAATAACTTTGCTTCAAATCCCGATACATTTTATTGTTACCCGGATGCATAGCAAACACTAATTTATGGGCTTCATCTAAAACCCTTTTCTTTAGTTCCAGAATATCTGGGATGCACATTCGGTTTCGAAACCTCAACACTTCATTTTCAATGTCGAACTCTGCTTTTGGACTTGTCTCAAATTCATCAATCACTTTCTTGAGGAATTCATCCTCTTTTTGTTTTTGTTTGATTTCATCAATGATTGTCGGTTCGGCTGAAATAGTGGCTATTAATCCACCCTGTTCACACAATACCACTTCAATTTCAACCTTCTCAAAATCTTTCAAGATCTCTCTCTGTTTAGTAAGCAAACAAGCCATACTCCCCGTTGATTTTCTGCTCAAGGCGTCAGCAAACTGTATTGGTTTTCCCGGGGTGATACTGGATTTCAAGATCACAGTCTTTTATCAGCTTAAGCCATCTCCTCTGTCGTATGTTCAACTCCTTCTGTGTAAAGAAGTATTTCAGACTTTTGTGATCCGTGTAGACTTCACACTTTGCCCCATACAAATAATGCCGCCAGATTTTCAAAACAAAAACAACTGCGGCCAATTCTAAATCGTGTGTTGGGTAGTTCTTCTCGTGTGGTCTCAACTGTCGGGAGGCATAAGCAATAACCTTTCCATTCTGCATTAATATACAACCCAAACCTTTATAAGACGCATCACTGAAAATTACAAAATTTTCCATACCTGTGGGCAATGTCAATACTGGTGCAGTGGTCAGTCTCATTTTCAGTTCATGAAAGGTAGATTCTCTTTTGTCATTCCATTCAAATGATTGCCCCTTGCGTGTCAACTGGGTAAGAGGTACAGCTATCCTTGAAATGTCTTTCACAAACCTCTTATAATACCCGGCTAGGCCCATGAAGCTGCGGACTTCTGTCACATTTGTCAGTGTAGGCCAATTCACAATTGCCTCTATTTTCTGTGGGTCCACTGAAATCCCCTCTTCGTTGATCACATGCCCTAAGAAAACAACTTCATCCAACCAAACTCACATTTCTTTAGTTTAGCAAATAATTTCCTTTCCTTGAATATTTGCAGGACAGTTCTCAAATGATGTTCATGTTCAAGTCTATTCTTGGAGTATATCAAAATGTCATCAATAAAAACCACAACAAATTCGTCAAGGTAGGTATTAAAAATTTGGTTCATTAAGTCCATAAATGCTGCCAGAGCATTAGTCACTCCAAATAGCATAACAAGAAATTCAAAATGACCATACCTCGTTCCGAATGCGGTTTTCTCAACATCTTCTGCCTTTACTTTCAACTGGTGATACCCGGATCTCAAATCAATTTTGGAAAACACTTGTAATCCCTACAACTGGTCAAACAGGTCATCAATATGGGGTAGGGGATATTTATTCTTTATCGTTACCTTGTTCAGTTCTCGGTAGTCGATGCACAAACGCAAAGCTCCATCTTTCTTTTTCACAAACAACACTGGTGCACCTCATGGTGAAGTACTAGGTCGGATGAACCCTTTGTCAAGTAGGTCTTGCAACTGTTCTTTCAGTTCTTTCATTTCAGTAGTAGTCATTCTGTAGGGAGGTTTGGAAATAGGCTGGGTGCTTGGCATAATCTCAATTGTAAATTCTATCTCCCTGTTCACCAATTCCACTGGTAGTTCATTTGGAAACACATCTGGAAATTCTCTAACAATAGGGATATTATTCAATTCAACATCTACAGATTGTTCAGACAACACATAACACAAATAACCCTGGCACCCCTTCCTGATCAGTTTACATGCCTTCATTGTATATATTAAGTAAGGTGGAGGTACTACCCCGTTACCCACAAATACAATTTCTTCCTGTTCTGGTGGTCTAAACACAACTCGTTTTGTCACACAGTCGATGGTGGAACAATATTTAGTTAACCAATCCATGCCCAAAATTATATCAAAGTGCCTAAAGTTCAAGGGCAACAAATCCACATATAGAATGGCACTCCCAACACGCAAGTCACAAAAACGATATACAGATTCACACAATACAGATTCCCCGGATGGAGCAGATACACATAGCAGATATGGTAATAATTCTAGTGGTTTACTCAATCTAGATGGAAATGCACATGTTACGAAAGAGTGTGTTGATCCGGAGTCAATTAACACAAAAGCATCCTGATTACATATAGAAATAGTACCTGAGACAACTGCGTTGGCATTCTGTGTATCGCCCAGAATAAGCGCAAAAACTCTACCCTGCCTCACAGTATCCCCGGTGGTAGTAGATCTCGTAGTATTTCCCGGCTTTGGGATCGATGTAGTGGAACTAGCAGCTATCTTCCCACTGTTCTGATTACAATCTTGGGCCATATGCCCTTGTTTCCCACATTTAAAATAGGCTCCTGATACACGGTAACAAACCCCACGGTGCCTTTTACTACAAATGTTGCACATAGGAGATGTGCCTCGGGAAGAATTCGAAGTACTCGAAGAGCCCGTGTTTTGCTTTTTCAAAAATTTCTTCTTTGAAAAGAAGCCTTGCCTTTTGTTGCCTTTCCAGTCAATTGTTGACTTAGTCTGTCTAGCTATGTTAGCTTATGATATTATGGCCCTGCCTAGCATCCCAATATAGGTTTCCAGCTTCAAGACATTCACTCTTTCTAAAATGCCACTTCAAAGCCCAATTTCAAACTGCCTCGCTTTCTTATAGTCAGTATCAATCACATGTGGTGCAAACCTGGCCAATTCATTGAATTTGGCTTCATACTCAGCTATAGTCATACTGTCTTGTTTGAGTTCCATGAACTTTGATACTTTCCTGTCCCGGACACATTGAGGGAAGTACTTATCATAGAAAACTTTCAGGAACTTCGCCCAGTCAACATCTTTATGATTTTCACGCATTAACATCCACCATCTTCTTGCTTCGTCTTCTAGCATAAAGGTGGCTAGAAGCACTTTCTGTGTCTCTGAGCACAAGAACACTTCAAACAGCTTTTCGATACCGAGAACCCATGCTTCGGCTTTCAATGGATCTAAACCTCCATGGAACTGTGGTGGTTTCATTTTCTTAAACTCTTTTGTGAGAGCTATTATTTGGTCATCATTATGATTATCTGGCACAGGTGGTGCTAGAGGTGGAGGTGGAGGTGGAGGATGTGGTTGTTGCCACTCTTGTTGTTGCCTCAATGTTTCTGCCATTTCCTGAATCAATCTTTCCATCCTATCCATTCTTGCAGTAGAGGACTCCTCTATCTGATCACCTCTTGTTTTCACTATCTGATTAAACTTGTATTATACTTTATACAAAAGATTCACAAGTATGGATATACTAGAGAGCATACATATTCAAATAAATTGCAATGCAAGCAAATCACAAACTTATAGCACATAATTGTTCACATTAAAACATTTGAGCACATTTTCGATGCTTCCAAATTTATACTTATTACATGAATGCATCCTAGATCTTTTCTAGATGCTTACTGCTTTTTTGGACAAGTGTGTGAGTTATTAACTCGTGCTCTGATACCACTCTGTCATGACCCGAACCCGCCCATATGGGTTAAGGACATAACCAGCCAATAATCAAGGGATTACCTATGGCCTCAAACCAAACCAGACATAACTCATCAGAGTAAAGGGGCCAAACGGAAGCAAATTTAAAACTTTGTCCATAGAGCTGTGCTTACATGGCACATTATAACAAGCCATACATATTCATGTTAATAACATAAAGTTCTATACAGACAGGATTATTCAAGTCTAAGTCAGCCAATTAAAACTAAATACAAACATAACTAAAGTCCTCGCCAACATAACAAAATAAAACAAGATAGAAAAGGGCGAAGACGAGTCTCGTGCGTGAGACGTAAGGGCTGACTCTTCAAAACCTTGGTTGTTCCACTCAAACTTCACTGGGGCTGGGTTCGGACCTCCCTTGGCTCACCTACAGACACATGAATGAGCGTAAGCGAAAGCCCAGTGAATAATATCAAATAAAGAAGATACATTGGAACAATATACAACAAACGACCTAGGGCCCAATTCATATTTCTATCTGTTCATATATATAGATATGCATAGGGCAGGTGACTGCAGTTCCAAACACATTAGACGGTCTCAGGCCCAATCCATTCATGTCAAACGGCCTTAGGCCCACTCATCTTTCATTCATATCTGACTGGCCTTTGGCCCATCCATTCTTTCGTTCGTGTCAGACTGGCCTTCGGCTCACTCATTCATTCATGTCAAACTGGCCTTTGGCCCATTCAGACTTTCATGTCAAATTGGCCTTTGGCCCATTCATACTTTCATGTCAAACTGGCCTTTGGGCCATTCATACTTTCATGTCAGACTGGCCTTTGGCCCATTCATAATCTCATGTCAAACTGGCCTTTGGCCCATTCATACTTTCATTCCTTCGATATAGCAAACATTTGTCCACAATTCAAATTAAGAGATTTATAGGAAGATGAATAATTGGACAAATAGCATATTTCAGATATCTTTATTAAGATATTACTCACAGTGATCGGCTGGATGATTTGCCCTGGAGCTTGACCCTACACATTCCATGAACACAAAGGGTCACAAATAATTCAATCCATTCTTAATTCACATATTCCTCTTTAGGCTTCATTCTTATCCTTTTAACTCATTTACAATGCTCAATGCATGCCTAAGAGTGCTTAGAAGTGACAGAGAACGGAAAACGAAACACAGAATGCAGTTACAAAATTTCAGAAACAGGGGTCCCTGATCGAGCGTGGACTTCCCCGCTCGAGCGAACCTATGAGGTCTACAAAAGTACTGGTTACCTCATTTTTATGCTCGAGCGCGAACTCAGACGCTCGAGCTGAAAGCCTCACTACATGGCTTCTTGCTCGAGCGTGAACTTCCCCGCTCGAGCGGACAACCATGTCTGCAAAAATATACTGGGAGCTCGTATTTCCCACTCGAGCGGCAGTTCCCACCCTCAAGCGGACATCATAAATTCTGGGTTTTCCAGAACTTGTTCTTGAGTTCGAATTTGATATTCAAAGGCTCTAAACACATGATTTTGGCTCAAACTTCACATATACATGTACTAACATGATCCAACACCAAATTCATTACATTATGAAGCTCAATTTTACAAATTAATCACATGCATGTGTCAATTCACACCAAACTTATTTCCAACACAACAATTTCATGCATTCAAAGCTCATACACTTAGGAATTGTACATGCATATGAGATATAACTTTCATTACCAACTCAAATGGTGCAAATGGTGATCACAAGCATGAACTCTAACCAAAATCCTACATGGATTATACCTTTCATGCTCAACTATACAAATTCATGGCAATTATACACATGCATGTATTCCATGACTTTAAATTCATCAAATACAATACAATTCTTATTCTTGATCACCCTTCAACTTTGAATTCACAAATTACAATATTAAACTCATGAATTCATAGCCAATTGCTTACCTAGAAGCCCAATCTTCCCAATTTATGGCCAAATCTTGAGTTGGTCTTCAAATTACTCAAGCTTCAAAATCAAAACTTCTATTGTTTCGCTCTCTCCCTCTCTAGCCGGCCCTCTCTCTCTCTTTTCTTTGAGTTGGTTTCAGCCAAATGAACAAAAAGAGAGGGGTTGGGTGTATAATGCTCCACTTATATGAGTTTCCTTAATTATATTTACAATATTGAATAATTGAGCACTATATCATTAATTTAATCTAATTAATCTGATCCAAATCAATTTTCAATTAAATTTCATCGTAGGCTCTAAAAATTACGCTAATCACAATGGCGTAATCAATTTCGGGTTTGGTGGCCATTAGAACCTTCAATTTAAATTCCAAAGCAGATAATCAAATAGGTTTTCCTACGGTGAACAGATAGAAATTCAAAACCGCATATATCCACATAAATGGCACACACATAATCATATCAAACACATAATCAAATTCATAATAAGGACCAATTAGCATAATACGAAGTAGGGTTATCACAAATGCCCTCAGTCTTCTCTCATTAAACAACATTAACTCCTTGAACCTACTCCGTTGCTAGTTTGCCTCCGCTATCTGACACTCGGCCATAACTCGTAGCAATGACAGTTTAATTTCAATTGGCAAAACAGCCTCTATCCCATAGACGAGAGAATAGGGGGTTGCCCCTGTAGATGTTTGGATTGAGGTTCTGTAGCCCCAGAGCGCAAATGGCAGTTTATCTGGCCAGTCCATATATGTTTCTACCATCATCCGCAAGATGTTCTTGATATTGTTATTAGCAGCTTCAATAGCTCTGTTGGTCTGTGGTCGATACATAGATGACTTATGAAAAGCCACATTATATTTCTCAAGCAGATCCACTACCTCTTTCTTGAAGTGTGAGTTGTTATTTGATATGATCTCGTTCGGCACCCCATACCAGCAGATGATATTGTTCTTAATGAACTTAGCCACATGCAATGTTTTCAATATAGTGTAAGACTGGGTCTCCACCCATTTTATGAAGTAGTCGATTGCCACCAGGATGAACTCGTGTCCATTTGAACTGTTTGGCGTGATCGCCCTGATGACATCAATTCCCCAGATTGAGAAAAGCTATGGTGAAGTCATATTGTAAAGCTTTGACGACGGTATGTTCATGCGATTGGCATGGATTTGACATTTGTGGCATCGCCGTACAAAACCAATACAATACTCTTCCATGGTTGAGTAGTAGTAACCTTGTCTAAGGATTTTTCAGGCCAACATCATACCGTTCATGTAGGCTTCGCACTCTCCCCCGTGATTGGCCTCGATAAGACGTTTTGCTTCTTCTTTTTCAACACATAGCTTATGCATTCCTAAATGCCCTCTTTTGTATAATTTTCCCCCGCAGATGATAAATTGGACGGCCAGATGTCGTATTCCCCATTTGTTTTTGGCATTTTCCCTTGGTGGATATGTCTATTTTTCCAAGAAATTTCCAATGTCGTAATACCAAGGGTTTTTGTCTTGCGCTTCATCTATTGCGCTTAATCTATTGCGTCGACAATCAGGTAAGCAGGCGTGTACTTCTGCTCAATAATGATTGGACGCATCTTTACTCCCAGCGGGATGTCTACCATAGAAGATAGAATTGCTAATGCATCAGTGAACCGGTTGCTCTCTCTTAACAAATGTGTAAACGTCAATTTTTCAAACCTAGGAATCAAATAAACCAAGGCCTGATGATACATCTTCATGTTCTCTTTTTTGACCTTCCAATCCCCATTAGCTTGAGAGACAACCAAATTTGAATCTCCAATGACATCCAACCTTTTTGCCCTTAGTTCTAGGGTAGCTTCCAAACTAGCAATGCACGCCTCATATTCTGCTTCATTGTTAGATACTCTGAATCGGAGTTTGAACACTAAGGGTATGTGGGAATCATCGGATGCTATGAGCAACACACCTATCCCATAACCGTATCAATTAGCCACCCCGTCAAAGTGCATCGTCCACGTTTCCTCCTCTACGTGCAAAATATTTTCATCTGGGAACAAGTATTCCACAGCTTCGTCTCCTACCGGATGATCCATTAGGAATTCTGCTATAGCCCTCTGTAGACACCCTATTTTTGACCGTCCTTAAGACTTGGACGTCATCGTTTGTGCACTCGATGATTGTGCTTGTTTGTGTTCATTTTGAATGCTCGAAGTCCTCGGCAGAACGCCTTATCTTTTAGCCTCTAAACCTTTCCTGTTTTGTTCTTGTTTTTGGACCAAGAGCTTGTTGTCTTTTGCGTAGGGAGGAGGCTGGCCAACAGACCTTGTCAGCCACAAGTTGTGCCTGTCAGCCACTAGTGGTGGCCAATGGCCATTTGTCTCTTTTTTTAGATATTTGTTTGCCAGCTGTGCCAACTGTTGCTCACTAAACTGCATCTTCATACACGTGTATAGTAGGATGGATTCAAGCTCAAACCTTTGTTTTCTATATATAGGGGGTGCTCTCCCCCATTTTGAGGGTTAGACATTTTAGAACAATAATTCTCTCTCTCTCTCTCTAGAATTCTCTCTCTCTCTCTCCCTCTCTCCTTATTTTGTGCCTTAAAGTCTAGTTTCTCTACACTTTTGCACATCAATCCTTAACCAAACACTCTCACCTTTGAGCTGAGGTTCTTTGGAGTTTAGTTTGAGCTCTTGAAGGAGGTTTGAGTTAGAGTTTGGGGCTGTTTTGTGCTTGAGCTTCAAGAGTTAGTTCACTTGCTTAGTGTACTTGCTTTGACTACTTATTTTTCCATCCTTTTGTATTGTTTTTGAGCTGGTTTTCAACTACAAAAAACTCTGGTTTTTTAGGCTTAACATGATGGTTTGAGGCTATTTTGTGTAAAGGGGTGATCCACCCTTCTTGTTGCTTAATTGTGTAAACTTTTGCACCATCTTTTAACATATTCAAATCAAACTTTTTGGGCCTTTTAACCACTAAAAATCAGAGTTATTTCAGTGACAAAAACCTTCTTTTGAAGTCCAAAATTAGAGGGGTTAGCCTCCCCTCCTTGTTGTCTTGCTTGCATGCCTAGTTGCCTCATAAGTTAGCATGTTTTTGTAGCTTATCTTAGCCTATTTCCAGCATGTTTTTACCTCTGATATGGGCTGTTTTGGCTCTGTTTTGGGCTGTTTGTGTTGTATGAGTAGTCTTTTGCATAGTTGTAGTGTAAAGGGCTTCACTAGTTTAGTGTTTTAAGCCTTTAAACACGAATTGCTTGAGTTGCTTGCATGTTGTGGTGCTATTTTGCATGTGATTTCAGCATTATAAGCTCTGGCACATACTCATTTGTTTCACTCTTTCATTCATTTTGAAAGTGGCTTTAAACCCCTTTATTGGCTTGAGCATGAAATTGAGACATTCATGCTTAATGGTTTAGTCCCCTCGGGGATTCATTATCAATGGCATGAGGTCTCTTGCATGCTCAAGGCACTTGTGGTTTAAGCCCTCCTTCCATTAGAGGACACTCACCTTTTGGACTAATCAATTAAAGAATGGATTGGTAATCTAAAATGAGTAAACAAAAATTAACAAGTAAAAGAGGCAAGATTAAGCATCTTCATATTGCATTGCATGTGTTCGGATCGGACATTAATTCGAACACGAGGGAAATGGGACGTTTCATACTCAAAGTGATGAAATGTGCCGCTTTTCTTGGTCACCATCACCTTTGATCATACATGATAGGGTTGTAGTTCTGTTGAGTCTTGTTTTGCACTCATTAAGATTGTACAAACTTGGTTCCTTAGCTATCATGCATAGAAATGCTTGGTTGATGGTTCGAGGGCCGAGAGTTACACTCCTTTGAGCTTGTGTAATGATAAGAAGAGTGACAGTACACACAAACCTTGAGAATGCACTGTTTTGCCTTTGTTTGCGCTCTGTTGCAGCAAAAAAAGAAGTTCAGGGCAAGGGTGGCCGACCGACCACCAGTAGTGGTCGATGGCCACCAGTAGTAGCCGACCGGCCACCAATGGCAGCTGACCGGCCACCAATGGCAGCCGACGGCCACCATTGGTAGCCGACTGGCCATTAATGAAAAATTGCACAAGTGTGCTCCTGAGTTGGAGTCGAGGCATTTTGGAAGTTGATAGCACTGTTGGTGTTCAAAAATGTGCAAACAAAGGCTGCAATGGTAAGGTAGTGGCATTTTCGGGTTGAGCAACAGAGCATGCATGCGTCCGTCCCTCGCCCTCAAGGCCATTTAATTGCTTTAGTTAGCTTAGAATAGCTAGTTAATTCAAGTTTCGTACTTAATTAGTTAGTGTAACTAATTCTTCAATTCTGATTTGCAATATTTAATTAGCTTTGAATAGTTAGTTAATTTGTTTCAATTGTTGTAATAATTAGCTTAGAATAGTTAATTAGTTTTGGTTTGTAATAGTTAGCTTAATTAGCGTAGCTAGTTAGCTTATTCATTCGGACCCTTATTCGCGAGGGCATGATGTTGTAATAAGTGTGTGTGCGTGTGTGTATGTTTTCCAACCCCACGACTTTCTCCCTTTTATTTAATCGCTTTTGATGGTTAGATTAGGGACATTTTCAATTAGCATACCTTATGCTTGCGTGTTTGCATCCATTCATCTCTATTGCATGCACTGAGGCTCGACGCATCATTCAAACTACATTGCAATTTCAAATACTTCTTTGAATACGAGTTTAATAGCATGTTGTTCAAATCGATCCATATGCCATATTAGTAGCCGAGCCTATTAATTGCATTATTGCATGTGTTGCATTAGGCATTTTGTATAAAGTTAGGATCATGCATCTTTCTAACTAGTTTTTGTTTTGGCTTGGAGTACTCGGTGAGTCTTTATGCTTTAGCATACTTGCATGAGTGTGATTGCCATAATGCCATGATTAGCAAGCTTGCCATGAGGCTATGTGCTTAAATGCTTAAACTGTATGAATGCCAGTGGATGAAGGCTTTGTTGTTTGAATTGGAACGATTCAACGAATGTGAGTTTTAAGCACACTTTGAAGTGGAAAATCATGTTTTATGCCCACTATGTTTGGTGGCAAATTTGTATCTTTAAGCCCACTTGAGGGTGGCAAATTCAAACCATTTTCACAAACAAACATGAATTGAATTGTTCTAATTCTTGCAATTTAGTCTATACTTGCTTGTGTGCGTCACATAGTAAAGTTAGCTAATAATCGGAATAAGAACATATAATGTTTATCAAACATCATATCATGATTAGTATAGGCCGATCTTTTGATCGAGCGAATGTGGGTGCTCAATTCATGACCTTCCCCCTTCGTACCTAAGTTCCCAAGCCAAGGCAACTTTGGTGATGACGGACATGTGACCCTTGGCACGAGTCAGGGTTTTCTAAATTTTTCCAAAATAAAATATTTAGGTGGAGACTCTATAATCTGGCAAAGCAGTCCAATTTTGGCATTATTTGATTTAAAATCGATTTTCCAAAAAGGTTTGTCGGATTTGGACTCTTTGGTGTTTATCAGTTTCACATTGCACTTGTGAGACTAGATTCAGAACCGCGGGAGTCCAAACTGTGAGGCCTTCTTTTCAAACCCTTTTCGAAAGGCGGGGTGTGAGAAAAGGTGAGTCCACACCCTCCCTTTAATTGACTTGCATGTAACGTATTTGAGATCAAATTCAGGGAGAAGAAGCAGCCAATGAGCTAGCCTACCCGTAAGCACCGGTTTCTCAAAGAGATAATTGATGGGATCTAATCTCGAAACCAGAATTATAGAGTGAGCTAATAGGTAGTGCCTCAACTTCCGGGTAGCCTATACCGAGGCTAAGCAAGCTTTCTCCAAGGGAGTGTAGCGGGTATCATAGTCTAGCATCTTTTTGCTCAAGTAGTAAATGCCCTTCTCCACCTTATCTTCAGATTCTTGAGCTAGCATGTAACCCATGGTCGAGTCCATTACTGATAAATACAGAATCAAAGGCTTCCCCGGCTCTGGTGGCGACAACACAGACAGATTATGGAGGTAATGTTTGACTTGCTCAAAGGCATATTGATAGCAATTGTCCCATTGAAATGTCTTTCCCTTCTTCAGGAGACCAAATAGTCGTTCACAAGTCAAGGTTAGTTTTGAAATAAACTGCCTTATGAATTGCACTTTACCCAGAAAGTTGTACACCTCCTTTTCAGTCCTTGGTGGTGGCATTTCTAAGATGGCCCTAATTTTGGATAGATGCACTTCAATTCCCCTCTGTGTGATTAAGAAACCCAGTATCTTCCCTGTCGCCACCCCAAAGGTGCACTTTTCGGGGTTCAGCCTCAGTCTATACTCTCTGATTCGTTGAAAGAATTTCTCTAGTGTAGTGTAGTGGCTTTCTCGCTCTTTGGACTTCACAATCATGTCGTCCACATACACCTCGACCTCTTTGTGGATCATGTCATGCAGAATGGTGCTTGCATTCCTCTGGTAAGTAGCCCCAGCATTCTTTAACTCAAATGGCATGACTCAGTAGCAGTAGGTGCCCCACAGAGTAGTAAAAGCGGTCTTCTCCCTATTGTCGGGTGCCACTAGAATCTGGTTATACCCGAAAAACCCATTCAAGAATGATAACAACACATGGCTAGCAGTGAAGTCTACGAAGTCATCTATGTGTGGCAAAGGGAAGTCATCCTTTGGACTAGCCTTATTCAGATCCTTGAAGTCGACACAAACTCTAATTTTGCCATCCTTTTTTAGAACTAGAACAATATTAGCCAACCACGTTGGATAGTCAGATATAAGAAAGAACCCTGCCTTAATCTGTTTGGTAACTTCTTCCTTAATCTTCAAAGCCCAATCTGGGCGAACTTTACGCAGCTTCTGCTTAACTGGTCGAGCCTCAGGGTCAAGAGGGATCTGGTGCTATACAATCTCAGGATCTATTCCAAGCATGTCTTCTTAAGACCACGCAAAAATATCTTTGAAATTTTTTAATAAAACGATTAAAAGCCTACGCTCCTCCAAAGACAACGTGGACCCGATCTGGACCAAGCGAGGATCCTCTTCAATACCCACCTTAACTGATACAATTTCATCTGTATAGGGCTTAATATGCCTCTCCTCCCCATGATCAACCAAAATTTTCAAAACCGTAGGAATTTCTTCCTCTTCATTTAAATCAAAATTTTGGAAATCAAGATCAGTGCAACAAACCAAAGGTGCACAAAAGTAAGCAAAGTCTACTGCATTCCTATTCAAAAGGTCCAGATCCTCAGTTATATTAGACTTAAAAGAAAAGTTGAAAAATGACCCAGACATGACCTTAGTATCCGGGTTACCACTCCCAGAAGTACGACTTAGAGGGACTCGAATTTGACTCCGACTCCACAGACTCAGAGGAATCAGATACAGACTCACTATTCGATTTAGAACTGCTGATGTTGCCCTTCTCAAACTTCCAAACTTGGCATGGAGCTTCAGACGCTTGAGGCTAGTGAAATCCGCTATCGGTGTGTCCCCAATTATTGAGATAGTAAAACCATCCCCCAAGTTAACAAACTCAGCTCCAACAGTAGAACTCGCTAGTAAGTCAGCTAGCGCTTTTCCCAATAGTTCTTCTTCTTCAATGTCCAGGCTTGCAATCCTGCCTTGCTCTATGTGGATGCTCGGGCCTGCCTGCTCATCCTATTTTTCTAATAACCGGTGTTCGAAGAAGATTTTGAACCTAGGATACCTAGTTTTTGTCTCCCAATCATACCAAGGCTCTGGAAATCCATAGAAGGGGAAGTCTTCCCCTTGGCAGACAAAACGTCCGTTCAAGGTCCCTTGTAGTGGTTCGTGGACTAACTCATACTGCCTCCCAATCCTTTTTGCTTTCATCCTTCCTTGCAACTCCTCTCCCTTTCTTTGCCAATCGTCAGCAACCGATTTGTATCCTAGCCCAAAAGCATGGGGGTTATGACTCATCTCCTTGGCAATAATACTTCCCTGCCGACCACTTCTGCCCAGTCTTGATCTAGGAATATGCTCCTATTTGTTCATCATGTAAATAGACTGAGCGCTCACATAATTCCCATCGTCCTCTGCCTTGATGGTTTGGACCAACTGGGCCTCTACCAGAGAGAAGCCAGAAAGGAACACGTCCTCTTCCCAGTGTATAATTTCCAATACTGGCATGGTAGTTCCCTGAGGAGGATGGATCACAGAATTGCCGTACACAGTAGCAATCCGCCTTTGAAGGGGTGCTTTACTAACTGGTGGACCGTTGACGACACTTCTTTCATCTGACACAGCCAAGGCCTTCCTAGGATTAGATTGAAAGTGGCTGGAACGTCCATTACATGGAATTCTACCTCATGTTCAGATGGGCCAATCAACATTGGGCTTTTAAAAGTCCCCATGACATCTTGGCTAGTGTTGTCATAAGCCTGGACGACTTGAGTCGTGGGCATAAAGTCAGCCGACCTAAAACCAATGGCATAGTCCTCACTAGACATACATTGATTGCTAAATCAATATCTATTACCACCACCGGAATCCACTTTTTTTGGCTTTCCAGGGTTACATATAAGGGTCGATTGTGGTTGGCACCCTCATATGGTAACTCCCTATCTATAAAAGATATCATCAGTGTAACGTCTCCCAATGTAACCAATGATACCAATTGGTCAGCAGTGGTGTCCATAGGTAGTTTGGTCCGGTTCATTGCCTCTAACAATGCTTGCCTATGCTCCTGAGAAGCCATGATTAGCCCCCAAATTGATAAGTCGGCCTGGATCTTCTTGAGCTATTTCAAAACCAGGTTTTCTTCAACATCCTTCTCTTTTAACTTTTCAGTCTTTTTGTTGGAGGACTCCAGCTGATCTAAGGCCGCGGGTTTGAAGTACTGACCGCTCCAGGTCATGTGGTTAATCTCGTCAGTATACTAGGTGTTATCTAGGGTCTCTGCTTTCCACCCTTTGTGTAATAACCCGACCCTCGTACATATTTCCTGATACACTTTCGGTCCCTTATTCCGTGCATCTGAATACTTATTGTAAAATTTTATGTGAAAGTAAGTTTAATGAAGTGAAACTTATGCTTATGGATGTGTATCTGTTTAATATGAGGAATATCTGTTCTAACTCTAGTGTTTGAATCAGAAATTGAAGGCCTTAGAAGCTTAATTATCTGAAATTGGTTTTATATTTGAGATCAGCATGGTTTTTAGGTCATAGTATGATTTTCTATGAAATTTTAATTAGGAATGATTAAACTGATTAAATTTTGTCTTTATTTACTTTTATGTATATCAATACCTCTTATATTTTTTTGACTTGGGGAAACCTATCACTCAAAATATAAAATATCTCCTGGTGAGGGTTAGTAAGAAGAAAATAGTTTGAGAGGAGGAGAAGGAAGTTCTTCAAGGAAGGAATTGGGAAAAGTTAGAGGGTTGTAGAGAATTAGACTCAAGGTATATCTATTTATTTCTAATTGGCCGCTCTTTTTGAATAAACGAGGAATTCTTCTATGTTGTTGTGTTAAATGATTTATTGATTTGGTATTGTGTTGGATTATCTAGTGAGAATTTTACCTTATTTCCTTAATCATCACCTTGAAACCATCTATATGGATATGTGGTTGTATATATATATGTGTGTGTGTGTGTGGGTGTATGGACAAGGAAGTTGGAGGTATTGTGGAATTGGGTTGTATTCATAAGTATTAGAAGATCAAGATCCAAGTTATGTTGAGATTTAGAGATGCTTTAATGTCTATGTATATGATCTTTGAACCATATTCTAACATTTAAAGAACCTATTTTGAGCCTTGAAAGAGTGTACCAAAACTTGAGTTTTGATGGAATTTCGAACTGAAATCTGCCCAGATCGCCGCACGTGCAGGGATCACTGCCGCACGTGCGGGAAGCCTTACCGCACGTGCGGCCCATGCTGGAAAAAATGGCTTGCTCCGTTTTACGTGCTCGACCCTCTGATATTTTTAGAATTTGTATTTGATACCTTTTTGATGTATATAAATTCATTTGAAGTGAGATGAGTCCGAAAACGATGCAACAAGGAAAGGAACTAATGTGTGAGCTATGTATGTGTATAGGGCATACCTCGGGAAGATCAAGCACTCCGTTGTTGCACTGTGAGTAATAGTACTACAAAAATGAGAAGCTATGATGGTAAACTACCTAGCAAAAGACAGAAAAGAAAAACCATCGATCAGAAACGGACGACACTTCCGCCCAATTCACAGTAGATAAGAACATAATTAAAGAACCGCAATCCCCATTGAACTATGTTCTCAAACTAATACTGACATGAACCATCCTGTACAATCTCACTGTAAAAGCATATACCAAGTAAAGGAATCAAAACACTTCTAAGAGGGGGGGAGGGTTATCCTATCCTAGATTTTTTACATGAACTAGGATTTGCTATTTCAAACAAAGAGTCTCACAACATCCTGCAAACGAGTGGCATCCTGTCCTAAATTGGAATAGTCGCTATGGCTTATTATATGACGATAGGCCAAATAGTCAAAAGGGTACCTTGACAAGATTACCTAATACACCTCTCACACCTATCACCGAGAAGTGAAAGGAGGATCAAACGGTACGGCGATAATCCAAATTCGAGGGTTGTGTTTCCAACATGGCAGAGCCCATGACCGGTCAGCCTTTTGGCTAGCTTTTGGGCAAGCCTTCGGCAAATCCTCCAGGAATAACAGATGGAAAACACAGTGACTTATAGTAACAATGCAAATGCTATGAAAAGAACATATACTTGTAGATAAAATTTCACATCATGAGTCTCAAGTCAAGCTCTCTAAATCCCCAGCAAAGTCACCAAAAACTGTGGCTTGCTTTTCGTCTCCTTCCATAATTCGGACTCCCGTGGTTTTAAATTTGATTTCACAAGTGCAATAGTGAAAACTCAAAAAGAGTCCAAATTTGGAAATTCTTTTGGAAAATCGATGTTTAAATCAAATGCCAAAAATGGACTGCTTTGCCAGATTTCAAAGTAGCTACCTAATTTATTTATTTATTTTTGGAAATTTAGGAAACCTGAGACTCATACCAAAGGCCACTTATCCATCATCACCAAAGTGTCTCGGCTCGGTAACTTAGGTATGAGAGGGGAAGGTCATAAATTGAGCACCCTATTCACCCGGAACTTAGGTATGAGAGGGAAATGTCATGAATTGAGCACCCCACTCACCCGATCAAAGATCGGCCTCTACTAATCATGATGTGATTTTTATTTACATTATATGCTCTTGATCCGGCAAAATGTTATTCCAATTGGACTTTCAAGGCCATTCAACAAAAGTATAAGACTCCATGGTTCATACATTAGGTCCCTTACTTAAACCAACATATCGGCTTACATATCAAACAATTCCTTTAACCGCAATCATTAGAGTTCCACACTTCTTTTATTCATCGAATACTTTAATTTCCCAAATGTTCTCATAGCCTAATTTTACATTCAACTATGTAATTTTCCTAACTTCCATCAAAGATTTAATTCCTTCTAATGCCGTATTCCCACGAATCAATATACTCGTATTCATTAGTGTGTCAACCAAAAATTACATTTCCCTTGTAGCATTAAAATTCCACAACAGCTCTTAACTTCAATAATAAACTTATTGAATAAACACATTCCAGTCTCCTCCAATCGTTGAAATTTTCAAAATAACCTTTAACTCTTGTAACACTATATTCTCACAAATAATTACACTTGTGCTCACTAATATTCCTGTTAACAATTCTAATTTCCTTATAACGTGAAAAATTCCTCATAACATCTTGTTTCCACAAATCAACATACTGGTACTCACCAATGCTTAAGTCAAAAGTTCAAATTTCCTCATAACATTAGAAATTCCACAATAATTCTTAGTGTTCAGCCTCATTACTTAACTTATCAAACACATTTTGATTTCCTTATAATCATTAAAATTCCATAACAGTTCTTAATTCTTAGCTTCAATACTCAAATTTATTAAACAAACACATATACATTTCTCTAAATGCACAACTTATCACTTACTATATGCATGAAACTTAAATCTATTCTAGATACTCCAATGTTCAATGGACACGTGTGTGAGATGTTAACTCGTGCTCTGATACCACTCTGTCACGACCAAAACCCGCCCCTATATGTTTAGCGTCATAATCGGCCAGTAATCCATAGATTACCTATGGCCTCAAAGACAAAATTTCAAAATCTTCAAAAAAATATCGGGGCTGAAGCAGAAGCAAAACAAAAATAATAATGTCCATTGAGCTATGTGTACATGATCATTTGTAGTAATTAAAACATTCTTAACACACTTTTATATATACATGTACGAAGACATATTTTATATCTCACACACTACATGAAGGACTACCAACAAAATACGAAGTTTAACCAAAGCTTGACAAAATAAAACGATGCCTCTACACAGAGGCATCTCTTGGGTGGCTTGACAAAAAGATGGACTTCGGAGCAAACTCTAATGTTGATCCTCCAATTGCTCACCTACATCTATGTATAAAGAGTGAGCTAATGCCCAGTGAATAATACCAAAGTGAAGAGGTTGTATGAATGAGATTCTTAATTATGTAAATCACATTAATACATATTACATATAAATCAAAATCAGAACGACCTCAGGTCCAATCCATCATGCTGAAGGCATATTAGAGGGGCAAAACAACCTTGGGTCCAAAGTACTCATTCATACATAACGACCTCGGGTCCAAAATACTTGTCCAATGATATTACAGAACAGCCTCGGGCCTAATCATAACACAGAATGGCCTCGGGCCCAATCACATTAGAGAACGACCTCAAGTTTATCATTTCCATATTCATATCTATGCGCATATTCATATTCGTGATCATGATCACATTCGTATTCAGACGGCCTTAGGCCCATTTTGTGTCCTTGACACACATATTAGACAGCCTTGGGCCGATTTCTTATCAAACGTATCCTTTGTCAAATATACAGAATGGCCTTTAGGCCCATTTCATATTCATTCAAAACGACCTTTGGTCCAGGTAATCAAATATACAGAATGACCTTTAGCCCCATTTCATATTAACTCAGAACGACCTTTGGTCCGTGTAATCAAATATACAGAATGACCTTTAGCCCCATTTCATATTAACTCAGAACGACCTTTGGTCCGTGTAATCAAATGACTTTGTACTATTCAATTTCATTACAGAGTCTTGCACAATCAGAAGAATAGAATGCTCATTCGTAAGTTAAATTCACAAATCCAGAAAACTTACACATAAGTAGTATTTAAAAATAGCATATATGAACATATCTTTACTAAAGTATTACTCACAGTGTTCAGATACATGGTTCACCGTTGTAGTTGACCCTACACAATTCATAACACACATAGAAATTGGGTCACAATAGAATTCATTCTATTTTTAACTTGTTTAATTCTCTTAGGCTTCTTTCTTACTCTTTCAATTCATTTATAATGCTCACTGTATGCCTAAGAGTGCTTAGAAATAAAAGAGAACAAAAATCGAAACATGAAACAGCTTTTCAAAATTGTTTGAAACAGGGCTCTTCGCTTGAGCACAACATTGGCTGCTCGAGCGGACCCCTTGGTCTGCAAAAATACTGGTTGCTTGCATTCTACGCTCGAATGGCAACTTCTTCGCTTGAGCGATGAAGTCGATTTATGGGTTTTCTAGAATGTTGTTTGTGCTTCAAAACATAACTTTAAATGATACAACTTACTTGTTTTGTCCTATATATCAACCATACAACTTCTAACATGATATAATGCCAATTCTACAAGATTTGAAGCTCAAATCTCCAAGGATTCATCATACAAGCCCAAATTTTTTCAAATTCATTTCCATAACTTCATCACTCATGCACATAAATTCTATGTTTTCGTGGATTGTGCATGCATGTTAAATGTGGACTCTAATTTCATCTCAAACGATAGAAATGAAACTCAAATTCATGAGATTCAACAAAATTATGTATGAATGTGTGATTTGGTGCCAAATTCTATATGTTTCAAAAATCATCTTTCTGTTTTTAATGAAACAAAAATTGAAGCTATAAAGCTCTTCCAAAAATATTTGCATGTATGAAATTTAAATCTCAATCAAACTAATTTTTGATTCTCAAATATAAATTATAATTTATTCCCAAATTTTTCCAAAGTTAGATTTAATTCATTTTCTGAAATTGAAGACATGAACAAAACATGGAATTGAAGACATGATCCATGAAATTTCTGAAATTATGCAGGATTTAAATCCTCAATGTAAAGGATTTTATGTATGCAAGGATTTCAAATATTCAAGCCAAAAGATGAAATCTTCTATGATCATACATGCAACCCACTTCCTTGTTCACAACCCATTTCTTCCCAAATTCCATGGAATTAGCTCAATAATTCCTAAATTCATGAAGTATGGGGGATTTTCTACAAATAAGAGCATAAATTCCTTACTTGAGGTTTCAATTTTCAAAGGTATGAAGATAATTTCCCTCTTGACTTCTTCAATTCCACAGGTCTTGAGCTTTCCCTCTCTACAATGACTCAACCCTTGAACTCACTCTTTCTTCTAACAATGCTCTCAACAAAAAGTTGTGCCCAAGCTCTAGTACAAATAATACACACCTATTCTCTCTCTCTCTCTCTCTAAAACGATTTCACTCTCCAGCACAAAGAAAGGAAATGAAGTTGCCTACTCTCTCTCCTTATGTTCACACTTATACACATACACACAGAATTCTCTGCACACCCACCTCCAAATACACCCTCAATTCTAGACCATTTCATAATTCAATTTATGATTAGGATTGATTTAATTGAACAACACTTAATCTAAATAAATCTTGACTAACACATAATTAAATTAATTATAACTAATCACCAATCCCACAAAATTTAATTAGTCTAATTGACTTCCATTAGAGCTTAATTAATTATATTTAAATTTATCAATCTGAATCAGATTTTTAATCAAGCTCCCAAAAGGCTCCAATATCGAATTAAATTTATTTTCATCCTCAATTTTGGTTTCTCACAACATTATGGCCTTCAATTTTAGATTAAACTTTAAAATCTTCATAAATAAATTACCTACATATTCAATTGAACACTTCATAAATAAATTTAATTCATAATAATCTTAATTCCTAATTTGTATAACTTAACTAACTCCAATTCCCAATTAATCAAATCTCAATTTTATAAATTTCAATCAAATATTTAATTAAACTCCTATATTGTCCAATACTTGAAATTAAAATAGTTCAATTCACCGTTTGTACTATCTTGAGTCATTTAGGCTTTGAATTTCTAATTCTAAAATAAATCCTCAATAGAATCATATACGAATTAGACTCCAAAATTCTCATAAATCCCAAATTACCTTAGAGTAACAACCAATTAGAATCCAAATCTCCTTAATCAATTAAACATAAAATCTTATACATGATGTGGTTGGCTAAATCTAAGGCTTATGCTAATTAAACTTGATTAATTCATTACGAATCGAAATTTTACCAAATTTCACCGCGGGCTCTAAAAATCATGCTAAACACAGATGTAAAGTCGGTTTTGGTTTCTAGCGCCTCTAAGGCTATAAATTCTCAATTCAAAGCCTCAATTGCAATATATATTTTTTTCCTACCCTCAACAGATATAAATTCATAATCACATAAATCACATAATTCATATCAAACACATAACCATATGCATAATTAAGTATATTACGAGTTGGGTTATCATAGGTTAATATGATGAGCCAAACCCCAATGTTTCATGAAACAAGTGTATGCGAACATCAGAATGCTAATTTAAACATGATGTGCTATTCTACCATCATAAGCGGATAAATAAAAGGGAGAAATAAGTGAGGGTTGGAAGACATACACGCTTATTATATATTTGCCCTCATTCAAGAGGGTCCGAATGAATGTCCAAGTGTCTGAATTCAACTACCTATTACAAAACCAAATTGATGAATAAATAACTAATTTAGCTAAGCTATTACAACAAAGGCAAATAACAAGCAATAAGCTGGCCACCTAATTTATTACAACAAGGATGAACAATAAAACTACAATGACAGCATTAATTTACAATATTTCATAGAACCAAGAAGCACAAGGATGGCATGCACGTGACGGTTTTCAGAAACAACTCTGTCTACCTTCCTTGGAATTTGCCCTATTTCACCTTTAGTCATTGCCCTCTGTTTCTGCAAAACACTCTGTTTACCAAACATTGGAGACCAGTCGGCCCTCAATGAAGCCCGGCTGGGCCCAAATAGGGTTGGTCGTGCCCTAATTTCATGCAAAACTCCGTTTTTGTGCTCTAAGGTGAAAACAGTGCAGACAGGGTTTTCTAAGCCCTTTTTGTCCCTCTTACACTTCTCTGTCATGGAAAGCCTCAAGAGAAGGACGAAGTTGTTTCCAAAACCATCAATGAGCAAGTTGCTTGCTTGATGATTTCAGCAACAATTTGGACAAAAATCAATGAATGCAATGAACAACACCAACCCCTCCCCTATCATGGATTGAGCTCAAAGAGGGAAGTAAAGACGCTTCAATGGTCGTCAAAACACCATGAATTGACATGTGACGACTCTTGACACAATAGACTCAGTATAACATCTGGCCGAACCCAAACAACCTTATTCAATTTCTTTATGTTGGTTGGTTCAATTTTAAGCCAACTTCATTAGTCTTGTCCATTCTTTAATCCATTTGTCCAGAGTGATGATTAAGTCCGCCAAATGAGAGGAACGTCAAGTGAGAGATACTCCCAAATATGAAGGAGAGACCATGCCTTTGACGATGAATCTTCGTAGAGATTAAGCCATTGAGCATAGGTCTCTAGCTCATATTTTGAATAACCGTCGATCGGTTGAAATAACTCTCAAACAAAAAGGAAAGAAGAAGGGGGGGGGGGGAGATTGCAGACATGATTGCGAGATTGATTCTTGATTAACCATAGAAATGCTATCAAAACATGTATAACACAACATAACAAGCTAGATGTGAAGACTTACAATGCAACAAGCTAGATATTCAAGCATATACTAATTAAATAAATTACAACAGCTCTAAAATAGCACCTAATATGCTAAAAATAGTGACCAAAAATCATGTTAGAGAGCATAAAAAGGTAAGAAAGAATAAGGCAAAGCAAAGCTAGTGAACAAAAGCAAGGAGAGGTGGCCAACCTCTCAATTTTTGAGGCCTCAAACCATGTTTTTTTTGCCTTTTCCAAGCTCTGAAAATCAGTTTAAAAGGCAAAGAAAAGAGTGTAAAAACAAGGGCTTGAGCTATGAAATAAGGTGCAGGAGAAGGTGCTTACCTTCTCTACCTTTTGGTAGCTATCCAAACCCAAGTTTAAACACTTGAAATGGATTCAAGACATCACAAAAACACAAGAAGTAGCTAACAAGTGATAGCAAAAGAAGTAAAAGAGAAGGTGGTAAGCTTATACCTCTCAAAGGAGTAAACTCTTGTTTGTAACACAAACTTGGTTCAAGCACACTCTCAAGCTTGAATTGTGATGCACAAGCCTTAATCAAGGTTCTAAGATTATGATCTAAGGTGGTGTATGGTGTATGGATATTGATCAAGAGAGATAGGTTGGCTTAAAGGTGACTTGTATCGGAAGAAAGAGCTCTCTCTTGTGTGTATATATTCTTTTGAAAATTTTCAGCTCCAAAAATAGAGGTATAACCTCATTTTTATAGAATTTGAGCAAACCAAGTCGAAAATATTTTCAATAAAAGACAGCTGGCAGGCTCTTGCCTAGAACAATTTGTATCGCCAGCAAGGCACAGCCAGGCCCAAATAGCCATGGTCAGCTCTCAATAGGGCACAGTCAGGCCCTAATGTGCTGCCCCATTGCCCTGTTTCAGGATCAATGCAAGGTGACATATTGTTCAAAAATGAACCTTTGAAGTAAGAATAAGGCAAGTAAGAAGGTTTTGGGATTATTACGGGACTCGACCTTGGATTCCCTCACCGAGGACTTGAATGACACAATGTAGTTTTCATCATCGAGTGCGCTGGACCAAGTGCCAAAGCCTTACAGGTGGTCAAAAATGGGGTGTGTACACTCCCTGATTGGTCCTTAAGGCCTGAATTGATTGAGCTGGCAAATGGCTCTAAGTTTGCCTCAAACTAGATGCACCAAATGTGCCACCAAACTAAGCGCAAAATCTATTCAAATGCTTGGACTGCCCACACTGATAACACATAGGCGATTGCCCTCTCTCCTAGGTCTGACTCTAAGAATGAGCTGAAGATGGTGATGATTGTTGCCCTCATCCTCTATGCAGGCAAGCTAGAGACTTCTAGCCCAACTGGCCATATTTGAAACAAATAAATCCACTGTAGTTACCTCTCCCCAAACTAGCACTTAGCACAAGGAAAGTGGATCTAGACTGCTGAACTTGGGACTGCTGTGGGGCAGAACCCCTCTGCTAAGTCCTGCCCTTCCTACTTGGAGCCTCTTATGCATTCCTTCTCCATCTGGATTACAATCTCCAAATGAGCCACCAACTTTACCAAACCGTCGTAGTCCCAAATCATGGGACCAACCACCTTAAATAGGAGTCCAGTCCTCAATCTTTTCTTAAACTCCATGTAACGGCACTTCTCCCTTGCTACGAGCTCAAGCACAAACCTAGAAAGACTAGTAAAAGTTGCCTCAAACTCGATCACAGGTGTGCTCAATTGCTTGAGCTTCATAAATTGCTCCCTCAATTTCTCCCCAACAGTGAGAGGTAGAAATTTCTCCTGAAATGTGGTACCAAATGCCCACCAATCACCCCCAATACATCGCTTGGTAAACTTCTACCACTAACCTGCCTCACCCTTCAGCTGAAAAGCTCCCAAAGTCGCCATCAACTTGTCATCATGAATGTCAAGCATCTCAAATGTTTTCATCATCTGTTTGAGCCATTCATCTGCCTATAGTAGCTCCCTCGGATCACCTACAATTTCATCCAAATTCGAATGAAAAGAAAGGAAGGTCCTATCTTCGCAACATGAGCTTGGACTAGATTTTCAGCCTTCAGAATGTCCATAGAAATCCTTAATGCTCTAACCATATCCTCGGCTAAAGCACACATGGCTTCTTAACCCCCTAGCTCGGCCATAGTAGCCTGACCAACCCATTTCTCCCGTGCAAGCATTTCATCATGCGCTGGCACTCTCGGACCACCTCCTAGAGACCTACCATGCCTCCCACCTCTACCTTCACTGCATTCATGTCCTGATATCCTAATAAAAGAGATAACATAAACAATTTAGCACACTCATAAATGTTCCCTCAACGAAATCACACATATCTTGCAATAGTGAACAACACAATAATTCCCTCCAAGTAAGCACTGAATCATGTAATCACACACAGATTTCTTTTCCAAGATGATGATTGTTTCGCAACATTGCCATAGTTCCTTTTAGAATTAGCAGTGATCAAGTGCTCTTCTAACGAGACTTCTAGAAATCCGCAAACGCAATCAACATCTTGAAAGCATAATCTCATACTCACTTGATCACATAAACATGTTATCATATAGCATACCAGGTATACAAACATTCTTACTTAGCAAGACGAACCTATTATGGTGAAAATCACGTCTGAAGAATCCCAAAGTATTCAAACCTGATGTGCTCTTATACCAACTTATAATGCCTCAAAAATATAAAGATCCAGACAATCCATTCCACATCCCATTACATACATTATTCATTCAACAAATGGAAACTTAAATAAAATCCTATACATTGAAATTCATAACATCTTTACAATATTACAAAATCATATCACATGCGTTTATACATTCACCTATTCTAAACACTGAATCTATAGTATGTCATTGATAATCATTAATATCTAAACTATTACAATTTCATGCCTTATTAGCCACAAGGTACAACAAAAGTGCGTCATAAGCCCAATACATAAAAGCCTTGGGCTTACATGAAACAAAACAAAAATGAGCATTCAGCTCCAATGTCTCCCAAGCTATCCCCTTGGTGGAGGCATACCATCAGCACCCAAAATTGGTTTTCCATGTAGGGTGGGCTAAATTCTAGTAGAGACAAGTTTAATAATATGTATGATGCCTAACAATGCCATATGATGAATGCATATGAGATACCGTTACAAAACATGTGTTTTTTTCTTTTTTGAGACAATACTATATCAGAGTTCAAATCACAATTTATATCTTTCCTTTAAAACGTAAAATAGGGTAGTAAATACACACAATGGTAATCCCTAGGTACGTGTCTACATGTAGGCTATAAAAGCACCACCAAAGCCAATTTACTTGCAACTCACCAGAAGGAAGGCATCCTAACTGCGCAGATTTCTGAACTTTCACCAAGGACATACAGGCTAACTTAATTGACTACAACCACACTCCCTAACCAAATTCACCACGGTATTCACCAATTATTTTTCAAAGTAATACTTTTCAACATTTTCAAATGCATAAGTATGAAACAATTGAATAAATGGAATGCATGAGTGAATCTGGTTTCAATTCAGCTAGCTCTCATACAATTTCTACAACAAGTTACTACTATTCTCCATAGATAGCCAAAACAATTTTCTCTATTCAGTATACTCCAAAAGGACAATATAATGAATGCAACATTTAAAATTCCCAATAATGTCAACATAATAAATTGTTTCTCAAGAGTCCAAAGTTCTCATCAATTTCCATATTCGTGAATTCACTACGAAATTCATAAACTGCCAGCAACGCAAATGATTCCTCCACTTGGAACATTTCTAGGGTTTTGATAAAAATTAGGGGTTTCCCATTTTAGGAGCAACTTTGCTCAAATTCAACACTACTTATCATTATAAACAACCAACTAGAGTTTTAAGGAAAACATTAATCAAGCTATAAACTCTTATAGTGTCAAATTATCCCAATAGCACATAACAAGGCTAAATAACATGTAAATCATTAAAAAAATTCCTACCTCAAAGCAAGAGGAAGAAAAGAGCAACACACGAAAATCAATGGAGACAGAAACACAAACCTTTTAGATCAAAACGACGCCCTTCACACACTCTACCTTTTTAACTCAAGCACTGGGCTAGAAAACGGGCGAAACTACATGAAAACCAAGGTTTTATAGCTTAAAGGAGCAAATCGCAAAAGAGGTATGAGGCAGAAGATAGAAAACTAGAAAGTAGATATTTCCAACTTTTGGGTGATATTTATAGAAAAACGCATAGCGGGCGCAACAGACACAGTCGCGGCTGAGGCCACAACGTTCACAAGAGTGACTATACAGGTCGTGGGCTCTTATCACGAGCCATGCACCTTCCCTCAAGCCAATAGACCTGAAGGCCATATTTGGTCGCGGCTTGGTCGTGGTTCATTCCCGGGTGTGAGCTATCAAGATTTGGAGGTGCGATAGCAATGGTCGCGGATGCGACGTTGCAAACAGAGGAAAAATCTACCAAAGTACTAAGTACAAACCAAGGCTCCCCGTGACAAATAAACTTAAGGAAAAGACAATACAATCCAAATAACTACAACTCAATACCAAGAGCATAAAGTATCGGGTCTTAACTCAAACTGCTATAAAGCCCGCTTTTGAAAATTCTTATCCATTCATATAAATTTTATATTCAATTTTGTAATCAGTTTATGTCTTCCTATACTTATTTGAAATGCATTTCTTCTTAGTACAGTTCTAATGCATAATATGTTCTTAACATGAACCAATGCATTTTTTTTTTCTTTTCCATTGCCATGCACATGCATAAACTATTTCATCATCAATATGGCAATTATTTGCATCAATGGAAAACAACTTATGTCATAAGGAATGCGGATTGGTCTAGTATATGGAATGCAAATAGGAACATGTATGCATTACAATAAATTAAGATTTTAGAAACAAAAATTTTAAGGATAAAATAATTTTTTGTAGACAAAATATTTTTATTACTAAAATTGTCATTAATGTATTTTTTACGGCAAAATTGGACATTTAGTGATGAATTACTATCATTTTGACACCAAATTATATATATATATATATATATATATATAAACCCATTTTGGACCAAATTATTTTATTCTAAAAATGCATTTATAAGTCTTTTTTTAATATTTTTTTTAAACTCGTAGAGATTATTTTTTAGCTACTATTCTCACGTTGACAGAAATTAGTCCCCAATTTTATTTTATTTTGCAACAAAATTTTCACTTTTGGGAACAAAAAAAATTTAATCCCGAAAACTCTTATTTGTTGCAATGACTTCACATTCTCTAAAATATGGTACAATAGGGTAGACTTATATGGATTATGTTCCAAAGAGTTTTCTTTTAACAACTAGTTAGACTTAAAATTTAGTATTCTTCTTCTACTTCTTCTTTTCTTTATTTTTATTTTTATGTTTATGTTTCAAATTAGTCATGTAACTGCACATTTCTATGAGAATTAACAATCACTTTTCATATTTTCTCTTGTCGAAACTCCACTCACCTTAATTTTAGTTCATTATGTTTAATTTCCTTTTTCTTACTAAAACCTTTAAGGAAATATATTGGATTTATATATTTATTTTTTGCTAACTGCTTCAGGTCACTATTTCACTGAATTAAATTTCATGTTTTCAAACATATGTTCTAAAACATAAATCATTAAAATATTAACATTTTCTAGTAATACAAGGTTGTTCCATCATCATATCACACAATGCTTAATGATATCACAATTTAAATAAGAGAGCCAAAATGTCAATTTTGATCCTGCAAAATAATGTTCCAATTAACATGAAAGAAGAAATATGATCAATTTGAATCCTGAAAGAATGAAGGGAAGCTAGGAAGCAGGACTCGCCAAAATAGGTGTTGCGGATGACTCTGGTCATGTGTTGGACCATCACTTGATGTGTTAATTTTTAAAATTTTTAGTTTTGGCAGGAAGGGAAATTTCACGAATACATGTGTCATGTGTCTAGACACGTCTCACGACACTTTTTTTTTTAAAACAATTTGAAAAGGCTAATGTAGAATCAAAGTTATATATAAAAACAAAGAAGGTGAAAAGTAAAAATTAATTAAAATACACTCGTATATCAATAATGTTAGTTTGTTAACAAATGTACCAATAACCATATCAATTAGAAAAAAAAAATGATAGATGAGCCCCACGTCAAGTGATGAAATCTATATGCAAGTCCTGTACTTTAGTTGGTATGTTTATTAATACATTTGTTAGTATTCCTAACATTCGTGTTCACATTTACAACATTGTGTACCGTATCTTTGTACTATAAATTTATACTCATACACATTGTCACGATCTGAACCTGCCCCTAAATGGTTAGGTCATGACTGACCCCGTACTTAGGCCTCAAAGCAAAACTCCACAAAATACTTATGTAGTAACGGGGCCTAAAGCGGAAGCTAGAAATAGCAGAACGTCCATTGAGCAGTGCGTAAATGCCAGGATTCAAAACATATTCCATCATATATATACAAGTCCAAGTTAGGTAGGTATATATAAAAAGTTAAAAATCCAAAAGTTATACATATTAACAAAATGTTCACAAAATCACTAATGACCCAACAATGTGTGTTATAAAAGAGAACCCTACAAAAGACAAAAGACTCCGCTTGTGAGGCTTGACAAAACAGGGTCAACAAAAAGCTCCTTGAGCTAACCTAGGGCTAACCTCTGAGCTGGTCACCTACATACATATACAAAAAAAATACGAGTGAGCAAGTCTCAGTGAATAATAACAATGCAAGAAAGTTTATAAGCATGAATAGGTATATAACATACACATGTCTGAACCATAATCATATTCCAAAACAGCCTTGGGCCTACATAAGACGGAATGGCCTTGGGCCAACATAATAGGGAACGGCCTTAGGCCCACCATAATACAGAACGGTCATAGACCCAACAGATCAACAGCTGTTTGAATCATTATAAGGTAGAAGGAACATCGGCATGCCTCCATCTCACTTGGCTCTAAGCCATGAATCATAAGTAATCCATATCGTTATAGGGTAGGTGTAACATTGACATGTCTCCACTCCCTCAGCCTTAAGGCCATGACTCATAAGTAGTTCACATCATAACGGCCTCGGGGCCATCATTAATAATAGAGCAAAATGACCTTGAGTCCATTTCGTATACCATTTGTCATGACCCGAACCCGCCCCTCTGGATTAAGGTCATAACCGGCCAGTAATCAAGAGATTACCTACGGCCTCAACCAAATAAAACATATATCATCAGAGTTAAGGGGGCCAAACGGAAGCAAACTTAAAAATTTTATCCATAGAGCTGTGTTTACATGGCACATCATAACATTTCACATATATTTGTAATAACTCACATCAAAAGGAAAATAACTCAAAGTTCTATATAGACAGGATCATTCAAGTCTAAGTCAGTCAAACCCAAAGTTTATATACAAAGGTGATCCAACGTTTTTGCCAATATAGCAAAATTACAGCAAAAGAACAAAAGAGGCGAAGACAAGTCTCATGCGTGAGACATTTGGGCTGACTCTTCAAGATCTTGACTATTTCTCACATATTTCACCGAGGCTGGGTTTGGACATCTCATGGCTCACCTACATACACATGAATGAGTGTGAGTGAAAGCCCAGTGAATAATATCAAATAAAGAAAGTACACAAATGAGATTTACGTATATCAAACGGCCTTAGGCTCATTTAGAATTCTATTTAGTGCATTATTTAGTATATTGGGCGACTCAAGCCCGAACATATCAAACGGCCCCTGCCCTACTTCGTTCCTTAACAAACGGCCTCAAGCCCAAATCATTGATGTTCGACGGCCTTTGGCCCAATCATTTATGTCAAATGGCGTTTGTAGACACCCCATTTTTGACCGTCCTCAAGACTTGGACGTCATCATTTGAACGCACAATAATCATCCATGCTCGTGTTCGTTTTGAGTTCTCGGAGGTCTCGGCTACGCGTCTTACCTTAGAATCTCTCAACTTGTCTGTTTTGTGCTTGGTTGTGGACCAAGCACTTGTGTTTTTCCTTTTGAGAGAAGAGGGTGGCTTGTTTGCCATCCCCTAAACCCATCGGCCAAGGCTTGAACCCATCGGCCTTGTTTTCTTGCCATCGGCCAAAAGTTTTGGCCGATCGGCACTCCTTTGGGTCGATCGACCCTTGTGTTGGTCGATCGGCCATATTTTCTGGCTGAACCCTATTCATCTTCTTTATGCAGATATTTTGTGCCAGTTGGCTTAGCTGGCATGCACAATTCACCCCCTCCATACACGTGTATGGAGGGATTTGCACCTTGTTCTAAGCTTCTCCAAGAAGCTTTGGAATTGGAATTCTATAGGAAGGGAGCTCCTCCTCCCTTCTCAAGGGTTCTGAAAATCTGAGATATAAAATATCTCTCTATATATATATATATATATATATTTGACCTCTCTCTCTTGTTTAGTGCTTGTTCTTGCTCTAAACTATAGTATTGTCTTACTATTGCACACAAACACCTACTAGAACACTATCCTTGGTTGCTAAGGTGCTAGGGAGTTGGTGTTAGAGTTTTTGAGGTGGTTTTGATCAGAGAAAGGTGTTGGAGCCTTGTTCTTGAAGGTGTTCTTCAAGGGTGAGCATTCTTGCTTTTGTTACCCCATTTTTGCTTAAGCTTTTAGCCCTTCTTGCTTATTGTTTTAAGCTTAGCTCTTAACTGATAAAAGCTATAATTTTTTATGCTTTAGATCTTTGCTTAAAATCATTTTTTAGTTTAGGGTTGTTTAGCCCCTCTTAGCCTTATTTGGCCTTGTTTTAGGCCACTTCTTTTGGCCCTTGTTCTTAGCTTTGCATGACCTTCCTACCACTAAAATCCAGAGGATTTTTAGTGGTGGGAAGGTGGTTTTGAAGTCCTAAATAGGAGAGGGTCATCCCCTCTCCTTGTTGTCTTGTATGCTAGTATAAATGGCTTATATTGGTAGCATGTTTGCTTAGCATGTTTTAGCTCCATTTCAGCAAGTATTTAGTGTTATTTTGTCATGCTATACCTCTATTTTGAGTTGGTTTAGTTGGATCTTACATGCTTCATGTACTTGTCTTACAATTCTCTCATTTCCCTTAACATGCATCATGTTGTAGCATGTTGTTTTAGCATGATTTTGGCTCAACTCCATGAAGCTTTTAGCCTTGTTGTAACATACTGAAGCTCTGATTTGAGTTGTTTTGACCATATATGCTATGCTTTGTATATCCATAAGGCATTCAAGCTTGTTAGCCTTAAGTGTCCAAGTCACTAGCACGCTTTACTTGGGCCATTTCAATGATTTGGCATCATTTGTTATACCATTTCAATCCATATAGCATGCTCAAACACTTGCACTTATCACTCCTTTAATGCTTTAAAGAGTTGATGTTTTATGCCTCATGAATGGGTCATTGTGTATGCTTCCATGCTTAGGTCATTTGGATGGCATCTAAGTGGGTTTTTGGTCTTATTTTCCCATGCCATAACTCTATTTTTATTGGTTTATGTCATGCCATGTTTGGTTTTGATAGGTGTAGTGTAACACCCCTTTGTAGCCTTGCATGCCTCATGCCTTTTGGAGTTGTATTCTAGCTTGTGTTGGCTAGTTTCCAGCATGATTTTGCTCTTGTCTTGACTTGCCTTGGGACTGTTTTGAGTGCCCTTGGCCCTTTGGGGCTTGCCTTGCATGGCCATGGTTTGAGTCCCTTGGCTAGTTCCAAGGTTTGGGCTTTCTTGCATATTACGCTTGCATTGTTTAGTTGGTTTGGCACCTTTCCTAACATGATTTCAGTGCTTACAATGTATGTTACATGTCCGTGTTAGTCCCCTTTTAAGTGTTCTTGAAAGTTGCCCTCCTATGCTTAGGTGTTGGACCATTTACATGTGCATGCTTTGACTTGCTTTCATGCTTCAATTCATCATGTTTGGCCACTGATTTTGGGCATGGCTAAGGCCTATCCATCTTTAATTTAAGTCCATCTTTGCCTGTTGTTGCATGCTTGTCTTGCATGTTGTTGCATGCTTGCTTCATTTTGCATGTTGTTACATGCCATGTGTGTTCACATGTTTAGGTTGTATGCCTATTGCATTCTAGTTACATTGCATGATATTGTTGCATGTTGTTACATGCTAGTCCCATTGCATCATGCTTGTATGTTTGCATTGCATTATGTGTGCATTTCCTTGCCTCTTGATCGAGCATGATAGAGGTTGGGGCCCCTTATGTGTTTTTGCGCATTTCATTCCATATTGAATTGCACACTTGGCTCCTTTGGCCATCATGCATTGAAATGCATGATTGGTGGTCCAAGGGTCGAGGACTATACTCCCATGAGCTCATGACATGATAGGGAGGGTAGTTGTGCAAACATTGTCTTGCAAATGTATTGCCATGCTCTGTTTGTCCTCTGCTACAGCAACAGGAGCTTTTCACTGGAAGAGATGCTCGATCGACCATTTTCAGTGCCGATCAGCAACCAACATTTGGCCGAGAGCCCGATTTTTGGTCGATGACTAGTTTACCTTGGCCGATGGCCTCATTTTTTGGTCAATGGACTCACAGCATGCCCACAAGGTGGTTCAGAAGTGTCACAGAAGTTGGCACAATTTTCAGAGGTATATAGCAGTGCAAACAGAGGCAACATGAAGCATGGTGATGGATTTCCGAGCGAAGCCGTCCGAGCATGCATTCATCCCTCGTCTCGAGGCCATTTCAGTGTTTTAATAACTTAGAATAGTTATTTATTTCGATTCAGTTGTGTAATTAATTAATTAGCTTGTTAGTTGATTAATTAGTTGATTTGTATTATTATTTCACTCCCTCCGTCGAGAGGGTGCAATTTTGTAATAAGCATGTGTGTGTGTGATGCATGTCTTCCAATCCCCATTTCTTTCTCCCTTTTACTTAACCGCTTACGATGGTTAGTTTTAGGGCATATTTCATTTAGCATTCTTATGCTATGCATGTTTGCATCATTCATCTGTATTGCATACACCGAGCTCGGCGCATCATACAAACCGCATTGTATTTCAATTCCAAAGTTGAATATATGATTATCAAATTGCGTATCATATGCCATCTTAGGATAGCCGAGCCTATTTCTAGTTGCATCTTTGCATGTGATGCATTAACCATCTTAACATGAACTAGGATCATGCGTGATTTCTAACTAGTTTCTTGTTTTGGCTCGGAGTACACTGTGAGTGTTTATGCTTTAGCATCTTGCATGTGTGCAAATGTTAACATGACAGCATGCTTGCCATGAGGCTAATTGCTTATGTGATAGAACTGCCTGAACGCCTATGGGTGAAGGTTGGATTACTTGAATTGGAACAATTCATCAAATCCGCATTTTAGCCTACTTGCAAGTAGCAAACTTCGAATCATTTCCAAACAAACGGATATGCGATGCTTTGTTCCAAATTAGGCGATCTAGTATATACTTGTTTGTTGTATGCATCACATAGTAAGATTAGCTAATTAACCGGAATAAGAACGCATGTGTTTTCAAAAACAAGATATCATGTTTAGTAGTGGCCGATCTTTGATCGAGTGAGCGGGGGTGCTCATTGCATGACCTTCCCCAGTCGTACCCAAGTTCCCGAGCCGAGGCAACTTTGGTGATAACGGACACGTGGCCTTAGGCACGAGTCAGGGTTTCCTAAATTCCCCAAAAATAAAATATTTACGTGGCGACTCTGTATCTGGCAAAGCAGTCCATGTTTGGCACTTCATTTTTAAAAATCAATTTTCCAAAATGATTTGCCAGATTTGGACTCTTTGGTGATTTATCAATCTCACATCGCACATTGTGAGATCAGATTAAGAACCGTGACATTTGAGTCCAAACTATAGCATGAGGCCCAAGGGCACGTCTACAGTTTTTGGCGACTCTACTGGGGATTTAGAGAGCTTGACTCGAACTCATGATATCTTGTTTTGATTACACTTATGTGTCTCTTTGCATTGCATTTGCATTAGTGCGCCTAGGACACCGTGTTTGCCATATGCTATTCCTGAACGGTTTGCCGGAGGCTTACTTTGGAAAGCGTGCCATAAGGCTAACTGGTTGCGGGCTCTGCCACGATGGGAACACAAACTCCGGTTTTTACCAGGGCACCCTTTTTGACCATTCAACCTAGTGCATATCGGAATCCATAGTGACTATTCCAAACTAGGACAGGTTGCTTACCCGATTGTAGGTTGTTTGAAATCGCTGTGTGCGTAGTGAAACCCTAGCTCCTGACAAAATAGGACAGGGAAACCCTACCCCAACATAGGGGTGTTTTGGCTCTTGTTTGCATGCTATGTGCTTTTAGAGTATACCTCTACAGGAATGCGCATACCAGTTTGCAAGTCTGGGTATCAGGCCTGCGGGCATCAGTATTGGTATTTGAGAATCAGTTATATCTACGGGTATCGGATTCAGTTTTGGGGTAGTAATTTGGGGAGCAGTGATCAGTGATCGAATACAGTTATTCAGTTATGCTTATCTCTGTTCTGGTGAAATTAGGCTGAGATGCTGTCTGTTTTCTCTTTCAAGGTTCAGAGATTCAATGCAGAGCAACCAGTGTTCTCCTTCGCTGAGGCAAGGCAGAGAAAAGGCCAGTCAAGGCTCACCGGTTCATCAGATCCATTAGTTACCAGTCGCATCACCTCTGTTCAGTTTAGCATACACGTGATGACGCAAAACTCAGAAGAAATTATGGTCATGGCAGCAGCATTGAACCAAGGAATCACCATGCAGGGTGAGACCAATGTTGACATGGCGCACCCGCCCAGGTCACCTGCCGCACATCCAATATGGGAGCCCCAACTATTCCACACCCGTGAGCCCACCATTTTTGAGCTGATGGGAATGATCGGCGATCTTCAGAGGTCTGTGGCTGATCTAGCCTACGGAATATCAGCTCCGCCGTCGACCATGTCACATGTTGGGAATTTCATGCCAGAAGAGCCCCCGCTACTGGGGCGAATCGTAATTGAGCTTAGCCAACCTGAACCCATCCTAAGTATAGGCAATGGCATGCCGATAACAACCAGACTCCGCTCTGATATAGAAACCCAAACCTTTAACCAAGCTAAGGCTAGTGGAAAGAACAAGGTGGAGGCAGACACTAATCCTTATGAACAACTCCTGTGGGCTGTTGAGGCTTTGAAAGTCAGGGGACTGAACAGACAACAAGTACTCACAGTTGCTGCAAAAGTTGTGGATGACACTTTCCCCACTCAGACCGAGGGCAGTTCGAGCGAAGGGAAAAATCGGGAGAAGGGCCATCATACCAGAACCGTTCATTCCAACCCTAATCCTGCTCCCGGGAAAGGTCAGCAGACCAAGCCAGTACCTACTGACCCCTTTGCTAGTACCCCCAGCAAAAATCCACAAACCTCGAAGTATCTACCCCGAGGTCGCAGGGTCTTTCATGCCCTCTATATGCCTTTGTCTAAGGCTCTTCAAATCCTTGCTGAAAAGGGGCATCCCAAACCCCTCGAGCCTCGGCCTCTCCCTGCTCGTCTTCCATCTGGTCATGACGTTACCCAGTATTGTGCGTACCATCAACAAACTGGTCATAGCACTGACAATTGCTTCTGTCTTCGCCATGAAGTACAGGATTTGATTGACAACAAGGTCATCCTCCCGCCAAGCTCAGCAAAGTCTATCGTCACTGGATCAGTGAACCTGGAGGATAGTACGAGTATGTGATTGGGGGTTGAACCACCAGTGGGCGGCGTTCAGATTACTTCAGATGTGGCGTATGGCACGCACTATTTTGAGCATTTGCGAATACTAGTTTTTGTACTTTCTGACTTGGGTATTCAGTCAATTTTGTTATCTTGTATATAGTCAGTCTTTTTGTACTATGTCAGTTGAGTTTGTTTTGTTGTATCGAGTCAGTCCTGCTGTACAGAAGTCAGGTGATTCCGGGGGTGTTACCTCAGACATTACTATTTTGTTTTATGTTTGTCTTTTCGCTTTCTTTTGAGTCTGTTTCTGTCGTGGAGCTAGTTGTGCCAATAGATCTGAATGAAACAGCAGTGATTTTCACACTCTTATGTTTGCTTCTGCCTTGTGCCAGAATTTCTGAATGAGATGGCAGTATTTAACAAAAAACTGTGTCTTTTCTGTACCTTGAAGTCATTGCATTGACCTAAGTTTTTCAAAACTTTTTGAACATTGTTGTAGACACCCCATTTTTGACCGCCCTTAAGACTTGGGCGTTACTGATGGTTTACTTGGTGGTAAAAGATGTGCAGGGCAAAGTTTCAATCTCTTCGGCAAGGAGAGAGCCAAATCCCAACTTCACCCCCCTTTTGGATCAAAACTATTTTGAATGGTTTTTAGACCTTAAAACCCTCTCTTTCAAAACATTTTTGAAATAAAGTTTTTGCGATGTTCCGAGGCTCGCATTTTGTCAAACGTTGCGCTTTTCGGTAAACCGAGCAGGGACGAAGTGGAAATGAATGAAAGAGAGATGAAATCTTTGAAAAATCTTTCAAAACACTTTGTTTAGGGGTTTGGAGTTGAAGAAAAGAGGAAAGGAGAGGAGAAAACTAGTTTGGGAGAAGTTCGGTATGAATCCGGGTAAAAGAGAGTTGAGCAGCCCTCACTGAATCGGGCTTATTCATTTGCATACTTGGATTTTAGCTATGAGGCCACCACCGTTGGAAAGCTTACTTTTGGGGCTTCATTTTGCACTCAAGAATCTCCTAGAGCCAAGTCCGGGTGGGGGAGATATGATTGGTTGAAGTCGGGTATCATCCCGGTTGGATCGAATCTGCGCGGCTTCACCAAAATGGGCATAACGTTTTCCACAGTAGGAATTTTAATGCAAGGTTTGTGCCATTGGAAAGCTAACTTCCGGGGCTTCAATCTGGATACACACCGGCCTTTTTTTGACCTTGGCAGCATCTGTCGGCAATCTATTTATCCGACCGGAAATTTATTGTGCCGACCGGCCATTTATTTTAGCCGACCAACCATTTTTGCTGGCCGACGACCTTCCGGAGTATTCTACAGATTGAGTGGATGCCAGCTGTACCAGCTGAAGGGCACAGACTGGATCCTCCATACACGTGTATGGAGGATCTTTGCTCTTGGTTTGAAGCTTCTAAGAGAAGCTTTAGTTTCTTGGCACTATAAAGGAAGCTCTCCTCTTCCTTATACCAGGTTAGAAAACCAGCTGGAGCATTGCATACAATCCTCCATATATTTATCTCATCCAAGCTCCAAACCCTCAAGTCCTACACTCATTTCTTCACCAACCCATAGCCCCACCCTTCCATCCTCCATTCCAGCAGCTGGAGGTTGTTCTTCAGAGCCTAGGAGTGCTGTATCTTGGTCCAAAAGGGTGTCAAAGACTAGTCTTCAAGGGTGAGTCCTTATTCTCCATTTTTGTGCTTTATTTTGTTCAATACATTAGCCATACTTGCTTGCTGTTTTGGGCTCTGACCCTAACTGGAACTAGGCTTATTTTGAGCGATTTTTCATGTTTGTTTAAGGGTCTCCCACTATTTGAGGCCTCCTTGTTGCACTTGCTTCATTGCCTCCATTGTATGCCATTTTCTTGTGTAGTATTTTTGGCCTATGTATAAATTATTTTGAGGGATGTTATAAACTGTAAAGTGGCTTACTTTGAGCCCTTCTTCAATGTTGTTGAAGGGCTCATCACTGTTTGAGGCTCCTATCTTCCACTTGCCTTTATATCCCTTTTTTGGTTCCATTTTTGCATGATTTGTTAGCCTCTTGTGCTTCTGTTTTTGGGCTTTGGTCCGAACTGAAAACAGCCTTATTTTGACCCCCTCTTCATGTTTCATTAAGGGTCTCTTACTGATTGAGGCATCCTTTTTGTACCTTGTGTTATAGCTCTCTTTTGGCCTTGCTTTGCATAGTATTTTGAGCATGCTTGTGTACTGTTTTTGGCTCGGTCATAAACTATAAAAGATCATATTTTGGGCCCCTCTTCAACATTGTTGAAGGGCCCTCATCTGTTTGGAGCCAGAAGCTGCCACTTGCTTCATTATCCCTCTTTCGGGGCCATCTTTGCATGCCAGCTTAGCCCCATTTGTGTTCATGGTTTGGCCTTGCTTAAAACTGTAAACATACTTGTTTTGGGGCTGCATTGAATCTGTCTTCATACTCCATGTTCAAATAATGCATGCTTTGTACAGCTGTAGGTCATTGTGTATGCCTAGTTATGCATTTCGGGTGTCATTCCATGCTTCGGGTGCCATGCTTTCATGATTCGGGGCTGTTTCGGGTCATACTTTAGTGCTGAAATTTGCATGCTAGTATGCCATGTTCCATGCCTTGCCATGTCTTGTTAGAGTGGCATTCTATGCCTTAGGTTTGGTCCTCGGTTTACGTGCATGCGTGCATGCGTGCACGCGTTCCGAGAGTCTCATTTTCATCTAATGGCCACTGATTTTGGCATGCTTGTGAGCTATCTATGTTAGTTTAAGTCCATCATCGCATGTTGTTGCATGCCATGTTTACTTACATGGTTAGGTTGCGCGCCTAGTATACGTTGCTCATTTGCATGTTCATGTTGCATACTTGGCCTCCATGCCTAGGTTGCATTTCATTGAGCATGCATCCCTTGCCTCTTGATCAATCATGATAGGGGTTAGGGCCCTTTGATGTGTTTTGAGCTTGCATTTCATTTGATATCGAAGTTGCAAAACTTGGCCTCTTAGGCCATCATGCATAATTGAGGGCCCGAGGGTCGAGGGTCATGCTCCCTTGAGTCCCTTGCATGATAGGGAGTGTGCCCGCGCATATATTTGCTTGAAATTCCATGCCATACACTGTCTGTCCTTGTTGCTATCAAAAACCAGTTTCTGCAGGGAGTTTTTGCCGACCGGCACTGTAGAGTGCCGACCGGCCATGTATTGGTGGCCAATAATATGAAACCCCAGCCGATGAATAAGTCCCACGGCCGGTGGGTATCCCCTTCAGCCGATGGTGTCCTACAGGGTTCAGGGAACCTGTCTCAGGATTTTGGCAGTTTTCAGAGAAGCAGGGCAGTGTAAATAGAGGCAGCAGTGGTATGGTACGGGCTTTCGGGGGAAGATAAATCCGAGCATGCATCATTCACGCATCCCGAGGCGGGGGCTGCGACCATCTTCTCTTTGCATTTAATTTGTTAATTAGATTAGAAATTTTGTAATAATTAATTTAGTATTATTTATTCGGACTGTAATATTTATTTGAACCCTCCGAGTGAGGGCAATTGTGTATTAAGTGTGCGTGAGTGTGTGTATGTCTTCCAACCCCACGTCTTTCTTCCTTTTTATTTACCCGCTTATGATGGTAGACTAGGGCATATTCAAATTAGCATACCTTATGCTATGCATGCGTGCATTCATACATTTGCCTTGCATGCACCGGGCTCGGCGGATCATTCTAACTGCATTTGTATTTCAATTCCAAATTGAATACGTGTTAGTTGTAGCATTTCACATGTCATTGTAGATTAGCCGAGCCTATCTTAGTTGCATCTTGCATGTGTTGCATTAGCCATCTTAACATGAACTAGGATCATGCATATGATTATTAACTAGTTTTTGTTTTGGCTCGGAGTACTCGGTAAGCATTTATGCTTTAGCATACTGCATGCGTGTGAGTGTTGCCATAACAGCATGATTACCATGAGGCTAGTTGCTTATGTGATATAACTGCTTGAATGCCTGTGGATGGAGGTCGAATTGCTTAAATTGGGATAATGCATTAAAATTGTGAAATTTAAGCCCACTAGATAGTGGCAAAACCATCTTTTCTAAAAGCCCACTCGAGGGTGGCAAAACCTGCATTTTAGCCTACTTGCGAGTAGCAAACCATCTTCAAAACGAGCATGCAATGTTTTGTTCCAATTTAGGCGATTTGGTCTATACTCGTTTGCTACACGCATAACATTGTAATTCTAGCCTAATAAATGGAATAAGAACACATAACGTTTTCAAAACTGGATATCATGGTTAGTAGAGGCCGATCTTCGGATCGGGCGAGAGGGGGGCTCATAGCTGACCTTCCCCAATCGTACCCAAGTTCCCGAGCCGAGGCAACTTTGGTGATGACGGACACGTGGCCTTTAGCACCGAGTCAGGGTTTCCTAAATTCTCCCAAAATAAAATATTTACGTGGCGACTCTGTATCTGGCAAAGCAGTCCATGTTTGGACTCTTTGGTTCAGATTAAGGACCGTGACACAAATTGAGTCCGAACTGTAGTGAGGCCCACGGGCGGGTCTACAGTTTCTGGCGACTCTGCTGGGGAAATTTAGAGAGCTTGACTCGAACTCATGATATCCTGTTTTGATCTCATTTATGTGTCTCTTTGCATTACATGTGCATTGGTGCGCCTAGGACACCGTGTTTGCCATCTGCCATTCCTGAACGGTTTGCCAGAGGCTTGTCTTGTCAAGGCATGACCATAAGGCTGACCGGTTATGGGCTCTGACAGTATGGGAACACAAACCCCGGTTTTACCGGGGCACCCTTTTCGACCATTCGACCTAGTGCATATCGAAATCCATAGTGACCATTCCAAACTAGGACAGGTTGCTTACCCGATATTAGGTTGTTTGAAAAGTGCTGCGTGCATAGTGAAACCCTAGCTCCTGACAAAATAGGACAGGGAAACCCTACCCCTCCATAGGGGTGTATTGGCTCTCTTTACTTGCTATGTGTTTTAGAGTGTATGTACGCAGTGGAACACACATATCAGTTCGCAAGTTTGAGTATCAGGCCTGCAAGTATCAGTATTTTGGGCCAATCAGTTTTACCTAAGGGTATCGGTTTACAGGCAGAATTTGGGGCAGAATTCAGTAAAGATTTAAATCTATTTTGGCAAAATCAGGCTGAGATGCTGTCTGTTTTCTCTTTTGCTAGGTAGTCTGGGAACCATTGCTTCAGAAGGCTCCGATATCCCCTGGGGTACATTGGACTAGTGTTGATAGACTTTGTTAGGTCAGAAATTCAATCCAAGGGTAACCAGTGTTCTTTCGTTGGGGCAAGGCAAAGAAAGGCCAGTCAGGGCTCACCGGTTCATCTAATCCGTCAGTCACCAGTCACATCACCTTTGTTCAGACTCAGTAGACCATGATGGCCCAGGGTTCAGAAGAATTTGTGGCCGTGATAGCAGCGTTCAATCAGGGAACTGCCATGCAGGCTGAGACCAGTATTGAAATGCAGCGTCCATCTGGGGCATCTACCTCACATCCAGCTTTGGGACCCCAGCCAAACTCTGACCCACTTCCACCAATTGAAGATTTGCAGTGTCCGAATCCTCGAGAAAGGTTGACTCAAGCTCAGGTGCTCAGACCCCTGGTACAGCCTAATGAGAGGCTTTATTCCCTTGATGTTAATGAGCTCAATCCGACTGCAGTGAAAATTGCAAACCTTGAAAAGCATTTCAAAAAGGCATAGGGCCTTAATTCCATTCCCGACATTGAGGATGGGCACACCGAGGCTGCCGTTCGGCTCCCAGACAAATTCAAAATGCCATATATTGACCGTTTCGACGGGTCTGGAGATCCAATGGTACATATCCGACTTTTCTTGGATATCCTGAAGCCGATGGGTCTGACCAAGCCACAGAAACTCTCTCTGTATGGAAGAACCCTATTGGGTGTAGCAGCCACTTGGTACACTAAGTTGGAGGACAAAATGAAGCAAGACTGGGAAGAATTGGCTGAGGCCTTTGTCGATCAGTATTCCTACAATACCCAAGTTGAAATGACCATGCAAGAGCTTGAAACAACCCGCCAGAACCCAACAGAGTCTTTTGTGGAATTTGTAGCAAGGTGGAGGGCAAAGGCAGCACAGATGACAGATCGCCCTTCTGAGAGGGATGAAGTGCAAATGATGGTGCGAAACCTCGAGCATGATATGTTGCAAAAGTTAATAGTCGCTCCACTATTCACTTTCAAAAGTTTGCATGAACTGGGGGTTCAGGTCGAGAATGCGTTCAACAGCGGGATCATTCCCAGAACATGTGGACCGACAAGGAGGGCGATTGCAGGGAGTACCAACGCTGGTAGTAGCGTCATTCCCAAACCCACCGAGATCAATGCAGTCGCCACAGCCAACCCTTTTGCCAAACCAAGCCTACAAACAGCCGGCCCAGCCCGAGCTCAGGGCAGAACTTTCACTCCCCTTTATATGAGCCTGACTAGCGCACTAAAAGCCTTGATGGAAAGAGGGCATCTCAAACCCCTCGATCCTCAACCTCTGCCTGACCCACTTCCAGCCAGACATAATCCCTCTAAGTACTGTATGTACCATCAGCAGCGCGGTCATGGCACCGACCGTTGCTACCGCCTTCGTCATGAGGTCCAAAATCTCATCGACAACCGGACGATGGCTCCACCTTCAGCCCCCGATGACCAAGTACCTCATCCACATCTCAATCTGATCCACACACTGGCCGTCCCTTACGACCCTAGTGTATACATCACCCCGGCCCATCTACCCAGGCCTAATGTGTTTATCCCAGAGAGCCTGGACTTATGCATGATGGTTGCATCTGAACCCCAATTATCTCACACCCATGAACCCACTACTTCTGAGCTCATGAAGATGATCGAAGATCTTCAGAGAACTGTGGCAGATCTGGCCTTTGGAGTTTTGGCCCCGTCATCAACCGTATCACATACCAGGGAGTTCATGTCAAAAGGCTCCTCAGGACGGGCTGCATTTGAAGAAGGCCAATCCCTTGGCAAATTGGAGGCAAGTGGTAAGAACAAGGTAGGGGCAGGCATTGGTCCCCATGAACACCTTCAGTGGGATATTGAGGCTTTGAAAACCGAAAGGCTGAACAAACAGCAAGTACTCGCAGTTGTTGCAAAAATTGTAGATGACACTTTCGCCATTCAGAATGAGAGCAGTCTGAATCAAGGGGCAATCCGGGTGAAGGGCCGTTGTACCAGGAATGTTCCTTTCAGCTCTAAACCCTTGCTTGGAAGAGATCAGCAAACCCAGTCAGCGCCTACCAATCCCTTTGCTGGTGCATCCAGCAAAACTCCACAAACCTCAAAACACCCACCTCGAGGCCAGAGGGTGTTCGCACCACTGTACATGTCTTTATCAGCGGCCTTGAGGGTCCTGATTAGAGAGGGGGATCTGAAACCCCTGGAGCCGCGACCACTGCCAGATAGACTTCCTTCCTCCCATGATCCGACCAAGTACTATGCCTTTCATCAGCAAGTCGGCCATGTCACTGATGGTTGTTTCCGTCTTCGCCACGAAATACAAGATCTGATTGACAATAAGGTCATCGTCGCACCAACTCAACAAAGTCTATCGCCATTGGATCAGTGAACCTGGGGGATAATGCAATGCGATCGGGGGATGAACCACCTGCGGGCGGTGCTCAGTTTACTTCAGATGTGGCGTTTGACACGCACAGTTTTGAGCAATGTGCGAACACTAGTTTTTGTACTTTCTGACTTGGGGATTGGGTCAGTTTTGTTGTTTTGTATATGGTCAGTCTTTTTGTACTAAGTCGGTCAGGTCTATCTTGTTGTATCGAGTCAGTCCTCTTTTGTTAGAGTCAGGTGATTCCGGGGGTGTTACCTCGGGCATCACTATTTTGTTTTGTGTTTGTCTTTTCGCTGTCTTTTGAGTCTGTTTCTGCCATGGAGCCAGTTACACCAACAGTTATGAATGAAACAGCAGTGATTTTTCATGCTTTTGTGCTTACTTCTACCTTGTGTCAGTTGTACCAGAAAGTCAAATGGAACGACAGTGCATTTCACCTGCTTCTCTGTGCTTTTAAGTCATTGCGTTGACCTAAGTTTTTCAAAGTTTTTTTTGAACATTGTGATGAAAACGAAAAGGAAGGAATTCCTCAGGTTTTTGCAAAAATTTGATCATTTGAGAGAAAGAGAGGCATGCTAAGCCTTTAATGATTGAGATCATGCTTGTTAATGTGAGTACTGAGAAGGATCCTAGCTTGATCCAGATTGGTCTCACACTGTCTTCAGCGCGAGCCACTAGTCGCTCTCTTAAAAGATTTAAAAAAAAAAATGTTTTGCGCGATCCTGCGAAGACCTGTGTGGAATCGCTCTTGAGATTGTGCAGCCTAGGATCGCTCTCAGCCTCGAGACTCGACCCCTCATTTTCAAACCTTGAACTTGGATTCATAAGGTTCAACGATCAACCACAATGTGAGGCCTATGTGGCCTGATTTGAAGCAGCCCATGAATTAGGGGCAGGGAAGTCAGATCAAGAAGATCAGATGTCATCAAAAGAAGCTTGCAAAACTAGATCAGAAGCACCCCTCGAACTAGGGGCAAAGGATGCCAGATTGTGCTCGAAGAGCCGAAGATGGATCATTCCACAAACCAATGAAGATCGGCAAGAATACCAAATCCCAGAGAGAGGAAAGAGAAAGTATTGCTAAAGAAAAATTGAGTTCCGATCTACAACACTAGGGGCAAATTCAGCCTCTACGGGATGGACTCCTGCATCGTCAGCGAACAGCAGCCACTCTCTTAGATTCAGACGGATTCGAGATCTTAGAACCATTTGACATGGACCAAGCTACACTTTTACCCTTGAGAGGCTCGCTGGGCCGAAAACCTGAAAGGGCGACCTAGGCAAAAGTTAGAGCGAGAAAAAAGAGAAGAAAAGAACAAAAGAGAAAAATACAAAAAAAAATATAATAATGAAGAAAATGCAAAAAAAGAAAAGATGAAAAAAAATGAAAAGAATTGAAAAGAAAAGAAAAACAGAGCTCGTAAGGTTGAAAATCCGGAAGGGCGACCTTGGCAAAAGTTAGAGCCTAAAAAGGAGAGGATAATACCCGAGTGTACCTTACCCCGAACTATGTAAGGCTTGATTCTCATCTTTGGGATATGTAGGCAACTTCATTCCAAAGTCCAGCCGTAAAACACTTCAAAATCAACTGTGTCCATGTAATGGTTTTGATCATCTTTTCCTTCTCTGTATCCGAGAGTTCAGTTGTCATCGTCACTTTGAGGACTGATTGCAATGCGCTGCGATGCTATCCAAACAAGGGGCAACTTTCCGTTGCCATACAGTGTGCCGCGGTGCCATTCAAACAAGGGACAACTTTCCGTTGACCGTGCAGCTCTTTTCAAGCAAGGGGCAATTTTCCTTCGAATCTGAAGTTGCGCATCTCAAGAGTAGGTTCCGTGCTTGTTGAGCATTGGCCGTTTGCAAAAATAATTTTTGAGAATTTTTAATGAGGTTGACTGATCTCTCAAAAATTATTCCATCTTTTCCAAAACTGGACCATTTCTTGGACCCAAAAAGGGAAAATTTTCAGTGCTCATAACCTAACTTGCATGATTTTCAAATCAAAAATTGAACAAGTATGTTAATCTGACTCTCATATTGGTCAAAATTGTTTCAGTAGAAAACAAAAACAAAAAATGGTCAAAATAATGAACTAGGGGCACGGTTGAGTCAGGCTTCCTGTCTTTCTCCCGTTGTCAATGCATCTGCCAGAAAGGGCACTCTACCTGCCAGAAAAGGGCACCACTGAAGCTGACCGCAAAAGGGCAGAAGGCTCTCACATCCTCCACGCAACAAGGTATCAAGCCAAGTGCGAAGCACGAATGGGAACGGATCAATATATTCCACTCCTTTGTTTGGACAGATCTAATCACGTCCAAACTCCCCAGTAAGAGCATCGTCAACCAATGTCGATTGCAGATCTGCTGCACATCCAGCCGCATCGCAACCCCTCTGTGGGAGAAAGTTCACTATTGTGAGCAGAAGAAGAGAATCTAGCAGAATGATTGGGGCAAGAACCCGCAACTTCCTGTTTATTCATCAACCACCCTGGGGAGGGATGAAAAACGAGAGATTAAAGAATAGAGAGATGTGCGTTGAGAGCAAAAGTGAAGAAAAGGGCTTTTTCAGAAAAACAGAGCCTGAGGGCCGAGCGATGTGAGAATCACAAATGAGAAAGGGTTGGAAACAATACCCGGGGAAACAGGCTCCATGTGCACATTTGAGTCTTGTGTTTTATTTTGTCTGTCTCGATTCTTGTTTTGAGTCGCTTTGAGTGTTACTCGATGTGTTTAGGTTGTTTACCTTTGTTTTTCCCTTGTCGAGTCGTTTTGGCTGTGGCCAGTCGTCGGCTCAATACCCGGTTAAAGAACTCATTTCTCAATTTCCAAAAAATCATCTTGTGCTCAGAGTGCTGTGCCATTCTCCACATTTGTGCAAAACAGTATTTGTTCTTTCATAAAACTGCAGGGTCCACCCCCGATGAGTGCGAACCATAGAACAAGGACCTATCTGAAGCTATGTAGGTTCCAGACTGCAAAGCAAAAGAAAAAAGGAAAATTTGGAGCATCTTAGGGTGTTCCAGCTTTGGCAAGATTCGAGACTGCATTTCAGGTGCACCTTCCCAGACCTCGCCATTTCTCTGGAGTATGAGTGTATCTCGACCCCAAGTGTAAGCCTGCTTCAAGTCAGAATGGCAATTAAAGCAGCAACAGATATTATCTCTTACCAACATAAACAGGGTGTGCCCTTTTTAAGCTGAGTGTGTTACAAAGTCCTCCGAAAGGTAAATCGGAGGCACCAGAGTACATGTTTGATGCCCTCACATTGCATAGAATGTGCACTTTCATATACACTTCTGTTACATGTGTGCCGCGCATCGTTATGATTTATGTATAGAATATGCTTGCTTTCGATTCTACATAGAATATGCTTTCAATATTGCATAGAATATGCTCCTGTTTCTTGCATAGAAAATGCTCGTATCTTTTGCATAGAAAACGCACTCTTCCATACTTGCATAGAAAATGCACCTCATTTGCATAGAACATGCATTCACTCGCACTGTCTTGTGCACTTACACTTTGTATCTCACTAGCACTGTCTTGTGCATCTTGTGGTTGTATCTCACTCGCACTATTTTGTGCATTGCATATCACTCGCTCTGTTTAGCGTATCGCACTGTCTTGTGCATTTCAAAATCAATCGCGCTATTTAGCATATCGCACTATCTTGTGCATTGCAAATCGCGCTGTTTAGCGTATCGCACTGTCTTGTGCATTTTAAAATCAATCGCACCGTTTAGCGTATCGCACTGTCTTGTGCATTTCAAAATCAATCGCGCTGTTTAGCGTATCGCACTATTTTGTGCATTTCAAATCAATCGCGCTGTTTAGCGTATCGCACTATTTTGTGCATTACATATCAATCGCGCTGTTTAGCGTATCGCACTATTTTGTGCATTGCATATCAATCACGCTGTTTAGCGTATCGCACTGTCTTGTACATTTCAAAATCAATCGCGCTGTTTATCGTATCGCACTGTCTTGTGCATTTCAAATCACTGGTGCTTTCTTGCGCATCGCACTATTTTGTGCAGTTTATCACTCGCGCTCTCTTGCCCATCGCACTATCTTGTGCATTTCATTACATGCTCTCTCTCATCTTGCATAGAAAATGCTTGTAGCATTTGTCAGTTCATTGCGTCGCACTGTTTTGTGCACCTTACTTGCATTTTGCATGCATCCTATCGCGCTATCTTGCGCACCTCACTTGTACTTGTCAGTACATTGCATTGTTTTGAATACAAACCGGCTTCGCGTACCGTATAAGTCCAATTGTCAAAGTTTTCTTTCACATCATTTGCATCCTGCCCCTGAACTACGCTGGTTTGATTCCTTGCAAAGGGATATGTAGGCAGCCTGCGGGCACAACCATTCATTCATTTGTATTTTGTTTGTTTGTCCAAGTCTTCGGCCTTGTCAAAAATAGGTCGTCTCTGGGCTTTGACATTCACTCACGTCACTTCTTGACTTCCGAGTTCTGTCAAAGAGGGGCAACTATAGACACCCCATTTTTGACCGCCCTTAAGACTTGGGCGTTACTGATGGTTTACTTGGTGGTAAAAGATGTGCAGGGCAAAGGTTCAATCTCTTCGGCAAGGAGAGAGCCAAATCCCAACTTCACCCCCCTTTTGGATCAAAACTATTTTGAATGGTTTTTAGACCTTAAAACCCTCTGTTTCAAAACATTTTTGAAATAAAGTTTCTGCGATGTTCCGAGGCTCGCATTTTGTCAAACGTTGCGCTTTTCGGTAAACCGAGCAAGGACAAAGTGGAAATGAATGAAAGAGAGATGAAATCTTTGAAAAATCTTTCAAAACACTTTGTTTAGGGGTTTGGAGTTGAAGAAAAGAGGAAAGGAGAGGAGAAAACTAGTTTGGGAAAAGTTCGGCATGAATCCGGGTAAAAGAGAGTTGAGCAGCCCTCGCTGAATCGGGCTTATTCATTTGCATACTTGGATTTTAGCTATGAGGCCACCACCATTGGAAAGCTTACTTTCGGGGCTTCATTTTTCACTCAAGAATCTCCTAGAGCCAAGTCCGGGTGGGGGAGATATGATTGGTTTAAGTCGGGTATCATCCCGGTTGGATCGAATCTGCGCGGCTTCACCAAAATGGGCATAACTTTTTCCACAGTAGGAATTTTAATATAAGGTTTGTGCCATTGGAAAGATAACTTCCGAGGCTTCAATTTGGACACCCACCGGCCTTTTTTTGACCTTGGCAGCATCTGTCAGCAATCTATTTATCTGACCGGAAATTTATTGTGCCGACCGGCCATTTATTTTAGCCGACCGACCATTTTTGCTGGCCGACGACCTTCCGGAGTATTCTATAGATTGAGTGGATGCCAGCTGTGCCAGCTGGAGGGCACAGACTGGATCCTCCATACACGTGTATGGAGGATCTTTGCTCTTGGTTTGAAGCTTCTAAGAGAAGCTTTAGTTTCTTGGCTCTATAAAGGAAGCTCTCCTCTTCCTTATACCAGGTTGGAAAACCAGCTGGGGCATTGCATACAATCCTCCATATATCTATCTCATCCAAGCTCCAAACCCTCAGTCCTACACTCATTTCTTCACCAACCCATAGCCCCACCCTTCCATCCTCCATTCCAGCAGCTGGAGGTTGTTCTTCAGAGCCTAGGAGTGCTGCATCTTGGTCCAAAAGGGTGTCAAAGACTAGTCTTCAAGGGTGAGTCCTTATTCTCCTTTTTTGTGCTTTATTTTGTTCAATACATTATCCATACTTGCTTGCTGTTTTGGGCTCCGACCCTAACTAGAACTAGGCTTATTTTGAGCTATTTTTCATGTTTGTTTAAGGGTCTCCCACTGTTTGAGGCCTCATTGTTGCACTTGCTTCATTGCCTCCATTGTATGCCATTTTCTTGTGTAGTATTTTTGGCCTATGTATAAATTGTTTTGAGGGATGTCATAAACTGTAAAGTGTCTTAGTCTGAGTCCTTCTTCAATGTTGTTGAAGGGCTCATCATTGTTTGACGCTCCTATCTTCCACTTGCCTTTATATCCCTTTTTTGGCTCCATTTTTGCATGATTTGTTAGCCTCTTGTGCTTCTGTTTTTGGGCTTTGGTCCGAACTGAAAACAGCCTTATTTTGACCCCCTCTTCATGTTTCATTAAGGGTCTCTTACTAATTGAGGCTTCCTTTGTTTACCTTGTGTTATAGCTCTCTTTTGGCCTTGCTTTGCATAGTATTTTGAGCATGCTTGTGTACTGTTTTTGGCTCGGTCATAAACTGTAAAAGGTCATATTTTGGGCCCCTCTTCAACATTGTTGAAGGGCCCTCATCTGTTTGGAGCCAGAAGCTGCCACTTGCTTCATTATCCCTCTTTCGGGGCCATCTTTGCATGCCAGCTTAGCCCCATTTGTGTTCATGGTTTGGCCTTGCTTAAAACTATAAACATGCTTGTTTTGGGGCTGCATTGAATCTTTCTTCATACTCCATGTTCAAATAATGCATGCTTTGTACAGCTGTAGGTCATTGTGTATGCCTAGTTATGCATTTCGGGTGTCATTCCATGCTTCGGGTGCCATGCTTTCATGATTCGGGGCTGTTTCGGGTCATATTTTAGCGCTGAAATTTGCATGCTAGTATTCCATGTTCCATGTCTTGCCATGTCTTGTTAGAGTGGCATTCTATGCCTTAGGTTTGGTCCTCGGTTTGCGTGCATGCGTGCATGCGTGCACGCGTTCCGAGAGTCTCATTTTCATCTAATGGCCACTGATTTTGACATGCTTGCGTGCTATCCATGTTAGTTTAAGTCCATCATCGCATGTTGTTGCATGCCATGTTTACTTACATGTTTAGGTTGCGCGCCTAGTATACATTGCTCATTTGCATGTTCATGTTGCATACTTAGCCTCCATGCCTAGGTTGCATTTCATTGAGCATGCATCCCTTACCTCTTGATCAATCATGATAGGGGTTGGGGCCCTTTGATGTGTTTTGTGCTTGAATTTCATTTGATATCGAAGTTGCAAAACTTGGCCTCTTAGGCCATCATGCATAATTGATGGCCCGAGGGTCGAGGGTCATGCTCCCTTGAGTCCCTTGCATGATAGAGAGTGTGCCCGCACATATATTTGCTTGAAATCCCATGCCATACACTGTCTGTCCTTGTTGCTGTCAAAAACCAGTTTCTGCAGGGAGTTTTTGCCGACCGGCACTGTAGAGTGCCGATCGGCCATGTATTGGTGGCCGATAATATGAAACCCCAGCCGATGGATAAGTCCCACGGCCGGTGGGTATCCCCTTCAGCCGATGGTGTCCTACAGGGCTCAGGGAACCTGTCTCAGGATTTTGGCAGTTTTCAGAGAAACAGGGCAGTGTAAACAGAGGCAGCAGTGGTATGGTACGGGCTTTCGGGGGAAGATAAATCCGAGCATGCATCATTCACGCATCCCGAGGCGGGGGCTGCGGCCATCTTCTCTTTGCATTTAATTTGTTAATTAGATTAGAAATTTTGTAATAATTAATTTAGTATTATTTATTCGGACTGTAATATTTATTTGAACCCTCCGAGTGAGGGCAATTGTGTAATAAGTGTGCGTAAGTGTGTGTATGTCTTCCAACCCCACGTCTTTCTTCCTTTTTATTTACCCGCTTATGATGGTAGACTAGGGCATATTTAAATTAGCATACCTTATGCTATGCATGCGTGCATTCATACATTTGCCTTGCATGCACCAGGCTCGGCGCATCATTCTAACTGCATTTGTATTTCAATTCCAAATTGAATACGTGTTAGTTGTAGCATTTCACATGTCATTGTAGATTAGCCGAGCCTATCTTAGTTGCATCTTGCATGTGTTGCATTAGCCATCTTAACATGAACTAGGATCATGCCTTTGATTATTAACTAGTTTTTGTTTTGGCTCGGAGTACTCGGTAAGCATTTATGCTTTAGCATACTGCATGCGTGTGAGTGTTGCCATAACAGCATGATTACCATGAGGCTAGCTACTTATGTGATATAACTGCTTGAATGCCTGTGGATGGAGGTCGAATTGCTTAAATTGGGATAACGCATTAAAACTGTGAATTTTAAGCCCACTAGATAGTGGCAAAACCATCTTTTCTAAAAGCCCACTCGAGGGTGGCAAAACCTGCATTTTAGCCTACTTGCGAGTAGCAAACCATCTTCAAAACGAACATGCAATGTTATGTTCGAATTTAGGCGATTTGGTCTATACTCGTTTGCTGCGCGCATAACATTGTAATTCTAGCCTAATAAATGGAATAAGAACACATAACGTTTTCAAAACTGGATATCATGGTTAGTAGAGGCCGATCTTCGGATCGGGCGAGAGGGGGTGCTCATAGCTGACCTTCCCCAATCGTACCCAAGTTCCAGAGCCGAGGCAACTTTGGTGATGACAGATACGTGGCCTTTGGCACCGAGTCAGGATTTCCTAAATTCTCCCAAAATAAAATATTTAGGTGGCGACTCTGTATCTGGCAAAGGAGTCCATGTTTGGCACTTCTTTTCAAAAATCTGTTTCTCAAAACGATTTGCCGGATTTGGACTCTTTGGTTCAGATTAAGGACCGTGACACAAATTGAGTCCGAACTGTAGTGAGGCCCACGGGCGCGTCTACAATTGTGATGAAAATGAAGAGGGAGGAATTCCTCGGGATTTGCCAAAATTTGATTAATTGAACGAAAGAGAGGCATGCTAAGCCCTTAATGAATGAAATCGTGTTTGTTAATGTGAGTACTGAGAAGGATCCTAGCTTGATCTAGATTGGTTCTACACTGTTTTCGGCGCGAGCGACTAGTCACTTTCTTAAAAGATTTCAAAAATGTCTTGCGCAGTCCTGTGAAGACCTGTGTGGAATCGCTCTTGAGATTGTGCAGCATAGGATCGCTCTCAGCCTCGAGCCTCGACCCCTCACTTTTAAACCTTGAACTTGAATTCAGAATGTTCAACGGTCAATTACAATGTGAGACCTGTGTGGTCAGATTTGAGGCAGCCCTCGAACTAGGGGCAAGAAAAGTTAGATCAAGAAGATCAGATATCATCAAAAGAAGCTGGCGAAGCTAGATCAGAAGCGCCCCTCGAACTAGGGGCAAAAATGTCAGATGTGCTCGAAGAGTCAAAAATTGGGATGTTTCTCAAGTTAACGAAGATCGGCAAGAATTCCAAATCCCAGAGGGGAAGAAAGAAGAAAGTATTGCTGAAGGACAACTAAGTTCCTATCCACAACACTAGGGGCAAGTTCAGCCCCCACTGGATGGACTTCTACATCATCAGCGAACAGCAGTCATTCTCCTGGATTCAGATGGTTTCGAGATCCCAAAACCATTTGACATGGACAAAGCTACACTTTTACCCTTGAGAGGCTCGCTGGGCCGAAAACTCAGAAGGGCGACCCAGGCAAAAGTTAGAGCAAATGAAGAAGAAAAAAAAAGAAAAAGAGAAAAAGAACAAAATAAAGAAAATGAAAAATTCTGAAAAGAAAAATGCAAAGAAAAGAAGAAGAAAAGAAATGAATAGAAAAGAAAAACAAAGCTTGCAAGGTTGAAAATCCGGAAAGGCGGCCTTGGCAAAAGTTAAAGCGTAAAAGGAGAGGTTAATACCCGAGGATACCTTAACCTGAACTACGTAAGGCTTGATTCCCATGTTTGGGATACGTAGGCAACTTTATTCTGAAGTCCAGCCACAAACACTTCCAAATTGATCGTGTCCATGTATTGGTTTTTGATCATCTTTGCCTTCTCTGTATCCAAGAAATCGGTTGTGATCGTCACGTTGAGGACTGAGTATAGTGTGCTGCGGCGTTATCCAAACAAGGGGCAACTTTTTATTGCCATGCAGTGTCCTTTAGACAAGGGGCAATTTTTCATTGTTATGGATCTGAGGTTGTGCATCTCAAGAGTAAATTCTGTGTTGGTCGACCAGTGGCCACTTGCAAAAATAGTTTTTGAGAATTTTTACTAAGGTTGACTAATTTTCTCGAAAATTATTCCATTTTTCCAAAACTGGACCATTTATTGGACCCAAAAAAGGAAAATTTTCGGTGCCCATAACCTAACTTGCATGATTTCAAATCAAAAAGTTGAACAAGCACTTTAATCTAACCCTCACATTGGTCAAAATTGTTCTAGTAGAAAACCAAAACAAAAAATGGTCAAAATGATGAACTAGGGGCACAGTTGAGTCAGGTTTTCTGTCTTTTTCCCGTTATCAACATACTTTCCAGAAAGGGCACCATGTTTGCCAGAAAGGGCACAACTAAAGTCAACAACAAAGGGCTGAAAGCTCTCTTATCCTCCAAACAGCGAGGTATCAAGCCGAGTGCGAAGCACAAATTGGAATGGATCAAGATACTCCACTCCTTTATCCGGGGCATCGACCAGGCGTCATCGGAGAAAGTAGCCGCGAGCTGATAATGTTGGGTATGAACCCGCAACTTCTTGTTTATCCATCGACCATCCAGGGAAGGGATTAAAAAATGAGAGATTGAAGAATAGAGAGATGTGCGTTGAGGAAAAAAGTGAGAAAAGGGCTTTTTTCAGAAAAACAGAGCTTGAGGGCCGAGTGATGTGAGAATCACAAATGAGAAAATGGTGAGAAACAATACCCGGGGAAACTAGCTCCACGTGATCTGAAAGGTCCCTCATTTTTGGAACACGTCTGAGTGTCGTGTCTGTTGTTTCGTTTGTCTCGATTCCTGTCTTGAGTCGTTTCGAGTGTTTCTCGATGTGTTTTAGGTTGTTTCCCTTTTGTTTTCTTGTGTTGGGTCGTGGTGCGCTGTGTTCAGCCGTAGGCTCAATACCCAGTCAAGAACTCGTTTCTCAATTTCAAAAATAAATCGTTTTGTGCTCAGAGTGCTGTGCCATTCTCCATATTTGTGCAAAACAGTTTTTGTTCTTTCATAAAACCGCAGGGTTTGCCCCAGGTCACGTCAGAACAGTGGAACCAGGACCTATTTGAAGTTATATAGGTTTCGGACTTCAAACCAAAAGAAAAGAGGAAAAATTCGGTGCACCTGAGTTTGTTTTGACGTTTGCAAGTTCCGTCTTTGCATCCCGTATGTTCAAAATGAACGGAGTATAGTGTTCAGAATGAGCAGTGTTCAGAATGGGCTATGTGAATGAGCAATGTCTTGTGTGAGCCGTGTGTTCAAAATAAACAGAATGCTGTGTTACGGGTCGTGCGTTCAAAATGAGCAGTGTGCTGTACGAGCTGTGTATTCGAAGTGAATAGAATATTGTGTCAACTGTTTCAATGCCAGAAAGGCAATCAAAACTTCTCTCCCTAAGTACCAACCCTTGCCAGAGGCATCTTGGTTGTGTTTGTAATGAGTTCCTAGGAGGACAATTGCGATGGTGAAAACTAGAGTTCGAATGGCTGTTGCCTAGAACACAAAGGTTTGGAATTTCCGAGACTAAAGTCTAGTTTGAATACCCAGGGGTGTATCCCCGGCTTGAAATATGTATGTAAGCCCCACAGGTTGAGGTAGCGGGTATGCACCTCGGTTCTAGATACTGAACCAACCTAGTCTGTCACCCCGTTGGAGAATAGGGAAAGTTATGAACATGGCCAGGAAAGAAATGTAATAACTGCGGTTTGGAAGTATAATCAGGAAAGCGTAAGAAGAACCCACTCTTCAGCTCAAAATGTTTCTGCGGAAGTTTTAACTCATGTCTTCGATGCGTAGCTCATCGTTAGTTGGCATGCACGAGGTGTATCCTTTTGAAATATATTGTAACCCCTTCGAGAGGTAAATCGAAGCTCACAACTAACTCGGTCTTACTAAGATGCACATTTCTTCACTCAGCATATTGCATCAAATATGCATTGATTATTGTGCACAGGATATGCACGCACTCTTCAGTTGCATTGTTATGCACAATCCACCTGCATTGTCATGCACTCTTCACTTGCGTTGTCACGCACGTTTCACCTGCATTGTTTTGCACGTTTTAGTTGCATTGTTATGCACGCTCCACCTACATTGTTATGCACAGTTTCATCTGCATTGTTATGTCCCCTTTTAGTTGCATTGTTATGCACACTTTACTTGCATTGCTATATATGTCTCACGTGCATTGTCATGCACCTTTTCACTAGCATTGCTATGACTGTATCATGTGCATTGTTATGCACCGTCGCACTTGCATCTATCATGCTCATTCACTTTGTGTATCTAGCACACAATTTCATTACATTTGTGTATTTGTAGTACAGTTTCGTACCCATTTGTTTTATCTTAGGTTGCGTTGTATACGCGCCTGGGCGGGTTGTTTTGGACCTCCTCTCACAATTTCAACGTGGTTTGAGTGTCTCTTTCCTTACACGGTTTCAGCATGTTGGGAATTTATCTCAGGTTGTGTTTTGAACATGCCTGGGCGGGTTGTTTTTGGACCTCCTCTCACGATTTCAGCATAGTTTGAGTGTCCCTTTCCTTACACGATTTCAGCGTGTTTGGAATTTATCTCAGGTTGTGTTTTGAACACGCCTGGGCGGGTTGTTTTTGGATCTCCTCTCACGATTTCAGCGTGGTTTGAGTGTCCCTTTCCTTACACGATTTCAGCGTGTTTGGAATTTATCTCAGGTTGCGTTGTATACGCACCTGGGCGGATTGTTTTGGACCTCCTCTCACGATTTCAGCATGGTTTGAGTGTCCCTTTCCTTACACGATTTTAGCGTGTTTGGAATTTATCTCTGGTTGCGTTGTATACGTGCCTGGGCGGGTTGTTTTCGGACCTCCTCTCACGATTTCAGCATGATTTGAGTGTCCCGTTCCTTACACGATTTCAGTGTATTTGGAATTTGTCCCAGGTTGCGTTGTGTACGCGCCTAATTGTTTGTTTTTCCTCCTCTCATGATTCCAGCATGGTTGGAGTTGGTCATCCTTTTGCATATACTGTATTATTTTGCATCGCACTGATTTGTGCATCTACATTGCATTTTGCATGCATTTCATTTCGTGCTATTTTGCGCATCGCGCTATCTTGCGCACTGCATACATACACCTGTTAGTGTATTGCATTTCATTCGTGTTATTTTGCGCACCTTATATGCACCTGTTAGTGCATTGCATTTTGCATGCATTTCATTTCGCGCTATTTTGCGCATCGCGCTAACTTGCGCACTGCATACATGCGCCTGTTAGTGCATTGCATTTTGCATGCATTTCATTTCGCACTAGTTTGCACATCGCGCTATTTTTCGCACTACATACATGCACTTGTTAGTGCATTGCATTTTGCATGCATTTCATTTCGCGCTATTTTGCGTATCGCGTTATCTTGCGCACTACATACATGCACCTATTAGTGCATTGCATTTCATTCGCACTATTTTGCACACCTCATATGCACCTGTTAGTGCATTGCATTTTGCATTTCATTCACGCTATTTTGCGCACATCATATGCACCTGTTAGTGCATTACATTTCATTCGCGCTATTTTGCGCACCTCATATGCACCTGTTAGTGCATTGCATTTTGCATTTCATTCGCGCTATTTTGCGCATCGTGCTATTTTGCGCATCGTGCTATTTTGCGCACATCATATGCACCTGTTAGTGCATTGCATTTCATTCACGCTATTTTGCGCACCTTACCTGCACTTGTTAGTGCATTGCATTGTTATGTATACTTCACTTGCATTATTATGCGTCACACTTAGGTTGCATTGTCTTGCATTCCCATCGCATTGTTATGCGTCACACTTAGGTTGCATTGTCTTGCATTCCCACCGCATTGTTGTGCGTCACACTTTGGTTGCATTGTCTTGCACCGTTCCACCCGTTTTGCCTCGCACACTCAGGTTACATTGTCTTGCACCCTTCTGCCCGCATTGTCTCGCACCCTTAACTTGCATTGTTATGCACACTTCACTTGCGTTGTCACGCAGTTTTAAATTGCATTGTTATGCATGTTTCTAACGATATTGTACCTGTTAAGTTTCTTTCTTTTGCAGGCCAGATATTGTATGTACGGTTCATTTGAAACTAGCAAGACCAGATGAACCAGACGGTATTGTATTCTTCGTGTGAGACGTAGCGAGAATTGTATAATTCTCTTACATCCTTTCTACATGTAATGTAGTTTGGTTTTTATTTGCTTGCTTAAAACTGTTGCATATTATGCTTCATTACAGCTCCCTTTGCATGATCATAAGTTATGTTCGGCATCATGCATGTTCCTTGCATCTTGCCCCTGCCTTCGGGCACATATCTTGCTATCTTGTATGCTTGTCTAAGTCTTCGGCCTTGTCAGAAATGGGTCGTCTCTGGGCTTTGACATTCACTCTCGTCATTTTATGACTTTCGAGTTCTGTCAAAGAGGGGCAACTATAGACACCCCATTTTTTACCGTCCTCAAGACTTGGAGGTCATCGTTTGAACGAATAATGATCATCCATGCTCGTGTCCGTTTCGAGTTGTCGGAGGTCTCGGCTACGCGTCTTGCCTTAGAATCTCTCAACTTGTCTGTTTTGTGCTTGGTTGTGGACCAAGCACTTGTGTTTTTGCTTTTGAGGAAAGAGGGTGGCTTGTTTGCCATCCCCTAAACCCATCGGCCAAGGCTTGAACCCATCGACCTTGTTTTCTTGCCATCTGCCAAAAGTTTTGGCCGATCAGCACTCCTTTTGGTCGATCGGCCCTTGTGTTGGTCGATCGGCCATATTTTCTGGCCGAACCTGTTCATCTGCTTTATGCAGATATTTTGTGCCATTTGGCTTAGCTGGCATGAACAATTCACCCCCTCTATACACGTGTATGGAGGGATTTGCACCTTGTTCTATGCTTCTCCAAGAAGCTTTGGAATTGGAATTCTATAAGAAGGGAGCTCCTCCTCCCTTCTCAAGGGTTCTGAAAATATGAGATATAAGATATCTCTCTCTCTCTCTCTCTCTCTCTCTCTCTATTTGACCTCTCTCTCTTGTTTAGTGCTTGTTCTTGCTCTAAACTGTAGTATTGTCTTACTATTGCTCACAAACACCTACTAGAACACTATCCTTGGTTGCTGAGGTGCTAGGGAGTTGGTGTTAGAGTTTTTGAGGTGGTTTTGATCAGAGAAAGGTGCTGGAGCCTTGTTCTTGAAGGTGTTCTTCAGGGGTGAGCATTCTTGTTTTTGTTACCCCATTCTTGCTTAAGCTTTTAGCCCTTCTTGCTTATTGTTTTAAGCTTACCTCTTAATTGATAAAAGCTCTAATTTTTTATGCTTTAGATCTTTGTTTAAAATCATTTTTTGGTTTGGGGTTGTTTACCCCCTCTTAGGCCTTATTTGGCCTTGTTTTAGGCCACTTCTTTTGGCCCTTGTTCTTAGCTTTGCATGACCTTCCTACCACTGAAATCCAGAGGATTTTCAGTGGTGGGAAGGTGGTTTTGAAGTCCTAAATAGGAGAGGGTCACCCCCTCTCCTTGTTGTCTTGTATGCTAGTATAAATGCCTTATATTGGTAGCATGTTTGCTTAGCATGTTTTAGCTCCATTTTAGCAAGTATTTGGTGTTATTTTGTCATGCTATACCTTTGTTTTGAGTTGGTTTAGTTGGCTCTTACATGCTTCATGTACTTGTCTTACAATCCTCTCATTTTCCTTAACATGCATCATGTTGTAACATGTTTTAGCATGATTTTGGCTCGACTCCATAAAAATTTTAGCCTGGTTGTAACATGCTTAAGCTCTTATTTAAGTTTTTTTGACCATATATGCCATGCTTTGTATTGCCATAAGGCATTCTAGCTTGTTAGCCTTAAGTGTCCAAGTCACTAGCATGCTTTACTTGGGCCATTTCAATGATTTACCATCATTTGTTATACATTTTCAGTCCATATAGCATGCTCAAACACTTGCACTTATCACTCCTTTAATACTTTAAAGAGTTGATGCTTTTTGCCTCATGAATGGGTCATTGTGTATGCTTCCATACTTAGGTCATTTGGATGCCATCCAAATGGGTTTTTGGTCTTGTTTTACCAAGCCATAACTCTATTTTTATTGGTTTATGTCATGCCATGCTTGGTTTTAATAGGTGTAGTGTAACACCCCTTTGTAGCCTTGCATGCCTCATGCCTTTTGGAGTTGTATTCTAGCTTGTGTTGCCTAGTTTCGAGCATGTTTTTGCTATTGTCTTGACCTACCTTGGGACTGTTTTGAGTGCCCTTGGCCCTTTGGGGCTTGCCTTGCATGGCCATGGTTTGAGTCCCTTGGCTAGTTCCAAGCTTTGGGCTTTCTTGCATACTATGCTTGCATTGTTTGGTTGGTTTGGCACCTTTCCTAACATGATTTCAATGCTTACAATGTATGTTACATGTCCATGTTAGTCCCCTTTTAAGTGTTCTTGAAAGTTTCCCTCCTATGCTTAGGTGTTGGACCATTTACATGTGCATGCTTTGACTTGCTTTCATGCTTCAATTCATTATGTTTGGCCACTGATTTTGGGCATGGCTGAGGCCTATCCATCTTTAGTTTAATTCCATCTTTGCATGTTTTTGCATGCTTTCTTCATTTGGCATGTTGTCGCATGCCATGTGTGTTCACATGTTTAGGTTGTATGCCTATTGCATTCTAGTTACATTGCATGATATTGTTGCATGTTGTTACATGCTAGTCCCATTGCATCATGCTTGTATGTTTGCATTGCATTATGTGTGCATTCCCTTGCCTCTTGATCAAGCATGATAGAGGTTGGGGCCCCTTATGTGTTTTTGTGCATTTCATTCCGTATTGAATTGCACACTTGGCTCATTTGGCCATCATGCATTGAAATGCGTGATTGGTAGTCCGAAGGTCAAGGACTATGCTCCCTTGAGCTCATGACATGATAGGGATGGTAATTGTGCAAACATTGTCTTGCAAATGTATTGCCATGTTCTGTTTGTCCTCTACTGCAGCAACAGGAGCTTTTCACAGGAAGAGATGGTCGATCGACCATGTTCAGTGCCGATCGGCAACCAACATTTGGCCGAGAGCCCAATTTTTGGTCGATGACCATTTTACCTTGGCCGATGGCCTCACAGCATGCCCATAAGGTGGTTCAGAAGTGTCACAGAAGTTGGCACAATTTTCAGAGGTACATAGCAGTGCAAACAGAGGCAACATGAAACATGGTGATGGATTTTCGAGCGAAGCCGTCCGAGCATGCATTCATCCCTCGTCTCAAGGCCATTTCAGTGTTTTAATATCTTAGAATAGTTATTTATTTCGATTTGGTTGTGTAATTAAGTAATTAGCTTGTTTGTTGATTAATTAGTTGATTTGTATTATTCTTTCGCTCCCTCCGTCGAGAGGGTGCAATTTTGTAATAAGCGTGCGTGTGTAGGATGCATGTCTTCCAATCCCCATTTCTTTCTCCCTTTTACTTAACCGCTTACGATGGTTAGTTTTAGGGCATATTTCATTTAGCATTCTTATGCTATGCATGTTTGCATCATTCATCTATACTGCATGCACCGGGCTTGGCGTATCATACAAACCACATCGTATTTCAATTCCAAAGTTGAATATATGATTATCAAATTGCATATCATATGTCATCTTACGATAGCCAAGCCTATTTCTAGTTGCACCTTTGCATGTGATGCATTAGCCATCTTAACATGAACTAGGATCATGCATGATTTCTAACTAGTTTCTTGTTTTGGCTCGGAGTACACTGTGAGTGTTTATGCTTTAGCATCTTGCATGTGTGCAAATGTTAACATGACAGCATGCTTGCCATGAGGCTAATTGCTTATGTGATATAACTGCCTGAACACCTGTGGGTAAAGGTTGGATTACTTGAATTGGAACAATTCATCAAATCCGCATTTTAGCCTACTTGCGAGTAGCAAACTTCGAACCATTTCCAAACAAACGGATATGCGATGCTTTGTTCCAAATTAGGTGATCTACTCTATACTTGTTTGTTGTGCGCATCACATAGTAAGATTAGCTAATTAACCGGAATAAGAAAGCTTGTGTTTTCAAAAACAAGATATCATGTTTAGTAGTGGCCGATCTTTGATCGGGCGAGCGGGGGGGCTCATTGCATGACCTTCCCCAATCGTACGCAAGTTCCCGAGCCGAGGCAACTTTGGTGATGACGGACATGTGGCCTTAGGCAAGAGTCAGGGTTTCCCAAATTCTCCCAAAATAAAATATTTAGGTGGCGACTCTGTATCTGGCAAAGCAGTCCATGTTTGGCACTTCTTTCTTAAAAATCAGTTTTCCAAAATGATTTGCCGAATTTGGACTCTTTGGTGATTTATCAATCTCACATCACACATTGTGAGATCAGATTAAGAACCGTGACATTTGAGTCCGAACTGTAGCATGTGGTCCAAGGGGGCGTCTAGACGGCTTTTGGCCCAATCATTCATGTCAAACGGTGTCCAACGGCCTTTAGCCAAATCATTCATGTCAAACGGTGTCCAACGGCCTTTGGCCCAATCATTCATGTCAAACAATGTCCGACGGCCCTTTGGCCCAATCACTCATGTCAAACGACCTTCGGTCCAATCATTCATGTCAAACAGCCTTCGGCCCAATCAATTGTGTCCAACGGCCTTTGGCCCAACTATATGGCATAACAAATATTTGTCCACAATTCAATTTAACAAACTTATAGGACTTATATGGAAATAAGCAATTGGACAAATAACATACTTCAGATATCTTTACTAAGATATTATTCACAGTGTTTTGCCGATGGATTTGCCCTCGTGCTTGACCCTACACATTTCATGAACATAATGGGTCACAAACAATTCAATCCATTCTTAATTCATACATCCCTCTTAGGCTTCTTTCTTATCCTTTTAACTCATTCATAATGCTTAATGTATGCCTAAGAGTGCTTGGAAGTGAAAGAGAACCGAAAATGAAACACAGAACACCTTTACAAAATTTCTGAAATAGGGGTCCCCGCTCGAGCGCAAGTTTTCCCGCTCGAGCGGACCCTTTTGTCTGCAAAATTGTTGGTTACCTCATTAATACACTCGAGTGTGACTTCGGACGCTCGAGCTGAATGTCAAACTACATGGCTTGACACTCGAGCGTGAATCTTCCCGTTTGAGCGGACACCATTTTCTGCAAAAGTTCTAGGAACCAACATTCCACGCTCGAGCGGCGCTTTCCCCGCTCGAGCAAACATGCCAATTTCTGGAATTTCCAGAATTGTTCTTGAGGTTCATAACCAATGTTCAAAGGTTCAAACTCAAGTTTTTGGACACAAGAACATATAAACACATTACATACTATAAGAACATACCCCATATGAAGTCAATTGTTCAAAATCAAGGTTCTTTTCCAGAAATCATTTGAATTCTCTTCATAGGTCCCAAAACACATGTATTCAATTTCATATAAAATCCATATCTTCATCAATCATGCATGCATGTAGATTTTTTATTCCAATTCTAGTCTAAATGGTACAAATGACACTTAAAATCATGAAACTCGTGAGAATCATGCTTGCATGTGAGATTTGGAGCTCAATTCTCCTTGTTCTACATGATTTATGCTTGAGTGTATAAAACCATGCAATTATGCTCATGCTTGTACATATAAGCTTTAAATTCAACAAATTCAATTCAAATTATGTTCTTAATCACCATCAAACCTTGAATTTACAAAATTACAAGCTTAATCTCATAAATCTTTACTCAATTACTCACCTAGGAGCTTCGATCCTCACAATTGTAGTTAAATCTTGAGCCTAGCCTTCCAATTTCACTAACTTTGGGCCAAAATACACAAGTCTCCCTCTTTCTCTCTCTAGAGTGTGACTTCCAATTTTGAGGTTAACAAAATGAATATAAGTGTATATTGGCCCCTTTTATAGTCTCTCTCTTAATCAAATTGATTAGAGTTAAATAATAGAGCTTAATTAATCATTCTGAATCTAATTATTTGATCTGAATCAATTTCAATTAAATTTCACCATAAGCTCTAAAAAATTCACCAACCGCAATGGCGTAGTCAATTTCGTTTTTTGTGGCCGATAAGGCCTTCAATTTGAATTCTACAGCAGATAATCAAACAGATTTTCTTACAGTGAATAGATAGAAATTCAAAACCACATATATTCATATAAATGGCACTCAAAATCATATCAAACACATAATCACAATCATGATTAGGACTAATTAGCATAATACGGACTAGGGTTATCACAGTCTTTCCCACTTTAGGAAGTTTGGTCCTCCAAACTTATTTTACCTTCGTCAGGAAACAAATATAGATAGCGTAGTCGCATTTCATCTTCTTTTTCCCATGTAGCGCCAGTCCTATAGTGTTCTCACCATTCCACTTTCACCATCGGGATGGACTTTCTTCTTAACTGTTTCACTTGCCGGTCAATGGTTCGTTCCGGCCATTCTACATATTCCATATTTTCATCAAGAGCTATCCGGTGATAATCAATTACATGAAACGAATCCCGAAGATAACCCCTCAACATCGACACATGAAACACATTATGGATTTGCTCGAATCCCGGTGGCAAAGCAACTTTATAAGCAACTGAACCAAGTTTTTCCAGAATCTGAAACGGCCCAATGTAACTGTAGACACCCCATTTTTGACCAACCTTAAGACTTAGACGTCATCGATTGAGCGCTCGGTGGTGGTGCATATTGTGCCCGTTCTGAGGTTTCGGAGTTTTGGGTGAGTGTCTTGCCTCCGGGCCTCGAAACTCTTTGTGCTTTGGCTCAGTTTGCGGACTAATTCTTGTTTTCCCTTCCCAGAGGGAGGGAGTGGTCTTGTAGACCATCTCTCTTTGGTCGTAAACTACTTTTCGTGGTCGTAGGCCACTTTTCCCATTTGGAGACTAGTTTCCAATTTTTTTAGAGCCTTTGGTCGCACGCCTTGTCTCGGGACCGCTTAACATCCTCCGTTTGGCGTGGTTTTTGAACCACACCTTGTTGCCTCTGCCTAGAGGAACACTGTGGTCTGGGAGACCACTTTTGTGGTTGCATACCACTTTTGATGCTCGTCAGCTAGTTTTCAGGGCTTTTGGCCACGTGTTTCGTCGCCCGATTTCTCGTCTTGCATCTGCTTTGGTTTGTTTTTGGTACAAACCTTGCTTTCCTTGTTTGGAAGGTGGTACAAGGGTGGGAGACCAGTATTTCTCCTTGGACACCACTTTTCCTTTTTCCAGCTAGTTTTCTTGTCAAATAACTGGCTTTCTTGGTCTTTGGACCATCTTTTCTGGTCGGCCACCACACCACCACCTTGCATTTAGTGTGTTGACCTCTCCCACCTATGGCCGACCAGTTTTTGCTCAGGTTGACCACCTAAAGTGGTCAGCCGACCACTTTTACTAGCAGGCCAACCACCTCTGCTTTTTGGCACCTTTTTGGAGATATTTTAGGACAGCTGGCACAACTAGAGAGCATTTGAACCATCCCTCCATACACGTGTATGGAGGGATGGCATTCAAGCTTAGCTTGTCCAAGAAGCTTTGGTTTTCCTCTTCTATAAGAGGGAGGCTCCTCCTCCCTCCTCCAGGTTCAGAATTTTGCCCCAAGAGAGTTACATATAGCTTTGTCTCCATATCACTCTTATTCTTCATTTTTGTGTTCAAAAGTGTAGATTTGTCTTACTTTAACACACAAACACACACTCAAACACCATTCTTTTGCTACTGAGGTGCTTAGGGGCTGATTTTGGTGTTCTTGGGTTGCCTTGAGCTTGAAAAACCTGATGGAGTTACAGTTATAAAGAGGGTCTTCAAGGGTGAGCTTTTGACCTTTAAATCCCCCTTTCTTGCTTAAGATTTTAGCCTATCTTGCATGCTGTTTTAAGCTTAGCTCATAACTGATAAAAGTTTTTTTTTTTTTGCATGCTTAAAAAGTTTGTTTAAGATCACTTTTGTGTTTGGGGTTGTTTACCTCCTCTTATGCCTTGTTTGGCCTTGTTTTTTAGCCTTTTTTGTGAGCTTCAGGACCACCTTGTATTGGCCTTCTCACCACTGAAATCCAGGGGGATTTTAGTGGTGGGGATGGTGTTTCAAGGTCCTAAGAAGGGGAGGGCCATCCCCTCTCCTTGCATCTTCAATACATGCCTTAATATGTCTCATGTTTGAGCATCTTTACTAAGTGTATGTAGACCATATCTTAGCTTGTATTTGTAGTTATTTTGCTGTGGCATACCACTATTTTTGCTTGTCTTGGTCACTCCATGCATGGTTAATGCACTTGTAGTGTAAATCACACAATCTAGTCTTGTATGCCTCATGTTTGAGCATGTGTTTCTAGCTTGTTTTGAGGCCATCTCAGTAGGTTTTTGGTGTTATTTTAACATGACTTAAATCTATTTTGGGTTGGTTTGGTTGGCTCTTGCATGCCTAATACACTTGTAGTGTAAATCACACAAACTAGCTTTGTATGCTTCATGAAGTAGCATGTCATTCTAGCTTGTTTTCTTTCCATTTCAGCATGTGTTTTGGTGATGTTTTTCCATGTCATGACCCTTTTTTGGTTTAGTTTGGTTAGCCTTTGCATGCTCCTTGCACTTGTAGTGCAATCCCATGAAATAGCCTAACATGCATCATGTTGTAACATGTCGTTTTAGCATGCTTTTGGCTTAGCTCTAAGAAGACTTTGTTTATGTTTTAGCATGTTTAAGGTCTGATTTGTGTTGAATTGGTCACCCATGACTTGCTTTGTATAGCCTTGGTTCAATCTAGCTTATTTGCTTTGTGTATTGAGTCCACTAGCATGCATTGCTTGGCCTATTTCAATGATTTGGCATCATTTATTATGTGATTTCAGTCCATGTAGTGTGGCCATACACTTGCATCTTTCACTTATTCCATGCTTTGGAGAGTTTGTGTTTTATGCCTTAATATGGATCATTGCGTATGCCTTCATGCCATAGCTTGCGAGCTCTCATTTCAGTGCTTATTTGGGGTTATTTTTCCATGATATAACTCTGATTTTTATTGGTCAAGTCATCCCATGCTTGGTCTTAATAGGTGTAGTGTAATCCACCTTATTTGCGTTGCATTCACCATGCTTCATGCCCTTCATGCTAGCATATTTTGGCCTACTTTCATATATGTTTTAGACTCATTTTAACATGTACTAGGACTGTTTTGGGTTGCCTTAGTCACATGCTTCATGTTTTGTATACTTGTAGTACAAATGCTCTTGCTTGCCTCAAGCTTTGAGCACCATTGCATGCTTCATTTGTGTTGTGTACATGATTTGGCATCACTTAACATTTCATTTCAACGCTTATAGCATGCTTATGCTCCCACTTCATTCAAGCTTTAAATGCTTTTAAGGGTTATGCATTATGGCCTTGTTATGGCCTTAGCTCGTATGCTTGCATGCCTAGGCCTTCGAGCCCTCGTCTCAGCATGTTTTGGTCCTTGTTGTGACCTACTTGAGCTCTGTCCATGCTTAGTTCATGCATTTGTGCCACGTATTGCATGCCTCCTTTGTGTTGCTCTTTGCTAGCTTTCATGCCTTAGGACCCTAGCATGCTTTACTTATGTTGTTTGAATGATTTGGCATCATTTCTTGATTCATTTCAATGCACTTAGTGTTGTTACACTTCCACTCCTATCACTCATTGAGCACTCTTGAGAGTTGTGCTCTTTGGCCTCTTTGATGGCCAATGCATTGTGCATGCATGCCTTGCTTTATGTGCCTTCATTTCATCACCAATGGCCACTAATTTGGGCATGACTGAGGTCTACCCCCTTTTTGGTTTAAGTCCATTGATTATGCCATGTATATTGCATTGAGTATGCCATATTGTTTCATTGCATTGAGTATGTCATCTTACATTGCATTGTGCATGCCATGCGGTTATTTGCATTGTGTATGCTAAGTTATTCTTCGCATTGAGTATGCATGTTTCTTGTGATATCCCTGTTCCGTAATGTGTTAATTGGTCCTTAACATGAATGTGATTATGTGTTTAATATGATTTTGTGTGACATTATGTGAAAATATGTGGTTTTGAATTTCTATATGTTCACCGTAGGAATATCTGTTTGATTGTCTGTTTTGGAAATTAAATTGAAGGCCCTATCGGCCACCGAAACTGAAATTAGTCGTGCCATTGTGGTTGACATAATTTTTAGAGCCTACGGTGAAGTTTAATTGAAAAATCGATTCAGATCAGAATTAATTGATTTAATTGATGAATTAGTGCCCAATTATTTATTATTATTAAATTAAAATTAGTGGGATTTGTTGTAATAAGGCACTACACCCTCAAATTCCCGCTTTAGCTTCATTTTGACTGATTCTAACCTTAAGAGAGAAGAGAGGGCCGACTAGAGAGGGAGAGGGCTGAGGTTGATCATTGAAGCTTGAATATTTGAACGCCAACTCTAGATTTGACCATAGATTGGAAGAATTGAGCCTCTAGGTAAGTGAATTCATGAGTTTAATGTTGTAAATTGTGAATTCAAGTTTGATTAATGGTCAAGAAGATGAATTAGTTTGATTATAAGGAAATTGAGTTGTATTTGTTGAATTTAAAGTCAATAGATGCATGCATGTAGGAAATCACTATGAATTTCCATATTTGAGCACAATGTGTATGATCCATGTTGAATTTTTGGTTTAAGTCCATATATTTGATCACCTCTTCACCAATTTAGTTGAGCATATTGTGTATATTCCACATGCAAGTGCAAATCATGGAAGTGTGAACCTTGAATGTTTGAACTTAGTGTGTTAGTGATGAGTTTGAGTCAATTTGGGACATGCATGTGTTTGATTCATGAAATTGAGCTTCATTGGGTTATAATTTGGGGTTTATACCATGTTAGTACAAGTGTATTTGAAGTTTGAGCTATTGCATGCAAGAAATGTTGGATGAAATGTCAAGTTGAAGCTTAAGAACATAGTTGGAAACCTAGAAATTTTGGTGTCCGCTCGAGCGGGGAAACCGCCGCTCGAGCGTGAAATACGGGCTCCTAGCATTTTTTTGCAGACATGACTCCCGCTCGAGTGGGGAAGTTCATGCTCGAGCGGGGAGCCATGTAGAAAGGCCTTCCGCTCGAGCGCCAGAATGCACGCTCGAGCGTAAATTTGACATAGCTAGTACTTTTGCAGGCCTCTTGGGTCCGCTCGAGCAGGGACCCTGTTTTATGAAATTTTGGTTATGCGTTATGTGTTTCGTTTTTCGTCCTCTTTCACTTGTAAGCACTCTTAGGCATGCATTGAGCATTATGAATGAGTTAAAGAAATAAGAATGAAGCCTAAAGAGGAATATGTGAATTAAGGAACGGATTGAATCGTTTGTGACCCGTATGTGCTATGTGATGTGTAGGGTCAAGCTCCAGGGCAAACCAACCAACCGATCACTGTGAGTAATATCTTAACAAAGATATCTGAAATATGTTGTTGTCCAAATTACTTACTTCTATGTAAGTTTTATAAGTTCGTTGATTCAATTGGTGGACAATGTTTCTATGCCAAATGAATCGGCCAGAGGCCAGTTTGATCTGAATGATTGAGTGAATGGGCTAGAGGCCGTTTTAACAAGAATGAATGAATGGGGTAGAGGTCGTTTTGACATGAATGAATGGGCCAGAGGCCGTTTTGACATGAATGAATGGGCCAGAGGCCGTTTTGACATGAATGAATAGGCCAAAGGCCGTTTTGACACGAATGAATGAATGGGCCAAAGGTCGTTTCGACATGAATGAATGAATGGGCCAGAGGCCGTTTCGACATGAATAAATGAATGGGCCAAAGGCCAGTTTGATACGAATAAATGAATGGGCCAAAGACCAGTTGACATAAATGAAAATATGAATTGGGCCCAAGGCCGTTTGAAGTATGTTGCTCTACATATCGTTTGTATAACTTCTTTGTTTGATATTATTCATTGGGCTATCGCTCACGCTCATTCATGTGTCTGTAGGTGAGCCAAGAGAAGTCCAGACCCAGCCCCAGTGATGTCTATGTGGAACAACAAAGGTTTTGAAGAGTCAGCCCTTGCGTCTCACGCACGAGACCCGTCTTCGCCTTTTGTCATTCTATTTTATTTTGTCATGTGGGCGAAGTCTTTGAATATGTTGTATATAGTTTTCTTGGGTTGACTTAGACTTATATGATCCTGTATGTACAGAACCTTGTGTAGTACATATTTTGTTGTGAGTTATTAATATGCATATGTATGGTTTGTTATGATATGCCATGTAAGCACAGCGCTGTGGACAAAGTTTTAAATTGCTTCCGTTTGGCCCCCATTAACTCTGTTAACATACTCTTGGTTTGGTTTGAGGTCGTAGGTAATCTCATGATTACTGGCCGGTTATGTCCTTAACGCACGGGGACGGGTTCGGGTCAAGACAGAGTGGTATCAGAGCACGAGTTAATAATTCACACACTTGTCCAAAAGAGCAATAAGCGTCTAGAAAAGATCTAGGATGCATTCATGTGATAAGTATGAATTTGGAAGCATCGAGAATATGCCTAACTGTTTTGATATGAACGATTATGTGCTATAAGTTTGTGAATTGCTTGCATTGCAATTGTTTGAATATGTGTGCTTTCTAGTATATGCATACTTGTGTATCTTTTGTATAAAGTATAATATAAGTTTAATCAGATGGTGAGAGCAAGAGGTGATGAGATAGAGGAGTCCTCTACTGCCAGAATAGACATAATGGAAAGATTGATTCAGGAAATGACAGAAACTTTGAGATAACAACAGGAGTGGCAGCAACAGTGGCAGCAACCACATTCACCACCTCCACCTCCGGTACCTCCTGTGCCAGATAATCCGAATGACGATAGGATAATAGCACTCACCAAAGAATTCAAGAAAATGAAACCACCACAGTTCCACGGGGGACTAGATCCGTTGAAAGCCGAAGCATGGGTCCTCGGCATTGAGAAACTATTTGAAGTGTTCCCGTGTTCAGAGACACAGAAAGTACTTCTAGCCACTTTTATGCTAGAAGATGAGGCAAGAAGATGGTGGATGTTAATGCGAGAAAATCATAAAGATGTTGACTGGGTGAAATTTCTGAAGATTTTCTACGACAAGTACTTCCCACAATGTGTTCGTGATAGGAAAGTAGCAGAGTTCATGGAACTTAGGCAAGACAGCATGACTATAGCTGAGTATGAGGGGAAATTCATTGAATTGGGCAGGTTTGCACCACACGTGATTGACACTGACTATAAGAAGGCGAGACATTTTGAAGGTGGGCTTCAAAGTGACATTTTAGAAAGAGTGAATGTCTTGAAGCTAGAGACCTACATTGGGGTGCTAGACAGGGCCATCATATTAGAGGCTAACATAGCTAGATAGACTAAGTCAATAATTGACTGGAAAGGTAACAAAAGGCAAGGCTTCTTCTCAAAGATGAAATTTTTGAAAAAGCAAAATACGGGCTCCTCAAATACTTCAAATTCTTCCCAAGACACAGCTCCCATGTGCAATATTTGTAGCAGAAAGCACCGTGGAGTTTGTTACTGTGTGTCAGGAGCCTGTTTCAAATGTGGGAAACAAGGGCATATGGCCCGAGATTGTAATTAGAATAGTGGGAAGCTAGCTACTAGCTCAACTGCATCGATCCCGAAGCCGGGAAATACTTTGAGATCCGCTACCATCGGGGATACCATGAGACAAGAGAGAGTTTTTGCGCTTGTTCCGGGCGATACACGGAATGCCAACACAGTTGTCTCAGGTACCATTTCTATATGTAATCAGGATGCCTTTGTGTTAATTGACTCTGGATCAACACACTCATTTGTAACATGTGCATTTGTATCTAGACTGAATAGACCATTAGAATTACTGCCATATCTGCTATGTGTGTCTGCTCCATCTGGGGAATCTATATTTTGTGAATCTATATACCGGTTTTGTGATATGCGTGTTGAGGATGCTATCCTAGAAGTAGATTTGTTGCCCTTAAACTTCAGGCATTTCAATGTAATTTTGGGCATGGATTGGTTGACCAAATATTGTGCCACCATTGATTGTGTGACAAAATGGGTTGTGTTTAAACCACTAGAATATAAAGAGATTGTGTTTGTGGGTAATGGGGTAGTGCCTCCACCTTATTTGATATCTGCAATGAAAGCATGCAAACTGATCAGGAAAGGGTGTCAGGGTTATTTGTGCTATGTGTTGTCTGAACAATCCGTGAATGTTGAATTGAATGATATCCCTATTGTTAGAGAATTTCCAAATGTGTTTCCAAATGAATTACAAGGGGAATTGGTAGATAGGGAGATAGAGTTTACTATTGAGACTGTGCCAGGCACCCAGCCCATTTCTAAAACTCCCTATAGAATGGCTACTGCCGAAATAAAGAATTGAAAGAACAGTTGCAAGACCAGCTTGACAAGGGGTTTATTCGACGTAGCACTTCGCCTTGGGGTGCATCAGTATTATTTGTGAAAAAGAAAGATGGAATCCTACGCTTGTGTATCGATTATCGGGAATTGAACAAGGTAACAATAAAGAATAACTATCCCCTACCCCGTATTGATGACTTATTTGACCAGTTGCAGGGATCACAGATGTTTTCTAAGATTGATTTGAGGTCCGGGTATCATCAGTTGAAAGTTAAGGCAGAAGATGTTGAGAAAACCGCATTCAGAACGAGGTATGGACATTTTGAGTTTCTTGTTATGCCATTTGGAGTGACTAATGCTCCGGCAGCATTTGTGGACTTAATGAACCGAATCTTTAAAACCTACCTTGACGAATTCATTGTGGTTTTTATTGATGACATTTTGATATATTCTAAAGATAGACTTGAGCATGAACATCATTTGAGAACTGTCCTACAAATACTTCGGGAAAGGAAATTATTTGCTAAGCTAAAGAAATGTGAGTTTCGGTTGGATGAAGTTGTTTTCTTAGGGCATGTGATCAATAAGGAAGGAATTTCAGTGGACCCACAGAAAATAGAGGCAATTGTAAATTGGCCTACACCGACCAATGTAACAGAAGTTCGCAGTTTCATGGGCTTAGCCGAGTACTACAGGAGGTTTGTGAAAAACTTTTCCAAGATAGCTGTGCCTCTTGCCCAATTGACACGAAAAGGGCAACTGTTTGAATGGAACGACGAAAAAGAAGTTGCCTTTCATGAATTGAAAACAAGATTGACCACTGCACCAATTTTGATACTACCTTCAGGTACAGAGAATTTTGTAATTTTCAGTGATGCGTCTTATAAAGGTTTGGGTTGTGTGTTAATGCAGAACGGAAAGGTTATTGCTTACGCCTCCCGACAGTTGAGGCCACACGAGAAGAATTATCCAACACATGACCTAGAATTGGCCGCAGTTGTTTTTGCTTTGAAAATCTGGCGGCATTATCTGTATGGAGCAAAGTGTGAAGTCTACACGGATCACAAAAGTCTGAAATACTTCTTCACGCAGAAAGAGTTGAATATGCGACAGATGAGATGGCAGGAATTGATAAAGGATTATGATTTAGAGATCCAGTATCACCTCGGGAAAGCTAACACAGTTGCTGATGCCTTGAGCAGAAAATCAACGGGGAGTATGGCTTGTTTGCTTACTGAACAGAAAGAGATCTTGCAAGATTTTGAGAAGTCTTAAATTGAAGTGGTAATGTGTGAACAGGGCGGATTGATAGCCGCTATTACAGCCGAGCTGGCAATTATTGATGAAATCAAGCAGAAATAGAAATAGGATGAATTCCTCAAGAAGGTGACAGATAAATTTAAGACAAGTCCGAAAGCAGAGTTTGGCATTGTAAATGAAGTGTTGAGATTTTGAAACCGAATGTGTGTCCCAAACATTCCGGAAATAAAGAAGAGGGTTTTAGATGAAGCCTACAAATCAGCATTTACTATGCATCCGGGTAACAATAAAATGTATCGGGATTTGAAATAGACCTATTGGTGGCCTAAGATGAAGAAAGAGATTGCGGAATATGTGTCCAAATGTCATCAGTGTCAGCAAGTTAAAGCTGAACATTAAAAACTAGGCGGTCTACTGCAACCTCTCCCTATTCCTGAATGGAAGTGGGAGCATGTGACTATGGATTTTGTTGTTGGTCTACCTCAGACTTCTCGAGGTATGGATTCTATTTGGGTTGTAGTTGATAGACTGACTAAATCTGCACATTTTCTGCCTGTCAAAACTACATTTAATGCTTATAGATTGGCTACTATTTAAGTTGATGAGATGGTCCATTTACACGGAGTTCCGGTATCTATTGTGTCGGATAGAGATCCGAAATTTTTATCTAGATTGTGGAAGAGTTTGCAGGAAGCTATAGGGACGGAACCAAGGTTCAGTTCTGCATTCCACTCACAGACAAATGGGCAATCAGATCGAACAATACAGACATTGGAAGATATGCTTCGGATGTGTGCTTTGGATTTTCAGGGGAGTTGGGAAGACTATTTGCCACTTGCGGAATTTGCTTATAATAACAACTTCCACTCCAGCATCGATATGACACCATATGAGGCTTTGTATGGTAGAAGGTGTAGATCACCAAATTGTTAGACAGAGGTCGGGGATAGAGCTTTACTTGGGCTTGAAATTGTGCAAGATACTTCTGAGAAAATCAAAACTATTCGGCAAAGGCTTAAAATAACTCAGGATCGACAAAAGAACTATGCAGACGTTCGGAGAAGACCTCTTGAGTATGAGGTTGGTGACCATGTGTTCATCCGTGTTTCTCTGATGAAAGGCCAAGTCAAGTTTGGAAAGAAGGGCAAGCTGTCGCCCCGTTACATTGGGCCGTTACAGATTCTGGAAAGGCTTGGCCCAGTGGCCTATAGAGTTGCTTTACCACCGAGATTCGAGCAAATCCATAATGTGTTTCATGTGTCGATGTTGAGCGGTTATCTCCGAGACCCGTTCCATGTGATTGATTATCACCGGGTAGCTTTGGATGAAAATATGGAGTACGCTGAATGGCCGGAACGAATTGTTGACCGGCAAGTGAAACAACTGAGAAACAAGTCCATCCCAATGGTGAAAGTTGAATGGAAAGAACACTATGGGACGGATGCCACGTGGGAAAAAGAGGAGGAAATGCAACTACGCTATCCACATTTGTTTCCCAACGAAGGTAAAATAAGTTTGGAGGACCAAACTTCCTAAAGGGGGAAGACAGTGATATCCCTGTTCCGCAATGTGTTAATTGGTCCTTAACATGAATGTCATTATGTGTTTAATATGATTTTGTGTGCCATTATGTAAAAATATGTGGTTTTGAATTTCTATCTGTTCACCGTAGGAATATCTATTTGATTGTCTGTTTTGGAAATTAAATTGAAGGCCTTATCGGCCACCGAAACCGAAATTAGTCGCGCCATTGTGATTGGCATAATTTTTAGAGCCTACGGTAAAGTTTAATTGAAAAATTGATTCAAATCAGAATTAATTGATTTAATTGATGAATTAGTGTCCAATTATTTATTATTATTAAATTAGAATTAGTGGGATTTGTTGTAATAAGGCACTATATCCTCAAATTTCCTCTTTAGCTTCATTTTGGTTGATTCTAACCTTAAGAGAGAAGAGAGGGCCGGCTAGAGAGGGAGAGGGCTGAGGTTGATCATTGAAGCTTGAATATTTGAACGCCAACTCTAGATTTGACCATAGATTGGAAGAATTTAGCCTCTAAGTAAGTGAATTCATGAGTTTAATGTTGTAAATTGTGAAATCAAGTTTGATTAATGGTCAAGAACATGAATTAGTTTGATTATAAGGAAATTGAGTTGTATTTGTTGAATTTAAAGTCAATAGATGCATGCATGGAGGAAATTATTATGAATTTCCATATTTGAGCACAATGTGTATGATCCATGTTGAATTTTTGGTTTAAGTCCATATATTTGATCACCTCTTCACGAATTAAGTTGAGCATATTGTGTATATTCCACATGCAAGTGCAAATCATGGAAGTATGAACCTTGAATGTTTGAATTTAGTGTGTTGGTGACGACTTTGAGTCAATTTGGGACATGCATGTGCTTGATTCATGAAATTGAGCTTCATTGGGTTGTAATTTGGGGTTTATACCATGTTAGTACAAGTGTATTTGAAGTTTGAGCTATTGCATGCAAGAAATGTTGGATGAAATGTCAAGTTGAAGCTCAAGAACATAGCTGGAAAACCCAGAAATTTTGGTGTCCGCTCGAGCGGGGAAACCGCCGCTCGAGCGTGAAATACGGGCTCCCAGCATTTTTTTGCAGACATAACTCCCGCTCGAGCGGGGAAGTTCACGCTCAAGCAGGGAGCCATGTAGAGAGGCCTTCTGCTCGAGCGCCAGAATACACGCTCGAGCGTAAATTTGACATAGCCAGTACTTTTGCAGGCCTCTTGGGTCCGCTCGAGCGGGGACCCTGTTTCCTAAAATTTTGTTTATGCGTTCTGTGTTTCGTTTTCCGTCCTCTTTCACTTGTAAACACTCTTAGGCATGCATTGAGCATTGTAAATGAGTTAAAGAGATAAAAATGAAGCCTAAAGAGGAATATGTGAATTAAGGAACAGATTGAATCATTTGTGATCCGTATGTGCTATGCGATGTGTAGGGTCAAACTCCAGGGCAAACCAACCAAGCGATCACTGTGAGTAATATCTTAACAAAGATATCTAAAATATGTTGTTGTCCAAATCACTTACTTCTATGTAAGTTTTATAAGTTCGTTGATTCGATTGGTGGACAATGTTGCTATGCCAAATGAATGGGCCAGAGGCCAGTTTGATCTGAATGATAGAGTGAATGGGCCAAAGGCCGTTTTGACAAGAATGAATGAATGGGCCAGAGGCCGTTTTGACAAAAATGACTGGGCCAAAGGCCGTTTTGATACGAATGAATGAATGGGCCAAAGGCCGTTTCGACATGAATGAATGAATGGGCCAGAGGCCGTTTCGACATGAATAAATGAATGGGCCAAAGGCCAGTTGACATAAATGAAAATATGAATTGGGCCCAAGGCCGGTTGAAGTATGTTGTTCTACATATCGTTTGTATAACTTCTTTATTTGATATTATTCACTGGGCTATCGCTCACGCTCATTCATGTGTCTGTAGGTGAGCCAAGAGAAGTCCAAACCCAGCCCCAGTGATGTTTGTGTGGAATAACAAAGGTTTTGAAGAGTCAGCCCTTGCGTCTCACGCACGAGACCCGTCTTCACCTTTTGTCATTCTATTTTATTTTGTTATGTGGGCGAAGTCTTTGAATATGTTGTATATAGTTTTCTTGGGTTGACTTAGACTTATACGATCTTATATGTATAGAACATTGTGTAGTACATATTTTGTTGTGAGTTATTACTATGCGTATGTATGGTTTGTTATGATGTGCCATGTAAGCACAGCTCTATGGACAAAGTTTTAAACTGCTTCCGTTTGGCCCCCATTAACTCTGTTAACATACTCCTGGTTTGGTTTGAGGCCGTAGGTAATCTCATGATTACTGGCCGGTTATTTCCTTAACCCACAAGGGCGGGTTCGGGTCATGACATTTCTAACATTGATAAGTTGCCCTTATTGTATTGCATTGTGCATGCATGCATTAGCATCATTCGCTTGTCATTAGCTTTGTTAAGTTGATCATGTCACATTGCATTGAGTATGCTAAGTTGTTGTTTGCATTGAGCTTGCCATGTTATGTGTTGCATTGTGTTTGGAATAGGTGTTAGTCCAAACACAAGAAACGAGGGACGTTTCATACTTCAAGTGATGAAGCGTGCCTCAAATCCCAGTCGCCGACGCTCTTGATCATACATGATAGAGTTTTAGACTTTATGTGTTTACTTGTGCATTCATTTCGTATTGAATTGTGCAACTTCGCCCCTCGGCCATCACGCATGGAAATGTGCGATTGGTGACCTGAGGGTCGAGAACCACACCCCCTTGAGTTCATCACATGATAGGGAGGGTGGTTGTGCACACATATCTTGCAAATACATTGCCATGCCCTTTCTTGCTCTCTGTTGCAGCAAAATGCAGTTCAGCAGCAACAACTGACCGACCAGCCTGAAAAAGTAGCTGGCCGACCACTTTTCTGGTTTTTCAACAACCAAAAGTGGTCGGCAGGGGTTTCTAGGGACCAAAAGTGGTCGGCCACCCTCCCACAGGATTCCTAAGGTGGAGTTTCATCTTTCTGGAGCTTGGTGCAAGTTTCTGAGGACAAATGAAAATAGAGGCAAATCGGGGCATCACATTGGATTTCCGAATGAGGCGACCGAGCATGCATCTAGTCTTCTCCCTCTGAAAACCTCCTGTTTTACTGCTTTCCTTAGCTGCCATGCCTAGATAGCTAGCTTTTGCTTTGGTTTGTACTTTAATTAGTTAATGCGTTAGCTATTCAATTCGTTTTATAATAATTAGTTAACTAGGATTAGTTAATTAATTTTTTGTGTAATAATTAGTTTAATTAGCTTAGATTAGCTAATTAGCTTCTTATTTGGTCCCTTCCTCAAGAGGGCGTATTGTTGTAATAAGCGTACATGTGTGTGATGCATGTCTTCCAACCCCCATTTCTTTCTCCCTTTTACTTAACCGCTTACGATGGTTAGTTTTAGGGCATATTTCATTTAGCATACCTTATGCTTGCATGCGTGCATCCATTCATCTGTATTGCATACACCGGGCTCGGTGCATCATACTAACTGCATTGCATTTCAATTCCAAGTTGTATACATGTATCGAATTGTCACATTTCACATGACATGATTAGGATAGCCGAGCCTATTTCAGTAGCATATCGCATGTGTTGCATTGGCCATCTTAACATGAACTAGGATCATGCATGATTTCTAACTAGTTCCTTGTTTTGGCTCGGAGTACATTGTGAGTGTTTACGCTTTAGCATACTGCATGTGTGTTAATGTTACCATGTTAAGCATGCTTGCCATAAGGCTAACTGCTTATATGCTATAACTGCCTGAATGCCTGTGGGTGAAGGTTGGATTACTTGAATTGGGACAATTCATTAAAATCCGCATTTTAGCCTACTTGCGAGTAGCAAACTTCAAACCATTTCCAAAACAAACAAATATGCAATGCTTTGTTCCAAATTAGGTGATCTAGTCTATACTTGTGTGTTGTGCGCATCACACAGTAATTCTAGCTAATTAATCGGAATAAGAGCACATGTGTTTTCAAAAACAAGATATCATGTTTAGTATAGGCCAATCTTTGATTGGGCGAGCGGGGGTGCTCATTAAATGACCTTCCCCAATCGTACCCAAGTTCCCGAGTCGAGGCAACTTTGGTGATGACGGACACGTGGCCTTAGGCACGAGTCAGGGTTTCCTAAATTTTCCCAAAATATAATATTTAGGTGACGACTCTGTATCTGGCAAAGCAGTCCATGTTTGGCACTTCTTTATAAAAATCAGTTTTCCAAAATGATTTGCCGGATTTGGACTCTTTGGTGATTTATCGGTCTCACATTGCACATTATGAGATTAGATTCAGAACCGTGACATTTAAGTCCAAACTGTGGTAAGCCCTAATGAACAAGACGGGGTTCTCCCGTGGCGTTCGAGTGCGTCCACAGTAATGAGGCGACAATTTCCCTTTCTTACCGAACCTTACTTGGCCCTTCTTGGAGTCACACGGATAAACACATTGTCACCAACCTCATACTCAAGAGGTCTTCTTCGAACATCTGCATAATCATTTTGTCGATCCTGAGCTGTTTTGAGCCTTTGCTTAATAGTTTTAATCTTCTCAGAAGTGTGTTGCACAATTTCAATCCCAAGAAGAGCCCTATCCCCGACCTCTATCCAACAAATTGGTGATCTACACCTTCTACCATATAAAGCCTCGTATGGTGCCATACCGATGCTAGAGTGGAAGCTGTTATTGTATGCAAACTCTGCTAATGGCAAATAATCTTCCCAACTCCCTTGAAAATTTAGAGCACACATTCTGAGCATGTCTTCTAAAGTTTGTATGGTCCGTTCTGACTGCCCATCTGTCTGTGGATGGAATGCAGTACTGAATTCTGTCCCCATTGCTCTTTGTAGGCTTTTCCACAATCTGGATACAAATTTCGGATCTCTATCCAACACAATAGATATCGAAACTCCGTGTAAACGGACAATCTTATCAATATAAATAGTAGCCAGTCTATAAGCAACAAATGTAGTTTTAACAGGTAGAAAATGTGCAGATTTAGTCAGTCTATCAACTACAACCCAAATAGAATCCATACCTCGAGGAGTTTGAGGTAGACCAACGACAAAGTCTATAGTCACATGCTCCCACTCCCATTCAAGAATAGGGAAAGGTTGAAGTAGACCACCCGATTTGTGATGTTCAGCTTTAACTTGCTGACACTGAAGGCACTTAGACACATACTGTGCAATTTCTTTCTTTATTTTGGGCCACCAATAGCTTTGCTTCAAATCTTGATACATTTTGTTATTACCCGGATGCATAGCAAACACTGATTTATGGGCTTCATCTAGAATTCTCTTCTTTAGCCAAGGAATGTTCGGAACACACAATCTGTCTTGAAACTTTAGCACCTCTTTTACCACACTATATTCTGGTCTCGGATTCATTTCAAATTCATTAACTATCTTTTTAAGGAATTCATCCTCCTTCTGTTTCTGCTTAATCTCATCAATGATTGCTGGTTTGGCTGAAATAGCGGCTATCAATCCGCCTTGTTCACACAATACCACTTCAATCTCGGACTTCTCAAAATCTTGCAAGATGTCTTTCTGTTCAGTAAGTAAACAAGCCAAATTTCCCATCGATTTTCTACTCAAGGCATCAGCAACTGTATTGGCTTTCCCAAGGTGATACTGGATTTCAAGATCATAATCTTTTATCAACTCAAGCCATCTCCTCTGTCGCATGTTTAGCTCTTTCTGTGTAAAGAAGTACTTCAGACTTTTGTGATCCGTGTAGACTTCACATTTTGCCCCATATAAGTAATGCCGCTAGATTTTTAAAGCAAATACAACTGCGGCCAATTCTAAATCATGTGCTGGGTAGTTCTTCTCATGTGGCCTCAACTGCCGAGAGGCGTAGGCAATTACCCTTCCGCTCTGCATTAGTATACAACCCAAACATTTATAAGATGCATCATTGAAAATTATAAAGTTTTTCGTACCTGTGGGTAATGCCAATACTGGTGCAGTGGTCAGTCTCGTTTTCAGTTCATGAAAGGCTTATTCTCTTTTGTCATTCCATTCAAATGGTTGCCCTTTACGTGTCAGTTGGGTAAGAGGCACAGCTATCCTCGAAAAGTCTTTCACAAACCTCCTGTAATACCCGGCTAAGCCCATGAAGCTGCGGACTTCTGTTACATTTGCTGGTGTAGGCCAATTCACAATTGCCTCTATCTTCTACGGGTCTACTGAAATTCCCTCCTTGTTGATAACATGCCCTAAGAAGATAACTTCATCCAACCAAAATTCGCATTTCTTTAGTTTGGCAAATAATTTCTTTTCTTTAAGTGTTTGCAAAACAATCCTCAGATGTTGTTCATGTTCAAGTCTGTTCCTTGAATATATCAAGATATCATCAATAAAAATGACAACAAATTCATCAAGGTAGGCCTTAAAAATTCAGTTCATTAGGTCCATAAATGCTGCAGGAGCATTAGTTACCCCAAATGGCATAACAAGAAATTCATAGTGACCATACCTCTTTCTGAATGTTGTTTTCTCAACATCTTCTGCCTTTACTTTCAATTGGTGGTATCCGGATCTCAAATCTATTTTGGAAAACACTTGTGATCCCTACAACTGGTCAAACAAATCATCAATACGAGGTAAGGGATATTTTTTCTTTATGGTTACCTTGTTTAGTTCTCGATAGTCGATACACAAGCGTAAGGTTCCGTCTTTCTTTTTCACAAATAACACCGGTGCACCCCCATGGTGAAGTACTAGGTCGAATAAGCCCTTTGTCAAGCAGGTCTTGCAATTGTTCTTTCAGTTCCTTCATTTCAACAGTAGCCATTATATAGGGAGTTTTGGAAATAGGCTGAGTGCCTGGCACAATTTCAATAGTAAACTCTATCTCCCTGTCTACCAATTCCCCTGGCAATTCATCCGGAAACACATTTGGAAATTCGCTAACAATAGGGATACTACTCAATTCAACATTCACAGATTGTTCAAATAGCACATAACACAAGTAACCCTGACACCCTTTCCTGATCAATTTGCATGCTTTCATTGCAGATATTAAATAAGGTGGAGGCACTACCCCATTACCCACAAACACAATTTGTTCATGTTCTGGTGATCTAAACACAACCCGTTTCGTTACACAATCAATGGTGGCACAATATTTAGTTAACCAATCCATACCCAAAATTACATCGAAATGTCTAAAGTTTAAGGGCAACAAATCTACATATAGAATAGCATTCCCAACACGCATGTCACAAAATCGATATACAGATGCACACAACACAGACTCCCCAGATGGAGCACACACATAGCACATATGGCAATGGTTCTAAGGGTCTACTTAGTCTAGATGCAAACACACAAGTTACGAAAGAGTGTGTTAATCCAGAATCAATTAACACAAAAGCATCTTGATTGCATATAGAGATAGTACCTGAGACAACGGCTTCAGTATTCCGTGTATCGCCCGGAACAAGTGCAAAAACTCTCCCTTGCCTCACGGTATCCCCAGCGATAGTAGATCTCATAGTATTTCCCGATTTTGGGATGGATGTTGTTGAGCTAGCAGCTAGTTTTCCACTATTCTGATTACAATCTCTGGCCATGTGCCCTGTTTTACCACATTTAAAGTAGGCTCCCGATACACGGTAACAAACTCCGCGATGACTTTTACTACAAATGTTGCACATAGGAGATATATCTCGGGAAGGATTGGAAGTACTTGAGGAGCCTGTATTCTACTTCTTTGAAAAAAATTTCTTCGAAAAGAAGCCTTGTCTTTTACTACCCTTCCAGTCAGTTGTCGATTTAGATTGTCTGGCTATGTTAGCTTCAGATATTACGGCCCGGTCTAACAGCTCAATATAGGTCTCCAGTTTGAAAACATTCACTTTTTCTAGAATATCATCCCGGAGTCCCCCTTCAAAATGTCTCACTTTCTTGCAGTCGGTGTCGACCACATGCGGTGCAAACCTAGCCAATTCGGTGAACTTGGACTCATACTCAGCTACAGTCATGTTGTTTTGTTTAAGTTCCATAAATTCTGACACCTTTCTGTCACGGACACACTATGGAAAGTATTTGTCATAGAAAATCTCCAAGAACCATGCCCAACCGATATCCTTATTGTTTTCACGCAATAGCATCCACCACCTTCTTGCCTCATCTTCAAGAGTAAAAGTGGCTAGCAATACTTTCTGTGTCTCTAAACAAGGAAACACTTCAAATAGCTTTTCAATGCCGAGAACCCATGCTTCAGCCTTCAATGGATCTAATCCCCCATGGAACTCTACGGTTTCATTTTCTTAAACTCTTTGGTGAGAGCTATTATTCAGTCATCATTCTGATTATCTTGAACAAGTGGTATTGGAGGAAGAGGCGGAGGGTGTGGTTGTTGCCACTATTGTTGCCACTGCTGTTGTTGCCTCAATGTTTCTGTCATTTCTTGAATCAATCTTTCCCTATCCATTCTGGCAGTAGAAGACTCCTCTATTTTATCACCCCTTGTTCTCACCATCTGATTAGACTTACATTATTCTTTATACAAAAGTTTCACAAGTATGCATATACTAAAGAGCACACATATTCAAATAATTTGCAATGAAAGCAAATCACAAACTTATAGCACATAATTGTTCACTTTCAAACATTTAAGCATATTCTTGATGTTTTCGAATTCATACTTATCACATGAATGCATCCTAGATCTTTCCTAGACGCTTATTGCTCATTTGGACAAGTGTGTGAGTTATTAACTCGTGCTCTGATACCACTCTGTCATGACCCGAACCCGCCCCTCTGGATTAAGGTCATAACCGGCCAGTAATCAAGAGATTACCTACGGCCACAACCAAATAAAACATATATCATCAGAGTCCAAGGTGCAAATGGAAGCAAACTTAAAAATTTTGTCCATAGAGCTGTGCTTACATGGCACATCATAACATTTCACATATATTTGTTAATAACTCACATCAAAAGTAAAATAACTCGAAGTTCTATACAGACAGGATCATTTAAGTCTAACTCAATCAAACCCAAAGTTTATATACAAAGGTGATCCAATGTTTTTGCCAATATAGCAAAATTATAGCAAAAGAACAAAAGAGGCAAAGACAAGTCATATGCGTAAGACATTTGGGCTGACTCTTCAAAATCTTGATTGTTTCTCACATATTTCACTGAGGCTGGGTTTGGACATCTCTTGGCTCACCTACATACACATGAATGAGTGTGAGCGAAAGCCCAGTGAATAATATCAAATAAAGAAAGTACACGAATGAGATTCACGTATATCAAATGGCATTGGACCCATTTAGAATTCTATTTAGTGCATTACTTAGTACATTAGGCGATTCAAGCCCGAACATATCAAACGGCCCCTGGCCTACTTTGTTCCTTAACAAACGACCTCAAGCCCAAATCATTGATGTCCGACGGCCTTTGGCCCAATCATTCATGTCAAACGATGTCCGACGGCCTTTGGCCCAATCACTCATGTCAAACGGCCTTCGGCCCAATCATTCATATCAAATGGCCTTCAGGCCAATCAATTGTGTCCAACGACCTTTGGCCTAACCATATGGCATAACAAATATTTGTCCACAATTCAATTTAACAAACTTATAAGACTTATATGGAAATAAGCAATTGGACAAATAACATACTTCAAATATCTTTACTAAGATATTACTCACAGTGTTCTGCCGATGGATTTGCCCTCGTGCTTGACCCTACACATTTCATGAACATAATGGGTCACAAACAATTCAATCCGTTCTTAATTCATACATCCCTCTTAGGCTTCTTTCTTATCCTTTTAACTCATTCATAATGCTTAATGTATGCCTAAGAGTGCTTGGAAGTGAAAGAGAGTGGAAAATGAAACACAAAACACCTTTACACAGAACACCTCGGCCACTGGTGTATCGAGCTGTCTTAACTCTTCAAACTGTTTGCTCAGTCGCTTCCTAGTAGTTGGAGGGAGAAACTTTTCTTGGAATGTGTGTATGAAAGCCTCCCAAGTGTGCTCAACTCTGTTCTTGACATACTTCCACCATTGTCCGGCCTCTCCCTTCAACTAATAAACCGTTAATGCCACCTGCAATTTGTCCTCACGGATATCCAAAATCTCAAATGATTTAACAATTTGTTCTAACCACTCATCTGCCTTCATTGGGTCGGGTCCACTGCTAAACTCTGCGGGATTCAAACAAAAGAACTCTTTTTTCAAAAAGGAAGCTCTAGTTTCTCCTTTAACTGTCCTAGCCACTTGTTCGACTCTAAGTATCTCCATGGACTCTCTAAGAGCCCCTACCATCCCCCTAGCCAAAGCCCCCATTGCATCTTCGGCTGGTGGGATGGGTACATTATGTTGACTCACTCCTCCTTCTTGTGGAGGGATCTCTAGTTGGGCTGGAACATTTAGGCCTTCTCGGTAGGGTCTGTCACATTCTCTAACAACCTCGGACATCCTATAAGAAATAGAGGTGCTATTAAGCTCAAGACCCAATTTCCGTACTTAAACGTCCCACTCAAAATTTATATACACTTCACACATTCCAAACACATGTCTATACATGCACCTACATTCACGTAAAGCAAATCACATAAACATATAATCACATAAAACACAAACGGGTCACGCTCCTAGGATACCAACTAGTTCCACAGCAATCAAGGACCTCCAGGTAGAAAATGCATTGATCAGGTGCCTTTCCAAAAGGATCTTGATTACTGCAATGGACATTAGCCATATCTTAGAAATTTAACCCCATACCCAAATAACCACATAAACACGCAATGCATAAGCAATACAAAAGCCTCCCCTTCCTATCTTTCTAAACCCATTGTGACATAAGTCACATCCCATGAGCCTAAGGTATTCAAACCTAGTCAGCTCTAATACCAATTTGTAACACCTTAATATAACCTGCTAGAACATACCACAACCATGCATAACATAGCACAATGAAGTCATCTTTCTCATTGAACTAAGGTTTAAAATTTACAAATTCCATGTTCATACACTAGCCACAATTCATGTCCTTGAGTTAGTTCAACGAGCCAGAAGACTATACAAAAGAAATTTGCCTTAAAGGCTAACACAAAAATTCAAGGCCTTGCCTTATACAACAAAATAGGTTCATAACTCTTGTCACAAAAAAGCTAGATCTTCACAACAAAAACATTCTTGAACCACAACTTCCCAATTACACAAAATGCATGCTTCAAATCATTGTTGCGGTGGCATATCATCAATTCCTGAAAAATCAAATATGGTTGAGCTATATGCCCAATAGAGATACATTAAACAAAGTATCTAATCATTTGAAAACATACACGACACAATTATAATTCAGAAAATAACAATTCAATAAATAAAACAAATTCGCTCATTTCAAGAAACCCTTTACTAATACAGGGGAGTAAACAAGTCATGAATCCTTTGTAGGAGTCCCAACACACACACACACACACACATATATTTGTAATTGAAAATGTAATGACCCCAAAATACGTAGAGGAAGTAGGGGTTAATGTGTTTTAATTCAACTATATCTATTGGAATTGAAGAACTATCTGTTGAGTTATGACTTTAAAACTAGAATTGACGACCTTTACTGTAACGATCTGAAATTTTTCCCTCCGCTCGAGCGGGGGGAGTTGGCGCTCGAGCGGACTTTTGGGGTTTCCAGTAATTTTGCAGGCAGGTTGAAATTCTGGGAGTGGTGATTTTCTGCTCGAGCGTAGAAATGGTCGCTTGAGCGGACGGCTTTGTTGGTCTCCGTGCTCGAGCGCAAGGTTGGGCACTCGAGCTGGCCGCCTGGTTAAGTTTGAACTTCTGAGGCACGTGGGCTCATTTTTGACATTCTTATTAGTGTATTTGGAATGTTCTAATCTTATTTTGGGGTATTGATTGAGGTGGTGGTATGATGGTAAAGTAAGATTGGACCAAAGAATATAATCCGGATAGTTATTCTACGATCAGCTGTCACTCATTTGCCATTTTCTTTTTCCACACTTTGAATTTGAATGTGAGATTAGAACCATTGGAAATCTTATTTTCGGGGCTTCAATTTGGATACAAAAATGACCTAAAACGGAGTCCGGATGGGAGAGTTATACATGTTTGAAGTTTTGGAATCTGTGCTGGGAGCAGGTACGCTCAAGCTTGAAGAGGGACGCTCGAGCGGGTTTCGCGAGCACAGCAGCATAAAAACGGGATTTTTGGATCATTTCTTATATTTTCTTCTTCCCTCTTCCTTCCTCTCTTCCTAGGTCCGAAAACCTAACCCTCAAACCTTTGATTTCATCCATTCTCACCAACAATCCACCACAGATCGTGCATCAAGGATGAAGAAGAAGTGAAGATCAACATTTCCAACCGATTAGATTTTGAGATTTTCGAGAGGACGCTTTCGATCTAGCTTCTTTGCTTCCAATCTTGAGGTAGGGGGTTCTCTTAGCCTTGAATGTTTATGATTCAAAGTGATTTTGTTGCCACTTTGGGATTTTGTTGACATTTTGGAATTTTAAGTTGATTATGGGTTAGAAACATTAATAGCTTGTTGTTTACTTACAAATGGGGTTTCCACTCCAATTTTCAAAGGATGTTGAATGTTTTTAGCATATTGATAAATAGTAATTGTTGATTTAAAGATTTAACTAAGAAAAGAGGAAAACCCCCAATTTTATTTAAAACCCTAGGTTGATTAATGATGATAACCAATGATTTGGCCCAAATTGAAAGTAGAATAATAAAATTGAGGTATTGAATTATATGTGTTCAAGTTTAATTGGAATTTAGAAAGGTTTGAAAATTATGTTTAAAAATTTGCGAATGAACTACGTTATGAACATTGTAATTCATGCTATAATGTGAAGGGAAAATTGGGGAAATAATCTATGACTGACATGGATGATATAAACTCGGTTTTGGAATATTGAAATGAGATTCAAGGGTTTATTTTGAATTATGTTGAATTGCAAATGGTGTTAATGAACTAAGTGGTGTTGACTTTGTTGGATTATGTTGTGTTGACTAATATTGAATTGAATAGTGTTGTACTATGATGAATTATGTTTGAATTACATGAATTGTGTAGGGTCAGCTACAGGGGCGGACCAAGCACCTGAACACTGTGAGTAGTAGTACAGAGATTGTACATTTACTTACTGTTAATGATTTTTATGCTTAACACTTTGTTCTTTGTAAGTAATTATGTTCACATTTATGTTAATTGGCAACCGGTGCGAATGAATGGGAACGTTGAAAGACTCGTTTACATCAGTATGACTCTGAAAATAATATGTACTCCGGTTATGATTAATGGTTATCGATAATGTGCCATAATCTGTAAATTACCTATGGCTTTGTATGAGAATGGTATACGACTTATTAACATTAGGTTAGTTTAAAGAAAAATCTAACTGGATTCGTTATGCTAAAGAATGTCCTGTGTTATACAAAAACAAGAGTGATGTGTTTTAAGAGAATGGTTGTACTGTGTCCTGTATCCGAGAGTTCATACGGTGGAATTAGTTAACAGGAAGAAATGGTAAATGTAAATTGTTCTGTCTTTGTTAAGTGTATCGTAATGACATGACATGATAAGAAATGTTCTATTTTCTGATATGTTACATTTTGAATCAACGAATGATAGTCCACACACACATATATATATATATATATATATATATATATATATATAAGTATGCATGGCATCCTTAGCACAAGGCCCTTGCCTGAGGGTAATAATATTGTGGTTCAAGTATGTTACAAGTTATCTATTGCCATCGACGGTCTTGTACGGATGGTACCACCGACAGTCTTGTACGGGTGGGTTATGATCAAGCATAAACTCTTATTTCTGTTTTTTTACTCAAGCATAATATTTATCTGTTCCGTTTATGCTATGTTATGCTATGATATGAATTGATCGGTTTTTAAGACTTAATGATTTTCGGTATGGAACAAAGTGTTGTACGGAACTAAGTGCTGCAATGTGAGTCACCTCTAGAATCCGTACGAGCCACCTCTTGAGTCCATACATATGTGAACCGGGCTTAAAGCCGATGTGAAAGTTATGAGGCCTAAAGCTGATGTGAAAGTTATGAGGCCTAAAGCTATACTGTGAAGGGTATGAGGCTTATAGCCGTTCGGTAACATTTATGAGACCTATGGCCAATTTGTGACATCTAGGCCTATGGCCACTCTGTATGATCTATTGGTGTGAAACAAAGTGCTGCTATGCGAGCCACCTCTTGAGTTCATGCCATTCTGATAAGGGATGTAATGCCATTCTGATAAGGGCTTAATGTCGTTCTGTTAAAGGGCTCAATGCCATTCTGTTCAAGGGTGTAGACACCCTATTTTTCACCGTCCTCGGGACTTGGTTATGCTTGCAGGTACACCCAACAACTAGTTCGACTGCTCGACGAGTACTCGACTGTCGCGGCGGAATGTCACCGGTTCGAGCTTCCCGGACCCTGTATCCTTTCTGCCTCATTTTTGGACCCTGACTAGGTCCTATCATAGTGGACCCCGTGGTGCATTGCCGGCCAGGGCATGGCACTACTGGCCAGGGACTTGTTCCTGCCGGCCATAAATGAGCCACTGCCGGCCATTGATGATGGCCGGCACCCCCCTGTCTCAGCTGGTTTTCCTCCAGATCTTTTGAGCCAGCTGGTTTTTTGTTTGCTCCTCTCCATACACGTGTATGGAGGGATGAAGGCCTTGCAAAGCTTCTTGAAGAAGCTTTGGCTTTTCATTCCTCTATATAAGGAAGAGGCTTCTTCCTTAAATAGGGTTCTGAACTTTTAAAGAGGAAAACCTCTCTTTCTCTCTATATTGCTTGAGTTTAGTGCTTAGAAATTGGATTTCCTTGCACTTTTACACTACAACACATAGAGACACACCACCACCATTGAACCAAGCTTCTTGGGAAGGATTCTTAAGCTCTGAAAACTGGTTTCCACCCCTTGAAGTTGCTGGTTTCGAAGAGGGTCTTCAAAGGTGAGCATTTCTCCCATTTTTGCACTTTCTTGCACGTTGCTTTAGCCCTCTTTGCATATTGATTTAGGCTTTGATTATAACTGGAAAAAGTCTTGTTTTCAAGTTCTTTTTAAGTTTGGTTAAGGTCATTTTTCTGTTTGGGGTGTGTAGCCCCCTTGCATGCTTTGTTTGGCTTTGTTTCAAGCCATATCTTGAGGCCTCCAAGCTAGCCTTGGTTTGGCCTTCCTACCACTGAAATCTAGTGGGATTTTGGTGGTAGAGGTGTGGTTTTGAGGTCCTAAATCAGGGGGGGTTAGTCCGCTCTCTTTGTGTTCCTCTTTGCTTACATTTTTGGCCTTCCAAAGGACCATCCCTCTATGCATTTTTGAGGCTTGGTTCAGGCATATTTTTGTGACTTTTAGGACCTGCCTTGGCCCTGTCCATGGCTGGTTTGGTTATATTCTACTTGCATCTAGCATGTGTAGTGTAACTCCATTCATAGCTCATCAAAGTAGCATATGTGCTTAGCTTGTGTTGAGTCCATTTTTGTAGGTTTTTGGTGATGTTTTATAATGCCATGAACCTGTTTTGGGTTGGTTTTGTCACTCCATGCTTGCATAATACACTTGTAGTGTAATTTTGCTCCCTAGCCATAGCTTGTTTCATGTTTTAGCCTATCTTCGTAACATGTGCTAGCTTAACTTTGGCCTGCAATAGTCCATATTTTGCTATGATTAAGCTCTGTTTTGAGGTGTTAAGGTAGCTTGTGCATTGCTTTGCATGGTTATGGTTTAAATGCTTAGAATGGCCTAAAGGAGAGCATGCTTTTCTAGTTTGTTTTGACTATTTTCCAGCATGTTTTAGGCCCTAAATTAACATGTAGAAACTCTGTTTTGGGCTGGATAAAACTCTCATGCATTGCATTACATAGTTGTAGTTCATGTGCTTCAAGAGTCCATTGTTTGGGCATATCATTTGAGCTTGTTTTGGTGTATGATCATGGCATTTTCAGCATCAATATGGCATGTGGGGTGATTATTTTGAGGTGTTTGAGACCTGCAAGCATTGTATCATATAGCTCTAGTTTATGTGCTCATTGGCCTCTTGCATGAACATGCTTAATCAGGTTGTTTTGGCCTTGCTTCCTTGCACTTTGGCCACTGTTTTGGGATGGGCTGAGGTCTGCCCCTTTATGGTTTAAGCCCACCAATGCATATTTGATATGTTGCATTACATTGGTCACATGCTTGCATCATATCACATTCGCACGTTTGCACGTCATTTAGCTAGTTGCATTGTGTATCCTTGTTGCATACTTAGTGTGTTTGTGTTACATTAGCTTAGTTTGCACACTCGCATGCTTAGTTGCATAGTATTTGGCATGCCTTGCATATTTGAGCCTCAAATTGCATATTTGAGCTACATAAAGCATACATGCATTGCATTGTTCGGATTAAGTGTTAATCCGAGCACGGGAAACGAGGGACGTTTCATTCTCCGAGTGATGAAATGTGTCTCAATTCTCGGTCGCCAAAGCTCTTGATGATTCATGATAGAGTTCTAGGCTTTACTTACTTTATTTGTGCATTCATTTTCATATTGATTTGCACAAGTTGGATCTTTGGCCATCATGCATCGGGATGCGTGATTGATGGTCGTGGATCCGACTAGGCCTCTCCCTTAATGTTTTGAGGTGATTTGGAGTGCCACGGTGCGTACATATCCTTGGAAAACCCTCCCTTTTCTCTATTTTGTGCTTCGTTCCAGTTTGGTGTCACAGCACACCAGTGGCCGGCAGCCTATCACTGATTGCCGGCAGTGTGCCACCCTTGGCCGGCAGTGGACCACCTTTGGCCGGCAGTGATCCTTCCATGGCCGGCAGGCCACTGGTAACTTCCCCTGCAGTGTTTTGGTAAGGTCCAGCAACAAGCACTGGAAGACACCCTGCAAACAGAGCCTCTAAAGAGCAACCGGAAGGCGTTTCAAGGCAAGGAACCAAAGCGAGCATGCATACCGTCCTCTTCTTCAAACAGAGCTGGAACAGCATCGTTTACTGCTTTCCCTATTTGTTTGTTGTCTTTCATTTGATAGTTAATTAATTTGTTAATTAATTAAGTTGTGTAATAATTAGTTGTAGTTAGTTATTCATTTGGTTTTGTAATAATTAATTAGCTCGTGGGTTAGTTAATTAGGTGGCTTGTATTATTTATTCGGACCCCCCGAGCGAGGGCACAATTGTAATAAGTGTGCGTGCGTGTGATGTATGTCTTCCAACCCCACGTCTTTCTCCCTTTTATTTACCAGCTTATGATGGTTAGATTAGGGCATGTTTCAATTAGCATACTTATGATAGCATGTTTGCATTCGTTCATCTATCTTGCATGCACTGGGCTCAGCGTATCATACTAACTGCATTGTATTTCAATTCCGAGTTGAATACTTGTTAGTTGTAGCATTTCGCATGCCATTGTAGAATAGTCGAGCCTATAGTTGCATTTTGCATGTGTTGCATTAGGCATTTCTGTATAGTTAGGATCATGCATGGATTTCTAACATAACTTTTGTTTTGGCTTGGAGTACTCGGTAAATTTTATGCTTTAAGCATCCTTGCATGCGTGTGAGTGACTGCCATGATAGCATGCTTACCATGAGGCTAACTGCTTATGTGATATACCTGCCTGAATGCCTGCGGGTGAAGGTTGGGTTATTTGGATTGGAACAATTCATCGATTGTCAGTTTTAAGCCCACTTGAGAGTGGCAAATCCACGTCTTAGCCTACTTACGAGTAGCACCATCAAACCATTTTCAAAATAAAGAAACATGAGATGTGTCGTTCCAATTCAGGCGATCCAGTCTATATTTGTATGTTGTGCGCATCACATAGTAAATCTAGGCTAATAACCAGAATAGGAACGCATAATGTTTTCAAAACTAGATATCATGGTTGGTAGAGGCCAATCTTTGATCGGGCGAGCGGGGGTACTCACGAAGTGACCTTTCCCAATCGTACCCAAGTTCCCGAGCCGAGGCAACTTTGGTGATGATGGACATGTGGCCTTAGGCACGAGTCAGGGTTTCCTAAATTTCCCCCAAAATAAAATATTTAGGTGGCGACTCTGTTTCTGGCAAATCAGTCCATGTTTGGCACTTCTTTCAAAAAATTTGTTTTCAAAAACGATTTGCCAGATTTGGACTCTTTGATGATTCATCGGTCTTGCATTGCACTCTGCGAGATTATATACAGGACCGTGACATTGAGTCCTGAACTGTAGTGAGCCCAATGAACAAAACGGGATTCACCCTCCCAGGACGTTCGAGGACATCTACAGTTTTTGGCGACTCTGCTGGGGATTTAGAGAACTTGACTTGAACTCATGATATCCTTTTTTATTGCACTTGTGTGTTTCTTTGCATTGCATGTGCATTGGTGCGCCTAGGACACCGTGTTTGCCGTATGCTATTCCTAAACGGTTTGTCGGAGGCTTGCTTCGAGAAGCGTGCCATAAGGCTGACTGGTTGCGGGCTCTGCCACGACGGGAACACAAACCCCAGTTTTACTGGGGCACCCTTTTCGACCATTCGACCTAGTGCACATTCGGAATCCATAGTGACCATTCCAAACTAGGACAGGTTGCTTACCCGTTTATAGGTTGTTTGAAACCGCTGCGTGCGTAGTGAAACCCTACCTCCTGACAAAATAGGACAGGGAAACCTTACCCCAACATAGGTGTATTTTGGCTCTCACTTGTTTGTTATGTGCTTTTAGAGTGCGTCTCTATACGAATGCATGTATCAGTTTACAAGTTTAGGCATCAGGCCTGCGGGCACCAGTTCAGTATTTTGGGTATTAGGCCTGCGGGCACCATTTCAGTATTTTCGGAATTGGTTATCTGCGGGTATCAGATTCAGCTTCGGGGACAGTGATTTGGGAGTAATGATCAGTCTTTGAGAACAGTGTATCAATTGCGTGTTAATTATACCTGACTGTGCGTTGTGTTTATTTACGCTGTTATGCTGTCCGTTTGTCTGCTCGTTTATTCACTTATTATTGCTTTATTTATCTTTTTGCTAGGTAGTTTAGCACAATTGCTTCAAACCAAGCAGATATTCCCCAAGCACTCTGGACAAGAGGTTGCCGACTCAATCGATTTGAGGATCTGGTCGACAGACAACCAATGTTCCACTCTCTACCCCCGGTTATCAGACGAAGGCCGAGAAGACGCAGTGTATCCGAGCAGAGATTGCCAGATCGGTGGACTTTGAACAGTCAGGTTGAGCTTTCTAAGGTTACTCCAGAGTTAGACCTTCCAATATTTCAGAGAGATCAGGGCAGTATGGCGGTACCGACAGGAGTCGAAGAAATGATGCGTCAGATGCAGGACACCATGAGAGCCATGCAGCTGGATGCTGTTCGCCGAGATGAATTTGCCAAACAACAGGCCAAGATCATGGCCCAGCAGGCAGAGTTGATTGCCAGGTTACAACAACAAACTGGGGCATCTGCTCCCAACCAAGTTCCTCCCCCACCAGGAGTCCCGACACTCGGGGAGGCACCGAATGTCCAGGCAGATACGGGCATCCCGACGGGGCCGGCTCCGCCCCCGATTCTACCACAGTTATCCAAGGCACCTACGTCTGTCAATCAACTGGACTCTCCCTTCGAGTTTGAGGTAGACCACACAGCATTGAAATTGAGCAAGCTTGAGAAGTTGTTCAAGAAATCGCAGGGGGTGAAATCCATTCTAGACATCGAGGACGGATATACCGATGTGGCTGTGATGCTGTCGGATAGGTTCAAAATGCCAAAAATCGACCGCTTTGACAGATCCGGGGATCCCATGGTCCATCTTCGGTTATTCTCGGATATACTGCGACCGATGGGCCTCACCAGACCACAGAAGCTTTCACTATTCGGTCGGACCTTGTCAGGTGTGGCCGCTATCTAGTATGCAAAGTTAGAAGATGATGTTAAGCGGAACTGGGACGAGATGGCCGAGGCTTTCATTGCACAGTACTCCTATAACACTCAAATCGAGATTACAACCCGTGATCTCGAGACAACAAGGCAAGAGCCTAAGGAGAGCTTTTCAGATTTTGTGGCCCGGTGGAGGGCGAAGGCCTCAATGATGACCCTAAGGCCTACAGATAAAGATCAAATCCGGATGATTGTGCGCAATCTCCAGCCAAAATTGATGTAGAAAATGATTGTGCTCCCCTTCCCTACCTTTTCAGATTTGCACGAGATGGGGGTACAAGTAGAGGATGCTATGAAACAAGGTCTGATTGACCAAGATAGAGAGCAATCCCAAAGAACTTTCAACTGCAACAACAACACAGGCACCAGCAATGCCGCAAATTCTAGAGCTTCAGAAGTAAGCGTGGTCACCACCATCCCCCCTCCCAGACCCATGGCAGCTACACCTTTCTCCGGCGTGTCCAGAAGCAACACACAAACCACCCGATTCCAACCCAAAGGCCAAAGAACCTTCACCCCACTGTATATTCCCCTGTCCAAGGCTCTGGGGGTATTAATCAGGAAAGGGCACTTGAAGCCCCTGGAGTCGAGCCCATTGCCAGAAAAACTTCCCCCTTCCCACAATCCAACCAAATATTGCGCATATCACCAACAACACGGTCATGACACCGACCAATGTTATAGATTGCGTCACGAGATTCAGGATCTCGTTGACAAGCAGGTGATTGTGCCTCCAGAAAAACCCAACGTCACAACAAACCCTCTCCCATCACACAACCAAGCTCCACCTCCCAAAAGAATCAACTTCATCCAAACTGGGGTCGTGTCTTACGATCCCAGCATATATATCACTCCTTCCCACCTACCTAAACTGGAGGTGCTCCTTCCTGACTGCACTGACTCTTTGTGCATGTTGGACATCTCCAGAACCCAACCCGAGCCAATGGTGGTGACTGGCCAAGACAGAACAGAGGAGATTTCAGAGGAGGATGGAATTGTTCAATCAGGGTTTGAGCAGTCTGGGAGTGTTGCTGAGGAAGCCTATGATCCGAGTGATTACATTCGGCCAGCAGGTCAGTTTGAGCCTAATATTGAATTGCTAGAGAGGGCAGAGCTGTGTGTGATCTAAGGAGATGGATTTGAGTAGGGGACAGATGGTTTGACGGCTGTGGAAGAGGACTTTGCCAACCTCCATTTTTTCAATGAACAATAGCTAGAGGGCATGGTGGTCAACTAGTCAGATTTTGAGGAGTCAGCAGAGGTCACCGGGTGGCTTGATGACCTGCCAGACGTTGTTGATAAAGCTCAGTTGGAACAGGGCCCGACAAGGGCAAGAATATCAGTGGTGGCCGGAAGGGCCGCAAATCAGAATGAATCGCCGGAGAGCGCCGGTGCTAAGAATTTCGCTCAGGACTTGGGCGTCGTGAATGCGGGAGTTGTTGAACAGCCAGCTGTACTGACACAGTTGGAACAAGAAAGGTTTAAGGATGTCGAGAGAATTAGGAAAGCTAAGGGCCCTGAGGGGACTGAGAGTGTTGTGTGCACGAAGAGAGAAAATGCTGCGAGCATGTGGACGGAGAGTACTGCCGGTGCAATTGAACCGGAGCCAGACAGGTGCCTGTTGGCTACCGACGGAATGTGGTGGGAGGACGATGATTTATGTCTTGCCCACACGGATGAGGATTGGGGGAGTAATCAGCCAGATGATACCTGGTATATCGGTGAGGTTGATCATATGACGAGAAGTGGGCGGTATTTCAAGCCCCCGCACCTAGACCAGCCAGAGACATTTGGGAAGGATAAGGAAGCTGAGACACAGAAAGAGAAACAAATCGAAGAAGAGGCTGTACTGAGGCAGTTAAAGAAGATACAAGCAGACATCTCCATCTGGGGACTGCATATGGCATCGCGAGTGCATTGACAAGCTGTCTTATCGGCCATGGACAAGGCCAAGCTCTAAATAGACACCACGCCCGAACAGCTGGTGGGCTTAGTTTTTCCGGGAGGAGCTACCCCGATGTTGACCTTTTCTAACAAAGAACTACCACCTGAGGGTGCAAACCATAACAAGCCACTCTACATCTCCGTGGAGTGTAGAAACAAATGGATACCTGTGGTACTTGTCGACACAGGGTCCGCCATCAATGTGTGTCCAGTAAGGACTGCCTATGCAATCGGTTTGAAGACCGTGGATTTTGTGCCAACAGCCCAGGTGATTCGGGCATACGACAACACAAGCAGAGAAGTCATGGGGACAGTGAAAATTCAAACCAAGGTTGGGCCGGGGAAGCATGAAATTGACTTTCACAACCTAGAGGTTCCCGCCACTTTCAATTTGCTTTTGGGACGGCCATGGCTACATCAAGTGAAGGCAGTTTCTTCTACCTTGCATCAAATGGTGAAATACCCCCATGGAAAGGGAGTAGCCATTGTTTTTGGGAATTCATCGATCCATCCACCGCCGGAAGTATCTACGCCTGTTTTGGAAATTGAGCACGGTATGGAGAATGTATTCTTATCCGATTTTACCCTAGCTGAGGCCCGGGTCGTGCAGAACATCTTGGCTGTTAATGAGGGGGTGTATGTTAGTGCTCAATCAGTATACCTCATGAACAAGCTTCAACACATCCCCGGGATGGGATTGGGAAAGAGCGGCCGAAAGGGCGTCGCAGCATTGGTTGAGGTGCCACACAACCCACATACCTTTGGCTTGGGTTATCTGCCCACCAAAGAGGATTGGATAAGGAAGGGTAAGGAGATGGCTGGGAGAGCCAGAGCGAAGAAGGCGGGAAAGCCTTTTGACTTAATGCACCGGCCCATTCAGGGTACCCTAAATGGATGCTTCGTCTGGGAGGGGGAGGACTTTCCGTTTTGTGGCTTCCCAGAGCCGTGGCTAAACGCGGAGAGGAAGTGCATGCCAGGTTTTGAGATTTTCTTTGACCTGCAGTTACCCGGGGATGACGTTGCCAAAGAGCAGACAGACCCATTAGCTGAGGTTGAGCAGAGCAAGAAAGTGGAGTCTGAGGACGCCGAAAGCGAAATGGGGGTAGCGCTGGCGTGTCTACTTTCAGATCCTCCGATCGAACAGAAGTGCTTGGGGGATAACTTCTCGGTATGCAAAATCGGGAATGGAACGGCTGCGGGCCTACCAGCAACTATTTTGGATGCATCTATCACACCCTCTCTCATTTGGCAGTATGAAGAGGGATTTTTGTCCAGCAGCACCGGGTCAGGTAGTGAGCCGGAATCTGATTCCATCGAATCTTGTGAGTCGGAATCAGGTTCTAGCTCGACTAAGTCTGAGTCTAGTAATCCTGGGGGTGATAACCCGAATGCCACAGTCTTGTCCAGGTCGTCTTTTTCTTTCTCTTTTGAGTCTGTTGTAACCGAAGAATCGGACGATTTAGATGTGCTTAATGAGAATCAAGTAGCTGTGGTTTTTGAGTACTTTTCTGTGCCCTTGATTTATTGCATTAATTCAGACTTTCAAAATTTTGATGAAAACGATGAGGAAGAAATTCCTCCGATTTTGCAATGCTTAATTGAACAAGGGCAGGAAAGATTTGTTAAACCCTTAATGGATGAAATCACTACTGTGAATGTCGGTACTAAGGAGGACCCGCGGCTGGTCCAGATCGGGTCCACGTTGTCTTCGGAGGAATGCGAGCGCTTAGTCGCTTTATTAAAAGATTTCAAAGACGTTTTCACGTGGTCCTACGATGACATGCCTAGAATCGATCCTGAGATCGTACAGCACCGGATCCCTCTTGACCCCGAGGCCCGACCCATTAAACAAAAACTCAGAAGGATCCGCCCGGACTGGGCTCTCAAGATTAAAGAAGAGGTCACCAAGCAAATTGACGCAGGTTTCCTACTGGTATCCGAATACCCGACTTGGTTGGCCAACATTGTTCCAGTACCGAAGAAGGATGGCAGGATCCGGGTATGCGTGGATTTCAGGGACTTGAATAAAGCTAGTCCGAAGGACGACTTCCCCTTGCCGCATATCGATGAGTTGGTGGACTTCACAGCGGGGCATGCTTTGCTTTCGTTTATGGATGGCTTCTCAGGCTATAACCAGATAGTGATGGCACCTGAAGACCAGGAAAAGACTGCATTCACCACCCCGTGGGGGACCTACTGCTACAAAGTGATGCCGTTTGGGCTGAAGAATGCTAGAGCTACATATCAACGGACCGCGACCACAATATTGCACGACATGATCCACAAAGAGGTTGAGGTGTATGTGGACGATATGATTGTCAAGTCCAAGGAAAGAGAGGGCCACTACACCGCCTTGTGAAAGTTCTTTCAAAGGATCAGAGAATTCCGGTTGCAGCTGAATCCTCAGAAGTGTACGTTCGGTGTCACAGCAGGGAAAATGCTGGGGTTCCTCATTACACAGAGAGGTATCGAAGTCGACCCTTCCAAAATCAAGGCCATCCTAGAAATGCCACCACCAAGGACTAAAAAGGAGGTGCGAGGCTTTCTGGGTAAAGTGCAATTCATAAGACGGTTTATCTCAAAATTAACCTTGACTTGTGAACCACTTTTTGGCCTCTTGAAGAAAGGAAAGAAATTCCAGTTGGACGGCCAATGCCATGCTGCTTTTGAAAAGATCAAGCAATATTTACAGAACCCACCCATGTTGTCACTGCTAGAGCCGGAGAGACTGTTGATATTGTACCTTTCAGTAACTGAGACCACAATGGGCTGCATGCTCACGCAAGAATCAGAGGACAAAGTGGAAAGGGCCATCTACTATCTGAGCAAGAAGATGCTAGAGTATGAGACTCGCTACACACCATTGGAAAAGGCTTGCTTAGCCTTAGTATGGGCTACCAGGAAGCTGTGGCACTACCTGTTAGCTCACTCTGTAATGTTGGTTTCGAGATTAGATCCCATCAAATATCTCTTCGAGAAACCGACACTTACAGGTAGGCTAGCTCGTTGGTTGCTATTGCTTTCCGAATTCGATCTGAAATATGTGACGCGCAAGTCAGTCAAGGGAAGAGCAGTAGCAGAATTCTTAGCTGATCACCCGGTGGAAGAGGGCGAAGCAGTTGAGTACTTATTTCCAGATGAGGCCATTTTGCATATCGACGACGAGTTTTGGACGATGTATTTTGACGGAGCGTCCAACCAGTACGGGTATGGGATAAGAGTGTTGCTGATAGCACCCGACAATTCCCGCATCCCTTTGGCCTTCAAACTCTGGTTCAAAGTCTCGAACAATGAAGCAGAATATGAGGCATGCATTGCCGGTCTAGAAGCAGCTCTGGAACTAGGGGCAAAACGGTTGGACGTCATAGGGGACTCGAATCTCGTTGTGTCTCAAGCAAAAGGAGACTGGAAAGTCAAAGAAGAAAAGATGATAATGTATCACCAAACCTTAGATCTGATGATTCCTCAGTTTGAGAAGCTAAACTTCACTCATCTACTAAGAGAAAACAACAGGTTCGCAGATTCACTAGCAACTCTATCTTCCATGATAGACATCCCGTTTGGAGTCAGGATGCGTCCAGTCATTATCGACTAGAAATTTGTGCCGGCTTACGAGTCAATTGCTGCTATAGATGAGGTTCAGGATGAGAACCCCTAGTATTACGATATTTGGAATTTCTTGGAGAAAGAGTTGTATCCACCAGGGGCAAATGCCAAGGATAAAAGGGCAGTCAGAAGAATGGTCGTTCAGTTCATCATCTGTGGAGGTAAGCTGTATAAGAGAGGTCATCTGGGAATGCATAAGCTGTGCGTAGAAGCCGAAGAATCGAAGCGCCCGATGGAGGCCATCCATGGAGGGGAATGTGGTGCACATATGAACGAGGTAATGCTAGCCAGGCAGATCCTCCAACCGGGTTACTACTGGTCCACCATAGAAGAAGATTGTATCAGCTTTGTTCGGCGATGCCCCAAATGTCAAATCCATGCAAACCGCATGAATATCCCACCGTCAAAGCTATACAACATGACTTCGCCATGGCCATTTTCAGCTTGGGGAATAGATGTGATCGGGGCTGTTACTCCGAAGGGGTCGAATGGGCATGAGTTCATCCTGGTCGCGATAGATTATTTCACGAAGTGGGTTGAGGCCCAGTCTTATGCGGTGTTGAAGGCTTCACATGTTGCGAAGTTCATCAAAAACAACATCATCTGTCGCTATAGGGTCCCAAACGAGGTCATTTCAGATAACGGTTCCCACTTCAAGAAGGAAGTGATTGACTTGTTGGAAAAATACAACGTGGCTTTTCATAAGTCATCCATATACCAGCCGCAAACCAATGGAGCGGTTGAGGCCGCCAACAAGAATATCAAACACATATTGCAGAAGATGGTGGAAACCTACCAGGATTGGCCAGACAAGCTGCCGTTTGCTCTATAGGGGTACCGGACTTCAATTAGAGCTTCTACTGGGGCGACTCTGTATTCCTTAGTTTATGGGATAGAGGTCGTTCTACCTATTGAAATTAAGGTTCCGTCTTTGCGAGTATTGGCTGAGTGTCAAATAGTCGAAGCAGATTAGCAACAGAGTAGATTTGAAGAACTCATGCTTTTTGACGAGCGCAGACTGAAAGCACTGTACCATGTTCAAGGCTATCAATGCAGAATTGCCAGGGCTTTTAACAAGAAAGTTAAGTCCAGGAATCTAAAAGAAGGAGATTTGGTGCTCAAGGACAACCGAGCTCCCATCCACGACCCTAGGGGCAAGTTCAGACCCAATTGGACTGGTCCCTACATCATTAAGTCTATCTGGTCAGGTGGAGCTGTGGTTCTAATGGACCTAGATGGCCTAGAGTTCTCCCAACCGATCAATATGGACAAGTTGAAGAAATATTACCCCTAAGAGGCTCGCTAGGCCGAAAACCCGAAAGGGCGACCTAGGCAAAAGTTAGAGCACAGAAAATTGGAAAATATAAAAACTGAGCTCGCAAGGTTGAAAACCCGCAAAGGGCGGCCTTGGCAAAAGTTAGAGCGTAAAAGGAGAGTGAAAATACTCGAGTGAACCTCAGCCTGAACTACGCAAGGCTTAATTCCCATCTTTGGGATACGTAGGCAACTTCATCCTGAAGTTCAGTCATAAACTTTTCCCCAATCAACTTAGTCCATTTGATCATCTCGGCCATTTTGTCTACTCGGCATTCAAGAGTTCGGTTATGATCTCCAGTGCAGTGCTCTTCAGACTAGGGGCAACTTTCCGTTGCTGCGCAGTGCTGCGGTATTATTCAAACTAGGGGCAACTTTCCAGTTGCTAAGATCCGAGGTTCTGCATCTCAGTGACAAATTTCAAGCGTGTCCAGTTCTGATCCATATCGAAAATGGTTTTGAAAAGTTTTAATAAAAGTTGACTTTGTTCAAAATTAATCTTTTTACAACTTAGACCATTTTTGGACCAAAGAGGAAAATTTTCAGTACCCGCAACCTTCAATTTCATTGATTTCAATACAGAGTTCTCCTGCTCTTGCATACAAATTGAAGTTGCTTTTTATTACAATCATAAAGAAAACTTGAAAGTACGAATAAAGCAATAAATCCGGGGCATAGCTAAGTCAGGTGTTCCTGCGCCCCCTCCCAGAGCTGGTCAAAGCCTCTGATGCCAAAGTGGGCCCTTCATGTGCCTCTTCATTGAGCCAATCCAAGCACTCATCAGACAAAGTGCAACTGAAAATGGAAGCGGGGGCCAGGAGCTCTCTAGTCCTCCATGCTGTGGCATACCGAGCAAGCTGTGCGCCTCGAATCTGGAATACAGCAGGATACTCTATCCCTTCCGGCGGGCAAGTTTGATCATGTCCGAACAGGCGCTGGAACCGAAAAGGAAAGTAAAAAACACAATGTGTCATGCTAATCAATTGAATCCAAGGTTGACGGGTCATATTGTAACTCATCGCCGGCAGATTGAGCCAAGGGCAACGCCAAGCGATGCGGTTTGCGGACAAATTGCACATCCAGCTATACCACCATCCCTCATCAAGGGCATCGACCAAGCATTGTCGAAAAAAGTAGCCGCGAGCTGAGTATGCGGGGCAAGACTCCACAATCTGTAATTTGTCCATCAACCACACCTGGGGAGGGATTGAAAATGAGAGAATAAAGAATAGAGAGATGTACAATGAGAGAAAAGTAAGAAAAGGGTTTTGTGAGAAAAACCGAGCCTGAGGGCCAAGTGATGTGAGCAATACATATGTAAGATTGGGTGGGAAACATTACCTACAGTAGTAGTGGACTCCCCGCAAATCTGGTCGTCTCTCGGCGATAGAAAGCATCTAAGCCCATCAATGTTTTAGCCAATGTCATGGCAGTGCAGCTCTTGCCCTCCTTCATGCCTTGGGCAATCTCGATCAACCGAACACTGAATCCTCCGGAGCCCGGGGCAAACAAGAAATGAGATAGCAAGCATAGGCAAAGCGCGTGTCGTCGATGGCCCTGTCGATAATGGTCGCCGCGATCGCCAGCATCAGAAAACCGACAAACCAAGCTTGGGATGTCCAGCCCCTCATCATGCATCAATGATTGAGCATCATGCAAAGTGAGGCTGCACATTTGTCCTAGGGCTTGGACGTGGCCAAATCAAAGTTGAGGCAAGATTTCCTCGTTACGCTCGGATTCCATCAAAGCTTGGAAATCCTCAAAGGTAGGACACATCTCTTGCCCGCTAAAGCTAAAGACATGTGTTACCGGATTCCAAAACCTTGTCGCAGCATGGAGGAAAGGAAGGTGCAGCGGAGTACGGCCCAGCGTGAATAGTGTATTCAAGACGAAGCCCCGGAAGTTTAACTTTTTCGAGCCATCTAGAGAAGCGATCCAATTTGTGAGGTTTTGGGCAAGGAGTGCTTCCATTTGGTGCAAATTTGAGCTGAAATGAAGAGAATCCCGAAGCTGGAACTCATATAGAAGATAAGGAAGTGAGTGGAGGACAGATGTCATCGTTTCGGAGAGTCTGCCATCGATGGCCAGCAGTGGCTCATCAGTGGCCGGCAATGGCACACTAATGGACGACAGGGATCCATTGATGGCCGGCAGTACTTCCCTCTTGCTCATTGGCTCCCTTACTGAAGACCCAGTTGTCCGTTGCAGTGGAGTCCTATCCCTTGTGTCTTTCAAGGTCTTGTTTTGTCTTGTTAGACTTTGTCGTAGGCATATTATTTTATTTTTCTGTGTTAGGTTGTAACTATCTTCCTTTCATTTATCAAGTTGTTGCAATTTGCTTATCGAGTTGTAAACTTGCTAGGCTTTGTTTTGTTTATCGAGTTGTTTTGTTATTAGTCAATTCACTACCTGATTAGTGCAATTTGAGCGTTTGGTCTTCAAAACAAAAACTTCGATTTCATTTACATTGTTGTGTAAAGTAAAGTAATGCGATGCGATGCATGTACAAGCAAAACAAATTTTGAACAAAAAGGCTGCTTTCATTCCGTCATAGTTTCTTTTCACAAAAGAGATTGGTTTTAAACCAAATCTACCTAACGCAGTACAATGTGCAAAACTAGTAGTAAAAAGGAAAATAAAACAAAAGAAGATCAACATCTGAAGTAGCAAAGTGTCTGGATCAGTGCCGGTGGCCTCAAGCGCGAGAATTCGTCCTGGTCCTCTTCCTGGATGAAGGTCCAGGATCTCCACCATCAACATCTGACTCTGACTCTGACGGCGGACTCATCGCCTCCTCATCAGACTCATCATCGTCTGGGGCAGGCCTCCGTGAACTAGTCCCTCGTCCTGCTCCCTCTGCTGCTCGAGGAGGTGTTGAAGGGCCCACCCCTGCTCCTGCTGGAACACCCGATAGGCCTGGCGGCAAGAAAGGAATCTGAAAAAGGGACAATCCACCAAAGTGCATTAGTAATCAAAATGTATCAGGTGCAGGAAAAGGATGTACTGTGAATAGTAACTGATTTGCAGTGAATGTAGGTCGTGAATGGTGTATGGGAACAATGTATCAGATCAATGTAGTGTGCAAGCTATACAAATAATGGTGTGTTAAGAAAAGACTTCATGGCACAAAGTACAGTTTGAACGAACTTACCGGGATGCTGTAGATACTGAGTAGGTCCATGCTCGTCTGTAGCATCCCTATCACTGAAGCCGTCATCGCCAGGGACTGACGAGTGTACTCAATAGGAGCCTGCAAAAAAAATGGTTGAAATCATTAGTACTCTGCAGGATATTAAGTGAAATCAAATGACTCTACAAGGGATAACAATGTAGTACATACCGGAGTCGGGCCGTAACCTCCGATAAGCTCGTGACCAGCTGGAGGAGGAGCAAAAGGAACTTGATAAATCTCTCCAGCTCACCCTCGGAGTGTCATAGTAGCAGGCAGCACTGGCCATCTGGACCCCTGCCTCTCCTCAGGACCTCTCCTCCTACGAGATCTGGTTGCTCCGCCCCTACCTCTCATAGCTGGAGCCCTCGCTCCCTCTCCTCCTCGGACACCAGTCAAAGGCGGCATCAGATGTGCCTGAATGAAGGTCGCATAGTCGCCCTCGGCACGGAAGTAATCTGTCTCCAGCCTTACCATGAACTGGATCACCTGGTCGGCAGATAACATATGTGTCTCCCTCATCGATGGTGGAGGCGCCATTGGTACAAATGGGGCAGGCAACCCTAGAGTCTGATGCATAAAGCGCTCACTCAGAAATCAGGCTCGACAGATCGGCCCCTCGAAGAGGATACGGTACTGAGACATAATCTGGGCAACGCGATACTGATCCCAGAGTCTTGACGGAATCACCTCCCATGGTCGCCATGTAATCTGAGAAAGAGAATCAGCAAGATGATCAGTCGTCAAATAACTAAGGCAGGTGCATTGGTTTAATTGAAATAATCCTATTGCAGACTTACCTCGCCCGCCGCAACCGTGTCAAAGTGCTGCCGAAAGAACATGAAGCCCTTCCGAGTCCTACGACGGAGCGGACCATCATATACATCAAAGAACGGGACCGTCACTGTAGTCTCCTCCACCGGATCTAGAGCAAGCGCTGGGAAGTATGCGTATACCCAAAGCTGTTGAACAGATGTGATCAGTACAGCGTATGAACAAGAATGCAGAAAGCAGAATGCAGAATGCAGTACAGCACATAACAGGGGCAGGCCTAGAAAAGCGGACATTAGATCCAGTGTGCAGTGTATGGTGTGCAGTGTATGGTGTACAGAAAATGCAAAGCAGAAAGCATGTAGTGTGACAGTAAGTACGGAGAGTACAAATGTTGAACAAAGCAAAACGTACAAATGCTAAGCAAAGTAATGAAAAGGGGAATTAGGTTGTGCACCTCCCAAGCTCGCCAGTATCCTCCAACCACCCTCCCACGCATCCGAGAAGTGGAGCTCATGTATCCATGAAGAGTGGTGAGGCCGGCTGCGCCCCAGTTGTAGGAGTGGACCGGCGGAAGCACCACCAGGGCGCTCAAGAAGTACAAGCCCACGGCATTCCACCTGTTCGAAAACAAGGTGGTGCTAGAAAGGAATAGGAGGATGCCCCTGGCATACTGCTCTACCCCCTCATCGGTCTCGGGATGCTCCCCACGGTAGTGCTCCTCAAACCAAGAGTATCTAACTATACCCGTTCGTGCAAGGGGTGGACGTGCTCCAAGCAATACATCCCATGCAGCCACCCACTCCCCCATGTCAGGATCTAGGGGAATAGGATCACCTCCCACATCCAGACCAGCGATCATAGGAAAATCAAAAGGAGTCATGGTCATCTCCCCCGCCGTGGAAAAGTGGAAGGAATTGGGGGTGTCCCACCACCTCTCCACAAGAGTCCCCAGGAGAGGGCGACTCGCTGTGATCCGCATCAGGCTGCAGCAAAATATACCGAAGCCGGTCTCGTTGACAATCTGGCGGACCCCTGTGGGGAGCACATCGTACCAGTCTCGAGCGGTCGTAGCGCCATAGCCTCGAAAGGAGCGAGATCCCTCCTATTGAAAATGCAGGTCAAATCAATTCAGTAGTGTATTGAAAATGCAGGTCAAATCAAATCAGTAGTGTATTGAAAATGCAGGTCAAATCAAGTCGGCAGTGTATTGAAAATACAGTTCAGATCAGATCAATGATGTATTGAAAATATGGTTATATCCAGAGCAGTGATATGTCAAAGATGCATTTGAATTCAGAGTAGTGACGCATGAGATGCGGGTGTGTATAGTACATACAGGGTAGTGATGTGTAAAGTATAATCAGGTGCATATCAGCAATGTATGAAATACAGTTAGATCAAAGCATGCGACGCAATCAGATCAAAACAGCGCAAGAAATACAGGTATTCGAAAGTGATACTACAGAGAAACAAAGGTGGTACCTCCACGGCAATGGCCGACAAATGAGACATCGACTCTCTCAATAAGAGGTCGTCTGGCACATCCTCATTGAAATCGGTGAAAGTATGGATGCCTCCCGCCACCGAAATGATGTGAGTCTCCGGATGGTACACCGCGGGGTCAAAGGGACGTACGTCCAATGGTAACGGCAGAGGCTCAACCTTAGGCTTAGCCGCAAACTCTACCGCTAACTCTACTGGGGGAAGTGCGGGGAAGCCCTCACCATGAGGCACATCGTCAGCCATCTGAGATGGATGCACAAGAATGACGTAAAAATGAGCAAAAATGAGCAAAATATTGAAATTTAGAATAAACTCAAACCCTAAGAGAGAGAAAATTCAAGAAAAGTTGAAAAACCCGGGAAAGTGAACTAACCTCGAGAGAAAATCGGGAGAAATGATCCTTGAATGAGGGAAATGATGAAAGAAGCCTCGGATGCAATTTCTGATCGGTTCAAATCGAAGAAAACCAAGAATCCTTAGTGATGCAAGGTTGTATAGGGTGTTGGGAAACGCATAAAATGCGCAAATCTAGAGAGAAGGCACACCTAGGAAGGAAGGAAGTTGATTTCTATGGGAGGATTTGTGAGGAAATGGGTTGGTTTTTAGCCTATTTAAAGACCCACGGCTTGAAAGCCCTCTTTGCCCAAATCTGCCACCGATGGCCAGCAGGTGCCCATCGATAGCCGGCAGACTGTTGTCGATGGCCGGACTGCAGATGGCCGGCGGTGGCCGGTGGTTGTCCCTGGTGACCACCAAACCTTTTCCAGCTTTCCTGATCTATTTGATCTTGGAATATGTTCCTAGGTCCCAACAATCCCGCGGAATACTCAAAACTTAATTCGAAATGTCTCCGGGGGAACTCGGGAATCATGTCCTCAACATAAGATGGTAGACATCCATCAATGCGCGCTAGGTGTATCCTTTTTACGCATCCTAAACCCTCCGAGAGGTAAACCGGAGGTCTCCTTTTAAGATGTCTTTATTGAACATCTTTTTCTTTTGTTAATGTCAACTAGTATTCATCTGTTACAATAAACATCCATCTAGTTCACATGCATTGTTTTGCATATCTCTTATATGCATTGTCATGCATTTTCTTATCTCTATTATGCATTGTTATGCATTTTCCTTATCACGCATCGTCATGCGCACCTTACATGCATTGTCATGCATTTTCTTATCTCTATTATGCATTGTAATGCATTTTCTTTATCATGCATTGTCATGCATGTCCTTGTCACACATCATTATGCACTTCCTTATCATGTGTTGTTACCTTTGCTTGATTACACATTGCATGCGTTTCCGCATGTGCTTTACTTACATGTGTTTATGCATTTCACAGGAGGTTACACATTGTATGCGTTACTGCATACTTTACTTACATGTGTTCATTCCTGCCATACACATTGCTTGCATTACTGCATGCTTTACTTACATGTGTAAATGTATTCTTAGGTGGTTACACATTGTATACGTTTCGACGTGTGCTTTACTTACATGTGTTCATACCTTGCTTGCTTACACATTGCTTGTGTTACTGCATGCTTTACTTACATGTGTTTATGCATCTCACAGGAGGTTACACATTGTATGCGTTACTGCATACTTTACTTATATGTGTTCATTCTTGCCATACTCATTGCTTGCGTTACTGCATGCTTTACTTACATGTGTATATGTATTCTTAGGTGGTTACACATTGTATACGTTTCGACGTGTGCTTTACTTGCATGTGTTCATACCTTGCTTGCTTACACATTGCTTGTGTTACTGCATGCTTTACTTATATGTGTTTATGCATCTCACAGGAGGTTACACATTGTATGCGTTACTGCATACTTTACTTACATGTGTTCATTCCTGCCATACACATTGCTTGCGTTACTGCATGCTTTACTTACATGTGTATATGTATTCTTAGGTGGTTACACATTGTATACGTTTCGACGTGTGCTTTACTTACATGTGTTCATACCTTGCTTGCTTACACATTGCATGCGTTTCCACGTATGCTTTACTTACATGTGTATATGTATTCTTAGGTGGTTACACATTGCCTGCATTAATCCCGCATGCTTTACTTACATGTGTTCATACCTTGCTTGCTTACACATTGTATGCGTTACTGCATACTTTACTTACATGTGTTCATTCCCGCCCTACACATTGCATGCGTCAATCCCGCATGCTTTACTTACATGTGTTCATACCTTACCTGCTTACACATTGCATGCATTTCCACGTATGCTTTACTTACATGTGTTTAGGCAACCTCCCGCATTATTATGCTTGTTTCGAATCGCATTGTTATGCACGCGCCTGCGTCGCATTGTTATGCACTCCCTTCCACCTGCATTGTCATGCATCTCCTTACTCGCGTTGTCACGCACTTTCCATTGCATTGTTATGCACACTTCTAACAAAATCGTACCTGTTAAGTTTTGTTTCTCTTTCAGTCACGATATTGTATGTACGGCTCATTTGAAGCTGGCATGGCCAGACGAACCGCACAAGTATTATATGCACTTCGCGTGAAACATGGTAAGAATTGCATAATTTTCTTACATCCTTCCTGTTGGAATATGTAGGACTGTTGTTCACATGCTTAAAATTGTTGCATGATTTGCTTCATTACAGCATTCTTGGCATGATTACTAGTCATGCTCTTGCATCTTGCACATCATTTGCATTATGGCCCAGCCTCCGGGCGCATTTCCGCATGCTTATATTGACTGATTGTCTGAGTCTTCGGCCTTGTCAAAAATGGGTCGTCTCTGGGCTTTGACACTCACTCCCGTCACTTTGTGACTGTTGAGCTCTGTCAAAGAGGGGCAACTGTAGACACCCCATTTTTGACCATCCTCGGGACTTGGTTGTGCTAGCAGGTACACCCAACAACTAGTTCGACTGCTCGCCGAGTACTCGACTGTCGCGGCAGAACGTCACCGGTTCAAGCTTCCCGGACCCTATATCCTTTCTGCCTCATTTTTGGACCCTAACTAGGTCCTGTCAGAGTGGACCCTGTGGTGCACTGTTGGCCATGGCATGGCACTGCCGGCCATGGACTTGTTCCTGCCGGCCATTGATGAGGCCCTGCCGGCCATAAATGAGCCACTGCCGGCCATTGATGATGGCCGGCACCCCCCTGTCTCAGCTGGTTTTCCTCCAGATCTTTTGAGCCAGCTGGTTTTTTGTTTGCTCCTCTCCATACACGTGTATGGAGGGATGAAGGGCTTGCAAAGCTTCTTGAAGAAGCTTTGGCTTTTCATTCCTCTATATAAGGAAGAGGCTTCTTCCTTAAATAGGGTTCTGAACTTTTAAAGAGGAAAACCTCTCTTTCTCTCTATATTGCTTGAGTTTAGTGCTTAGAAATTGGATTTCCTTGCACTTTTACACTACAACACATAGAGACACACCACCACCATTGAACCAAGCTTCTTGGGAAGGATTCTTAAGCTCTGAAAACTGGTTTCCACCCCCCTGAAGTTGCTGGTTTCGAAGAGGGTCTTTAAGGGTGAGCATTTCCCCTATTTTTGCACTTTCTTGCACCTTGCTTTAGCCCTCTTTTCATATTGATTTAGGCTTTGCTTATAACTAGAAAAAGTCTTGTTTTCAAGTGCTTTTTAAGTTTGGTTAAGGTCATTTTGCTGTTTGGGGTGTGTAGCCCCCTTGCATGCTTTGTTTGGCTTTGTTTCAAGCCATATCTTGAGGCCTCCGAGCTAGCCTTGGTTTGGCCTTCCTACCACTGAAATCTAGTGGGATTTTGGCAGTAGAGGTGTAGTTTTGAGGTCCTAAATCAATGGGGGTAGTCCCCTCTCTTTGTGTTCCTCTTTGCTTACATTTTTGGCCTTCCAAAGGACCATCCCTCTATGCATTTTTTAGGCTTGGTTCAGGCCTATTTTTGTGAATTTTAGGACCTGCCTTGGCCCTGTCCATGGCTGGTTTGGTTATATTCTGCTTGCATCTAGCATGTGTAGTGTAACTCCATTCATAGCTCATCAAAGTAGCATGTGTGCTTAGCTTGTGTTGAGTCCATTTCAGTAGGTTTTTGGTGATGTTTTACCATGCCATGAACCTGTTTTGGGTTGGTTTTGTCACTCCATGCTTGCATAATACACTTGTAGTGTAATTTTGCTCCCTAGCCATAGCTTGTTTCGTGTTTTAGCCTATCTTCCTAACATGTGCTAGCTTAACTTTGGCCTGCAATAGTCCGTATTTTGCTTTGATTAAGCTCTGTTTTGAGGTGTTAAGGTAGCTTGTGCATTGCTTTGCATGGTTATGGTTTAAATGCTTAGAATGGCCTAAAGGAGAGCATGCTTTTCTAGTTTGTTTTGACTATTTTCCAGCATGTTTTAGGCCCTAAATTAACATGTAGAAACTCTGTTTTGGGCTGGATAAAACTCTCATGCATTGCATTACATAGTTGTAGTTCATGTGCTTCAAGAGTCCATTGTTTGGGCATATCATTTGAGCTTGTTTTGGTGTATGATCATGGCATTTTCAGCATCAATATGGCATGTGGGGTGATTATTTTGAGGTGTTTGACACCTGCAAGCATTGTATCATATAGCTCTAGTTTGTGTGCTTCATTGGCCTCTTGCATGAACATGCTTAATCAGGTTGTTTTGGCCTTGTTTCCTTGCACTTTGGCCACTGTTTTGGGATGGGCTGAGGTCTGCCCCTTTATGGTTTAAGCCCACCAATGCATATTTGACATGTTTCATTACATTGGTCGCATGCTTGCATCATATCACGTTCGCACGTTTGCACATCATTTAGCTAGTTGCATTATGTATCCTTGTTGCATACTTAGTGTGTTTGCATTACATTAGCTTAGTTTGCACACTCGCATGCTTAGTTGCATAGCATTTGGCATGCCTTGCATATTTAAGCCTCATATTGCATATTTGAGCTACTTAAAGCATACATGCATTGCATTGTTCGGATTAAGTGTTAATCCGAGCACGGGAATCAATTCTCGGTCGCCGAAGCTCTTGATGATTCATGATAGAGTTCTAGGCTTTACTTACTTTATTTGTGCATTAATTTTCATATTGATTTGCACAAGTTGGATCTTTGGTCATCATGCATCGGGATGCGTAATTGATGGTCGTGGATCCAACTAGGCCTCTCCCTTAATGTTTTGAGGTGATTTGGAGTGCCACAGTGCGTACATATCCTTGGGAAACCCTCCATTTTCTCTATTTTGTGCTTCGTTGCAATTTGGTGTCACAGCACACCAGTGGCCGGTAGCCTGTCACTGATGGCCGGCAGTGGACCACCTTTGGCTGGCAGTGATCCTTCCATGGCCGGCAGGCCACTAGCGACTTCCCCTGCAGTGTTTTGGTAAGGTCCAGCCATAAGCACTGGAAGACACCCTGCAAACAGAGCCTCTAAAGAGCAACCGAAAGGCGTTTCGAGGCAAGGAACCGAAGCGAGCATGCATACCCTCCTCTTCTTCAAACAGAGCTGGAACAGCATCGTTTACTGCTTTCCCTATTTGTTTGTTGTCTTTCATTTGATAGTTAATTAATTTGTTAATTAATTAAGTTGTGTAATAATTAGTTGTAGCTTGTTATTCATTTGGTTTTGTAATAATTAATTAGCTCGTGGGTTAGTTAATTAGGTGGCTTGTATTATTTATTCAGACCCTCCGAGCGAGGGCGCAATTGTAATAAGTGTGCGTGCGTGTGATGTATGTCTTCCAACCCCACGTCTTTCTCCCTTTTATTTACCAGCTTATGATGGTTAGATTAGGACATGTTTCAATTAGCATACTTATGATAGCATGTTTGCATTCGTTCATCTGTCTTGCATGCACCGGGCTCAACTCATCATACTAACTGCATTGTATTTCAATTCTGAGTTGAATACTTGTTAGTTGTAGCATTTCACATGCCATTGTAGAATAGTCGAGCCTATAGTTGCATTTTGCATGTGTTGCATTAGGCATTTCTGTATAGTTAGGATCATGCATGGATTTCTAACATAACTTTTGTTTTGGCTTGGAGTACTCGGTAAATTTTATTCTTTAAGCATCCTTGCATGCGTATGAGTGACTGCCATGATAGCATGCTTACCATGAGGCTAACTGCTTATGTGATATACCTGCCTGAATGCCTGCGGGTGAAGGTTGGATTATTTGGATTGGAACAATTCATCGTTTGTCAGTTTTAAGCCCACTTGAGAGTGGCAAATCATCTTGTTTTCTAAGCCCACCTGAGAGTGGCAAATCCATGTCTTAGCCTATTTACGAGTAGCACCATCAAACCATTTTCAAAATAAACAAACATGAGATGTGTTGTTCCAATTCTGGCGATCCAGTCTATATTTGTATGCTGTGCGCATCACATAGTAAATCTAGGCTAATAACCGGAATAGGAACGCATAATGTTTTCAAAACTAGATATCATGGTTAGTAGAGGCCGATCTTTGATCGGGCGAGCGGGGGTGCTCACGAAGTGACCTTGCCCAATCGTACCCAAGTTCCCGAGCCGAGGCAACTTTGGTGATGACGGACACGTGGCCTTAGGCACGAGTCAGGGTTTCCTAAATTTCCCCCAAAATAAAATATTTAGGTGGCGACTCTGTATCTGGAAAAGAAGTCCATGTTTGGCACTTCTTTCAAAAAATCTATTTTCAAAAACGATTTGCCAGATTTGGACTCTTTGATGATTCATCGGTCTTGCATTGCACTCTGCGAGATTAGATACAAGACCGTGACATTGAGTCCTGAACTGTAGTGAGCCTAATGAACAAAACTGGATTCACCCTCCGGGACGTTCGGGGACGTCTTCAAAGGGCTTAAAGCCATTTTAGTTAAAAAGGGGCCTAAGGCTATTCTGACATTAGTACAGAATCATATTAACTACCTGTCTTTTATATTATATACGCTCTGATTTGCATTATAATTCAAGTTGAACATTGAGTTATTCACGTACTATTATTCACTGAGGTTATCTCACTCTGTATTTTGTCTGATTTCGTAGGTCCTACGTTTGGAGGTCAGCCACAACTCTTAATGCTCGTCTCCCTTTGTTAGCCTCTGTGTGTCCAAGCATTTGGGTGAAGCCTACCCGTTTTGTGAAGTTTTGGCTTACATTCTGATTGTCCATAATATGTTGTAAATTCTAATGTTTTTTTTTTTTTGTTATACGCCCAAACACGGGCGGGGTTGTATATGTGTATGTAACTATTATTATCTGTCTGTTTGTGATCCTGGCATGATAGTGGTCGCTCAATGGATGTAGCACTTTTCTTGCTTGTTATTATATAAAATTTATGCTTCCACTCAGGCCCCATATGTTATATATAGCAGGTTAAGTGTCCGTTTCTGAAGTGGTCATGCCCAAACTTCTAGGGGCGGGTTTGAGGCGTGACAAGTGGTATTAGAGCACGAGTTGCTATCTCACACACAACTCCATTGAGCTTTGGGATGTCTAGAAAAGACTTAGGCATCATGCATGACATCCTTAGTACATATGAAAGGAATTGATAGCAACGATAATGGTATATGTAATGACGCTAACCGCAATGGTTATTATTCATGTCTGTTATACGTTTCTTGTATATATTGTGATTGATTGCTATGCAGAACATGGTAAGATCTGCAGATGGGATTAAATCAATAAAGTTGTGCAGCGGAAGCGTGGTGAGGGTTCGAACTGGTCAGTAAGACGACATATATGTAAAGATTAAATAAAATGTATGTTGTTGGTTGTTAGTCATTTGTGAGAAATGACGACGATATAATTAGGCTTTTTAGCATCTCTCTAAGTGAATTGGTGAATTGATTAAACTCTAAGCATGGGATATTTCTAAGAACAAAGGAAATACTATATGTGATACTCTAACTTTAAGCTAGAGTTATGTCTTCCTTACCATGACAATGTTTAGATCTGTGATTTTGAGAAAGTACTGCATTTGAGTAGTTTTATAAAATGTGGTTGCATACTAATTGAAATTGTATTGAGTACGATTGACTGTAAGAAGAAGTTATGCATATAATGACCTCTCTTAGCGAGTGTAATTTGTTTATGGAAACCTGTAAGCTAAAATGTGAATTTTGAAATCTGAAATCTAACTTTACTATTTGTAATCTGTTTTGTTATGTGTAAATTGTAATCCATAATCAATATTTCTCTACATGATATGTATAAAGAAACAAAAGGCTAAGGTTTATGAAATTGTAGTGTTTTGACTTGACTAATGGGAAGCACAAACACGTTGAGTTCTGGAAATATGAAATGATGAGAGACATTAGAATTATGGTAGTTGACAACTCATGGAATTATTATGATTGAAATATTTAATGATTGATAATGAGCATGGAACTAGTGATCAAGAGTTAGAACGTTGAAATTGCTACCTGGAATGTTAATAAATACAAGTATCATGATTTGTGATCACATAATGTTCGGTAGAATTTTATGGAAGTTTAGTGATATAGGGAAGTTGTGTTTCTTTTGTGGACTACCATTTGTCTGAAGGATATAATTTTGTTCTGATACGTTTCCATTCTGAACCTAGCGTATTGTTACCATAAACTCACCATTATTAATTAAGGATGAGATATTTGTATGAGAATTAATTCAAGGCTTGTTCCTTTATTGTGATTTGCAAATGAGTGATCATTAGAATGAAACTTATGTGATCCGTGTTATTTAGAGATGTTATACCATCAATTACATTCGGTACTTCTGACAAGTGTGACCTTGTGTGAGTTGACCATGGACCTAAGTGATTAATGTCTTTGTAAAAGATACGTTTGTATAAATGACTATGCTATACAATGTTTAAAGAAATCCATATTTTGTGTTACGAAATGTTTTATATGATAAGTATTTTCTTAAATGATAAAAATGCTATGAACTTCCGACATGTTTATGATATGATAAGCTTTCTGGGTAATTTTCCCAAAATGACTAGATACGCTACGAAACTCCGAATGTTCAAGATATGACAAGTTTTCTGAAAGAGATATTTTGCTATGCATGAATGAGTTCTTCATTTGATAATTTACTGTGGCATACTTGATGAAGGCTCTATGTTGAGCTTCAAGCTATTCTGTCTTATCTGTTATAAGTTGAATCGGAGATTGTTCTATCAAAGTTTAAATAAGTTTAATGCTATTGGGAATTATACCATCATCTGATATCTTTGAAAGGTCTGATAAGTTTCTGAATAATATCTCTAAACAACGTATTGTATGTAATTATGAAGGGTTTGAAGAACTTTAAGTATTACGTATTTTTGGAAAACATTTTTGTCCATGATAGGAACATTTTACTAAATATGGAACAAGAATATAATAACTTTATGGTAAATGTATTATGTGCTTGATGTCATGATGTTGACTTTGAGACCTTCTAAACCAGTATGGATTTTAAATGAGTATTACTTCACTGTAATTTGGGAAGTATGACCATTAAGGTTTGATCTGTATTTGATTTTACTAATACTCTACTCTGAACATGTAATTCCTTGATATGAGATTTAAGTTGGTATTTGGAGTCTGTTAGAGATTTGATTTGAACTAATAAGTCTAATTCAGATAATGAACAAAGAGCCACGAAGTCGTTGATTTAGAACTTAATTGCTACTATGAGTCTAATTGTTGTACGAAGTATATACCTTTGACACATGATTATGCCGTGAATGTTTCCTTAACCTTTGAGAAATTATGATAATGTGGGTTATTTGTGAACTTAAAAAGTTTGAATTATGTTTGATAGTTTATGAGTTACATGCAAACGAATACTTGAAATGAATTCATTTCTGAATACCCTTAAGCTGTTATATTATGTGGAAGATATGATTTGTGGAGTAATAAATGAAAATGTACAAGGTTATGAATAATGAGACGATGTTTTGATGTTATTATGTAGTATTATCAAACTCCATTGAAATTAACTGTATAGGATTGTGAATGGCTAAATGATTGAGAAATGTTATATGTTCAGGACGGAACTAGACTTGGGACAAGGTGAATCAAGTTTGGAGGACCAAACTTCTTAAGGTGGGGAGAATGTAATGACCCCAAAATACATAGAGGAAGTAGGGGTTAATGTGTTTTAATTCAACTATATCTATTGGAATTGAAGAACTATCTGTTGAGTTATGACTTTAAAACTAGAATTGACGACCTTTACTGTAATGATCTGAAATTTTTCCCTCCGCTCGAGCTGGGGGAGTTGGCGCTCAAGCGGACTTTTGGGATTTCCAGTAATTTTGCAGGCGGGTTGAAATTCTGGGAGTGGTGATTTTCCACTCGAGCGTAGAAATGGTCGCTCGAGCGGATGGCTTTGTTGGTCTCCGTGCTCGAGTGCAAGGTTGGGCGCTCGAGCGGGCCGCCTGGTTAAGTTTGAACTTCTGAGGCACATGGGCTCATTTTTAACATTCTTATTAGTGTATTTGGAATGTTCTTATCTTATTTTGGGGTATTGATTGAGGTGGTGGTATAATGGTAATGTAAGATTGGACCAAAGAATATAATCCGGATAGTTATTTTACGATCAGCTGTCATTCATTTGCCCTTTTCTTTTTCCACACTTTGAATTTGAATGTGAGGTTAAAACCATTGGAAAGCTTATTTCCGGAGCTTCAATTTGGACACAAAAACGACCTAAAACGGAGTCCAGATGGGAGAGTTATACCTGTTTGAAATTTTGGAATCTGTGCTGGGAGCAGGTACGCTCGAGCGTGAATAGGGACGCTCGAGCGGGTTTCGTGAGCACAGCAGCGTAAAAATGGGATTTTTGGATCATTTCTTATATTTTCTTCTTCCCTCTTCCTTCCTCTCTTCCTAGGTCCGAAAACCTAACCCTCAAACCTTTGATTTCATCCATTCTCACCAACAATCCACCATGGATCGTGCATCAAGGATGAAGAAGAAGTGAAGATCAACTTTTCCAACCGATTAGATTTTGAGATTCTCGAGAGGACGCTTTCGATCTAGCTTCTTTGCTTCCAATCTTGAGGTAGGGGGTTCTCTTAGCCTTGAATGTTTATGATTCAAAGTGATTTTGTTGCCACTTTGGGATTTTGTTGACATTTTGGAATTTTGAGTTGATTATGGGTTAGAAACATTAATAGCTTGTTGTTTACTTACAAATGGGGTTTCCACTTCAATTTTCAAAGGATGTTGAATGTTTTTAGCATATTGACAAATAGTAATTGTTGATTTAAAGATTTAACTAAGAAAAGAGGAAAATCCCCAATTTTCATTAAAATCCTAGGTTGATTAATGATGATAACCAATGATTTGGCCCAAATTGAAAGTAGAATAATGAAATTGAGGTATTGAATTATATGTGTTCAAGTTTAATTGGAATTTAGAAATGTTTGAAAATTATGTTTAAAAATTTGCGAATGAACTACGTTATGAACATTGTAATTCATGCTACAATGTGAAGGGAAAATTGGGGAAATAATCTATGACTGACATGGATGATATGAACTCGGTTTTGGAATGTTGAAATGAGATTCAAGGGTTTATTTTGAATTATGTTGAATTGCAAATGGTGTTAATGAACTAAGTGGTGTTGACTTTGTTGGATTATGTTGTGTTGACTAATATTGAATTGAATAATGTTGTACTATGATGAATTATGTTTGAATTACGTGAATTGTGTAGGGTCAGCTACAGGGGCGGACCAAGCACCTGAACACTGTGAGTAGTAGTACGGAGATTGTACATTTACTTACTGTTAATGATTTTTATGCTTAACACTTTGTTCTTTGCAAGTAATTATGTTCACATTTATGTTAATTGGCAACCGGTGCGAATGAATGGGAACGTTGAAAGACTCGTTTACATCGGTATGACTCTAAAAATAATATGCACTCCGGTTATGATTAATGGTTATCGATAATGTGCCATAATATATAAATTACCTATGGCTTTGCATGAGAATGGTATACGACTTATTAACGTTTGGTTAGTTTAAAAAAAAATCTAACTGGATTCGTTATGCTAAAGAATGTCCTGTGTTATACAAAAACAAGAGTGATGTGTTTTAAGAGAATGGTTGTACTGTGTCCTGTATCCGAGAGTTCATACGGTGGAATTAGTTAACAGGAAGAAATGGTAAATGTAAATTGTTCTGTCTTTGTTAAGTGTATCGTAATGACATGACATGGCATGACAAGAAATGTTCTATTTTCTGATATGTTACATTTTGAATCAACGAATGATAGCCCACACACATATATATATAAAAGTATGCATAGCATCCTTAGCACAAGGCCCTTGCCCGAGGGTAATAATATCGTGGTTCAAGTATGTTACAAGTTATCTCTTGCCATCGACGGTCTTGTACGGATGGTACCACCGACGGTCTTGTACGGGTGGGTTATGATCAAGCATAAACTCTGATTTCTGTTTTTGACTCAAGCATAATATTTATCCATTCCATTTATGCTATGTTATGCTATGATATGAATTGATCGGTTTTTAAGATTTAATGATTTCCGGTATGGAACAAAGTGCTGTACAGAACTACGTGCTGCAATGCGAGTCACCTATAGAATCCGTACGAGCCACCTCTTGAGTCCATACATATGTGAACCGGGCTTAAAGCCGATGTGAAGGTTATGAGGCCTAAAGCTGTACTGTGAAGGGTATGAGGCTTATAGCCGTTCGGTAACATTTATGAGGCCTGTGGCCAATTTGTGACATCTAGGCCTATGGCCACTCTGTATGATCTATTGGTGTGAAACAAAGCGCTGCTATGCGAGCCACCTCTTGAGTTCATGCCATTCTGATAAGGGCTATAATGCCATTCTGATTGTAATGCCATTCTGATAAGGGCTTAATGTCGTTCTGTTAAAGGGCTCAATGCCACTTTGTTCAAGGGCTTAAAGCCATTTTAGTTAAAAAAGGGCCTAAGGCCGTTCTGACATTAGTACAGAATCAGATTAACTACCTGTCTTTTATATTATATACGCTCTGATTTGCATTATAATTCAAGTTGAACATTGAGTTATTCACGTACTATTATTCACTGAGGTTATCTCACTCTGTATTTTGTCTGATTCCGTAGGTCCTGCGTTTGGAGGTCAGCCACAACTCTTAATGCTCGTCTCCCTTTGTTAGCCTCTGTGTGTCCAAGCATTTGGGTGAAGCCTACCCGTTCTGTGAAGTTTTGGCTTACATTCTGATTGTCCATAATATGTTGTAAATTCTAATGTTTTTTTTTTTTTGTTATACGTCCAAACACGGGCGGGATTGTATATGTGTATGTAACTATTATTATTGTCTGTTTGTGATCCTGGCATGGTAGTGGTCGCTCAATGGATGTAGCTCTTTTCTTGCATGTTATTATATAAAATTTATGCTTCCACTCAGACCCCATATGTTATATATAGCAGGTTAAGTGTCCGTTTCTGAAGTGGTCATGCCCAAACTTCTAGGGGCGGGTTTGGGGCGTGACAGAAAATATCTCCCGCATTTACCGGGTACAATACAACAGAACGTGGGCAGCCAAAATCATCTATTTTTCCGCTTTTGCTAACTATTATACGGCAAGACCAGTGGACACCCAACAACATTTTCCCACATTCGTCCGGCGATATGTGCAAACAAGGCAATTGGACACCTTAACTCCCCGCACGGTTACCAACACAACACAAGTTCTCAAACCCGACTCTCTACCCCGGACTCATACTCAATTTTCCTCCCCTTGAACCGTTTTCAAATGAACCACTTTCTAACATCACAAGAAATAAATACAGAAAACAAGATTTATAATTTCATTTATATTAAAATCACAATCTCAATTCAACTATTAACTTCCATAGCTTCCATCCTCTAATCATTCATAGAATTCCAAGAATTCAAAGTAATTTTGGTCACAAATACACTATTCATCAAGATCAAAATTAGGATTTCCAATCATTTTGGAGCTTTTACTTTATTTTAAATTTTTAACATCAATAATCATACTCTATGAAAGATTGAGTAAAACTCTAACTATAATCAAATAAAATTCCCCTCATTATCAAATACAAGTTTTAACTCAAGTCTTATATTTACAGTCACACCACATAAACATCTTCAAATCAAAGCGATACTAACTTAAAAGTGACCCTACCTTAAGCTAAGAGCAAGTAAGTCAAGCTTCGAAGAGAATTCTTTGCAAAGACAAAATCCAATTAGTAAGGAGGATGATCTTCACGTGTACTACACTCCTAGCAAGTGATTTGGGATAGATCTTAGAGAAATGATAGAGATTTGGAGTAAGAAACTTAGGGTTTCGGAAGGGAAGAAAAAGGAAAGAAGAGAGAAAGAAAAGGATAAAGAAATGATCTAGAAAGTCCCTTTCTAAAAAACTGAGTTTGCGCAGACCACTCCAGCGGTATTTTCATTGCTCGAGCGGCGAATGACATGCCTCAATACTTTTGTTTGCAAAACGAGATACTGGGAGCCCTGCATCTTCACTCGAGTGACCATTAATCAGCTCGAGAGGTCCACCCTAACCTGCAAAACTACTGGATGGTCTTCATCTTCGCTCGAGTAGTGCTTTCATTGCTCGAGCGGTCACTTGGAACAAAATGTGACATCTCTAGCTCACTGAACCGAGATATGTCTTTTGTAATTTTGTAAACAAAATCTACAGTTCAATGGGAAAGAGAAACATTTCTGTGGAATTGTGTTATGCATTTAAAAGGAAGTATAAGAGTGGGGTGTTACACATGCCAGCTATATACTTACATTCTGACAGTGAAGCTGTAATAGGATGAACACAGAATCATATGTATAACGGCAAGTCTCAACACATTCATTGACGACATAACACCGTTAGGCAGTTGCTCTCAAATGGTGTAATTACCATTGACTATATAAGGTCTAGAGACAATATTGTGGATCCGTTAACAAAAGGGCTAGCCAGAGGGCAAGTGTTTAATTTATCAAGGGGAATGAGATTAAAGCCTATTGACTAAGAATCGCCATAATGGCAACCCAACCTAGAAGACTGGAGATCCCAAGAACTAAGTTCAATGAGATAACCCAATTATAGAGATTCCTCGATCACTAGAGAGGTTTACTCTCCTACCCATTTCTGCGATAAGAAGAGTGATCCCTCCACCGTTGTTACAAAAAGCTTTTTAATGATTCTTATATCTTGGTTATCCAAGTGGAGTGTGGTGGGACATTCTTAATAAGAATCACCTACGTGAGTACGAAGTGGGCCGATTCTATGAGAATTAACAATGCTGAATTCTCAAGAGCACTCATTGAACCAAGTATTGTTCAGGGCCACAATGTACACAACCGTAAAACAAGACTGTGTCTGGTAATACTTTGTGTGTAATCTATTGTCTTGGATTACACCAACAACTAAACAATTCAAGGCATCACGTCCACTAGACAACTAGTAAGTCCTATAGATTTTCACTAGGGGAGGTTCAAAACAAAAAGCTACCTATCCTGAAGCAAGGTATCTTCTTAATGTACTTTCTCACATTTTTTTCATATTATTGCATGTCCGTTTCCATCAAATCCATTCATGTGGGGGATTGTTGGAAAGTTTGAGCTACTAGGCTTATTTTTGGGCAACTTTGAGCCCAAATTGAAATGGGACCAGTGCACCATTTGAGGTGGGTCCAAATGGTGACATGTTCTTTGCCACGTGTTGAATCACGTTTGGAAAATGGTTCATCAAACACATTTCTGAGTGAACGGGAAATTGACGTCATTTTTTAGGTTCGTGAAAATGGAAGTTGAACAGACAACGTGGGTTTGTTCATTAAATGGCTTGTCCCACATTGAAACAAAGAAAGAGTTTATATGGGTATATAAATTGTAGGCTAACATACTTGGGATGGCCCCCAAGGGGCACCCGAAGTTTTGTAAGGAGGGAAGTTGTGGACAAAGTAGGCTTGACCTAAATCCACCACACATATGTGGGCGCCGCAGTCGTTCAGCTAATTAGTCGGGTCGGACCGGGCGCGAGTGCGTGTTATGGGTTGTGGGTCGGGTCCTAACTTTAATTTTTTGGACAAAATTCATTTGAATTTTTTCAAAACTTTTACGGGAAAAATCAAATTCTTTGCGGGAAATTTTGAATTTTAGAATTCAAATCCAAACCAATTCCTTTCCTTCTCTGATCACCTCTCTTCACTCCAATGGTTTTTTCGATTCGCACCTGTTCAGAGGGTTTCCTAACCCATCCAAACAGTCACCTTTAAGCCTATAAATTCAAGCCCCTATTCAGCAATTCATTGTTTGTTTTTTCTTCTCTTCTTCAGTGCATACTCTTTTGCATATTTGTCCTTCTGATTTTTTTGTAAGAGAGATTACGTCTATTCACCATATCCAGATTTGTAGTGCTACAATTTTGGGATATAGTCAATGCATCCTAGGAGGTCGGCGTCATCTGTTTTCAAACACCGTAGCGAGGATGTAACGATCTTATGGAAAGTGTAACCAACACATGCCTTGGCTTTTCTTTACTTCTGCATTTTGATTCATCAATAATCTATAAGTTTTATTTAATTAAATTAATGTACAATGTATGTTCTTGTTCTATTTTATACTTCAACAAGAAATTTCTTTGCTCACTTGTTTTTGGGAAATAATTCTTTTTCGGGTGTTTCAAAAATAATTTACATTCTGAAATTATTTTTAGACTTTTATTAGTCATTATTTTATTTATAAATACACATAGTTCGCTAGTTTAATAAATAGTTTCCTACATTTTTTTGGGGCACTGGACAGAATTAGAGTCTGCGGCATCTAAAACCAGGGGCCTTAAGCTAATGCTTCACTGGATTTACTATTTAGCCATTTTTGTATGGCCGATAATTTTCCATTTTCTTGAAAATGATTATGTCATGTGTCCATACTCATGTTCGTGTCCCTGTTCGTATTAATATTCGTATTTGTGTTCGTGTCTATTAGGAGAAAAAGTGACTTGCTCATATACAGGAACGAAACCAAACTTTTGAGAGAGAGAGAGAGAGAGAGAGGTGGAGGCATTAAATAAGGGTATGGATTTATAGTGGTGCTACATTAATGTTCCAGACAAAATCAATGAAAAATAAAAGATTTAATGTAGCAATGAATAATCCAAATCTTAAAACAAAAGCAAGAAATACTTAATGATATAAGAACATAGTAACAATGAAAAGATTACGGCACACACTCTCTCCTATTATAAAAAATAAAAAAATAAAAAAAGTAAAGATTTTTTTAGTTACAAACAATTGTGATTATATGCAGGGCGCGTCATAAAAAAATCTTAATTATGAACCATTGTGGTTATATATAAATATTAAAATGATACAAACTATTATGATGAGAAAAGTTACTTACGAATTATTCTAATTTTATTACAATTCAATATAGTAAAATTACAAAAAGTATTCTTTCTTTTAGGGATGAATATTATAGCATTTCCCTAACAATGAATTTTAAAAATATGTAATTCAGTCCACGTTGTCAATTAACTAGAATAAAGAAATATGTAATCAATTAAGATAAATTGATTGATTACAAGATATTTAATATAAAAAGATATTTCATCATAAATTAATATTCTAAGTCCAACTAATGAATAACGAAGAAGAACAAACAAAAAGTTCTTTGATTTTTTTTTTTTTTTTTTTTTTTTCAAAAAAGAGTTCTTTGATTTGAGATACAAAGAAGAGTCCATAGAGGAGGGGCCAAGTAAGTATAAAATGAAAAGCATAGACTATTTGCAAATATTAACAACAGTATGTTCAAGTGAGCAGGGGGCCATGGCCCTCACCGTCTCTTTTAGGGTCCGTCCTTGCTCATATGTATCCAAAGAAAAATATATATATATATATATAATTATTTTTTTTATGAAAAAATCAAATTTTCCTTTTATGGCCAATGAGAGTCTTGCTGAATGCTGAACCACAATAATTTACAGAGAGAAAAATTAGGGATCATGAAAATAATTATGAAAGATTTATGATCTTTGGATTACCTTAATTAGTGTGTGGTGCTTTATTCTAAGTATAATCAAAAGGTCACAAAACTTTCATGATTATTTTCATGAAAAGTTGTTCATGATACCTAGCATTGTTGATTTACAGAACATTGTTATGTATTTATTACTTGTTTTAAATGTTGAATCAATTCGTAGATGTTCACATGATTCATACTACAAAAACGAAAAAATTAGTTAATGTACAATATTTTTCTCTAGTATATAGAGGTGAGAAACAGATAGAACTTACTGGGAAAAATTCTAGACGATGCAATTGAAAACCTGTAGGCATCCATTCCCGTGTCCTTCATAAGTTTTATATCTTCTTGTTTCCAAACAATCATAAAATTACAATACACAAATGTTTGACAAAAGAAAAACAAAAAAGCATGGTCCTACAGTCATATCAAAAAATTTTGAACAAAATGACAAGAAACAAGAGAAAAAGAAAAAAATATGATTTGGCTATTTCTACGATCATTTCTTGTAGCTCTGTGTACATAGTTTTATTTATTGATTCTACAGTGAGGATTTGACATCTTCAATTGTGTAATGTTGATATCTTAATTTTTATGAAGTAAGGAAATTTAAAAAATGTATCGTACGAGTATCGAATACATATTAAATATAAACCCACATTTAATATGGTGAGATACGTATTCGATATTATAAATAAATATTTTTTTTTCATTTTTTTAAAATTTCAAATACAAGGGGAATATGTGAAGCATACTTAAGAGATAAGACAGGCTATGTGCGAGACCATGACAGGCTATGGTTGTTCATCTAATTCGAGACCATGACAGGCTCTCAAAATTCAAATTCAAAACGGCTAGTTTGCAAATTCAAATTCATAACGGCTAGTTTTTCAAATGGCTTCTTCATAATGGCTAGTTTTTCAAATGGCTACTTTGTAACGGCTAGTTGGACTATTCTCTCTCCCAATGTCTATATATATATAAGGCATCTCTTGTAGCATAACACAGCGAAGAGAATAACAATCTTTATATGTGAAATTTGCTCCATCTCTACCTGATTCGATTCTAACCTTATTTGTTTCATATTTTGAGAGATATATTGTGTAAGTTTTTGGATGTAATATGTGCTCATTAAGGAGTTGTTTTTCTTGTACTAAAATCCATATTTACTCATTGTATACAAAGGGTTAGGTTGTAACCCTTGTAAGGAAAAAGCAGGATTGTCTTCATCCTTGTAGAGTTGTAAACTCTAGATACTTGTAAAAAGTGTTCTCCATCTTTAAGAAAAAGTATAGTGGATTGTGAAAATCCTCAAGGGATGTTCTTGAGGCGTGGGTGTAGGCAGATACTAAACCATGTACAACTCGTTGTGTTTGATTTCTCTCTCTCTGTCTGTCTCTCTCTCTCTCTCTCTATATATATATATATATATTACTTATTTGTTGAATTTTATTTAAGATTGCTTGCCGCTACAACATGTTTAATTATTTGTTCATCTGTTTAATAACAAGTGTTTGAAGATTTGTTTAACACAATTTAATTAGTCTTCCTAAATACTTGAATATTGCACACCAAGTGTTTCATACATTGTTACACATACATTGCACTTGTGTTTTCCTGTTGTTTGAGTTTATTTAGTTAACTTCATTACATTAGAATTATTTCTTATTTAAGAATTTGGGGTTTGCTAAAACACTATTCACCCCCCTCTAGTGTCAAACACATGGGAAACAAATTTTCAAAAAAAACAAAATGAAGTGATGAGACAGAGAAATTAACGCATAAGAAAAGAAGAAAAGGATGTGATAAAGTGTATAACGATTTCAGTTTACACCCTACCCATCTATTTTTTTTTTTGGATTTGGGATTCCTTGTCTTGATGGTTGTTCATGTCCTTGTTCATCTTATTTCTTGTTGAATTGGATTATTTAAGTATTGCGGTTGCATTTGAAACAAGTTGGGGATCGTTTTTCAAAGGAGTTATTACCTAGAATTCTGCTTATTCGCTCGAGCGAACTTTCTTGTTCTCAAGCGGTCTTTGCGAACTCTCAGTACTTTTGTACGTTTGCAAAACTTCTAGGACTATAGTGTTTCTAGCTCGAGCAAACTTTCTTGCGCTCGAGCAATCTTGGCTTAAGCAGCCTTTCTTGTGCTCAAGCGGTTAGCCTCTGTCTGCAAAACTTCTAGGAGTGTGTCATTGTGCGCTCGAGCGGTCTCACTTATTGTGTCGTGTTGCTCGAGCGGTGTTTTGGTCGCTCAAGTGGTTTGCACGTATATTAGTCCGTAAAAGTCACTTTTTGAATCACTTTTTCATTTCTCTCTCTCTCTCTAAACATTTCAAAAACCTAGATCTACTCTCCCTTTCTCAAAAATTCACCTTTAAACCTCAAATACACCCTCACCCTTTGATCTCTACATCTTTGTCCTTTGGAGCAAATATAGAGTTAGTAATCTAAAAAGTTCGTGTTTTCGTCGACATTGAATTTTGGAGATTTTGGGCTTTCTTCTCTTTTGGAGTAGAGGTAGGGATTTTCTTAACGACGTGCATATTTTTTAGCTTTGTTATATGTTATTTTTGTTAGTTATAGGTTTTCAAAAGCATAGATTTGGATATATATTTATTAATGCACAAATTTGGGAAAAAATACCTGTTTTCAATTATGGTTTGGGATTGGTAACCTAGTGCTTGTTATGTTATGTAGTTTTGAAGGAAACATTTGGTTTATAATGGGTTTTCAAATGTTAATCAAAAACTAGGGTTTTGAATGCTTTTATGGAAAAAGATGGAATTAGAATGGTTGTGGGATTTTGGTTGAAATGAGGTTTGGTTGACAAATGTTTTCAATAATTGGAAAATACCAAGTATTATTTACTCATTTGAAATGCTGGTTTTGTTGGAAACTATGTAAGCGGTTTATTTGGAAAAATTGTATATTTTCAATTGAGGTTGACAAGACTCGTGAGGAGTGTGAATGTTGTTTTGGAAATCATTAGATTTTGTATAAATCATTGGGATTCTGATTTGGTTATGATTTTGGAATATTATTGTTGTTGTCTTTTAATCAAAGATAATTGTTTTTGGCAACCCGTGGAGGGTTGTATTAATTGTTGTAGAAACTTCATGTGGATTAGGGAAATGGAAATGTTCACAAATCATACATCGCATTGTGCATATCATAGATTTGTAACTGGAGATTTCACGTTTCGGAAAATGTATTGTTGTTTTGAGATGCATGTATTGTATTATTGAAATGGTAAATAAAATGGTGAAGCTGTAAGGGGGTGTTAAAGTATAATAAAGTTGGCATGTGTGTCTATGGTATGAGACCTAAAACTCATACAGTAGGTGCTGAGCATTCTGGTGAGTACCAGTAAAAATGGCATATTGACTTGTATAGTTACTATTATGAACACTAGCCTTGGAGATTTATTCATTATATTTACCACTTGATTGTTTTGAAAGAATTTTATTGATTTGAAAAGATGCTTTGGAAATCTCGCCTTACATTGTTTCAAAGAAAGAAAATGCATGTTTTACCATGATATTTCATGTGCATTCATCTTATGACGTCGTTAAGCTTCATATATGTTATTAAATTTATTTCTACTGAGCTTTATGCTCACTCTATGAGGGAAACCACTTTTTAGATGAACTAGTGTGCCTCCACCAAGGTAATGACTTGGGAGGTTCTTGGAGCTTGAGGCTCATATTATTGTTTTCCTTAGTTATCTATTGTAATTTAAGCCACGGGCATCTTTGTAATAATTTAGTTTGTATTGAGTTGTGACTCATTTGCTGTATCCGGGCAAGGCCTTGGAATTTTGTAGCCTTTAAGGTATTAACTTATAATAATTTAGTTTTATTCATTATGGATAAAATTCATGTTGTAGAACTAAAAGCATGTACTAAGGCATATGTTGGAAACGGTATTGCAAAATTATATTGTTGTTATGTTCCACATGTTAGCAATATTATAATGGAGTAGAATGTCTCTTTGTTTTGGGGCGTTACAATATGTAATAATGAATCAGTTCAAAAAAGGAAAAAGAAAAGTATAATGATGAAGTGATTGCTCTCTAATCGAGAGCAGTGTAATGGCAGAGCATTAAAAAAATATAGTTGTCTAAGTGATAAGACACCAACAAATGAGATTATGCCACCTATGAAGTAGAGTCAAATATCTTCAGGCGGGCAGGTTTCATTTGGGTGGAACACTTTGTATCAGATCTCCAAACTGTGACTTAGTTTTTTAGTAGATTGGCACTCATTTATGACCGAATAAGGCAGCAAAACCGACTATGAAGTAGTGGGTTGGGCTGGTTTGGGCAGTTAAGTAGGTTGAATGAGCTTATGAACAACCCTAAAATGTATGCAATTTTTGAACATTTAGAAATTTAACTGACTACTTGTGATGGCACATTGAGATTTTTTTTCTTCCCGCATGAAAGGATTCTATTTGCTGGAAGAAACAACCAAAGACAATGCTTTTTTCCACATAAAAACATGTGAGTAATTTTTCAGTTAATAATCAACACATTAAAGTGAAAATGTCTTATAGTAATGAAGTTCACAGAGGTAAAAAAAATGTACCAAAACAATCCTTTTACGTATTAATTGCATGTGTGATCATGCCTGGTGTAATGTGCAGTTGCAAAAGCAACTCATTTTCATGTAGAAGTCAAAAAAGACTTGAACCACTTAACCGAATCCTTGGGGTACCTCTTCAGCTTGTCATTGTAATCCACAAAATAGAGACCAAAGCGCGAAGTGTATCCTGATGCCCACTCCCAATTATCCAATAGAGACCATACAAAATAACCTTTGACATTGCATCCATCCTCTCTGCAATTTAGTAAAACCCATAACCAATGAAGCACAGACACAGACACGCGACACGACACGGACACGCAAAAACGTAAATTTTAAAAAAATAGGGAACACGACACGTTGGGGACACGTTCAGTATATATAATTAATTTTATTTATTATATGTCATAAAATTATTAAAAAAATCAAATAAAGGTAATAAAATATACAAAATAAAATTGTTTCAAAATTTCCTATAATAAAATTAATAAACATACAATATTAAATTATATACTCAAATAATAGAAAAGAAAAAATCAAATCAGAATATAAAAAAAAATAAAAGAAAAGAAAAAATGAAATAAAATCAGAATAAAATAAAAAATAAAAGAAAAGAAAAAATTAAATAAAATCAGAATAAAATAAAAAAAGAAAAGAAAAGAAAAAATTAAAATCAGAAAAAAGAAAAAAAATTAAAAGAAAAAAAAATTAAAAGAAAAATAAAATTAAATTAAAATCAGAATAAAAAAAATAAAAGAAAAAAAAATGATAAAATCAGACGAGTTCGATCGTCTGAGGAAAGAAGAACAGAGGGAAAGAGAGAGAGAGAGAGAGAGAGAGAGAACGACTGACGATCGACGAAGAATGAAGATCGCAGATCGCAGATCGAAGAAGGGCGAGAGACGATCGACGATAGACGACCGACGACAGACACCCGACGAGGAGCGACGATCGACGAGGAGAGAAGACGAAGACGAACGACGAACAACGAAGTCAAGTGCTCTCTCTCACCCTTTCTCTGCCGTTTCTCTACTCTTCGAAGTAGTTTGAAGTAGATTAGGGCAAAATCGCAGATCTGTTTTTGCTTAGTTACAAATCGACCCCAAAAATATTTTGTAAATTGTGAAATTGCCCCGCGCGTGTCCCAAACGTATCTATAACGTGTCCTGAACGTGTCCGGATGTTGAAAAATTAAAAAAAAATGGGACACTCTCTGGTGCGTGTCAGACACGTGTCAACTGCGTGTCCGACGCGTGTCCGTGTCCGACACGTGTCTGACACTGGTACAGAGCCCTCGGAGAGGTGTCCGTGCTTCATAGCCCATAACATATTAGCTTACATTTGCCAAATTGTCATACCTATTTATGTAAAGAAATTACTTACTTGATAAAAGCTAGCAAGTTTGAGAGATAGTCATTATGGTATTTGATCCTTTTCTCATCCTTTAGGGCATCCTTAATCGAAGTGAATGGGTTATTTGAATCATCCATTCCTATAAAGCCACGCAAAAGATAAGTAAGTTGCGTTTTTCATGATTTTTCATCCTTCTTGTTACAAGGAAGAATTTGGGCTTGAAAATATTGAAATCATCTATAATGTTATAGATTTTATCGGTTTTTCCTTTACTAATTGATTTGCTTAAAGTATGACGATATATGGACATGAAATCATGTTGTTGATGCTTTACAATATTTCAATTACTAGACACAGATTAATTACAGTACCAAACGAAATCACATATTATGCCAAATGAAAATAAAATCCAACTAGTAACCACTTCAACTAGTCAAACAATGATATAGAAACAAATATAAGTGGGATTTGAAAACTTCAAAGCTCAAATGCAATGTTTTGTAAAAGAAAATAAAAGAATGGATTGAACAATTATATACTTTGATGCTTTTTTGTGCGTTTAGAGGGTTACCATTTTCAGTGATGATGACTGGAGGATTCCCATACTTTTCCTTGATATAATTCATTAAACTTCTGATCCCATGAGGTACTATGTACAACCATATTGAATGTGCCTACGTATAAAACCATAATTTTAGGAAAAAACAATTAAATAATAATGAAAGAGCTTCCATGTGGCTCTTGTAAAATCCAAATTTTTATGTGTAGAATTATTTTTTTGAATAAAGTAATAGTTAAATTAATTTATATGGGTCATTTAGTACTATCAAGAAATTAGTTATGAGTTATGAGGTGGCTTCATAATTTTTATTACTTAGATGGTTAAGTTTGTAATTTTGGGAGATTGGGTTATAAGCCCACTTGGGCTTTAGGTCTTGGAAACATATAAGCACAAACAAATAGAGGTTTTGGATGGTGTGGCTGCTGCGGCAGATTTAGGAGTAGTACAAAAAAAATAAAATAAAATAAAATAAAAAAGAGAAAAAGAGGAAGAAGAAAAGAAAAGAAAGAAGATTCATAGATTTGTGATTTTGATCTAATCATCTCTTGGAGGTAAGATTTTTTTATGGTACTCCTAACTATTCCTTTCTACAATTATCTGGTATGTGGTTTGGGTGTGCATGTTTGGGTCTGATATGTGATAAGCAATCCTATTGGTTTTGACTTCTAACAACTATGGGTTTATATATGTAAAAATAAATAAATAAATAAATAACAATAGAATAGATGAAGTCTTGAAGATTGAGGAAGCTGTATTTTGGGGTTTGGGGTTTTGGATTTTTACTTGTAGACTATATTATTAGATTATTATATTATAAAGAAAAGAATGATAGATGCATCATGGTGGTCAATAATAATTGTTTATGTGGTATAATATTTTATTAGGTTTGTGTGATTGAAGCTGGGTGTTTAGAGTTAGTATTGGAATATTATTTTAAGCGTTTGAGGTAAGTAACCCTCTATCACTGTTGGTTTATTTTTAATCCTATCGAATCGTTTAAAATCATAAATATTTATTCGTAACTTTCCTGTTCTCTTAAAAATAAAATATGGGTCAAGTATAAAACAACATCGAATATTATTATGAAAATTATTTGAATATTCGGTGAAACTATTCTGAAAATTATACTAAACATTTATTCTGAAAATATCGAATGTTTTATTTAAAATTTGTGTATTGTGTGAATTTTGAACATCACTCTAGTCTGACTATGATTTGGACCCTAGCCAATGGGGCTTATTTATTGGCACAGAAACTAGTTTCTTTTGGGGCTTTACCACCAGCCTATGTGTAGTTCTGGGCCTTGTCACGGGCTAAGTAACCGTAGTCGTTAAGACTTGGGTTTTGTGAACCGATCATTGAACCATCTGAATATCGATCTATCAATTTTGGATAACAAAATTTCATCGAGTTACCCCATTGACTTTTAATTAAAATGTATTGCTACACTGTTTATTTTCAGCTATGAAACCATCTTACAAATAATCATGTCATTTATTGACTTGTATCAAAAATTATATTTATTGGTTATCGACTATTTATTTACTTCTTTTTGATATACTTGATCCAGCTGGCAGTGATGGTTGGTTATTTACTAGGCTGTCTAGCTTACCCTTATTTTATTTTTTTCGGATTCTGAAGAGTAGAGCTGCGCGGGATTTTTTTTTACATGTAGGAGTGCCGAGAGTAGGACTATGATTTAAGCACTTGGATTATTTGTTTTGTTAATGGATTTTACAAGTGTGGACTTGGTGGATAATTTCATATGATAAGAATAATCAATTTTTTATGGATTTTAGTATTATGATAATTAAGGATTTAATTGGAGTATTTTACATTGTTAGCTATGTGTTGGACTCTTAGCCTTGCATGCTCACTTAAATGAGTGTGCGGCGTTGTCATGGAGCTTGGGACGTGACAATTTAGTGGTATCAGAGCCAGATTGTAATTTTAAAGGTTGGTATAGAATAGTGGTGAGATTAGGTAGATGTAGGATTGGGAACGCTTATAATTTGATATAATGTTAATTTTATTATTTTTTTTTATTTTTATGTTATAGGAGCTTGAGAATAGAATAAGATAAGGTTTTATTATTGATGCATTTAGGTTGCGATGGAACATGAGGAGACATTGGCAAATATGGCTAGGAACACACGTCAGGGTCAAATGAATCGACGGACTGGTAGTAACAATCGGCGAGGGAACGTGACTAATAATGGTAGTGGTTCTCAAGCAGTCGGAGGAAATCAGGGGCAAGAGTTAGGACAACAAGAACAAGCTGCAATCCCCAATCCAATTGAAATGGTTCAAGTGCTTCAGACGTTGGTCGGGGTGGTGCAACAACAAACCACCATAGGGAATAACTTGACTAGACTTATGGAGCAACAACAGCGGATGCAGCCAGGCGTTGGGCCACAACCAAGGCCACGTTGTAACATTACTGAGTTTAAGAAGATAGCCTTGGCATTTGACGGTGCCACAGACCCTTTGGAGGCTGAAAAATGGTTGACAGAAATGGAAAAATTGCTTCCTGTTTTTGAGTGTACGGATGATCAGAAGGTGACCTATGCTACGTTTATGCTACAAGGGATAGCTAATGATTGGTGGCAGATGGAGAAGCGCATACACGAGCATGATGCCAACCCCTATACATGGGAAAGGTTTAAGGATGCATTCAATGAGAAATACTTCCCTAGGAGTGTTCGTCTACAAAAACAGAGGGAATTTTGAAGTTAGAGCAAGGGAATAAGACGGTTGCAGAATATGAAGCTGAGTTTACGAAGTTGTCTAAATTTGCATCAGCATTTGAAACAGATGAGGATAGTAGAGCACGAAAGTTTGAAGGTGGGCTAAGAACGAACATTATGCAACAGGTGGTTCCTTTCGAGTTACCTACTTTTGGAGTAGTGTTGAATAAGGCTTTGTTGGTTGAGAGTGGCTTCACTAGAGCCCAAGAAGAGAAAGAAGAGAATTATAAGAAGAGGCCTAGTTCTTCCAACTTCTAAACTAACAGTTCGAAGGGCAATGCTAAGAGACAAAACACTCCTTCAGTTGGGAGTTGGGGAAGTCGAACTATGGGTAGTAGTGTTGATAAGAAGAATGATCGGGTACAATGCACTAGGTGTAATGGATTCCATCAGGATAGTGAGTGTTGTTGGAATACTGGGGCTTGTTTCTCTTGCGGGCAACAAGGGCACAGGATAGCTGATTGCCCTAACCGGAAGGGGCATGAGATTGAATAGAAGACATGGACAAATAAAGGAGCATCAACAGACAAAGGGTCTTCAGGAAGTCAAAAGAAAAATGGAGGTCATAAGCCAAAGACTCGAGGTCGAGTGTACGCACTCACGCAACAAGATGTTCAGACTTCCAACACGGTGGTGTCAGGTACTGTTTTAGTGTCTTCTGTTTATGCACATGTGTTATTTGATTCTGGCGCTACAAATTCATTTGTGTCTATGGGATTTGTTGAGAAACATGGATGGAAATATGTCTCTAGAGAGATCGAAACCCCGATAAGAGCTGTTATGGTTGCTGACTTAATTTGCAAATCTCGTGTGGTTAGTATAGATGACAGAAAATTGCTTGTAGACTTAACTGTTTTAGATATGCGGGACTTTGACATAATTCTTGGAATGGATTGGTTGGCAACCAATTATGCTTCTGTTGATTGTCGAGGAAAAATGGTAGTATTTCAGATTCCTAATCAACCAGAATTTTGTTTTGTGGGTAGTGGAGTAAACACTCCTCTTTTGGTCATCTTAGCTTTGCAAGCTAGACAATTGTTAAGGAATGGGTGCGAGGGCTATTTAGCTTCTGTGAGAGATACCCGTGAGACTGAATTGAAGTTAGAGGATATTCTAGGTGTGAAGGAATTTCCCGATGTTTTTCCTGAAGAGTTACCGTGGTTGCCACTAGATAGAGAGATTGAGTTTGCCATTGAATTGATACCCGGTACGGGTCCTATCTCCAAGGCTCCGTATCGGATGGCTCCAACAGAGTTGAAAGAGTTGAAAGAACAGTTACAAGAGTTATTAGATAAGGGCTTTATTAGGCCTAGTGTTTCTCCTTGGGGTGTGCCTGTTTTATTTGTGAAAAAGAAGGATGGTAGTTTTCGCCTTTGCATTGATTATCGAGAGTTGAACAAGGTGACAATCTGAAATAAATATCCTTTGCCTAGGATAGATGACCTATTTGATCAGTTGCAAGGAACACAAGTATTTTCTAAGATTGACCTTCGTTCTGGCTATCATCAGTTGAAGGTTAAAGCGGAAGATATACCTAAGGCAGCCTTCCAAACTAGATATGGGCATTATGAATTTTTAGTGATGCCATTTGGGTTGACCAATGCGCCTGCAGCTTTTATAGATTTAATGAACAGAGTATTTAAACTCTTCTTAGATCAGTTTGTGGTAGTTTTTATTGATGACATTCTTGTGTACTCGAAGAGTAAAGAGCAGCACGAAGAACATCTGAGAATAGTGTTGCAGATATTAAGGGAGAAGAAGTTATTTGCTAAATTAAAGAAGTGTGGATTTTGGTTGGAGAGTGTATCAGTTTTGGGTCATGTGATATCTAAACATGGGGTGTCTGTTGACCCCAAGAAAGTGGAGGCGGTGGTGGAGTGGAATCGGCCTACTAGTGTCACTGAAATTCGTAGCTTCTTGGGTTTAGCAGGATATTATAGAAGGTTTGTTGAGGGATTTTCCCGAATTTCTATGCCTTTAACTCGTTTAACACAAAAGGGGTTAAATTTGAGTGGTCTGATGATTGTGAGAAGAGTTTCCAAGATCTAAAGAGTCGATTGGTGTGTGCTCCAGTACTTATAGTTCCGTTCGGAGATGAAGGTTTTACCATCTATAGTGATGCATCGAAGATAGGCTTGGGTTGTGTCCTGATGCAGAATGATAAGATAGTGGCATACGCGTCTAGGCAGTTGAAGCCATATGAGCAGAATTATCCTACGCATGATTTGGAGTTGGCTGCCGTGGTGTTTGCATTGAAAATCTGGAGGCACTACTTGTATGGGGTGAAATGTGAGATATTCACTGATCATAAAAGTTTGAAGTATATTTTCACTCAAAAAGAATTGAATATGAGGCAAAGGAGATGGTTGGAGCTATTAAAGGACTATGATTTGACTATCAATTATCATCCAAGAAAAGCCAATGCAATGGCGGATGCCTTGAGTAGAAAGACCCCGAGTAATTTGGCTACCTTGATCACTGACCAAAAGAATATCTTGGAGGACTTGCAGAGGTTGAATATTGAGATTAGATGGCATAACCATGGAGTGCAGTTGGCAAACCTTAGGGTTCAACCCATATTGATTGATAGAATTAAAGATGCTCAAGGAAGAGATCCTCAGTTGCAAAAACTTAAAGCTGAAATGGAAATAGGGCTACAGATGGAATTTTGTATGCATAAAGATGGAACCTTGAGGTTTGGAAAGAGGTTGTGTGTGCCTAATGATTTGGAGCTCAAGAGAGAAATCCTGAAAGAAGCTCACAGTTCAGGATATACGGTACACCCAGGGGGCACTAAAATGTATAAAGACTTGAAGAGGAACTTTTGGTGGAATAATATGAAGAGGGAAATTGCTCAGTATGTTGCTCAATGTTTGGTATGTCAACAAGTGAAAGTGGAACATCAGAGACCTGCAGGTAAGTTACAACCTCTTCCTATTCCCGAGTGGAAGTGGGAACATATTACCATGGATTTTGTGACAGGGTTGCCTAGGACCCAAGGTGGTAACAATGCTATTTGGGTTATCGTTGATCGATTGACCAAATCCGCTCACTTTCTAGCTTTTAAGGTGGGGTTCTCCTTAGAGAGGTTTGCAAAACTGTATATCAAAGAGATTGTGAGGTTGCATGGTATTCCGATGACCATAGTGTCGGACAGAGATAGCAGATTTGTATCTATGTTTTGGCGGAGTTTGCATGCAGCTTTGGGTACTAGTTTGAATTTTAGCACTGTCTTTCATCCTCAAACTGATGGACAGTCAGAGAGAACTATTCAAACCTTGGAAGACATGTTAAGGGCTTGTGTTATTGATCTTGGAGGTTCTTGGGATGAGCATTTGGCCTTAGTGGAATTCTCTTATAATAACAGTTATCATGCGAGCATTCAAATGGCACCATATGAGGCTTTATATGGACGGAAGTGTAGATCACCTATTTGTTGGGATGATGTGGGCGAAAGGAAGTTGTTAGGGCCTGAGATTGTGAAACAAACAGTGGACAAAATCAATCTTATTAGAGAGCGACTTCGTACTGCACAGAGTAGACAGAAAAGTTATGCAGATAACAGGAGACGCGATTTGGTGTTTGGGGTTGGAGACCATGTGTTCCTTAAGGTGTCTCCTATGAAAAAAGTAATGAGGTTTGGTGTTCGTGGTAAACTGAGTCCTAGATTTGTTGGACCGTTTGAGGTTTTAGATCGAATTGGAGAGGTAGGTTACAGACTTGCTCTACCACCTTCACTAGCTAGAGTTCATAATGTTTTTCATGTCTCAATGTTAAGGAAGTATATATCGGATCCTAGTCATGTGATTGATCATGCACCGTTGCAGTTTAAGGAGGATTTGACTTATATGGAACACCCTATACGAGTTGTTGATAGGAAGGAACAGGTTTTGAGGCGTCGTGTCATTCACTACGTTAAGGTTCAATGGAGTAATCACTCGGAAAGAGAAGCTACTTGGGAACTTGAGGATGAAATGAAACGAAAGTATCCACAACTTTTTAAGACTCCAGGTATGTCAAATTTCGAGGACAAAATTTCTTTTAAGTGGGGAAGGATGTAAAATCCAAATTTTTATGTGTAGAATTATTTTTTTGAATAAAGTAATAGTTAAATTAATTTATATGGGTCATTTAGTACTATCAAGGAATTAGTTATGAGTTATGAGGTGGCTTCATAATTTTTATTACTTAGATGGTTAAGTTTGTAATTTTGGGAGATTGGGTTATAAGCCCACTTGGGCTTTAGGTCTTGGAAACATATAAGTACAAACAAATAGAGGTTTTGGATGGTGTGGCTGCTGCGGCAGATTTAGGAGTAAAAAAAACAAAAAAACAAAAAAAAAAAAGGAGAAAAAGAGGAAGAAGAAAAGAAAAGAAAGAAGATTCATAGATTTGTGATTTTGATCTAATCATCTCTTGGAGGTAAGATTTTTTTATGGTACTCCTAACTATTCCTTTCTACAAGTATCTGGTATGTGGTTTGGGTGTGCATGTTTGGGTCTGATATGTGATAAGCAATCCTATTGGTTTTGACTTCTAACAACTATGGGTTTATATATGTAAAAATAAATAAATAAATAAATAACAATAGAATAGATGAAGTCTTGAAGATTGAGGAAGCTGTATTTTGGGGTTTGGGGTTTTGGATTTTTACTTGTAGACTATATCATTAGATTATTATATTATAAAGAAAAGAATGATAGATGCATCATGGTGATCAATAATAATTGTTTATGTGGTATAATATTTTATTAGGTTTGTGTGATTGAAGTGGTGGAGCTGGGTGTTTAGAGTTAGTATTGGAATATTATTTTAAGCGTTTGAGGTAAGTAACCCTCTATCACTGTTGGTTTATTTTTAATCCTATCGAATCATATAAAATCATAAATATTTATTCGTAACTTTCTTGTTCTCTTAAAATAAAATATGGGTCAAGTATAAAACAACATCGAATATTATTATGAAAATTATTTGAATATTCGGTGAAACTATTCTGAAAATTATACTAAACGTTTCTTCTGAAAATATCGAATGTTTTGTTTAAAATTTGTGTATTGTGTGAATTTTGAACATCACTCTAGTCTGACTATGATTTGGACCCTAGCCAATAGGGGTTATTTATTGACACAGAAGCTAGTTTCTTTGGGGCTTTACCACCAGCCTATGTGTGGTTCTGGGCCTTGTCACGAGCTAAGTGACCGTAGTCATTAAGACTTGGGTTTTGTGAATCGATCATTGAACCATCTGAATATCGATCTATCAATTTTGGATAACAAAATTTCATCGAGTTACCCCATTGACTTTTAATTAAAATGTATTGCTACACTGTTTATTTTCAGCTATGAAACCATCTTACAAATAATCATGTCATTTATTGATTTGTATCAAAAATTATATTTATTGGTTATCGACTATTTATTTACTTCTTTTTGGTATACTTGATCCAGCTGGCAGTGATGGTTGGTTATTTACTAGGCTGTCTAGCTTACCCTTATTTTATTTTTTTAAGATTCTGAAGAGTAGAGCTGCGCGGGATTTTTTTTTACATGTAGGAGTGCCGAGAGTAGGACTATGATTTAAGCACTTGGATTATTTGTTTTTTTAATGGATTTTACAAGTGTGGACTTGATGGATAATTTCATATGATAAGAATAATCAATTTTTTATGGATTTTGGTATTATGATAATTAAGGATTTAATTAGAGTATTTTACATTGTTAGTTATGTGTTGGACTCTTAGCCTTGCATGCTCACTTAAATGAGTGTGCGGCATTGTCACGGAGCTTGGGACGTGACAGCTCTCAAATTAAATTGTCCAATGGAAGCAATATATGTGGCAATTTAATATATCTATTGCACCTAGACCCAATAAAGACACTTGAAAAATAATAGCAAAGATATTTCAATATTTGTGATACACGCCAGAGAAATAAGCTATTGAAACCCAACAGTTATTAAAATGAATTTGATTTCAAATTCAAAAAGAAAACGGAAGCATGCACGAAGTAGAAGATGGAAGATCACGGTGTTGTGCGAAGCAATTGCTGCCCCTTCGATCAGAGGATCAAAGGAGCTGTTGTATCTATAAATATTCAAACGAAGATAGAAGCCTCGGATCAAAGTTTATCAAACCAAAACTGTATTTCTTTTGTTTCAATCTTGTCTTTTCATTCCATAGGAGTAGCCATAACCGTAACTTAAATAACAACAGATTTTAATTCATGTGTTATTCTTTACTTGTAATTTTACTTCGAGGTAGTAGGAATATGAGTAGAAGTGTATTGAACTTCTAGTTTTTCCTTGTAATTGATGAATTCATTTATCAATTACAATTTTCGATTGTTTATTTATCTATCACCTCTCATTTAATGTTTACTTAATTGGTTCTTATTTTTGACATTTAATGTTAAAATTCTTCTTCACTGAGGCAAAAGAACCTTAAACACTTACGCTTGAGTTTCATTCGGCTTCAATTATATCTATAAGAATTATTCAATCCTTGTTGGCACGTCTGTAGTTAGATTTTTGTCTTTCAAAGAAGGAAAAAGCCAAGACATGACTAATAGTAATTGAATAACTGAATTTTTATTTATTTATTTTTATTTTTGAGACACCATTATTAGCAAAACAAAGGAACCAGACAGGCTGAAAATCAGTTTTGAAAAACTAACTTTATCGTACAAAACAATATAGAATAGTATGTGGATATGGTTGCCATTTTCACGTTTTTTTTTTTTTTTTTTTTTTTTTTGGTTTTGTGCGAAAAAAACTCAAGCACTGGTCATGCTTGAAGTGCCCAAATGATAAAACTTAATGTTGTTAGTCAGATTACATACCCGGTTTCCAATAGGTTGTAAATCCATGAATGCTGAAAATAACAATGAAACAAAAATAGTTAAGACCTTTTGTAGACGTCCCCGAACGCCCCGGGAGGAACAAGCTCCCGTTCTGTTCATATTGGGGTCACTACAGCTCAGGACTCTCAAATTTGTCACGGTTCTAAGTCTGAACCAAAGAGTCCAAATCCGGCAAATCGTTTTGAGAAAACTGATTTTTGAAAGAAGTGCCAAGCATGGACTGCTTTGCCAGATACAGAGTCGCCACCTAAATATTTTTTAATGGGAAATTTAGGAAACCCTGACTCGGTGCCAAAGGCCACGTGTTCGTCATCACCAAAGTTGCCTCGGCTCGGGAACTTGGGTACGATTGGGGAAGGTCACTTCGTGAGCATCCCCGCTCGCCCGATCAAAGATCGGCCTTTACTAACCATGATATCTATTTTTGAAAACATTGTGTGTTCTTATTCCGGTTATTAGCCTAGGTTACTATGTGATGCGCACAGCATACAAGTATAGACTGAGTCGATTGAATTGGAGCAAAACATTTCGTGTTTGTTTTTTGAAAGATGGTTTGCTACTCGCAAGTAGGCTTAAAATACAGATTTTGCCACCCTCAGGTGGGCTTAGGAAAAGATGGTTTTGCCACTATCTAGTGGGCTTAAAACTCACAGTCAATGATTTGTTCCAATTTAAGCAAACCAACCTTAACCCACAGGCATTCAGGCAGTTATATCACATAAGCAAATAGCCTCATGGTAAGCATGTTATCATGGCATTCACTCACACGCATGCAAGGATGCTAAAACATAAAACTCACCGCGTACTCCAAGCCAAAAAAGAGACTACATTAGAAATCATGCATGATCCTAAGTATACAAAAATGCCTAATGCAACACATGCAAAAATGCAACTATAGTAGGCTCGGCTATTCTAAACATGGCATATGGAATGCTACAACTAACATGTATTCAACTTGGAATTGAAAATACAATACAGTTAGTATGGTGCGCCGAGCCCGGTGCATGCAAAACAGATGAATGAATGCAAGCATGCTATCATACTGTATGCTAATTGAAATATGCCCTAATCTAACCATCATAAGCTGGTAAATAAAAGGGAGAAAGACGTGGGGTTGGAAGACATACAACACACACACGCACACTTATTACAGTTATGCCCTCGTGCAGAGGGTCCGACGAATAAATATACAGTCCCGAATAAAAGAATATTACAGTCCAAATACTGTACAAATTCCTAATTAATTAATCAAATTAACTAAGAAAGCTGTAAAACTGGCGTGCAAGCCAGGGACTGCCTTGCTTCTGATGAATGTTGTATGTTTGGGCTGCCTTGCGCAGAAATCCACTGGGATGCCCCAATTACCCTCTGTTTAGCAGTTATTCTTGGAAAGCGTGCCAGACTCCGAAAACTTGTTGATTCTTCATTTTGTTGCAACAGAGAGCAGGAAAGGGGCATAGCAATGTATTTTCACAAATATATGCATACCTCGATCCTCGTGCCACCAATCACGCATATCGAGGCATGATGGCCGAGGAGTCGAATTGCACAATTTAATATGGGATGAATGCACACGAAAACACAACAAGACCTAACCCCATCATGGATGATCCGGAGTGTCGGTGACTGGGGAATTGAGATACGTTCCGTTACTCGGAGTAGGGAACATACCTCGTTTCCCGTGCCCGGGCTAACTCCTATCCCGAACACGATGCAATATGCATGATATGCATGAATGCAACTAAGATACAACCTAGCATGCACAATGCTATGAAAATGAGATGTCTCGAAATGCGTGCACACGGGCACGCAAACCGAGACAATGACTGAATGCGATCTAAGATACAACTTAGTATGCACTATGCTGTAAAAAAGAGGTGCCTCGAAATGCGTGCACACGGGCACGCAAACTGAGACAATGACATACGCAATGTAAATGACATGGAAATGTGATATGGGCTTACACTAACATGAGAGAGCCTCAGCCACACTCACGTAAGAGGCCGATGGATGAAAAATGAAGTGCCTCGAAATGCGTGCACACGGGCACGCAAACCGAGGCAATGGCATACGCAATGCAATGGCATGAAAATGGCACATCGAATGCAACACGGACTTATACTAACATGAGAGAGCCTCGGCCACACTCACATAAGAGGCCGATGGATGAAAATGAAGTGCCTCGAAGTGCGTGCACACGGGCACGCAAACCGAGGCAATGGCATACGCAATGCAAATGATATGAAAATATGATATAGGCTTATACCAACATGAAAGAGCCTCAGCCACACTCACATAGGAAGTCGATGGATGAAAATGAAGTGTCTCGAAATGCGTGCACACGGGCACGCAAACCGGGGCAATGGCATACGCAATGCAATGGCATGGAAATGGCACATCGAATGCAACATGGACTTATACTAACATGAGAGAGCCTCGGCCACACTCACGTAAGAGGCCGATGGATGAAAATGAAGTGCCTCGAAGTGCGTGCACACGGGCACGCAAACCGAGGGAATGGCATACGCAATGCAAATGATATGAAAATATGATATGGGCTTATACCAACATGAGAGAGCCTCAGCCACACTCACATAGGAAGCCGATGGATGAAAATGAAGTGCCTCGAAATGCGTGCACACGGGCACGCAAACCGAGGCAATGGCATACGCAATGCAATGGCATGGAAATGGCACATCGAATGCAACATGGACTTATACTAACATGAGAGAGCCTCGGCCACACTCACATAAGAGGCCGTTGGATGAAAATGAAGTGCCTTGAAGTGCGTGCACACGGGCACGCAAACCGAGGCAATGGCATACGCAATGCAAATGATATGAAAATATGATATGGGCTTATACCAACATGAGAGAGCCTCAGCCACACTCACATAGGAAGCCGATGGATGAAAATGAAGTGCCTCGAAATGCGTGCACACGGGCACGCAAACCGAGGCAATGGCATACGCAATGCAAATGATATGAAAATATGATATGGGCTTATACCAACATGAAAGAGCCTCAGCCACACTCACATAGGAAGTCGATGGATGAAAATGAAGTGCCTCGAAATGCGTGCACACGGGCACGCAAACCGGGGCAATGGCATACGCAATGCAATGGCATGGAAATGGCACATCGAATGCAACATGGACTTATACTAACATGAGAGAGCCTCGGCCACACTCACGTAAGAGGCCGATGGATGAAAATGAAGTGCCTCGAAGTGCGTGCACACGGGCACGCAAACCGAGGGAATGGCATACGCAATGCAAATGATATGAAAATATGATATGGGCTTATACCAACATGAGAGAGCCTCAGCCACACTCACATAGGAAGCCGATGGATGAAAATGAAGTGCCTCGAAATGCGTGCACACGGGCACGCAAACCGAGGCAATGGCATACGCAATGCAAATGATATAAAAATATGATATGTGCTTATACCAACATGAGAGAGCCTCAGCCACACTCACATAGGAAGCCGATGGATGAAAATGAAGTGCCTCGAAATGCGTGCACACGGGCACGCAAACCGAGGCAATGGCATACGCAATGCAAATGATATGAAAATATGATATGCAAACATGCCAATGGAATTTCAGCACTGAAATATGGGGGAAAACAGCCCCGAAATGAGGCGAAAACACACCCGATGCATGGAATCTCTCCCGAAATGCAAATTAGGCACATAGAATGAACTACAGCTATGCAAAGCATGCCTAATTGGTACATGAGATGAAAAGACAGAAGCAAGGAAGCCTCAAAATAAGCATTTTTTCAGTTTATGGCATGGCCAAACAGCAAACAAAGATAGGGCAACAATGGCATGCAAAAATGGCCCTAAATATGAGGTTATGAAGCAACTCACAGCTGCTGACCTCAAACAGGTTAGGGCCCTTCAACAACATTGAAGAGGGGCCCAAAATAAGCACATTTACAGAACTGTAAAATCCCTAAAAACAAACATAGATATGGCTAAGCTCTTATGCAAGAAAAGGGGCCAAAAGGTGGCCAAAGAGGCAAGTGGTATATGCACAGCCCAAACTGAAAAATTCCCTTCTACAACATTGAAAAGGGACAAAAAATATGCATATTTACAGAACTGTAAAATGACCAAAACAGTATACAAACATGCTAGAAATGCAATGCAAAATGAGGCTCAAAAGTGGCTATAACACAAAATATACAAAATATTCATCAAACAGCCAAGAACCCTTAATGAAACATGAATAATGGGCCAAAATAAGACTATTTTTAGTACTGTAAAAAGGCCAAAAACCGAAGCATAATAGGCTGCCAAAACATGCAAAAATGGGACCCAAAAGAGAATATAAAGGCAAGTATAGCATGGAGGTCCCAAACAGTGTTGAGCCCTTCTTCAATGTTGAAGAGGGGCTCAAAATAAGCCTATTTTTAGTTCTGTAAAATGCCCAAAAATGGAAGCATAATGGGCTGCCAAAGCATGCAAGAAAATAGCATTCAAGGAAGATTTTGAAGCAAGTGCAAGATGGGAGGCTCAAACAGGGTTGAGCCCTTAAGCAAAAGTGAAAAAGAGCTCAAAGTAAGGCCACTTTCAGTTAGGGCCGGAGCTCAAAACAATAAGCATATATGGCTAAGAAAAGATACCAAAATAAGCTCAAAAAAGGAAAAATACTACTTACCCTTGAAGGCTTGACTTTGGTTGCCTCTTGGACCAAGTTGCAGCACCTTTAGCCTCTGAGAAGCCCTCCTTGTTGCTGGAAATGGAGTGGTGGTGGTGGTGCTTGGTGGTGATGAAGGAATGGGGTAGAACTTTGGAGTTTTTGAGAAAATGAAAGAGATAGAGGGAGATTTGGATGCAAGCTTGAAGACCAATTTTTCTAACCTCCCTCACCAATGCTTGCAGCTGGTTATAAGAACCAAAAGGAGGGGGAGCATGGAAGGAAAGGGTGGGGGAAAAAGGACCAAGGCTTTTCCCCAAAAAAATATCCCCCGGATATAGATATTTTCTGGGGAAACAGCTATACAGCTGTAAAGTCCACAGTGTAAAGATTATGGCCGGCCACCTTTTGGAGTTGCAGGTGGCCGGCCGGCCACCCCCCCTAGCCGGCCGGCTAGGGGTCAAAAGGGTCAAGTTCACTTAGTGGCCGGCCACCACAAAAAGGTAGCCTCCCAGGTCCCCTCATCACAACTCTGTGGTTCGAATTTGAAAATTGTAAAACAGGAGAGAGAACAAGCCATTTTTAAGAGGGGTTCAAAAGGGTCAAATGGAATTTCTGGCCGGCCATAAACTTTTAGGGTCCTTCCATGTGTGTACAACACAAATATGTGGTTTGGGGTTGAAGAAAGTGGCCCCAAGGTGTTCAACATTGGCTCGGAAGTGAGAAAAACGGGTGTCGGAGGGCGAAAATGGAATATAACTGGTTGCCAAGATAATTGCTGGCCTCCCACCCTCCAGTGACCTTCCTGGTGATGAAACAGAGGCACCTGCCAAAAATGAACAAAAACCGATGCAAAACGAATGCTCGGGGGCCAAAACACGCAGTTCGGGGTCCCGAAAATGGGCTGCCAAGCACCGAAAGTGGCGTTCGGCCACGAAGTGGGTTTCTCAGACCCCAGTGTCCCTCAAAAGGGAGTAAATAAGATGTATGCCAAAAATCAGAGCAAATGGAGATGGTTAAGCGGTCCCGAACCGAGACACACGGCCAACAGTCCCGAAAAACCGAAAATCGGGCTCCGAAATAGGCAAAATGGCCTACGACCATAAAACGTAGCCCACGGCCACTGAGAGATGGTCTACAGGACCTCTCCCTCCCCTCAGGAAAAGAAACAGAGAAAACCGAGTCTGGTTCGCAAACCGAGGCAAGGCACAGAAGACGGTTCGGAAATCCGGAGGCAGGACTCATGGCCGCGACTTTGTGACTTCTGAACGAGCGCGATATGCAACATTACCAAGCGCTCAATTGGTGACGTCTGAGTCTTAAGATCGGTCAAAAATGGGGTGTCTATACTTTTCTATCAGTAGCATCCAATAAAATAACGGGATACAAAATGTTAACGAATTGAAATAACGGCCAAACACCTCTAGAATATGATTAGTTGATTACAAGTTATCAGAGGCAGACTGTAAAGACTAAGACAAATGGATAGGTAAATACTTACGAAGAGTAATTGCTCCAGAGTCTGCCGTGGAGTCATTGAGTAGGAATCCAATTATATTAGATGTATTGTTTCGTGCATAAAATGTTGTGTAGTGGTTTATGCCCACAAAGTCCAAATTATTTTTTGACTTTAACTAAATTTTTTGATTTTTCCATAAAGTCACTTAAAAAGTTGGTAAAAAATTAATTTTTAAATTTTTTAAATAATACTTTTTTAAGTTGTCATATCATAAAGTATAACTGTCAAATTACAAAAATGCCTTATTACAATATGTAACCCTACACAACAATGAAGGTAGTATGGTAATTTCGTGTAGTTGCTTATATCACAATCCCAAATCAATGTTATCCAAAAACGCTCGCGTCTGGCGTTGATTATAACCAGCTTATAACCTTGTTGCCAAAATAACACAAAATATCACCACAACCTCCCTCACGCACTATTTCTTAGGGCTGAGCAAGTAATCCGTGAAATCCGTAATCCGATCCAGTCCAGTCCAATCCGATAGGTTTGGATTGGTTTTTTGAATCCGCGGTTCGGTTTCGGATTGAATAATTAAAAATCCGTAGTCTACGGATTGGTTCCGGATTGAACCCCACGGTTCCGGATTGGAACCGATCCGGACCGTATATAAATAGTCTATATTTTTATTATACATCCTCCCCCATAGTATCTTCTCTTAATTTTATATAAAATCTAAAGTCAAACCTAAAACCGTATAATATATTCTTTTATTACTTTTGTTTGTTGTTTTTTAGTTTTAATTTGTAATGGTTTAAATACTTATAGTGAAACCAGTTTTCTTATGGTTATTTAAATTTTAGAACAGTATGTCGCTATTATAGAAAAATATGTTGTTATTGTGGAACTAACATAGCGCTATGTTTAAATTTTTATAAAATTAAAGTGTTATATATATTTTTGTTATTTAATTATGTGAATCCGTGGTCCTAAACCGATCCAATCCGTATTTAAATCGATTGGTTCGGATTGGTTCCATGATTTAAACGGATTGGATTGGTTCCAATTTTTTAAGAACCGTAGATAACGGATTGGTCCTGGTTTTATCCTAATCCGGTCCAATCCGGACCATGCTCACCCCTACTATTTCTCTCTTTCTTCAGATCTGAGACTATCCCCTCTCTCTCTCTCCTCACTTTTTTTTCTCTCTGCCACTCTCTCTCTATCTGTCTTACATTCCCCCCCTCTCTCTCTCTCTTTCTCTCTCTCTCATACTCAGTCTTCTCTCTCTCATCCTTAGCCGAATATTGAGCTCCAAAATGAAGAAGATTCTGTAATCTCCGACTCTGGAACCGAAGATGGTGGACGAAGCGACCTCGGAGCACATGGAGGAGCCGAATTGGGGGTTGAATTTGCGTATATGTGCCATGATCAATAGTGAGGGGTTCAATGGATCAGAGATCGTGGCGCATATACCTATTGCCCTAGACATTGCTAAGACTCCGAGTACTCTAGCACCGTCCCAGTATATGACTCTTCCACCGGCGTTTTGAATCCGATGGAGTTCGTCTGGTCGATCAAGCTGTGATTGATACAAAAAAATATGAGAAATATAGATCTTGATTTTCAATCGAAGTTTGAAGAGATATGAATTTGAATTGAGACCTCACCTTGCGATTGGAGAAGAGAGGAATTGCGACGCCGTTACGGCAAACTACGGCTCGGGAGTCACCGCAGTTGGAGACGATTATCTTCTCCAGAATAACGACCGCGACGACGATCGTCGATCCGACGGCGTCGCACTGCGGTGTTTGGAGCTCGCACATGCAGTTGGAGATGGAGGCTCCAACTCCAACGCCGCTGGACCAATCGGTTACTTCCTTGTCCATACAAGAAAAGCTTCGCTCCATCATTTCCTTCCACGAATCTTCTTCGTGGCTTTCGACCTCGTCTCTCACTATCTCGTTAGGTGCCAAAAGATCAGATAGATCAAATGGAAGAGATAAGGGTTTTAATGGAAAAAGATTAGAGCCATTAGATGGGACAAATGAGGGGATTTCAATGATAGCAAATCATAGAGATCAGATAGGGAACTGAAGGGATGAAGGTTTTGATGAAGGGGATGAAGGAGAGAAGAGCTCCGGCACGGGGGAGGATCTTATCACCGCTGCCTCAAACCACCATCTCACTGTCATTACCTAATCCATCATCTTCACTATGATCTCAACGCCATAGCTACCCAAACCTATATCATCACCTCAACATGGAGGAGGTACATATATTGAGATGAGAGAAAAAGTCTCTTTGAAAGAAGTGATCAGAGAGAAGCTGTCTGATTTTGAAATGAAAGTGATGAGATAATAATGAAGAGAAGAGGAAAATTTTGTGATAAAGTGTAATGGTGAATCAATTCTGTTATCCCTAAGGCTAGTATGCATATATATGAATACGTTTTGATGATATCAAACATATTTTTATGGTACTAATGACTTGTTCTCAAGTATGTTGCTTATAGAGAAGATCTGATGCGAATGTCACAATGCCTAAAGGATCAAGGCAAATCAAGCAAGAAAGGAAAATATTCAAAATCACAATGGCTAATTTTGCTTACAAATAGAAATAAGGTTGATACAGAGAAATTCGAGACCATGACAAGCTCTCAAAATTCAAATTCAAAACGGCTAGTTTTCAAATTCAAATTCAGAACGGCTAGTTTTTCATCAAATGGCTTCTTCATAATGGCTAGTTTTTCAAATGGCTACTTTGTAACAGCTAGTTCGACTATTCTCTCTCCCAATGTCTATATATATGTAAGGCATCTCTTGTAGCATAACACAGCGAAGAGAATAATAATCCTAAAGCTTTATGTGTGAAATCAGCTCCATCTCTGCCTGATTCGATTCTAACCTTATTTGTTTCATATTTTGAGAGATATATTGTGTAAGTTTTTGGTTGTAATATCTGCTCATTAAGGAGTTGTTTTTCTTGTACTAAAATCCATATTTACTCATTGTATACAAAGGGTTAGGTTGTAACCCTTGTAAGGAAAAAGCAGGATTGTCTTCATCCTTGTAGAGTTGTAAACTCTAGATACTTGTAAAAAGTGTTCTCCATCTTTAAGAAAAAGTCTAGTGGATTGTGAAAATCCTCAAGGGATGCTCTTGAGGCGTGGATGTAGGCAGATACTGAACCATGTAAAAATCGTTGTGTGTTGATTTCTCTCTCTCTCTCTTTCTCTCTCTCTCTCTCTATATATATATATATATATATATATTACTTATTTGTTGAATTTTATTTAAGATTGCTTGCCACTACTACATGTTAAATTATTTGTTCATCTGTTTAATAACAAGTGTTTGAAGATTTGTTTAACACAATTTAATTAGTCTTTCTAAATACTTGAATATTGCACACCAATGTTTCATACATTGCACTTGTGTTTTCCTGTTGTTTGAGTTTATCTAGTTAACATCATTACATTAGAATTATTTCTTATTTAAGAATTTGGGGTTTGCTAAAACACTATTCACCCCCCTCTAGTGTCAAACACATGGGAAACAAATTTTTCAAAAAAAAAAAAATGAAGTGATGAGACAGAGAAATTAACGCAAAAGAGAAGAAGAAAAGGATGTGATAGTGTATAACAATTTCAGTTTAGACCCGACCCATCTATGTTTTTTTGGATTCGGGATTCCTTGTCTTGATGGTTGTTCATGTCCTTGTTCATCTTATTCCTTGTTGAATTGGATTATTTAAGTATTGCGGTTGCATTTGAAACAAGTTGGGGATTCGTTTTTCAAAGGAGTTATTACCTAGAATTCTGCTTATTCGCTCGAGTGAACTTTCTTGCGCTCAAGCGGTCTTTGCGAACTCTCAATACTTTTGTACGTCTGCAAAACTTCTGGAACTATAGTGTTTCTAGCTCGAGCGAACTTTCTTACGCACGAGCAATCTTGGCTTAAGCAGCCTTTCTTGTGCTTGAGCGGTTAGCCTTTGTCTGCAAAACTTCTAGGAGGGTGTCATTGTGTGTTCGAGCGGTCTCACTTATTATGTCGTGTTGCTCGAGCGGTGTTTTGGTTGCTCAAGTGGTTTGCACGTATATTAATCCGTAAAAGTCACTTTTTGGATCACTTTTTCATTTCTCTCTCTCTCTCTAAACATTTCAAAAACCTAGATCTACTCTCCCTTTCTCTAAAATTCACCTTTAAACCTCAAATACACCCTCACCCTTTGATCTCTACACCTTTGTCCTTTTGAGCAAATATAGAGTTAGTCGAGGGCTTCGTTCTAATATAAAAAGTTCGTGTTTTCGTCGACATTGAATTTTGGAGATTTTGGGCTTTCTCCTCTTTTGGAGTAGAGGTAGGGATTTTCTTAACGGCGTGCATATTGTTTAGCTTTGTTATATGTTATTTTTGTTAGTTATGGGTTTTCAAAAGCATAGATTTGGATATAGATTTATTAATGCACAAATTTGGGAAAAAATACCTGTTTTCAGTTATGGTTTGGGATTGGTAACCTAGTGCTTGTTGTGTTATGTAGTTTTGAAGAAAACATTTGGTTTATAATGGGTTTTCAAATGTTAATAAAAAAAACTAGGGTTTTGAATGCTTTTATGAAAAAATATGGAATTAGAATGGTTGTGAGATTTTGGTTAAAATGAGGTTTGATTGTTTTGAATAATTAGAAAATACCGAGTATTATTTACTCATTTGAAATGTTGGTTTTGTTGGAAACTATGTAAGTGGTTTTTTTTTGAAAAATTGTATATTTTCAGTTGAGGTTGACAAGACTCGTGAGGAGTGTGAATGTTGTTTTGGAAATCATGAGATTTTGTATAAATCATTGGAATTCTGATTTGGTTACGATTTTGAAATATTATTGTTGTTGTCTTTTAATCAGAGATAATTGTTTTTGGCAACCTGTGGAGGGTTGTATTAATTGTTATAGAAACTTCATGTGGATTAGGGAAATGGAAATGTTCACAAATCATACATCGCATTGTGCATATCATAGATTTGTAACTGGAGATTTCACGTTTCGGAAAATGTATTGTTGTTTTGAGATGCATGTATTGTATTATTGAAATGGTAAATAAAATGGTGAAGCTGTAAGGGGGTGTTAAAGTATTATAAAGTTGGCCTGTGTGTCCATGGTATGAGACCTAAAACCTGTACAGTAGGTGCTGAGCATTCCGGTGAGTACCAGTAAAAATGGCACAGTGACTTGTATAGTTACTGTTATGAACACTAGCCTTGGAGATTTATTCATTATATTTACCACTCGATTGTTTTGAAAGAATTTTGTTGATTTGAAAAGATGCTTTGGAAATCTCGCCCTACATTGTTTCAAAGAAAGAAAATGCATATTTTACCGTGACATTTCATGTGCATTCATCTTATGACGTCGTTAAGCTTCATACATGTTATTAAGTTTATTTCTACTGAGCTTTATGCTCACTCTACGAGGGAAACCACTTTTCAGATGAACTAGTGTGCCTCCACCAAGGTAATGACTTGGGAGGTTCTTGGAGCTTGAGGCTCATATTATTGTTTTCCTTAGTTATCTATTGTAATTTAAGCCACGAGCTTCTTTGTATTGAGTTGTGACTCATTTGCTGTATTCGGGCAAGGCCCTGAAAGTTTGTAGCTTTTAAAGTATTAATTTATAATAATTTAGTTTCATTCATTATGGATAAAATTCATGTTGTAGAACTAAAAGAATGTACTAAGGCATATGTTGGAAACGATATTGCATAATTATATTGTTGTTATGTTCCACATGTTAGCAATATTATAATGGAGTAGAATGTCTACTTATTTTGGGGCATTACAAAATGTAATAATGAATCAGTTCGAAAAAGGAAAAAGAAAAGTATAATGATGAAGTGATTGCTCTCTAATCGAGAGCAGTGTAATGGCAGAGCATGAAAAAAATATATAGTTGTCTAAAGCGATAAGACAGCAACAAATGAGATTATGCCACCTATGAAGTAGAGTCAAATATCTTCAGGCGGGCAGGTTTCATTTGGGTGGAACACTTTGTATCCGATCTCCGAACTGTGACTTAGTTTTTTAGTAGATTGGCACTCATTTATGATCGAATAAGGCAGCAAAATCGACTATGAAGTAGCGGGTTGGGCTAGTTTGGCAGTTAAGCGGGTTGAATGAGCTTATGAATAACCCTAAAATGTATGCAATTTTAGAACATTTACAAATTTAACTGACTACTTGTGATGGCACATTGAGATTTTTTTTCTTTCCGCATGAAAGGATTCTATTTGCTGGAAGAAACAACCAAAGACAGAATGCTTTTTTCCACATAAAAACATGTGAGTAATTTTTCAGTTAATAATCAACACATTAAAGTGAAAAAGTCATAGAGTAATGAAGTTTACAGAGGTAAAAAAAATGTACCAAAACAATCCTTTTACGTATAAATTGCATCTGCGATCGTGCCTTGTGTAATGTGCAGTTGCCAACGCAACTAATTTTCATGTAGAAGTCAAAAAAGACTTGAACCAATTAACCGAATCCTTGGGGTACCTCTTCAGCTTGTCATTGTAATCCACAAAATAGAGACCAAAGCGCGAAGTGTATCCTGCTGCCCACTCCCAATTATCCAATAGAGACCATACAAAATAACCTTTGACATTGCATCCATCCTCTCTGCAATTTAGTAAAACCCATAACATATTAGCTTACATTTGCCAAATTGTCACACCTATTTTTGTAAAGAAATTACTTACTTGATAGAAGCTAGCAAGTTTGAGAGATAGTCATTATGGTATTTGATCCTTTTCTCATCCTTTAGGGCATCCTTAATCGACGCGAATGGGTTATTTGAATCATCCATTCCTATAAAGCCATGCAAAAGATAAGTAAGTTGCGTTTTTCATGATTTTTCATCCTTCTTGTTACAAGGAAGAATTTGGGCTTGAAAATATTGAAATCATCTATAATGTTATAGATTTTATCGGTTTTTCCTTTGCTAATTGATTTGCTTAAAGTTTGACGATATATGGACATGAAATCATGTTGTTGATGCTTTACAATATTTCAATTACTAGACACAGATTAATTACAGTACCAAACGAAATCACATATTATGCCAAATGAAAATAAAATCCAACTAGTAACCACTTAAACTAGTCAAACAATGATATAGAAACAAATATAAGTGGGATTTGAAAACTTCAAAGCTCAAATGCAATGTTTTGCAAAAGAAAATAAAAGAACTATCTGGATTGAACAATTATATACTTTGACACTTTTTTGTGCGTTTAGAGGGTTACCATTTTCAGTGATGATGACTGGAGGATTCCCATACTTTTCCTTGATATAATTCATTAAACTTCTGATCCCATGAGGTACTATGTACAGCCATATCGAATGTGCCTACATATAAAACCATAATTTTAGGAAAAACAATTAAATAATAATGAAAGAGCTTCCATGTGGTACTCAAATTAAATTGTCAAGATATGTGGCAATTTAATATATCTATTGCATATACTATTGCACCTAGGCCCAATAAAGACACTTGAAAAATAATTGCAAAGATATTTCAATATTTGTGATACACGCCAGAGAAATAAGCTATTGAAACCCAACAGTTACTAAAATGAATTTGAATTCAAAAAGAAGATGGAAGCATGCACAAAGTAGAAGATGGAGAAGATCACGGTGTTGTGTGAAGCAATTGCTGCCCCTTCGATCAGAGGATCAAAGGAGCTGTTGTATCTATAAATATTCAAACGAAGATAGAAGCCCCGGATCAAAGTTTATCAAACCAAAACTCTATTTCTTTCGTTTCAATCTTGTCTTTTCATTCCATAGGAGTAGCCATAACCGTAACTTCAATAACAATAGATTTTAATTCATGTATTATTCTTTACTTGTAATTTTGCTTCGAGGGAGTAGGAATATGAGTAGAAGTAGCAAGGTAATGTATTGAACTTCTAGTTTTTCCTTGTAATTGATGAATTCATTTATCAATTACAATTTTCGATTGTTTATTTATCTATCACCTCTCATTTAATATTTACTTAATTGGTTCTTATTTTTGACATTTAATGTTAAAATTCTTCTTCACTAAGGTAAAAGAACCTTAAACACTTTCGCTTGAGTTTCATTTGGCTTCAATTATGTCTATAAGAATTATTCAATCCTTGTTGGCACGTTTGTAGTTAGATTTTTGTCTTTCAAAGAAGGAAAAAGCCAAGACATGACTAATAGTAATTGAATAACTGAATTTTTATTTATTTATTTTTATTTTTTGAGACACCATTATTAGCAAAACAAAGGAACCAGACAGGCTGAAAATCAGTTTTGAAGAACTAACTTTTTCGTACAAAACAATATAGAATAGTATGTGGATATGGTTGCCATTTTCACGTATTTTCTCTTCTCTCTTTCTTTTTTTTTTTTCGTTTGTTTGTTTGTTTTGGTTTTGTGCAAAAAAAAAAAAAAAAAAAAAAACCTCAAGCACTGGTCATGCTTGAAGTGCCCAATTGATAAAACTTAATGTTGTTAGTCAGATTACATACCCGGTCTCCTATAGGTTGTAAATCCTTGAATGCTGAAAATAAACAAAAATAGTTAAGACCTTTCTATCAGTAGCATCCAATAAAATATTGGAGTACAAAATGTCAATGAATTGAAATAATGGCCAAACACCTCTAGGATATGATTAGTTGATTACAAGTTATCAGAAGCAGACTGTAAAGACTAAGACAAATGGATAGGTAAATACTTACGAAGAGTAATTGCTCCAGAGTCTGCCGTGGAGTCATTGAGTAGGAATCCAAGTATATTAGATTTATTGTTTTGTGCGTAAAATGTTGTGTAGTGGTTTATGCCCACAAAGTCCAAAGACCCCTTGAGAAGAGCTGACTCTGTTTTTGTAAATCTTGGTAACCGACTTCCAACTCTACTAATCATTGATCTTGGGTAATTGCCAAGAGTCAAAGGTTCAATAAACCTGCAATAATATAACATGATTTTGCCAACGACTTCTAGCAGAACAGATAAATTATGCCAAAGATGAGGTTGTATCCATATAGGCCTTGCCATAACGACATTTTTTGAAGTGAAAGTGTGACTACAAGTATGTAACATTTATGCAAATGAGCAAACAGTCCCCAAAATGAAGAAATTTAGGTGTTAGTAACATTTTGAATTAACATATACAAGGAAATTGGATTAATTGAAAAAAATATATCACAAGAAAAAAAGAAGTCATTTTCAGAACACATAAAACTTACGATGCACTAGTATACATCTCGCAATTAGCCTGGCTTTTATAGCTTCAGTTCCATAAAGAGAACATAGACATAATTTTTATATGCCTCTACAATGCAAAGTATATTCTTTTCATTTAACTCAAGAAACTCTTAAAACTAGATGAGAATCCGTAATAGATTTTACCAGCCTAATTGAAAATCTTGCGCTCTTTGTGTTGCTTCAATGTCATCCGTGGAATTTGTTGCTGGTTCAAACCAAATAACATCAAATGATATCCCAACTGATCCACGTTGTTTTGGCTGTCAATCAATAAGTTATGATAAATAACAAAGCCATAACACTAAATGTATAGTGTTTCATGCATGATCTTGCACATGTGCAAGGGCATGTGCACTTGATCGAAAGGACAAATATATTAGGTTCCATTTCTTAATTTCCTCTTTTTTATTTTTTATTTTCTTTTTCTAGAAGAGGATAGTAATTTTTAGGTACATCTTAATTGAAAAAGTGGATAGTAATTACACTCACTTATTCTATCTTCCTTTTTACCTCATTACAATCTTGTAAACTCAAATTGGTATTCAAGCAAAAAAAAAAAAAAGAAAAAAAAAAGGAAGCTCCAAATTATGATTTTTTTTTTTTTTTTCCATTTACTCCTAATAGAATCTTTTATCAATACCTTGTATTTCCTTCTGTAAATATCTGCCACAGTTGCGTGAGAAAGGAGAACATTGTGGCCAACTATGTAAGGTTCAGTTGCAGAGTTTCCACCTCTACATAAGAGGCGAAGAAGGATGGAGCACCGTCCTGGAGCTTGGAGACCCACATCATAGCCTTGTATGGTAAATGTATGAGGCTCATTGAATGTAATCCAATGCTTCACTCTATCACCAAACTTCTGGAAGCACGTCTCAACATATGTTGCAAAATCCTTTCTGAAAAAGAAAAAAAAAAAAGAAAAAAAGAAGAAGAAGAATAAATAACTTAATGCCATATTTCACTAGCTTTGAAATCTTTTGGTATCTTTCCCCTAAAAGTAAAATAAAAATAAAAATAAAAATAAAAATAAGAAAACAACAACACCCAATTAGTACATAATAATGTGCGTTTGAGAGGGGAAAGATTGGGTATGTTTCCCTAATAATAATAATTTACTTACATGATTTGTTGGTCAAGCCAACCATTGTATCTATCTTGCAAGGCTTGAGGAAGGTCCCAATGGTAGAGGGTTACATATGGTTCAACTCCTGCATATATAATGTTTGAATCAATGATAAACACTGCACACATGGTTCAACTCCTCCATATATAATGTTTGAATCAACGATAAACACTGCACACATGGTAGAGGGTTACATATGGTTCAACTCCTGCACACACTTTGTTGAGACTTGCTTATTCCTTACATATGGAAATTTTTGAAATTGAAAATACACTACATAGGTTCAATTTAGTGTTTACACCAAACTAACATGTTCACTTTATATAATATAATTCAACTAATTGAAAAAGGAAAGATATGCAATTATTACCATTGGCTAGTAGGGCATTGATGAGATTGTTGTAGTGATCAACTCCTGCTTGATTGATTTCTCCAGTTCCATCTAATGCACCAAGATAAAATAAGAAGAAGAAGAAGAAGAAGAAGAAGAAGAAGAAGAAAAATTAACAAGAAAATTATTCTTTTCTTTGTTTTAAAGGTGCCTTTAAATCAAGAAAATTAACAAAAATAAAATAAAATAAATTGTTGTGAAGAATAGTAAGGATCTTTGGATAAAAGCAAAATAAAATAAATAAATATGATATAAAATTTTCTTGAACATCCATCATATCATATGATACATCACGATTTTGAAAGTGTTTAGCCCATTTACATATGGCTTAGTTCAAATAATAGCAGTTGCAGTTGGAGGAATAAGTAATCATTGGAGTGCATTTTATTTTATTTTTTTATTTTTTATTTTTATTTTATTTTTTTAGCTAAACTTAACGATCCCAACTAGGTTGGCACCGCAAAGTTTCAAAGTCAGACAAACACGACATTGATAAAAGTGGGAATACGCTCACGTGTGTAAATGCATATAGCACCAGTTCAAGCTGGCAGTCCATCCTCAGAGTTACAATAGCGATTTTGGCAATGTATTTAAGAGGATCATTTTGTCGAAACAATAGCATAAGAAATAGTTTTTGTCACGACACTTTCTCAAAGAAAAAAGTATCATTTACCAATTTTCAAAAGAAATATGTTTGGTGAGAATTAAAGGGCTTCAATTAATCCCTCTCATAAAATTTTATTGTCTTCTCAAATAGGCTTTTACTTGTTAGGTAACCTCAATGAGACTATTATTGGCTATAGACATGCCAAGTAATTTCAGAGAAGAGGACACTAGCAAAGAGAACTTTACTAGGGAAAATCCTAGACCAAGCAATTGAGAATCTGTAGGCATCCATTCCCATGTCCTTCATAAGTTGTATATCTTCCTGTTTTCAAACAACAACAAAATCTCTAAAATATATTTTTGCACAAGAAATGCAATAATAAACATCAGGGAAAAATGAATGATCACTAGCACAAACATAGTTTAAAGCTAAAAATTAGAGTTAATTACACTTAGCACCCTTAATATTTTTACTAACATTTCACTTTCTCTCCCTCAACTTTCAATTATGAACAACTCCTTACATTTTAAACCAAATTGCAATGTTTCCCTTCAGTCTATAACTTATTAATGAGGGCAATAGTATGTATGCCACAAGACCACAAGTGATATTTTTTTAGAGTGGGATTAAAAATGGCGAGACCAAAGTGAAATTTTGGGAAAAATACAGGACTAAAGTGTAATTTTAGTGAAAGTACAAGAACCAAAGTGTAGAGGTGTTAATGAGCCAATAAAAACATCATGTGTGGCTCAAATGCCAATTTATGTTAACCTCGTAACCATGAGATAGACAGAAGAGCAACATTGCAACCTAATTTAAAGTGCAAGATGTCGACTATCACAATTGAAAGTAAAAGGGTCAAAAAAGAATTTTGATTTAAAGAAAAAAAAAAAGGGGTGCTAAATGTAATAACTTTAAAAATTATCACTCTCCAGAAAAAACAATATACTGTTGGTATGAGACTTACATCAAACTGGTGATACTGATCTACAGCAACATCAGCATTACTGAAATCAAGAACCTTTCCTACAACAAAAAATAAAAAATTAGTAAATAAATAAATAAAAGAAATGTACGTAGAGGGCATCACTTAAGAGTAGTTTTTTTTGTGTGTGTGTGTGTGTGTGTGTGTGTGTGTGTGTGTGTGTGGGGATAAATCCAATTAAGAGTGTTTGTTATTGCTACATCCAATGGCAATCTATACTACCAAATGAGTGTGCAAATGTGTCCCAGACTGTTGGGCCCCTTCCACCCTCTTTAACTGCTCCTTCATACTGCACATACAAATTTAAGATTGACTAATTAACAAGAAGTTGTAAGACAACGTAAACTAAGGTATTAATAGATTACTTAAGTTTCCATAATCATCAACTGTTATTCATATAAGAAATCTAGCTACTATGACATAAGAGTTTATGGTGAGAAACCAACTCTAGTTCTACAAGTCCTCTCATCACATCATGCTTCCTTCACCTTTAATGACTTATTTGTTGGCGAAAGGAATGGCCAAATAGCGCCAGTGATTTCTCTGAGCTGATCTGGATTTCTCTAAATTTTTACTTCTGTTTAGTCTTACTACTCTTCGAAATGGAAAGACAAAGGCATCTACTTTAATTAGTTAACTAAGTGTCCATGACTACAAACGAACTATGTTATTCATGAATAGTTTGAGTTCAACTCGTTTGTAGTTTGTTTAATTATGTATATGAGTCGAGCTCGAGATTAAATTCTACCTCATTTGAAAAATGAAAAAAACTCCATTTTAACCCCCTGTCGTGTAGCACAGTAGCAGTTTACCCCCATATCTTTTAAACATAGCAACATACATTCCTTGTGGTTTGCTATTACAGTTACATTTTACATCCAAATTAACGAAAAGTTTACCTGCCTATTTAGAGAGTGTAAGAGGGAAAAAATTTAGTCAAAGTTAAATTCCATTGTGAGAAGACAAATTAGCCTTATCTTGTACTTTTCATCTTAACCTACCTCAAGGATTTTGGAGCGTTATGCTCACTTTTTTTTATTTTCTTGTGGAGCCAAGGGCTAAATTGTATTTAGGATTGAAACCCTTTTTTGGTGTAATGGGGTGAGACCCTTGGAACTTGTTAGCTTTTAAGACATATGTTTTTGTGTTCGTATTTAATACTACATCCTGTAATTTGCATGCTATATATTCAAGCTTGTAGAGTTGTGAATTTATCAATGCAGGTAATTTTATTTTGAAATATTGAAACCAAATATAATGAATGTGGAGAATTACAATGACAATGATTATTTGTGTGTTTGAGATAAATTATCGTTTCTGCATGTTTAATATTATTGATAATTGAAATTGGCTAATAAATATGGGTTGTATTTCATATAATTGAGGACGTTACAGATTGCATTGTGGAGTGATCGATCACCAGGCAAGTGTGATTGATTGCCTTGTCGAACAGATTTTACTACAAGAATTTCTTTCTCTTTCATTCCATTTTCTTTTGCTTCATCCGAAATTTCTTCCTCCCCCTCTCTGCTTTCTCTGTCTAAAATACCTTGTTGGTACATCCAACTTGAATCACCAAATAGAGGCATTTAGAGTTTGATTCAACAAGAAATCCGAGCTTCAACATTGTTTTACACATCAAACTTACCATCTAATCGGTCTTAAATCTTCATTCGGGCAAGGTCATCACCTTGAACTCAACGGTTTGGTCTTTTCAATTGAGGTATGAATTTTCTCGCACATTTAAATATGAGTTGATTGTTATTATGTGGTATTATTCTTATGAAAATTGTTATAAATTTGCATATATTAAATCAAAAGTTATCGTTTGCATAATAAGGAAAATTTCTTAGTGCATCCTCCGTAAAACACATTTTTATCAAGCAATATTAGATTATGTGTAGAGCTGAAAAATGGATGGATTTGGGTAGGTCAAATGAGTTATGGATTTAAAGCAACTTAACTCCAACTTTATACTCAAATAATAACTTAGTACCTTCTATTAAAATTTTAAAATTTTAGCTCATATTATATCCTTATGTAAATTTATTAATAAAAACAAAACATATTAAGTGCTGTTTTGGGAAGTTTCAAAAAACGCAGCATTTTGATCCAAGGTCCAAAAATGCAAGTGGCCAAAAACACAACAAAATTCATTTGGGGAGCCATAAAAACGCGAGTGTGAAATTACAAATTGAGGCCTATGACAAAAAAGTAAAAAAATAAATTTCTTATGCTGGGTAAGGATATTTTAGTCATTTTAATTTGATTTGACACCATAAACAAATATTAAGGCTAAGTTTGGCATACACAAAATAATCTATCTTTTTATCTTTTTATCTCTTTTCTATCACATCATCTTTCTAGTTTTCTGCACATCTTTTCGTAAAAAGACAAAAAGTACACTTATTTAGGTCATCCCAAACAACCCCTAAACCAAAAAGTCAAAAGTCAACTTTTTATCAACTTCCCAAATCACTTTCCAAGAAGCTAAAAAAAACTTGAGAAAAAGTCAAAAGCCAACTTTTTATCAACTTTTCAAAACATTCCTAAATCTTAAAATAAAATATTATTCTTTATAATCAAGAATGTTTATCTTTTTTTTCTTTTACTTTTTTTTTTTAAAATTTCAATTATTTTTTATTTATCTTCTTCTTCATTTCAAATTTTCAATTCCCCTACCAAAATTCATCATTATTGTTATTATTAACATCATATAGATTTCTTGACGTTGGGTACGGCTTGCCTCATCCGGTTCAGTCAATAAGATGCCCACAGTGTTATACTTTCTCTCTCTAAAATTTATTCTCCTTCGATATGATCATCAACTCACCAGGAAACAGACCGAGAACTTTATCATCCAAATCGCAACAATCTGACGACAATGTTGATGACCCATATTGATGATGTCCATCACAGAGGACTCAGAGTAGATCGACAACCCAAATGGCTCATAGACGGTGACAGTGATAATTGGAAAAATCAGCGGCGACGAGATAAAATCAAGAATGACTACCAGCCAAACCCAAGTTTTGGATTCGAATCAATGTTTCTATTTTGAAAGTCGATAACGCAATTCTGAGTCAACAAAGCAAGACCCTGGGTTGGATTTCACTTCATGTTGGGTTTTTTTAGGGATGTTAACTGGCAGTGATTTTTAGTGATTTTGGATGTGCATTCAAGGGTAATTTAGGAAAAAGCACACCGTATATTTAGAGTAAATTATAACCTTAAATAATTAATTTAGAAAAATAATTTGGAACCCATGGGGTGACCCCATGACCCTCTATGGCCTGTGATTGGCCAGTTTTATTTTATTTTATTTTATTTTATTTTATTTTTTTTTTTCTTCTCCTTCAATCACCAACTCTCACGTGCGTGTAGGGGTGGTGGGGTGGTAGGAAAAAGGGGTCTCAGTCACTTCCGATTAATTTAATGTTGAGAAATTATAAATACTAAGGTACCGTTTGGTAACACTTACGTTTTCAGTTTTCTGTTTATATTTACAAAAATTTAAAAAACTCAAATAAAAAGTTTTTTGGTAAAATTTTTGATTTATAAATCAGTGATCTCAGTTTATAAATTTGGCCAAAAAATGTGTTTCCATTTTGAGTTTTTAGTTTTTTTTTTACCACCCAACACTAGCCACCACTCGCTACCATTTTCCACCACCGTCTTCCGCCACCACCACCCCCACCCCCACCCCCATCCCCACCCCCACCACCACACACCACCCACCTACCACCCACTCGCCACCACCACCCATCCCTCGCCACCACCACCACCACCCACCTGCAATCCACCCGCCACTACCATACACCACCTGCCACCACCACCCGCCACCTACTTGCCACCACCACTTACCACCCACCTGCCACCACCAGCCACCCACCACCACTAGCCATCTGCCACTCACCCGTCACCACCACCCACCGCCACCACCACCCACCGCCACCACCATCACCCACCACCCACCCGCCACCCACCTGCCACCACCCACCTGCCACCACCACCCACCACCATCACCACCACCACCACCACCCACTCGCTACCGCCTACCACCAGCCACCGTCACCCACCCATCCACCACCACCACCACCCACCACCTACCCGCCACCACTCACCATCCCCCACTCACCTGCCACCACCACCCACCGCCCGCCACCACCTGCCATCCCCCACTCACCTGCAACCACCACCCACCGCCCGCCACCACCACCACCGCCACCACCCACTCGCTACCACCCGCCACCGTCACCCACCCACCCACCATCACCACCTACCACCCACTCGCCACCACCCACCACCACCCACCATCCGCCTGCCGCCACCACCCACCACCGGCCACCACCACCGCCACCTACTCGCTACCACCCACCACCCGCCACCGTCACCCACCTAGCCACCTACCATCACCATCCACCACCCGCTATCCGCCACCCATCTACACCACCACCCACCACCTGCCATCACCACCCACTCGCTACCACCCACTACCCGCGCACCGTCACCCACTCACCCACCGCCACCACCCGCCATCCGCCACCCACCTGCCACCACCACCACCCACCACCACCACCACCACCACCACCCACCCACCACCACTAGCTACACATCACCCACCGTCACCACTTTCCACCACCGTCTTTCGCCGCCACTTGCCACCACTTGCCATTTCTCACTCTTTTTTATATTTTAAATTTTTTTTAAACATTTTGTCAATTACCAAACGCGTTTGTAGTTTATGTTTTTCTAAAAATAAACAAAAAATAAACAAAAACCAGTTTATAAAATTTTTGTAAATATAAATTGAAAACGTAAACGTTACCAAACAGACACTAAGGGTGTGTTTGGTAACGTTTACGTTTTCAGTTTATATTTATAAAAATTTTATAAACTGGTTTTTGTTTATTTTTAGAAAAACATAAACTACAAACGCGTTTGGTAATTGACAAAATGTTTAAAAAAATTTAAAAATATAAAAAGAGTGAGAAATGGCAAGTGGTGGCAAGTGGCGGCAGAAGATGGTGGTGGAAAGTGGTGATGGTAGGTAGTGGGTAGCGGGTAGCTGGTGGTGGCGGGTGGTGGTGGCGGGTGGTGGGTGGTGGTGACAGGTGGATGGCGGATGGCGGGTGGTGGTGGCGGGTAGGTGGCGAGTGGTGGGTGGTGGTGGCAGGTGGGTGGCGGCAGGCGGGTGGTGGTGGCGGGTAGGTGGCGGGTGGTGGGTGACGGTGGCAGGTGGTGGGTGGTGGTGGCAAGTGGATGGAGGATGGCAGGTGGTCGCGGGTGAGTGGTGGGCGATGATGGTGGGTGGGTGACGTTGGCGGGTAGCGGGTGGTAACGAGTGGGTAGTGGTGGTAGTGGTGGCGGTGGCGGTGGCGGGTGGTGGTGGCAGGTGGGTGGCAGATGGCAGGTGGTGGTGGGTAGTGATGGTGGGTGGGTTGGTGATAGTGGCGGGTGGTGGGTGGTAGTGGTGGTGGTGGTGGTAGTGGCGGTGGCGGCAGGTAGGTGGCGGATGGCAGATGGCGGGTGGTGGTGGTGGGTGGTGGCGAGTGGTGGATGGGTAGGTGATGGTGGCGAGTGGTAGGTGGTAGCGAGTAGGTGGTAGTGGCAGGTGGCTGGTGGGTGATGGTGGTGGTGGCTGGTGGTGGCGGGTGGGTGGTAGGTGGCTAGTGGTGGTGGATGGCTGGTGGTGGACGGTGGTGGCAGGTGGGTGGTGAGTGGTGGTGGCAAGTAGGTAGCGGGTGGTGGTAGCGGGTGATGGATGGTAGTGGCGAACGGTGGGTGGATGGCAGGTGGGTGGTGGGTGGTGGTGGTGGGTGGTGGTGGGTGGTAGTGGCGGAAGACGATAGTGAAAAATGGTGGCGGGTGGTGGCTAGTGCTGGGTGGTAAAAAAAAAAAAAACTGAAAACTCAAAATGGAAACACATTTTTTGTGTTTTTATTTTTTGGCCAAATTTATAAACTGATACCACTAATTTATAAATCAAAAATTTTACCAAACAAGTTTTTATTTGAGTTTTTAAAATTTTTGTATATATAAACAGAAAACTGAAAACGTAAGTGTTACCAAACGACATCTAAATGATATATATTTTTTATTTTTTATTTTTTTAACCTCTTTTTTAAAATTTAAAATTTTTTATTTTTTATTTTTTTGATAAGCATTTTTTTATTTAAAAAAACTATTTATTATTATTATTATTTTTTTTTCTTTATACTTTTTTTGAATTTGAAAATTTTCAATTTTTGAATTTTTTTTTCATTTTGTAATTTTTATTTTTTATTTGTTTTTTATAATGGTGATGGCGATGGTGAAGCAGAGGTGATGATGGTAAAGTAGTAGTGGTGGCGATGGTGGTAAATGTGGTGTTAGAGTGGCAATAGTAGAGGAGGATGTGGTGTTGGTGGCATGTTGACGGTGGTGGTAGTGGAGTGGCGATAGTGAAGGAGGAGGTGGTGGTGATGGTGGTAGTAGAGTGGTAGTGGCAATGATGGAGGAAGTAGTTATGGAAGAGGCCGTGATAATGGTGGTGGAAGAGGTAGTGGTGATAATAGTGGAGTTGAGGTAGTTGAGGAGGAGGTGGTGTTGGTAGTGTTTTCAGTGATAGTGATGGTGGTAGTAGTGGTGGTGGAATGGCAGTGGCGGTGGAGGACGTAGTGGTGGTGGTAGTGGTGGTGGTGGAAGAGTGGCAGTGGTGGTAGTAGTGTGTCGACAATGGTAATGGCGGCAACAAAGTGGCGGTAGTAGAGGAGGAGGTGGTGGTAGTGATAATGGGATAGTGGTGGTGGTGGATTGATGATAGAAATGGCGTCCATTTAGACATGATTAAATAGATATCCAAGTCCAACTCATGTAAACCCAATTTTAATTGAGTTAACAATGAGCAACTCATTTAAGTCTATTTATTGATATGGATAGGTTTATATAGATTTTAAATGGGTATAATTGGACAGGTTCATGGGTTCGGGTTAGGTTTACGACCTCTAACTATATGCATCAAATTGGAAAAGCCCTAAATTTTGGAACAAAACCCTAATTTGTAAAATATTGATAGAATTCAAAATTTTGGGAATACACATGTGGTATGTTAAAATTGGAAGTAGCATTTCACTTTCGTAATGAATTAGAAATGGTACAGATCTATGAAAATTGTTAGCAATTGTTAGCATTTCATTATTATAGAAAACTTTACAATCTAGTGGAATTGAAATTTATCTTTGAGATGTAAGGAATTAATTGTTGTTAGAACCAAATTTTGAAATTTGGTTTTGGGTGATAAACCCAGTTAATATGTGTTGTTTTGGTGAGTTAATTTGGCGAAAGTGTCCATGGTAAAAGATCAGAAACTGATGAGAGAGTAGTATAGAGGAAGAGAAATTAGGACACTGACTTAATCATTGAAATCGCCTTAATTAGTTAAATAACTATCGTTAAATGAATTTGGTCAAAACCCAAGAGAAATGGGTCAAATAGAAGATAGAACCAGATCTGACCTGTTTGTACCAAATGGGCCAAGAGGAGAAGGTGGCCAAGGGAACTTGCTGAGGTCCAGTTACTGTGGGCAGACTCTATAACTCAACTCTACCATTTTTATTATGGCGTCGCTTTTGTCACTTGCTCTGTAAAGAGGAGTCGTGACAACTCCAAACTCTACAACTACCTTTTGAGGCACAACAACCTTCGAGGTAGGCCTCCTCTGTATAAGATAATGCACATATACTTGGCGCTAGGCACTAATATCCAAGGGCTGATAGTAGGCCTGAATCACATATAGCTTAGCGCTGATAGCAGGCCCCAACGCTTACTGGTTGGAGCTAATACCACGGTGAACCCGTGAAGATAGAAGCAAGGTAGATCGAAAGCAAGGGACTTCCTTCCCATATACCTAGGTGAAGGACCTACCTTGGTTGCATAAGGAAGACCAAGAAAGCCCCCTTAGGCTTGGTATGAGGCACAACCTTTGTTGTGGCCTGCGCCTTAGGAAGTTGGAGAGTTTTTGATTAGGTAGCTAAGGGTGGAGTTGCCGTTGAGGTAGACACCAATATAGCTGATAACAGGTCATAAGTCTTGAGAGTACATGTCTTGAGAAACCGAATTGAGAAGGCAGGTGTTGCAACAACTAGGACACCTTCTAAGGTTCATACCAAAAAGGTATATGTTGAGGCTCAAGCCAAACAGATAGTACAGTGACACTTGCTGAGGCTTTGTGTCAAACAAATAGTACATGTCAAGGGACACGTATCTACCGAGGCCTAGTGGTTTAGGATAGAATGTCCTGCGACACGTGTCGCTGCACTGTTTGGCCACTTGGTATATTCTGATATCAAGGAAATGCCTATAAATAGGGCCCAACTCTTAAGGTTTAAGGGAGAATGTTTTCAGGATTTGGAGGATAAGCTACCTATTTGATTGCACTACCATTTCTTTTTCTGGACCACTCATCCCACCTTCACCTGGCTATTCACTCTCCAACCTTCCCAAATTATTGACTCATTAACATAGTTTTGCCTCTCTAAGTGATATTATTACAGTTCATTTTGAACCCCCTACAAGTAGGTACTAATTTCCTTTTGACTAATAACTGATAAAGTTGGGGTATTTTTGGTGATTCTTTTATAGACCACTATTAGATACTAACCCTGTGATTCATCATATTTTTAACTTAAAAGGAATTTGAAATTTAACTGTACTCATTGTAATAAGTGTATTTGGAAATTTTGAAATGACAGAAGAAATTCTTGGATTGGGAAAGATTTTCAAATCTATATTTATGTACCGTGATGCATCAGGATCATATCTCATAACAGTGTATATATTTTATAAGTAGAGAAATTCTGCACTGGACTTTTGTTTATCCCTTTGTGGTTAATATTTTCCAGGTTTAGATGTGGTACCACCACCCCAATGATGCATGATGATGGTCACGGACCGCTCTTTTGCTAGTTGTTTTGTTTAGCGACGGGCTTACTGTATACTTTGTAAGCCGGAAGCCTAACTTACTAGAGGGAATGCTCTCTTTAATATCTGTAAATTGTGACGTAAGATATATCTTTTGTATAGACGCATTAAAGATGTAATCACATACCATATATTCATGTTATGTAGGAATTGTAAATATAAATTGTATGCGATTCCTTTTGTAAGCACATGTTTTGAATGCTATATAAATGTATCTACATCGAAGAGCAGGTTCAATCCTCCTTTGTACTCATCTAATCATCGTTAATCAATTTCTTTATGAGGCCACTTGTTCATTATTTCTTGAATCTTGTATTTTGGATTTGGTTCTTAACAAATCTAGGGTGTGACAATAGCTATATAATAAAATATTTGTAATCTATTATACTATAATTTTTGCTTCTAATTCAAGCTCGAACCTTAATTCAAGCTACATTAAAAAATAAATATAAATAAACAAATAAAAAATAAGCAAATTCAACCATTGTATTACTTAACTTGATTCAATTAATTTGCAGCCTTGCCTACCATCATCTTCAATTTGTTTATTTATTTGCATCTTCGATTTGTTATTGATTCTAACTTCCATTTTCACCATATTCTATGCATAAGAAGCATTTAGCAATAGATAACATGCAGTCCTTAATAGCTAGCCAACCTTGTAGCGATTTCAGTTTTAGTAACAAATTACTTTCTACTATAGATATATAATTTTCATAGGGTTGAATCTTGAATTTGTAGAGGGATATGGGAAGTATAATGAGAAGAAAAGGAAAATATAAAAGAAATATAAGTTAAAATTTTATTATATTTTTCGTTCCGGTCACAAATTCTTCTTTAAATTTTAGATCGAAACACAATCTTAGGCCAAGTTTGGCATATTGCAAAAAAGCCAAAAAGTCAAAAAGTTACTCAAAAAGTTAAAAGTTAACACTATTCACCAAAAGTCAACAATTACGGCTGCACAACTCCTAATCCTAATTTTTCCCTACAAATCAATTTTTACAATTTTTTATTACACATTTTTCCATAAAAAGTTAAAAAGTTAACTTAAACATCCATATTTTCTTCCTCAATTTTTTAGTCCAAAAAGATAAAAAGTGCACTTATTTAGGACACCCCAAACAACCCCTTAAAAAAGTATACAACCCTTCCTTCATAATTTAGGCACCTCATAAAAATATATATATATATATATATATTCTACTTTATAAAATTTCCAAATTATTTTCTATCTTTTCTCTCATTTTTTATTTTTATTGTTTCAATCTATCTTATTTTCAACATAATATATCTACCTCTATCCTGGCCGATTATCATCTAATGAGTATGGATAAGTTAACAATAAATCCAGTCCAAGGGCTGTCGGCCTGCTTTAGAACATCAGAGTCAGGCCCATCCTTAAGATAGCCAGGTCCAGGAAGGCCCGGTCGGTCAGACACCATTCGGTCGAGACACTAAAAAGTTAAGATGCTGGCCTACTCAATCTTGAGGATTTACACTTATCAAGAATCAAGACCTGGTTCTGGTTGATTCTAACAAACATACATCACACTTGATGCGTTTATAGTTGCAAAACACGTGATACGATTATAGAGTGGCCCCTCCAACTAAAACTGTCATCGGATAGTGGAGTGAATGAGTTAGGCCAAGTTTGACATATTATAAAAAAGTTAAAAAGTCAAAAAGTTACTCAAAATGTTAAAAAGTTAACACTATTCACCAAAAGTCAACAATTACGGCTGCACAATTTTCAATCCTAATTTTTTCCTATAAATCAATTTTTACAATTTTTTATTACACATTTTTCCATAAAAAGTCAAAAAGTTAACCCAAACATCCATATTTTTTTCCTCAATTTTTTAGTCCAAAAAGATAAAAAGTGCACTTATTTAGGACACCCCAAACAACCCCTTATTCTCATACGACACGTGGCATTTCACGGTTAGAGAAAATATTAATTAAGGGTTGGTTTGGCATAACTTAAAAAAATTAAAAAGTCAAAAAGTCACTATCCTATATCATCTTATTTAAATTACATCACCTTTCTAATACATCACGTCAAATCCAACCCAAATCCAACCCATATAAGCTAATAAGTCAAAAAATACACTTTTTTAAAACATGCCAAACCAACCCTAAATCAGTTTCACATAAGAAATTTGTTCCCAAAAAAAAAAAAAAAAAGAAGTCTCACACAAAGGACGAATCTTATACAAATCCACACTTAATGATTGAGGAATTATGCCATCTTTTCTGTTCTCATTTTTCTCTGATTATCTTCTTTTTTTTTTTTTTTTTTTTTTTTTTTTTTTTTTTTTTTTTTTTTTGGAGTAGTGTTAACTTGATCGTCGAAGAGCCTTTACGCTATGTTTGGATTGAGTGATTTGGAGAGAAAAGAAAAGAAAAGAAATGGAGCGATATGTATTTCTCTCACTTATTTGGATAACCTAAGTAGAGAGAAATGGAAAGAAATGAAGAAAAATTGAGAGAAACTCATTTATTTTATAAGTCTCATTTTCAATCTTCTCAAAAGTGAAAAGATTGGGGAGAAAAGAAACCACTATTTTCATAATACCAATTTTGTCCATATAAAAATAAAAGAAATAAAATTATTGAAAATATAAAAAGGTTATTTTGATAATATAACATAAAATAATTTCTTTTCTTTTTTCTTAATGAAATATAATCAAACAAAAATGAGAGAAATCACAATAATATTTTTTCTTTTATTTCTTCTTTATCCAAACAAAAAGAAGAGAAATTACAATCATTTCTTTTCTTTTCTTTTCTCTTAAAACTTAAGTAATCATTTTTTTTTCTTTTCTCTCTTAAGTTTCCAAACATAGTGTTAGAGAAAGACACCTATCAGTAAATTTTCTAAGATTTTGATTTTTAGGTCTTGAGGAGAGGAAGCTCAGCTTAGCCAACGATCCAATTCAATTCATAAACTAGTTATTTAATGATATCATCATCATCTTCATTTCTCTAATGCTTTTTCTAGATACAAGCAGTATTAGTCAATCAGTTTGAGAATAGGTTATTTTAATTAGTTATTTGATTTTTTTACAAAATATATATATATGTCGATAGAGTGATCAAGATGTTTTGTTTTATTAATTATTTCAATCTGGGATTGACTATTTTAGCACATCTTAAACACCCTTTCTTCGATCAATTTTTTTACGTTTCTTATCTAATATTGTTATATCTTAAAAATTGTCTCATACCGATTAACAAAGATGAGTTTGGTTATGCGAATATAAACTTTTGGACACCCTCACTTTGTGAATCAGTTTTTAAAGATGAATTTTACCTTGGGATTTATATTATCTAATGTTAGAGTTAGGGTCGGCCTGATTTTTTGGGGGTTTAAGACGAATTCAAAAGATGAGACCTTGATTCTCATATATATATATATATATAGATTAAAAATTATATATTGGTAAAATAGTAACAATTTTAATTTATTTTTATTTTTTCTTATATCTTCTATAAAATTGTTACATATGGTACACATAATTATTGATGTAAATCATAATTGTTGAGGCAAATTAACATTTTCAATTGTTAATACTATTAATTTATTCACACTTTTTGCAACGTAATAAATTAAATTGTAAAATTTGATTAACTTCAACTTAAAAAAAATAATTATTTCTCCAAAAGAATTATAACTCGTATAGTCAAACAATATTCTATAAATAATTATACATTTGGCAAGTAACAATCCATTATTTTTAAATAATTCACCAATTCAATTGTTTATTTCAACTTTTATTTTAAACTACTAATATTATAATGCAGTATTTGGTTCACTGAAATTGAATTGAATTGAATGGATTGGTCATTCCTTAGTCATAAAATTACTATTCCCTCAAAATGATTAACGATGATTTCATTCAAATTTTTATTTTAGTAAATCAAACTTGAAAATGGACATTATTATGAAATAATTAATCTATTCAACTTTATTTTAATAAATCAAACATAACTTAGCCCGAAATAATTAATCAAACATAACTTAAAATCAAAATTATGTTAAAATTCTATTTTTAAAACAGAATTTAAGGCTCCGAAGCAGCGCCTTATTAAGACAGTTCTGGTTGTGTTAACTCTTAACCAATTGATGAACATACAAGCCTACGAACAAAAACAAATAATGATAATAATAAAGAAAAAATTCTGTTAAGCAATTGAGATTATAGCAAGCTTTGTAAATATTTAATTCACAATAGTGCCCCTACCAAAACTAATTTGAGCAAATTTTTCCCAAAATATGAGGATAGAAAACTAACGGAATACACCAAAATAGAATGCTTTTAACCGAAAGGCGTTGCGGTCCCCATTTCACGACGCGTTTGCGGTAAAAACCCGCCAATAGTAACTGACTTCTTAACGAATTGACCAAGTTACCCCTCATGCAACTCTCTCAAGAAGGATTATGTCCTCTCGAGATTCTATTCTATGGGTGAATATAATAATATTTTTAAATTTAAATTAAATATAAATTTGTATTAATATTTTATAGATTAAGGGATGGTTTGGTATGATCTACGTAAGTTAATTTTGACTTTTTACGAAAAGATGTACAGAAAAATAGAAAGATGATATGAGAAAAAAATAAAAATTAAAGGTGTGTAAGTACACTCCAAACTTAGCTTAAATATATAATGAAAATCTTCTATTATATATACGAAATGAAGAGGATCAAAATTCATCTTATACATATACATACATGTATATATTATGTTTCTCGCTTTTTTTATATTATACCCGCCCAGAAATATAAAATAAAGTAATTAAATTTTCTTTTGATGATGAAAAATACAATAAAGCTGCCTAAAAATTAGAATAAAGACAGAAATTAATGGAAATTAATATTGAAGGCACAGAAAAGTGCAACTAGAATAATAAACAAACAAATAAATAAAAGAGTATTCCTTTGTCACCAAGGATCCTCTAGAGTTTTTTTTTTCTAAAGTTTCCTAAAGTGGTGTGTTGTATGGGTGAGATTTAATGCTAAAAATTGATGTGACTTGTCATTAAATCTCAACCATACAACACACCACTCTAGGAAACTTTAGGGAAAAAAAACTCTAGAGGATCCTTACTCTTGGTTTGTGGCCATCTTTCTACAACTTGGAAATATAGGCATTTAAATTTCAAGAAAAAACAAGAAAGCATTTCAATAATGGTATTTCAGAAATAAATAAGTAAAGGAATGAATCATGAAAAAAAAAAAAGAAAAGAAAGAAAAAACAACAACCAACCTGGTAAGCAGAAGAGGCAGTCCCAAAAACAAAACCTTTTGGAAAGCTTGCTCTGTTCATGATCTGTGCCAGACATGTCTGGACATCCAAAACCATCAAAACAATAACCAAAGCAATGCCTTTTCTCAACAACATGGCTTTCTCACACTCACTTGATATATTATTGTTATGTATCTAACTAACACTGTACTCTAGGGAGGAGATCTTTCAATCTATATACTGAATTGTACTGATATACATAGATAGATAGATAGATAGATAAGAACACATAAATGGATAGAGAGGGGCTTGGAGTGTTGGCAAGAGTAAGACAGTGAATTGGGTTGTTGAAAAAGGCAAGAATGGTATTCCCAAAAAAGAAAAAAAGAAAAAGAAAAAGGCAAAAATAATGGTGGTGTGGTGTTGGTACAAGTGATGGAAGTGACTGTGCGTGAGAGAGGCTGGTGTTGCTACTGATGCAAGTGGTCCTGCGTTCACATGCTTTCACACCTCAATATGAATAACATTGTAACCAAAATGGTAAGCAAATTTCAATTTTATCATTTATTTTTATACTAATTTATGTGTTATGTAATAAATAAATTTTAAAAATTAGATTAAATTATAAATATATCCCTTGAGATTTGTCAAAAATACAGATTCTAATCAGGAATATTTTATTGTCAGAAATTTTGTTTCAATTAACCTATAAAATCAAAATAAAAATACGTAAATACTCTCTTATACCAAAATAAATTATCATACTACCCTCATTTTCATCCACTCACCACCAAATTCCTCTCTCTACACCATTACAATATTCTCCAACCCTCTTAAGTGACACACGAAATGTTTTTAAACAATAATCACAATAGTACTGATTAAGGGTAAGCGAGGGTGATGCAATAGTTAGACAAAGTAATTTTACTTGTTGAGAGAATATGAAGAATAAAGAGGATTTTTGGAAATAAAAAAGATGAGACAGGAAAAAAAAAATTTAAATAAAATGGTTAACTTCATAAAGTTTAACTTAACGATTGACTGATTAATAGAGGAGATTTTTTGTTGTGTGATTGAAAATTTCAAGAGTTAAGATATAAATTTCCAGATAAATAAAAAAATTATATTTTTAATAAACTTTAGGGACTGTAATTTACCCAAAAATTAAAATACTACTAATGTGATAGTGTCACACCTATAACTAATAAAAAAACGTTTGTAAGATTTATTATTTTATATATATTACTCAGCATTATTGCATTATGTGACAGTGTATTACATTGCTTATCTGTCTTTTTGCGTTAATCTATTTGGTTGAATAATATAGCCTTTTGCTTTTCCTATAGATGCTGTTTGTTTGTTTGTGTCTTTGCTTTATATCACTAATGCTTTCCCCACTGGTTTACTATAGAGAACCAACCCCTCACACGTATGAATATGAAGATAGGGATTGGACCATATCACTAGCACATGGTTTAGTTACTTCAAATAATTTTCCCATCCATCCAACGATGTTAATGTTCACTTGTCATAGTCATATAATGTTATGATCATCGTCAACTAAAAATTATTTATTATTTTGTGTATTATTACTACATTAAGTAGGTTGCAAAACGAAATAAATTATTTTAGTTTAACTTATATTCAACTAGTTTAGAAGTTTGTTTGAAATATATTTATATAAATAAGTCAAGTTTAAATAATTTATAATTATGTTCAACTTGATTATCTTGCACTATAAAAAACAAAGTTACTCGAATTCAATTTGTGATCAACTTGACTAAAATTTTAAGATTGACTCAAAATGTAAAAATTTAAAGAACTTGCTAATTAATTCATTTATAGCCATAAATGCGAAAAACTAATATAATAATGATAAATAAAAATGACAAGGAACTTGGGGTAAATTAGTTCCTTTTCATCCATTTTTTCTAAGATTGTGTATGTTGGGAAACATTTCGGTTCACACCCCTTATAGAGGGTGATATGTGTTGTTTTTATTATGTATTTTGTGATATTTGTTATATATTTTATGAGAAATGTTACGTATTTTTTTCGTAGAGTATAATTTGTAATTCAACAATAAAATTACGTATTTGTAATAATGTTACGTTTTTATGATAATATTATATATATATATATTCAAAGATATTTTAACCATAAAATGTATAGCATTACAATAAAAATACATAATACTACCATAAAAATACGTAATTTTATTTTTAAATAAAAAATTATCTTTTGCTAGAAATATAATTGTAATTTTAGAAAAATTTACAATACACTCATGAAAAGATGTGTATATGTATGATTACATATTTGTAATTAAAATTACATTGAATAGAAACAATGCAACATTCAATTCACCAAATATTTCAATTTTCAAGCGGTAAAGATAAATAAAAATAAACAACATGACACCACCTCAAGCACAAGAAATATTTTTTTTTTGGGGGGATTCCCCAATGATGAAATTCCACACAGAGCATTCATTTCATATGATCCATGTAAAATATGAGACGCAAGAAAGTCATTCTTTGCAGATAATCCTGACCACGAACAGGGAAGCATCCCCATTATCCTTCCTTTTTGAAAGAAAGGGGCTAAAAAGATTGAAAGCCAAAACGCCTTTTTTTTTTCTTTGGTCATTCTTGCAATGTTTTAGTCACATCACATGTGTACATATATATAAAAAGGGGCTAAAAAGATTGAAAGCCAAAACGCCTTTCTTTTCTTTGGTCATTCTTGCAATGTTTTAGTCACATCACATGTGTACATTAGGAGTGGGGTACGGGTCGGTTGCGACTACGAAACTTTTAATCTGTCATCCGTCCACTAGATTGGTAGATTGGAGAAAAACTATCTGCATCCGTCCGCCAATCCGATGGATGTTAGGGGTGCTCGCGGTTTGGTGGTTCGGTTACGGCCAAAGGAATCTCAAATCCGCCATCCATCCGCTAGATTGGCGGATTGGAGGAAATCAATCTGCAACCGTCCGCTCGTCATCACGCATCCGTCCAAAATGCAGCGGATCGGTTCGGTTCAGTTCTGCCGGTTTTGGCGGATCGATATATCCGCTGCTCACTCCTAGTGTACATATATATCTACTATTATCTTAAAAATATGAACACTCTCATTTATATTTTACTTTTGCATGTAAACACGTTATATCTACTATTATTTCAAAAATGTGAGCATTCTCGCTAGGGGTTCTCAATGGGACGGGTTAGGCTTATCTAGCCTGCAACTATTATGTCAAAATCTCATATATTAATTAGATTTTTCGGGCTTTGATTAATTAACGAGTTGATACTGGTTGGACCTATTTAAAAAATTAAAATTACATCTCACTCTTAAGTTCAAATCTTACGAGCCAAAATCAAACCGAACCAAACTAAACATTATAATTATATTATTAAGTTCTACATATTTTTCATTCACATATTTTAAATATTTTTAGTAGTTATTTTTCTCTTTTTACTTTTCATCATAATTCAAGTATTTTTATTTTTAATTTTTTATCTTTTTATATCTGACATAATAAAAAAAAATCAAATAACATAATGTAATTTTATTTGTAATACTTACAAATGGGAGAAAAAAGGGAAAGAACTAACATTACACAAAGCTAGAAAATCCAACTAGGTTGGCATTTCCTACATCAAATTTGATCATGTTCACCCTTACTCTCGAAAATGAACCCTTTTAAGTTAACCAAAACTTCACGCTTTTCAAAGAGAGAAAAAAGGATATGGTTAGTTGCTGCTATTGTTTTTTTATTCCATTTAATTCATGTAACCCCATATCATACACACACACACATATATATATATATATATATATATATAATTATTAATATATTTTAATGAATTAAACAATGTTAATTTTTTTTAATACATGTCAAAATATATATATATATATATTTTTGGACGGGATAGTTTGAGTCAAGTTGATGGGATGATCAGGCTGGGTTAATCCATGTGGATTCTTACAGGTCGGGTTTATGGGCAAGCTTGGGTAACAAACCTTTGTCGAAACCCTAAATCATCTTTTATGAGTTGAAATAGGCTGGACACTCACGGATTGGCACAAGCTGTGGGACGGATTGGGTAATATCAATTTCTTTTTTTTTTTTTTTTCACGAGCCATTTGATGACCCTTAACTCTCACTTATTTTCTACTTGTTTATATTCCAAAAATACCATTCTCAACACTTTGCCCTTAAAAAGACACCATATAGCAATAGTCACAGGCACCATGTAGCAATAGACACTAAGACTTTTGAATTTTTGTGAATGGTCTTTACAGTTTTCATCCGTTAAAAAACTTCATAGATAATAATAATATTATTATTTGAAACTCTTACAAAAATTCTAATTTAATCCATAATGATGTGACATAGTTGATGCTAATATATATTAATTTTTAATTTGTCATATACTTAGCTATATATAGTGTCCAATTGTCTTGTCATATTCTTGTCATTGAATTTGTACATATAAAATTGTGGATCTCTAGTATTTTTCATAGAATAATATATAATTTTACGGTTGTTTTTTTCGAAAATTTAAATTTAAATTCAAATGTAAACTTGATAAAATTTCATGGCTTCGTAAGACTCACCACAAGTTCTGTTTTAATAATCTGAATTGTTCATTTTGTACGATGCTTCGCGTAATATTATTGTATTTGTCTAAAAAAAAAGTTTATTTTTAAAAATATATTTGCCATCTATTTTTTCAAAAATATGTGATAAAATAAAAATGTTATGCTTGTCAAACCAATCTAATTTTTTTTATTATTTTTTTTATTTTTATGAATAATATATACTGAGGGTTCTACAAAATGAACGGTTCGAATTATCGAAATATAATTTTGGTGAGCCAACCTTAATTTTAAAAGTTAAAAATTAGTAATTTCTATAGACCAAATGGTTATTCTCCTACAAATCATTAAAAAATTAAATTGAATAGACACATCTATTATTCATTAAGAGACACTTCATCTTCTATATAAGGTGTAAGTTTTTCATTATTTTTTACATATACAACTTTTATTTCTATTTACTATACCAGAGATAATCCAACCACTTTTTGATAACACATATTTGTCATTGTTACAAGGACTTGTCTTTGTTACAAGGACTTCTACAAATTCAATTTTTTTACTAGAAATTTGTCTAGAAAATACATGTGTGGTTGAGATTTAGTTTAGAAATAGGACCCATCATTTAAGAATTGAATCTAGATCATTAATCAGGATTCTCAATAAATTATGGGTTTAAGTTTCTTATTTCTTAAAATTTTGCTTAGTTATTCATCAGTCGAATCACATTTTTATATCATCAGTTTATTTTATATAAGTGGTTATACAACTTTCTAATACCGAACTCTTGCTCTCACTTTTCCCATCCACTATGAAATATGGTTTTTGTATTTGATTGATAAATCCACATAATTTATAAATTTACTATTGAAGGAAATATAATACTATATATACAGCGAAAAAATTATATGGATTCAGGCATACCTTGTGGGTAAACAGATTGCACAACAAATCTAGTTTAGAAGGTGAATCATGAACTCTTAAATAATCTTTACCAGCAATGGAGTTAAACTACTAGAGTTTTATCCACACTAATCACAGTACAAAGGCAGTATGATTTATGGAAAGAGAGAATGTATAATTTTTTGTTCTATGAAATACAGAACCCAAGTTCTATTTATATAGAAGTGTTAGGAGACCCATAGGATAGATGTATTATCACAGATAATGTTCACCCCAGATCAAGAATATCTAATTAATAATTATCATTTAATATATATTTATATATTTATAATTATCACATATCAAGATTATCTCATATCAAGATTATAATCTGTTATATTATTTGGATCTCTCCTAGCCGGGTTATGCTACCATGGGTGACCCAATTGGGTCTGGGTTCTAAACCCGACCCAATTTTCAACATCTCCCACTCAAACATGCATTGGCCAGACACCACGCCTTTTGTACCTCAATCTACCCGATAAACACAATCATGCTTATCCAATGGACCGTGTGACCATTGAGGATACTTGCATGTAGGAGCTCTACACTAGAAACCCGCCCACAGAGGCATCAACCCAAAGATAGTATCTCATATGCCCTAGATCCATCTAATTGCATCGAGTCAATCATCTCTGATCCCTGAAGGAGAAAGCTTTACTCCTTCAATCATGCTATGTGTTCATACCCAATCCGCATCTCATATAGAGCGATGTGAGTTGTTGACAATGAATATAGAGTTGAGGTGTAATTATAGACAATGCTCCTTTCGCCCTCATGTCACTTAGTTCGAAGTCAATCACTTTCCTGAACATGTTCCTAAAAGCCGAATCATGACCATAGGCAACATACCAAAGTAGCTAACATCGACTTCGTACTTTATGATATAGTTTGAAAGTTGCTAAGGGTATAGTACAAATGTAAAAATTTAAAGCATATTTTTGACATATTTGGAATCACACAATGAGGAAAAAACCGAGATCCTTTCCCTCACCTCACTATCTAGTCGCCAAGCACATGTAGTATGAATATATGCTACGGTGGAGTTACTCTTCCAAAAAGTGAAGTCATTCTCCAAACACCGTACATTAATTTAGTCATTAACTAGCGCACATGTTGCTTTTCTAGCACCTAACAACTCAAGTTCTTTATGTAGTAGCTATACAAGCGCTAAAATGAGATCTCGTATCTGGCCATCATTTATAGACACATCACGAAAAGTAGAAAGTTCTATCCACGGTCAGTCAAGTAACATGTCCTCATCTTGGTTACAAACAAGGCAACTCTAGTTGTGGGTAATCTAAGTTAGAAGCAACCCCAACTATGATCTAGCAACCACATGTCTCATTTTTGCTCGCTCCATCAAGCGCTAAAAGTGATTGCTTGTGTGAGTGAGCCAATCTTTTCTATTGACATCAACCAACAAATCTGTATATGCTCTCTTGCAAGATATACTCAAACACAAAAATGAATAGAGCAAGTATAGCATAAATAATATCCCAAACATTGTAAGGTACATAAATAATCATCCAAGTCTAAAGAAGAAAAAAAATGCATAAACACCACTACCATCTACGTAAACCCAAAGCCTTGACATAAGTACAATGAGTATCTCTCGAAATGGGTTTAGTCAATGGGTCCGCAACCATGCGACTAGTAGAAATGTGTATTAAGACAACTTGCTTTTGCGCCACTATTTCTCTGATGAAGTTAAACTTTATGTCCATATGTTTGGTTCTTTTATGATATTTAGGATCTTTGGCATAGGCGAGTGCAGTCATGTTATCACAATGAATAGTGATAGTGTCTGAGGCTTGTGAGGCTACTCCCAAATACTGTAAGAACTTTCGTAGCCAAACAACCTCTTGTACAGTAGCTGAGCATGCCATAATCTCTGCCTCCATTGTAGATAAAGAAATACAAGATTGCTTCTTACTGCTCCAAGTAATGGCTCCACCATCGAGTAGGAAAGCATATCCAGATATGGACTTCCTCTCATCTATATCATCGCCCTAATTAGCATCATTATAGCTAACTAGGCGTAAATCCATACACTGGTAGCAAAGCATATAATCTGTCATCCCTATCAGATGACACAATATCTTCTTGATTACATTCCAATGAGCAAGTCGTAGATTAGACTAGTAACAACTTGCTAATCCCACTACATAGCATATATCTGGTCGAGTACACATCATAGCATACATCAGGCTTCCTACTACATTAGCATAGGGTACTTGGGCCATATTTTATTTTTCTTCTAGAGTCTTAGGTCTCATATTAAGACTTAGGCTCTCACCTTTAGCTAAAGGAGTGTTAACAGGTTTGTAGCTCTGCATCCGGAATCACTCTTAGATATTCTTAATGTAAGTCTCTTGAGACAAACCAAGAAGCCCCTTAGAGCAATCTCTCAAGATCTTAACCCCGAGAACATAGCCTCACTTTTGATGTAACCAATTATTGACTTGGAAAGATGCAACCATTAGGGCATGAACTTACATGTATCTTCCTTTATTTCAATTCATGTACACATGTCATATGTAATGCCCCCACATTTTATTACTTGGATAACTTTACCAAAACTATTATTATATATTCAGAAACAACGTACTATTATTCAATACATTAACCATGATAAATACATAAGGGTTCGATCATTCAAAATACATAATGGATGCAACATGTATCATAATTAAATAAATTGCCCGCAGGCATACATCACTACATAAAAGAGAAAGGGTCCAACCCTTTTACAACAACAGCATTTCGCCAGTAGATATTAGGCCCCATGGCCAATAGATAAAGAAGATCCTCGATCTTGAAAACACTTCTCGACGTTCACCTAAAAAAGGATTAGCAACGTGGGATGAACATAAAGTCCAGTAGGAATCCCAACACGGTCCTAAATAATAACAACTTACAGATAGATATGATAATGAATGCTTCGACTTATACTATGTAAATAATGTGATGGTTTGTACTAAAGTATATTTACATAAGTACTTTTCCCAAAATCATCAAATTCGTTCAACAACACAGACAATTAACATTTCCTGCTTGTTTTTCATTTCAACAATATCACATATCAACTGTTTTGTTTTCAAAGTACATTAATGTAACAAGTCCGCGGGGGACCTCGCTATAGCTCGGACTCGATTTGTGTCACGGTTCTTAATCTGAACCAAAGAGTCCAAATCCAGCAAATCGTTTTGAAAAAAACAGATTTTTGAAAGAAGTGCCAAACATGGATTGCTTTGCCAGATACAGAGTCGCCACCTAAATATTTTTATTTTGGAAAATTTAGGAAACCCTGACTCGGTGCCAAAGGCCACGTGTCCGTCATCACCAAAATTGCCTCGGCTCGGGAACTTGGGTACGATTGGGGAAGGTCACTTCGTGAGCACCCCCGCTCGCCCGATCAAAGATCGGCCTCTACTAACCATGATATCTACTTTTGAAAACATTGTGTGTTCTTATTCCGGTTATTAGCCTAGGTTACTATGTGATGCGCACAGCATACAAGTATAGATCGGGTCGTCTGAATTGGAACAAAACACTTCATGTTTGCTTTTTGAAAATGGTTTGTTACCCGCAGGTAGGCTTAAAATGCAGATTTTGCCACCCTCAGGTGGGCTTAGAAAAGATGGTTTTGCCACTATCTAGTGGGCTTAAAACTCACAGTCAATGATTTGTTCCAATCCAAATAACCCAACCTTCACCCACAGGCATTCAGGCAGTTATATCACATAAGCAAATAGCCTCATGGTAATCATGCTATTCATGGCAGTCACTCACACGCATGCAAGGATGCTAAAGCATAAAACTCACCGAGTACTCCAAGCCAAAATAGAGATTACATTAGAAATCATGCATGATCCTAAGTATACAGAAATGCCTAATGCAACACATGCAAAAATGCAAACTATAGCAGGCTCGGCTATTCTAAACATGGCATATGGAATGCTACAACTAACATGTATTCAACTTGGAATTTGAAAATACAATGCAATTAGTATGATGCGCCGAGCCCGGTGCATGCAAAACAGATGAATGAATGCAAACATGCTATCATACTGTATGCTAATTGAAATATGCCCTAATCTAACCATCATAAACTGGTAAATAAAAGGGAGAAAGACGTGGGGTTGGAAGACATACATCACACACACGCACACTTATTACAGTTGTGCCCTCGCTCGGAGGGTCCGAATAAATATACAGTCCCAAATAAAAGAATATTACAGTCCCAAATAAAAGAATATTACAGTCCAAATAAAAGAATATTACAGTCCAAATAATATACAAATTCCTAATTAATTTAACAAATAAATTAAGAAAACTGTAAAACTGGCATGCAAGCCAGGGACTGCCTCACATCTGATGAATGATGTATGCTTAGACTGCCTTGCGCGGAAATCCACTGGGATGCCCTGATTAGCCTCTGTTTAGCAGTTATTCTTGGAAAGCGTGCCAAGCTCTGAAAAGTTGCTAATTCTTCATTTTACTGCGACAGAGAGCAGGAAAGGGGCATAGCAATGTATTTTCACAAATATATGCATGCCTCGATCCTCGTGCCACCAACACGCATATCGAGGCATGATGGCCGAGGAGTCGAATTGCACAATTTAATATGGAATGAATGCACATGAAAACACAACAAGACCTAACTCCATCATGGATGATCCGGAGTGTGGGTGACTGGGGAATTGAGACACGTTCCGTCACTCGGAGTACGAAATGTGCATCGTTTCCCGTGCCCGGGCTAACTCCTATCCCAAGCACAATGCAATATGCATGACATGCATGAAATGCAACTAAGATACAATTCTAACATACACAATGTCATGGAATGGCATACACGCTATACGAGGTAATACGCAACCGAGCATACACAATGCTATGGGTGAAATGGCATACGCAATGCAATAATGGGCTTACACCGACATGTGAAATGGCATACGCAATGCAATAATGGGCTTACACCGACATGAGAGAGCCTCAGCCACACTCACATAGGAGGCCATTAGATGAAAATGAAGTGCCTTGAAACGCGTGCACACGGGCACGCAAACCGAGGCAATGGCATATGCAATGCAATATGGCTAAAATGATATGCAAACATGCTAATGGAATTTTAGCACTGAAATGTGGGGGAAAACAGCCCCGAAATAAGACGAGAGTACACCCGATGCATGGAATAGTCCCGAAACATGAATTTTGGCACCCGAAATGGCCTATAGCTATACCAAACATGCACAATATGGACATGCAATGAATAGACAGAAGCAAGGCAGCCCCAAAATAAGCACTTTTGCAGTTCAAAGCATGGCCAAACAGCAAACAAAAACAGGGCAAAACTAGCATGCAGGAAATGGCCCTAAACATGAGATTAAGAAGCAACTCACAGCTGTTGTCCTCAAACAGATTAGGGCCCTTCAACAAAGTTGAAGAGGGGCCCAAAAAATGATCTTTTACATTTCTGAAAATAGCCCAAAAACAAACATAGGTATGGCTAAGCTTTCATGCAAGAAATGAGCCAAAAGATGGCCAAAGAAGGAAGTGGTAGATGCAAAGCCCAAACAGAAAAAGACTCTTCTACAATACTGATGAGGGACCAAAAATAAGGCATTTTACAGTTGAGGGTCGGACCCAAAACAGTATGAAAATATGTCAAAAATGCTATGCAAAATGAGGTCCAAAAGAGAGATATAACATGAAGTGTATAAAAGATGCCTCAAATCATGAAAAGCCCTTAATGAAACCTGAAGAATGGGCCAAAATAAGACCTTTTTCTAGCTCTGTAAAATGACCAAAAACAGAAGCACAATAGGCTAATAAATCATGCAAAAATGGGGATTAAAAGAGAGATACAACACAAAGTATAGGAAGGGTGCCTCAAACAGTGAAGGACCCTCAATGAAACATGAAGAGATGGCCAAAATAAGACCTTTTATAGATCTGAAAATCGTCCAAAAATGGAAGCATAATAGGCTGCCAAGTCATGCAAAAATGGGGACCAAAGATGGATGTAATGGCAAGTGGCACATGGAGGTCCCAAACAGTGATGAGCCCTTCTTCAATGTTGAAGAGGGGCTCAAAATAGATCACACACAAGCTAAAAATATCATGCAAGAAAATGGCATTCAAGAAGGATATTGAAGCAAGTGCGAGATGGGGGGCTCAAACAGGTTTGAGCCCTTAAGAAAAAGTGAAAAGGAGCTCAAAAGAAGGCCACTTTCAGTTAGGGCCGGAGCTCAAAACAATAAGCATGCCTGGCTTACAAAGGATACAAGGAATGGACCAAGAAAAGGGGAAATGAAACTCACCCTTGAAGACAAGCCTTTAGCAACTCTTGGCTTGAGTTTGTAGCACCCTTAGGCCTTGGAGAACACCTTCAACCTTCTGGAATGGAGGATGGAAGGGTGGGGGTTGGTGGTGTAGAAGAAATGGTGGTGTAGGACTTGGAGGTTTTCAAGGAAATGAGAGAGATGGAGGGGGATTTTGTATACCAAGCTTGAAGGTAATTTTTCTAACCCTTATCACCAATGCTACCTGCTGGTTATATGGACCAAAGAGAGGGAGAAAAGGTGGGCAAAAGGTGGGGGAAAAGGAGGCAAGTTTTCCCCCACAAAATATCCCCCGGATACAGATCTTTTCTGGGGGAAACAACTATACAGCTGTAAAGTGCACAGTGTAAAGATCATGGCCGGCCACTTTTTGGAGCTCCAAGTGGCCGGCCGGCCACCCTCCCTAGCCGGCCAGCTAGGGGTCAAAAAGGTCAAGTTGATTTTCTGGCCGGCCACCACAAAAAGGTGTCCTCCGAGGTGCCCTCAACACAACCCTGTGGTTCAAAATTGGCAACTGTAAAACAGGAGAGAGAATGGGCCATTTTTAGGGGGGGTCAAAAGGGTCAGGTGGAATTACTGGCCGGCCACCAACTTTTAGGGTCCTCCCATGTGTGTACATCGCAAATATGTGGTTAAAAGTCCAAGAAAATGGCCCCAGGTTGTTCAACATTGGCTCGGAAGTGAGAAGAACGGGCGTCGGAGGGCGCCGGAGGAATATAACTGGTTGCCGCAACAATTGCTGGCCTCCCACCCTTCTACGGCCTTCCCAGTGATAAAACAGAGGTACCTGCCAAAAATGAACGAAAACCGAAGCAAAACGAATGTTCGGGGGCCAAAACGCGCAGTTTGGGGTCCCGAAAATGGGCTGTTAAGCACCGAAAGTGGCATTCGACCACGAGGTGGGTTTCTCAGACCCCAGTGTCCCTCAAAAGGGAGTAAATAGGAAGTAATGCCAAAAACCGGGGCAAACAGAGATGGTTAGGCGGTCCCGAACCGAGGCACACGGCCAACGGTCCCGAAAAAAATCGGAAACCGGGCTCCGAAATGGGCAAAATGGCCTATGGCCACAAAATGTAGCCCACGGCCACTGAGAGATGGTCTGCGGGACCTCTCCCTCCCCTCAGGAAAAGAAACAGAGAAAAACTGAGTCTGGTTCGCAAACCGAGGCAAGGCACAGAAGAGGGTTCGGAAGTCCGGAGGCAGGGCTCGCAGCCGCGACTCTGAGACTTCTGAACAAGCACAACATGCAATATCACCGAGTGCTCAACTGGTGACGTCTGAGTCTTAAGGTCGGTCAAAAATGGGGTGTCTACAGTTGCCCCTCTTTGACAGAACTCGGATGTCACAAGTGACTGGAGTGAATGTCAAAGCCCAGAGACGACCCATTTTTGACAAGGCCGAAGACTTAGACAAACGTACAAGATAAACAGAGATGTGCCCGCAGGCAGGGGAAAAATGCAACTGACAATGCAAGAAGCCGGAAGTAACTTAATGATCATGCAAATGCAGCAAGCTATAATGAAGCAAGTATTCGCAAATAGATGCAACAGTTTTAAGCAAGAATGCAAAGCAACAACTACATTTCATGCAGTTAAGAATGCAGAGAATTATTCAATCCTCGCCACGTCTCACACGGAGAAGATACGATACCTGCGCGATTCGTCTGGTCGCACCAGCCTCAAATGAACCCTACATACAATATCGTGCCTGCAAAAGAGAGAAATTCAACAAGCACAACATGCTACCAACATATATTCAATGTGATTCCGAAAGTTTGACACACGCAGTGCCGGTGAGTGAATGCATCGCGATGCGAGAAAGGAACGTGCGTGACAACGCATGCTCAAACACAGAGGTATGGCAATATCAAGAAATGTGCATAACAATGCAAGTATGCTCATGAGAATGCAAGTTATGTGCATGATAGTGTAAAACGAGCATAAATCGAGGTGCCCGTTTGTTATGAAATAACGAGCACGGAAGCGCGTGTTTCGGCGAAGGCAACTCGATCACGGCCTCCGATCCACTTCCTGGAAAGGCTACAACACATTCAAAAAGGATACGCTTGGATTCCGATGAATGATGATGAGACACATGTCAGAATTTGAAGCTGAAGTTCCGGCGGAGCAATTTCGCTACAGAAAGTGCACTTTTCTTGAACTTTTTCAGGTCCCGGGAACTCTAATCTTCCTCAAAATTTGCAGAGAGCTAGGTGAGCATGTGGGGGACATGGCCGGCTAGTTTTATGGAGGGTGGGATGTGGCCGGCTGGTTTTCCAAAAAGGAAATGGCTGGCCGGCTGGAAAAGCTGGCCGGCCGGCCATCTGCCCAAATCCGAGGGCATTTTGGTCTTTTCACCTCCTTTCTTCATGCTCTCTCACCCAAACACTTTGAGCCTATAAATTCAGCCAAGATCTTCTCCCCTTGCTTCCCACACCATTTTCTCCCTCAGATCGGAGCTCTATACGCGTTTTCCAACGTCCCACGCAAGTTGTTTTCGCGAAAATATTCAGTTTCAAGCACTTTGAACTGATTGAATTTTGGTTTCGGAGCTTCTTTTCTCATTTTTGCCACTTGAGGTGAGTTTGTCTCAATATTTGGAAGATTTTCTCGGGAGTTGACTTTTGTTGACTTTTTCATTTCCCGAGAGTTGACTTGTGTTGACTTTTTTCAATATTGGCTCATTTTTGCTCATTTTTGCTCCTTTTGCAGATTTTCTGAAAATGGCGGGTAACTCTCCTCATGGCGGAGGCTCTCCGGGTGCCGGGGACGATTTTGATCCCATGACTTTGCCCCTGAGGGTCCGACCTTTTATTCTCGGGAGGTACGCTCCGCCAGCACATGTCCTTCCCCGTGCCGTTTTTCGTCATTTCACTGACTTTGATGAGCGAGCACCTGGGGATCTACTCCTGCGGGAGCCAGAGCATCACCTCTCCTATGAGGCACAAGAGGTATTTACTTCATTTTCTGCATTTTTCGTGCATTTCATGCTTTTGCCATGCTCGAACACACAGTTTAGCTTATGGCAAATAATACTTTGCTTGCATCCTGAACATGTAGCTTAAGCACTTGAATTTCTGAACACACGGATCATTAATTGATTGCGAACACACGGCACACATTAGTTAAGAAGTGAACACACAACTTAAACACTGATTTATCGAACACACAGCCCGAATTTGAAGGTGAACACACAGCACACACTGACTAGGAGTAGAACACGCAGCCCAAACTCTGATTTTCTGAAATTTGAACACGCAGCCCAAATTTTAGGTGAACACGCAGCCCACATTTGATTGAAAGTTGAACACGCAGCCCAAACTTTAATTTTCTGAAATCTGAACACGCAGCCCAAATTTTAGGTGAACACGCAGCCCACATTTGATTGAAAGTTGAACACGCAGCCCAAACTTTAATTTTCTGAAATCTTAACACGCAGCCCAAATTTTAGGTGAACACGCAGCCCACATTGATTAAAAGTTGAACACGCAGCCCAAACTTTAATTTTCTGAAATCTGAACACGCAGCCCAAATTTTAGGTGAACACGCAGCCCACATTGATTAAAAGTTGAACACGCAGCCCAAACTTTAATTTTTCTAAAATCTGAACACGCATCCCAAATTTTAGGTGAACACGCAGCCCACACTTTAATTTTTCTGAACACGCAGCCCAGGTTTGATAGTGAACACGCAGCCCAAACTTTAATTTTTCTAAAATCTGAACATGCAGCCCAAATTTTAGGTGAACACGCAGCCCACATTGATTAAAAGTTGAACACGTAGCCCAAACTTTAATTTTTCTGAACACGCAGCCCAAATTAAATTGTGAACACGTAGCTCACATTTTAGGTGAACACGCAGCCCACATTGATTAAAAGTTGAACACGCAGCCCAAACTTTAATTTTTCTAAACACGCAGCCCAGATTGAAGATGAACACGCAGCCCACATTTGATTGAAAGTTGAACACGCAGCCCAAACTTTAATTTTTCTGAACACGCAGCCCAGATTGAAGGTGAACACGCAGCCCACATTTGATTGAAAGTTGAACATGCAGCCCAAACTTTAATTTTTATGAACACGCAGCCCAGATTAAATTGTGAACACACAGCCCACATTTTAGGTGAACACGCAGCCCACATTGATTAAAAGTTGAACACGCAGCCCAAACTTTAATTTTTCTGAACACGCAGCCCAGATTGAAGGTGAACACGCAGCCCACATTTGATTGAAAGTTGAACACGCAGTCCAAACTTTAATTTTTCTGAACACGCAGCCCAGATTGAAGGTGAACACGCAGCCCACATTTGATTGAAAGTTGAACACGCAGGCCAAACTTTAATTTTCTGAAATCTGAACACGCAGCCCAAATTTTAGGTGAACACGCGGCCCACATTGATTAAAAGTTGAACACGCAGCCCAAACTTTAATTTTCTGAAATCTGAACACGCAGCCCAAATTTTAGGTGAACACGCAGCCCACATTGAACTGAAAGTTGAACACGCAGCCCAAACTTTAATTTTCTGAACACTCAGCTCAAATTAAAGGTGAACACGCAGCCCACACTGATTGGCACACAACTCATTCATTTCATTGGCACACAGCTCATTCATTTCATACTGACACATGTATTCATTTCATTGGCACACAGCTCATTCATTTCATACTGACACATGTATTCATTTCATTGGCACACAGCTCATTCATTTCATACTGACACATGTATTCATTCTGAATGCAGGTTGGTTCTCGCGGTGTACGGGGATATGGCTCGACCGCCGCGAGGGATTGGTACGCTGAGCTCCCAGAGGCTGTCCGGGATTTAGTAGACCTGGCAGGGTTCGGGGCCTTCTGCATTGGATTATCACGTTGTCCTGCCAGGAGGACACTGATGGCGGCATTGGTGGAGAGATGGTGGGACACCACCAACTCCTTTCATTTCTCTGCCACTGGGGACATGACTATGACCCCTCTGGATTTTGCTGTGCTGACCGGCCTGGACATAGGAGGTTGGTCCATTCCTTATGACGAGGACATGGGCGAGTGGGAGGCCGCTTGGATATATCTACTGGGGGCTCGCCCGCCTGTTGACAGGGCTTCTGGGAGAGTCCGATACACTTGGTTCTCTTCCCACTTCCGGCGGGCGGAGATGGTGCCTGAGACTCTTGAGGAGACAGAGTAGTATGCTCGTGGTTTCCTTATGTTCCTCTTTGGGACTACCCTGTTTGCCGATAGAGGGAACACGGTCGGGCTATATTTGATGAGCGCTCTGGTTGACCTATCACAGGTCAGTCGATACGACTGGGGTGGCGCCGGCCTGGCTACCCTTTACTGCTACATGAGCGCGACCTCCCGCGGGCAGGGAGACTTACTTGGCGGCTACTGGAGAGCCTGGGAGGTACTTTCTGTCCCCTTGATTTACATTTCTGCTCCTCATTACTTGTACATTGCACACACGGCGCACTTTACAGTCTGTATTTTGCCCTTAGCATTTTGTATTTATATTCTGCACTGCTTTTCTCAGTTATGGGTCTACGTATACTTCCCGATGTTAGGCCCAGAGTTGGAGGTGGCAGGGCCTCCCATGACCCCGTATTCACTGGTATTCGAGGGCCCGCACCGGCCGAGACGCCGAGAGTCTCTCCTTTACCTGCGACAGTATTTTGACACTGTGCGACAATCAGAGGTATTTCAGAACTTTCAGTTCCTTTCATTTTCATCTTTGATTTGCTCTATATATTCCCGATTTCTGATTGGTTTATGCATTTGTTATCCGCAGATTACATGGCAGCCCTGGGCGCCCTTGGGTGATGGTCTCCGATTTCAATATGCCGGAGGATCGGGCACTTCCCAGTACAGGACCCTGCTCGAGGGACCGGTTGGTAGGGCATGGTTTCTGGGGGAACGCTTTCTGCGTCAGGTATGGGGATACACCTCTCAGGATCCTCCCGCAGCACCTCCGGTCAGTATGCGGACTGCTGACAGGCTCTCTTCCCAGGAGGTAGTCGGTGCCATGCTGGGTAGTGATGCTTTACTACATCTCGAGGAGGGGGATTACGGCACTTACCGTCATACATATTTGATGCTTCCATTGACGGGAGCTCGTACCCCGATGACGAGGCCTGCTGGTACGTCATCCTCGAGCCAGGCCCGGGCTCGGGCTGCGGATGCCCCTTCCACCAGCAGGGCAGGTACATCTAGATGTGGGGGTAAATCGGTTCCCCCGGTTCCTCTGACTTATCCTCATCTTGGATGGCCAGATATGCCGACTGAGCTGATGGGGTGGCAGTATGGGGCTATCTCTCCGACTCCGATCCCGCTAGAGCCTCCGATGCCCGGTGATCGATACGCCATTGATCTTGACTCACCGCTGGTATGCCTCAGTGTTTTTTCATCTATCATTCAGACATTTAGACATTCCTTTATTCACTGATGATTATGAGCTCATATTTGCAGCCACCCCGAGAGTACGTGGAGGAGGTGGTCGGGTTGGTGGCCTCGCTTGAGGGGATGGTCCTGCGGAGGGAGGCACAGATGTCTATCATGGGCTTCCAGGTACCCTTTAGTGTTCTGACATTTATCATACTTCTGATGACATGCTGATTTCTACTACATTGATAGGCTACCTGTGTAGAGCACATCTGACACACACACCCTACTTGTACACTGTATTTACATGCACCCACTTCATGTAGTTTTTGCTCGTATCTGCATCCGATGTACATATTTGGACTGATGTATTTGAATCGAACTCTTTATTTTCAGATGCCTCCGGTGTGCGCTCAGCCGCAGGCCAGGCCACCTGGGCCTCCTTGGGGAGCTGGGCCATCTGGGCCCTTTCACGGAGCTGGGCCATCTGGGCCCTTTAACGGAGTTGGGCCATCTAGGCCTTTTCAGGGAGCTGGGCCATCCCGGCCTTTCCGAGGAGCTGGGCCATCTAGGCCTTTTCGAGGAGCTCGAGGAGGGTCCGTCCGCAGACGCAGGGCTCATGTTATAGAGGCGGAGCCTGATGAGGAGGAGGAGGAGGAGGCTACAGACCGTCAGTCAGAGACATCCGCTGAGGAGGGAGGCTCCGGTCTTGGTTCCGGGAGTGGAGACGAGGCTGAGGGGGATCCAGAGGACGACAGCTCCGACTCGGATGATGATGGCGATGGCGATGGTGGCGGAGAGTCCGTTCCGCAGAAGAGGACGAAGAGGGCCTCTTATTACTACTCTTGAGAGCATAGATGTAGCCTGTTTCCTGTTTTATTTATCTTTTTGCTAGTAGTTGTAGCACATTTGTATATTATCAGGAAGTTTATTTTTTTGTAAAACTTGTGCCTTAGTCTGTAAAATGTTGTAACAAACGAAGCATGATGGGATGAAACAGCTTTTGAAAAAAGTATTGTATTTTAAACACTTGGCATCATATTGCATCATTTTGCACCAAAATGAGATTGAATGGAAACGTGTATTGCGCATTTTGTCCAGTCAGGTAGTGAACCGACGCAACAACCTAACTTCTCAAAATCTTAGTAAATTTACAACTCAATAAGCAAAATACAATAGTGTTGACAAAGCAAATAAACCGGACTTAAACAAAGATTGCTTAAACAGAGAGCAATGACTCAAAACACGAAACATGACAGCTCGACAAATAATTCGATAAGCAAAACGACAACTCGATAATCAAAATAACAACTCGATAAACAAAACTCAACAACACAAAGTGTACTCCGGACGATCTGGGCAATGGAACGCATTCGAAACAGAGGGAAATGAAGGCCTTTGACATATCCTGTTGCATGGAAATGCTCGAAACTTTCCCCCGGAGGGTAAAACAGGGCCAAGGAGACACACTGGAGCATGGCCGGCCACCTTTGGGAGCCGGCCGGCTAGTTTTCTTGGAGAGAGGGAGCCACCGGCCATTTTTGAAAAAGCAAATGGCCGGCCAGCCAGAAAAGGTGGCCGACCGGCCACTTATTCCTGCAGCCACCCAGTTTTTGACACATGTCCTCCTGAATAGTGTTTCTCCCTCTTTAAAAGCCCCAGCTCCATGATTCATTCAATCACCTCAGTTTTGCATCAGAAATGGAAGCGTTTCTTGTTGAAAACCTTACAGCTTGGATCGCTTCTCTAGATGGTTCTGAAAAGCTGAACCTCCGGGGTTTCGGCTTGAATGCGTTGTTCACGTTGAGTCGCACTCCGTTACACCTTCCTTTCCTCCATGCCGTAGCGAGGTTTTGGAACCCGGTGACGCATGTCTTCAGCTTTGGCGAGCAAGAGGTATGCTCGACTTTTGAAGACTTTCAAGTTTTGATGGAATCTGAAAGCCAAGAAGAGATCTTGCCCCAGTTCCACTTCGGCCATGCCCAGGCTTTGAGGCTGATGTGCGGACTCACCGCTCATGATGCTCGATCTCTGATCTGTAATGGGGAACTGGATATCCTTGGTTTGATCCATCGTTTTTCTGACGCCGGTGACCGCAGGAACCATTATTGGCAAGGTTTCCAGCAACACGCCCTTTGCTTGTGCTTATTGTTTCACTTTCTGCTTTCCTCGGGCTTTGGCGGATCTAGCATCCGTCTGCTTGAAGTTGCACAAGGTTTGAGAGAAGGGAAGAGTTGCATCACCATGACCTTGGCTGAGACTCTGATGGGCTTGGATGCTTTTTATCGCCGGGAGACGACTAGGTTTGCTGGGAGTCCACTGCTGCTGCAGGTAATGTTTCCCACCCAATCTTACATGTGTATTTGCTCACATCACTCGGCCCTCAGGCTCGATTTTTCTCACAAAACCCTTGTCTTACTTTTCTCTCATCGCACATCTCTCTGTTCTTTATTCTCTCATTTTTCATCCCTCTCCAGGTATGGTTAATGGACAAATTACAGGTCGTGGACTCTTGCCCGGCCTACTCAGCTAGAGGCTATTTCTTTCGATAGCATCTAGTCAATGCCCTTGATGAAAGGTGGTGGTTTGATTGGATGTGCAATTTGTCTGTAGGTCGCATTGCCTGGCGTTGTCCTTGGCTCAATCTTCCGACAATGAGCTATAGCATGTCCCGGCTGATCGGGATCCAGTTGGTTGGCCTGACCCACTGTGTATTTTACTTCCCGTTCCGGTTCCTGCGCCAGTTCGGTCATGATCAGATTTTCCCACCAGAGGGAATTGAGTACCCAGCTTGCCCGATCTGCCACAGCATGGAGGACTAGAGAGCTCCTGGCCCCTGCTCCATCTTTCAGTTGCACTTTGTCTGACGAGTGCTTGGATTGGCTCAATGAGGAGGCACAGCTTGGGCCTAGCTTGGCGTCAGAGGCTTCGACCAGCTCTTGGAGGGGGCGCAGGGATACTTGACTCGACTATGCCCCGGATTTATTGCTTTATTAGTACTTTCAAGTTTTCTTCAAGAATGTAATAAAAAGCAGCTTCGATTGTATGCAAGAGCAGGAAAACTCTGTTTTGAAATCAATGAAATTGAAAGTTGTGGTACTGAAAATTTTCCGCTTTGGTCCAAAAATGGTCTAAGTTGTAAAAAGATTAATTTGAACAAAATCAACTTTTACTAAAACTTTTCAAAACCATTTTCGATATGGATGAAAAACCAGACACGCCTAAAATCTGTCACTGAGATGCACAACCCCAGATCCTTGCAACTGGAAAGTTGCCCCTAGTTTGAAGAGTACTGCGGCACTGCATGGCAACGGAAAGTTGCCCCTAGTCTGAATGACGCTGCACTGCTGTGGCAACGGAAAGTTGCCCCTAGTCTGAATAGCACTGTACCGGAGATCGCGATAAATGCTGATGGATAAAGATGACTGAGATGGTCAAAATGGACAAAGTTGATCGAGGAAGAGTTTATGGCTGAACTTCAGGGTGAAGTTGCCTACATATCCCAAAGATGGGAATCAAGCCTTACGTAGTTCAGGCTTAGGTTTGCTCAGGTATTTTCACTCTCCTTTTGCGCTCTAACTTTTGCCAAGGCCGCCCTTTGCAGGTTTTCAACCTTGCGAGCTCAGTTTTTCTATTTTCAAATTTTTTGTGCTCTAACTTTTGCCTAGGTCGCCCTTTCGGGTTTTCGGCCTAGCGAGCCTCTCAAGGATGATATTTCTTCAACTTGTCCATATTGATCGGTTGTGAGAACTCCAAACCATCTAGATCTATCAGAACCACAGCTCCACCTGACCAGATAGCTTTGATGATGTAAGGACCAGTCCAATTAGGTCTGAACTTGCCCCTTGGGTTGTGGATGGGAGCTCGGTTGTCCTTGAGCACCAAATCTCCTTCCTTTAGATTCCTGGACTTAACTTTCTTGTTGAAAGCCCGGGCAATCCTGCGTTGATAGCCTTGAACATGGTACAGTGCTTTCAGTCTTCTTTCATCAAAGAGCATGAGTTCTTCAAATCTGCTTTGCTGCCAATCTGCTTCGGCTATTTGGCACTCAGCCAATACGCGCAATGACGGAACCTCAATCTCAATAGGTAGAACGGCCTCCATCCCATAAACCAATGAATACGGATTCGCCCCGGTAGAAGTTCTGATTGAAGTCCTGTAGCCCCACAGAGCAAATGGCAGCTTATCTGGCCAATCCCGGTAGGTTTCCACCATCTTCTGTAGTATGTGTTTGATATTCTTGTTGGCGGCCTCGACCGCTCCGTTGGTTTGCGGCCGGTATGTAGATGACTTGTGAAAAGCCACGTTGTATTTCTCCAACAAATCTATCACTTCTTTCTTGAAGTGGGAACCATTGTCTGAGATGACCTCGTTTGGGACCCCGTAGCGACAGATGATATTGTTTCTGATAAACTTTGCGACGTGTGACGCCTTCAACACCGCATATGATTGGGCCTCGACCCACTTCGTGAAATAATCTATCGCAACCAGGATGAACTCATGCCCATTCGACCCCTTCGGGGTGACAGCCCCGATCACATCGATTCCCCAAACTGAAAATGGCCATGGCGAAGTCATGTTGTACAGCTTCGACGGCGGGATGTTCATGCGGTTTGCATGAATTTGACACTTATGGCATCGCCGAACAAAACTAATACAATCCTCCTCCATGGTGGACCAGTAGTAACCTTGTCTGAGGATCTTCCGCGCCAGCATTACCCCATTCATGTGTGCACCACATTCTCCTCCATGGATGGCCTCCATTAGGCGCTTTGATTCCTCAGCTTCTACACACAGCTTGTGCATTCCTAGATGGCCTCTCTTGTACAGCTTACCCCCACAGATGATGAACTGAACGGCCATTCTTCTAATTGCCCTTTTATCCTTGGCATTTACCCCTGGCGGATATACTTCATTTTCCAAGAAATTCCAAATGTCATAATACCAGGGGTTTTCGTCCTGAACTTCCTCTATAGCGGCGATCGACTCATAGGCTGGCGCAAATTTCTGGTCAATGACGATTGGACGCATCCGGATTCCAAACGGGATGTCTATCATAGAAGATAGAGTTGCCAAAGAATCTGCGAACCTGTTGTTCTCTCTTGGAAGATGAGCGAAGTTTAGCTTCTCAAACTGAGGGATTAGCAAATCCAAGGTTTGGTGGTACATCATCATCTTTTCTTCCTTGACTTTCCAGTCTCCGTTTGCTTGAGATACAACCAGGTTCGAATCCCCAATGACGTCCAACCGTCTTGCCCCTAGTTCCAGGGCTGCCTCTAGACCGGCAATACATGCCTCATATTCAGCTTCGTTGTTCGAGACTTTGAACCGGAGTTTGAAGGCTAGAGGGATACGGGAATTGTCGGGTGCTATCAGCAACACTCCTATCCCATACCCGTATTGATTTGACGCTCCGTCAAAGTACATCGTCCAATACTCGTCGTCGATGTGCAAAATGGCTTCATCTGGGAATGAGTACTCGACTGCTTCACCTCCTTCCACTGGATGGTCGGCCAAGAACTCTGCCACTGCTCTTCCTTTAACTGACTTGCGTGTCACATACTTTAGGTCGAATTCGGAGAGCAACAGCAGCCAACGAGCCAGCCTACCCGTAAGTGCTGGTTTCTCGAAAAGATATTTGATGGGATCTAGTCGGGAAACCAACATTACGGAGTGAGCTAACAGGTAGTGCCGCAGCTTCCTGGTAGCCCATACCAGACCTAAGCAAGCCTTCTCAAGTGGAGTGTAGCGGGTCTCATAATCTAGCATTTTCTTGCTCAGATAGTAGATTGCCCTCTCCACCTTATCTTCTGATTCTTGTGCGAGCATGCAGCCCATTGTGGTCTCAGTCACTGAGAAGTACAATATCAACGGTTTCCCCGGCTCTGGCGGCGACAACACGGGTGGATTCTGCAGGTATTCCTTAATCTGTTCAAAAGAAGCTTGGCATCGACCGTCCCATTAGAACTTCTTTCCTTTCTTCAGGAGACCAAAAAGTGGTTCACAAGTCAAGGTTAATTTTGAGATAAACCGTCTTATGAATTGCACTTTACCCAGAAAACCTCGCACCTCCTTTTCAGTCCTTGGTGGTGGCATTTCTAAGATGCCCTTAATCTTTGAAGGGTCGACCTCGATGCCCCTTTGTGTAATCAGAAACCCCAGCATTTTCCCCGCTGTGACACCGAAAGTACATTTCTGAGGATTTAGCCGCAACCGAAATTCTCTGATCCTTTGAAAAAGTTTTTGCAAGGCGGTGTAGTGGCCCTCTCTTTCCTTGGACTTGACAATCATGTCGTCCACGTACACCTCAACCTCTTTGTGGATCATGTCGTGCAATATTGTGGTCGCGGCCCGCTGATAAGTAGCTCCGGCATTCTTCAACCCAAATGGCATTACCCTATAGCAGTATGTCCCCCACGGGGTGGTGAATGCAGTCTTTTCTCTGTCTTCTGGTGCCATCACTATCTTATTGTACCCTGAGAAGCCATCCATGAATGAGAGCAAAGCATGCCCTGCTGTGAAATCCACTAACTCATCAATATGCGGTAAGGGAAAGTCGTCCTTCGGACTTGCTCTGTTCAAATCCCTGAAATCCACGCATACCCGGATCCTGCCATCCTTCTTTGGCACTGGAACGATGTTGGCCAACCAAGTCGGGTATTCAGATACCTGCAGGAAACCTGCGTCAATCTGCTTGGTGACCTCTTCCTTAATCTTGAGAGCCCAATCAGGGCGGATCCTTCTGAGTTTTTGCTTGACAGGTCGGGCTTCGGGGTCAAGGGGGATCCGGTGCTGTACAATCTCAGGATCGATCCCAAGCATGTCTTCGTAGGACCACGCGAAAACATCTTTGAAATCTTTTAGTAAAGCGACTAAGCGCTCGCGTTCCTCCGAAGACAGCGTGGACCCGATCTAGACCAGCTGCGGGTCCTCCTCAGTACCAATGTTCACGGTAATGATTTCATTAGTTAAGGGTTTGACAAACCTCTCATGCTCCTGCTCAATTAAGCATTGCAAAACCGGAGGAATTTCTTCCTCGTCGTTTTTATCAAAGTTTTGAAAGTCTGAATTTAAGCAATAAATTAAGGGCACAGAGAAATACTCAGAAACAACAGTCAATTGATTCTCATTAGGCTCATCCAAATCGTCCGAAATCTCGGTTACATTAGACTCAAATGAAAAAGAGAAAGACGACCTGGACATAACTGTGGTATCCGGGTTATCACCCCCAGGATTACCAGACTCAGACTCAGTCGAGCTGGAACCTGATTCCGACTCACAGGACTCGGTGGAATCAGATTCTGGCTCACTACCTGACCCAGTGTTGCTGGATAAGAATCCCTCTTCGTATTGCCAAGTGAGAGAGGGTGCGATAGATGCATCCAAGATAGTCGCTGGAAGGCCCGCAGCCGTTTCGTCCCCAATCATGGAAACCGAGGAGTTATCCCCCAAGCACATTTGGTCGATCGAAGGATCTAAGAGTAAACTTGCCAGTGCTACCCCCATTTCAAGTTCGGAGCCCTCAGACTGCACTTTCTTGCTCTGTTCAACCTCGACTGATGGGTCTGTCTGCTCTTCGGCAACGTCATCCCCGGGTAATTGCAAGTCGAAGAAAATCTCGAAACTAGGCACGCGCTTCCTCTTCGCGTTCAGCCATGGTTCTGGGAAGCCGCAAAATGGAAAGTCTTCCCCCTCCCGGACGAAGCGTCCGTTCAGGGTACCCCAGATGGGCCTATGCATTAATTCAAAAGGCTTCCCAGCCTGCTTTGCTCTGGCTCTTCCGACCATTTCCTTTCCTTTCCTCACCCAGTCCTCTTTGGTGGGCAAGTAACCCAGTCCAAAGGGGTGAGGGTTGTGTGGCACTTCGGCCAATGCTGAGACGCCCTTCCGGCCGCTCCTTCCCAATCCCATTCCGGGGATGTGTTGTAGCTTGTTCATGAGGTAGACGGATTGAGCACTGACGTACATTCCCTCATTCAGAGCCATGATATTCTGTACCACTCGAGCCTCAGCCAAAGTGAACCCGGATAAGAACACATCCTCAGTGCCGTGCTCGATTTCTAGTACTGGTTTGGACACTTCCGGTGGTGGATGGATTGATGAATTCTCAAAAACAATTGCTACCCCCTTCCCGTGAGGGTACTTCAGCATCTGATGCAAAGTGGAAGAGACTGCCTTGACCTGGTGCAACCACGGTCGCCCCAAGAGTAGGTTAAAGGTTGCGGGAACGTCCAAGACATGAAATTCGATGTTGTGTTGTCCTGGACCAACCTGGGTCTGGATCTTGACAGTCCCCATCACTTCCCTACTAGTGTTTTCGTAGGCTCTGATTACCTGCGTAGTTGGCACAAAGTCTGCGGGTTTCAACCCGATTGCGTATGCTGTTTTGGCTGGGCAGACATTAATAGCGGACCCGGTATCAACAAGTACCACCGGTATCCACTTGTCTCTACACTCCACGGAAATGTAGAGGGGTTTGTTGTGATTTATGCCCTCAGGCGGCAGTTCCTTGTCTGAAAAGGTCAATGCCGGGGAACCTCCTCCCGAGAAGACCAGCCCAACCAGTTGCTCTGGTGTAGTATCGATAGAAAGTTTGGATTTGTCCATAGCAGTTAAAACAGCTTGCCTGTGTACCCGCGAAGCCATAAGCAGTCCCCAGATGGAGATGTCTGCTTGTATCTTCTTTAGCTGTCTCAGCACAACTTCCTCCTCAATCTGCTTCTCTTTTTGCCTCTCGGCTTCTCTATCCTTCCCGGATGCCTCGGGTTGGTCTAGGTGTGGGGGCTTGAAGTACCGCCCACTTCTCGTCATGTGATCCACTTCATCAAGATACCAAGTGTCATCTGGTTGGCCACTTCCCCAGTCTTCGTCGGTGTGGGCAAGACATAAGTCGTCGTCTTCCCACCACATTCCGCTGGCAGCCAACAGACACCTGTCTGGCTCCGGTCCACTCGCACTCGCAGTGCTCTCTGGCCACATGCTCGCAGCATTCTCTATCTTCGTGCACACAGCACTCTCAGTCCCCTCAGGGCCCTTAGCTTTCCGAATTCTCTCGGCATCCTCAAACTTTTCTCGTTCCAGCTGCATCAGTACAGCTGATTGTTCAACAATTCCCGTATTCATAATGCCCAAGTCTCGAGCGAAATTCTTAGCACCGGCGCTCTCCGGCGGTATAACTTGACTTCCGGCCCTTCCGGCCACAGCTATTACTCTTGCCCCTGCTGGGCCCTGTTCTGGTTGGGGTTCCCCCACTACATCTGTTTGATCATCGAGCCACCCAGTGGCCTCTGCCGATTCTTCATAGTCGAACCAGTTGATTGACGCATCCCTCGGTTCTTGGTCGTCGAAAAATTACAGGTTGGCAAAGTCCTCCTCTATAGCTGTTAGATCGTCTGCCTCTTGCCTGAATCCATCTCCTTGGATTACACACAGTTCTCCTGTCTCTGGCAATTCTATACTCAGCCCAATCTGGCTTGTTGATAAGATGTACTCGCTCGGATTGTAGGCTCCCCCAACAAAACTCTGTTCATTCCCAGATTCAACGATCTCATTCTCTCCCGAAGTCTGCCCTGTCCCATCTTTGATGGTCACCACCGTTGGCTCTGGTTGGGTCGTGGAGATGCCCAACATGCACAAAGAGTCGGTACAGTCGGGGAGGAACACCTCCGGCTTGGGTAGGTGGGATGGGGTGATGTAGATACTAGGATCGTAAGATGCGACCCCAGTTTGGATAAAGTTGATTCTATTGGGAGGGGGGGCTTGGTTATGTGTTGGAAGAGGATTGGTCGTGACATTGGGTTTGTCGGGAGGCGCAATCACCTGTTTGTCAATAAGATCCTGGATCTCGTGACGCAATCTGAAACAACGGTCGGTGTCGTGACCGTGTTGTTGGTGATACGCGCAGTATTTTGCTGGGTCATGAGAGGGAGGGAGTGGATTTGGTAGTGGCTTTGGCTCCAGGGGTTTCAAATGCTTTTTCCTGATCAATACCCCCAGAGCTTTGGTCAGGGGCATGTATAAGGGTGTGAAGGTTCTTTGGCCTCGCGGTTGGAATCTGTTGGTTTGTGTGTTGCTTCCGGACGCGCCGGAGAAAGGTGTGGCCGCCATGGGCCTTGGAAGGGGAGGGGGAATGGTGGTGACCACGCTCACCTCTGAAGCTCTTGCAGCTGCAGCGCCACTCGGGCCCGCATTGTTGTTCCGGTTGAATGTTCTCCGGGGTTGCTCCCGGTCTTGGTCGATCAGACCTTGTTTCATGGCATCCTCAATTTGCACCCCCATCTCGTGTAAATCTGAGAAGGTGGGAAAGGGGATTACAATCATTCTCTGCATCAGCTTTGGTTGGAGATTGCGCACAATCATCCGGATTTGATCTTTATCGGTGGGCCTCAAGGTCATCATCGACACCTTTGCCCTCCACCGGGTTACAAAATCAGAAAAGGTTTCCTTGGGCTCCTGCCTTGTCGTCTCGAGATCACGAGTTGTGATCTCAATCTGAGTGTTGTACGAATATTGTGCGACAAAGGCCTCAGCCATTTCATCCCAGTTCCGTTTGACATCATTTTCTAGCTTTGCATACCATGTGGCGGCCACACCCGACAGAGTCTGGCCAAATAGTGAGAGCTTCTGAGGTCTAGTTAGGCCCATTGGCCTCAGAATGTCTGAAAATAGCCGAAGATGAACCATGGGGTCATCGGACCCGTCAAAGCGGTCAATTTGCGGCATTTTGAACCTCTCAGGCAATGTCACGGCTACATCGGTATATCCATCCTCGATGTCCGGAATAGCTTTCACCCCCTGCGATTTCTTGAAGAGCTTCTCAAGTTTGCTCAATTTCAGAGCTGTGTGGTCAATCTCAAACTCAAAAGGGGAGTCCGGATGATTGGGTGCATAGATCGTGGACAGTTGTGGCGGAAGCGGGGGCGGAGCTGGCCCCGTTGGGAGGTTCGTATCCTCTTGCAAGTTTTGGATATTCGGCACGGTATTCTGGGTATTCGGCGGAACGTTCTGAACAGTAGGTGTCTGCTCAGGTAATGGGGCCCTTGCCGGAGGAAGGACTTGATGTGAAGCAGATGCCGCATTTTACTGTTGCAGTCTGGTAATTAGTTCAGCCTGCTGGGCCATGATCTCAGCCTGTTGCTTGGCGAACTCATCTCGGCGGATGGTATCCTGTTGCATGGCCCGCATGGTCTCTTGCATTTGGCGTATCATCTCATCAACTCCTGTTGGTGCCGTCATACTGTTTTGATCTATCTGAACTGCTGGCAGATCTATCTCTATAGCAGCAATGGAGATCTCAATCCGACTGTCCGTTGATGGGGGAAAACACTGTTCTGGTGATCTCTGTTCAGATACACTGCGCTTTCTCTGCCTTCTCCTGACGACGGGGGGTAGAGAATGGAACACTGGCTGTCCGTCAATTAGATCCTCAGATCGATTGAGTCGGCGACCTCGTGTCCCAAGTGCTTGGGGGGTATCTGCTGGGTTTGAAGCAATTGTGCTAGAACTGCCCCTAGTAAAAAGATAAATAAAGTAATAAGGAAATAAATAAACAGATAAACGGACAGCATAACAGCGTAAAGTAAATGTATGACACACAGTCGGGCATAACAACACACAGTCGATAAGCTGAATACACACTGTCCTCAAACACTGATTATTATCCCAGTATCACTGTCCCCAAACTGAATCTCTGATACCCGCAGATAACTGATTCTGAAATACTGACTGATGCCCGCAGGCCTGATACCCACAATACTGAACTGACGCCCGCAGGCCTGATGCCCAAACTCATATACTGATACATGCATTCCTGTAGAGACGCACTCTAAAGCACATAACAGATAAGTGAGAGCCAAAACACCCCTACGTTGGGGTAGGGTTTCCCTGTCCTATTTTGTCAAGAGCTAGGGTTTCACTACGCACGCAGCGGTTTCAAACAACCTATAAACGGGTAAGCAACCTGTCCTAGTTTGGAATGGTCACTATGGATCCGAATATGCACTAGGTCGAATGGTCAAAAAGGGTGCCCCGGTAAAACCGGGGTTTGTGTTCCCATACTGGCAGAGCCCACAACCGGTCAGCCTTATGGTCATGCCTTGACAAGACAAGCCTCCGGCAAACCGTTCAGGAATAGCAGATGGCAAACACGGTGTCCTAGGCGCACCAATGCAAATGCAATGCAAAGAAACACACAAGTGCAGTCAAAAACAGATATCAAGAGTTCGAGTCAAGTTCTCTAATTCCCCAGCAGAGTCGCCAGAAACTGTAACAAGTCCGCGGGGGACCTCGCTACAGCTCGGACTCGATTTGTGTCACGGTTCTTAATCTGAACCAAAGAGTCCAAATCTGGCAAATCGTTTTGAGAAAAACAGATTTTTGAAAGAAGTGCCAAACATGGACAGCTTTGCCAGATACAGAGTCGCCACCTAAATATTTTTATTTTGGGAAATTTAGGAAACCCTGACTCGGTGCCAAAGGCCACGTGTCCGTCATCACCAAAGTTGCCTCGGCTCGGGAACTTGGGTACGATTGGGGAAGGTCACTTCGTGAGCACCCCCGCTCGCCCGATCAAAGATCGGCCTCTACTAACCATGATATCTACTTTTGAAAACATTGTGTGTTCTTATTCCGGTTATTAGCCTAGGTTACTATGTGATGCGCACAGCATACAAGTATAGATCGGGTCGTCTGAATTGGAACAAAACACTTCATGTTTGCTTTTTGAAAATGGTTTGCTACCCGCAGGTAGGCTTAAAATGCAGATTTTGCCACCCTCAGGTGGGCTTAGAAAAGATGGTTTTGCCACTATCTAGTGGGCTTAAAACTCACAGTCAATGATTTGTTCCAATCCAAATAACCCAACCTTCACCCACAGGCATTCAGGCAGTTATATCACATAAGCAAATAGCCTCATGGTAATCATGCTATTCATGGCAGTCACTCACACGCATGCAAGGATGCTAAAGCATAAAACTCACCGAGTACTCCAAGCCAAAACAGAGATTACATTAGAAATCATGCATGATCCTAAGTATACAGAAATGCCTAATGCAACACATGCAAAAATGCAAACTATAGCAGGCTCGACTATTCTAAACATGGCATATGGAATGCTACAACTAACATGTATTCAACTTAGAATTTGAAAATACAATGCAGTTAGTATGATGCGCCGAGCTTGGTGCATGCAAAACAGATGAATGAATGCAAACATGCTATCATACTGTATGCTAATTGAAATATGCCCTAATCTAACCATCATAAGCTGGTAAATAAAAGGGAGAAAGACGTGGGGTTGGAAGACATACATCACACACACGCACACTTATTACAGTTGTGCCCTCGCTCGGAGGGTCCGAATAAATATACAGTCCCAAATAAAAGAATATTACAGTCCCAAATAAAAGAATATTATAGTCCAAATAAAAGAATATTACAGTCCAAATAATATACAAATTCCTAATTAATTTAACAAATGAATTAAGAAAACTGTAAAACTGGCATGCAAGCCAGGGACTGCCTCGCTTCTGATGAATGATGTATGTTTAGACTGCCTTGCGCGGAAATCCACTGGGATGCCCCGATTAGCCTCTGTTTAGCAGTTATTCTTGGAAAGCGTGCCAAGCTCCGAAAAGTTGCTGATTCTTCATTTTGCTGCGACAGAGAGCAGGAAAGGGGCATAGCAATGTATTTTCACAAATATATGCATGCCTCGATCCTCGTGCCACCAATCACGCATATCGAGGCATGATGGCCGAGGAGTCGAATTGCACAATTTAATATGGAATGAATGCACATGAAAACACAATAAGACCTAACTCCATCATGGATGATCCGGAGTGTCGGTGACTGGGGAATTGAGACACGTTCCGTCACTCGGAGTACGAAATGCGCCTCGTTTCCTGTGCCCGGGCTAACTCCTATCCCAAGCACAATGCAATATGCATGACATGCATGAAATGCAACTAAGATACAATTCTAACAAACACAATGTCATGGAATGGCATACACGCTATACGAGGTAATACGCAACCGAGCATACACAATGCTATGGGTGAAATGACATATGCAATGCAATAATGGGCTTACACCGACATGAGAGAGCCTCAGCCACACTCACATAGGAGGCCATCAGATGAAAATGAAGTGCCTTGAAACGCGTGCACATGGGCACGCAAACCGAGGCAATGGCATATGCAATGCAATATGGCTAAAATGATATGCAAACATGCTAATGGAATTTCAGCACTGAAATGTGGGGGAAAACAGCCCCGAAATAAGACGAGAGTACACCCGATGCATGGAATAGTCCCGAAACATGAATTTTGGCACCCGAAATGGCCTATAGCTATACCAAACATGCACAATATGGACATGAATGAATAGACAGAAGCAAGGAAGCCCCAAAATAAGCACTTTTTCAGTTCAAAGCATGGCCAAACAGCAAACAAAAACAGGGCAAAACTAGCATGCAGGAAATGGCCCTAAACATGAGATTAAGAAGCAACTCATAGCTGCTGTCATCAAACAGATTAGGGCTCTTCAACAAAGTTTAAGAGGGGCCCAAAAAATGATCTTTTACAGTTCTGAAAATAGCCCAAAAACAAACATAGGTATGGCTAAGCTTTCATGCAAGAAATGAGCCAAAAGATGGCCAAAGAAGGAAGTGGTAGATGCAAAGCCCAAACAGAAAAAGACTCTTCTACAATACTGATGAGGGACCAAAAATAAGGCATTTTACAGTTGAGGGTCGGACCCAAAACAGTATGCAAATATGTCAAAAATGCTATGCAAAATGAGGTCCAAAAGAGAGATATAACATGAAGTGTATAAAAGATGCCTCAAATCATGAAAGGCCCTTAATGAAACATGAAGAATGGGCCAAATAAGACCTTTTATAGCTCTGTAAAATGACCAAAAACAGAAGCACAATAGGCTAATAAATCATGCAAAAATGGGGATTAAAAGAGAGATACAACACAAAGTATAGGAAGGGTGCCTCAAACAGTGAAGGACCCTCAATGAAACATGAAGAGATGGCCAAAATAAGACCTTTTCTAGATCTGAAAATCGTCCAAAAATGGAAGCATAATAGGCTGCCAAGTCATGCAAAAATGGGGACCAAAGATGGATGTAATGGCAAGTGGCACATGGAGGTCCCAAACAGTGATGAGCCCTTCTACAATATTGAAGAGGGGCTCAAAATAAGCCTACTTATAGTTTACATCATGCTCCAAAACAGATCACACACAAGCTAAAAATATCATGCAAGAAAATGGCATTCAAGAAGGATATTGAAGCAAGTGCGAGATGGGGGGCTCAAACAGGGTTGAGCCCTTAAGAAAAAGTGAAAAGGAGCTCAAAAGAAGGCCACTTTTAGTTAGGGCCGGAGCTCAAAACAGTAAGCATGCCTAGCTTACAAAGGATACAAGGAATGGACCAAGAAAAGGGGAAATGAAACTCACCCTTGAAGACAAGCCTTTAGCAACTCTTGGCTTGAGTTTGTAGCACCCTTAGGCCTTGGAGAACACCTTCAAACTTCTGGAATGGAGGATGGAAGGGTGGGGGTTGGTGGTGTAGAAGAAATGGTGGTGTAGGGCTTGGAGGTTTTCAAGGAAATGAGAGAGATGGAGGGGGATTTTGTATACCAAGCTTGAAGGTAATTTTTCTAACCCCTATCACCAATGCTACCTGCTTGTTATATGGACCAAAGAGAGGGAGAAAAGGTGGGCAAAAGGTGGGGGAAAAGGAGGCAAGTTTTCCCCCACAAAATATCCCCCGGATACAGATCTTTTCTGGGGGAAACAACTATACAGCTGTAAAGTGTACAGTGTAAAGATCATGGCCGGCCACTTTTTGGAGCTCCAGGTGGCCGGCCGGCCACCCTCCCTAGCCGGCCGGCTAGGGGTCAAAAAGGTCAAGTTGATTTTCTGGCCGGCCACCACCAAAAGGTGTCCTCCGAGGTGCCCTCAACACAACCCTGTGGTTCAAAATTGGCAACTGTAAAACAGGAGAGAGAATGGGCCATTTTTAGGGGGGGTCAAAAGGGTCAGGTGGAATTACTGGCCGGCCACCAACTTTTAGGGTCCTCCCATGTGTGTACATCGCAAATATGTGGTTAAAAGTCCAAGAAAATGGCCCCAGGTTGTTCAACATTGGCTCGGAAGTGAGAAGAACGGGCGTCGGAGGGCGCCGGAGGAATATAACTGGTTGCCGCAACAATTTCTGGCCTCCCACCCTTCTACAGCCTTCCCGGTGATAAAACAGAGGTACTTGCAAAAAAATGAACGAAAACCGATGCAAAACGAATGTTCGGGGGCCAAAACGCGCAGTTCGGGGTCCCGAAAATGGGCTGTTAAGCACTGAAAGTGGCATTCGACCACGAGGTGGGTTTCTCAGACCCCAGTGTCCCTCAAAAGGGAGTAAATAGGAAGTATGCCAAAAACCGGGGCAAACGGAGATGGTTAGGCGGTCCCGAACCGAGGCACACGGCCAACGGTCCCGAAAAAAACCGAAAACCGGGCTCCGAAATGGGCAAAATGGCCTATGGCCACAAAATGTAGCCCACGGCGACTGAGAGATGGTCTGCGGGACCTCTCCCTCCCCTCAGGAAAAGAAACAGAGAAAAACTAAGTCTGGTTCGCAAACCGAGGCAAGACACAGAAGAGGGTTCGGAAGTCCGGAGGCAGGGCTCGTAGCCGCGACTCTGAGACTTCTGAACAAGCACAACATGCAATATCACCGAGTGCTCAACTGGTGACGTCTGAGTCTTAAGGTCGGTCAAAAATGGGGTGTCTACAATTAACAAGATTTCGATTTCTTACTTTTACTTACAAGCTCGATAAATAACCTACTTCCATTTCCAACACGTTCATTACATTTTCCGGGCCTTATGTCCAAAGTTAAAAAAAAACTTTCCAAAATTTATTAGATACTCTCACATGTATACATAACATCTCATACGAAAAATGAAAGCAATAAACACCCAACAACTGTTTACTCAATATATAAGACAACTTAGTCTTCTTAAACCACAACCATCATAACATATGGTACACCCAGACACACTGAGACAATAACGATAAACAAAACTCTTATGTACCTGACTTAAGCACGGTAAGCCTAGAATACATCTGTCCCTAACACAAGCCAATTTACTAGTCACTAGCTGGAAGGAAATGGGACCTTTACCAATTTACCAGACACCCGTTGGAAAGTTATGGTACCTCTACCAATTTACCAGACGCCTGCTGGAAGGAAATGGTACATTTGCCAAGTTCTCCAGGTGCTAGCTAGAAGGTACTGGTACCTTTTATTCTAACCGCAACCAATTTCTCTAGGTGCTAGTTCGAAGGTAATGGTACCTCTCATTTTCAGCGCCTGTACAGTTCCAACATCAAATATACCATAAGCATAAATAACCTGAGTGTAATACCTACACGTAATCTTTTCCACATCACAATGTCATCCTCCACTGATGACCAAGGATAAGACCTCTAAACGTATGTATTAAATACACGTGAAACAATAATCTGATTCTCACAAGACCTTAAGTCCCACAACAAACATAATAGTAATATTTAAAGATTTCAAAATCCAACCTCAAGTTCATCCTCAATTTATGAAAGGTTACAATTTCTGAAAGGTTACAATTTCATTTTTTTCCACAACCGATTTCTTCATGTCGTTAAAATCCACATCCATGATGTCAAAGTCATAACCCGATTTTCTCTCAGCATAATCAATCCCAATTAGTCTCATCCTCATGGTTAACTCTCTACTTTAACAATTAACACACTTACACAAGCCATAAAAAATAAAACACAACCCTTGTTCAACTTTACCACTTTTTCAATTCATCAAGCTAAAAGTATTAAATTAGGGCTTTTTCCTTTCCTCAACATCAACACATAAAACTACCCTTCAATTAACCAAAACAACAACCAATTAACAATTTGAAACTTCACATTATTGAACCCTAGATCTCACTACATGCTTTTCAAAAATTCATAATAAACATGCTTTTTATGTAATAAAATCTACCACATATCTATCTATAGACGAAGTATTGAAAAAGAGAAAAGAAATCCTTATCTTTTGAAGCAAAGAGAAGATGACCCAAAAATCACTGGCAACAAAACAACGATCCGCTCAGATTAAAATAAGGCGCTGCGGATATTCCTGTTGCCAGAGGTGCCGCTCATGTGGCCAAGCCTGATATTGGAGGGGCTGCCCCCGTTGTACATGTTGCTAGTCTGCTTGTGATCCCGACCATGATCACATATTGGCGGCCGAGTGGGACGACCCACTAGATCCCAGTTGAGTACCCAGAGGAGAACGAGTATGTTAGGGACCCCGACATGCAGCAAGTATGTACTTTATCTTGTAGTTTATGTTTCATACTCCATTTTCTATATACTGATGTGCAAACTCACTTGTAGGTGCCAATGGAGTACGTGGACGGCCTCTTTTAGCGTGTCGACTCCCTAGTCCAGATTGTACAGAGGAGGGAGGCCTTACTCGCCTACTATGATCGTCACGTACTTTGCTTTTCTTATTCATCTGATTGCTCTGATTCCCATCTTGCCATACCTATACTGTTTCTGTACCAAACTGTGCCGATACTCTGTTTCTTACTTTTAGCCTCCCTCTGTACCTACAACATCGGTGGCACCAGTGGCACCTCCTCCGACTGCAGGGAGAAAAGATGGATAGGCTCCTATACGCGGCAAGGGCGAGGGTAAAGGTCGGGGCAAAGGTAGAGGTGCCCGGGGTCAGAGTAAAGAGTCTCAGCCACATGAGACTTCTTCATATTCAAAGCCAACTTTGAGTGGAGATGATGCTGAGACAAGCGACACTAAGGGGATGATGAGCGAGCACTCCAGGTCTGAGAGCGAAGAGGATGATGCTGGCTCTGAGTCACACTCCTCTGACGATAGCGGTGCTGATGGTGACAATGATCCTGAGTCCTCTCCTCAGAAGAGGACGAAGAGGGCCTCTCGACGCACCTGATGTGACTGACACTGATTTTTACACTCTTTTTACTCTTTTCTTTGGTTTTGGTAGTTCAAAACTTTGTATAACTTCAGATTGGTCTTTACATTTCTTTTTTGAAAACTTGTATTTTCTCTTTTATAAGAACTATGATCGGGGTCGAACCTTACAGTTTTATAAAAGAAAGAATTTTTATTTTGAGTAGCATCTTGAGCATGACACAACACTTGCATAAAAAAATAAAAAAAAATTTGGATTGTATTTTTGAAACTGAAACTAAGTATGATCACATTTGAACGAGTTCTTAACCGGATATTGATCCTACAACCGACCAAAATGAAAAATACAACTCAATAAAAGAAAAACAAAGTAAAAACAACTTAAACACAACTATGTACACTTACTAGAAAGAAAAGACTCAAAACAAGACTCAAAATCAAAAAGGGCAGACATAAAACTGTTGTGAAGCTGTTTGGTCTTCAGACTTGGTCTGTCGGCCAACCAAATGGACGGCCGGCTGGTGAAGTGGCCTGCCAGCCAAGACCTGCGGTTGGACAGCTGGCAACAATTGTCAACCACTTACACACCCCTATCTTCTATAAAAGTCTTCTCTTGCTATTTCTTTGACAGAACCTCATCTTTTCTGCTGTTTTCTCTAAAAATGGAGATTTTTCTTGTTGAGAGGCTCAAAGATTAGATGACCACTTTGGACGACACGGAGAAGGTAAATTTTAGTGATTTCGGCATAAACATTCTTTTTCTGTTGAGTCGCACTCCGTTTTGTCTTCTGTTCCTTCATGTCACTGCTCGATGTTGGGACCCAATCACTCATGTGTTTCACTTTGGATTACAAGAGATGTGTCCAACTCTCGAAGAGTTTCAAGCATTAATGGAGTCTCGCCGAAATGAGGAGATTATGCCTCAACCTCATTTTGGCTACGCACAGGCTCTTGAAAGGATGTGTGGGCTTACTTTATACGAGGCTCGGTCCTTGGCTCACGACGGGGAGTTGGATATCCCTAGCTTGATTCATCGATTTTCCATTATCGGAGACAAAAGTGACCTCTTCTGGCGAGGATATCGTCAACATGCCCTCTGCTTATGTTTACTTGCACACTTCCTACTCGTCCCTAGTTACAGCGAAGCTAGCATTAGGTTGATCGAAGTGGCCCAATGCCTGAAGGAGGGTTAGAGTTGCATAGGTTTGGCATTGGCAGAAACTTTAATGGGTTTAGATGCTTTCTATCGGCTAGTGACTTCTCAGTTTGCGGGGAGTCCACTGCTTTTCCAGGTATTGTTTTCCACCGTTTCTCATTTATGATTCTCACATCATTCTGGCATTCAATCTCTATTTTCTTTCAAAGCCCTTTCCTTTCTTTTTCTCTCAACGTACATCTCTCTATTCTTTAACCTCTTTTCTTTTTTATCCATTCCCAGGTGTGGTCGACGGATAAGCTGAAGGTCGTGAACCCTTGCCTTGAGTATTCGGCCAAATCCTACTTCTTTCACTCCCAGCTAGTGGACTTTCCCACAGAGGGATTACAGTGCGACCGAATGTGACAGCAGATCCACGACTGACATTGCTTGGCATTGCCCTTGGCTTAACTTGGCTAAGATGAGCTACAACATGTCCTGCTTGTCGGGTATACAATTGATTGGCCTCACACACTGTGCCTTCCATTTCCTATTCCAATTCAGATGCCAGTTTGGGCGTGATCAGAGCCATCCAAGTGAGGGGGTGGAATAACCTACTCTATTCCCAGTTCATGCTTCACACCTAACCCGAAACCTTGCTGCTTGGAGGACTGCCAGCTTCAGTTGTACCCTTTTTGGCGAGTGCTTGGCTTGGCTCGAGGATGAGACACAGGTTGGGCCATCCTTGGCTGCAAAGACTTCTGCAAATGCGGGCAAGAGGCAGAGGACCACTACCTGACTTATCTGTGCCCCTAGTTTATTGCTTTGACTTTTCTTTTCAAGTTTTTATGATATAAAAACAACTTTGATTTAACCTAAGAGTTAGAGGATGGACTTGTGTTGAAATCATGTAATGAAAGTTGCGAGTACTGAGAATTTTCCTTTTTGGTCCAAAGAATGGTCTGTGTTGTAAAAAGTGAAATTGTGAGAAAATTAGCTTCATTAAAACTTTTCAAAATAATTTTCACAAACGGTCATTAGCTGACACACATGGAATCAATCCTTAAGAAGTATAGCCTTGAATTAAGAAGATCATAATTGCCCACAACTACATTCACTTTCATTATCGTTCTGTCCCTTGCTTTAACTTGCAACTGGCCCCTTCTGCCAAATGGTGGTAAAACAACCTAATCAACTAATGGTGAGATGGGCCGAGCAACAATGGATAGGACAGTTGAGTTAAAAATGTTTAGAGCCAAACTCTGGGATGAAGTTGCCTACGTATCCCAATGATGGAAATCAGGCCTTACGTAGTTCGGTTAAGGTTCACTCGAGTAATAACTCTCTTTTTTTGCGCTCTAACTTTTGCCAAAGCCGCCCTTCTGGGTTTTCAACCTTGCGAGCTCTATTTTTCTTTATTTCCAATTTTTCATGCTCTAACTTTTGCCTAGGTCGCCCTTTTGGGTTTTCAGCCTAGCGAGCTTCTCAAGGATAGTATTTCTTCAACTTATCCATATTGATCAGTTACGAGAATTCGAAGCCATCTAAATCCATAAGGATGATTGCTCCTCCTAACCAGACGGATTTAATGATATAGGGACCAGTCTAATTGGGTCAGAACTTGCCCCTAGGGTCATGGATGGGAGCTCGGTTGTCTTTGAGCACCATATCTCCTTCTTTGAGGTTTCTAGACTTGACTTTCTTGTTGAAGGCCCTGGTGATTCTGCGCTTATATCCTTGAATGTGATACAATGCCTTTACCCTCATCTCATCAAACAACATCAATTCTTCTAATCTATTTTGCTGCCAATCCACCTCTGCTATCTGACACTCGACCATAATTCTTAGCGATGGTACTTCAATCTCGATCAGCAAAACAACTTCCATCCCACATTCCAAAGAGTAGGGGGTTGCCCCTGTAGATGTTCGAATTAATGTTCTATGACCCCAGAGTGCAAAAGACAGTTTATCTGGCTAGTCCTTGTAGGTTTCCACCATCTTTAGCTGAATGTTCTTGATATTCTTATTTGCAGCTTCAACGGCTCCATTGGTCTGTGGCCTATATGTTGATGACTTATGAAAAATCACGTTGTATTTCTCGAGCAAATCCATCACATTTTTCTTGAAGTCTGAGCCGTTGTCTGATATGATCTCATTTGGCACCCCATATCTGCAGATGATGTTGTTCCGGATGAACTTGGCTACATGTGATGCTTTTAGTACAGAATACGACTGTGCTTCCACCCACTTGGTAAAATAGTTGATCGTCACCAAAATGAACTCTTGTCCATTCGAACCCTTTGGCGAGACTGCTCCGATGACGTCAATTCCCCAGATTGAGAAAGGCCATGGTGAAGTCATGTTGTAGAGGTTTGATGGCAGGATATTCATGTGATTAGCATGGATTTGACATTTGTGGCATCGCCGAACAAAGTTGATACAATTATCCTCCATGGTTGACCAATAATATCCCTATTTGAGGATCTTTCTAGCTAGTATCACACCATTCATATGTGCTCCACACTCTTCTCCATGGCCTCCATGAGACATTTTGACCCTTCTTATTCAAAACAGAGCCTGTGCATTCCCAAATGTCCTTTTTTGTACAACTTATGTCCGCATATGATGAACTAAATGGCCAGACGCCGTATTTTCCTCTTATCTTTGGCATTTTCCCTTTGTGGGTAGATGTCATTTTCCAAGATGTTCCAAATATCATGATACCAAGGGTTCTTGTCCTGAACTTTGCCTGTTGCAGTTATTGTCTTTTAAGCAGACACATACTTTTGTTTGATGATAATCGGACGCATCTGAACCCCGAGCGGTATGTCTACCATGGAGGATAGAGTTGCTAGCGCATCAGTAAACCGATTGTTCTCTCTTAGCAGATCTGTAAATGTCAGTTTTCCAAACTTTGGAATTAGAATGTCCAGGGTCTGATGATAAACTTTCATGTTCTTTTCTTTGACCTTCCAGTCTCCATTGGCTTGAGAAACAACCAGGTTTGAGTCTCCGATGACGTCCAACCTTATTGTCCCTAGTTCTAGGACAGCTTCCAATTCAGCAATACACACCTCGTACTCTGCTTCATTGTTGGATATTTTGAACTGGAGTTTGAAAGCTAAGAGTATATGGGAATCATCGGGTGCTATAAGCAACAGGCATATCCCATAATCGTATTGATTAGCTGCTTCGTCAAAGTACATTGTCCACGTCTCCACTTCTACATGCAGGATCTCCTTATCTGGGAATAAGTACTTTACTACTTCATCTCCTTCCACTGGCTTGTCCGCCAGAAATTCCGTTATTGCCTTTCCTTTAACTGACTTGCAAGTGATGTACTTGAGGTCAAACTTGGAGAGAAGAAACAACCAATGAGCTAGCCTACCCATAAGCGCTAGTTTCTCAAAGAGATATTTGATGGGATCCAATCTCGAAATCAGAATTACTAAGGGGCTAACAGGTAGTGTCTCAACTTTCTAGTGGCCCAAACTAAAGGTAAGCAAGCTTTCTTTAGAAGAGTGTACCGGGTCTCGTAATCCAACATGTTTTTGCTCAGGTAGTAAATGGCATTTTCCGCCATAGCTTCTGATTCTTGTAATAGCATGCACCCCATGGTTGACTCTGTCACTGATAGGTAGATGATCAGTGGCTTCCCTGGTTCTGGTGGCGACAATATAGGTGGGTTCTGAAGGTACTGCTTAATTTGTTCGAAAGTGAACTGACATCGATCATCCCATCGGAACTTCTTTCCCTTTTTCAAAAGACCAAATAGTGGTTCACAAGCCAAGGTTAATTTGGAGATAAACCGTCTTATGAATTGCACTTTTTCGAGAAAGCTGCGCACCTCATTTTTAGTCCTTGGTGGTGGAATTTCTAAGATGGCCTTGATCTTAGACGGATCTACTTTAATTCCCCTCTATGTAATCATAAAACCCAGCATTTTCCCTCCAGTCACCCCAAAAGTGCCTTTTTGTGGGTTTAACCTTAGTTTGTACTCCTTGATTCTGTTCGAAAAACTTTTCCAGTGCGATGTAGTGGCCTTCTCGCTCTTTGGATTTTACAATCATATCATCCACATACACCTAGACTTCTTTATAGATCATGTCATGAAGGATTGTGGTTGCAGCTCTCTGATATGTAGCCTCAGCATTCTTGAACCTGAATGGCATAACCCTGTAGCAGTAGGTACCCCACGACGTGGTGAACGCAGTCGTCTCTCTGTCCTCAAGTGCCATCAAGATCTGGTTGTATCCTAAAAATCCATCCATGAATGATAACAGGGCATGGCCGGCAGTAAAGTTTATCAATTCATCAATGTGCGGCAATGGAAAGTCGTCCTGAGGACTAGCCTTATTCAAATCCTGAAAGTTAATCTAAACTCTGATTCTGCCGTCATTCTTCAGAACTGGAACAATGTTGGCCAATCAAGTTGGACATTCAGATACCATCCAGAATTCGGCTTTGATTTGCGTAGTGACTTTTTCCTTAATTTTTAGCGCTCAATCTAGACGAATTCTACGGAGTTTCTGCTTGACTGGTTGGGCCTCGAGGTCAAGAGGGATTCGGTGCTGTACAATCTCAAGATCGATTCCAGGCATGTTTTTGTAGGACCATGCAAAAACATCTTTGAAATCTTTTAATAAAGTGATTAAACGCTCACGTTCCTTCGAAGACAACGTAGACTTGATCTGGACTAAGCATGGATCTTTCTCAGTACCCATGTTAATTGCAATGATCTGATCTGTGTAAGGTTTAGCATGCGTCTCCTCCTCTTGGTCAATCAATTTTTTCAAAGCCCAAGGAATTTCTTTCTCTTCGTTTAAGTCAAAATTTTGAAAATCAATGTCCGTGAAGCAAACTAAAGGCACATAGAAGTAAGTAAAGTCCGTTGCATTCTCATTGATAAAGTCTAGGTCCTCTGTTACAGTTGACTCAAAAAAAAAAAAAAAAAACTAATAGAAGACCTTGACAGGACGTTGGCACCCGGGTTACCACCCCCGAAAGTGCCAGACTCAAACTTCTTAGATAGACTCGAATGTTCCTCCGACTCAACAAACTCGGTGGAATTAGACTCAGGCTCATCATCCTATTCAGAACTGGCAATAAAGCCATTCTCCAACTTCCAAGTGACGCCTGGCACCCTCAACGTATCCAGAATGCAACTGGTGAAGTCCACAACTTGTTCTCCTCCGATCATAGAAACAATAAAGGTATCCCCCAAGTTCTCCGTACTGGTCTCAGGATCTATCAAGAGATCTGTCCATGCTGCTCCTACTCCAACCTCACTGCTGTTTGAATCGTCATCTTTACTTTAGCTGACTTCGATACTTGGATCAACCTTCTCTTCATCACTGCCTTAAAGCTGGTGGTCGAAAAAGATTTCGAAACCCAGGAAACACTTTTTAGTTGAGGAATCTACCCAAGGCTCAGGAAAGCCGCAGAAAGGGAATTCCTCTTATTCCTTGACAAAGCACCCATTCAACGTTTCCTAGATTGGCCTGGGAACCAGCTTGTAATATTTCCCGGCTCACTTAGCCTTGGCCCTTCCTCTCATCTCTTCTCCTTTCTTCTTCAGTCTTCTTTTGTGGGCACATAGCTCGAAGGCATCTGGGATGTGTGGCACCTCAACTAGCACTGCAACACATTTTCTTCCACTTCTTCCTAGCACAATCTCGGGAATGTGCCGTAACTTGTGCATGAAATAAATGGACTGAGCACTAACATACATGCCTTCGTCCTCGACTAGGATCGTCTATACCACTTAGGCTTCTGCTAGAGTGAAACCTGAAAGAAACACATCATCATTACCGTGATTGAACTCCAATAAAGGTGTAGTAACCTCTGGCAGTGGATGAATAAATGAATTTCCAAAAATGGTAGCAACTCCTCCCTCATGAGGGTATTTGTCACACCCCAAACTCGAGTATGACCGGTTGTGGCCCACAGGGCCTTAGCCCAAGGCACACATAAGCCTAAACACGAATCCATAATCACATTAAACAACTATACAAAAGTCTAGTAATAAATAACCAAACTCAATCTAGTGACAAGCTACAAGCATAAACGGCAAACCAACCGTAATCAATACCATCCAAACTTATGAGATATAAACAGCCCACATATCAAAATAATCCTAAATGAACCTCAATAAAAATAAAAAGAAATATGCACAAACTTGGCATAACGATCCAAAACAATATGAATGAATGTCCTAGAGGTCCATGCAATTGAGTCCCCGCTACGCCATGAGTCTACTCTAAGTCCTTCTAACACCTGTAAATGATAAACAACTAAGTCAGCTGATAGCTTAGTGAGTAGCAACAAGGATAGTAAATACAGTTTTGAAAACAGGGTTCAATTCCAAAATAAGATGTGTATCACAGAAACTAGATTGACATACAGTTTTGATAAAGATAATCACTTTCAAAAAGAAGGTTCCACAGTTCAACAGTTAAAATACTCATGTCTCTCAAGAACATGATAAATGACATTTTTCACTTAAAACAGATTACAATATGAACACCAATAATTTTCTGAGTACCAAGAAATAACAAGTAACACGCCACACAGTTCTCATGGCTATAAGCCCCGTTGGATCCAATACCGAACTAAGAGTCATCCTCAGGGTGGCAACCTGGGCCTTTTCTCTAAGACGATCCGATTGAAGGTCACCTAGCTTAACCTAGGTCTTTTCCTTACAATCGTTGAGCACTAGAGTTATCACGACCCAACTCGGATCTGTTCCCTAGTGGCTAAAGTCACCACACACAGTGGAATAATTTCCCTGGACTAAAATACACAGATGGTCCAATAATCAATACACACTAGTTTCACAAAACATGGTAGTTCACCATTATAAACATGAGACCCAAACAAATAGTTTACAGTATGCCAAATTCACACATGTTTAATAAATAATGTGATTCCATTGATAATATAATAATTTACCAAAACAGTTTAGTCTTGAAATAACAATTTAATTTTCCAACAGTTCAGGGTAGGGGAACATTTATAAAAATATGTAGCATGAAACTACTCACCTGGAAACGAAATAATGCAGTCCTCGAATAGAGTATAAAAGTCCAAATAGTGCCCTGAACCAAGTATAAAGACTACACATCACTACTAATTTAAAAATACTAAAGAGAACAATAAACTAAGTACCCCACACTAAAGCGCACTAATACAGCTCAACCCCACTCACCGTTACTCTTAAATAATACCTAAGTTAGAGTTCTTTAAGGTCTAAAATTACCCAAGACATAGGCTCCGATCGAAACTTAACCAAAAGTAAGTTTAAGATAAAATAGATTTTTAAACAAGTTTTTCCAATCTATTCGCTAACTTTGAAAATTAAAAAACCCTCCAGATATCAACTAATATATCCTAAGTTTCAAACCCAATTGGTTTGACTTGATTTGCTTATGAAAATAATGAATTATATCTAAACAGTTTGTTTTCTGCATCACTTTAAAGAAATTAGGTTCTCTTAGTATACATAAGAAATCAATGCAAGGCCAAAAATGTACAAAACTAGACTCGTAACCGGTTCTAATGACACTAATTTGATAATTTTCGGATTTATACCCAAAGAGAACGACACTCCCGAACTTACTGTTTTAAACCAATATTCTGGACAGATTTGAACACATCAGTTTATATGGATTTTTACTTCCAAAAATTATAAAAAAATTCAGATAGGCAATTCAATATGTAATTAATCTATTGTAAAAATTTTGTTCAAAATTCGTTCGTTTGATATGGTTTCTTGATTTTTAAAATTTGTGGTTCTGTACAAAATTTTTAAACTAAGAATTTCTCCCATTCTTTATACATAAATTTAATTCCTCAGGTTTCTTAACAGGATATCTATATACAAAATATATAAACCTACAACCTCTCCATCAATGAACTAAATAATAATAGAGTAAGGATAAAGAACAAAACCAAAAGGAAGAAGAAAGATAAAGACCTACAACACACCCAAAAATTCTTTCTTGTTTGTAACCCTTTTTTTTTCCTTTTCTTTTCTCTCAACCTTTCTCTCTCTGCCGTGGTGGCTCCTGCTGCTGCAATAAATAGTGTTAGGCAACCTAGGGTACATATGCATCTACACAAAAGGCCCTAAAATATTAACTTTTGTTTTAATTTATTTTCTCTCCCCATTAATTTAAATAAAATACAAATATTATTAGATGAAAATATGCTTACTAATTTGACACTTAATTTTATTTATTTTTTATTTTAAAAAACAAAAATAAATCTTGCCTTTAAATTGAAGACTTTAACCATAAATTTATTTTAGGTTTTAAAATTAATTAAAAGACCCTCCAAATATTTAATTTGCACTTAGGATTCACCATTAAAATATTTGAAATTGTAATATTATTATTATTTAATTATTTACTTAATTTTTATATTCAGGTTCTCACAATATTTCAGCATTTGGTGCAGCGTGGAGGACACAACCTTCATGTAATGCAACTAGGGCCTCCCTAGAAGTAGGTTGAAGTTAGCTGGTGCATCGAGCACATGGAATTCAATATCATGCTCGAAAGGGCCCACTTGGATCTGTACTTTCATCATCCCCATAACTTTTTTGCTCGTATTATCGTACGCCTGGATTACCTGGGTTGTGGGGACGAAGTTTCCAACTTCAGGCCTATTGCATAGGCGGTGTGAGAAGGACAGATGTTGATAGTAGGGCCGGTGTCCACTAAAACCACTGGAATCCATTTTACTTTGCAATCAACAGATATGTACAGTGGCTTATTGTGACTCAATCCTTCCAGTGGCAACTCTTTATTAGAAAAGGTGAACATAGGCTTGGTGCTACCTGAGAAGATCAGGCTGATAAGCTGCTCTGGTGTAGTATCGACGGACAACTTGCTTTATCCATCACCGACAAAACCGCCTGTTGATGTACTCGTGAAGCCATGAGGAGGCCCCAAATGGAAATGTCAGCCTGGGTCCTTTTTAGTTGTTTCAGAACCAATTCCTCCTCTAGTTTCTTCTCATTTTCCTTCTCAATCTCTTTGTCCTTTCCTGAGGGTTCAGCCTAATCCAAATGTAGAGGTTTGAAATACCGTCCACTCCTGGTCAGGTGGTCTATTTCTTCTGCATACCAAGTACTGTCCGAGATGTGAGCTCCCCAAACCTTCATCTGTGTGGGCAAGATGCAAATCATTGTCTTTCCACCATTCACCTTCATTTTCCGACAGACAGTTGTCTGACTTAACATGAATGACTCCCATAAGATAATTATCCCCCTCAGGGCGACAAGGCGTCGCAGCCTTCCGACTATCTTCGATTCTCTCTTGTTCAAACTGCTCCAACACAGCTTTCCGTTTGGTGTCTACAATTTTATCAACACCCAATTCTTGGGTTTGTTTTTCTGTACTACTGCTCTCAAGCACTTTACTTTTCTCTTCAGCTTCCCTAGCTACCACAACCTTTTTTTCCTCAAACTTCACTCAGGTTTCCTCTTCTTTATCAGACTCATCACTCAGCCATCCCCGATTGTTAACTGACAGGCTTAGATCAAACAAACCAATCTACATTGCCCTGGTTCTGTTTTTTTGAAGAATTGGAGGTTGTCCAAATCTTCCTCAAGGTCTGCAAGATCATCTAGCCCTTGGCTTGGGCCGTCTTCTTTGACCACATTAATGTCAACTGAGCTCGGCAGTACTACTTTAGGTTTGGGTTGAGGAACAGGAACAATGTATCGGCTCGGGTCATATTCCCCCTCAGATAATTCCCTAAGAATTTCCAGTGACAAACTGGCATTTCATTCCAAGGTCAAAACCTCATCTTCTTTGGGTGTTGTCACCGCAGATTTGTGAGGCTCAGATTGTGGATTGGATGTGTTCATCAAGCACAAGTCTGTGCCATTAAGGATAAGCAACACCAACTTGGGTAGATGGGAGTGGGTGATATAGACGCTTGGATCATAGGAAAGGGGTAGTGTATGAATGTAGTTAATGCGTGGTGGGGGTGGTACTTGGTTGTGGTTGGGCAGTGGGTTGGTTACAGTGTTTGGCTTATGGGGTGTAGTTATGACTTTGTTGTCAATGAGATCCTGGATCTCATGATGTAGGTGGAAGTACCTGTGTGTTTCATGGCCATGTTGTTGATGGAAGGCACAATACTTGGTAGGATCGTGCTTTGGTGGAAGACGGTTTAGAAGTGGTTGAGTGTTCAGGGGTTTCAGATGCCTCTTTTTAACTAACACCTGCATAGCTCAAGATAGAGTCATGTGAAACTGGTTAAAAGTCCTACCTGGAGGTCGGGCAGGATTGGAAGTTTGTGGGCTCATATTGGCAAATGGGTCGGCGGTTTTGGTAGTGGTGACAACATTCACCTCTGAAGGCCACGCAGCTGTGCTATCCCCGATAGCATTGGAACGGCGAATAAAAGGCCTCTTGGCCGACTCCTTGTTATCTATGATGATATCCTGCTTCATCGCGTCTTCAATCTAAACTTTCATTTCACGAAGTTCCCTAAATGTGAACAAGGAGAGAACGATCATCTTCTACAGCAGCTTGCCATGAAGATTCCAGACAACCATCTGGATTTGGTCCTTTTCTAAGGGTCGGGTGGTCATCATCATTGCTTTGGACCTCCACCTAGTTACAAACTCTAAGAAGCCATCCTTCAGTTCTTGATGCGTTGCCTCAAGATCATGAGTTGTGACCTCGATCTACGTGTTGTAGGAATATTGAGCAATGAAAGTTCGGCCAATTCCTCCCAACTCTGTTTCACAGAGTCCTCTAATTTAGCATACCAGATGGTAGCTATACCTGACATGGTTTGGTCGAAGAGTGATAATTTCTGAAGTTTTGTCTAACCTATTGGTCGTAGGATATCAGAAAACAGACGTAGATGTGCCATTGGATCCCCAGTGCCATCGAAACGTGACATATGCGGCATTTTGAACCACTCTGGTAGAGTAACAGCAGACTTTGTATATCTATCCTCAATATCCAGAATAGAGTTAACCCCCTATGCCTTCTTGAATAATTTTTCAAGTTTGTTGACTTTGAGCATGCTTGGGTCAACCTCAAAGTCAAAAGGTACCTTAGTTTGGTAAACTAGAGCTCTAGACATCTGAACTGGAATTGGATTTGCCTGGATGGGAAAAACCGAAACACCCTTGGCTTGTGGATCTTGCATTGGCAGCAGCACCGGGCACAGGGATAGTCGCGTTAGGTGTATGCAAAGTAGAAACTGCAGCTGGCTACTGTTATTGTTGTTGCAACCTATTCGTGACCTCGGCTTGATGGGCTATGTAGTGTTGGAGTGAGTCGACTGACTTGTACAGATGGATTAGTAATTCCTCCAAATCTAATAATGGATACTAAGCCATTCTAGGAGTAGGTGACTGTGGTTGAGGTGAACCAAGTATAGGTGAGCTGAGGGGTGATTGCTGAAATAACTAAACTGGTGACCACCCCGCTTGACCTTTCTTCGCTTTGCAACTGGTGACAATGAGGCAAACACTGGCTGTCCCCGAACAAGATCTTTGACCTTACAAAGTTTTCCGACATGGGTTCAGAGCACTTGGGGTATATTAGAACTTTTTGAAGCTATGTTTTTAGACTACCTAGCAAAAGAAATAAAGAAAAAGTAACAATCAAAAATTAGACAACACCTCAGCCACAATATCATCAGAACAGATATGATTATAACTATAGGACTGTACTCCCCGCTGAATTCTGTCCCACAAACTAATATCAACTGTACCACTGATATGAAGCACCCTTGTACAGTTTCATTGTAGAGCACATACCAGGTAAAGAGAGCCAAAACACCTCTAGGAGGGGGTAGGGTTACCTTGTCCTAGCTTTGGCATGATCTAGGATTTCACTACTTTAAGCAAGTAGTTTCATATCAAAGTCTATCTTGAACATTGAACAAAATTTTTGGCCTTATCAACCAAAATCCATGAGTGACATTTAAGGGAAGCATATACTTATGAAAGTTAGGGAATTCATCTGCAAGATTTTCCAGAACCTCTTATGCATGTGGAGCTGGTTTTTTGTGCTCCTTGGAGGGGTTTAGTCTCCTCAGGTACGATAGCTCTACAGTTTAGACTCCCGTGATTTTGAATCTAGTTTCACAAGTGCAATGTGAAATAGAAAAAATGTCACACCCAAATCCAGGTATGACTGGCCGTGGCCCAAAGGGACTAAGCCCAAGGCACACATAAGCCTTAAACACGAATCCATAATCACATTGAACAACTATACAATAGTCCAATAATAAATAACCAAAACTCAATCCAGAGACATGCCACAATTATAAACGGAAAAACCAAGCATAATCAATACCTTTTAAACTTATGGGATATAAATAACCCATATATCAAAATAATCCTAAATGAACCTCAATAAGAATAAAAAGAAATATGCACAAACTGGGCCTTTTCTCTAAGACGATCCGATTGAAGGTCACCTAGCTTAACCTAGGTCTTTTCCTTACAATCGTTGAGCACTAGAGTCTTATTTATTGGACTAAGAAGTGAAGTGCATTATGCTAGTAGGATTTTGACTCTCAAAAATTATGAGAAAGTTCAGATATGCAATTCAATATGTAATTAATCTACTGTAAAAATTTCAGTTCAAAATTCATTTGTTTTATTTGGTTTCTTGATTTTTAAAGTTTGTGATTCTGTACAGAATTTTAGACCTAAGAATTACACCATTCTTTATACATGAATTTAACTCAGATTTCTTAACAGTATATATATATACACAAATTACATACACCTACAACCTCCCCATCAATGAATTAAATCATAAAATAGAATAAGGATAAAGAACAAATATAAAATAAAGAAGAAAGTTAGAACCCTACCATACACCCAAAAGTTCTTTCATTGCAACTTCTTCTTCTTTTTTTTCCTTCTCTCAAACTCTCTCCCATGCCTGCTGTGTTGTTGCCCTATGTGGTGATCAAATAATAGAGTAATGTTTGTGTTTATTTTATTTTATACTAGTGGTAGGCACACATAGGTCAAATAAATAGATAAATATATAAAACATATATATAAGTTATATGTAACTCAAATGGTAAGAGTCTTATTTATTAACCCTGCGGTTTAGAGTTCAAGTCAAATATATTTTATTTAATAAGAAGGTAGGGTTTTGTGTATATTTTATTTAATACTAGTGGTTGGATACACCTAAGGCATGTGTAGGTCAAATATATAAATAAAATACAAAATGTATATATAAGTTATATGTAACTCAAATGGTAAGAGCCTTATTTATTAATTTTGTGGTGTAGAGTTTAAGTCACACCCTCTTCTCCATTTTTTTTTAATAATAAATCTTGCCTCTAAATTAAAGACTTTCACCATAAATTTATTTTAGGTTTAAAATTAATTAAAAGATCCTCCAATAATATTTAATTTGCACTTTAGGATTCACCACCAATATATTTAAGATTGTAATATTATTATTATTTAATTATTTACTTAATTTTTATATTCGGGTTCTCACAATCTCCCTCCCTAAAAGAAAAGTTTCGTCCTCGAAACTAACCTGAGTAAAAATCATGAGAATAGATGTGGGTACTTCTCGCGCATCTCATCCTCGCATTCCTAAGTCGCCTCTTCAACTAGATGATTACACCACAGTACCTTAACCAATTTAATGGCCTTTGCACGCAACATTTTCTCTTTCTAATCCAAAATTTGAACAGGCATCTCCTCATACGAAAAATCCCTTCTAATTTGAAGCGGCTCATAATTTATCACATGCAACGGACTGTGCACATATTTCCTCAGCATAGACACGTGAAACACATTATGCACTCCTGCCAACCTAGGAGGTAAAGCAACATGGTACGCAATCTCACCAACCTTCTCTAATACCTCAAATGGTCCAATGTATCTAGGATCCAACTTTCCTTTCTTTTCAAACCTGATGACTCCTTTCCATGGTGATACTTTCAAGAATACCATATCCTCCACATGAAACTCTAAATCTCTCCTACGATGATCAGCATAACTTTTTTTTTTTTGTCTACTCTAAGCAGTCAATAATCTATCTTTGATGGTGATAATTTTCAGTGTAGCATCCTCCACCAAATCAGGTCCCAACATTTGCCTCTCACCAACCTTATACCAACACAAAGGAGGCCTACACTTCCTCCCATACAAAGCCTTAGAAGGAACTACTCCCAAACTAGAATGATAACTATTATTATGCGCAAACTCCATGAGCAGCAAATAATCATCCCAATTACCTCTCCACTCCAAAGCACAAGCCCTCAACATATCCTCAAGGGTTTGAATAGTCCTCTCCGATTGCCCATCTGTCTGAGGGTGATAAACTGAACTAAAATTTAACCGAGTACCCATAGCTGACTGTAATGCACCCCAAAACTTAGACACAAAATGAGGGTCCCGATCTGACACTATTGACACAGGTGCACCATGCAATCTAACAATTTCCTTCACATATAACTGTGTAAATCGAGCTAGAGAATAGTTCATCTGTACTGCAATAAAATGTGCTGACATGGTTAATCTATCAACAACTACCCGAACTGCATCGTGATTACTACTAGTACGAGGTAATCCGCACACGAAGTCCAAACGTGATCCCACTTCCACTTTGGTATAGGTAAGGGTTGTAGTTTCCCTGTGGGTTTCTGATGTTCTACTTTAACCTGTTGACACACCAAACACCGAGCCACAAATTCTGCAATATCCCCCTTCATACCATTCCACCAAAAATGTTCATGAAGATCCCGATACATCTTAGTGCTTCCAGGATGAATGCTGTAACTAGAACTATGTCCCTCCGTCATAATCTCCTTCCTCAAATCACCACTAGCAGGAATACAAATTCAGCTACGGAATCTAAGCAGCCCATCATCACTAACCACAAAGTCTACATGCTTACCCTCTACCATCTCTCATTTAATACGCTTACACTAGGGGTCAATCTCCCGAGCTAAATGAATCTGTTCTCTCAAGGTTGGTTGAACTGTCAATTGACTACAATAAGCCCTATCACCAGTTGTAACAACCTCAAGCCTTAAACGTCTCATGTCTTCCACCAAACAACTCTCAATAGACAAAGCAGCTACATCTCCAACTGTGACCTTCCTACTCAAGGCATCTGCAACCACATTTACCTTCCCCGGATGATATAAAATATTCACATCATAATCTTTTAGTAACTCAAGCCATCTTCTTTGCCTCAAATTTAGTTCCTTCTGTGTGAATATATAATTCAAACTCTTATAATTAGTGTAAATCTCACATGACTCTCCATACAAAATAATGTCGCCAGATCGTAAGAGCGAAAATCACTGCTGCTAACTCCAAGTCGTGTGTAGGATAATTTCTCTCATGTACTTTCAACTGTCGTGGTGTATAAGCAATCACTTTCCCATGCTGCATAAGCACACATTCTAAACCCTATTGTGAAACATCACTATAAATCACAAAACCACCCCTATCCATAGTTAAGGCAAGGATTGGAGTTGATGTCAATCTCTATTTAAACTCTTAGAAGTTACGCTTACAATCATTATTCCACTCAAACTTTACCCATTTTCTAGTGAGATTGGTAAGTGGCAAAGCAATACAGGAGAATCCATCAACAAACCGTTTGTAATATCTAGCAAGCCCTAAAAAGCTGCGTACCTATGTCACCGAAGTAGGTCGTGGCCAATCAACAATTGTTGCCACCTTCGTGCTATCCACAGATATCCCATCTTTACTCACCACATGACCCAAAAAGGATACACTGCTCAACCAGAATTCACACTTCTTAAATTTTGCATACAACCTTTTCTCCCTAAGGGTCTACAGTACTACCCTCAAATGCTGCTCATGTTCCTCCTTACTCTTCAAATAAATTAAGATGTCATCAATAAACATTATCGCAAATTTATCTAGCTATGGTTTAAATACTATATTCATCAAATCCGTGAATGTGGCTGGTGCATTTGTGAGACCAAAAGGCATTACCAAGAACTCATAATGCCCATAACGGGTTCTAAAACAGTCTTTGGAACATCCTCATCCCTTACATTTAACTGGTGATAGCTTGACCTCAAATCCATCTTAGAGAATACCTAAGCTCCCTGCAATTGGTCAAATAGGTCATCAATACATGGCAAAGGACACCTATTCTTCATTGTGACTATGTTCAATTCCCTATAGTTAAAACACAACCTTATAGACCTATCATTCTTCTTCACAAACAACACAGGTGCTCTCCAAGGTGAAACACTAGGTCTAATAAAACCTTTGACTAACAATTCCTGTAACTGAGTTTGTAACTTCCCCAACTCCAATGGTGCCATTCTATAGGGCGCTTTAGAAATAAGTGTTGTGTTAGGGACCGAGATAATGGAAAATTCAACCTCACGATCTGGAGGAAGACCAGGTAGATCCTCTAGAAAAACATTAACAAATTCCCTCACTATAGGCAACTCCTCTAACCTCTGCTCTGGCTGTTTGGTACTCACCACACAA